>NC_140770.1:12244489-17044489 GCF_044657685.1 Stegodyphus dumicola
TCCCATTGAGACACATGAACAATCCCCCGCAAGCGTTTTCTCGTAGCTCAATTTTTGACCCCGGCGCAAGCGACCGAAATTTCGATGGGGGACGTCCCAATGGTCACGGAAATGGGCCAAACTTTGACCCCCATATCTCGGGCCCTAATTGTCCGATCGACTTGAAATTTGAAACATGGCCTAACAGGGTTTCGGCCTTCCTCCCCATGCTCGCCAATCGCGGCTCACCATGGGGGGTCCGGGCCTTTTCGCCGTAATGTTAAAACAAAAACTCGCGAATATCTCAGAAACGGTTCGATAGAATGTCGCAAATTTTGGTGTGAAAGGGCTCCTTAGATTTACCTACAAACTCTCCAAATTTGGTGGTCCTAGCTTCCATAGTTTTTTTATGGCGAATTTTTCAATGTTTAAAAAATAGCCCAAAAATCGAACGGAAATTCCCTACAGAAACTCCATTCGCGAATTTTAAAAATCCGAGATAGCCAAAATGTTGCTCTCATTACATCAATTTAAAAAAAAGTTTCTCTCTAGGCCCACTAGGACCCGACTTTCATAAGGTCAAAGTTCACGAATTTGGCACATTTCGGCCGCGACAATTCCCTATAACCGTTGCACCGAATTTCAAACCGCTCACACAGTACTTCCCATTGAGACACACGAACAATCCCCTGCAAGCGTTTTCTCGTAGCTCAATTTTTGACCCCGGCGCAAGCGACCGAAATTTCGATGGGGGCCGTCCCAATGGTCACGGAAATGGGCCAAACTTTGACCCCCCATATCTCGGGCCCTAATTGTCCGATCGACTTGAAATTTGAAACATGGCCTAACAGGGTTTCGGCCTTCCTCCCCATGCTCGCCAATCGCGGCTCACCATGGGGGGTCCGGGCCTTTTCGCCGTAATGTTAAAACAAAAACTCGCGAATATCTCAGAAACGGTTCGATAGAATGTCGCAAATTTTGGTGTGAAAGGGCTCCTTAGATTTACCTACAAACTCTCCAAATTTGGTGGTCCTAGCTTCCATAGTTTTTTTATGGCGAATTTTTGAATGTTTAAAAAATAGCCCAAAAATCGAACGGAAATTCCCTACAGAAACACCATTCGCGAATTTTAAAAATCCGAGATAGCCAAAATGTTGCTCTCGAAGAGTACATAAATTTAAAAGAAAACTTTCTTTCTAGGCCGAGTAGGACCCGACTTTCATAGGGTCAAATTTCACGAATTTGACACATTTCGGCCGCGACAATTCCCTTTAACCGTTGCACCGAATTTCAAACCGCTCACACAGTACTTCCCATTGAGACACATGAACAATCCGCCGCAAGCGTTTTCTCGTAGCTCAATTTTTGACCACGGCGCAAGCGACCGAAATTTCGATGGGGGTCGTCCAATGGTCACGGAAATGGGCCAAATTTTGACCCCCCATATCTCGGGCCCTAATTGTCCGATCGACTTGAAATTTGAAACATGGCCTAACAGGGTTTCGGCCTTCCTCCCCATGCTCGCCAATCGCGGCTCACCATGGGGTGTCCGGGCCTTTTCGCCGTAATGTTAAAACAAAAACTCGCGAATATCTCAGAAACGGTTCGATAGAATGTCGCAAATTTTGGTGTGAAAGGGCTCCTTAGATTTACCTACAAACTCTCCAAATTTGGTGGTCCTAGCTTCCATAGTTTTTTTATGGCGAATTTTTGAATGTTTAAAAAATAGCCCAAAAATCGAACGGAAATTCCCTACAGAAACTCCATTCGCGAATTTTAAAAATCCGAGATAGCCAAAATGTTGCTCTCGAAGAGTACATAAATTTAAAAGAAAAGTTTCTTTCTAGGCCGAGTAGGACCCGACTTTCATAGGGTCAAATTTCACGAATTTGACACATTTCGGCCGCGACAATTCCCTTTAACCGTTGCACCGAATTTCAAACCGCTCACACAGTACTTCCCATTGAGACACATGAACAATCCGCCGCAAGCGTTTTCTCGTAGCTCAATTTTTGACCACGGCGCAAGCGACCGAAATTTCGATGGGGGTCGTCCAATGGTCACGGAAATGGGCCAAACTTTCACCCCCCATATCTCGTGCCCTAATTGTCCGATCGACTTGAAATTCGAAACATGGCCTAACAGGGTTTGGCCTTCCTCCCCATGCTCGCCAATCGCGGCTCACCATGGGGGGTCCGGGCCTTTTCGCCGTAATGTTAAAACAAAAACTCGCGAATATCTCATAAACGGTTCGATAGAATGTCGCAAATTTTGGTGTGAAAGGGCTCCCTACATTTACCTACAAACTCTCCAAATTTGGTGTTCCTAGCTTCCATAGTTTTTTTATGGCGAATTTTTGAATGTTTAAAAAATAGCCCAAAAATCGAACGGAAATTCCCTACAGAAACTCCATTCGCGAATTTTAAAAATCCGAGATAGCCAAAATGTTGCTCTCGAAGAGTACATCAATTTAAAAAAAATGTTTCTCTCTAGGATCAATAGGACCCGACTTTCATAGGGTCAAAGTTCACGAATTTGACACATTTCGGCCGCGACAATTCCCTTTAACCGTTGCACCGAATTTCAAACCGCTCACACAGTACTTCCCATTGAGACACATGAACAATCCCCCGCAAGCGTTTTCTCGTAGCTCAATTTTTGACCCCGGCGCAAGCGACCGAAATTTCGATGGGGGCCGTCCCAATGGTCACGGAAATGGGCCAAATTGTGACCCCCCATATTTCGGGCCCTAATTGTCCGATCGACTTGAAATTTGAAACGTGGCCTAACAAGGTTTCGGCCTTCCTCCCCATGCTCGCCAATCGCGGCTCACCATGGGGGGTCCGGGCCTTTTCGCCGTAATGTTAAAACAAAAACTCGCGAATATCTCCGAAACGGTTCGATAGAATGTCGCAAATTTTGGTGTGAAAGGGCTCCCTAGATTTACCTACAAACCCTCCAAATTTGGTGGTCCTAGCATCCATAGTTTTTTTATGGCGAATTTTTGAATGTTTAAAAAATAGCCCAAAAATCGAACGGAAATTCCCTACAGAAACTCCATTCGCGAATTTTAAAAATCCGAGATAGCCAAAATGTTGCTCTCAGTACATCAATTTAAAAAAAAAGTTTCTCTCTAGGCCCAATAGGACCCGACTTTCATAGGGTCAAAGTTCACGAATTTGACACATTTCGGCCGCGACAATTCCCTATAACCGTTGCACCGAATTTCAAACCGCTCACACAGTACTTCCCATTGAGACACATGAACAATCCCCCGCAAGCGTTTTCTCGTAGCTCAATTTTTGACCCCGGCGCAAGCGACCGAAATTTCGATGGGGGACGTCCCAATGGTCACGGAAATGGGCCAAACTTTGACCCCCCATATCTCGGGCCCTAATTGTCCGATCGACTTGAAATTTGAAACATGGCCTAACAGGGTTTCGGCCTTCCTCCCCATGCTCGCCAATCGCGGCTCACCAGGGGGGGGTCCGGGCCTTTTCGCCGTAATGTTAAAACAAAAACTCGCGAATATCTCAGAAACGGTTCGATAGAATGTCGCAAATTTTGGTGTGAAAGGGCTCCTTAGATTTACCTACAAACTCTCCAAATTTGGTGGTCCTAGCTTCCATAGTTTTTTTATGGCGAATTTTTCAATGTTTAAAAAATAGCCCAAAAATCGAACGGAAATTCCCTACAGAAACTCCATTCGCGAATTTTAAAAATCCGAGATAGCCAAAATGTTGCTCTCATTACATCAATTTAAAAAAAAGTTTCTCTCTAGGCCCAATAGGACCCGACTTTCATAGGGTCAAAGTTCACGAATTTGGCACATTTCGGCCGCGACAATTCCCTATAACCGTTGCACCGAATTTCAAACCGCTCACACAGTACTTCCCATTGAGACACACGAACAATCCCCTGCAAGCGTTTTCTCGTAGCTCAATTTTTGACCCCGGCGCAAGCGACCGAAATTTCGATGGGGGCCGTCCCAATGGTCACGGAAATGGGCCAAACTTTGACCCCCCATATCTCGGGCCCTAATTGTCCGATCGACTTGAAATTTGAAACGTGCCCTAACAGGGTTTGGCCTTCCTCTCCATGCTCGCCAATCGCGGCTCACCATGGGGGGGTCCGGGCCTTTTCGCCGTAATGTTAAAACAAAAACTCGCGAATATCTCATAAACGGTTCGATAGAATGTCGCAAATTTTGGTGTGAAAGGGCTCCCTACATTTACCTACAAACCCTCCAAATTTGTTGGTCTTATCTTCCATAGTTTTTTTATGGCGAATTTATGAATGTTTAAAAAATAGCCCAAAAATCGAACGGAAATTCCCTACAGAAACTCCATTCGCGAATTTTAAAAATCCGAGATAGCCAAAATGTTGCTCTCGAAGAGTACATCAATTTAAACAAAAAGTTTCTCTCTAGGATCAATAGGACCCGACTTTCATAGGGTCAAAGTTCACGAATTTGACACATTTCGGCCGCGACAATTCCCTTTAACCGTTGCACCGAATTTCAAACCGCTCACACAGTACTTCCCATTGAGACACATGAACAATCCCCCGCAAGCGTTTTCTCGTAGCTCAATTTTTGACCACGGCGCAAGCGACCGAAATTTCGATGGGGGTTCTCCCAATGGTCACGGAAATGGGCCAAATTTTGACCCCCCATATCTCGTGCCCTAATTGTCCGATCGACTTGAAATTCGAAACATGGCCTAACAGGGTTTCGGCTTTCCTCCCCATGCTCGCCAATCGCGGCTCACCATGGGGGGTCCGGGCCTTTTCGCCGTAATGTTAAAACAAAAACTCGCGAATATCTCAGAAACGGTTCGATAGAATGTCGCAAAATTTGGTGTGAAAGGGCTCCCTACATTTACCTACAAACCCTCCAAATTTGGTGGTCCTAGCTTCCATAGTTTTTTTATGGCGAATTTTTGAAGGTTTAAAAAATAGCCCAAAAATCGAACGGAAATTCCCTACAGAAACTCCATTCGCGAATTTTCAAAATCCGAGATAGCCAATATGTTGCTCTCGAAGAGTACATCAATTTAAAAAAAATGTTTCTCTCTAGGATCAATAGGACCCGACTTTCATAGGGTCAAAGTTCACGAATTTGACACACTTCGGCCGCGACAATTCCCTTTAACCGTTGCACCGAATTTCAAACCGCTCACACAGTACTTCCCATTGAGACACATGAACAATCACCCGCAAGCGTTTTCTCGTAGCTCAATTTTTGACCCCGGCGCAAGCGACCGAAATTTCGATGGGGGCCGTCCCAATGGTCACGGAAATGGGCCAAACTTTGACCCCCCATATCTCGGGCCCTAATTGTCCGATCGACATGAAATTCGAAACATGGCCTAACAGGGTTTCGGCCTTCCTCCCCATGCTCGCCAATCGCGGCTCACCATGGGGGGTCCGGGCCTTTTCGCCGTAACGTTAAAACAAAAACTCGCGAATATCTCAGAAACGGTTCGATAGAATGTCGCAAATTTTGGTGTGAAAGGGCTCCCTACATTTACCTACAAACCCTCCAAATTTGGTGGTCCTAGCTTCCATAGTTTTTTTATGGCGAATTTTTGAATCTTTAAAAAATAGCCCAAAAATCGAACGGAAATTCCCTACAGAAACTCCATTCGCGAATTTTAAAAATCCGAGATAGCCAAAATGTTGCTCTCATTACATCAATTTTAAAAAAAGTTTCTCTCTAGGTCCAATAGGACCCGACTTTCATCGGGTAAAAGTTCACGAATTTGACACATTTCGGCCGCGACAATTCCCTATAACCGTTGCACCGAATTTCAAACCGCTCACACAGTACTTCCCATTGAAACACATGAACAATTCCCCGCAAGCGTTTTCTCGTAGCTCAATTTTTGACCCCGGCGCAAGCGACCGAAATTTCGATGGGGGTCGTCCCAATGGTCACGGAAATGGGCCAAATTTTGATCCCCCATATCTCGTGCCCTAATTGTCCGATCGACTTGAAATTCGAAACATGGCCTAACAGGGTTTCGGCCTTCCTCCCCATGCTCGCCAATCGCGGCTCACCATGGGGGGTCCGGACCTTTTCGCCGTAATGTTAAAACAAAAACTCGCGAATATCTCAGAAACGGTTCGATAGAAAGTCGCAAATTTTGGTGTGAAAGGGCTCCTTATATGTACCTACAAACTCTTCAAATTTGGTGGTCCTAGCTTCCATAGCTTTTTTATGGCGAATTTTTGAATGTTTAAAAAATAGCCCAAAAATCGAACGGAAATTCCCTACAGAAACTCCATTCGCGAATTTTAAAAATCCGAGATAGCCAAAATGTTGCTCTCGAAGAGTACATAAATTTAAAAGAAAAGTTTCTTTCTAGGCCGAGTAGGACCCGACTTTCATAGGGTCAAATTTCACGAATTTGACACATTTCGGCCGCGACAATTCCCTTTAACCGTTGCACCGAATTTCAAACCGCTCACACAGTACTTCCCATTGAGACACATGAACAATCCGCCGCAAGCGTTTTCTCGTAGCTCAATTTTTGACCACGGCGCAAGCGACCGAAATTTCGATGGGGGTCGTCCAATGGTCACGGAAATGGGCCAAACTTTCACCCCCCATATCTCGTGCCCTAATTGTCCGATCGACTTGAAATTCGAAACATGGCCTAACAGGGTTTGGCCTTCCTCCCCATGCTCGCCAATCGCGACTCACCATGGGGGGTCCGGGCCTTTTCGCCGTAATGTTAAAACAAAAACTCGCGAATATCTCATAAACGGTTCGATAGAATGTCGCAAATTTTGGTGTGAAAGGGCTCCCTACATTTACCTACAAACTCTCCAAATTTGGTGTTCCTAGCTTCCATAGTTTTTTTATGGCGAATTTTTGAATGTTTAAAAAATAGCCCAAAAATCGAACGGAAATTCCCTACAGAAACTCCATTCGCGAATTTTAAAAATCCGAGATAGCCAAAATGTTGCTCTCGAAGAGTACATCAATTTAAAAAAAATGTTTCTCTCTAGGATCAATAGGACCCGACTTTCATAGGGTCAAAGTTCACGAATTTGACACATTTCGGCCGCGACAATTCCCTTTAACCGTTGCACCGAATTTCAAACCGCTCACACAGTACTTCCCATTGAGACACATGAACAATCCCCCGCAAGCGTTTTCTCGTAGCTCAATTTTTGACCCCGGCGCAAGCGACCGAAATTTCGATGGGGGCCGTCCCAATGGTCACGGAAATGGGCCAAATTGTGACCCCCCATATTTCGGGCCCTAATTGTCCGATCGACTTGAAATTTGAAACGTGGCCTAACAAGGTTTCGGCCTTCCTCCCCATGCTCGCCAATCGCGGCTCACCATGGGGGGTCCGGGCCTTTTCGCCGTAATGTTAAAACAAAAACTCGCGAATATCTCCGAAACGGTTCGATAGAATGTCGCAAATTTTGGTGTGAAAGGGCTCCCTAGATTTACCTACAAACCCTCCAAATTTGGTGGTCCTAGCATCCATAGTTTTTTTATGGCGAATTTTTGAATGTTTAAAAAATAGCCCAAAAATCGAACGGAAATTCCCTACAGAAACTCCATTCGCGAATTTTAAAAATCCGAGATAGCCAAAATGTTGCTCTCAGTACATCAATTTAAAAAAAAAGTTTCTCTCTAGGCCCAATAGGACCCGACTTTCATAGGGTCAAAGTTCACGAATTTGACACATTTCGGCCGCGACAATTCCCTATAACCGTTGCACCGAATTTCAAACCGCTCACACAGTACTTCCCATTGAGACACATGAACAATCCCCCGCAAGCGTTTTCTCGTAGCTCAATTTTTGACCCCGGCGCAAGCGACCGAAATTTCGATGGGGGACGTCCCAATGGTCACGGAAATGGGCCAAACTTTGACCCCCCATATCTCGGGCCCTAATTGTCCGATCGACTTGAAATTTGAAACATGGCCTAACAGGGTTTCGGCCTTCCTCCCCATGCTCGCCAATCGCGGCTCACCAGGGGGGGGTCCGGGCCTTTTCGCCGTAATGTTAAAACAAAAACTCGCGAATATCTCAGAAACGGTTCGATAGAATGTCGCAAATTTTGGTGTGAAAGGGCTCCTTAGATTTACCTACAAACTCTCCAAATTTGGTGGTCCTAGCTTCCATAGTTTTTTTATGGCGAATTTTTCAATGTTTAAAAAATAGCCCAAAAATCGAACGGAAATTCCCTACAGAAACTCCATTCGCGAATTTTAAAAATCCGAGATAGCCAAAATGTTGCTCTCATTACATCAATTTAAAAAAAAGTTTCTCTCTAGGCCCAATAGGACCCGACTTTCATAGGGTCAAAGTTCACGAATTTGGCACATTTCGGCCGCGACAATTCCCTATAACCGTTGCACCGAATTTCAAACCGCTCACACAGTACTTCCCATTGAGACACACGAACAATCCCCTGCAAGCGTTTTCTCGTAGCTCAATTTTTGACCCCGGCGCAAGCGACCGAAATTTCGATGGGGGCCGTCCCAATGGTCACGGAAATGGGCCAAACTTTGACCCCCCATATCTCGGGCCCTAATTGTCCGATCGACTTGAAATTTGAAACGTGCCCTAACAGGGTTTGGCCTTCCTCTCCATGCTCGCCAATCGCGGCTCACCATGGGGGGTCCGGGCCTTTTCGCCGTAATGTTAAAACAAAAACTCGCGAATATCTCATAAACGGTTCGATAGAATGTCGCAAATTTTGGTGTGAAAGGGCTCCCTACATTTACCTACAAACCCTCCAAATTTGTTGGTCTTATCTTCCATAGTTTTTTTATGGCGAATTTATGAATGTTTAAAAAATAGCCCAAAAATCGAACGGAAATTCCCTACAGAAACTCCATTCGCGAATTTTAAAAATCCGAGATAGCCAAAATGTTGCTCTCGAAGAGTACATCAATTTAAACAAAAAGTTTCTCTCTAGGATCAATAGGACCCGACTTTCATAGGGTCAAAGTTCACGAATTTGACACATTTCGGCCGCGACAATTCCCTTTAACCGTTGCACCGAATTTCAAACCGCTCACACAGTACTTCCCATTGAGACACATGAACAATCCCCCGCAAGCGTTTTCTCGTAGCTCAATTTTTGACCACGGCGCAAGCGACCGAAATTTCGATGGGGGTTCTCCCAATGGTCACGGAAATGGGCCAAATTTTGACCCCCCATATCTCGTGCCCTAATTGTCCGATCGACTTGAAATTCGAAACATGGCCTAACAGGGTTTCGGCTTTCCTCCCCATGCTCGCCAATCGCGGCTCACCATGGGGGGTCCGGGCCTTTTCGCCGTAATGTTAAAACAAAAACTCGCGAATATCTCAGAAACGGTTCGATAGAATGTCGCAAAATTTGGTGTGAAAGGGCTCCCTACATTTACCTACAAACCCTCCAAATTTGGTGGTCCTAGCTTCCATAGTTTTTTTATGGCGAATTTTTGAAGGTTTAAAAAATAGCCCAAAAATCGAACGGAAATTCCCTACAGAAACTCCATTCGCGAATTTTCAAAATCCGAGATAGCCAATATGTTGCTCTCGAAGAGTACATCAATTTAAAAAAAATGTTTCTCTCTAGGATCAATAGGACCCGACTTTCATAGGGTCAAAGTTCACGAATTTGACACACTTCGGCCGCGACAATTCCCTTTAACCGTTGCACCGAATTTCAAACCGCTCACACAGTACTTCCCATTGAGACACATGAACAATCACCCGCAAGCGTTTTCTCGTAGCTCAATTTTTGACCCCGGCGCAAGCGACCGAAATTTCGATGGGGGCCGTCCCAATGGTCACGGAAATGGGCCAAACTTTGACCCCCCATATCTCGGGCCCTAATTGTCCGATCGACATGAAATTCGAAACATGGCCTAACAGGGTTTCGGCCTTCCTCCCCATGCTCGCCAATCGCGGCTCACCATGGGGGGTCCGGGCCTTTTCGCCGTAACGTTAAAACAAAAACTCGCGAATATCTCAGAAACGGTTCGATAGAATGTCGCAAATTTTGGTGTGAAAGGGCTCCCTACATTTACCTACAAACCCTCCAAATTTGGTGGTCCTAGCTTCCATAGTTTTTTTATTGCGAATTTTTGAATCTTTAAAAAATAGCCCAAAAATCGAACGGAAATTCCCTACAGAAACTCCATTCGCGAATTTTAAAAATCCGAGATAGCCAAAATTTTGCTCTCATTACATCAATTTTAAAAAAAGTTTCTCTCTAGGTCCAATAGGACCCGACTTTCATCGGGTAAAAGTTCACGAATTTGACACATTTCGGCCGCGACAATTCCCTATAACCGTTGCACCGAATTTCAAACCGCTCACACAGTACTTCCCATTGAAACACATGAACAATTCCTCGCAAGCGTTTTCTCGTAGCTCAATTTTTGACCCCGGCGCAAGCGACCGAAATTTCGATGGGGGTCGTCCCAATGGTCACGGAAATGGGCCAAATTTTGATCCCCCATATCTCGTGCCCTAATTGTCCGATCGACTTGAAATTCGAAACATGGCCTAACAGGGTTTCGGCCTTCCTCCCCATGCTCGCCAATCGCGGCTCACCATGGGGGGTCCGGACCTTTTCGCCGTAATGTTAAAACAAAAACTCGCGAATATCTCAGAAACGGTTCGATAGAAAGTCGCAAATTTTGGTGTGAAAGGGCTCCTTATATGTACCTACAAACTCTTCAAATTTGGTGGTCCTAGCTTCCATAGCTTTTTTATGGCGAATTTTTGAATGTTTAAAAAATAGCCCAAAAATCGAACGGAAATTCCCTACAGAAACTCCATTCGCGAATTTTAAAAATCCGAGATAGCCAAAATGTTGCTCTCAGTACATCAATTTAAAAAAAAAGTTTCTCTCTAGGCCCAATAGGACCCGACTTTCATAGGGTCAAAGTTCACGAATTTGACACATTTCGGCCGCGACAATTCCCTATAACCGTTGCACCGAATTTCAAACCGCTCACACATTACTTCCCATTGAGACACATGAACAATCCCCCGCAAGCGTTTTCTCGTAGCTCAATTTTTGACCCCGGCGCAAGCGACCGAAATTTCGATGGGGGACGTCCCAATGGTCACGGAAATGGGCCAAACTTTCACCCCCCATATCTCGGGCCCTAATTGTCCGATCGACTTGAAATTTGAAACATGGCCTAACAGGGTTTGGGCCTTCCTCCCCATGCTCGTCAATCGCGGCTCACCATGGGGGGTCCGGGCCTTTTCGCCGTAATATTAAAACAAAAACTCGCGAATATCTCCGAAACGGTTCGATAGAATGTCGCAAATTTTGGTGTGAAAGGGCTCCTTAGATTTACCTACAAACTCTCCAAATTTGGTGGTCCTAGCTTCCATAGTTTTTTTATGGCGAATTTTTGAATGTTTAAAAAATAGCCCAAAAATCGAACGGAAATTCCCTACAGAAACACCATTCGCGAATTTTAAAAATCCGAGATAGCCAAAATGTTGCTCTCGAAGAGTACATAAATTTAAAAGAAAACTTTCTTTCTAGGCCGAGTAGGACCCGACTTTCATAGGGTCAAATTTCACGAATTTGACACATTTCGGCCGCGACAATTCCCTTTAACCGTTGCACCGAATTTCAAACCGCTCACACAGTACTTCCCATTGAGACACATGAACAATCCGCCGCAAGCGTTTTCTCGTAGCTCAATTTTTGACCACGGCGCAAGCGACCGAAATTTCGATGGGGGTCGTCCAATGGTCACGGAAATGGGCCAAACTTTGACCCCCCATATCTCGGGCCCTAATTGTCCGATCGACTTGAAATTTGAAACATGGCCTAACAGGGTTTCGGCCTTCCTCCCCATGCTCGCCAATCGCGGCTCACCATGGGGTGTCCGGGCCTTTTCGCCGTAATGTTAAAACAAAAACTCGCGAATATCTCAGAAACGGTTCGATAGAATGTCGCAAATTTTGGTGTGAAAGGGCTCCTTAGATTTACCTACAAACTCTCCAAATTTGGTGGTCCTAGCTTCCATAGTTTTTTTATGGCGAATTTTTGAATGTTTAAAAAATAGCCCAAAAATCGAACGGAAATTCCCTACAGAAACTCCATTCGCGAATTTTAAAAATCCGAGATAGCCAAAATGTTGCTCTCGAAGAGTACATCAATTTAAAAAAAATGTTTCTCTCTAGGATCAATAGGACCCGACTTTCATAGGGTCAAAGTTCACGAATTTGACACATTTCGGCCGCGACAATTCCCTTTAACCGTTGCACCGAATTTCAAACCGCTCACACAGTACTTCCCATTGAGACACATGAACAATCCCCCGCAAGCGTTTTCTCGTAGCTCAATTTTTGACCCCGGCGCAAGCGACCGAAATTTCGATGGGGGCCGTCCCAATGGTCACGGAAATGGGCCAAATTGTGACCCCCCATATTTCGGGCCCTAATTGTCCGATCGACTTGAAATTTGAAACGTGGCCTAACAAGGTTTCGGCCTTCCTCCCCATGCTCGCCAATCGCGGCTCACCATGGGGGGTCCGGGCCTTTTCGCCGTAATGTTAAAACAAAAACTCGCGAATATCTCCGAAACGGTTCGATAGAATGTCGCAAATTTTGGTGTGAAAGGGCTCCTTAGATTTACCTACAAACTCTCCAAATTTGGTGGTCCTAGCTTCCATAGTTTTTTTATGGCGAATTTTTCAATGTTTAAAAAATAGCCCAAAAATCGAACGGAAATTCCCTACAGAAACTCCATTCGCGAATTTTAAAAATCCGAGATAGCCAAAATGTTGCTCTCAGTACATCAATTTAAAAAAAATGTTTCTCTCTAGGCCCAATAGGACCCGACTTTCATAGGGTCAAAGTTCACGAATTTGACACATTTCGGCCGCGACAATTCCCTATAACCGTTGCACCGAATTTCAAACCGCTCACACAGTACTTCCCATTGAGACACATGAACAATCCCCCGCAAGCGTTTTCTCGTAGCTCAATTTTTGACCCCGGCGCAAGCGACCGAAATTTCGATGGGGGACGTCCCAATGGTCACGGAAATGGGCCAAACTTTGACCCCCCATATCTCGGGCCCTAATTGTCCGATCGACTTGAAATTTGAAACATGGCCTAACAGGGTTTCGGCCTTCCTCTCCATGCTCGCCAATCGCGGCTCACCATGGGGGGTCCGGGCCTTTTCGCCGTAATGTTAAAACAAAAACTCGCGAATATCTCAGAAACGGTTCGATAGAATGTCGCAAATTTTGGTGTGAAAGGGCTCCTTAGATTTACCTACAAACTCTCCAAATTTGGTGGTCCTAGCTTCCATAGTTTTTTTATGGCGAATTTTTCAATGTTTAAAAAATAGCCCAAAAATCGAACGGAAATTCCCTACAGAAACTCCATTCGCGAATTTTAAAAATCCGAGATAGCCAAAATGTTGCTCTCATTACATCAATTTAAAAAAAAGTTTCTCTCTAGGCCCAATAGGACCCGACTTTCATAGGGTCAAAGTTCACGAATTTGGCACATTTCGGCCGCGACAATTCCCTATAACCGTTGCACCGAATTTCAAACCGCTCACACAGTACTTCCCATTGAGACACACGAACAATCCCCTGCAAGCGTTTTCTCGTAGCTCAATTTTTGACCCCGGCGCAAGCGACCGAAATTTCGATGGGGGCCGTCCCAATGGTCACGGAAATGGGCCAAACTTTGACCCCCCATATCTCGGGCCCTAATTGTCCGATCGACTTGAAATTTGAAACGTGCCCTAACAGGGTTTGGCCTTCCTCTCCATGCTCGCCAATCGCGGCTCACCATGGGGGGTCCGGGCCTTTTCGCCGTAATGTTAAAACAAAAACTCGCGAATATCTCATAAACGGTTCGATAGAATGTCGCAAATTTTGGTGTGAAAGGGCTCCCTACATTTACCTACAAACCCTCCAAATTTGTTGGTCTTATCTTCCATAGTTTTTTTATGGCGAATTTATGAATGTTTAAAAAATAGCCCAAAAATCGAACGGAAATTCCCTACAGAAACTCCATTCGCGAATTTTAAAAATCCGAGATAGCCAAAATGTTGCTCTCGAAGAGTACATCAATTTAAACAAAAAGTTTCTCTCTAGGATCAATAGGACCCGACTTTCATAGGGTCAAAGTTCACGAATTTGACACATTTCGGCCGCGACAATTCCCTTTAACCGTTGCACCGAATTTCAAACCGCTCACACAGTACTTCCCATTGAGACACATGAACAATCCCCCGCAAGCGTTTTCTCGTAGCTCAATTTTTGACCACGGCGCAAGCGACCGAAATTTCGATGGGGGTTCTCCCAATGGTCACGGAAATGGGCCAAATTTTGACCCCCCATATCTCGTGCCCTAATTGTCCGATCGACTTGAAATTCGAAACATGGCCTAACAGGGTTTCGGCTTTCCTCCCCATGCTCGCCAATCGCGGCTCACCATGGGGGGTCCGGGCCTTTTCGCCGTAATGTTAAAACAAAAACTCGCGAATATCTCAGAAACGGTTCGATAGAATGTCGCAAAATTTGGTGTGAAAGGGCTCCCTACATTTACCTACAAACCCTCCAAATTTGGTGGTCCTAGCTTCCATAGTTTTTTTATGGCGAATTTTTGAAGGTTTAAAAAATAGCCCAAAAATCGAACGGAAATTCCCTACAGAAACTCCATTCGCGAATTTTCAAAATCCGAGATAGCCAATATGTTGCTCTCGAAGAGTACATCAATTTAAAAAAAATGTTTCTCTCTAGGATCAATAGGACCCGACTTTCATAGGGTCAAAGTTCACGAATTTGACACACTTCGGCCGCGACAATTCCCTTTAACCGTTGCACCGAATTTCAAACCGCTCACACAGTACTTCCCATTGAGACACATGAACAATCACCCGCAAGCGTTTTCTCGTAGCTCAATTTTTGACCCCGGCGCAAGCGACCGAAATTTCGATGGGGGCCGTCCCAATGGTCACGGAAATGGGCCAAACTTTGACCCCCCATATCTCGGGCCCTAATTGTCCGATCGACATGAAATTCGAAACATGGCCTAACAGGGTTTCGGCCTTCCTCCCCATGCTCGCCAATCGCGGCTCACCATGGGGGGTCCGGGCCTTTTCGCCGTAACGTTAAAACAAAAACTCGCGAATATCTCAGAAACGGTTCGATAGAATGTCGCAAATTTTGGTGTGAAAGGGCTCCCTACATTTACCTACAAACCCTCCAAATTTGGTGGTCCTAGCTTCCATAGTTTTTTTATGGCGAATTTTTGAATCTTTAAAAACTAGCCCAAAAATCGAACGGAAATTCCCTACAGAAACTCCATTCGCGAATTTTAAAAATCCGAGATAGCCAAAATGTTGCTCTCATTACATCAATTTTAAAAAAAGTTTCTCTCTAGGTCCAATAGGACCCGACTTTCATCGGGTAAAAGTTCACGAATTTGACACATTTCGGCCGCGACAATTCCCTATAACCGTTGCACCGAATTTCAAACCGCTCACACAGTACTTCCCATTGAAACACATGAACAATTCCCCGCAAGCGTTTTCTCGTAGCTCAATTTTTGACCCCGGCGCAAGCGACCGAAATTTCGATGGGGGTCGTCCCAATGGTCACGGAAATGGGCCAAATTTTGATCCCCCATATCTCGTGCCCTAATTGTCCGATCGACTTGAAATTCGAAACATGGCCTAACAGGGTTTCGGCCTTCCTCCCCATGCTCGCCAATCGCGGCTCACCATGGGGGGTCCGGACCTTTTCGCCGTAATGTTAAAACAAAAACTCGCGAATATCTCAGAAACGGTTCGATAGAATGTCGCAAATTTTGGTGTGAAAGGGCTCCTTAGATGTACCTACAAACTCTTCAAATTTGGTGGTCCTAGCTTCCATAGCTTTTTTATGGCGAATTTTTGAATGTTTAAAAAATAGCCCAAAAATCGAACGGAAATTCCCTACAGAAACTCTATTCGCGAATTTTAAAAATCCGAGATAGCCAAAATGTTGCTCTCAGTACATCAATTTAAAAAAAAAGTTTCTCTCTAGGCCCAATAGGACCCGACTTTCATAGGGTCAAAGTTCACGAATTTGACACATTTCGGCCGCGACAATTCCCTATAACCGTTGCACCGAATTTCAAACCGCTCACACATTACTTCCCATTGAGACACATGAACAATCCCCCGCAAGCGTTTTCTCGTAGCTCAATTTTTGACCCCGGCGCAAGCGACCGAAATTTCGATGGGGGACGTCCCAATGGTCACGGAAATGGGCCAAACTTTCACCCCCCATATCTCGGGCCCTAATTGTCCGATCGACTTGAAATTTGAAACATGGCCTAACAGGGTTTGGGCCTTCCTCCCCATGCTCGTCAATCGCGGCTCACCATGGGGGGTCCGGGCCTTTTCGCCGTAATATTAAAACAAAAACTCGCGAATATCTCCGAAACGGTTCGATAGAATGTCGCAAATTTTGGTGTGAAAGGGCTCCTTAGATTTACCTACAAACTCTCCAAATTTGGTGGTCCTAGCTTCCATAGTTTTTTTATGGCGAATTTTTGAATGTTTAAAAAATAGCCCAAAAATCGAACGGAAATTCCCTACAGAAACACCATTCGCGAATTTTAAAAATCCGAGATAGCCAAAATGTTGCTCTCGAAGAGTACATAAATTTAAAAGAAAACTTTCTTTCTAGGCCGAGTAGGACCCGACTTTCATAGGGTCAAATTTCACGAATTTGACACATTTCGGTCGCGACAATTCCCTTTAACCGTTGCACCGAATTTCAAACCGCTCACACAGTACTTCCCATTGAGACACATGAACAATCCGCCGCAAGCGTTTTCTCGTAGCTCAATTTTTGACCACGGCGCAAGCGACCGAAATTTCGATGGGGGTCGTCCAATGGTCACGGAAATGGGCCAAACTTTGACCCCCCATATCTCGGGCCCTAATTGTCCGATCGACTTGAAATTTGAAACATGGCCTAACAGGGTTTCGGCCTTCCTCCCCATGCTCGCCAATCGCGGCTCACCATGGGGTGTCCGGGCCTTTTCGCCGTAATGTTAAAACAAAAACTCGCGAATATCTCAGAAACGGTTCGATAGAATGTCGCAAATTTTGGTGTGAAAGGGCTCCTTAGATTTACCTACAAACTCTCCAAATTTGGTGGTCCTAGCTTCCATAGTTTTTTTATGGCGAATTTTTGAATGTTTAAAAAATAGCCCAAAAATCGAACGGAAATTCCCTACAGAAACTCCATTCGCGAATTTTAAAAATCCGAGATAGCCAAAATGTTGCTCTCGAAGAGTACATAAATTTAAAAGAAAAGTTTCTTTCTAGGCCGAGTAGGACCCGACTTTCATAGGGTCAAATTTCACGAATTTGACACATTTCGGCCGCGACAATTCCCTTTAACCGTTGCACCGAATTTCAAACCGCTCACACAGTACTTCCCATTGAGACACATGAACAATCCGCCGCAAGCGTTTTCTCGTAGCTCAATTTTTGACCACGGCGCAAGCGACCGAAATTTCGATGGGGGTCGTCCAATGGTCACGGAAATGGGCCAAACTTTGACCCCCCATATCTCGTGCCCTAATTGTCCGATCGACTTGAAATTCGAAACATGGCCTAACAGGGTTTGGCCTTCCTCCCCATGCTCGCCAATCGCGGCTCACCATGGGGGGTCCGGGCCTTTTCGCCGTAATGTTAAAACAAAAACTCGCGAATATCTCATAAACGGTTCGATAGAATGTCGCAAATTTTGGTGTGAAAGGGCTCCCTACATTTACCTACAAACTCTCCAAATTTGGTGGTCCTAGCTTCCATAGTTTTTTTATGGCGAATTTTTCAATGTTTAAAAAATAGCCCAAAAATCGAACGGAAATTCCCTACAGAAACTCCATTCGCGAATTTTAAAAATCCGAGATAGCCAAAATGTTGCTCTCGAAGAGTACATCAATTTAAAAAAAATGTTTCTCTCTAGGATCAATAGGACCCGACTTTCATAGGGTCAAAGTTCACGAATTTGACACATTTCGGCCGCGACAATTCCCTTTAACCGTTGCATCGAATTTCAAACCGCTCACACAGTACTTCCCATTGAGACACATGAACAATCCCCCGCAAGCGTTTTCTCGTAGCTCAATTTTTGACCCCGGCGCAAGCGACCGAAATTTCGATGGGGCCCGTCCCAATGGTCACGGAAATGGGCCAAATTGTGACCCCCCATATTTCGGGCCCTAATTGTCCGATCGACTTGAAATTTGAAACGTGGCCTAACAAGGTTTCGGCCTTCCTCCCCATGCTCGCCAATCGCGGCTCACCATGGGGGGTCCGGGCCTTTTCGCCGTAATGTTAAAACAAAAACTCGCGAATATCTCCGAAACGGTTCGATAGAATGTCGCAAATTTTGGTGTGAAAGGGCTCCCTAGATTTACCTACAAACCCTCCAAATTTGGTGGTCCTAGCATCCATAGTTTTTTTATGGCGAATTTTTGAATGTTTAAAAAATAGCCCAAAAATCGAACGGAAATTCCCTACAGAAACTCCATTCGCGAATTTTAAAAATCCGAGATAGCCAAAATGTTGCTCTCAGTACATCAATTTAAAAAAAAAGTTTCTCTCTAGGCCCAATAGGACCCGACTTTCATAGGGTCAAAGTTCACGAATTTGACACATTTCGGCCGCGACAATTCCCTATAACCGTTGCACGGAATTTCAAACCGCTCACACAGTACTTCCCATTGAGACACATGAACAATCCCCCGCAAGCGTTTTCTCGTAGCTCAATTTTTGACCCCGGCGCAAGCGACCGAAATTTCGATGGGGGACGTCCCAATGGTCACGGAAATGGGCCAAACTTTGACCCCCCATATCTCGGGCCCTAATTGTCCGATCGACTTGAAATTTGAAACATGGCCTAACAGGGTTTCGGCCTTCCTCCCCATGCTCGCCAATCGCGGCTCACCATGGGGGGTCCGGGCCTTTTCGCCGTAATGTTAAAACAAAAACTCGCGAATATCTCAGAAACGGTTCGATAGAATGTCGCAAATTTTGGTGTGAAAGGGCTCCTTAGATTTACCTACAAACTCTCCAAATTTGGTGGTCCTAGCTTCCATAGTTTTTTTATGGCGAATTTTTCAATGTTTAAAAAATAGCCCAAAAATCGAACGGAAATTCCCTACAGAAACTCCATTCGCGAATTTTAAAAATCCGAGATAGCCAAAATGTTGCTCTCATTACATCAATTTAAAAAAAAGTTTCTCTCTAGGCCCAATAGGACCCGACTTTCATAGGGTCAAAGTTCACGAATTTGGCACATTTCGGCCGCGACAATTCCCTATAACCGTTGCACCGAATTTCAAACCGCTCACACAGTACTTCCCATTGAGACACACGAACAATCCCCTGCAAGCGTTTTCTCGTAGCTCAATTTTTGACCCCGGCGCAAGCGACCGAAATTTCGATGGGGGCCGTCCCAATGGTCACGGAAATGGGCCAAACTTTGACCCCCCATATCTCGGGCCCTAATTGTCCGATCGACTTGAAATTTGAAACGTGCCCTAACAGGGTTTGGCCTTCCTCTCCATGCTCGCCAATCGCGGCTCACCATGGGGGGTCCGGGCCTTTTCGCCGTAATGTTAAAACAAAAACTCGCGAATATCTCATAAACGGTTCGATAGAATGTCGCAAATTTTGGTGTGAAAGGGCTCCCTACATTTACCTACAAACCCTCCAAATTTGTTGGTCTTATCTTCCATAGTTTTTTTATGGCGAATTTATGAATGTTTAAAAAATAGCCCAAAAATCGAACGGAAATTCCCTACAGAAACTCCATTCGCGAATTTTAAAAATCCGAGATAGCCAAAATGTTGCTCTCGAAGAGTACATCAATTTAAACAAAAAGTTTCTCTCTAGGATCAATAGGACCCGACTTTCATAGGGTCAAAGTTCACGAATTTGACACATTTCGGCCGCGACAATTCCCTTTAACCGTTGCACCGAATTTCAAACCGCTCACACAGTACTTCCCATTGAGACACATGAACAATCCCCCGCAAGCGTTTTCTCGTAGCTCAATTTTTGACCACGGCGCAAGCGACCGAAATTTCGATGGGGGTTCTCCCAATGGTCACGGAAATGGGCCAAATTTTGACCCCCCATATCTCGTGCCCTAATTGTCCGATCGACTTGAAATTCGAAACATGGCCTAACAGGGTTTCGGCTTTCCTCCCCATGCTCGCCAATCGCGGCTCACCATGGGGGGTCCGGGCCTTTTCGCCGTAATGTTAAAACAAAAACTCGCGAATATCTCAGAAACGGTTCGATAGAATGTCGCAAAATTTGGTGTGAAAGGGCTCCCTACATTTACCTACAAACCCTCCAAATTTGGTGGTCCTAGCTTCCATAGTTTTTTTATGGCGAATTTTTGAAGGTTTAAAAAATAGCCCAAAAATCGAACGGAAATTCCCTACAGAAACTCCATTCGCGAATTTTCAAAATCCGAGATAGCCAATATGTTGCTCTCGAAGAGTACATCAATTTAAAAAAAATGTTTCTCTCTAGGATCAATAGGACCCGACTTTCATAGGGTCAAAGTTCACGAATTTGACACACTTCGGCCGCGACAATTCCCTTTAACCGTTGCACCGAATTTCAAACCGCTCACACAGTACTTCCCATTGAGACACATGAACAATCACCCGCAAGCGTTTTCTCGTAGCTCAATTTTTGACCCCGGCGCAAGCGACCGAAATTTCGATGGGGGACGTCCCAATGGTCACGGAAATGGGCCAAACTTTCACCCCCCATATCTCGGGCCCTAATTGTCCGATCGACTTGAAATTTGAAACATGGCCTAACAGGGTTTGGGCCTTCCTCCCCATGCTCGTCAATCGCGGCTCACTATGGGGGGTCCGGGCCTTTTCGCCGTAATATTAAAACAAAAACTCGCGAATATCTCCGAAACGGTTCGATAGAATGTCGCAAATTTTGGTGTGAAAGGGCTCCTTAGATTTACCTACAAACTCTCCAAATTTGGTGGTCCTAGCTTCCATAGTTTTTTTATGGCGAATTTTTGAATGTTTAAAAAATAGCCCAAAAATCGAACGGAAATTCCCTACAGAAACTCCATTCGCGAATTTTAAAAATCCGAGATAGCCAAAATGTTGCTCTCATTACATCAATTTAAAAAAAAGTTTCTCTCTAGGCCCAATAGGACCCGACTTTCATAGGGTCAAAGTTCACGAATTTGACACATTTCGGCCGCGACAATTCCCTATAACCTTTGCACCGAATTTCAAACCGCTCACGCAGTACTTCCCATTGAGACACATGAGCAATCCCCCGCAAGCGTTTTGTCGTAGCTCAATTTTTGACCCCGGCGCATGCGACCGAAATTTCGATGGCGGACGTCCCAATGGTCACGGAAATGGGCCAAACTTTGACCCCCATATCTCGGGCCCTAATTTTCCGATCGACTTGAAATTTGAAACATGGTCTAACAGGGTTTCGCCCTTCCTCCCCATGCTCGCCAAACGCGGCTCACCATGGGGGGTCCGGGCCTTTTCGCCGTAATGTTAAAACAAAAACTCGCGAATATCTCATAAACGGTTCTATAGAATGTCGCAAATTTTGGTGTGAAAGGGCTCCCTACATTTACCTACAAACCCTCCAAATTTGGTGGTCCTAGCTTCCATAGTTTTTTTATGGCGAATTTTTGAATCTTTAAAAAATAGCCCAAAAATCGAACGGAAATTCCCTACAGAAACTCCATTCGCGAATTTTAAAAATCCGAGATAGCCAAAATGTTGCTCTCATTACATCAATTTTAAAAAAAGTTTCTCTCTAGGTCCAATAGGACCCGACTTTCATCGGGTAAAAGTTCACGAATTTGACACATTTCGGCCGCGACAATTCCCTATAACCGTTGCACCGAATTTCAAACCGCTCACACAGTACTTCCCATTGAAACACATGAACAATTCCCCGCAAGCGTTTTCTCGTAGCTCAATTTTTGACCCCGGCGCAAGCGACCGAAATTTCGATGGGGGTTCTCCCAATGGTCACGGAAATGGGCCAAATTTTGACCCCCCATATCTCGTGCCCTAATTGTCCGATCGACTTGAAATTCGAAACATGGCCTAACAGGGTTTCGGCTTTCCTCCCCATGCTCGCCAATCGCGGCTCACCATGGGGGGTCCGGGCCTTTTCGCCGTAATGTTAAAACAAAAACTCGCGAATATCTCAGAAACGGTTCGATAGAATGTCGCAAAATTTGGTGTGAAAGGGCTCCCTACATTTACCTACAAACCCTCCAAATTTGGTGGTCCTAGCTTCCATAGTTTTTTTATGGCGAATTTTTGAAGGTTTAAAAAATAGCCCAAAAATCGAACGGAAATTCCCTACAGAAACTCCATTCGCGAATTTTCAAAATCCGAGATAGCCAATATGTTGCTCTCGAAGAGTACATCAATTTAAAAAAAATGTTTCTCTCTAGGATCAATAGGACCCGACTTTCATAGGGTCAAAGTTCACGAATTTGACACACTTCGGCCGCGACAATTCCCTTTAACCGTTGCACCGAATTTCAAACCGCTCACACAGTACTTCCCATTGAGACACATGAACAATCACCCGCAAGCGTTTTCTCGTAGCTCAATTTTTGACCCCGGCGCAAGCGACCGAAATTTCGATGGGGGACGTCCCAATGGTCACGGAAATGGGCCAAACTTTCACCCCCCATATCTCGGGCCCTAATTGTCCGATCGACTTGAAATTTGAAACATGGCCTAACAGGGTTTGGGCCTTCCTCCCCATGCTCGTCAATCGCGGCTCACTATGGGGGGTCCGGGCCTTTTCGCCGTAATATTAAAACAAAAACTCGCGAATATCTCCGAAACGGTTCGATAGAATGTCGCAAATTTTGGTGTGAAAGGGCTCCTTAGATTTACCTACAAACTCTCCAAATTTGGTGGTCCTAGCTTCCATAGTTTTTTTATGGCGAATTTTTGAATGTTTAAAAAATAGCCCAAAAATCGAACGGAAATTCCCTACAGAAACTCCATTCGCGAATTTTAAAAATCCGAGATAGCCAAAATGTTGCTCTCATTACATCAATTTAAAAAAAAGTTTCTCTCTAGGCCCAATAGGACCCGACTTTCATAGGGTCAAAGTTCACGAATTTGACACATTTCGGCCGCGACAATTCCCTATAACCTTTGCACCGAATTTCAAACCGCTCACGCAGTACTTCCCATTGAGACACATGAGCAATCCCCCGCAAGCGTTTTGTCGTAGCTCAATTTTTGACCCCGGCGCATGCGACCGAAATTTCGATGGCGGACGTCCCAATGGTCACGGAAATGGGCCAAACTTTGACCCCCATATCTCGGGCCCTAATTGTCCGATCGACTTGAAATTTGAAACATGGTCTAACAGGGTTTCGCCCTTCCTCCCCATGCTCGCCAAACGCGGCTCACCATGGGGGGTCCGGGCCTTTTCGCCGTAATGTTAAAACAAAAACTCGCGAATATCTCATAAACGGTTCTATAGAATGTCGCAAATTTTGGTGTGAAAGGGCTCCCTACATTTACCTACAAACCCTCCAAATTTGGTGGTCCTAGCTTCCATAGTTTTTTTATGGCGAATTTTTGAATCTTTAAAAAATAGCCCAAAAATCGAACGGAAATTCCCTACAGAAACTCCATTCGCGAATTTTAAAAATCCGAGATAGCCAAAATGTTGCTCTCATTACATCAATTTTAAAAAAAGTTTCTCTCTAGGTCCAATAGGACCCGACTTTCATCGGGTAAAAGTTCACGAATTTGACACATTTCGGCCGCGACAATTCCCTATAACCGTTGCACCGAATTTCAAACCGCTCACACAGTACTTCCCATTGAAACACATGAACAATTCCCCGCAAGCGTTTTCTCGTAGCTCAATTTTTGACCCCGGCGCAAGCGACCGAAATTTCGATGGGGGTCGTCCCAATGGTCACGGAAATGGGCCAAATTTTGACCCCCCATATCTCGGGCCCTAATTGTCCGATCGACTTGAAATTTGAAACATGGCCTAACAGGGTTTCGGCCTTCCTCCCCATGCTCGCCAATCGCGGCTCACCATGGGGGGTCCGGGCCTTTTCGCCGTAATATTAAAACAAAAACTCGGAAAATCTCCGAAACGGTTCGATAGAATGTCGCAAATTTTGGTGTGAAAGGGCTCCTTAGATTTACCTACAAACTCTCCAAATTTGGTGGTCCTAGCTTCCATAGTTTTTTTATGGCGAATTTTTGAATGTTTAAAAAATAGCCCAAAAATCGAACGGAAATTCCCTACAGAAACTCCATTCGCGAATTTTAAAAATCCGAGATAGCCAAAATGTTGCTCTCATTACATCAATTTTAAAAAAAGTTTCTCTCTAGGTCCAATAGGACCCGACTTTCATCGGGTAAAAGTTCACGAATTTGACACATTTCGGCCGCGACAATTCCCTATAACCGTTGCACCGAATTTCAAACCGCTCACACAGTACTTCCCATTGAAACACATGAACAATTCCCCGCAAGCGTTTTCTCGTAGCTCAATTTTTGACCCCGGCGCAAGCGACCGAAATTTCGATGGGGGTCGTCCCAATGGTCACGGAAATGGGCCAAATTTTGATCCCCCATATCTCGTGCCCTAATTGTCCGATCGACTTGAAATTCGAAACATGGCCTAACAGGGTTTCGGCCTTCCTCCCCATGCTCGCCAATCGCGGCTCACCATGGGGGGTCCGGACCTTTTCGCCGTAATGTTAAAACAAAAACTCGCGAATATCTCAGAAACGGTTCGATAGAATGTCGCAAATTTTGGTGTGAAAGGGCTCCTTAGATGTACCTACAAACTCTTCAAATTTGGTGGTCCTAGCTTCCATAGCTTTTTTATGGCGAATTTTTGAATGTTTAAAAAATAGCCCAAAAATCGAACGGAAATTCCCTACAGAAACTCCATTCGCGAATTTTAAAAATCCGAGATAGCCAAAATGTTGCTCTCAGTACATCAATTTAAAAAAAAAGTTTCTCTCTAGGCCCAATAGGACCCGACTTTCATAGGGTCAAAGTTCACGAATTTGACACATTTCGGCCGCGACAATTCCCTATAACCGTTGCACCGAATTTCAAACCGCTCACACATTACTTCCCATTGAGACACATGAACAATCCCCCGCAAGCGTTTTCTCGTAGCTCAATTTTTGACCCCGGCGCAAGCGACCGAAATTTCGATGGGGGACGTCCCAATGGTCACGGAAATGGGCCAAATTTTGACCCCCCATATCTCGGGCCCTAATTGTCCGATCGACTTGAAATTTGAAACATGGCCTAACAGGGTTTCGGCCTTCCTCCCCATGCTCGCCAATCGCGGCTCACCATGGGGGGTCCGGGCCTTTTCGCCGTAATATTAAAACAAAAACTCGCGAAAATCTCCGAAACGGTTCGATAGAATGTCGCAAATTTTGGTGTGAAAGGGCTCCTTAGATTTACCTACAAACTCTCCAAATTTGGTGGTCCTAGCTTCCATAGTTTTTTTATGGCGAATTTTTGAATGTTTAAAAAATAGCCCAAAAATCGAACGGAAATTCCCTACAGAAACTCCATTCGCGAATTTTAAAAATCCGAGATAGCCAAAATGTTGCTCTCATTACATCAATTTAAAAAAAAGTTTCTCTCTAGGCCCAATATGACCCGACTTTCATAGGGTCAAAGTTCACGAATTTGACACATTTCGGCCGCGACAATTCCATATAACCGTTGCACCGAATTTCAAACCGCTCACACATTACTTCCCATTGCGACACATGAACAATCCCCCGCAAGCGTTTTCTCGTAGCTCAATTTTTGACCCCGGCGCAAGCGACCGAAATTTCGATGGGGGACGTCCCAATGGTCACGGAAATGGGCCAAACTTTGACCCCCCATATCTCGGGCCCTAATTGTCCGATCGACTTGAAATTTGAAACATGGCCTAACAGGGTTTGGGCCTTCCTCCCCATGCTCGTCAATCGCGGCTCACCATGGGGGGTCCGGGCCTTTTCGCCGTAATATTAAAACAAAAACTCGCGAATATCTCCGAAACGGTTCGATAGAATGTCGCAAATTTTGGTGTGAAAGGGCTCCTTAGATTTACCTACAAACTCTCCAAATTTGGTGGTCCTAGCTTCCATAGTTTTTTTATGGCGAATTTTTGAATGTTTAAAAAATAGCCCAAAAATCGAACGGAAATTCCCTACAGAAACTCCATTCGCGAATTTTAAAAATCCGAGATAGCCAAAATGTTGCTCTCATTACATCAATTTAAAAAAAAGTTTCTCTCTAGGCCCAATAGGACCCGACTTTCATAGGGTCAAAGTTCACGAATTTGACACATTTCGGCCGCGACAATTCCCTATAACCTTTGCACCCAATTTCAAACCGCTCACGCAGTACTTCCCATTGAGACACATGAGCAATCCCCCGCAAGCGTTTTGTCGTAGCTCAATTTTTGACCCCGGCGCATGCGACCGAAATTTCGATGGCGGACGTCCCAATGGTCACGGAAATGGGCCAAACTTTGACCCCCATATCTCGGGCCCTAATTGTCCGATCGACTTGAAATTTGAAACATGGTCTAACAGGGTTTCGCCCTTCCTCCCCATGCTCGCCAAACGCGGCTCACCATGGGGGGTCCGGGCCTTTTCGCCGTAATGTTAAAACAAAAACTCGCGAATATCTCATAAACGGTTCTATAGAATGTCGCAAATTTTGGTGTGAAAGGGCTCCCTACATTTACCTACAAACCCTCCAAATTTGGTGGTCCTAGCTTCCATAGTTTTTTTATGGCGAATTTTTGAATCTTTAAAAAATAGCCCAAAAATCGAACGGAAATTCCCTACAGAAACTCCATTCGAGAATTTTAAAAATCCGAGATAGCCAAAATGTTGCTCTCATTACATCAATTTTAAAAAAAGTTTCTCTCTAGGTCCAATAGGACCCGACTTTCATCGGGTAAAAGTTCACGAATTTGACACATTTCGGCCGCGACAATTCCCTATAACCGTTGCACCGAATTTCAAACCGCTCACACAGTACTTCCCATTGAAACACATGAACAATTCCCCGCAAGCGTTTTCTCGTAGCTCAATTTTTGACCCCGGCGCAAGCGACCGAAATTTCGATGGGGGTCGTCCCAATGGTCACGGAAATGGGCCAAATTTTGATCCCCCATATCTCGTGCCCTAATTGTCCGATCGACTTGAAATTCGAAACATGGCCTAACAGGGTTTCGGCCTTCCTCCCCATGCTCGCCAATCGCGGCTCACCATGGGGGGTCCGGACCTTTTCGCCGTAATGTTAAAACAAAAACTCGCGAATATCTCAGAAACGGTTCGATAGAATGTCGCAAATTTTGGTGTGAAAGGGCTCCTTAGATGTACCTACAAACTCTTCAAATTTGGTGGTCCTAGCTTCCATAGCTTTTTTATGGCGAATTTTTGAATGTTTAAAAAATAGCCCAAAAATCGAACGGAAATTCCCTACAGAAACTCCATTCGCGAATTTTAAAAATCCGAGATAGCCAAAATGTTGCTCTCAGTACATCAATTTAAAAAAAAAGTTTCTCTCTAGGCCCAATAGGACCCGACTTTCATAGGGTCAAAGTTCACGAATTTGACACATTTCGGCCGCGACAATTCCCTATAACCGTTGCACCGAATTTCAAACCGCTCACACATTACTTCCCATTGAGACACATGAACAATCCCCCGCAAGCGTTTTCTCGTAGCTCAATTTTTGACCCCGGCGCAAGCGACCGAAATTTCGATGGGGGACGTCCCAATGGTCACGGAAATGGGCCAAATTTTGACCCCCCATATCTCGGGCCCTAATTGTCCGATCGACTTGAAATTTGAAACATGGCCTAACAGGGTTTGGGCCTTCCTCCCCATGCTCGTCAATCGCGGCTCACCATGGGGGGTCCGGGCCTTTTCGCCGTAATATTAAAACAAAAACTCGCGAAAATCTCCGAAACGGTTCGATAGAATGTCGCAAATTTTGGTGTGAAAGGGCTCCTTAGATTTACCTACAAACTCTCCAAATTTGGTGGTCCTAGCTTCCATAGTTTTTTTATGGCGAATTTTTGAATGTTTAAAAAATAGCCCAAAAATCGAACGGAAATTCCCTACAGAAACTCCATTCGCGAATTTTAAAAATCCGAGATAGCCAAAATGTTGCTCTCATTACATCAATTTAAAAAAAAGTTTCTCTCTAGGCCCAATAGGACCCGACTTTCATAGGGTCAAAGTTCACGAATTTGACACATTTCGGCCGCGACAATTCCCTATAACCGTTGCACCGAATTTCAAACCGCTCACACAGTACTTCCCATTGAGACACATGAACAATCCCCCGCAAGCGTTTTCTCGTAGCTCAATTTTTGACCCCGGCGCAAGCGACCGAAATTTCGATGGGGGACGTCCCAATGGTCACGGAAATGGGCCAAACTTTGACCCCCCATATCTCGGGCCCTAATTGTCCGATCGACTTGAAATTTGAAACATGGCCTAACAGGGTTTCGGCCTTCCTCCCCATGCTCGCCAATCGCGGCTCACCATGGGGGGTCCGGGCCTTTTCGCCGTAATGTTAAAACAAAAACTCGCGAATATCTCAGAAACGGTTCGATAGAATGTCGCAAATTTTTGTGTGAAAGGGCTCCTTAGATTTACCTACAAACTCTCCAAATTTGGTGGTCCTAGCTTCCATAGTTTTTATATGGCGAATTTTTGAATATTTAAAAAATAGCCCAAAAATCGAACGGAAATTCCCTACAGAAACTCCATTCGCGAATTTTAAAAATCCGAGATAGCCAAAATGTTGCTCTCGAAGAGTACATCAATTTAAAAAAAAAGTTTCTCTCTAGGCCCAGTAGGACCCGACTTGCATAGGGTCAAATTTCACGAATTTGACACCTTTTGGCCGCCACAATTCCCTATAACCGTTGCACCGAATTTCAAACCGCACAAACAGTACTTCCCATTGAGACACATGAACAATCCGCCGCAAGCGTTTTCTCGTAGCTCAATTTTTGACCACGGCGCAAGCGACCGAAATTTCGATGGGGGTCGTCCAATGGTCACGGAAATGGGCCAAAGTTTGACCCCCCATATCTCGTGCCCTAATTGTCCGATCGACTTGAAATTTGAAACATGGCCTAACAGGGTTTCGGCCTTCCTCCCCATGCTCGCCAATCGCGGCTCACCATGGGGGGTCCGGGCCTTTTCGCCGTAATATTAAAACAAAAACTCGCGAAAATCTCCGAAACGGTTCGATAGAATGTCGCAAATTTTGGTGTGAAAGGGCTCCCTACATTTACCTAAAAACCCTCCAAATTTGGTGGTCCTAGCTTCCATAGTTTTTTTATGGCGAATTTTTGAATGTTTAAAAAATAGCCCAAAAATCGAACGGAAATTCCCTACAGAAACTCCATTCGCGAATTTTAAAAATCCGAGATAGCCAAAATGTTGCTCTCGAAGAGTACATCAATTTAAAAAAAATGTTTCTCTCTAGGATCAATAGGACCCGACTTTCATAGGGTCAAAGTTCACGAATTTGACACATTTCGGCCGCGACAATTCCCTTTAACCGTTGCACCGAATTTCAAACCGCTCACACAGTACTTCCCATTGAGACACATGAACAATCCCCCGCAAGCGTTTTCTCGTAGCTCAATTTTTGACCCCGGCGCAAGCGACCGAAATTTCGATGGGGGCCGTCCCAATGGTCACGGAAATGGGCCAAATTGTGACCCCCCATATCTCGGGCCCTAATTGTCCGATCGACTTGAAATTTGAAACGTGGCCTAACAAGGTTTCGGCCTTCCTCCCCATGCCCGCCAATCGCGGCTCACCATGGGGGGTCCGGGCCTTTTCGCCGTAATGTTAAAACAAAAACTCGCGAATATCTCCGAAACGGTTCGATAGAATGTCGCAAATTTTGGTGTGAAAGGGCTCCCTAGATTTACCTACAAACCCTCCAAATTTGGTGGTCCTAGCATCCATAGTTTTTTTATGGCGAATTTTTGAATGTTTAAAAAATAGCCCAAAAATCGAACGGAAATTCCCTACAGAAACTCCATTCGCGAATTTTAAAAATCCGAGATAGCCAAAATGTTGCTCTCAGTACATCAATTTAAAAAAAAAGTTTCTCTCTAGGCCCAATAGGACCCGACTTTCATAGGGTCAAAGTTCACGAATTTGACACATTTCGGCCGCGACAATTCCCTATAACCGTTGCACCGAATTTCAAACCGCTCACACAGTACTTCCCATTGAGACACATGAACAATCCCCCGCAAGCGTTTTCTCGTAGCTCAATTTTTGACCCCGGCGCAAGCGACCGAAATTTCGATGGGGGACGTCCCAATGGTCACGGAAATGGGCCAAACTTTGACCCCCCATATCTCAAGCCCTAATTGTCCGATCGACTTGAAATTTGAAACATGGCCTAACAGGGTTTCGGCCTTCCTCCCCATGCTCGCCAATCGCGGCTCACCATGGGGGGTCCGGGCCTTTTCGCCGTAATGTTAAAACAAAAACTCGCGAATATCTCAGAAACGGTTCGATAGAATGTCGCAAATTTTGGTGTGAAAGGGCTCCTTAGATTTACCTACAAACTCTCCAAATTTGGTGGTCCTAGCTTCCATAGTTTTTTTATGGCGAATTTTTGAATGTTTAAAAAATAGCCCAAAAATCGAACGGAAATTCCCTACAGAAACTCCATTCGCGAATTTTAAAAATCCGAGATAGCCAAAATGTTGCTCTCGAAGAGTACATAAATTTAAAAGAAAAGTTTCTCTCTAGGCCGAGTAGGACCCGACTTTCATAGGGTCAAATTTCACGAATTTGACACATTTCGGCCGCGACAATTCCCTTTAACCGTTGCACCGAATTTCAAACCGCTCACACAGTACTTCCCATTGAGACACATGAACAATCCGCCGCAAGCGTTTTCTCGTAGCTCAATTTTTGACCACGGCGCAAGCGACCGAAATTTCGATGGGGGTCGTCCAATGGTCACGGAAATGGGCCAAACTTTGACCCCCCATATCTCGTGCCCTAATTGTCCGATCGACTTGAAATTCGAAACATGGCCTAACAGGGTTTCGGCCTTCCTCCCCATGCTCGCCAATCGCGGCTCACCATGGGGGTTCCGGGGCTTTTCGCCGTAATGTTAAAACAAAAACTCGCGAATATCTCAGAAACGGTTCGATAGAATGTCGCAAATTTTGGTGTGAAAGGGCTCCCTACATTTACCTAAAAACCCTCCAAATTTGGTGGTCCTAGCATCCATAGTTTTTTTATGGCGAATTTTTGAATGTTTAAAAAATAGCCCAAAAATCGAACGGAAATTCCCTACAGAAACTCCATTCGCGAATTTTAAAAATCCGAGATAGCCAAAATGTTGCTCTCAGTACATCAATTTAAAAAAAAAGTTTCTCTCTAGGCCCAATAGGACCCGACTTTCATAGGGTCAAAGTTCACGAATTTGACACATTTCGGCCGCGACAATTCCCTATAACCGTTGCACCGAATTTCAAACCGCTCACACAGTACTTCCCATTGAGACACATGAACAATCCCCCGCAAGCGTTTTCTCGTAGCTCAATTTTTGACCCCGGCGCAAGCGACCGAAATTTCGATGGGGGACGTCCCAATGGTCACGGAAATGGGCCAAACGTTGACCCCCCATATCTCAAGCCCTAATTGTCCGATCGACTTGAAATTTGAAACATGGCCTAACAGGGTTTCGGCCTTCCTCCCCATGCTCGCCAATCGCGGCTCACCATGGGGGGTCCGGGCCTTTTCGCCGTAATGTTAAAACAAAAACTCGCGAATATCTCCGAAACGGTTCGATAGAATGTCGCAAATTTTGGTGTGAAAGGGCTCCCTAGATTTACCTACAAACCCTCCAAATTTGGTGGTCCTAGCATCCATAGTTTTTTTATGGCGAATTTTTGAATGTTTAAAAAATAGCCCAAAAATCGAACGGAAATTCCCTACAGAAACTCCATTCGCGAATTTTAAAAATCCGAGATAGCCAAAATGTTGCTCTCAGTACATCAATTTAAAAAAAAAGTTTCTCTCTAGGCCCAATAGGACCCGACTTTCATAGGGTCAAAGTTCACGAATTTGACACATTTCGGCCGCGACAATTCCCTATAACCGTTGCACCGAATTTCAAACCGCTCACACAGTACTTCCCATTGAGACACATGAACAATCCCCCGCAAGCGTTTTCTCGTAGCTCAATTTTTGACCCCGGCGCAAGCGACCGAAATTTCGATGGGGGACGTCCCAATGGTCACGGAAATGGGCCAAACTTTGACCCCCCATATCTCAAGCCCTAATTGTCCGATCGACATGAAATTTGAAACATGGCCTAACAGGGTTTCGGCCTTCCTCCCCATGCTCGCCAATCGCGGCTCACCATGGGGGGGTCCGGGCCTTTTCGCCGTAATGTTAAAACAAAAACTCGCGAATATCTCAGAAACGGTTCGATAGAATGTCGCAAATTTTGGTGTGAAAGGGCTCCTTAGATTTACCTACAAACTCTCCAAATTTGGTGGTCCTAGCTTCCATAGTTTTTTTATGGCGAATTTTTGAATGTTTAAAAAATAGCCCAAAAATCGAACGGAAATTCCCTACAGAAACTCCATTCGCGAATTTTAAAAATCCGAGATAGCCAAAATGTTGCTCTCGAAGAGTACATAAATTTAAAAGAAAAGTTTCTCTCTAGGCCGAGTAGGACCCGACTTTCATAGGGTCAAATTTCACGAATTTGACACATTTCGGCCGCGACAATTCCCTTTAACCGTTGCACCGAATTTCAAACCGCTCACACAGTACTTCCCATTGAGACACATGAACAATCCGCCGCAAGCGTTTTCTCGTAGCTCAATTTTTGACCACGGCGCAAGCGACCGAAATTTCGATGGGGGTCGTCCAATGGTCACGGAAATGGGCCAAACTTTGACCCCCCATATCTCGTGCCCTAATTGTCCGATCGACTTGAAATTCGAAACATGGCCTAACAGGGTTTCGTCCTTCCTCCCCATGCTCGCCAATCGCGGCTCACCATGGGGGTTCCGGGGCTTTTCGCCGTAATGTTAAAACAAAAACTCGCGAATATCTCAGAAACGGTTCGATAGAATGTCGCAAATTTTGGTGTGAAAGGGCTCCCTACATTTACCTACAAACCCTCCAAATTTGTTGGTCTTATCTTCCATAGTTTTTTTATGGCGAATTTATGAATGTTTAAAAAATAGCCCAAAAATCGAACGGAAATTCCCTACAGAAACTCCATTCGCGAATTTTAAAAATCCGAGATAGCCAAAATGTTGCTCTCGAAGAGTACATCAATTTAAACAAAAAGTTTCTCTCTAGGATCAATAGGACCCGACATTCATAGGGTCAAAGTTCACGAATTTGACACATTTCGGCCGCGACAATTCCCTATAACCGTTGCACCGAATTTCAAACCGCTCACACAGTACTTCCCATTGAGACACATGAACAATCCCCCGCAAGCGTTTTCTCGTAGCTCAATTTTTGACCCCGGCGCAAGCGACCGAAATTTCGATGGGGGACGTCCCAATGGTCACGGAAATGGGCCAAACTTTGACCCCCCATATCTCAAGCCCTAATTGTCCGATCGACTTGAAATTTGAAACATGGCCTAACAGGGTTTCGGCCTTCCTCCCCATGCTCGCCAATCGCGGCTCACCATGGGGGGTCCGGGCCTTTTCGCCGTAATGTTAAAACAAAAACTCGCGAATATCTCAGAAACGGTTCGATAGAATGTCGCAAATTTTGGTGTGAAAGGGCTCCTTAGATTTACCTACAAACTCTCCAAATTTGGTGGTCCTAGCTTCCATAGTTTTTTTATGGCGAATTTTTGAATGTTTAAAAAATAGCCCAAAAATCGAACGGAAATTCCCTACAGAAACTCCATTCGCGAATTTTAAAAATCCGAGATAGCCAAAATGTTGCTCTCGAAGAGTACATAAATTTAAAAGAAAAGTTTCTCTCTAGGCCGAGTAGGACCCGACTTTCATAGGGTCAAATTTCACGAATTTGACACATTTCGGCCGCGACAATTCCCTTTAACCGTTGCACCGAATTTCAAACCGCTCACACAGTACTTCCCATTGAGACACATGAACAATCCGCCGCAAGCGTTTTCTCGTAGCTCAATTTTTGACCACGGCGCAAGCGACCGAAATTTCGATGGGGGTCGTCCAATGGTCACGGAAATGGGCCAAACTTTGACCCCCCATATCTCGTGCCCTAATTGTCCGATCGACTTGAAATTCGAAACATGGCCTAACAGGGTTTCGGCCTTCCTCCCCATGCTCGCCAATCGCGGCTCACCATGGGGGTTCCGGGGCTTTTCGCCGTAATGTTAAAACAAAAACTCGCGAATATCTCAGAAACGGTTCGATAGAATGTCGCAAATTTTGGTGTGAAAGGGCTCCCTACATTTACCTAAAAACCCTCCAAATTTGGTGGTCCTAGCATCCATAGTTTTTTTATGGCGAATTTTTGAATGTTTAAAAAATAGCCCAAAAATCGAACGGAAATTCCCTACAGAAACTCCATTCGCGAATTTTAAAAATCCGAGATAGCCAAAATGTTGCTCTCAGTACATCAATTTAAAAAAAAAGTTTCTCTCTAGGCCCAATAGGACCCGACTTTCATAGGGTCAAAGTTCACGAATTTGACACATTTCGGCCGCGACAATTCCCTATAACCGTTGCACCGAATTTCAAACCGCTCACACAGTACTTCCCATTGAGACACATGAACAATCCCCCGCAAGCGTTTTCTCGTAGCTCAATTTTTGACCCCGGCGCAAGCGACCGAAATTTCGATGGGGGACGTCCCAATGGTCACGGAAATGGGCCAAACGTTGACCCCCCATATCTCAAGCCCTAATTGTCCGATCGACTTGAAATTTGAAACATGGCCTAACAGGGTTTCGGCCTTCCTCCCCATGCTCGCCAATCGCGGCTCACCATGGGGGGTCCGGGCCTTTTCGCCGTAATGTTAAAACAAAAACTCGCGAATATCTCCGAAACGGTTCGATAGAATGTCGCAAATTTTGGTGTGAAAGGGCTCCCTAGATTTACCTACAAACCCTCCAAATTTGGTGGTCCTAGCATCCATAGTTTTTTTATGGCGAATTTTTGAATGTTTAAAAAATAGCCCAAAAATCGAACGGAAATTCCCTACAGAAACTCCATTCGCGAATTTTAAAAATCCGAGATAGCCAAAATGTTGCTCTCAGTACATCAATTTAAAAAAAAAGTTTCTCTCTAGGCCCAATAGGACCCGACTTTCATAGGGTCAAAGTTCACGAATTTGACACATTTCGGCCGCGACAATTCCCTATAACCGTTGCACCGAATTTCAAACCGCTCACACAGTACTTCCCATTGAGACACATGAACAATCCCCCGCAAGCGTTTTCTCGTAGCTCAATTTTTGACCCCGGCGCAAGCGACCGAAATTTCGATGGGGGACGTCCCAATGGTCACGGAAATGGGCCAAACTTTGACCCCCCATATCTCAAGCCCTAATTGTCCGATCGACTTGAAATTTGAAACATGGCCTAACAGGGTTTCGGCCTTCCTCCCCATGCTCGCCAATCGCGGCTCACCATGGGGGGGTCCGGGCCTTTTCGCCGTAATGTTAAAACAAAAACTCGCGAATATCTCAGAAACGGTTCGATAGAATGTCGCAAATTTTGGTGTGAAAGGGCTCCTTAGATTTACCTACAAACTCTCCAAATTTGGTGGTCCTAGCTTCCATAGTTTTTTTATGGCGAATTTTTGAATGTTTAAAAAATAGCCCAAAAATCGAACGGAAATTCCCTACAGAAACTCCATTCGCGAATTTTAAAAATCCGAGATAGCCAAAATGTTGCTCTCGAAGAGTACATAAATTTAAAAGAAAAGTTTCTCTCTAGGCCGAGTAGGACCCGACTTTCATAGGGTCAAATTTCACGAATTTGACACATTTCGGCCGCGACAATTCCCTTTAACCGTTGCACCGAATTTCAAACCGCTCACACAGTACTTCCCATTGAGACACATGAACAATCCGCCGCAAGCGTTTTCTCGTAGCTCAATTTTTGACCACGGCGCAAGCGACCGAAATTTCGATGGGGGTCGTCCAATGGTCACGGAAATGGGCCAAACTTTGACCCCCCATATCTCGTGCCCTAATTGTCCGATCGACTTGAAATTCGAAACATGGCCTAACAGGGTTTCGTCCTTCCTCCCCATGCTCGCCAATCGCGGCTCACCATGGGGGTTCCGGGGCTTTTCGCCGTAATGTTAAAACAAAAACTCGCGAATATCTCAGAAACGGTTCGATAGAATGTCGCAAATTTTGGTGTGAAAGGGCTCCCTACATTTACCTACAAACCCTCCAAATTTGTTGGTCTTATCTTCCATAGTTTTTTTATGGCGAATTTATGAATGTTTAAAAAATAGCCCAAAAATCGAACGGAAATTCCCTACAGAAACTCCATTCGCGAATTTTAAAAATCCGAGATAGCCAAAATGTTGCTCTCGAAGAGTACATCAATTTAAACAAAAAGTTTCTCTCTAGGATCAATAGGACCCGACATTCATAGGGTCAAAGTTCACGAATTTGACACATTTCGGCCGCGACAATTCCCTATAACCGTTGCACCGAATTTCAAACCGCTCACACAGTACTTCCCATTGAGACACATGAACAATCCCCCGCAAGCGTTTTCTCGTAGCTCAATTTTTGACCCCGGCGCAAGCGACCGAAATTTCGATGGGGGACGTCCCAATGGTCACGGAAATGGGCCAAACTTTGACCCCCCATATCTCAAGCCCTAATTGTCCGATCGACTTGAAATTTGAAACATGGCCTAACAGGGTTTCGGCCTTCCTCCCCATGCTCGCCAATCGCGGCTCACCATGGGGGGTCCGGGCCTTTTCGCCGTAATGTTAAAACAAAAACTCGCGAATATCTCAGAAACGGTTCGATAGAATGTCGCAAATTTTGGTGTGAAAGGGCTCCTTAGATTTACCTACAAACTCTCCAAATTTGGTAGTCCTAGCTTCCATAGTTTTTTATGGCGAATTTTTGAATGTTTAAAAAATAGCCCAAAAATCGAACGGAAATTCCCTACAGAAACTCCATTCGCGAATTTTAAAAATCCGAGATAGCCAAAATGTTGCTCTCGAAGAGTACATAAATTTAAAAGAAAAGTTTCTCTCTAGGCCGAGTAGGACCCGACTTTCATAGGGTCAAATTTCACGAATTTGACACATTTCGGCCGCGACAATTCCCTTTAACCGTTGCACCGAATTTCAAACCGCTCACACAGTACTTCCCATTGAGACACATGAACAATCCGCCGCAAGCGTTTTCTCGTAGCTCAATTTTTGACCACGGCGCAAGCGACCGAAATTTCGATGGGGGTCGTCCAATGGTCACGGAAATGGGCCAAACTTTGACCCCCCATATCTCGTGCCCTAATTGTCCGATCGACTTGAAATTCGAAACATGGCCTAACAGGGTTTCGGCCTTCCTCCCCATGCTCGCCAATCGCGGCTCACCATGGGGGTTCCGGGGCTTTTCGCCGTAATGTTAAAACAAAAACTCGCGAATATCTCAGAAACGGTTCGATAGAATGTCGCAAATTTTGGTGTGAAAGGGCTCCCTACATTTACCTAAAAACCCTCCAAATTTGGTGGTCCTAGCTTCCATAGTTTTTTTATGGCGAATTTTTGAAGGTTTAAAAAATAGCCCAAAAATCGAACGGAAATCCCCTACAGAAACTCCATTCGCGAATTTTAAAAATCCGAGATAGCCAAAATGTTGCTCTCCAAGAGTACATCAATTTAAAAAAAATGTTTCTCTCTAGGATCAATAGGACCCGACTTTCATAGGGTCAAAGTTCACGAATTTGACACATTTCGGCCGCGACAATTCCCTTTAACCGTTGCACCGAATTTCAAACCGCTCACACAGTACTTCCCATTGAGACACATGAACAATCCCCCGCAAGCGTTTTCTCGTAGCTCAATTTTTGACCCCGGCGCAAACGACCGAAATTTCGATGGGGGCCGTCCCAATGGTCACGGAAATGGGCCAAATTGTGACCCCACATATCTCGGACCCTAATTGTCCGATCGACTTGAAATTTGAAACGTGGCCTAACAAGGTTTCGGCCTTCCTCCCCATGCTCGCCAATCGCGGCTCACCATGGGGGGTCCGGGCCTTTTCGCCGTAATGTTAAAACAAAAACTCGCGAATATCTCCGAAACGGTTCGATAGAATGTCGCAAATTTTGGTGTGAAAGGGCTCCCTAGATTTACCTACAAACCCTCCAAATTTGGTGGTCCTAGCATCCATAGTTTTTTTATGGCGAATTTTTGAATGTTTAAAAAATAGCCCAAAAATCGAACGGAAATTCCCTACAGAAACTCCATTCGCGAATTTTAAAAATCCGAGATAGCCAAAATGTTGCTCTCGAAGAGTACATAAATTTAAAAGAAAAGTTTCTCTCTAGGCCGAGTAAGACCCGACTTTCATAGGGTCAAATTTCACGAATTTGACACATTTCGGCCGCGACAATTCCCTTTAACCGTTGCACCGAATTTCAAACCGCTCACACAGTACTTCCCATTGAGACACATGAACAATCCCCCGCAAGCGTTTTCTCGTAGCTCAATTTTTGACCCCGGCGCAAGCGACCGAAATTTCGATGGGGGCCGTCCCAATGGTCACGGAAATGGGCCAAATTGTGACCCCCCATATCTCGGGCCCTAATTGTCCGATCGACTTGAAATTTGAAACGTGGCCTAACAAGGTTTCGGCCTTCCTCCCCATGCTCGATAATCGCGGCTCACCATGGGGGGTCCGGGCCTTTTCGCCGTAATGTTAAAACAAAAACTCGCGAATATCTCCGAAACGGTTCGATAGAATGTCGCAAATTTTGGTGTGAAAGGGCTCCCTAGATTTACCTACAAACCCTCCAAATTTGGTGGTCCTAGCATCCATAGTTTTTTATGGCGAATTTTTGAATGTTTAAAAAATAGCCCAAAAATCGAACGGAAATTCCCTACAGAAACTCCATTCGCGAATTTTAAAAATCCGAGATAGCCAAAATGTTGCTCTCAGTACATCAATTTAAAAAAAAATTTCTCTCTAGGCCCAATAGGACCCGACTTTCATAGGGTCAAAGTTCACGAATTTGACACATTTCGGCCGCGACAATTCCCTATAACCGTTGCACCGAATTTCAAACCGCTCACACAGTACTTCCCATTGAGACACATGAACAATCCCCCGCAAGCGTTTTCTCGTAGCTCAATTTTTGACCCCGGCGCAAGCGACCGAAATTTCGATGGGGGACGTCCCAATGGTCACGGAAATGGGCCAAACTTTGACCCCCCATATCTCGGGCCCTAATTGTCCGATCGACTTGAAATTTGAAACATGGCCTAACAGGGTTTCGGCCTTCCTCCCCATGCTCGCCAATCGCGGCTCACCATGGGGGGTCCGGGCCTTTTCGCCGTAATGTTAAAACAAAAACTCGCGAATATCTCAGAAACGGTTCGATAGAATGTCGCAAATTTTGGTGTGAAAGGGCTCCTTAGATTTACCTACAAACTCTCCAAATTTGGTGGTCCTAGCTTCCATAGTTTTTTTATGGCGAATTTTTGAATGTTTAAAAAATAGCCCAAAAATCGAACGGAAATTCCCTACAGAAACTCCATTCGCGAATTTTAAAAATCCGAGATAGCCAAAATGTTGCTCTCGAAGAGTACATAAATTTAAAAGAAAAGTTTCTTTCTAGGCCGAGTAGGACCCGACTTTCATAGGGTCAAATTTCACGAATTTGACACATTTCGGCCGCGACAATTCCCTTTAACCGTTGCACCGAATTTCAAACCGCTCACACAGTGCTTCCCATTGAGACACATGAACAATCCGCCGCAAGCGTTTTCTCGTAGCTCAATTTTTGAGCACGGCGCAAGCGACCGAAATTTCGATGGGGGTCGTCCAATGGTCACGGAAATGGGCCAAACTTTGACCCCCCATATCTCGTGCCCTAATTGTCCGATCGACTTGAAATTCGAAACATGGCCTAACAGGGTTTCGGCCTTCCTCCCCATGCTCGCCAATCGCGGCTCACCATGGGGGGTCCGGGCCTTTTCGCCGTAATGTTAAAACAAAAACTCGCGAATATCTCCGAAACGGTTCGATAGAATGTCGCAAATTTTGGTGTGAAAAGGCTCCCTAAATTTACCTACAAACCCTCCAAATTTGGTGGTCCTAGCATCCATAGTTTTTTTATGGCGAATTTTTGAATGTTTAAAAAATAGCCCAAAAATCGAACGGAAATTCCCTACAGAAACTCCATTCGCGAATTTTAAAAATCCGAGATAGCCAAAATGTTGCTCTCAGTACATCAATTTAAAAAAAAAGTTTCTCTCTAGGCCCAATAGGACCCGACATTCATAGGGTCAAAGTTCACGAATTTGACACATTTCGGCCGCGACAATTCCCTATAACCGTTGCACCGAATTTCAAACCGCTCACACAGTACTTCCCATTGAGACACATGAACAATCCCCCGCAAGCGTTTTCTCGTAGCTCAATTTTTGACCCCGGCGCAAGCGACCGAAATTTCGATGGGGGCCGTCCCAATGGTCACGGAAATGGGCCAAATTGTGACCCCCCATATCTCGGGCCCTAATTGTCCGATCGACTTGAAATTTGAAACGTGGCCTAACAAGGTTTCGGCCTTCCTCCCCATGCTCGATAATCGCGGCTCACCATGGGGGGTCCGGGCCTTTTCGCCGTAATGTTAAAACAAAAACTCGCGAATATCTCCGAAACGGTTCGATAGAATGTCGCAAATTTTGGTGTGAAAGGGCTCCCTAGATTTACCTACAAACCCTCCAAATTTGGTGGTCCTAGCATCCATAGTTTTTTATGGCGAATTTTTGAATGTTTAAAAAATAGCCCAAAAATCGAACGGAAATTCCCTACAGAAACTCCATTCGCGAATTTTAAAAATCCGAGATAGCCAAAATGTTGCTCTCAGTACATCAATTTAAAAAAAAATTTCTCTCTAGGCCCAATAGGACCCGACTTTCATAGGGTCAAAGTTCACGAATTTGACACATTTCGGCCGCGACAATTCCCTATAACCGTTGCACCGAATTTCAAACCGCTCACACAGTACTTCCCATTGAGACACATGAACAATCCCCCGCAAGCGTTTTCTCGTAGCTCAATTTTTGACCCCGGCGCAAGCGACCGAAATTTCGATGGGGGACGTCCCAATGGTCACGGAAATGGGCCAAACTTTGACCCCCCATATCTCGGGCCCTAATTGTCCGATCGACTTGAAATTTGAAACATGGCCTAACAGGGTTTCGGCCTTCCTCCCCATGCTCGCCAATCGCGGCTCACCATGGGGGGTCCGGGCCTTTTCGCCGTAATGTTAAAACAAAAACTCGCGAATATCTCAGAAACGGTTCGATAGAATGTCGCAAATTTTGGTGTGAAAGGGCTCCTTAGATTTACCTACAAACTCTCCAAATTTGGTGGTCCTAGCTTCCATAGTTTTTTTATGGCGAATTTTTGAATGTTTAAAAAATAGCCCAAAAATCGAACGGAAATTCCCTACAGAAACTCCATTCGCGAATTTTAAAAATCCGAGATAGCCAAAATGTTGCTCTCGAAGAGTACATAAATTTAAAAGAAAAGTTTCTTTCTAGGCCGAGTAGGACCCGACTTTCATAGGGTCAAATTTCACGAATTTGACACATTTCGGCCGCGACAATTCCCTTTAACCGTTGCACCGAATTTCAAACCGCTCACACAGTGCTTCCCATTGAGACACATGAACAATCCGCCGCAAGCGTTTTCTCGTAGCTCAATTTTTGAGCACGGCGCAAGCGACCGAAATTTCGATGGGGGTCGTCCAATGGTCACGGAAATGGGCCAAACTTTGACCCCCCATATCTCGTGCCCTAATTGTCCGATCGACTTGAAATTCGAAACATGGCCTAACAGGGTTTCGGCCTTCCTCCCCATGCTCGCCAATCGCGGCTCACCATGGGGGGTCCGGGCCTTTTCGCCGTAATGTTAAAACAAAAACTCGCGAATATCTCCGAAACGGTTCGATAGAATGTCGCAAATTTTGGTGTGAAAAGGCTCCCTAAATTTACCTACAAACCCTCCAAATTTGGTGGTCCTAGCATCCATAGTTTTTTTATGGCGAATTTTTGAATGTTTAAAAAATAGCCCAAAAATCGAACGGAAATTCCCTACAGAAACTCCATTCGCGAATTTTAAAAATCCGAGATAGCCAAAATGTTGCTCTCAGTACATCAATTTAAAAAAAAAGTTTCTCTCTAGGCCCAATAGGACCCGACATTCATAGGGTCAAAGTTCACGAATTTGACACATTTCGGCCGCGACAATTCCCTATAACCGTTGCACCGAATTTCAAACCGCTCACACAGTACTTCCCATTGAGACACATGAACAATCCGCCGCAAGCGTTTTCTCGTAGCTCAATTTTTGACCCCGGCGCAAGCGACCGAAATTTCGATGGGGGACGTCCCAATGGTCACGGAAATGGGCCAAACTTTGACCCCCCATATCTCGGGCCCTAATTGTCCGATCGACTTGAAATTTGAAACATGGCCTAACAGGGTTTCGGCCTTCCTCCCCATGCTCGCCAATCGCGGCTCACCATGGGGGGTCCGGGCCTTTTCGCCGTAATGTTAAAACAAAAACTCGCGAATATCTCAGAAACGGTTCGATAGAATGTCGCAAATTTTGGTGTGAAAGGGCTCCTTAGATTTACCTACAAACTCTCCAAATTTGGTGGTCCTAGCTTCCATAGTTTTTTTATGGCGAATTTTTGAATGTTTAAAAAATAGCCCAAAAATCGAACGGAAATTCCCTACAGAAACACCATTCGCGAATTTTAAAAATCCGAGATAGCCAAAATGTTGCTCTCGAAGAGTACATAAATTTAAAAGAAAAGTTTCTTTCTAGGCCGAGTAGGACCCGACTTTCATAGGGTCAAATTTCACGAATTTGACACATTTCGGCCGCGACAATTCCCTTTAACCGTTGCACCGAATTTCAAACCGCTCACACAGTACTTCCCATTGAGACACATGAACAATCCGCCGCAAGCGTTTTCTCGTAGCTCAATTTTTGACCCCGGCGCAAGCGACCGAAATTTCGATGGGGGTCGTCCAATGGTCACGGAAATGGGCCAAACTTTGACCCCCCATATCTCGTGCCCTAATTGTCCGATCGACTTGAAATTCGAAACATGGCCTAACAGGGTTTCGGCCTTCCTCCCCATGCTCGCCAATCGCGGCTCACCATGAGGGGTCCGGGCCTTTTCGCCGTAATTTTAAAACAAAAACTCGCGAATATCTCCGAAACGGTTCGATAGAATGTCGCAAATTTTGGTGTGAAAAGGCTCCCTAGATTTACCTACAAACCCTCCAAATTTGGTGGTCCTAGCATCCATAGTTTTTTTATGGCGAATTTTTGAATGTTTAAAAAATAGCCCAAAAATCGAACGGAAATTCCCTACAGAAACTCCATTCGCGAATTTTAAAAATCCGAGATAGCCAAAATGTTGCTCTCAGTACATCAATTTAAAAAAAAAGTTTCTCTCTAGGCCCAATAGGACCCGACTTTCAGAGGGTCAAAGTTCACGAATTTGACACATTTCGGCCGCGACAATTTCCTATAACCGTTGCACCGAATTTCAAACCGCTCACACAGTACTTCCCATTGAGACACATGAACAATCCCCCGCAAGCGTTTTCTCGTAGCTCAATTTTTGACCCCGGCGCAAGCGACCGAAATTTCGATGGGGGACGTCCCAATGGTCACGGAAATGGGCCAAATTTTGACCCCCCATATCTCGGGCCCTAATTGTCCGATCGACTTGAAATTTGAAACATGGCCTAACAGGGTTTCGGCCTTCCTCCCCATGCTCGCCAATCGCGGCTCACCATGGGGGGTCCGGGCCTTTTCGCCGTAATGTTAAAACAAAAACTCGCGAATATCTCAGAAACGGTTCGATAGAATGTCGCAAATTTTGGTGTGAAAGGGCTCCTTAGATTTACCTACAAACTCTCCAAATTTGGTGGTCCTAGCTTCCATAGTTTTTTTATGGCGAATTTTTGAATGTTTAAAAAATAGCCCAAAAATCGAACGGAAATTCCCTACAGAAACACCATTCGCGAATTTTAAAAATCCGAGATAGCCAAAATGTTGCTCTCGAAGAGTACATAAATTTAAAAGAAAAGTTTCTTTCTAGGCCGAGTAGGACCCGACTTTCATAGGGTCAAATTTCACGAATTTGACACATTTCGGCCGCGACAATTCCCTTTAACCGTTGCACCGAATTTCAAACCGCTCACACAGTACTTCCCATTGAGACACATGAACAATCCGCCGCAAGCGTTTTCTCGTAGCTCAATTTTTGACCACGGCGCAAGCGACCGAAATTTCGATGGGGGTCGTCCAATGGTCACGGAAATGGGCCAAACTTTGACCCCCCATATCTCGTGCCCTAATTGTCCGATCGACTTGAAATTCGAAACATGGCCTAACAGGGTTTCGGCCTTCCTCCCCATGCTCGCCAATCGCGGCTCACCATGGGGGGTCCGGGCCTTTTCGCCGTAATGTTAAAACAAAAACTCGCGAATATCTCCGAAACGGTTCGATAGAATGTCGCAAATTTTGGTGTGAAAGGGCTCCCTAGATTTACCTACAAACCTTCCAAATTTGGTGGTCCTAGCATCCATAGTTTTTTTATGGCGAATTTTTGAATGTTTAAAAAATAGCCCAAAAATCGAACGGAAATTCCCTACAGAAACTCCATTCGCGAATTTTAAAAATCCGAGATAGCCAAAATGTTGCTCTCAGTACATCAATATAAAAAAAAAGTTTCTCTCTAGGCCCAATAGGACCCGACTTTCATAGGGACAAAGTTCACGAATTTGACACATTTCGGTCGCGACAATTCCCTATAACCGTTGCACCGAATTTCAAACCGCTCACACAGTACTTCCCATTGAGACACATGAACAATCCCCCGCAAGCGTTTTCTCGTAGCTCAATTTTTGACCCCGGCGCAAGCGACCGAAATTTCGATGGGGGACCTCCCAATGGTCACGGAAATGGGCCAAACTTTGACCCCCCATATCTCGGGCCCTAATTGTCCGATCGACTTGAAATTTGAAACATGGCCTAACAGGGTTTCGGCCTTCCTCCCCATGCTCGCCAATCGCGGCTCACCATGGGGGGTCCGGGCCTTTTCGCCGTAATGTTAAAACAAAAACTCGCGAATATCTCAGAAACGGTTCGATAGAATGTCGCAAATTTTGGTGTGAAAGGGCTCCTTAGATTTACCTACAAACTCTCCAAATTTGGTGGTCCTAGCTTCCATAGTTTTTTTATGGCGAATTTTTGAATGTTTAAAAAATAGCCCAAAAATCGAACGGAAATCCCCTACAGAAACTCCATTCGCGAATTTTAAAAATCCGAGATAGCCAAAATGTTGCTCTCGAAGAGTACATCAATTTAAAAAAAATGTTTCTCTCTAGGATCAATAGGACCCGACTTTCATAGGGTCAAAGTTCACGAATTTGACACATTTCGGCCGCGACAATTCCCTTTAACCGTTGCACCGAATTTCAAACCGCTCACACAGTACTTCCCATTGAGACACATGAACAATCCCCCGCAAGCGTTTTCTCGTAGCTCAATTTTTGACCACGGCGCAAGCGACCGAAATTTCGATGGGGGCCGTCCCAATGGTCACGGAAATGGGCCAAATTGTGACCCCCCATATCTCGGGCCCTAATTGTCCGATCGACTTGAAATTTGAAACGTGGCCTAACAAGGTTTCGGCCTTCCTCCCCATGCTCGCCAATCGCGGCTCACCATGGGGGGTCCGGGCCTTTTCGCCGTAATGTTAAAACAAAAACTCGCGAATATCTCCGAAACGGTTCGATAGAATGTCGCAAATTTTGGTGTGAAACGGCTCCCTAGATTTACCTACAAACCCTCCAAATTTGGTGGTCCTAGCATCCATAGTTTTTTTATGGCGAATTTTTGAATGTTTAAAAAATAGCCCAAAAATCGAACGAAAATTCCCTACAGAAACTCCATTCGCGAATTTTAAAAATCCGAGATAGCCAAAATGTTGCTCTCAGTACATCAATTTAAAAAAAAAGTTTCTCTCTAGGCCCAATAGGACCCGACTTTCATAGGGTCAAAGTTCACGAATTTGACACATTTCGGCCGCGACAATTCCCTATAACCGTTGCACCGAATTTCAAACCGCTCACACAGTACTTCCCATTGAGACACATGAACAATCCCCCGCAAGCGTTTTCTCGTAGCTCAATTTTTGACCCCGGCGCAAGCGACCGAAATTTCGATGGGGGACGTCCCAATGGTCACGGAAATGGGCCAAACTTTGACCCCCCATATCTCGGGCCCTAATTGTCCGATCGACTTGAAATTTGAAACATGGCCTAACAGGGTTTCGGCCTTCCTCCCCATGCTCGCCAATCGCGGCTCACCATGGGGGGTCCGGGCCTTTTCGCCGTAATGTTAAAACAAAAACTCGCGAATATCTCAGAAACGGTTCGATAGAATGTCGCAAATTTTGGTGTGAAAGGGCTCCTTAGATTTACCTACAAACTCTCCAAATTTGGTGGTCCTAGCTTCCATAGTTTTTTTATGGCGAATTTTTGAATGTTTAAAAAATAGCCCAAAAATCGAACGGAAATTCCCTACAGAAACTCCATTCGCGAATTTTAAAAATCCGAGATAGCCAAAATGTTGCTCTCATTACATCAATTTAAAAAAAGTTTCTCTCTAGGCCCAATAGGACCCGACTTTCATAGGGTCAAAGTTCACGAATTTGGCACATTTCGGCCGCGACAATTCCCTATAACCGTTGCACCGAATTTCAAACCGCTCACACAGTACTTCCCATTGAGACACACGAACAATCCCCTGCAAGCGTTTTCTCGTAGCTCAATTTTTGACCCCGGCGCAAGCGACCGAAATTTCGATGGGGGCCGTCCCAATGGTCACGGAAATGGGCCAAACTTTGACCCCCCATATCTCGGGCCCTAATTGTCCGATCGACTTGAAATTTGAAACGTGGCCTAACAGGGTTTGGCCTTCCTCCCCATGCTCGCCAATCGCGGCTCACCATGGGGGGTCCGGGCCTTTTCGCCGTAATGTTAAAACAAAAACTCGCGAATATCTCATAAACGGTTCGATAGAATGTCGCAAATTTTGGTGTGAAAGGGCTCCCTACATTTACCTACAAACCCTCCAAATTTGGTGGTCCTAGCTTCCATAGTTTTTTTATGGCGAATTTATGAATGTTTAAAAAATAGCCCAAAAATCGAACGGAAATTCCCTACAGAAACTCCATTCGCGAATTTTAAAAATCCGAGATAGCCAAAATGTTGCTCTCGAAGAGTACATCAATTTAAACAAAAAGTTTCTCTCTAGGATCAATAGGACCCGACTTTCATAGGGTCAAATTTCACGAATTTGACACATTTCGGCCGCGACAATTCCCTTTAACCGTTGCACCGAATTTCAAACCGCTCACACAGTACTTCCCATTGAGACACATGAACAATCCCCCGCAAGCGTTTTCTCGTAGCTCAATTTTTGACCACGGCGCAAGCGACCGAAATTTCGATGGGGGTTCTCCCAATTGTCACGGAAATGGGCCAAATTTTGACCCCCCATATCTCGTGCCCTAATTGTCCGATCGACTTGAAATTCGAAACATGGCCTAACAGGGTTTCGGCTTTCCTCCCCATGCTCGCCAATCGCGGCTCACCATGGGGGGTCCGGGCCTTTTCGCCGTAATGTCAAAACAAAAACTCGCGAATATCTCAGAAACGGTTCGATAGAATGTCGCAAAATTTGGTGTGAAAGGGCTCCCTACATTTACCTACAAACCCTCCAAATTTGGTGGTCCTAGCTTCCATAGTTTTTTTATGGCGAATTTTTGAAGGTTTAAAAAATAGCCCAAAAATCGAACGGAAATTCCCTACAGAAACTCCATTCGCGAATTTTCAAAATCCGAGATAGCCAATATGTTGCTCTCGATAGGTACATCAATTTAAAAAAAAATGTTTCTCTCTAGGATCAATAGGACCCGACTTTCATAGGGTCAAAGTTCACGAATTTGACACATTTCGGCCGCGACAATTCCCTTTAACCGTTGCACCGAATTTCAAACCGCTCACACAGTACTTCCCATTGAGACACATGAACAATCACCCGCAAGCGTTTTCTCGTAGCTCAATTTTTGACCCCGGCGCAAGCGACCGAAATTTCGATGGGGTCCGTCCCAATGGTCACGGAAATGGGCCAAACTTTGACCCCCCATATCTCGGGCCCTAATTGTCCGATCGACTTGAAATTCGAAACATGGCCTAACAGGGTTTCGGCCTTCCTCCCCATGCTCGCCAATCGCGGCTCACCATGGGGGGTCCGGGCCTTTTCGCCGTAACGTTAAAACAAAAACTCGCGAACATCTCAGAAACGGTTCGATAGAATGTCGCAAATTTTGGTGTGAAAGGGCTCCCTACATTTACCTACAAACCCTCCAAATTTGGTGGTCCTAGCTTCCATAGTTTTTTTATGGCGAATTTTTGAATCTTTAAAAAATAGCCCAAAAATCGAACGGAAATTCCCTACAGAAACTCCATTCGCGAATTTTAAAAATCCGAGATAGCCAAAATGTTGCTCTCAGTACATCAATTTAAAAAAAAAGTTTCTCTCTAGGCCCAATAGGACCCGACTTTCATAGGGTCAAAGTTCACGAATTTGACACATTTCGGCCGCGACAATTCCCTATAACCGTTGCACCGAATTTCAAACCGCTCACACATTACTTCCCATTGAGACACATGAACAATCCCCCGCAAGCGTTTTCTCGTAGCTCAATTTTTGACCCCGGCGCAAGCGACCGAAATTTCGATGGGGGACGTCCCAATGGTCACGGAAATGGGCCAAAACTTGACCCCCCATATCTCGGGCCCTAATTGTCCGATCGACTTGAAATTTGAAACATGGCCTAACAGGGTTTGGGCCTTCCTCCCCATGCTCGTCAATCGCGGCTCACCATGGGGGGTCCGGGCCTTTTCGCCGTAATATTAAAACAAAAACTCGCGAATATCTCCGAAACGGTTCGATAGAATGTCGCAAATTTTGGTGTGAAAGGGCTCCTTAGATTTACCTACAAACTCTCCAAATTTGGTGGTCCTAGCTTCCATAGTTTTTTATGGCGAATTTTTGAATGTTTAAAAAATAGCCCAAAAATCGAACGGAAATTCCCTACAGAAACTCCATTCGCGAATTTTAAAAATCCGAGATAGCCAAAATGTTGCTCTCATTACATCAATTTAAAAAAAAGTTTCTCTCTAGGCCCAATAGGACCCGACTTTCATAGGGTCAAAGTTCACGAATTTGACACATTTCGGCCGCGACAATTCCCTATAACCGTTGCACCGAATTTCAAACCGCTCACACAGTACTTCCCATTGAGACACACGAACAATCCCCTGCAAGCGTTTTCTCGTAGCTCAAATTTTGACCCCGGCGCAAGCGACCGAAATTTCGATGGGGGCCGTCCCAATGGTCACGGAAATGGGCCAAACTTTGACCCCCCATATCTCGGGCCCTAATTGTCCGATCGACTTGAAATTTGAAACGTGACCTAACAGGGTTTGGCCTTCCTCCCCGTGCTCGCCAATCGCGGCTCACCATGGGGGGTCCGGGCCTTTTCGCCGTAATTTTAAAACAAAAACTCGCGAATATCTCCGAAACGGTTCGATAGAATGTCGCAAATTTTGGTGTGAAAGGGCTCCTTAGATTTACCTACAAACTCTCCAAATTTGGTGGTCCTAGCTTCCATAGCTTTTTTATGGCGAGTTTTTGAAGGTTTAAAAAATAGCCCAAAAATCGAACGGAAATTCCCTACAGAAACTCCATTCGCGAATTTTAAAAATCCGAGATAGCCAAAATGTTGCTCTCAGTACATCAATTTAAAAAAAAAGTTTCTCTCTAGGCCCAATAGGACCCGACTTTCATAGGGTCAAAGTTCACGAATTTGACACATTTCGGCCGCGACAATTCCCTATAACCTTTGCACCGAATTTCAAACCGCTCACGCAGTACTTCCCATTGAGACACATGGGCAATCCCTCGCAAGCGTTTTGTCGTAGCTCAATTTTTGACCCCGGCGCATGCGACCGAAATTTCGATGGCGGACGTCCGAATGGTCACGGAAATGGGCCAAACTTTGACCCCCATATCTCGGGCCCTAATTGTCCGATCGACTTGAAATTTGAAACATGGTCTAACAGGGTTTCGCCCTTCCTCCCCATGCTCGCCAAACGCGGCTCACCATGGGGGGTCCGGGCCTTTTCGCCGTAATGTTAAAACAAAAACTCGCGAATATCTCATAAACGGTTCTATAGAATGTCGCAAATTTTGGTGTGAAAGGGCTCCCTACATTTACCTACAAACCCTCCAAATTTGGTGGTCCTAGCTTCCATAGTTTTTTTATGGCGAATTTTTGAATCTTTAAAAAATAGCCCAAAAATCGAACGGAAATTCCCTACAGAAACTCCATTCGCGAATTTTAAAAATCCGAGATAGCCAAAATGTTGCTCTCATTACATCAATTTTAAAAAAAGTTTCTCTCTAGGTCCAATAGGACCCGACTTTCATCGGGTAAAAGTTCACGAATTTGACACATTTCGGCCGCGACAATTCCCTATAACCGTTGCACCGAATTTCAAACTGCTCACACAGTACTTCCCATTGAAACACATGAACAATTCCCCGCAAGCGTTTTCTCGTAGCTCAATTTTTGACCCCGGCGCAAGCGACCGAAATTTCGATGGGGGTCGTCCCAATGGTCACGGAAATGGGCCAAATTTTGATCCCCCATATCTCGTGCCCTAATTGTCCGATCGACTTGAAATTCGAAACATGGCCTAACAGGGTTTCGGCCTTCCTCCCCATGCTCGCCAATCGCGGCTCACCATGGGGGGTCCGGACCTTTTCGCCGTAATGTTAAAACAAAAACTCGCGAATATCTCAGAAACGGTTCGATAGAATGTCGCAAATTTTGGTGTGAAAGGGCTCCTTAGATGTACCTACAAACTCTTCAAATTTGGTGGTCCTAGCTTCCATAGCTTTTTTATGGCGAATTTTTGAATGTTTAAAAAATAGCCCAAAAATCGAACGGAAATCCCCTACAGAAACTCCATTCGCGAATTTTAAAAATCCGAGATAGCCAAAATGTTGCTCTCGAAGAGTACATCAATTTAAAAAAAAATGTTTCTCTCTAGGATCAATAGGACCCGACTTTCATAGGGTCAAAGTTCACGAATTTGACACATTTCGGCCGCGACAATTCCCTTTAACCGTTGCACCGAATTTCAAACCGCTCACACAGTACTTCCCATTGAGACACATGAACAATCCCCCGCAAGCGTTTTCTCGTAGCTCAATTTTTGACCACGGCGCAAGCGACCGAAATTTCGATGGGGGCCGTCCCAATGGTCACGGAAATGGGCCAAATTGTGACCCCCCATATCTCGGGCCCTAATTGTCCGATCGACTTGAAATTTGAAACGTGGCCTAACAAGGTTTCGGCCTTCCTCCCCATGCTCGCCAATCGCGGCTCACCATGGGGGGTCCGGGCCTTTTCGCCGTAATGTTAAAACAAAAACTCGCGAATATCTCCGAAACGGTTCGATAGAATGTCGCAAATTTTGGTGTGAAACGGCTCCCTAGATTTACCTACAAACCCTCCAAATTTGGAGGTCCTAGCATCCATAGTTTTTTTATGGCGAATTTTTGAATGTTTAAAAAATAGCCCAAAAATCGAACGAAAATTCCCTACAGAAACTCCATTCGCGAATTTTAAAAATCCGAGATAGCCAAAATGTTGCTCTCAGTACATCAATTTAAAAAAAAAGTTTCTCTCTAGGCCCAATAGGACCCGACTTTCATAGGGTCAAAGTTCACGAATTTGACACATTTCGGCCGCGACAATTCCCTATAACCGTTGCACCGAATTTCAAACCGCTCACACAGTACTTCCCATTGAGACACATGAACAATCCCCCGCAAGCGTTTTCTCGTAGCTCAATTTTTGACCCCGGCGCAAGCGACCGAAATTTCGATGGGGGACGTCCCAATGGTCACGGAAATGGGCCAAACTTTGACCCCCCATATCTCGGGCCCTAATTGTCCGATCGACTTGAAATTTGAAACATGGCCTAACAGGGTTTCGGCCTTCCTCCCCATGCTCGCCAATCGCGGCTCACCATGGGGGGTCCGGGCCTTTTCGCCGTAATGTTAAAACAAAAACTCGCGAATATCTCAGAAACGGTTCGATAGAATGTCGCAAATTTTGGTGTGAAAGGGCTCCTTAGATTTACCTACAAACTCTCCAAATTTGGTGGTCCTAGCTTCCATAGTTTTTTTATGGCGAATTTTTGAATGTTTAAAAAATAGCCCAAAAATCGAACGGAAATTCCCTACAGAAACTCCATTCGCGAATTTTAAAAATCCGAGATAGCCAAAATGTTGCTCTCATTACATCAATTTAAAAAAAGTTTCTCTCTAGGCCCAATAGGACCCGACTTTCATAGGGTCAAAGTTCACGAATTTGGCACATTTCGGCCGCGACAATTCCCTATAACAGTTGCACCGAATTTCAAACCGCTCACACAGTACTTCCCATTGAGACACACGAACAATCCCCTGCAAGCGTTTTCTCGTAGCTCAATTTTTGACCCCGGCGCAAGCGACCGAAATTTCGATGGGGGCCGTCCCAATGGTCACGGAAATGGGCCAAACTTTGACCCCCCATATCTCGGGCCCTAATTGTCCGATCGACTTGAAATTTGAAACGTGGCCTAACAGGGTTTGGCCTTCCTCCCCATGCTCGCCAATCGCGGCTCACCATGGGGGGTCCGGGCCTTTTCGCCGTAATGTTAAAACAAAAACTCGCGAATATCTCATAAACGGTTCGATAGAATGTCGCAAATTTTGGTGTGAAAGGGCTCCCTACATTTACCTACAAACCCTCCAAATTTGGTGGTCCTAGCTTCCATAGTTTTTTATGGCGAATTTATGAATGTTTAAAAAATAGCCCAAAAATCGAACGGAAATTCCCTACAGAAACTCCATTCGCGAATTTTAAAAATCCGAGATAGCCAAAATGTTGCTCTCGAAGAGTAGATCAATTTAAAAAAAATGTTTCTCTCTAGGATCAATAGGACCCGACTTTCATAGGGTCAAAGTTCACGAATTTGACACATTTCGGCCGCGACAATTCCCTATAACCGTTGCACCGAATTTCAAACCGCTCACACATTACTTCCCATTGAGACACATGAACAATCCCCCGCAAGCGTTTTCTCGTAGCTCAATTTTTGACCCCGGCGCAAGCGACCGAAATTTCGATGGGGGACGTCCCAATGGTCACGGAAATGGGCCAAACCTTGACCCCCCATATCTCGGGCCCTAATTGTCCGATCGACTTGAAATTTGAAACATGGCCTAACAGGGTTTGGGCCTTCCTCCCCATGCTCGTCAATCGCGGCTCACCATGGGGGGTCCGGGCCTTTTCGCCGTAATATTAAAACAAAAACTCGCGAATATCTCCGAAACGGTTCGATAGAATGTCGCAAATTTTGGTGTGAAAGGGCTCCTTAGATTTACCTACAAACTCTCCAAATTTGGTGGTCCTAGCTTCCATAGTTTTTTATGGCGAATTTTTGAATGTTTAAAAAATAGCCCAAAAATCGAACGGAAATTCCCTACAGAAACTCCATTCGCGAATTTTAAAAATCCGAGATAGCCAAAATGTTGCTCTCATTACATCAATTTAAAAAAAAGTTTCTCTCTAGGCCCAATAGGACCCGACTTTCATAGGGTCAAAGTTCACGAATTTGACACATTTCGGCCGCGACAATTCCCTATAACCGTTGCACCGAATTTCAAACCGCTCACACAGTACTTCCCATTGAGACACACGAACAATCCCCTGCAAGCGTTTTCTCGTAGCTCAAATTTTGACCCCGGCGCAAGCGACCGAAATTTCGATGGGGGCCGTCCCAATGGTCACGGAAATGGGCCAAACTTTGACCCCCCATATCTCGGGCCCTAATTGTCCGATCGACTTGAAATTTGAAACGTGACCTAACAGGGTTTGGCCTTCCTCCCCGTGCTCGCCAATCGCGGCTCACCATGGGGGGTCCGGGCCTTTTCGCCGTAATTTTAAAACAAAAACTCGCGAATATCTCCGAAACGGTTCGATAGAATGTCGCAAATTTTGGTGTGAAAGGGCTCCTTAGATTTACCTACAAACTCTCCAAATTTGGTGGTCCTAGCTTCCATAGCTTTTTTATGGCGAGTTTTTGAAGGTTTAAAAAATAGCCCAAAAATCGAACGGAAATTCCCTACAGAAACTCCATTCGCGAATTTTAAAAATCCGAGATAGCCAAAATGTTGCTCTCAGTACATCAATTTAAAAAAAAAGTTTCTCTCTAGGCCCAATAGGACCCGACTTTCATAGGGTCAAAGTTCACGAATTTGACACATTTCGGCCGCGACAATTCCCTATAACCTTTGCACCGAATTTCAAACCGCTCACGCAGTACTTCCCATTGAGACACATGGGCAATCCCTCGCAAGCGTTTTGTCGTAGCTCAATTTTTGACCCCGGCGCATGCGACCGAAATTTCGATGGCGGACGTCCGAATGGTCACGGAAATGGGCCAAACTTTGACCCCCATATCTCGGGCCCTAATTGTCCGATCGACTTGAAATTTGAAACATGGTCTAACAGGGTTTCGCCCTTCCTCCCCATGCTCGCCAAACGCGGCTCACCATGGGGGGTCCGGGCCTTTTCGCCGTAATGTTAAAACAAAAACTCGCGAATATCTCATAAACGGTTCTATAGAATGTCGCAAATTTTGGTGTGAAAGGGCTCCCTACATTTACCTACAAACCCTCCAAATTTGGTGGTCCTAGCTTCCATAGTTTTTTTATGGCGAATTTTTGAATCTTTAAAAAATAGCCCAAAAATCGAACGGAAATTCCCTACAGAAACTCCATTCGCGAATTTTAAAAATCCGAGATAGCCAAAATGTTGCTCTCATTACATCAATTTTAAAAAAAGTTTCTCTCTAGGTCCAATAGGACCCGACTTTCATCGGGTAAAAGTTCACGAATTTGACACATTTCGGCCGCGACAATTCCCTATAACCGTTGCACCGAATTTCAAACTGCTCACACAGTACTTCCCATTGAAACACATGAACAATTCCCCGCAAGCGTTTTCTCGTAGCTCAATTTTTGACCCCGGCGCAAGCGACCGAAATTTCGATGGGGGTCGTCCCAATGGTCACGGAAATGGGCCAAATTTTGATCCCCCATATCTCGTGCCGTAATTGTCCGATCGACTTGAAATTCGAAACATGGCCTAACAGGGTTTCGGCCTTCCTCCCCATGCTCGCCAATCGCGGCTCACCATGGGGGGTCCGGACCTTTTCGCCGTAATGTTAAAACAAAAACTCGCGAATATCTCAGAAACGGTTCGATAGAATGTCGCAAATTTTGGTGTGAAAGGGCTCCTTAGATGTACCTACAAACTCTTCAAATTTGGTGGTCCTAGCTTCCATAGCTTTTTTATGGCGAATTTTTGAATGTTTAAAAAATAGCCCAAAAATCGAACGGAAATTCCCTACAGAAACTCCATTCGCGAATTTTAAAAATCCGAGATAGCCAAAATGTTGCTCTCAGTACATCAATTTAAAAAAAAAGTTTCTCTCTAGGCCCAATAGGACCCGACTTTCATAGGGTCAAAGTTCACGAATTTGACACATTTCGGCCGCGACAATTCCCTATAACCGTTGCACCGAATTTCAAACCGCTCACACATTACTTCCCATTGAGACACATGAACAATCCCCCGCAAGCGTTTTCTCGTAGCTCAATTTTTGACCCCGGCGCAAGCGACCGAAATTTCGATGGGGGACGTCCCAATGGTCACGGAAATGGGCCAAATTTTGACCCCCCATATCTCGGGCCCTAATTGTCCGATCGACTTGAAATTTGAAACATGGCCTAACAGGGTTTCGGCCTTCCTCCCCATGCTCGCCAATCGCGGCTCACCATGGGGGGTCCGGGCCTTTTCGCCGTAATATTAAAACAAAAACTCGCGAATATCTCCGAAACGGTTCGATAGAATGTCGCAAATTTTGGTGTGAAAGGGCTCCTTAGATTTACCTACAAACTCTCCAAATTTGGTGGTCCTAGCTTCCATAGTTTTTTTATGGCGAATTTTTGAATGTTTAAAAAATAGCCCAAAAATCGAACGGAAATTCCCTACAGAAACTCCATTCGCGAATTTTAAAAATCCGAGATAGCCAAAATGTTGCTCTCATTACATCAATTTAAAAAAAAGTTTCTCTCTAGGCCCAATAGGACCCGACTTTCATAGGGTCAAAGTTCACGAATTTGACACATTTCGGCCGCGACAATTCCCTTTAACCGTTGCACCGAATTTCAAACCGCTCACACAGTACTTCCCATTGAGACACATGAACAATCCCCCGCAAGCGTTTTCTCGTAGCTCAATTTTTGACCACGGCGCAAGCGACCGAAATTTCGATGGGGGTTCTCCCAATTGTCACGGAAATGGGCCAAATTTTGACCCCCCATATCTCGTGCCCTAATTGTCCGATCGACTTGAAATTCGAAACATGGCCTAACAGGGTTTCGGCTTTCCTCCCCATGCTCGCCAATCGCGGCTCACCATGGGGGGTCCGGGCCTTTTCGCCGTAATGTTAAAACAAAAACTCGCGAATATCTCAGAAACGGTTCGATAGAATGTCGCAAAATTTGGTGTGAAAGGGCTCCCTACATTTACCTACAAACCCTCCAAATTTGGTGGTCCTAGCTTCCATAGTTTTTTTATGGCGAATTTTTGAAGGTTTAAAAAATAGCCCAAAAATCGAACGGAAATTCCCTACAGAAACTCCATTCGCGAATTTTCAAAATCCGAGATAGCCAATATGTTGCTCTCGATAGGTACATCAATTTAAAAAAAAATGTTTCTCTCTAGGATCAATAGGACCCGACTTTCATAGGGTCAAAGTTCACGAATTTGACACATTTCGGCCGCGACAATTCCCTTTAACCGTTGCACCGAATTTCAAACCGCTCACACAGTACTTCCCATTGAGACACATGAACAATCACCCGCAAGCGTTTTCTCGTAGCTCAATTTTTGACCCCGGCGCAAGCGACCGAAATTTCGATGGGGTCCGTCCCAATGGTCACGGAAATGGGCCAAACTTTGACCCCCCATATCTCGGGCCCTAATTGTCCGATCGACTTGAAATTCGAAACATGGCCTAACAGGGTTTCGGCCTTCCTCCCCATGCTCGCCAATCGCGGCTCACCATGGGGGGTCCGGGCCTTTTCGCCGTAACGTTAAAACAAAAACTCGCGAATATCTCAGAAACGGTTCGATAGAATGTCGCAAATTTTGGTGTGAAAGGGCTCCCTACATTTACCTACAAACCCTCCAAATTTGGTGGTCCTAGCTTCCATAGTTTTTTTATGGCGAATTTTTGAATCTTTAAAAAATAGCCCAAAAATCGAACGGAAATTCCCTACAGAAACTCCATTCGCGAATTTTAAAAATCCGAGATAGCCAAAATGTTGCTCTCAGTACATCAATTTAAAAAAAAAGTTTCTCTCTAGGCCCAATAGGACCCGACTTTCATAGGGTCAAAGTTCACGAATTTGACACATTTCGGCCGCGACAATTCCCTATAACCGTTGCACCGAATTTCAAACCGCTCACACATTACTTCCCATTGAGACACATGAACAATCCCCCGCAAGCGTTTTCTCGTAGCTCAATTTTTGACCCCGGCGCAAGCGACCGAAATTTCGATGGGGGACGTCCCAATGGTCACGGAAATGGGCCAAATTTTGACCCCCCATATCTCGGGCCCTAATTGTCCGATCGACTTGAAATTTGAAACATGGCCTAACAGGGTTTCGGCCTTCCTCCCCATGCTCGCCAATCGCGGCTCACCATGGGGGGTCCGGGCCTTTTCGCCGTAATATTAAAACAAAAACTCGCGAATATCTCCGAAACGGTTCGATAGAATGTCGCAAATTTTGGTGTGAAAGGGCTCCTTAGATTTACCTACAAACTCTCCAAATTTGGTGGTCCTAGCTTCCATAGTTTTTTTATGGCGAATTTTTGAATGTTTAAAAAATAGCCCAAAAATCGAACGGAAATTCCCTACAGAAACTCCATTCGCGAATTTTAAAAATCCGAGATAGCCAAAATGTTGCTCTCATTACATCAATTTAAAAAAAAGTTTCTCTCTAGGCCCAATAGGACCCGACTTTCATAGGGTCAAAGTTCACGAATTTGACACATTTCGGCCGCGACAATTCCCTATAACCGTTGCACCGAATTTCAAACCGCTCACACAGTACTTCCCATTGAGACACATGAACAATCCAGTGCAAGCGTTTTCTCGTAGCTCAATTTTTGACCCCGGCGCAAGCGACCGAAATTTCGATGGGGGCCGTCCCAATGGTCACGGAAATGGGCCAAACTTTGACCCCCCATATCTCGGGCCCTAATTGTCCGATCGACTTGAAATTTGAAACGTGGCCTAACAGGGTTTGGCCTTCCTCCCCATGCTCGCCAATCGCGGCTCACCATGGGGGGTCCGGGCCTTTTCGCCGTAATGTTAAAACAAAAACTCGCGAATATCTCATAAACGGTTCGATAGAATGTCGCAAATTTTGGTGTGAAAGGGCTCCCTACATTTACCTACAAACCCTCCAAATTTGGTGGTCCTAGCTTCCATAGTTTTTTTATGGCGAATTTATGAATGTTTAAAAAATAGCCCAAAAATCGAACGGAAATTCCCTACAGAAACTCCATTCGCGAATTTTAAAAATCCGAGATAGCCAAAATGTTGCTCTCGAAGAGTACATCAATTTAAACAAAAAGTTTCTCTCTAGGATCAATAGGACCCGACTTTCATAGGGTCAAATTTCACGAATTTGACACATTTCGGCCGCGACAATTCCCTTTAACCGTTGCACCGAATTTCAAACCGCTCACACAGTACTTCCCATTGAGACACATGAACAATCCCCCGCAAGCGTTTTCTCGTAGCTCAATTTTTGACCACGGCGCAAGCGACCGAAATTTCGATGGGGGTTCTCCCAATTGTCACGGAAATGGGCCAAATTTTGACCCCCCATATCTCGTGCCCTAATTGTCCGATCGACTTGAAATTCGAAACATGGCCTAACAGGGTTTCGGCTTTCCTCCCCATGCTCGCCAATCGCGGCTCACCATGGGGGGTCCGGGCCTTTTCGCCGTAATGTTAAAACAAAAACTCGCGAATATCTCAGAAACGGTTCGATAGAATGTCGCAAAATTTGGTGTGAAAGGGCTCCCTACATTTACCTACAAACCCTCCAAATTTGGTGGTCCTAGCTTCCATAGTTTTTTTATGGCGAATTTTTGAAGGTTTAAAAAATAGCCCAAAAATCGAACGGAAATTCCCTACAGAAACTCCATTCGCGAATTTTCAAAATCCGAGATAGCCAATATGTTGCTCTCGATAGGTACATCAATTTAAAAAAAAATGTTTCTCTCTAGGATCAATAGGACCCGACTTTCATAGGGTCAAAGTTCACGAATTTGACACATTTCGGCCGCGACAATTCCCTTTAACCGTTGCACCGAATTTCAAACCGCTCACACAGTACTTCCCATTGAGACACATGAACAATCACCCGCAAGCGTTTTCTCGTAGCTCAATTTTTGACCCCGGCGCAAGCGACCGAAATTTCGATGGGGTCCGTCCCAATGGTCACGGAAATGGGCCAAACTTTGACCCCCCATATCTCGGGCCCTAATTGTCCGATCGACTTGAAATTCGAAACATGGCCTAACAGGGTTTCGGCCTTCCTCCCCATGCTCGCCAATCGCGGCTCACCATGGGGGGTCCGGGCCTTTTCGCCGTAACGTTAAAACAAAAACTCGCGAATATCTCAGAAACGGTTCGATAGAATGTCGCAAATTTTGGTGTGAAAGGGCTCCCTACATTTACCTACAAACCCTCCAAATTTGGTGGTCCTAGCTTCCATAGTTTTTTTATGGCGAATTTTTGAATCTTTAAAAAATAGCCCAAAAATCGAACGGAAATTCCCTACAGAAACTCCATTCGCGAATTTTAAAAATCCGAGATAGCCAAAATGTTGCTCTCAGTACATCAATTTAAAAAAAAAGTTTCTCTCTAGGCCCAATAGGACCCGACTTTCATAGGGTCAAAGTTCACGAATTTGACATATTTCGGCCGCGACAATTCCCTATAACCGTTGCACCGAATTTCAAACCGCTCACACATTACTTCCCATTGAGACACATGAACAATCCCCCGCAAGCGTTTTCTCGTAGCTCAATTTTTGACCCCGGCGCAAGCGACCGAAATTTCGATGGGGGACGTCCCAATGGTCACGGAAATGGGCCAAACCTTGACCCCCCATATCTCGGGCCCTAATTGTCCGATCGACTTGAAATTTGAAACATGGCCTAACAGGGTTTGGGCCTTCCTCCCCATGCTCGTCAATCGCGGCTCACCATGGGGGGTCCGGGCCTTTTCGCCGTAATATTAAAACAAAAACTCGCGAATATCTCCGAAACGGTTCGATAGAATGTCGCAAATTTTGGTGTGAAAGGGCTCCTTAGATTTACCTACAAACTCTCCAAATTTGGTGGTCCTAGCTTCCATAGTTTTTTTATGGCGAATTTTTGAATGTTTAAAAAATAGCCCAAAAATCGAACGGAAATTCCCTACAGAAACTCCATTCGCGAATTTTAAAAATCCGAGATAGCCAAAATGTTGCTCTCATTACATCAATTTAAAAAAAAGTTTCTCTCTAGGCCCAATAGGACCCGACTTTCATAGGGTCAAAGTTCACGAATTTGACACATTTCGGCCGCGACAATTCCCTATAACCGTTGCACCGAATTTCAAACCGCTCACACAGTACTTCCCATTGAGACACACGAACAATCCCCTGCAAGCGTTTTCTCGTAGCTCAAATTTTGACCCCGGCGCAAGCGACCGAAATTTCGATGGGGGCCGTCCCAATGGTCACGGAAATGGGCCAAACTTTGACCCCCCATATCTCGGGCCCTAATTGTCCGATCGACTTGAAATTTGAAACGTGACCTAACAGGGTTTGGCCTTCCTCCCCGTGCTCGCCAATCGCGGCTCACCATGGGGGGTCCGGGCCTTTTCGCCGTAATTTTAAAACAAAAACTCGCGAATATCTCCGAAACGGTTCGATAGAATGTCGCAAATTTTGGTGTGAAAGGGCTCCTTAGATTTACCTACAAACTCTCCAAATTTGGTGGTCCTAGCTTCCATAGCTTTTTTATGGCGAGTTTTTGAAGGTTTAAAAAATAGCCCAAAAATCGAACGGAAATTCCCTACAGAAACTCCATTCGCGAATTTTAAAAATCCGAGATAGCCAAAATGTTGCTCTCAGTACATCAATTTAAAAAAAAAGTTTCTCTCTAGGCCCAATAGGACCCGACTTTCATAGGGTCAAAGTTCACGAATTTGACACATTTCGGCCGCGACAATTCCCTATAACCTTTGCACCGAATTTCAAACCGCTCACGCAGTACTTCCCATTGAGACACATGGGCAATCCCTCGCAAGCGTTTTGTCGTAGCTCAATTTTTGACCCCGGCGCATGCGACCGAAATTTCGATGGCGGACGTCCGAATGGTCACGGAAATGGGCCAAACTTTGACCCCCATATCTCGGGCCCTAATTGTCCGATCGACTTGAAATTTGAAACATGGTCTAACAGGGTTTCGCCCTTCCTCCCCATGCTCGCCAAACGCGGCTCACCATGGGGGGTCCGGGCCTTTTCGCCGTAATGTTAAAACAAAAACTCGCGAATATCTCATAAACGGTTCTATAGAATGTCGCAAATTTTGGTGTGAAAGGGCTCCCTACATTTACCTACAAACCCTCCAAATTTGGTGGTCCTAGCTTCCATAGTTTTTTTATGGCGAATTTTTGAATCTTTAAAAAATAGCCCAAAAATCGAACGGAAATTCCCTACAGAAACTCCATTCGCGAATTTTAAAAATCCGAGATAGCCAAAATGTTGCTCTCATTACATCAATTTTAAAAAAAGTTTCTCTCTAGGTCCAATAGGACCCGACTTTCATCGGGTAAAAGTTCACGAATTTGACACATTTCGGCCGCGACAATTCCCTATAACCGTTGCACCGAATTTCAAACTGCTCACACAGTACTTCCCATTGAAACACATGAACAATTCCCCGCAAGCGTTTTCTCGTAGCTCAATTTTTGACCCCGGCGCAAGCGACCGAAATTTCGATGGGGGTCGTCCCAATGGTCACGGAAATGGGCCAAATTTTGATCCCCCATATCTCGTGCCCTAATTGTCCGATCGACTTGAAATTCGAAACATGGCCTAACAGGGTTTCGGCCTTCCTCCCCATGCTCGCCAATCGCGGCTCACCATGGGGGGTCCGGGCCTTTTCGCCGTAATGTTAAAACAAAAACTCGCGAATATCTCAGAAACGGTTCGATAGAATGTCGCAAATTTTGGTGTGAAAGGGCTCCTTAGATGTACCTACAAACTCTTCAAATTTGGTGGTCCTAGCTTCCATAGCTTTTTTATGGCGAATTTTTGAATGTTTAAAAAATAGCCCAAAAATCGAACGGAAATTCCCTACAGAAACTCCATTCGCGAATTTTAAAAATCCGAGATAGCCAAAATGTTGCTCTCAGTACATCAATTTAAAAAAAAAGTTTCTCTCTAGGCCCAATAGGACCCGACTTTCATAGGGTCAAAGTTCACGAATTTGACACATTTCGGCCGCGACAATTCCCTATAACCGTTGCACCGAATTTCAAACCGCTCACGCAGTACTTCCCATTGAGACACATGAACAATCCCCCGCAAGCGTTTTCTCGTAGCTCAATTTTTGACCCCGGCGCAAGCGACCGAAATTTCGATGGGGGACGTCCCAATGGTCACGGAAATGGGCCAAACTTTGACCCCCCATATCTCGGGCCCTAATTGTCCGATTGACTTGAAATTTGAAACGTGGCCTAACAGGGTTTGGCCTTCCTCCCCGTGCTCGCCAATCGCGGCTCACCATGGGGGGTCCGGGCCTTTTCGCCGTAATTTTAAAACAAAAACTCGCGAATATCTCCGAAACGGTTCGATAGAATGTCGCAAATTTTGGTGTGAAAGGGCTCCTTAGATTTACCTACAAACTCTCCAAATTTGGTGGTCCTAGCTTCCATAGCTTTTTTATGGCGAATTTTTGAAGGTTTAAAAAATAGCCCAAAAATCGAACGGAAATTCCCTACAGAAACTCCATTCGCGAATTTTAAAAATCCGAGATAGCCAAAATGTTGCTATCAGTACATCAATTTAAAAAAAAAGTTTCTCTCTAGGCCCAATAGGACCCGACTTTCATAGGGTCAAAGTTCACGAATTTGACACATTTCGGCCGCGACAATTCCCTATAACCTTTGCACCGAATTTCAAACCGCTCACGCAGTACTTCCCATTGAGACACATGAGCAATCCCCTGCAAGCGTTTTGTCGTAGCTCAATTTTTGACCCCGGCGCATGCGACCGAAATTTCGATGGCGGACGTCCCAATGGTCACGGAAATGGGCCAAACTTTGACCCCCATATCTCGGGCCCTAATTGTCCGATCGACTTGAAATTTGAAACATGGTCTAACAGGGTTTCGGCCTTCCTCCCCATGCTCGCCAAACGCGGCTCACCATGGGGGGTCCGGGCCTTTTCGCCGTAATGTTAAAACAAAAACTCGCGAATATCTCATAAACGGTTCGATAGAATGTCGCAAATTTTGGTGTGAAAGGGCTCCCTACATTTACCTACAAACCCTCCAAATTTGGTGGTCCTAGCTTCCATAGTTTTTTTATGGCGAATTTATGAATGTTTAAAAAATAGCCCAAAAATCGAACGGAAATTCCCTACAGAAACTCCATTCGCGAATTTTAAAAATCCGAGATAGCCAAAATGTTGCTCTCGAAGAGTACATCAATTTAAAAAAAAAAGTTTCTCTCTAGGCCCAGTAGGACCCGACTTTCATAGGGTCAAATTTCACGAATTTGACACATTTCGGCCGCGACAATTCCCTATAACCGTTGCACCGAATTTCAAACCGCTCACACAATACTTCCCATTGAAACACATGAACAATTCCCCGCAAGCGTTTTCTCGTAGCTCAATTTTTGACCCCGGCGCAAGCGACCGAAATTTCGATGGGGGTCGTCCCAATGGTCACGGAAATGGGCCAAATTTTGACCCCCCATATCTCGTGCCCTAATTGTCCGATCGACTTGAAATTCGAAACATGGCCTAACAGGGTTTCGGCTTTCCTCCCCATGCTCGCCAATCGCGGCTCACCATGGGGGGTCCGGGCCTTTTCGCCGTAATGTTAAAACAAAAACTCGCGAATATCTCAGAAACGGTTCGATAGAATGTCGCAAATTTTGGTGTGAAAGGGCTCCCTACATTTACCTACAAACCCTCCAAATTTGGTGGTCCTAGCTTCCATAGTTTTTTTATGGCGAATTTTTGAAGGTTTAAAAAATAGCCCAAAAATCGAACGGAAATTCCCTACAGAAACTCCATTCGCGAATTTTCAAAATCCGAGATAGCCAATATGTTGCTCTCGAAGAGTACATCAATTTAAAAAAAATGTTTCTCTCTAGGATCAATAGGACCCGACTTTCATAGGGTCAAAGTTCACGAATTTGACACATTTCGGCCGCGACAATTCCCTTTAACCGTTGCACCGAATTTCAAACCGCTCACACAGTACTTCCCATTGAGACACATGAACAATCCCCCGCAAGCGTTTTCTCGTAGCTCAATTTTTGACCCCGGCGCAAGCGACCGAAATTTCGATGGGGGACGTCCCAATGGTCACGGAAATGGGCCAAACTTTGACCCCCCATATCTCGGGCCGTAATTGTCCGATCGACTTGAAATTTGAAACATGGCCTAACAGGGTTTCGGCCTTCCTCCCCATGCTCGCCAATCGCGGCTCACCATGGGGGGTCCGGGCCTTTTCGCCGTAATGTTAAAACAAAAACTCGCGAATATCTCCGGAACGGTTCAATAGAATGTCGCAAATTTTGGTGTGAAAGGGCTCCCTACATTTACCTACAAACTCTCCAAATTTGGTGGTCCTAGCTTCCATAGTTTTTTTATGGCGAATTTTTGAAAGTTTAAAAAATAGCCCAAAAATCGAACGGAAATTCCCTACAGAAACTCCATTCGCGAATTTTAAAAATCCGAGACAGCCAAAATGTTGCTCTCAGTACATCAATTTAAAAAAAAAGTTTCTCTCTAGGCCCAATAGGACCCGAATTTCACAGGGTCAAAGTTCACGAATTTGACACATTTCGGTCGCGACAATTCCCTATAACCTTTGCACCGAATTTCAAACCGCTCACGCAGTACTTCCCATTGAGACACATGAGCAATCCCCCGCAAGCGTTTTGTCGTAGCTCAATTTTTGACCCCGGCGCATGCGACCGAAATTTCGATGGCGGACGTCCCAATGGTCACGGAAATGGGCCAAACTTTGACCCCCATATCTCGGGCCCTAATTGTCCGATCGACTTGAAATTTGAAACATGGTCTAACAGGGTTTCGGCCTTCCTCCCCATGCTCGCCAAACGCGGCTCACCATGGGGGGTCCGGGCCTTTTCGCCGTAATGTTAAAACAAAAACTCGCGAATATCTCATAAACGGTTCGATAGAATGTCGCAAATTTTGGTGTGAAAGGGCTCCCTACATTTACCTACAAACCCTCCAAATTTGGTGGTCCTAGCTTCCATAGTTTTTTTATGGCGAATTTATGAATGTTTAAAAAATAGCCCAAAAATCGAACGGAAATTCCCTACAGAAACTCCATTCGCGAATTTTAAAAATCCGAGATAGCCAAAATGTTGCTCTCGAAGAGTACATCAATTTAAACAAAAAGTTTCTCTCTAGGCCCAGTAGGACCCGACTTTCATAGGGTCAAATTTCACGAATTTGACACATTTCGGCCGCGACAATTCCCTATAACCGTTGCACCGAATTTCAAACCGCTCACACAGTACTTCCCATTGAGACACATGAACAATCCCCCGCAAGCGTTTTCTCGTAGCTCAAGTTTTGACCACGGCGCAAGCGACCGAAATTTCGATGGGGGTTCTCCCAATGGTCACGGAAATGGGCCAAATTTTGACCCCCCATATCTCGTGCCCTAATTGTCCGATCGACTTGAAATTCGAAACATGGCCTAACAGGGTTTCGGCCTTCCTCCCCATGCTCGCCGATCGCGGCTCACCATGGGGGGTCCGGGCCTTTTCGCCGTAATGTTAAAACAAAAACTCGCGAATATCTCCGAAACGGTTCGATAGAATGTCGCAAATTTTGGTGTGAAAGGGCTCCCTACATTTACCTACAAACTCTTTAAATTTGGTGGTCCTAGCTTCCATAGCTTTTTTATGGCGAATTTTTGAAGGTTTAAAAAATAGCCCAAAAATCGAACGGAAATTCCCTACAGAAACTCCATTCGCGAATTTTAAAAATCCGAGATAGCCAAAATGTTGCTCTCGAAGAGTACATCAATTTAAAAAAAAAAAGTTTCTCTCTAGGCCCAGTAGGACCCGACTTTCATAGGGTCAAATTTCACGAATTTGACACATTTCGGCCGCGACAATTCCCTATAACCGTTGCACCGAATTTCAAACCGCTCACACAATACTTCCCATTGAAACACATGAACAATTCCCCGCAAGCGTCTTCTCGTAGCTCAATTTTTGACCCCGGCGCAAGCGACCGAAATTTCGATGGGGGTCGTCCCAATGGTCACGGAAATGGGCCAAATTTTCACCCCCCATATCTCGTGCCCTAATTGTCCGATCGACTTGAAATTCGAAACATGGCCTAACAGGGTTTCGGCTTTCCTCCCCATGCTCGCCAATCGCGGCTCACCATGGGGGGTCCGGGCCTTTTCGCCGTAATGTTAAAACAAAAACTCGCGAATATCTCAGAAACGGTTCAATAGAATGTCGCAAATTTTGGTGTGAAAGGGCTCCCTACATTTACCTACAAACCCTCCAAATTTGGTGGTCCTAGCTTCCATAGTTTTTTTATGGCGAATTTTTGAAGGTTTAAAAAATAGCCCAAAAATCGAACGGAAATTCCCTACAGAAACTCCATTCGCGAATTTACAAAATCCGAGATAGCCAATATGTTGCTCTCGAAGAGTACATCAATTTAAAAAAAATGTTTCTCTCTAGGATCAATAGGACCCGACTTTCATAGGGTCAAAGTTCACGAATTTGACACATTTCGGCCGCGACAATTCCCTTTAACCGTTGCACCGAATTTCAAACCGCTCACACAGTACTTCCCATTGAGACACATGAACAATCCCCCGCAAGCGTTTTCTCGTAGCTCAATTTTTGACCCCGGCGCAAGCGACCGAAATTTCGATGGGGGACGTCCCAATGGTCACGGAAATGGGCCAAACTTTGAACCCCCATATCTCGGGCCCTAATTGTCCGATCGACTTGAAATTTGAAACGTGGCCTAACAGGGTTTGGCCTTCCTCCCCATGCTCGCCAAACGCGGCTCACCATGGGGGGTCCGGGCCTTTTCGCCGTAATGTTAAAACAAAAACTCGCGAATATCTCATAAACGGTTCGATAGAATGTCGCAAATTTTGGTGTGAAAGCGCTCCCTACATTTACCTACAAACCCTCCAAATTTGTTGGTCCTAGCTTCCATAGTTTTTTTATGGCGAATTTATGAATGTTTAAAAAATAGCCCAAAAATCGAACGGAAATTCCCTACAGAAACTCCATTCGCGAATTTTAAAAATCCGAGATAGCCAAAATGTTGCTCTCGAAGAGTACATCAATTTAAAAAAAAAAGTTTCTCTCTAGGCCCAGTAGGACCCGACTTTCATAGGGTCAAATTTCACGAATTTGACACATTTCGGCCGCGACAATTCCCTATAACCGTTGCACCGAATTTCAAACCGCTCACACAATACTTCCCATTGAAACACATGAACAATTCCCCGCAAGCGTCTTCTCGTAGCTCAATTTTTGACCCCGGCGCAAGCGACCGAAATTTCGATGGGGGTCGTCCCAATGGTCACGGAAATGGGCCAAATTTTCACCCCCCATATCTCGTGCCCTAATTGTCCGATCGACTTGAAATTCGAAACATGGCCTAACAGGGTTTCGGCTTTCCTCCCCATGCTCGCCAATCGCGGCTCACCATGGGGGGTCCGGGCCTTTTCGCCGTAATGTTAAAACAAAAACTCGCGAATATCTCAGAAACGGTTCAATAGAATGTCGCAAATTTTGGTGTGAAAGGGCTCCCTACATTTACCTACAAACCCTCCAAATTTGGTGGTCCTAGCTTCCATAGTTTTTTTATGGCGAATTTTTGAAGGTTTAAAAAATAGCCCAAAAATCGAACGGAAATTCCCTACAGAAACTCCATTCGCGAATTTACAAAATCCGAGATAGCCAATATGTTGCTCTCGAAGAGTACATCAATTTAAAAAAAATGTTTCTCTCTAGGATCAATAGGACCCGACTTTCATAGGGTCAAAGTTCACGAATTTGACACATTTCGGCCGCGACAATTCCCTTTAACCCTTGCACCGAATTTCAAACCGCTCACACAGTACTTCCCATTGAGACACATGAACAATCCCCCGCAAGCGTTTTCTCGTAGCTCAATTTTTGACCCCGGCGCAAGCGACCGAAATTTCGATGGGGGACGTCCCAATGGTCACGGAAATGGGCCAAACTTTGACCCCCCATATCTCGGGCCCTAATTGTCCGATCGACTTGAAATTTGAAACGTGGCCTAACAGGGTTTGGCCTTCCTCCCCGTGCTCGCCAATCGCGGCTCACCATGGGGGGTCCGGGCCTTTTCGCCGTAATTTTAAAACAAAAACTCGCGAATATCTCCGAAACGGTTCGATAGAATGTCGCAAATTTTGGTGTGAAAGGGCTCCTTAGATTTACCTACAAACTCTCCAAATTTGGTGGTCCTAGCTTCCATAGCTTTTTTATGGCGAATTTTTGAAGGTTTAAAAAATAGCCCAAAAATCGAACGGAAATTCCCTACAGAAACTCCATTCGCGAATTTTAAAAATCCGAGATAGCCAAAATGTTGCTATCAGTACATCAATTTAAAAAAAAAAGTTTCTCTCTAGGCCCAATAGGACCCGACTTTCATAGGGTCAAAGTTCACGAATTTGACACATTTCGGCCGCGACAATTCCCTATAACCTTTGCACCGAATTTCAAACCGCTCACGCAGTACTTCCCATTGAGACACATGAGCAATCCCCTGCAAGCGTTTTGTCGTAGCTCAATTTTTGACCCCGGCGCATGCGACCGAAATTTCGATGGCGGACGTCCCAATGGTCACGGAAATGGGCCAAACTTTGACCCCCATATCTCGGGCCCTAATTGTCCGATCGACTTGAAATTTGAAACATGGTCTAACAGGGTTTCGGCCTTCCTCCCCATGCTCGCCAAACGCGGCTCACCATGGGGGGTCCGGGCCTTTTCGCCGTAATGTTAAAACAAAAACTCGCGAATATCTCATAAACGGTTCGATAGAATGTCGCAAATTTTGGTGTGAAAGGGCTCCCTACATTTACCTACAAACCCTCCAAATTTGGTGGTCCTAGCTTCCATAGTTTTTTTATGGCGAATTTATGAATGTTTAAAAAATAGCCCAAAAATCGAACGGAAATTCCCTACAGAAACTCCATTCGCGAATTTTAAAAATCCGAGATAGCCAAAATGTTGCTCTCGAAGAGTACATCAATTTAAAAAAAAAGTTTCTCTCTAGGCCCAGTAGGACCCGACTTTCATAGGGTCAAATTTCACGAATTTGACACATTTCGGCCGCGACAATTCCCTATAACCGTTGCACCGAATTTCAAACCGCTCACACAATACTTCCCATTGAAACACATGAACAATTCCCCGCAAGCGTTTTCTCGTAGCTCAATTTTTGACCCCGGCGCAAGCGACCGAAATTTCGATGGGGGTCGTCCCAATGGTCACGGAAATGGGCCAAATTTTGACCCCCCATATCTCGTGCCCTAATTGTCCGATCGACTTGAAATTCGAAACATGGCCTAACAGGGTTTCGGCTTTCCTCCCCATGCTCGCCAATCGCGGCTCACCATGGGGGGTCCGGGCCTTTTCGCCGTAATGTTAAAACAAAAACTCGCGAATATCTCAGAAACGGTTCGATAGAATGTCGCAAATTTTGGTGTGAAAGGGCTCCCTACATTTACCTACAAACCCTCCAAATTTGGTGGTCCTAGCTTCCATAGTTTTTTTATGGCGAATTTTTGAAGGTTTAAAAAATAGCCCAAAAATCGAACGGAAATTCCCTACAGAAACTCCATTCGCGAATTTTAAAAATCCGAGACAGCCAAAATGTTGCTCTCAGTACATCAATTTAAAAAAAAAGTTTCTCTCTAGGCCCAATAGGACCCGAATTTCATAGGGTCAAAGTTCACGAATTTGACACATTTCGGTCGCGACAATTCCCTATAACCTTTGCACCGAATTTCAAACCGCTCACGCAGTACTTCCCATTGAGACACATGAGCAATCCCCCGCAAGCGTTTTGTCGTAGCTCAATTTTTGACCCCGGCGCATGCGACCGAAATTTCGATGGCGGACGTCCCAATGGTCACGGAAATGGGCCAAACTTTGACCCCCATATCTCGGGCCCTAATTGTCCGATCGACTTGAAATTTGAAACATGGTCTAACAGGGTTTCGGCCTTCCTCCCCATGCTCGCCAAACGCGGCTCACCATGGGGGGTCCGGGCCTTTTCGCCGTAATGTTAAAACAAAAACTCGCGAATATCTCATAAACGGTTCGATAGAATGTCGCAAATTTTGGTGTGAAAGGGCTCCCTACATTTACCTACAAACCCTACAAATTTGGTGGTCCTAGCTTCCATAGTTTTTTTATGGCGAATTTATGAATGTTTAAAAAATAGCCCAAAAATCGAACGGAAATTCCCTACAGAAACTCCATTCGCGAATTTTAAAAATCCGAGATAGCCAAAATGTTGCTCTCGAAGAGTACATCAATTTAAGAAAAAAAGTTTCTCTCTAGGCCCAGTAGGACCCGACTTTCATAGGGTCAAATTTCACGAATTTGACACATTTCGGCCGCGACAATTCCCTATAACCGTTGCACCGAATTTCAAACCGCTCACACAATACTTCCCATTGAAACACATGAACAATTCCCCGCAAGCGTTTTCTCGTAGCTCAATTTTTGACCCCGGCGCAAGCGACCGAAATTTCGATGGGGGTCGTCCCAATGGTCACGGAAATGGGCCAAATTTTGACCCCCCATATCTCGTGCCCTAATTGTCCGATCGACTTGAAATTCGAAACATGGCCTAACAGGGTTTCGGCTTTCCTCCCCATGCTCGCCAATCGCGGCTCACCATGGGGGGTCCGGGCCTTTTCGCCGTAATGTTAAAACAAAAACTCGCGAATATCTCAGAAACGGTTCGATAGAATGTCGCAAATTTTGGTGTGAAAGGGCTCCCTACATTTACCTACAAACCCTCCAAATTTGGTGGTCCTAGCTTCCATAGTTTTTTTATGGCGAATTTTTGAATGTTTAAAAAATAGCCCAAAAATCGAACGGAAATTCCCTACAGAAACTCCATTCGCGAATTTTCAAAATCCGAGATAGCCAATATGTTGCTCTCGAAGAGTACATCAATTTAAAAAAAATGTTTCTCTCTAGGCCCAATAGGACCCGAATTTCATAGGGTCAAAGTTCACGAATTTGACACATTTCGGTCGCGACAATTCCCTATAACCTTTGCACCGAATTTCAAACCGCTCACGCAGTACTTCCCATTGAGACACATGAGCAATCCCCCGCAAGCGTTTTGTTGTAGCTCAATTTTTGACCCCGGCGCATGCGACCGAAATTTCGATGGCGGACGTCCCAATGGTCACGGAAATGGGCCAAACTTTGACCCCCATATCTCGGGCCCTAATTGTCCGATCGACTTGAAATTTGAAACATGGTCTAACAGGGTTTCGGCCTTCCTCCCCATGCTCGCCAAACGCGGCTCACCATGGGGGGTCCGGGCCTTTTCGCCGTAATGTTAAAACAAAAACTCGCGAATATCTCATAAACGGTTCGATAGAATGTGGCAAATTTTGGTGTGAAAGGGCTCCCTACATTTACCTACAAACCCTCCAAATTTGGTGGTCCTAGCTTCCATAGTTTTTTTATGGCGAATTTATGAATGTTTAAAAAATAGCCCAAAAATCGAACGGAAATTCCCTACAGAAACTCCATTCGCGAATTTTAAAAATCCGAGATAGCCAAAATGTTGCTCTCGAAGAGTACATCAATTTAAACAAAAAGTTTCTCTCTAGGCCCAGTAGGACCCGACTTTCATAGGGTCAAATTTCACGAATTTGACACATTTCGGCGCGACAATTCCCTATAACCGTTGCACCGAATTTCAAACCGCTCACACAGTACTTCCCATTGAGACACATGAACAATCCCCCGCAAGCGTTTTCTCGTAGCTCAAGTTTTGACCACGGCGCAAGCGACCGAAATTTCGATGGGGGTTCTCCCAATGGTCACGGAAATGGGCCAAATTTTGACCCCCCATATCTCGTGCCCTAATTGTCCGATCGACTTGAAATTCGAAACATGGCCTAACAGGGTTTCGGCCTTCCTCCCCATGCTCGCCGATCGCGGCTCACCATGGGGGGTCCGGGCCTTTTCGCCGTAATGTTAAAACAAAAACTCGCGAATATCTCCGAAACGGTTCGATAGAATGTCGCAAATTTTGGTGTGAAAGGGCTCCCTACATTTACCTACAAACTCTTTAAATTTGGTGGTCCTAGCTTCCATAGCTTTTTTATGGCGAATTTTTGAAGGTTTAAAAAATAGCCCAAAAATCGAACGGAAATTCCCTACAGAAACTCCATTCGCGAATTTTAAAAATCCGAGATAGCCAAAATGTTGCTCTCGAAGAGTACATCAATTTAAAAAAAAAAAGTTTCTCTCTAGGCCCAGTAGGACCCGACTTTCATAGGGTCAAATTTCACGAATTTGACACATTTCGGCCGCGACAATTCCCTATAACCGTTGCACCGAATTTCAAACCGCTCACACAATACTTCCCATTGAAACACATGAACAATTCCCCGCAAGCGTCTTCTCGTAGCTCAATTTTTGACCCCGGCGCAAGCGACCGAAATTTCGATGGGGGTCGTCCCAATGGTCACGGAAATGGGCCAAATTTTCACCCCCCATATCTCGTGCCCTAATTGTCCGATCGACTTGAAATTCGAAACATGGCCTAACAGGGTTTCGGCTTTCCTCCCCATGCTCGCCAATCGCGGCTCACCATGGGGGGTCCGGGCCTTTTCGCCGTAATGTTAAAACAAAAACTCGCGAATATCTCAGAAACGGTTCAATAGAATGTCGCAAATTTTGGTGTGAAAGGGCTCCCTACATTTACCTACAAACCCTCCAAATTTGGTGGTCCTAGCTTCCATAGTTTTTTTATGGCGAATTTTTGAAGGTTTAAAAAATAGCCCAAAAATCGAACGGAAATTCCCTACAGAAACTCCATTCGCGAATTTACAAAATCCGAGATAGCCAATATGTTGCTCTCGAAGAGTACATCAATTTAAAAAAAATGTTTCTCTCTAGGATCAATAGGACCCGACTTTCATAGGGTCAAAGTTCACGAATTTGACACATTTCGGCCGCGACAATTCCCTTTAACCGTTGCACCGAATTTCAAACCGCTCACACAGTACTTCCCATTGAGACACATGAACAATCCCCCGCAAGCGTTTTCTCGTAGCTCAATTTTTGACCCCGGCGCAAGCGACCGAAATTTCGATGGGGGACGTCCCAATGGTCACGGAAATGGGCCAAACTTTGAACCCCCATATCTCGGGCCCTAATTGTCCGATCGACTTGAAATTTGAAACGTGGCCTAACAGGGTTTGGCCTTCCTCCCCATGCTCGCCAAACGCGGCTCACCATGGGGGGTCCGGGCCTTTTCGCCGTAATGTTAAAACAAAAACTCGCGAATATCTCCGAAACGGTTCGATAGAATGTCGCAAATTTTGGTGTGAAAGGGCTCCCTACATTTACCTACAAACTCTTTAAATTTGGTGGTCCTAGCTTCCATAGCTTTTTTATGGCGAATTTTTGAAGGTTTAAAAAATAGCCCAAAAATCGAACGGAAATTCCCTACAGAAACTCCATTCGCGAATTTTAAAAATCCGAGATAGCCAAAATGTTGCTCTCGAAGAGTACATCAATTTAAAAAAAAAAAGTTTCTCTCTAGGCCCAGTAGGACCCGACTTTCATAGGGTCAAATTTCACGAATTTGACACATTTCGGCCGCGACAATTCCCTATAACCGTTGCACCGAATTTCAAACCGCTCACACAATACTTCCCATTGAAACACATGAACAATTCCCCGCAAGCGTCTTCTCGTAGCTCAATTTTTGACCCCGGCGCAAGCGACCGAAATTTCGATGGGGGTCGTCCCAATGGTCACGGAAATGGGCCAAATTTTCACCCCCCATATCTCGTGCCCTAATTGTCCGATCGACTTGAAATTCGAAACATGGCCTAACAGGGTTTCGGCTTTCCTCCCCATGCTCGCCAATCGCGGCTCACCATGGGGGGTCCGGGCCTTTTCGCCGTAATGTTAAAACAAAAACTCGCGAATATCTCAGAAACGGTTCAATAGAATGTCGCAAATTTTGGTGTGAAAGGGCTCCCTACATTTACCTACAAACCCTCCAAATTTGGTGGTCCTAGCTTCCATAGTTTTTTTATGGCGAATTTTTGAAGGTTTAAAAAATAGCCCAAAAATCGAACGGAAATTCCCTACAGAAACTCCATTCGCGAATTTACAAAATCCGAGATAGCCAATATGTTGCTCTCGAAGAGTACATCAATTTAAAAAAAATGTTTCTCTCTAGGATCAATAGGACCCGACTTTCATAGGGTCAAAGTTCACGAATTTGACACATTTCGGCCGCGACAATTCCCTTTAACCGTTGCACCGAATTTCAAACCGCTCACACAGTACTTCCCATTGAGACACATGAACAATCCCCCGCAAGCGTTTTCTCGTAGCTCAATTTTTGACCCCGGCGCAAGCGACCGAAATTTCGATGGGGGACGTCCCAATGGTCACGGAAATGGGCCAAACTTTGACCCCCCATATCTCGGGCCCTAATTGTCCGATCGACTTGAAATTTGAAACGTGGCCTAACAGGGTTTGGCCTTCCTCCCCGTGCTCGCCAATCGCGGCTCACCATGGGGGGTCCGGGCCTTTTCGCCGTAATTTTAAAACAAAAACTCGCGAATATCTCCGAAACGGTTCGATAGAATGTCGCAAATTTTGGTGTGAAAGGGCTCCTTAGATTTACCTACAAACTCTCCAAATTTGGTGGTCCTAGCTTCCATAGCTTTTTTATGGCGAATTTTTGAAGGTTTAAAAAATAGCCCAAAAATCGAACGGGAATTCCCTACAGAAACTCCATTCGCGAATTTTAAAAATCCGAGATAGCCAAAATGTTGCTATCAGTACATCAATTTAAAAAAAAAAGTTTCTCTCTAGGCCCAATAGGACCCGACTTTCATAGGGTCAAAGTTCAGGAATTTGACACATTTCGGCCGCGACAATTCCCTATAACCTTTGCACCGAATTTCAAACCGCTCACGCAGTACTTCCCATTGAGACACATGAGCAATCCCCTGCAAGCGTTTTGTCGTAGCTCAATTTTTGACCCCGGCGCATGCGACCGAAATTTCGATGGCGGACGTCCCAATGGTCACGGAAATGGGCCAAACTTTGACCCCCATATCTCGGGCCCTAATTGTCCGATCGACTTGAAATTTGAAACATGGTCTAACAGGGTTTCGGCCTTCCTCCCCATGCTCGCCAAACGCGGCTCACCATGGGGGGTCCGGGCCTTTTCGCCGTAATGTTAAAACAAAAACTCGCGAATATCTCATAAACGGTTCGATAGAATGTCGCAAATTTTGGTGTGAAAGGGCTCCCTACATTTACCTACAAACCCTCCAAATTTGGTGGTCCTAGCTTCCATAGTTTTTTTATGGCGAATTTATGAATGTTTAAAAAATAGCCCAAAAATCGAACGGAAATTCCCTACAGAAACTCCATTCGCGAATTTTAAAAATCCGAGATAGCCAAAATGTTGCTCTCGAAGAGTACATCAATTTAAAAAAAAAGTTTCTCTCTAGGCCCAGTAGGACCCGACTTTCATAGGGTCAAATTTCACGAATTTGACACATTTCGGCCGCGACAATTCCCTATAACCGTTGCACCGAATTTCAAACCGCTCACACAATACTTCCCATTGAAACACATGAACAATTCCCCGCAAGCGTTTTCTCGTAGCTCAATTTTTGACCCCGGCGCAAGCGACCGAAATTTCGATGGGGGTCGTCCCAATGGTCACGGAAATGGGCCAAATTTTGACCCCCCATATCTCGTGCCCTAATTGTCCGATCGACTTGAAATTCGAAACATGGCCTAACAGGGTTTCGGCTTTCCTCCCCATGCTCGCCAATCGCGGCTCACCATGGGGGGTCCGGGCCTTTTCGCCGTAATGTTAAAACAAAAACTCGCGAATATCTCAGAAACGGTTCGATAGAATGTCGCAAATTTTGGTGTGAAAGGGCTCCCTACATTTACCTACAAACCCTCCAAATTTGGTGGTCCTAGCTTCCATAGTTTTTTTATGGCGAATTTTTGAAGGTTTAAAAAATAGCCCAAAAATCGAACGGAAATTCCCTACAGAAACTCCATTCGCGAATTTTCAAAATCCGAGATAGCCAATATGTTGCTCTCGAAGAGTACATCAATTTAAAAAAAATGTTTCTCTCTAGGATCAATAGGACCCGACTTTCATAGGGTCAAAGTTCACGAATTTGACACATTTCGGCCGCGACAATTCCCATTAACCGTTGCACCGAATTTCAAACCGCTCACACAGTACTTCCCATTGAGACACATGAACAATCCCCCGCAAGCGTTTTCTCGTAGCTCAATTTTTGACCCCGGCGCAAGCGACCGAAATTTCGATGGGGGACGTCCCAATGGTCACGGAAATGGGCCAAACTTTGACCCCCCATATCTCGGGCCCTAATTGTCCGATCGACTTGAAATTTGAAACATGGCCTAACAGCGTTTCGGCCTTCCTCCCCATGCTCGCCAATCGCGGCTCACCATGGGGGGTCCGGGCCTTTTCGCCGTAATGTTAAAACAAAAACTCGCGAATATCTCCGAAACGGTTCAATAGAATGTCGCAAATTTTGGTGTGAAAGGGCTCCCTACATTTACCTACAAACTCTCCAAATTTGGTGGTCCTAGCTTCCATAGTTTTTTTATGGCGAATTTTTGAAAGTTTAAAAAATAGCCCAAAAATCGAACGGAAATTCCCTACAGAAACTCCATTCGCGAATTTTAAAAATCCGAGATAGCCAAAATGTTGCTCTCAGTACATCAATTTAAAAAAAAAGTTTCTCTCTAGGCCCAATAGGACCCGAATTTCATAGGGTCAAAGTTCACGAATTTGACACATTTCGGTCGCGACAATTCCCTATAACCTTTGCACCGAATTTCAAACCGCTCACGCAGTACTTCCCATTGAGACACATGAGCAATCCCCCGCAAGCGTTTTGTCGTAGCTCAATTTTTGACCCCGGCGCATGCGACCGAAATTTCGATGGCGGACGTCCCAATGGTCACGGAAATGGGCCAAACTTTGACCCCCATATCTCGGGCCCTAATTGTCCGATCGACTTGAAATTTGAAACATGGTCTAACAGGGTTTCGGCCTTCCTCCCCATGCTCGCCAAACGCGGCTCACCATGGGGGGTCCGGGCCTTTTCGCCGTAATGTTAAAACAAAAACTCGCGAATATCTCATAAACGGTTCGATAGAATGTCGCAAATTTTGGTGTGAAAGGGCTCCCTACATTTACCTACAAACCCTCCAAATTTGGTGGTCCTAGCTTCCATAGTTTTTTTATGGCGAATTTATGAATGTTTAAAAAATAGCCCAAAAATCGAACGGAAATTCCCTACAGAAACTCCATTCGCGAATTTTAAAAATCCGAGATAGCCAAAATGTTGCTCTCGAAGAGTACATCAATTTAAGAAAAAAAGTTTCTCTCTAGGCCCAGTAGGACCCGACTTTCATAGGGTCAAATTTCACCAATTTGACACATTTCGGCCGCGACAATTCCCTATAACCGTTGCACCGAATTTCAAACCGCTCACACAATACTTCCCATTGAAACACATGAACAATTCCCCGCAAGCGTTTTCTCGTAGCTCAATTTTTGACCCCGGCGCAAGCGACCGAAATTTCGATGGGGGTCGTCCCAATGGTCACGGAAATGGGCCAAATTTTGACCCCCCATATCTCGTGCCCTAATTGTCCGATCGACTTGAAATTCGAAACATGGCCTAACAGGGTTTCGGCTTTCCTCCCCATGCTCGCCAATCGCGGCTCACCATGGGGGGTCCGGGCCTTTTCGCCGTAATGTTAAAACAAAAACTCGCGAATATCTCAGAAACGGTTCGATAGAATGTCGCAAATTTTGGTGTGAAAGGGCTCCCTACATTTACCTACAAACCCTCCAAATTTGGTGGTCCTAGCTTCCATAGTTTTTTTATGGCGAATTTTTGAATGTTTAAAAAATAGCCCAAAAATCGAACGGAAATTCCCTACAGAAACTCCATTCGCGAATTTTCAAAATCCGAGATAGCCAATATGTTGCTCTCGAAGAGTACATCAATTTAAAAAAAATGTTTCTCTCTAGGATCAATAGGACCCGACTTTCATAGGGTCAAAGTTCACGAATTTGACACATTTCGGCCGCGACAATTCCCTTTAACCGTTGCACCGAATTTCAAACCGCTCACACAGTACTTCCCATTGAGACACATGAACAATCCCCCGCAAGCGTTTTCTCGTAGCTCAATTTTTGACCCCGGCGCAAGCGACCGAAATTTCGATGGGGGACGTCCCAATGGTCACGGAAATGGGCCAAACTTTGACCCCCCATATCTCGGGCCCTAATTGTCCGATCGACTTGAAATTTGAAACATGGCCTAACAGGGTTTCGGCCTTCCTCCCCATGCTCGCCAATCGCGGCTCACCATGGGGGGTCCGGGCCTTTTCGCCGTAATGTTAAAACAAAAACTCGCGAATATCTCCGAAACGGTTCGATAGAATGTCGCAAATTTTGGTGTGAAAGGGCTCCCTACATTTACCTACAAACTCTCCAAATTTGGTGGTCCTAGCTTCCATAGTTTTTTTATGGCGAATTTTTGAATGTTTAAAAAATAGCCCAAAAATCGAACGGAAATTCCCTACAGAAACTCCATTCGCGAATTTTAAAAATCCGAGATAGCCAAAATGTTGCTCTCAGTACATCAATTTAAAAAAAAAGTTTCTCTCTAGGCCCAATAGGACCCGAATTTCATAGGGTCAAAGTTCACGAATTTGACACATTTCGGTCGCGACAATTCCCTATAACCTTTGCACCGAATTTCAAACCGCTCACGCAGTACTTCCCATTGAGACACATGAGCAATCCCCCGCAAGCGTTTTGTCGTAGCTCAATTTTTGACCCCGGCGCATGCGACCGAAATTTCGATGGCGGACGTCCCAATGGTCACGGAAATGGGCCAAACTTTGACCCCCATATCTCGGGCCCTAATTGTCCGATCGACTTGAAATTTGAAACATGGTCTAACAGGGTTTCGGCCTTCCTCCCCATGCTCGCCAAACGCGGCTCACCATGGGGGGTCCGGGCCTTTTCGCCGTAATGTTAAAACAAAAACTCGCGAATATCTCATAAACGGTTCGATAGAATGTCGCAAATTTTGGTGTGAAAGGGCTCCCTACATTTACCTACAAACCCTCCAAATTTGGTGGTCCTAGCTTCCATAGTTTTTTTATGGCGAATTTATGAATGTTTAAAAAATAGCCCAAAAATCGAACGGAAATTCCCTACAGAAACTCCATTCGCGAATTTTAAAAATCCGAGATAGCCAAAATGTTGCTCTCGAAGAGTACATCAATTTAAGAAAAAAAGTTTCTCTCTAGGCCCAGTAGGACCCGACTTTCATAGGGTCAAATTTCACCAATTTGACACATTTCGGCCGCGACAATTCCCTATAACCGTTGCACCGAATTTCAAACCGCTCACACAATACTTCCCATTGAAACACATGAACAATTCCCCGCAAGCGTTTTCTCGTAGCTCAATTTTTGACCCCGGCGCAAGCGACCGAAATTTCGATGGGGGTCGTCCCAATGGTCACGGAAATGGGCCAAATTTTGACCCCCCATATCTCGTGCCCTAATTGTCCGATCGACTTGAAATTCGAAACATGGCCTAACAGGGTTTCGGCTTTCCTCCCCATGCTCGCCAATCGCGGCTCACCATGGGGGGTCCGGGCCTTTTCGCCGTAATGTTAAAACAAAAACTCGCGAATATCTCAGAAACGGTTCGATAGAATGTCGCAAATTTTGGTGTGAAAGGGCTCCCTACATTTACCTACAAACCCTCCAAATTTGGTGGTCCTAGCTTCCATAGTTTTTTTATGGCGAATTTTTGAAGGTTTAAAAAATAGCCCAAAAATCGAACGGAAATTCCCTACAGAAACTCCATTCGCGAATTTTCAAAATCCGAGATAGCCAATATGTTGCTCTCGAAGAGTACATCAATTTAAAAAAAATGTTTCTCTCTAGGATCAATAGGACCCGACTTTCATAGGGTCAAAGTTCACGAATTTGACACATTTCGGCCGCGACAATTCCCTTTAACCGTTGCACCGAATTTCAAACCGCTCACACAGTACTTCCCATTGAGACACATGAACAATCCCCCGCAAGCGTTTTCTCGTAGCTCAATTTTTGACCCCGGCGCAAGCGACCGAAATTTCGATGGGGGACGTCCCAATGGTCACGGAAATGGGCCAAACTTTGACCCCCCATATCTCGGGCCCTAATTGTCCGATCGACTTGAAATTTGAAACATGGCCTAACAGGGTTTCGGCCTTCCTCCCCATGCTCGCCAATCGCGGCTCACCATGGGGGGTCCGGGCCTTTTCGCCGTAATGTTAAAACAAAAACTCGCGAATATCTCCGAAACGGTTCGATAGAATGTCGCAAATTTTGGTGTGAAAGGGCTCCCTACATTTACCTACAAACTCTCCAAATTTGGTGGTCCTAGCTTCCATAGTTTTTTTATGGCGAATTTTTGAATGTTTAAAAAATAGCCCAAAAATCGAACGGAAATTCCCTACAGAAACTCCATTCGCGAATTTTAAAAATCCGAGATAGCCAAAATGTTGCTCTCAGTACATCAATTTAAAAAAAAAGTTTCTCTCTAGGCCCAATAGGACCCGAATTTCATAGGGTCAAAGTTCACGAATTTGACACATTTCGGTCGCGACAATTCCCTATAACCTTTGCACCGAATTTTAAACCGCTCACGCAGTACTTCCCATTGAGACACATGAGCAATCCCCCGCAAGCGTTTTGTTGTAGCTCAATTTTTGACCCCGGCGCATGCGACCGAAATTTCGATGGCGGACGTCCCAATGGTCACGGAAATGGGCCAAACTTTGACCCCCATATCTCGGGCCCTAATTGTCCGATCGACTTGAAATTTGAAACATGGTCTAACAGGGTTTCGGCCTTCCTCCCCATGCTCGCCAAACGCGGCTCACCATGGGGGGTCCGGGCCTTTTCGCCGTAATGTTAAAACAAAAACTCGCGAATATCTCATAAACGGTTCGATAGAATGTGGCAAATTTTGGTGTGAAAGGGCTCCCTACATTTACCTACAAACCCTCCAAATTTGGTGGTCCTAGCTTCCATAGTTTTTTTATGGCGAATTTATGAATGTTTAAAAAATAGCCCAAAAATCGAACGGAAATTCCCTACAGAAACTCCATTCGCGAATTTTAAAAATCCGAGATAGCCAAAATGTTGCTCTCGAAGAGTACATCAATTTAAACAAAAAGTTTCTCTCTAGGCCCAGTAGGACCCGACTTTCATAGGGTCAAATTTCACCAATTTGACACATTTCGGCCGCGACAATTCCCTATAACCGTTGCACCGAATTTCAAACCGCTCACACAATACTTCCCATTGAAACACATGAACAATTCCCCGCAAGCGTTTTCTCGTAGCTCAAGTTTTGACCACGGCGCAAGCGACCGAAATTTCGATGGGGGTTCTCCCAATGGTCACGGAAATGGGCCAAATTTTGACCCCCCATATCTCGTGCCCTAATTGTCCGATCGACTTGAAATTCGAAACATGGCCTAACAGGGTTTCGGCCTTCCTCCCCATGCTCGCCGATCGCGGCTCACCATGGGGGGTCTGGGCCTTTTCGCCGTAATGTTAAAACAAAAACTCGCGAATATCTCCGAAACGGTTCGATAGAATGTCGCAAATTTTGGTGTGAAAGGGCTCCCTACATTTACCTACAAACTCTCCAAATTTGGTGGTCCTAGCTTCCATAGCTTTTTTATGGCGAATTTTTGAAGGTTTAAAAAATAGCCCAAAAATCGAACGGAAATTCCCTACAGAAACTCCATTCGCGAATTTTAAAAATCCGAGATAGCCAAAATGTTGCTCTCAGTACATCAATTTAAAAAAAAAGTTTCTCTCTAGGCCCAATAGGACCCGAATTTCATAGGGTCAAAGTTCACGAATTTGACACATTTCGGTCGCGACAATTCCCTATAACCTTTGCAACGAATTTCAAACCGCTCACGCAGTACTTCCCATTGAGACACATGAGCAATCCCCCGCAAGCGTTTTGTCGTAGCTCAATTTTTGACCCCGGCGCATGCGACCGAAATTTCGATGGCGGACGTCCCAATGGTCACGGAAATGGGCCAAACTTTGACCCCCATATCTCGTGCCCTAATTGTCCGATCGACTTGAAATTTGAAACATGGTCTAACAGGGTTTCGGCCTTCCTCCCCATGCTCGCCAAACGCGGCTCACCATGGGGGGTCCGGGCCTTTTCGCCGTAATGTTAAAACAAAAACTCGCGAATATCTCATAAACGGTTCGATAGAATGTCGCAAATTTTGGTGTGAAAGGGCTCCCTACATTTACCTACAAACCCTCCAAATTTGGTGGTCCTAGCTTCCATAGTTTTTTTATGGCGAATTTATGAATGTTTAAAAAATAGCCCAAAAATCGAACGGAAATTCCCTACAGAAACTCCATTCGCGAATTTTAAAAATCCGAGATAGCCAAAATGTTGCTCTCGAAGAGTACATCAATTTAAAAAAAAAGTTTCTCTCTAGGCCCAGTAGGACCCGACTTTCATAGGGTCAAATTTCACGAATTTGACACATTTCAGTCGCGACAATTCCCTATAACCGTTGCACCGAATTTCAAACCGCTCACACAATACTTCCCATTGAAACACATGAACAATTCCCCGCAAGCGTTTTCTCGTAGCTCAATTTTTGACCCCGGCGCAAGCGACCGAAATTTCGATGGGGGTCGTCCCAATGGTCACGGAAATGGGCCAAATTTTGACCCCCCATATCTCGTGCCCTAATTGTCCGATCGACTTGAAATTCGAAACATGGCCTAACAGGGTTTCGGCTTTCCTCCCCATGCTCGCCAATCGCGGCTCACCATGGGGGGTCCGGGCCTTTTCGCCGTAATGTTAAAACAAAAACTCGCGAATATCTCAGAAACGGTTCGATAGAATGTCGCAAATTTTGGTGTGAAAGGGCTCCCTACATTTACCTACAAACCCTCCAAATTTGGTGGTCCTAGCTTCCATAGTTTTTTTATGGCGAATTTTTGAAGGTTTAAAAAATAGCCCAAAAATCGAACGGAAATTCCCTACAGAAACTCCATTCGCGAATTTTCAAAATCCGAGATAGCCAATATGTTGCTCTCGAAGAGTACATCAATTTAAAAAAAATGTTTCCCTCTAGGATCAATAGGACCCGACTTTCATAGGGTCAAAGTTCACGAATTTGACACATTTCGGCCGCGACAATTCCCTTTAACCGTTGCACCGAATTTCAAACCGCTCACACAGTACTTCCCATTGAGACACATGAACAATCCCCCGCAAGCGTTTTCTCGTAGCTCAATTTTTGACCCCGGCGCAAGCGACCGAAATTTCGATGGGGGACGTCCCAATGGTCACGGAAATGGGCCAAACTTTGACCCCCCATATCTCGGGCCCTAATTGTCCGATCGACTTGAAATTCGAAACATGGCCTAACAGGGTTTCGGCCTTCCTCCCCATGCTCGCCAATCGCGGCTCACCATGGGGGGTCCGGACCTTTTCGCCGTAATGTTAAAACAAAAACTCGCGAATATCTCAGAAACGGTTCGATAGAATGTCGCAAATTTTGGTGTGAAAGGGCTCCTTAGATGTACTTACAAACTCTTCAAATTTGGTGGTCCTAGCTTCCATAGCTTTTTTATGGCGAATTTTTGAATGTTTAAAAAATAGCCCAAAAATCGAACGGAAATTCCCTACAGAAACTCCATTCGCGAATTTTAAAAATCCGAGATAGCCAAAATGTTGCTCTCAGTACATCAATTTAAAAAAAAAGTTTCTCTCTAGGCCCAATAGGACCCGACTTTCATAGGGTCAAAGTTCACGAATTTGACACATTTCGGCCGCGACAATTCCCTATAACCGTTGCACCGAATTTCAAACCGCTCACACAGTACTTCCCATTGAGACACATGAACAATCCCCCGCAAGCGTTTTCTCGTAGCTCAATTTTTGACCCCGGCGCAAGCGACCGAAATTTCGATGGGGGACGTCCCAATGGTCACGGAAATGGGCCAAACTTTGACCCCCCATATCTCGGGCCCTAATTGTCCGATCGACTTGAAATTTGAAACATGGCCTAACAGGGTTTCGGCCTTCCTCCCCATGCTCGCCAATCGCGGCTCACCATGGGGGGTCCGGGCATTTTCGCCGTAATGTTAAAACAAAAACTCGCGAATATCTCCGAAACGGTTCGATAGAATGTCGCAAATTTTGGTGTGAAAGGGCTCCTTAGATTTACCTACAAACTCTCCAAATTTGGTGGTCCTAGCTTCCATAGTTTTTTTATGGCGAATTTTTGAAGGTTTAAAAAATAGCCCAAAAATCGAACGGAAATTCCCTACAGAAACTCCATTCGCGAATTTTAAAAATCCGAGATAGCCAAAATGTTGCTCTCAGTACATCAATTTAAAAAAAAAGTTTCTCTCTAGGCCCAATAGGACCCGAATTTCATAGGGTCAAAGTTCACGAATTTGACACATTTCGGTCGCGACAATTCCCTATAACCGTTGCACCGAATTTCAAACCGCTCACACAATACTTCCCATTGAAACACATGAACAATTCCCCGCAAGCGTTTTCTCGTAGCTCAATTTTTGACCCCGGCGCAAGCGACCGAAATTTCGATGGGGGTCGTCCCAATGGTCACGGAAATGGGCCAAATTTTGACCCCCCATATCTCGTGCCCTAATTGTCCGAACGACTTGAAATTCGAAACATGGCCTAACAGGGTTTCGGCTTTCCTCCCCATGCTCGCCAATCGCGGCTCACCATGGGGGGTCCGGGCCTTTTCGCCGTAATGTTAAAACAAAAACTCGCGAATATCTCAGAAACGGTTCGATAGAATGTCGCAAATTTTGGTGTGAAAGGGCTCCCTACATTTACCTACAAACCCTCCAAATTTGGTGGTCCTAGCTTCCATAGTTTTTTTATGGCGAATTTTTGAAGGTTTAAAAAATAGCCCAAAAATCGAACGGAAATTCCCTACAGAAACTCCATTCGCGAATTTTCAAAATCCGAGATAGCCAATATGTTGCTCTCGAAGAGTACATCAATTTAAAAAAAATGTTTCCCTCTAGGATCAATAGGACCCGACTTTCATAGGGTCAAAGTTCACGAATTTGACACATTTCGGCCGCGACAATTCCCTTTAACCGTTGCACCGAATTTCAAACCGCTCACACAGTACTTCCCATTGAGACACATGAACAATCCCCCGCAAGCGTTTTCTCGTAGCTCAATTTTTGACCCCGGCGCAAGCGACCGAAATTTCGATGGGGGACGTCCCAATGGTCACGGAAATGGGCCAAACTTTGACCCCCCATATCTCGGGCCCTAATTGTCCGATCGACTTGAAATTTGAAACATGGCCTAACAGGGTTTCGGCCTTCCTCCCCATGCTCGCCAATCGCGGCTCACCATGGGGGGTCCGGGCCTTTTCGCCGTAATGTTAAAACAAAAACTCGCGAATATCTCCGAAACGGTTCGATAGAATGTCGCAAATTTTGGTGTGAAAGGGCTCCCTACATTTACCTACAAACTCTCCAAATTTGGTGGTCCTAGCTTCCATAGTTTTTTTATGGCGAATTTTTGAATGTTTAAAAAATAGCCCAAAAATCGAACGGAAATTCCCTACAGAAACTCCATTCGCGAATTTTAAAAATCCGAGATAGCCAAAATGTTGCTCTCAGTACATCAATTTAAAAAAAAAGTTTCTCTCTAGGCCCAATAGGACCCGAATTTCATAGGGTCAAAGTTCACGAATTTGACACATTTCGGTCGCGACAATTCCCTATAACCTTTGCACCGAATTTCAAACCGCTCACGCAGTACTTCCCATTGAAACACATGAGCAATCCCCCGCAAGCGTTTTGTTGTAGCTCAATTTTTGACCCCGGCGCATGCGACCGAAATTTCGATGGCGGACGTAACAATGGTCACGGAAATGGGCCAAACTTTGACCCCCATATCTCGGGCCCTAATTGTCCGATCGACTTGAAATTCGAAACATGGCCTAACAGGGTTTCGGCCTTCCTCCCCATGCTCGCCAATCGCGGCTCACCATGGGGGGTCCGGACCTTTTCGCCGTAATGTTAAAACAAAAACTCGCGAATATCTCCGAAACGGTTCGATAGAATGTCGCAAATTTTGGTGTGAAAGGGCTCCCTACATTTACCTACAAACTCTCCAAATTTGGTGGTCCTAGCTTCCATAGTTTTTTTATGGCGAATTTTTGAATGTTTAAAAAATAGCCCAAAAATCGAACGGAAATTCCCTACAGAAACTCCATTCGCGAATTTTAAAAATCCGAGATAGCCAAAATGTTGCTCTCAGTACATCAATTTAAAAAAAAAGTTTCTCTCTAGGCCCAATAGGACCCGAATTTCATAGGGTCAAAGTTCACGAATTTGACACATTTCGGTCGCGACAATTCCCTATAACCTTTGCACCGAATTTCAAACCGCTCACACAGTACTTCCCATTGAGACACATGAACAATCCCCCGCAAGCGTTTTCTCGTAGCTCAATTTTTGACCCCGGCGCAAGCGACCGAAATTTCGATGGGGGACGTCCCAATGGTCACGGAAATGGGCCAAACTTTGACCCCCCATATCTCGGGCCCTAATTGTCCGATCGACTTGAAATTCGAAACATGGCCTAACAGGGTTTCGGCCTTCCTCCCCATGCTCGCCAATCGCGGCTCACCATGGGGGGTCCGGACCTTTTCGCCGTAATGTTAAAACAAAAACTCGCGAATATCTCAGAAACGGTTCGATAGAATGTCGCAAATTTTGGTGTGAAAGGGCTCCTTAGATGTACTTACAAACTCTTCAAATTTGGTGGTCCTAGCTTCCATAGCTTTTTTATGGCGAATTTTTGAATGTTTAAAAAATAGCCCAAAAATCGAACGGAAATTCCCTACAGAAACTCCATTCGCGAATTTTAAAAATCCGAGATAGCCAAAATGTTGCTCTCAGTACATCAATTTAAAAAAAAGTTTCTCTCTAGGCCCAATAGGACCCGACTTTCATAGGGTCAAAGTTCACGAATTTGACACATTTCGGCCGCGACAATTCCCTATAACCGTTGCACCGAATTTCAAACCGCTCACACAGTACTTCCCATTGAGACACATGAACAATCCCCCGCAAGCGTTTTCTCGTAGCTCAATTTTTGACCCCGGCGCAAGCGACCGAAATTTCGATGGGGGACGTCCCAATGGTCACGGAAATGGGCCAAACTTTGACCCCCCATATCTCGGGCCCTAATTGTCCGATCGACTTGAAATTTGAAACATGGCCTAACAGGGTTTCGGCCTTCCTCCCCATGCTCGCCAATCGCGGCTCACCATGGGGGGTCCGGGCATTTTCGCCGTAATGTTAAAACAAAAACTCGCGAATATCTCCGAAACGGTTCGATAGAATGTCGCAAATTTTGGTGTGAAAGGGCTCCTTAGATTTACCTACAAACTCTCCAAATTTGGTGGTCCTAGCTTCCATAGTTTTTTTATGGCGAATTTTTGAAGGTTTAAAAAATAGCCCAAAAATCGAACGGAAATTCCCTACAGAAACTCCATTCGCGAATTTTAAAAATCCGAGATAGCCAAAATGTTGCTCTCAGTACATCAATTTAAAAAAAAAGTTTCTCTCTAGGCCCAATACGACCCGAATTTCATAGGGTCAAAGTTCACGAATTTGACACATTTCGGTCGCGACAATTCCCTATAACCGTTGCACCGAATTTCAAACCGCTCACACAATACTTCCCATTGAAACACATGAACAATTCCCCGCAAGCGTTTTCTCGTAGCTCAATTTTTGACCCCGGCGCAAGCGACCGAAATTTCGATGGGGGTCGTCCCAATGGTCACGGAAATGGGCCAAATTTTGACCCCCCATATCTCGTGCCCTAATTGTCCGATCGACTTGAAATTCGAAACATGGCCTAACAGGGTTTCGGCTTTCCTCCCCATGCTCGCCAATCGCGGCTCACCATGGGGCGTCCGGGCCTTTTCGCCGTAATGTTAAAACAAAAACTCGCGAATATCTCAGAAACGGTTCGATAGAATGTCGCAAATTTTGGTGTGAAAGGGCTCCCTACATTTACCTACAAACCCTCCAAATTTGGTGGTCCTAGCTTCCATAGTTTTTTTATGGCGAATTTTTGAAGGTTTAAAAAATAGCCCAAAAATCGAACGGAAATTCCCTACAGAAACTCCATTCGCGAATTTTCAAAATCCGAGATAGCCAATATGTTGCTCTCGAAGAGTACATCAATTTAAAAAAAATGTTTCCCTCTAGGATCAATAGGACCCGACTTTCATAGGGTCAAAGTTCACGAATTTGACACATTTCGGCCGCGACAATTCCCTTTAACCGTTGCACCGAATTTCAAACCGCTCACACAGTACTTCCCATTGAGACACATGAACAATCCCCCGCAAGCGTTTTCTCGTAGCTCAATTTTTGACCCCGGCGCAAGCGACCGAAATTTCGATGGGGGACGTCCCAATGGTCACGGAAATGGGCCAAACTTTGACCCCCCATATCTCGGGCCCTAATTGTCCGATCGACTTGAAATTTGAAACATGGCCTAACAGGGTTTCGGCCTTCCTCCCCATGCTCGCCAATCGCGGCTCACCATGGGGGGTCCGGGCCTTTTCGCCGTAATGTTAAAACAAAAACTCGCGAATATCTCCGAAACGGTTCGATAGAATGTCGCAAATTTTGGTGTGAAAGGGCTCCCTACATTTACCTACAAACTCTCCAAATTTGGTGGTCCTAGCTTCCATAGTTTTTTTATGGCGAATTTTTGAATGTTTAAAAAATAGCCCAAAAATCGAACGGAAATTCCCTACAGAAACTCCATTCGCGAATTTTAAAAATCCGAGATAGCCAAAATGTTGCTCTCAGTACATCAATTTAAAAAAAAAGTTTCTCTCTAGGCCCAATAGGACCCGAATTTCATAGGGTCAAAGTTCACGAATTTGACACATTTCGGTCGCGACAATTCCCTATAACCTTTGCACCGAATTTCAAACCGCTCACGCAGTACTTCCCATTGAAACACATGAGCAATCCCCCGCAAGCGTTTTGTTGTAGCTCAATTTTTGACCCCGGCGCATGCGACCGAAATTTCGATGGCGGACGTAACAATGGTCACGGAAATGGGCCAAACTTTGACCCCCATATCTCGGGCCCTAATTGTCCGATCGACTTGAAATTTGAAACATGGTCTAACAGGGTTTCGGCCTTCCTCCCCATGCTCGCCAAACGCGGCTCACCATGGGGGGTCCGGGCCTTTTCGCCGTAATGTTAAAACAAAAACTCGCGAATATCTCATAAACGGTTCGATAGAATGTGGCAAATTTTGGTGTGAAAGGGCTCCCTACATTTACCTACAAACCCCCCAAATTTGGTGGTCCTAGCTTCCATAGTTTTTTTATGGCGAATTTATGAATGTTTAAAAAATAGCCCAAAAATCGAACGGAAATTCCCTACAGAAACTCCATTCGCGAATTTTAAAAATCCGAGATAGCCAAAATGTTGCTCTCGAAGAGTACATCAATTTAAACAAAAAGTTTCTCTCTAGGCCCAGTAGGACCCGACTTTCATAGGGTCAAATTTCACCAATTTGACACATTTCGGCCGCGACAATTCCCTATAACCGTTGCACCGAATTTCAAACCGCTCACACAATACTTCCCATTGAAACACATGAACAATTCCCCGCAAGCGTTTTCTCGTAGCTCAATTTTTGACCCCGGCGCAAGCGACCGAAATTTCGATGGGGGTCGTCCCAATGGTCACGGAAATTGGCCAAATTTTGACCCCCCATATCTCGTGCAATAATTGTCCGATCGACTTGAAATTCGAAACATGGCCTAACAGGGTTTCGGCTTTCCTCCCCATGCTCGCCAATCGCGGCTCACCATGGGGGGTCCGGGCCTTTTCGCCGTAATGCTAAAACAAAAACTCGCGAATATCTCAGAAACGGTTCGATAGAATGTCGCAAATTTTGGTGTGAAAGGGCTCCCTAGATTTACCTACAAACTCTCCAAATTTGGTGGTCCTAGCTTCCATAGTTTTTTTATGGCGAATTTTTGAAAGTTTAAAAAATAGCCCAAAAATCGAACGGAAATTCCCTACAAAAAATCCATTCGCGAATTTTAAAAATCCGAGATAGCCAAACTGTTGCTCTCAGTACATCAATTTAAAAAAAAAGTTTCTCTCTAGGCCCAATAGGACCCGAATTTCATAGGGTCAAAGTTCACGAATTTGACACATTTCGGTCGCGACAATTCCCTATAACCTTTGCACCGAATTTCAAACCGCTCACGCAGTACTTCCCATTGAGACACATGAGCAATCCCCCGCAAGCGTTTTGTTGTAGCTCAATTTTTGACCCCGGCGCATGCGACCGAAATTTCGATGGCGGACGTCCCAATGGTCACGGAAATGGGCCAAACTTTGACCCCCATATCTCGGGCCCTAATTGTCCGATCGACTTGAAATTTGAAACATGGTCTAACAGGGTTTCGGCCTTCCTCCCCATGCTCGCCAAACGCGGCTCACCATGGGGGGTCCGGGCCTTTTCGCCGTAATGTTAAAACAAAAACTCGCGAATATCTCATAAACGGTTCGATAGAATGTGGCAAATTTTGGTGTGAAAGGGCTCCCTACATTTACCTACAAACCCTCCAAATTTGGTGGTCCTAGCTTCCATAGTTTTTTTATGGCGAATTTATGAATGTTTAAAAAATAGCCCAAAAATCGAACGGAAATTCCCTACAGAAACTCCATTCGCGAATTTTAAAAATCCGAGATAGCCAAAATGTTGCTCTCGAAGAGTACATCAATTTAAACAAAAAGTTTCTCTCTAGGCCCAGTAGGACCCGACTTTCATAGGGTCAAATTTCACGAATTTGACACATTTCGGCCGCGACAATTCCCTATAACCGTTGCACCGAATTTCAAACCGCTCACACAGTACTTCCCATTGAGACACATGAACAATCCCCCGCAAGCGTTTTCTCGTAGCTCAAGTTTTGACCACGGCGCAAGCGACCGAAATTTCGATGGGGGTTCACCCAATGGTCACGGAAATGGGCCAAATTTTGACCCCCCATATCTCGTGCCCTAATTGTCCGATCGACTTGAAATTCGAAACATGGCCTAACAGGGTTTCGGCCTTCCTCCCCATGCTCGCCGATCGCGGCTCACCATGGGGGGTCCGGGCCTTTTCGCCGTAATGTTAAAACAAAAACTCGCGAATATCTCCGAAACGGTTCGATAGAATGTCGCAAATTTTGGTGTGAAAGGGCTCCCTACATTTACCTACAAACTCTCCAAATTTGGTGGTCCTAGCTTCCATAGCTTTTTTATGGCGAATTTTTGAAGGTTTAAAAAATAGCCCAAAAATCGAACGGAAATTCCCTACAGAAACTCCATTCGCGAATTTTAAAAATCCGAGATAGCCAAAATGTTGCTCTCAGTACATCAATTTAAAAAAAAAGTTTCTCTCTAGGCCCAATAGGACCCGAATTTCATAGGGTCAAAGTTCACGAATTTGACACATTTCGGTCGCGACAATTCCCTATAACCTTTGCAACGAATTTCAAACCGCTCACGCAGTACTTCCCATTGAGACACATGAGCAATCCCCCGCAAGCGTTTTGTCGTAGCTCAATTTTTGACCCCGGCGCATGCGACCGAAATTTCGATGGCGGACGTCCCAATGGTCACGGAAATGGGCCAAACTTTGACCCCCATATCTCGTGCCCTAATTGTCCGATCGACTTGAAATTTGAAACATGGTCTAACAGGGTTTCGGCCTTCCTCCCCATGCTCGCCAAACGCGGCTCACCATGGGGGGTCCGGGCCTTTTCGCCGTAATGTTAAAACAAAAACTCGCGAATATCTCATAAACGGTTCGATAGAATGTCGCAAATTTTGGTGTGAAAGGGCTCCCTACATTTACCTACAAACCCTCCAAATTTGGTGGTCCTAGCTTCCATAGTTTTTTTATGGCGAATTTATGAATGTTTAAAAAATAGCCCAAAAATCGAACGGAAATTCCCTACAGAAACTCCATTCGCGAATTTTAAAAATCCGAGATAGCCAAAATGTTGCTCTCGAAGAGTACATCAATTTAAAAAAAAAGTTTCTCTCTAGGCCCAGTAGGACCCGACTTTCATAGGGTCAAATTTCACGAATTTGACACATTTCAGTCGCGACAATTCCCTATAACCGTTGCACCGAATTTCAAACCGCTCACACAATACTTCCCATTGAAACACATGAACAATTCCCCGCAAGCGTTTTCTCGTAGCTCAATTTTTGACCCCGGCGCAAGCGACCGAAATTTCGATGGGGGTCGTCCCAATGGTCACGGAAATGGGCCAAATTTTGACCCCCCATATCTCGTGCCCTAATTGTCCGATCGACTTGAAATTCGAAACATGGCCTAACAGGGTTTCGGCCTTCCTCCCCATGCTCGCCAATCGCGGCTCACCATGGGGGGTCCGGACCTTTTCGCCGTAATGTTAAAACAAAAACTCGCGAATATCTCAGAAACGGTTCGATAGAATGTCGCAAATTTTGGTGTGAAAGGGCTCCTTAGATGTACTTACAAACTCTTCAAATTTGGTGGTCCTAGCTTCCATAGCTTTTTTATGGCGAATTTTTGAATGTTTAAAAAATAGCCCAAAAATCGAACGGAAATTCCCTACAGAAACTCCATTCGCGAATTTTAAAAATCCGAGATAGCCAAAATGTTGCTCTCAGTACATCAATTTAAAAAAAAAGTTTCTCTCTAGGCCCAATAGGACCCGAATTTCATAGGGTCAAAGTTCACGAATTTGACACATTTCGGTCGCGACAATTCCCTATAACCTTTGCACCGAATTTCAAACCGCTCACGCAGTACTTCCCATTGAGACACATGAGCAATCCCCCGCAAGCGTTTTGTCGTAGCTCAATTTTTGACCCCGGCGCATGCGACCGAAATTTCGATGGCGGACGTCCCAATGGTCACGGAAATGGGACAAACTTTGACCCCCATATCTCGGGCCCTAATTGTCCGATCGACTTGAAATTTGAAACATGGTCTAACAGGGTTTCGGCCTTCCTCCCCATGCTCGCCAAACGCGGCTCACCATGGGGGGTCCGGGCCTTTTCGCCGTAATGTTAAAACAAAAACTCGCGAATATCTCATAAACGGTTCGATAGAATGTCGCAAATTTTGGTGTGAAAGGGCTCCCTACATTTACCTACAAACCCTCCAAATTTGGTGGTCCTAGCTTCCATAGTTTTTTTATGGCGAATTTATGAATGTTTAAAAAATAGCCCAAAAATCGAACGGAAATTCCCTACAGAAACTCCATTCGCGAATTTTAAAAATCCGAGATAACCAAAATGTTGCTCTCGAAGAGTACATCAATTTAAACAAAAAGTTTCTCTCTAGGGCCAGTAGGACCCGACTTTCATAGGGTCAAATTTCACGAATTTGACACATTTCGGCCGCGACAATTCCCTATAACCGTTGCACCGTATTTCAAACCGCTCACACAGTACTTCCCATTGAGACACATGAACAATCCCCCGCAAGCGTTTTCTCGTAGCTCAATTTTTGACCACGGCGCAAGCGACCGAAATTTCGTTGGGGGTTCTCCCAATGGTCACGGAAATGGGCCAAATTTTGACCCCCCATATCTCGTGCCCTAATTGTCCGATCGACTTGAAATTCGAAACATGGCCTAACAGGGTTTCGGCTTTCCTCCCCATGCTCGCCGATCGCGGCTCACCATGGGGGGTCCGGGCCTTTTCGCCGTAATGTTAAAACAAAAACTCGCGAATATCTCAGAAACGGTTCGATAGAATGTCGCAAATGTTGGTGTGAAAGGGCTCCCTACATTTACCTACAAACCCTCCAAATTTGGTGGTCCTAGCTTCCATAGTTTTTTTATGGCGAATTTTTGAAGGTTTAAAATATAGCCCAAAAATCGAACGGAAATTCCCTACAGAAACTCCATTCGCGAATTTTCAAAATCCGAGATAGCCAATATGTTGCTCTCGAAGAGTACATCAATTTAAAAAAAATGTTTCTCTCTAGGATCAATAGGACCCGACTTTCATAGGGTCAAAGTTCACGAATTTGACACATTTCGGCCGCGACAATTCCCTTTAACCGTTGCACCGAATTTCAAACCGCTCACACAGTACTTCCCATGGAGACACATGAACAATCCCCCGCAAGCGTTTTCTCGTAGCTCAATTTTTGACCCCGGCGCAAGCGACCGAAATTTCGATGGGGGCCGTCCCAATGGTCACGGAAATGGGCCAAACTTTGACCCCCCATATCTCGGGCCCTAATTGTCCGATCGACTTGAAATTCGAAACATGGCCTAACAGGGTTTCGGCCTTCCTCCCCATGCTCGCCAATCGCGGCTCACCATGGGGGGTCCGGGCCTTTTCGCCGTAACGCTAAAACAAAAACTCGCGAATATCTCAGAAACGGTTCGATAGAATGTCGCAAATTTTGGTGTGAAAGGGCTCCCTACATTTACCTACAAACCCTCCAAATTTGGTGGTCCTAGCTTCCATAGTTTTTTTATGGCGAATTTATGAATGTTTAAAAAATAGCCCAAAAATCGAACGGAAATTCCCTACAGAAACTCCATTCGCGAATTTTAAAAATCCGAGATAACCAAAATGTTGCTCTCGAAGAGTACATCAATTTAAACAAAAAGTTTCTCTCTAGGGCCAGTAGGACCCGACTTTCATAGGGTCAAATTTCACGAATTTGACACATTTCGGCCGCGACAATTCCCTATAACCGTTGCACCGTATTTCAAACCGCTCACACAGTACTTCCCATTGAGACACATGAACAATCCCCCGCAAGCGTTTTCTCGTAGCTCAATTTTTGACCACGGCGCAAGCGACCGAAATTTCGTTGGGGGTTCTCCCAATGGTCACGGAAATGGGCCAAATTTTGACCCCCCATATCTCGTGCCCTAATTGTCCGATCGACTTGAAATTCGAAACATGGCCTAACAGGGTTTCGGCTTTCCTCCCCATGCTCGCCGATCGCGGCTCACCATGGGGGGTCCGGGCCTTTTCGCCGTAATGTTAAAACAAAAACTCGCGAATATCTCAGAAACGGTTCGATAGAATGTCGCAAATGTTGGTGTGAAAGGGCTCCCTACATTTACCTACAAACCCTCCAAATTTGGTGGTCCTAGCTTCCATAGTTTTTTTATGGCGAATTTTTGAAGGTTTAAAATATAGCCCAAAAATCGAACGGAAATTCCCTACAGAAACTCCATTCGCGAATTTTCAAAATCCGAGATAGCCAATATGTTGCTCTCGAAGAGTACATCAATTTAAAAAAAATGTTTCTCTCTAGGATCAATAGGACCCGACTTTCATAGGGTCAAAGTTCACGAATTTGACACATTTCGGCCGCGACAATTCCCTTTAACCGTTGCACCGAATTTCAAACCGCTCACACAGTACTTCCCATGGAGACACATGAACAATCCCCCGCAAGCGTTTTCTCGTAGCTCAATTTTTGACCCCGGCGCAAGCGACCGAAATTTCGATGGGGGCCGTCCCAATGGTCACGGAAATGGGCCAAACTTTGACCCCCCATATCTCGGGCCCTAATTGTCCGATCGACTTGAAATTCGAAACATGGCCTAACAGGGTTTCGGCCTTCCTCCCCATGCTCGCCAATCGCGGCTCACCATGGGGGGTCCGGGCCTTTTCGCCGTAACGCTAAAACAAAAACTCGCGAATATCTCAGAAACGGTTCGATAGAATGTCGCAAATTTTGGTGTGAAAGGGCTCCTTAGATTTACCTACAAACTCTCCAAATTTGGTGGTCCTAGCTTCCATAGTTTTTTTATGGCGAATTTTTGAAGGTTTAAAAAATAGCCCAAAAATCGAACGGAGATTCCCTACAGAAACTCCATTCGCGAATTTTAAAAATCCGAGATAGCCAAAATGTTGCTCTCAGTACATCAATTTAAAAAAAAAGTTTCTCTCTAGGCCCAATAGGACCCGAATTTCATAGGGTCAAAGTTCACGAATTTGACACATTTCGGCCGCGACAATTCCCTATAACCTTTGCACCGAATTTCAAACCGCTCACGCAGTACTTCCCATTGAGACACATGAGCAATCCCCCGCAAGCGTTTTGTCGTAGCTCAATTTTTGACCCCGGCGCATGCGACCGAAATTTCGATGGCGGACGTCCCAATGGTCACGGAAATGGGCCAAACTTTGACCCCCATATCTCGGGCCCTAATTGTCCGATCGACTGGAAATTTGAAACATGGTCTAACAGGGTTTCGGCCTTCCTCCCCATGCTCGCCAAACGCGGCTCACCATGGGGGGTCCGGGCCTTTTCGCCGTAATGTTAAAACAAAAACTCGCGAATATCTCATAAACGGTTCGATAGAATGTCGCAAATTTTGGTGTGAAAGGGCTCCCTACATTTACCTACAAAACCTCCAAATTTGGTGGTCCTAGCTTCCATAGTTTTTTTATGGCGAATTTATGAATGTTTAAAAAATAGCCCAAAAATCGAACGGAAATTCCCTACAGAAACTCCATTCGCGAATTTTAAAAATCCGAGATAGCCAAAATGTTGCTCTCGAAGAGTACATCAATTTAAAAAAAAAAGTTTCTCTCTAGGCCCAGTAGGACCCGACTTTCATAGGGTCAAATTTCACGAATTTGACACATTTCGGCCGCGACAATTCCCTATAACCGTTGCACCGAATTTCAAACCGCTCTCACAATACTTCCCATTGAAACACATGAACAATTCCCCGCAAGCGTTTTCTCGTAGCTCAATTTTTGACCCCGGCGCAAGCGACCGAAATTTCGATGGGGGTCGTCCCAATGGTCACGGAAATGGGCCAAATTTTGACCCCCCATATCTCGTGCCCTAATTGTCCGATCGACTTGAAATTCGAAACATGGCCTAACAGGGTTTCGGCTTTCCTCCCCATGCTCGCCAATCGCGGCTCACCATGGGGGGTCCGGGCCTTTTCGCCGTAATGTTAAAACAAAAACTCGCGAATATCTCAGAAACGGTTCGATAGAATGTCGCAAATTTTGGTGTGAAAGGGCTCCCTACATTTACCTACAAACCCTCCAAATTTGGTGGTCCTAGCTTCCATAGTTTTTTTATGGCGAATTTTTGAAGGTTTAAAAAATAGCCCAAAAATCGAACGGAAATTCCCTACAGAAACTCCATTCGCGAATTTTCAAAATCCGAGATAGCCAATATGTTGCTCTCGAAGAGTACATCAATTTAAAAAAAATGTTTCTCTCTAGGATCAATAGGACCCGACTTTCATAGGGTCAAAGTTCACGAATTTGACACATTTCGGCCGCGACAATTCCCTTTAACCGTTGCACCGAATTTCAAACCGCTCACACAGTACTTCCCATTGAGACACATGAACAATCCCCCGCAAGCGTTTTCTCGTAGCTCAATTTTTGACCCCGGCGCAAGCGACCGAAATTTCGATGGGGGACGTCCCAATGGTCACGGAAATGGGCCAAACTTTGACCCCCCATATCTCGGGCCCTAATTGTCCGATCGACTTGAAATTTGAAACATGGCCTAACAGGGTTTCGGCCTTCCTCCCTATGCTCGCCAATCGCGGCTCACCATGGGGGGTCCGGGCCTTTTCGCCGTAATGTTAAAACAAAAACTCGCGAATATCTCCGAAACGGTTCGATAGAATGTCGCAACTTTTGGTGTGAAAGGGCTCCCTACATTTACCTACAAACTCTCCAAATTTGGTGGTCCTAGCTTCCATAGTTTTTTTATGGCGAATTTTTGAAAGTTTAAAAAATAGCCCAAAAATCGAACGGAAATTCCCTACAGAAACTCCATTCGCGAATTTTAAAAATCCGAGATAGCCAAAATGTTGCTCTCAGTACATCAATTTAAAAAAAACGTTTCTCTCTAGGCCCAATAGGACCCGACTTTCATAGGGTCAAAGTTCACGAATTTGACACATTTCGGCCGCGACAATTCCCTATAACCTTTGCACCGAATTTCAAACCGCTCACGCAGTACTTCCCATTGAGACACATGAGCAATCCCCCGCAAGCGTTTTGTCGTAGCTCAATTTTTGACCCCGGCGCATGCGACCGAAATTTCGATGGCGGACGTCCCAATGGTCACGGAAATGGGCCAAATTTTGACCCCCCATATCTCGGGCCCTAATTGTCCGATCGACTTGAAATTTGAAACATGGCCTAACAGGGTTTCGGCCTTCCTCCCCATGCTCGCCAATCGCGGCTCACCATGGGGGGTCCGGGCCTTTTCGCCGTAATATTAAAACAAAAACTCGCGAATATCTCCGAAACGGTTCGATAGAATGTCGCAAATTTTGGTGTGAAAGAGCTCCTTAGATTTACCTACAAACTCTCCAAATTTGGTGGTCCTAGCTTCCATAGTTTTTTTATGGCGAATTTTTGAATGTTTAAAAAATAGCCCAAAAATCGAACGGAAATTCCCTACAGAAACTCCATTCGCGAATTTTAAAAATCCGAGATAGCCAAAATGTTGCTCTCATTACATCAATTTAAAAAAAAGTTTCTCTCTAGGCCCAATAGGACCCGACTTTCATAGGGTCAAAGTTCAAGAATTTGACACATTTCGGCCGCGACAATTCCCTATAACCGTTGCACCGAATTTCAAACCGCTCACACAGTACTTCCCATTGAGACACATGAACAATCCCCTGCAAGCGTTTTCTCGTAGCTCAATTTTTGACACCGGCGCAAGCGACCGAAATTTCGATGGCGGACTTCCCAATGGTCACGGAAATGGGCCAAAATTTGACCCCCCATATCTCGGGCCCTAATTGTCCGATCGACTTGAAATTTGAAACGTGGCCTAACAGGGTTTGGCCTTCCTCCCCGTGCTCGCCAATCGCGGCTCACCATGGGGGGTCCGGGCCTTTTCGCCGTAATTTTAAAACAAAAACTCGCGAATATCTCCGAAACGGTTCGATAGAATGTCGCAAATTTTGGTGTGAAAGGGCTCCTTAGATTTACCTACAAACTCTCCAAATTTGGTGGTCCTAGCTTCCATAGCTTTTTTATGGCGAATTTTTGAAGGTTTAAAAAATAGCCCAAAATCGAACGGAAATTCCCTACAGAAACTCCATTCGCGAATTTTAAAAATCCGAGATAGCCAAAATGTTGCTATCAGTACATCAATTTAAAAAAAAAAGTTTCTCTCTAGGACCCGACTTTCATAGGGTCAAAGTTCACGAATTTGACACATTTCGGCCGCGACAATTCCCTATAACCTTTGCACCGAATTTCAAACCGCTCACGCAGTACTTCCCATTGAGACACATGAGCAATCCCCCGCAAGCGTTTTGTCGTAGCTCAATTTTTGACCCCGGCGCATGCGACCGAAATTTCGATGGCGGACGTCCCAATGGTCACGGAAATGGGCCAAACTTTGACCCCCATATCTCGGGCCCTAATTGTCCGATCGACTTGAAATTTGAAACATGGTCTAACAGGGTTTCGGCCTTCCTCCCCATGCTCGCCAAACGCGGCTCACCATGGGGGGTCCGGGCCTTTTCGCCGTAATGTTAAAACAAAAACTCGCGAATATCTCATAAACGGTTCGATAGAATGTCGCAAATTTTGGTGTGAAAGGGCTCCCTACATTTACCTACAAACCCTCCAAATTTGGTGGTCCTAGCTTCCATAGTTTTTTTATGGCGAATTTATGAATGTTTAAAAAATAGCCCAAAAATCGAACGGAAATTCCCTACAGAAACTCCATTCGCGAATTTTAAAAATCCGAGATAGCCAAAATGTTGCTCTCGAAGAGTACATCAATTTAAAAAAAAAAGTTTCTCTCTAGGCCCAGTAGGACCCGACTTTCATAGGGTCAAATTTCACGAATTTGACACATTTCGGCCGCGACAATTCCCTATAACCGTTGCACCGAATTTCAAACCGCTCTCACAATACTTCCCATTGAAACACATGAACAATTCCCCGCAAGCGTTTTCTCGTAGCTCAATTTTTGACCCCGGCGCAAGCGACCGAAATTTCGATGGGGGTCGTCCCAATGGTCACGGAAATGGGCCAAATTTTGACCCCCCATATCTCGTGCCCTAATTGTCCGATCGACTTGAAATTCGAAACATGGCCTAACAGGGTTTCGGCTTTCCTCCCCATGCTCGCCAATCGCGGCTCACCATGGGGGGTCCGGGCCTTTTCGCCGTAATGTTAAAACAAAAACTCGCGAATATCTCAGAAACGGTTCGATAGAATGTCGCAAATTTTGGTGTGAAAGGGCTCCCTACATTTACCTACAAACCCTCCAAATTTGGTGGTCCTAGCTTCCATAGTTTTTTTATGGCGAATTTTTGAAGGTTTAAAAAATAGCCCAAAAATCGAACGGAAATTCCCTACAGAAACTCCATTCGCGAATTTTCAAAATCCGAGATAGCCAATATGTTGCTCTCGAAGAGTACATCAATTTAAAAAAAATGTTTCTCTCTAGGATCAATAGGACCCGACTTTCATAGGGTCAAAGTTCACGAATTTGACACATTTCGGCCGCGACAATTCCCTTTAACCGTTGCACCGAATTTCAAACCGCTCACACAGTACTTCCCATTGAGACACATGAACAATCCCCCGCAAGCGTTTTCTCGTAGCTCAATTTTTGACCCCGGCGCAAGCGACCGAAATTTCGATGGGGGACGTCCCAATGGTCACGGAAATGGGCCAAACTTTGACCCCCCATATCTCGGGCCCTAATTGTCCGATCGACTTGAAATTTGAAACATGGCCTAACAGGGTTTCGGCCTTCCTCCCCATGCTCGCCAATCGCGGCTCACCATGGGGGGTCCGGGCCTTTTCGCCGTAATGTTAAAACAAAAACTCGCGAATATCTCCGAAACGGTTCGATAGAATGTCGCAACTTTTGGTGTGAAAGGGCTCCCTACATTTACCTACAAACTCTCCAAATTTGGTGGTCCTAGCTTCCATAGTTTTTTTATGGCGAATTTTTGAAAGTTTAAAAAATAGCCCAAAAATCGAACGGAAATTCCCTACAGAAACTCCATTCGCGAATTTTAAAAATCCGAGATAGCCAAAATGTTGCTCTCAGTACATCAATTTAAAAAAAACGTTTCTCTCTAGGCCCAATAGGACCCGAATTTCATAGGGTCAAAGTTCACGAATTTGACACATTTCGGCCGCGACAATTCCCTATAACCTTTGCACCGAATTTCAAACCGCTCACGCAGTACTTCCCATTGAGACACATGAGCAATCCCCCGCAAGCGTTTTGTCGTAGCTCAATTTTTGACCCCGGCGCATGCGACCGAAATTTCGATGGCGGACGTCCCAATGGTCACGGAAATGGGCCAAACTTTGACCCCCATATCTCGGGCCCTAATTGTCCGATCGACTTGAAATTTGAAACATGGTCTAACAGGGTATCGGCCTTCCTCCCCATGCTCGCCAAACGCGGCTCACCATGGGGGGTCCGGGCCTTTTCGCCGTAATGTTAAAACAAAAACTCGCGAATATCTCATAAACGGTTCGATAGAATGTGGCAAATTTTGGTGTGAAAGGGCTCCCTACATTTACCTACAAACCCTCCAAATTTGGTGGTCCTAGCTTCCATAGTTTTTTTATGGCGAATTTATGAATGTTTAAAAAATAGCCCAAAAATCGAACGGAAATTCCCTACAGAAAATCAATTCGCGAATTTTAAAAATCCGAGATAGCCAAAATGTTGCTCTCGAAGAGTACATCAATTTAAAAAAAAAAGTTTCTCTCTAGGCCCAGTAGGACCCGACTTTCATAGGTTCAAATTTCACGAATTTGACACATTTCGGCCGCGACAATTCCCTATAACCGTTGCACCGAATTTCAAACCGCTCACACAGTACTTCCCATTGAGACACATGAACAATCCCCCGCAAGCGTTTTCTCGTAGCTCAATTTTTGACCACGGCGCAAGCGACCGAAATTTCGATGGGGGTTCTCCCAATGGTCACGGAAATGGGCCAAATTTTGACCCCCCATATCTCGTGCCCTAATTGTCCGATCGACTTGAAATTCGAAACATGGCCTAACAGGGTTTCGGCCTTCCTCCCCATGCTCGCCGATCGCGGCTCACCATGGGGGGTCCGGGCCTTTTCGCCGTAATGTTAAAACAAAAACTCGCGAATATCTCAGAAACGGTTCGATAGAATGTCGCAAATTTTGGTGTGAAAGGGCTCCCTACATTTACCTACAAACTGTCCAAATTTGGTGGTCCTAGCTTCCATAGCTTTTTTATGGCGAATTTTTGAAGGTTTAAAAAATAGCCCAAAAATCGAACGGAAATTCCCTACAGAAACTCCATTCGCGAATTTTAAAAATCCGAGATAGCCAAAATGTTGCTCTCAGTACATCAATTTAAAAAAAAAGTTTCTCTCTAGGCCCAATAGGACCCGAATTTCATAGGGTCAAAGTTCACGAATTTGACACATTTCGGCCGCGACAATTCCCTTTAACCGTTGCACCGAATTTCAAACCGCTCACACAGTACTTCCCATTGAGACACATGAACAATCCCCCGCAAGCGTTTTCTCGTAGCTCAATTTTTGACCCCGGCGCAAGCGACCGAAATTTCGATGGGGGACGTCCCAATGGTCACGGAAATGGGCCAAACTTTGACCCCCCATATCTCGGGCCCTAATTGTCCGATCGACTTGAAATTTGAAACATGGCCTAACAGGGTTTCGGCCTTCCTCCCCATGCTCGCCAATCGCGGCTCACCATGGGGGGTCCGGGCCTTTTCGCCGTAATGTTAAAACAAAAACTCGCGAATATCTCCGAAACGGTTCGATAGAATGTCGCAACTTTTGGTGTGAAAGGGCTCCCTACATTTACCTACAAACTCTCCAAATTTGGTGGTCCTAGCTTCCATAGTTTTTTATGGCGAATTTTTGAAAGTTTAAAAAATAGCCCAAAAATCGAACGGAAATTCCCTACAGAAACTCCATTCGCGAATTTTAAAAATCCGAGATAGCCAAAATGTTGCTCTCAGTACTTCAATTTAAAAAAAACGTTTCTCTCTAGGCCCAATAGGACCCGACTTTCATAGGGTCAAAGTTCACGAATTTGACACATTTCGGCCGCGACAATTCCCTATAACCTTTGCACCGAATTTCAAACCGCTCACGCAGTACTTCCCATTGAGACACATGAGCAATCCCCCGCAAGCGTTTTGTCGTAGCTCAATTTTTGACCCCGGCGCATGCGACCGAAATTTCGATGGCGGACGTCCCAATGGTCACGGAAATGGGCCAAATTTTGACCCCCCATATCTCGGGCCCTAATTGTCCGATCGACTTGAAATTTGAAACATGGCCTAACAGGGTTTCGGCCTTCCTCCCCATGCTCGCCAATCGCGGCTCACCATGGGGGGTCCGGGCCTTTTCGCCGTAATATTAAAACAAAAACTCGCGAATATCTCCGAAACGGTTCGATAGAATGTCGCAAATTTTGGTGTGAAAGAGCTCCTTAGATTTACCTACAAACTCTCCAAATTTGGTGGTCCTAGCTTCCATAGTTTTTTTATGGCGAATTTTTGAATGTTTAAAAAATAGCCCAAAAATCGAACGGAAATTCCCTACAGAAACTCCATTCGCGAATTTTAAAAATCCGAGATAGCCAAAATGTTGCTCTCATTACATCAATTTAAAAAAAAGTTTCTCTCTAGGCCCAATAGGACCCGACTTTCATAGGGTCAAAGTTCAAGAATTTGACACATTTCGGCCGCGACAATTCCCTATAACCGTTGCACCGAATTTCAAACCGCTCACACAGTACTTCCCATTGAGACACATGAACAATCCCCTGCAAGCGTTTTCTCGTAGCTCAATTTTTGACACCGGCGCAAGCGACCGAAATTTCGATGGGGGCCGTCCCAATGGTCACGGAAATGGGCCAAAATTTGACCCCCCATATCTCGGGCCCTAATTGTCCGATCGACTTGAAATTTGAAACGTGGCCTAACAGGGTTTGGCCTTCCTCCCCGTGCTCGCCAATCGCGGCTCACCATGGGGGGTCCGGGCCTTTTCGCCGTAATTTTAAAACAAAAACTCGCGAATATCTCCGAAACGGTTCGATAGAATGTCGCAAATTTTGGTGTGAAAGGGCTCCTTAGATTTACCTACAAACTCTCCAAATTTGGTGGTCCTAGCTTCCATAGCTTTTTTATGGCGAATTTTTGAAGGTTTAAAAAATAGCCCAAAATCGAACGGAAATTCCCTACAGAAACTCCATTCGCGAATTTTAAAAATCCGAGATAGCCAAAATGTTGCTATCAGTACATCAATTTAAAAAAAAAGTTTCTCTCTAGGACCCGACTTTCATAGGGTCAAAGTTCACGAATTTGACACATTTCGGCCGCGACAATTCCCTATAACCTTTGCACCGAATTTCAAACCGCTCACGCAGTACTTCCCATTGAGACACATGAGCAATCCCCCGCAAGCGTTTTGTCGTAGCTCAATTTTTGACCCCGGCGCATGCGACCGAAATTTCGATGGCGGACGTCCCAATGGTCACGGAAATGGGCCAAACTTTGACCCCCATATCTCGGGCCCTAATTGTCCGATCGACTTGAAATTTGAAACATGGTCTAACAGGGTTTCGGCCTTCCTCCCCATGCTCGCCAAACGCGGCTCACCATGGGGGGTCCGGGCCTTTTCGCCGTAATGTTAAAACAAAAACTCGCGAATATCTCATAAACGGTTCGATAGAATGTCGCAAATTTTGGTGTGAAAGGGCTCCCTACATTTACCTACAAACCCTCCAAATTTGGTGGTCCTAGCTTCCATAGTTTTTTTATGGCGAATTTATGAATGTTTAAAAAATAGCCCAAAAATCAAACGGAAATTCCCTACAGAAACTCCATTCGCGAATTTTAAAAATCCGAGATAGCCAAAATGTTGCTCTCGAAGAGTACATCAATTTAAAAAAAAAAGTTTCTCTCTAGGCCCAGTAGGACCCGACTTTCATAGGGTCAAATTTCACGAATTTGACACATTTCGGCCGCGACAATTCCCTATAACCGTTGCACCGAATTTCAAACCGCTCTCACAATACTTCCCATTGAAACACATGAACAATTCCCCGCAAGCGTTTTCTCGTAGCTCAATTTTTGACCCCGGCGCAAGCGACCGAAATTTCGATGGGGGTCGTCCCAATGGTCACGGAAATGGGCCAAATTTTGACCCCCCATATCTCGTGCCCTAATTGTCCGATCGACTTGAAATTCGAAACATGGCCTAACAGGGTTTCGGCTTTCCTCCCCATGCTCGCCAATCGCGGCTCACCATGGGGGGTCCGGGCCTTTTCGCCGTAATGTTAAAACAAAAACTCGCGAATATCTCAGAAACGGTTCGATAGAATGTCGCAAATTTTGGTGTGAAAGGGCTCCCTACATTTACCTACAAACCCTCCAAATTTGGTGGTCCTAGCTTCCATAGTTTTTTTATGGCGAATTTTTGAAGGTTTAAAAAATAGCCCAAAAATCGAACGGAAATTCCCTACAGAAACTCCATTCGCGAATTTTCAAAATCCGAGATAGCCAATATGTTGCTCTCGAAGAGTACATCAATTTAAAAAAAATGTTTCTCTCTAGGATCAATAGGACCCGACTTTCATAGGGTCAAAGTTCACGAATTTGACACATTTCGGCCGCGACAATTCCCTTTAACCGTTGCACCGAATTTCAAACCGCTCACACAGTACTTCCCATTGAGACACATGAACAATCCCCCGCAAGCGTTTTCTCGTAGCTCAATTTTTGACCCCGGCGCAAGCGACCGAAATTTCGATGGGGGACGTCCCAATGGTCACGGAAATGGGCCAAACTTTGACCCCCCATATCTCGGGCCCTAATTGTCCGATCGACTTGAAATTTGAAACATGGCCTAACAGGGTTTCGGCCTTCCTCCCCATGCTCGCCAATCGCGGCTCACCATGGGGGGTCCGGGCCTTTTCGCCGTAATGTTAAAACAAAAACTCGCGAATATCTCCGAAACGGTTCGATAGAATGTCGCAACTTTTGGTGTGAAAGGGCTCCCTACATTTACCTACAAACTCTCCAAATTTGGTGGTCCTAGCTTCCATAGTTTTTTTATGGCGAATTTTTGAAAGTTTAAAAAATAGCCCAAAAATCGAACGGAAATTCCCTACAGAAACTCCATTCGCGAATTTTAAAAATCCGAGATAGCCAAAATGTTGCTCTCAGTACATCAATTTAAAAAAAACGTTTCTCTCTAGGCCCAATAGGACCCGAATTTCATAGGGTCAAAGTTCACGAATTTGACACATTTCGGTCGCGACGATTTCCTATAACCTTTGCACCGAATTTCAAACCGCTCACGCAGTACTTCCCATTGAGACACATGAGCAATCCCCCGCAAGCGTTTTGTCGTAGCTCAATTTTTGACCCCGGCGCATGCGACCGAAATTTCGATGGCGGACGTCCCAATGGTCACGGAAATGGGCCAAACTTTGACCCCCATATCTCGGGCCCTAATTGTCCGATCGACTTGAAATTTGAAACATGGTCTAACAGGGTATCGGCCTTCCTCCCCATGCTCGCCAAACGCGGCTCACCATGGGGGGTCCGGGCCTTTTCGCCGTAATGTTAAAACAAAAACTCGCGAATATCTCATAAACGGTTCGATAGAATGTGGCAAATTTTGGTGTGAAAGGGCTCCCTACATTTACCTACAAACCCTCCAAATTTGGTGGTCCTAGCTTCCATAGTTTTTTTATGGCGAATTTATGAATGTTTAAAAAATAGCCCAAAAATCGAACGGAAATTCCCTACAGAAACTCAATTCGCGAATTTTAAAAATCCGAGATAGCCAAAATGTTGCTCTCGAAGAGTACATCAATTTAAAAAAAAAAGTTTCTCTCTAGGCCCAGTAGGACCCGACTTTCATAGGGTCAAATTTCACGAATTTGACACATTTCGGCCGCGACAATTCCCTATAACCGTTGCACCGAATTTCAAACCGCTCACACAGTACTTCCCATTGAGACACATGAACAATCCCCCGCAAGCGTTTTCTCGTAGCTCAATTTTTGACCACGGCGCAAGCGACCGAAATTTCGATGGGGGTTCTCCCAATGGTCACGGAAATGGGCCAAATTTTGACCCCCCATATCTCGTGCCCTAATTGTCCGATCGACTTGAAATTCGAAACATGGCCTAACAGGGTTTCGGCCTTCCTCCCCATGCTCGCCGATCGCGGCTCACCATGGGGGGTCCGGGCCTTTTCGCCGTAATGTTAAAACAAAAACTCGCGAATATCTCAGAAACGGTTCGATAGAATGTCGCAAATTTTGGTGTGAAAGGGCTCCCTACATTTACCTACAAACTGTCCAAATTTGGTGGTCCTAGCTTCCATAGCTTTTTTATTGCGAATTTTTGAAGGTTTAAAAAATAGCCCAAAAATCGAACGGAAATTCCCTACAGAAACTCCATTCGCGAATTTTAAAAATCCGAGATAGACAAAATGTTGCTCTCAGTACATCAATTTAAAAAAAAAGTTTCTCTCTAGGCCCAATAGGACCCGAATTTCATAGGGTCAAAGTTCACGAATTTGACACATTTCGGTCGCGACAATTCACTATAACCTTTGCACCGAATTTCAAACCGCTCACGCAGTACTTCCCATTGAGACACATGAGCAATCCCCCGCAAGCGTTTTGTCGTAGCTCAATTTTTGACCCCGGCGCATGCGACCGAAATTTCGATGGCGGACGTCCCAATGGTCACGGAAATGGGCCAAACTTTGACCCCCATATCTCGGGCCCTAATTGTCCGATCGACTTGAAATTTGAAACATGGTCTAACAGGGTTTCGGCCTTCCTCCCCATGCTCGCCAAACGCGGCTCACCATGGGGGGTCCGGGCCTTTTCGCCGTAATGTTAAAACAAAAACTCGCGAATATCTCATAAACGGTTCGATAGAATGTCGCAAATTTTGGTGTGAAAGGGCTCCCTACATTTACCTACAAACCCTCAATTTGGTGGTCCTAGCTTCCATAGTTTTTTTATGGCGAATTTATGAATGTTTAAAAAATAGCCCAAAAATCGAACGGAAATTCCCTACAGAAACTCCATTCGCGAATTTTAAAAATCCGAGATAGCCAAAATGTTGCTCTCGAAGAGTACATCAATTTAAAAAAAAATTTTCTCTCTAGGCCTAGTAGGACCCGACTTTCATAGGGTCAAATTTCACGAATTTGACACATTTCGGTCGCGACAATTCCCTATAACCGTTGCACCGAATTTCAAACCGCTCACACAATACTTCCCATTGAAACACATGAACAATTCCCCGCAAGCGTTTTCTCGTAGCTCAATTTTTGACCCCGGCGCAAGCGACCGAAATTTCGATGGGGGTGGTCCCAATGGTCACGGAAATGGGCCAAATTTTGACCCCCCATATCTCGTGCCCTAATTGTCCGATCGACTTGAAATTCGAAACATGGCCTAACAGGGTTTCGGCCTTCCTCCCCATGCTCGCCAATCGCGGCTCACCATGGGGGGTCCGGACCTTTTCGCCGTAATGTTAAAACAAAAACTCGCGAATATCTCAGAAACGGTTCGATAGAATGTCGCAAATTTTGGTGTGAAAGGGCTCCTTAGATGTACCTACAAACTCTTCAAATTTGGTGGTCCTAGCTTCCATAGCTTTTTTATGGCGAATTTTTGAATGTTTAAAAAATAGCCCAAAAATCGAACGGAAATTCCCTACAGAAACTCCATTCGCGAATTTTAAAAATCCGAGATAGCCAAAATGTTGCTCTCAGTACATCAATTTAAAAAAAAAGTTTCTCTCTAGGCCCAATAGGACCCGACTTTCATAGGGTCAAAGTTCACGAATTTGACACATTTCGGCCGCGACAATTCCCTAAAACGGTTGCACCGAATTTCAAACCGCTCACACAGTACTTCCCATTGAGACACATGAACAATCCCCCGCAAGCGTTTTCTCGTAGCTCAATTTTTGACCCCGGCGCAAGCGACCGAAATTTCGATGGGGGACGTCCCAATGGTCACGGAAATGGGCCAAACTTTGACCCCCCATATCTCGTGCCCTAATTGTCCGATCGACTTGAAATTTGAAACATGGCCTAACAGGGTTTCGGCCTTCCTCCCCATGCTCGCCAATCGCGGCTCACCATGGGGGGTCCGGGCCTTTTCGCCGTAATGTTAAAACAAAAACTCACGAATATCTCCGAAACGGTTCGATAGAATGTCGCAAATTTTGGTGTGAAAGGGCTCCTTAGATTTAACTACAAACTCTCCAAATTTGGTGGTCCTAGCTTCCATAGTTTTTTTATGGCGAATTTTTGTAGGTTTAAAAAATAGCCCAAAAATCGAACGGAAATTCCCTACAGAAACTCCATTCGCGAATTTTAAAAATCCGAGATAGCCAAAATGTTGCTCTCAGTACATCAATTTAAAAAAAAAGTTTCTCTCTAGGCCCAATAGGACCCGAATTTCACAGGGTCAAAGTTCACGAATTTGACACATTTCGGTCGCGACAATTCCCTATAACCTTTGCACCGAATTTCAAACCGCTCACGCAGTACTTCCCATTGAGACACATGAGCAATCCCCCGCAAGCGTTTTGTCGTAGCTCAATTTTTGACCCCGGCGCATGCGACCGAAATTTCGATGGCGGACGTCCCAATGGTCACGGAAATGGGCCAAACTTTGACCCCCATATCTCGGGCCCTAATTGTCCGATCGACTTGAAATTTGAAACATGGTCTAACAGGGTTTCGGCCTTCCTCCCCATGCTCGCCAAACGCGGCTCACCATGGGGGGTCCGGGCCTTTTCGCCGTAATGTTAAAACAAAAACTCGCGAATATCTCATAAACGGTTCGATAGAATGTCGCAAATTTTGGTGTGAAAGGGCTCCCTACATTTACCTACAAACCCTCCAAATTTGGTGGTCCTAGCTTCCATAGTTTTTTTATGGCGAATTTATGAATGTTTAAAATATAGCCCAAAAATCGAACGGAAATTCCCTACAGAAACTCCATTCGCGAATTTTAAAAATCCGAGATAGCCAAAATGTTGCTCTCGAAGAGTACATCAATTTAAACAAAAAGTTTCTCTCTAGGGCCAGTAGGACCCGACTTTCATAGGGTCAAATTTCACGAATTTGACACATTTCGGCCGCGACAATTCCCTATAACCGTTGCACCGTATTTCAAACCGCTCACACAGTACTTCCCATTGAGACACATGAACAATCCCCCGCAAGCGTTTTCTCGTAGCTCAATTTTTGACCACGGCGCAAGCGACCGAAATTTCGATGGGGGTCGTCCCAATGGTCACGGAAATGGGCCAAACTTTGACCCCCCATATCTCGGGCCCTAATTGTCCGATCGACTTGAAATTCGAAACATGGCCTAACAGGGTTTCGGCCTTCCTCCCCATGCTCGCCAATCGCGGCTCACCATGGGGGGTCCGGGCCTTTTCGCCGTAACGCTAAAACAAAAACTCGCGAATATCTCAGAAACGGTTCGATAGAATGTCGCAAATTTTGGTGTGAAAGGGCTCCTTAGATTTACCTACAAACTCTCCAAATTTGGTGGTCCTAGCTTCCATAGTTTTTTTATGGCGAATTTTTGAAGGTTTAAAATATAGCCCAAAAATCGAACGGAGATTCCCTACAGAAACTCCATTCGCGAATTTTAAAAATCCGAGATAGCCAAAATGTTGCTCTCAGTACATCAATTTAAAAAAAAAGTTTCTCTCTAGGCCCAATAGGACCCGAATTTCATAGGGTCAAAGTTCACGAATTTGACACATTTCGGTCGCGACATTTCCCTATAACCTTTGCACCGAATTTCAAACCGCTCACGCAGTACTTCCCATTGAGACACATGAGCAATCCCCCGCAAGCGTTTTGTCGTAGCTCAATTTTTGACCCCGGCGCATGCGACCGAAATTTCGATGGCGGACGTCCCAATGGTCACGGAAATGGGCCAAACTTTGACCCCCATATCTCGGGCCCTAATTGTCCGATCGACTTGAAATTTGAAACATGGTCTAACAGGGTTTCGGCCTTCCTCCCCATGCTCGCCAAACGCGGCTCACCATGGGGGGTCCGGGCCTTTTCGCCGTAATGTTAAAACAAAAACTCGCGAATATCTCATAAACGGTTCGATAGAATGTCGCAAATTTTGGTGTGAAAGGGCTCCCTACATTTACCTACAAACCCTCCAAATTTGGTGGTCCTAGCTTCCATAGTTTTTTATGGCGAATTTAAGAATGTTTAAAAAATAGCCCAAAAATCGAACGGAAATTCCCTACAGAAACTCCATTCGCGAATTTTAAAAATCCGAGATAGCCAAATTGTTGCTCTCGAAGAGTACATCAATTTAAACAAAAAGTTTCTCTCTAGGCCCAGTAGGACCCGACTTTCATAGGGTCAAATTTCACGAATTTGACACATTTCGGCCGCGACAATTCCCTATAACCGTTGCACCGAATTTCAAACCGCTCACACAGTACTTCCCATTGAGACACATGAACAATCCCCCGCAAGCGTTTTCTCGTAGCTCAATTTTTGACCACGGCGCAAGCGACCGAAATTTCGATGGGGGTTCTCCCAATGGTCACGGAAATGGGCCAAATTTTGACCCCCCATATCTCGTGCCCTAATTGTCCGATCGACTTGAAATTCGAAACATGGCCTAACAGGGTTTCGGCTTTCCTCCCCATGCTCGCCGATCGCGGCTCACCATGGGGGGTCCGGGCCTTTTCGCCGTAATGTTAAAACAAAAACTCGCGAATATCTCAGAAACGGTTCGATAGAATGTCGTAAATTTTGGTGTGAAAGGGCTCCCTACATTTACCTACAAACCCTCCAAATTTGGTGGTCCTAGCTTCCATAGTTTTTTATGGCGAATTTTTGAAGTTTTAAAAAATAGCCCAAAAATCGAACGGAAATTCCCTACAGAAACTCCATTCGCGAATTTTCAAAATCCGAGATAGCCAATATGTTGCTCTCGAAGAGTACATCAATTTAAAAAAAATGTTTCTCTCTAGGATCAATAGGACCCGACTTTCATAGGGTCAAAGTTCACGAATTTGACACATTTCGGCCGCGACAATTCCCTTTAACCGTTGCACCGAATTTCAAACCGCTCACACAGTACTTCCCATGGAGACACATGAACAATCCCCCGCAAGCGTTTTGTCGTAGCTCAATTTTTGACCCCGGCGCAAGCGACCGAAATTTCGATGGGGGCCGTCCCAATGGTCACGGAAATGGGCCAAACTTTGACCCCCATATCTCGGGCCCTAATTGTCCGATCGACTTGAAATTTGAAACATGGTCTAACAGGGTTTCGGCCTTCCTCCCCATGCTCGCCAAACGCGGCTCACCATGGGGGGTCCGGGCCTTTTCGCCGTAATGTTAAAACAAAAACTCGCGAATATCTCATAAACGGTTCGATAGAATGTCGCAAATTTTGGTGTGAAAGGGCTCCCTACATTTACCTACAAACCCTCCAAATTTGGTGGTCCTAGCTTCCATAGTTTTTTTATGGCGAATTTAAGAATGTTTAAATAATAGACCAAAAATCGAACGGAAATTCCCTACAGAAACTCCATTCGCGAATTTTAAAAATCCGAGATAGCCAAATTCTTGCTCTCGAAGAGTACATCAATTTAAACAAAAAGTTTCTCTCTAGGCCCAGTAGGACCCGACTTTCATAGGGTCAAATTTCACGAATTTGACACATTTCGGCCGCGACAATTCCCTATAACCGTTGCACCGAATTTCAAACCGCTCACACAGTACTTCCCATTGAGACACATGAACAATCCCCCGCAAGCGTTTTCTCGTAGCTCAATTTTTGACCACGGCGCAAGCGACCGAAATTTCGATGGGGGTTCTCCCAATGGTCACGGAAATGGGCCAAATTTTGACCCCCCATATCTCGTGCCCTAATTGTCCGATCGACTTGAAATTCGAAACATGGCCTAACAGGGTTTCGGCTTTCCTCCCCATGCTCGCCGATCGCGGCTCACCATGGGGGGTCCGGGCCTTTTCGCCGTAATGTTAAAACAAAAACTCGCGAATATCTCAGAAACGGTTCGATAGAATGTCGTAAATTTTGGTGTGAAAGGGCTCCCTACATTTACCTACAAACCCTCCAAATTTGGTGGTCCTAGCTTCTATAGTTTTTTTATGGCGAATTTTTGAAGGTTTAAAAAATAGCCCAAAAATCGAACGGAAATTCCCTACAGAAACTCCATTCGCGAATTTTCAAAATCCGAGATAGCCAATATGTTGCTCTCGAAGAGTACATCAATTTAAAAAAAATGTTTCTCTCTAGGATCAATAGGACCCGACTTTCATAGGGTCAAAGTTCACGAATTTGACACATTTCGGCCGCGACAATTCCCTTTAACCGTTGCACCGAATTTCAAACCGCTCACACAGTACTTCCCATGGAGACACATGAACAATCCCCCGCAAGCGTTTTCTCGTAGCTCAATTTTTGACCCCGGCGCAAGCGACCGAAATTTCGATGGGGGCCGTCCCAATGGTCACGGAAATGGGCCAAACTTTGACCCCCCATATCTCGGGCCCTAATTGTCCGATCGACTTGAAATTCGAAACATGGCCTAACAGGGTTTCGGCCTTCCTCCCCATGCTCGCCAATCGCGGCTCACCATGGGGGTCCGGGCCTTTTCGCCGTAACGCTAAAACAAAAACTCGCGAATATCTCAGAAACGGTTCGATAAAATGTCGCAAATTTTGTTGTGAAAGGGCTCCCTACATTTACCTACAAACCCTCCAAATTTGGTGGTCCTAGCTTCCATAGTTTTTTTATGGCGAATTTTTGAATGTTTAAAAAATAGCCCAAAAATCGAACGGAAATTCCCTACAGAAACTCCATTCGCGAATTTTAAAAATCCGAGATAGCCAAAATGTTGCTCTCAGTACATCAATTTAAACAAAAAGTTTCTCTCTAGGCCCAGTAGGACCCGACTTTCATAGGGTCAAATTTCACGAATTTGACACATTTCGGCCGCGACAATTCCCTATAACCGTTCCACCGAATTTCAAACCGCTCACACAGTACTTCCCATTGAGACACATGAACAATCCCCCGCAAGCGTTTTCTCCTAGCTCAATTTTTGACCCCGGCGCAAGCGACCGAAATTTCGATGGGGGCCGTCCCAATGGTCACGGAAATGGGCCAAACTTTGACCCCCCATATCTCGGGCCCTAATTGTCCGATCGACTTGAAATTTGAAACGTGGCCTAACAGGGTTTGGCCTTCCTCCCCATGCTCGCCAATCGCGGCTCACCATGGGGGGTCCGGGCCTTTTCGCCGTAATTTTAAAACAAAAACTCGCGAATATCTCCGAAACGGTTCGATAGAATGTCGCAAATTTTGGTGTGAAAGGGCTCCTTAGATTTACCTACAAACTCTCCAAATTTGGTGGTCGTAGCTTCCATACCTTTTTTATGGCGAATTTTTGAAGGTTTAAAAAATAGCCCAAAAATCGAACGGAAATTCCCTACAGAAACTCCATTCGCGAATTTTAAAAATCCGAGATAGCCAAAATGTTGCTCTCAGTACATCAATTTAAAAAAAAAGTTTCTCTCTAGGCCCAATAGGACCCGAATTTCATAGGGTCAAAGTTCACGAATTTGACACATTTCGGTCGCGACAATTCCCTATAAACTTTGCACCGAATTTCAAACCGCTCACGCAGTACTTCCCATTGAGGCACATGAGCAATCCCCCGCAAGCGTTTTGTCGTAGCTCAATTTTTGACCCCGGCGCATGCGACCGAAATTTCGATGGCGGACGTCCCAATGGTCACGGAAATGGGCCAAACTTTGACCCCCATATCTCGGGCCCTAATTGTCCGATCGACTTGAAATTTGAAACATGGTCTAACAGGGTTTCGGCCTTCCTCCCCATGCTCGCCAAACGCTGCTCACCATGGGGGGTCCGGGCCTTTTCGCCGTAATGTTAAAACAAAAACTCGCGAATATCTCATAAACGGTTCGATAGAATGTCGCAAATTTTGGTGTGAAAGGGCTCCCTACATTTACCTACAAACCCTCCAAATTTGGTGGTCCTAGCTTCCATAGTTTTTTATGGCGAATTTTTGAAGTTTTAAAAAATAGCCCAAAAATCGAACGGAAATTCCCTACAGAAACTCCATTCGCGAATTTTCAAAATCCGAGATAGCCAATATGTTGCTCTCGAAGAGTACATCAATTTAAAAAAAATGTTTCTCTCTAGGATCAATAGGACCCGACTTTCATAGGGTCAAAGTTCACGAATTTGACACATTTCGGCCGCGACAATTCCCTTTAACCGTTGCACCGAATTTCAAACCGCTCACACAGTACTTCCCATGGAGACACATGAACAATCCCCCGCAAGCGTTTTGTCGTAGCTCAATTTTTGACCCCGGCGCAAGCGACCGAAATTTCGATGGGGGCCGTCCCAATGGTCACGGAAATGGGCCAAACTTTGACCCCCATATCTCGGGCCCTAATTGTCCGATCGACTTGAAATTTGAAACATGGTCTAACAGGGTTTCGGCCTTCCTCCCCATGCTCGCCAGACGCGGCTCACCATGGGGGGTCCGGGCCTTTTCGCCGTAATGTTAAAACAAAAACTCGCGAATATCTCATAAACGGTTCGATAGAATGTCGCAAATTTTGGTGTGAAAGGGCTCCCTACATTTACCTACAAACCCTCCAAATTTGGTGGTCCTAGCTTCCATAGTTTTTTTATGGCGAATTTAAGAATGTTTAAATAATAGACCAAAAATCGAACGGAAATTCCCTACAGAAACTCCATTCGCGAATTTTAAAAATCCGAGATAGCCAAATTGTTGCTCTCGAAGAGTACATCAATTTAAACAAAAAGTTTCTCTCTAGGCCCAGTAGGACCCGACTTTCATAGGGTCAAATTTCACGAATTTGACACATTTCGGCCGCGACAATTCCCTATAACCGTTGCACCGAATTTCAAACCGCTCACACAGTACTTCCCATTGAGACACATGAACAATCCCCCGCAAGCGTTTTCTCGTAGCTCAATTTTTGACCACGGCGCAAGCGACCGAAATTTCGATGGGGGTTCTCCCAATGGTCACGGAAATGGGCCAAATTTTGACCCCCCATATCTCGTGCCCTAATTGTCCGATCGACTTGAAATTCGAAACATGGCCTAACAGGGTTTCGGCTTTCCTCCCCATGCTCGCCGATCGCGGCTCACCATGGGGGGTCCGGGCCTTTTCGCCGTAATGTTAAAACAAAAACTCGCGAATATCTCAGAAACGGTTCGATAGAATGTCGTAAATTTTGGTGTGAAAGGGCTCCCTACATTTACCTACAAACCCTCCAAATTTGGTGGTCCTAGCTTCTATAGTTTTTTTATGGCGAATTTTTGAAGGTTTAAAAAATAGCCCAAAAATCGAACGGAAATTCCCTACAGAAACTCCATTCGCGAATTTTCAAAATCCGAGATAGCCAATATGTTGCTCTCGAAGAGTACATCAATTTAAAAAAAATGTTTCTCTCTAGGATCAATAGGACCCGACTTTCATAGGGTCAAAGTTCACGAATTTGACACATTTCGGCCGCGACAATTCCCTTTAACCGTTGCACCGAATTTCAAACCGCTCACACAGTACTTCCCATGGAGACACATGAACAATCCCCCGCAAGCATTTTCTCGTAGCTCAATTTTTGACCCCGGCGCAAGCGACCGAAATTTCGATGGGGGCCGTCCCAATGGTCACGGAAATGGGCCAAACTTTGACCCCCCATATCTCGGGCCCTAATTGTCCGATCGACTTGAAATTCGAAACATGGCCTAACAGGGTTTCGGCCTTCCTCCCCATGCTCGCCAATCGCGGCTCACCATGGGGGTCCGGGCCTTTTCGCCGTAAAGCTAAAACAAAAACTCGCGAATATCTCAGAAACGGTTCGATAAAATGTCGCAAATTTTGTTGTGAAAGGGCTCCCTACATTTACCTACAAACCCTCCAAATTTGGTGGTCCTAGCTTCCATAGTTTTTTTATGGCGAATTTTTGAATGTTTAAAAAATAGCCCAAAAATCGAACGGAAATTCCCTACAGAAACTCCATTCGCGAATTTTAAAAATCCGAGATAGCCAAAATGTTGCTCTCAGTACATCAATTTAAACAAAAAGTTTCTCTCTAGGCCCAGTAGGACCCGACTTTCATAGGGTCAAATTTCACGAATTTGACACATTTCGGCCGCGACAATTCCCTATAACCGTTGCACCGAATTTCAAACCGCTCACACAGTACTTCCCATTGAGACACATGAACAATCCCCCGCAAGCGTTTTCTCCTAGCTCAATTTTTGACCCCGGCGCAAGCGACCGAAATTTCGATGGGGGCCGTCCCAATGGTCACGGAAATGGTCCAAACTTTGACCCCCCATATCTCGGGCCCTAATTGTCCGATCGACTTGAAATTCGAAACCTGGCCTAACAGGGTTTCGGCCTTCCTCCCCATGCTCGCCAATCGCGGCTCACCATGGGGGGTCCGGGCCTTTTCGCCGTAACGCTAAAACAAAAACTCGCGAATATCTCAGAAACGGTTCGATAGAATGTCGCAAATTTTGGTGTGAAAGGGCTCCCTACATTTACCTACAAACCCTCCAAATTTGGTGGTCCTAGCTTCCATAGTTTTTTATGGCGAATTTTTGAAGGTTTAAAAAATAGCCCAAAAATCGAACGGAAATTCCCTACAGAAACTCCATTCGCGAATTTTCAAAATCCGAGATAGCCAATATGTTGCTCTCGAAGAGTACATCAATTTAAAAAAAATGTTTCTCTCTAGGATCAATAGGAACCGACTTTCATAGGGTCAAAGTTCACGAATTTGACACATTTCGGCCGCGACAATTCCCTTTAACCGTTGCACCGAATTTCAAACCGCTCACACAGTACTTCCCATGGAGACACATGAACAATCCCCCGCAAGCGTTTTCTCGTAGCTCAATTTTTGACTCCGGCGCAAGCGACCGAAATTTCGATGGGGGCCGTCCCAATGGTCACGGAAATGGGCCAAACTTTGACCCCCCATATCTCGGGCCCTAATTGTCCGATCGACTTGAAATTCGAAACATGGCCTAACAGGGTTTCGGCCTTCGTCCCCATGCTCGCCAATCGCGGCTCACCATGGGGGGTCCGGGCCTTTTCGCCGTAACGCTAAAACAAAAACTCGCGAATATCTCAGAAACGGTTCGATAGAATGTCGCAAATTTTGGTGTGAAAGGGCTCCCTACATTTACCTACAAACCCTCCAAATTTGGTGGTCCTAGCTTCCATAGTTTTTTATGGCGAATTTTTGAATGTTTAAAAAATAGCCCAAAAATCGAACGTAAATTCCCTACAGCAACTCCATTCGCGAATTTTAAAAATCCGAGATAGCCAAAATGTTGCTCTCAGTACATCAATTTAAAAAAAAAGTTTCTCTCTAGGCCCAATAGGACCCGACTTTCATAGGGTCAAAGTTCACGAATTTGACACATTTCGGCCGCGACAATTCCCTATAACCGTTGCACCGAATTTCAAACCGCTCACACATTACTTCCCATTGAGACACATGAACAATCCCCCGCAAGCGTTTTCTCGTAGCTCAATTTTTGACCCCGGCGCAAGCGACCGAAATTTCGATGGGGGACGTCCCAATGGTCACGGAAATGGGCCAAACTTTGACCCCCCATATCTCGGGCCCTAATTGTCCGATCGACTTGAAATTTGAAACATGGTCTAACAGGGTTTCGGCCTTCCTCCCCATGCTCGCCAAACGCTGCTCACCATGGGGGGTCCGGGCCTTTTCGCCGTAATGTTAAAACAAAAACTCGCGAATATCTCATAAACGGTTCGATAGAATGTCGCAAATTTTGGTGTGAAAGGGCTCCCTACATTTACCTACAAACCCTCCAAATTTGGTGGTCCTAGCTTCCATAGTTTTTTTATGGCGAATTTATGAATGTTTAAAAAATAGCCCAAAAATCGAACGGAAATTCCCTACAGAAACTCCATTCGCGAATTTTAAAAATCCGAGATAGCCAAAATGTTGCTCTCAGTACATCAATTTAAAAAAAAAGTTTCTCTCTAGGCCCAATAGTACCCGACTTTCATAGGGTCAAATTTCACGAATTTGACACATTTCGGCCGCGACAATTCCCTATAACCGTTGCACCGAATTTCAAACCGCTCACACAATACTTCCCATTGAAACACATGAACAATTCCCCGCAAGCGTTTTCTCGTAGCTCAATTTTTGACCCCGGCGCAAGCGACCGAAATTTCGATGGGGGTCGTCCCAATGGTCACGGAAATGGGCCAAATTTTGACCCCCCCCATATCTCGTGCCCTAATTGTCCGATCGACTTGAAATTCGAAACATGGCCTAACAGGGTTTCGGCCTTCCTCCCCATGCTCGCCAATCGCGGCTCACCATGGGGGGTCCGGACCTTTTCGCCGTAATGTTAAAACAAAAACTCGCGAATATCTCAGAAACGGTTCGATAGAATGTCGCAAATTTTGGTGTGAAAGGGCTCCTTAGATGTACCTACAAACTCTTCAAATTTGGTGGTCCTAGCTTCCATAGCTTTTTTATGGCGAATTTTTGAATGTTTAAAAAATAGCCCAAAAATCGAACGGAAATTCCCTACAGAAACTCCATTCGCGAATTTTAAAAATCCGAGATAGCCAAAATGTTGCTCTCAGTACATCAATTTAAAAAAAAAGTTTCTCTCTAGGTCCAATAGGACCCGACTTTCATAGGGTCAAAGTTCACGAATTTGACACATTTCGGCCGCGACAATTCCCTATAACCGTTGCACCGAATTTCAAACCGCTCACACAGTACTTCCCATTGAGACACATGAACAATCCCCCGCAAGCGTTTTCTCGTAGCTCAATTTTTGACCCCGGCGCAAGCGACCGAAATTTCGATGGGGGACGTCCCAATGGTCACGGAAATGGGCCAAACTTTGACCCCCCATATCTCGGGCCCTAATTGTCCGATCGACTTGAAATTTGAAACATGGCCTAACAGGGTTTCGGCCTTCCTCCCCATGCTCGCCAATCGCGGCTCACCATGGGGGGTCCGGGCCTTTTCGCCGTAATTTTAAAACAAAAACTCGCGAATATCTCAGAAACGGTTCGATAGAATGTCGCAAATTTTCGTGTGAAAGGGCTCCTTAGATTTACCTACAAACTCTCCAAATTTGGTGGTCCTAGCTTCCATATTTTTTTTATGGCGAATTTTTGAATGTTTAAAAAATAGCCCAAAAATCGAAAGGAAATTCCCTACAGAAACTCCATTCGCGAATTTTAAAAATCCGAGATAGCCAAAATGTTGCTCTCAGTACATCAATTTAAAAAAAAAGTTTCTCTCTAGGCCCAATAGGACCCGAATTTCATAGGGTCAAAGTTCACGAATTTGACACATTTCGGTCGCGACAATTCCCTATAACCTTTGCACCGAATTTCAAACCGCTCACGCAGTACTTCCCATTGAGACACATGAGCAATCCCCCGCAAGCGTTTTGTCGTAGCTCAATTTTTGACCCCGGCGCATGCGACCGAAATTTCGATGGCGGACGTCCCAATGGTCACGGAAATGGGCCAAACTTTGACCCCCATATCTCGGGCCCTAATTGTCCGATCGACTTGAAATTTGAAACATGGTCTAACAGGGTTTCGGCCTTCCTCCCCATGCTCGCCAAACGCGGCTCACCATGGGGGGTCCGGGCCTTTTCGCCGTAATGTTAAAACAAAAACTCGCGAATATCTCATAAACGGTTCGATAGAATGTCGCAAATTTTGGTGTGAAAGGGCTCCCTACATTTACCTACAAACCCTCCAAATTTGATGGTCCTAGCTTCCATAGTTTTTTTATGGCGAATTTATGAATGTTTAAAAAATAGCCCAAAAATCGAACGGAAATTCCCTACAGAAACTCCATTCGCGAATTTTAAAAATCCGAGATAGCCAAAATGTTGCTCTCGAAGAGTACATCAATTTAAACAAAAAGTTTCTCTCTAGGCCCAGTAGGACCCGACTTTCATAGGGTCAAATTTCACGAATTTGACACATTTCGGCCGCGACAATTCCCTATAACCGTTGCACCGAATTTCAAACCGCTCACACAATACTTCCCATTGAAACACATGAACAATTCCCCGCAAGCGTTTTTTCGTAGCTCAATTTTTGACCCCGGCGCAAGCGACCGAAATTTCGATGGGGGTCGTCCCAATGGTCACGGAAATGGGCCAAATTTTGACCCCCCATATCTCGTGCCCTAATTGTCCGATCGACTTGAAATTCGAAACATGGCCTAACAGGGTTTCGGCCTTCCTCCCCATGCTCGCCAATCGCGGCTCACCATGGGGGGTCCGGACGTTTTCGCCGTAATGTTAAAACAAAAACTCGCGAATATCTCAGAAACGGTTCGATAGAATGTCGCAAATTTTGGTTTGAAAGGGCTCCTTAGATGTACCTACAAACTCTTCAAATTTGGTGGTCCTAGCTTCCATAGCTTTTTTATGGTGAATTTTTGAATGTTTAAAAAATAGCCCAAAAATCGAACGGAAATTCCCTACAGAAACTCCATTCGCGAATTTTAAAAATCCGAGATAGCCAAAATGTTGCTCTCAGTACATCAATTTAAAAAAAAAGTTTCTCTCTAGGCCCAATAGGACCCGACTTTCATAGGGTCAAAGTTCACGAATTTGACACATTTCGGCCGCGACAATTCCCTATAACCGTTGCACCGAATTTCAAACCGCTCACACAGTACTTCCCATTGAGACACATGAACAATCCCCCGCAAGCGTTTTCTCGTAGCTCAATTTTTGACCCCGGCGCAAGCGACCGAAATTTCGATGGGGGACGTCCCAATGGTCACGGAAATGGGCCAAACTTTGACCCCCCATATCTCGGGCCCTAATTGTCCGATCGACCTGAAATTTGAAACATGGCCTAACAGGGTTTCGGCCTTCCTCCCCATGCTCGCCAATCGCGGCTCACCATGGGGGGTCCGGGCCTTTTCGCCGTAACGCTAAAACAAAAACTCGCGAATATCTCAGAAACGGTTCGATAGAATGTCGCAAATTTTGGTGTGAAAGGGCTCCTTAGATTTACCTACAAACTCTCCAAATTTGGTGGTCCTAGCTTCCATATTTTTTTTATGGCGAATTTTTGAAGGTTTAAAAAATAGCCCAAAAATCGAACGGAAATTCCCTACAGAAACTCCATTCGCGAATTTTAAAAATCCGAGATAGCCAAAATGTTGCTCTCCAAGAGTACATCAATTTAAAAAAAAAAGTTTCTCTCTAGGCCCAGTAGGACCCGACTTTCATAGGGTCAAATTTCACGAATTTGACACATTTCGGCCGCGACAATTCCCTATAACCGTTGCACCGAATTTCAAACCGCTCACACAATACTTCCCATTGAGACACATGAACAATCCCCCGCAAGCGTTTTCTCGTAGCTCAATTTTTGACCCCGGCGCAAGCGACCGAAATTTCGATGGGGGACGTCCCAATGGTCACGGAAATGGGCCAAACTTTGACCCCCCATATCTCGGGCCCTAATAGTCCGATCGACTTGAAATTTGAAACGTGGCCTAACAGGGTTTGGCCTTCCTCCCCATGCTCGCCAATCGCGGCTCACCATGGGGGGTCCGGGCCTTTTCGCCGTAATGTTAAAACAAAAACTCGCGAATATCTCCGAAACGGTTCGATAGAATGTCGCAAATTTTCGTGTGAAAGGGCTCCTTAGATTTACCTACAAACTCTCCAAATTTGGTGGTCCTAGCTTCCATATTTTTTTTATGGCGAATTTTTGAAGGTTTAAAAAATAGCCCAAAAATCGAACGGAAATTCCCTACAGAAACTCCATTCGCGAATTTTAAAAATCCGAGATAGCCAAAATGTTGCTCTCAGTACATCAATTTAAAAAAAAAGTTTCTCTCTAGGCCCAATAGGACCCGAATTTCATAGGGTCAAAGTTCACGAATTTGACACATTTCGGTCGCGACAATTCCCTATAACCTTTGCACCGAATTTCAAACCGCTCACGCAGTACTTCCCATTGAGACACATGAGCAATCCCCCGCAAGCGTTTTGTCGTAGCTCAATTTTTGACCCCGGCGCATGCGACCGAAATTTCGATGGCGGACGTCCCAATGGTCACGGAAATGGGCCAAACTTTGACCCCCATATCTCGGGCCCTAATTGTCCGATCGACTTGAAATTTGAAACATGGTCTAACAGGGTTTCGGCCTTCCTCCCCATGCTCGCCAAACGCGGCTCACCATGGGGGGTCCGGGCCTTTTCGCCGTAATGTTAAAACAAAAACTCGCGAATATCTCATAAACGGTTCGATAGAATGTCGCAAATTTTGGTGTGAAAGGGCTCCCTACATTTACCTACAAACCCTCCAAATTTGGTGGTCCTAGCTTCCATAGTTTTTTTATGGCGAATTTATGAATGTTTAAAAAATAGCCCAAAAATCGAACGGAAATTCCCTACAGAAACTCCATTCGCGAATTTTAAAAATCCGAGATAGCCAAAATGTTGCTCTCCAAGAGTACATCAATTTAAACAAAAAGTTTCTCTCTAGGCCCAGTAGGACCCGACTTTCATAGGGTCAAATTTCACGAATTTGACACATTTCGGCCGCGACAATTCCCTATAACCGTTGCACCGAATTTCAAACCGCTCACACAATACTTCCCATTGAAACACATGAACAATTCCCCGCAAGCGTTTTCTCGTAGCTCAATTTTTGACCCCGGCGCAAGCGACCGAAATTTCGATGGGGGTCGTCCCAATGGTCACGGAAATGGGCCAAATTTTGACCCCCCATATCTCGTGCCCTAATTGTCCGATCGACTTGAAATTCGAAACATGGCCTAACAGGGTTTCGGCCTTCCTCCCCATGCTCGCCAATCGCGGCTCACCATGGGGGGTCCGGACCTTTTCGCCGTAATGTTAAAACAAAAACTCGCGAATATCTCAGAAACGGTTCGATAGAATGTCGCAAATTTTGGTGTGAAAGGGCTCCTTAGATGTACCTAGCAACTCTTCAAATTTGGTGGTCCTAGCTTCCATAGCTTTTTTATGGCGAATTTTTGAATGTTTAAAAAATAGCCCAAAAATCGAACGGAAATTCCCTACAGAAACTCCATTCGCGAATTTTAAAAATCCGAGATAGCCAAAATGTTGCTCTCAGTACATCAATTTAAAAAAAAAGTTTCTCTCTAGGCCCAATAGGACCCGACTTTCATAGGGTCAAAGTTCACGAATTTGACACATTTCGGCCGCGACAATTCCCTATAACCGTTGCACCGAATTTCAAACCGCTCACACAGTACTTCCCATTGAGACACATGAACAATCCCCCGCAAGCGTTTTCTCGTAGCTCAATTTTTGACCCCGGCGCAAGCGACCGAAATTTCGATGGGGGACGTCCCAATGGTCACGGAAATGGGCCAAACTTTGACCCCCCATATCTCGGGCCCTAATTGTCCGATCGACTTGAAATTTGAAACATGGCCTAACAGGGTTTCGGCCTTCCTCCCCATGCTCGCCAATCGCGGCTCACCATGGGGGGTCCGGGCCTTTTCGCCGTAATGTTAAAACAAAAACTCGCGAATATCTCCGAAACGGTTCGATAGAATGTCGCAAATTTTCGTGTGAAAGGGCTCCTTAGATTTACCTACAAACTCTCCAAATTTGGTGGTCCTAGCTTCCATATTTTTTTTATGGTGAATTTTTGAAGGTTTAAAAAATAGCCCAAAAATCGAACGGAAATTCCCTACAGAAACTCCATTCGCGAATTTTAAAAATCCGAGATAGCCAAAATGTTGCTCTCAGTACATCAATTTTAAAAAAAAGTTTCTCTCTAGGCCCAATAGGACCCGAATTTCATAGGGTCAAAGTTCACGAATTTGACACATTTCGGTCGCGACAATTCCCTATAACCTTTGCACCGAATTTCAAACCGCTCACGCAGTACTTCCCATTGAGACACATGAGCAATCTCCCGCAAGCGTTTTGTCGTAGCTCAATTTTTGACCCCGGCGCATGCGACCGAAATTTCGATGGCGGACGTCCCAATGGTCACGGAAATGGGCCAAACTTTGACCCACATATCTCGGGCCCTAATTGTCCGATCGACTTGAAATTTGAAACATGGTCTAACAGGGTTTCGGCCTTCCTCCCCATGCTCGCCAAACGCGGCTCACCATGGGGGGTCCGGGCCTTTTCGCCGTAATGTTAAAACAAAAACTCGCGAATATCTCATAAACGGTTCGATAGAATGTCGCAAATTTTGGTGTGAAAGGGCTCCCTACATTTACCTACAAACCCTCCAAATTTGGTGGTCCTAGCTTCCATAGTTTTTTTATGGCGAATTTATGAATGTTTAAAAAATAGCCCAAAAATCGAACGGAAATTCCCTACAGAAACTCCATTCGCGAATTTTAAAAAACCGAGATAGCCAAAATGTTGCTCTCGAAGAGTACATCAATTTAAACAAAAAGTTTCTCTCTAGGCCCAGTAGGACCCGACTTTCATAGGGTCAAATTTCACGAATTTGACACATTTCGGCCGCGACAATTACCTATAACCGTTGCACCGAATTTCAAACCGCTCACACAATACTTCCCATTGAAACACATGAACAATTCCCCGCAAGCGTTTTCTCGTAGCTCAATTTTTGACCCCGGCGCAAGCGACCGAAATTTCGATGGGGGTCGTCCCAATGGTCACGGAAATGGGCCAAATTTTGACCCCCCATATCTCGTGCCCTAATTGTCCGATCGACTTGAAATTCGAAACATGGCCTAACAGGGTTTCGGCCTTCCTCCCCATGCTCGCCAATCGCGGCTCACCATGGGGGGTCCGGACCTTTTCGCCGTAATGTTAAAACAAAAACTCGCGAATATCTCAGAAACGGTTCGATAGAATGTCGCAAATTTTCGTGTGAAAGGGCTCCTTAGATTTACTTACAAACTCTCCAAATTTGGTGGTCCTAGCTTCCATATTTTTTTTATGGCGAATTTTTGAAGGTTTAAAAAATAGCCCAAAAATCGAACGGAAATTCCCTACAGAAACTCCATTCGCGAATTTTAAAAATCCGAGATAGCCAAAATGTTGCTCTCAGTACATCAATTTAAAAAAAAAGTTTCTCTCTAGGCCCAATAGGACCCGAATTTCATAGGGTCAAAGTTCACGAATTTGACACATTTCGGTCGCGACAATTCCCTATAACCTTTGCACCGAATTTCAAACCGCTCACGCAGTACTTCCCATTGAGACACATGAGCAATCCCCCGCAAGCGTTTTGTCGTAGCTCAATTTTTGACCCCGGCGCATGCGACCGAAATTTCGATGGCGGACGTCCCAATGGTCACGGAAATGGGCCAAACTTTGACCCCCATATCTCGGGCCCTAATTGTCCGATCGACTTGAAATTTGAAACATGGTCTAACAGGGTTTCGGCCTTCCTCCCCATGCTCGCCAAACGCGGCTCACCATGGGGGGTCCGGGCCTTTTCGCCGTAATGTTAAAACAAAAATTCGCGAATATCTCATAAACGGTTCGATAGAATGTCGCAAATTTTGGTGTGAAAGGGCTCCCTACATTTACCTACAAACCCTCCAAATTTGGTGGTCCTAGCTTCCATAGTTTTTTTATGGCGAATTTATGAATGTTTAAAAAATAGCCCAAAAATCGAACGGAAATTCCCTACAGAAACTCCATTCGCGAATTTTAAAAATCCGAGATAGCCAAAATGTTGCTCTCGAAGAGTACATCAATTTAAACAAAAAGTTTCTCTCTAGGCCCAGTAGGACCCGACTTTCATAGGGTCAAATTTCACGAATTTGACACATTTCGGCCGCGACAATTCCCTATAACCGTTGCACCGAATTTCAAACCGCTCACACAGTACTTCCCATTGAAACACATGAACAATTCCCCGCAAGCGTTTTCTCGTAGCTCAATTTTTGACCCCGGCGCAAGCGACCGAAATTTCGATGGGGGTCGTCCCAATGGTCACGGAAATGGGCCAAATTTTGACCCCCCATATCTCGTGCCCTAATTGTCCGATCGACTTGAAATTCGAAACATGGCCTAACAGGGTTTCGGCCTTCCTCCCCATGCTCGCCAATCGCGGCTCACCATGGGGGGTCCGGACCTTTTCGCCGTAATGTTAAAACAAAAACTCGCGAATATCTCAGAAACGGTTCGATAGAATGTCGCAAATTTTGGTGTGAAAGGGCTCCTTAGATGTACCTACAAACTCTTCAAATTTGGTGGTCCTAGCTTCCATAGCTTTTTTATGGCGAATTTTTGAATGTTTAAAAAATAGCCCAAAAATCGAACGGAAATTCCCTACAGAAACTCCATTCGCGAATTTTAAAAATCCGAGATAGCCAAAATGTTGCTCTCAGTACATCAAATTAAAAAAAAAGTTTCTCTCTAGGCCCAATAGGACCCGACTTTCATAGGGTCAAAGTTCACGAATTTGACACATTTCGGCCGCGACATTTCCCTATAACCGTTGCACCGAATTTCAAACCGCTCACACAGTACTTCCCATTGAGACACATGAACAATCCCCCGCAAGCGTTTTCTCGTAGCTCAATTTTTGACCCCGGCGCAAGCGACCGAAATTTCGATGGGGGACGTCCCAATGGTCACGGAAATGGGCCAAACTTTGACCCCCCATATCTCGGGCCCTAATTGTCCGATCGACTTGAAATTTGAAACATGGCCTAACAGGGTTTCGGCCTTCCTCCCCATGCTCGCCAATCGCGGCTCACCATGGGGGGTCCGGGCCTTTTCGCCGTAATGTTAAAACAAAAACTCGCGAATATCTCCGAAACGGTTCGATAGAATGTCGCAAATTTTCGTGTGAAAGGGCTCCTTAGATTTACCTACAAACTCTCCAAATTTGGTGGTCCTAGCTTCCATATTTTTTTTATGGCGAATTTTTGAATGTTTAAAAAATAGCCCAAAAATCGAACGGAAATTCCCTACAGAAACTCCATTCGCGAATTTTAAAAATCCGAGATAGCCAAAATGCTGCTCTCAGTACATCAATTTAAAAAAAAAGTTTCTCTCTAGGCCCAATAGGACCCGAATTTCATAGGGTCAAAGTTCACGAATTTGACACATTTCGGTCGCGACAATTCCCTATAACCTTTGCACCGAATTTCAAACCGCTCACGCAGTACTTCCCATTGAGACACATGAGCAATCCCCCGCAAGCGTTTTGTCGTAGCTCAATTTTTGACCCCGGCGCATGCGACCGAAATTTCGATGGCGGACGTCCCAATGGTCACGGAAATGGGCCAAACTTTGACCCCCATATCTCGGGCCCTAATTGTCCGATCGACTTGAAATTTGAAACATGGTCTAACAGGGTTTCGGCCTTCCTCCCCATGCTCGCCAAACGCGGCTCACCATGGGGGATCCGGGCCTTTTCGCCGTAATGTTAAAACAAAAACTCGCGAATATCTCATAAACGGTTCGATAGAATGTCGCAAATTTTGGTGTGAAAGGGCTCCCTACATATACCTACAAACCCTCCAAATTTGGTGGTCCTAGCTTCCATAGTTTTTTATGGCGAATTTATGAATGTTTAAAAAATAGCCCAAAAATCGAACGGAAATTCCCTACAGAAACTCCATTCGCGAATTTTAAAAATCCGAGATAGCCAAAATGTTGCTCTCGAAGAGTACATCAATTTAAACAAAAAGTTTCTCTCTAGGCCCAGTAGGACCCGACTTTCATAGGGTCAAATTTCACGAATTTGACACATTTCGGCCGCGACAATTCCCTATAACCGTTGCACCGAATTTCAAACCGCTCACACAGTACTTCCCATTGAGACACATGAACAATCCCCCGCAAGCGTTTTCTCGTAGCTCAATTTTTGACCACGGCGCAAGCGACTGAAATTTCGATGGGGGTTCTCCCAATGGTCACGGAAATGGGCCAAATTTTGACCCCCCATATCTCGTGCCCTAATTGTCCGATCGACTTGAAATTCGAAACATGGCCTAACAGGGTTTCGGCTTTCCTCCCCATGCTCGCCGATCGCGGCTCACCATGGGGGGTCCGGGCCTTTTCGCCGTAATGTTAAAACAAAAACTCGCGAATATCTCAGAAACGGTTCGATAGAATGTCGCAAATTTTGGTGTGAAAGGGCTCCTTAGATTTACCTACAAACTCTCCAAATTTGGTGGTCCTAGCTTCCATAGTTTTTTTATGGCGAATTTTTGAAGGTTTAAAAAATAGCCCAAAAATCGAACGGAAATTCCCTACAGAAACTCCATTCGCGAATTTTAAAAATCCGAGATAGCCAAAATGTTGCTCTCAGTACATCAATTTAAAAAAAAAGTTTCTCTCTAGGCCCAATAGGACCCGAATTTCATAGGGTCAAAGTTCACGAATTTGACACATTTCGGTCGCGACAATTCCCTATAACCTTTGCACCGAATTTCAAACCGCTCACGCAGTACTTCCCATTGAGACACATGAGCAATCCCCCGCAAGCGTTTTGTCGTAGCTCAATTTTTGACCCCGGCGCATGCGACCGAAATTTCGATGGCGGACGTCCCAATGGTCACGGAAATGGGCCAAACTTTGACCCCCATATCTCGGGCCCTAATTGTCCGATCGACTTGAAATTTGAAACATGGTCTAACAGGGTTTCGGCCTTCCTCCCCATGCTCGCCAAACGCGGCTCACCATGGGGGATCCGGGCCTTTTCGCCGTAATGTTAAAACAAAAACTCGCGAATATCTCATAAACGGTTCGATAGAATGTCGCAAATTTTGGTGTGAAAGGGCTCCCTACATATACCTACAAACCCTCCAAATTTGGTGGTCCTAGCTTCCATAGTTTTTTATGGCGAATTTATGAATGTTTAAAAAATAGCCCAAAAATCGAACGGAAATTCCCTACAGAAACTCCATTCGCGAATTTTAAAAATCCGAGATAGCCAAAATGTTGCTCTCGAAGAGTACATCAATTTAAACAAAAAGTTTCTCTCTAGGCCCAGTAGGACCCGACTTTCATAGGGTCAAATTTCACGAATTTGACACATTTCGGCCGCGACAATTCCCTATAACCGTTGCACCGAATTTCAAACCGCTCACACAGTACTTCCCATTGAGACACATGAACAATCCCCCGCAAGCGTTTTCTCGTAGCTCAATTTTTGACCACGGCGCAAGCGACTGAAATTTCGATGGGGGTTCTCCCAATGGTCACGGAAATGGGCCAAATTTTGACCCCCCATATCTCGTGCCCTAATTGTCCGATCGACTTGAAATTCGAAACATGGCCTAACAGGGTTTCGGCTTTCCTCCCCATGCTCGCCGATCGCGGCTCACCATGGGGGGTCCGGGCCTTTTCGCCGTAATGTTAAAACAAAAACTCGCGAATATCTCAGAAACGGTTCGATAGAATGTCGCAAATTTTGGTGTGAAAGGGCTCCTTAGATTTACCTACAAACTCTCCAAATTTGGTGGTCCTAGCTTCCATAGTTTTTTTATGGCGAATTTTTGAAGGTTTAAAAAATAGCCCAAAAATCGAACGGAAATTCCCTACAGAAACTCCATTCGCGAATTTTAAAAATCCGAGATAGCCAAAATGTTGCTCTCAGTACATCAATTTAAAAAAAAAGTTTCTCTCTAGGCCCAATAGGACCCGAATTTCATAGGGTCAAAGTTCACGAATTTGACACATTTCGGTCGCGACAATTCCCTATAACCTTTGCACCGAATTTCAAACCGCTCACGCAGTACTTCCCATTGAGACACATGAGCAATCCCCCGCAAGCGTTTTGTCGTAGCTCAATTTTTGACCCCGGCGCATGCGACCGAAATTTCGATGGCGGACGTCCCAATGGTCACGGAAATGGGCCAAACTTTGACCCCCATATCTCGGGCCCTAATTGTCCGATCGACTTGAAATTTGAAACATGGTCTAACAGGGTTTCGGCCTTCCTCCCCATGCTCGCCAAACGCGGCTCACCATGGGGGGTCCGGGCCTTTTCGCCGTAATGTTAAAACAAAAACTCGCGAATATCTCATAAACGGTTCGATAGAATGTCGCAAATTTTGGTGTGAAAGGGCTCCCTACATTTACCTACAAACCCTCCAAATTTGGTGGTCCTAGCTTCCATAGTTTTTTTATGGCGAATTTATGAATGTTTAAAAAATAGCCCAAAAATCGAACGGAAATTCCCTACAGAAACTCCATTCGCGAATTTTAAAAATCCGAGATAGCCAAAATGTTGCTCTCGAAGAGTACATCAATTTAAACAAAAGGTTTCTCTCTAGGCCCAGTAGGACCCGACTTTCATAGGGTCAAATTTCACGAATTTGACACATTTCGGCCGCGACAATTCCCTATAACCGTTGCACCGAATTTCAAACCGCTCACACAGTACTTCCCATTGAGACACATGAACAATCCCCCGCAAGCGTTTTCTCGTAGCTCAATTTTTGACCCCGGCGCAAGCGACCGAAATTTCGATGGGGGTCGTCCCAATGGTCACGGAAATGGGCCAAACTTTGACCCCCATATCTCGGGCCCTAATTGTCCGATCGACTTGAAATTTGAAACATGGTCTAACAGGGTTTCGGCCTTCCTCCCCATGCTCGCCAAACGCGGCTCACCATGGGGGGTCCGGGCCTTTTCGCCGTAATGTTAAAACAAAAACTCGCGAATATCTCATAAACGGTTCGATAGAATGTCGCAAATTTTGGTGTGAAAGGGCTCCCTACATTTACCTACAAACCCTCCAAATTTGGTGGTCCTAGCTTCCATAGTTTTTTTATGGCGAATTTATGAATGTTTAAAAAATAGCCCAAAAATCGAACGGAAATTCCCTACAGAAACTCCATTCGCGAATTTTAAAAATCCGAGATAGCCAAAATGTTGCTCTCGAAGAGTACATCAATTTAAACAAAAAGTTTCTCTCTAGGCCCAGTAGGACCCGACTTTCATAGGGTCAAATTTCACGAATTTGACACATTTCGGCCGCGACAATTCCCTATAACCGTTGCACCGAATTTCAAACCGCTCACACAGTACTTCCCATTGAGACACATGAACAATCCCCCGCAAGCGTTTTCTCGTAGCTCAATTTTTGACCCCGGCGCAAGCGACCGAAATTTCGATGGGGGTCGTCCCAATGGTCACGGAAATGGGCCAAATTGTGACCCCACATATCTCGGACCCTAATTGTCCGATCGACTTGAAATTTGAAACGTGGCCTAACAAGGTTTCGGCCTTCCTCCCCATGCTCGCCAATCGCGGCTCACCATGGGGGGTCCGGGCCTTTTCGCCGTAACGCTAAAACAAAAACTCGCGAATATCTCAGAAACGGTTCTATAGAATGTCGCAAATTTTGGTGTGAAAGGGCTCCCTACATTTACCTACAAACCCTCCAAATTTGGTGGTCCTAGCTTCCATAGTTTTTTTATGGCGAATTTTTGAATGTTTAAAAAATAGCCCAAAAATCGAACGGAAATTCCCTACAGAAACTCCATTCGCGAATTTTAAAAATCCGAGATAGCCAAAATGTTGCTCTCGAAGAGTACATCAATTTAAAAAAAAAAGTTTCTCTCTAGGCCCAGTAGGACCCGACTTTCATAGGGTCAAATTTCACGAATTTGACACATTTCGGCCGCGACAATTCCCTATAACCGTTGCACCGAATTTCAAACCGCTCACACAACACTTCCAATTGAAACACATGAACAATTCCCCGCAAGCGTTTTCTCGTAGCTCAATTTTTGACCCCGGCGCAAGCGACCGAAATTTCGATGGGGTCGTCCCAATGGTCACGGAAATGGGCCAAATTTTGATCCCCCATATCTCGTGCCCTAATTGTCCGATCGACTTGAAATTCGAAACATGGCCTAACAGGGTTTCGGCCTTCCTCCCCATGCTCTCCAATCGCGGCTCACCATGGGGGGTCCGGACCTTTTCGCCGTAATGTTAAAACAAAAACTCGCGAATATCTCAGAAACGGTTCGATAGAATGTCGCAAATTTTGGTGTGAAAGGGCTCCTTAGATGTACCTACAAACTCTTCAAATTTGGTGGTCCTAGCTTCCATAGCTTTTTTATGGCGAATTTTTGAATGTTTAAAAAATAGCCCAAAAATCGAACGGAAATTCCCTACAGAAACTCCATTCGCGAATTTTAAAAATCCGAGATAGCCAAAATGTTGCTCTCAGTACATCAATTTAAAAAAAAAGTTTCTCTCTAGGCCCAATAGGACCCGACTTTCATAGGGTCAAAGTTCACGAATTTGACACATTTCGGCCGCGACAATTCCCTATAACCGTTGCACCGAATTTCAAACCGCTCACACATTACTTCCCATTGAGACACATGAACAATCCCCCGCAAGCGTTTTCTCGTAGCTCAATTTTTGACCCCGGCGCAAGCGACCGAAATTTCGATGGGGGACGTCCCAATGGTCACGGAAATGGGCCAAACTTTGACCCCCCATATCTCGGGCCCTAATTGTCCGATCGACTTGAAATTTGAAACGTGGCCTAACAGGGTTTGGCCTTCCTCCCCATGCTCGCCAATCGCGGCTCACCATGGGGAATCCGGGCCTTTTCGCCGTAATTTTAAAACAAAAACTCGCGAATATCTCCGAAACGGTTCGATAGAATGTCGCAAATTTTCGTGTGAAAGGGCTCCTTAGATTTACCTACAAACTCTCCAAATTTGGTGGTCCTAGCTTCCATACCTTTTTTATGGCGAATTTTTGAAGGTTTAAAAAATAGCCCAAAAATCGAACGGAAATTCCCTACAGAAACTCCATTCGCGAATTTTAAAAATCCGAGATAGCCAAAATGTTGCTCTCAGTACATCAATTTAAAAAAAAAAGTTTCTCTCTAGGCCCAATAGGACCCGAATTTCATAGGGTCAAAGTTCACGAATTTGACACATTTCGGTCGCGACAATTCCCTATAACCTTTGCACCGAATTTCAAACCGCTCACGCAGTACTTCCCATTGAGACACATGAGCAATCCCCCGCAAGCGTTTTGTCGTAGCTCAATTTTTGACCCCGGCGCATGCGCCCGAAATTTCGATGGCGGACGTCCCAATGGTCACGGAAATGGGCCAAACTTTGACCCCCATATCTCGGGCCCTAATTGTCCGATCGACTTGAAATTTGAAACATGGTCTAACAGGGTTTCGGCCTTCCTCCCCATGCTCGCCAAACGCGGCTCACCATGGGGGGTCCGGGCCTTTTCGCCGTAATGTTAAAACAAAAACTCGCGAATATCTCATAAACGGTTCGATAGAATGTCGCAAATTTTGGTGTGAAAGGGCTCCCTACATTTACCTACAAACCCTCCAAATTTGGTGGTCCTAGCTTCCATAGTTTTTTTATGGCGAATTTATGAATGTTTAAAAAATAGCCCAAAAATCGAACGGAAATTCCCTACAGAAACTCCATTCGCGAATTTTAAAAATCCGAGATAGCCAAAATGTTGCTCTCGAAGAGTACATCAATTTAAAAAAAAAGTTTCTCTCTAGGCCCAGTAGGACCCGACTTTCATAGGGTCAAATTTCACGAATTTGACACATTTCGGCCGCGACAATTCCCTATAACCGTTGCACCGAATTTCAAACCGCTCACACAGTACTTCCCATTGAGACACATGAACAATCCCCCGCAAGCGTTTTCTCGTAGCTCAATTTTTGACCCCGGCGCAAGCGACCGAAATTTCGATGGGGGCCGTCCCAATGTTAACGGAAATGGGCCAAACTTTGACCCCCCATATCTCGGGCCCTAATTGTCCGATCGACTTGAAATTCGAAACATGGCCTAACAGGGTTTCGGCCTTCCTCCCCATGCTCGCCAATCGCGGCTCACCATGGGGGGTCCGGGCCTTTTCGCCGTAACGCTAAAACAAAAACTCGCGAATATCTCAGTAACGGTTCGATAGAATGTCGCAAATTTTGGTGTGAAAGGGCTCCCTACATTTACCTACAAACCCTCCAAATTTGGTGGTCCTAGCTTCCATAGTTTTTTTATGGCGAATTTTTGAATGTTTAAAAAATAGCCCAAAAATCGAACGGAAATTCCCTACAGAAACTCCATTCGCGAATTTTAAAAATCCGAGATAGCCAAAATGTTGCTCTCGAAGAGTACATCAATTTAAAAAAAAAGTTTCTCTCTAGGCCCAGTAGGACCCGACTTTCATAGGGTCAAATTTCACGAATTTGACACATTTCGGCCGCGACAATTCCCTATAACCGTTGCACCGAATTTCAAACCGCTCACACAATACTTCCCATTGAAACACATGAACAATTCCCCGCAAGCGTTTTCTCGTAGCTCAATTTTTGACCCCGGCGCAAGCGACCGAAATTTCGATGGGGTCGTCCCAATGGTCACGGAAATGGGCCAAATTTTGATCCCCCATATCTCGTGCCCTAATTGTCCGATCGACTTGAAATTCGAAACATGGCCTAACAGGGTTTCGGCCTTCCTCCCCATGCTCGCCAATCGCGGCTCACCATGGGGGGTCCGGACCTTTTCGCCGTAATGTTAAAACAAAAACTCGCGAATATCTCAGAAACGGTTCGATAGAATGTCGCAAATTTTGGTGTGAAAGGGCTCCTTAGATGTACCTACAAACTCTTCAAATTTGGTGGTCCTAGCTTCCATAGCTTTTTTATGGCGAATTTTTGAATGTTTAAAAAATAGCCCAAAAATCGAACGGAAATTCCCTACAAAAACTCCATTCGCGAATTTTAAAAATCCGAGATAGCCAAAATGTTGCTCTCAGTACATCAATTTAAAAAAAAAGTTTCTCTCTAGGCCCAATAGGACCCGACTTTCATAGGGTCAAAGTTCACGAATTTGACACATTTCGGCCGCGACAATTCCCTATAACCGTTGCACCGAATTTCAAACCGCTCACACATTACTTCCCATTGAGACACATGAACAATCCCCCGCAAGCGTTTTCTCGTAGCTCAATTTTTGACCCCGGCGCAAGCGACCGAAATTTCGATGGGGGACGTCCCAATGGTCACGGAAATGGGCCAAACTTTGACCCCCCATATCTCGGGCCCTAATTGTCCGATCGACTTGAAATTTGAAACGTGGCCTAACAGGGTTTGGCCTTCCTCCCCATGCTCGCCAATCGCGGCTCACCATGGGGGGTCCGGGCCTTTTCGCCGTAATTTTAAAACAAAAACTCGCGAATATCTCAGAAACGGTTCGATAGAATGTCGCAAATTTTCGTGTGAAAGGGCTCCTTAGATTTACCTACAAACTCTCCAAATTTGGTGGTCCTAGCTTCCATACCTTTTTATGGCGAATTTTTGAAGGTTTAAAAAATAGCCCAAAAATCGAACGGAAATTCCCTACAGAAACTCCATTCGCGAATTTTAAAAATCCGAGATAGCCAAAATGTTGCTCTCGAAGAGTACATCAATTTAAAAAAAAAAGTTTCTCTCTAGGCCCAATAGGACCCGACTTTCATAGGGTCAAATTTCACGAATTTGACACATTTCGGCCGCGACAATTCCCTATAACCGTTGCACCGAATTTCAAACCGCTCACACAGTACTTCCCATTGAGACACATGAACAATCCCCCGCAAGCGTTTTCTCGTAGCTCAATTTTTGACCCCGGCGCAAGCGACCGAAATTTCGATGGGGGCCGTCCCAATGGTCACGGAAATGGGCCAAACTTTGACCCCCCATATCTCGGGCCCTAATTGTCCGATCGACTTGAAATTCGAAACATGGCCTAACAGGGTTTCGGCCTTCCTCCCCATGCTCGCCAATCGCGGCTCACCATGGGGGGTCCGGGCCTTTTCGCCGTAACCCTAAAACAAAAACTCGCGAATATCTCAGAAACGGTTCGATAGAATGTCGCAAATTTTGGTGTGAAAGGGCTCCCTAAATTTACCTACAAACCCTCCAAATTTGGTGGTCCTAGCTTCCATAGTTTTTTTATGGCGAATTTTTGAATGTTTAAAAAATAGCCCAAAAATCGAACGGAAATTCCCTACAGAAACTCCATTCGCGAATTTTAAAAATCCGAGATAGCCAAAATGTTGCTCTCGAAGAGTACATCAATTTAAAAAAAAAAGTTTCTCTCTAGGCCCAGTAGGACCCGACTTTCATAGGGTCAAATTTCACGAATTTGACACATTTCGGCCGCGACAATTCCCTATAACCGTTGCACCGAATTTCAAACCGCTCACACAATACTTCCCATTGAAACACATGAACAATTCCCCGCAAGCGTTTTCTCGTAGCTCAATTTTTGACCCCGGCGCAAGCGACCGAAATTTCGATGGGGTCGTCCCAATGGTCACGGAAATGGGCCAAATTTTGATCCCCCATATCTCGTGCCCTAATTGTCCGATCGACTTGAAATTCGAAACATGGCCTAACAGGGTTTCGGCCTTCCTCCCCATGCTCGCCAATCGCGGCTCACCATGGGGGGTCCGGACCTTTTCGCCGTAATGTTAAAACAAAAACTCGCGAATATCTCAGAAACGGTTCGATAGAATGTCGCAAATTTTGGTGTGAAAGGGCTCCTTAGATGTACCTACAAACTCTTCAAATTTGGTGGTCCTAGCTTCCATAGCTTTTTTATGGCGAATTTTTGAATGTTTAAAAAATAGCCCAAAAATCGAACGGAAATTCCCTACAGAAACTCCATTCGCGAATTTTAAAAATCCGAGATAGCCAAAATGTTGCTCTCAGTACATCAATTTAAAAAAAAAGTTTCTCTCTAGGCCCAATAGGACCCGACTTTCATAGGGTCAAAGTTCACGAATTTGACACATTTCGGCCGCGACAATTCCCTATAACCGTTGCACCGAATTTCAAACCGCTCACACATTACTTCCCATTGAGACACATGAACAATCCCCCGCAAGCGTTTTCTCGTAGCTCAATTTTTGACCCCGGCGCAAACGACCGAAATTTCGATGGGGGACGTCCCAATGGTCACGGAAATGGGCCAAATTGTGACCCCCCATATCTCGGGCCCTAATTGTCCGATCGACTTGAAATTTGAAACGTGGCCTAACAGGGTTTGGCCTTCCTCCCCATGCTCGCCAATCGCGGCTCACCATGGGGGGTCCGGGCCTTTTCGCCGTAATTTTAAAACAAAAACTCGCGAATATCTCCGAAACGGTTCGATAGAATGTCGCAAATTTTGGTGTGAAAGGGCTCCTTAGATTTACCTACAAACTCTCCAAATTTGGTGGTCCTAGCTTCCATACCTTTTTTATGGCGAATTTTTGAAGGTTTAAAAAATAGCCCAAAAATCGAACGGAAATTCCCTACAGAAACTCCATTCGCGAATTTTAAAAATCCGAGATAGCCAAAATGTTGCTCTCAGTACATCAATTTAAAAAAAAAGTTTCTCTCTAGGCCCAATAGGACCCGAATTTCATAGGGTCAAAGTTCACGAATTTGACACATTTCGGTCGCGACAATTCCCTATAACCTTTGCACCGAATTTCAAACCGCTCACGCAGTACTTCCCATTGAGACACATGAGCAATCCCCCGCAAGCGTTTTGTCGTAGCTCAATTTTTGACCCCGGCGCATGCGACCGAAATTTCGATGGCGGACGTCCCAATGGTCACGGAAATGGGCCAAACTTTGACCCCCATATCTCGGGCCCTAATTGTCCGATCGACTTGAAATTTGAAACATGGTCTAACAGGGTTTCGGCCTTCCTCCCCATGCTCGCCAAACGCGGCTCACCATGGGGGGTCCGGGCCTTTTCGCCGTAATGTTAAAACAAAAACTCGCGAATATCTCATAAACGGTTCGATAGAATGTCGCAAATTTTGGTGTGAAAGGGCTCCCTACATTTACCTACAAACCCTCCAAATTTGGTGGTCCTAGCTTCCATAGTTTTTTTATGGCGAATTTATGAATGTTTAAAAAATAGCCCAAAAATCGAACGGAAATTCCCTACAGAAACTCCATTCGCGAATTTTAAAAATCCGAGATAGCCAAAATGTTGCTCTCGAAGAGTACATCAATTTAAAAAAAAAGTTTCTCTCTAGGCCCAATAGGACCCGACTTTCATAGGGTCAAAGTTCACGAATTTGACACATTTCGGCCGCGACAATTCCCTATAACCGTTGCACCGAATTTCAAACCGCTCACACAATACTTCCCATTGAAACACATGAACAATTCCCCGCAAGCGTTTTCTCGTAGCTCAATTTTTGACCCCGGCGCAAGCGACCGAAATTTCGATGGGGGTCGTCCCAATGGTCACGGAAATGGGCCAAATTTTGACCCCCCATATCTCGGGCCCTAATTGTCCGATCGACTTGAAATTCGAAACATGGCCTAACAGGGTTTCGGCCTTCCTCCCCATGCTCGCCAATCGCGGCTCACCATGGGGGGTCCGGACCTTTTCGCCGTAATGTTAAAACAAAAACTCGCGAATATCTCAGAAACGGTTCGATAGAATATCGCAAATTTTGGTGTGAAAGGGCTCCTTAGATGTACCTACAAACTCTACAAATTTGGTGGTCCTAGCTTCAATAGCTTTTTTATGGCGAATTTTTGAATGTTTAAAAAATAGCCCAAAAATCGAACGGAAATTCCCTACAGAAACTCCATTCGCGAATTTTAAAAATCCGAGATAGCCAAAATGTTGCTCTCAGTACATCAATTTAAAAAAAAAGTTTCTCTCTAGGCCCAATAGGACCCGACTTTCATAGGGTCAAAGTTCACGAATTTGACACATTTCGGCCGCGACAATTCCCTATAACCGTTGCACCGAATTTCAAACCGCTCACACAGTACTTCCCATTGAGACACATGAACAATCCCCCGCAAGCGTTTTCTCGTAGCTCAATTTTTGACCCCGGCGCAAGCGACCGAAATTTCGATGGGGGACGTCCCAATGGTCACGGAAATGGGCCAAACTTTGACCCCCCATATCTCGGGCCCTAATTGTCCGATCGACTTGAAATTTGAAACATGGCCTAAAAGGGTTTCGGCCTTCCTCCCCATGCTCGCCAATCGCGGCTCACCATGGGGGGTCCGGGCCTTTTCGCCGTAACGTTAAACAAAAACTCGCGAATATCTCCGAAACGGTTCGATAGAATGTCGCAAATTTTCGTGTGAAAGGGCTCCTTAGATTTACCTACAAACTCTCCAAATTTGGTGGTCCTAGCTTCCATAGTTTTTTTATGGCGAATTTTTGAAGGTTTAAAAAATAGCCCAAAAATCGAACGGAAATTCCCTACAGAAACTCCATTCGCGAATTTTAAAAATCCGAGATAGCCAAAATGTTGCTCTCAGTACATCAATTTAAAAAAAAAGTTTCTCTCTAGGCGCAATAGGACCCGAATTTCATAGGGTCAAAGTTCACGAATTTGACACATTTCGGTCGCGACAATTCCCTATAACCTTTGCACCGAATTTCAAACCGCTCACGGAGTACTCCCCATTGAGACACATGAGCAATCCCCCGCAAGCGTTTTGTCGTAGCTCAATTTTTGACCCCGGGGCATGCGACCGAAATTTCGATGGCGGACGTCCCAATGGTCACGGAAATGGGCCAAACTTTGACCCCCATATCTCGGGCCCTAATTGTCCGATCGACTTGAAATTTGAAACATGGTCTAACAGGGTTCCGGCCTTCCTCCCCATGCTCGCCAAACGCGGCTCACCATGGGAGGTCCGGGCCTTTTCGCCGTAATGTTAAAACAAAAACTCGCGAATATCTCATAAACGGTTCGATAGAATGTCGCAAATTTTGGTGTGAAAGGGCTCCCTACATTTACCTACAAACCCTCCAAATTTGGTGGTCCTAGCTTCCATAGTTTTTTTATGGCGAATTTATGAATGTTTAAAAAATAGCCCAAAAATCGAACGGAAATTCCCTACAGAAACTCCATTCGCGAATTTTAAAAATCCGAGATAGCCAAAATGTTGCTCTCGAAGAGTACATCAATTTAAACAAAAAGTTTCTCTCTAGGCCCAGTAGGACCCGACTTTCATAGGGTCAAATTTCACGAATTTGACACATTTCGGCCGCGACAATTCCCTATAACCGTTGCACCGAATTTCAAACCGCTCACACAGTACTTCCCATTGAGACACATGAACAATCCCCCGCAAGCGTTTTCTCGTAGCTCAATTTTTGACCACGGCGCAAGCGACCGAAATTTCGATGGGGGTTCTCCCAATGGTCACGGAAATGGGCCAAATTTTGACCCCCCATATCTCGTGCCCTAATTGTCCGATCGACTTGAAATTCGAAACATGGCCTAACAGGGTTTCGGCTTTCCTCCCCATGCTCGCCGATCGCGGCTCACCATGGGGGGTCCGGGCCTTTTCGCCGTAATGTTAAAACAAAAACTCGCGAATATCTCAGAAACGGTTCGATAGAATGTCGCAAATTTTGGTGTGAAAGGGCTCCCTACATTTACCTACAAACCCTCCAAATTTGGTGGTCCTAGCTTCCATAGTTTTTTTATGGCGAATTTTTGAAGGTTTAAAAAATAGCCCAAAAATCGAACGGAAATTCCCTACAGAAACTCCATTCGCGAATTTTCAAAATCCGAGATAGCCAATATGTTGCTCTCGAAGAGTACATCAATTTAAAAAAAATGTTTCTCTCTAGGATCAATAGGACCCGACTTTCATAGGGTCAAAGTTCACGAATTTGACACATTTCGGCCGCGACAATTCCCTTTAACCGTTGCACCGAATTTCAAACCGCTCACACAGTACTTCCCATTGAGACACATGAACAATCCCCCGCAAGCGTTTCCTCGTAGCTCAATTTTTGACCCCGGCGCAAGCGACCGAAATTTCGATGGGGGCCGTCCCAATGGTCACGGAAATGGGCCAAACTTTGACCCCCCATATCTCGGGCCCTAATTGTCAGATCGACTTGAAATTCGAAACATGGCCTAACAGGGTTTCGGCCTTCCTCCCCATGCTCGCCAATCGCGGCTCACCATGGGGGGTCCGGGCCTTTTCGCCGTAACGCTAAAACAAAAACTCGCGAATATCTCAGAAACGGTTCGATAGAATGTCGCAAATTTTGGTGTGAAAGGGCTCCCTACATCTACCTACAAACCCTCCAAATTTGGTGGTCTTAGCTTCCATAGTTTTTTTATGGCGAATTTTTGAATGTTTAAAAAATAGCCCAAAAATCGAACGGAAATTCCCTACAGAAACTCCATTCGCGAATTTTAAAAATCCGAGATAGCCAAAATGTTGCTCTCATTACATCAATTTAAAAAAAAGTTTCTCTCTAGGTCCAATAGGACCCGACTTTCGTAGGGTCAAAGTTCACGAATTTGACACATTTCGGCCGCGACAATTCACTATAACCGTTGCACCGAATTTCAAACCGCTCACACAGTACTTCCCATTGAGACACATGAACAATCCCCCGCAAGCGTTTTCTCGTAGCTCAATTTTTGACCTCAGCGCAAGCGACCGAAATTTCGATGGGGGCCGTCCCAATGGTCACGAAAATGGGCCAAACTTTGACCCCCATATCTCGGGCCCTAATTATCCGATCGACTTGAAATTTGAAACGTGGCCTAACAGGGTTTCGGCCTTCCTCCCCATGCTCGCCAATCGCGGCTCACCATGTGGTGTCCGGGCCTTTTCGCCGTAATTTTAAAATAAAACTCGCGAATATCTCAGAAACGGTTAGATAGAATGTCGCAAATTTTGGTGTGAAAGGGCTCCCTAGATTTACCTACAAACCCTCCAAATTTGGTGGTCCTAGCTTCCATACCTTTTTTATGGCGAATTTTTGAAGGTTTAAAAATAGCCCAAAAATCGAACGGAAATTCCCTACAGAAACTCCATTCGCGAATTTTAAAAATCCGAGATAGCCAAAATGTTGCTCTCAGTACATCAATTTAAAAAAAAAGTTTCTCTCTAGGCCCAATAGGACCCGAATTTCATAGGGTCAAAGTTCACGAATTTGACACATTTCGGTCGCGACAATTCCCTATAACCTTTGCACCGAATTTCAAACCGCTCACGCAGTACTTCCCATTGAGACACATGAGCAATCCCCCGCAAGCGTTTTGTCGTAGCTCAATTTTTGACCCCGGCGCATGCGACCGAAATTTCGATGGCGGACGTCCCAATGGTCACGGAAATGGGCCAAACTTTGACCCCCATATCTCGGGCCCTAATTGTCCGATCGACTTGAAATTCGAAACATGGCCTAACAGGGTTTCGGCCTTCCTCCCCATGCTCGCCAATCGCGGCTCACCATGGGGGGTCCGGACCTTTTCGCCGTAATGTTAAAACAAAAACTCGCGAATATCTCAGAAACGGTTCGATAGAATGTCGCAAATTTTGGTGTGAAAGGGCTCCTTAGATGTACCTACAAACTCTTCAAATTTGGTGGTCCTAGCTTCCATAGCTTTTTTATGGCGAATTTTTGAATGTTTAAAAAATAGCCCAAAAATCGAACGGAAATTCCCTACAGAAACTCCATTCGCGAATTTTAAAAATCCGAGATAGCCAAAATGTTGCTCTCAGTACATCAATTTTAAAAAAAAGTTTCTCTCTAGGCCCAATAGGACCCGACTTTCATAGGGTCAAAGTTCACGAATTTGACACATTTCGGCCGCGACAATTCCCTATAACCGTTGCACCGAATTTCAAACCGCTCACACAGTACTTCCCATTGAGACACATGAACAATCCCCCGCAAGCGTTTTCTCGTAGCTCAATTATTGACCCCGGCGCAAGCGACCGAAATTTCGATGGGGGACGTCCCAATGGTCACGGAAATGGGCCAAACTTTGACCCCCCATATCTCGGGCCCTAATTGTCCGATCGACTTGAAATTTGAAACATGGCCTAACAGGGTTTCGGCCTTCCTCCCCATGCTCGCCAATCGCGGCTCACCATGGGGGGTCCGGGCCTTTTCGCCGTAATGTTAAAACAAAAACTCGCGAATATCTCCGAAACGGTTCGATAGAATGTCGCAAATTTTCGTGTGAAAGGGCTCCTTAGATTTACCTACAAACTCTCCAAATTTGGTGGTCCTAGCTTCCATAGTTTTTTTATGGCGAATTTTTGAAGGTTTAAAAAATAGCCCAAAAATCGAACGGAAATTCCCTACAGAAACTCCATTCGCGAATTTTAAAAATCCGAGATAGCCAAAATGTTGCTCTCAGTACATCAATTTAAAAAAAAAGTTTCTCTCTAGGCCCAGTAGGACCCGACTTTCATAGGGTCAAATTTCACGAATTTGACACATTTCGGCCGCGACAATTCCCTATAACCGTTGCACCGAATTTCAAACCGCTCACACAATACTTCCCATTGAAACACATGAACAATTCCCCGCAAGCGTTTTCTCGTAGCTCAATTTTTGACCCCGGCGCAAGCGACCGAAATTTCGATGGGGGCCGTCCCAATGGTCACGGAAATGGGCCAAACTTTGACCCCCATATCTCGGGCCCTAATTATCCGATCGACTTGAAATTTGAAACGTGGCCTAACAGGGTTTCGGCCTTCCTCCCCATGCTCGCCAATCGCGGCTCACCATGTGGTGTCCGGGCCTTTTCGCCGTAATTTTAAAACAAAACTCGCGAATATCTCAGAAACGGTTCGATAGAATGTCGCAAATTTTGGTGTGAAAGGGCTCCCTAGATTTACCTACAAACCCTCCAAATTTGGTGGTCCTAGCTTCCATAGTTTCTTTATGGCGAATTTTTGAATGTTTAAAAAATAGCTCAAAAATCGAACAGAAATTTCCTACAGAAACTCCATTCGCGAATTTTAAAAATCCGAGTAGCCAAAATGTTGCTCTCGAAGAGTACATCAATTTGAAAAAAAAAATTCTCTCTAGGCCCAATAGGACCCGACTTTCATAGGGTCAAATTTCACGAATTTGACACATTTCGGCGGCGACAATTCCCTATAACCGTTGCACCGAATTTCAAACCGCTCACACAGTACTTCCCATTGAGACATATGAACAATGCCCCGCAAGCGTTTTTTCGTGGTTCGAGTCTTGGCGATAGCACTGCTCATTTTTCACTTCTCCTGCTTTCAAACAATTCCTAATGTCTTCTCTACAAAATATTATACTTTATTTAGATTGTCTTTCTCAGGAAGCAAGACTGCAAATTACGTAAAATAAGAATATATTCGACATTAATTTCAATTTGTTTTTTTTTTTATCGATGACACATAGAGATATTATTTATTTTGAAGCAACAGGACATGGAAAATGAGCAATGGTCTCGCCGGGACACGAACCTGGACCTCTCGAATACGCGCCCAGTGTGCTAAAGTGTACTACAATTGTGCGTAAGCAAACAGTCTTAAAACTGAACTCTTTCACAATACAGTTTGGTTAACCTTTTTTAAAATGTAATTTTGCGCATTAAAATTAGGAGTTTGAAAACGAAAATTTCGTTTTAATGATAGACACATGTAAGATTCATTAATGGAATACTTTAAAAACTGCTGTGATAAATACTGATAATATTTACACCGATTTTTAAATCTTTCATAGCTCATTCGTCAGAAAATAATGCGAAAATGCAAAAATTTATAAAACGTGTGAATTTTTTTTTTTTATTTGAACTTCCCCTTGATTAAGGAGTTCACACCATTAATTGTCAATCATCTCTTTTTATAACCTAAATGTTAGTAGTAAAATATTCAGCAAGAATTAGACTATCGGTTGTAAAACAGGTTCTTGACCTTAATTTCTCACTATCTAAAATCCAGTCGAATTACTTCGAAATACACTTAATGAATGAGAATGTTTGGATAAGTAATTTCATAATAATCATAGCTTTAAATAGCAAATAGTATCATAAAAAACGCCACTGGGCTGAAGTCACCCAGTACTGTCGCCCTGTGTTATACTTAAAACAATTAAATAATGAAGAATCTGCATGTTTTTGTAAAAACACAAAGGTACTTAGAGCCATCCAATTCTGAGTAATGTAAACCTCCATCCGAACATGGACACCTGAAAGCCCAAACTTTGAATGTCCAATTTGTTTTTTTATCTATTTCATAATATGTAAAACTTTAAAATTGAATTTTTCATTAACAAACTCAACGATTTCAAAGAGAGCTGTGGCAACACTATACGGAATAAAACATTTTTATCTGCAACTGACTAGTCTGTCTATCGAAAATCCTAAAGATGTGCTGTTTTTAAATAGTTTGTGCTTTTAGTGTTGAATGGAATTTTACGCGGCGTGACCGCTAGGAGCGTGATATTTAATAAATAAAATGAATACACAGAACGTTAATAATTAAAAGACAAAAAAGAGTTTCGTGAAGCCGAATTCAAATGATTAACTGAAAAAAGACTGAAGAGAAAAAAGTATGCCAATATTTACGCCTCGTCGAGAATTCAAAGATGTACAGCTGTCGTGCTTTTGAAATTTTTGTAATTTTTATGACAGTCCTTTTAAGAGCATTCTGGCTAACGACGTTTGTGCTACAATATTAAAAAACAGCATATTTTTGGAATGACCGATCGACTACCCTAAAGAGGTGGAGATTAAAATACTTTATTCGGTACACTGTTGTCTCTACTAGCTTCGAAATCGTTGAGTATTTTAATCAAAAATTCCTTAGAGTTTTAGAAAATATGAAGCAGATAATAAAACAAACTGTAAATTCAGCATTCCTACTTGCAGGTGGAGCACAACGCTAATCGAAATTGGCTGGCTCTAGATACTGTTGTTTATTCTCAGTGCGAGAAATATACATACATTCAATGCAGATTCTTCATTATTTAATTTCTTTAAATTCAAGACAGGGCGATCATATTGGGTGGCAACAATTTCAAAAGTGATTGAACGCTTTTGTGATTCAAAGCAAAATATTGTTTGGAGACTTCCTGTGCTAACACCACACTGCGTTACGTCCGTATTACTTTTCGGACTGTTGCCACCTAATACTATCGCCCTGTGTAATACTTAAAGCAATTAAATTATGAAGAATCGGCATGAATGTATGTTTCTCGCATTGTGTTAAAACAACTCTACCTAGAGCCATCAAATTTTGAATATGTGGAATTATATGGAAGCCCAAACGTGCCCAATCGTTCGACCTACACTGCTGCACCCTTAGGCACTGCACTCACTTATTTAGGGTAGGGATGCTCCGAGGAGGTCTTTATAATCAGCCTAACAAAATCCAATCCATTACTGAGAAGCAAACACGAACTGTCATTCTAAGTAAAATTTCCCCAAGTGAGCTGCACATTAACCTTTTGTAACGACTTATGATTGATTTCAGGCCTAAGGAGTAGCAGATACAACAATAAAACAGTCAAGATTCATTTACAGGGAAGTAGAAATGAAGACATAAAAAAGATATTACGCTTTCCGTTAATCTGTTTCTGTTGTACTTGGAAATATCTCAGTTTTACGTTCCGTAGAAAATTAGGCATTTTCACAAACTGCACGATAAATGCGGTGGTAGCACAACGTAGCGGGAACTTACGTGACACGGAAAATGTTCAAGTTAGGTAATTTAATTAGGTTAGGTTATTTGGTGAAGCAAATAATACTATCCGCGGAAGAGGAGGGATGCCTCCGTGAAGAATTTTCTAAGGAAAAGTGGCTCTTATTCACGTTGCCTATACTGAGACCCATGAATGCGAGCAAAGCAACTAGCACATTTGCCTGCAATAGAATCCAGTCTAGATCGAACTACGAGTACTCAGCCGTCTTAAAAACTCAGAGATTATAATTGTGTTTCAGAAAACTGCAAACAAATCTGCAAAGGCAGATATAGTACTTCGCTTACACTGTTGTACAAAAATTTATTTGTATTTATAAATTTATAGCACCTCATAGCAGCGCAGAAAACTTCAGAACAAAATAACACAAAAACTCAAGTAATTTACAAAAACAAACTTACAATATTCACATTTATTTATAATTTATCAAACTATATAAAAAAATTATATTTCATTCATACGTTTTATGTGTAATTTCCAGGTGCTTCTGCACCTGGAAATTAAGGACCATTAACGAAAAAAAATTAAGGACCTGTCTGCAAAAGGGAACTGAATAAGTTCAATTAAAGATATTATCTATGGCTAAACTTAATTTTCTAACACCATCCTAAGAATAAACTAGATCCCTAAGCAGGATGCATTATTATTTTTCCGTCGGGGTATTTAAATTTATTTTGTTGTTCTAAAAAAAAAAAAAAATGGCTTTCGCTAAAGTACATGATAGAGATCTCGGGAAAAAAGCTGAAAAGTTATAGTTAGATACAAATGATCTTACGATCATTTTTTTAAACTTAAATTGAATATTTTTGAGTTTATGTCGATTAGTCGATTAATCATCTCCAAATGCTGATTGAAAAGGTAATTAAAAATATCTCATGTGTACACCATATGACTTCCTTGTACGGAATATTAAATTATACGAAATTTTCCTGCATTTCATTTAAACATGTGAATTTAACAGATAACGAATTTTGAATTAAATCTACTTCGTGGATAGTGCATAGACCACAATAGAATAAATGCACTCTTTGGAGTTCACTATATTTATTTACCATAGGGTATTATATTTATTTATATAATTACCATAGTGTATTATACCATATTATACCATAGGGTTTTATATTACCATAGGTTATTATATTATTATAGGCACTATATTTATTTACCACACTTCGGCACTAGATTCGCTTAACAACTTTACATCTCATTCATTTTATTTAGCGTTACAGCTGAAGCAATAAAGACTGGGACAATAAAGCCTGAATTATATTAGTTATTTATGTCTTTTTCTTGCACATGCTTAAGGCTTATCAGATAAAAAAATACTTATGTCAATTCAGATAAATAAATTCCCACATATACTTATTGAGCCTTATTGAGGGCCGGCGCTTACCGCCTGATGCAGTTTCTGTAGGTCCTAAATTCTGGGACTCGGCGCGGTCATACGAACCCTGGTTATTATCAGTTATTCTTAATTCAAATAGCCCTAAATGTAATCTTTGGGCCTATGAGTATCATCAACAAAATCTATTTTCAGCATATGAAAAGAAAGTTTGAGTTAATGTTTCCTCGTCAACATTTTTTAGCGCATTTAACTTAAATCGTCGCCAAGCGTAAAAGGTTAAATTATTATTCAATTGCTAACATAAAAAAATTGTTTACACATCGCTACATAAGTCATTACTTGAGTTGTCATGTTTTGATAAACATTCCGTGATGAAAGAAAAGTATCATAAATAACAATTCGCCAGGTTGGCGTCAGATGAACGATGTATCTATGTTAAGGTGACCACATTTCGAAATTCGGGATTCCTTTGAAATAAGTAGGATATTAAGGGGGGAACACTTCCTGTTGCGTGTTCAAGTACTTCAGATTATTTAACGACTTTTTGGAATCCATTAATTAATTCATTTTAGATGACAGGAAGTTTGAGAGGAAACCTTCAAGAATATAATATGTCATTTTTTCATCATAATACGTCATTATAATATAGCCCCACAGAGCCTCTCATTACTTCGTTTTAGCCTGAAAGGAAAATTTCAGTTATAAACAAATAGATCATTTACGCGATTTTGCTATGAACGGTTAAAAGAATCAAGACGTTAAGCCATTAATTCATTTCAGATCATAGGAAGTTTCAAAAGAAACTTTCAAGAATCAACCAGCAAAATGACATATTTCTCTGTAATTATAGTCTTGAATTATTGACTTTTCTCTAACGGATTTTCTATTTTGTTTATTTACTGCTGAATATGATAAAATTTATGAGTAGTTAATATAGAAGAAAAACTCAACTAAATGTTAACTTAGGCATAAAAAAAGCTTGTTCATGGATGGATTACAAAAAGAGCTTTATTCTAGTTCAGCCAGAGCCGCCGCGTTAGGGGGTGGCAAAATTGTTCACCGCACAAAAGCGCCTGGGCCGGGGCGGGAGCCAAAATTGACAGTACTTATAGTTTTTTAATTTAATGTTACTAAATAAAAGTTGTTAATTATACGATTGCAATTTTGCATGTTTTATATTTTCTAAGCAATAAAATGAGATTTTATTTTATTTTAATTTTAATTTTACTTTACTTTTGTTTTCGTTTCTGCGGGTTGTTTTCGTTCGTGACAAACAAAATAAAATATGAACAATAAAAACACGTCCTGTGTGGAGTGTGTTAAAAATCTAAGAATTTGTAACATGTAACAACAGGAATTGAAAATGATTTGTATCAGCATCTATTTATTATTTATGAGAAGCTGTTGCGGCTTAACGTCGTTGTTTAGTTTGCTTTTTTTTTTTTTTTTTTTTTTTTGCAGTGATAATATACATACATTTTTTAATGTGGCAACCAAACGTCGCTATTGAAAATTATCATTGTATTCTCAACTTAAATATATTTTCATCACTTTAAGGGCACCAAAAGAAAAAAAAAGTCTGTAGCACAAAATAGAAAAATAAAATTGCAACGAGAGGAAGCTAATCAGAAACTGGCGGTATCTCTAAATGAATATCTCAGAAACACAATATTAATTTAATAATTTATTAGACTTTTCTTTATCTCTTTACATTTTTTCACAATGTAAATTTATTATTTAGATACTTATTTATTGATTTAATTAATTATTTATTTTATTAAATTAAATTAATTTATTATTTCAGTGATTTAATAAATTTAAATTAATCTTAATTAAAATTTATTATTTAATTATTTTAATTTTTAGTTATTTTATTCATTTACTTTTTTTCTTTCCTTCCTCACAGTTTTCCATAAGGCTGGGCACTTCTAATTTTAAATATTGAGCCCTGAACGAAGTACAACATTTTTATCTGTAGTGATGCTAAGGTTTTCCAGAACCCGAATTTGTTGTTCCAGATTATCATACTACGCACATAAGTTATTAGAAGAATTACTAGAATTTTCATTTCTGAAGAAATACTTTAACAATAATCCTCTCTCATAAACTCGCACATGACAATCCTCTTTCAAAACATTCTTTAATTTCCCCATGAAATTTTCGTAATTCAAGCTTTGGAAATTTAAATGTATATTTGCATGCATTCTCATTAACAGAATCATTCAAAATCAAACCTCGAACACTTACGTTTTGTAGATTCTGAAAAATTCCTTGTCTCGAATTCGGTAGCATCAAATTCTGCTTCAATTTAATTTTCGATCAGTGTGCTGAGAAAACGTATGCGCATACCTTCCACATATTCAGCTTTTGAAACGAAAGCTTTAAGCTCTGATTGTAATTCAGAAAAACTATCTCACTTTCCTTTAAAATTTCATCTAAAATGGAGAATCAGTGAATCTCTTTTACAAGTTTAAAACCTTCTTCCCCTTTCATTTTAATACTTGCATTCCAAATAAATGCATGCTGTGTAGCACCGAGTGTACCAGAAAAGTATTCTTGTTGAAAATAAGTTTGTATCTTAAATCAATACAACACTCATATGAGTGATATTATGTAATTTTGTATTTATGCTGTGCCATTTTTTCATACACAAATTTCGTACTGTATCTGCCTGCACATGTTTATATCTTTTAATTATGGTACCTAATTTATACTAAGGATTTCTTAGATAATCTCTTAAGATCTTAATAATCTTAATAATAAGATTAAGATCTTAATAATAAGATAATAATAATCTCTTAAGATTATACACGAAACTAATACACAGCTATTTTAATTTCCGAGCATGTAAAGGTACAAGGAATAAGGTAAGTTTTTAAAACATACACCATATAAGGAAAAAAATGAGGCATGCGTTTCATAAAGCTTTATTTGAAAAGTAATTGATAAGGTTACAAACAAAATAATATTCAATAAATAATCAAATGATTCTCACAAATCAACATCTCTCTTTGAAAGTGAGTAAAAGATATTAAAAAAAACAACTGGAAAAAAACTGTGCACTGATATTTAAGTAAATTTATAACGTAGAAGAAATGGTCAGGCTTAGAAAAGTTGTAACTGCGCATTTTGTGTTTATGAAAGGTATCTTTTTCAGAAGGCGTTTACACCTTGGTAGGTGTACTTAGTAGATTATCTTTTTCATAGGTGTCTTTTTTTCAGTATGTTGAGGAAATGTTAAAACCATGATTGAAAAAAATATAGAGAGAGTGCATTATGAACAAGTATAGCAGTGTTTCCGATCCCCTAAGGCCTCTACTACAGGAAAATAATGTCTTAATTAAAAGCTATAAAATGTGCCATCATATTTCAAATTTATTCATCATATTTCATATTCCGACAGGTAAATCTCGCTAAGGGGTTAAACCAGATATGGGTAAATACTTTAAACCGCTAGCCAAAAAAATCTTTTTTTTAGTGCTTTCGTTTAGGTGATTACAGCAAAACCTCGAGGGCTATTTATCTAAGAGGAGGGGTGCCTTCGTTGAGGACTTTTGAAAGGAAACTGACTCGTATACACGCTACACATGGGCAAAACCACGAAAACGCCCGTGCAGCAGCCCGTTCGCGAGATTCGAACCTCGGAGCGAACTACCAGTGTCCGGCGACTTCACCACTCAATTGTTGGTGGAAGCTCTTTTTTTAGTGCATCAAACGAAAAAAGCCGTGACAGCCATGCGCAGTGCCCTTCTTGTTTGCAAGGGAAGACAGGGAAAGGCAAAACGTCCTACCCTGTAGAGATTGGGAAAAAAAATACAGTTACAGTTTAAAAAATCTCACCACTGGGTTGCACGGATGCTGAAATTTTATACGCAGTGACCTGAAGCTCTCAAACGATGATATAATTAACATACTATTTTTTTTGCTGTCTTTTTCACAATACAGTCTCTTACAAGAGTACGTTCATATACAAATAGGAATTTCAGTTGAACTAAATGCTATGAAGCAATATATGTAGTGTTTTTCTATTTAATGACCATCCACTGCAACACACTTATTCGAAAGTTTTGTAAATTCCAGAAGAATAGAAGTCCTTTCAAACTGCATGCTGACCCACTCGGAGGCAGCGTTAATGACCTGCACATGTTAGATATCAGTTTCACCACTTCATGCTTATTCGTGTTGGTTTTGGAGTAAAAACGTCTATTCGCATTTCATCATAGGTTACCTAATGGCTCTAAAATCTTGTCCGCATGCTTTCAATAAAGTTGCGGATTTTGTGGTACTGTAACTAATCTTCTCTCTTCGTGCCCAAGCATCAGAGAACGAAGGACCCACATTTGTTTCACCTTGATGAAAATTATAAGACGATCTTTAACTAATGTTTGCACACTACCAATAATAGTTAAAATTTCTTGGCGATTTCTCTGACGTCATTCTCCATCGACCCGAACGAGTGCTCCAATGGCAAGTCTTCTTCGGCTTAGGACGCTGGTCGACGAATCTCTCTTTTTTTTTTCCTCCTCCCAAATGGCCGGCACTTACCTATACTGGCATCGGCCACTCCTAAGGCCGAATGTGGTGGTCTTTTTAAATTATGGAGGTACTTAACAGGTGTGCCACCCTTGCCTCCTATAAAGGGACAAACAATTTTTACATCCATGCCTTCTCTGAGATTCGAACCCAGGCCCTTCGGTATCGCAGTCAGACTCTCCTAACTACTGTACCGTCTGGGCGGCGGTCAGCGAATATCTTTCATTATAGCTCACCTTCTTTAAAGGGATGTCCGCGGGAACATCGCAAGAGAACACTTCTCGGATCAAACAAAGCAAAGGAAAATATCAGCGAACAGCACATTGCAGAAAAACAGAAAGTAAGGAGAAATCATCGTCGCAGAAAACAAAATGGATGGAAAATTTCGCAGTAACGTGGTCAGTAACGTTCGCAGTTTCAAACGTGGTGGTAGAAAATATCGTAATAAAAAATAAAGCAACTGCAGATCCCCTAGAAACCTAGAGGAATTCGTTGGAACGTATGTCTCGGCTAGCTACGTGGAACAATTTTATATCTTAGATGAAAATATTGCACTTGATGCTGTGGTCCTCGTAGGTTTCTTTCAAGCAACCGGTCAACCAGTCAGACATCGCGAAAGCGAAACTCCCCAGAAATGTTTTATTCGAGATTCTATTGAGAATAGGTTGTAGATATGATATCATTCAAATCTTCTAGCATGCTTGTTGTATTCCTGGTTTTGAAAGGGTTGGCTTATTAAGTTATGCAAAGTCTCCAGGGCTATATGCCTAAAGGGGGAGGGATTTCGTAAGACTTGCTAAGGGAAACTGGCTCGTATACATGTTACACATTGGGAAAACCACGGAAACGCCCATGCTGCCAGCCCGTTCGCGGGCTTCGAACCTCGGACCGAACTACCAGTGTTCAGCGACTTTACCGCTCGGCAATTGGTGACCTCCCTGTCTTTGCAAGGGAAAACTATATTGTGCAACCTTACTTCAACTTATAAAGACTGGGTTTTATTTTATCTTTCAATATTATAAAGTTAAAACTTTTTTCACGTGGGAGAATTAATAACTATTTCTTCGTTTTCTCTCATTTTCTCTTTCTCTCATTTTCTCACTTTGTTTTCTCTCATTCCTACGAAAGGCTTCATAGAAATGATCTGATTTTTTAAAATGGGAGGATGGGGCCGTTTAAAAAAAGAGTCACCAAAAATAAAAATGCAATTTTTAATCTGTAGGATCATTAGGATTTTTGAAGCAAGAAACGTGAAAAATGAGCAATGCCTCGCCGGGACTCGAACCTGCACCTCTCGAATACGCGCCGAGTGTGCTCACCGTTACACCACGAAGGCATGCAGAAAGGAGGGAGAAAACATAAATCATTGAAATAAAAACATTTTGTTGTGTTAAGGTAAAACTTAACTATGCATCTACTAACATACAAAATAGTTGATTTTTAAAACTGAACTTTTTATAAACCGTTTCACTTGTTCACTCAAATAATTATTTACATGAAAGTGTTCTAAATATCATAAGTACTGTTCCCATCCCTCTACCATAAAAAAGATAAAACTATCTACTGCTTATGTTGTTAATTAAAGGATTACTTAAACATTTTTAAGACATTTAATTTTTACAAAATCGTGATTTTTTAGTTTGGATTATTTGTATTAATTATTTTCATTGCAAAGACAAGTAATATTTATGAAAATTTTGCTGGAGTTTGGAAATTATTTTAAAATTTGAAGTAGAATTTCGTATTAAACATTTTATGTTAAAATTTTACGAAGTATTGATCAATAACCCATATTAATTAATTTCACGATATATGTTAGAAAAAAATGTAAATACCACTATAATCAAATCTGATATCCTAAATTTTGAAAGTGATCATATAGATAGTAGAAATTTTCTTTTTTTTCAGAGCAATTTCAATAAAGCATATTTTATCATTTGCTTCAAATAATTCTTGGAATTTTTTCTTCTAATAAAAATATCTTCCTTTAAAAGAATTATAAAATCAACCAAAAATAAATAAATAAATAAATAAATGGTTAATCTTTGGATTATGGTAACTTGGCGATTTTTTGGCGAAAATTTGGCGACAAAGCCTACTACAGCAAACTGCTAGTTTTTGTTTGGACGTCATTTTGTTTTCACGAAAAACTCAACATTTTTTTCCAACAATTTCCTAGCCGAATTACGCTTATGCTAGAACTTTTATGGAACAAATGTGCTTAATCATGACGAAGATTAGGCGCGAAATTCGGAGAAAGTGCAGAATCGCCCACTGCTTGCCGCATTTTTAAGAATTGCACATACACGTTATCGTCCATGTACACGTCGACCTATTTTGACTTAAAAAAACATCCCAGAATTGCACAAAAATGGCATTGCGCACACTCTTCACTTTATCCATGTACACTGCTAAAGTCCTAGCTAGTAACCTTTATCGCCTTACCAAAATGTCGCCAAACTACCTGTTACCATATTCCAAAGATTAGCCTAATAAATTTTTGTAAGTCATAAATAGATTACAATCTACCGTCAGGAGAAAAGAGAAGTAAAACAAATAAATCTATTTTTCTGAAAACTGATTATAAATTGTGGTTCGTCAAATAAGTATTTAACGTTTCGTTTTATCATCCTAGACTAAATGCACTTTCACCTAAATTTATCATTACAAACTAAAATTTTCTTTAGTCAAAGAATATGCCTGTACAGATTCTAAAAACAGGAAATTGTGACTTGCAATTTCAGAGCAAGAAAGTATGCGCTTGTGCATTTTCTAAAGACTGTGACATAGGAGTTCAAAGATAAATAGTTTAGTTAAATATTTAGTGCACCTTCATTTATTTTAATAATTATCAGAATTTGCAGACGTAGAAAATATGCATAGGTATACAAAGAAAAACATTGTCAAAATATATTCCCAGTTACTTAGAAAATCATTTTTACAATACACCTGCGTTTTTGCAGAAATCAATAGTAGCATCACTTTGCCCACCGGTAGTAAAATACTAAATAACATAAGCGTTCACTATACACTACGAGTTCAGATCTTGAAAGAGAGTTTCTTTGACGGTTGATTCAGCTCCTCGTACCGATGAATGACCGGATCTGCTAACTCTTGTGCAACTTCGAACAAAAATCGATACTGATCCTGCGGAAAATAAAGAAATTAAGTAGGAATTTTGCTCATAAAAATACTGACATAGGAAAAATAAATATGAAGAAAAAAAAAAAAGTGTCTGAAAGCTATCAGATTTTATATAACGCCCAAAAGGGATTTTTCAACGTTTTGTGTGTTTTCTTTATTTATTAAATATCTTGTTCTTCGCATTTAAACCATAAAATTCAATTCAACAGCAATAGTACAAAATATTTAAAAGCAGCATATCTTTGGAATTTCTGATACACAGTCTCGCGCGCTGGAGATAAAAATGTTTTTCTTTTCGTACAGTGTTGCCATTGCTGGCTTTGAAATCGTCGAGTTTGTTAATCAAAAATTCCTTTAATGTTTGACAAAATATGAAATAGCTAATATAACAAATTCTGAATTTCGAATTTGGGCTTCCAGATGCCCATCTACGTTATTCAAACTTGGATGCTTTTGGATTAGATGCAAAATTGGATGCTCAAAATTGCCTTTTATATTAATTTTTCTATACTTACGTAGTCACACAACCATTTTAGTAGAAGTTACCAAAATTTCAAAAATGTGCCAAACTCTGGCAACCATGCTCATAACAATCCTTTAGTTAAGCAACGCCGCCATTTTCGTATGCGTTCTCTTTTGTTCTATTCCAAGTTCCAGCAGTGTTTTTAAACAAACTGTGACATATTTTTGCCTTAGCTTTAAAATACGAATTTAAGGAATTTTCCAACAATGGAAGAAACAGCAGTGAACTTTCTGCAGGAATACAGAATTTCGATGAAACTTTTCTAAAGGGAACAAAGAGGAAATCAGTTTTCCAGACAGCCGCTGTTGTCGCGTTTTGCATAAAGCCGAGTCTTCGGAATTCCCTGCTGTGGGTTTAAGCAAGTTTAAGCAAAAAATGATCGCTGTGTACCTCGGGGAAAAAACAGCGCACAAAAATTACAGAAAGATTTCAATAAGACTGTGTATTCTTTTTAATACAACATATTCAAGAGTAAAATTTTGCATTTTAAATTGCTAAAATATGTTTTCTTTATATGTGTTGATAATTTTGACCAACTATAAATATCGATAGTAAAAACAAGAGAATACGCAAAAGCCACCAATAAGTAGCTTATACTTCTTAACTGGTAAAAAATTGTCAGATTGCGCCAAGGTTGTTGCATTAATACGTAAGTAATAATTTTTTCACCGTTCTGCAATAAACAAGCTTAATTGTTTTAGATAGAGACCCGTTAATCCTAACTTAACCGATCCTTCGGGAGAATCTCCATCAGAACCGGAATTTAACCGCACAAAATTACATAGTTATCTATATCGTGCCGAATAAATGTGGGCGAAACCGCTCTTTTATGGAATTAGATCCGAAACTTTGGCTTACCGAAATGAGTCGGTTGTTTATGACTCACGTCTCATTAATAATAACCGTGATGAATAAAGCTCGGCAATGGGGAATGAATCAGGATCAGAGTATGAGAATTCGACGAAGAGCAGAGAGAACCAAACGAGTAGTGAATTGGAAGAACTCATTTAATCGAATTGCTGATTCCGAGTACTGTTTTTTTTTAACTGTATTTTGACATTCTCTAAATTTTAATTTCTGTATTTCTAACAACAAAATTCTAGAACAAAAGAATATTCTAAAAGTTAGGAAATGATAAAAAATTAAACTCATTTTCAACATGTGAGAATAAACATTCTCTCCTGAAACGACAATCGAGCTTTCTTGGCACGCTTCAAACAAGAGCTTCCGATATATGAGCTCTAAATGAGCTACCGCTGTTTTTTTGATAAATCAGCATGCGCTCATTCGGAATAGTGAATCGAGTCTTTGAATAAGTTCAAGAACGAATGTGTGTGTGTGTGTGTGTGTGTGATTATGGCAAAGCCTCGAGGGCTATCTGCCCAAGAGGAGGGATGCCTTCGTGGAGGACTTTCTAAGAAAACTGGCTCATATACACATTAAAAATGGAGAAAACCACGAAAACGCCCATGCAGCCAGCCCGTTCGCGGGATTCGAACATCAAACCGAACTACCAGTGTTCAGCGACTTTACCGCTCGGCCGCTGGTGGGCCTAGTTCAAGAACGAAAAACACATTTCTGGTGCCTATGGGTCAAGCCAACAAAAGATGCAATCCTGCGGCTCTCACCGCGATAAAATTCGTGCATTTTGTTCAGATGTTATTGTTAGATATATATGAGTTAAGTCAAAATACAATTTTATGGTACTTACGTATTAACGAAGTCATCTTGGCGCAATTTTGCGATTTTTTTGAGAAAGTTACTATCAAGGGTGCAAGTTCGTAGTTTTCGCGACATTTTTTTTAAAAAAAGATTTCCAAATTATCGATATTTATTGCAAGCTGGCAAACATTATTAACATCTGAAAAGGAAATATACTTTAGTAATTTAAAACACGAATTTTAATTATTAAATAAGGATTATGTGCTACATGAAAAGATAAAACACTTACTTTCTTATTCCAGTCTTTCTGTAATGTTTTTCCACTAGTTTCCTCCCGAAGTACACAGCTATCTGTTTTCGCTCAAAAAAGCGTTAGAGAAGTGCAACGATATGGCAACCGGCAAACTTCGATAACATCATATGGTTTATGCGCTATCGACGAAGTAGATTTAATACAATCCAATAAGTTTAAATGAAAGGCAAGAAAAAATGCGTATAATTTAATATTCCGTACAAGGAAGTCATGTGGTGTACACATCGGATTTTTTAAACTTCTATAGGGACAAAGATGTCTTGTTAGTAGTCAAAGGGTTAAAAAAGAAAAGAAATTAAATAGCACTTACTGAGTTTGGAATAAATTCCGGTCTGTTCAAGCGAATGCTTTTGACGACTTGAAAAGTATCCAAAACTTCCTCTGAATTAATTTGGTCTCTGATGAAACAGGCCGCTATGAACAACCCACTCCTGGTCGCTCCATCCCTGAAAAATAAAATCGTTCTTTGTCAGAAATGGAGAGCATACCGTTTGGGAGTATTTTGATTTGATAACATTTGATAAGTTAATTTGTATGGTATAAAAGAGCGAAAATTAAATATTTCCAATAAGCTATTTTTTTAAACTTTAATTTCAAATCCTTGTGTTTCACAAAATAACCCACGAGGCTAACAGAAGTAAGTTATAACATTTGCGATACTATTACAAAATAAAATTTTGTAATAGTATCGCAAATGAGGAAACAATTATCAATAAATAATAAGTAAATTTTTTAAATATCTGAGAGCTTTCCGATTCTTTTCCCAAACGGCCTTTTTTTTTAATTTTGTGGGTTACCTTTATTTATTAAATATCATTTTCTTGACACTTAAACCATAAAATTCAATTCAATAACAATATCGCAAAATAATTTTCAAGTAAGCATACATTTAGAAGTTCCGATACACAGTCTCGCGGGCTGGAAATAAAAATGTTTTCTCTCCCCCCCCCGTAGAGTGTTGCCGTTGCTCGCTTTGAAATCGTTGAGTGTGGTAATCAAAAATTCGTTAAAGTTCTACAAAATATGAAACAGATAATAAAACAAATTCTAAATTCGGCTTCAAGATGCCCATATTTCGGTAGAAGCGTCCGTTATTCAAAATTGGATAGCTCTAGGTACCGTTGTTTTATCACAACGCGAGAAACATACATACATTTATGCAGATTCTTCATTATTTAATTTCTTTAAATATAATACAGGCATACAATACTTGGTGGCAACAGTTTGGAAAGTGAACTTATAAAGTTTTCAACGCAAAATGTCAAAATAACATTAATAACCCTTCTGGCCTAACACCTTTTGGGGTAAAAATCTGAAAGTTTTTAGATTTTTATATTATACCCAAGGGAGCTTTTTTTTCTTTAATTTTCACATACATGCACGTTTCGAGAGAATTGGGGCTAGCAATATTTAAAAACAGCATATCTTTAGCATATCAGCATATTCCCGATAGACAGTCTCGCGCGCTGCAGACAAAAATATGTTATTCCGCACAATGTATTGACGCTGCTCGCTTTGAAACCGTTGAGTTTCTTAATCAAAATTTCGTTAAAGATTTAAAAAATAGGAAATAGATAATAAAATAAATTCCAAATTCAAGTTTCGGGCTTCGAGGTTTCCCATATTCGGATGGAGGACTATGGTATTCAAAATTGGATGGCTCCAGGTATCTTCGTTTCTTCACAATGCGAGAAACATTCGGACATTGATACAGATCCTTCATTATTTAATTCCTTTAAATATATTAGAGGGCGAGAGTATTTGGTGACAACAATTTGAAAAGTGATACAGTCGGTTATAGTGAATCAACGCAAAAAGCCGTTTCAAGACTCATTTGGTCTAACGCTCTTTTGGGCTAACAATAAATAAATAAAAGAAAAGGAAAATAAAATAAATGGCATAAGAAATTTGATTTGAGCAGACCTAGATTTGACTAAGTTTCTTGCTGCATCATAGTACAATCAAGTATCTCGTAATCGACAATATCAAAATAACGGCACTTTCAAAATTTGAAATTTAGGCTTGTTAGTTAAAAAAATATTGTTACGAATTTTGTACTTAGATAGGTAATTTTAGTAGAATTATAAGTAAAATTGTTGTATTTCTTTCTTGAAAAACTTTTTTTTTTCCTTTGTTGTTTGCTTAATTCCTTTTTTACGAGCCCCGAACGTTTGGGGCAGCAGTCAACGACGCTAACTACTATGCCGGTTGCATATAAGCATTCTGTACCGCGCCACGCACGTAGGAAAAAATCTTGCATATGGCTTATGATGACACAAATTCCTCAACGCTTGAAAACGTCTTGACTTTGCTTGGGCTCGAGGGTACACGTCCGTACCGTTTCTTCACATTTTGACAGCAGTACCGAAAATATGATTACGTGCGTTGTATTTTTGTTGCTATGAGACTGCACTTACACAACATTACAGCACAGTATTGTGGTGAGTTTAATATAAATATATGTTCATTTTGTTTCCTAGAGAGAATATGTATTATGCCTTCTGGTGCTAACTCCGTTAATCTGTATTAATATCAAGTGCAGCAATTTTAATAAATTTATTCGTAATTTAAAACCCTTCACATTAAAGTTGTTGTGATTATTAATTCATTATATATCCATTCTCTGCTGATGCAATCTGCGAGCGAAAGCATAAGACAAGTCAATTTTCGGAAACATCAACAACGACTCGAGGAGCTAACATTGCACACAATAACTTCACAAAACTTATAATCAGTCTTAAAAAGTAAAATGCATTTTTGAAGTTAGACTAATACAGATTTGGAACAGAGAAGTAAAGATACGTATTTTAAATTGAATTGAAAAATATTACTTTATGAATATTTCCCTTTTTTAAATATATAACATCTTTTGCGCCTTTGCAAAAAATAGTGTTTGTCAGAGAAGGAAGTGTCTTTTCGTATGCACGCGTATTAAATTCAGCGACAGTACTGAACGCAATGAGAAAGCAACAGATTGCAACAAACAATAATAATAATATTCTACTAGCCACACAATGACTTTACAGTTGGATCGGGAGCGTCGAGTTTCGGTATTTGCACTTAATTCATGGACTCATCTATTTACATAATCTAAGCCCGTGGTGCCCAACCTTTGGCCTATCGTGAGCACATTTTTGCCTATCGCGAGTACATACATTTCGAAAACATCAACATTTTCGTTTATATATTTACAACCTCCCATTCATCGGGTATTTCCAATCTTATGTGATACATCTGAAAAATTAATTTCGGCGAATGGGTATGAGATGAATAATAATAATGGTTAAACTTTATGGAAATCAGAGAAGCGGAGTTCAAAATTATTTTTCCGTGCATTTTTAGATTTTGCGAGTATTTCAATTGCCTTGTGGTTATTAATATGGCTTGATATATTCTGAAAGTGGGTGAAATTTTTTTCTTTCATCTGATTTGTCCACAAATTTAAATTTATCTGAAAAGCAGTTACAGTCCCAGTCAACTTAAAAAAGGTTTTTTTCTTTCTTTTCCCTGGAGATCTTCGTTCAGTTTGTTCAAGTTTAGCTGTTATATCCGTGAGAAAATACAGATCGGATAACCAATTATTATCGTCCAATTCTTTATAACTTTCGTTTCCGGATTCCAAAAACTGCTTTACTGGCGAAAGACGTTCTACGAAACATTGAAGTTCTTTTCTCCTGCTGAGCCATCTAACATCGGAATGAAGCAATAAGATTCCATTCTCGCTATCAAGTTATCAATCAGCAATCAATTATTTTATATCGTCTTGCAAGATATCTCTTATGACTATAAATGATTACGACATTTTAGCAATTAAGAAATATAAATGAATGGTTATTTTTAAAATATTTTTTGTCCATAGTACCTTATCTGGCTGGCGAGCACATACAAAACGATCGGCGAGCACAAGGTTGGGCACCGCTGATCTAAGCGCTTAAGATTGCTTCTGATATTAACAGCATCTGACATTAAAAGAAAGATTTTACAATTTAACTTTTCTATGAAACAGGAAATGTTTCGTTTGAAAGAAAAATAAGTTTAATCATAAGTACGGATTTTTCCCTTATGCGCATGGCGAGGTAGAAAATGCTTATATGCATACCGGTTGGGCGCTCAAAATTCTATTTTAAATCAATTAATTTATTAGAATCGATTAATTGCCTGTTAACATCTACGTCTCTTCAATACACGGAGCAATATTTATTTTAATACACTACCCGTTTCACACAAAGCACAGCGTACCAAGATAATCCGGCTTCGGATTTGCAATTTCACCTCCCATCTATCGGGAAGCCCATAGTCAAACAAGAATCAAGTAATGAACGATTCGTATGTATTCCTGTGAAGAGTTTTAAATGCTTCAAAACTGACAATTCTGAAAAACCATTTGATAATCCTGGTTATAGTTAGGTGAATTAGAGAAAGTTGGAAATTACGCATGATAAGAGTACTTACATGCAATGAACAGTAATCGGTCCGCCGGCGGATTTATGATACCACAAATCGGTGTTGCGAAGGAGTTTAAGCATAGAGGCCGGTTTCATTTCGGAAGACCAAGCTTTGTATTGAAACTGGATAACCTCATGTGGCTCCTCATTCATCTGGAAAGAAAACAAATGCCTTTTAATATTATTGTATAATAATTCTTACATATTTAATCACTAACACCAGAAGTTTGAAGTCATGAGAAGGTAGAAACTTTAGGAATTATATTATAAAACGTTTGATGTAGTTAGCTGCAATATGCATGTACAAACGAAGAACAGGAAAGAGATGAGTCATAGTCATTAAACTGATTAACTGTTTGAATTTTGAACTGCTGCAACATTACATGTATACACTATTGTGCAAAACGTAAGCAAGAAATTCATTCTTAACCAGTTAACTGTGATTGACGGATATACTCGTCATGGAGAAGCGGCACGATTTTGTGTATCGACGAGTATACTCGTCATGCGTATAATGAAATGGAAAGAAGAGGCGAGGCTTATTTCGTAAGTACTTTACAAAATGACAGCATAATAGAAACAGAGAAAAGAAAAATAATAAAAAAGAAACCGGAGCTAGTGACTGATTATAATAAAAAAAATGGGTGGAGTGGATAGGACGGATGGAATTATCATAGCATATTCCACAGCAAGAAAACGACTCAAAAATTACTACAAAAAGATATTTCTCCATTTCTTAGACTGAAATGTGTCTGAATACATTCATATTTTATAAAAAAAAAGTAATAGAACATTATCGCGTATCAATCTTTTGCTCAAATTTTTTTGCGACATATCCAATCAAAAGAAATCAATCGACACAAACTCGGCCATTTAGACCTAACACAAGCCAATTAGGCGGGAATCATGTTCCGGATTATTTACCCGGAACATCGGGAAAAAAAACCCTATGCGAAGGTGTTCGCTTTGCTACAAACTTAAGATCAGGAAGGAATCGCGTTAGTGGTGTTCGATTTGCAAAGTCCCATTGTGTATAGTACCCTGTTTCGCTGAATATCACTCCACAACCCATCTTTTTCATCCAATATCTTACCAGCGCAACTTACTCTGTGATTGACGAATATACTCGTCATGGCTCCATTCTGGCGAACCAAACTGTGTGCACTCTTAAACGAGAGCGCCACAGTCAACTGGTTAAACATAAAACCTGAAATTTAAATTTTTTTTCCCCCGATCAGTTCAATGTAATGCCAGATCAGAAGAAAAATGATTCATATGCAAATATCAGCACCAGCCATCACTGGGTACCACAGAGCCCGCAAAACGCCAGGAGTCAGCGTGCGCCGTGCGAGGCAACTTAAAAAGAAAGAACGAAATGCGCACGTTCAGGCATTCTTTTGCCTGCACTTGAAGTGGTAGAGTCATTAGATTATTTTAAGCAGGGGATGTGAACAATGAGCAGCGCCTTCGCCTCGACTGGAAGTCAAAAAATAGGGAGCGAGGGGCAACTGCACCTTCACGCACCAAGTCTGAACCTCGAATAATGATCGATGATTTTCTTTGTCAGCAATACAGTTGACCAGTTTTAGGTGGTAAAGAATTTTTCGTCCATCACAATTTCCTTCCCCCCTTTTTTTCTTCAATCGCCACTGTAGAGATAGTTATGTTTTTTTAGATGCCAATAAACCCAAGAAATCACTTATGCCCCCCAATATAATTCGAACCGATTCTTTCTGGACATTTTTACATCAACTTTTTATAGCAACCATTTTTACATCCTGAAAACACACATGGGAGAATATGATATTTCTATGTAAAGGGAAATTTGTTTTATGGTTTAATAGTTTGTTGAGAAAAAAGTTAAATCTTTAAGTATTTGGCTTTATTAAAGAGTTGTTCATGTATAAAAAATATTTAAAAAAAAACTGTTTATATATAGAAAAATATATCAGTCTCTATTACTACTGTGCACTTGATAAGAATTTAATCAGTGTAGTACTGAAAGTATTACATTAAACAGAAATTCATTAAAAGGTTTTATAGTATAAAGATACCTGTAAAGAATTCGTGAGTCTCATGATGCGTATAATAAAATCTTCGTGCTCTTCGTATGTGATTACGTCAACTTCAAATTCTCCATAACTGCATCCCCCAAGTTCTGGCCAATATATTCCTACATTCTGGGGAAAAAAAAAAAAGAGATTAGCATAAATTTTTAGTTATTTGCGAATATTTTCATATTTATTAAATTCATAAAAATGTACAAAATTTTAAGCATTAAGATTTGCAGTTAGTTACTATAAGTGTAAGATTAAACCTGAATAGTTATTTAACTATCATTTGTTTTATCTTTCTTGATTTCTCAACTTCGTACTTAACTGGTATTCTAAAACTTCGAAAATTTATTCAAAGAATTATTAAAAGTTACATCAGTATAGCTAAAATTCCGTAAAAAGTAGCCATCGCTATTTGCAGGATCACAGAAATTTTATTATTGAATCAAATATCATGGGCGGTAACGAATGTAATTTCTCCCTAGGGTTTAGACTGTATAGAGGTGGACATCAACAGGTATAAGCAGCTTTCTGGCAGATTGCTTCAGTTCTTTTTCTAAATTCTCTCGTACTTAAATAACCCAATTTCCATTCTGGTGATAGCTTCATCCACATTCACATTCGCACAAGTATTGCCGGAATATCGCGCAAAGCGCAACGTTTCCGGTTCGATGATATAAACACGGCCAAAAAGGCACATGACGTTAGAAAATGCCGGACAGTAGTTCCAGAGGAAAGAATCATGAGTTGCAGAAGAGTACCCAGACATCACACGCACGAGAAGAATGCCATCATGACAGCTGAAGTCCATGCGAAAACCACGAGACAAGTCCGTGTGCTGGCGCCAATAGTGCCCACTAGAACTAAAAGGAGAAAATTAGTCATCATGCAATAAGCGAACTAAATTATAAGTCCGCTTTGAACACCTCTTCAACAATCCCCAGAGCAAGCAAAACTTTTGAGGTGACTGCAGCTTTTGACACTTTTCAGCAAACTCCATATGTTTTCAGATCAGTTTCTTGAGGTTTCCGTCCAACTCGAAATCCTTTGAGCCTTGCAAAACAGCATCGGAGTAGGATTTCTCACTTGGAGGTTTTCTTCTAGGTTCTCGCTTCTCATTCGACGAGGGCTTGCTTGAAACAGCATCAAGGACTCGCTGATGGGTCGATTGAGATCGCTTCTTTGGAGGTTCAAGTTTTCGATTTTTTTGCTCGAAATTCACAAATTTTTGCCGACGCTACATGTTCCAGTTTACAGTTGACACCTGTAGGTTTGTTTTGCTTCTTTCTGCAGTTTACACGTGTAGGTCAGATGACTTTCACCGCATTTCAGACATCTAGGGAGATTGTTGCAGAACAATTGCCCGTGACCATATCTTTGACACCGACAACACATCATAGTGTTCCTGTTACTTTTCAATGGTGATAGTTAACAGAAGGAAAGGAAGTCATAGGAAAGATTTAATGTAAGAATAGTGTGATATTTAAAATTTTGTTGCTTTAAATGGCTGACTACTTGCATTCAGCTGGAACGGCCGAAGTCTTTCGGTTCTCCAACGACGTTGTCCAACGTACACCACAAATGACGATTGAAAAATTGTCGCGATGATGAAAACGCTTCGTCCGAATTTTGACAGAGAATATCCCGGGGAACAGATTCGATAATCTCAGACCCCTCTTCTTCCACCACCAAACATCTCAAGAAGCTTTTCGGTTTTAATTTTAAGTTTCTCCGAACCATATAGACACTATATATTTCCAAACACCCATGCCTTTTCTGGGATTCGAATGCTGCCGACATTCTTACCACCAAGTCAACAGGGAAGTTAGAAGCTAACTTTGCATAGTCCAAGGGGGCTTTGTCCCTGAGGGACTATTGTTTTCGTTTTGAGATTTTGCATCGAATCACTCTGAATGTCCGTTTCACTTTTCAAACTGTTGCCACCAAATATGATCGCCCTGTATTATATTTGAAGAAATTAAATAATGAAAAATCTGCATAAATATATGCATATTTCTTGCATTCTGATAAAACAACGGTACATAGAGCCATCCAATTTTGAATGAGGTAATCCTACCAAAGACATGGACCTTATAAGAGATAGACTAACCCAATGGGCGGGGCGCGCGTCACCGACATGTCCGCAAGAAAGAGTAGGGACGATCTGGTTTACTTTAACATTGAAACCTATGGCGTTTGTATCACATAAATGTTTTTAATTATTAAATGCGATACGTTGTATAATGATGAAATTATGAAAGTCACAGTTTTTTTCATATAGGAATTAATATATCTCATTAAAGCACTTTTTACTGCATTTCGCGCATTTTTTTCACGCGTAATTCTTGTACAAACACCTTTACTTTGGTAAAAGGGTAAAAACTCTAAGCATAAAATTTATGAACTTCATTTTGCGTAAAAATAAAGTAAAATTAAAAATAAGATTGATAGAACGTGATGCTTTGAAATTACTAAGGTAAAATTAAACAAAATTTGATATTTTTTAACAAATTTAATGAATATTTTCAAAACTATAATAACATTACAAAACGATCATTTATTTGATTATATCATCATTAACTTATTAACATTAAATTGGATTATTCATTTTAATTATTCATTTATCATTAATTTATAAGATTCGGAGCATAAAATTCAGATTTTATATTACGCATTCAGATTTTATATTACGCATTCAGATTTTATATTACGCCCAAAAGGAACTTTTTTTAACGTCTTGTGAGTTACCTATATTTATTGAATATCATGTTCTTCGCCCGTAAACCACATACATTTGAAAACGGCATATCTTTAGAATTTCTGCACTGGAGATAAAAATGTTATTTTCAGTACAGTGTTACCATTGCTCGCTTTGAACTCGTTGAGTTTGTTAAAGAAAAATTCGTTAAAGTTTTACAAACTATGAAATAGATTAAAAAAAATTTGAAATTCGTCCGTCCAGATGCTCATGTTCGTGTGGAGGATTACATTATTCAAAATTTGATGGCTTAGATACCGTCGTTTTTATCACAGTGCGAGAAACATACATGTATTCATGTAGATTCTTCATTATTTAATTTCTTTAAATATAATACAGGGCGATAATATTTGGTAACAACAATTTGCAAGGAGACACGGACATTTATAGTGAAATAGCGCAAAATTCCGTTTTGAGCTAATAAATTAAATTAACAGTACATAAAAAAATCTTATGCAGAACTAAAAATAAATTTAAAAAATAATCACTGTAAAATACAAGCAAAATTAATTATTACGGTTAAATATAATTTTAATATTAGAATTAAATGTATAAAAATTAAGGGGTCAAAAGTGTTTATCACTATGATGTATTATGAAATATAATTGAAATAAAATTCCTTTATAGAAATTGTGCTATAATACTCATCTACAATTTTAAAAAATTAGCACAATTTAGAATGTTTTACATAAAACTTTCGAAAATTCGTTTTTAAATATTTTAGTATCTTTTACTTATTCACACCAATAAAAAGCATACAAATTGCAAGAGAAAATTGCTTGTTTGAAATTTTCTATTAGTTCAGATTAAAAATATTATTTTCTAAAAGAAGTAGTTACAAATTTCCTTACAGCATAGGAAAAGCTAAAAAAATATCCAGCCCTGAAAGCATGCAATAGCTTTATAATTATTTGGAACGTTAATTATGCTTGATAAATATGCTAAATAAAAAAAATCAATCTCAGTTTCAAAAATAAAAAATATGGAGAAATTCTAATTTGTGAAATGAGGCGCTACAACCAGCTTTTTCTTGACAGACACGCTGCAATAGGCAACCACCGTTAAATCTCTGCAAGTCGTCCCTACTCCTCCGGATGTGGTCAAGGTGACAGCCGGCAACGCCTCAGACGAGGGAGAAAACCCATTTCAGTTGGTCTATTTCTTTTCAGGTCCATGACCAAAGAACGTCTATGTAAAGAAGGAAAGGCTCCAGAGACGTAATGTAAACCAGTTTGTCTTTGAAACCATCCATGTCCATGATAAACCATTTTGTTTCATCTCTCTGGCTTCCAAAATATTCTAATGTCTCTACAACGGAAGTGAGGTATCTATGGCAAAACTTTGTTATTTTTAAACTAGCACCGACTAAGATGCTCTTTAAAATAAGTAGGGACTTTTCAGACACCCTGTAGTAAAATAAGAGACCTAAGAAGATGAAATTTTCAAGAATATGTGTGCCACAGTGTGGGACAATGTAGGTGAATGCAAACGTATTATTACTTTTTGACGCCGCTAGAAAGAAGAGGGAAAAATCGCCAAGAGATTTGGCGACAGAACATGTTGGCGAGAATTTTCCCCTGATTGAAAGAAGCCCTTCAAAATTCATCTGTCAGACATCCAAAGAAACTGGGTTAACAGACATACCATCCGCTCTGTCTCAAAGAGGATTTGAAATTCTATCTTCAAAAGCCCCATTACGTTCCCCGACTCTTCCCTGAGGACTGTGACCGCCATATGGAATTCGTAGAAATCATGTTAGAATGCAGTGAAGATAACCCTGATTTGTTTGAAAACATTTTACGGAGTGATGAAGCAATTTTCGACGTTGGTGGTTCTGTTAATAGCCATAACTGCCACTATTGGAGTCATGCGGATCCAGGTGCTACTGTCGAAAAAAATACAGTCCTATTCTAAAGTAGCAGAGTTGTTTGGAATGACATCGCCCAAGTGGTGAGTTTTTATTCGTGAACGGACAGAGCAGTGAATGGTACTTGAATATGGTTAGGAACTTTGCGTTGTCGATCAGTAGTCAATGGGATAACAGCGTGCAGCAGACATTTACGCAAAAAAAGGTACATTTCCACCCACTTTTTCTTGTTGCTTGGAAATGCCTGAGCAAAAGTTTCCCAGGAAGACAAATCAGTGGTTGGGGATCAACGAAAATAAAAGCCCTGATTTCACCCCTTGGGACTTTTCCTGTAGGCTAGCACAAAGAACAGGGCAAGACTCGTCTCAAGAGATCTAGATGAACCTGAGAAAATAATTCGTGTTGTTATGAACTGAGTACGTCTTGATTTCTTAAGAAGAACCGTGAATTAGGTTTCCACGTGTCTACAGAAGTGTATTGAGTGTGTTGGTAGTTATACTAAATTGTAAGAGTATTTCTTGGAATGGTAGTAATGGTATAAGGTACTTCTCCCACTTTCCTAGTGTCCTTCGTGATGTAGTGGTTCTGCACGCTGAGCCGGTATTCCAGAGGTCCGTAGTTCGATTCCCGGTGAAGGCGGTTGCTAATTTTTCATCTCTCTGGCTTCCAAAAAAGTCTATGGCGAAACTTTGTTATTTTTAAACTAGAGCATAGACTAAGATGCTCTTCAAAATAAGTAGTGACTTTTCAGACACCCTGTAGTAAAATAAGAGACCTAAGAAGATGAAATTTTTAAGAATATGTGGGCTATAGTGTGGGACAATGTAGGTGAATGCAAACGTGTTGTTACTTTTCTCACCAGATCGTCTGTTTCATCGGAGCCGTTCAACATAACAATGAACGAAGATCTGTATTGGTAAATCATCCTCCAGAAATCTTCTGTCGTATGAGTCATAGGCATCTGCGTGACTATGTAAGCTCCCTTTTTTCTGTATCCCTGAAAATGAGATAAGAGTATTAAATATTACGCTGTGAATTCTATTATTCCTGGAATTGGTTGACTTATTTAATTAAAATAAATCTAAAAAAAATTACAAAATTCTCAGTAAAATTTTGAAAAAATCTATTCTCAAATAGTAAACATTAGCTGAACAATTTTTAAAAATTATTAAAAAAATAACCAAACAAAATAATGTATCATTTATATATATATATATATATATTAAGCATTTTATTACAAATATTTTTTCTAGTCAAAATGGTTTAAATCTTACGTTACATATATATTTCATTTTAATATGATGTTTTATTTAAATTATGTAATACGGTAAAATTATTTTATGAGATAATAAATTATAAACAGTTTCCAAATTAATAAAAAATATATGGGCCGAAAATGCATTCATGTCCATAAATTAAGGATAATTCGGAGTCACGCGGAAATCGAACTCTAAAATAAATATATCACCTGTAAAATCACTACACACATCTTCAAGAATCATATGCAAATTTCAGGAAGTAACCAGATGACACCGATGGAACGTCACAATGACAAGAGTGTAAGAGAGTGATATATAAGGAATACAGGCAAAGAAGTACAATTGTTCGCAGGCGCTTTATAAGCATATCAGTGCAATATCCGAATAACTATTCGGATATTGCACTGAAATGCTTCGGATATGACACAAAGGACGCATTTGTATGATTTTTTACGTGGTAGAATTATCGGCCGTCTGGAATGTGGGCGTACCCAATTGGAAGTATCAGACGAACTTGGAACTGCCCAGAGTGTCATCTCCAGGCTTTGGCAACGATTCCAAGATGATGGTAATGTGAGTAGACTTTACAGCATAGGTCGCCGCAGAGGTACAACGCCGAATGAGGACCGGTATTTGGCAGTTACTGCCAAAAGAAACAGGCGGAGCACAGCCTCAGACCGGTCTCGTCAGCTCTCTTCAGCCACTGGTACGACAATTTCAAGGCAGACCGTGTACAGATGCTTAGGGCAGATTGGTCTATATGCTCGTAGACCTGTCAGATGCGTTCCACTTACTGCAACTCACTGTCGCCTGCGGTTAGCCTGGAGTAGAGAGCATGCATTGTGGACACCGCAACAGTGGGCTTGTGTGATGTTTTCCAACGAGTCCAGGTTTAGCTTGCAGTCTGATTCTCGCCGGACTTTCATATGGAGAGTTCCAGGTACCCGTTACAACCAAGAAAACATCATTGAACGACACCGTTACGGTGGTGCAGGAGTGCTCGTTTGGGGTGGAATTATTCTGGGTTCCAGAACTGACCTGCATGTTCAAATTGGAACCATGACAAGCCAAATCTATCGGGACGTTATTCTGGAACAACATGTACGTTTGTTTCGGAGCGCCATGGGCGCACAATTTGTGTTTATGGATGACAACGTCCGTCCTCAGGTGCAAACAGCGAATGCCTTCAATCGAAGGATATCACCCATATGGACTGGCCAGCATTCTCAACAGACTTGAATCCAGTAGAGCACGCGTGGGATATTCTTCGCCAACGATTTGCAGCACGTCAACCTCCTCCTACATGTCTATCGGAACTTCGGAGAGCATTGCTTTTTGAGTGGTGTAGCATCACCCAAGATCAGATCAATAAATTTCATACTCAGCATGCCTAGGCGTTGTACGGACTGTATTGAATCGTCTGGGAGACATACAATGTATTAACAATCATACCAACCATGTAATATTGGTTTTTTGTAAATAGGTTTTTTTGTAATTTATTCCAGGGAGAAAAAATCGCTAATTTTTTTAATAATATCAAACATATAGCATCTTTTTTTGCTCTTTACCTTTTGTTTAATAAATAAGCTTTACAAATAAGTCAAATTTGTTTTGCTTCTAACTCTTCATTTGCCTGATTTTGCATTATCCTTAATTTATGGACATGAGTGTAAATGCTTTAAAAACTCTGACTTAGGATGCTAATAAGTATATTAATCATCTAATGCAGGGTTTCTTAAACTGGGAGTCGCCAAACATTTTAGTAGTTTTCATTTCTTTAACTTATAATAATTTTACAACTACCAAATACTATTTTTACACAATGTATCTGAAAGCAGATAAAGATAAGACAATACAGACAAAGAAAGAAAACGAAAATGTTTCGACGCATTCATTCATAATATACACGTTCATTTGACTTGCTTTTCACGTGACGCTGCCATCTCGTCTGTTACTTATTTAAAATTTTCACATTGTTCTATGTCTTAAATTATTAAAATTAATGACCTAAAACTGCAATAGTATATTACAGTACAAGTGAAAAAATTGACAGTTCATTCACGCGTGTGTCGGATTTGCGCAGTACTTACGGAGTCCCATAAAATTTTTGTAAATATTATGGGGTCCTGGGTGTCGCGACTGAAAAAAGTTAAAGAAACCTTGACCTAATGTATGTACTCGTACGTTAAAAACAACATTTAAGAAATTATGCATCTACTAATTTTAAATAACAGCAAATGCCGTTAGTTAAATACACATGATGATGATATGCTGATTATAAGCACTTACGTCAACAAACACTGCATTTATATAGCCGATGTGATCTTCATTTCTGTCATCCACGTAAACTTTCACACATGCTGCATCCTCTATAATTAAAATGAAAGCCATCTGTTAATCCAGTTATCCAATACGAAGAGATTACCGTATACTACAGCGTAAACGTGCACTTCTAATACAAAAAAAGTAAGATCGAAATTTATGGGTGCGTCTTACACACCGGATATGAAAATGGTACTTTTAAAAACTTGGAAAAGAAGAGCATACAGAAATCAGATTTATACTAATACCTAAATGCTTTTTATTTAAAAGAAATGACTTATCTTATGATCTTAAAAAATTTCATCAACAGATAAATTTCTTTAAATACAGCATATTCATTATTGCGCTTTCATTCATTCGGGAAAAAATATCAGACATTTCGCGAATTCATTCTCGTCGGAAGTGCATTCTTACCGCAAGTTATGTCCCTCTTTTCTCGGAACCCTAGAATAATAGTCTTGTGCACACCTACACCGAATACAACTCACCCTCTTTGCAAAATTATTTACTCCCTCAAGCATTTCCTCCACGCACGTATTTTTCCCTTTATCACTTGTCAATCCAGTATACCATTTTTCGAAATTCTGCGAAAAATCGTCAAATGAATGACGTCAAAAGATGACAGCATCGCACAGGTACCTGTCAGGTTTCTTCTTAAATATACCTAAAAATTAAAATATGCAATTTGATATCATAGGTGGCGTTATACGCCGGATTATATCGATATACGTTTTTACATCTGTCTTATAACTATTAAATGCTTAAAAATACTACTGGCATATATAATACGATAAAAATTGCTAGGTTTATTTATCAAACAGATTAATATATAATAAATTACCGTCAATGCAAGTACTAATTATCAGCGGATGATGATTGGTTTGGTTTATTTAGAATACGGCAAAGCACACTAGGGCTATCTGCCTAAGGAGAGGGATGCCTTCGTGGAGGACTTTCTAAGGGAAACTGGCTCGTATACACGTTATATATGGGGGAAAACCACAAAAATACCCATGCAGCCAGCCCATTCGCGGGATTCGAACCTCGGACCGAACTACCAGTGTTCAGCGATTTTACCCCTCGACCGCTGGTGGGGTCAGCGGATGATGAATCAGGTTTTTACAATCATTTTGTAGCTACTAAATGAAAGAAAACGTTTGATTAGGCAACAAAATTATTGCTTTTGCTTTACCCGTGCATGTTAAATAATAATAATAAATTAATGCCTTACCAGGTACGGTTAGAGGATCTCTGTTCTTGAAAATGTTGACTTCCGAGAGAGCAACCGAACATCTATTTGCATCCACTTTCTTTTGTCCTCTATTTAGTTTCTGTTTAAAAAATTATGTTTAGTTTGTTTGCAGGTAATAAAGAGACAACTGAGCAGAGAAATCATTAGAAATTTTGAATAGTTAATATAAACAGAAATCGGTAACGATGTGATATGCAATCTACTGCTTTTATTTATTTATTTATTTATTTTTTAGGTGGCTTCACTAAAAGGCTATTTTTAAATAAAAAAACCCAAATAATTAAGAATTCATAGATAAAATCATTCCAATAATTAATTAGATAATGCATTAAATTTTTAATTCAAATTTAAATGTCTTCCAATTTTACAAAACAGAAGCAAAACTGGTCCTTAGAACCGCTGTTTTTACGAGTTCTTCAGCCACGCTACGAATATGGCTCGACATGGCCGCCAAATAATTATTTTTACTGACGGATTACCATGCGCTTAGGAAAAAATGCGGAAATATTTGCGAGGAGATACACAGATTCTTTCGATATTTCATCAGCACGAATCAGTTACATTACTTCCGTCTGTAGGATTGACCAAGCTCCTTTGGTGTTTTACAATTCAGTTATCGTATCCTAATTGCTTCTTATAAGAAGTAGTGCTTAAATCATAATGACTTTAAATTCCCAAAGTTTATTACGTCAATCATAATAGCTTTACAAAATTAAAAATCTGATGTGTACAGCACATGACTTCCTTGCACGGAATATTAAATTATACGGATTTTTTCTTGCATTTCATTTAAACTTATTGGATTGAATTAAATATACCTCGTCGATAGCACATGAACCACAATAGAATAAATGCACTCTTTAAAATTCACTCTATTTGTTTACCATAGCGACACTCTGGCTTCACTTAAAAGCGTTACATTTCGTCCATAGTATAACTCAGAATGCATATAAATTTATATCATTTGAAGTATTGTCTAATTGTTGCCACATGTTCTATCCGAATACTACAATAAATCTAAAACGATGTATAAAAGAAATGAAGCAAGCAAAACAAAAAATAAACAGTTTTTCACAGACAATTCAGTATTTCTCATTCGATTAATTCAGTTCTCACTTCCCGACAAGGCAAAAATACATAAAAACTCAAAATACCTCTATTAAAAATTACGAAGTATATCTGAAACACTTATTTCATCGAATAAATTCCAGAATGCAATAAGCATGATTTAATTCGCAATAATAAAAGAAGGCATCATGTTTGTTGTTGCGAAACTTAGTTTCTCTAGATTGACAACAAACCCGCTATTTTGCCAAGTTTGAAATGCAAACAAACATGTCCGCCATCGCAAAATTCATTAGGCTTAGCTGCACTTGAACAAATTTTAAATTGTTGATAACTCCACAAATATTGCATGCAGATTTACTAAACGCATAGAAACCTTAACCGGAAGATAAGAACAACATAATTTCAGTCATTTTTAAAGCAGAAAATGCACAACTTACAAACATATAAAAATAAAAGAACTGAGCTCAGTGAGCCGAGTAACAAAGTGGATATATATATACATATATTTATATTTAAACAAATTTAAATTCTAAACAAATACGTATAAAAGTAAAAAAGTAGAAAAGCAAATTTAAATTCTAAAAAAAGGAAAAAAGCCAAAATAATTTAAAATAATTTAAAAATATGCAAACATGTAAAAGATTTAATTCTAGAACTAATCTACAATATCATTTAAATTCAGAAGCATAAGCAAATCAAGTGTAAAATCTATCCATGAAAATAAATCTACTAATTTAATAAATTAAAATTAAATTAAACAATTTTTTTTAAAAAAATGCATATGTGAATGATCGTAGAGTAGGCAGGAGACAGACTTATCAAGGGGAAGTTGCCTCCAAACCTAACTCTCCAATCATTCAATTCGTGTTTCGTCATTCATGCAGGCAAGGGTAAAAGTCAAAACCAAAAGTAATTCCAATAAAGTGGTACCCTTAGAAATTAACATTTAAATTAATTAAACTCAATTTATTCTTTTGAAACAATACATATATTTATACATGTTTGTTAAAATTTAACATATATTTATATATGTATATATATATATATATATGCATTTTGCAACCAAAATACGAAGTACATATCTACATTTTATAGCAGTGTTACATACAAAATTTGAAAACTCTGAGGCTACTCGTTTTTGAGTTATGCGAGATACGCACGTAGGTATATACGTACGCTCAGACGCCACGAAAAATTCTCTTCAGAATTCATTTTAAATCAATCTTATGATTTTTTGAGGGGGAAAGGAGTCCTTTATTCTGTCCTTACTTGCGGATGTCACGCAAAAACATCATTAAATTGCATTGGATAGCGGTCAGAATCGATGTTTTCATTGAAATATGATACCCTAAATTTTTCGCGATAACAATACTTCCTTTTTACTTCGTACAAGAAAGTAAAGATTCAATTAGTTTTCAGATTCGAACGTGAAATAAAATGGCAGGAAAGGAAATGGAACAGTTTAAATCTTTCTAATCCAATGGCTGGCATTTGCATTTTCAGCATTGGCTACTTCTAAGGCCAGAAGTGGTGGCTATTTTACTGTGGCGGCGCCTAATAGGCGACTACCGTTGCCTCCTATGAAGGGACGGACAGTTACAAACCTTCCTTCTCCGGGATACGAACCCGGTGACTTTGGTACCGCTGTAGGCTTCTCTAAGCACTAAACCGCCTGGAAGGCGAAAAATAATAACAACAGTTTAAAAAATAAATAACTATCTAAAGGCGGTAGATCACATGACACATCATTATTGAGAAGTCTGGTTATAGTAGTTAAACAAATGTAATAATTGCTTTCATGTAAGTACGCTAAAGTTAGTGTGGTGTAAAGGAAATAGATACATTAAATAAATTGTCTATATTCTTGTCTGCAGGTTGGCAGTATTTGATTTTGTAATACTTTAGTCCATATCCAATACTTATGGCTTAAAATTTTTGTCATTGGTTTTTATATCTACTGCTTCAAATTAGATTGGTCAAAACAATTATCGAAGATTATAAGAGAAGAGATATTTAGTGGATGAAAATAAAACTAGTTATTAAATTAGAGATAAAAATAAGCCTCCTATGAAAGATTGCTAGCAAAATGCTTCATTTTTGCAAAACGGGATAAATTTCAGAAATTTTTGCAAGAAGAAACTCTACTTAAATTCTTACTGAAATTAATGTTTCATTTTTACATAAATGATAAATTTTTAAAAAAACTCTACTTAAACTCATACCGAAACTAGTACTCACATTGTATTGCTTCAGAATCAATGCTCTTTGATCTAACGTACTCATATGGTTCAGTTCTTTCAGGTACATTCCAATCTTTTCCAGAGGTACGGAGGTGTCTTCGTACTGTATGGCTTCTACTAAAGCCTCGTATATGAATGTATACTGCTCCTGCGATGAAAAAGAACAGCAGTTTCATTTACTGTAATAACATGTTAGACATCAAAATATGGTAAAATATAATAATGATATATAATTGGCCATTAAAGGTGGTGTAGAGTCATTAGGTTTCTTGATGCTGAAGACGTGAAAGATGTGCAGTATCCTCGCGGGATTCAACTTCGGACTCCTGAATACGCGTCGGGTGTGCTTCTAGTTATATCACGAAGGTATACGGAAAGGAGAGAGAAAATATAAACTCCCCTTTTTAAAACGCGACTGGGAATTAAGTGATGGTATCGTCAAATCCTGGTGATTACAAATCATCCACCAACTTTTAGGTTGGTGGATGATGGTTTTTTTTTAGTCCAAAGGGGCTTTTTGTCCCTGAACAACTATTGTTTCCGTTTTGCGATTCTGCGTTGAATCGCTATAAATGTCCGTTTTACTTTTCAAACTGTTGCCACCGAATGTTAGAGTCCTGCATTATTTTCGAAGAAATTAAATAATGAAAAATATGCATAAATGTATTTATATTTCTCGCATTGTGATAAAACAACGGTACGCAGAGCTATCGAATTTTGAATGACGTCATCCTCCTACGAATATGGCCATGTGGAAGACCGAATTTGAAATTTGGAATTGGTTTTATGATAGATTTCATATTTTCTAAAATTTTAGCGAATTTTGAGTAACAAACTCAATGATTTGAAAGCGAGCAGTGGCAACACTCTACGGGGGAAAAAAGACCTTTTTATCTCCAGCGCGCTGAGCTGTGTATCGGCGATTCTAAAGATAAGCTCATTTTAAAATTATTTTGTGACATTGCTACTGAACTGAATTTTATGGTTTAAGTGCAAAGAACATGATATTTAATAAATAAAGGTAACACACAAAACGTTAAAAAACGCCCCTTTGAAAGTAATTTAAAATCTGAAACAAACCTTTCTTTCTTTCTTTTTTTTTTTTTTTTTTTTTTTTTTTTTTTATGAGCAGGAAAGGTGAAAAATGTGCAATGCCCTCATCGTTATTCGAACCCTGGATCTCTCGACTACTCATCGAAAAGTCCTTCCAGTTACACTACGAAGTCATGCGAAAAGGAGAGAGAAAATACAGTGGAACTTGGAAATACGAGCACCTCTATATACGAGAAATTCGAGGTACGAGAAAAGTACGACCGAAACATTTGTCTCCAAGTACGAGCATTGACTCGAGTAACGAGCCAGGCTGTTGGTATGCGTGGCACCATTTCCTGATCCGATTCGACCCGGGAAATCCCTTCGTCAGATCACTCGGTATTATTTGATTTAGGTGTTTGTGCGCTTGTAAATCAATTGTTTATTACAGTTAACGCGAAAATAATTATTTCACGATGCCTCACAAGAAGATTGTTGTCTCAGATAGAGCTGCAAAGAAAAAGAAGGAAGCCATGGCCGTTGAAATTAAGAAAGAAATCATAGATAAACATAAGCGTGTTGCAAGAGTGAAGGAATTGGCAAAGATTTACGGCCGTTCCGACATCGACGATCTGCACTATTCTGAAAAAACAGGAAGAAATTAAGAAACTTGATGTAACCAAAGGATTGGATTGGATTATTGTAATTTGGCACAAAACCTGTCAAGGTTATTTGCGCCAGACAAACGGTAACAATGCAATTAGTCATTTGTAAAAACTTCTAGCTTAGGTAAAAAGAGACAGATTACAGTCTATGATAAAAGCTGATATCTTTTAAAAAACAGGTTAAAGTCTATTATAAAAGCCAATATCTTTTAAAAATAGAAACAAATTACGATCATGTGTTTTTCCAATTAAATTTCCTAAGTCCAATTCTGAACAATTAAAATGTTTTGGGCGAAAATAATTAAAACTCTGGCATTCCACCAAGATGTGATGGACTGTCAGATCTGCATTGCAGTTTGGGCAGCTGGGATTCTCTTCTCCCTTCAGAAGATAGTCATGGGTCAGGCGACAATGGCCTATTCTCAGTCGAGTCAAGAGGACATCCTCCCTTCTATTAGCCATATATGGCCAGTATCCAATGGCTGTAGCCAAAGGAGTTACCGTTACTTCCATGCAACGTCCCTACAACTCCTACAAGATGTCGAGAAGCTATTCCTGGTGTACATTAACGGGAAATGGTTGAAAGGTCGGTGTTTGAAGCTATCATAAAGGTAAACTACGGTTATATTACTTACCAGTGTTATTTATTAGAAAAATTAATTTTTGATATTTTTTTGGGGGGGGGGGGGGTCGGAAGGGATTAACTGGATTTCCATTATTTTCAACGAGGAAGTTTGTTTCTAGATAAGAGAAATTCGCTATGCGAGCTCAATGCTGGAACGAATTAAACTCGTATCACGTGGTTCCACTCTACCTTATATACATCCTCTTCTTTTAAAGGGTGGCTGGAGATAAGGGGACCCAATCGCCAAATCCTGGTGGCGACGAATTATTGCCCACGACATTTTAGTTCTGGCGCCACTTAGACATGATAAATGTGCAGTGCCTTCGTCGGGACTCGAACCCTGAACCCTTCGAATACGCGTCGAGTATGCTTCTTATTACACCACGAAGACATGCAGAAAGGAGGGAGAAAATGCCTTATAACATATCTTCTAATATGTTAAAGAGTTTTGTTTCAAACATTTTCTTTCTGGAGCAATCTATTCTTTCATCAGTATTTTCATTAAATTATCACTTTCTTATGCATTAAAAGTATGAAAATATTTCAAAAGCTTTTGAAAGTTTTTACCTTCCCGATATCGTTCTGTGTTGCTTAAATTTAGTTAACTTTTAAGAAAAATTGGTACTTTTCCGTTTCGCCGGCGCAAATCTCGCCAAGCAGACTTTATTGGCGACAACATACAGTATACACATAAAAAACGCTAACAAATGTTAGTTCTAAGAATTTTGTATTTTGAAGGCATAAACATTTCAATATCGTTTAAAATTTTGTTAAAAGCCAATAAGTAAAGACAATAAATTTGTAAAAAGACATTAATTTAAGAATTTACTATGCTTTCACGGTTCAAATCCTGATTCGAGGGTTCATATCACGTGATTCCAAGTGATTTCACATCTCACGTAAACTACGCTACGAAATCTAATTTTCTCAGCAATTATCTACATTCCCAACTAGCACAAGAACGTTCAGAGAACGTTCAGATCAAGTGCTTCACCAACGTGTCGGGAACGTTCAAGCAGAACGTCCAAAATGCCGTCTACATGTTACAGTTCTAAGACGGGCAATAACACGTCAAATACTTGTGTTTGTAACACTTTCATGCAACGTGTCATTAACGTTCTAGTACAACGTTTTTGGCACGTTTTACCTGAACGTTCTGAACCACGTCTATGTATTGCAGTTCAATAACGGACAGTAGTACGTCAAAAGTGGTACTACTATCACTTTTTTATAACGTTCTATGAATGTTCTTCTAACGTTAAAACAGAACGTTCCTTTAACGTTCAGGCAGAACGTGGTGAATCACGTCAGTATGTTACAGTTCAATAACGGGTAGTAGAACGTCAAAAAATGGTGTTACTAACAATTTTATAAAACGTCCCTTGAACGTTATATGGAAGCTCCGTTACCTTCTAACAGAACGTTCCTTCAACGTTCTAGAAGAACGTTTCTTTAACGTTCTAGCAGAACGTTTCTTTAACGTTCAGGCAAAACGTTCTGAATTACGTCTGTAAGATGTAGTTCATTAATGGACAATAGAACGTCAAAATGTGGTACTAGTAATAATTTTATATAACGTTCCTAGAACGTTCTTTGAAAGTTTCTATAACGTGCTAGCAGAACGTTCTCTTAACGTTTGGGCAGACGTTCTGAATGTCGTCTATAGATTAAAGGTTTATGACGAGCAATACCACGTCAAATACTTGTACTGTTAACACTTCTGTATAACATGCAAAGAACGTTCCGAATCACGTTTAACTAGAACGTTTTGAGTTACGTCTAACTAGAACGTTTTGAGTTACGTCTAACTAGAACGTTCTGAATCCGGTCTATATGTACAGTCTCTGAAGGACAACAGTACATGAAATATTTGTGTTTGTAATACTTGCGTCTAATGCGAAACTTAGTTTCCAAATAGTGAATTCATATAATAATTTACATTTCTTTAACGGAAGAGAACACTGCAATTTTCTGGAAAAGACATCATCTGTTTGAAGAGTTGAGCCTGAAATGTTACATTTACAAATATATGTGATGCTTTACATGTGCATCAAAATTCAAATTCTATTTTTTTTTTCTATTCTCTTAGTTCATTACATACATGCCATTTATTAATTAAACTTTACACTTTTTCTCTACATTTACATGCAATTCCTCCAATGCAATATTATCTAGACCTTATATTCCCATAGAAGTTTTACACACCATTCTTATTAACTACATATAAAAACAAGATTTGTTACAGTTCTAATGATAGAAATGTATTTTAAGTTTAATAAATTAACCAAGAAATTAAGTTATTGTTCTCACTGGAAGGAAAAGGAATCAGACTGCAAATCACGATTTTTAATATATGGCCAGAATCATTGCAATTTTCAAAATTCTGAAACCTTGTTGATGTGATCATATACACCAAACTATTTTAATGGGAGACTGTATTATATTCTGGACGAAATAATTATTTCTTATTAAATATAATCCTCGGTACTTTTTTGCAGTAAATTAAAAACAAATTGTTTTCTTTCAACACTAATAAGCTCTGATATGCCAGTTTAATAACTGTACTTAAACTTTATATGAGACTACTGCTGTCTAGAGTTTTTGTCATTGCAGTAGACTAAAAGCATCAGGATGATGGGAATTTAAAGTGAATGCTTGGATATTTCTTGTCATTAAAATAAATTTAAAAGTTTGCATTTAAAGGTATGCAAATTTTAAAAATAATAAATATTTTTTCTTGTGTTCTGTTTACAAGCAATTTAACTGTACTAAACAGTTCTCTGTTAAAATTACTTCTGTCCATGTAATTTTTTTATAAAGTTAGAAGGCGTATTTTGAAAGTTAATAAACAAATAAAATGACATATATCTTTCACAAATTCATTATTTTGCCATAAATTTGATTTATAAAATTAGTTCAGTGGATGGTCCAGTCAATGGATAAGGTTCTTAACAAGCAATTTTCAGTTAAAATATAATTATTGTCATAATTTAAAATTTGAAGCATTTATTGCAAAAGGTTTTAATTTAATTCAGCTACTAGGAATGCATTAAATTCCCAGAATCTATAAACTGATAGTTTTATATTATTTCATAAAATTTTAAAGCAAAATTAAAAGTGTTAAAGGAAATGTAATGAAATTAATTTCCATATTGCATATTCATGTAATAAATTTCTCTTCTAGAATCAAACATTCAAATTCAATGAACTAATTATTTTCATATTCAGTAATACAATGTATAAGATACAATATTTGCTTAAGCTAAGTATCCTCTACCAATCCAAGTCTTCATGAAAGTTAGGAAACAAACTGAACAATTAATAACTTTAATTACAGTATTTTCGTACAAGCTAATACACAAATTTTTTATTCCATTGTTTACAAACTTCCTTCTGTTGTACATTTTCCTTTTTGTTTATGATACTTTTCTCTAAATGAAACACTTTTCAACCAGTCTTTTATAATATTTTCAATAATATTGCAAGGTACCTCTCTGGTGGCCCGATTTTCTTTGAAAGCACCTAAAAGAATAAAAAAAAAATATATTTTTAAAACTAAATAATCAAGAAATAATAAATTTTCTCAAACTTTAATAAAAGCAATGCTGTTTCATCCTATGTGGTCGGTTTAATGTAAAATTATGTTATCTTGAAATAGTACTATTGAATAATGCTTCAATTTGAGATTTCGCCGTTAGAGTTGATTTTAAAAAAAATCAAAATTTTAGATAAATTTCAATTTTTCAAAAATTAGATAATTGCAAATTGAACTGTTATTTAGAAAACGAGAACTAAAAATGTAATGGAATTAAGAAAAAGGATTTTTTAACAGATATATTTTGTTAAAGATTTTGAGGTTTGCAATACAAATACCTCATTTTTTGGCATTCTCAGATAGCATTATAAACAATAAAAAAATGAAATTTGTTTCCTTGCCAGAAAAGAAACGAAAATGATTATTTAAATCATGAAATGCTGGTCTAGTTAAAATATTTGAAAAGAATGAAATGGTCATAAAATTATGAAATATTACAAACAAAAAATGTCGAATTGTGTTTCTTTCAAGTAGCTATTTCCCCATTTAGTTTCTCTAGTGAACAAGGGTAACATGTGCTGCAAATGATTTTCGATTCTGGAGATTCGTTTTTCCTATTTTCCTTTTATTTCGGCACCGCACTTAAAGGTTCATATGAGTTACAGTCATGGAGTAGAAAAAATTATTTCATTGAAGGGATGGCAACATATACGAACATAACGAAAATAAGGAGCATGGAAACTGTCACCTTGAAATGCTTATATTAATATAACAGAATACAGTGCAACTATGATAAAAAATTTAACTACATGTGCATATGCATGTAAAGATAAATGTTTTACATATATATATATATATACTCTTTTAAAATAATTCTACTTTAATTAAACTTAGGAGATAATATAATCAATTAAACAATATTGTTTAGGAAATAAATTGTTATATATATATATATATATATATGTGTGTGTGTGCGTATGTATGTATGTACACACTATATATGTATTTTAATACGAATGTTAAGGAAATTAAATAGAACTTTGAATCACAAGCAAAAATATCTTAATATGACTCCCTAAATATTTTTAAATTTATTATACATATAATAAGTATAAATATAAAATTGAGAAATTTGATTTGAAATGTTATTTGCTATTTACATTTTGCATATATGAATACATTTCAGTAATCAGAATAATTTTTATCCTAGTGTTTCATTCAAATTCAAATTTAATTTAATATGAGAGATTTACAATTAATTTAAAATCAAATTACAATGTAAATTCAATTTAATATTAGAGATTAGTGCATTGATTAGTTAGAATTGTGTCATTATATGTTGTTAAATGTGCTTTATTTGTATTAAATTTGCGCAGGTATCTAATTAAACGTGAAATAATCTTAACAAAAAGTGAAGTAGTATTTAGTCATGAAAATTTGTCAACGTAAATGGAGAAATGTGTAAGTGAGAAAAACGTTTAATATGCAATTCTATTCATTCCTACAAATATGTATTTAGGAATTTTGGCACCCTTGTTTTAAATTGAATAAAGCATTTTACTATAGACTTTTCTTTTTTTAGAGCAATAGACTTCAGGAAAGCCGAGTAGCCAAATTTTGGGGCAACAATTACATCTATTAATATAAAAGTTGTGCTAAAGCTTTTTCATGATTCATTAAATGAGTGCTTATGATTTTAAACCTGTGATGGAGAACAACTACAAGAAGCGCAACATAATACTTACTCATTAGATTCTACTAAAACAGATCTGATAAATTTTAACCACAAAAAACTTTTAATAAGCAATGCCATATATATTAATATATATATATATATATATATTGAAATAGAAATTGAAAAGCTAACAAGTAATTTGACGTAAGACCTATTTGGTCTTAAAAATTTTTTTTGGGCAAAATGCTGCAAAAATATGAAATAATAGGAAGAAATATTCTAGTGAGCTTGCTAAAAAGTTACCAGGAGCTGTGGCTCCATAAAATAGTTCAACGCAGTATTTTTTAAAATATTAACATGGAAGTAATTTTTAAAAATATATTAACATGGAAAGGTAAAAAAACAGCCTACACGCGAAATAAAACTGTTAGAATCAATGTTGGAAAACATGTGAATGAACTAAAAACTAATCTTATCGATGTGATATGTGAAAAGTTAACACATATAAAAAAACAGATCGACGGATATATATAAATCTATACATATGTATATAATTAATAAATATAAAGTAAAAAATCAATATGGGATATCCTAGAAATGACTGACGGTTTTTCAAAGTTTAAAAGTGAAATAGCAAACAAATTATAACACTTACTAAAATTAATTTTGTAGAAGATTATTGGTCAAGAATAGTTTTTGCACCAAACGTCGCCAACAAATTGCGCTTCAATTTCATATATCGTCAGTTATGTCAAAATGCTCTCGAAATGGTCGCCGTTTAAAGCAATCATTTTCGAGATTGAAATACAAAATTAACACGCTCTGTAATGTCACTATTTGAATTTAGTTAAATTCACTTGAAGAAAAATATACAATCCTTGAAAAAAATCATTGAAATTTTTTTGAATATGATTAGAATATGGTTAGAATATGATTTTTATGTATTTTGAAATCGCCATTTAGCCTCAAAGATCATGTTAAGTGAAATATTGGAAGTGAGGGTATTTTTGATTTTAAAATTTTAATTTCCAAATGTACTTTTAAGCAATCGCTTTTGAACTTTCCTCTTCCTTGCATATATATATACATACAGAGAGACATGTGAATTGAAACAAATGGAGTTAATATAAACCTAAAATGATGAACTCTGTAACAATAAGTCACAAATCAAAAGAATGAATCAAAAACATGGAAAACAAAATTGGAGCAAAATTAAATCAATACATAAATAAAACAAAGTTCGCATGAAATTTAAAGAATTAAAAAATATCTTTGGTCTTTGTCAAAGAGCAGCCGAAAGAATATAGAATTATAAACAGAGAAATCAAATTATATCTGGATGAATTGTACAAGTAATCAAAGAGTCCTTTGAATTAAAAGACCAAAACCTTAATTCAAAATTAAAATTTTTCAAAAAATTTAAAACTGTTTAAAAATTATTTAATGATTATTTAAGGATACTCGAATATAACGAAGTGTACAAGTGATATCTGCCTAAGGGAGGGAATGAATTCGTGGAGGAATTTCTAAGGAAAACTGGCTCATATTCATGCTACTCATGGGAAAACCACGAAAACCAACTACGCAACAAAACCGTTCGTCTGGAATAGAAGCCAAGACGAACTCCCAGTCTTCGCTAGTGTTACACATTTAGCAACCGATGAGGCAAATTAAAATAATGATAAAAATTGCAAGTATCTGAAATCAGTATTTATCACGATATCACTTGCTCCGACGTGACTCAAAATCGAATACATAAATGACAAAATAGACCAGACTCGCCTTTTGAAGTATTTTTTAACGCGCCTTCTTTAGAAGATTTTGAAGAATAAGTGAAAACATATTTATTAATTTTAAATTAAAAAGTTTTTAAAAATTAATAACTTGGAAAATAGGAATGACATATGACATAATGTACATGAAAAAAAAAAAAAAAAAGACACATGCGGAATTCAAAACCACAGAGAAGGCAAAGCTGGCCAAATTTTGAAAATACGGACTTAGTAAACTTATGAAATTCAAAAAAAGATTCATTAATTTAGATCGTGAAAAAATAGCTAATAAGCAAAGTTAATGCTGAGGAATTAAGCACAGCGCTAAGTTTCTCTGAAATGAACATTCTTGAAAAATAAAAGTAAATGACTAAATACCTAGTTAATTTTTGACGTGATTCAAAATTAGTTACCCAATATATAAAAATATGAAAAAGTAAACACTTTTTTGAAAAGAGAAAATTTTGTTAATTTTAAAGTTAGAAACTTTTTATATAAAATGTACTATAAAAGTACTACTAAAGTACAAACTTTTTGTAAAAAGAACTTGAAAAAGTACAGTGACATAAAGCACAAGCCACCAAGAAAAAGAAAAATGTAGAATTCAAAAATCTTATAATAGACAAACGTTCATAATGTGAAATTGTTAAAATCCAAAATTTCAAAATAAAATTTAACTTTGATAAAGGAAAAAATAATCAGCAAGCAAAATTATTATAATGGAATTAAACATATAATTTCGATTTAATTATAAAAAAATAAAAACTGAAATAAATAATTAAAAACATCTTCTACTACTGTAATTAATATAACTAAGTAAAGAAGCTTAAAAAAGTGTAGTAAAATTTAATTTACTACCGCATGAAGAAAAATTAAAAGGGATTTCTTTTTATTTAGCTATAATTTAATTTAGTAGGAGGTAATTCTGTTTTGTTTCTTTTTGTATTTAATTTATCATCCGAAGAATTAACATTCTAATACATGTATATTAATATATACATGTATCAGAATGTTAATGGCCTCTTTCACTTCTGTTTTGGTGTTTCAAAGTCTGAACCTGAATCTAAAATTCAATGTCTTTAAAGCCGTTTTTGGACTTAAATTCAACTGTAGCATAATTAGCTACAAAAATGCATACATTTTTCATTAGATACAGTCTCATCTTTCAACTCAACAGCATATTTATTGTTTAGAATCGTTAATCACTTTAACATTTCTTATTGAAAACTCAAATCTTATTATTGAAAATTATATTTTTATTCAGATTTGTAAATAAAATATATAGATAGGCGATTTTAAATTAAATTTAAACACAGTGTTAACATTCTGGAGCCTGATTCATGACTTCACTAAATGGAATTGAATTTGACATTTATATGGATCCGCAGGCTAAAATCTCTCGTTCAGTCTTCCTTTGAGCATCCATTATTTTATATATGGGTAAGTTTTTAAAGAGGTTGTATTAAAATTCACAAACTAGCAAAGTATATTGAATATTAGAGTCTTACTATGAACCATAATTAAAAATGTAGATATGATTTATTTCGGAGCGAAACTATTAAAACATAAGCTGATATAATATGAGCACAATTAATTAGAGAGAATAAGGACAAATAATATTTGTTTAGAAAAATTAAAGTATGCTTAATACATTTTCCTACGCATCAAAACATTTTTTTAAAATTTCAATGTTTCAATTCAGAAAACATTATTTCAATTTTATGCTCTCGAAAAACTTCCTACCAATTAAATTAATATGGGAAAACAGACGTAAAAATTTGTAGAATACTTACAATATTCTCTCAGGATAACAATATAAAAATTCTCTCAGGATGTATCTGGTTCTCTGTGTTCCAGAATTGCTCTTTTCATGTGACTTCTTTCTTTATACGAAGGCCAGTTACATGTCCCTTTTTATCATCTGACACTCATTTGCTTGGATGACAGCCACTTCATCGGTCATTAGCAAATGTACAACGCTAAATGCCATTTTCTGTGAATGTAAAGAAATAAATCCGTAAATGTTCTGAGACTGAATTGAAGCAATCTTACTTTATATGTAGTTAATTATCAACATTAAAAAGCTTGTCTTATACGAACTCAACCTTCCTGACATTCTGGGAAAATTCCTCCCTGACTTTCTGAATATATTTTGTATTTTCCATGGCAGTCTAAAATTTTCTAGGTGAGGGAAACTCTGTTAGTACACCTGATTAAAAACATAATGGATAACAAACATAATAATCCCTATATGCCACTAGCATATATATACAGTTAACAGATTCCACTGATGTAGATTCTAAATTTATTGATAGTTCTGAAATTATACTGACACCTAAATTTAAAGAACTGAAAGGATGACTAAAATTCTTTTTGTTTATTAAATCTGTAAAAAAACAATTTCTTTTTCCGATGAATTTTCTAACAGATATTTGATTATTAGAACTGATTTGTCTATAAATAAACAACAATTATCACCAGTGTCAGCAGATATCTTAAATTCTGAGAGTTGAAACGATATATTTTGCTAATTTCACTTATTGATTCCTTTTCTTCGTCAAAACGTGTTTGTTAAGCATATCTGCGTGCGCCTGCTGCAAAGGTTCTGAAAGAGCACAAAGCATATTTTTCAGTTCCCCCAAAAAGTTCAAATGTTTTCAACAAAAAGTGTCAAGAGGCCCAAATATTTGAACATCATTTATTAAATGAATCAAAGATAGAACATTATACATTATTAAATAAATTATTAAATAAATATTTTTCCATGTAATCGAATACTGTGTTTAACAAAAGCTCTTAAATCATTTTCTGCAAATGCATCATTAGAGAAAGCAATATCTGAAGGCTTTATTAAAATTAAAAATTTCCACATGTAGTAAAAGAAAGTTGTTGTACATAGCAGATGGTAAAATTGAACTCATAACAACAGGCCTAATGTATAAAAGAAATAAATGAAACTTTGTTGCCTTCCAACTCTGTATTTCTTAAAGCATTCTAGGTTTACGACTAAATTCGCTTGGTACGTAATGTCTTAGACCAATGTGAGATGAAGATATTTCATTTACATCGCTCCAGTGCAGTTCCAGTGATTTATTGAAAGTTCAAATTTTTACTTATTTATTTGTTTATTTATTTATTGCCACTTTAGCTGGAGAACTTAAACTGCTCTAAAATAGTTATCAAAAAGTTAAAAAAACTAGCCAAAATTTCAGTTTTTAACTCTAAATAATAAAAAATGTCTATTTCATTGCTTGTGTAAATATAAGATATCTAATTATCTTAGTGTTTTAATTTTTCTTTACAATTTAATGAAAACAGTATGTGCATAAAATACCAGTACTACATTTCAATAGTATAAAAATTGTATTTCTAAAGCCATAAACACAATCGTATATGCATGCAGATCATAGTTTCCAGCCTTGGAAAATCTTAAAAGACGGGAGATTTTCTTTAAAGACGGGTTTGCTCTAGAAAAATGAAAGGTTTTTCACTCTGCGAGGTTATACCATTTCAAAGAAATTCCAAACTCGCTTTGATTCAGTTTATGATGCATGATGGTTCAGGTTACTATAGTACTTGTAATTCAATTTTGATGTAAGATGCATTAGCATTTTATTAGATAGTCTAAAATTTATGCTCTTTACTAATTTCATTTTTTTTTATTTCCTCGCTTTTTTATGCTGAGGAAATCTTCAGTAGTGAAGCAAAGCTTTTATTTATCAAAGTATTTTTAAATATACGATGCATGTGAAATTAATAATTAACATACATAATAACACTAGATAAAATTAGTAATATGCCAGGTACTAAAGTAAACAAAATTATACACGAAAATTAACTAATTAAACATTGCCTAAATATTCACATAAAAATCTACTGATGTCTACAGCAGATTAAAACAACTCAGATTAAACGAAATCCGATAAGAAAAATTTATTAAGGTCAATAAAATTAATAAAAAATACAGTTTTGTGGAATAAAGTTTAACAAGAAAAATTATTATGAAAATCATTACAGGTGGACGAATACAATTCGCCTAATTAAAAATTTCATTATTTTGATAAATTTCTTTTTTTTTTTATGGGAAAAATTTCTTTAGTAAAGATTTAAATTTCGAGACTTTAAAATCTCGAGATTTGGTAATTTACTTGGAGATGTGATGAAAAACTGGGACTGAGTTGAAAACTTGAGTTGGCAGTTATAAGTTTGAGATCAACATGATTATAGCATTTGGAAGATTTTAGACATATACAAAACAATTTTATCAAACTTTCATTATTAAAAATACGATTAAAAATGTGAAAATATGCATACTTACACTTTTAGTAGAGCGGATAAAACAAAGACATCAATACTTCCCTTCGATCTGGAATAATTTTAGCGGTGTTCTTGATGATCTCAAATCCCGGTCTTTCGAATCGTTCTTCTTTAAGAATGACTGAGGTCAGAGTCAGCCGGACGTCAGTAATTTCAGGATTTGATTGGTTACATACGTTTTTTGGACCGCAGGGCATACTTTGAGGGGAAAAGAGTGATTTCGTCCTTGAAAGAAATAGCGCTGTGGGGCAACATATGGAGAAGCGGAAAGAGCTCCAGCCTAAAGTCTACTGTGTGCAGATCCATAAGTCAAGTGAGATGATAAAAAAGTAAACATACAAAAAACATTTTGTTTTGATTAATCCATCGACCAAAAATTAAAAATGTTTTACTAGGCACTTTACAATTTACAACACATTCACTGCAGAGACTTTTTGGCTTTTATAGTGTTTTTATACGGTAATAGTTTAATAGTTAATCAAAAACGGAGGTGTTAATTTTAAAATTTTTCATTAAGTCTAGAATTTAACTAGCAGCTTTCCTTGCAAGTGATGTAAGTTCCACACATTGCAAAAGTTACTTTAATTTCAAAATTTATTCAGATAATTATGGCAGAAAACCAACATATTTTCGTATTCTCGTCGACATCAACAAATGTTTTTATAATTTTAGAAAAATTATCATAGAAAAATCAACGTACCATAGCACGACTATGATGAAATATTTTATATCTGATAGTAAACAAAAGTTGGTTGAAATTTAAATCCATTAACACAGAAATATTAGAGTGTCCTTTTCCTAGTTTAATTTAATTTATTTATTTATTGGGCATGTTCGTGCGTGTTTTTGAATTCTGCATCTGAATGCTTCACGAGAAAGCATCCTTTTTCTTAGCTTTCTTTTTAAATGCATTGTGAAATATTAAAAAGCATACATCTTTATTTATTACATCATATTGATATTTAAAGTAACATTAGTATTTCAAAGAATCCATAAATGCACATACGTATTTGATTTATATATATTAAACTATTCTTAAGAGACATTTATGAATATCATACTTAAACATATAAAAAAAGATACCCTTCATGAACATACACTGTCCATGTGACACGTTTTAATGTGCTCTACTACGTAAACTTTTATACTTTGTTGTTGTTGTCGTGTCCATATTACATGGAACAATGGTTGCCAGAGCTTATTCCGAAGAGAGGTTGGACTTCTATTTTCCACCCCAAATTTTGAGAGAGAACATCCCGGGGATATCCCACTCCTCTCCCCTTCCACCAATCCCCAGAAATGACTTTCGGGTCGCCGCATATTTAGAGTGCCGCCATGCCGCACCGACACTATACATTTACAAACGTTCATGTCTTCTCCGAGATTCGAACCCGGGACCTTCGGTATCGTAGTAGGCTTCTCTAACCACTATACCGTCTATGAGACACTTTTATACTGTCTTTACATGTAATGGAAACTGTTAATACCGGCAATTGACGTGCGATTATACGGATAAAAGGTGTAACAGATAGGCATAATTCAGAGCGTTCTTGTAAAACGTTACTGACACCACCGTGAATAACGCCTGCTTTACATTTTCGGAACATGATCCTGTTATTTGTGTCATTGGTTACTATTTTTGAGTCGATTATATAAGTAACAGAATAGCAGGATCAGTTACGGTATCGTAGTATCATTAGGTTAAATCGATCCAGGAAACATGAAACACGTGAGGAAAAGAAGTCTTATATACTTTCTGTTTTAAGGGTGACTAGGTATGAGGTGGCTCAGTCGAAAAATCCTGGTAGTGACGAATTGTTGTCTACCATCTTTTATTTCGGGCGCCCCTTGTAAAGCTTTTTAGAACTCACGAAACAAGAAATCCGCGGTACTCTCACCAGGATTCGAATTCCGAATCCTCCGAATACGTATTAGCGTGCTTGCAGTTACACTACGATGGTATGCGGAAAGAAGGGCGAAAAAATCTTATAATGTAAACAGAATAGCAGGAAAAACTGTTCTCCACAATTAGGTAAAACATATCGCATCGTTAGGGTCGGTTTAAGTAATTTTGGTAGTCCTCGCAAGCTGGATCATAGGGCCCCTTAACGGGGTTTCTCTTTTAAATTGCAATTTCTATACTATGTTTAGATTATCACCTAATTTATTACCCTTCACCCTATTATTCTGAAATTAAAAATTGAAGTTACTTATGAAATATATTTTGTGCATCAACAATTTTCAAAATTACGTTGTTTTCTATAGCCCAATAGAATAGAAGCATAGTAAAAGAACTCTTCAAATGCGGCACTTTCTTCCTGTAAATTCCGATTTCTAATTGCAAACCTTTCTGCTGAATTATTTTATTAACTTTATTGCAATGAAAATAAGTATTAGACCAGATCGTAAGAGATAAATAAAATCTAAACACTGCAATTTATTTAACTAGATGTCTCACAGAAACGTATGGAATTTCTTTTAAATTTTTCTTTAAAATATTTTAAAATATATATTATATTTTTAAGTTCTTACTTACCAGTTCTAAAGAATCATTTATAAGACTGACGAGTCGGAAGTCTTTTCGAGTGTTTTGCTGGCTAGGAAAGAGAGGTGAGAGTCCCTCGGAGTGTTCTCCATCAAAATTGCGACGAAACTTTTCCCTTTCTCACGGCAGAAGATCGGTCGCACTCATAGCAAAGTTCTCGGTGATGGAGTGGCTAAATAACTGATGAAGACTGTCCATTCCTAAGAATGTATTAAGTTACGAATGCTCGGAATTTGAGACTACAGCTTTCAGTTCTCATTTCTCAACTAGTTTCGCAGATTGTTTTCAGCGTGAATTGTACATGACTATCAGAATTTTTCGCGGTACATAGATGCAGAAAATAAAATTAAAAATCCCTGCCTTTTACGAATAAATAAATAGTGCAATTCATGCCTGCTATGAGCATAACAAGATATAACGAGTTTCTGTGTTTTCCTGAAAAATTCATGCATGTGTTCGACTATGTTTTACCTTCCATGTTTTCCATCATCATATATGACTCTACACGGCAATCTGCAAGGTATCCAAAGACCAGGTAATAAATAAAATTGTAATTCAGCGAACATTTTTCCATGATACGTTACAGTTTCAAAATATCGAAATAATGCTAACTAAAGTAGAACGCACATCATCACTCTTAAAATCACATTCAACTTTTTTTGACGTTAATTACGTCTAGCGTGCAATATAGAACAAACGAATAATATTTTTTAAACATTATTTCCATAACATTGTGCAATTTTTATTTTGAATTTTATTTTCAATTGAATTATTTGGTTTACATTTCATATACCGTTGATACTCAAATACATTTTCTAAAAATGCGAAATGACGTTATAATGATCATTAGCTTCATATAAATATGAAATAATAAATTTCCCTGTTAATAAAAAGTTTTTATGCTTATACACATCATTTAAATGCACCGTATGTCATTTAAGTTAAAATTTTTATGGCCATGTTTAATTTAAATGGTACAGAATGCCTTCAGTTTAAACTCATATTAGCTATTAAGTTGGATATTGCAGGATCAGATTGCAATTTTTATGAAAATCCCATAATTTTTTATTACAAAAGAAGATATACAAATGTTTAACAGGTTTCGAATGCTGTTATATGTATGCAGACGTATTGTATGCAACAATTTAAAATACTGTAGTCGCAAAAGGATTTTTTGAGTGTATTTGAAATTTTATATGTGCACGTTTATTAAAAATATAAAGTCTTTATAGATTTTATTACACTGAACCATTTAAGTTAAGTTTTCCTTCTCTTTTCTTTCTTTCTTTTTTTTTTTGGGGGGGCGCGATAATTTTATGTGGATATTTTAACAATAAATATTCTTAAAATATTTTATGGTAAATTTTAATTAATTCTATGTGAACATTTATATAATAGTAATCAAATATTTGAACATATAGGTTTGGTTTCTAAACAATAATCAGCGTTATTTTAGCCAGTTTATTAGAGAAAAATCTTCTTTTTAACCACCATGTTGCTAGAAAGCTATTTTTCTTTTGTTGAAGAAACACATAACTCGCTTTGTGTTGCTTCATTTGAAACTCGCTTCATTTGAAATTTTCATCGCTAAGTATAGCAGTATGCACATATTTAAAATAAAATTATTCTTGAATAAGAGCATATTCTGTTTCATAATTAACGTTTGGATTAGCGGATGTAGAAAATATTTATTTACTTTGTTGAACTAATTACGGATACGAAACAAGTATTTTATAACTCCAAATATTCAGAGTTCTAAAGTACTTGGTACTAGATATTAAATTCTGAATTGAAAAATCTGGGTAGTTCTTTAAATCTTTTATTTGTAGGCTAAATGTGATTATTGCTCTACAAGTGAATAAATTTTGTATATACCAAGTTTTGTTTCATCAGAGATAACAGAGCTAAGTGAAAAGTAAAACATTTTCTGTTCCTTATAAACAGTATACAAAAAACGGTTCTTTGATGATGATAATAATAATAAGAGTAAGTCCTGAAAGGATATAGTTATAAAGGGAAATAAAATGCACTTTTAGATTTAATTGAAAAGTTGTAGAAATCTGGAATTGATGAACTTCACAGTGTTATAACGAAAACCTAAAGTTCTTAATCATCGAATATCTTGAAACGATCCAATTGTTGTTTTATATTGGCATTTTGGGAATGGACGTAAACATCATTGTATCTCGGGAAAAGGAAATAAAGCGGTCGGTAACCAGAAAGATCAGTTTTATTGTTAACAGACGTGGCCACAAGCGATGCACTTGGTGCCCCATGATGTCTTGAAAGCTAGTTTGAGAATGGTCAAAAGCAGCGGGAACCTGAGGCCTTTCATCCAAGTTCGGTGTAAAACTTTGAATCCTTGAGAATGAGTCATAGTCACAGGGTAAAAATTTTAAGGAAATCAAAAACATTTGCTCATAGACTTCTGCGAAAAAACTTTTGGAAGTAAAGTAAAATATTATTTTCCATGTTTACCGAATGTGCATAAGCTTTGCACGCACGATTGTTCAAGAAGTTAAGCGTTTTCAAGAATACTTTGTTTACATGTTATTGTCAATAGATGAGCAATGCAAATAAAATTTGCTTTTCATTAAAACAACGAATATTTTGCTAAATATCAGAAATAATATGTAAATAGCTTCTAGTTAATTGGACGACATGATTTTCATACATGAAATCAAATTCTGAGTTAAAAGTTGATATGAATAAAGGACAAATTTATATAAAAGGAACTATATAAATTCATTTGAAAATCTACAGCTTAATAATATTCGTAACAGTTTCGATGCAGATATACACAAATTTCTAGCATGTGATTAAAAATCATTGATAAATTTCAGCTTCATATATGTGATCTTCCGAATAATGATTAAATTATTTAAATTTGCGAAAAATAACAGGATTAAATTTTCCCAATTCGCAGAGTTTTCAAACAGGGAAAAAATTAAAGCAACAAATATATAGAGTATGAAATTAAAATGCTGTTGAAAAAACTATTTTTTTCATGTCTACGAAAATGGATAATAAGTGTAAAATATCAAGATATTTTGAATTCATAAATTTCTTATGCTGCCTAATTTTCAATTTTTAATTTTTCTGTAAAAACGTAATAGTGGACAACTGAATCATTTAGTGATCACTCAGAAGGGATTCCATTTGTGGCGTATTTAGGTATCCGAATCTTGCAATAATCCCAAGGCCTTTTCATTTCTTCGAAAGAAAAGCAATTAAGCATTAACGTATACTAGATAAGATTATTGGCATTTACTAATGCTTGTTATCTAGTGGTCTTCTACTGATGTCATGCACTTTTCAATTCTCACTATAACTGATATTCGGTAACCCGCATATCAATTACTTAGGGTCCTCAAGGCCCCTTAAGTAATTAATTAAAGAGTTCGGGTCCATGTGTTGTTAATTATTTTACATGCGCTCGAAAATAAGTTTGATTTTCCATTGACTCATTTTTATCCTAAATTTTCTATAGTATCACTCTGCTCTTTTGTAAATCTTGTACAATATCATAGATTGTTGCAATATGTGAAGGTGGGGGTTCGCGAGAGATTTTGGTCTGTGTGCCTGACAAATATCCTCTTTATGACGCCTGTTTTAGGCGGTGGGAAACATGGAAAATATTCAAGCAAAAAAGCGGATTATGTCGCCCCAAATTTGTATCCTTTATTATTATTATTATTATTATTGTATCCGTGTTTACATGTTTGTAAAATTAATAAAATTTATTAAACAATTTTCTTAAATAAAAATCATTAAGTGACTTTTCTCTTCTTTCACTTGAAAGAAACAGTTCATCACCAACGACATTTAACACCTGCAATACGAATAATTCGTGCATTTTAGGGGAAAAAATTAGCACGCTCGCAAACGTGTCCTAACATCATCATAATTCTGTTGCTATTCTAAATATGTACAATCGCATTTGTAACGCAAATAACATGTAGTTTTTTTACCCCATGTCCAAATGTTATGGAAGATACCAATATTGCACATAGAAAGCTACATACTATTCACATGGTTGTTCTAGTAGAAAGTTCATGACACGTTTCATGAATGTACTGCAAACATAAATGATTAATGCAAAATGAAAAAAAAAAAAAAAAAAAAAAAAATCGACATAATTTCATTTGAAAAAATATGCAGGAACTTTTAAATATTTTTTTGAAATTCTAAATAACTTACATTTAATAAGCAGAATACAGTTTTTAAGTAACATTATTTTATCTATTTTTGAAATACAAGCCTTACGAACTGTCTTTACAGTACATATTTAATGAAAATGTTTTCTATAACTAATACTGCGGCAAAATAAAAGATATTGAAGTATTTACGGAAAATGAATAATTTGACGGTTGCCTGAAACCTAGGTAATTAGTATAATTGTAATGTGAGTAGCATGTACTTTATAGCACACGCTCCAAATGTTTTAACGAAGAACATGGTACAACACGGCAGTTTTATATATTAAAATGTACAGAAAAATACAGGTGTAACAAGCACGTCATGTAGAATGCGCTTGATAGCATGCAGTGAGCCATCCGAAAATTACCAATGGATGCTCTGAAAAGAACTTCTTAAGAAACACGGTGTAATTAGCTTTAGCGTGTCATGTATAAAGTAATTTATACCACATTTTTTTTTTTTTATTAACGTGCTTCGGTCTTAGGCACTACACGGAAGGGAGATGCCTTCCTGGAGGGCTTCTTAAGGAAAATTGGCTTGTATACACGTTACACATGGGAAAAACCACGAAAGCGCCCATGCAGCCAGCCCTTTCGCGGGAATCGAACCTCGGACCGAACTACCAGTATCAAGCGAGTTTACCGCTCGGCCGCTGGGGGCCTATAGCACATGCTGAGAACGTTTTGAAAAATACCAGTATTGTATTTCTAAATGTACGTTATAAGAATATAGTTGTAACACACACTTCTTCAGCACATCACGCAGAACGTACTTTATAGTATGTCTCGGAACGTTTCGAAAAAACCAGTGCTGTACTTTAAAATGAATGCATGTCCGAAGAACACGGTTATAATACGCACAGCTTTACCATGTCCTGTAGAACGTACTTTAGCACATGATCAGAACGTTCCAAAAAGTATAAGTGTTGTACGCTGAAATATGTGTTCTGAGAACACTGTTATAATACGCACCTCTTTAGCACATCGTTTAGAACGTTTTTCATAGCACATGTTGAGAACGTTTCGAAAAGTACCAGAATGTACGTTGAAATATACGTCCTAAAAACACGGTTATAATACGCACTGTTTTAGCACGTAATTTAGAACGTTTTTCCCAGTCCATATTGAGAACGTTTCGAAATGCACCAGGATTGTACGTTGAAATGTGCATTTTAAGAACACAGTTATAATACGCACCTCTTTAGCACATCGTTTAGAACATATTTTCTAGCACATGTTGAGAACGTTTCGAAAAGTACCAGTGTTGTACGTTGAAATATACGTCCTAAGAACACGGTTATAATACGCACCACTTTAGCACGTCGTTTAGAACGTATTTTCTAGCACATGTTGAGAACGTTTCGAAAAGTACCAGTGTTGTACGTTGAAATATACGTCCTAAGAACACGGTTATAATACGCACCGCTTTAGCACGTCGTTTAGAACGTATTTTCTAGTACATGTTGAGAACGTTTTGGAAAGTACCAGTATTTTACGTTGAAATGTACGTCCTAAGAACACGGTTCTAACATAAACAACTTTAGCATGTTATGTCGAACGTATTTTATAACTCAATCTGGGAACGTTTCAAAAAACACGATTGTTGTACGTCGAAATGTACGTATTAAATACACGGTTGTTACACGCACCACTTTAGCACGTTATGTAGAACGTTCTAAATACGCCTAACACCGTTATAGAACGGTATGACACGGACTCTGAACGTTTTCGGAACGTTCCGGTGCTGCTTGGGTTAATTTCAAGTTAAATCTAAATTTGGAATGCAAGTTTAAATGCAAGTATTATTTTGTACGTACGAATTCTTATTCGTACGAATAGCTTACTCAAAAATTATGTAAAACTGCAGTGCTTTACTTCCCTAGTGCATTCTCATTAGAACAGATGACGCTTGACTTTGCCTTTTCTATATTTCTGCCTTCGGGTGAGCGGTGTGATTGCATCCTAATTGACTTAATTACCGCGAATGGCCATAGGGCATAAAATTGAACTATCTGGTAAAAATTCTATGCCAGTATTAAAAGAAACAATCAATCTGTTAAGAAATGGCTGCGACTTGTTTTGAAAACGAGGCGTAAAAGGTTACCAGCGAGGATATTTCGTTTGGCATCAGTTCTACCATTATTGGCGACTTTATCGCCAGCGCTGGCCAAACGGAAAAGTACCGAAAAATCTCTGCAGACCTAATGTCGGAGTTTTTCGATTGTAATTGCTTATTTATAGTATCAATGGTATTTAATGTATCGGACTCGGTTTAGGTTTGAGAACGTATATTTCTTTATAATTCCCAGCAATTTTAAGCCGCGAACAATATGCAGATTCAAACTTATAATTTAAAGAGACAAACGTCAAATATTTAAAGGAAACAAACCAATGTCTGCACAAAATGGATTCGTTGATGTCTGGCATTATTGACGAACCGAAATACATCCACTCGCTTGTCTTCCGCAGCTTGCTGACAAAGAGCATCGATTGCGATGTAGGTGCCTGACCTACCAGCACCAGCACTGAAATCATGAAAAAGAAACAATTACATTAACCAACCTATTGTACAGTCAGAAAATTATCAGAGTTCAAACAGACAGGAAAAAATACTCCTCGTAATCTGCATATTTCTTTTCGCTTAATGACACTTTAATAAATTGATTGACAGCAGCATAAAAAAATCTGATGTGTACATCACATGACTTCCTTGCACGGAATATTAAATTATACTCATTTTCTTCCGTATTTCATTTAAACGCATTTCCTGGAATTTCATTTAGAGATATATTACTCGTTCAATTAATACAGTTCTCACTTGGAGATAAAGCAAAAATACATAAAAACTCAAAACATCTTCATTAAAAATTGAAAAATGTAGAAAAACCTAAAACACCATATACAGTTAAAACAAATATAAAAAAACTTTTTATCAATTAAAAGTACAGTTTCTATGCAAAAACAAGCCATTCGGCCAGTGGGCAAAAAAACTGAAAGTTTACTTTTAGTCCCACTCGGCAAAATGTCACTGAAGGTGCAGAAACTGACTTAATTCACTATTCTGCTAAGTTTCAAACGTAAATAAATATGGCTGCTAAGTTCTTCTGGTGCGGCCGATTTGAACCAAAACGGGAGGTGTACAACTACATGTTATAGCAGTCTTATGTACGAAATTCCAAAGTTCTGAGGATATTCATTTTTGAGTTATGCGAGATGAATACACACATACGTACAGACGTCACAAAAAAAAATCTCTTTTGAATCCATTTTAAATCTAATTTGCAAACCGTTTTGGAAAAACAGAGGCATTCTGTCCAAACATACTGATGTCACGCAAAAACATTGTTCAGATATCCACCTGAATGATGTTTTCGCGTCTGAACAATCCATCTGAACGATGTCGAGAGCGGTCAAAATGGATACTTTCGTTAAAGTATGATATCCGAAATTTTTCGTCGTTATGATACTTCCTTTATAAAGTATTTCTCCCACTTTCCTAGCCTGCCTTCGTGGTGTAGTGGTTCTGTATACTGGGCCGTTATTCGACAGGTCCGTGGTTCGATTCCCGGCGAAGGCGGTTGCTAATTTTTCCTCTCTCCAAACAAATCCTAATGTCTCTACATTGGCGCCCGAACTAAAAGGATATTGGATGAGGATTCTCCATACCCAGGATTTGGCGATTGGGTCCTATAAAAACCACAGTCGCCCTTTAAAAAGGGGAGTATATAATGCATTTCTCCCTGCTTCCTAGCGTGCCTTCGTGGTGTAGTGGTTCTTGCGCAATGGGCCGGTATTCCAGAGGTCCGTGGTTCGATTCCCGGCGAAGGCCCTGCAAAAAAATCGTAATGTCTCTACACTTTCACTTCGTAAAAAGAACTAAAAACCATATTCTGTATCTACTCTTTACCGAGGCACACCAGCGGCCGAGCTGTAAAGACGCTGAACACTGGTAGTTCGGTCCGAGGTTCGAATCCCCCGAACGGGCTGGTTGCATGGGCGTCTTCGTGGTTTTCCCCCTGTGTAACGTGTATACTAGCCAGTTTCCCCTAGAAAGTACTCCACGAAGGCATCCCTATATTTAGGCAGATAGCCCTCGTGTGCTTTGCCATAACTGAATTATCCATAATCCATGTACTCTTTACTGTATTATTAATTTCGCATAATAAAACGCTTTACACTGCTTTCTGTCTTATGTTCTTGCTGTGTTGTCTTTGTTTCCGTATTGTCTCGCGAAAGGTGTAACGGGTCATAGTTAGCTATGTTACTATGGTTCCCTTTCACCCGTCAGAGCCCGTATGTAGAATGTTGAGACATCTCTATAATTATTCCCAAAGTAATACTGTTACTTTTTTCGCTTTATTACATACAGATGCAGAGTAAGTTATTCGAGAAATAAATCTAAGAACTCATTTTAAAATTTTATAAAAAAATCAAATACACTTGAAACTTCAGTACCTGCACATGACGACCATAGGTCCTCCCATAACCGGATGATCATCTCTTACTTTCTTCAAGAATTTGATGAAGTAGTTGGTGTTTGTAGGTACAGAACGGTCGGGCCAGCCCGTAAATTGATATTGCATTACGCGATGAGTTCTTATCTCCTAGAATAAAATTTTATTCATTAATTAAGTACAGATAAAAAACTCCAAAATCGAATTATTTACTGAATAAATAAAATATTGAATTGCGTAAACGAAAGAGAACTTTAACATCGGCAGTATGTGCTACAGCAATGCATGACCTGATATCTGTACGTAAACTTGAATTTCGAAAATTTTAAAGAGACGTTAACACTGAAAAAGTGCTGAATGTCGAGTACAGCGCTTTTCATTACTGTTGTGTCAGTTGGTGCTTACATACATTTAGATAACAGCACAGCGTTGCAGCATGCTCTATTACTTCTACAACTGTTGTATTACTTGCGCTGCATGCTGTATCACAAATACCGCGTTTCTCCGGAAATAAGATCTTTCTTTTAGCCATCGACTGAACAGCTGGTCCAATGGGTTAGGTGCTTTTCAGCCTGTTGAATTCCGTCGATGGAATTAACCCTTTGCACTCGAGCGGTGCCTCTCAGGCACCACTGCATGTGATGCGATAACTCGAGCGGTGCCTGAGAGGCACCATTCGAATCGATGTGTTTATTTGTGTTTAACCTAAGGAATATCGCTTGAGAGATCTACTTGGCCTTTTGTAGATCACATTACGAAGTTTCTGAGTAGCTATAAGGATGTCTTATCTCAAATAAAGGTCGTCTTTGCAATGCTTATGCGATTAAATGTCTTATCTCAAAAATACGTGCGACCGCGGGTAGGACTCTGTCTTCGACATCAGTTCGAACTCAACCTTCTTGCCGATCGCAGTATTTCTTTCAAAGTTACTGAGCCCAATAAGTATGGAACACGACGAAGAAGTTACTTCTAGCGAAGATGAGTTTAAATTTTCGGCAATAACGAACGAAATTACATCACTACATAGAGAGCTTGCCCATGAGAACGAAGACGAAAGTGATAAAGATAGTGACGACGTTAGAGGAGCAAGAAGACGAAAAATCCGAATAATCGATAGTGAATCTGGAATCCAAATTAATTGTACAGAAGAGACTGAACCTTCAGAATGGACAGTGTGCACAGAAAAGCGCCTCGAGCACAAAGGGTTAAAAATAAATAGATAAATAAATATAAATAAAAAGCTTAGTACTGTGTCCTCCGGGAATTGATTTCATTTGTGCTGTGTCCTCCAGGAACTGGCCACGCTAAACGAGGAACATTAAAAGAAGGACGAGAACATGGAAAGAAGGTGCATGGTGGGGACTGTTAAGACCAAAGGGAACACTTTTCACTATTATGGTACATATTAGGCGTACGAATATATTAAGGATATGGTTTAGACTCAGGTACAGATGTTAAGATGAAATCTCAACAAATACATTACAAATTATGAAATAAATTAAATGAGTTCTTAGAGGGAAATAAGATCTAATAAAAAAAATAAGCTTTAGTGTGGTTTTTCAGGGTAATGTAAGCCTTACCTCTCAATAAGCCCTAGTTAAGATCATCAACCAGACTGGCGCCTTATTGGCGAATGACCAAGTGTGGACTCAATATTCATACACACTAGAAACAAACGGACGTGGTTGCGACAAATACGTATCTTCTGTATTCAGTACTTTGCATTAGCAACGGACATTTAACATCTGATTTAAGAACTTTAAAGGATAATAAATTTTGATGCTGAATTAAAATGAGTGCAAAACGAAAGAGCTATTTCGCTGAGTACAAGAAAGGAATTGTGAAAGATTCCGCTTAACGCTCTCTGCAATGAAAAGAATGCTCCGAAAGAAAGCAATGGTGAGAATGGTCCGAAATTGAAAAACAGATTACAATAACCTCAGTAAGGAAGTCGATGGGAGAAATCCCAAGAAGCGTAAGTGTGGATCAAGTAGGCAACCATTATTTCCTGAATTCAAACACATCATCTGTGAATGCATTGCAGACAAAAGACAGCAGTCGTTGATTATTCGCGGAACTGATATATTCAAGCAGTTGCCTTGCAATGGTACCACAGCTAGACAAGCAATGGTGAGAATGGTCCGAAATTGACGAACAGATTACAATAACCTCAGTAAAGAAGTCGACGGGGGGAAATCCCAAGAAGTGTAAGTGTGGATCAGGTCGTCGGCAACCATTATTTCCTGAATTCGAACACATCATCTGTGAATGGATTGCAGACAGAAGAGAGAAATCGATGATTGTTCGCGGGACTGATACATTCAAGCAGTTGCCTTGCAATGGTACCACAGCTAGACAAACAATGGTGAGAATGGTCCAAAATGGACGAATAGATTACAATAACCTCAGTAAAGAAGTCGACGGGGAGAAATCCCAAGAAGTGTAAGTGTGGATCAGGTCGGCCACCATTATTTCCTGAATTCGAACACATCATCTGTGAATGGATTGCAGACAGAAGACAGTAGTCGTTGATTGTTCGCGAGACTGACATATTCAAGCATTTGCCTTGTAATGGTACCACAGCTAGACATATTCGCCATATGAATTCAAGGTATCACAACACTGGGTGGATGGCTTCCTTCAGGGATATGAACTGTCTCTAGATACTCAAGAGATCAAACGTGCACTTGTATTCAAGTGTTTCTTTGATGGCATTGAAGCACCAACTCTCGAACATTTGCCATTGTATAGAATGCCTTGGTATTATGTATAATGCCTAAGGATGTTATATATAATGCCTAAGGATGTTATATATAATGTCTAAGGTATTAAATATAATATCTTAGATATTATATAAACAGGATTTGCCAGTTTATGCTTTGCGGTAACGGGCGGGACTTCGAGAAATCGAAAACTGTATTCGAATCGCTATCACATTACATGGCATCTAGTGTTTAAAGAAGTAACTAAATGCTTTGTTATCCAAACTTTTGTGAGTCCATACCCTTGGTAAAAAATATTTGGCACAAGGCCAGATGAAACAGTTTCTAGGAAAAAATAAACTCAGAAATAAACAAACTCCATCCTTCAAGACAAACAGCAACAGGAAAAGTACTGATAACAAGAAAAATGACGTTGATTACCGGAACAGTGACGATTCATTTATAGAAAAGTAACAGCGACTACGCTTGAGTGAAGGTTACTGTAACAGCGAGCAATAACGTTTCAAGAAATGACAATGATCAGGTCAAACTCTCTTTCGAAACTAATTATACGATTTTCTGAGATAAGGAAATAGAACTCATGATTAAAATGAAATAAAAAAAAAGGGCACTGAAATTTAACACAACACGTCTTCTTCGGTTTTATTTAGGAAACATATTGTTGCGTGCGTACGGGTTCGTTATGAAATGAATGCACAAGTCCGATGAAAAATGAACAAAAATTTATTATTATCACAACAAAAATGCTTAAATTTTCTCAAATTATCATGCAGTATTACAATATCTCACAGTAGTTTTCTTTTAACTACTCAAATGTCAATAGAACGTAATTCAAAACAGCTAAAGAACGCTAATCCGCGAATTCGCTACAATCAACAACAGTAGTTTTCTAAACAACAACAAACTAAGCAACTACTACAAACTGAGATGTTTTCCTCCTTTTATAAGATTTTAAAATCACGCGCTAGAATTTTCCAGTACTTTCTCGAAATCAAAAAGAGATATTTATTTATTTAATGCACGCGCTCTTGTATGTTCAATTTTCCGGCTTAGCTTTCTTTTAATATTCGTCACGCGCTGCACTGCTCGAGAAATAAAACCATTGAATTTATAATTGAACTAACATTAGCTTTTTAAATACCAAATTCGTAACAATATTTATTATGCAACATATCAGAAACACATTTATTTACAAAATTTCTTAGATTTTCAAAATCATATGAATATTATAAATCCGGTTTTCCGGGTCATCATATTAATTCTGATATGTATATAAAGATTTCTTCGAGTTTGCTTTATTCCTCTTTGGAATTTTATATTCGAAGAATAAGCATTGCAGAGGAGTAATTATATTCCACGACAGAATTTTAGTATTAGTCAGAAGGATGTGCATTACACTGTAAGGATCTTAAGTTTTACTAACGTTTATTTTATTTTAAATCTTTACTATCACTTCTTATTTTCTACTTCCGGCCAGAATTATAAGCGTGAAGGAGTTTATGCAAAGTTGTCTGGCGAACGTCAAGTATTTAAGTGTGGCCTTTTTGCCAAGCAGAAGAAAGGAAGCCGTGAGTTCGAAGCAGGCCGCTTACCTTAGAAGTTACGCAGTTGCTACTTTGCCTTCCAGGCCAGAGGTTTTAATCCTCTTGATAAATTAAACGTATTGTAGTGTTCACAGTCTCTGTGCTACATACGCTTCCTGTTATTATAAGGCCAATCTTATTCTAAAGTTAAATTAGAGTTTAGTTTTATTTTGATATCTTTTAAGTTAGACCCCGAGTGGAGGGTCATTGTATTCCGAAGTACGGAAGTCATTGTACATAAAGAAAAAATAAAGGGTTTTGTATACCCTTCGTCTGTATCCTGTCTACTTACTACAATTAGTGAACATAGCTTTAGTAAGCTCTCTGTTCTAGTCAGGTCATTGTATGTTTCCGAAGAAGGTTAGAAGAAACACTGAACCTGATAACACACGCCTAACCAAAGTCCTCGATGGAATTTGTATGAACTGCGGAATTTTATATTCGAAGAATACGCATTGCAGTCAAGTAATTATGCATATTCCGAGACAGAATTTTACTTTTATTTACTTATATTTTACTTTTATTTAAAATTTTGTAAAAAAGCCGATAAATTTGTAAAAAGACATTAATTTAAGAATTTATTATGCTTTCATGGTTCAACAAACTGATTCGCCGGTTCATATCCCGTGACCCCAAATGATTTCACCTCGCGTAAACTACGCTACAAAAATCTAATTCTCTCAGTAATTATCTATATTAATTTCAAGTTAAATCTTAATTTGGAATACAAGTTTAAATGCAAGAATTATTTCAATTCGTACGAATAGCTTACTCAGAAATTATGTAAAACCGCAGTGCTTTACTTCGCTAGTGTATTCTCATTAAAATTGATGAATTTAACCCTTGACTTTGGCTTTTCTACATTTTCGCCTTCGGGTGAAAGGTGTGACTGCATTCTAATTTATTTAATTACCGCTAATGGCCTTCGGGCATAAAATTGTACTATCTGGTAAAAGTTCTATATAATTGTATGCCAGTATTGAAAGAACCAACCAATGTGATAAGAAATGGCCTCGTCTTGTTTTGAAAACGAGGCGTAAAAGGTTACCAGCGAGGATATTCCTTTTGGCATCAGTTGTACCATTACTGGCGTCTTTTATCGTCTGTGTCAGCAAAGCGGAAAAGTGCCCGTTTGTGTTTTACGTACGCCGCACAAGATCAATATCGTAGTATTTTCATGTTCTTTGAAGGTATCTGGCTTTGGGGATCAGAAAAATATGCAAAAATTTAACTCACTTCAAGAGATTTATTATAATTTATATAAGTAATTATAAAGTAAACAACATAGAAACTGTAAAAATAATCAAGCAGTTAATAACAATCTTTGTTATTATTATTGTTGTAAAACTAATCAATCTTCGTTATAAGCAAACGCCAACTACGAGTTTATGCATAGTTGGCGCTATCATAAAACACTTTATCGCAAAACTAGACTTCGATACAACTCGTATAATTAATAAAACAATAAAAAATTACCTAAATTCAATATCTTTCCCATAAATACGTGATTTTTAATTTGCAATTAATTAAAATTTGTGGGCTTGGTAGAACCGTTTTTGAAAATGTCGCTCGGCAAGGAACGTGCCATATCACACGGCGTTTGTTTCACACAAACAACCGTTTCGGACAATTTTTCTGCCTGGTTTACTATTGAAAGAAAGACGTACTTTGATAATTTGATACTTTTGATATGCCTGTTTCAGCAGGATTTATATCCCACTATTACAGGCACCTCAAATAACTCCGGTTAGAGGAGACACAACCTACAGTGCTTCGCAGGAATACCTTGATAAGGGACTGCAGGAAGATTGTGTAGATGTGACCCAGGCCAGTGTAAATGAAGAAGTCATACTTTGAAACTTCAAAAATTGGCTGGTAGAAGTTAGGAGTATTTATGGGGAATTCCGATAAATGTGGGTTGTATAGAGCCTTAAATTGATGTCAATTTCTAGGAGCTCGTTCTTAAAATTGTCAGAATAATTTACCTCTGCGTTGGTGATGGCTTTCTTGAAAAAATTATTATTTAATTTATTGATGAATAACGCCAGATTTTGGAGTTTGAGGTCTCTGTGTAGCTGTTCATTGCGAACGAACCAGGGTCCTCCTGTGATTTTTCGTAAGTAGTTGTTTTGGAAAACCTGTAATTTATTTAATACGGAAGGGGGAACAGAGCACCATGCAGGGTGTAACAGCTTTACATATTATTAAAATCTTGTAGTTTAAATAATTTAAATAGATGAACATTAAGGTATTTGTTAATGGCAATATTTGAAACCAGACTCGAGTGCCACGTGCGACTCTCGCACGAAGAATGTAATTTATTTTTAAATGTTAGAATATGTTTTCTCTTCTTGTTTTGTATGTCGCCATTTTTTGAGTGTTAAATAAACGTTATTGCTGTGTTCCATCATTGGAGTTGCTTCATATTGTCAAAGAAGCATTACAGTCATAATTATTTTGGAGGCACCGACGAGATCGAATAATCGTGCGTATTTTTATTTCATTAGTTCATCACTGAACATAATATTAGTGATACCAGATTATTACTTCCTGTTAATATTGAATTGCTTTATTTTATTAGTTCATCACTGAACGTAATATTAGTGATACCAGATTATTACTTCATGCTGATATTAAATTGCCTTATTTTATTAGTTCATCACTGAACATAATATTAGTTATATCAGGTTATTACTTCCTGTTAACACTGAACTGCCTTATTTTATTAGTTTATCACTTGAACGTAAACTTAGTGATACCATTTTAATGCCGTCTCTAGTAGAGCTCAAAGGAAAAGAAAAATAGTTGAAGAGAAGATCTTGGAACAGATGAAGGAAGAAAATAAAGCATCCAGAGATATCTTTGAAGAAGAAGTTAAATCACTGGAATTAAACGTGGAAGATTTTCACGAAAATTTGAAAAACGGTAAAGAAATTAATATTGAGAATCATTTTGCAATGCAGCGTTATCATCATCTTTCGCCTTTTGATTTAATATCAAAGCCGCTACTAATAGACGAAGAAAACAATTGTCGAAAGCAAATGACAATTGTATATTATCCGAAAGGCACCGATGAACTGAGGAAACGCTTTGCTGTGAATTATAGCCGAGGAACTGGTCCACTATGGAAGAGATCTAGGCGCCGTCAAGAAAAAAAAGGAAGACTAAATCATTCTCCATTTATTTCTATTTAAATGTGGTGTAAAAGTATTTGTTGAAAACTTAAAAGTTTGGTTTAAAGTTTAGAACTTATGGGAGATATTACCTCTTCTTAAAATAATTCAGAATGCCGAGCTTATAAATATAGCCTTCGAATTTTACAGAACTTTTCCCTTCGGTAAAAGTCTCTCCGTTGGGGGAGAGGTTGTAACAGCTTTACATATTATTAAAATCTTGTAGTTTAAATAATTTAAATAGATGAACATTAAGGTATTTGTTAATGGCAATATTTGAAACCAGACTCGAGTGCCACGTGCGACTCTCGCACGAAGAATGCAATTTATTTTTAAATGTTAGAATATGTTTTCTCTTCTTGTTTTGTATGTCGCCATTTTTTGAGTGTTAAATAAACGTTATTGCTGTGTTCCATCATTGGAGTTGCTTCATATCGCCAAAGAAGCATCACAAGGGGAGGCATATGTAAGGATGGGTCTTAATATTGATGTGTAAATGTGCTTCTTGCGAGCAAGATCCAATGGTGAAGAGGCGTCAAGAATGTTTCGTAGCCTCCTAGAGACTCCTATGGCTTTCCCGATGGTCATAGAAATGTGAGGACCCCATGTAAGCGAGCCGTTAAAACTAACTCCCAAGTATGTAGCCTCTCTGACTTTGGGCACCGTTTCATTAAAGAGGGTCAGATCTGCATCTGTGTTTTTTCTTCTATGCCGTCCTATCAGTAATAATTTAGATTTTGTGGCATTAATGGACGTCCTCCATTTGCGACACCATTCCTCTATCTCGTGTGTGTGGTTTTGTATTCTGATCATGGCATGTCGTGGATTAAGTGAACTAGAAAGAATGGCGGTGTCGTCCGCGTAGCAGGCGGTGATGCAGTTTGTATTTTCAATCATAGGGAAGTCCTTAACATACATAAGATAGAGAATAGGCCCAAAGATGCTTCCCTGGGGGACGCCGGCTTTAATAAATGTGTTTTCAGAATAAACATCGCCCTGCCTGACATAGAAGGATCGATCACTTAGAAAGGAGTGAAGAATCAAAATCGTTTCCCTAGGGAGATCAAGTAAGCAAGCTTGTACATAAGTCCCTTATGCCAGACGCGGTCAAAGGCTTTTGCCACGTCCAGCATAAGGAAAGCAGTTGTCAGAAAGACGTACCACTTTTTGCTACCTTTAAATATAATTGCAAGTTGGTCGTTTTCAACCAATCAGCTACCAGCTTCGAATGCTATCAGCTTGTTTGTGATAGGGAACCAGTTTACCGTTTGTTAACCCCAAAGCGATCTGTGGTCATTGGCTGTTGTGACAAAGCAGAAAAATTGTTCCAAACAGTTGTTCTTACGAAACAAACCGACGTGTGATAGCAGCCATAGAGGACTGAAGGCGGAGTCGTGCAAAGAATCGTTCTTGACATCTGTAAATACGCATATACATTCTTTGTCGCTAAAACTCAATTCAAATCAAAATATAAAGAAATCTCACTTACATGTCAGACGCATTCTTGCCTTTTATCATTTTCTCCATATTTTATTGACGACACAATTAAATACATTTACAACAAAGAGAGGCACATATAAACTTTGGTTAATGTTTCGCGTTGTTGTTACATCTTTCGCAATCATCAAGGTTCTGCACTAGTCCGATCAATTCAAGCGCACACAGCGCCATCTGGTGCAATACAGTTTCTACAACATCTTTGAAACGATGAAGTGCAAAAGATCTCTTCAGCAGCATTCATCACATACCAAACTATTTTCGTAATAAAAAAGGAAAACATGCTATTGCAACAAAAGCGTGATTATATAACTCATGGAGGTTCATAAAATTATTTTCGGTTATGTTTATCAATAAAACGGCAGGACAATTGTAAATTAATACGAAGTCGGGAACGGCAAAACGCTTGGTCTGTTACAGTCTGAGACTGTTGGCCAAAATGCAGCAGAAAGGCCCCCTGCACAACACCCGCAAGAAGGAGGCGAATATAAATACACCCGGCATTTGAACCTGCAGCTTGAAGTTCAAACAAGCATTTAAGCCTCCGTTTACCCCTACATCGCTCATGGCGACTCGCATGCAATAACTGCATGTAGGACTTTGGAAATGCTCATTCAGATATAATCAAAAGGAATTTAATCCATATTCTATAATAGTAGATGTTAATTTAATTATTCAAAATATAAAAGTTTTAGTTTTCGGGAAATACGATATATCATTAGGCAACGATATATAAACAGAAATTCTTAAAACTGTACACTGCGAAAAAAAAGTTCTACATCTTCCGTTCTACTAGGTTCATTGATGAAATACAAATTGTGTTTTTCATAGCTCGAAAGCACGACTTGGGATACATATCAGATTTATATACAGCGATGTTCTAATATAGGTATTTTGACAGAAAATCGGACTTTTTCTGAAATGACGTGCGCATTTGTTTCCATATTTCGATTCTACGACTCAAATTATGCCTAAATATTGAAATTTGTACGAAATTTACGGATAAATTCAAGCAATTTTCCTCAATTTATGCTAAGAGTAATTCACTCGGCGAACTTCGTAATTTATAGCAATTTGTTATCCTTTCCTTTTTTTCATTGTACAGGAGCGGGGAAAAAAAAAAAAAAAACATCTTTCATACTTTGAAATAATTTTAACAAAGAGCGTAAAACCACATTTGGCGTTATTAGCGCTTATAATAAATACGCCAAAATTTCAAAACGGGCCGGTATATAAATTCACGTATACTTTAGGAAGTTTTGCACAAAATACTTAATTTTTGGTAGGTATACCTTGAAATACATCTATTTTAACATTATGGTAAAAATTTTATAGGTTATAATTCGAATAGATTTTCGAAAAATTATTTAAAAATACAAATTTTAAAAATAAATCATAAAAAATGGGCGAATTTTATTTGGAATGAACCTAAATTTCGAAATGTGAAGGGAAGAATAAAAAAGTAGGTACTATTCCGAGAACCGTAAAAAAATTGTAGCGAAAATGTATGCGCAAAAGCCCCAAATCTAGCAAACGCGCCCATTTAACAGCGCGCCAAATCTAGCGTACGCGTTGATTTCAAATTGCGTAAGTTTATATAGTTCTATATTTCTTAAGACGCCATTGAAATACTAGTTTAATTTTTAAATCTTATTTTGATATCCTACGGATTTAACAATTTGGGAATTGCCCATGACGAAAAGTGTGCAACAGAATTTTGGGTAAAATGCAGAATCACACATTGCTGGACGCGTTTTTAAGAATAGCACATACTCGGTATCCATGTGCACATCGATCTATTTTCACTTAAAAAAAATCCAAGAATTGAAGGAAAAAAAAAAAAAAAAAAAAAAAAAAAAAAAACCACTCTTGATTTTATCTATGTACTTTCACTTACAAAGTAAAAGAAAATTGACAAAAATCCAATGGTTTTTACCCTTGTAAAAAGCGGCAAACAAATAAGTGAGCGATTCTGCACTTTACCGAGAATTTTTTTAAAGAAAACTGTGTTTGAACAACCAACGAGATGAAAGTATGTGTTAGCGATAACTCGGTAGCGAAGTCCTCCATTCAGTCATGTTTAGGAACTTTTATATAAATTATAATAATAATCTGAAATATTTATTGACTCTTATGCTTCCATTCAGTCATGTTTAGCCTTTTTTATACAAATTATAATAATAAAGTATTATATGAAATTAACCTAAATTCATCTAAATTAAAACATAAATTTTAAAATAGTTATTTACTATTATATTTCCTTTCTTGCATTAGGGTTTCCGCAATTATTTTTGGCAGCACTGGCATCAACAATAGTTTGGCGATTTTTTACGGCCCTCAAAATCGAATAGTACCAAAAAGTTTAATAAAAAAAAAGAGATATTAATAAATATAAACCAAATTCAATTAACACAGAGCAGCTAAAATTGTGAGAGCTAAGTTCTTAAAAACTACTCGTGCGATTTTTACAAAACTTGGCAGTTTGGCATAATTTGAGTCGTAGAATCGAAATATGGAAAAACATTGTCATGTCATTTCAGAAAAAAGGTCCGATTTTGTGTCAAAATACCTATATTAAAGCAACGCTCTATATAAATCTAATACATATCCTAAGTCGCGCTTTCGAGGCATGAAAGACGCAAGATGAATGGAAGATATAGAACTGTACGTTCCTTTTTTTTTGGAGCAACGTACATGAATATTTCAACGGAATCTCATTAAATGAATATAACGTTTAGAAAGAGCACCTTTTTATCTAAGACAACATAAATGCACAAAACCTTAGAGCAGTGTGCTATATTACTTTCAAAGAAAATCATAGTAGCATTTTATTAAAGGACTAAAAATATGCACAGAATATATTTATAAAAAAAGGCAAAGGAAAGTGGGAAACTTACATCCATCTTTCTCATGAGTATGGTACGAATGACAAAATCTGTGCTTTCCTCAGAATGTATTACTAGAATTTGCATGTCGTCGCACATTATAGAATCATCCGGCCAGTATTTGGCGCATTTTTTCTGCAAAAAAAAGAATTAAATTTCATGGTTTTAATATTTTCCTTTAAACGTACGTAAATCTTACTCATATCTCTCAGATTTATGTCAAATGTGTTCTACATCATAAAGTGAGATTATAATAAACTCAGAATTTTATTCTGTTGATAATTATTTATTTTAATATTCTAAAATAATAAAGCGAATATTCTCTATTTTAACGTTTAAAATATTTTTCTGATATTACTAAAAAGTTACAGACCCCAGGTATAGATCTAATAATATTATTATCCTATTAAAAAGGCCTAGAAACACTAATGTTTCACTTGCCTTTTTCATTAATTTATCATAATGTAAGCATGTTGAAGAATTAAAGATACCTACATCGAATAAGCATAATGGTGTAAATATTGAGTTACTGCAGGAAAATCTTAAGTTTTAAGTTAATTGTTTTATTATTATTTCAAAAGGAGGAAAGTTTCCTCGCTTACGTCGTTATTTTTATATTTTAACCCAGAGACGGAATAAATAGCTCAATAAGCCAGTTTGCCCAGAAGGGCTATTAACTTTGCTTTGGCATTTTGCTTTGATTCATAATAAACGGAGAATCACTTTTCAAATTGTTAATACCAAATATTATCGCACTGTGTTATATTTAAAGAAATTAAGTAGTGAAGAATCTGCATGAATGTATGTATGTTTCTCGTATTGTGATAAAACAACGGTACCAAGAGCCATCCAATTTTGAATAACGTACGTCTCCACCCGAATATGCGCATCTGGGAGCCCAGATTTGGAATCTGTTTTAGTATCTGTTTAAAGCATTTATGAGTTTTTCATTAAGAAAGTCAATGATTTCGAAGCGAACAATGGCAACACTGTAGGGAAAAAAAAAAAAAAAAAAAAAAAAAACTTTTTGATCTCCAGCGTGCGAGACTGTATACCGTAAATTCTAAAGATATGCTCTTTTAAATATTTTGCGATATTGCAGTTTAATTGAATTTTATGTTTTAAGTGCAGAGAACATGATATTTAACAAACAAAGGTAACGCACAAAACGTTCAATGGTGTATTTAATTATCGCAAAGCACACTAGGGCTATCTGCCTAAGGGAAGGGATGCCTTCGTGGAAGACTTTCTAAGGGAACTGGCTGGTATACACGTTACACATGGGGAAAACCACATTAACACCCATGCAGCCCAGCCCGTTCGCGGGATTCGAACCTCGGACCGAACTACCAGTGTTCAGCGACTTTACCGCTCGGCCGCTGGTGGGGCCCCACAAAACTTTCAAAAAATGCCTCTTTGGACGTAATATAATATATGAAATCTTTCAGATTTTTTTTCTTTTTTAAATTTTAACCCAGAGACGAAATAACTAATGCTATTTCCGCTTTGACCGACTTCTTCTGGAGTTGTAAGTTTGTATATATATATATATTTTGCTGCCTGCCAACATCTGCTCTAAACTTCCACCGGAATAAGAATTCGTATCACATTCGATATTCATCCCTGGAAGGTCGATGAAATTTTAAAAAGTATCATCTCTGATTAAAGGGTCAACTGAGGTCGTTAGCTTAATTTTCATCGAAAGTTAATCGATCTCATTAAGATACCATTGCTTATAAAAGAATTACGAATAAAATTGATAATTATTTGTTTGTTCATCATGTAGTAAAGGAAGAAATCATAAAGTAAATATAAAGCAAAAATACAATAAAATTATACAATCTATATTAAAAATCAATAATATTTTTAAAAGCAAATAATTCATTATGCAATATAAAAAAGAAACACGCAGAAACAAGAGAAAACAAAGCCAAGAAATACGAAGGATAGGAAAACTAGAACATCAAGCGCGGCCATAACAGTACATCAAGCGCGGCCATAACAGTAAATAAAATCGAATTTTTGAGCAGTTAGAATATGTGATTTTGTTTCTGAAATCTAGTTTATGCTTGAAAAATAAAAAATAATAAGAATACAAAACAATAAAAATTTTCTTTCAAAACTTTGTTCGCATGCTTAGTCTAAATGTTATCTTTAAGCAAGTTATGCATATAATTATTTGATAAATTTATTTTTTATTTGGGTACTCGGTATTACCGCAACCACTCTAGCGCAATTTGCTGATTTTTTGCAGAAGAAAAAGAATGATATTTTCTAATCAATTTGGGGCTAAACTTTGGAATATGGTAACAGGTAGTTTGGCGACATTTTGGTAAGGCGATAAAGGTTACTTACTAGGACTTTAGCAGTGTACTTGGATAAAGTGAAGAGTGTGCGCAATGCCATTTTTGTGCAATTCTGGGATGTTTTTTTAAGTGAAAATAGATCAACGTGTATATGGATACCGTGTATGTACAACTCTTAAAAACGCGGCAAGCAGTTTGCGATTCTTCACTTTCTCGCAATTTCGCACCTAATCTTCGTCATACACTTTTGTTCCATAAAAGTTCATATAAGCGTAATTCGCTTATATGAACTTTTATGGAATTAATTATTGCATAAGCGTAATTCGGCTAGCAGATTGTTGAAAAAAAAATGTTGAATTAAAAAAAAAATGCCTTTACTTCGTGAAAACAAAATGGCGTCCAAACAAAAACTAGCAGGTTGCTGTAGCAGGGTTGGTCGCCAAATTTTCGCCAAGTTACCATAATCCAAAGATTAACCCAATTTGGTTTTAATTTTCTGTGGCAAAGACCACTAGGGTTATTTGCCTAAAAGAAGGGATGCCTTCGTGGAGGACTTACTAAGGGAAACTGGTTCATGTACACGTTAGACATGGGAAAAGCTACGAAACGCCCACGCAGCCAGCCCATTGCTTAGAATCCAAACCAGGTTGGATTTACCTGTATTCAGCGATTTTACTGCTCAAATAATGGTGAGCCACTTTCAAACAGGGAGAAATTATTTATTTCATATCATACATGTTAACAGGGACATAATTAAATTTTAGTTCGATGTTTATCCCAGAAAACAGTTAATAAAAGTACTTAAAAATAGATTTTCGCTTCTTTTCTTCCAATAGAATTTCTGTAGCGATAGCTTTAAGAATAGATTCAAAGCAATGCGAAACCACTCGTTAACACTCATTGATTCTTTATTCCAGCAATAAATCTAACTGCTGTAGTAAATGACAGACGACTATTCTCGAAACCAATAACCGCTTCGAATGCCTTTTCGTTGTTCCTTTTCACGTTGTACGTTGTACCTTTGTGTTCGTTGTACCTTTTCACGTTGCTGTACTCTTCGAACGAAAAAGGTTGTTTTCCAAAATATAACGTCATCAAATGCGAAACTGAACATTGCAAATTTCACAAAGTCTTCATTTGCAGGCAAGTTGCACATGTGCATATTTCAAAATTCAGCTGAAGACCAAAATTATTGCAGTTTACTTTTAGAACTTCTAATACAACCATACAATAATTACAATTATTGGTACTGCTTTATGAAGAAATATTCAGCACATCGTTGCCACAGTTTGGCGACTTATATATACCAAGATGGTTGCGACAATACCAAAGTACACATATTTGACATATTTGTTCACAAGTATTTGATATATTTTAATTATAGTTATATTATGATTATATTGTGTACTGTATGCAACGAATAAGGGGTGTACAAACTAATATTAAAGGCGCCATTTGGGGCTGTGAGTTCCTTTCAGTAGATTCAGTGCCTTCGAGACTGCAAACAAGAGACTAGAAGCAATGTCGAGCGATAACTATTCGCAAGTGCAAACCAAAACCTACATATTTTATATTCTTTGGGTGGTCAAGATAAGACAAATTTGGTTCTGTATCTAAATGTTTTGCTCAGAGTTCATCAATTAAAACAACCCAGTTTTCCTCTTTGTTTATTTTGCTTTCAAACAATCTCATGGTGTGGACTGGGGCACATCTGACACTGCATCTAACATTTTTCAGAGTTTCAATATATATTATAACAATTTAAATTATTCAGTTCACACAATTTGCTATTTACTCAAACCTATTATTCTAGGAAACGGTTCTGGCTTTCGGCATCAAAAATAATATGATTTAATTGCTGTTTTGATTCAGTTTCGCTGTGTATTTAATTGAGTATTAAAACAAATAGAATCACTTAACACGTTGAGCGCCACGTGAGCCATCTGTGGCTGACACTAGATTTTCCGTTTAGGCCGCGTGAGCCACCTGTGGCTGACACTAGAATTTCTGTTTAGGCCGCGTGAGCCATTTGTGGCTGACACTAGATTTTCCGTTTGAGCCGCGGGAGCCATCTGTGGCTGACACTAGAATTTCTGTTTAGGCCGCGTGAGCCATCTGTGGCTGACACTAGATTTTCCGTTTAGGCCGCGTGAGCCATCTGTGGCTGACACTAGAATTTCCGTTTAGGCCGCGTCAGACATCTGTGGCTGACACTAGATTTTCCGTTTAGATCGCGTCAGCTATCCTTGGCTGACACTAAATTTTCCGTTTAGTTCGCGTCAACCATTTGTGGCTGACACTAGACCTTTTCGTTTAGGCCGCGTCGACCGCCGCTGGCTGACAGCGTGTAACATGATATACAACTATAAAATTTACACTGTTTTATGAAATTACATAAAATTTATTTAAAATTTACTTAATTTTGATTTTGATTCATTGGATTTCATTGAAACACGGTAAATATAAAAACGATTCTCCATTACATTTATTACAAAATGTGACAACACTCTTTTAATCTTTTTTCTGGCCATTACTCTACCAGCTTCTGTTGCATTTTTATCATAACATAATTTACAATATTTTCGTACTTCAGAGGCTTTTCCCGGTTTTCTTCGGAGTTTATGTTGTCGTTTTCTAGATATTCTTGCATTTTTGTTCGACGGAATGTCTTCTTTTTCACAACTTGTTGCTATCTTCTACCGCGATACGAATCACTGGCCCTACAATACCAGCGCTTTTAAGCGAAGCGCGTGGCCTGAACGGGATTGCCTAAAACATACGCGTGGCGCTCAGCGTGTTACATTCTTTTACCTGTCAGACGAGACTGATTCTGTCTATGACAATAAACAAGAGTTTATTTGAAGAAAAATAATACACAGCGAAGAGTATAGCATATATAACCCAGTTATGATTATGACTTTCACATTTTATCGTTCGATATCGTTGCAGTCTCAAAGACACTAAATCAGTGGACTTCGAAATAAGAGCCGGGGGAAAAATTAAGGGGGGATGTTGCTGATAAACTGTATAACAGGGGTTCAGGCATATTATAAAATACAAATTCCTGAGGATTTGGGGTCGCAATACGTTTTTCTTGCAGTTTTTCACACAATAAAAATTGATGAGTTTTCAACAGACTTTTTTTGACTGGATATGGCAATTTTGAGAACGATTTAAGTACTTTGTGCCTACCTGCGGTAGCAGCGTTGAAGATATTAATCATGTTCATTTCGAGGGCATCATCATGTCCAGCAGAGCAAGATATTTCAGGCCGCTTTGAAGCACTTGTCCGTATCTTGGCAACGAATTTCTTTCTGAACTTTTATGGACTAAAGAAACAATTTCTGCTTTTCGAAGTGTCATTTTCAATTTCGATTGTTTGAGTTCTTATTTTATTACTTTATTTTATTGGTACTTCTTTGTTATAGCGGCCCCCAACCATATTCGGCGATTTTAGATTTGCGCCAAGATCTCACCTATAATTTCGCCAAGCTAGTAAAGCATGAATGTAAGAATAAACAACTATAATAACAACACTAATACGCACGTGTTATTTCCTAAGAATATTTTTAAGAATCTTTATTATTATTTCATCGCATGTAATTGTTTCAGTCAACTTTTGTTTTCAATTTTTAACCCTGCACCTCCAAATGATTGCTTCGTTAACATAAAGTTCCATATTGTGGCCATTTCGCATACTCGTTTGCTAGGTAAAAGAACTCTTTCTTGAAAAAATGATTTGGCATCAATTTCATTACTTGATAAATAAGAGATTGTTAACGTTATATTTGCACAAAAAAGCAATGAATATATTTTTAAATAAACTATGCGAATTCGAAAACCTCATCAAATATGAATAGAGTAAGAACACGCGGCTGAGGCAAAAATGCGACACGGTGCTAATATACGATTACCTGGCGAGGTATAAAAACACGCAGCCAGATTTTGGCGAGATATCGCTGTTTATTGGCGATTCAATCTCGGTGGCCGCTATAACAAAGAAGTACCATTTTATTTTTTTTTTTCTTATAATTTTTTTTTTTAAATTTGCTCCCTTTGCAGTTTACATTTGTTTTTGTTAGTGTAAATATCGTGGTATTTTTGTGGAATATGAAGGGCTGGAATTAGAGTTAAAAAAAATACGGCTCGAGCACCTAAAAAGCAATTGCGATCCCAGAAAGTTTGGATCCTCTGAGAGGCTCAGCGCTATCTGCGGCCTGTAATTTTGATTTCTATGAGACAGTCCATGGAAAAAAAAAAAAAAAAAAAAAAAAAAAAAAAAAAAAAACGTTCTTCAAATGTTTTATTGAAATCCGCTGTACCTGAAATTTACATTAACATTATCTTGGTCTCCGCATTCCATATGGTTAAAATGTAAAAAATTAAATCGCAATTATTATAAGAAAAATTATATTTTAATGACAGGAAATTTAATTTAAAAACAGTACAACTCCAATTATCTGAACTCCGACTATCCGAATCGTTTTCAGAATTTAAGAAAAAAAAAATTAACAATTTCAGACATTAAAAGGAGCAAACCTTTTCAACTTCGCATCACTGCTTGAAAACGAAGATGGAAGTATTTCAGGAAAATAAATGAAAGCAGCAACAAATAAAAAATTAGATGTCGTTTTTCAAGATTTTTTTTGCAGCAACGTTCTTTGGGAAACCAATTTCGGATCCGATTCATTATAAAAAAAGCAAAGATCTTAGCTCACAAGCTTGGTTTTTCATCCTTTAAAGCAAGTAATGGATGGTTAAAAATTTTAAGTGCAGTCACAGTATCCGTCAAATAGCTTACTTTGACAGAGATATTATTGTTCACTTTGACCAAAAAGTCATTGATTACTTTGTCAAGCAATGACTTTCAGCACTCGTGAGTACTGCACTTTTAAGAAATTGTAACACTTTTAAGTATTGCGCTACATAAGATGTAAGTAAAAGTGCTGTCTTTTCATTTTAATTAATTAAAACCTCTTTTTCTTTAAAAATGGTTTTTTCTCCTATTTTTAACATACAGTACATACAATAATTTATTAATTGTACGTAGACCCTTTCTTCGAGGAAAAAATTCAATTATCCAAATTTTCGATTATCCGAATGGGGTCCGGTCCTTATTGATTCGAAGAATTGAAGCTCTATATTAAGTTAGAGCACATAACACAACAAACATACCTTAAAGTCAAAAGTATAAAGAATTAAAATATCAAAAGAGAACAATCAAGCTGCTTTTTGAATTCAAAAAGAAGGTCTACAAACGGGTGAGCAAACAAACTTCATAAAAATGAGTAAAAAGGCTGACTGCAAGCTGTTTACAAACAAAAAGAGAAGACTGTCAAATAAAAATGGTATTCACCTTTCCGTTTTCCACAAGGTCGGTGACCATGACTATCACGGGTGAGTTTTCTTGCCAAATCATGCGCCAGAAGTCTGTAATCGTGTTTTCGAGTGGTCCTACAGTAAAATAATTCAGTCGTTAATCTCTAAAAAACTACATTAGATTTCATCAGAACCATGAATATATTCTACATCTTTTTTCACGTGTGACGGAATATAAAGCAGTTTCGCAGTAGAATGATTAAAAATCATCATTACAGAGAGGGAATGATTAAACTATTTACTACAGTTGGGCCAAACATAGAAGTGGAAAACAGCATTCAGAAAATCATAGTCCTGATTAAATTATTTGATTCATAATATTAGTCCGAAGGGTTTTTTTTTTCTGAAGGGCTATTGTTTCGTTTCGCGATTTTGCGTCGATTCACTGCAAACGGCGAATCACTTTTAAAACTGTTGCCACAAAGCATTATCGCCCTGTGTTATATTTAAGGGAACTCATACACCTTAAACCCCTCATAATCTTCGAATATGTGACTGTTGCAAGAATTGGGATACTTTATTTATTTTAAAAGCAATTACTTCCAACTTTTTACAGCTGACTACATGATATAACTGCTTTGAAAACTAGTAACCAGCAAGTTTGTGTTGCCACAAATGTTTTTGTAATTTAATCCTCTTTGTGACAAACCAACGAGCAACCAACGAGCTCAAGCGAAAGATTTTTCAACGTCAACAGGGTTGCTGTACAACACGCAATCGCGCCAAAAACCAGCGCAGAACACATATCGCCACATTTGGTGAAATTAGGGCGTATATCAGAGTTGTACCAAAAATTGTTTTGTAAGCATAAAATTTTAATTCATTGTAGACCCAGAAGCATTTTAATTCGTCAGAAGTTCAATTTTACAGAATATGTTAAAAACAGATTTATTGGGACTTTGTGTTAGACTGATCATAAAAGGAAATTACCTTGAGTAACGATGTATTCTCTTGGTCTTCTATACCCCTAGAAGAAACAAGAAAGAAGAAGTAAAATTTTCGAAAGTGTTTATACTATAAATGTCTATACCAGCGGTTCTCAACCGGTAGTAGGTAAAGAAAGAGTATTTTTAACTATTAAATTCTATTTAATAGTATTTTATTTTAACTATTAAATTCATCTCTTGAGGAAAAAAAGAACAGTTGATAGAAATTTCCTGTGAAAGAGCTCTAACTGAAGATTTAAGAAATAACACTTAGCTTTTGGCTGAACCGAGAAAAAAAAAAAAAAAAAAAAGAATTTAAAGGCAATTGAAATAAAGCTATTAAATTTTTATTACCTTTTTGCAGAACCTATTTGTGTGAACATGAATTTTCTTCCATTTTATATTCGAAAAATAAATACAGAAGAAAATTAAAAGTGGATCCTAATTTACGGTTAAAACGAAGTGAAACAAGATCAGACATAAAGAAATTGTTCTCCCTTAAACAGGCCCAAATTTCACACTAAAATTTAGAATTAAAGTATCATAACTTCAAATTTGATAATTAAAATGGTAGCCAATTTTCAGTCTAATATTTTTATGTGTGCATATTTATATTCTAATAGCCAATAAGTTGTGCAAATGACAAAAATTTTTTTAAATAGTTTATTAAGAAATCGAAAAATAATCACTGTAAAATGTAATGGTGGTACTAAAGTTATTCAATTTTTGTTTAGATGGTACCGCCTTAGTCAAAAGGTTAAGAGCCGCTGGTCTATACATAACTTTATCCCAAGTAATAAGCGAGTAAAATAGAAACTTAACACAGCATTATCACTTTAGCATTTGCGCTAACAGTTTTGTTTGCTAAAATTAAGCACATAATATTCATTTACAGCACATTGAATACTTTTTATGAATTTTAAAAATATTTTCAATTTGAAGTTAATATAAATTTAAAATTTAATTATGAAATTTTAATTGCAAATATAAAAGATTAAAGCTAATCTTTAGAATATGGTAACAGATAGTTTGGTGACATTTTGGTAAGGCGATAAAGGTTACTAGCTAGGACTTTAGCAATAATCTGAGAAGTACACAGTTTGAATCACAGATTATTTTGTCCAGAGAAATGAGAGATTAAGAGACATATAATGTGACATTTTCCGGAAAATTCCGATCGTGATTTTAGCTAATAAGCACTTAGAAACCATTTCGCTGCTAAAGTGCAAAATCGCCCACTTATTTGTTTGGCGCTTTTTACAAGAGTAAGAAGAATTGGCTTTTTGTCAATTTTATTTGACTTTTTAAGGGAAAATAGGTCGATGTGTACATAGATAAAGGCAAGAGTGTGCGCAATGCCATTTTTGTGCAATTCTGGGATGTTTTTTTAAGTGAAACTAGGTCGACGTGTACATGGATACCGTGTATGTGCAATTCTTAAAAACGCGGCAAGCAGTTTGCGATTGTGCACTTTCTCCCAATTTCGCACCTAATCTTCGTCATGATTAAGCATTTTTGTTCCATAAAAGTTCTAGCATAAGCGTAATTCGGCTAGCAGATTGTTGGAAAAAATGATGAGTAAAAAAAAACATGCCTTAACTTAGTGAAAACAAAATGGCGTCCAAAACAAAACTAGCAGGTTGCTGTAGCAGGGTTGGTCGCCAAAAAATCGCCAAGTTACCATAATGTAAAGATTCACCAAGATTAATTATTGCTATGAACTAATTTACAATATCATTTAAATTCTAAGAGCATACGTAAATTAAGTGCAGGTATCTAAAAGTATGAAAAAAATTACGAATTAGGAATATTTGTTAAATTCAAAATTTCATTCCTTGCAGCAATGGCGTAAGAGAATTATTTAAATTTAATTTAACTTTACTATATTCTTGTGAAACAATTAATACTTACATATTTTTTATCTCCTACCTTCTTTTTTGTTTTATTGTTAAAGTATTATTATTATTTCTACATAAGAAAACACTTCAATCAAATAATATTACTCATCGTACAAAATACAATGAAATTTCACATTCATATTAAGAATAGGAGAATTTAGTTTATCACTCACATCAATATAGCTGGCGTTTATGTAATCTGAATCACTCTTGTTCGAATCTGTGTGTAGAACTACTCGGGAACGATCATCTGAAAGAATATATTTTCTTCAGAAAACTGCATGAAATGCAAAAATATCATTAAATGAATTAAAGCACAGCTTATTTCCAAAGTGCGTTATAAAGATAAATTTAAGTTTAAGGCACTTGCATGTAGTTGGTTCCAACCTAAATTTTTCAGAAACAGATGTTAATATCTGCAAACACTTGAGCAGATAAAGAAACGATCACTCAAAAATTAAAATAATCTCAAAATCAAATTATTTTAGGAAATTGAAAATAGTACAATTTACTAAATAAATATGAAAATTATAGTTAAATGGTAGACAGATAAAGAACCGATCACTTAAAAATTAAAATAATCTCACAATCAACTTATATTAAGAAATTGAAAATAGTACAATTTACTAAATAAATATGAAAAAATATAGTTAAATGGTAGACAGATACAGAACCGATCACTCAAAAGTTAAAATAATCTCAAAATCAAATTATTTTAAGTAACTGAAACTAGTACAATTTACTAAATAAATATGAGAAATATAGTTAAATGGTAGACAAACACAAATAGTATGTAAGTTGGGTACTTCTTTTTTATAGCAGCCACCAATCACAATTGGCAATTTTAGATTTGCGCCAAGATCTCAGCTATAATTTCGCCAAGTTCGTGAATCACGAATGTAAAATTAACAACACAATATACAGTAACAATACTACTCGCATGTCTTTTTCTATGAACATTTTTAAGAATCTTTAATCCGAACATGAGCATCTGGTAGCCCTAATTTGGAATTTGTTTTATTATCTCTTTCATATTTTGTTAGACAAAGAATTTTTGATTAACAAACTCAATAATTTCAAAGAGAAGGATGGCAACACTGTACGGGGGGGGGGACATTTTTCTCTCCAGCACGAGACTGTGTATCGAAAATTCTAATGATATGCTGTTTTTTGAATTATTTTGTGATATAGCTGTTCAACTGAATTTTATGGTTTAAGTGTAAAGAACATTTAATAAATAAAGGTAACACACAAATGGTTAAAAAGAGTCCCTTTAGGCGTAATGTAAAATCTGAAGGCTTTCAGATTTTTTTTTTTTTTTTTTGTATTTTTTCTTTGTTGTTGTTATTATTTTATCGCATGTAATTATACCAGCCAACTTCAACCAATTACGTCATAATAGGGTTTCCCTAGCATTCAACTACTCAGGTTGTCATAAATGAGACAACAACTTGGCGATAAATGAAACAACAATTTCGCGATAACACAAGGTGAACCCTAAAGTCAACTTTAACCGAATTCGCAATTTCATGCATCTCGTTAACATATTTAAATTTTAATACTTGTATACTGTTTTTAAAATTTTAGAAAAATTTACCTTGGCCCGCCAAACTTTTTGTTTCCGATTTTTGGCCCGCGATCGAAAACGTTTGTCCATCTCTGGTATATACCTTGAAGCTTACTTAATTAAATATATTTTATCGAACTACAGAGTGTTAATTAGAATGTGTTACTTACATGGTAAGATATTTCCATATCGATTCTTTTTCAGATTGCAGCTCTTCCTCGCGGCAGTCCATGGAGATGTTTGACCTTCCACCAATCGCTAAAAAGTGACACAAACTATATTAAACGCTATGGATTACTGGAAATCTCCTTAATAGCTACGCGAAACATCAAGATATTTTCGTATTATTGAAATAAATAGGAATTCCTGCAAAATAAGCAGTTATATAAATCCCTCAAAATAGGAGAATAGTGGAGAAATGCAAATTTTCCTTAACACGTCACGAATGACTCAGATTACTAATTACTACTCAGTCATTCATAGAGAAAAGTCAGTCAATAAACAAGAAGCAGATGTCAGGTATTCGGTTAACTGAACTGACTGACTTCATAGCAACCAGCCGCATCTGTAACGCTGTTCCATATTTTTGGAAGTTTCCAGAAAACCGAGCTCTAGAATTTAAAAAATACGTCTTCGGAAAATTTGGAAAATATCGCCAACTTGGCTGCAAAAGGTTTCGCCAAAGCACGTCAGAAAAATTTCTTTGACTATTTTTGCGATTCAACCAGGTATCGATTATAGAATTATAAGATCTGCAACATTATACACAAAATAAATACTTACAAACAATAACAAATGGAAGCAAGTTCGTTTAAACAAAAATACCTGTTAAAATTATTGCATAAAATGCAACAAATAAATAAATAAATAAATACAATATGCATTATTATGAATATAAGCGAAAGCCAGAACACGATCAAACAAACACAAATATTTACATACATCTGCAGCAGTCTACAAAACATTATCATTTTAGATAACTAACCGTAACAATAATTAAAATAATATCTTTATAAAAACATTATAGGTTACAATATTAGTCATTCCCTTTTATCCTGTAGAAAATATAAAACTGAAATACGAACCAGCTCCCTTAGAAAATCCCTCCACGAAGTCATCCCCCTTTAGTTAGATATCTTTCGAGTGCTTTGACTTAAACAAATTAAGCAAATCAAACCAAAATATTTTTGATTCAAACATACCATAAAATTATTGTAAATTTATGCAAATAATTGAAGCGTTTACTTTTCTTGATTTAATACTAGATATTTAATATTTATGTGTTAGCAGTTATTATTTGTTTTGGTTGGTTTGGTTTATTTAATTAAAGCAAAGCACACTAGGGCTATCTGCCTAAGGGGAGGGATGCCTTCGTGGAGGACTTTCTAAGGGAAACTGGCTCGTATACACTTTACACATGGGGAAAACCACGAAAACGCCCATGCAGCCAGCCCGTTCGCGGGATTCGAACCTCGGACCGAACTACCAGTGTTCAGCGACTTTACCGCTCGGCCGCTGGTAGCTATTTTTTGTTTTGTTTTTTTAATTTATGATAGGTTAAGTTAGATTATTTGAATAGGTCAAAGGGTACAAGAAATAGTTAACAATTAGGTTAAGAAACGGATAAGTTTATCTTTTAAGGGAAAGCAAGTCGAGGGCAATTTGTTTATGGGAAGGAAAGTCTTCAAGAAGCATTTTTTAAGAGAAACTCGCCCATATCCACGTTAAAGATCCACAAAGAAACTCCCATGCAAGCAGCCTGTTCGCCGAAATCGGCACTCGGGTCGAAATACAACTGTTCAGCAACTCTGCCGTTAGTGGGCTAAGTGTCTAAAGCAAGAGATGCCTTCGTGGAAGACATTCTAGGGGAATTGATTCACATTCACGTTAAATATATTGTAAAACACGAAAAATACCCATGCAGCCAGCTCCTTTTTCTAGATTTGAAAGCGATGATGAGGCAATGCAATTTTGTGACCAATTTGAGTGTGTTTCGTATCATTTGTAATTTTGTGTATTTACTGAAGTTTTATGAGTCTAAATTTATCACATTTTAGTTCTAAACTTTGTTTTTTTCTTGCGTTACTGCTGGAAAATTGCCCGTAGCACGAACTGCACTAAAGCGGCGTCTACTGATAGAGTCTACCGGAGTATATTTGGCGGAGATCGGAGTCTCATCCAAAGTCTTGTCAATGTCACCAAAAAAATAATTTACAAAAGACGACCATTCAGTGCAAAGATTATGTTATGTGCAAAGATTAAAAAAAATATTTAAAAAAAATAATGCGGATAGGAATACTGCTAGTAAGTAATTAGCTGAGAAAATTTCCAATTTAATAATTTGTAAGAAGGACATGATTTTCTCATTAAAATCGACATAATCTCCAGTATGGATGCGAAAGAAGCAATAGAAGCAAAGAAAGACCGAGCGAAGCACATTCCTTTGAAAAAGGTTTTATAGTCTTATAGCATTGTGAGTGAGCTGATATCTGAAATTGAGAAGTTGATTGTTTATTTCCCAATTTAAATACTTAAATGCATTTTGTAAGTTAAGAAACTAAGTAATTAAATGATCGTAAAATAAAATATTTTAATGAGAAAATTAAAACAATGAACGTTAAAACAAATCTCGATGCTTCAAAGGGAAAAACACTAGAAGAAAATATCAATCTAAAGACTGAATGTTTTATAAAAACATTCAGTCTTTGACATATAGTTTGATTTGATTGACATATAGTTTGACATATAGTTTGATTTGATTGACATGTCATTTGATTGACATATAGTTCTAAAAGTTAGCTTCCAAGAGTATATTCTTAGCTTAATATTTTGAAGAAACAGATTCAATAAATCACAGGCATTATCGTTGTAAATAATCATCTCTTTTTAAATGAATTTGAATTGATTCATTCAAAACTAATACTGACCTTGAATTCTTCTACTAGCTGATTCGTACCTCTGACATTGATTAAAAAGTCCTCAAGGGTTTCTATGCGCATGCCACGAGCAATTTTGCTGTCACTCTTACTTCGTTTGAGCGAAGCATCTGAAAAAGACATCAAAAGGCATTTTAAAAATTTTGCACTCAACCATCAAACCGTAGGCAGAAACTTATATCAGAAAAGACGAATGTGTGTGCAGTGAAAGCAGAGTTAAACATTGCCATAAATGTATTCTTTTCATATGTACTATTTACTATTTATATTTGGGTACTATTCCGTTTTGATGATCGTAAAAAAATTGCAGCGAAAATGTATGCGCAAAAGCGCCAAATCTAGCAAACGCGCCCATTTAACAGCGCGCCAAATCTAGCGTACGCGCTGATTTCAGATTGCGTAAGTTTATATAATTCTATATTTCTTAAGACGCCATTGAAATACTAGTTTAATTATTAAATCCTTTTTTGATTTTAAATTCATTTTTGATATCCTATGGATTTAACAATTTGGGAATTGCCCATGACGAAAAGTATGCAATAGAATTTTGGGTAAAGTGCAGAATCACCCATTGCTTGACGCGTTTTTAAAAATTGCACATACTCCGTATCCATGTACACATCGACCTATTTTCAATAAAAAAAAAATCCCAGAACTGCACAAAAATGGCACTTAGCACACCTTTATCTATGTACACATGATTTTTACTTAAAAATGGTACTTAGTACACCTTTAACTTTATCTATGTACACGTGATTTTTACTTTATGATATTTTCACTTAAAAAGTAAACGAAAATTGACAAAAATTCAATTGTTTTTACCCTTGTAAAAAGCGGTAAACAAATAAGTGGGCGAATCTGCACTTTACTGAAATTTTTTCAAAGAAAAAGTTTCATTCATTATAAAAAATTATGTTTGAACAACCAACGAGATGAAATTATGCTTTAGCGATAACTCGGTAGCGAAATAGCGATGCAGGCATCCATTCCGTTATGTTTAGTAATTTTTATATAAATTATAATAATAAAAAAGTATGATATGAAATTAACCTTTCATCTAAATTAAAACATCAATCTTAAATACTTATTTACTCTTATACTTCCTTTCTTGCATTAGAGTTATAGCAATTATTTTTGGCAGCATTGGCATTGACAATAGTTTGGTGATTTTTTACGGCCCTCAAAACCGAATGGTACCTATATTCGTACTTATACATATACTATTTATATTTGAGATCTAAATTGATGAAAATATCCGAATGATTTGCTCGGAATATCTTCAACTGTAAAAAGTGTTACTACCAAGTTGGTAGAAAAAATGTTTCAAATTTTAGTTTAATTTTTTTGCACGGTACTCTTCTGTTATTCAGAAATGTATGTGTATATGCACGTCTGTATGTACGTACGTACATTGCAGAAAAAAAAGACAGTTCTAACTACTAGGCCGATTGAAGAAATTCAAATTGCGTTTTTCATGTCACGAAAGTGCGACTTCGGATATATATTATATTTATATACAGCAATGTTCTAATATAGGTGTTTTGAAACAAAGTCGGATTTTTTCTGAAATGACATGCCAATTTTTTTTCCATATTTCCATTCTACGACTCAATTTATGCTTTGATATTAAATTTTGTAAAATTTGGTTCGAAATTTACCGAGAACTTCAAAAATTTATTTTAGAGCATTTTTTGAGTTTGCCCCAAGAATAATTAATTCACTTAACGAAATTCTTAATTTATAGTAACCTACTCACTTTTTCACTGACGCAAGAGCGGAAAAAATGTCCGTCTTTCATTCTTTCAAATAATTTTAACAAAGTGCGTAAACCGCAATTTCGTTATTAGCGCTTATTATAAATACACCAAATTTCAAAATGCGCCAAAATGTAAATTCACGTATATGTTATCTTAGGGAATTTTGAATGAAAAACTCTAAATTTTTGCACGTATCCTTAGAAATACATCTACTTTGATATGATGGTAAAACTTTTATATGTTATGATTCAAAATGTTTTTCGAAAAATTTATAAAATTATTTAAAAATACGAATTTAAAAAATAAATCACAAAAAAAGGGCGAATTTTATTTGGAATAAACTTAAATTTCAAAATGGGAAAGGAAGAATAAGATAAGTTTAATAAAAAAAGAGAGATTCATAAATATATTGTTGCGAAATGTTAAGGCGCGGTAAGGTAGCTTCCCCGCAAAGCAAGTTTAGGGTTGCCATAAAATAGCAAGGTAGGAAGGGCTGCCACATTTGGTGAGAAATCGCCCAATTGGCGACAAAATTTTCGATATACCATGGACGGATGGAGAACCTTCTGGAACGAATTTTTACCGGTTTTGCTCAGAATGTTCTCGAACACAAGCCGAAAGCTATATAAACCCTGATGGTCCGCAGTCAGTGAATGTGTGTTCCTCGTCTAGAGTGCGAGTTAGTATCGAGTTGGTGTCTCATCTAGCGAGTCAATCCCTGCGGAGTCGATCGAGTTGACAGACAGGCAGCGAGTGCCGGGTGGGTCGTCGAGTGCACAGAATGAATCTCTTAGTGTAGCGCGGTTAGTGCGTCGTCGAGAGAGTGTGTTGAACACCGGGAACGACTGAGCCGAAGAGTCGGGAGCTGTGCCTTGTGTGTCGACGAGTGCATCGCGAGTTGAGTTCGAGAGTACGTGGAGTTCCGAGAACGACCGAGCAGAGTCGGGAGCTGTACTCTGGTGCTTTGCAGTGAAGCTGTCTCCACCTTATAGCCTGATAACCTGAAGGCTGTGTCGCTGATGGTTCCAACGAGTGTATAGTAGATCTTTGACGACTGTAAAGCGTGATCTTGGAGCTCTCCTGATTAATATTGGCTAAATAAAGTGTGTTTGGATACTTCATCAAGTATCTTCGTTATTCACTCCAAATCTACAAACCCCGTACGAACGTGAAGGAAGAAACTAACGTAACAACTGGTGTCAGAAAAGAAAAACACAAAAATATATTAAATTCAATTAGCATGGAGGAGCTAAAACTTTGACAGCTCATTTTTTAAAAACTACTCGTGGGATTTTTTACAAAATTTGGCACTTTGGCATAATGTGAGTACTAGAATCGAAATATGAAAAATAATTGGCATGTCATTTCAGACAAAGTCCGATTTTGTGTCAAAATACCTATATTAGAACAATGCTGTATATAAAATGTAATACATATCCTAAGTCGCGGTTTCGAGACATGAAAAACGCAAGTTGAATTTCGTCAATCGACCCATTAGAACGGGAGATATAGAACTGTCCCCCTTTTTCTTTGCGGAGTGTACGTGTGCATATGTGTGTATGTGGGAAACGTTATGTCATGATATTCCCTAATCTCCTACTGTGTGACGTATGCATTGCGTCAGCATGTGTTTCCCGCCTTCGGGAGAAGACGAGGATTAGCTGGCGAGCGGAGCAGACGTCGCTCGATCGCTCGTATACCATTTTCATTAATTGTAACCCTAATGTAATCTATATTTGTAAATAGTAATAAATGTGTGTTATCAACTATGGTCGTTGCCTTTCCCCACATTTTGGGGGCTCGACCGTGCCTTTTGTGCATGCGTTATAATCGAACCCTAGACACCAACAATCACTAAAGACGTTCAGAAAGCTAACAAAGGCAAGACGTGCCTTTATGACGATTTAATATTCTTCTTCAAGCTAGACGACGTATGTGAATGAAGACGTGCCTTTATGACGATTTAATATTCTTCAACCTGGACGACATATGTGAATGATGTTACATGCTACTTGTCCATTCTTCTGATTTTGGACGTTAAATCGAAATTCGATTTTGGATTACATTGGATTGGCCAAGATATATATTGGATTATAAGGACTGCCCCGAAGTTAGGTAGGCCCATTTTTCCCTAATTCGTTCATAATTTATTAGTATTACGATTTTAAGCTGTGTTTCTACTGTTTAATTCTCATTCATACATACCCTATTTTATATTCATATTGTCCTATTTTACTGTTTAAAGAACTATGGCCCTAAAATTAGGTGATGTCCCATTGATAGCGAATTCTCTTAAATATGGCACAACACGAGTTATTAAATTATTTAATACCGTGCTCGGATATTCCGATTTTGATCATTCTTCGCGAAAGAGAATGCGAAATTTTGCCGCGTTCCCGGACAGTTTCGATTTGGCAAAACATAAAGAACTTCTATTAAAAGATTTTTCTTTTATCAGATTTTATATCAGTGGCGAATTTATTACATTTGGAAGCTTCCACTAATAAAGATGTTTTATGTGAAAAAATTTTTCATGCGCTCACTAATCTGACGGATTTTCACAGTTCCGTAGATGTTAGTTTTTTATCCGATGACGATCATTCAATTTCAAACACCGACGCCTGTAGGTCTAAGTTCTTCTGTTCCCCCTTTCCCACCCTCCACGGCGCCAAGCCCAAAGTAATAAATTTGAATTCGAGTCGCTCCGGTGTTTATATGACGGCGAACACCGAGATGAGTCATGATTTATGGTTTATTTTGAGAGATCTTTCAAACACTTGCAGAAACTTTTCAGGCAATGATTCCTATTCAGTCCGCGCTTTTTTCAACGATATAGAGGATAATTTCCAATTATTCCCAAATCTTACCGACCAGCAAAAATTAGTTTTTGCGAAAAGACTTGTTGTGGGTACTGCTAAAACTTTTTTGTTTTCACAACGGAATCTCAATTCATACGACATGTTTAAAACAGTATTACTTAATGAGTTCTCCGATAAAATTACTTCTATTGAAATTCATAAACAACTAGAAAGAAGAAAAATGCGCTCGAATGAAAGCTCTTTGCAATATTTTATCGCAATGCGCGAACCGTGGTGACGGTGTTATCGACGAGGCTTCTGTCATTCAGTATACCATTCAAGGAATACTAGGTACCCCATCCGATAAAATTATTCTCTACGGTGCAAAATCATATTCTGAATTCAAAGAAAAGCTACGCACTTATGAATCTGTAGTTACGACTAGACATACAAATATCTCTCATCCATCAAATTTTAAAAATACGAATAATGGCCCCAGACGTGGTACTGGACGCAAAAATTCAGACCAACAACACGACACGAAATTTAATAATACTGGTCCATCTAAAACTAAACCACAAACTTGTTTTAACTGCAATGAGGTCGGACACCTCTCACGGTCCTGCCCTAATCGTTCTCTTGGCCCAAAGTGTCTAACTTGTTGTCGTTTTGGACATAAATCTATGGATTGCCGCCCCACTACATCAAATGAGACTTCCACTCCACCTGCCGAAGTAAATACCGTACAAACCTCTCACGGTAATATGTGTAAAACTGTCGTTATACTCAATAGCACAATTTCTGGATTAATTGACACTGGAAGTGAGGTCACATTACTGAACGAAAACACATGGATTCAACTTGGTTCCCCACCACTTTCAAATAATTCTGGAGTGTTAACTGGTTTCGGATTCTTGAAAATTCCTATTATTGGCTATTTTCAAACCATTATCAACATTGATAATCAGGACTTTCCGGCTAATATTAGAGTTGTTCCAAATCATTCTATGCAATTTTCTCTTATTGTAGGATGTGACGTAATTAAAAATGCTAAATTAACTATTACCCCAGACGGTATATATTTTTCAAAGCCTCCCGAGCAATGCTTTGAAACTGCTCCTGAATCTTTCATTTTTGCAATAAATGACGATGTTCCAGCTTTTGATATTGGTTCAAATGTTTCCAAAGAAACTCGTGCTGCGGCAGAACGTTTGCTGAATTCTTATGTCCCAAATAAAACACAGACGACAGATATTAAATTTAATATCACTCTATCCGATGATAAACCGATTTTTCACCCTCCTAGACGCCTTCCTTTTGTTGAACGGGAAATTGTTGACAAACAAATAAATGAATGGTTGAAACTTAAAATTATTGAACCTTGTTCATCTCCATATGCCAGTCAAGTTCTCGTGGTGCGTAAAAAAGACGGTACACCCCGTGTTTGCATCGATTATAGGAAACTTAATCGACTTTTAATTAAGGATCATTTTCCTCTTCCTCTTATTGATGACATTTTGGATAAACTTCAAGACGCGCAAATTTTTAGTACTCTTGACCTACGTAACGGCTTTTTTTATGTGCGAGTAGCGGACGAAAGTAAACCATATACAGCTTTTGTAACTCACAATGGACAATTCCAGTTTCTTCGAATGCCATTTGGTCTTTCAAATTGCCCTTCAGTATTCCAGCGCTTTATAAATTATGTTTTTCGTGATTTAATTATCAAAGGTTATGTTTTACCCTACATGGACGATGTAGTTATTCCCGCCAAAAATGAAAATGAGGCCATTCATCGTCTCAATCAAGTACTCAAAGTTGCTAGTGAATATGGTCTAGAAGTTAATTTTCGTAAATGTCAATTTCTTCACAAAAAAATCGAATTTCTTGTACATATCGTTGAAGACGGTAAACTTTTTCCTTCCCCTTCGAAAACAAAATCTGTAATTAACTACCCCGAACCTAAGAGTACGAAAGACGTCCAACGCTTTGTCGGTCTCACGGGATATTTTAGGAAATTCATCCCCTCATATTCTAGCATTGCAAAACCCCTTAGTGATCTCCTTCGTAAGGACACCCCCTTTCAATTTCATGCTGATCAGAAAGCCTCATTTCGCAGATTAAAATATTTGCTTTCTCAACAACCAGTTTTAAGTATTTTTAATCAAAAGAGTCCTATCGAAATTCATACCGACGCATCCATTGATGGCTTGGGGGCAGTCCTACTACAAAAATCTATGAACGATAACAGCTTTCACCCTGTCTACTACATGTCAAAGAAAGCATCGGACAATGAGCGTAAATACACCAGTTATGAACTCGAAGTCCTTGCAATTGTTGAAGCTTTAAAAAAGTTCCGTATTTACGTCCTTGGTTCACATTTTAAAATTATCACTGACTGCAACGCTTTTGTGCAAACTTTAAATAAAAAGGAACTCAATTCGAGAATAGCCCGATGGGTTTTATATCTCCAAGATTTTGACTATGAAATTGAGCACCGTACCGGCTCAAAGATGGCTCACGTGGATGCCCTCAGTCGCAGTCCATGTTGCATGACTATCCAAGACAGTGTCCTTCTCCAATTTCGCAAAGCACAAGAAACCGACGCGCATATTACGGCTATTAAAGCACTCCTTCAAACGATGCCTTCGTATGATAACTTTCTCGTTAAGAACAATCTCCTGTACAAAAACGTCAACGGCATTGACTTACTTGTGGTGCCTGAGGATATGCAGGCAAATGTCATAAAAACAGCTCACGAACGAGGCCACTTCGCCGTAATCCGCACTCAAGAACTTTTAAACAACGAATATTTTATCCCAAATCTGAAAGAAAAAATTGAGCGGTGTATCCGTAACTGCATCCCATGCATCCTCAATAATCGAAAGCGTGGCAAACAAGATGGACTACTGCACCCCATTGACAAAGACGACGCACCCTTGCACACGTACCATATCGACCACTTAGGTCCCCTTGCCACCACATCAAAGAAATACAAACATATTTTGGCAGTTATAGACTCGTTTACTAAATTCGTGTGGCTTTATCCGACAAAGTCTACAGACGCAGATGAAGTTATCAGTCGGCTGGAATCTCAAAGATCAGTCTTCGGAAATCCTTCACGGATTATCTCTGATCGAGGCCCTGCATTCAAATCCACTGCATTTGCAAACTATTGTGACACACAGAGAATAAAGCACGTTCTTATTACAGCTGGCCTCCCACGATCGAACGGTCAAGTTGAGCGTTTGAACTCCATTATTATTGCTGTCCTTTCTAAACTCTCCATAACCAACCCTGAGCAATGGTACCGCCATGTTCCCGCCGTGCAACAAATTATTAATTCAACTTTTCAACGTAGCATCAGTTCTACTCCCTTTGAACTTCTCTTTGGGACTAAAATGAAATCGCAAAACGACATAAACATCGCTGCTCTAATCGACGAGGAGATCAAATCTGCATTCATTCAGCAACGTGACGATCTCCGTAAGGACGCAAAACAGCAAACTCTAAAGTGCAAGACGAAAATCGCCGTACTTATAATTTGCGACGAAAACAGGCACAAAAATTTCAACTTCATGACCTCGTGGCTATCAAACGAACTCGGTTTGGCCCTGGTCTAAAACTCAAACAGAAATTTCTCGGACCTTATAAAGTCACCAGGCTCAAACAAAATGACACATATGATGTGGAAAAGTGTGCATTTTTCGACGGACCATCCAAAACATCTACTTGTGCTGAATACATGAAACCCTGGTCCAACAATATTGAACGTATCACTTGATTTTTATTAAACTGTCAGCATTATAGGTCCTCCTGTGTTTGGACAGATGACACCTGAGAACTTTCTAATAATTTTTTTCCTCATATCAACTTTTTAATTCATTTTGTCATACTAATGTTCTTTTTATTTTTAGTTAACTGCTGTGGTGTGTTTAAACTATGTTTTTGCTTCATTTGTGTAAGTATCCTCAGCTTTGTATCTACAGATTATTTTTTCCATACCTATGTTACTATATTATAATAATTTTTTTTTTAATTTGATGATATACTATGTTGCTTCAGGCGAGGTCGCCTGTCCGGTCATGATGGCCGAATGTGGGAAACGTTATGTCATGATATTCCCTAATCTCCTACTGTGTGACGTATGCATTGCGTCAGCATGTGTTTCCCGCCTTCGGGAGAAGACGAGGATTAGCTGGCGAGCGGAGCAGACGTCGCTCGATCGCTCGTATACCATTTTCATTAATTGTAACCCTAATGTAATCTATATTTGTAAATAGTAATAAATGTGTGTTATCAACTATGGTCGTTGCCTTTCCCCACATGTATATATTCATTCATATATAGATGCATGTATACATACATATATACATTTCTGAATACGGTCCTGAAGTGTACCTTTTGTTCTTTCGGTCTATTTATTCACAAAGTTAAATGAGTTTTTAACATACCAAAGTACTAACTCAGTATCTGAAAACACTGGAAAATATGAAAATCTTTAATATAATTATTCTTTTTTTTTTTTTTTTTTTTTGATGTTCTCGGTGGCAATGACTGGTAAAACAGTTTTAAACGGAATCCCAAGTTTTAAGATTTAGAAAACAGGTAAGAACCTGATCTTTTTGGAGATCTGCTTGAGAGTAAAATCTACTATTGCCTCTTTCTGACATTCTCCTGCCAGGTACTATGACTGGTATTTTGGGATGTAGCCCGGGGAGGGCTGTAGGTTTTGGATTTAATCGTGATCAGCAGACTACTTTGACGATGCTCGTAAATGGACACCTGAAATGCCTTAAATTTGACCGGGAATATAAGATCAGTAGGAAATGTAATAATGACCATTTCACGCCTGAACTTTTTCTCGCCCGTTTAGGACTTGAGGACCTATTGAAAAGACCTGCCTTCGTTTTGGATTTAATGACGGTTCATGTACTCGTGGATCTTCTCTAGCCTAATGGCTAACGAGTTAGGATCAGTAACAATAACAACAAATTTGAGCTATTTTCGGAGAAATGCCAAAAGTAAATAAATTATGTTAGAGATTTAGAACAAACTTCATTAAAACAATTTGTTTCCATTTTGACTGTTGATGCAAGCAGTGAAATTCTGGGATTATTTTTTCGTTCATAAAGCAAAGGTACATGCGATAATCATTTCAAGATTAAAACATTTCTCAAAAGAAATTTTTGAAAAAATTTCTTCCAGATGCGCACCTTTATTGTAAGCACAACGTGTGTTATTTCATTTCGTAGCTCTGGGCTTACAAGTCTCTGCGCTACGAGAAGAACTCACATACTTACTGGATTTCTTCCCAATTTTTTTTATTTTAAGTAGTATATTTAAATAGTTTACCCTTTAAAAACTTACTTTTTTCAATGAGAGGCAAAGTTCTAAAGCCACTGGTGACTAGAGGTGATTCTATCACTTCGTTATCTGGTACTTTATACATGACTGACCAAGTCATGGATCCTGAAAGTCCGGAATCTCGAGTGGAGAAAGAATTAGTTGACTTCTTTCGTTGCCTGAATGTACAGAACGAAAAGAACAAAAGAAAACCAAATAGTATAATCAGACAGGTAAATGATATATCAATATATCATAAAGAAGTATCTTAAATCAAGAACGAACAAACATTAACTCATTAAATAATTTTTATTTGGTAATTATATTCAATATTGCTCAGAAAATGTTTCCTGTTGAAGATAATCATCTACTATGCGAGCCCTGTGTGGTCTTGCGTTGGCGTCCTGTAACAGGAAAGCATCACCTATTGCCCCGGCATATGGGCACACATAAACATCAAGGATGTCATCTCTATAAATCTGAGTAGTCACGGTTCCCCTTGGAAAGACATGGAGGTCTGTGCGTCCACCCAAAGAGATGCCACCCCAAATACAGACACTGTCCCTTCCGTATGCATCTCTTTCACGGATGTTTGACGGTTGATAACGGATTCTAGGTTCTCTCCATATCAAATAACGTCTACTATCGCTTTCTACACTAAACCTGGACTCATCCGTAAAGAAAACCGCCCTCCATTCATCAGGCGTCCAGTGGACATGTTGTCATGTCCACTGAAAACGGTCCCTCCTATGGAGTGACGTGCGCGGCACACAAACGGCTGGTCGCCTTGCATACAGATCATCTTCGTGAAGCCTTCTACGCACAGTTGACGTTGACACGAACCTTCCGGTGGCTGCAGCAAGGAAGGATCTAAGCTATAGAGTCGGAGTAGTGGTTCTATTCCTGCGTGCACATAATGTCAAATATCGGTCATCGGCGCTCGTCGTAGCAGTTGGCCGTCCTTGGCTGAACCTCCTAGATGCCGAATCTGTGGTTTGAAATTGTCTCCAAAGTCTATGAAACACAGAAGGACTCACATTTAGCCATCTGGCCACTTCTGTTTGACTTTGTCCTGCATCTTGTCTCCCAATGGCTCTCCATCGCAGTTCTGCAGGCAAATGATGCCTGGAGGTCATTGTTACGAATTGGCTATCTCAAATTTCTGATGTCACTGTCACAGTGAAATATGTAGGCTTGCTCTCCAATGCTCCTCGCAGATGACGTATTCCGAAAGCAGCGCCACTAATTTGCATATCGTAGTTTTACTCAGCTATTCTTACTTGGCAACATATTCAAATTTTAAACGGTTTGGCTTATTTCTGAGGGAGTTATCGCTATTTTTGTGATTTTTCCTTAATTTATAATAACCAATGTATTTTCCAATGTGCAACATGAAAACACAACCAATGTCTCTCGACGAAGGCATCCCTCCTCTTAGACAGATATCCCTCGCATGCTTTCCCGTAATCAAATAAGCGAAACAGAACAAAACCAATCACGCTAAAGGTAAATTAAGAATATGAAACCAGCCTCATGAAACTAGAGATCCAGCGAGCCAGGCTGGAAATGTCCATGATAAGGTAAGGCTCAGCTATTAGTCTGGGTTGTTTACTTTTGGTAATGCTCGGGATCTTTTACGCTTGTACCAAGCATCTGCAATGCATTATAAGTATACCTGTTGGGCGATGACTTATATTCCTTCCTATTATTTTTCTTCCATCAAGATTGAAACGAATTGTGCCAGTAGGATAATTATTCCTGCTACACATCTTGGTCAGCTACTAGCATTGGACTTGCTGCCCACTTGAAATGCTGTTATGACGGTCAAAGGAGCAGGAACTCGTTATTTATCAGGTATTCCTTATTCAATTTGTGCTACAATGCAAAGCAAATGAAATTAGCATAAATAGCAAGTTCCCCGCAAAGTGAGTTAAGGGTTACCAGAAAATGTCAAGCAAGATTGCCAGCTTTGGCGTGAAATCGCCCACTTGGCGACAAAATTGGTTATATGCCATAGATGAAGCAAGAACCTTCTAGAACGAATTCTTACCGCTTTGCCCCAGAACTTTCTCGAAGGCAGGTCAAAAGCAATATAAACCTTGTCTGTACGCGGAGTAGTAATGCATCGTGAGCTTCATTGTGAAGAGTATATCGTGAGACAGTTATTTTGAGTATAGATTCATAGTCAGCTGAGTTTACTAGTAGCGTCTTCAGCTCCGAGAGCGATTGACCGAGTCGGGAGCTGTATTTTAGTGCTCTGTCCTGAAGCTGTCTTCACAGTTATAGCCTGATAGCCTGAAGGCTGTGCTGCTGATTGTTTCAGCGTATTTGTCGTAGTTTTTCGACGAATGTAATTCGTCTTTGGAACTACTCCGTAATGTGTTTTGATTGTTCATCAAACGTTGTCGTCAATCAATCCAAATCCACGAACCCGTAGAACGCAAGCTGCCCTCTTGAAATAATGTTTTGAAGGTCAAAGGTGCAGAAACTTGTTACTTATGATGTATTCCTTATTTAGTTTATACTTCATTGCATAGTAAATGAAAATAGCATAATAACATTCATTCATATCTTATTAAAAGCTGAATTAAACACGTTGTCTTGAAAAAATATGTTATTATCAAGCGAGCCTTGTGTAACATCATAATTCTTATGTTTTTCTTTCGCATCCATTACGTTTCCTCTCTTTTCATTACTTTTCTTGCATTCATTATACTAAAATAATTCATTCAGACTTAGCGTACTTAAGTGGAAAACAAAAGCACCATACCTTTTACTGTAAATGGCTAAAATGGTGAGAAAGGTGATAGCAGTGATCAGCACGAGTAGAGCAATGAGTATCAGTATGAATACGATAGGTTCCATGCCGAAAATTTTAGGTTTCTTCCGGTGCACCACTTGAACGAATGTCGATGCTGTTAATTAATTAGATGAATTAATTAGTACATTTAAGTTCTAGTCATAATAGTGTAAAAAGTATTTAAAAGAAAGGAAATAAATTATTTTATATTTTGGCAATATTATAAACAATGCAATAAACAGACCAAGAAAATGGCAATCTGAGACTTTTAGATCACATCTCGTCCCTGAAGAAGGATTTATCTTAAAAAAATTGTTTCGAAATTTATATACATATATATATATATATATATGTATGTATAATAAATTTGTATATATATGTATAATAAATTTGTATATATATATGTATATATGTAATTTTTAGGGCTTCAAAACACTTTTCCTTTGACAAGTTTTAGGGCTCCAAACACTTTTCTATTGACAAGTTCTGTTTGAAGCACTAAACTAGGGAGATTAATTTTTTTTTTTATTTTTTTATTGTTTTGGTTTTAATACGTACAAATTTCCAGTTTTTTTTATACTTTACTTCACTTTGAAGTGAACATTGATTACCATTCTGTAAGTTTCTTTAATTTGCATTTTACCAGTTTATGTTGTAACACGGGAAAATAGGAATAACCTTCAAATATTTAAAATACGGCATTTTCTTTTTCGTTCAGATTTTTGATTTATATATACATATATATATATATAATTAATTTTAGTCATGTTATGTGTAAAATTATAGTATCTCTTGCGTAATGTAATATGAAGGGCCTCGAAAAAGGCGAAGCTGTATCGGAAAAATAAGATCTCAAGGGCAAGTCTATTTAACATTGAGGGTAAGCAAGTCTATTTAACATCTCGTTAAATTGTATCGCCAGATTTCGGTAATAAATTTTTGTCGCCAAATCTGGCGATAAATTGCAAAACGTCGATAAACTTGGCGACCATTTGGCCATACTTTGTCCGGTCCCTGTATAAATGTAATTAAATCCCTACATTTAATTGATGCTTATATTTGCTGCATATATTTAATTGGTCCCTATGTACTGCAATTGATCCCTTTATTCAACTGTAACCGTATCAAACCATTTCATGTAACTGTAATCTTGTATGTCGTTTCGACAAAAGGAAAGTACTGAAAATTTCTCGGCTGTCAGGGAAAAACCATGTAAAGTCGAAGAGAACGTCAGTACTGAGTTTAGAGTTAGATCTCCGTGCGAGCTTCGCTCTTAATATGAGGTTTGTGTTAAACGCTCTTCGTAGTTTGAAGCGTAACTACTCATTGTGCTCTGTGATATTGAGAAGACTGTACGATTACTTTTCCGGAAAGTTCTAGAACGGTAAACTGTTTCTTTTAAGAAATTAAATTTTATCTAACTATCATCGGTTCTGTATGCATTCAACCCACTAGGAATCATGACGGAATACGGAATATTAAATTATACGCATTTTTTTTCATTTCATTTAAATTTATTGGATTGAATTAAATCTATTTCGTCGATAGCGTATAAACCACAATAGAATAAATGCCCTCTTTAAAATTCACTATATTCGTTTACCATAGCGACACTCTGGCCCTGTTATATTTAGTTCCTATTATAACTCCGATGCACAAAATTTATATCATTTGAAGAATTATCTAATCGTTTCCAAATGTTCTGTTCAAATACTATAATAAATCTAGAACGATGTATAAAAGAAATTAAGTAAGCTAAACTAAAAAGAAAGTTTTTCACAGACGGTTCAGTATTTCTCATTCAATTAATTCAATTCTCACTTCGCGAAAAGGCTCAAAATATGTATATTAAAAATTATGAAGTACAAATCTTAAATACTTATTTCATCGAAAAAATCCCAGAAAGGATTAAGCAATAACAATGAACAAATTAATTCGCAATAACAAATGAAGGCGTTATCTTTGTTGTTTGAAAGTTTAGTCTCTCTAGATTGACAACAAATCTACTATTCTGCTGTTTCAAATGTAAACAAATATTTCCGCCATGTTATTTAAAAATTAGGCTTAACCGCACTTAAACAGCTTTTAAATTCTTGATAATTCTATAAATATTGCTTGCAGATTTCCTAAAGGTATAAGAACCTTAACCGGAAGATAAGAATAATATTAATTCAATCATTTTTAAAGCAAAAAGTGCACAATTTACAAACATATAAGAGAAAAGAAACTGAATCACTGAGCCGGATAACAGAGAGTGTATATATATATAAATATATTTATATACGTTTGGTGCGGCCGATTACAACCAAAATACGAGGTGCACATCTACATGTTATAGCAGTCCTATATACAAAATTTCAACGTTTGGAAGCTACTCGTTTTTGAGTTATGCGAGATACATATATACATACCTACGTACAGACACCACGAAAAATTCTCTTCAGAATTCATTTTAAAGCAGTTTTATAACGTTTTTGGTGGAAAAGAGGCTTTTTTTCTGTCCTTACGTACAAATGTTAGGCAAAAACATTGTTAAATTGCATTCGATAGCGGTCAAAATTGATATTTTCGTTGAAATATGCTGCCTGAAACTTTTCTCGATTATAATACTCGCTTTTTACTTCGTACAAAAAAGTAAAAAAAAAAAAAAAAAAAAAAGAGGTATGCTTTAAAATTACAAATACCATGAAAAGTAAATAGCAGATGTATCTGTACCTCTACCAATACATCTTCTATTCAGTTACTGCAAATGCTCATATAAAATTTCCGTTACAAAAAATTAACTTTCTGAAAGAGCATATAGGTAACGAAATTTCAAGTACATCTTTTGATCATTAAAATTCTAATAATAAAAAATTTATATGCGAATTTGTTTCCCTACCAGCAGTTTCTTCTTTGGGCTCTGATAAAACTGATTTCAGCTCCTGTAGACAGAGAAATAAAATTGGAAATTAGAAAACTTCAACATACATTCATGAGAGAAAGTTTTATTATTCAGTAAATAAAGGAAAAATAAGACCTTTTGTTATCAATTGAGCTTTGCTATTAAATAAAATTAAAAATAAAAATAAAAAAATAATTTTCAGAACTCCAGTGTTTGTTTCTGTACTTCCTGTTTAACGTAGTGTGAAATAAATTGAAATATATTAATTATTAAAATATATATTACATTTAGAAACAGTTTCAACAAAATTAAAAAAAGAAAAAAGGAGAGAAAATTATTAGACCAACATAAATACCGTATATACCCGCGTATAAGTCGGTACCGCGTATAAGTCGACCCCCCCCCACTTCCACATAAAAAATTCGTAGAAAATAAGAAACCCGCGTATAAGTCGACCCCCCACTTCCGAAATCCTTCAACGTCCGATTCATGGTCAGATTCGCCAAACATTTCATAGAACTCTTCTGCCGTCATTGGCTCGTCATTATACATATTTTCAGTCTCGAACTCTGTATTGTTACAATCACTACTACAGCCTTCGTCGTCATTTTCACTTTCAAAAACAGTATCATCTTCCGTGCCGTCTAGTTCGTTGCTAATACAACATTTTTTAAATGATTTTATAACCATTTCAGAGGGTATTTCGTTCCAGGCATCTTTAACCCACTGAGCAATTTTTTTAAATTTTGACGTGTACGCCTGTTAACAAAAGTATTTCATGAATGAACAATAACTATTATAAAGACTTATATGTACGTAAAAACTATCTGCATTTCTCTTTTCTTGGCGTGTTGGCGAAACATTTTTATTGCTCGATATTGATCGGTTGTTCGGGGGTCGAAAATTCTTTGGTTTAATCGAAACTTACTCTAGTTAAAGTATGAAACTCTGTGATTAGTTCGTCACATAATTTAAGTCATGAAATTACTTCAAGTAAGTGACTTGTTTGATAAGTCGTCCAATTTGAGTGCGGGAAGAAAACAACTGCATTATATAAAGAAATTTTTGAACTCCCGATTCTTTTAATTTTTTATGGCCTCGCGTATAAGTCGACCCCCCCCCACTATGAAGTCTTTTTTTTTTTTTTTTTTTTTTTTTTTTTTTTTTTTTTTTTTTTTGGTCCAAAATATCTCGATTTATACGCGGGTATATACGGTAAATGATTATATAATGATTTTATAACCATTTCAGAGGGTATTTCGTTCCAGGCATCTTTAACCCACTGAATTTTTTAAAATTTTGACGTGTACGCCTGTTAACAAAAGTATTTCATGAATGAACAATAACTATTATAAAGACTTATATGTACGTAAAAACTATCTGCATTTCTCTTTTCTTGGCGTGTTGGCGAAACATTTTTATTGCTCGATATTGATCGGTTGTTCGGGGGTCGAAAATTCTTTGGTTTAATCGAAACTTACTCTAGTTAAAGTATGAAACTCTGTGATTAGTTCGTCACATAATTTAAGTCATGAAATTACTTCAAGTAAGTGACTTGTTTGATAAGTCGTCCAATTTGAGTGCGGGAAGAAAACAACTGCATTATATAAAGAAATTTTTGAACTCCCGATTCTTTTAATTTTTTATGGCCTCGCGTATAAGTCGACCCCCCCCCACTATGAAGTTTTTTTTTTTTTTTTTTTTTTTTTTTGTCCAAAATATCTCGATTTATACGCGGGTATATACGGTAAATAAATAAAATAAAATCTAAAGGCTTTCAGACGTTTTTCTTAACGTTTTGTGAGTTACCTTCATTTACTAAATATGATGTTCTTCGCACTTAAATTATTCAACAGCAGTATCACAAAGTAATTTACAAAACGCATAAAATTTATAATAATTAAAATCTTTATACACAGCCTCACGCGCTGGAGATAAAAATGTTATTTTTTTCCTTACAGTGTTGCCATGGCTGGCTTTGAAATCGTCGAGTTTCTTAATCAAAAACTCATAAATGCTTTACAAAATATAAAACAGATAATAAAACAAATTCGAAATTAAAAATGTGAACTTCCGAGTGCCCATGTTCGGTTGGAAAACTAGTTTTTCAAAACTGGATGGCTGTAGGTACCGTTGTTTTTACACAATGCGAGAAACATTTATGGAGATTAGTTTTTTAAAATATAGTACGTGGCAATAATATTTGGTGGCAATAGTTTGAAATGTGAATCGATTCAGTGAAAAGACGCAAAATACCGTTCATAAAAATGCATGAATGGTTACTTAAAATCTCATTATCCCCTTTAGATATTATTTTTGAGACAGGCATTATAAAACACAGAAACCAGAATTAGAAATTTTATTTTGGACATAGTTTGGGGTATAAGAAATATAGTTTACTATACAATGGTTCGTATTAGTTTGGAACGATTGTATTCTGTATAATTATTTGCATAAACCGTGAACAAAATATATAAAATTAGACTAGCAATTTTTTTCCTAATATATGATTTTTTTCCCTCTTTAAGACTTGATTGTAAACTGAAAACAATAATCGACTACTGTACTAGCAATTAATCTTCTGACGCTGGAAGATAGTAGTCATAAAAATCTATATAAGCTAATTCAATATGTCAGCAACAGAGTATGCCATATGTATGTTCAACATGTAATTTTGTATTTATGCTATGCCAGGTTCTCATCCATAAAGTTCGTACTGTATCTGAATGCTGTAATGTACATGTTTATATCTTTTATTAATGGTACCTAATTCATACTAAGGATCACGCATACCTCAATGGCATGCTTCTTGTAAACTTTAACTATCATGATAACATATATGTATGGTTGTATATATCAATATGAGTGAGAGTATGTATACTTTTATTTGTTTCGGAATATCTATGTATGTAAGTGTGTATATATCTGTATTTGAGTTTGTATTTATATGTATATACATGTATTTTGATTTTACTCTTCTTCAAGTGCCTTGTATGCACATGTATATATTTCTTTTTACATTGTTGTACTCTTCTTCAAGTGCCTTGTATGCACATGTATATATTTCTTTGTACATTGTTGTACTCTTCTTCAAGTGCCTTGTATGCACATGTATATATTTCTTTGTACATCGTTGTACTCTTCTTCAAGTGTCTTGTATGCATATGTATATCTCTTTTTTGCCTTTTATAAATGTCCTCTGCTCAGCCGGGGTTGCCCAGGGCTGCGGCCTGGTAGCTAGTGGTGGACTCCCGCCGAGTTGGTAAACAATTCTGCATGGATATATCTATACCTGGGTCGGAAGCCAACTCAGCGGTTTACCTCCCCTAACCATTATACCGTCTAGGCTGCTCTTCGGACTTAAGTCTTTGGAACGTGTATGAAGTTTTCGTTTTTGGTAATTCTCACTCGTCTGACCTGTAGTCAGCCCAAGGCCACGAGAATCCTTGTGGTAAGGAGCGCAAGTTACGCCTGTCGTTGGCAACAGCCTTGAGCACCTTACAGGTGACAATGCGAATGAGCTCAGTTCCGCCCCCAATTTTGATGGTGAGTACCCCGGGGAATGGCAGAATCCGAGAGTCTTCCCCTAACACCAACCTCTCGAGAGGACTTTCGGCTCGCCGGAGATTCAAAGCGCCCCCATGCCGCTCGGACACTATACATTAAAAAAAAAATTCATGCCTTCTCCGGGATTCGAAGTCGGGTTCTTCGGCACAGCAGTCAGCGGCCATTATACAGGGTGGAAGGTACGCGTATGAAGTGAGTTGGAGAAAAGAATAAGTAAACATGACACTTCTTCGAAAGCTCCGTTAAAAACAACTCACTGCAGTTTCGTCTTTCGTGCAGTTTCTACCTTTTTGGAATAACCTCAAGCCACACACAACCTCTTATTTATTTTTTTTTTTTTAAATATTGTTATCGAAAGTTTTTTTGCAACATTTTAAAATTTTTATTTTCAATATTAAACAAAATACGATGTAAGTTCTTTGCTTAGTTACATTCGCCAATTAAGGTTTTTTCAAAAGTGAATTTTTTTGCAAAATAAAACGAATTGAATCAAACGATTTTTGCAAGATGTGGATGAAAGTCGCTATAACATATGAAAAATATGCAAGCGGTTACTTGCACTTGTATATTTTAAATGAATCATCTGTGACACTTAATCACAGTAGTATAATCTTATTCTTGGTAGATCTTTTTTCTGCAAAATTATTTTCTGTCTCGTAATACTTAATTTCCCCGACACAGTGATTCATATTATTCGAATTACACTATAACGATTCGCAAAACAGGAGAAGAATGTTTTTTATTCTCTAAGACCTTTCCTTCCGCAACATAATCAATACTCCATCAGCAGTATTCTAATAACTCAAGAATGGTTCGCGAAACTATTTCCTGTTTAGAATTGGTTGCCTTCCGGGAGATAATGCGTCATACCTAATTTAACAGTAATGATTCGCGAAACAGGAAGAAGCATACCATCTACCTAATCGAGAATTGGTTGTTGTAGCTTATTTTATTTGTCTGACTATGACATAAAGTCAAGTTTACGAATTTTACCATTGCCAAACGGCAATTGATGTTATAAGGTATTTCTCCTACTTTCCTAGCGTGCCTTCGTGGTGTAGTGGTTCTGCACGCTAGGCCTGTATTCAAGAATTCTGTGGTGATTCCCGGCCAATGCGTTTGCTATTTTGCATCTTGCTGCTTCCTATTAACCTAATGTCTCTACAGTGGCGCCCGAATTAAAAGGGTGTTGGATGAGGATTCTCCACACAAGGAATTTGGCGATTGGGTCCCCTAAAAAACCCCAGTCGCCGTTTGTCGACTGGTCGTCAATTTGTCAACTGGTCTGCCACTGGTCGTCAATTGCTACCTGCCAGTCGCAGGGGCGAGCCCATCGCAGTGGGCCGTTACCCAGCAAACCGGGAGGATCACCCCCCGGCTACGGATCCACACCGCTCAGAACATGCCAGACCCCGAGGCCGGCCAATAAGTGACCTTTCCCAAGGTCTTCAGAACCTCCAAGTTCATAAGTTTTATACCCCAGTGGCCGAGACTGTCTAAGTACAGATCCTAGCCAGTAGCTTCGCAGAATTCTCTACGTCGACCCCCGGGGGGGGGTGGAACTAATGTCTCTACAGAGTGGAGCCCGAACTAAAAGGGTGTTGCATGAGGATTCTCCACACCCAAGATTTGGCGATTGGATCCCCTAAAAACCCAGTCGCCTTTTAAAAAACGGGAGTATATAAGGTATTTCTTCCACTTTCCTAGCGTGCCTTCGTGGTGTAGTGGTTCTGGGCCAGTATTCCAGAGGTCCGTGGTTCGATTCCCGGCGAAGGCGTTTGCTAATGCTTCATCTTGCCTGCTTCCAAAAAAAGATACGTAATGTCTCTACAATGCGACTGTCGTTGGCTTAGGCTTTTGTTACTTTATAGTTGGCGATACAAATTTGTTAAGCTCCCTTCCAGTCTTGGTCGGATCCAAAAGGGATTTACAGGACTTTCGGAACGATAGCATTTCAAATGCCAACAAAGACATTATACAAAGTGCGTCTGAACAATAGGGCAAAACCTTAGGGTATAATAGAAGCAATACGAGCAATATTCATCATAGGATATATGGTCTATATATTCATCATAGGATATATGGTCGGAAAGCAAGTGGTGGGCAGTTACAGGGTAGGTTTTTTACTGTCACATTTAAGGAATTAACACAAGAATGAGAGAAGATTTAATTGACAGAAATTTAATTACAGAAAAAAATTTAATTGACAGAACGTGCTCATAGAAATTACTCAAAAGACCTTTCCCCAGCTGTAAACCAGGCTTCACACCTGCGGGATAGGAATTGACGCACGTTTGCGAAGACACCAGCCATTTTCCAAATATCGCCAACAACAACAGCGATTCTGGCGACTAGATCCATATTGATTTCAATAGGGCACTCGTAGATTAGGCTTTTTATATGGCCCCACAGGAAAAAGTCCAAATACGAGAGATTCGTAAATCTTGGTGGCGAACCTATGGGACCACCTCAATCAATACATCTCCCAGGAAATTTAGTGGTTCGTATTATATGGTATTTCTCCCACCTTCCTTAGCATGCCTTCGTGGTGCAATGGTCAGCATGCTCGGCGTTCATGTCTCCTGCCTCCAAACAACCTAATGGCTGTAAAGTATAACCAGCAAGCCTTTCTCGGCAATCTATGGTAGAAAATGCCGTTGGGTGAGAAGAAACCTTTTTATACCCTTTATTTACAATACCACCTAGGGGCTCGCCATTTCAGTTCCGACCATACATTCTGTGACTAATATTGCTCGAACCTTCTATCGCCCCCTGAAGTTTTGCCCTCTTGTTCAGATTCACCCTGTTAGGTTATAAACACCTATTTCTTCTCTGGAATTTGAACCCAATCGGAAGGCTACAGCAACCTGCTCCATATCATTTGGACGAGACAGTTACTGAGTTAGTGTAAGGTATGCCATTTACTAATGTGTAAGTCATTGTCCGTTGCGTGGATTACTTTTTTCAAATGATGCCCCCTCTGCACAACATATTCATCTAGGCGGCGTTGAAAGCTTGCCATAACTTGGTGCAACGTATTCCTTGGGACATTGCCGACGGCAGTTCGTATGCGATCCTTCAACTCAGGAATGGTGGCACAAAACGTGTTCGGAAATCTTCTTACTTCAGGTGCCTCCAAAGTCTGCCCATGAAAGATCAGGTGAGCGAGGCGGCCAAGAAATGTCACCAAAACGGAAAATTACTCTACCTGGAAATGTCTGTCGCAATGGTCCATCCACCTGGAACTTTCCCATGACTTCCCAAGTTGCAATGTTGCCGAAATAGACGCTGGGTAGCAATAACATTCTTGAAATAACTTTCAACAGCAAAGGCACGATGCTGTGCACTCCACCGATCCACATCACTGTCACACTCGAAATGGCAGCTCATCAGTACACGATTGCGGCCCGAGCTGGCGCGCATTCATGCAGTACGTCACTGTATTACGCAAGTAAAATTACGCTAAGAACGCTGCCGGACCCTATACTAGCTTAGTTAATTCAGTGTACGGCTGTAACTTGAAGGAGTATATATTATAATACGAACCACCAAATTTCCAGGGAGATGTATTGATCGAGGTGGTCCCATAGATTGGCCACCAAGATTACGAATCTCTCGTATTTGGACTTCTCCTGTGGGGCTATATAAAAAGCCTAATCTACGAGTGTCCCATTGAAACCAATATTGATCTAGTCGCCAGAATCGCTGTCGTTGTTGGCGATATTTGGAAAATGGCTGGTGTCTTCGCAAATGTACGCCAATCTTTGGGTACCATAAGACATTTTGAAGTTTCCACGTGAATTAAATTACCTAATATTGGTTTTATGATAAACACATGAAAGCCACTGTTATCTTACCTGGTCTTTAACCACCAGTGTCCGAATTCTAATTTTGTACTCATGTCCGGGATTCAAGTGGACATTTTTGTAGCCTCCCCATACTTTCCTGTCCCCAACAACGAAGGAATGCTCTCCGGTGCTGGACACATTCTGTGGATCCAACTCAGCCGCGATGTAATATGGAAGCTTTTGCTTCACCACTGCTGTGTCGAAATCACTCAGTAAGTCTTCATCGATAGGTTCTGAGTTTCGAGCATCTTCTACGATGACTTGATATTTACTTTAAAAAAAGAGAAATACAAAACAAACATTTTCAAAAGGTTCACACATTAGTTTTTTCTTACAGTTCTTTATACAAAGAATATTTGTTTTAGAATAAGCTAATTTAAATAAAATAATTTCACTTAGTTATTCATTACTGGAAATTAATACAGAAACTGAATTCTAAATAAAATTCCCAGTGTTAATAGTATAAAGAAGTTATAAACAGGACTGAATGCAACAAAATAAGAACATGGCCTCCAGATGGAGAGTTGTTGCACGCGAAAAATACATTCATGATCAATTTAGTTTTATTATCGCCGTTTTGGCCGTGTTTGGAATTAGAGGTTTCTTCGCAGAAATATTTCCAGAAGATCAAAACTATTTAATGAGATAAATGTCCTGTACCTTATTCATGTAGTTTAAAGGGTATGCTGTACTTCGTAAAGGAAGGGAAGACACTGGGCTTAACCAAAGAACGCCTATGTAAAGAAGGAAAGGCTCCATAGACGTAATGTAAACCAGTTTGTCTTCTACTCCGCTAGAAAGAAGAGGGAAAATTCGCCAAGAGATTTGGCGACGGAACCTGTTGGCGAACCTGTTAACAAAATTTTACTTGTGTCTGCCTAATTAGACAAACACAAGTAAAATTTTGTGAAGATAGCATTCATCGTTTTAATTCTGTGAGCACACTGATAGGGCTTCGAAAAGAGTGCTGAAACGAGCATTTTTGTCGATGATCTGACCGATGCGATGCGGAGAAACAAAGAATACAGACTCTCAGTTGTCCTAGATGATCGGTGAGCCCGGTCTGGGCACACCTAGGGTTCACCTTTTGAGTTAAGCAAGATTTCAAGGTTAAAAATTTAAAACGAATATAGAATAAGGAGATTTGCATAGAAATTTCTTTTAACAGCAAACAAATAACACAGAAATTTCTTTTCAAACAATTCCTTTTATACCCTAAAAAAAATCTGGAAGATTTCTTTAAAAGATGAGGGTCTTAAAAAACTAAACATGGCTAAAATATATGGACTGGTTTGTGTTGAGCTGCCATCTACTATCAATAAAGAAGGTTCAGAGTAACCTACAGTAACCTATAAATCCTTTTTCATTCAAATTTTCTGTGCGTACAGAAGGAAATTTTTAGGTGTGTCCAGACCGGACACACTGTGCCGCAAAGGGTTAACAGAAGCTTCGAAGGACTGGGATTCAAAACTTAATATAAACAAAACTAATGCAGTTTTTTTCCTTTTTTTTTCCGCAATGAAACCTCAGTTAAAACGAAAGGGCCAAAGATTAAACTTGGAGAAAGAAATAAAATATTTAGCTCTTATTAATTGACAGCCATTCCAATTTTATCCCACATATTAAGAAAATTCATAGCAAGACTGAGAGAATTTGGACAAACCAGAGGAGGAAAGTTTCGAGAAACGTGTTGCTGATTAGATGTGCTACATTTGGTTCTGCATATGAAACTGTCTTCATTCCAACAATTCTGTACAACATAGATGCCTGGAATTGCCACTCGGCGGAGCCTGTACATCATAGTATGAAACTGGATACTGTATAGAGATCTGAAGTCACTGGCTACTAATGTTTGAGAACGGCCTCCACGTAGGAACTGGCCGGTGTGATCACTCTCTGCCATGCATACTCTGTCATGCATACTTGGCCATGCATACAGGCCGTTGTGATCCTTTTCTCAGAACAATATCCAATTTATAACTACAAACGTTTATTGAGTGCAGGTAGAATAACCTGTAGTATCTTTCTCTTCTAGCTAGATATTTTAGCTAGAAAGTTACGATCTTACTAAGGCCGCTATCACACATTCGTTTGTTTCGGAAGAACGACTGTTTGGAACAAATTTTCTGCTTTGTCACAACAGACAGTCACCCCAGATCGCTTTGGGATTAACACAGGGAAAACTGGTTCTCTATTACAAACAAGCTGATAGCATTCGAAGTTGACAGCTGATTGGTTGAAAACGAACAACTTGCAATTTTTTTTCGAAATGAAGGAAAAAAAAATCGCGCATCTTTTTTTCAATAGTAAATCAGGCAGAAAAATTGTCCGAAACAGTTGTTCGTGCGAAGCAAATGCGTGTCTGATATGGGCTTAAGCCAAGCGACTTCTCGTACAGACGTAAAGAAATAGCACAAAAGGAAAGGGTTTAAATTGCCCTTTTTATTTGATTAAATTCTTTAACAAAAGTCCACGTAAATGGTGCTCACAATAACACCGACTACTTACCGTGGGCCCAAATTAACAATATCTTAAATGATAAAAAGGTAGTGCTAGAGTACTTAAAACTAACAGGTTGACTCAGCAACCTACACCGTCGATAGACTTTAAATAAACGACCGGAAAACGTATCAGCAACTCAGACTAACGACAGGAAGTGGCAACGTGCGCTATGCTAGTGAAATTACGTTCTGACTAACTTTCTCTTTTCGCCCCTTTAAATGCACTTCTTCACTTAGTTTGCTACCTGGCGAAGAAATGGGAGGGGAAATTGAGGAGTTCAAAAAAGATAACAAAAATTAGAATAATTGATTATTCGATATCGCCTTTGGCTTTTTCTGTTATGAAACTGAGAGAGAAACGCAAGTTAAATAAATATAATTCGGTATTTCAAACGATGTCCACTGTTACTTATTTTGCTTTAAAATGGATAAAAATGATTCTTAAAAGTCGGGAGTACAATCAGTATATAAGGTACTTCTCCCGGCCTTCTTAGCATGCCTTCGAGCCACTCGGGGCGTATTGGACAGATCTGAGGTTCGAGTCTCGGCGAAGGCATTGCTCATTTCTCACTTCTTCTGCTTCAAAAATACCTAATAAACCCATAGCAGCGCTCGAACTAAAAAAGGTGATTGATGATGATTCTTCACCACCAGGATTTAGCGATTGGGTCCCCAATTCCCCAGTCGCCCTTTAAAAGGGGAGTATATAAAACGTATTTCTCCCGACTTTACAGCATGCCTTCGTGGTGCAGTGGTCAGCACACTCGGCGCTTATGCCAGAGGTCCGAGGCTCGAGTCCCGGCGAGACTATTGCTCAGTTTTTATCTCTCCTGCTTGAAAAACGAACCTAATGTCTCTACAAATATATAAACCAACAGTTTATCAACTTTACATATACTCCCCTGCCCGTACCACGCAAAAGAATTGATATTAGATATAAATTAATTTTATTTTGAACTCCTAGAGGGGGATATACTTTATCTGAACTGAAAGCACATGCTGGTTTTACTGGAAATGAGATGGCGGACCAATGGTCAAAGAGGCAATAAAATCATTGATCTGCAGGGCCAAAGAATCTTATGAATAATTGTACCTATGAATTATGGAAAGAAAAATGGGAAATATTAAACATAATAACTGTATGACATTTGTTACAATTAAAAAAGGACAAGCAGAGCTTTAAATCAGATTTTAACGGCTTACGGCCATTTTTCTAGGTTATTTTAGGGCATGGCACGTTTTTCACGTTCCCCCCTTGTTTTTTAAACTTAATAACTCTACTAATTATAACCACTTTGTAGATATGCACCTATACTATTTTAAAGCTCCTTGTTTACATCCAAGAGTAGATAAGCTGGCAATTTTACTTTTTATCTTTCATAAGAAAACGAAATGCGTGTTTTCTAGACGCTTTATTAGAAGGGAAAATATTTTCCCAAACTACCAACTGTTATATCAGTGTTATAATAACATATCAGTTTAAATAAAGTCCTGATTAATTGGGTAATACCAGTGACAACTTTCACTATTAAATAAAATTCCACTTAGCTCAGGGACATTTAAAGACGCAGGAAGAACAAAAAATATTATAATTAACAAAAACTGCTATTAACAATTCACCTGTTTAAACAATTTAATCTAGAGAATAAATTAATTTGGTTATATAAAATAAATCAATAATAAAAAAAGGAATTATGTTATAAATAACCATGATAACATCTTCTTTCACTACGGATATATCACGCACTTTTCCCACCTTTTATGTATTTTCCATCGACAGTTTTGTTTTACGCCAGTGGTTTGCGTTAGTAATATTTCTGTAGCTTCAGAAAACAAGCTTAATATATTTTGGACACAGATTCCATAAATTGCCCTTTTAAAGAGTTTATTGCACGAACTTTGTTTAATTCATCATTTTAAGGATATTTTAGATTTCTGAAATAACCTAGTTAACAAAATTATTTTGGGTTCTAAAATATTGCATTATTAAGTATCTGGTACTGCAACATCACTTAAACTAGCGTTATAATTAAGCCTTACTAACCGAAATTAGTAGTAAAAATATGCACTATTATAAAATAAATTTCCAATACATTTTTATATTTAAATGCAGTATGTATTTACGAGAATCGGAAATACTAAGTTCTTATTTACAGGCACCTGCTTGAAATGTGTACTTACTAGACGGAAGTACTTCCTGTCGTCGAGAAAAGTATAGGTATAGTATCGTTCGTAGCTTCAACTTCCACTGCTCTCACAGATGGGGAAACGTGGTCACCTATAATGAAAAAAAAGGGATGTATAGGGACTTTTCATCATTACTGCGAAATGCCCAGCCGCCAAATTTATCTTGAATCCATTTTAAATTAGTTTTATAATTCTTTTGGGATAAAAGAGTCCTTTATTCTGTGCTTACGTACAGATGCCGCGCAAAAACATCGTTAAATTCCATACGATAGCTGTCAAAATGGATATCTTCCTTGAAATATAGTACCCGGAATTTTTCGTGATTACAATACTTCCTTTACTTCGTACAAGGAAGTAAAAATGGGTGCTAGTTTTAAATCGACCAGCTACCACTTTTGATGAGCACTATTATGGGCGGAATTAAAGATAATATTATCTACTAAGTGGGCGATAATGATGTTAATAGTTAAGTAAAGGACGATGTCATAGACGCCCACAACAGAGAACAACTTTCAAGAATTCCTAATAAATTTCGAGTGGAATTCCAATATTGAGCCCACCGATCAGCGGCCGAGCGGTAAAAACCGCTGATCACTGGTAGTTCGGTCCGGGGTTCGAGTCCAGGCAACAGTGGAGTAGCGATCATAACTGGCGCCCGAGGCAAAGTGCCTTTTTGGTTCCCCTCACACACTGAAAAAAACACAGTGATATGATGAAAATCTTGTTTGGAGACCATTTGGAGCCCCTCTGCGAGTGGCGCCTGTATCATCACACACCCCCTTGAACCCCCCTCACTACGCCACTGCCAGGCAAAACGTTCTGGCAGAATGGGTGTTTTCGTGGTTTTCCCCATGTGCAAAGTGGATGCGAGCCAGTTTTCCTTAAAAAGACCTCCATGGGGTATCCCTTCCTTTCCATGTAGCGCACGTAATAAGTAAAAAAAAAAAAAAAAAACTGAAATGTTTCAGATTTTAAATTACGTCCAAAGGGGCGTTTTTAACATTTTGTGTGTTACCTTTCTTTATTAAACATCATGTTCCTCGCACTTAAACCATAAGATCCAGTGCAACAGCAATATCGCAAAATAGTTTTAAAAGGAGCCTATCTTTAGAATTTCCGATACAGAGACTCACGCGCTGGAGATAAAAATGTTTTTTCTGCACAACGTTGCCATTGCTCGCTTTAAAATCCTTGAGTTTGTTAATCAAAAATTCGTCAAAGTTTTAAAAAATAGGAAATCGATCATAAAACAAATTTCAAATTTCAAATTCGGTCTTCCACATGCTCATATTCGTTGGAGGATTACGTTATTCAAAATTCGATGACTCTATGTACCGTTGTTTTATCACAATACGAGAAATATACATACATTTATGCAGATTTTTCATTATTTAATTTCTTCAAATATAATGCAGGACTCTAACATTTTGTGGCAACAGTTTGAAAAGTGAACCGACATTTATCCGTCCGACGCAAAATGCCAAAACGAAACTAATAGTCCTTCGGGATTCAAATCCCTTTGGACTAAAAAAAAAATAACAGTATTGAGAAATTTTATGTTAGAATTAAATAAAATAAAAAAAAATGTAAACCTAATTGTAACTATAGTTCCTTCTTACAATTATGCAAATTTGTTATTATTAACGAAGCTCCTGAATTATTATTCTCCAAAAAATATTTGAAAGAAGTCTAGTAATAATATGTCATCAGTGTTATGAGATTTAGTTTTACCTAAAATCACAGTCCAAGTCTTTATTTCTGCAGGTCGACCATAACCTGCAGATGTCTTGGCTTGAACAGTTATGTTATATTCCGTGCTGGGATGTAGATCCTGAAGAGAGATATCTGTTACATCTCCTCCAACTTCTTTTTCCAAAGATATGAAGGGCGTTGCATTGAATACAGGATCCAGAGTTGAAAGGGGACGGTAAATAACCTGCGAACGAAAGCCGAAGACAGTAACAATTAATATCTTCAATGAGACAAAAGGAAAAAAAATGTTTTCTTTTATGCTGCTTTTAAAAGCATATCGGTGATAAAGTTTTACTTTCAGCATTTGCAAGCGTTGTACAGTACTCCATATAACCTGTACGTAAAAGGTGTTGCTTTTCATTTCAATTAATTAAAAACCCGTTTTTCTTTAAAAATAGTTTTTTTCTTCCATTTCGCGTATACAATAATTAATTAAAGTGTACGTAGAACCTTCCTTCGGAAAAATTCAATTATCTGAATTTTTTATTATCCGAATGGGGTCCGGTCCTAATTGATTAAGATAACTGGAGTTCTAATGCATAACTTAAGAAATGCTCTTAAGAAATGTACCGCCAGCGGTTTCCTTCATGGCTGTCTACTTTAAGCAATTAAGCAAGTAGAAGGGGGAAACCCTGTGGGGCAATAAGCAAAGGGGCGCCCTCGCCGCCTGCCCTGGGTAATTCAGTTTGAATTAGCAGACACCTTTGCACAAATCAAAGAGGCAATCAAACGAGGGCGCCACAGTTAATTGGTGAAAAGGGGGAGTATATCAGGTATCAGAAGTGGGCGCAGCTCGAACCACCTAACGAAACAAGTTGGTCTTATGGTCATGATACGTGACAGCAGGGCCAGACTCCGGGACGGCTTTCAAAGAATAATCGGGTTTAGTCCGGGGCCCGCATCCATCCAGAGCATAGCAGAGCATAACATAACATGTTTAGAATGTAAAATACCCATCGTAACATTACCTACATGATAGGGGGACATTGCATGGCGACATAGTATAACTCACCATAAGCATGACATAGCATAGCAATGAGACATGGCAAAGTTTAAAATATAGACATTGCATAGTAACAGGACATACTTAACAAGCTCCTCCCTCTTTTCTGCATGCGTTTGTGGTATAACAGTTAGCACACTCGGCGCATATTCGAGAGGTCAAGGTTCAAGTCCTGCCCAGGATATGACGTCTCCTGCTTCAAAATAACGTATTGTCTCTACAACTTGAGATCGAAAATTGACAATTGTCTAGAACTAATCCTGGGTAATTAAAATTTATAGTCACCTTTTCCGAATATATGTATAATATTAATTAAATGAAAACAACATAAGGTGGAAGGACACATTAATGAAGTTTTAAATGCTAGGCTTACCTTATAACCAGTTATGGCTCCGTTTTTCAGAATAGGAGGTTGCCAGGTAATGTTGATAGCCCTTTGCCCATTTTCTAGAACATCAATTTCCGATGGTTCACCAGGCACTAAAATAAACATTATTCTGAAATTCTTTTACTGAAATAACAATATTCTGTTATTATTAACCACTGAATAAATATTATTCTTTTAAACTTTGTTTCTTTATATATTTCTCATTCCTATACAACGATTTTTTTTATTAATCTTAATTCAATTCAAAATGCTTTCCGATAATTTTTATCCGTAAACTGAGCAAATTCGTTTTTTTTTTGTCAAGTTACGTTAATAATAAAGCAGGACCGTCTTTTCAGGAAGCAGTTCATAAAAAAGATAAAGGTAATTTATGTTACTAATTTTAAATAAAAAAACTTTTTCTAGCAGGCCGCCCAGCCCCAAACGTGAAAATGGTTAGTAACTTTGACTGTCGTACCGATGGGCCCGGTTTGGAATCCCGGAGAAGATATGGATGTAAACTCTCTATTCCTTTATATGAAGCAACGGTGGCCCATCTGTTAGGTGCCTCCATAACAAAGTGACCACCCGTTTCCAGCCTTAATAGTGGCCAACGCTTATAATCGCTAAAGCCCGTCATTGGGAAAAAATTCCTTTCTGGCATATAATACGGGGACCTGAACGTAATGTCGTTTCTGCGCATGTCGACAACAACATGCTAAAGGAAGAAGTGGAAGCAATTCCATGTCAAAAACTCTTAACCAAGCTTGGTCGACCATCCAAGAACATTTAAAGCAGAATGGAAAAATAAGAAAATCAGGTGTTTGAGTCCCCCCATAATTAGCCTGAACAGAACAAAACCAACCTATCCATCACATGCAACGAATTGCTTCAACGACACCATTCAGAACCGTCTTTGATCGTTTGATGAGTAGAGACAAAAACATAAGTCCTATATGATAATCCAAAAACTCAAAAAGGGCAGTATTAATAGGGCTTTGCAAAGGGTTTACAAACCGAAAAGGCGCATCTGGGTATTTAGTGGAGTTTTCGCGGAATTGTCTATTTTGAATGGCTGAAACCTGGACAAGCTGTTAATGCAGACCTTCATTGTGAACAATTGGATGGAGTGAACCAATCTTTAATGGAAAAATATCAATTGTCAACAGAAAAAGCGTCATTCTGCAACACGACAATGCAAGACCGCACTGTGCAAGCAAGACGAACACTGGAAAAATACACTGACTACGAATAAGTATTTGGACACCTGTGATAGAAAAGAAAAACTAACCTTATTCAAAATTAATAGTTGGTAGATCCTCCACGAGAGGTAATTACAGCGTGGACCCTACGGGGCATACTTTCCACACGTCTTTGTATGACAGCTAGTGGTATTTTCTTCCACTCGGCTTGGAGAAGACATAGAAGTTCCTTCACCGATTTTGCACGGGTAGTGCACCCGTGAATTTGGCAATGCAACTCGTCCCAGACGATCTCGATAGGGTTCAGGTCTGGACTCTGGGCAGGCCAGTCCATTCGATGAACTCCATTGGCACCATACCAAGCCTTGGTTAACGTCGAAACGTGACAACTGGCAATGTCGTCCTGAAAGTAACAGGGGTCCAACCCGTAAAACTGCCAAAACGTAGGAAGCACATTGTCATCCAAAATAGTGCAGTAGGCATCGGAGTTGAGCTTACCATGAATGGGGACCAAGGGTCCAAGCCCATACCAGGAGAAACACCCCCAGACCATAATTCCACCTGCGCCGAACTTGACTGTTGGCACAATGCATTCTGGCAGGAGGCGTTCTCCAGGTAGACGCCAGATCCAGACCCTGCCATCCGAACGTTAAAGGGTGAACCTTGATTCGTCACTCCAAAGAACCCGTTTCCACTGATCTACGGTCCAATTTCGATGTGCTTTGCACCACATAAACCGAGCAGCGCGGTTGGACTTTGTGATCAAAGGCTTATGGGCAGCAGAACGACCATGAAAACCAAGCAGATGTGCTTCTTTACGGATGGTATTCATTGAAACAATACTCCCGGATGCCTACTGAAACTCCTCGCGGATGAGGGCCATCGGTTGGGTGCGGTTCTTCCGAATTTCTCTGAACAGCACTCGTCGGTCTCTATCTCCCAGTTTCGTTGGTCTGCCGACTCGGGGCACATTCCGACAATCACCCCTCACCTTCCACTTCTTAATAACATAGGCGACTGTCGATATTGGGTACTTCAGATCGCTAGATATGTCCCTTAAGGATCGGCCACATTTGGGATACCCGATAATTATACCTTTCTCGAAATCAGAGAGCTCCGAACTGCGAGGCATCTTGCATGCGACTAAAGCCGATGGTGTTTCCTTCACGATATATACCGGCGGAGTCCGTGGTGTACCTTGGGACCGCAGATATCGTCATTTGCATAGGTGTCAAAATACTTATTGGTAGTCAGTGTATAATGAATAGGGGTGGGAGGTATTGCCTCACCCACCATATTCACCCGATATCGCACCCTCGGATTTCCATTTATTCCGATCCCTACAACATTTTCTTAGTGACAAAAAATTTGAAAATTTCGATGGTGTCCAAAATGCCATCTCGAGATATTTGACTCAAAAACCAATCGATTTTTATCGGTCTGAGATTGAAATCTGCATACTAGATTGCAAAAGGTTGCTGATAACGAGGGTGATTATATTATTCATTAAAAATAAAAACTTGTTAAAAATGTATTCGTTTGAATTTAATGTAGGAAAGCGACATTGCTTACCAGTCCCCCCTATTATCATCATCATTTATAAGTATCTCGATTTATACATTCTTCTATATTAATATAACATATTTCTACGATATTCTATATTCAAAGTGTACTTTATAAAATAATAAGTTAATTTTCAAATAACAGAAATTTTTCAACTGAAAATAATATATAAAATAAATCCGATCGCCCAAGAGAACCCTTTTAAAAGTTTAATATGGGTTATCAGTAAGGATTATCAATAGAAATGACCCAGGTGGAATAGCGAAACGCTTTATAGAATTCTAGATGAATAAATATGGGAATGCTGCAGTATATCTTCTGCATATTTCTTCTATATATCATCTGTATTTCTGAAAATGAAAAGTAAAAGGTAAAAAGTAAAAAAGTAAAAAAAAATAATACTCATAAGTTATTCTGTCTCTTTTAAATAGCTTAGTTTATTAATCAATAACAGACATATTAAGTCTGAAGTCCATTCTTTATATAATAGGGGGACCGGAAAGTAATGTCGCTTCATTACATTAAATTCAAACGAATACATTTTAAACAAGTTTTTATTTTTAGTCAATAATATAATCACCCTTGTTATCAACAACCTTTTGCCATCTAATGTGCAGATTTTCACTCCCGGACCGATAAAAATCAACTGGGTTTTCAGTAAAATATCTCGAGAGGACATTTTGGACATCATCCAAATTTTCAAATTTTTTGTCGCTAAGAAAATGTTCTAGAGATCCGAATAAATAAATGGAAATCCAATGCTGCGATATCGGCCGAGTATGGTGGGTGAGTACGGCAGTACCTCCCACCCCAATTCATACATTTTTTCCAGTGTATGTCTTGTACAGTGCGGTCTTGCATTGTCCTGTTGCAGAATGACGCCTTTTCTGTTGACAATTGATATTTTTCGATTAAAGATTGGTTTACTCCATCCAGTGGTTCACAATAAAGGTCTGCATTAACAGTTTGTCCAGGTTTCAGCCATTCGAAATGAACAATTCCGCGAATACTCCACCGAACACCCAGAAGAGACTTTTCGGGATGTAAACCCTTTGCAACCCCTATTAAAACTGCCTTTCATGTTTTGGATTATCATATAGGACTTATTTTTTTGTCTCCAGTCATCAAAGGATCAAAAAACGGTTCTGTGTGGTGCCGTTGAAGCAATACGTTGCATGTGATAGATAGGTTGGCTTTGTTCTTTTCGGACAGATTATAGGGGACTCGAACACCTGCTGTGCTTATTTTTCCATTCTGCTTTAAATATTCTTGGATGGTCGACCAAGGTTGGTTAAGAGTGTCTGGCATGGATTTGCTTCCACTTCTGCCCTTAGCATGTTGTTCTCGACATGCGCAGAAACGACATTACTTTCCGGTCCCCCTATTATATTTAGATCCATTTTTCTTATTGCTTTCCGTTTAGATCCTCGATAATCTGTTCTTTCTACAGATACCTCACTGGAGCATATAAGGTATTTACTCTCTCCTTTCCGCATGACTGGAAGAACACTCGATGAGTATTCGAGAGATCCAGAGTTCGAGTAACGGGGAGGGCACTGCACATTTTTCACCACACCTTTCTCCCCCCTCAATGGTGGGTAATTACCTGTAGTGAGAGTGGCCACTCCTAAGGCCGGAAGTGGTGACCATTTTATTGTGGAGGAAGCTGACAGGCGTCCACCGCTACCTCCTATGAAGGGACACTGAATTTTACATCCATGCCTTCTTCGGTATTCGAAAGCGAGGCACATGGTATCCCAATTAGGCTCTCCTAACCACTACATCGGCTGGGTGGTTAAAAAAACCCTATTGATTCTTTAAAGTGATGGATGATAGTTCGTCACCACCAGGATTTGGCACTAACATGCCTTAATTTCCAGTCGCTGTTTAAAAGGGAGAATATATAAGGTATTTTCTCTCTCCTTTCCGTAGATATAAAAAAAATCCTAATAACTGTACAATTTATTTTTTTTAAAAAAAGGTATTAATAATAAATAAAAAGTAAAATCAGGTAAATTTTAGGTCTTAATATGGAAAAATTATTTCTGATAATATTTCCCTTTTTCAATTTAAAATTCATTTTTACATTCTGTATTTTGGCTCCACTGACCAAATATAAATGATGTGCCACTATGTATGAAATTTATGTAAGACTAGATTTAATTTTAAGTAATGCAACAGCAAGCAACTTTACAGATATGATATGTTGATAAAAACTGATGTCATTGTGTCATTTCGTGATTAAATGCTCTGAATTAATTACCTCCGTCAAGAGTTCTTCCAGGAATAGGATCACTGAATGCTCCCCATCCGGCCCTGGTGGCTGCTTGAATCTAATTGTACGAAAACATAAAATGTTTCTTAAATAAAATATATAAAAATATATTATCTGACAGAAAATGAGCGAGAAAAATGAGGAGAAAATTAACACACAAACGATAACGCAATTCTGCTTAAATGATTTGAATTCCAAGAACGTAATGCACTGCACCAGCCGATTGTAGACAAATTAATGAAAGTAGAATTACATCTTACCAAGCTTAATAACTAGGCCCAGCAGCGGCCGAGCGGTAAAGTACCTGAATACTGGTAGTTCGGTCCGAAATTATATGGGCCATGAGGAAACGATATCTGCAAAAAGTTCGCCATGGATCCTTTTCACAATCCTTTTAAACTAGGGGTCTTTAACCTTTCACGCCTGAGGGTCACATCAATAAATTCACAACTGAGATCAGCGGGTCACATGTCTGTCAAAAAATAGTGGGCCACATGTCTCTCAAAACAAAAGTGGGCCACATATCTGTCAAAAAAAATAGTGGGCCACATGTCTGTGAAAAAAATAGTGTTCCACATGTCTGTTAAAAAAATAGAGGGCCACATGTCTGTGAAAAAAATAGTCGGCCACATGTTTGTCAAAAATTAGTGGGCCACATGTTTGTCAAAAATTAGTGGGCCACATGTTTGGGAAACAAATAATGGGCCACATGTCTGTGAAAATAATAGTGGGCCACATGTCTGTCAAAACAATAGTGGGCCACATATCTGTCAAAAAATATAGTGGGCCACATGGTCTGTCAAAACAAAAGTGGGCCACACGTCTGTCAAAAAAATAGTGGGCCAGATGTATGTCAAAACAAAAGTGGGCCACATGTCTGTGAAAAAAATTGTGTTCCACATGTCTGTGAAAAAAATAGTGGGCCACATGTCTGTGAAAAAAATAGTGTTCCACATGTCTGTGAAAAAAATAGTGTTCCACATGTCTGTGAAAAAAATAGTGGGCCACATGTCTGTGAAAAAAATAGTAGGCCACATGTCTGTGAAAAAATAGTAGGCCACATGTTTGTCAAAAATTAATGGGCCACATGTTTGTGAAACAAATAATGGGCCACATGTCTGTGAAAACAATAGTGGGCCACATGTCTGTCAAAACAATAGTGGGCTACATATCTGTCAAAAAAATAGTGGGCCACATATCTGTCAAAAAAATAGTGGGCCACATGTCTGTCAAAACAAAAGTGGGCCACATATCTGTCAAAAAATAGTGGGCCACATGTCTGTGAAAAAAATAGTGGGCCACATGTCTGTGAAAACAATAGTGGGCCACATGTCTGTCAAAACAATAGTGGGGCACATGTCTGTCAAAAAAATAGTGGGCCATATGTCTGTAAAAGAAATAGTCGGCCACATGTCTGTCAAAAAGGGAGGTTTGTTTTGCAAGACTGCAGCTGATTCTAAGCGAAGAGATAGTGTTACAGATTTGCATATATGTACATTGGTTCCAAAAAGTCAAAAAGAAAGTGAATTAAAAAAGTTTTGCAACTTTTTTTAACTATGAAAAAAAAAAACGTATAAAAATGATTTTACAGAACGGTGTTACAAAATGCATTTGCAATAAAAAAAAGGGAAAAAAAAACATTACTGGCGGGAGATGGTAGTTACTTCAGTCTTAGTGGGAAATTTGACATTTTTTTTTTTTTTTAGCTTGATTAAAGCTTCAATATCCGGTTTAATCTGCATTGTTGCAATTCGTAAAGTTTCGTCCAAATGTCTGTCTGTCAGCCGTGTTCTTATTTTTGATTTTAGGATTTTCATTTTACAAGAAAGCTGTTCACATTATGTAGGTATTGCCAAAGATAGAAGACATGATGGGTGCATGTTTACGAATTCCTGGATACATGTCTTCGGTTACGTACTTCGAATAAAAATAAATTAATGTAGGATTTTCAAGAAACTAACTGAAGCTCAGGTGGAACACAAATTACATAAGATAAAGTGAAATTTTTGAAAAATTCGTCATTTTCAGAACATTTTATTCCAAATAATATCATGCATGTCAATAAAATGTTTTAAATATCAAGAATAAGAGGAAAAAAAGTTTTTTTATGACAAAAAGCTGACGGGGAAATTTTTCTTAAAATTTTTGAATTTTTTGCAAATTCAAATGTGGGGCTACTAAAAACAGCTTTACCAGTAAAGTGTGATCTTTCTGCTGTAAAGGCATGGTTAGCGATGACAAAGGCATGCAGAATGATTTTCTGGCTCTGACTGCAAGTCTCTTTATAGGTTTGACTAATTTGCATAAGGAATTTTTGAAAATTGCCCTCTGGTGGTCAAAATGTGAACTCTTTTTTATTGCAGAAATCTTTTCCCCATAGTCCATATAATGTATATACCAAGTTTCATCAAAATCCGGTAGGCAGAATGGGTTCTACAGGGGTCTGAATAGGGTCACTTTAATTATAACCGCCCTGTATTTAAAGAAATTAAATAATGAAGAATCTGCATGAATGTATGCATGCTTCTCGCATTGTGATAAAACAATGGTGCTTAGAGACATCCAATTTTGAGTACCGTCATCCTCCACCCGAATGTGGGCATTTGGAAGCCCGAATTTGGAATTTGGAGTTTGTTTTATTATCAATTTCATATTTTGTAAAACTTCAACGGATTTTTAATTAAGAAACTCAACGATTTCAAAGTGAGCAATAGCAACACTGTACTAGAACCATTTTTATCTCCACCACGCGAGACTGTGTATCCGAAATTTTAAAGATGTGCTCTTTTTAATATTGCTGTTAAAATGAATTTTGTGTGGTTTAAGTGCGAAGAATATGATATTTAATAACTAAAGGTTAAGATAAGTTTTAAAAAATGCTACTTGAAGCGTAATTTAAAATCTGAAATCTTTCATTTTTTTTTTTAAGAAACATTTGGATGTACAGAAAGAAGCTTTCGTACCCACCTTGGTATCACATGGATTGCTTGCTAACAATAATTCACAGAGTGTATCAGTAGCTGAAACTCGATGGCTCTGTTTAAGAAGAATCGATGGCGCCCTTTAATATGCTTATATGTGAATATGACAACAGGGCTCCTTTTTTATACACACACTGGTTTATGCAAATGGAAATGATACCGATCACCGATCAACGCTGTAAGGGCTTCCAACCTAAGGTTATACCTATCAGAATAATGCTCATACAGTGGAAACAGAACTCCATTACTCAACCCGGGAATGAATAAAAAATCTTTAAAATGTTACAAGAGTCACAATTTTTGTATACATAAACGTCTTTGCACTTCCGTGCTACAATGTGCATTCAGAAGTTACAGAACATGTTTGCATAATGTAATGGTGGATCATTATACATAAGTACTTGATTAGGTATAATAGTAGTGGATAAGTAAAGCTGACATTAGTACAAACCGTGTATAATCAAGTGCAGTGATTAGATATAATATTCAAAGCAATCTGTACAAAGCTATTTGTCCATACAATTATAATCAGAAAGTAGTGATAAATATTAGTGGTAAGTATTACATAATTACATATAGTAAAGTACCGCGTGCAAACAATTGTAGAGAGTAATTACAAAATTACATATAGTACAGTACCATGTGCAAACAAATGTAGATACAATATTTGATACAAACTGTATATTGCTATTTGTGCTTACAGTACAATCCATAGATAGTAGTATATTAATGGTGAGTAGTAACATACAGAAAAGTGCCGTGTGTAATCCTGTGCAGAGAGTATATACAATATTCGAAACAATCCGTACATAGCTTTTCATGCATACAGTTACAATCAGTAAATGGTTATACGCATTAGTGGTAGATAATTACTGTGTAACACATAATAATTACATGTGTAATCAATTGCAGAAAGTAAATATAATATTCCAAAATAATCTGTACATAGCTCTTTGTGCTTACAGTATAAGGTATTTCTCCCACTTCCCTAGCGTGCCTTCGTGGTGTAACAGTAGCATGCTGGGACGGTATTCCAGAGGCCGTGGTTCGATTCCCGGCGAATGCGGTTGCAAATTTTTCATCTTTTCTGCTTCCAATTAATCAAATGACTGTACAAGTGGCGCCCGAACTAAAAGCGTTGTGGATGATGATTCTCCGCACCCAGGATTTAACGACTAGGTCCCCTAAAACCCTAGCCGCCCTTTAAAAAGGAGAGTATATAAGGTATTTCTCCCACTTCCCTAGCGTGCCTTCGTGGTGTAACAGTAGCACGCTGGGCCGGTATTCCAGAGGTCCGTGGTTCGATTCCCGGTGAAGGCGGTTGCAAATTTGTCATCTTTTCTGCTTCCAATTAACCTAATGACTCTACAACAGTACAATCAGAAGATGCACATGCACACGGGAAATGTTGTGCTTAATTTCCTATATAAGCTGGCCCACCAGCGACCGAGAGGTAAAATCGCTGAAAACTGGTAGTTCGGTACGAGGTTCGAATCCCGCGAACGGGCTGGCTGCATGGGCGTTTTCGTGGTTTTCCCCATGTGTGACGTGTATACGAGCCAGTTTTCTTTAGAAAGTCCTCCACGAAGGCATTTCTTCCCTTAGGAAGATAGCCCTAGTGTGCTTTGCCGTATTCTCAATACACCATCCTTTATAAACTGTTTCAGGTGCGTGTAATGTCTCATCGGTTTCCTGAACATTAGGGAAAAGAAGGAGACAGTGAACCCTGCAGAGATGTGCTATTTGATTCCCAGCTTAGAAGGAAAAGAAAATGTTTATTCTCAAATGTTAAAAGTGAGTTTATTTTTTATCATTTCCCAACTCTGTGAAAAAAAGAAGTCTTTAGAATTTTATTGTTAATTCTGTATAAAAAGGAGGTTTTAGGGAATCTTGAAACTACACTCCGAAGAAAATCACTTCTGGGAGTTAGGTGTCGCTTGTTCCGATCCTACTGCTCGTTCGATTCTTTTCGCTCTTCTCTCCAACCTGTCTGACCGTTTAACGATTACTCTGTTCGTTTGATTCTTTGAGCTCTTCGCTCTATCCTAGCTGCCTGTTCATGATTTACTCCTCGTTCCCAATGTTTTCCATCAAGGTTATCGTTAGTAAGCGATAAGTCCTAAAAAGAACTGATTTGGTTCAGTGGGCGAACGGTTCTGATCCGATCCCGTAAAAATGCGGTTTTGAATATCTCTATGATCCCTATTTGCCCTCCTTTCTGCCATTATTGCACAGGAGACATGATCAGTCACAAGAAACATGACATTAAATTGGGATTCTCTTACCTTAATAAAGTAATCACTAGCGGGTTTCAGATTTTCAATAATCTTTGCAAATTTTCCTTCATCATTTTCGTCTTCCGTAACGTTGAAAGTTATGTCTGCTGTCAGATGTGAAAGTTCATGATCCCAGACTTGAGCTCTGTATTGAATAATTTCTCCGTTGGGCGATTCTGGCTGGCGCCATGCCACACCTAGTTTCTCCGAAGCTACTGATACTATATCCAGGAAAAGGGGTTGGCTTGAAACTAAAAATAAATTGATTCAATCATATCTGAAACGTAATATATTATAAATTTGAAAATATAAAGGCTACGCTTTCAATAAAAATAATTAATGTCGAAACATCATTTACCGCGCCGTTTTAAAAACGTTAACATTTTTAACAAAGTGACATTGCCATCAGCAGCAGCAAAATTAGTAAATAAATTAAGTGACTAATTTTCATTCATACTTCACGCAGTGATCATATCCTCAAGGACAAGGGCTTTAAACTTAGACTTTGGAATTTAGGAGGATTGTAAATCACGGCAAAATTCGTATCTTAATTTCATTGACCACCTTGAATTTGAATCTGTAGTAACTAATATAAGGTGTGGTGTGGTGTATTTAATTATGGCAAAGCACATTAGGGCTATCTGCCTAAAGGGAGGGATGCCTTCGTGGAGGACTTTCTAAGGGAAACTGGCTCGTATACACGTTACACATGGGGAAAACCACGAAAACACCCATGCAGCCAGCCCGTTCGCGGGATTCGAACCTCAGACCGAACTACCAGTGTTCAGCGACTTTACCGCTCGGCCGCTGGTGGGCCTAAATAATATGAGAGGCCAAAGTGCTAAGACCTACACTCCTAAGTGAAAGTCTCGCGTGAACCCATTTTACTGATAGCTTAAAAAAATTAATGCTAAATTAAAAATTTTAATGTGATAAAAAATAAACTAGTTTTTCCTATACAAAACATTTTTATTTTCTATAAAAACCCCATACACGAAAAGGAAAGAAATTCCAATTTTCGTTAAGCTATGACGTTTATGTTTGCGATTTGCTAACAAAAGTTATTTAATTTACTTCTTTCATTTCTACCTCTTTTCTCCACGAGATACGCGAGAAAAGTCTGCAATAGAATTTGGGTAAAGTGCAGAATCACCCACCCCTTGACGCGTTTTTAAGAATTGCACATACTCGGTATCCATGTACACATCGACCTATTTTCACTTAAAAAAAAAAATCCTAGAATTGCACAAAAAGGGCACTGCGCCCACCCTGGACTTTATCTATGTACACATCGACCTATTTTCCCTTAAAAGGTAAAAGAAAACTGACAAAAATTCAATTGTTTTTACCCTTGTAAAAAGCGGCAAACAAACAAGTGGGCGATTCTGCACTTTACTGAAAATTTTTTTAAAGAAAAAGTTTCATTCATTATAAAAAATTATGTTTGAACAACCAACGAGATGAAATTAGGCTTTAGCGATAACTCGGTAGCGAAATAGCGATGCAGGCATCCATTCAGTTATGTTTAGTAATTTTTATATAAATTTTAATAATAATAAAGTATTATATGAAATCAACCTTTCATCCAAATTAAAACATCAATCTTAGATAGTTATTTACTATTATACTTCCCTTCTTGCATTAGGGTTGCCGCAATTATATTTGGCAGCACTGGCATCAACAATAGTTTGGCGATTTTTTACAGCCCTCAAAACCGAATAGTACCGAAAATCCCTATCATTAGAATTTCAGAAGAAACGTTTAAAACCAACAACCATTGCTTGCTTTAATATGATACTTACCCGATTCCTCCGTTTTATGGAAAATAATGTCCGATAAAGGTCCGCTACCAGCTGCAGTTACTCCTCGGACCATGAATCCGTAGAACGTGTGCGGTTTCAAATTCCCAATCTTGACTTGATGACCTTTATTTTGGGAGAACATACACATTATAATAACATGATTTTTTAGAATTTGAAAAATACAATAGTTTGTACAATCATTACAAATTCAAGAATATTTCGAGTAAGCGTTACAACTGTTAACTCTTTAATTAAAGAAAAAAAATTAAATGCCTTTTATTTATCAGAAATGAATGCATGTGGTAGTCATCAACAATTACATGTAAAGTAAGAAACAGGAACATTACAATTATGTTCGATTTTTTGTAATTAATTACAATAAATAAAATAATATACCAAGATTTACACCTCAGAAAGCTAAAAACCATAGCGTTTCACCTGCTTAGGCCGAGGCATATGGCTCAACGCAGAACAGTTTGTAGAACCCCGAAATGACAACTATTTATCAGGAGATAAATGACAATTTATTATGGCACGTGATGAAGCATGGATTGACTACCCTCCTAAAAAAGGTCTACTTCTTATCTGAAATGAATAGAAATGTACAAACCTGGTTCAGCTAATGCAAAGAAAGTCTTGGTAAAGGATTTATGATTGTCGCAGGATTCTCTTACAATGGGAAATTAAAAATAAGAAGAGAGGGAAAAAATGCTAAAATCAACTAAACTTACTAACAAGAGAATGTTTTATGCCGAATTTTACAGTTTGTAGAAGGAAAAAAGGTAGAAGGTAAAGAGGAAAACTTGATAAAAACAAAGCAACAAGTCATACTTCAAAAGGTACCACTGTATTCCTTGGAAAAAAGAAAACTGACACAGGTATTCCATGTATACCTTTTTAACATATATCTGCAAAGTCTCCCGCCGTTTCGCCTGTGGACTACTTCTGTCTCGAAAAAAAAGCTCTCTCTAAGCACATAACTACCACGAATAATGTACTATGGAAAGTAGGGGAATGGAAATTAATAACCCCAGAAATTTTACGAAAACTCTTTTTATCATTAAAATTCCTATGTAGACCAATATTCTAGAAAAAAGACTACCAAATGGAACAATTAAAAAACACTCCTTATACTTTAAACATTAATTAGACGGCTCGGAAATAGCTCTAAATTTATACACACACATTCTGCACCATCTACACAAAAAGGCAGTATCAGGATGTCATGTATCAGGTAATCTGTCTTGACTTTAACGTTCATAGCGCCCTCACCTGTAGACTAAAATGAAAATTGAAGGACTTGCAGCAAGAAGGGCTCAGCTCACATTTTTAAATTTTAGGAAAATTAAATAAAATTATAAAAAAAAAACCTGAAAAGTTTCAGATTTTAAATTACGTGCAAAGGGGCGTTTTTTAACGTTTTGCGTGTTACCTTTATTTATTAAATATCATTTTCAACGTAGTCAAACCATAAAATTCAGCTCAACAGCAATATCTCAAATAAATTTTAAAATGCACATATTTTTAGAATTTCCGACATACAGTCTCGAGCGCCCGAAATAAAATTTTTTGTACTTCCTTGTACGAGGTAAAAAGAAAGTATTGTAATCGTGAAAAGTTTGAGGCAGCATATTTCAACGAAAATATCCATTTTGACCGCTATCCAATGCAATTTAACGATGTTTTTGCGTGATATCTGTACGTAAGGACAGAATAAAAGACTCTTTTCCTCCAAAACAATTATAAAACTGCTTTAAAATGAATTCTGAAGGACGTCTGTACGAACGTATGTACACACGTATCTCGCATAAACGAATAGCCTCAGAAAGTTAAAATTTTGTATATAGGACTACTATAACATGTAGATGTGTACTTCGTATTTGGTAGCAGTCGGCCGCACCAAACGTATATAAATATATTTATATATATATCCACTCTGTTTCCCGGCTCAGTGATCACAGTTTCTTCTTTACTCTTATATGTTTGTAAATCGTACATTTTTTGCTTTAAAAATGATTAAACTATGTTGTTCTTATCTTCCGGTTAAGGTTTTTATGCCTTTAGTAAATCTGTATGGAATATTTTTAGAATTGTCAACAATTTTAAAGTCGTTTAAGTACAGCTAAGCCTAATAATGTTTTGATGGCGGCCATTGCTTGTTTACATTTGAAACAGCAGAATAGTGGATTTGTTGCCAATCGAGAGAAACGTAGCTTCGCAACAACAAAGATAACGCCTTCATTTAATATTGCGAATTAAATCATGCTTAATCCTTTCTGGAATTCTTTCCAGGAAATAAGTGTTTAAGATTTACTTCATAATTTTGAATACAGATATTTTAAGTTTTTATGTATTTTGGCCTTGTTGCGAAGTGAGAACTGAATTAATTGAATGATAAATACTCAATCGTCTGTGAAAAACTGTTTCTTTGTGTTTTGTTTGCTTAATTTCTTTTATACATCATTCTAGCTTTATTATAGTATTTGAACAGGACATGGGGCAACGATTAGATAATTCTTTAAATGATATAAATTTTGTGCTTTCTGAGTTATAGTATGAACGGAATATAATACTGTTAAATGAACGTAGCGCCAGAATGCCGCTATGGTAAACAAATAGAGTGAATTTTAAAGAATACATTTATTCTATTGTGGTTTATGCGCTGTCGGCGAAGTAGATTTAATTCAATTTATTACATTTAAACGAAATGCAAGAAAAAATGCGTATAATTTAACATTCCGTACAAGGAAGTCATGTGGTGTACACATCAGATTTTTTTCCCCGTACAGTGTTGCCATGGCTCGCTTTGGAATAGTCTAGTTTTTTAATCAAAAAATCGTTGAAGTGTTACAAAATATGAAATCTGTAATAAACACACTTCAAATTCAAATCAGGGCTCCCACATGCCCATACGGAAGATTACGTTATTCAAATTTTGATGGCTTTAGGTACCGTTGTTTTATCACAATGATAGAAACATGCATACATTTATGCAGATTCTTCATTATTTAATTTCTTTAAATATAATATAGGGCGATAATATTGGATGGCAACCATGTGAAAAGTGAAACAACACTTAACGTGTAACGATGCAAAATGCCAAAACGAAATTAATAGTTCGTCTGTGCAAATTGCTCCTTTGGACTAAAAATTAATTTTTTAACTTATATTTGAAACGTTTGTCTTCTTTAAAAATTATTTTTACGGCTACTCCAATGGCTTTTTACTACTTTCCAACGTAAAGAACGATTTTTTTCTAACAAAAAAGACCCATGAACAAAACATTTACCGAAGTGGAGCTGGTTACTTCTCGCTGCAAGCCCTTCAATTCTAGTGGGAACATAATTATCTTGTTTCTATTACCTGTTAAATACTTGCATTAAAATAAGAGTTGTGTTACTTTTCTGTTTATTAATATCCTAATTAATTAATGCAACAAAAATTGCTAAACATTAATCAGTTACGCACAATGATTAGTTTACCAAAAGGAAGTTGTTTTTACCTTCTACTATAAGCAAATGACTATCCGTTTCTTCGCTAGATCTTTTCACTCGTTGCAGAATAGTCGGATATATATCATATCCGCTCACAACCATGTATTCGTAATGGATAACGATGCCATTGGCAGATTCGCAGGGAACTGGATCCCAACCAAATTCGAGGCTGCTGCTTGTAACAGAGATGACATGAATGTTCTGTGGTGGTTCGTTCGGAGCTTAGCAGAAAAAAATAAATAAATAAATAAATAAAAATTAAATTTAAAAGAAATAAACATAAGATAACATCTGAAAAAAAAAATAAGTCCCAAAACATATTGTCATATTGATGCAAAAGGAACACGATAAAATTATGAGACTCCATTTTCGTTGTAGGGTTTATATTTATTTTAACTAACATTTATTTTAAGTTTAAGCTATCTTTCCTGTCAAGCCTTTACTTTCCCCTAGAATTGCCAATGCCAGAGTATGTAAATTGTAGTAGAACGCGCAGAGTATTCAAATTTTAGCAGAAGTAAATTGAGTTTAAATAGAAGGGAAACGAGATTGTAAGTGCGCTTCTTGAATCGCGAGCATGAAGGTTGCTAGGTAGAAATTTAAGAACCGCGCGTTTCGGCCTGTATGCCTATCTCGGCAGTTCATTGAATCTTTCAACTTCTTAACCAGTAAGTTTGCTGAATCTCCGCTGAATCTTAGAACGCGGTTAAGTTAGTTACGATTATAGAGCCTCGTAGGTAGTGATCTCATTATTTATTCATCCTGTCATTTATTTTTAGTTGTACTTTTCTATTTTGTTAAACCGTCGGGTCGGCGTAGTTTGTGAGCGTCAAGTGAACGCATCTGTGATTTCTAAAGTGGAATAAAAAGGGATTTAAACCCTTCTTACGAGTTTGTGTAATTTACAGTTCAAAGCAGTCACTACCACTGTTGCTGACAAGTTGGGGCCTCGCAACATTATATCGTAAACAGATTTATACTTGTGAGAAAAACAGAAGGGTTTCTCATACAGTTCTTCAATTCGAAATTTTTTGTGATTTTTTGTGATCACAGAGAGATTTTTTGTGATTACAGAGGGATTTTTTGTGATTACAGAGTGAGAGTTCTTGAATTCGAAATTTTTTGTGATTACTGATTATAAGGATTTTAAGTTTTACTAACGTTTATTTTATTTTAAACTTTGCTAGGCTCTCTTATTTTGCATTTTGCGGCCAGAATAAACGCGAGTAGGATTTTTATGCTAATGAGTTGCAAACTGTAAAAGGTATTTAAAAAGGTGGCTTCTAGCCAAGAGGGAGAGAGCCTTCCTGCTGCCCTGCTACGCGCGTGCTTTTCAATCAGTTCGTGTCTGCCTTTTAGGCTAGAACTTTGTTCTTGCTGATATAATAGGCGTATTGTAGTATTCGCATCTAGCTCACTACATACGCAGGTTCTAAAGGCTAATCTTCGCATTATTAGCCTCTGTGAAACATTTAATTCTTATTAAGTTAGTTATTAAGTGACTAATTTTTATTTTCTACGTTTTAGACCAAACGTATTGGTCTCTCTGTCCCGAAGTGCGGGAACACCTGTATGCTGTGAGAAATAAATGGTAAAGTTAACCATTTGCGGCACAGTGTGTCCGGTCTGGACATACCTAAAAATTTCCTTCCGTACGTACAGAAAAATTGAATAAAAAAGGATTTATAGGTTACTCTGAACCTTCTTTATTTATTTATAGTAGATGGCAGCTCAACACAAACCAGCCCATATATTTGACCCATGTTTAGTCTTTTAAGACCCTCATTTTTCAAAGAAATCTACCAGATTTGTTTTAGGGTATAAATAGAATTGTTTTAAAAGAAATTTGTATGTTACTTTTTTGGCTGTATGCTAATCTCCTTATTCTATATTAGTTTTAAATTTTTACCTCGAAATCTTGCCTAAAATCTAACGGCGAACCCTAGGTGCGCCCAGACCGGGCTCACCGATCATCTAGGACAACTGAGAGTCTGTATTCTTTGTTTCTCCGTATCTCGTCGGTCGGTTTATTGGCAACAATGCTCTTTTCGAAGCTCTATTCAATCAGTGTGCCCACTTTGCGCACACCCCCAGAATTAAAACGATAAGTGCTATATTCACAAAATTTTACTTGTGTACACCTCTAGGTCTAATTAGATTGCTTACCTTTTTTTTTTAATCAAAACTCCGACTTTAAAAGGTAGCGTGCCGGAAAGGGTTAAAGGGGTGCATGGGTCAAAACATGAGAAGAACCATTTCAGTATAACGGACAATATTAAATCTCTGGCACTAAAATCAGCAATTAAATTAGTTTTATTTAATTATATTCTTAAATGAATTTTATTTATTTATATTATTAATTAAATTAGTTAAAATTTAACATTCACAGAAAAAATATTAAACTTTTTTTTTTAAATTTAGACCTTAAAAACATGTACAAATTTAGGAGATTTTAATTCTTACTTACCAGCTTCTGAAGTGGTTGCTGTCCCAGACATGCCTTCACCTTCTCCAGCCGACGTCCGGGCTTGAACGGTTATGTTGTAAGTTGAGTACGGGTATAAATTTTGAAGCGTAACCTGAGCAAAATTTCAGAAAAAGTGAGAAAGTGGATATAGTATAGCAAACAAACCATTTTAATTAAAGAAGATTCTGTTAGTGTTTAACTGTTATTACACAAGACAAGATTCAAAGTAAAAACAAACACACACAAAAAAATTTACTATCTCTGACTTACGACTAGTAATGTGACTAAAACTAGGTATAAATAAAGTACAGGGTTATCCAAATTTAAACTTCCCCAACTCAGAGGCCTGTGCAGAGTGTTGTATGGGTCATAATGTGATGAAATTTAAAAAACAGACACTTCAGATCGTGCGCTCGAGATTTATTACACACAAAAAATAGTGCAAGTTGCCAATAGGTGGCGCTGTAACACTAGTAATGTGCATATTGCAGCAACGTGATTGCGCAATATGCACATTACTCGTTCAGGAACGCGTTGCAGTTCTTTGCCAGAATGGAAGTCGATGCTGCTTGGCCGTGGAACATCCTTTGGACGGATGAGGCCCATTTTCACCCGAATGGTCAAGTGAATACGCACAACTGCCGCATTTGGGCAAGTGAAAACCCGCGTGCAATCCATCAAGTGCCCTTGAACCCTCCAAAGGTTACTGTATGGTGCGGTTTCACTGCAACATTCGTCATTGGGCATTATTTTTTGAAGAAGTGACTCCAATAGGGTTCAAAACCTAAGTAATGTGCATATTGCAGCAACGTGATTGCGCAATATGCACATTACTAGTTCAGGAACGCGTTGCAGTTCCTTGCCAGAATGGAAGTCGATGCTGCTTGGCCGTGGAACATCCTTTGGACGGATGAGGCCCATTTTCACCCGAATGGTCAAGTGAATACGCACAACTGCCGCCCCTTGAACCCTCCAAAGGTTACTGTATGGTGCGGTTTCACTGCAACATTCGTCATTGGGCATTATTTTTTGAAGAAGTGACTCCAATAGTCAAAACCTACTCAGTCACAGGAAAACGGTATCAGGACATGTTGACAACGTTTTTGATCCCTGAACTGCAACAACGTGGCCGCCTCCAGGACACGATATTTATGCAGGATGGTGCACCTCTCTATATTCTTCGTGGCGTTCAACAGGTGTTACGGGCAACTTTTAGCGATGCACGTGTGATCAGCCGCTGTTTCCCTACAGCTTGGCCTCCCCGCTCGCCTGATCTCACGCCGTGCGACTTTTGGCTATGGGGATTCTTAAAGGATCGGGTCTACCGAGATCACCCAGCAACCTTGACACATCTGAAAGACGCAATTATTCGACATGTTTGTGGAATTAATGTGGACTTACTGCGTTCCGCTGTGGAACACACTGCTTTACGAATGGAAAGAGTTGTGGAGAACCACGACACATGTACAGAACATCTGTAGAATGTCTTGTTGATCTGCAGCGCCACCTATCGGCAACGTCTTGTACTATTTTTTTTTTTTGTTTGTTTAATAAATCTCGAGCCCATGATCTGAAGTGTCTGTTTTTAAAATTTCATCACATTATGACCCATACAACACTCTGCACAGGCCTCTGAATTGGGGAAGTTTAATTTGGATAACCCTGCATACTATTACTTAGAGACAGCTAACAATAGCTGTTTACTGACACGCTAACGTTAAGACATGATTAAAAAGCAAATTGCCAGACACCTTGAGCCGGGAGGGTACAAGCTAACCTTTAAACATTTATCGAACTCTGTCAAAGCCTCGGTAGTTCTAAATTCCTACCCGGCAAACGGCTTCTCTACCTGGACATGAGCACTCGAGATGAATTTCACCGTGCTTTCAATGGATTTTACATTCCTAACACTAAATTACCCGCTTGCCATAACATTTACGTAAACCTCTAGTTGGAATGAGCATGTAACGAAGCAAGGGTCACAGAAAAAAAAAAACTGGCATAACATAAAATTAGCAAAACCTTCTGTTTGCCGTAGATTTAGTCAATAAGTCAACCTATTTCGAGGGTAGGAGGGTACAGGTCCTCTTCATCACGAGCAAAGAAATCTGCAAGACTTGGTTTGGTTTGGTTTATTTAATTATGGCAAAGCACACTAGGGCTATCTGCCCAAAGGGAGGGATGCCTTCGTGGAGGACTTTCTAAGGGAAACTGGCTCTTCAAGACTTGAAAGTAGCCAACTCCAGGATGCTGTACTATGAAAGCATTGTAAATTCTTAAATTAATTTCGTTTTACAAATTTATTGTCTTTTTACAAAATTTCTAACGATATTAAAATGTTTATGTCTTCAAAATTAAAAAATCCTTTGAACTAACAATTGTTAACGTGTTTTATGTGTATACCCTGTGTTGTCGCCAATAAAGTCTGCTTGGCGAGATTTGCATCGGCGAAACGAAAAAGTACCAAAGTGTCTTATATATACTTTCTGCCCGAAATTATTCTTTAGACAAGCAAGTAATTCTTTGAATACTTTACCTCTGTATCATCCGACTGCATCTGTCTCATCCCTGAATCATCAGAATCTCCTGACACACCGCACTGACCTCTGTCCATCAGAGTGTAGGTGATGATATAGCCCTTAATTGCGCCATTCACTTCCGAAGGGGCCTCCCATGAAACGAGAAGTAGGTTAGGTTGACCGTCAATTGCTTGACATTCCAAATCAGATACTGGTCCAGGGACTAGAAATATAAAGCACGGTAACTGAGAACATTATTTTTATATTGAGTTTTAGTAACATATACATGAGTTGTAATACATATATAGTACCTAAGAAAGCTAGGTATTCGTTTCGTATTGTGTATAGTCACCATAAGATTTCTTTTTTTTTTTTTTTTTTTGAAGCAGGAAACACGAAAAATGAGCTATGCCTTCGCCGGTACTGGAACCTGGACCTCTTGAATACTCGCCCAGTGTGCTAACCATTATACCATGAAGGCATGCTGAAAGGAGGGGGAAAATGCCTTATATACTCCGCCTTTTAAAGGGCGACTGGGGATTAGGGGACCCAGTCGTCCAGTTCTGGTGGTGAAGCATCATCATCCACCACCTTTTATTTCGGGTGCCGCTGTAGAGTCATTATGCTATTTTGCAGCAGGAGTACATTAAAAATCTGCAATACCCTGGCCGGGACTCGAACCTGGACCTCTTGAATACGCGCCGAGTGCACTACTGTTACACCACGAAGGCATGCAGAAAGGAGGGAGAAAATACTTTATATACTCCTTTTTTCTGTAAAGAGCGATCAGGATTTAGGGAACTCAGTCGCCAAATCCTGGTGGTGAAGAATCATCATCCACCACCTTTTAGTTCGGGCGCCACTGTAGAATTATTAGGATTTTTTATGCTGGAGACGTGAAAATTGAGTAATGCCGTCGCCAGGACTCGAACCTGGAACTCTCGCATACGCGCCGAGTGTGCTAATCGTTACACTACGAAGGCATGCAGAAAGGAGGGAGAAAATACCTTTTAATTATCTTAAAGCACAAAACCAGAAATAAGTCTGAATAAAAGTAAAGAATGAAAATTAAGGAGGTAAAGCACTTAATAATTAAGTAACTAAGACATGTAAACAGAGATGAGATTAGATAATTAAGTTTCCCACTTACTAAAAAACTGAATAAGTTATTATTCTTAAACTATTTTTTTGCTTTTAACTGTAAGTTTCTTCAGCTAAAGGGTGTTTGTTTTTCATGTGATTTGTGACATTTATTTTGTTAAGAAGACAACAAGACTTATTGCATTAAAAGCTGTAACTTCAAAAGTACATTCTACGTTACGTTCATATTTTTTATAATTAGCAAACTACGTTCATACTTTTTTATAAAGTTTTTTTTGTATTTTTTTTTAAACTTAATTTCTTCTTATGATGAATAAGCAAGAATTTTCTATTTTTAATTCCTAGTACCAAGCAAAAGAAGTATTGTAATTTCGAAACATTTTGGGTGTCATATTTTAACGGAAATATCCCTTTTCACCGTTCCCAAATCCAAATGGACTTTTTTTTTTTTTTTTTGCGTGACGTACGGGCACACTCTTTTTTTCCAAAACGTATTGTAAAATGAGTTTAAAATGAATTCAAGGGGATTTTTGTAAAGTCCGCAAGTAAGTATGTATGTATCTCGTATCTCGCATAACGGAAAACCGATTAGCTCTATAAATTTGAAATTTTGTGTATGGTATTGCTGCAGCATTTAGTTGTATACAGGATGACTCAAAAGTCCGTTAAGATTTGAAAATCCAATAATTCACGGAATAGTATAGATAGAGAAATAAAAATTGACACACATGCTTGAAATGACATGGGGCTTTTATTGAAAGAAACAAAAATTGAAAAAAAAAAAGGCCAACATATGGCGGTGGGCAGTAAAATGTCAGTATGAGAATCATGTATGAAATGAGCTGCAGTGAGAGAGGAAATCAGTCCCTACATGACTTTGTCAATTTTCTATCCTCGCCTCTGGGTGTTGATCACGGTGTGAAGTGGTTTTATCACATTAGTCCTGATCACACCTTTTTTCTTTGAAGAAATGCGTGTTCTATTATTCAAACTGTCAGTGTAACGGGTGCGAGGTACGCTGACATGTTACAGAATCGCATCATCCCTAGTCTGGCTGATAAACACCTGTTGGAATCTGACTTTTATGCAAGATGGCGCTCCACTCCATACACCTACACGTGTGAAAGATCTCTTGAACACATCGTATAGTGAGAATCGTGTGCTCAGTCGCCACTTTCGTCATGCTTGGCCTCTCAGGTCCCCAGATCTCAATCCATGTGATTATTAATTGTGGGGTTACCTGGAATCGCAAGTCTACCGAGATCATCTGACCTCATTAGGGATGGTAAAAGATAGCACCCGACAGCAATTTCTCACCTTCCTATAGATATGCCGTACTATGCTGTTCATAATACTGTCCCTCGACTATACGTATTGTTCATGAATGACGGCCAACATGTTGAACATTTGTTATAAAGAACATAGTCTTTGCTAAAAATCAGTTGTTATGCTAATTACTGCTTTTGTTCCATGAAGCGCCATCTGTTGGCCGTTTTAAGCAATTTATTTTGCTTTCAATATAACCCCATGACATTCCAAGCACGTATGTCAGTTTTTACCTCTGTATCCACATTATTCAATGAATTATTGAATTTTCGGTAAAAGTATATTATAGGGTACCCCTTGGCGATTTTTGGCGGTACATGGATACCGAGTTTGTGCAATGCTTTGACTTGCTATTTTAGCCTGTGTAGCGGCGATTTTTGGCGAAAGAATTGCCGCTACGCATGCCAAAATAACAAGTCAAAGAACTGCGCAAACTCGGTATCCATGTACACATCGACCTATTTTCATTAAAAAAAATCCTCGAATTGCACAAAAAGGACATTGTGCACTCCTTTGACTTTATCTTTGTACACATCGACGTATTTTCACTTAGAAAAAAATCCCCGAATTGCACAAACTATGCTTTACCCACTCCCTTGAGTTTGTCTGTGTACACATCGATATATTCTCACTTAAAAAGTCAAGGGAGCACCCAATTCTACAGTAGATGCAAATAAAAAATACATAATCTCAGTAAGCTACATTTTAAACCAAACAATAAAATAACACAAAAAAGGAAAAACCTGTTATACACAAAGCAAAAATCCCCTTACCTTACTTAGAAATTCGTTCGTCTTCAGTCTGTGGCACACAAAATTCCTTAACAGCATCCAAAAACTCCCTAAAATTATCTGAACTACAATCCGTATATCCGCGTCGTCACAGAAATTCACAAGAGTCAAAAATATACTACGTAGTTTCGGACCATGGCTACTAAGTAAATCTTCATTTACACAATTAATTCACTCAATTAATGCACTTTTCCCCTTTCGTTCCAAACCGTACAGAAACTTCAGATTAATTCTACTACATTCAGCTATTGTACCGTCTAAACAATGAAACAAGCAATGTATTTCCTAAGCAACACACACCACAAAAGCCTTTGCAAAACATCCCATGATTCAAAATTTCCCAGAATAATGCAAAAGATTACGTCATAATAGGGTTTCCATAACGTTCAACTACTCAGGTTACCATAAATGATACAACAACTTGGCGAAAAACTAAACAACAACTTCATGATAATACAAGGGGTACTTTACAGTCAACTCTACCTGAATTTTCAAATGTTAACTTACTTTCGGCTCACCCTGTATATTGATGCTCTGTTTGAATTAAAGATATTTTTGTCTGTTATCTATCTGTTATCAGGGTCACTTCTGTATGTCTTTTTTTATTATAATCAGCACCATCAATATATATATATATGCATATATATATATAGCACAAGGAAAGACGGAACACTGTAGATGCGTGATTAGACCCATATTGAAGAAGAATTTGATTGCGTAGTATGCTAGTAATGCTAACATGGTAATATCTAAAGAACTTGGCAGTCGAGGCAGTTTTAATTCCATTTTTATTGGCAACTGATATTTGTGGCCACAATCACTTGGCTTCTAGTCGTGCCTTTCCACAGAAGATTTACATTTTTGATATTGTTGAGATAGAAAGCAAGCCAGCGAAATTACATCTTAGCACAGTAGAGAGCAAAAGCTGAAGTGCGTAGTTATGAAGGACGGAAGCACGGCGAAGAGGAAAGTTTTGGTTTACAAAGGCAGTTTCAGTTCTTAATTATTACGTCATCAGAGTTGCGCGGGCCATAGAGTGATCTAGAAATGACGTAATGCAGAGAAGTTATTACGATTTTAGAATAGAGAGGAAGAATTAATGTTTATAATTATATTATAATTCTGATTCATATAATTTTATCTTACATATATATATATATATATTTGTGATGTACCAGCTTTTGTCCCGAATAAATAGATTGGTGAAGAATCATAGATGTAGTCGTAGCTTAAATTATCAGACGATAAGTTTAAAAAGCAGGATCCATTTATTATTATTCAGGAGAAATAGCAGTTACAAAATCAGATATCCGGAGTAAATAAAAACAATTACTAATAACTTTTTGTATGAAGTTTACTGCATCGTGACATTTAAGAAAAAGCCTCCGATATTCCTTTGCGAGTCCTTTTATAGCCTCTGGAAAGGCGGAGCTTCCAAGAAATGACGTCAGCCAATCCAGCTCCTTTTAAATATTTCCAGAACATTCTATAACTGTACGTGTAGAAAAGGCGGGAAAAACAACTTGACTACGGGGCTGTGGATTTAATTCCACGTACTTTCAAATAAGAGAACTTTGCCATTAAAAATGAAAAGAACATACAGTTAGAATTTTAAGTGAATTCTTGACTATGGAATTTTATTATTACATATATATATGTATATATATATTCCTGAGAAATTGCATCGTTACTATAGCGATATCTACATGATTATATAAATATTCACATAATCTACAAAGCCGTTGCCATTAAAAGTGGAAATTCAAAATTTTATTTTAAAATTAATATCATTCATAGAATGAGCAAGAAAAATCTATTACGGATTCCAGCACAGGGAAATAAAATGATATTGCTAAGATGGACATTAAAAAAGTCTGGTTTGTAAATCATAAGCAGCTGATTAAAAATAATTTACCTGTTTCTGAAGTCCGGAATATGAGTTCGGCGAAGTACTTAGACATGTCTATGGATGTGATTGGGTATAGGTGAACGACATACACAGTGTTAGGAGATAGATCTTCCACCTCTGCATTGGTCTTATCGCTTCCGATGTCTCTTATTCCTAACACTGTTTCTGCAGATTCTGGATGATAAATCAAGCGATATCCGGTCAACGGACAGTGTAAGAAAGCTTCTGTTGGTTGCTAAGAGCACAAAAGTGTTTTTTCGTATTTTAATTTGAGGTTAATAATTCGCAAAGACAAGTTGCATCAATAAAAAGATCTAATGGAACAATGTAGAACTTACCGTCCAAGTAAGCGTCACGGTACTTTCAGATATCTTTTCTGGCAGAAATTCCTGGGGAATGCCATCTGCAGTCGAAACTTAAGAAAGAAAAAGAGACAATAATTAAATTTCTGCTAGTTAATAAACCGATATTTTATTGTTAATAAAGCGAAACGAAGTGCCATTTTGACGGCAAATTATAATTAAGCATCAACAAGCACTTGTGATAAATCAGTAAGCACCGAGTTATGGATAATTTAGCTGGTTTACAGAGGCTGTTCGCACATTGTTTAGACGATTTCGGTAAGCGGTAATAAACCATCGTTTGCTGCAAAAGAAGTAATTGAAATTGTACTATGTTTTTAAAAGTTAAAATTAACGTCTGTGGCTTGAAAGTTTTGTTTTTATTCAAAATGGCGAATTCAACAAAGGAGTGGTTCGAAGGCTACATTGACACTCTTTCAGAAGAGAAATATGCCTACTCCGTTATCCAAAAACGATGTGAGAGTCATGGTTTTGTGATATCTAAAGCGTCGATAGGTAATATTATCAACAAGAAAGTGAAAAAACGTCAAATTCGAGCCTCAAAGGGGACAAAAATTCCAAACAAGTATCCAAGGAAAAAACGGACATCTTCGACTATTGCAAAGGTACGTTGTTTAATGTTAAAAGAAAATCCCCGTAGTCAAAGGACAGTTGCAAAAGCATTAAAATGCTCGGTGTCCACTGTAAACAAAATGATAAACGTTGACTTAAATCTTAAGAAAGCGAAAAAAACGCAATGTGCATCGTCTTCTTCCAAAGCATATCGCTCATCGCAGGACAGGCTTCAGAATTCTATATGAGAAACACTTATCCAAAGAAAAATGGAAAACAATTGTCACAATAGATGAAGCATGGGTGTATTTAAATGACTGTAACAAAAAAAGAGCCGTTTATTATCATGAAAGGGGAGAAAAAATTTAAGTACATGGTTCAAAGAATCGAAAGAAAGTTTTTCTAAGGGATTCATGATTGTTGCTGGTTTTTCTTATAATGACAATTTAAAAATAAAGAGAGTGCAAAAAAAAAATGTCAAGATTAACTCCAAATACTATCAGGAACATATTTTATCGCCAATGTTTCTGAATGAAATACCATTGCTTTACCCACAGTGCCACCCATTTGTGAGACTCCATCAGGACAAATCTAGCAGTGACACATCAAAATCCACTGTAAATTTGCTAAAAGAAATGGAACACAAAAAACTGGTATCGAAGCCATAACCTTCACTGATATCCCTACTAAATCTCCCGATGTGTCACCGATGGAATTTTGTGCTTTCGGACTTTTAAAAACTGCATTATCCGAACGTTGTCCCAAAACCCTAACAGGACTCTGGAAAGCTGTTCAGGAGGAATGGGATAGAATACCTCTTCTGCCACTTCAAAAGGCATTATTATCCTGGAAATTGCGGTTTCGAAAGATAACGCAGAATAAGGGATGTGAAATAGAACATTTAAAACACAAGAATTTTATGTAACTTAGTTTTGTGAATACAATATACATCGTCTAAAAAATGTGTGAACAGCCTCTGTATATGGTAATTTTTTTTTTCCAGTTTTGCAAAACAAAGTGTACTTGGAAAGAAAGAAAACGAAACCTGCTATAATTTAAACACCAAGAAAAATAAATTTATATTGCTTTTTTTATTTAAAAATTTAAATATTATTACTCGAATAATACACATCCTAAAAGCGTTCATAACATAAATTATTTCGCCGCGATATATTGGATAAATTAAGTATTGTATATGAGTTTTTTAAAAACTCATATACAATACTTAATAGTAACGTAGTACTAAACAAAAGTATTGTATATAAGTTTTGTTAAAAACTCATATAGAATACTTTTGTTTTGATAAAGTTTAAAACCCGGCATTCTATAGAATGCTTAAACCTAGCCCGCAATGTATGAAACTATTCATATTTCATACACTTCCTAGACATTCTATAGAATGCTAACTGACAAACCACGAAAGTACGAAATACATTTCCGATTTCGTTTCGAAGAAACAAACTATTTATCAGAAGTCAATAAATGACGTAAAAAGGCCAAAACGATTGGAACCACGAGACTACTGGCCGCGGCATTTCTGCGATGTTAATGTTTGTGGGAAATAAAAGTAATAGGGGAACTGGAAAGTAATTGTCGCTTTCTTACATTAAATTCAAACGAATACATTTTAAAAAAGTTTTTATTTTTAATCAATAATATAATCACCCTCGTTATCAGCAACCTTTTGCCATCTAGTATGCAGATGTCAATCCCAGACCGATAAAAATCAATTGGTTTTTGAGTCAAATATCTCGAGATGGCATTTTGGACATCATCGAAATTTTCACATTTTTTTGTCACTAAGAAAATGTTGTAGGGATCGGAATAAATGGAATTTCGAGGGTGCGATATCGGGGGAATAGGGTGGGTGAGGCAGTGCCTCCCACCCCAATTCATTATATTTTTCCAGCGTTCGTCTTGCACAGTTCGAACTTGCATTGTCGTGTTGCAGAATGACGTCTTTTCCGTTGACAATCGCCAGATATTTTTCGATTAAAGATTGGTTCACTAGATCCAATTGTTCACAGTAAAGTTCTACATTAACAGTTTTTCCAGGTTTCAGCTATTCAAAATGAACAATCCCGCGAATACTCCCAAAGACATAAAAGCGCCCCTTGGAGATGTAAACCCTTTGTAACACCTATTAAAACTGCCTTTTGCGTTTTGGATTATCATATAGAACACATTTTTCATCTCCAGTAATCAAATGATCAAAAGACGGTTCTGTAGGGTGCCGTTGAAGCAATACGTTGCATGGGATGGATCGGTTGGCTTTGTTCTCTTGGGACAGATTATAGGGGACTGAAACACTTGCTTTGCTTATTTTTCCATTCTGCTTTAAGCGGCCCGAGCGGTAAAGTTGCTGAACACTGGTAGTTTGGTCCGAGGTTCGAATCCCGCGAACGGGCTGGCTGCACGGGCGTTTTCGTGGTTTTCTCCATGTGTAACGTGTATACGAGCCAGTTTCCCTTAGAAAGTCCTCCACGAAAGGCGTCCCTCCCCTTAGGCAGATAGCCCTCGTGTGCTTTGCCATAATTAAATACACCAACACCAACACCAACACCATTCTGCTTTAAATGTTCTTGGAGGGTCGACCAAGGTTGGTTAAGAGTGTTTGACTTGGATTTGCTTCCATTTCTGCCCTTAGCATGCTGTTGTCGACATGCGCAGAAACGACATTACTTTCCGGTCCCCGTATTACATTCATTTATCCTGTTTAAGGAAAGCGTCAGTACTATTCAGTATTACATTACTGACCCCGAGTTATTTCCTGTATTTCACGAAAACTCATTTGAGTACTGCACACGGACGACGCGACAGAATATTTAAAGAACTTTCAAACCAAATACAAAAACGTTGCACGTAATGATATTGAACTGTACATCCACCTTTGTGAGCTCTGCCAGGAAAACCAAAACGGTATTTTAAAGAATCTGTAAATTCTGAAACTTATGAATTTTTCTGAATGTAATTCCTGTTGTTAGGTCCATCTTACCGATTCCCAGTCGCAGCCAGATTGAAAATACAAATTTATTATGTCGTATCAAGATCATCTCACTATTGTTTTTAACATACACTGAAGTGACAAAAGTCATGGGATACCTCCTAATATTTTGTCGGTCCTCCTTTTGCCTGGCGAAGTGCAGCAACTCGACGTGGCATGGACTCAACAAGTCGTTGGAAGTCCCCTGCAGGAGTATTGAGCCATGCTGCCTCCATAGACGTTCATAATTGTGAAAGTGTTGACGGTGCATGGTTTTGGGCACGAACTGACCTCTCGATGATCTCCCATAAATGTTCGATGGGATTTATGTCGGGCTATTTAGGTGGCCAGATCATTCGCTGGAATTGTCCAGAATGTTCTTCTAACCCATCGCGAACAATTGTGGCCCGGTGACATGGCGCATTGTCATCCATAAAAATCCCTTCGTTGTTTGAGTACGTGAACTCCATGAATGGCTGTAAGTGATCTCGAAGTAGCTGAAGGTATCCATTTCCAGTCAATGATCGGTTCCGTTGCACCAGAGGACCGAGTCCATGCCATGTAAAACAGCCCAGACCATTATGGAACCACCACCAGCTTAAACAGTGCCTTGTTGACAACTCGGGTCCATGGCTTCGTGGGGTCTGCGCCACACTCGAACCCTACCATCAGCTCTTACCAACTGAAATCATGACTCATCTGACCAAGCCACGGTTTTTCATTCGTTTAGGGACCAACCGATATGCTCACGAGCCCACGAGAGTCGCTGCAGGCGATGTCGTGCTGTCAGTAAAGGCACTGGAGTCGGTCTTCTGCTGGCATAGCCCAAAACAAATTTCGAAAAAAAACAAATTTCGCCGCACTGTCCTATCGGACACGTCCCTCGTACGTCCCACATTGACTTCTGCGGTTATTTGACGCAGTGTTGCTTATCTGTGAACATTGACAACTCTATGCAGACTTCGCTGGTCTCGGTCGTTAAGTGTAAATACTGTTATAAATTATTGGAGGCGTTTAAGACAACAAGAATTAAACGTGGTATTCCTAAATGTGTAGGATTAATTTCGAAGATTTTAAATGTAAAATCTTCTTCACCTGCAGAAGTGCAAATAGGGTTAAAGCTTTCAGTCTTGTCTTTCAAAGCAGGTTACCTATTTTGTTGGACTCAGATAATATATTATTAATGTTATTTAGAATGATAATATAATGTTAATTAGAATGTTAATATAATGTTAATTAGAATGTTAATATAATGTTATTTAGAATTAAAAGTTTTTCTTTCTTGCTTATTTGTGCAAGGCCCGCACTCCTTCCAAATGCTTTTAAATTCCCGTATACTGTGTGAACTAAGAACTAAAGGAGTGTGTCAATAATCATACATTACTGTTACTAGTACTGAGGAGCTCATATGACAGTCTGTATAAAGGGGTTTTGCACTCTTTAGCATTGATTTGTACTCACTCCAGAAGATATTTCGCGCACTCCAGAAGATATTTCGCGGAAGTGGATTTACTACTGAAGTACACTTACTACTGAAACGTACTGTTTATACTATTGAAATGTAATAATTAATTTTTCAGTAATCTTCTAGCTCGTATTTTGTATGGTAATTATATTGTGTTATATAACTTGTATATAGTATTTTGAATGCCATTAACTATATCCTTGAATGTATTTACTCCAGAATATCAGTAACATGTTAATCCAGATATGTATTTATTGTATGTTATGTTATAGTTCACATGAGCAGCGTTGTTATAATCGGTCTGTACGTAATATTGTAACCTGTACTTTGTATGGTAAGTATTGTATCATTTAGCTCGTAGTTCTCACATTTCATGCAGGTCGTACAAATCGTCCAACATATATCCGTACCTCTGGTATAACATCATTATTGCGAATGACATCTGGTTGCATAACAATCTGTATATGTTATATTGTTTATATCTGCCTCCCCCCCCCCCGAGATGTAATTACTCCTGCTATATACATCGTTTCATGCCACAATAGTAACACTATATAAATATGTACATGTTGTATTAATTTTTCAACTGTAACATTGCAGTCTCTTCTCATATAGTAGTTGCACCATATAGTAATTTGCAAGTTATTTGTTAGCAGTTGACTGTATCGCATGTCTTATACGTATGACTGTACATTCCATTACTTCGCTTTGCTCTATGTATTACATCCGCATTTCTATATTGAACTAGTGTACTATTTTATATGTCATATAATATGTGCACGCATTTTTAATATGCGTATGTATACGTACCTCTGGCATAGCATCACTTGTGAAGGTAGTGTGGACGCACAACAATCTGTAAATATTACATATGTTATATAGTTTATATCCTTTTCTTGTAGATGTAATTACTCCTTCTATGTGCATCGTACTATGCTTTATCTGTAATGCTAGTTATATGTTAATGCTGTTCTCCCCCGTGACTTATCACTTATCACTTACTGGTACTGAAAGACAGATTAAAACTATAAACACCAAATCATAAAGCAACTGAATTTTAACAATTACACTTTCTCCTCCTTATGAAATTTTTCCCTGAATTTTTTCAGCACAAATGTAAGAACCAAATATGTGCACTCACCTCCACAGTCTGTTTTTATTTTCAAACTGGGTCCAGCCTCTCCTTCTCCTCCTTTCCCGAGTCTCCTACATTTGACGGCAACTTCGTACAATGTGTAAGGCACGAGATCAGTTATGGTGATCGACAGCTCCGTTGCCCAGCCGTCTACCTTATCCCAGACCATTGCCCCAACTTCTCGGTAGACAGCCTGAAACAAAATGTCACCAATTGTTACATATGAATTACCAGTTGCTAGGTAATTCATATGTAAATATAGTTAAATGCACAATGAGCAACAATTGTATGAATTAAACATATTTAAATGTTTTTAAATACCACAATAATTTAATTAAAACAATGATAACTGCATGTATGGTAACTGTGTATATGGACTATTTGAATGCCGTGGCAACTTCACCCCACTGGGTAATACAGTTACGCAAGCAACCAATAAACTAACGGCGACAAACAGACACTTAAGCCGCATTAATATAAGATTCCCTATGGCCTTTGCCATATTCAAATAACCTAATTTATCTCCTGGAGGTAAAATCAGTTTGCTTGAGTTAGTTTTGTTTGTAATTGATTTATTTCTTTATTTAATGAAACGAAAAATTGCAAACTGTTAAAAAATTATCACCATTTTTATAACACCAATAACTTTTAAACGGTAAATGCTCTTTTAAAACATTTGATCTCTCAAGATTGTAATGTCGATAGATTCGAAATCGGAGTATTCGCCACCGCCGTTCTGCTATTTCCTATTAATAGCATAAATATCTATTAATCTCGAACCGATTCGCGGGCAACACATACTTTTCTTTAAATGCTTATACACTGACTACCAATAAGTATTTGGACACCTGTGATAGAAAAGAAAAACTAACTTTATGCAAAATCAATAGTTGGTAGAGCCTCCACGAGAGGTAATTACAGCGTGGACCCTCCAGGGCATACTTTCCACAAGTCTTTGTATGACAGCTAGTGGTATTTTCTTCCACTAGGCTTGGAGAAGACATAGAAGTTCCTTCACCGATTTTGCCCGAGTAGTGCACCCCTGAATTCGGCGATGCAACTCGTCCCAGACGTTCTCGATAGGGTTCAGGTATGGACTCTGGGTAGGCCAGTCCATTCGATGATTTCCATAGGCACTATACCAAGCCTTGGTTAACGTCGAAACATGACAACTCGCATTGTCGTCCTGAAAAAAAACAGGGGTCCAACCCGTAAAACTGCCACAACGTAGGAAGCACATTGTCATCCAAAATAGTGCAGTAGGCATCGGAGTTGATCTTACCAGGAATGGGAACCAAGGGACCCAGCCGGTACCAGAGAAACACCCCCAGACCCTAATTCCACCTCCGCCGAACTTGACTGTTGGCACAATGCATTCTGGCAGGAGGAGACGTTCTCCAGGTAGACGCCAGACCCAGACCCTGTCATCCGAATGGTAAAGGGTGAACCTTCATTCTTCACTCCCAAAGAACCCGTTTCAACTGATCTACGGTCCAATTTCGATGTGCTTTACACCACATTAACAGAGCAGTGCGGTTGGACTTTGTGATCAAAGGCTTATGGGCTGCAGCACGACCATGAAAACCAAGCAGATGTGCTTCCTTACGGATGGTATTCATTGAAACAATACTCCCGGATGCCTGTTGTAACTCCTCGCGGATGAGGGCCATCGGTTGGGCGCGGTTCTTCCGAATTTCTCTGGACAGCACTCGTCGGTCTCTATCTCCCAGTTTCGTTGGTCTGCCGACTCTGGGAACATTCCGACAATTACCGCTCACCTTCCATTTCTTAATCACATAGGCCACTGTCGATTTTGGGTACTTCAGATCGCTAGATATGTCCCTTAAGGATCGGCCACATTTGTGATACCCGATAATTATACCTTTCTCGAAATCAGAGAGCTCCGAACTGCGAGGCATCTTGCATGCGACTAAAGCCGATGCTGTTTCCTACACGATATAAACGGCGGAGTCCGTGACGTACCTTAGGACCGCAGATATCGATCGTCATTTGCATAGGTGTCCAAATACTTATTGGTAGTCAGTGTATTATATCTTTCCATATAATATTAAGTTTATTTAGTTAAACAATTTTGATTATCTATCTTATAGTTGAGATATATTTCTTTTATATATGTATGTATAATTAAGCTTACTTAATTTGCCAACTTTGTTTACCTTTTGTATACATCTGACTGTCAAATTTTAAGAATAATGTGCTAAGGAGATTTCAAAGTATAAAATTTCATTTTCGATTAAGATTCCATAAAAATGTTAATTTTTTGCTTGCATTGTATGATTTCCCTTATTTTACATTATAAGGTATTTCTCCCCCGCCTTATTAGTGTGCTTTCGTGGAGTAGCGGTCTGCACGCTCAGCGCGTAATTGAGAGGTCCGTGGTTCGATTCCCGGCGAAGGCGATGCTCATTTTTCATCTCTCTTGCTTCAAAATACCTAATGCTCTAGAGTGGCGCCTGAACTAAAAGGTGATGAATGATGATTCTTCACCACCCGGATTTGGCGACTGGGTCGTCTAATCCACAGTCGCCCTTTAAAAGGGGGAGTATATAATGTATTTCTTCTGCCTTCTTAGCGTGCCTTCGTGGTGTGCCCCGCTCAGAGCGTAATTGAGATGTCCGTGGTTTTGATTCCCGGCAAATGCATTGCTTTAAAATACCTAATGTCTGTACAACAATAACAAATTATTTTAAGTTTGGTACCTTTCCTGAACCTCTCATTTTCCCTTCGCGTTTCCTCGCCAGGATGCAAATTTAAAGTTAAGTGAAGTGAGTATTTAAACAGACGAATCTTATAGTTTATTTAGACCGTGATTTCGCTACCCAGCGAAATTACTATTTTGTCTCTGCTGTTACGCGGAGTTACTGATATCCCTTTTTCGCCAGTGAATGCGTATATTGCCGGGTAGGTTTCGGAGTCAGCCTCGTTAGACTCAAATGAAATGCTTAGTTCAACCTAACTCCTTATCTTTGAATTTATTGTGAAATTACTCTTAAGTTCCACCACAAGTCTTTGGTGTTATTGTAAACACGAAGTACGTGCATTTGTGTTAAAGAGTTTGACGGATAATAAAGGTTTATTTTACCCTTCTTCTTTACTGGTATTCTTTTAAGCCTGTGCAAGAAATAACCAGGTTTCTTTGTGAGATCTAGTTTATGATAACAAAGAGGGCTAGATCCCACAGCCTGAGGAATTTTTCTGAACTACCTGATTAAAATTGCAAGAAATTTTGACGAATCGTATAAACATTGCATCTGCAAAGTTTTAGAAACGATCATACAATATCTGTTATATCATAGGTTTAGTCAATAATTATGAAATGTAATAGTTTAATAATTCAAAGGGGCAATTTGCCCAGGAGGACTCTTAATTTCGTTTTGACATTTTCCGTTGGTTCACTGTAAGCGTTGTTTCATATTTTCAAACTGTTGCCACTAAATATTAGAGCCCTGTACTATATTTAAAGAAATTAAATAAGGAACAAACTGCTAACGAGTATGCATGTTTCTGGAATTGTGATAAAACGACGGTACCTAGAGCCATCTAATTTTAAATAACGTACTGAAGCCCAAATTTGGAATTCGAAATTTGTTTTATTATGTATTTCATATTTTGTAAAGCATTTATGAGTTTTTGATTAAGAAACTCCAGGATTTCGAAGCGAACAATAAAACACACACACACACACACACACACACACACAAAAAAAAAAAAAAAAAAAAAAAAAAAAAAAAAAAAAAAAAACTCCAGCACGACAGACTGTGTATTGGAAATTCTAAAGATATGCTCTTTAAAATATTTCGTGATATTTGCTGTTGAACTGAATTTCATGGCTTAAGGGGCTCATACACCTTAAAGCCCTCATGATCTTCGAATATGTGGCTGTTTCAAGAATTGGAATATTTTATTTATTTTAATATCAATTACTTCAAACTTTTTACAGCTGACTACATAAAATAGCTGCTTTGGAAACTAGTAACCAAAAAGTTTGTGTTGCCACAAATATTTTTTTAATGTAATCTTCTTTGTGACAAAATATTTCGCATGATATTTTAAAAATGGCTAATGGTACATACTTGAAATTGGATGAAATTCTTTATATGGGCATTTCTTTCTAACTGAATCAACAATCTGATGAATATTTTAATATTGAAAAATTTTATGAGCGAAAACATTAAAATTTTTTTTAATAAGATGCATTTTATAAACTCTCAACTCAAAATCAAATAAAAATTTAACATGAAATTTTTAGAATTTTAGGTTCACAGTAGTTTCCAAATGTTATAAAAGCTATATATTAAATATGGAATTAAATTATGAAACAATGTTTTAAACTGTGCGCGCAGGTTGGAAACATGACGAAAAATGTTGTCACAAAGCGGATTAAATTATACAAATATTTGTGGCAACACAAACTTTCTGATGACTATTTCAGAAAGCAGCTATATTACGTAGTCAGCTGAAAAAAGTTGGTAGTAATTGCTTGCAAAATAAATAAGTTATCTCAATTCTTGCAACAGTCACCTATTCGAACATCTTATGGGTTTTAAGGTATATGAGTCCCCTTAAGTGCGAAGAACATGATATTTAATAAGTAAAGAAAACACACAAATCCTTAAAAAAACACCCCTATGGGCTTGATATGAAATCTGAAAGCTTTCGAATTTTTTTTTTTTTTTTCTTGAATGTTTTCTGATCATTTTCTATTTGATTCTGACTTAAATTTCGAATTAACTATACATAATTTCTTTATATCCTATATTTGTAAGCAGTTATATGTATATTTAAGCAACGTTTAGTACCTATTTCCTTTCTACTTGACGGCCAAGGTGAAAATTTCTAGAGCCAATACTTTTTAAACAGTAATAATTCTGAAAATTTTTGATTCCAGGCGCTTGGTAATATAATGCTAATAAATTTTTAAACTGTAAATATTCTTTGAAAATTTCCCACCTTAAGAGATTTTATATTATACGTAATATTTAAAGTTTCTTTTTTTACCCACTTCCGAAAGTAAAAGAGCAAAAAATTTCGACCTCCTAATTTTAAATACTAATTTGAAGAAACCAATTCATTTGAAAGAGATCGTAAAGCTACGTTCGTATTAAACAATCGCATTATGTTGGTATTCTAAAAATGTTCTTTCGCAAAGATTTTTTTTTTAATCTTTTAATACGGAACGTACACACGTGTCCTTCACTTCCGGAACAGAAAGTTCAAACAGAAACCGGAAATAATGACTTATAAGAACTTATTTACCATGTATTCAATTTTATCCGAAGGACTTCCTCCTATATCCTTGGAATATTGCCATTCTCTCCATTTGATGGATATCGAAAGATTAGTCTTTGACACTAAGACAGGTTTTGCTGTCAGCACGGGAGGATCTGCAACAAAATCACCATAAATAAGAGGCTCTGCAATAAAATGACTGTATTTTATCTTCCATAAGAAGATAACGGGAAGATAATAATCCAAAGATAAGAAATAATTAGCAAAATATAGCAAATGCATTAACATATTCAATTTATTGTACTTCACAGACTTAACTTCGTTTCAAGAAAAGTACCAATTCGCAAAAGTAATTTTACCAATAGTGATAATTACCGTATTTGCCCGGCGGCATATTTCACAAGTGCACACCAGCATAGCCACTGAGGGAGGGGATTCGAAAATGAAACTATGAGCTGCTATTGCTCTTGTGACGCTAAATCTTCGTGCATAGGAGCGTATGTTGTTTACCTTTTAATTTGCATTTGTTTCGCAGTTATAAATATATGGCGTAATAGTAGAAAATTTCGTAGTGTTTTTGTTTTTTGAGTTTGATTAATCGCTGACATTTCACTTTCGCCATTTTTATCACGCATTAATTATTAACATTGATGTTCTCGGCATATTATGTGAATTAAGAGAATTCAAGTGTATATTTTTTTAATTCAGCTGAGAATGACTGAAAGTGTTACAATGAATCTAGTGTTTTCTTATCCCAGTGCTTGCATTCTTTTGATTTTAAAGTGTTCAGAATACATATGATCTGATTATATCCATTGTTAACATTAAAATGTGAATTAATATGTGAATAAATTGAATATACTCGTTGTAAATACAATAAATTCAATCTGTTTGATCAGTATTTCTTGTGTAGACAGTAAATTTAAGAGTGAGCAGCTATTAAATGTGAAATTTAATACACTAAATGTATACGAGTGCAAATTAGTAAAGTTCACTTTGAATAAAATTCTGCATTGGTTATTATTATAGAACATTTTTTCATATAGACTGCAATAAAAAGTGCTGACTTCTGTTTACATACGTAATTGGTGTAAATATTTTTCTCATATGCATAGTTTTATGTAAAGATTGCATTTGGGCTCAGATGTTTATCACATATTTCTTTCTTCATCTTATTTACCACTTATTAAGTAAAATTTCACATCGATATTTTTGCGAAGTATCCAACATATGTTTGTATTTATTTCAACCAGGTAGAGAAATCTTCATAATTTCCTATATTTGACCTAACTTCGCAATGAAAAATTTCAGAAGCAATCGACGAAGCTTTAATTATTTTGTACAGAAATTGTGTGGCAGAATATTTTCAACCACCTTCCTTATAGCAAGCGAAAGGTCATGTGACATGACAAATATTATTGGATGCTCATTGGTCCATCTTAGAAGCCACTTCCTCAGTGGCCACACAGATGTGCACTTGTGAAATATGCTGCCCGGCGTATAAGACGCACTTTTTTTTTCTTTAAAAATAGGTCTGAAAAAGGGGGTGGGTCTTATTATTCGGAGTTAGCATTTCGCAAGTTTGTGAATGGCTCAACCAAAAACTAGCTCCGTAAGAGACTAATGCTGTCACAATATTCACTTACACAAAGATGCATTATAAATACATTGAAACGATAAGAAGATTTGTACTGAAGATTGGCAGTCAATGTTTGCTCAATTTCAGAGATGTGCGGAAAGTCCCTGAATACTGATAGTTCAGTACGAGGTTCGAATCCCGCGAACGGGTCCGCTGCATGGTCGTTTTCGTAGTTTACCCATGTGTAATGTGTATACGAGCCAGTTTCCCTTAGAAAGTTCTCCACGAAGGCATCCCTCTCCTTAGGCAGATAGCCCTCGAGGCTTTGCCACGATCACATAAACCAAACCAAACCAGAGATGTGAGGTGCGACAGATGCTAAATATTGTCTAACCATAAATTAAAAAATTCAATGAGTACTTTTGTTATTTTACATTATTTTCCTGGATTTTTATCAAAACTGCTTTCATGAAACTAAGTGAAATGTTTCATGAAACCGTATTTTAAAAATATCTAAGTTTATTACGTTTTATTCCTTCGTTTGCTGACTCTGGTTACAGCTGAAAACATCGCGGACGAAAACGCGGAGAAAACAACGCAAGGAGAAAACGTCGTGGTACAAAACATCGTGGGAGAAAATAAAGCGAAGAGAAAACATCGCAGTTCTAAAACATCATGGCATAAAATATCGTCGTCGAAAATGAAGCGGTTCAAAAACCTCGCAGTTTAAAAACATCGTCGTCGAAAATATCGTGGTGAAAAATAAAGTACCATCGCATGACGATAACATCGCAAACATGCATTTTTAACGCTTTAATAATTATAAATACATATTCGCATAATGATTTTTGAGCGCAAGATGGAAAGAAGGATTAATTTTTTCATATATTTTATTAATTAATAAATTAAAAAAACAGAATAAGAAATTTAAACATAGCAAGAAATAATTTTCACTATAAGAGTATCAGATTAACAAAAGGGAAGAAAATAATCTCATAATTAACTTAGCAATTTTTTTATAGATAAGATCATGAAATTACTTATCTTTCTTTTCTATCCTTTTTCAGATCATACATTTCATGAAAAATTACCAGTAAAACTTTATAAAAAAATTTATTAATGACCTTTTTTAGTTAACTTTGTCAGTTTAAAATTCTATTAAGTACTATAATGTGTGTTAATTTTCTGTGCTTAAGTTTTCATATTACATTTTCAGCAAATATTTGTTAGTTTATAAAAATATGAAAGTCAAAATTATCCTTCTTTCCATCTTGCGCTTACAAATCATTATGCGAGTAACGTTACGACGATGTGTTTGAACTGCGAAGTTTTTGAACCGCTTCATTTTCGATGACGATATTTTGTACCACGATGTTTTTTAGAACTGATGTTTTCTCTTCGCTTTATTATCTCCCACGATGTTTTGTATCACGACATTTTCGCCTTGCGTTGTTTTCTTCGTGACGTTTTCATCCGCGATGTTTTCGGCGGACACCGCTGACCTCAGGTGGCTTTTAACTATTTCAAAAACATTCAATTCTTTTGTCAAAACAACAATGATGATGTTACTAACCTATTACAACTATAACCATTTTTTTCATATCAAATCCATGTTGGTTACGAGCCGTGCAGAGAAAGTCGAAAGTGCCAGCTTTCTGCGGCTTTACTTTAACTACGGCTTGGTACTGGTCTTGCTCCAGAGATCTAATGTTTACATTCAAACCAGGAAATTCGCTAAAATTGAAAAATGCTACGATTAAAAATATGCCATTTTCATTTGAAAAGTAATACACATTTGTATAAATTACCAACAAACATTCTTATAAAATCAGTCGACAACTTTAAATTAAGTAGATGCAATTTGTTCGAATATCCACCCATTTACGAAAATAATGAAATTTAAATCGATAATTCTTATAACTGTTTAATGTACTTATTTAAATGCGTTTATTTTCTTATGTTATTAAAGATTATTTCTTTTTTTTAAACTCGTCTGGTAACTTATTATATTTATTTATGATTCTGAAAGTACTTAAAAATACTTAGTGAGAAAGAAGAGCTACATTTTTATTCGAAACAATAATAATTAAATGTTAATAATATGAATAAAAAAGTAACCGAGAAAATAATCAGAGGAATGAATTTGTTTCTAAAAGTCATTACGTCTTTTATATATAAGTTATTTTCTTACCAATTTTATACTTTAGATATAATGGATAAATTTGATTATAAAAACGAAATTTTATCTTATTGTCAAATCTCAAAATGTTTATACATACAACTTTAAAGTTTGATTTATTCGCTACTTTTTGATTGTTCTATTCTGATTCGCTACTTTTTGATTGTTCTATTCTGATTCGCTACTTTTTGATTGTTCTATTGTTTTTGATTGTTCTATTCTCTATTCATAAAAAAATATTTTATGCATACTTTGTACACTTTTATGTATTCATTAAGTATTTCAGAAACGTTTTTTTAGAATTTTATTCGGAATTTTTTTCTTAGCATGTGTTAACCTTGCAAAATTTTAATGTGTCTTCACAATTCGTCAGTCCTATGCAATTCATACCATAGGGAGTTTCCCTTGTTCGCTTATTCGATTCATTACAGCATAAGGGTTGACTACTTTAATTATAAATTAAGTAGGGAATTTCGAAAAAAAAAAAAAAAGTCTAAAACTGAAACACGTTGGACTAGTCTTTCGATTGTCACAACTGACCGTGGTGGTCGCTTTGACAAGGAAGTACCCTGCGAAAAAGAAGAAAAAGATAATTAAAAAATGGGACAGTTCTATTCTCCCGTTCTACTAGGCCGATTGACAACATTCAATTTGGGTTTCCCATGTCTCGAAAGCCCGACTTCGAATACATATTCGATTTACATATAGCATTGTTCTAATGCAGGTATTTTGACAACAAAATCGGACTTTATCTGAAATGATATGCCATTTTTTTCCATATTTAGATTCTACGACTCAAATTATGTCTAAATGTTAAATTTTGTAAAATTTGTTGCGAAATTTACGGAGAAACTCAAAGATTTATCTTGGCGCGTTTGTTTTTCTTTTTGCAGCATGAATAATTCACTTGGCGAACTTCTTAATTTAAAGCAACCTATTTTCCTTTCCCCCCCCCTTTTTTTTTTCATTGTACACGAAAGGAAAAAAAGTCATCCTTCATACTTTCAAATAAATTTAAAAAAGTGCGTAAACCATATTTGGCGTTATTATCGCTTATAACATATATGCTAAATTTCAAATCGCGCCAATATGTAAATTCATCTATATCTTAGAAAATTTTGAAAAAAAATCCTCTAATTTTTTTGCAGGTGTGCCTCGAAGTTCATCTATTTTAAGATGATGTTAAAAATTTTATAGATTACAAAACAAAAATATTTTCGAAAAATTTATAAAACATATTTTAAAATAATACAAATTTTAGAAATAAATCACAAAAAATAGGAGACTTTTATTTGGAATGAAACTAAATTTCGAAATGTGAAAGGAAGAATAAAATAAGTTTATTAAAAAAGAGATATTAATAAATATATACCAAATATAACATGGAGGAGCTTTTCACAGCTAATTTTTTAAAAACTATTTGTACGATTTTTTCAAAACTTGGCTGTTTGGTATAATTTCAGTCGTAGAATCAAAATATGGAAACAAATGGGTATGTCATTACATAAAAAGACCGCGTTTTTCTCAGAATACATGTATTAGAACAATGCTATATATAAGTCTAATATATATCCTAATTCGCGCTTTCGAGACATGAAAACTGCAAGTTTAATTACGTCAATCGGGCCAGTAGAACAGGAGATATAAACTGTCTCCCCCTTTTCTTCCCGCAGTTTACCTAACAAATAACCCTTTGTTATTGAAAATTTTGGAAAAAAAAAAAAAAAATTATGCATACTTTGTACACTTTTATGTATTCATTAAGTATTTCAGAAACGTTTTTTTAGAATTTTATTCAGAATTTTTTTCTTAGCATGTGTTAACCTTGCAAAATTTTAATGTGTCTTCACAATTCGTACTGATTCATCAGAGAAGTTTTTTAATAATTATTGATAATTTAGCAAAAAACGAAGGGGGGAGAATTTTTCTTTCCAAAGCAGTTAAAAGAAAAAAACAAATATGTAAAGAAAAAGATAAATAAAACAATAAGTCAAACCTGCAGGATATGTTCATGAGAGGTTCAGGAACTGCATCCGCTGTACAAGAAATAAACACCTGTTGACCGATATTTACTTCCTCATCGCTGGCAGCTATTATCTGAGGCTCACCTAAGCACAAAAAAAAAAAAAAAAAAAAAAAAAAAAAAAAAAAAAAACCACTCTGAGCACGTACTAATTAGTGAAAAAAACACCTATCAGAAAAATATTTGAAAAATACAATTTTATTTCTCATCATTTGTTTACTTAGTCTATCGAGCATCATTTAATGCTTCTACAAAATAATATTCTGTACTGAAATAACAAATACTCGTATTAATACAAAATTTCATTTTAAATGGAAACAATTATCCATGGTGGATTTAAAAAATATAACAAAATTTTCAAAGTTAAAAAATTTCAACATGATCAGTACATGACAGTACACACACTCTAAAACATGATATTGTGGCTAACATGTGGGCACAATTAGCCAGTTTCTTTTTCTAATGGAAAATCCCTAGCTTCTACCGGCTAGCTTGAGCGAAAAATAATCGAACGGAGTTTCTCGTTGTAGTAAACGAAAACGAGGTTTTTGTCTAAAAAATGCGGTTAGTACATCTGGGTAGTTCTCACTTTCCCTTCTATTAAACGTCCATTTTTTTCCCAAAAAAAAAAGTAGCTAAAATGACAGATATTAATTAAAAACTTGAAAAAACGATCATTTTCGCCCTCATTTTCCCCAGTGGCAACAGTTTTGCAAACTGGAGATGAAAATCTGCTTTATTTCGAACGTTGTTGCCACTGAACGCTTTCAAATCCCAGGGTTTATAATAAAAAATTTCTTCTAAGTTTTACGATTAAATAAAAATAGCATTGACAAAAGATTAAATACATTCTTCCAGATTCCAAAAATTTGTAGGAAGCCATTTCGACTATTCCCATCTTCGCACGACTTTAATCAGCCGAGATATTAATTAAAAACTCCGGAAACATTAATTTTCGCCCTCATTTTCCTCAGTGGCAACAGTTTTGCAAGCTGGAGATGAAAATCAGCTTTATTTCGAAAGTTGTTGCCACTGATCGCTTTCAAATCCTAGGGTTTGTTAATAAAAATTTTCTAAGTTTTACGATGAAATAAAAATAGCATTGCCAAAAGATTAAATACATTTTTTTTCCGATTCCAAAAATTTGTAGGAAACCATTTCGACTCTTCCCATCTTCGCACGACTTTAATCAGCGAAGATATTAATTAAAAACTCCGTAAACATTAATTTTCGCACTCATGCCATTTTTCCGAGTGGCAACAGTCTCAAGCGTTAGAGATAAAAATTATTTATTTCGAAGAGTGTAGCTATTTGCTCGGTTTTAAATAGTAGAGTCTGTTAAACAAAAATTTGTAAGTTTTACAAAATCTATATATAAGGTAGAATGTTTGTGCGTTTGTTTGTTCGCGTTATTTGATTTCTGATTAATCATGATCTATTTTTTGCCACATTTAATCGAATAAAATTGAATATAGGTGAAATATTGGATGGAACTTGAGCTTTTACGACCATTTAATTAGAAAGACGAAAATTATTAAGAACTGCCAGCCATTGTTGCCGATATAATGAGAGAGAATAAGCTTATTTCTCTATAGAAATTTTTTATGTGGGTTCCATATCGCATCAGACTGAAAAATGTATGACTATGAATCTTATTTTTTGCATCGCTATTAGAGACGGATTACAGGGGTATCGTTCGCTCTGTGCTTGAATACATTACTCTCAATCTAACGTAACTAAGCTCTTCGAATTTTTCATGCTTACTCTCATTGCAGATGAGTCCTCTCCATCTTCCATCACAAGCACATGATCCATCGACACGGTTGCAGTGTCCACCATTAGAGCATACGCATGTCTCCACGCAGTTCACACCGTAAGAATTAGGCGGACACACTATAAAAAGAATATGTTTTGCAACATCAGATCATCAATTAATAGTTTTTATAAAATCGAAAATTATTTCTTGTTTTCTTTATACATGTGCTAAAAGTAAATAAATATATGTAATAATAAAATTCCATAATCAAGAATACACTTAAAATTCTAATTGTATGTTCTTTTCAGTTTTTAATGTCGATGGTCTCTTATTTGAAAGTACGTGGGATTAAATCCACAGCCCCGTTGTCAAGTTGTTTTTCCCGCCTTTTCTGCACGTACAGTTATAGAATGTTCTGGAAATATTTAAAGCGAATTGGATTGGCTGACGAGGCTGATATCATTTCTTGGAAGCTCCGCCTTTCCAGAGGCTATAAAAGGATTCGCAAAGGAATATCGGGGGCTTTTTCTTAAATGTCACGATGCACTAAACTTCATACAAAAAGTTATTAGTAATTCTTTTTATTTACTCCGGATATCTGATTTTGTAACTGCTTTTTCTCCTGAATAATAATAAATGGATCCTGTTTTTTTTTTAAACTTATCGTCTGATAATTTAAGCTAGGACTAAAGCTGGTACATCACATATATATATATATTATTAAAAAAAGGAATTTTCACACTTTATATTCTGCAATGAAATATTTCCCTAAAAACTGATTTGCAGAATTTTTGCTGTTGAATGGAGAACTAGCTTAAGACGGTAGATAATTTATTTTAATTAATGATTTTCATAATTTCATAATTCTTTTAAGAAAGGGAGCAAAATTGAGGCAAATATTTTAACAAAATGTATAAATGCTTAATAAAAATACAATTAAAAAAAAATCTGAAAGCTCTCAGATATTATATTACATTAAAACGGGCGTTTTTTCCATTTACAGATACATAGACGTTTCAAGAGCATTAGTGCATTTGGGCTAACGCCACATTGGGCTAAAAATATTTAAAAATAGCATATCTTTAGAATTTCTGATAGATAGTCCAGTGCGCTGAATATAAAAATATTTGTTTTCCCTCTACAGTGTTTTCACAGCTCGCTTTGAAATTCGAGAGATTTTTAATCAAAAATTCGTTAAAGGTTTACAAAATATGAAAAAGGGACAATAAAACAGATTCGAAATTCGGGATTCCAAGTGCCCATGTTCGGGCGGAGGACTATGTTATTCAAAATGTGATTACCCTAATTACAGTTGTTTTCCCCAATGCGAGAAACTAACATGTAAATTCCTCATTATTTAGTTTTTTAAATGAGTTATAGGACGATAATATTTGGTAGCAACAATATGAAAAATGATTCGGGCATTTAAAATGATTCGCCGCAAAATGCTGTTTCGAGAATAGTATCTCTTCTTTCTTCCATTTCCGCTAATAAATTCCGATCTGATAACTTCAGATAACAGTGTATCTGCTCGAAGAGTTTGACATTAAAGTTTCAAAATGTCAAAAAATTACTTCAGAAATTCAGAAAAGAAAGTTATAAAAGGGAAAAGATAGCTCACTCTTATACTAGCATACAGACTTCAATTTAATATCTGAAATAATTTAAAGCAGTTAATGATAAGTCTGCTAGTTTATGATTAGCCGTACACAGCATAAGATCTTACATATATTTAAAATGGGAAAGCCGACTGGTAGAAATCATTTTCCTAGGATATTATTTTATCCTAAATTAACGCCTGTTTTCTTTGCTAATAAAAGAAGGATGTAGAGACATAAGGTATTTTTTGAAAGCAGGGCCTCTGAAATACCGGCTCAGTGTGCTGACCACTACACCACGAAGGCACGCTAGGAAAGCGGAAGAAATACCTTATATATCCCCCTTCTAAAGGGAGACTGGGGTTTTTAGGGGACACAATCGCCAAATCCTGGGGAAGGAGATTCATCATCCGACACCCTTTTAGTTCGGACTGCACTGTAGAGACATTAAGTATTTTTTTTTTTTTTTTTTGAAAGCAAAGGAAATGAAAAATAAGCAAACGACTTAGCGGGGAATCGAACCACGGACCTTTGAAATACCGGCTCTATGTGCTGACCACTACACCACGAAAGCACGCTAGGAAGGCTGGAGAAATACCTTATAAGGAGATAAGGTCTCGTTCCTTTCTTTAACAAAGAAAACAGCTCTTCAAGACATAGCCATGCATTTCATTCTAAGGATTACTTATATACGAAATTTCCAGCAAGAATGTTCCTGAAGTGGCATCAGTTTTATTTTATCATGACACCCAATCCACGAGCTGGAAAAAAAATTGTATTGAGGTACTAAAACGGATATAAATAATAAAAACATTAAGCACTCTGAATTTTGAAGCTCTGAGCATCGCATATGAATCCGTTGTTAAAATTTTCAACCATTAAAACCCTCTAAGCGGCAAGGACGTATATATACGGCCTAGAATATTTGTTGTGATATCTGTAAGAACGTATTTATAGGTGCATATTAAAATATGTCAAAGAAATTAAGGCAATATATCAAAAGTACACAAATCCAGGTATGAAATACCAGAAGAATTTTTACATTAAAATGGAAAAAATAATTTGTTCTCATAGAAGTTTGGGAAAATTTATGCTTTCTTAGCGAAAACCCTAGCCGCTCAGAGGGTTAAAAGAATCAGAAATCTTGAAGAAGAAGAAGAAAAAAAAAAAAAAAAATTCATATAAACTAAGATAGTTAAGTTTCGGAACAATTATTTGCTTTTTCCGTATTTAAAGAAGAGATACTTATTTCTTTCCTTAATCCTCTTTATCGAAAAGAAATTCAAGCATTTTTACATGTAAACATTTCATACGGATCGCATATCTTTATGCAGTCCGCAAGTTTTGTAACACCAAGATAGTACGTATAACACTTACATGTCTGGCAGTCGGATCCCATGTAGCCGGCTTCGCAGTCACTTTCACAGATACCAGTCACCTTGTCGCAAGGCGTCGTTGAGTTTTCATGACAATGACACGTTGAAGCGCAGTTGGGTCCAAAACGACCTGGAGTGCACTCTGTAAGTCATATTTTGAATAATCAGAACAGAAATACATCGCGTAATATGAGAAAACCTGTATCCGATAAAGGGATTGCGTAAAGTTTTCAACTACTTCAAGACGCAATACAAAATTAATAACCGAAGATAAAGAAAACAAAAGTAAAATCACGCTTAACATTCCAGCACGCGCGCGTCGTATTTTTTACGACAAAGGTTATTTTACTGATTTGGGCACGAGAAACGACAGAAATGAGTGAATATCGATAATAAATTTGATAAGAAATAAAATATTAATCTTATTGTTGCAAAATACAAATGATATCACATTCAAATATAAGTAAATTATTTTTTAAATCTTATGTTAGTGAGATGGAAATGCAAAGATGTATTTCATTATAGAAAATTATAAATTTATTATTTAATAATTACATTTTAAAATCGAAGCTAATTTTAATATTCATCGAAGACAAGTATAGACTATAAAACAAGTATAGAAAATGAAGAAATTAAAAAAATGAACATATTAAGTAATAGAATACAGAATTATCATTACCTGCTTGACAAGTGAATCCTGCCCATCCTGCTTCGCAACCGGAGTAACAGAAGCCATCCTTGTCACAGTTCCGATAGCCCCCTTCACAGTGGCAGGTCATTTCACAGTTTTCTCCGAAACGATTTTCTCGGCAAGCTGTATAATAGTCAAGAAAGCAGGATTTAGGAATTCAGAAATATTACGATGAAAATTTCTTAACCCTTTGCACTCGAGAGTTGACTCTCAATCACCACTCGGTTTGACGCGATCATTCGAGCAGTAACGATGATTGGCTTGGGCAGTATCGATTCATGAGTGTATTCAACCATACATGCGTATAAAGCAACTACCGATCGTTTATCTTAAATGCGTTTTTTTAGATGTATTGTTACATATGCGTCTTCGACGTTAGTGCAAACTCAACATTCGCGATAATAGGAATATTATTTTCAAAGTTACGGAACCCAATAATCATGAAATACGATGAAGGAATTAGTTCAAGTGAAAGTAAGTTCGACATTTCGTTGATGAAGATAGAATTTAAGTCTATGCATAAATGACTACTTGACGACAGAAAGGAAAAAAAGCAGTAATGAAGATATCGATGACGTAAGAGCTGTATAAGGAAAGAACTCACGTCTATGCATAGACTACTGACGACAGAAAAGGAGAAAGCAGTGATGAAGCGATGAAATAAGAGTTGTATGAAGGAAGAACTAACGTCTATGCATAGACTACTTGACAACAGAAAGAAAGAAAGCAGTGATGAAGATAGCGATGAAGTAAGAGGTGTATGAAAGAATTAACGTCTATGCATAGACTACATGACGACAGAAAAGAAGAAAGCAGCGATGAAGTAGGAGGTGTATGAAGGAAGAACTAACGTCTAGGCACAGACTACTTGACAACAGAAAGGAAGAAAGCAGCGATGAAGATAGCGATGGAGTAAGAGGTGTATGAAGGAAGAACTAACGTCTATGCATATAGACTACTTGACACTAGAAAGGAAGAAAGCAGTGATGAAGATAGCGATGAAGTAAGAGGTGTATGAAAGAAGAATTAACGTCTATGCATAGACTACTTGACAACAGAAAGAAAGAAAGAAAGCAGTGATGAAGATAGCGATGAAATAAGAGGTGTATGAAGGAAGAACTAACGTCTATGCATAGACAACTTGACAACAGAAAGGAAGAAAGCAGAGATGAAGATAGCGATGAAGTAAGAGGTGTATGAAAGAATTAACGTCTATGCATAGGCTACTTGACGACAGAAAGGAAGAAAACAGTGATGAAGATAGCGAGGAAGTAAGAGGTGTATGAAAGAAGAATTAACGTCTATGCATAGACTACTTGACGACAGAAAGGAAGAAAGCAGCAATGAAGTAAGAAGTGTATGAGGGAAGAACTAACATCTATGCATAGACTACTTGACAACAGAAATGAAGAAAGCAGTAATGAAGATAGCGATGAAGTTAGAGCTGTATGAAAGAAGAACTAACGTCTATGCATAGACTACTTGCGACAGAAAGGAAAAATGCAGCGATGAAGTAAGAGGTGTATGAAGGAAGAACTAACGTCTATACATAGACTACTTGACAACAGAAAGGAAGAAAGCAGTGATGAAGTAGGAGGTGTATGAAGGAAGAACTAACGTCTAGGCATAGACTAATTGACAACAGAAAGGAAGAAAGCAGTGATGAAGATAGCGATGAAGTAAGAGGAATATGAAGGAAGAACTAACGTCTATGCATAGTCTACTTGACAACAGAAAGGAAGAAAGCAGTGATGAAGATAGCGATGAAGTAAGAGGTGTATGATAGAAGAATTAACGTCTATGTATAGACTACTTGACAACAGAAAGGAAAATAGCGATGAAGAAAGAATTTGCGTTTAGGCATAGACTGCTTGATGGTGGACAGGAAGAAATCAGTCATGAAGATAGAGATGAAGTAAGAGGTGGAAGAAGAAGAAAAATCAAGGTAATAGTGAATGTGAAAGCCCCAGTGATTCCTAAGAAGTGACAGAAAATTAAGAACTGATAACGTGCACAGAATCCGAAGAAATACCGCAAAGAATACTATTTGTATCCGGAAAAAGACCTGCAGGACTCTGAATTATCTTCAAACATGAAAAAAAACCACTATCATCTAAAATTAGCTCTACGAAATTCACCAAATATGAGGAAAATGTCACGAGTTGCTGGTTTGTCCAAGTGAAAAAGGCCTTGAGTGCAATGAGTTAAATCTGCTGCATATAACAGGTGCAAAGAATAGTTTTTACTGATCTTTTGATCTTTGCCATGTACACATGCATGCATATGCATGATATCTTTTGAGTTACAATCAGAAAACTGATATTCGCTCTTTCACTGATAAATACACTGTTCATCATAATTAAAGAATAATATGTGAATAGAAAATAGTAAATCTAATAGCTTTAGATTAGCAGATGCAAAACGTTTTATTACTGGCACATAAAGTTTCTATCAGCAAACGAATTGACTTTTTCTGTAAGCTATATGATAGTATGACGCAAACTGCAATCATTATTAGCAGCTAATAAACGTTGCCTTAATCAAATTTAGCGACAATTGGTTTATTAAGACTGCAATGCAGAAAAAAACATGGAATACTCTACATTTTCTCTCCAAAAGGATTTTTAGTTTCTGTAGATTGGCATGTGCTAGGAATATCGGAAGCTGGTTAAATTCAACAGGCTGCTACACCCACTGGAAATTTTAATTCTAGCAAACTGTAGAGTTGATTCTTAGAGCTCAAAAAGATTAAAAAGAAGTGTAAGGCTAGATAGCAAATACAAGCGTAGTCAAATATCGTCAATAACTGCTCCTTTTATTATTCGACAAGCTGCGATGTCATTGCTGTGGGTATTCTCAATGGGATGCATCAAACAAATCAATAGCTGTCGCTATCTTGACTTCTTGTGCGCTTGGAAAGCGATGATACGTAAGATGACAATGAATAATAAAAATCCGATGTGTATACCATATGACTTCCTTGTAAGGAATATTAAATTATACACATTTTTTCTTGCATTTCGTTTAAACTTATTGGACTGAAATGAATCTACTTCGTCGACAGAGCATAAACCACAATAGAATAAATGCATTCTTTAAAATTCACTCTATTTGTTTACCATAGCGACACTCTGGCGCTAGAGTCACTTAACAGTATTATACTTCGTTCATATTATAACTCAGAATGCACAAAATTTATATCATTTAAAGAATTATCTAATCGTTGCCACATGTTCTGTTCAAATACTGTAATAAAGTTAGAACGATGTATAAAAGAAATTAAGCAAACAAAACAAAAAAGAAACAGTTTTTCACAGACGATGGAGTACTTCTCATTCAATTAATTCAGTTCTCATTTCGAAACAAAGCAAAAATACATAAAAACTCAAAATATCTATATTAAAAATTACGAAGTAAATCTTAAACACTTATTTCCTCGAAAAAATTGCAGAAAGGATTAAGCATGATTTAATTGGCAATAATAAATGAAGGCGTTATCTTTGTTGATGCGAAGCTTAGTCTCTCTAGATTGGCAATAAATCTACTATTCTGCTGTTTCAATTGTAAACAAATATGTCCGCCATTTTACTTAAAAATTAGTCTTAGCCACGCTTTTAAATTGTTGATAATTGTACAAATATTGCTTTCAGATTTACTAAAGGCATAAAAACCTTAACCGGAAGATAATAACAACACAATTCAATCATTTTTAAAGCAAAAAATGCACAATTTACAAACATATAAGTAATTTAACCCTTCTCGCGTCTACGTCTTAGTTGTCTGAACTCAGCGGAAAGTCGCTACGTAGTTCACTAGATTCTTCAACGTTTTATCTTAGACAAAAGGTGAGGAACATCACAAGAGTACAATAATTAAACTTCTTCCTCTCATTCTGCAATTGCATTTATTAAAACAGCCGTCTGCAAGACCTTTTCAAATTTTAGAACAAAAATATAGCATAAACGTGGATGAGTAAACATGGTAACATGCTTGTTTTCTGAAAAAAGATATTACGTTAAAAATGTTTCCAGTGTTGTCCTATATCAAAAATGTATTTCTGAAAATATTCCTTATTATCAGATATTTAAATTTTAATTAAATGCCTTCCACGACTTCAATAATATAAGTATGATGTTTTGTAGAATTTTTATAGAAAACTTAACATTTATGTCTTACTTCCACATGATGGACCTCCCCATCCGTCTTCGCAACCGTATGGGCATTGTCCAGTAATAATATGGCAGTGTTCGTTACCAGCACAATGACATTCTTTCTCACAGCTGGGACCGTATGTGCCCGGAGAGCAGAAGACCATCGTCGTAGTTTCGACAGTATTATTTGCGTTTGGATCTGTTGGAAACAAATATTCATATTACTACAATAAGAAAAATCTGAGATTAAGATTATACTATTTCTTATAGATAGAGTGGTTAGTTTAAGCATTAAGTTACTCAAAGACGGTAAGGAATTACATAGCAATGCCAGAATAGAAACGCAATCCTCGTGTACTAATGTGCAAATAAGGAAACACAAGAAATGAAAACGAGAGTGATGTGCATACAACAATAATATTTTAATCAGCAAATCGCTACATTTGTGATATTCAGAGGTTACAGTAAGTATTAGCAGCTAAGCTGTGTCAGCTACGGACACAAGCGTGACATCCGCTTTGCAGAGAATCACGGGCTTTTCCGAAAGTACTGGAGTTTTACGGATGATCGCGTCAGCTACTCAAATGCTTGGGACAAGATCGTCCTCACTGGCCACAGGTATTTCCTTCAACAGTCTTTTCAGGTAATCCCAGGAAAAGAAATCCAAGCAAAAGACAGGCAAGTGTGCAGGCTAATGAACATGACACAACGACCAATCCCTTTTTGACCTTACTTTGAATTTGTTACCAAACGAAAAGAATAAAATGGGCTGGAGCGCCAGCATGTTGGAACCACATATCGTTGCGCGTGGCTGCTGGATGCTTTGCTCATCTAACAATCTGGGCAAGACTTCCTCCAAGAAAATCTTATAATATTGTCTTATCAGACATGAGATGTGGGCCCAGTAAATGGTCGCCAACAATTCCCGCCTCAACCTTGATGGATAACCGATGTTGCTCTGCAACTGGTTGGTACTCCTGGGGTTGTCCACTGCCCAAACATGTGCCTTACGTTCGTTGTAGCAGCCTTCTCTGCTAAAGTATGCCTCGTCGATGAACAGAATAACAGCCGGAAAATGGGACTCCGTCGCACACTCCTCCATATACCATAATAAATGCAACTCGCGGTGCGTAATCAGAAGGAGGGAAATAGTTGTTTATACGATCTGCTCATACTAAGTGTTCATGGTTCGTGGATAAGTGGTTCGAGTGCAGGATTCTCCAGATGGTGATTTGGAAACAACAAGGTTTGTAGCAATCGCTCGTGTGTTGCCATGTGAATTCCTTTTTGCATAACGAAGCACCATCTCTTCTACTTGTGTCCACGTGGTTCTTTTCCGAATTCTTGTGATCTGTCCTGAAAGATCCCATGCTGTACAATGTTGGATGTAGCCAGGCAAAATATCTGATAATTCTGAAACCGCTTTTTCGGATACTGTACAAGCTGTCTAGAGTACTGTATAGGCGCACAGCGGCTCGTGCTAGATATGTAATAACATTTGCTACATATGTAATAGCATATGCTGCATAACAAAACCATCTTCAGCTACCGCTAATGTACATGTTGCGTATGTATAGCAGTACATGTTGCATATGTAACGGGCGAATGTTCTTATGTAGTATGTGCAATTAGATATGCTACATATGTGTACCTATGCTATATAACGTAACCACCTTCAGCTGCCTAAGTGCAAATGACATTTGCACTTAGGCAGCTGAAGAGGCTGCTTCTGTATTTAAACCATCGAAACTAGTCCTGCAAAATTTACAAACATTATGCTCATTCTTGTTGTTTAACTTCTACAATAATACGTTACTAGTTAATATTCTACGAAGGCATAACTGTCTACGACGTTGCTTTAACCTTGAAAATAATGCTGTCGCGCAGGTGTAAGTTTCAGCCAACTTGCGAGTTAATTATTTCTGTGTAGACTTTGGCTAACTTAAGGGGACTCATACACCTTAAACCGCTTATGATCTTCGAATATGTGACTGTTGCAAGAATTGGGATATTTTATTTATTTTAAAAGCAATTACTTCCAACTTTTTACAGCTGCCTACATAATATAACTGTTTTGGAAACTAGTAACCAGAAAGTTTGTGTTGCCACAAATATTTTTGTAATGTAATCTTCTTTGTGACAAAATATTTCGCCGTGTTTCCACCTTGCGCGCATGATATTTTAAAAATGGCTAATGGTACATACTTGAAATTGGATGAAATTTTTTATATGGGCACTATTTTCTAACTGAATCAACAATCTGATGAATATTTTAATATTGAAAAATTTTATGGGCGAAAACATTAAAATTTTTTTTAATAAGATACATTTTATAAACTCAACTCAAAATCAAATAAAAATTTAACATGAAATTTTTAGAATTTTAGGTTCACAGTAGTTTCCAAATGTTATAAAAGCTATATATTAAATTTGGAATTAAATTATGAAACAGAATGTTTTAAACTGTGCGCGCAGGTTGGAAACATGACGAAAAATGTTGTCACAAAGCGGATTGAATTATACAAATATTTGTGGCAACACAAATTTTCTGATGACTATTTCAGAAAGCAGCTATATTATGTAGTCAGCTGTATAAAGTTGGTAGTAATTGCTTGCAAAATAAATAAGTTATCTCAATTCTTGCAACAGTCACCTATTCGAACATCTTATGGGTTTTAAGTTGTATGAGTCCTCTTAAGACTTAGCTTTAGTTTAAATTTGAATTCCTTACTTTTGAGTTTAGGCTCAAAATTCTGGCTTTGTAAGCACAAGGACTGCCTTAAGTTCAGCTTTGCGTTCTTAATAAAAGGACCTTTTACACTCTTCTTAGTTTCTGTTTGATTAATAGAGTAACATCTGGATTTAGTGTACGCTACCTACAAGAATGAGACTCTACAAGTTGTTTACTTTTCGCCTTTGAATGCTTTTTCTCCCATGTTAAAACTGAGTTTAATTTTCATCACTTTCCAACATTTTGATTTTTTTGTACTAGGGTTTTATTGTTAGTTTTACGTAGAAAGGAGGTTTTAAGGAATCTCAAAACTACAAGCAAAAGAAATCAACTTTGTGTGTTAACATTTGATCGAGTGGATTCTACCGATCTCATTGCTCTTTCGATTCTTCTCGCTGTTCACTCTAATCTCGCTAACCATTCTCGATCCCACTGCTTGTTCGATCGCTTTTTGTTCCATCCTCACTAACTGCTCTTGATTCTTTCCTCATTCTGTGCTTTTCACCACGATTGTTGTCAGTAAGCGGTGAGTCATAAAAAAAGAACTACTTCAGTTCAGTGAGGAAAGGGTTCTAATCCTATCCCATAAAAGCGCGGTTTTTGCCCATCGCTGCTTAGCTGTCACACTTCTACTTTCGTTAGCTCTCGCCAGGATGCAAATCAGTTAACGTGTTAAAGAAGAGAGTTCTTGAAGCTAAGAGAGAGCGAGCGTTTGGCAGCGACTCTAAATTTTCACCCAGCTGTTAGATTTATGTGAATCGGCTTTAGCCTTTGCTAGCCGTGCTTTCTTCGTCAGTGGACTTAAACCAAACTTACAATAGGACTTTGCGTTATGAATAGAGTACTTTAATTAAATTTACATCAAAACTTGTGTTCCGTCAACTTCAGGTAGCGGTGATTTGTTCTATACTATATGAGCTATGTAGTTGGTAGAAGTTATAATAATAAAAGAGTTTATTTAAAAGGTTTATCTTAGTTCGTCGTTATTTTCCTTGGAAGATAACGACGGGGCGATAAGTCGCGTGTTTTTCTATGCGGAGTCAGAATTTAACATCGAAGTATATTAGTTCCTTACAAACCTTCTATTTGACAAGAATTTCCTCTCCATCCTCTTGCACAACCGCCGTCACAAGCACCTGTTATTCGGTTGCAAGAACTAACTCCGAAAGCACAGTGACAAGGCTGCTTGCAATCAGCTCCATACCATCCTGGTTCACAATCTGAGCGATAAAGTAAATGAAATTAAAAAATTATTATTATTACATAAAAATTTGTAATATATTACATTATACCAACAGAAATTTTCAGATTGAAAGAAACAGGCTAGTCTGAGAATGTATGAGCCAACGTTTTATTTATTATATACTGCAAAATATAAATATTAATTGCGCTTAACGTATTTACTCGCATATTTCCACCTTTTTTCTAACTATTAATTTAATCGCTTTAAGCATAGCATATTATAAAGCACACATACAAGCGTACTAATATATATTACACATACTGACCGCTGTCTAACTTTTAACAGTACCGGAAAAATCCCTAAAGGGAACACCAAACATTAAATTTAAAAAATCTGATGTGTACACCACATGACATCCTTGTACGGAATATTAAATTATACGCATTTTTCTTGAATTTCGTTTAAACTTATTGGATCGAATTAAATCTACTTCGCCGACAGCGCATAAACCACAATAGAATAAATGCATTCTTTAAAATTCACTCTATTTGTTTACCATAGCGACACTCTGGCGCTAGAGTCACTTAACAGTATTATACTTCGTTCATATTATAACTCAGAATGCACAAAATTTATATCATTTAAAAAATCATCTAATCGTTGCCACGTGTTCTATTCAAATACTATAATAAAGCTAGACCGATGTATAAAAGAATTTAAGCAAATAAAACAAAAAAGAAACAGTTTTTCACAGACGATTGAGTATTTCTCATTCAATTAATTCAGTTCTCACTTCGCGACAAGGCGAAAATACATAAAAACTCAAAATATCTGTATTAAAAATTACGAAGTAAATTTTAAACACTCGAAAAAATTCCAGAAAGGATGAAGCACGATTTGATTCGCAATAATAAATGAAGGCTTTATTTTTGTTGTTGCGAAGCTACGTTTCTCTAGATTGGCAACAAATCTACTACTCTGATGTTTCAAATGTAAACAAGCAATGGCCGCCATCAAAAAATTATTAGCCTTAGCGGCACTTAAACAACTTTAAAATTGTCGATAATTCTAAAAATATTGCATACAGATTTACTAAAGGCATAAAAACCTTAACCGGAAGATAAGAACAACATAATTCAACCATTTTTAAAGCAAAAAATGTACAATTTACAAATATATAAGAGTAAAGAAACTGAGATCACTGAGCAGATTGCAACCAAAATACGAGGTACACATCTACATGTTATAGCAGTCCTATATACAAAATTTCAACGATCTGAGGGTACTTGTTTTTGAGCTATGCGAGATACGTACGTACGTACATACGTTCGTAGAGACGCCACGAGACCTAACCAAAGACGCCTAAACCAAAGACAACTAAGTTTCCAGCGCTGAAAAATCCACCCCAAGCTACATACAGCGAGAAATTAAAAAGTAAAATTACGCCCCCACCTAAGGACATAAGCGACGCTATGGCATGGATCCAAGATGATAAGATCAATGCATTCCTAACCTCAATCATTTCGTGCATAGGACAAATCAGAGCTGCAAAAAGTCCAGCAGAGAAATTACAGACAGGTTTTCAGGCAGCTAAATAATGGTCCTCATAAATTTCGCCGAATCGGAAAATAAGAAAAGTACAAGCACACCTCCGACGACGGACCAATAAGATTGCAGGAAATTCACGCAGCTAAATTCTCGATCCCACATTTCCATTTCTGCCTATGCTTCATCTATGCAGCAGTGAAGTCACCGTCTTTTTACTTAGTCGGAGTGGCTCCGAATCTGTTTATACATAAGGCTCATCATCGCATCATCGAGAATTCTCTTCTGGAATTCTCTGCCAACATCCATCTATGTCATAGTAGGAAAGTCATGTTTTTCTCCACGCGTCACACGCAAGATGAGGCTTAAGCCCAGCGGCCTGTTTTCACGTGCTTACGCACCTGAACCTTCAACAGCAATGTCGCAAAATAATTTTAAAATGAGCATATCTTTAGGATTTCCGATACACACTTCCGCGCGCAGCACATAAAAAGATTTTTTTTTTTTTTTTTGGTCCCGTAGAGTGTTGCCATAGTTCGGATTTAAATCGGTGAGTTTGTTAATCAAAAATTTGTTAAATTTTACAAAATATGAAATCGATAATAAAACAGAAATTTGGATTTTTCAGATGCCCATCTTCGTAGTAGGATTACGTCATTCAAAATTGGATGGCTCTGGGTACCGTTGTTTTATCCCAATGCGAGAAACATCCATACATTGATGCAGATTCTTCATTATTTAATTTCTTCAAATATAATACAGGGCGACAGTATTTGGTGGCAACGATTTGAAAAGTGATACGCCGTTTATAAGGTTCCGAGCAGCAAAATCTTAAGAATTCAAATGGTACAAAAGAAGTTAAGAAATTGTTCCTAAAACAAATCATGCAACACTTTTTATATAATTAAGACATAATATAAAAAAATTACAAAGAAATAAGCAATATTCCTTAAAACAAATATTAATTATCCTAATAAATAAATTAATCAACTTCCTGTTGCAAAATCTTAAGAATTCAAATGGTATAAAGGTTTTATTCCAAATGGTTTTATTTCCTAAAAAAAAACCATGCAAAACTTTCCAAGCAATTGATAACATGAATAAAAACAAAAACCTCTGCAAAGGAAAGTATAATTAATAACTTTTATCTCATATTTTCAACAGTCAGCAGTCCAGTATACAAAGTATTGAATGAAAAACTGTTGCCAAAACTTCTAAAAGAATGAAACTAATCAAAATGATGCGATTTCATCCAAAAAGCTAAAATAAACGAATCTGAGTCGAATTTTGAAAAATCTCGTTTGGAAGTGCATTGACTCTTGCCTAGATGCACCTATGTACCAAATTTCGTAGCCCTGGGTCTATTAGCTTACACTCAGCAAGAACAAAAGACACGCAGAGACAGACTCTTTCTTTTATTATATGTAGAGATAGAGATTACATTTTTAAACTGTATTACATTGGTACTATAAATCAGAAGTTTCTAAATCATGTGCTGAAAACAACTAGGAAGGAATTCCTGCAAGAGGGTTGAAATATACGAGCAAATATGGTATTTAAAATCAGGTAAATAAGAAAGCTGTTACAGATCTCTTTTATAAATAATTATATCGTAATGACTAAGGACGATATTTTGTAATTATTTTGAAAGTAATTTAAACATTGGTACTCACGTATTACCCATCGACCGTGAAAGTTGGCGGAGATGCTGCCAAAGCAGCGCCAATCTTTCCTGCGCAATTCCAAACTGAATTTCTAGCTTCATCTTTTACAATCAAACATTCGCCAATCTCTCAGAACAATTTATTAAATAGCCACAGTATTTAACCCACTTCATTTGTAAGCTTTATATAAAAGGGCTTTGTTGCTATTATTTTGTTACGCCTTCTAATTTTACCAGAAGCTCTACTTAGAGTTCTTTCCTTTGGTAATTATTCCATCTCTTACTGTTTTCTTAGTCATATCCATGAATACTTTTGCCCATTCAACAGATGCTAATTTTCTCCACCAACAGTAAATAAACAGACGCAGTCACAAATGTTATTCTATAGCTCGCGAATCAAGTTCCTTTTCAAACACTCTGAGGAGTCAAAACATTATAGCCATCCCCACATTTTTCAGTGAACTCGTGTGGATAATGGGCAGGACAAGTGATTAAGTGGAAATGATGTTTAACTGTTGTGGAGAAAGTAAGGAATCATTCTTGCACTTACATTTTTTGCGAGTTATTGGAGAGGCTTCCGATTTAAGTGAATTTGAAGTGAGGCAGATTGTAATAGCCCGAACACTCGTACCATGTTAGTCACGATTCCCCGTTGTTAGTATCTAAGAAACGGAGATAAATGATAGTGAAACCAGCGGTAGACGCAAAAGTATTGGACGTGCACGCCTCATCAAAGATAAAGAACGACATAGACGGTCCCGTTTGGTACAGCGCCAGACAGTGGCTCAGCTGACAACTCAGTACAATGCAGGTCCAAGCGGCTAGCGTTTCCGAATACATAGTTGGATATGGGACTGCAACAAACCCCGAGTGCAACAAACTTCGCACTCGGGTGCCTCTGTTGAATTAGAACTGCTACGTTCCTCCCGGGGGTGTTGACGTAGAGAACTCTGCGAAGATACTGGCTAGGATAAGCGATAAGCGACGGGGCGTGGGCACCATCCCTTTACCATTATGGTTAATTGGTTTAGCGCCGCGTCCACCATTATCTAGAATCTGGTCGAGGGAGCGCATGGGAGCCTCGCAGAAGGCTCGCAGACCCAGCGCCTGATTCACCCGGTTGGCAGTCATACTGACCAAATGCCACCGGGGTGTAGTCTCATCCAAAGTGCCCGGACCCAGCGTTTGTTGAAATTCAGAAATAAATGCTGTACATAGCCATACTTTCTTTCCTTTCTTTCCACCGACAGCGAGGCAGCCGGTCCACTGGGTAGTTAGCATATCGGCCAGGTAGCCCCGCTGACGGAAATAACTTGAACAAAAGACACACTTATAAATACATATTGTGCTCAAGACGACTGCTGGGGGCAGTGCAAACAAATGCTGGACGAAGACGATAGTGCATGATGGAAGAAGGGTGCATTGCGGGCGTGAAGAACAATTCCAGTTACATATTTACAGAGTAATGGATAGGTGGTTACAAATACTAAAAGTAATAAGAAGTAAAAAAACTAGAAAGTAAAACAATGCATAAAATAAAAAAAAAGGCAAAACAGTGGAAACAATACATAAAATAAGGCAAAATACATAGTTCAAGGTTCATAATTCAAGGTTTACAGTTCAATAAGATAAATATATACAGGGAATAAGAAAAGCCGAATAAGCTAACTTAAGATAAAATTAGTTCGCTACAGGTACAGAGCATACAGGGGCTGTGCTGGTGACGAGGATGGTGGCTGAGAATTACTCCAGCCTGTCTGAGATTATGCGAGCAATGTTTATGCAATCGCATATGCGTTTCAATGCATTGCGATTTTTTGAAGTACGAGTAGCTTCGGCCCATGCATGGATGTGGTTTGCTACTGGTTGCCTAAGATGATATTTAGCGGTCTCTCTGCAAGCGAACAGATAGTGGTCCGGATCTCCTACCATCCCGCATGAGCAATGCTCGTTTTCGCGTCGTCTGAAGCGATGCATGTAAGTCATGAAGGGACCATGTCCTGTTAGATACTGAGTGAAGTGAGACGAGCCAGATTTTAGAAGCCGGCAGACTTTTGGAAAAAATCTGTAAACTCTTCTGCCGGTGGTTTCTGTCTCCCACAGATGTTGCCAACGTTTAAGTAATTCTCTCTCGAGCTCAGCTTTTAAGAACGAACCCGAGAGAGGCACGTCAAGTGTGCGAACGTGGGGGTCAGTTGATGCTCTTTTGGCTATTGCATCTGCAATTTCATTACCCAGTATTCCAGTGTGGGCAGGTACCCACTGAAGTTCAGGCCTATAGTATTTAGGTGTTCTTAGTAAGAGTTTTTGTATGGCCCTGACGAGTGGATTTTTACTACATTTGCCTTGGATTGCCTGGAGGCTAGAGGCTGAGTCTGAATATATACTGGAATAGTTATTTTCCAGTGCGTAGACAAGTGCAGCTTTTAATGCAATCAGTTCAGCCTGAAAAACTGAGTTGTGGTGCTTAAGCTTTCTTTCCCATGTCTTTAAGATCTGGTTCCCAAGAAGAACACAGTATCCGCTACCGGTGCCACATTCTCCTTTGGAACCATCGGTGTAGATTGCAGCGGCGTTGAACCACGTTGGTGACCTGCAGTTAATCGAGATATTGAATTCGGCCGGGTGGCAAGGTGGCTCGGGAATGCTTTGCTCATAGTCAGTATAAACATAAGTCCTATCCCATAAACTTATTGTCTCTTTGAGTCGGAGCACTCGCACTATTGCACTCTCGCGATGAGCTAAGAGATGCAGAGGCGGTAGTCCTGAAATCACGTTTAGAGCATTAGTGGGCGAGGTTTTATATCCTCGGGTAATGCTCAGGAGGAATGGTCTTTGTGCTGAGCGTAGCAGATTCTCCATTTTAGTAGTGATCGTTATGCCCCACATGGAGGCTCCATATAGTGCAATACGTTCAGCAACTACAGAGTACCACGTCTTAAGCATCCTCGAAGAAACTCCCCATGTTGGTGCTGCTGTTCTGAGCATGGAATGAAATATCCTGTGAAGTCGTGCCTTGACCTCCTTTAAATGTGGCATCCAAGTCAATGTGTCGTCAATTATAACTCCAAGGTACCTCAAGTTTCTGACTATTTTAATATTTTCCCCATGAAGGTTGATGCACGGGGTTCTTCGATGGCGCTTCCCTGGACAGATAAGCATACCTTGGGTTTTTGAGTTGGCAATAGTTAACTTATGGTCATTGGCCCATTTGGCCATCTTGTCCATTGCTTGTTGTGCCCTAGTCTCATATGCGTTGCGGCTGTGCCCTTTGGTTACCAGCAAAAAGTCATCGGCATAAGCCAGTATTTCCGTGTGAGGATCTGTGTTAAAGAGAGTCAGCGCTGTGTCCGCTACAAGATTCCAGAGCAGTGGACCCAGACAGGATCCTTGAGGACAGCCTCTATTGATGGAACGTGAGTGCACTCCTGCGTCCGTAGTGGCTTGTAAGCGGCGATCACTTAGGTAGCTGTAAATAAGGTCAAAGAGAATCTTAGGGCTACCCATGTCCTGTAATCTCTTCAGTACATCGGGCCACCACAACGAGTCGAAAGCGCCCTGTATGTCCACAGAGATAATGAGACTATGTTGGTTATTTATTCTGTTATTTGCTATTAATTTTCGTAGGTGCTGCAGCGCGTGATCCACCGATCTGCCAGGAATGAAGCCGTATTGTTTGTCATTTATGCTTTGTACAGACAGGATATAGTGTTTAAGTCTTTGAAGGACGACTCTTTCTAGTACTTTACCCAAGGCAGGAAGAAGGCAAATAGGCCGGTAAGACGTTGGTACATTAGGATCTTTTTTCGCTTTGAGGAAGAGCACCACCTCACCAAGTTTCGTGCCGGCTGGGAAATATCTGTTGCGCCAACACGCAGTGATGTAGGCATGCAGTAACTCCGGATGCATACTGTTAATGGCTTGCAGAATGCCATCATCTATCCCATCAGGACCTGGTGCTTTATTGGTGTTTAACGCTTTAACAATGTCGCTTATTTCTTTGGCGTTAGGCAGTGGTTCAAAATCTGTTTTCTTGGTATTGTAATATTGCTCAACGCTGGCTCTGAAATACATAGCCATACTGTACCTAGGCAGTCTCGGCCGCGGGGGTATAAAACTTATGAACCTAGTGGTTCTGGAGGCCCCAGAAAGGTCACTCATTGACCGGGCAGGTGGTCTGGCGAGTCCTAAAGCGGTATGGCTCTAGTAGCATGGATGGGGGGTAGCGTCGTGGAGTTCGCTGGGTAATGTCCCACTGCGATGGGCAGCCTGAGCGACTGACAGGTAGCAAATTGACGACCAGTGTTGCTATAAGAGATGCGTCCTTGTCTCCAAGGTGCGAGGGCGGAGGTTGAACCTCTATGCCTGGTGCTAAGGGGTGAAGGAACTCATCGCGCTTTTCAGTCTCGCGGTGTGAGGAAGTCTTATGTGTCTTAGCACGTTTGGTTATAAATATTTCATATATGACCCTTTTGTAACAGGACTGTTACCTATACGGTATTCAAATTCTTCCCAAACATGTCTCAGCATGTCCATTTTAACATTCGCAGTAGTTACTGGAATGCATTAAAATCGTCCAAGCTTGAAGAATAGGAGGAACGTATCCTTGTTCCTTACTCTATCCTAATAAAAAGTAATCACATTGTGCTGAACCTAGAGTTCTTGATCGCATATCTACCAGAGCAATTTCTAGTCTATTCAATGGGCAATCTAATAAAGCAGATTTTTATTCGTGCCCTGTTTTAAAGTAACGCTGTATAACGTTAACAAAATTTTCTTGTTTTCATATTCAAACAAGCAAAAAAGTTTTTCCTACTGTATTAGCCGCCATATTATTCGGCAATCATTATCAATACTCACGAAGTGCCGACGCTACAGAAGAAAGACAAACAAAAAGGCTGTTAATAAAACGGTACAAAACGCTTCCTCTCAAACACAGACACTTTTCGCTAGTTATTTAATCTCTTTCTTTGGAGCTATCGTTTTATATTTGCTTGGAAAGTGCTAGGTATGGCGTGTATTAGATGCCTGTGTTTTACTTCTCAGATGGAGTCCAAAACTTTCTAACTACCATTTTGCTTTGTGTGCTAGAATCGAATGGAATATGATTTGCTTATTACTGTCACTAATGTGCTTTTTGCGATCCTTAATAGCTCTCCTTCTACCTACCAAAGAGCCTGGGTTCGAATCCCGGAGAAGACATCGTTGTAAAAGTCCGTCCCTTCATAGAACGCAAAGGCGGACGCCTATTAGGTTCCTCCACAATAAAATGGCCACCACTTCTGACTTAAGAGTTGTCAATGCTGAATAGGTATGTGCTCGCTATCAGATTAACAAAAAATAATACTCTTTCTGCAATTAAACGCACTCGTATTAGGATTTGTTCCAAAGCAAAAAGCAAATCATGTAACACCACTCCAAGTTATGCGGCGTGTTCCTTTTAAGGTCTTCAGCTTCGTCGAATCGATTTCAAATTTCAACTTTGAGAAAGGGAAAATATGTCGTACGAAATGCGGGATCTAGACTGTAGGGCGAATAAAGAAGTGTAGAAAATTTTCGACCAAATGTTAATTAAGACTTCTGGGCGAACTGGTGCATTATCATTTCGTTATTTCCAAACTATCGTTGCTAAATCTCACCCTACTCTAGCTTTAAGTGATCCAAAACTTCACGACTAGTGGTTACTTTAATAGCCGGATTCGACTCCACGAGTTCTTTGTGTACCAGACTTACGAATATTGTTACAAAATGTTCAGGCGCGGTAAGATAGCTTTCCCGCAAAGCAGTTTTAGGGTTGCCATAAAATGGCAAGGTTAGGCAGGGTTGCCACAGTTGGCGATAAATCGCTCATTTGGCGACAAAATTAGCGATATGCCATGGACGGATGGAAAACCTTCTAGAAATAATTCTTACCGGTTTAGCCCAGAATGTTTTCGAACACAAGCCAAAAGCTATATAAACCGTGCTGGTACGCGGAGAGTCAGTTAGTGTCTTGTGTAGTTAGTATCGAGTTAGTCAGTCCGTGCGGAGTCCATCGAGTTGATAGTCAGTCAGTGAGTGCCTAGTGCCGAGTATGTCGTGGAGTGCATCGAGAGAGTCTCTTAGAGTATCGCGGGTTAGTGCAGAGTCGAGTTTGATCTTAGAGTGTGTTGAGCTCCGGGAACGACTGAATCGAGGAGTCGAGTGTATTGTCGAGTGCATCGCAAGTTGTAGCATAGAGGGTCTCGAGAGTACGTGAAGTTCCGAGAACGACCGATCAGAGTCGGGAGCTGTACTCTGGTGCTTTGCAGTGAATCTGTCTCCGCTGTTGTAGCCTGATAACCTGAAGGCTGTGTCGCTGATTGTGTCAGCGTGTTTATAGTAGATCTTCGACGACTGTAAACGAACTTTTGGAGCTGTCCTGATTAATATTGGTAAACAAAGTGTGTTTCGATACTTCATCTAGTAGTGTTGTTATTATTCACTCCAAATCCGCACGAACTCGTACGTACGAACTTGTAAAGAAGAAAAAAACGCAACAATATGAAAAAAATTCTTAATCATCTGTGAGACAGTGAGCTCAATCATACTCGCGTGTCTGTGATAAGCAATGCTTGCTGCTTCAACCACGCAATTTGTTGCAAATGTAGGCTGATTTTTCGCCGATTAACCGAATAACATTTCTCTGCACGTTCTTTCGCTTCAGCCATTGTCTCAAGCAAGCAAAAATGGTCAAACCCTTTTTAAAAATAATTGTATCGCATGCTTATTAAGCATTAATACGGCTACGTTTCTTAACCTGAATTATACATTCTTTCCCTCCTTTCCGCATGCCTTCGTCGTGTAACTGCGTAGAAGTATGCTCAACGAGTATTCAAGAAGGAAAGAGCAGGTCCAGTCCCGACGAGGTCATTTATCTTTGTATAACAAGAATGCGTTCATCAAATTACATGGAAAAAATAACTTAGAAATATTATAACTAAAGTAATTCTTTGGGACATTCAAACTTACCTTACCGTGAAAGCCTAAAGGACATTTGAAAGAATTTTGTTGAAATACTCACGTTCCATGCATTTTGAGCCTTTGAATCCTGGCGCGCAGGAGCATCCATAGGGATCTGGCTTGCAAAAAAGATGCAGAGCGCACAATTCATCTGTATTGCTGGTATTCTGAGGGGGAGAACAGGACTTGCTGCAGTCGGCGCCGAAGTGATTGCCTCCACAAGCTGCAATAATTTTATCAAATTAAAGAGTTCTGATTTTCGCCATATGTTCAGTTTATAACTTTAGTCTTAACATATTTTCTCGGTATACAGACTTTGAAATGGTCATAAAAGGAAAACTGCTGGACCAAATGTTATCAAACTTGGTAATCGTAATAAGGGAGGTCATAGGATTTTTATTTTTATTTTTATTTATTTATTTTCCAGTGGTAGATTGTGAACAATAACAAATGTAACCCAGTCCATTGATCTATACAAGGCCGGATGTGGTGGTCTCTTTATCATGGAGGCACCTAATAGGTGGGCCACCATCGCCTTTCCTATGAAGGGATGGACAATTACAACCATGCCTTCTCCGGGATTCGAAACCAGGCCCTTCGGGCTCGCAGTCAGCTTCCCTGACTACCTGCCCACACACAGCACTTAAAAGCCTCAAGCAACCAGGAGCCAGATTCTGGCCAAATTGGTTCCAGAATCGACAAAGTAACAGAGTTGCCCAGCGGAAACTGAAAACAATAATTGACTACTGTACTAGCAATTACTCTTCTGACACTGGAAGATAGTAGTCATAAAAGTCTATATAAGCTAGTACAATAGGTCAGCAACAGAGTATGTGATATGTATGTACAATATGTAATTTTGTATTTATGCTGTGCCAGGTTTTCATAAATAAAGTTCGTACCGTATCTGAACGCTGTAATGTATCTGTACATGTTTATATCTTTTATTTATGGTACCTAATTCATACTAAGGATCACGCGTACCTCAATGGCATGCTTCTTGTAAACTTTAACTATCATGATAACGTATATGTATGGGTGTATATATCAATATGAGTGAGAGTATGCATACTTTTATTTGTTTCGGAATATCTATGTATGTAAGTGTGTACTATATATCTGTATATGAGTTTGTATTTATATGTATACACATGTATTTTGATTGTATTCTTCTTCAAGTGCCTTGTATGCACATGTACATATTTCTTTGTACATTGTTGTACTCTTCTTCAAGTGCCTTGTATGCACATGTATATATTTCTTTGTACATTGTTGTACCCTTCTTCAAGTGCCTTGTATGCATATGTATATCTCTTTTTTGCATTTTATAAATGTCGTCTGCTCAGCCGGGGCTGTCCAGGGCTGCGGCCTGGTAGCTAGTGGTTGACTCCCACCGAGTTGGTAACCAATTCTGCATGGATACATCTATACCTGGGTCGGAAGCCAACTCAGCGGTTTACCTTACCTTACCTTCCCTGACCACTATACCAACTGGACGGCATTAGGATTTTTATTTTCGGCTAAAAACAAAAAAGTTAAAAAATTCACCACCAGGGGAGTATTGTTAAACGAAATAAGACATCGGTTTAAAATGTGTTTAATCGTTTCTGAAATGTGTTACAAAGCATGTTCAATGTGGCATCCGCCATTTTCTGAAAGTAAGTTAAATCGTTTTCCTGCATTCTCAAAAGCACCTCTTAGCGTATCAGGAGGATACGTCAGTGTATCACATCTTTCTATTATGCCACATCGTTTAGATTACCACCATAAACAGTGCTTTTGAGATAACCGCATAGCCAAAACTCACAAGGATTGAGGTCTGTTGACCAAGAGGGAAGGTGTTGACCTATTAATCCGTTCATTCGTGAAATGTTGCCAAAATAACTGTGTGACACGTGTACCAATATGCTGTGGAGCCCCGTCATCCATAAAAATCGTGGTGTCTGCAAAGCCACGTTGTTGCTGCAGTTCAGATATCACGAAACGTCTTAACATTGATGCTAAGCGACTTGCAGTCACAGTGTACGTAACAGGTCCAGCTGTTGACTGCTTTTCGAAGAAAAATGTTCCAATTATGAAACAAGCTGTCATACCACACCAAACAGTGACCTTAGGTGAATGCAATGGAACTGGGCAGATGGCATGAGCGATTTGTAAGAAAACGATTTCCGGAATGCGCACACTTTTGCGAGTGATACGCGATCTCACATTTTCTAATCTCTAATTTGTGGTTTTCATGGTCGGATTATTCCATTACACGGATGGTGCACTTAACTCTTATTTCCCTTAACGCCCTTAAATGGTAGTTTTGTTTAGGTCAATGTTTCTTAAGGGTGTACAAAATGTTAAACCCGTGTACTAACAAAAGGTTAAGTTAGATTCGGAGCCTTATTTCGTTGAACAATATTGCATACAGCGCCATTTCTTCCCAGGTGGTGAGTTTTTGAGCTTTTTTTTTCGCTGAAAATAAATTCCCGTGACCTCCTTTAAGGGGACTCGGTACAACAAAAATCAATGAAAATACCGATTTGTCAATTTTTTGCTGAAAACGTACCTTAATACACTTACTACACTGAAGAGGAATTTTGAAATGATCTGACGATAATAAATGTTATAAAAAGGTTTTTAAAATTTTGACACCCCTTTAAATGCCACACCCCCCTCAGTGTTTATTTTATTTATTTATTTACTTTTTAATTTTTTCAGTAACTTACTAAAAATCAGTGTAAATGAAAAGGAGTGTAATTAAATATGACTCCAACTATCAAAAAACTCTATTTATGCGTATATACTGATTTATTTAAATGCAAATTAAAGTTGAAAAACATTTTTTTCACCTTTAAACTGGCAAGTTTTTATATTTATACTGAGCTCAGAAAATAATTTTATGTGTATTATCAGTCAACAAAAATGCTATGTTTATTCAAAAGTTGAAATTATCTGTGATTAGATACGAACAGAAAGAGGTGGTGTAATGAAAGTGATCAAATTTCTGACCGTAGCTTTATTGAAATAGTGCTGGAAGAAACATTAAACTTTTTAATTAATTAAAATGCACATAAATTAATTTAAAATGGAATTTATATACGAGAACAAATGTCTAAAATAAGAGAAAAAAATCACGTAAGTTGCTGAGTGGTTTTAAATAAAATGTTTTATGTCCGTTAAAATTTCCAATTTTGCTTTTTAAAAAATGAATAAAACGACAAATTAATATTATTAATAATGATTATAAGAGTTTTAGAAAATATATTATAATTAATTCATGCATTAAAATTGTTTTGAGCGTGTTTTAAAAAACAAAAACAGGTAAAGGAAAATTCTACTTGCATTTTATGATATTTTTGCAATATTTCTAGCCAGATAAGGTTTTAAACAAAAGCTTGTAATTTATATTCATATTAATCAATTGAGCAGTACTAAGTTTTAATATAAATATATATATGTATTGAAATTCAGTAATAAAATTTTTAAGAAATTGGAAATGATTTAATGACCGTCCAGACAGTTTACATTCTTTAAACTGCGATTTCTCAGTTTGCAATTTTTTAATATATCCTTTTACTTAAAGTCCTAAAACTTGTTCAGATATGGACCAAATAATTTAATAAATTTACTGCTTATTTAAAATTATATACTAAATATAATCAAGGATGGGATTTGAAAAATAATAAAAAGAAAAATTATTGGAAGTAAAAATGTTACTGAAATCCTATTTTTTTTAAATTTTTATATAAAAATGTGCTTTTTATTTTTTTTCTCAGAAACTAATTCAATTATTGAAAAATCAATCCGTAAAGTTATTAAGAACACTATTATGAATACAATAAAAAAATTTGAAACAAAAATATTGAAAATTGAGGAAGAAGAAAGAGTTTTTAATTGTTGAATTTTTTTTTTTAAATTTCAAATTAAACAAAAATTAATAGCAAGAAAATTTTTTTTTCAGCTTAAAACCATTTTGTCTCATAAAACCACTTAATATTATTCATAAAAAGTAGATGAATGTGCTTAAATAAAAAAAAATCATTCAAAAGGTACCGAGTCCCTTTAAACGATTACCAAGTTTGTTAATATATGGTCCAGTAGTTTTCCTTTTATGACCATTTCAAAGTGGAGCTTCAGTTATAACCAACCTGTACTTAAATAAAATTCTTTTGCTAAAGAATCGAAGCACCAAGAAGGACTTTTAAGCTCGTGACGAAATTTGGTATGCAAAAACATCTTGATCGAACATGCAAATGATCCAAGTTCAAGGCAAATGAACTGGAAGTGCGATCATAGCGCGTATTTCTAGTGAGCCATTCGCGAAGTATAAAACCAGAAACAGAGGCGGAAAATTTATCATTTTTTTTTTTTTTTTTTTTTTTTTTTTTTTTTTTTTTTTTGTTGCTGCTGTCATTGTAATTCCGTAAAGAAGAGCCCTTACGACGATATCGAAGACCTTATAGACAACTAAACGACTTCGAACGTGGTCGCATTGTAGGGTTGCGTGAAGCTGGGTAGTCATACCGAGCAAGAGGCCGTCACCTGTAGCGTGCAGACACTGCTGTGCAAAGATGTTGGCAGCAATAGTTGCTATAAGAAAATTGCCGACACAATGAAGGCTCTGGAAGGCCAAGGATCACATAAGATAGGATGATTGTTCGCCAGGTCCGAACCCCCCCAACGGTATCATTGTCGACTATTCAACGCAGTACAGCCACGTCTATACCTCCCGTGGTACCGCACACCATCTCACGGTGCTTGTCTGAGGAGGGATTACGCTCACAGAGGCCTTTAAGATGTTTGCCTTTCAGACCACAACATCGGTGGAGGCGTCTGGAGTGGTGTCGCAACTGATGATCATGGCTGCCATCGTATAGTGTTCAGGGATAAATCCCGCTTCAGTCTTGAAGCAGATGACCCTCGTGTCCGTGTCTGGAGAGGACGGGGCCAGCGGCCCCAATTAGCCTTTGGCACACAGCCAATAACCCCTAGTGTGATGGTGTGGGCCGCTATTTCTTATGACAGCAGGTCATCTTTAGTCATCCTCCGTACATCTTTCACAGCTGAACGATATGTTGATACCACCCTGCGACCGGTTTCATTCCCCTTCACGGCACGTCATCCTGGGGCCATTTTCCAACAAGATAATGACAGGCCACATACCGCTCGCATATCTCTGGACTGTCTCCGTGCGGTTGATACTCTTCCTTGGCCAGCAAGTTCACCAGACCTTTCACCAATCGAGCATGTCTGGAAAACGGTAGGCCGCCAGATTCGGGCACAACCAAATATCGCAGATCTGGAACGACAACTGATAAATGCCTGGTAGAATGGGTCGCAGGATGGCATTAGCGACCTCTACCACGCCTTGCTTCGATGAATTCAAGCACGCATTGCCGCCAGGGGCGGTTCGTCCAACTACTTATTTGAACACTCAGTGGGTGATTTTGAGCCTTGAACAGGCACTATGACCTCGATTTTTTAATCATCTTATTATCTGTGTATGAGCTATACACATATTCAATTTCATCAAAAGCAAGCACTTCCTTCATGGTGCTTCGATTTTTTTGCAAAAGAGTGTATATTTTCGCAATCGCATGAAATATTCTAGTGGTATTTTGTCTTTGTTCAACGACAAACTCACCAATCTCACAGTTGGTTCCCGAAAACCCTGAAGGGCAGACACACGCTCCATATTTGTCGTGGCATATTCCTCCATTATAACATGGAGGGCATTCTTTATCGCAGTCCACGCCGTACACATCGCCTGGGCAACCTGAAACAAATCGCGTTGTATATATATGATTTCAGAAACGTTTAGTATTGTTATGTAAGTGATTTAACATTCTAAAAACATTACTTACATCATTTGCATTACATTATTTTGATGTAATATGTAAAAAGAAATTCGAAAATGTACACCACATGACTTCCTTGTACGGAATATTAAATTATACGCAATTTTCCTGCATTTCACTTAAATTAATAGTTAACGAATTTTGAATTACACTCAAGTCCATAAATTAAGGATAATGCAAAATCAGGCAAAGGAAGAATTAGAAGCAAAACAAATTTGACTTATTTGTAAAGCTTATTTATTAAACAAAAGGTAAAGAGCAAAAAAAGATGCTATATGTTTGATATTATTAAAAAAATTAACGATTTTTTCTCCCTGGAGCAAATTACAAAAAAAAAAAAAATATTACATGGTTGGTATGATTGTTAATACATTGTATGTCTGCCAGACGATGCAATACAGTCCGTACAACGCCTAGGCATGCTGAGTATCAAATTATCGATCTTGGGAATATTACACCACTCAAAAAGCAATGTTCTCCGAAGTTCCGGTAGACATGTAAGAGAAGGTTGACGGGCTGCAACTCGTCGGCCAAACATGTCCCACACGTGCTCTACTGGATTCAAGTCCGGTGAGAATGCTGGCCAGTCCATACGGGTGATATCTTCCGATTGAAGGCATTCGCTTAAGATGTTTGCACGGTGAGGACGGACGTTGTCATCCATAAACACAAATTGTGCACCCATGTTGTTCCAGAATGACGTCCCGATAGATTTGGCTTGCCATGGTTCCAATTTGAACATGCAGGTCAGTTCTGGAACCCAGAATAATTCCACCCCAAACGAGCACTCCTGCACCACCGTAACGGTGTCGTTCAATGATGTTTTCTTGGTGGTAACGGGTACCTGGAACTCTCCATATGAAAGTCCGGCGAGAATCAGACTGCAAGCTAAACCTGGACTCGTTGGAAAACATCACACAAGCCCACTGTTGCGGTGTCCACAATGCATGCTCTCTACTCCAGGCTAATCCCAGGCGACAGTGAGTTGCAGTAAGTGGAACGCATCTGACTGGTCTACGAGCATATAGACCAATCTGCCCTAAGCGTCTGTACACGGTCTGCCTTGAAATTGTCGTACCAGTGGCTGAAGAGAGCTGACGAGACCGGTCTGAGGCTGTGCTCCGCCTGTTTCTTTTGGCAGTAACTGCCAAATACCGGTGCTCATTCGGCGTTGTAACTCTGGGGCGACCTGTGCTGTAACGTCTACTCAAATTACCATCACCTTGGAATCGTTGCCAAAGCCTGGAGATGACACTCTGGGCAATTCCAAGTTCGTCTGATACTTCCCGTTGGGTACGCCCACATTCCAGATGGCCGATAATTCTACCACGTAAAAAATCATCCAAATGCGTCCTTTGTGTGATAACTATTCGGTTATTGCACTGAAATACTTATAAAGCGCCTGCGAACAATTTTACTTCTTTGCTTGTATTCCTCATATATCACTCTCTTACACTCTCGTCATTGTGACGTACCATATGTGTCATCTGGTTACTTCCTGAAATTTGCATACGATTCTTGAAGATGTATGTAGTGATTTTACAGGTGTTATATTTATTTTAGAGTTCGATTTCCGCGTGGACTCCGAATTATCCTTTATTTATGGACATGAGTGTAAATCGACTTCATCGATAGCGCATAAACCACAATAGAATAAATGCACTTTTTCAAGTTTACTATTTTCGTTTACCATAGAGGTACTTCTGCGCTAGGTTCACTTAACTGTGTTGCATCTCGTTCATTTTATAACTAAGAGTGAATAAAACTTATATCATCTGAAGAATTACCACATGTTCTATTCAAATACTATAATAAATCTATAACGATGTATAGAAGTTCTTCATAGACGATTCAGTGCCGCTTACGTAATGCGCATGCGCTACTAATTAATTCAGTTCTCACTTTGCGGCGAGACAAAAATACATAAAATTTCAAAATATTTTCATTAAAAATTGAAAGATATAGTAAAACATGAAGTACAGTTAAAACAATAAGAAATTTTTTTTACAATTAAAATTACAGTTTCTATGCAAAAACAATCAATTCGGCCAGCGGGCAAGAAGGCATATTTTTCGGTGCACAAAACTGAAAGTTTACCTTTGGTCTTACTCGGCGAAAAGACACTGCAGGCGTAGAGACTGACTTCGGAGTCAATATATGAGTTAATATAATAATCAAATGAAAACTCTAGAATGAATTAAGCATAATTTAATTCACATAATAAAAGAAGACGTTATTTGTTGTTGCGAAGCTTAGTTTCTGTAGATTGGCAACAAATTCACTATTCTGCTAAGTTTCAAATGTAAACAAATACGGCTGCTATGATAGACAAATTAGGCTTAGCCGCACTTAAATTACTTTTAAATTGTTGATAACTCCACAACTGTAATATGCAGATTAACTAAAGCCATAAAAACCTTAACCGGAAAATCCTTTTTATTCAATCATTTGTAAAGCAAAAAATACACAATTTGCAAACATATAAGAATAAAGAAACTGAGCTCACTGAGCTGAGTAAACATTTGGTGCGACCGATTGCGACCAAAATAGCAGTTGCACATCTACATGTTATAGCAGTCCAGTATGCAAAATTTCAGCGTTCTGAGACTACTCGTTTTTGAGTTATTCGAGTTATGCATACATAAGACGCCACGAAAAAATCTCATCAGAATCAATTTTAAATCAGTTTTATAATTTTTGGGGGAATAAAGAGTCCTTTATTCTGTCCTTACATACAAATGTCACGCAAAAGCATTGTTAAATTGCATTCGACAGAGTCAAAATGGATATTTTCGTTGAAATATAATACCCGAAATTTTTCGCAATTACAATACTTCCTTTTTATTTCCTACAAGGAAGTAAAATTTAATGTTAGAAAGAGAAGATATTAAATGTGACTGCCATTTCATTTTCCAGTCTTATTTCACTGGTGATTATTCAGACGAATAAATTATTATTTTCTATCTCGTCAAACGAGTTCGTCTTGATTCAGCATATTGCAGGATAAGCGCGATGTTATTACCGTCGAGTCCTACAAACCTCAAAGCCCCAGAATTACCCTGTAATTCCTCCAAATCCTATTCTCTTCTGATAAAAATTATAAAAATGGTAATTATCTCGGTAATTTGGCGAAATATCGCCAAGCTTACAGCGGTTTTCGTTACTTATTTTGTCGCCAAATTTAGCGACATTTTGGTCCTGTCCCTGTATCACCGTAATAAGTATTGTAACTGAATAAATGTAATTGAGCACTGTGTTAGCTGTAACCGTAATTCCACCCTGGTATTGCTTTCCAGTAATTACCAGAAGCTGAAAGTACAAGTATCTCGCCGCTGGTTGAAATTTATTTAATTCGAAATACAGAGCAGCTACTCTCAGTTGCTTAGTTATTGTTGTTAAAAGTTGCTTAATTCCGCATGGACTGAGATATCCGAGTTAGCTTTCTCTTTAGCATTGCTCTTTAGCATTAGCTTTGCATTGCGTCGTGTTAAATGTTCTTAGTAGTTTGAAACAGGGCTTAATTTCTAAAATTAGAAGTGCCGGAGCCTTATGGAAGGCCGTCAGCAAAGAGGGTTTGGTTTATTTAATTATGGCAAAGCACACTAGGGTTATCTGCTTAAATGAAGGGATGCCTTCGTGGAGGACTTTTTAAGGGAAACTGGCTCGTATACACGTTACACATGGGGAAAAGCACGAAAACCCTCATGCAGCCAGCCCGTTCGCGGGATTCGAACCTCGGACCGAACTACCAGTGTTCAGCGACTTTACCGCTCGGCCACTAGTGGGCCCAGCAAAGAGGAACAGAAGTAAATAAATAAATAAAATGACTTTTATTTATTTATTTACTACTGTAAATTAATTAAAATCATTAATAATTTTAAAATTAAATAGTTAATTATTAGCAAATTAATCAATAATTATCTAATTAATATTAATAATTAATATTTATCCATTATTATTTATTTAAATGCTTAAAGTAAATTAAATAAAAAATGCATTTAAATAAATTTTAAATGCTTAAAGTAATTAAAGAATTCAAATTAAATAAAATGTTAAGAGATAAACTAAAATTTAATAAGCGATTTTTAATACAATTTTATTGCAAAAAATACAATTTTCGAGATCAAATTTCTACCGAAATTGTTGTTCACTTACATAAAAGAAGTGACGGAGTTATTTAGGGCTCCGGAGCAATTTAAGCTCTGTTTTGAAGAGTAACTGTGTGATATGGCCAATGAAAGCCACGTTGTGCTTAAGACTATCAGAATTATTTAATCGGATTCGAGTAGATCCCATAACATTAACCAGGCTTCGAATTCAGCCAGAATGCAACAAAGCCTGCCTCCTGTAATTCTTAATTTTCCAGTGAAATCGTAATTCCGGTCGGAGTACCAAACAGCGTGATGTTCGCACTTATTTTTGAAACTGAATCAGAGTACTAACAGAAAATTCACTTATTATAGGAATATTTTATTTGAGAGTTCTAAAGCTGTTACTAATACCAGCTACTGAACTTATGTCTCATTTCCTTAGAAGGGAAAAGCGAAATATGCAGAAGACCTTGCACAACTGAAGAAGAAAACCTTCATGTTTAACTGCGATCTTATCAGGCATTTTGGTACTATTCTGTTTTGAGTGCTGTAAGAAAATTGCAACGAAAATGTATGCGCAAAAGCTCCAAATCTAGCAAACGCGCCCATTGAACAGCGCGCGAAATATAGCGTAAGCGTTGATTTCAGATTGCGTTAAGTTTATATAGTTCTATATTTCTTAAGACGCCATTGAAATAATCGTTTTATTTTTAAATCCTTTTTTTGATTTTAAATCCTTTTTTGATATCCTATGGATTTAACAATTTGGAAATTGCCCATGACGAAAAGTCGGCAATAGAATTTTCGGTAAAGTGCAAAATCACCCACTGCTTGACGCGTTTTTAAGAATTGCACGTACTCGGTATCCATGTGCACATCGATCTATTTTCACTTAAAAAAAAAAAAAAAAATTCCAGAATTGCACAAAAATGGCACTGCGCACACCCTTGACTTTATCTATGCACACATCGAGCTATTTTCACTTAAAAAGTAAAAGAAAATTCACAAAACACCAATTGTTGTAAAAAGTGGCAAACAAATAAGTGCGTGATTCTGCACTTTAACGAGAATATTTTCAAACAAAAAGGCATCATTCATTATAGAAAATTACGTTTGAACAACCAACGAGATGAAATTATGCTTTAGCGATAAGTCGGTAGCGAAATAGCGATGCAGGCATCCATTCAGTTATGTTTAGCAATTTTTATATAAATTATAATAATGATCTGAAATAGTTATTGACTCTTATGCTTCCATTCAGTCATGTTTAGCCTTTTTCATATAAATTACAATAATAAAAAAGTATTATATGAAATTAACCTAAAATAAAGTATTATATGAAATTAATCTAAATTAAAACATCAATCTTAAATAGTTATTTACTATTTTACTTCCTTTCTTGCCGCTATTATTAGGGTTGCCGCAATTTTTTTTGGCAGCATTGGCATCAACGATAATTTGGCGATTTTTTACGGCCCTCGAAACCGAATAGTACCATTACAAGGGAAAAGCGAAATATGCAGGAGAACTTGTACAACTGAAGAAGAAATTCTTCATGTTTAACTGCGATCTTATCAGGATGAAGCATTTTTATGAGCTGTAACCATCTGCTTGAGAAAACTTGAATCCTACTCATATCGTCAAATAGGCATTCGAATCCCAGAGAAGGCATGGATGTTTGTAAATGTATAATGTCTGTGCGGCAGAGGGGCACTCTAACTATGCGGCGAGCCGAAAGGCGTAGTCTTACAACTTGCCACGATGAATTTCGTGGGCTTGCTCTGGTGTTACTGTCAGATAAGTGAGATAAGTCACAATAACAACAATCCTCCAAATTTAAATACAGTGAAACTTTGCCATAGCGAACTTGCCTTATAATAAACATTTGGATATAACGAAAGAACTTTTTGGTGACATCCAATTTCCAATACACGTCATATTATTTTACACAGCGAACTTGCAACTGTAGGAAAATCGGATGTAATCAACTTTGTGGACATACTGGACTGAATTTTTTTTTTTTTTTTTTTTTTTTTTTTTTTTTTTTTTGTATTTTTCAAACGTTTTTCTAGAATTTCAGTAGCTTTCAACTGAAAAATTACTAAACCTTAAATTCATCTTGCTTAGGGAATTAAAGTAATAAGAAACACCATTAGATTACTGTTCTTTTTTTCCCCCCTTTACCCCCACATTTCCTGTGTTCTAAGCTAATGGCTACCCGTGGCACTTCAGCACTCAGTTCTTGAAAAACCAGAAAGCACAATTAACACAGATTAGGAGATTCTATTTCGTTACACACTGGTACAAAGAATCATTCACACAAAATGCTTGAATCGCTTGAGCTGGGGCGTACCTAGTGTTTTAAAGCCATTCACACTAAGGTTTGTTTAAGCTAACGGATACATCTGGCATAGATCAGATAGGCTTAACCGAACTTAAACAGCTTTTAAATTGTTGATAATTCTACAAATATTGCCTGCAGATTTTCTAAAGGCATAAAAACCTTAACCGGAAGATATGAACAACATAATTCGATCATTTTTAAAGCAAAAATGTACAATTTGCAAACATATAACAGTAAAGAAACTGAGATCACTGAGCCGGGTCACAGAGCGGATATATATATAAATATATTTATATATGTTTGGTGCGGCCGATTGCAACCAAAATACGAGGTGCACATCTACATGTTATAGCAGTCCTATATACAAAATTTCAATATTTTGAGGCTACTCGTTTTTCAGTTATGCGAGATACATACGTACAGACAATCCCGAAAAAGTCTCTTACCACGATAGAATAAATGCATTCTTTAAAATTCACTTTATTTGTTTACCATAGCGACACTCTGGCGCTAGGTTCACTTAATAGTGTTATATTTCGTTCATTTTATAACTCAGAATGCACAAAATTTATATCATTTAAAGAATTATCCAATCGTTGCCACATGTTCTATTCAAATACTATAATAAAGCTAGAACGATGTATAAAAGAAATTAAGCAAACAAAACAAAAAAGAAACAATTTTTCACAGACGATCGAGTATTTCTCATTCAATTAATTCAGTTCTCACTTCGCGACAAGGCAAAAATACATAAAAACTCAAAATATCTGCATTAAAAATTACGAAGTAAATCTTAAACAATTATTTCCTCGAAAACATTCCAGAAAGGAATAAGCATGATTTAATTCGCAATAATAAATGTAGGCGTTATCTTTGTTGTTGCGAAGCTACGTTTCTCTAGATTGGCAACAAATTCACTACTCTGCTGTTTCAAATGTAAACAAGCAATGGCCGCCATCAAAAAAATTATTAGGCTTAGCGGCACTTAAACAACTTTAAAATTGTTGATAATTCTAAAAATATTGCATACTGATTTACTACAGGCTAAAAACCTTAACCGGAAGATAAGAACAAAATATTTCAATTATTTTTAAAGCAAAAAATGTACAATTTACGAGTACAAACATATAAGAGTAAAGAAACCGAGATCACTGATCCTGGTAACAGAGTGGGTATATATATAAATTTATTTATATACGTTTGGCGTGGCCGATTGCAACCAAAATACGAGGTGCTAAAACACATGTTATAGTAGTCCTATATACAAAATTTCAACGTTCTGAGGCTACTCGTTTTTGAGTTATGCGAGATACATACGTCCAGACACTCCGAAAAATTCTCTTCAGAATTCATTTTAAAGCTGTTTTATAATTTTTTTGGAAGAAAAGAGTCTTTTTATTGTGTCCCTACGTACAGATGTCACGCAAAAACATCGTTAAATTTCATTCGAAAGCGGCCAAAATGGATATTTTCGTTGAAATATGCTGCCTGAAACTTTTCGCGATTACAATACTTCCTTTTTACTTCATTCAGGAAAGTAAAAATGCAGCAATTTCACATATAATTTCACTAAAATTATCTATCTGTACAAAATTCGTAATAATACATATTTTTTTGACTAATTTCCTATTAAGAGTAATTCCTATTAAGAATAGTTTTTGCCCTAAAAACCGAAAATGGTCCATAAATAAAAATATTAATTCAGTTTGTCATTACACTCTTTTTTTTTTTTTTCAATTCTCTTTCATTTCATTTGAAATTCAAACTGTCCATCAAAATAGCGACTCCTTTTATCCCAAAATCTGCCTAACTCCGATTTCGAATCCATGACACCGACTCCACAGCCCTGTTTGTTAAAATGGGGGAACAAAACGAAAGTTTAATAATTACTGTGGACAACATTCTTATTGAAATCAGCGCTAGAGTCACAAAAGTTACTGACTTCCATTTTGTCTGCAGTAGACGAAGCGAGATAGGAAACCCAGGGATAAATAGTCCTGTAGGAAACCACAAAAATCCTTCATTCTTTCCTCAGCCAATAGAAAAGCGGTAGGTGGAGCGAATGTAAATTTGAGAGAAATTATGATAGCCAAAACTGGCCTTGCTGCTTGCCTCTTTATTGATAACGCCAAAGCGTAAAGGGCGCTAATAACTTATCGCGTATGTTCCTTTTTTGTTTTTCCTAATCATTCACAATGTCACAGCATTTGTCATTGTCGTTTAGCCGTTGGAGCAGTGGTTTTCAATCTTTTGACTAGCACGTACCATCTAAGCAAAAACTGAAAATCACCACTGCATTTTTCAAAGATTTTATTTCAATTTTTCAATAGAAATATTATTAAAATAATTAATTTTGCCATCTGCGCATCCTATTGGCTATTTGTACTAAATATACACTCATAAAAAATAATTAGATTAAAAATTAGTTACCACTTTAATTATCAAAATTTAAGTTATAATACTTTAATTCTAAAATTCAGTGAGAAATTTGGGTCTGTTTAAGAGAGAGATCAGTTTCTTTATGTCTGGACTTATTTCACTTATTTTTAACCGTAAATTAGGTTCTATTTTAAAATTGGTTCTGTATTTATTTTCCAAACATAAAATGGAAGAAAATCCTTGTGCAAAAAAGCAATAACAGTTTAATAGCTTTATTTGTGTTGGAACTTTTCATAGTATAGAGGGCGCTGTTGCGCCGAAAGAATTTTTCTGTGTTTACATTATGTAACTGTAGGTTCGCCGTTGCGATGTGTCTCTATTACTGTGATATTTTTTGGTGTTTTCATTAAATATAAATGATAGATATCGTCATGTATTTTTTAATACCAAATCAAGATCAAAATTTGACTGATGCAAACTCGTCGACACAAAAATAGCGTTCGAACAAGAATCGTCAAGTGTTATACTCGCCTTTCAAACTTCGCATTCGTATCCTTAATCGCTTCGTAATAATTTGAAATAACTTTAAATTCTTTTTTCGGTTCAACCAAAAGTTAACAAGTGTGCTATTTTTGAAATCGTGAGTTAGTGTTCGATCCCAGGAAATTCCTATTGATTGTTCTTTTTCTTCCCGAGATAAAATTTCAGGTAGATTTGAGTAAAATGGATTTCTATTCCAATTTTTCTTTTTCATAATTCTTGTGAAAATACATGTTGAAATTATTCATTAATGAAAAACAATGATTTTTAATGCCAGATGCTAATTCTTTTCTTATATGGAAATTACTTTCTAAAAGTGGTAAAAAGCTTAAAATATTATTATCCAATTATTTGATTGTTAGCTCGAGTTTTTTTTTTTTTTTTAATCATTGCATTTATTTTATCTCTAATAGTAAACAAATTAACACTTCTTTCTTGTAGTCCTAAACTTAATTCATTTAACATTCCAAAAATATCAGTTAAATATGCTAAACTTGCCAATCACAATTCACTAAATAAACATTTTGCAATCCAAATTTTGAATCACAGAGAAAAATAAATAATTATCTATAAATAATTTTCGTTTTCTTTTCAATATTCTTAATGATTTTAAGTATTCTTAATGTTGAAGTATTTAACTTAAAACATTCTGCTTATTTATTTTCATATTTATTTAATTTTGGGATTTAGTAATTAAAATATTTTGTTTCTCTGTGTACCACTTATTTTTCTCTTCCGTACCACCAGTGGTACACGTACCATCGGCTAAATCGCTGGTCTATACCATTTAGCAAAATCTGCTCAATCTGAATCCTACCACTACGTGGTAAACATTTATCTCCGTTGCCTGCGTATATTTACAGCTCATAAAGAATCATACATGAGAGAAACACACACAATTGTTGATGGCTATAAATCTTGACGGTCAGTGATAATAATATGATTATTTTTCTCAAGAACATCGCAGTTTTAATACCGAAATCTACGTGATCGTATCATACTGCCTCATATCCTTCTCATCTGTACTGGTAGTTCGGTCCGAGGTTCGAATCCCGCGAACGGGCTGGCTGCATGGGTGTTTTCGGGGTTTTCCCCATGTGTAACGTGTATACGAACCATTTTCCCTTAGAAAGTCCTCCACGAAGGCATCCCTCCCCTTAGGCAGATAGCCCTCGAGGCTTTGCCGTAATTAAATAACCTAACTTAACCTAACCTTTTCATCTGTCACTTGGCGCATGAGCGGACTTTCAGGCTGATGGCCTTTATACATACGTACTGCACTTTGATATAACGATATTTCGATTCTACGACTCAAATTATGCCAATCTGCCAAGCTTTCTAAAAATCGCACGAGTAGTTTTTAAAAAATTAGCTCTCAAAATTTTAGCTCCTCAATGATAATTAAAATTTGGCATATATTTGATAACCCGTCTTTTTTTTTTTTTTTTTTTTTATTATTAAACTTGTTTTATTCTTTCTTTCACATTTCGAAATTTGGGTTCAGCCCAAACAAAATTTGCTCATTTTTTATGATTTGTTTTTAAAATTTGCTTTTTTAAATAATTTTTATAAATTTTTCGAAAAAACGTTTACTATCATCTTAAAGCGTATGTATTTCTAAACATACCTGCAAAAATTAGTGTTTTTTATTCAAAATTTTCTAAGATATGCGTGAATTTATATACTGACGCGTTTTGAAATTTGGCATATTTGTTATAGGTGATAATAACGCCAAATGTAGTTTACGCAGTTTGTTAAAATTATTTGAAAGTATGAAAGATGACTTTTTTCCCGCTCCTCTGCAATGAAAAAAAAGGGAAGGTAAGTAGGTTAAAAAGTTCGCCAAGTGAACTAACTGTTCTTGGCGTAAATTGCAAATATACACCAACTTAAATTTCTGATTTTTCCGTAAATTTCACACCAAATTTTACAAAATCTGATATTTCAGCATATTTTGAGTCGCAGAACCGAAATATGGGGGAAAAAAAAAAAAAAAAAATGGCATGCCATTTCAGAAAAAGTCCGATTTTTGTGTCAAAATACCTATGTTAGAATGATACTATATATAAATCTAATATATATCCTAAATATAATAATTCAAGTTGTCATTAGTTTTTTTTTTTTTTTTTTTTAATTTTATTTCAATTTCAAACTGTCTGGCCCTTGAATTGCGTCAACTGGCCCAGTAGAACGGGAGATATAGAACTGTCCTCCCCCCTCCCCCGTAGTGTACATACCTTCATATAATACAGCTATATGAAATATGTCCTTCTTTGGTACAAATGACCTATATAAAACACATTTAGTACATGCCTTTTATTATTAAACATTTTACACGTCTTTATTATTAAAAACACTTTTTTCCCAGTTACGCCACATAACATTCCACAAAAGTATCGCAGCATATTTAAAAACGCCATATCTTTAGTGTTCCCGATAAAATGTCATTGCATTACATTTTTCTATATTCGATGTATTAATGTTTCAAAAATAATGCATCACTATAAAATTTCCTGGTAATACTCTTTTATCTGAAAAGATATATATGACGACATACCTCTGACAATGAGTCTCATGAGAGCATGAAGACTCAAAGATCGTCTACCTTCATAGTATGCTTCATAAATACCAGAATCAGAAACGTTCAGATCATTCAGCTCAATTTTCAAGTGATCGTCCCACTCAGGAAGTTCGACGCCATTATGCCGCCATTTTACAGTTAGATTTAATTTTTTGGTAACGTTCACTTCCAGTTGTACGCTGTCTCTGAAGTTCGCTACATTGTACGGAGACAAAGCATCCAATTCAGCTGAAAGAAACAATTTTAGTATTATTTGAGAAAGTTAAAATATAGAATTACATACATAAAGAAAGAGGAATATGTCAACAAAATTCAAAAGTGCTTGTTTTGTAACATAGCATTTCTTACATTAGAAAAGGCGGTAAAAGTTTACAATTGGGTGCCCCTTGTTTTTGGCGATTCTTTTTTGACGCCAAGATAGGCGCCAGAAAGGCACAATTTCAAGATGGCCGCTACACAAAACCAAAATAAGAAGTCAAAGAATTGCACAAACTCTGTGTCCATGTACACATCGATCTGTTTTCACTTAATAAAACATCCTAAAATTGCACAAACTAGGCATTGCACGCTGCCTTAAATTTGTCCATGTACACATCTATTTTCATTTAAATAAAATCAGGAAGCTAAAACAGTCATGGTAGCCAGAAGTGAGGTTTCATGGCCAAAATTTTAAACAAATCGTCGCTAATCGAATAGGCACCCAATTCTACACTAAAGCCGAAAAGGCGAATGTGTGTGCAGTGCCGCAGTTAGTTGATCAATGTTCATGTTTACAGTATACTAAGTGTTGCCACACTTTTTTGCCATTTTCGCTATACTGTTTATATTTGACATGTACATCCATAAAGTTATCTGTGTGATTGATATATCAATCACGATCTGTTCTGAATACCTCCACTGGGAAAAATTGTTACTATTCGCTGTTGTAAAAAATCTGTTCTGTAAACATGACTTCCTTGTACGGAATATTAAATTATGCGCATTTTTTGCTGCATTTCATTTAAACTTATTTCCTCGAATTTCATCAGAGATATATTTCTCACTCAATTAATTCAGTTCTCCCCTCCCGACAAGGCAAAAATACATAAAGCCTCAAAATATTTTTATTAAAAATTTAAAAACGTAGAAAAACATAAAACATAAATACAATTAAAACAATTTAAAGACCAGCTTTTACAACTAAGGTTAGAGTTTCTACACAAAACAAGCAAATCGGCCAGCAGGGAAGAAGGCAGATATTTCGGGTGCACACAAATGAAAGTTGACTTTTGGTCTCACTTGGCAAAAAGACACTGAAGTCGTAGAAACTGACTTAATTTGTTGTGGACGCTAAAATGGGTCAATATATGGAATAATTTAAAAACTTTATTTTAATAACCAGAATGGATTATTCATGATTTAATTCGCAATAATAAAGAACACGTTAACTTTGTTTTTGCGAAGCTTAGTTTCTCTAGATTGGCAACAAATCCATTATTCTGCTACGTTTCAAATGTAAACAAATATGGCAGCTATGGTAAACAAAAAATCAGGCTTAGCTGCACTTAAACAATATTTAAATTGTTGATAAATTCTACAACTATTGCGTGGAAGTTAACTAAAGGCATAAAAACCTTAACCAGAAGATAAGAATAAAGTAACTCAATCATTTTTAAAGCAAAATGTGCAATTTACCAACATATAAGAATAAAAAAAAAAAACTGAACTCGCCGAGCCGAGTAAGAGAGTAAGCGTATATATATACATATTTATGTATACTACAACTAAAAAGGGAGGTGCACAATTATATACAATAACAGTCCTACATACAAAGTTTGAACTTTGTGAGGCTACTCGTTTTTGAGTTATGCGCGATACATACATACATACGTACAGTGTAATGTATTTTGCAGTAATTCACGAAACAGGCAAACTTCTTATTAGAATATAAATTTTATTTCTAATTCACGAAGACAGATAATTTGAAGAAATTCTTTAGTGGAAAAACTTTCATACTACTACTAGCAGATAAAAACTTCAGAACTCTAATCTTTTTTAAAACAATATCTCACGTTGCTGAGCAAGGGTTACATAAGAGAAATATGGCGTTGCCACTTCAACAATAATTATATTTATTTATTAAATAACAAGATATTACAACAGACGCAACGGAAAAATCTTTTCTGAATTCATTTCAAATAAGTTTTATAATTCGTTTGGGGAAAACAAGTCTTTGTATTCTGTTCTTACGTACAGATGTCAAGAAAAAACATCGTTAAATTGCATAATAGAGGTCAAAATGAATATTTCCGTTGAAATATGGTACCCGGAATTTTTCGGGGTAATAATACTTCTTTTACTTCGTAAAAGGAAGTAAAAAGCAGTTTTTATAATTAAAATTAGAGTTTCTGTGCAAAAATAAGCAATTCGGCCAGCAGGCAAGAAGGCAAATATTTCGATGTACAAAACATAAAGTTTCTTTTTGCCCCACTCGGCAAAAGGACACTAAAGGTGAAGAAACTGATTTAATTCACTATTCTACTAAGTTTCAAATGTAAGCAAATATGGCTGCTATATTAAGCTTAGTCGCACTTAAGCAACTTTTAAATTGTTGATAATTCTATAACTACTGCATGCAGAATAACTAAAGGCTTAAAAACCTTAACCGGAACACAAGAAGAGTATAATTCAATCACTTTTAAAGCAAAAAATCCGCAATTTACAAATTATAAGAATAAAAAAAAACTGAGCTCACCGAGTCGAGTAACAGAGTGAGCAGATATATAAAGAAATTTAGAACCAATTTTTCCAAAGTTTCTTTCTTTATATATTTACTGACCTACTTTGAGAGGCATAATGCGGGAAAATTATTGGAAGGATTATAAATTTCCTATACATGTCCTTGGTCGAAATCATGAAATCCCGATTACGGAGGTTTGTTTTAAATGACGATAATAATCATGTTTTGCCAATGTCAAATTAAAAAAAAATTGGACAAACAGCGAAATCTAACTTTTAATATGATCTCTTCGTTCCTATACTTATATTTATTTACTCGTTATAAAAAAATAAAATCCAAGAAGATTGACTCCCGTAAGACAAAAATTAAGCGTAAGCAAATTTCAAAATTTGCAATTTTTGATGTCATTTTGGACTTGCCTCGAAAGATCGTTTAACTAAATTGGAATAATTGGAAGGAATAAGCCTAAATAAAGAGAAACAAAAAATACGGCCGTAAAAAAAAAGTCATGTGATGTCTTTTTTTTTTTTTTTTTTTTTCCCCTACCACCATAGTTATGCACATGCGAATTTTTTAAATAGCGAAGTGGAACAGCACCGAGAAAAGATGCAAGTTCTTGAACGGATGAGACAGACATAAAATTTGGGCACTTCTCCCGCTTTTCTGGCGTGCCTTCGTGGTGTAGTGGTTCTGCACACTGGGCCGGTATTCCAGAGATCCGTGATTCGATTCCCGGCGAAGGCGTTTACTAATTTTTCAGTTCTCCTACTTTCAAAAAAATACCTATTGTCTCTTCACCGTATAAAATGTCAATGTACTTACCTAAATTTGCAGGCGGAAGTTTGAGGGCTATAATTTTCGTTTCAACTTGATTTCTAACTACCTTGCATTGAAACGCTCCAAAACGGTTTAATTGATCTTCCTTAGGCATAAAGAGTATTCGAGCAAATACTGGATTTCCTTGCATGAATTGTTGAGAGGATTTTGGTAACTTGGGACCCTACATCAAAATAATAAATTCGTGATTATATTTTTCAATAACAAAGGACTGAAGAAGTTTATTACTTAAATGAGTCAAAGCAGCGTACATCAATCTGTGGTCCTAGCAAATTAAAAAAAAAATTCAAATTTTATATTACGAAAAAAAGGGCATATTTTTCATTTACACATACAAGTTTCGAGAGCATTTGGGCTAAAAATATTTAAAATTAAAAACAACAAAACTTTAGAATTTCCGATACACAGTCTCGCGCGTCGGAGATAAAAATGTTTTATTCCGTTCAGAGTGTTGCCACCGATCACTTTGAAATCGTTGAGTTTCTTAATCAAAAATTCGTTAAGGTTTAAAAAATATGAAATAGATAATAAAACAAATACCAAATTCGGTCTTCCAGGTGCCCATGTTCGGGTGGAGGACTACGCTATTAGGAATTTAATGGCTGTATGTACCGTTGTTATTTCACAATGCGAGAAACGTACATAGATTTATGCAGATTCTTCATTATTTAATTTCTTTAAATATAATACCGGGCGATAAAATTTGGTGGCAACAATTTGAAAAGTGAAAAGACGTTTGTAGTGAAACGCCACAGAATGCCAAAACAAAATTAATAGCTCTTCTAGGCTAACGCCCTTTGGGCTAATAAATTGATTAATCTTTTTACCAAAATTCGTAATTGGGAGTATTTATCGTTTGATAAAAAGGATTTATGAAATCTACATCTCCATATCTTCGAATAAAATTTATATCATAGTGTCAAATAGCTGCATTTTATTTATTTATTTATTTATTTTTTTTTTTTTAGATTTTTTTCGGAGAAATATTGGCATTCTTTTTTAATCGTAGCGAAATTTAATTGTAATTTATCTTAAAATCTTGAGGATTCTTTAAGTTTTTGCCGTAATAATCCTAATTAATTTAAAGGAAATGTGCTCGCGGGAAGAGTGAAATTACTTCGGGGGCCACCAGTTTGCGACCACTATCGTATATGCTGCCCAAGGCTTAGGTCCTGGTCGCCATATATCATGTACTCATACACATAATACAGAGGCTGTTCACACATTTTTTAGACGATGTACATTGTATTCACAAAACTAAATTGCATAAAATTCTTGTGTTTTAAATGTTCTATTTGACATCCCTTATTCTGAACTATCTTTCGACACCGCAATTTCCAGGATAATAATGCCTTTTGAAGTGGCAGAAGAGATATTTTATCCCATTCCTCCCGAACAGCTTTACAGAGTCCTGTTAGGGTTTTGGGACAACGTTTGGATAATGCAGTTTTTAAAAGTCCGAAAGCACAAAAATCCATAAGTGACACATCGGGAGATTGAGTAGGGATATCAGTGAAGGGTATGGCCTCGATACCAGTTTTTTGTGTTCCATTTCTTTTAGGAAATTTACGGTGGATTTTGATGTGTCACTGCTAGATTTGTCCTGATGGAGTCTCACAAATGGGTGGCACTGTGGGTAAAGCGATGGTATTTCATTCAGAAACATTGGCGATAAAATATGTTCCTGATAGTATTTGGAGTTAATCTTGACATTTTTTTTTTTGCACTCTCTTTATTTTTAAATTGTCATGATAAGAAAAACCAGCAACAATCATGAATCCCTTAGAAAAACTTTCTTTCGATTCTTTGAACCATGTACTTAAATTTTTTCTCGCCTTTCATGATAATAAATGGCTCTTTTTCTGTTACAATCATTTAAATACACCCATGCTTCATCTATTGTGACAATTGTTTTCCATTTTTCTTTGGATAAGTGTTTCTCATATATAATTCTGCAGCGTGTCCTGCGTCGAGCGATATGCTTTGGAAGAAGACGATGCACATTGCGTTTTTTCGCTTTCTTAAGATTTAAATCAACGTTTATCATTTTGTTTACAGTGGACACCGAGCATTTCAATGATTTTGCAACTGTCCTTTGACTAGGGGGATTTTCTTTCAACATTAAACAACGTACCTTTGCAATAGTCGAAGATGTCCGTTTTTTCCTTGGATACTTGTTTGGAATTTTTGTCCCCTTTGAGGCTCGAATTTGACGTTTTTTCACTTTCTTGTTGATGATATTACCTATCGACGCTTTAGATATCACAAAACCATGACTCTCACATCGTTTTTGGATAACGGAGTAGGCATATTTCTCATCGGAAAGAGCGTAAATGTAGCTTTCGAACCACTACTTTGTTAAATTTGCCATTTTGAATACAAACAAAACTTTCAAGCCACAGACGATAATTTTGACTTTTAAAAACATAGTACAATTGCAATTACTTCTTTTGCAGCAAACGATTTTTTATTACCGCTTACCAAAATCGTCTAAAAAATGTGCGAACAGCCTCTGTATACGTGCAACAATAGCTAAGAGCACACAGCAATCCTTGTGCTCTTGGCTACGATAAATTCGTTGCCTTGTTCTCTTCCAAGTGAGATAAGTAGTAAGAAGAACAGGAAGTAGATCAGGAAATATGCCTAGTTAAAAATAAAAACTTCTTTTCAAGTACAGACGAAAAAAACCAAAAAAAAAAAAAAAAATTTACTAAATATTTATAAAACGCGAAATAAAAGTAGGCAGAAGTGGTTTAAAAATCGAGATGGCATGGTATTTCAAAGGAATTCAGAATAAATCGGACTTACCTGCCCAGTATCCAGTAATCTGGAAAACTTGATTTTTTTGTGATTGTCATCACTTAAGCACTGTATTATGGACCTCATGTTAGGCTGCAGTCTGCCCCATACATTTTGCAACGTAAAATTTTCATCAAACTGACCTGTTAAAAATTTCAAGGTTTTTTAAACAGGAGTACATACACATGCATTTTCGTTGCACTTATGAAGTTAAATATAATAAAAAAAATTTTATATGAAAGAAAAAATAATTTCTGCTTTCTGTGGTGATTTGTTGGTTATTTTTGGAATCCGGTGAGATGAAAAATTAGCAACCGCCTTCGCCAGGAATCGAACCACGGACCTCTCGAAATACCGGCCCAGTGTGCAGAACCACTGCACCACGAAGGCACGCTAGGAAAGCGGGAGAAATATCTTATAACATACCATATTTCAAAGTATTCCTTCGTCCTCGCATATTTTTCGCTCCATATTTATAGTACAAGATTCGTGTCCATAGGGGTCATTTTCGTTTTGCTAATGAATTAGGCCTTCATGGGCTCTGACGGATGAAACAGTATATCAAGCCCACCAGCGGTCGAGAGGTAAAGTCGCTGAACACTGGTAGTTGCTGTTGTCTTGCCCATATTATGTGGAACAATGGTTGCCAGAACTTGCTCCAAAGAGTGGTAGCAAAGAAAGTCTATGTAAAGAAGGAAAGGCTCCATAGACGTAATGTAAACCAGTTTGTCTTCTACGCCGCTAGAAAAAAAAGGGACAATTCCGTCGCCAAGCGATTTGGCGATGGAACCTGTTGGCGAGAATTTCCCGCTTTGTGATGTACCTGGCCGAGATTTTTCCACCTCCAGGAAATTGAGGAACAGGGGTTAAGATGAATCGTTCTTTGACTTTTCGCGATAATTTAAACTCGAATTTTCGTGCTTTTTTACTTTACTAGTTGAACTTGCATGATCCATATCGCAGTTTGATGCCTGATTTTATATCTGTCAATATGTAGGGGAAAAAAATGGAGTCACACAGCTTTAAACTTTTGATCCGTCGAACCTGGTGGAACTTCGACATCAGCTTCGAGCTTTGGCTCATTTTGGCGACAGATATTTCACGCATGCGCAGTTGTGTCCCTTTTCGTTCGGAGGGAGCCACTTCTGCTGCTGCGAAGCTTTCCTTCTTAACAATACATATTCTTTGGTGGTAACACTTCTATTCTCCCTCTCCCCCAGTTTTGAAGGAGAGCACTACGGGGGAGGGGGAATCCGGAGGTCTCCCACCCTTTCCCCTTCCACCAAATCCACACGACAGTACTTTCGGCTCGCCGCCTATTTAGAGTGCTGCCATGACGCACGGACACTACACATTTACAAACATCCATGTCTTCTCCAGGATTCGAACTCGGGGCCTTCGATACCGTAAGTAGGCTCCCTAACCACTATAACCGAGCGACAACACTGGTAGTTTAGTCTGGGACTCAAATCCCTGAGAATAGGCTGGCTGCGGCGTTTTAGTGGGTTTTTTTCCCATCTATAATATGTGTATAGGAGTTAGTTTTCCTTAGAAAGTCCCCCACGAAGGCACCTTCTCCATGGGGAGATAGCCCTAGTGTGGTTTGCAGTAATTAAATAAATCGAAACAGATGGAACAATAATAGTGCAGAGCTTCAAGAAGACGAGGATATCTAATACTTTTGATGGTTCGAGAAAATAAACGATGCAAAGATGCATCGGAGACGATTGCAACGATGGATGATTCCGACTATTTGCAAGCTGTAGCTGATCACACCAAGAGCAGATCCAGAAGCATTAAATGACTGGAAGCATACGGAGCAGCAATAAGTAATATGTGTGTGTGGGATTATGGCAAAGCCTCGAGGGCTCTCTGTCTAAGGGGAGGAATGCCTTCGTGGAGGACTTTCTAAGGTAAACTGGCTCGTATACATGTCACACATGAGGAAAACCACGAAAACACCCATGCAGCCAGACCGTCCACGGGATTCGAACCTCAGACCGAACTACCAGTGTTCAGCGACTTTACCGCTCGGCCGCTGGTGGGCCTAGCAATATGTAATAAGACAGCGCTAAAATTCAAGGCACATGGAAGTCGAAATGAAGATATTTTATTAAATATTATAATACATTCTTACTGGAATGAAAGTGGGTTCGATTCTAGGCGAACAGGCTAGCTGCGTGCGGTCCTTTTCACCTTGTGTAACGTGTACGAGCACCTTGTGTAACGTGTACGAGCACCTTGTGTAACGTATACGTACACCTTGTGTACGTATGGTGTAACGTATACGAGCCAGCATCCCTTAGCCCTCAACGAAGGTATCCCTTCCCTTAGGCAGATAGCCCTTGCATGCTTTGCCATAATTAAATAGCTCCAATACTTGATTGTAAGTTTTTTTTAAATAAATAATATTCTTGTAGCTACCGGTAGTTTATTTGAGAATACTTTTCATCTGTTTTCTTTGTAACCGTGTCCTTCGAAATAAAATTATTCCTGTAATTTTCCTTTAGCTATTTTGGTCCGATAAAATTAGTAAAAACAATCTGGATGTGAACAAACCCTACATGACTTCCTTGTATGGCTTATTAAGTTATGCTCATTTTCCCTACATTTCATTTAAACTTATTTCTTCGAATTTCATTAGAGATGTATTTCTCATTCAATTAATTCAGTTCTGACTTCGCGGCAAAGAGAAAATACATAAAATCTCAAAATATCTTCGTTAAAAATTATAGAGCATAAAACACTAAATATACAGAAAAGCATAAAACATTAAATACAGTTAAAACAGTTTTAAAAGAATTGCTGTTAAAATTAGGGTTTTTACGCGCAGAAAAAAATGCAATTCGGCCTGCAGACAAGAAGGCAGATTTCTCTGTGCACAAAACTGAAAGTTTATTTTTGGTCTCATTCGGCAAAAAGACACTGACTACAATCTTATCAGAGCTGGTGAAACCTAATAATGTGGCCTCAAGAGGCAGAAACACGCTCTGTCTTACAAACCAAAAACCTTAGCTTAAATACTCTTCTGACTGATTTGTATTTTTGGTGAGAAAACAAAAAGCAGAATTATATAGTAGAGGCTGAATTATAAATAACTAGTGAATGGAAAATAATAATACCGTACAAGTTAAGGCACCTTATAACTGTAGCAAACATACATGCCTTCATAAGGTATTTCTCCCACTTCCCAGGCGAGCCTTCGTAGTATAGTGGTTCTGCACACGGGGCCGGTATTCCAGAGGTCCGTGGTTCGATTCCCGGCGAAGGCGGTTGCATATTTTTCATTCCAATTAATCTAATGACTCTACAAGTGGCGCCTGAACTAAAAGGGTTGTGGATGATGATTCTCCGCACCAGGATTTGGCGACTAGGTCCCCTAAAACACTAGTCGCCCTTTAAAAAGGGGAGTATATAAGGTATTACTCCCACTTCCCTAGCGTGTCTTCGTGGTGTAACGGTAGCACGCTGGGCCCGTATTCCAGAGGTCCGTGGTTCGATTCCCGGCGAAGGCGGTTGCATCTGGTCACCGATTAATGTAGCCTTACTGGAAATTTTAGAAATACGGTAATAAAGTTCGAATAAATGCAACATCAAAGCAGTGTATATTTTGTGATACACATAATACATAAAAACAAAATATATTTTCGCTTGTGCACTGTTAATTAAAATAAAAAAGTTCAGTTTGAAAAAGCATTTCAAAGTCAAGTTTAAAATGCATTTCGAAAGTCATAAAAATGTTTCCCTGAGTCGTATAGAGAAACATACAGAAATATAACAGACGTGTTTAAGTTATTCACTATCCCTTTACATTTATTATAAAGTGCAATAAAAGAAAATAACAACAGAACATAAACGTGAGACTTTGCTTCTATAAATGCTGCACATAAGACACACATAAGAACATACTGATGAGATAGATGTACTATAGTGAAGCGCATCAATGAGAAACGACAACACCAGTTTTTACAATTTTGATCGTAGAAAAAATTATTTTCTCTTCAGTATCACTTGCAATAGAAAATAATGCAAAAAATCTCTTCTGTATTTACAGACACATTCACTTGAGAAATAATCAGAGTCGGTAAAAGTAGGCTAACAACAGGCCAGGCTTTTGAGGAAACACGTCCAAGTAAAGCATAAAATTAGACAACGCAATAATTTGTGTTTGGCGTAGATTTTAGTCCCAGACTATATTCATTTGGTAGGCAAACAAGTGCAGGTTTCTCTTAAATACATTCAGCAACCTTATATACATTGTCTCAGAAAAATGAAAGCCCGCTATAATTATTATTGTTTTTTTTAAGTAATAGGAGAAAAGCTTTGAAAGAAAATAATGTAGAATACTTTAAATACATATCGTATTTAAAGTATTCTCCCTTTATACCAAATAAATTTGAAAAAATTAAATAGTAATTTTAAAAAAATAACGTTTTAGGCTAAAATGGGAAAAAAAAAAAAATAACACAAAATTAATCTGATATTTTCATAATTTCTTATTAAAATCGTCTGCAATAAATAAAAAAAGATATCTTATGGTTTTAGTTTGGATAAAGATGCTAGGCAAAAATCTAAAAATCGTTTGCTTGTATAATTCGAATTTTCCTTTTAGAAAATATTCGTTATTTTAATGTTTTCTTGCGATGGTTCGGTCACGAAAGAGACCATCGTTAGAAACCCGCAGATTAGTTATGATTTGCCTCAAAAGAAAGGGAAACCTATTAAAAATTGCCTATTTACTTAATTTAAGTGATTCTACAGTTTTCGATATTTTTAAGCGTTATAAAATATAGAATCGCATTCATAACAAAAGACCTAGAAGATCATCGAAGTTATCTAATGGAATGAAAAGTTTATTCTACGGAATATAAAAAGAATCCAAGATTGAGTGCCTCTAAACTTGTTCCAGAACTTTTTGAATTATACGGAATATGTATAAATATAGAAACTGTAAGAAGAGTAATACGATCTGCAGGATATCATGAGATAGCATGGAGGTAGGAAGTAAGATGGAGTTGCCCTAAACAAGTTCCCCCGTACCCTGCTCTGAAGCACCGGCGATCCCTACGTGGTGACCAAAACATTGGGTCATTTACCATTGAGTTCAATGGGATTTGACGCGTTCGGATGAAAATATTTTGTAATGACGTCGTAAATATACATATAAATGTATATATTTTCTTTTTCTACAACACTTCAGAGTCCTAAGTATGTGAAAACAACATATTTTTAAACAACATTTCATTCTGAACGGAATTAAATGCTATACTTTTCACAGGACAGTTTTCTCAGAAGGGTTTAATTTGAATGAAGTATTTTCACAAGTTTTCGTTAATTACATTAGAAAAAAAATTAAGGTAATTCGATTTTATTCGGGTAAGGTACAAAAATTAAGATCAAAGTTTATTGTATTATTAATATTAAAATTATGCATTATTTCTTTTCTATTTATAGAGCTTCTTCCTAAAATACTTTCTTAAATATGACATGATTTTTTGGCTTCTTTTAAATGGAAAAATGTAAGTCAATTTATAATTAATGCTCTATTCGGTTCATTTAAAATTAGAAAATTATTAGGAATTAGCGAAATACTTTAAATAGTACTTGACTTTCTCTGAACATTTCTGAAAGGGAATAAAATAAGTTTTTTTAAGTATTATTTAAAACTTGTAACTGAGTTATTATAAAATGTAAGGGGAATAATTCTTTTAATTATACTTATCAGATTTTTTTTTTTACTCTTCATTTCAACAATACATATTCCAAAACTCTTTATTACGTTCTTAAGTGCGCATCTCATAGCATTTGCTTTACAATACCTTTTAACAGATTGCTTTCCAATACGAACAATTCTTGCTTAAATAGTTTTATAACGTATTTGTCAACAGGATTTCAATTTATGTTTACAATTCAATATTAAGGTTATTATATTTTTAGATAACATTTATAATCATTATAAATTAGATACATTTAATTATTAGATTTCTTCACAGTACTTTCACAGTTGTTTATAAGTGAATAAATTCTTCATTTCAAATACATTTATTAATAATTTAATGAATATTTATGTATTTTATCAAAGGCAGATACATGCTTTTTGCAATAATATGCAACAATAATATATGGATGTGAAAAAAGTTTGTTTTATTTAAAACATTTTGGCATTTGGAAAATAAAATAAAAGTAGCGAATACTCTATCAAGGGTATAGAAAGACGTATACAATTTTAAATGTACCGTAAGGTATTTTTCATTCTTTAAGCATAACATTTTTCTTGAAATCTATATTTTTGTAGTTCAACAGCTTAGAATTTTATAAAACAAATTCATAATCAAAATCGCGCTGTTGTTAGTTATCGAAAAATAACCAAGATGCGATTTTTGCGTAAATGTCACTAAACTATACAAATTGCTATTATCCATCACACTATGAATGTTTCTTTCATGCGAAAGTGTCTCTTTTTCGATTTGTATGGAATTATCGTGTGTCGAATACTATCAGAACCGTGTCAAGCGAGCTTCTGAATGTAAACAAAGAACACCCCATCTGGTGACCCAAGCTTCAAAGTAGTGCTTCACTTCTAGTGCCGACTGGCCCCTCCTTCCTTTCCTACCTCCATGTGAGATAGTAGCCAGAAAGATATTTTACACCACAGGGAAAAAAATAAAATAAATAAATAAATAAATAAATAAATAAAAATTTAAAAAAAAAAGAGAAAACTTGCTTTTGCTTTCGCAAAATCGATGAAACAAAATGCAGCCGACTACTGGAAAATGTTGTTTGCTGGTGAAAGCAAATTTAACATCTTCGACTCATCCGGACGAGCGCTGGTATGGAAAAAACCCAAAGAAGAATTTCGGAATCAAAACTTAATACCAAGTGTTAAACACAATGGAGGAGGAGTTAAGGTATGATAATCTATGGCACATTCCGTTGTTGGTAATATAGAATTTATAGATGGTATTATGGATCAGTAAAAGTACCTTTACATCTTGAAGCAAAATATGGTGGCGTCAGCACAAAAACTTAATATACGAAATAGTTTTAAATTCTACCAGGGCAATGATCCAAAGCAGACTGCCCTCAGTGTTATACTCTGGTTTATATACTCAGTGTTATACTCTATATATATGCCTTCAGTGTTATACTCAGTGTTATACTCTATATAAGCTTCCAGAAGTAATTAAAGGCTTCGTCCAATCGCCAAATCTTAATCCTATTGAACATATTTGCCAGGAACTAGAATCGAAAATTCGAAAACAGAGGGTATCTGCGCGGCAGGAGCTGAAAGCAGTGATTCAAGAAAAGTGGCGTAAATTAAGTTCAAAAATAACGAAGAAAGTTTTGGAGTCAGTGCCCAGAATATTGCAATTTATTTGCAATCTCAAACTTTGCAATTTAATTAGAAGCAAATTATTAAAATTTATTATTATTTATTAAAGAAATTTATTATTAAGAAGCAAAAGCAATGTAATTTTTTTTTTTTTTCATTTTCGGCTGTTACGAAAAGTGTCCGATTATTATTATATTTATTATTATATTATTATCTATATTTTGCCTTATTAAATAAACGATATTGATCTTCGAATTTAATTTTCATCTTTTCGAAAATGTATTTACTATAAAAAGTCTTGAATATATATATATAAACAAAATAAAAACCTTTCTTTTTGTTTTAATTTATTTTAATTTTTATATTCATTAAAGAATACAAAAATTCAAAGTTTCCGATCATTTCTGCGAGCCACTGTTCTTCGCATCTTCGGTTATTCAAAAGGCAGTCTTAAATTTATTGATGGCGTAATTTTTTAGTACAGATACATTGATATTTTGCAGTGCAATTTGAAATCATCGGGGCAAAACTCAAGTTGTAAAATAAATCCGAATGCTCTAAGCATATTGAAATGGGTACGAGACACTAGCTGCGGTTTAAATGTCATATAATATTCAAAACGCTATTTCAATGTCCACACTACTGTAAATAATGGCTGAATGACTAACTAATTATTAGATATATACGAAAGGAATGGTGTATAAAATTCTAAAACATTTATTTTTAAAACAATAATTGAAATTAGTGATACAAGACGACAGCAGGGGGGGGGGAAGTAACTCTGAAAAGTTTCAGATATTAAATTACGTCCAAAGGGGCGTTTTTTTAACATTTTGTCTGTTACCTTTATTTATTAAATGTCACGTTTTTCGCACTTAAATTATAGAATTCAGTTCAAAAGCAATATCCCAAAATAGTTTTAAATTGAGCATATCCTTTAGAATTTCCAATACACAGTCTCACGCGCTGGAGATAAAAATGTTTTTTCTGCACAAGTTGCATGGCTGGCTTTGAAATCCTTGAGTTTGTTAATCAAAAATTCGTTAAAGTTTTACAAAATATGAAACCAATAATAAAATAAATTCCAAATTTCAAATTTGGGTTTCCGGATATCCATATTCGTAGTAGGATTACGTCATTCAAAATTCGATGGCTGTATGTTTTATCACAATGCGAGAAATATGCATACATTTATGCAGATTTTTTCATTAATTAATTTCTTCCAATATAATGCAGAATTCTAACATTAGGTGGCAACAGTTTGAAAAGTGAAACGGACATTTATAGTGAATCCACGCAAAATCGCAAAACGAAAACAATAGTCCTTCAGGGACAAAGCCTCTTTGGGCTAAAAATTAGGCTTGGATTGACAAAATATCCAATTGAATCTACCTAAAAAATGTCACATGATATTTTCAAAACGAACAACAAACGAATAAAATATTAGAAAACATTCAAGAAAGAAGCTATTTGTTTTTATTTGATAAAATAATTAAGCATCTGATTGATTTTACGACATGCCTTTCCCGCTCAAAGAAGAAATTATGCGTTTAGGTAAATATATTTATTAAAAACATATTTATTAACAACTATAAAAATTTTTACATAAATGCATAGAAGGCAACGTATTATGTAAGCCTAGTTCTAATATTATAAACTTTCATGTAAATTCTTCTACGTTAACAAATTTTATCCACTCTGTATATGTAAGCCCACCAGCGGCCGAGCGGTAAAGTCGCTGAACACTGGTAGTTCGGTCTGAGGTTCGAATCCCGCGAACGGGCTGGCTGCATGGGTGTTTTCGTGGTTTTCCCCATGTGCAACGTGTATACGAGCCATTTCCCTTAGAAAGTCCTCCACGAAGGCATCCCTCCCCTTAGGCAGATAGCCCTAGTGTGCTTTGCCGTAATTAAATACACCACACCACACCACCTGTATACGTAAACCCCAGAATTACGATGACTTAAAACCTGATGAATTTTTTTAGCCATCCTGTATTTGCATCAGAAAAAAGATGCTAACGCAAAGAGCACGAAGAAGAAGATTTTGTTCGTAAACCGGTTTTATGTCTTAGATCATAATCTATTTGATTATAGAGATAGCTTAGAAACGTAGCTGATACTATTAAGAGATAGCTGACATAATACAAGTGAAATTTAATTCCAGATTTTTTACAGTTGAAATTAAATGTCACTAGCTTAGCTTAAATTTCATTTGTCGTAAAGTATACTCTTGATGACTTTTACTTCTAAGCCTTTTTCATTTAAATTGAGCTTTATATTTATAAAATCGATTTCTGTTAGAGAGCATGCACCACAAACTTTCAAACGATTATTAAAGAATTGCGAAACTAAACAAAAGCCAGACGAAGGGTGTACAGAGGCTGTTCGCACATTTCTTAGACGATTTTGGTAAGAGGTAATAAAAACTCGTTTGCTGCAAAAGAAGTAATTGCAATTGTACTATGTTTTTAAAAGTCAAAATTATCGTCTGTGGCTTGAAAGTTTTGTTTTTATTCAAAACGGCGAATTTATCAAAGCAGTGGTTCGAAGGCTACATTCACGGTCTTTCCGAAGAGAAATATGGATACTGCCTTATCCATAAACGATGTTGAGAGTCATGGTTTTGTGATATCTAAAGCATCGATAGGTCATATCATCAACAAGAAAGGAAAAAAACGTCAAATTGGAGCCTCAAGTGGGACAAAAATTCCAAACAAGTATCCAAGGAAAAAACGGACATCTTCGACTATTGCAAAGGTGCGTTGTTTCATGTTAAAAGAAAATCCCCGTAGTCAAAGGACAGTTGCAAAAGCATTAAAATGCTCGGTGTCCACTGTAAACAAAATGATAAACATTGAATTAAATCTTAAGAAAGCGAAAAAACGCAATGTGCATCGTCTTCTTCCAAAGCATATCGCTCAACGCAGGACACGCTGCAGAATTCTATATGAGAAACACTTATCCAAAGAAAAAAGGAAAACAATTGTCACAATAGATGAAGAATGAGTGTATTTAAATGATTGTAACAAAAAAGAGCCATTTATTATTATAAAAGAAGAGAAAAAATTTGAAGTACATGGTTCAAAGAATCGAAAGAAAGTTTATCTAAGGAATTCATAATTGTTGCTGGTTTTTCTTATAATGGCAAGTTAAAAATAAAGAGAGTGCAAACAAAATGTCAAGATTAACTCCAAATACTCTCAGGAACATGTTTCTGAATGAAATACCATCGCTTTACCCACAGTGCCATCCATCTGTGAGACTCCATCAGGACAAAGCTAGCAGTCATACATCAAAATCCACTGTAAATTTCCTAAAAGAAATGGAACAAAAAACTGGTATCAAGGCCATACCCTTCACTGATATCCCTACTAAATCTCCCGATGTGTCACCTATGGATTTTTGTGCTTTCGGACTTTTAAAAACTGCATTATCCAAACGTTGTTCCAAAACCCTAACAGGACTCTGAAAAGCTGTTCGGGAGGAATGGGATAGAATATCTCTTCTGCCACTTCAAAAGGCATTATTATCGTGGAAATTGCGGTGTCGAAAGATAGTTCAGAATAAGGGATGTGAAATAGAACATTTAAAACACAAGAATTTTGTGTAATTTAGTTTTGTGAATACAATATACATCGTCTAAAAAATGTGTGAACAGCCTCTGTATAAGACCCTTTTTATTCGAACACAAACTTAACAATTACCCCACTTGGGTTCAAAGCCGAGCACTTCTAGCTTAACAGAAATACATATGTTGAACAAATTCAAAAATATGGTAGATTAGCCTAACGGATCATTTAACGCGCAGGCAAGGCTCTGGTTTGTAGAAAACCGGCGAGACAATGCTGCATGTCTAGAAGCACTTAACGGCACTAAATCAAGTCGCTAATAATCATGGCACAACGTGGATTAGAATAGGCAGACACGCTCTAACAATAGCTTCCGAAACTCTTGCTTAAATAGCACATCTTTCTACCTTAATCTGAATAAACTCTGGCTAACTCATTTATATTCTGGCATGAAAAGAGATTAATAGGGAAAAGCTGACTTAAAATACACTATCAGTTAAAAATAAATAGATAAACCTCACAAGCTCAGTTTGAGATTCTCTGAAATATATCTTATAGATTAATCTAAAACCCATTCAAAGAAAACTGCATTTTACAAGTAATAGTTTTTAAAACATTTTAAATTGCTTTCGGAAACAAAATGTACCTACCTATTTTAATGATCTTATGCATACACTTTTGTGACACTGTCCATACTTTAATAATTATAAAATTCGATTATTTACATCCAAATAATATAAACAACAGAATATGCATAAAGCTTCAGTATTAGATTCTAGAAATACATATATTTCAGTTAACATATTATATCATTGTTTTAGCTACAAAACAACTTATATGACGCAGCATAGAGAATATTGCAAAACCCAATCATAACTAGATTTATCTAGCCAGAATGATGATAGACTTATTTTTTGGATATATTAAGAAAACTTTACTAAAGATACGACTTAAAATTCGAAATTAAAAGCTCTAAGATATAAAAAATGCCAAATAGTGCTTTACTGAACACTGACTATAGTATAGTATATAAGTATGTAGTGTATAAGAATATAAGATAGTATATAAGAATATAAGATATTATATAAGAATATAACTTTAAATTATGCCTTTGGGTGAGCTCAAAACCATATTTTTTTTAATATTGACTAAACTGCTAGTTAACCCTTTGACTACTAACAGGACGCTGTGCTCGTTGTACACAAATGAACACAGAGAAGAGAACAAATTTGAGTTGCCCAATGTTTTAGTGTTGAGTTATGCAAAGTTATTACCTTAGACCTAACGATGTAAGATCTATTTCATATAACAAAGTTTTCCAGAATAATATGTGGGCTTGAAAATTACATGTCAAAAAAATCCCAAATGTTAAATTTACCTTATTTATGACATATTTTGTTCACTTGGATAGAAAACGAGGTATTTTTTTTAATTCGTAGTCAAAGAGTTAGGCATTTTTGTTTAATTGCTATTGGCTCCCAATAATTTAATATTTTAAAGCATTGCTTAAATTTTTTGACGATATGTATTTAGACAGAAGGTAATTTTAGGTAAAAGTTAATTCCATTATAAATAATATTTTAAAGCATTGCTTAAATTTTTTGACGATATGTATTTAGACAGAAGGTAATTTTAGGTAAAAGTTAATTCCGAACTTTAAAACAACAAAACGATTCCTAAGTTAACCAATATTTATAAATAATTAAAACAAACAAACTAGCAAAAAAAGAATGCAAAGAAGTAGAAAATATAAGTTTGTGGATTTAAACATGTTTACTTTGATTTCTTGCAATAAAGAATCATTATGGTTGCATGAAAATTATCCTAAGCGTATGAACAGTAAAATAAGAGAAATAAAATTCTAAAAATACCAAAATTACAATATAAAAATATGTAAAGTATATAACATATTAAGTCATTTTTTTATTTATTATTAAAACTTTCTTATAAAAAAATTATCCTATGAGTATGAACAGTGAAATAATATAAATAAAGTTCTTAAAATACAAAAAATACAATATGAAAACAAAATATAAAATATAAAAATATGTAAAATATTAAGTTATCCTTTATTTATTATTAAAATACTATTAAATTTTTATTACGAAAAAATTAATTATTATTATATTATAATTTTTACGTATAAACATAGCGATAAATAATATTCGCATAATACAAAAAAAAATACATTATAAAAACAAAATATAAAAAATATGTAAAATATATAACATGTAAAACATTACCTTAACATAACATTTTATAAAAAATATAGAAAAGACAAAATATAAAAATTACGTAAAGTATAAATTATAGATATATATATATCAATTACATTAGGAGATATGTAATATAATCAATATTTCTTTAGTAAATAAATTATTATTATCTTACTTTGCAGCTATTGCGCAAGTATTAGAATAACTTGTTTTCGAACTAAGTGAATTTAAGATCATACAACATATATATATCAATTATATATATATAATATATAAAAAATATATAAAAGTAGAATTATATAAAATTGTAATATTTCATAAAATACGTTAAACGACAATGTAATTTTCCGGAGAAAAGTTCTTGACATTTTAAGAATTAAGATTAAACGTAGAATTTGAATAAAACTAACGGTTTCGCAGACGATCGGATACAAATCGCTGTTGTTCAGGAACAAAAATTTTGCATCTGCTTTTTCCTCTTCTATTTGACTTCAAGAATTAATAACAAATACAAATTGCAAATATCACACAGATTTTTTATAATAATTACAAACGAAAAAAGCTAAAGTTAGAATGAGCAAAAATAATGGTAAGAAGAGATATTTGGAAGCATTTACCAGATGTTCCGTTAAGAAATATTATCCAATAAAAGATGGCAATCAACGAATTCCAAACGACACCAGAAAACTCCATGTCAGTATGCAAAACAATATGCGAATAAATCGAATGTAGTAAAATGCTTCAGAGCATCAAGTTAAAAGTGTTAGATTGCAAAACAGGAAATACAACATATAGCTTCCTGCTGTATATATCGGAGCCTCCTCTTTTGGGGCAGGAAGTTTAGCAAGGGCTTCTCTCTGCGTATGAGAAGATAACTTTTTTTCGTAAAAAAAAGAATATTTCTGTTCTTTAAAAAAATGACCGATGCTTTATTTGAAATATAAGAAATACGTCTTAAAACTGTGAATATTTTCAGTTAAGTTATGGTTCAGAATTTTAAAAATTATACTTCATGACTTAAATAAGAATTAATAATATTATGCTTAAAACCGGAAGTGCATTTTTGTTCTTATGTCATCATAAGGTACTTCTGTGAAACGGAGTGACCGGATATCGTTAAGTGGTTCTGTTCTTTAGAACTTGAGAATAATTTTCGAGGGAAGTAACTCACTTGCAGTAATCTGTAGTTCAAAACGCAAGAACAAAAGCATCTCCGCCAGGCTCACAAGCCTCGAGCCTCAGATTTTAGGAGGATGAAGTCTTTTTGCTGTTATTCTTCACAATCCAGTCTTTCTTTCTTAAAAATAGACAGATAGTCCTCGAGTTGCTTTGCTTTAATCAACTGGGCCAATAATCTCAAAATACATGTGGGCCGAACCTACGATCTCAAACCAGCAACCGGGCAGATCGATTTTTTACACCAAAAAATAATGTTTTAACCCTTTGGGTTATATACCCCATATATCCCAATGGTTACAAAAATGATTTGTAATGTGGAAACATCATGCCTGTTTCTAATGCAATAAATAATGTCCTGAAACATGTTGCCTGTACCCACTACAATAGATAACATCTTGAAATATGCACCTGCACAACTATGTATATCGCAATGTATATCATGTAATTTAATCCCTTACTTGAGCTAATTTAACGCTGAAAGGTTAGGAGTACCGTTGATGCCGCCGCCGGTGGCAGTACTTGTAGTGCTCACTGGAGTCACAATTTCTATCACGACTCGAGGAATGATGCCAGAATGTTGTTAGTTTTCTAGTTAGTGTGTGGGGCTAATACCTGCTTGCTTAGGGTAAGTAATAGGTGGCCCCCTCTCTTCTACATAACATAACATAACATAACATATATCCCAATGGGTTACATAAGTCCCAGTAGACGTTTAAAGAAGCCTAGAGGGAATTACACGAATCATTTTACTACGTAGTTGATGTCCCACTGGTAGTAGGTATCATTCCTAACATCCCCACTACAAAATTGTATATGGTAGACCAAGATTTCTAAACTTTTTTCAGTCGCGACCCCTTTTTATCACTGAAATATTTTCGCAAACCGCAGAAACCCATAATATTTACAAAAGTTTTGTGGGATCCCATAAGTATTGCGCAAATACGACACACGAGTGAGTGAAACTGTCAATTTTTGCACTTGCACTATAATATATACTATTGCAGTTTTAGGTAACTAACTTTAATTTCTAATTTTAAGACATGGAACAACAATGTGAAAATTTTAAATAAGTAACAGACGAAACGACAGTGTCACGTGCAAAGCAAGTAAAATGAATGTTTATATTATAAAAAGAATGCGTCGATACGTTTTCGTTTTTTTTTTTTTTTTTTTTTTTTTTTTTTTCTGTAATGTCTTATCTTTATCCATTTTCAGATACATTATGTAAAATTATTTGGTATTTGTAAAATTATTTTAATAAGTCGTAAGGTTTATCATACGTTTTCTAAGAGTTAATTTTAAGTTACGGTCCTGTTCATTCTTAATTTCAGCTTACAACTTCCGGCCAGAACGTATTTTCAACATTCTTACGAAAAATTAATAAGCAGTTCTATCAGGACTAACAAGATTACAAAATTATGGATCATTTCAATCTGTTCAGCTATGAAATCCTGCAAGAAGACCGACACTTGCGCAGCTTTTGTATTAAACGAAAACCAAAATTTCCCTACATAAGATTTAAAATCGTTATTGCAACTCCATATTGTGCGGGCATTCTAGTCTTTTTCCTAATTTTTGTAGGACTACCTGCAGTTTTAGCATGGCATGTACTTGTAAATATTATATAAATAATAGTCTATTTTCCGGGGACTCGTTTCTTGAAGCACGATTGCGGCAAGTGTAAATGGAATTGGAACCAGTTGCAAGTTGTTGAATATAGGAGATCACTTACCCGTCGAAGAGCCCACTAGAAGAAGATGTCACACTTGTACCAAGGAAAAAAACCAGAGAAAGGAACTAAAGCAATTTGTGTGGCATGCACTCTACCACTATGCAAAAACTGTTTTACTTCTTAATCACACATAAGTTATGAAAATAAAAATAGATACTTTTTATTTTTTTTTTCTTTTATGTGTCAACAGTTTAGTACTAATAAGACACATATGTCCCACCATTACCCCCCAGTGGAACATATTTCAAAGCCCCTATTTTAAAATAAAATCTTTAAAAGGATGTTTTTTTAATTATTGGTGATAATTACCAAGAGTACATAAAAAAAAAATCAAGTCAGTTGAAACAAACTGGACATTGAAATTGGGACTGGAAGGGTTAAGGAAACAAATTTCTTAAAACAGATTTTAAATTTTATTTACGATGTAGTTAGTATCTTGCTATGTCAAGATGCTTGTCTCCATGTCCTGCAGACCGCGGTAGACTCTAGAGAGACTCAACGCTTTGGTTACAGCCGAAAACATGGCAGCAAAAACATCGCAGACGAAAACGTCGCGGAGAAAACAACGCAAGACGAAAACGTCGTGCTACAAAACATCGCAAAGAGAAAACATCGCAGTTCTAAAACATCGCGGTACAAAATATCGTCGTCCAAAATAAAGCGGTTCAAAAACTTCGCAGTTTAAAAACATCGTCGTCGAAAATATCGCGGTAAAAAATAAAGTATCTACAAATAATCGCATGACGATAACATCGCAGACATGCTTCTTTCAGGCTTTAATAACTGTAAATGGATATTCCCGTAATGATTTGTGAGCGCAAGATGGAAAGAAGGATAATTTTTACTTTCATATTTTTTGTTAATCAATAAATTTTTGCTGAGAAAACAAAAAGGAAACTTAAGCATAGAAAATTAATGCAACTTATAGCACTTAAGAGAATTTTAAAACGACATAGTTAACTAACAAAGGCCCATTTTTTATAAAGTTTTTACTGGTAATTTTCATGAAAGGTATAATCTATAAGTTGCATTTAATTTTCTATGCTTAAGTTTCCTTCTTACGTTTTCAGCAAAACATTTATTAGTTAATAAAAAAATGTGAAAGTAAAAATTATCCTTCTTTACATCTTGCGCTCACAAATTATTATGGGAATATCCATTTACAATTATTAAAACCTGAAAAAAGCATGTCTGCGATGTTATCGTCATGCGATGATTTGTAGATACTTTATTTTTTACCACGATATTTTCGACGACGATGTTTTTAAACTGCAAAGTTTTTGAACCGCTTTATTTTCGACGACGATATTTTGTACCGCGATGTTTTAGAACTGCGATGTTTTCTCTTTGCGATGTTTTCTCCCACGATGTTTTGTAGCACAACGTTTTCGTCTTGCGTTGTTTTCTCCGCGACGTTACTGGCGGACACCAACGCTTTAGACCAGAGTTTCTTAAACATTTTTCAGTTTCTTAAACTTTTTTAACCCTTTGGGTTATATACCCCATATATCTCAATGGACTACAAAAGTCCCAGAAGATGTTTAAAGAGACCTAGAGGGAATTACACGCATCATTTTACTACGTAGTTGATGTCCCACTAGTAGTAGGTATCATTCTAACATCTCCTTTACAAAATTGTATATGGTAAACCAAGATTTCTAAACTTTTTTCATTCGCGACCCCTTTTTATCACTGAGAATTTTTCGCGCCCCCCAGGACCCCTTAATATTTACAAACATTTTGTGGGATGGCTCAAGTATTGCGCATATTCGACACACGCTTGAGTGAAACTGTCAATTTTTTCACTTGTTGTACTATTGTTATACTATTGCAGTTTTAGGTCATTAACTTTAATTTCTAGTTTTAAGACATAGAACAATGTGAGAATTTTTAATAAGTTACAGACGAAATGACAGCGTCACGTGCAAAGCAAGGAAAATGAACGTTTCTATTATAAAAAGAATGCGTCAAAACGTTTTCGTTTTTTTCTTTGTCTGTATCTTCATCTATTTCCAGATACACCGTGTAAAAATATTTGGTGACTGTAAAATTATTGTAATAAATTAAAGAAATATAAAAACTGCTAAAATTTTTGGCGACCCCCTACTGCAGGTCCCGCGACCCACAGTTTAAGAAACCATGCTATGACTATAACAAATGCCCAAGCCATAAAAATACATTAAAATAAACTTTATATTTAACGTTTAAATGATAAAAAAAGCCTTACTTGTGCGACTGACGAACCTCAGCTACTTGCGGGTATTGAAATTAACATAAATTCCAATATAGATAACGGCTACAACACAAAATTGACAACTGAAGTTGACTCAATGTAATTAACGGCGCGTGTTCAAACGTCGGCTAGCGAGATGCTAAAGCCGGAATAGCTTTAATAGAGCTGGAGATAGTAAGTAACAGCAATTCCTGGTTACCAGACACTCTAACTCTTAAAAAATTCAAATCCTCGGCTCGAATAACCAACAATTAATTTGCATTTCGCTAAGGACTACGGAAGCATTAAGTCAAATCAAAAAACTGGCTAATTAATATAAAAGTTAACATTAACATTAATAAAATAATTGGCTAATTAACATAACATTAATAAATAATTGATTAGTTAACAGGAATTTCAAATCATAATAACTAGTTAATTAACATAAAATCTTATTTTAAGGCCTCATTTTAATTTCCTAACCAGTTACTTTAGGTTAAGTTACTTTCCTGGCTATCATCGTTTCATTTCCCTGCCAGAATATAAATTTCCAGCTTACGCGATATTAAAATTAGAGAGAAAGAACGAATTATTTAAAGGAAGGTTTTGGAGGGTGAAATGAGAGCATGTTGTGCCTGCTTGAAGGCCACGCTTGTTAACTTTTAATTTCTAGCTATTAGAATTCTGCGGCTTTGAGTCATTCCTGCCATTAGGATTGTTGGTAAATCTTCGGATTATGGTAACTTGGCGGTTCTTTGGCGACTAACCCTGCTACAGCAACCTGCTAGTTTTTTTTGGACGCCATTTTGTTTTCACAAAGTAAAGTTTTTTTTTTTTTTTTTTACTCAACATTTTTTCCAATAATCTGCTAGCCGAATTACGCTTATACTAGAACTTTTATTGAACAAAAGGGCTTATTCATGACGAAGATTAGGTGCGAAATTGGGAGAACGTGTAGAATCGCCCACTGCTTGTCGCGTTTTTAAGAATATCATATACACGGTATCCAAGTACACGTCGACCTATTTTCACTTAAAAAACATCCTAGAATTGCACAAAAATGGCATTGTGCACACTCTTGTCTTTATCCATGTACACATCGACCTATTTTTACTTAAGTCAAAGAAAATTGACAAAAATCCAATTCTTTTTACTCTTGTAAAAAGAGCCAAACAAATAAGTGGACGATTCTGCACTTTAGCGGCGAAATTGTTTCTAAGTGCTTATTAGCTAAAATCCCGATTGGAATTTTCCGGAAAATGTCACATGACATGTCTCGTGATCTCTCATTTCTCTGATACAAAATACTTTCTGATTCGAACTGTGTACTTCTCAGATTATTGCTAAAGTCCTAGCTAGTAACCTTTATCGCCTTACCAAAATGTCGCCAAACTACCTGTTACCATATTCCAAAGATTAGACGGATTGTTTACGACGACTCGCGATCAGAGCTAACTTGAGGGCTACTGTAAATCCGTTACAGTTTACCTAAACTTTAGTTTGGCTATTGAGTTAAACCAAAAGTGTTGTAAGCACAAGTTGCCATCTATTAAATTTTATTTGGATTGATAAAACGGCTCTTCACACTCATTCCCCGTCTCTGTGGTAGCTACAGGACACAGTGAAATGTCACTAGCTATCTTTTTTGGTCTAATTGTATGCTTCCTAAGAAGACCGGATCTTATACTACAACTAAATATTTGTCAAAACATATATAAACAGTAATAATAATGAAGCAAAGTAAAAAATTTGAGTTTGTACTTATTTTTTGTCTGAAATCTAGAGATTTGCAAGAAATTTCTTTCTATTACAACTGACACTCTGCAAGAAATTTCTGTTACTTAGTTACTCAAACGTATTAATTGCTAAATATTAAGTTTTTAGACCGACATCTGTTTCAAATAATTCTAATATGTTAAATCAAACACTAAATAACTTACTATACTAAACCACTAAATAGCCAATAAATATAACATACTTTTTAATAACCATTGAATAACTAATATATTAAAAACAAATAAATGACGCATTATGAAAGCTTCCACAATCTAAACTTGGGTATAAATAATGACAACGTACTATTTTGTTTTTTTATTTATACCGTTTTCTCTATTTTGCAAGCATATCATGTACGAAATGTCCTAAAGACTTGCTAGTGAATCTCCACTATTGTATTGTACACTGAAGCGACAAAAGTCATGGGATACCTCCTAATATTTTGTCGGTCCTCCTTTTGCCCGGCGAAGTGCAGCAACTCGACGTGGCATGGACTCAACAAGTCTTTGGAAGTCCCCTGCAGGAATATTGAGCCATGTTACCTCTATAGACGTCCATAACTGTGAAAGTGTTGACGGTGCAGGGTTTTGGGCACGAACTGACCTCTCGGTGATGTCCCATAAATGTTCGATGAGATTCATATCGGGCGGTCTAGGTGGCCAGATCATTCGCTGGAATTGTCCAGAATGTTCTTCTAACCAATCGCGAACAATTGTGGCCCGGTGACATAGAGCATTCTCATCCATAAAAATCCCATCGTTGTTTGAGTACGTGAAGTCCATGAATGGCTGTAAGTGATCTCCAAGTAGCTGAAGGTATCCATTTCCAGTGAATGATCGGTTCATTTGCACCAGAGGACCGAATTCATGCCATGTAAAAACAGCCCAGACCATTATGGAACCACCACCAGCTTGAACAGTGCCTTGTTGACAACTTGGATCCATGGCTTCGTCGGGTCTGCGCCACACTCGAACCCTACCATCAGCTCTTACCAACTGAAATCGTGACTCATTTGACCAAGCCACGGTTTTCCATTCGTTAGGGACCAACCGATATGCTCACGAGCCCACGAGAGTCGCTGCAGGCGATGTCGTGCTGTCAGTAAAGGCACTCGAGTCGGTCTTCTGCTGGCATAGTCCAAGGAAGACAAATTTCGCCGCACTGTCCTATCGGACACATCCCTCGTACGTCCCACATTGATTTCTGCGGTTATTTGACGCAGTCTGTGAACATTCACAACTCTACGCAGACGTCGCTGGTAGGGTGGTCGGCCACTGCGCTGTCCAATGTGGGATGTTATGCCTGAAATTAGATACTCTCGGCACACTCTTGACACTGTGGATCTCGGAATGTTGAATTCCCTAACGATATCCGAAATGGAATGACCCATGCGTCTAGCTCCAACTACCATTCCGCGTTCAAAGTCTGTTAATTCTCGTCGTGCGGCCATAATCACGTCAAAGCCTCTTCACACGAATAACTTGAACACAAATGAAAGCCCTGCCAAAGCACTTCGCATTTATACATTTTCTACGCGATACTACTGCCATCTGTATATTTGCATATTGCTATCCCATGACTTTTGTCACTTCAGTGTAAGTACTATAGACACAGACAAAATGTGTAAAGGACACTTTTATTAAATCAAATAAAAACTGTTAGACGCCACCTCTCGTTCATAAAAAGCCAACAATTGTGGCTTAAATCAAAGATAAAAATGTGTAAGTTGACCTGAAGACTGCACAGTTGGAGTAACGCGCAATTTGGTTCTGATCTAAGGTTGGCTTAACAAGTCCAGTGGCGATAATAACGCCCCACTGCAGAATACTATTAGCAAGAGAATCAGTTTAGCAATGTGGCCTTCAGCAGGCAGAACAAGCTCTATTTCTACCCTCTAAAACCTTCCTTTAAAAACTTTCTTCTTTCTGCCTTATTTGAATACCACGGGAGCTAGGAATTTAATTCTAGCAATAAAATGGAAATGAGAAGGATAGGAAAGTACATTAACATAAAGTAACTGTAATTATGATATCAATACACGCCCAACAAGTACTAATTTAGAAGTCAAACAACAAAAATCTGCATTATATTTTCAAATTTTCACAGGACTAGTTTCGATGGTTTTACCGAACCATCAGCCTCAGCTGCAAAAGTGCAAATGAACGAGATAAGATATAGTGATTACATGAGAAAAGATAAGAAAGAACGGACAAGCGTCAAGCTAATGGCGCCATCTGTTGATGAAACCAGAACTAAAACATAATTTCTTTAAAGGCTGAAGGCAAAGATGGATTGGAATTAGGGTCGTTAGCTATAACAGAAAGATTATTTTGAATGCGAAATGAAAATCCAATTCAGCAGTGGAAGATGTTTTTTGTATAATTTGGCTGCAGAAAAATTGAAAGTGTGATTTTCGGACCAACAAAAGCTGGGCATCAGAAGACTTCTTAGTTTCCTTTTTTCTAACATTTGCCTCATGTTCCTTAACGCGAAATTTTATGGCTCTCTTAGCTTGACCAATGTAAATTAAACCACACTGGCAAAGAATCCTGTAAATACCTCAGGAATTCAAATCCGGAATGGCGGTCCTTGAGTATGGAACTCGGAATTTTATTGATGGGAGAATAAACGACCGGAAAGTTAAATTTCTGTAAAATACTTGCAACTTTATAGTTAATTGAAGGAAAGAAGGGAATAACAGCAGAATTTTTATAATCTCCTAAAACAAGAGTGGACCTTTTGGTGTGTTGAGATGAGACTTTTTTAACTGCTCGATTAATAATGTTGTGTGAAAAGCCCCTGTCAATAGCTACTGCTTTTAAATATGTAATTTAGTTCTTCATCAAGAGATAGTTTGGAGGAACAAACTTGAAAAGCACGGAAAACATAGAAATAAAATGAAAACCTTTGTTTAGTTTAATGACATGATTTGGAGTGCGGTGGAAGGCAAATTGATGAAGGTTTACGGTAAACCATAGAGCTATGAGAGCCTTAAAATTTCGCTTTAAGGAACATAGACATATGTTAGAAAAAGGGAAAAACAGAAGTCTTCTGTTGCCCAGCATTGTTGGTCCGAAAATCACACTTTCAATTTTTTTGCAGCCAAAATTATTCAAAAAAACATCTTCCATTGGTTACCTGGATTTTCTAGAGGCATTTCACATTCAAAAAAATCTTTCTGTTATAATTAACGACCCTTATTCCAATCCATCTTTGCCTTCAGCCTTTAAAACCCTTTCAGGGGTGCAATGTTATGAGTTTTTAAAAGTTATGAAAAAGTAAGCATAATGACATGCAATGGTCCTATAGACAACATAAATGAGTTTAAAAAAATTTTTTTCGTCCCCCTTGATGGAAAGGGGACCGGTTTCGACTTGAAACCAGCGCCCGTCTAGAGCATTTAAGACTAGACATTTGCTTATTTATCTTTACTTTGCTGAAAAGTATCTGAACGTAACCCAAATTGCAGATTATACTAGTAAATTACTGAACAACTAATGAAGTAAGTAATATTTGCATAAACACGCATTTTTAATTATAAATAAAAAATGTAAAACAGCAAACAAAAAAGTTTGACACAAAAAGTAACTAATAATGCGCTAAATTACTTGGATAAAACTATGAAATATTTTAAAAAATTATGTTTAAAACTAAGAAAATTATATGTAAAAATAAAATAAATTAAGATGCATACAATTATTTTACTATGAACTAGAAGCATGAGAAAAGCGACCACTAAGAGAAGCATAATAAAAACGCAACTGTGAGGGTTTTTCAGTGTGCTCTGTGTCTCTGTAAAAAATAAGAAATGTTTTCCCTCTCTCAAAAGCTCCATAAATCCTCATCTTTGAAGCCACTCAAATGAAGATATTGTGCAACTGTTTACAGCAGTGATCCGAAAGCAATAAACACAACTGCAAAAAATCTCGTGACTGCGTCATCTGATCCTTTCTTCGATGTCCCAGAGGGGCGGTGGTTTCACACTGAAACCGCAATGAAAACATTCAAATTTAAAAGGGTTCCATTACTTTTTTTGTGAACTAAGGACATTTCATTACTCATTAATGCCTGCTTATAAAATATATTGTGGAAAAATTAAAATTTTTTGGGTTTTTTGCTTTTAAAATGGGTCAAAAAGAGTAGTGTGCAAAATAAGCTATTTTTAATGATTTGTATCAATTAATGGATGCCCAGAAAGGTTTGCTGCTGTCATCTGTTATCAGCTTTAAGAAGTAATTTAATTTTAGCAGCGGGTTTGAGAAAAAAAAACCAAATTTTCTAAATTAAAAAAAAATGTTGAAAATGCAGTTTCAAGGCGAAACCACCGCCCTTGAAAAGGTTAAAGAAATTATGTTTTAGTTTCATCAACAGATGGACCACCAGCTTGAAGCTCGTCCGTTCTTTCTTATCTTTTCTCATCTAATCACTATATCTTATCTCGTTCACTATTTTGTTTTTTACTTCTTATTTATTTTTTTTATTTTCCTTTTTATTATTATTTTTTTTTTCATTTATAATTAAGCGACCAAAATTTCATTTGGTATTTTTCCATCATCATAGATGACTTTAGCCATCATTTTACTGCATTTCTTTTGTATATAGACTCTTAAACATTTTAAAATAAGCAAAATCAGTGATTTCTAGGCATCTAGTGTTACCACCAATCAGCTTTCAAGATCATGCACATGTGGTCAGTGTTCCTCTGACCTAGCCTGCTTTGTAACTTAGTTACGTTTCCTGCACGTAGAGAGGACACCTCTGCACACAACATCTACAACTTTAAGTTCTCAATACAACTACGAGTATTAATACACTCTCACTCATTTACATGCGCCCTTACGAGACCAATACTCTAATGCCCTTTGAAAGATAGAATTGATCAAGTAGTGTACTTTAGTTAGTACGAAGCTTGAATTTGAACGGTATGATCTAACCTGAGCTTTTGCAGCTGTGCAGCATCGAAACTAGTCCTGTGAAAATTTGAAAATATAACGCTGATTTTTGTTGTTTGACTTGTTAAATTGTTGACTAAGTCAAACAACAAAATTGTTAAATAGTTTGACTAAATTAGTAAAATAAAGTAACTGGTTAAATTTTATTTATTTATTTATTTTTTTTATTTTTTTTTTTTATTTTTTTTTTTTTTTTGTGACGCATTCAAAAAAATTACATATATTTGTATGTAAATAATCATAAAATACTTTATTTGCAACTACAACTTTCAACTGCAACACCTTGTAAGGTATTTTCTCCCTCCTTTCTGCATACCGTCGCGGTGTAACGGTAGCGGTGTAACGCGTATTCCACAGGCCCAGGGTTCGAGTCCCGGTGAGGGCATTGCTCGTTTTCACTTCTCCCGCATCAAAATAACATAATAACTCTACAGTGGCGCCCGAACTAAAAACGGTAGTGGATGATGATTCTTCACCACCAGGATTTGTCGATTGGGTCCTCTAATCTCCAGTAAGATATTTTCCCCCTCCTTTCTGCATACTGTCGTGGTGTAACGGTAGCACACTCGCTACAGGATTTCACTCCCGACGCATTCTGTCCGAAAGTTCCAGGGTTTCAATTCCGGGGAGTGCACTGTTCATTTTCACATCTCCCGCAGGCTTTTCGATTTCACTAAAGTTTGTAACCGTAGAAAAAAACTGCCAAAAATTACCTTTATCACAAATTGTCGATGCTTATCTACCAGTTTTGTTCGTATTTTTAATTTATTAATTTTTAAAGTCCTTTGCACATAGTTCACATATTTTCACAAAACGCTGTTCACATATAAACGCATTCTCAAACAAAGAAATTGTTCTTATTGTAAAAATTCCTACCGGAAAGTATTTATCTTTTGTAAGAGCGAAAACATTTTAAGGAAATCTGCCTTTTCAACTCTTTGAATAAAATTTATATCACAGTACAAATTAATCAGCTCCGTTAGGAGACTTACATTTAATTCTAACTACAATGAAAATAGCGTAAAAAAAGGAAATCTTTAAAATTCTTACAATAATAAATAATGTTATGATAATGCTAATTAACTTACGGGAACTACGTTCACGGGGCGCATCAATTCGCTCTGCGAGCGGAGTTTGAACCACCCAGTTTGAAACCACTGAATTAAGCAGAATTCGTAAAAATTACGGTAGGAATCAAAACAGAACACTGACCAATCCCCAGCTTGTCTTAATTCACCCGTGTGCAAAATTAAGAGAATTTTCAAATTATGTGTGTTTTTAAGAAAAGCAAAGAAAATCTGAAAGCTTTCAGATTTGGACTTTTACGTCCAAAGAGGCGTTTTTTTTAACATTTGGTCTGTGACCTTTATTTGCTAAATATCATGTTCTTCGTACTTAAACCATAAAATTCAGTTCAAGAGCAATATCGCAAAATAATTTTAAATTGAGCCTACTTCCGATACACGCGCGCTGGACATAATTAGTGCGAAGGGATTTGAGTCCCGAAGGGACTTTCGTTTGGCATTTTGCGTCGGACTCCTATAAATGTCGGTTCACTGTTCAAACTGTTGCCACAAAATGTTAGAGTCCTGCATTATACTGGAAGAAATTAAATAATGAAAAATCTGCATAAATGTATGTATATTTCTCGCATTGTGATAAAACAACGGTACATAGACCCATCAAATTTTGAATGACCTATTTTATCCGAATGTTTTCAAATAAATATTTCTTCTAAAACAGTAAAATATGTAACAATATTGCAAGATTTGATTTGTATATTTATTAATTAAGAATGAAACTTCTTTGCAGTTACCGTTTGAGTACTTTAACCGTGTCACGTTTCGAATTTTCTGAGAGAATTTTCCTGAGCATTTTTCAAAGAATTTTGCAACATTTCGTAAAATAAATATTATTATTAAAATAACCACTGTATTTGTATTTATTTCTTACTTGGTACCCGCAGTATTATACATCCTACAAAATTCTATGTCATTTGAAATTTACATACCATTGTAGTATAAACAATGAAAAAAAAAATCTTGAAATTTTAAAAGATTATTCTTATTATGAAGCTTTAGAAATCAATTTCTTTACTAATACTGATTTCTAAATATATCTCCTACCTGTTCGGAATATAACAAGCAATGCAGTTTCTTCAGTGAAGAAATTTCTTTTTCAGGTCACAATTTTAGTTTTTAGAAACGCTAATAGATGGCGCCATGAGTGAAGAGTGCTGCTCTTTCCGTTAAATGTAGAACATATTTTGTATTTCTTTTATGCAAGGAAAAACTTCGTATAGTCTTTTAACAATTGAAAATTTCTGTAATAATTTTTGAATTACATGTTAGTATAGCATATGAGTCATATAATATTTCAATAAAATATTTAAGAAATATATTTAAGTAAACTGTTTTACTTAAATTGAACATGTCTTATGTATCAGTTACGTAACATAACGACGTTAAAAATGTTTTAAATCAGTTGCAACAAAAATGTAACGCTATGCAACACTTAAAAAATATTCTTCGTTAGAAGTTCGGCTAGGTGATAGAAATTCACGATGCACAACATCTCCACAATCGAAGAAAACATTAGCATTCATTTTCGACCGACTTAGATGTGAAATTTTCGCCTGTTGCTATTGTGACTAATATCGCTTGTCTGATATTAAATCAAACCCGCGAAATTCACCTTAGCAAGAAAGTAAGACTGCGTTTCCGTTACGGCCTTTTGAGCGTTACCGGTAATAATTCGTTTTAAGAACTTCGCAAGGAGAAAACATCTCTTACGCTATCTAAAGCTGTGTTGTTTTGGGGAAAAAAATTCATCTTTTTTAGAAGAACTCATCAAGTTACGTGCCGAAAGCCCAAATGATCTATAACCCCTTAAGGACCAGCGCCAGGAGAACAAATTTACAAATACTAAATTAAAAAAAAAAAAAAAAAAAAAAAAAAAAACTCAAGAATGACCTGTAGGTAATTATGATGTTCATGTATTTAATTATTGCCTCGAGGGCTATCTACCTAAGGGAAGGGATGCCTTCGTGAAGGACTTTCTAAGGGAAACTGGATCGTATACACGTTACACATGGGAAAAACCACGAAAACACCCATGCAGTCAGCCCGTTCGCGAGATTCGAACCTCGGACCGAACTACCAGTGTTCAGTGATTTTACCGCTCGGCCGCTGGTGGGCCTAGTAGGTAATTAAATTCCAATTTAAAAATTCTGCTCTGTGTGTGAAATAATTCAAAACAAGAATCGACACAGAGTCCTACATTGCGTATTTCACACTCAAAATACGTTGTTTGCTTTCGCTTTTCCTTGGTTTTAGCGCACACAACGCATCTTCTCCTACCTTTATTACCTTTTCCGTCAAGGTAAATTTTCGGAAACTGTCTTCTAGTTAGACGGAAAGGTGGAGCGACAAATTTTTAAGTTTTTAAGTAAGGTTTCTTAGCCATGGCTAACGGAGTGAAATTGAGTATAAGCCCAACACATGTCCCAAAAACGTCTTCAAAAGACACTCAGAAATATTTCATCCTCAAACCTTGTGTGACATCAGGTTTATATTGGGAAAACAGCGTCCACGATGACCGGAAAGTGATCAAGGAAGGAACCCACTGGCGGGATATTCGTTACTGATCACGTCAATATACCATTATATATAATTACATTATATGTAAAGTACATACATTATATACCAAAATATAATGCCTGTGTCATTATATATAATGACCTATTAAATCGAGTAAGAAAAACTAAAACGCTGGCTCTTTCCTGAGAAATGCGAGCAAGACGCATTACGCGTTGAGAATGCTGATAAACTTTCCCCTTCACATAATGTTGTAATGTTACTTTTTCAATTAACCAAGAATGCTTATGTTAGGATTAGGATTAGGAACGGGGGACCTGGGCACCATCCCTTTACCGTTATGGTTAATTGGTTTAGCGCCACGTCCTCCAATATCCATAGCAAGGCCAGAATAAGGCCACACGTGAGACTCGCACCAGACGCCCAGACCCAGCACCCTATTCATCCGGGTAGCAGTCCAGCCGACCAAAGTGCTCCCGAGGAATACTCTAAGCCAAAATGCCAGGTCCAGTGTTAATTTGTTTCCAGGAATAAAAAGTACAGTGCCAAACAAAAGCAGAATCTTTACATAAGTTAAAATACAATTACATAGTTGATCACAATAAGATTATAGAATTATGACATTAAAGATACCTGGTTATCCGCCAAACAGTAGGTCTATTACAATAACATACATATGCAAAATTTGGTTAATAGTAGTAACAATTTGTGCGGCTACTCGTATTTGACAAATTACCTTTTAAATATAAACCTTACAATTGCACTTATATATGTCATGTTGTTTAGATATATATTACAAAATACAAATATGCAGACATTGAAAATGAGTTATAATAATTAATATATTATTCTGCAAATTAAGGGCTATTCACTTTGTACATATTACTGTTTGAAATTTAAATCCTACAAGTACGCTTATGCATTATGTATTCAAATCATACATGATGCTGCAAGGATACAATACATATACTTAACTTACCATTACATATACACAAACACATACACATGTAAACTCCTCTTAAGAGTATTAACAATTTGTACAGATTATGGGCTACACGTGTTTGGCGTATTACCTGTTTTTAAAAATAAGTTTTACAATTACACTTAATTATGTCATACAAAATGGTGAAAGATTACGAAATACAAATTGCAATTATTGATAATGAGTAGCAGCAGTTTTATACATTATTCTGCTGATTATGGGCTACTCATTTTTACATGTTACCGTTTTAAGTTTAAATCCTTCAAGTACATTTATGCATTGTAAATTCAAAACGCACAAAATGCTACATAGAAATATTACAATTACTTAATCAGTCATTGCATATACATATACCAAATCATATGTTAACTTTTTACTAAGTATAGGGACAATTTGTACAGATAATGGGCAATTCGTATTTGACATTTTACCTTACAGGCAAAAATCTTACAAGGACACTAATTTGTGTCATACAAATTAATTAAGAAAATATTATACAAATATGTAAACATTGATAATGAATAACGACATAATCAGTCATTGCTTATACATATACCAATACAAATCTTTATAAAACATGATACTTAATCATTACCTCTTAATATAATGCGCAAGGTTATTCATGCACCATACCAGTTACTACTTAAAAGGAACATAACGAAATAAAGAAAAACTCCAGTTACCCTTTAATTCACAAGCGCACTTATAAAGAGCCGTGATTTCCAATTTGTTTATTTCAATAAATCTCTCAAAACCAGAAGCACAAAACAGAAACTAATGTGTGACATCAGGTTTATATTGGGAAAAGTATATGAAAGTATATGAAAGTCAAATGCCATGTGTAAACCCATGTGAAAAGAATTACCACTTAGCTCCATTTACTGGCTTGAAAAAATTCAAATAAGTCGTTCCGTTTTAATGTCGCGTATACGTGACGCTGGCTGGTAGGAATGGAATCGTTGTGTTGCGTATACGTGATGCTGGTCCTGAACGGGTTAAAAATTCTTCCATATGATATAGAAACTCATTCAAGGACATTAATTGTCAATTAAAGATCACCAAACACCTGATTTGATCGATATGTTACTCATTAGCGGAAAAGAATGATTCATATGAGTAGCATTCTTTAGCTTTTTTAACCATTTGATTACTGACGGGACATATATGTTTCACTAAAAGTTTAAAAATTACTGCTGGGCATCTTCTGAATGTTGGAGATCATCTTCTAATAGTTGGATGCCGTTGTGCTCCTTGTACACGAATGAAAACAGAGAAAAGAGCAAATATGAGTTTCCCAATGTGTAATGTTTGCTTATACAAAGAATGCTTTGCCCTGTACCAGGCAATGTGAATCTATTTCATGTAATAATGTTTTCCAGAATAAAATACGTGTGCTTATTCGATCGCTAGGTGTGTAGTCAATCACTACGTATGGCACATATGTATCCCATCAGTAACTATGGCTGGAACATATGCCTTTGGCTTAAAAACCGTGTGTAAAAAAAAAAAAAAAAAAAAAAAAAAAATCCAAAATGCTAAATTTACCTTAACTATGACATATTTTGTTCATTTGGGTAGAAAACAGGGTAATTTTTTTTAATTCGAAGTCAAAGGGTTAAATATCTTATAATATCAAATTCTCTTATTTTGCTGTTCTCAAAAATAAATAAATAAAAATAAAGTGCTGTTCTCAAAAATTTTTGGTAACATTGCAATATCATTTATTTATAATTATATTTATAATAATTATAAATAAACGCAGCGGCGTCTTAATTTTCCAACTATTGACTAAGATAATCCCCCAACATTCAGGAGATTGCCAGCAGTAATTTTTAAACTTTTATGTTGATTTATTTATATTTATAATTATAGCAATTTTTGGTAACAATTTTTTTTAATTCAAAGTCAAAGGGTTAAATGTGTTATTATCAAAATCTCTTATCTTTGATAAAATGCTGTTCTCAAAAATTTTTGGTGACATTGCAATATCATTTATTTATAATTATATTTATAATAATTATAAATAAATTTATAATTATATTTATAATAATTATAAATAACACAGCTGTGTCTTGATTTTCCAACTATTGACTAAGATGATCCCCTAACATTCAGGAGATTGCCAGCAGGAATTTTTAAACTTTTATATTGATTTATTTATATTTATAATTATAACAATTTTTGGTAACAATTTTTTTTAAATTCGAAATCAAAGGGTTAAATGTCTTATTATCAAAATCTCTTATCTTTGATAAAATGCTGTTCTCAAAAAGTTTTGGTAACATTGCAATAATAATAATAACATAATAATAATTATAAATAAACACAGCTGTGTCTTGATTTTCCAACTATTGACTAAGATGATCCCCTAACATTCAGGAGATTGCCAGCAGGAATTTTTAAACTTTTATATTGATTTATTTATATTCATAATTATAACAATTTTTGGTAACAATTTTTTTAAATTCGAAATCAAAGGGTTAAATGTCTTATTATCAAAATCTCTTATCTTTGATAAAATGCTGTTCTCAAAAAGTTTTGGTAACATTGCAATAATAATAATAACCTAATAATAATTATAAATAAATACAGCTGTGTCTTGATTTTCCAACTATTGACTAAGATGATCCCCTAACATTCAGGAGATTGCCAGCAGGAATTTTTAAACTTTTATATTGATTTATTTATATTCATAATTATAACAATTTTTGGTAACAATTTTTTTAAATTCGAAATCAAAGGGTTAAATGTCTTATTATCAAAATCTCTTATCTTTGATAAAATGCTGTTCTCAAAAAGTTTTGGTAACATTGCAATATGATTTTCAATCCGTACACGAAGGTTTAAAATTAGGGAAAAACGTTTGGAGTAAGAGCAAAACTCTATCCAAATCGAAGGCGATCAGGTCCCGCTTCTTCAGAAGAGGGGAGGAATTAATTGTTCGTTGGCGTACTTGTATTCCATTTGATTCTTCGCTATCAATACCAAAATAGGTGTTTTTATTTAGCAGTTTCTTTTTTCTGGCAGACATTACTGAAATCAAAGATCTTCCATATTATAAAAGTGTGTTTCTCATTAATGTAAAGGAGAAATACTTACAAATATCATTTTATCTGTATCTCTTAGTAATGTATTATAGTGAGAGTTATTTTACATAGTCAGTACTTATACGATCCGTATAAAATATAAAATACATTACTAGCATCACGCTAAACGTCAACTAAAATTTTCTAATTGACATACCATAAACAAGGCAGGGTAGCTATACAGTATTGCCATTTGGTGTGGCATAAGATCTCTAATTTGTCGTTCAAATTAAAATTACATATTACTGAGCAATCTAAAAGCAATATGCATACTTTTTTATAGGTTTTTTTTAAATTTTTAGTGTCTCTAATTGATACAATTCATACAAGAAGAAATTTTTGTTAGTTATCATGCACCTAATTAATGATTTTTATAAATATTTGCACCGTTGTTATAATTAATGAAAGTTGTATTACGTATTTGTGTACAGATTTATCGTTTTTGCGAAGTTTGCCCAAATTGTCTCCTCTAGAATACCACTAGTCCGGTTAGTGAAATAAATTAAGTGGCAAAAGTAAGAATTATATTTCAGATATCGTCTGTTGTTTAACTTAAAATCGCTGATGGCCAACTGAATTGCCTTTCCAACAAAGAAAAACTCAGTAACTCAAAAACCACTTCAGCAAATTCAGTTAAGATTCTAAGCAGTGTGGGTAGCAGTCACTGGCAAGTAATATTTAATTTCGTTCGATAGTAATTTAAACTATATAAGCTTCTGATATGAAAGGCGGAAGCCAAAAACACTTGAGCAAATTTAAGCTTAGCAAGTCATAGAAAAAAATAATGGAATTGTCACTTTCTAAGAAGAAACTACACGTAAGGATTACACATAAAGAATGCAAAATTTGCATGCAAATTATTTGCACAGTTCAGAATAGCTGCAAATTATTTTAAATGTTCCAGTTCGTTATATTGATTGATAGCGTCTTTTGATAATTTGGAAGGTAAATACTGAATTTTTTGGTATGGGTTTGCAACAGCTAAATGCTTGGGAATGCTTGGTGTGATTTAGGGAAACTTTAAACATCGAAAACATTAACATTTCAGAAAGTGTTTCAAATGTTAACAAGAATACTTGTGTTTATAGCAGAATTCATAGAACAACTTCAGCGTCTTTTGATAATTTGGCAGATAAATAATGAAGATTTTGGTATGGATTTCCAACAGCTGAATGTTTGGCTCAGATGTGATTCGGAGAAACTTTAAACATCGAAAACATTAACATTTCAGAAAGTGTTTCAAATATTAACAAGAATACTTGTGTTTATAGCAGAATTCATAGAAAAACTTCAGCGTCTTTCGATAATTTTGAAGATAAATAATGAAGATTTTGGTATGAATTTGCAACAGCTGAATGTTTGGGCTCAGATGTGATTCAGAGAAACTTTAAACATTGAAAACATTAACATTTCAGGAAGTGTTTCAAATGTTAACAAAAATACTTGCGTTTATAGCAAAATTCATAGAACAACTTAAGCGTCTTTTCATAATTTGGAAGATAAATAATAAAGATTTTGGTATGGATTTCCAACAGCTGAATGTTTGGGGTCAGATGTGATTGAGGGAAACTTTAAACATCGAAAACATTAACATTTTAGAAAGTGTTACAGACGTTCACAAGAATACTTGTGTTTATAGCAGAATTCAAAGAACAACTTCAGAGTCTTTTGATACTTTGAAAGATAAATAATAAAGATTTTGGTATGAATTTCCAACAGCTGAATGTTTAGGGTCAGATGTGATTGAGGGAATGTTTAAACATCGAAAGCAGCAATATTTTAGAACATGTTTTATAATATTAAAAAGACTGCTTCTGTTTAAAGCAGAATTCATAGAACAACTTCAGCGTCTTTCGATAATTTGGAAGATAAGTAATGGAGATTTTGGTATAGTTTGCAACAGCTGAACGTTTGGGCTCAGATGTGATTCAGGGAGACTTAAAACATCGAAAGCATTAATATTTTGGAAAGTGTTTCAGACGTTAACAAGAATACTTGCGTTTATAGCAGAATTCATAGAACAACTTCGCCAATTCTCCTTACTTTCTGCAATAATGTGCTACAAACTTGGTTGCATAATTTGGGTAAACTGCGATTGAATTTTGGCATATGTTCTTTCCTCACCTACTCTACATCGGCAACCCGGTTTTGACTTTTAACGCCAAAACGCTAGAAAAAGAAACTACTGGGAAAAAAAAAAAAAAAAAAAAAAAAATAGAAAGAATAATTTTTGGAGAAGTTTTCACGGCGGTGCGCATGCGCGGTGGATGCCGCAATGAGATATTTTGCTCCCATTTTCTCTCCTCTTTCTGAGCGAGACGGAAATAATGCCCCTTCTCCTCCACCTCGCTCGTCGCAGAAGTAAAGAAGTCAGATGTGATAGCACACCTGGCAAAAGGAAACGAAGATTCAATAAATGCATAAAATAAAAATTATACTCTGTGGTGGTGGTGCTCTTGGTTGCTAGCGGGGCGGCGTTCACGGCTGCTGAAGGTCAAATGCAAAGAAAAGCACGTCTGTGCTTCTATTTTTAATATCACCTAAGCTTCAGGTAATGCGTTGGTTTCACACATACTCGGCAGTCACCAAAACACATCAACTGAAAGAAAGGATTGTGTGACAAAATTCTAAAATCATTCCTGTTTCAAAAGCGAAGAGGGGGTGCTAACTGAAAGCAGAGTCTGATAATCGTCTAGACCAGCGATTCTCAGCCGGTAGTACGTGAAGAAACAAAGTATTTTTAACCGTTAAATTCAAAAATCTCGTGAATAAAATGAATAACTGATAGAAATTTAATGTGATCGAACCCTAACTTTTAGCATCCCCCGCCCCCCCCCAAAAATGAATAAAACAAAATAAAAAAAAATAAAACAAAATCTGAAATGTTTCAGATTTTAAATTACGTACAAAGGGGCGTTTTTTAACATTTTGTGTGTTACCTTTCTTTATTAAATATCATGTTCCTCGCACTTAAACCATAAGATCCAGTGCAACAGCAATATCGCAAAATAGTTTTAAAACGAGCCTATCTTTAGAATTTCCGATACAGAGACTCACGCGCTGGAGATAAAAATGTTTTTTCTGCACAACGTTGCCATTGCTCGCTTTGAAATCCTTGAGTTTGTTAATCAAAAATTCGTCAAAGTTTTAAAAAATAGGAAATCGATCATAAAACAAATTTCAAATTTCAAATTTGGTCTTCCACATGCTCATATTCGTTGGAGGATTACGTTATTCAAAATTCGATGACTCTATGTACCGTTGTTTTATCACAATACGAGAAATATACATACATTTATGCAGATTTTTCATTATTTAATTTCTTCAAATATAATGCAGGACTCTAACATTTTGTGGCAACAGTTTGAAAAGTGAACCGACATTTATGAGTCCGACGCAAAATGCCAAAACGAAACTAATAGTCCTTCGGGATTCAAATCCATTTGGACTAAAAATAAAATCTGAAAGCTTTCAGATTTTACATTACGCCCAGAGGGTCGTTTTTTTAACATTTTGTGTGTTACCTTTATTTATTAAATATCATATTCTTCGCACTTAAACTACAAAATTCAGTTCCAACAGCGATAGCACAAAATAATTTTAAAATGAGTCCTATCTTTAGAATCTCCGAAACACAGTCATCTGCGCTGGAAATAATTTTTTTTTAGTGCAGTGTTGCCATTGCTCGCTTTGAAATTGTGGAGTTTCTTAATCAAAATTTCTTATATTTTAGATGATATATGTGATATAGGAAATAGATAATAAAACAAATTCCAAATTTTAGCTCCCAGATGCCCATATTCGAATGCTGGTTATTCAAAATTGGATGTCTCTAAGGTGCAGTTGTTTTTTCAGAGTGCTAGAAACATACAATACATTTATGCAGATTCGTCATTATTTAATTTCTTTAAATATAATGCGCGCCTCTAATATCTGGTGGCAACAGTTTGAAAATTGAACCGAAGCAAAATGGCAAAACAAAATGAATAGCCCTTCTGGGCAAATTGCCTCTTTGGGCTAAAGAGAATTTAAAGACGTTTCAAATAAAGCTACTAAATTTTTATTGTATTTTTCCACAACCTATTTGTGTGAGCAAGGATTTTCTTTCACTTTTTATTTGAAAATAAATACAGAACAAAATTAAAAGCGGATGATAATTTACGGTTAAAGTTGTAGAGACATCAGGCGTCGGAAACTAACAAACTAACAACCGCCTTCGCCGGGAATCGAACCACGGACCTCTGGAATACCGACCCAGCTCGTAGAACCACTACACCACAAAGGCACGCTAGGAAAGCGGAAGAAATACCTTATATACTCCCCTTTTTAAAGGGTGATTGGGGTTTTTAGGGAACCCAATCGCCAAATCCTGGGTGTAGAGAATCCTCATTCACAACCCTTTTACTTCGGGCGCCACTGTAGAGACATTAGGTAATTTTTGGAAGCAGAAGAAATATGGTCACTTTACTTAACCTGTTCCGCCAAACTAAGTTAATGGCACTACAGGGTTAGGAAGTCATCCTGCTAGCAATCTGACGGTTAGGCCGCCTTCTACATTTTACATTAATCTGTAGTTTCTTGGATATAATTATTTTCATTCACTTGCTTCATTATCTCTAAGATGCCCTTGTTGCAGTAATAGTCCGTGAACAGTCTATTCACAGGATATGTGATGTAGTCGGAAGGAAAGAACTGCTGTCGAAGGTACTCTGTCAGAGGGCAGGACAGCAGGTAATGAAGTGCGTCCGCGTCTTCCCCGCGAAAACCGCAAGAACAGTTGACGTCCCGTCTGAGGAATCGTCTGTAATACGCTGGGAATTTCCCGTGGTTGGTACAGGCTTGGAGGAAGAGTCGGTTGCATTTCAGCCTCTCGAGAGAAGGTATTGGGAAGATGTTGTAAGTAAATCTTCCTGTCTCTTCTTCCTGCCATCGCGATGACCATGTCTCTTGAAATGCTGTCTTGAGGAGCCTTTTTGCAACTTCTGCGGAAAGCGGAACTTCCTTGTCAATTTCTGGTTTGAAAGCTGCAGTCTTAGATAGTTCATCCGCTCGTTCGTTGCCTTTCTGCCCGGTATGTCCTTTTATCCAGTTGATCTTTAAAGGTATGGAAGAGCCTAACGTCAAGAGGATCTCTCTAAGTGCTGCCGTGTGCGGATGTTTTGGAGGAAAGGAATTCAGCGCATTCAGAACGTTCATGCTATCTGTGAAGAATGAAGTGTGAGCTGCTGGTTGCGTACCTAACCATAGTGCTGCTTCTTTGAGTGCTAGGGACTCGGCTTGGAAGACTGAAGCATGATTGCTTAGACGGAATTGTGCTTGATAAATTTCTTCATTGTTGGAAAAGACCGTGAACGCTGCCCCTACTCGTCCTGAAATTTTTGAACCATCAGAAAAAATCTCTCTTTGTTGTCCTGAAGGTGGCGATTTGCACCAGGAAAGGATGGGTAGATCTCCTGGGTGTAAGTCAGGGGGATCTTGGAAGCTTTCTATGCTGACATAGGATACATGTAAATCTCCTTTAGTGTGAAGGTCCTCTTTGTAGTGTAGAAGTCGATATACTGATCTTTCTAATTCTGCTTTTAGGTCGAGTGGGAGCGTGCCAGCTAAAACCTGAAGTGCTGCGGTTGACGTGGTGCTATACGCACTGGTAAGCAGAAGAAATGAAAAATTAGCAACGCCTTCACCGGGAATCGACCAACGAACATCTGAAATACCGGCTCAGTGTGCTGACCACTACACTACGAAGGCACGCTAGGAAAGCGGGAGAAATACCTTATAAAGTTAAGTGAAATAACACCAGACATACAAAAATTTGCCTTTCTTAAAAAGGCTCAAATTTCGCACTAAATTTTAAAATTAAACTATTATAACTTAGATTTTGATAATTAAATTGGTAACCAATTTTTAATCTAATATTTTTTTGTGCGCATACTTAATAGGTTGGGCTATAAGGTATCTCCCCGCCTTCTTAGCATGCCTTCGTGGTGTAGTGGTGAACACACTCGACGCGAATTCGAGAAGTCCGTGGTCCGAGTCCCGGCGAGGACATGGCTCCTTTTTCATCTCTCCTGCTTCAAAATAACCTAATGTCTCTACATTGGCGCCCGAACTAAAAAAGGTGCCGAATGATGGTTCTCCACCACCAGGATTTTGCGATTGTGTCCCCTAATCACCGGTCGCCCTTTAAAAGAGGGAGTATATAAGGTATTTCTCCCGCCTTCGTGCTGTAGTGGTCAGCACACTCGACGCGAATTCGAAAGGTCCGTGGTTCGAGTCCCGGCGAGAGCATTGCTCATTTTCCCTACCTCCTACTTGGAAATAAAGTAACGTCTCTACGTAACAAAATGGCAAAATGTATTTTTTTTTAATATTTCTATTGAGAAATTGAAAAAAAAAATCCGATGTGTACACCACATGACTTCCTTGTACGGAATATTAAACTATACGCATTTTTTCTTGCATTTTATTTAAACTTATTAGATTGAATTAAACCTACTTCGCCGACAGCGCATCAACCACAACAGAATAAATGCATTCTTTAAAATTCACTTTGTTTACCATAGCAACACTTTATAGCATATCTTTAGTGCTAGGTTTACTTAACAGTATTATATTTCATTCATATTATAACTCAGAATGCATAAAATGTATATCATTTAAAGAATTATCTAATCGTTGCCACATGTTCTATTCAAATACTATAATAAAGCTAGAATTATGTATAAAAGAAATTAAGCAAACAAAACAAAAAAGAAACAGTTTTTCACAGACGATTGAGTATTTCTCATTCAATTAATTCAGTTCTCACTTCGCGACAAGACAAAAATACATAAAAACTCAAAACATCTATATTAAAATTACGAAGTAAATCTCAAACGCTTATTTCCTCGAAAAAATTCCAGAAAGAATTAAGCATGATTTAAATAATAAATGAAGGCGTTATCTTTGTTGTTACGAAGCTAAGTTTCTCTGGATCGGCAACAAATCCACTAGTCTGCTGTTTCAAATGTAAACATCAATGGCCGCCATTAAAAACAGGCTTAGCGGCACTTAAACAACTTTAAAATTGCTGATAATTCTAAAAATATTGCACACAGATTTACCAAAGGCATAAAATCTTTAACCGGAAGATAAAAACAACATAATTCAATCATTTTTAACCCACCGGGCGGCTCGCATTCAAATCTATTTACGTCTCGAAAACTGCAGTAAAAATTAACCATGTTTACAATTTTTTTTTCATTTAGTGTGAACCAAAATTGTCCTGAAAACGGCCTTTGTTAGATTTTCTTCCCCCCTTCTTGAAAGGCGATCAACAAGTCGTTTCACTTAAGTGATGGTTTCCTACTGTCCTTTGATTACCGCCTAGAGGCGAGTAAGCAGATGGGCTGCTTTTGCCCTTACGGAGGAAGGAACACGTTTTGTGTGCATGCTTTGGTTAGACGAAAAAAGATATTTTTTTCTGGAAATCCAAAACAGAAAAGGAAGTTTTGTATTGAAAAAGAAGTATTGCCATGTTACTAATTTTGTGCATATTTCTAATCTTAATTGCTTATCAGAGCCGTGCCAAGATAATTTTTCACCTGAGGCAGAAAGGTCAATGCGCGTCCATATAAATATAAAAATAGCTACACTTGTATTAAGCAAAAGTAATTGTATTAAATCAAAATGTCATAACTCTTATAGCATAATTATACCATAATTCTTAAAGTATTTTTTAATCGTAGTTTTATAAATTCAGAGCAATAATGTAGCCAATTATTTATAATTTTCAAATGAAAACGTTAAAAAATTCGTTTTTGATAAATAAGAAATAACACTGAAATGCATATTGCATTAATTTCCAGGTTTTCTTGCAATTTTTTTGGTTTGTTTTATTGATTTAAGTTTGACGAAGCCTATTTCCTTTAATAATTAAAGTAATTTTCGAATTCGTATAGCCAATTTGGCGCCTCTTCTAGTGATTCACATGAGCCCGGCTTTGTTGCTTTTTAAGTATAAATGTTATTGATTTTTATTGCGTTTCGGTATTTTAATGTACGTTTATAAAATGTTAATTTGTTTTTATATGCATATTTCAGTAATATAATCTTACGACTAGTGAGACAGTGTAGTTTAACTAATTTTCTGCTTTTGATTCATGTTATCGAGCTTTAACGCTAAGAAAAAATTTATAAGAGGCTTAAAATACCTAATTCCTATTGAAAGCTACATGTAATTGATAATTAAATTTATATTAAAATAAAAAACACATGCTCAGTGTCAGTCATTTCGACATAATGTTTGTAATTCATTTTACCACAAATTTATTTCGTTTATCTTGTTTCATATTTATAAAAGGGGAGTTTACCTTTATCGCATTTATTGGTTGATAGAAGTTATGAAATATTGAATATTTTGAAGCAAATTTCAGTTATAATAACCTTATTAAAAATTTTCTACATATAGACAAGAAGTCACAGATACCTCTCAGTTTCCGAACTAAATTACATGGTACTGAAATTCAGTGCATTTTCATATGATTATTTTTGACAGAAAGAGTTACCTTACGTAAATCACAAAAGAACATTGTTTTAATTCTTAATTAAATACAGCACTTGTATTAAATTGCTAAAATTCATTGTTAGGAAAATCTCGCTCTAAAAAATTAGACACTTTTACCTTTCAAAGTGGAATTTTTGTGGTTTTCTCTGTGCATAATGTGGGCGCGAGTAAGTTTTTCTTAGAATGTCCTCCATGGAGGCATTCCTCCCTTTAGGCAGATAGCTCTCGCGTGCTTTGAAGGAAAAATAAAGCAAGCCAAAGCAAAAGCTTCAAAATTGGTGTTTAACATTTTTTTGGGTTCAAATACGCAAATTACTTAGAGATCTCAATTCACATTATCAAATGTTATTATTTAAATAAATAAAAGCAAGCTGAGGATTTCCATTTAAATTGTTTGTTTTAAAATAAAAAATAAGAACAGTAAGTTTTGAATAAATCTTGTCAACATCAAGCAGGACATGCCAATGTAAAATTTAATATTAAGCCAAAAAGAAACGCTTTGACGTAGATTTTGGATAAAACTTAATCAAATTCGCAGGTAGTCAGAGACAGGCCTTTCTTCAGTAGAGAGAAAAAAATGTTTCTGAAGTATTTGTGTATTTATTACATAAATGTTTTAATGCTTCCATAGCACTGCTAATCGATAAAATTTATTTGAGGAAAAGTAGGAAGTTTGCTTTTAAAATTCCGATTTTTCAACTTTTTTAGTGACATATGTGGCATCGAAAAACACGTCTGGCCAGGAGGCAGATTAATGGCTGAAAAATTCTTAGAATTTAAAGAGGCATCGAACAAGAAGATTTAGGGATGGCGAAATTCTAAGAATTTGGCACTTGACAACGGCAAAAGTTTTAGAATGTAGAGAGTTACAGAATTTAGGCAGGGCAAAATATTTTAAATTTATAGAACATCGGTCAGTAGAATTAAAATCCCACAGCGATTGCACTGAGAAACAAATCGACCTGCTCCTCGATTATGCGGATGGACGCAGATTAACTTCTGAAAGCTCAGCGAAGCAAGAGCTATACATAATGCAGCTATTTACGATTTCTGCTATAATAAACTGAAATTTAATATAATAATTTAACACTATATATCAGTTTACGAAAACATGATGATACTTTTGAGAAATTTTCTTTAATTCCCCAGTACACACACACACACACACAAAAAAAAAAAAAAAAAAAAAAAAAGTACAATAGATTATATAATGATATTACTAACAAAATGATGCCGATGACGCATTTAATTTTTATCTTTTTATTAATCTAAATAAATATGTCATTGAGTTTTCCATAACTTATAGTTTTGCAAATTAAAAATGTTCAATAATATAATATGTGATTATGGTATTATTGGTATGGTGCTATTCAAGGCAAAGCACACGAGGGTTATCTGCCTAAATGGAGAGATGCTTTCGTGGAGAACTTTCTAAGGGAAACTGGCTCGTATACACGTTACACATGGAAAAAACCACGAAAACGACCATGCAACCAGCCCGTTCGCGGGATTCGAACCTCGGACCAAACTACCAGTGTTCAGCGTCTTTACCGCTCGACCGCTGATGGGTAATGTATGATTATGAAAGCTGTGTAAAAGAAGAAAAATTCTTGCACATTCGTCAGGCAGCGTACGATAGGCACCTGCTTGAGGAAAGGGATGCGTTTGTAGATGACTTTTTCAGGTAAACTGGTTTGATATATTCAACCTAAAATTCACCAAAATACCAAGCAACGAACGCATTCGCCGGAATTCAAACTTAGGCAAAACTACCAGTGTTCAGTTGCAAAAGAGAGTTAACAACATAAATAGGCAACATGTCTGAAATTAGTATTTATTGCATCCATCAGTGATATGATTTTCTGTTATAATTTAATGGAATATCACTGTAAAAAAATGGGAATCTTTTTTTTTTTTTTTTCCCCCTTTTGTAAGGAGATTTTTTTCCGCTTTGTTTTCAACATTTGGTTGAAATTCAAATTAAATAAATATTTACAAATGCAGAATATTGGATAGTTATTGATGATTTCGAGATTCAGTTTCTGAAATGCATTTCATGTGTCATTTCCTTAAAAAGGTGATACTGAAACCAACTTTCGAGGAGTAAAATGATTACTAGAAAAGAGTTTCCGATTTCTTTCATTCTTTTATTCCCATTATAAATTTGTCCCGTAGTTCCTAGAACATTCTTCGATCCGTAAGTGATGATTTGCTTTCCGAGAAAATTTTCTGAAAGGAATAAATTACTTAGTCTTCAAACCATGGGAAAATCTTGCCATCGCCGGTACTTAATTCCCTTCATTTACTGAGATAACCTGCTTTGTTATAAGTATGGTACTTGTTTTCTGATTTTTACTGAATTTGCATGCTCAAAGCTATCTAAATAAAGAAACGCTACTGTGAATATCAGGGTATGAGTACATACATAAAAGGGTTATATATTTTTCAGAATTCCCCTATGAGCTGTTTATTCTTAGGGCAGAAAGAGGAAAAAGCTTGCATACATCGCCATTCCTGGAAACTAGACAGTACCGAAAACATTACTAGACAGTCCGGTTTACCAGACAATAGAGTTTATCTGATTCCTAGTTGTAAAAGCTGACAGTTATAAATTGTTATGTTCATGGCGACCTTCAGAAGGCATGAAATTACTTCAAAAGTTCCTCTGCTATAAATTTTCAGACTGCAATTTTGTTCCTTTAAAGTTTCGAAAATACCTATTTTTTAAGTATTTTTCGGTACTTATATTAATATTGATACAAATAATATAGAAAGCCCCAAACGTAGCTATGATGTATTTCAATTTGTCCTTAGTATTTTCTCACATAATGTATTAACACTTTGTCTACACGTTTCTAATGTTTCACCATAGTAAGCCTTCTCTTTCCGAATGTATTCAGTTCCTTTTCGCTTTCGTTTTCTGCTTCTTCTTCTTTTTTTTTAATTTTATTTATTTATTTATTTAATGTTACCATGTCCTGAGTTTTACTCTAGCTATTAACTAGAGTAGCCACTAGGTAGCATTCATTATAGTACATGCATTATATTCATATAGCTACTAGCTAGCATTCATTATAGTACAAAAACTAATATAGCTTGTCAATATCAACACATTTTTATCTTCAATAAAATCCACTAATTCGATTGATGCTGTAAAAATTACAATTTAATACTTTAGCCAATTATTCTGATTATAGTGATTTAAATTCGATTTTAGGCAACATATGCATTCTTTCAGAAAACGCGATATATTGAGCACCGCTGTTACAAGTAAATACTGTACATTCAACCGTTTCATAATATGTAAATGTAGCATAACTTCTTTTCGAGTGATTGCACTGAGAGTCTCCTTCAAGTAAACTTTAATGGAACTTTATTTCATGAAAATTTAGAAGTATTATAAAAGCCTCAGAATTATTTCCATTGCAAACATTTATGAATTATGCAGAAAAATATATAAGAAAAACATCAATGAGAAACTATTATCGAATATACATTTCATGACAGTAGTAAAACATTTTTTCAGCATCGACGGTATTAAAAAGCTCAATATTGTGATAAGCTAAATAAAATAAAACGGCATTAAAAGTTTAATATTGTGATAAGTAAAAGTATACTAATCTATAACACTCATTTGATATTTTTGCCATTAGAACTATAATGTAATTCTAACCGTTAAAGTAACATTGTATTTGTATTAACTAAAATTATAATTGTAATTTCAATTAAATTTATCAGTACTTGTTGTTTCCTGCACCTTGAGGGAGCCGCATTATTATTATTTTTATTTCTATTATATAAAATACTGTCCTCAGAAAAAAATGTCTCTAGACATGATTCTGCTCCAAAATTAATGGATGAGGTGAACAGAAATAATCTTGGAACAGCCTTTGGGCAAGTGCTGCGAGTATGCGAAATGTAAGACTGTAATTAAACTTCGACCATCCTGGAGACTACACTCTCTTAGAATATTGCCATTCGACAAATTATAAGACCTTCCATTTATCTTTAAAGTTTAAGCTATCTGTTATTGACTGAGAAAGGCTGGTAATTCATTGTAGTTAAAACTACAACTAATGGAGTTATAACTGTAATTGTGCCGCCCAGATGGTATAGTGGTTAGGGAAGCCTGACTGCGATACCGAAGGGCCTCGGTTCGAATCCCGGAGAAGGCATGGCTTTAACTGTTCGTCCTTTCATAAGAGGCGATGGTGGCCCACATATTAGATGCCTCCATAATAAAGTGACTGCAACTTTTGGCCTTGTATAGACTAATGGACTGTGTTGCACTGTAACTGTTCACAGTCTGCCATTGGGGAAAAAATGTAATAATAATTGTAATACAATGATTGTTCGAATTACAATATAATTTCAAAAGCAATGATTTTTCGCTCAGCAGAGTAATAAGTCGTCTTTTGAATACTACTAGTTCAAATCGGATGCCCATTTTGGCAAACACTCTAAATATTTAGATAGCTCCGTGGATTTCCTTATGTGTAACATGAATACAAATCATTTTATTTTAGAAAGTTCTCTATGAGTACATCATTCTTCTTAAACGTTTCGTTGCATTCAATTAAATAAAGATCTTTTTCTGCTTTTATTAACGGGTGATGTGAACATGAGCCAGTTTCCCTTAGAAAGTCCTCCACAGAAGCATCTTTGCAGTCTTTGCCGTAACCCAAATAATATGACAATCACAGGTGCATAAGAAAATTATACTTTTATTTGTTCTTATGTGAAACAATGATGGAAAATAGTACATGCAAGTACTTTCACTTGTAACTGAATAATGCATTTTAACTATTTATGGAAAATGTGTGTTATGTTGAATAAAAGGCCAATTCGTAAATTTTTTTTCCAATGGCAGGTAGTAGCCGTTTATAGACATTGATCACTACTAAGGCCGGTCATGTTATTAAGGAGGGAACTAATACGTGGACCACCGTTGCCACCTATGAAGATGACGAAGAAATTTCATTCATGCCCTATCCGGGATTCGAACCCAGGCTCTTCGGTAGGGCAACCAGAGTCACGAACCGCTTTACTGTCTGGGCGGTAATTCATAATAAATGGATTTAGTAAAATCTCTAATACACACAGCAATTAAGCATACTGATTGCTGATCAGAATCCTTTTTTACCAGCTAAAGCAATAGGTTGGATAAAATTATGAGGCTTAGTTTAGTCCTTGATGATCTCCTTTCTGAAAAGAGGCCCACCAGCGGCCGAGCGGTAAAGTCGCTGAACACTGGTAGTTCGGTCCGAGGTTCGAATCTCGCGAACGGGCTGGCTGCATGGGTGTTTTCGTGGTTTTCCCCATGTGTAACGTGTATACGAGCCAGTTTCCCTTAGAAAGTCCTCCACGAAAGGCATCCCTCCCTTTAGGCAGATAGCCCTCGTGTGCTTTGCCATAATTAAATACACCAACACCAGTATGCCCTGGAGGGTCTACGCTGTAATTACCTCTCGTGGAGGCTCTACCAACTATTGATTTTGAATAAAGTTAGTTTTTCTTTTCTATCACAAGTGTCCAAATACTTATTGGTAGTCAGTGTATACCTTAATAAGAAACCCTCAAGTATTATATACCGTACGTTAGCTGTCAAGTAATTTGTTATGTATTATGAAAAAAATTAAAGTTTGCCGATTTCATTAACAAAATAAAATTTAAATGTCAATATAAACCTTGACCAATGGATTATTTTATGTATATTTTACCAAATTGGTATTACGTACACTAAATAAAAGAAAGAGAATCAGGATTAGTTTTCCGAATGTAAAAAAATATATATATACTCGTATATAAAGGATTTTAAGTGAGCTTTCCACTCAAATGTTTAATATACATATGACTACAGAATTTGCAGTATGTAATTAAATTATTTATCAAACTCCTATCTGAAATGTTCAAATATATCTCAGACGCAATATCGCCATTTTGAAATACCACATGCTAGAATTATCTTGAGAGAATTTTGTGAGTATTTCTCATTGTTGTATTCATATATATCTCAGAAAAAGGTTATTCCTCTTTAGCACTGCACATCATTCTGCGTGATATATGTCTTATGTTGAAATTTTGTTTTGAATCCCTGAAACACGGGATTCTTTGGAAAAACCATTTAAACAAAAATTGAAAAACTTTAGTACCACCACTACATTTTACAATCTTTTTACTTCCTTGTACGAAGTAAAAAGGAAGTATTGTAATCGCGAAAAGTTTCAAGCAGCATATTTCAACGAAAATATCCATTTTCACCGCTATCGAATGCAATTTAACGATGTTTTTGCGTGATATCTGTACGTAAGGACAGAATAAAAGACTCTTTTCTTTTCGTTCAAAAAAATTATAAAACTGCTTTAAAATTAATTCTGAAGATAATTTTTCGTGGCGTCTGTACGAACGTATGTACGTACGTATCTCGCATAACTCGAAAACGAGTAGCCTCAGATCGTTGAAATTTTGTATATAGGACTGCTATAACATGTAGATGTGCACCTCGTATTTTGGTTGCAATTGGCCGCACCAAACGTATATAAATATATTTATATATATATCCACTCTATTACAAGGCTCAGTTTCTTTACTCTTATATGTTTGTAAATTGTACATTTTTTGCTTTAACCCTCCAGGCGGCAAGGCCGTATATATGCGTTCGAAAATAATGGCTGTCATAGCGGCAAGGCAGTATATATGCGTCCAAATATTTTGGTCCTCATGGCGGCAAGGCAGCATATATACGTAAACCTAAATTTGGCACGAAACGGCAAAGCAGCATATATACCGCCTGTCTCAGAATGCCCTCCCCTCACTGCTCTTAATGTAAACTGACAGGTGATAATTTTTATCTGCGGGAGGTAATTGAGGAGAGGAAACTATCTATTCGCTAGGGACAAATGGGTTTTATCGTTAGGTTTTCAATAACAGTTCGAAATAAATAGCTCGTTCAAAACTTCTAGCTGTTCCAGCTGTTCTGTGCTTATACCAGCTATAGAAATTTTTTTTTCCAATGGCAGGTAGTAGCCGTTTATAGACATTGATCACTACTAAGGCCGGTCATGTTATTAAGGAGGGAACTAATACGTGGACCACCGTTGCCACCTATGAAGATGACGAAGAAATTTCATTCATGCCCTATCCGGGATTCGAACCCAGGCTCTTCGGTAGGGCAACCAGAGTCACGAACCGCTTTACTGTCTGGGCGGTAATTCATAATAAATGGATTTAGTAAAATCTCTAATACACACAGCAATTAAGCATACTGATTGCTGATCAGAATCCTTTTTTACCAGCTAAAGCAATAGGTTGGATAAAATTATGAGGCTTAGTTTAGTCCTTGATGATCTCCTTTCTGAAAAGAGGCCCACCAGCGGCCGAGCGGTAAAGTCGCTGAACACTGGTAGTTCGGTCCGAGGTTCGAATCTCGCGAACGGGCTGGCTGCATGGGTGTTTTCGTGGTTTTCCCCATGTGTAACGTGTATACGAGCCAGTTTCCCTTAGAAAGTCCTCCACGAAGGCATCCCTCCTCATAGGCAGATAGCCCTAGTGTGCTTTGCCATAATTAAATAAACCAAACCAAACCTTTCTGAAAAGAAAAGGATAAATGTAATTTTTATGATTTATTTCTTGTATAATGTAAACAAAGCAAGCGTCCCGTAACAAATCCTTTGCGAAAACAACCCTTTGCACTGGCATAAACTCTTTGCTTGCTTTCCCTTAATCTTGTAATTTAAGTTCACATGTATATCGAAGATCATAAACATACATATTTGCTTACTAACGTTATGTGCATTTAGGTCTATATAAAATATTTCCTTCAAATAAACTCCTATTTATGCTGGTACCACAAACTACAATATATGTAAAAGACATGACAGAAAATATTAATATTTTTCTTATAGGTGATTATCCCGTTGTATTATTTAAAAACTCATTATCCAAAATGCAGAAACATTTCGAATATAATATTATTGACTGTAATTTTCAAAAATTATCACGATTTCCTTAGCCTATGTCACTGAAATTATAAGGGGCAGTTGTTTTTCTGATTAAATAGTTACAATCATCTGCTGCGCAATTTTAATTAAGAGGTCATTACAATTGCATTGTAATTTTTATTAGATTATATAAGTACAGTTATACTGTTTATTGAATTAGATTTCACAATTAAAATGCAATTATAATTAAAATGCATATGAGTAAATTGTATATGTAATTAAAAATTGTTACATTGTAATTACAAGATAATTGCATAATATTATTCCAATTACTATGTGTTTTCAATTGCATTCTGCAATTACATTTGCAATAAGGTCATGATTTTCCTGGGATACGTAACTGCTTTTATCAAAAACAATTGCTATCCTAATTACATTATTATAATTACTTACTGGAGTTACAATGACAGTCTAATTATGAAATTGGATTTCACAAATATAGAGTAATTGTAATTTAAATGAAATTACGTAAATTGTAATTGTAATTAAAAAAACAGCTACTTTTTAACTATAACTACTTAGTAATTGCATAATTTTATTACAATTGCATACTACACTTAGAATTACAATTATGATCATAATTTCACTATGTTAAGTAATTCTAATTATCAGAGACAATTACTTTCCTAATTACGTAGTTATAATTACCAACTGCAATTGCAGTTAAAATTACGTTGTAATTAGCTAATATTACCGTAGTTGTGATTAGATGCAATAAAATTTTTAATTGTAATTAGATTATATAATTATAATGTTTGTGATTATCATTGCATTGTAATTGTAAGACTTAAGAATTAAAATGCAATTACATACATCATTGTTGTTTTAAAAAGTACTTACTTTCTAATTGTAATTGCGAAGCTAATTACAATTGCAATATAATTGAAATCACATATTTCAAAATATTGTTGCGGTTTCTTGCAATTTTAATTTTAATTCCAATTACATTTTGCCAAACTGCATCTAAAATTTGGAGAATAATTAGGCTGGAAAATGAAAATTCTCTTTACATTTATATATAAACATTTAAGTTTACTATAGCTGGTATAAGCACAGAACAGCTGGAACAGCTAGAAGTTTTGAACGAGCTATTTATTTCGAACTGTTATTGAAAACCTAACGATAAAACCCATTTGTCCCTAGCGAATAGATAGTTTCCTCTCCTCAATTACCTCCCGCAGATAAAAATTATCACCTGTCAGTTTACATTAAGAGCAGTGAGGGGAGGGCATTCTGAGACAGGCGGTATATATGCTGCTTTGCCGTTTCGTGCCAAATTTAGGTTTACGTATATATGCTGCCTTGCCGCCATGAGGACCAAAATATTTGGACGCATATATACTGCCTTGCCGCTATGACAGCCATTATTTTCGAACGCATATATACGGCCTTGCCGCCTGGAGGGTTAAAGCAAAAAATGTACAATTTACAAACATATAAGAGTAAAGAAACTGAGCCTTGTAATAGAGTGGATATATATATAAATATATTTATATACGTTTGGTGCGGCCGATTGCAACCAAAATACGAGGTGCACATCTACATGTTATAGCAGTCCTATATACAAAATTTCAACGATCTGAGGCTACTCGTTTTCGAGTTATGCGAGATACGTACGTACATACGTTCGTACAGACGCCACGAAAAATTATCTTCAGAATTAATTTTAAAGCAGTTTTATAATTTTTTTGAACGAAAAGAAAAGAGTCTTTTATTCTGTCCTTACGTACAGATATCACGCAAAAACATCGTTAAATTGCATTCGATAGCGGTGAAAATGGATATTTTCGTTGAAATATGCTGCTTGAAACTTTTCGCGATTACAATACTTCCTTTTTACTTCGTACAAGGAAGTAAAAAGATTGTAAAATGTAGTGGTGGTACTAAAGTTTTTCAATTTTTGTTTAAATGGTTTTTCCAAAGAATCCCGTGTTTCAGGGATTCAAAAGAAAATTTCAACATAAGACATATATCACGCAGAATGATGTGCAGTGCTAAAGAGGAATAACCTTTTTCTGAGATATATATGAATACAACAATGAGAAATACTCACAAAATTCTCTCAAGATAATTCTAGCATGTGGTATTTCAAAATGGCGATATTGCGTCTGAGATATATTTGAACATTTCAGATAGGAGTTTGATAAATAATTTAATTACATACTGCAAATTCTGTAGTCATATGTATATTAAACATTTGAGTGGAAAGCTCACTTAAAATCCTTTATATACGAGTATATATATATTTTTTTACATTCGGAAAACTAATCCTGATTCTCTTTCTTTTATTTAGTGTACGTAATACCAATTTGGTAAAATATACATAAAATAATCCATTGGTCAAGGTTTATATTGACATTTAAATTTTATTTTGTTAATGAAATCGGCAAACTTTAATTTTTTTCATAATACATAACAAATTACTTGACAGCTAACGTACGGTATATAATACTTGAGGGTTTCTTATTAAGGTATACACTGACTACCAATAAGTATTTGGACACTTGTGATAGAAAAGAAAAACTAACTTTATTCAAAATCAATAGTTGGTAGAGCCTCCACGAGAGGTAATTACAGCGTAGACCCTCCAGGGCATACTGGTGTTGGTGTATTTAATTATGGCAAAGCACACGAGGGCTATCTGCCTAAAGGGAGGGATGCCTTTCGTGGAGGACTTTCTAAGGGAAACTGGCTCGTATACACGTTACACATGGGGAAAACCACGAAAACGCCCATGCAGCCAGCCCGTTCGCGGGATTCGAACCTCAGACCGAACTACCAGTGTTCAGCGTCTTTACCGCTCGGCCGCTGGTGGGCCCTCTCCAGGGCATACTTTCCACAAGTCTTTGTATGACAGCTAGTGGTATTTTCTTCCACTCGGCTTGGAGAAGACATAGAAGTTCCTTCACCGATTTTGCACGGGTAGTGCACCCCTGAATTCGGCGATGCAACTCGTCCCAGACATTCTCGATAGGGTTCAGTTATGGACTCTGGGCAGGCCAGTCCATGCGATGATTTCCATAGGCACCATACCAAGCCTTGGTTAACGTCGAAACATGACAACTGGCATTGTCGTCCTGAAAGTAACAGGGGCCCAACCCGTAAAACTGCCACAACGTAGGAAGCACATTGTCATCCAAAATAGTGCAGTAGGCATCGGAGTTGAGCTTACCATGAATGGGGATCAAGAGTCCCAGCGCATACCAGGAGAAACACCCCCAGACCATAATTCCACCTCCGCCGAACTTGACTGTTGGCACAATGCATTCTGGCAGGAGACGTTCTCCAGGTAGACGCCAGACCCAGACCCTGTCATCCGAACGGTAAAGGGTGAACCTTGATTCTTCACTCCAAAGAACCCGTTTCCACTGATCTACGGTCCAATTTCGATGTGCTTTGCACCACATTAACAGAGCACCGCGGTTCGACTTTGTGATCAAAGGCTTATGGGCAGCAGCACGACCATGAAAACCAAGCAGATGTGCTTCCTTACGGATGGTATTCATTGAAACAATACTCCCAGATGCCTGTTGAAACTCCTCGCGGATGAGGGCCATCGGTTGGGTGCGGTTCTTTCGAATTTCTCTGCACAACACTCGTCGGTCTCTATCTCCCAGTTTCGTTGGTCTGCCGACTCGGGGCACATTCCGACAATCACCGCTCACCTTCCACTTCTTAATCACATAGGCCACTGTCGATTTTGGGTACTTCAGATCGCTAGATATGTCCCTTAAGGATCGGCCACATTTGTGATACCCGATAATTATACCTTTCTCGAAATCAGAGAGCTCCGAACTGTGGGGCATCTTGCATGCGACTAAAGCCGATGCTATTTCCTACACGATATATACCGGCGGACTCCGTGACGTAGCTTAGGACCGCAGATATCGTCATTTGCAAAGGTGTCCAAATACTTATTGGTAGTCAGTGTATAACATAGTACTTGACGATTTCTGGGCTAACGCCCTTTGGGGTTATAAAAACGTCTGAAAGCTTTCAGATTTTTTATTACGCCTAAAGGAGCGTTTTTTAATGTTTTGTGGGTTACCTTTATTTATTAAATATCATATTCTTCCCACTTAAGCCATAAAATTCAATTCAACAGCAATATCGCAAAATGTTTAAGAGAGCATATCTTTAGAAATTCCGATACACAGTCTCGCGTGCTGGAGATAAAAATAATTTTTTTTTCGTACAGTGTTGCCATTGTTTGCTTTGAAATTGTTGTCCTTCTTCATCAAAAACTCCAAAAAAAAAAAAAAAAAAAAAGGGCTTTACAAAATATGAAATGGATAATAAAAAAAAATTCCAAAATTCCAAATTTGAGCTTCCAGGTGCCCATTTTCGGCTGCAGACGTACGTTATTCCAAATTGGATAGCTCTAGGTACGGTTGTTTTATCACACTGCGAGATATATTCATATATTTATGCAGATTCTTCATTTTTTATATTTCTTTAAGTATAATACAGGGCGATAATATTGGATGGCAACAATTTGAAAAGTGTTTCGTCGTTTATAGCGAATTAATGCAAAATGCCACAGGGAAATTAATAGCCTTTCTGAGCTAACGTTCTTTGGGCTAACAATTTAAACGTTACAAGTTTTCAATGACTTCGATGTGATCCACTCTTCGTATTAGAAATTCCTTTACATTATGGCAGAATGTTTGAAACCTGAATGCCAAAGGGTAATTAAAAGCCCTTCTTGGAAAATTGCCCCTTGGGGCTAAAGAAGAAATAAATTAAGATATGAAATACGACTGTAGATAAAACATCAATAGAGCTAAGCTTTTTTGAGCAGTTTGCATAGAAAAAAATCAGTACACTCCAGCCGCTAAATATAATGCATTTGGCGTACGAGTTTATGCTACTAATGAGTAAATTACTCAAAATGACTTGCTAATTAAAATTTACTAAATTGCTTAAATTTATTAATTACTAAATTACTTAATTTTTAGCCCAAAGGGATTTGAATCCCGAAGGACTATTAGTTTCGTTTTGGCATTTTGCGTCGGACTCATAAATGTCGGTTCACTTTTCAAACTGTTGCCACAAAATGTTAGAGTCCTGCATTATATTTGAAGAAATTAAATAATGAAAAATCTGCATAAATGTATGTATATTTCTCGCATTGTGATAAAACAGCGGTACCTAGAGCCATCGAATTTTGAATGACGTAATCTTCCTACGAATTTGGGCATGTGGAAGCCCAAATTTGAAGTTTGGAAATTGTTTTATTATCGGTTTCATTATTTGTAAAACTTTAACGAACTTTTGATTGGAGATAAGAAATATTTTTTTCCGTATAGTGTTGCCATTGCTCGTTTTGAAATCGTTTAGCTTTTTTTAAGATAAAAAATTCGTTGAAGTGTTACACAAAATATGAAATCGATAATAAAACAGATTTCAAATTCAAATTAGGGCTACCACATGCCCATATTCGCAGTAGGATTACGCCATTCAAAATGCGATGGCTCTAAGTACCGTTGTTTTATCACAATGCGAGAAACACACATACATTTATGCAGATTCTTCATTATTTAATTTATTTAAGTATATGACATGGCGATAATATAGAGTGGCAACGATTTGAAAAGTGATACAGCCTATTAAAGCTTTCGATGCAAAATGCCAAAACGAAATTAATAATCCTTCAGGTAAAATTGCCCATTTATTGATGAACAAAAAGGAGAAAAATAATTGTCGGTTAATGGGTACTTGTTTAATGGCTACAAGAGACTAAAAACTTGTGTTTACAAAATTCATCTACAATTTTATATCAGGAATCATAAAAATCTTTACAACGGATTATTTAAAATTTTAGTAAGTAAAGTAATTTGAAATGTTTAAGTAAAATCGCTGGATTTTTTCCGACTATTTAACGTAATATAATTTTTGGAAGACTTGAAAAATGATTTTTAAATTATAAAAAACTATTTTTCAGTTGAATAATTTGATTGATAACTGTATTATATATTCTTTGTTTTGAAACTGTGGATAGCAACGATTTCTTAAGCAATTTAAAATGGAATATTAAATTTTGTAACCTCTACTTTGGACAATAAGTAAGAAGTTATTTTTATCAATTTCAAATTGTGAATTTTAAGATTCCAATAATATAAAATAAGCAGTTATAAACCTTATTATTTTGATCTAAATTTATGATTTGGTTTCTGCGAATTGTTTCGGTGTTAGTGTTAAAGCATTATGACATCAATAAACTTGTCTACTTAGTTATCGTTTACTTAAGTTATTATTTCCAGCAATAGCACTGACATCAGCATTGTGGTAAGTATGATTCAGAAAGTTGAAGGGAGAAAAATTGTCGAAAGAAGAAGGACGAAGAAGGGAAGTTTGAATAAAATGTGCTCGCTAATTATTGTTTACTTTTCAGATAATTACACTCAGCTAATTATTGTTTACTTTTCAGTTCCGAAACATTGCTTGTAGTGAAAATGAGATTAATCAAACACAGTTTGAGAGAGAGACAGCATTGAGCAGTTAAAAAGCTATTATCATTTCGTGCTCTCAACGAGTTAGCATCCATATTAACACATGAAAAAAAAAAAGCTGTTGTGTACACCACATGACTTCCTTGTACGGAATATTAAATTATAGACATTTTTTCCTGCATTTCCTTTAAACTTACTTCCTCGAATTTCAATAGAAATATTTTTCTCATTCTATTAATTCACTTCTCACTTCGCGGCAATTCAAAAATATATAAAAAATCAAAATATCTTCATTAAACATTGCAAGATGTAGTAAAACATAAAACACCAAATACAGTTAAAACAATTTTTTAAAAAAAAACAGTTTAAAAAAAAACAATTTAAATTACAGTTTCTTCGCTAAAACAAGCAATTCGGCCAGCCGGGCAACAAGACAGATTTTTCGGTGCACGAAATTGAAAGTTTAACTTTCGTCCCACCCGGCAAAAGGACACTGAAGCTGCAGAAAGACTTAATTCATTATTGTGCTAAGTTTCAAATGTAAACAAATATGGCTGCTATGGTAAAAAATAATTAGGCTTAGCCGCTCTTAAACAACTTCTTAATTCTTGGTAATTCTACGACTATCGCATACGCATTAACTAAAGGCATAAAAATCTTAACCGGAACATAAGAACCACATAATTCAATCATTTATAAAGCAAAAAATGCGCAGTTTACCAACATATAAGAATAAAAAACTGAGCTCACGCAGCCAAGTAGCAGTGTGGGTATATATATACGAGTAGATATATATTTATATACTTTTGGTGCGGCCGATTGCAACCAAAAAGGGAGATGTACGACTACATGATATAGTAGTCTTAAGGCGACTTATTGTTATTGTTTGGAGAAACACACTTTCCGATTCTCTGTTATTAAAATGCTTTAAAAAACACTATGCTTTAAGGAGAATCACACACCTTAAAACCCCATTTATTTTAAAAGCAATTACTACCAACGTTTTACAGCTGACTACATAATATAGCTGCTTTCTGAAATAGTGATCAGAAAGTTTGTGTTGCCACAAATATTTTTATAATTTAATCCGCTTTGTGACAACATTTTTCGTCATGTTCCCGACTTGCGCGCACATTTTAAAGCATTCTGTTTCATAATTAAATTCTATATTTAATCTATAGCTTTTATAACATTTGGAAACTACTGTGAACCTAAAATTCTAAAAATTTCATGTTCAATTTTTATTTTATTTTGAGTTGAGTTTATAAAATGTATTTTATTAACAAAATTTTTAATGTTTTCGTCCATAAAATTTTTCAGTATTAAAATATTGATCAGATTGTTGATTCAGTTCGAAAATAGTGCCCATATAAAGAATTCTATCCAATTTCAAGTATGTACCATTAGCCATTTTTAAAATATCATGCGCGCAAGGTGGAAACATGGCGAAATATTTTGTCACAAAGAGGATTAAATTACAAAAATATTTGTGGCAACACAAACTTTCTGGTTACTAGTTTCTAAAGCAGCTATATTATGTAGTCAGCTGTAAAAGGTTGGAAGTAATTGCTTTTAAAATAAATAAAATATCCCAATTCTTGCAACAGTCACATATTCGAAGATCATGAGGGGTTTATGGTGTATGAGTCCCCTTAAACACAAAATTTCAACATTTTAAGGCAATCGTTTTTGAGTTATGCGAGATGCATACATACGTACGTACAGACGCCACGAAAAAAATCTCTTTTGAATCCATTTTCAATCCATTTTATAATTCGTTTTGGGAAAAAGAGTCGTTTATTCTGTCCTTACCTATAAATATCACTCAAAAACATTGTTAAATTGCATTCGATAGCGGTCAAAATAATAGATATTTTCGTTGAAATATGGTACCCGGAATTTTTGGGGATTACAATACTTCTTTTACAACGTACAGGGAAGTAATTACATGAGACAGATCGTTGGGAATTGTAAACAAGGGTTGAACATTGGGCAGGACATAGGTATGTCGGTTCGTCATTTTAGTTATTTAATTAGAGAATCGGACGCGTTTGATGGCAATCATCCACGAAATGTTTTCCGTAATTAACTAGCCAAACTTAAGCTTACGTGAAAATTTAAAGAGTCTGAAGGAAATGACTCACGTTCTGTAATCATTTCGAAGATGCCAAATCCGTTGTACAGAGACTTATTCTGAAAATTGAAGGGCAAGGAGGTGGGGAGTGGAACGAAATAAAAAAAAAAAAGTCGCCAAGACCTCGATGCTGCGCCAAGGCTGCGTTCTACAGTTGGCAGTGCCCGAAATAAACGAGACACATCGGATTTCGAAGGAATCAGGTGGTATTTTTGCCATACAACTGTTTCGGTGGTTGAGAGAGCTCATTTTTTTCAAAGGAAAAAACGTCTGAAAGGATCTCTGAGCGAATTAAGTCTGCTTTCGAACGATTTTCAGCGAGCGAGATTAATCGGACGGATTACCTGCTTTTTTTAAAGGTAAGATTTGCTCGAATTTTACAATTTTAAAAAAATATATCACGTAGTTGTACAAAGAGCGTTTGTTAAGACCCAAGCTGACATTTGCAAGAGTGTATTTTTAGAGTAGAAAGGAATTCAGAATTTATATGCACGCAATTTCGTCATTCTTTCAAATTTGAATCTCAAAGAAAGATTTTTCAACTAAATATGCTGTAAACTTTAAGTTACCTAAACCATTAAGTCCCTAGTGTATGCGGATAATATAAATATCCTAAATAGTCAGCTACCTTTTTCCTATAATGTTATACATATAAACGTTATTTATATTATACCTTAAATATTATATCTTAAGTAGTCCTTTTTCTACGGGCAAACATATATTCGATATAATACGACTGAAAGAATTTGCATTCGTTTGTCTCCTATTTTACTTTGGAAAAAATTATACAATTAAAAGGAAAAAATAATTTTATTTCTATCAAAAAAATTTAAATGCATACCTTGGAACAAGACTGAATAACAATATTGTTCATTATTTGACTAAAGCACGCAATTTCTACATATAATAAAAGAAAGGGTCTGTCTGTGTGTATGTGTGTGTGTCTTTTGTTCGCGCTGAGCGTAAGCTAATAGACCCACGGCTACGAAATTTGGTACATAGGTGCATCTAGACAAGAGCCAGTGCACCTCGAAGCGACTTTTTCGAAATTCGAATTAGAATTTTTTTAATTTTATGTTTTGTTACGAAATCGCGTCATCTTGAGACAACATTCGCTATAGGAAAGCGATATTTTACTCTACACATTCCATTTTCACATCGTCGTGAAACGTAGGCACTTAGCTATTTTACGAACGTAAAATAAATTTCGTGTTTCAATAAATCGAGTCAATACGAATTCATTTAAGAAAGGGAGCTTAACACCTTTTCAACGGGATTTTTTCTAAAAAGGTTTATTTTTTAAAATGTACAGTTTATTTTTCTTTGATTTTTGGACACGTTAAACTTTCATCCTTGCGAATGCTTTTGAAAAAAGAATTTTGGAAAAATGATAATATTTTGTATTTTTAAAAATGTTTTTAAAGAAGCTTCCGAGTACACTTCTCACATCTCACATCTTTAGAAATGTAATTTTGGCAACAATTTTCCTTTCTTATTGTTGTTGATAGATTTTTGATGAAATCGCATTATTTTGAATAGTTTCATTCTTTTAGAAATATGGGTTTGGCAACAATTTTTATCGCATTTCTTATGTCACTGTTTTTAAGAGATTGGCATTTTTCATTGTCATTTTTTTATATAGATATAATGCTTTTTTTTTTTTTTCTTTTTTTTCTTTTTTTGATAAAGTTGTTCGGCAGAGAATTCTACGCGGAATGTTTTGTTTTTTGAGTTTCTTTCATGTTATTTTTTGCTTATTTCACTCTTTGTAAGATATTGAAAAGTTTTGCATGATTTTTTTTCTTCAACGGAAAGTTGGTTAATTTTTTTATTAGGATAATTAATATTTGTATTAAGGGATATAGCTTATTTCATTGTAATTTTTTTCTCTCGAAAATATAAGATAAAATATCATTAATTATACTTTGCTTTTCATAATTTTTTGTTTTTTGTATTCTTTTATGTTATTTATTGCTCATTTCACTGTCTTTAAGATATTGAAAAGTTTTGAGTGATTTTTTTAGGAAACAAAGTTCTTAACCTCCTTTATACCATTTGAGTTCTTAAGATTTTGCAAAGGGAAGTTGGTTAATTTATGTATTAGGATAACTAATATTTGTATTAAGGGATATTGCTTATTTCATTGTAATTTTGTTATACGTAATAACTTTTTTTTTATGAAGTTGTTCTGCAGAGTAAAATTCTACGCAGTTTTTAAATTTAACGTTCGGTGTTCCCTTCACCCATTTTTCCGGTACATTTAAAAGCCAGACGAAGGCTGGCAGCGAAGCTGCTAGTTGATAAAATAAAACAATTAAATTAATGATTTTTTTTACAACAGCCAAAAAGTTAAACACTTTACTAGCTTTTAATTACTTAAGCGCCCAGAAGGGTTAATTTCGTTTTGACATTTTGTGGCGTGTCGCTATCAACGGTGTTTCACTTTGCAAATTGTTGCCACCAAATTTAGAGCCCTGTATTAGATTTAAAGAAATTAAATAATGAAGAATATGCATAAACTATGTATGTTTCTCTCACAGTGATAAAACAACGGTACCTAGAGCCATCCAATTTTGAATAACGTACGTCTACACCCGAACATTGGCATCTGAAAGCCCAAATTTGGAATTTGTTTTATTTATCTATTTCAAATTTTGTCAAACATTAAAGAAATTTTTATTAAGAAACTCAACGATTTCAAAGCGAGCAATGGCAACACTGTACGCTGGGGGAAAATTATCTCCATCGCGCGAGAGTGTGTATCGGAAATTCTAAAGATATGCTTTTTTTAAGTTAATTTGTAATATTGTTTTTTAAGTTAATTTGTAATATTGCTGTTGAATTGAATTTTATGGTTTAAGTGCGAAGAACATGATATTTAATAAATAAAGGCAACGCACAAAACGTTAAAAAAAGACCCTTTGGGCGTAATATAAAATCTGAAAGCTTACAGATTAAAAAAAAAAAAATATTTATTTATATACCGTAATAAAATGATACAAAGTGATTATTACTTATTTTCGTGAAACGGAGCATATATTCTTTTTCTATTCAAGTAAAATTAAAACAAGACATTTAATATCTATTAGTGTAAAATAGTGAAACCAGTAATAAAATAATGTACGTAAAAAAAATTCGCAGCTTTCTTAATCACTGAGAAATAACTTAGGTAATAAAATCATTTGCCTATATGAAGCATAGATGTGATCCCCTCCCCCTTCAGTGTACAACTATTTACTTGAAAGCAACCTCAAAAGATGTCTTTTAGCTGTTTCATCTTCGAAAACATTGCTCGAGTTGCACCACAGAAGATGGTTAGATGTTGATCTGCCAAGGGGAGGGGGGGGGGAAGCAGACACACACGTACATCCAAGTCTTACACTGAATTCGAAATTGCATCTTCTTTGCTTGTATCGCAATATATAATGTAATATGTAGTGTACTATGTACTGATAAACTATCTTGTTGATTTGATATGTAGTACATTATATAATACGTAAGCCAAATATCGTAATATGTAATGTAATCATAATAATGTCATATGTATCATGTATAATGTAATATGTAATAGTGTCATATGTATCATAATATATAATGTAATCGTAATAATGTCATATGTATCATAATATATAATGTAATATGTAATGTAATCGAAATAGTGTCATATGTATCATAATATATAATGTAATATGTAATGTAATAGTAATAGTGTCATATGTATCATAATATGTTATGTAATATGTAATGTAGTATGTACTGATTAATAAGCAACATGAAACACAATGCAAAACCCAACTGAAACAATGTGAATGCAAACTTTATAATAGTATTATGCATAACGATGTAGGAAGTGTATCGAGCAACGGGTACAATTGGCATGGTCCAGATGACAATTCAATATGCGTCCAGTGTATAAAGCCTATCATGTGTATAATTTATCCTGTATAATGCAATACCTGTGTATAACTAATTTCCTGTGAATAATTTAACCCGTATCGTGCTTATAACCCCCTACTGCGCATAATGTTCCTATGTATCATTAATTTCCCCGTATATAATGTAATGCGTACCCAGTGCATAATGATAATATAATGCGAATACTGTGCAAAATAACCCTTTTATAATGTACCAATATAGGGTTTATTAGGAAAGAATTTTAATGTAATAAGTTGATGTGAAGTTAATGCAATGTTAGGGTAAGGTATTAATTTGATATGTAGTATATAATACAATGTGTAAATCATGTATCGTAATATATAATGTAATACGAAATGTAAGATAAAGGTGGACGTGGTGCTGTACTGATTAACGCAAATGGTAAAGGGACAGTGCCCACGTCCTCCGTCGCTTATAACTTAAGATTCCGAGAATACCAAGTACTTTACTCTAAAAGGGCATTAGCTTAGAAAGCCTAATTAGTTTCGAAACGGCGTTTTGCGCCCAATCACTTTAAATGTCAGAATCACATTTCATATTGTTGCCACCAAATAGTATTGCCTTTTATTATATTTAAAGCAATTAAATAAGGAAGTATCTGCATGTATGAACGTATGTTTCTCGCACTGTGAAAAAACAACGAAACCTACAGCCGTCAAATTTTGAATAACGTGGTCCTCCACCCGAATATGGAAGCACGAATCTTGAATTTCGAATTTGTTTTATTGTCTATTCATATTTTGTAAAATTTTAACCAATTTTTCATTAAAAAAACTCAAAAATTTCAAAGCCAGCAGTGGCAACACTATACGAAATAAAACATTTTTGTTTCCAGCGAGCGAGACTCCCTATTGAATATTCTAAGGATACGATGTTTTTAAATGCTTTTAGCCCAAAGGTGTGTTATCCCAAATGCCCTTGAAACGTGTATGCATATGTAGATGAAAAAAAAAAGGTCCCTTTGGGAATAATATAAAACCCGAAAGTTTTCAGATTTTTTTTTCTTTATTAATTTTATTTTGGTCAAATAAAAAAAAAGTTATGCATTGAGAGCTTACTTTAATAAAAATTTGTTTCATCGGCTTTATTTTAGTTGAAGTGAGTTTTTGTGTTTGCCCAAATTATTTTTTAAAAATTCTTCTCGAGAAATGGGGGGTTTATTTTAACGAGAGTAAAAATATTTTGACTGTAATTTTTGTTTAATTAATATAAAGTAAGCAATAAAATGTAACAAGTCTTCTGAGAAACACTAAGTAATTTTATTTTAAGAACACAAAAATATGCCCAGTAATTTCATTGAAAATGATGAAGACACTGATGTGCAATTAATCTGGTCTTAAACAAATGGCTAAAGGAATTAGATATATGTATTAGTCCAGGTTAAACTTCTGATAAAAGAGGAACCTAAACATTCACTTATTGTCATAATTTGTTGCATATCATATACCTGTTACTGTACTCATACTATATCATACTATACTATATCATACTCATGTTACTATACTATGTCATACTCATGTTACTATACTATATAATACTATATTATGTCATCACTACATAGTATAAAACAAAGTCGCTTTCTCTGTCCCTACATCCCTATGTACGCTTAAATCTTTAAAACTAAGCAACGGATTTTGATGCGGCTTTTTTAATAGATAGAGTGATTGAAGAGGAAGGTTTATATGTATAATAACATCCATTAAATAGTGGAGAAATACTGTTATTTTTGAGGTTTCTAATGTGATGTCGTAAATAATTAAATTTTTCCGCTTACATCGCAAACGCAGGCTGAACCCTACGAGATTTATGAAAATAATGTACTAAGTATTGTACACATTGAAAAGGTTTACAGATTTAAAAATTGCGGGACGTAGCGTTTGCGGCGGTACCGGCCGGCCGGGGCGGCGGGAGCGTGCCTATAAATAGCGCGTCGGAGGCCGCGGATCTCCCTATAGCACTTCGAATTTAGCAGCGATCGAACGCGTTTATTATCGGAGCACTCTATCGAGGAAAATAACAATATACTTAATAAAAACGTGCTTTTCAGCGCGACAACGTATCAGTCATTATAAGTAAGTTACGATAAATAAAATCACTGAAAACTTTCATAATAGAGGGCACAATACTCACAGGATGGGGTACCGGAGAAGATGTATTGATTCCCCGAATCCCTCTGATACCATCGGATTTACCCTTCCGATTGAAACGTTTACAGTTTCCGGTAAAGACATGTTTTGCAATGACCATTAATAAATCGCAGGGTCAAACCTTCAACGTTGCAGGCTTAGATTGGAGCGTTGACTGTTTATCACATGGCCAACTGTATGTCACTCTTTCAAGAGTCACCTCTAGAGAAAACATGTCTGTATTGTCTAATGACAAGAAAGCTGTGAACGTTGTATATAAAGACATTCTGTAATATATTAATGGTTGTAAAAATAAAATAAATAGGTAAAAATGTAAAAAGTAAATAAGTAAAAATGTAGTGCATGAATTTAGATATTCCAAAGATAGCAGGAAATCTTCATGGTATAAGCGGAATTGTTTTACTCAAAATTGAACGCGTGCGGGCCACGGGCAGTAATGAATAAATCAAAACTACTGGATCGCTTTTTAATCATTTTTTCAGTGAGTGACATAGGCTATATATTTTATACCCGTGCGAAGCCGGAGCGGGTCGCTAGTAATATACTATGTCATACTCATGCTACTATACTAAACATGTTGCCAGGGCTGTGGAGTCCGTAGGGAAAATGACCGACTCCGACTCTGTCTCCGCCTCCTGGAATTTTAAAGACTCCGACTCCCTCATATATATATCTATCTATATATAGAGAGAGATAGATATATATATGTAAATATATACACATGGGTTACAGCTTATTTCTTTAATATAAAAGAATTAATAGATGCTACAGAAAAAAATTGATGGCGTAACAAATTATTTATATTAGTTAGCCTTTATTATGAAATCGAAAAATTGGCATTAATTATTTCTAAGAAACAGTATAGCTTCCGCTAGATCTTCTTTGTTGGAGGGTCATAGATTTAATTTAATAAACTTCACAGCTGAGAAGTGTCTTTCCACTCTAACTTGAATAGGAGGAAGAGCTGTTACTGTTAGGGCTACTTTTAACTTTTCAGGATAGATTTTTATAACTTCTAAAACAGGTGTCTTGCAAGCGCAATCATATATCTCTATTTCTTTAAAGGCCGTGTAGAAATCTTGTTTGTATTTTTCATTTTTTATATAGAAAGGCTCTTGGTTCTTTATTTCCATTAGCTTTGCCTTAGTTTTTTCAAAATCCAAAAATCCAAAATATTGCCATGAAAAAATATTTCTCAAAATCTAATTCATCACTGGAAGAGGATGATAGAGACTCAATTGCAATGTCTGCAGTTTGACTGTTCTGATTCGAATTCTCCAATTGTTCTGAGAATAATTCCATTCTTAATGAAAGTTAAGAGATGGCTTTCTTTGCCCTTGTTAATTTGTTCGTCATGCAAAAAAATTCGGTGTTTCGGATCTACATATATTGAACCCAGCACGATCTCATTATCTAGCAAATTAGTTTCTCTTTTCTTCATTGAAGAAATGATTCCTTCTGCAATAAACCCTCCATTTCAGAAAGAACAAACATCCCATTCTTCCATTCTCGTCTCCTGTCGATTCTTCAGACTGCAGCTTTTTTATGGCTATATACGGTGTAGAAAGAAGAGTTTCCGATTCTACAAGATCATTCCACAGTCTTTCTGTTAGTGAAACTTTAGGGTTATCCACATCTTCTAAAAAAGGTTCTTAATTCTAAAAATATCTTTATCATCAAATATGTACTTCCTTATCGCGTTGCTTGTTCAATAATTGTTCCTTTTCCTGTTCGCTTCCTAAGAATGGCATCAGTTTTGGGAGTTCTTGTGTCTATTGCTGCTTACCTAAATTTACCAGTGAAATTTGCAACTAAATGAATCAGTTTAATCACTAATGGCAAATATCACATCCATCTTTCTCCCTTATGTTTATTTATTAATATGTCAATAAAACAGAAAATAACTATTTATTAATGTATAAACCTCATTAGTCCATAAATAAAAATAATAACTCAGCTTGTCATTATTTTTTTTCAGTTCATTTTAATTTCATTTCAAATTCAAACTGTCCAAGAAAAACTGGTGTCGGAGTCGAGCTGTTTTTTGCGACTCCAGCTCCGACTTCGTTTACCCCAAAATCTGCCCGACTCCGATTCCGACTCCACATCCCTGCATGTTATTATACTATGTCACACTATACTATACTTGTTATTATGTAATATACTTGAAGCTCTATAGATAATTTGTTGATTGAATGATTTAAGAAGATTATCAGATTTTGTACGGGAAATTTGTGCAGATTTTTGTAGGTTTTGGACAGGAAAAATTTAATCCATTTCTTTAGCATATCCAACTTAAAAGCCTTAAATAATAGGTAAAAATATTAGCAATTTCGCTGTTTAGGAGGAAGCAATGAAAAATTGCTAATGAAAAACAGATGAACTCAACAATAACAAAACAGCCGCCCAGACGGTATAGTGGTTAGGGAAGCCGACTGCGATACCAAACGGCTCGGGTTCGAATCCTGAAGAATGCATGTTTGTAACTGTCCGTCCCTTCCTAGAAAACAAAGGTGGCCCATCTATTAGGTGCCTCCATAATAAAATGACCACCACTTCTGGCGTTAGTAGTGGGCCAGCCTAAGACATTTGCGAACCCGCCATTGGTTAAAAATAATAATAATAATAATGCGCACCCGCTAAGATGTAATAAACCTAACTACAAAACTAATAAATCTAATCTTAATTATTAACTGTTATCATAATTAAAAAAATCTGATGTGTACACCACATGACTTCCTTGTACGGAATATTAAATTATACGCATTTTTTCTTGCATTTCGTTTAAACTTATTGGATTGAATTAAACCTACTTCGCCGACAGCGCATAAACCACAATAGAATAAATGCATTCTTTAAAATTCACTCTATTTGTTTACCATAGCGACACTCTGGCGCTAGGTTCACTTAACAGTATTATATTTCGTTCATATTATAACTCACAAATGCACAAAATTTATATCATTTAATGAATTATCAAATCGTTGCCACATGCAATTAATGATAAAGCTAGAACGATGTATAAGAGAAATTAAGCAAACAAAACAAAAAAGAAACAGTTTTCACAGACGATTGAGTATTTCTCATTCAATTAATTCAGTTCTCACTTCGCGACAAGGCAAAAATACATAAAAACTCAAAATATCTGTATTGAAAATTACGAAGTAAATCTTAAACACTTATTTCCTCGAAAAAATTCCAGAAAGGATTAAGCATAATTTAATTTGCAATAATAAATGAAGGCGTTATCTTTGTTGTTGCGAAGCTACGTTTCTCTAGATTGGCAACAAATCCACTACTCTGCTATGTCAAATGTAAACAAGCAATGGCCGCCATCAAAAAAATTATTAGGCTTAGCGGCACATAAACAACTTTAAAATTGTTGATAATTCTAAAAATATTGCATACATATTTACTAAAGGCATAAAACTCTTAACCGGAAAATAAAAACAACATAATTCAATCATTTTTAAAGCAAAAAATGTACCATTTGCAAACATATAAGAGTAAAGAAACTGAGATCACTGAGCCGGGTAACAGAGCGGATATATATATAAATATATTTATATACGTTTGGTGCGGCCGATTGCAACCAAAATACGAGGTGCACATCTGCATGTTATAGGAGTCCTATATACAAAATTTCAACGTTCTGACGCTACTCGTTTTTGAGTTAAGCGAGATACGTACGTACATACTTTCGTATAGACGCCCCGAAAAATTCTCTTCAGAATTCATTTTAAAGCAGTTTTATAATTCTTTTGGAGGAAAAGAGTGTTTTATTCTGTCCTTACGTACAGATATCACGCAAATACATCCTTAAATTGCATTCGAAAGCGGTCAAAATGGCTATTTTCGTTGAAATATGCTGCCTGAAACTTTTCGCGATTACAATACTTCCTTTTTACTTCGTACAAGGAAGTAAAAATTTGAAAGGTTTCATATTTTAAATTACGTCCAAAGGGACATTTTTTTTTCAACATTTTGTGTGTTCGCTTCATTTGTTAAAGTTTTAGCACCAGTTATGGATGCAGGTGACGTGAAACACATTTAATCCATCTGCACTCTCGTTCGATGTAACCCCGACTGATTCTCGTTAAATCACCTTTTGTTTTACTGAACAAATTTATAAATTAATTGTTATTTTGCTGTCAATATAAATATTCTTTGCATTTTGAAAAGAAAAATTATTTTGAGTGCCACAGAATCAGATTTGTTCATTTACAGCACCTGCTTTTCGGTTCATTTACAGTAGATCGAGAGAATTAAGATCTGTTGAATGGGGAAGAGAATACCTATATATAGCGGATGAAAGATTAACTAACCTGGGACAATCCCCAAGGAGGTTTGTACTCTAACCGTTGTAGAGTTCCTCACTTTGTAAATGCTGGGTTACAGTTGAACGTGAAGAACCTTAAGAACTGGTCAGCAAATAATCGCTTGAGTTCGTGCGACAAGAAACAACAAGATGGAACGGTAAATAACCCTTTATCATTCAGATAAGCTTTAATAGAACTCCGTCCTGGAGTGCAAAATAAAAGCCGACACTTGGGCTTCAACTTAAGAGGCTAAGAAGTAAACTAAAACTAAGCTAAACTAAAGAGATATAGAAGCTATCAAAGTTTTAATGGAGTTGGCCCCTTAAACACGAGATGACTGCGAAGCTATCAAGGGCCTGAGTACGGCCGAGCGTAATAACAGCTTTGAGAGAGAGAGTGGCCAAAAAGGCAGACGCACGTAAATCAGAAATTCTGATTTTCTCTCACTCAGCAAGTAGAACATCGCGGTTAAACACCGCTCCTCCTCATTATGTATTCAGGCGTGATTCTAAAACTTCGTTCTGGCCGGAAGTAGTAAGTTGAAGTTAAGAATTTGACAGGAAAGAAGTTTAACTCAAAATTTAACTCTTAATAAAATTAGGACAATCCTTACACCGCTCAAAGTAAAACTTCCGTTAAAATCAGAAGGCCTAAGAAAGTAATAAAAATCCAGAAAAGCTCAAATACGAAGCATGTCGTGTACTTCCACAACAGTGGCTCTATTTGGTGAATTGTGCTGAGGAACTGGCGAATACTTTAATGCAAGAGTTGCTGATGAAAGTGAGGGTCCGAAACTCGCAACTTTGGGGGGGGGAGATCTACGCCAACTGTTATGGTCGGCGTGATAATACGTAAGCACCTTAACAAATTTCAAAATGGCATTAACGATTTTTGTAATGCACAAAAATAGCTTTGAGCAGGATATTTCTCGAGTTAAGTTTTTGGTAGTATCTTACCTTCGTAGGTTTTAAGTTTGTTTACGTTCCCTGACAAAGAAGTTGAGACAACAAAGAGAGATTTAGTCCTCGGGGAAGCACGTAGGTAACTGATAATTGTTTTTTCTTATCATGCGTAGTTTAATTATCATTGTATGGTTTTTTTAGATTATACTGAAATTTTACTTATGGGATGTGTGCAAGGTCCTTGATTACATGAACCAGGCGAATGGGTTTATTACTATTATTATTTTTTACGGCGGGCACTAGCCATTCTTAGGCATTCGCTACCACCAAAGCCAGAAGTGGTGGTCATTTTAACATGGAGGCACCCACTAAGTGGCCACCGTTACCTCCTATGAAGGGACAGACAATTTACATCTATGCCTTCTCAGAGATTCAAACCCAGGCCCTTCGGTATCCCAGTCGGCTTGCCTAACCACTATACGGACGTGAAATGTCCTGAGGGAAATTATCGCCTACTACAAGTACAGGTAGAAGGTAGCCCAGCACCTCCATAGTACCTCAGGTAATTGAGGTATTGATGAACCTAGTTAACTGTTAAGCTTCCATTCCAATTTTGAAGGAGAAAAACCCAGGGCGGGTCGCGGGTCTCCCACGCCTCTCTCCTATCATCAACCACTCGAGAGGACTTTCTGGTAATACTGATTGTTAGTGTACATAAATCGTACGGAGCATCGTACTGCATTATTAGTGTACATAAATCGTACGGAGAAGAAACTGTCCTTGAAAAGTTGAACAACTGATGATTCCAAAAGTCTAAATTTATGTACAATTGTCCTTTCTAAGGCGGAAGGTGCAACAGGCGAGTCCTTGGAATTCGCGCCCATCAGCATTACATATATAGAAAAATGAAATTGTTGGGTCATCTCTACATATAATAAAAGAAAGACTCTGTGTGTCTTTTCGTTCGTGCTGCGCGTAAGCTAATAGACACACTACTAAATTTGGTATATAGGTGCATCTAGACAAGAACCAGTGCACCTCGAAGCGATTTTTTCAAAATTCAAATGAGATTTTTTTTTTATATCTTTTCGATTTTATTGCATCATTTTGAATAGTTTCATTCTTTTAGAAATGTGGTTTTTGGCAACAGTGTTCCATTCAGACTGCTGACTGTTGAAAATATGAGATATAATGCAGCTTTTTTTCTTTGGTTTTTTGAACATACAACACACAGATCGCAATCTTGCTATTCTGATGCGCATGTGTCTCGCGATGCACAATAAAAATAATTTCCTTTCTTCCCCCTCTCTCTTTATTAGCTAATGGCAAAGAGGTTTGTATAGTTTGAATTATGTCATCTACAAGCCACAATTTTAATTGTTATTGCTATCCGGTGGTAGTTTCATTCTTTTAGAAATGTGGTTTTGGCAACAGTTTTTCATTCATTGCTTCGGATATGATGGACTGCTTTCTCTTGAAAATATGAGATTCATTCTTATTTTTTTTTATATTATGTTTCAATTATATAAAAGGTTTTGCAGGATTTTTTTAGGAAACGAATTTCTTAACTTTCTTTACACCATTTGAATTCTTGAGATTTTGCAACGGAAAGTCGATTAATTTATTTATTAGGATAATTAATATTTGTATTAAGGGATATTACTTATTTCTTTGTAATTTTGTTATATGTAATACATTTTTTAAAAAATTTTTGAGGCTTATTTTTTAATGAAGTTGTTCTGCAGAGTAAAATTCTGCGCAGTTTTTAAATTTAATATTTGATGTTTGCTTTTAGGTACATTTAAAAGGCCGAACGAAGGCTGCCGCGTTGCTGCTAGTTAAATTATACAATCTTAAAAAAATACATTTTGGCAATATTATGGAGATGCATTAACGTTAGATATGACAAATATACAGTTCGAATCTTTGGATATATATATATAAGAATGTGTCTGATGTTGGCCCTAAGGATGTCGGTTCTTTATTGCGTATTTTTTTAAATGGTATTTAATTGTTGTTAGGCTTAATTAGATATTTACCGTCTGTCAGATTACAGTCAAAAATGTAATGATCAGGGTCACCCCTTTCGCCACATATGCAGAGATCCGTGGGCACATGTCTTTGTCATGCGAATAGGGGGGGGAAGGGCCGTGCCCTGTGATATACTGAATCAGAACATAGTCATGGTGTAGTGCCTCTTATTAAAAAAGCTGGCTCATTTTTAAACACCAGTAATAATTCTTTTGACCACTTGTAAGTGAACCGGAGAGCAAGTGCAGTCACAAATCTGGTTCTATACCTCTCAAACTCATTTCACTTTTCAAAACGCAACAAACATTTATAGCAATAAATACAATAGCAATTCATTTATATCTTTATTCATTAATACAAAAGGTGACTTAACGAGAACCAGTCAGGGTTACATCGAACGAAAGTGCAGATGTTGTAAGTGTGTTTGACGTCACGTGTCTCCATTACCGGTATGGTTACTGGTGTTTTAGATATCATGTTTGATTTGGTTATTTAAGGCATGTCCTTTAATAGCGGGTCGCGTATAGTTTCTCAACTTGTTGTTTTTTATATTCTGCTGCGCATTTTGATATTTTGCCGAATGTAAGATGGCTGATCGATAGGTGACTTGTGTGCATGGATTAATGCAGAGGAAATGTTTATTTGATAATATTTGCAATTTTTGGAGATAGTAGCGTAAATTTGCAATAAAAGTGAACCGCTCTCAGACAGAATAGAGATAAACATTCTAAAATACTGTTACTAAGTGTTAAGGGGGATTTTTTTTTTTTTTTTAAGGGGGACCCATACACCTTAAAACCCATAAGATCTTCGAATATGTGACTGTTGCAAGAATTGGGATAACTTATTTATTTTAGAAGCAATTACTTCCAAATTTTTACAGTTGACTACATAATATAGCTGCTTTATGAAATAGTGATCAGAAAGTTTGTGTTGCCACAAATATTTTTACAATTTAATCCGCTTTGTGACAAAATGTTTCGTCCTGTTTCCACCTTGCGCACACAGTTTAAAACATTCTGTTGCATAATTTAATTTCATATTTAATATATAGCTTTTATAACATTTGGCAACTACTGTGAACCTAAACTTGTAAGAATTTCATGTTAAATTTTTATTTTATTTGGAGTCGAGTTTATAAAATGTATTTTATTAAAAAAATCTGTAATGTTTTCGTGCATAAAGTTTTTTAATACTACAATATTCATCAAATTTTTGGTTCAGTTAGAAAATAGTGCTCATATAAAGAATTCCATTAAATTTTAATTATGTACCATTAGCCATTTTTAAAATATCATGCGCGCAAGGTAGAAACGTGACGAAAGTTTTTGTCACAAAGCGGATTAAATTACAAAAATATTTGTGGCAACACAAACTTTCTGATTACTAGTTTCTAAAGCAGCTATATTATGTAATCAGCTGTAAAAAGTTGGAAGTAATTGCTTTTAAAATGAATAAAATATCCCATTTCTTGCAACAGTCACATATTCGAAGATCATAAGGGGTTTAAGGTGTATGAGCCCCCTTAAAGAAGAAAAGTTTATTTACTGTAGAAATATTATGACAGCAACTGGTAAGTTGACTTAATGAGATTGCTGTACAGAGTTTTATTTATACTAAAGCATAAATTACTGTGACTTTGCAATTACTTTGGCCAGCAGCTAGATTTCTAGCCTAAAAATTAATTTCTAAGACAAAAAGAAGCTAGATTTACCCAGAAGGGCTACTAATTTCGTTTTGGCATTTGGCGTTGCTTCACTATAAACGGCGAATCACTTTTCGACTTGTTGCCAACCAATATTAGAAACCTGTATTATATTTAAAGAAATTAAATAATGAAAAATCTCAATAAATGTATGCATGTTTCTTGGACTGTGATAAAACAACGGTACCTAGAGCCATCCAGTTTTGAATAACGTACGTCTCCACCCAAATATGGGCATCTGGAAGCCCTAATTTGGAATTTTAAATTTGCTTTCTTTATTATCTATTTCGTATTTTGCAAAGCATTTATGAAACATTCGGATTTGATTAGTTTAGTTTAGTGAAGGAGGACGTGGGCACCACCCCTTTACCATTATGGTTAATTGGTTTAGCGCCACGTCCACCCTTATCTAAAGCTGACTCATGTTAGGGTCACACGAGATCCACTCATAGGGCACATTGATTAATGTTACAAAAAATTGATATTAAAAATGGTTACATCTGTGTGAACATAGTACTTCTGAGCTATGAATAAAACTTTAGCAAGTGACACATAAGATTACAATTCAATACCCTAGAAAGTAATTTTATCAAGTTACATATAAAGTTTACAATTCAATACATAAAGAAGATATATCATACATAATGATTATATTATACTGTTGTGACTGATAAGTGATGACATAGTCAACATGAATTTACTAATGCAAAATTCAACATTTAAACTCAGTATACAAAAACCGAAGAACATACAAATGCTTATATTTCATACATTGCCAACTTAAAAATTTATAGTGAAGTATAAAAATGCTTAGATCTCACATAAGTCTCTAATTATTCTGAATGTCATTGTTAACTTATATATTACAGCTTACTACTAAAGACACAGTTATTACATTAAAATTGGATATTAATACAGTTAAATGAATAATTGCACTTAGACTATAAATACTCTATAAAAACATTAATTCTATACAATTTGTAAAATGCAATGATTCAAAACAATGATTATATGCGAATATTAAAACAATGATTCACTATAAATATACAATGATTCAATACTATTACTAAAATTAATGATAATACCATTCATATTATTAATCATATATGCCATGTTGACATCAAAATAATAATTTTTTCATATAGGTGCTTATTACTGAAATGATGTTACATATTACTAGCGAGCAATTCAATAATAAGATATGTACAGTACAATTTTACTTGCACATTGGAAATACTATACAAATAAATAATTTAATACGATGATACCGTACGATTACTCATGAATAATTCAATACTATGATTCTATACGATTATTCAAATGCAATGATTCAATACAACAATTCTATGCACTTATTAGAACAAAAATCTAAATAATTATTCAAAATCGGTTTTGATTAAGAAACTCGACGATTTCTAAACGAGCTATGGCAACACTGTACGGGAGGGGGAAAAAAAGAAAAACATTTATATCTCCGGCGCGCGAGACTGTGTATCGGAAATTCTAAACATATGCTCATTTTAAAATTATTTTGCGATACTGCTGTCGAATTGAATTTTATGGTTTAAGTGCGAAGAACTTGATATTTAATAAATAAAGGTAACATACAAAACGTTAAAAAAACACCCCTTTGGGCTTATTTTTTATTATTATTTATTTTATATTATTATTTATTTTACTCCCGCCTTCCTAGCGTAGCTTCGTGGTGTAGTGGTCAGCACACTGAGCCGGTATTCAGAGGTCCGTGGTTCGATTCCCGGCGAAGGCGATTGCCAATTTTCCATCTTACTTGCTTCCAAAATATCCTAATGTCTCTACAATTTAATTTTTTTTGGGGGGGAGGGAGGTTAAATTCGACTTAATGAAAGTGCGTAGCCTTATTTTCAAACGAGAGCATTCATTTCTGCGCAATCAGTAAAATCGTCGTTCTGCAGCATACAGGTGTTTTTAGTTAATAAATATTGTTGCGTGCTTACGACTTCGTAATATATTGAATCCACAAGCCCTATAATAGGCTAATAAAATTTATTTTTATCAAAAGAAATATACCAGAACGCTGGAATTTTCCTGAGAGATATTCGTATAAGTGTTCACAATATCGCGCAGTATAATCAGTAGTTATACTTCAAACTACTAGAAACATTAAAATATAACGCGTCCGTATCTAAAGAGAAAGCTAAATCTGATATCGCATTTCACGCAAAATTAAACAACTCGCAATAACAGTAACTAAGCAACCAACTGAGAACTTCTCTCTCCGATCATTTATACCGGCGTGAGAAATTTCCAGTTCTTTCTGCTTCTCGACATTTCTGGAAAGCAATAAGAGGATGGAATTACGGTTACAGCTAACATAGCGGTCAATAACATTTATTCATTTTCGATACAAATTAAAGAGATACCTATTTAATTTATGTTAAATGCACGTGCTTGTGTATTTTTACTTACGATTACTTTTGCGACGTAGCTTTTTCTCAAAACTTGTCTCACGCTGCTTTGTACAGCAATTTTAATTATAACTCTATTAAAATTAACTATCTAAATGCGAAATTCGTAGCAATATGTTGCTACAGTTTAATTTTTTTATGGAACACCCACAAGCCAAACGGAAACTGTATTAGTAATCCTTGATATGCACTTCGGTTTTGGATGAAAAATTTTTAATAGAAAACAATTCTATGCCCTTTTATTGATATATTTTCCACCTTAATCTCTTAATTAGTTTCCACATTAATTCGTTTTTGTTAAAGGCAGCCATTTTTAAGTGCTTTCTGTCAGAAATATTAATCATCGCAGTTATATTTAAAAACCGAACCGGATAGAAGGAGACTCACTTTTCATGGCAAATTGCCAGTTATCTTAGGATTGCTTTCGGCAACGCTTCCAAACCTGCGTAGCTCTTAATGAGATGTTATAATTACACACGAGTTTCAGAATCTATAACCCTCCTTCAGTATCCTCGCAATATATCTTACATTGATATTATTTTAATGGTATAAAATTAACAAGGAGCAATGAACAAGGAGAGAAATATAAAAGTTATTCCTTTTTTCACAGGCATGATAATTTTGAGGTGAGTTTGAAGAGGTATGAATTGAAAGGATGTGATATGTAATTGTCCTTCGTTTCAGCAAGTGATGTTTGAACAGCACTTAGAGGCCTTTGAATGGATTATTATGTTCATTTTGACTTCATTTGCAAACTAGAGTTCATTTTCCTTACGAAAACGTGCAAAGTGTTTGATGTTTTTATTATATATATATATGTGTGTGTGTGTGATGTACTAGTTTTTGTCAGGAATAAATAGATTGTTGAAGAATCATAAATGTAGTCGTAGCTTAAATTATCAGACGATAAGTTTAAAAAACAGGATCCATTTATTATTGGTCAGGAGAAATAGCAGTTACAAAATCAGATATCCGGAGTAAATAAAAAAGAACTACTAATAACATTTTATGAAGTTTACTGCATCGTGACATTTAAGAAAAGCCCCCGATATTCCTTTGCGAGTCCTTCTATAGCCTCTGGAAAGGCGGAGCTTCCAAGAAATGACGTCAGCCTCGTCAGCCAATCCAGTTCGCTTTAAATATCTCCAGAACATTCTATAACTGTACGTGTAGAAAAGGCGGGAAAAACAACTTGACTACGGGGCTGTGGATTTAATTCCACGTACTTTCAAATAAGAGACCGTCGCCATTAAAAAATGAAAAGAACATACAGTTAGAATTTTAAGTGTATTCTTGAGTATTGAATTTTATTATTACATATATATATATATATATATGAGTCCCAATATTTTAATTTTTTGAGCAAGGAATTAGTTTTGTCAGGCGTTTTGAAATCGGTTATGTTACTGTAAGGCATCCTAAGCTGAGTATATTATTTTTAAGAAACTGTCGATTTGTTATGCTAGTACTTGAAGCCATTCTAAAACTAAACTCAGTGGCGTAACAGCCCTAATGGGCCAAGGCCTGCAGTGCCCGAAATCTGCTTTCTTAACCGTGCGCCCCGGGGTGCGTAAGCATATGCCCTGAACAAGTCGTCAGCTTATCGCAGCCCCGCCCCCAGTGTTTAGTCCCCAAGCGAACTTGGTACTCATTTTATCCACCCAAGTGATGCGTGGATAAAATGTAAAATCTTCCCAAGTGATGGAAATCAAAGGATGAATGGCTGAGTCGACCTTGCCCAGCCCGGGAATCGAACACCGGACCTGTGGTGCTGCTGCGCTATGCTCTAGCCACTGCGCCACCGGGCCTAACTCGAAGCCATTCATCATTGCAAAATTTCAAATAGGTAATTTAGGTAGGTAATAAAAATAGGTAATTTCCCAACAATTTTCTTGGTACAGACGCCAAATCGGAACGAGTAACCACAAGGAGATTGTGTACTGTAGAGATCTACTTTTTAATTATTTATCCATTTTTATATAAACATCATTAAACATTTAAAAACATCAAAAAGACAAGACAGAAGAGAAATACGTCAGAGTAAAACTTCAAGTTAGACAAAACAAGGTTTCGAGGGCGAACAGTTGGAGCTCCACTTCATCAGGAGGAAAAAAATCTCTGCCTCTAACTTGACCGAACTCGAAACGGATAGTTTTAATTTAAATATGAGCCAAACACAATGTTGCTGTTTTGTTTGGTTTTTAAATTACCATGCAAAACAGCAGCACTGTGTTTGGCTTCTATTCTAAAGTTAGCATGTAAATCAAAAGAGCAATTTAAAATAAAACTCAACACACAAATTGGCTTGCCTATCCCAGTTTAAAAATTTCGTTTGGTTTACGTGATTGCGGCAACGCACTTGAGGGCTATCTGCCTAAGCCAAGGGATGACTTCGTCGAGGACTTTCTAAGGGAAACTGGCTTGTATTCACTTTATAAATATGGAAAACCACGAAACTTATCCCGGAAAAGTTATTTATTTCTAAAAAATAGAAATAAAAGAAAATAAGGAATGGAAATCGATATCGTTCTACCATCCAAAGGTTTCCTTGTCTTCCTTTTCCTCATCAGATCATTCTTGAAGAATGCGAGCAAAATCAGCTGGTTGCACATAATTTTTGCCATAAAAACCGATATAAAAATTACAGAGTCAAATGTATAAAAATTAAAATAATACACAGCAATTAATAACACAAAATTACAAAATATTTGAGAAAAAATATTTTTCGAATTTTCACCTACGACCACGCGCGTGTCGTAACTTTTACGAAAAAGCTGCCACTTAGCAAAAAAGCCCCCCAAAAATAAAGAAAGTAAAATGACATCCTGTTGGCATATTCCATGATGTGGGGAAGGGTAGAAAAGAGGAATAGAAATGATCTTCAGACGTCTCAGCTTCGATATGCGAAAATCGTGCATTAAGAACAGAATTTGTCGTAAATTTTGTGCATACGCGCGTGCTGGAAGGTCAAACCTTCGAAACTAGTCGTGTAAATTTATGAATATTTCCCTGATTCTTGTTGTTTTAACTCTTCCAATAACAAGTTATTCGGCTTGTTATATCCTCAAAACTCATCCCGGAAAAGTTAAAATTTCGTATTCTTTCTGATGGCCACAGTTCAAAACTGATACTAATAATGTTTCAAATATCAAGTGTAGCTTCTTTTTCAGTTAATAGAAGACTGGAAGTAAACATAATGAGTATTTAATAATGGGAGACCGTTATACAGGGTGTTTCAAAAAGTGTACTCACACTTCAACTGTCGTTAACATGCTGCCTTTTTGAGTTGCAGGTGTAATTAATTTATCACAGCATGGCGGGAAATCAACTTAGCGTAGAAGAGAGGAAATTTGTCCTGAAATGATATTGGAAGACCGAAAACGTCATTGAAGTGCAAAGACGATATAGAAGGGAATATGCAAAACCGCCACCAACGCTCAGACCACATCAGAGACAAGTTTGAAGAATGTCAACGAATGTCAACAAGAAACGTTCTGGACGACAACGGACATCCAGGACATCCACGAGCTCTGAAAAAGAAGAGCAGGTGCAGGAAACACTCCTTCGATCACTACAGAAATCGCTTCTACAAACTGCTCTGGACACCCACTTCTCAAAAGATGCGTCTATCGCATCATGAAGCGTCTGCAATGGAAATGCTACATTCCAACACTAATCCATGCTATCAACGAAGATAATCCTGACCGGAGAGTTCAATTCTGTGAATGGTAGCCGAAAAAATGCGCAGAAGATGCAGGGTTCTCACAAAAAATTGTGTGGAGTGATGAGGCATCCTTTAAATTAAATGGCTCCATAACTGCACGTACTAGAGTCCTATAAATCTTCATGTGACACTTGAACACCATGTAAACCTACCAGAAGCAACAAGAATCAGGGTAATATTCATAAATTTACACGACTAGTTTCGAAGGTTTGACCTTCCAGCATGTGCGTATGCGCAGAATTTACAACAAATTCTGTTCTTATTGCACAATTTTCGTATATCGAAGCTGAGAAGTCTGAAGGTCATTTCTATTCTTCCTCCTTTCTACCCTTCCCCACATCATGGAATGTGCCAGCAGGATGTCATTTTACTTTCTTTATTTTTGGGGGGCTTTTTTGCTACGTGGCAGCTTTCTCGTAAAAGTTACGACACCCTCGTGGTCGTAGGTGAAAATTCGAAAAATATTTTTTCTCAAATATTTTGTAATTTTGTGTTATTAATTTCCGTGTATTATTTTAATTTTTATACATTTGACTCTGTAATTTTTATATCAGTTTTTATGGCAAAAATTATGTGCAACCAGCTGATTTTGCTCGCATTCTTCAAGAATTATCTGATGAGGAAAAGGAAAACAAGGAAGTCTTTGGATGGGAGAACGATAGCGATTTCCATTCCTTATTTTCTTTTATTCCTATTTTTTAGAAATAAATAAAAATATTAAAGTTAATTTAAAGTGCGTTTTTGTAATCAGTAAGAAGCAAATTTCCTTGCAGAAGTAAGTAATGCTAAACTTACTTTTCCTACCAAGGTGAGTGTGTTTTCCTTTTTTATCTGTTTATACTTGCTTTTGAGGAATATTAAAATTAGCTTCGATTTTAAAATATAATTATTAAATAATAAATTTAAATTTTTGTATAATGAAACACATCATTGCATTTCCATCTCACTAACATAAGAACTTAAAACTAATTTACTTTTATTTGAATGTGATATCATTTGTATTTTGTAATAATAAGTTTAATATTTTATTTCTTAACAAATTTAATATCAATATTCACTCATTTCTGTCATTTTTCGTGCCAAAAACGGTAAAATAACGGATGTCGTAAAAAATATGACGCGCGCGTACTTATGTAAAAATGCCAAGCGCGCGTGCTGGAAGGTTAAATATAGAATCTGCTTCTTCAGTTGAACAAGTGCAAATGATGAAAGAGAAGTCAGCGATAAAATAAGGTAAGGCAATAAGAATGAAAGGAAGGAAATCAAGCTATTGACGCCATCTATTGGTGAAGAATGAAAGTAACTATGAAATACTTTCCTAGCTGATGGTAAAGACGGAATGGAATTGGTATCTTCAACGAGAACTGAAAGATTTTTATGAATGTGAAATGCTCCTTGAAAATCTAATTAGCCAACGGAAGATGTTTTTGAAGAAGTTTTGGTTCAAAAAATTTCCTGACCAACAGTGTTAGGCAACGGAGAATTAATGTGTTTTTAGTTTCCTAACATATGCCTCATGTTATTACTCTGAAGCAGAAGAAGAAGATTCTGTACTTAAACCTTAGAAACTACTGCTGCAAATTATGACTATCACGCTGATTCTCGTTGCTTTCACTCCAGTTAGTTTCATATATGTTGTTACTTTAAATAAATTGCTTGTAGAATTGTATTAAATGCGATACATTCTGTTGAATGAGGTTGTTGTTTTACATAAATTGCTGGTAAACTGGTATTAAATGCTATAAATATTTATATTAAATTCTTTCCAAATGTGCATCTTAACACGTTGAGCGCGGCGCCAAATTTGCTGTACTTTCCGTTCAGCAGACAGCGAGCTAAGCCGTATTTAGAATGTTTCAATACATTTCATTAAAACTAAATTTGATGACATTTCATTGAGACTATATTTATTTTTTAACTTTAATACTGTCGGTCCCGCGGACCGACGCCAGCCAAACGAAAATTCCATTGCCGGTCCCCAGGGACCGGCGCCGCTCTCCACGTGTTAACTTTTGTTTTACAGATATTGAGTGAATAGCCGATTTACCGTTTATCACAGTCAGTTCCTTTTTGATTGCAAAGAATCGCATTTTCATAAGACCGTATTGGGCCAAAGCCGTTTTCTGTCGCTAAGGCCGCTACAAAAGACAAAGTACCACATACTGTTATTTTCCTCCATTACAGATAACATTTTCACGTATTTCCTGACTGATCCATCACTTATTCTCCGAAGTACTCGTACCACCATGTAGGTGTGGTACGCGTACTTCGGAGCAGCCAGCCGGTTCGCGGGATTCGAACCTCGGACCGAACTACCAGTGTTCAGCGACTTTACCGCTCGGCCGCTGATGGGCCCTCCACCAATTAGTAATTACCGGTTTATAATATACTGTACAAAGTGCCATTGTAAATAAATCCTTTCTTTAATTTTGACGTGTTTCATGAAACTCGTGATCCTCAGAGACGGTCCATGCACAGTTTTTCATTAAATTACAGTCTTCCTCTTTGGCCTCTGCAGTTGAAACGTCTATCCCACTTTGCATTGTTGATTCTTTTTCCAATGCGTCAACCCTCTTTTGCAATATAGCGACACAGTTCAGAAGTATGCTAACTACCCATCACAGCTCGTCTCGACCGATGTTGACTGTCGTAAGAGCTTTTACAAGCTTATCACTTTGCACCTCCATCTAAAAGGTTTTGTTGGTCAAAAGAAATGTTCCCGTTTAACAAAGTCATTGCACACAGAAATGGACACTGTCCAGGCGCCCAGGTCATGCGACTGCTTTGTCTAACCCACGTCTGCCCTCTCATTTCCTAAGAAGCTCACATGCGTCTTCGTCCAACTGAAGACAACATTACCTTTCTTGCAATTCTCGTAATAATTTTCTTAGATTTTCAAAAGTTGATTGGACCGGTCTGCGTGAAGAGCGCCTGCAGGGCAGGAAGACTATCAGTATAAATTATTGTTATAATTACGTCCTTTTTCGGTTCATAGGAAAACTGAATTGTACGTGTTCCATTCAGGAATTTGTGATCGGTTTCAAAGATTTACCGGATTTCGGTAAAACCACACAATCAAGGCGAAGGCTACATTCTCCCCTACCCACCAGATCCATCCATGGAGGAACGAAAGAACCTCCATGGACTCTTACTTCCTACCTCCATGGATCCATCTATATACTCGTAAATATCGGGCTATCCAACTTCATGAATATTTCTTTGATAATCCTTGAACTCCATTTGGCTAAGTGTATTATATTAATGTCAAATTTTTCAAAGGCACAGTTGCATATGCTTTAGTCTGTTTTAAAATCTATTCTATCGGTTCTTAAATTTTTTTGTTTTTTTCATAGGAAGAAAGGAGTATTCGGAGAGAATGGGTTATGCAAAGGAGTTCAAAACTTAAAAGACTTTTCACATTTAAATAAATTATTTCTACAGAGGCTGTTCACACATTTTTTAGACGATGTTTATTGTATTCACAAAACTAAATTACATAAAATTCTTGTGTTTTAAATGTTCTATTTGACATCCCTTACTCTGAACTATCTTTCGACACCGCAATTTCCAGGATAATAATGCCTTTTGAAGTGGCAGAAGAGGTATTCTCTCCCATTCCTCCCGAATAGCTTTCCAGAGTCCTGTTAGGGTTTTGGGACAACGTTTGCATAATTCAGTTTTTGGAAGTCCGAGAGCACAAAAATCCACAGGTGACACATCAGGAGATTTAGTAGGGATATCAGTGAAGGGTATGGCCTCGATACCAGTTTTTTGTTCCATTTCGTTTAGGAAATTTACAGTGGATTTTGATGTGCGACTGCTAGCTTTGTCCTGATGGAGTCTCACAGATGGATGGCACTGTGGGTAAAGCGATGGTATTTCATTCAGAAACATGTTCCTGAGAGTATTTGGAGTTAATCTTGACATTTTGTTTGCACTCTCTTTATTTTTAACTTGCCATTATAAGAAAAACCAGCAACAATCATGAATTCCTTAGAAAAACTTTCTTTCGATTCTTTGAACCATGTACTTCAAATTTTTTCTCTTCTTTTATGATAATAAATGGCTCTTTTTTCGTTACAATCACTTAAATACGCCCATGCTTCCTCTATTGTGACAATTGTTTTCCATTTTTCTTTGGATAAATGTTTCTCATAGAGAATTCCGCAGCGATTGGAAGAAGATTGATTTGGAAGATTGATTGATTTGGAAGAAGACGATGCACATTGCGTTTTTTCGATTTCTTAAAATTTAAATCAACGTTTATCATTTTGTTTTCAGTGGACACCGAGCATTTTAATGATTTTGCAACTGTCCTTTGACTAGGGGGATTTTCTTTTAACATTAAACAACGTACCTTTGCAATAGTCGAAGATATCCGTTTTTTCCTTGGATACTTGTTTGGAATTTTTGTCCCACTTTGAGGCTCCAATTGGACGTTTTTTTTCCTTTCTTGTTGATGATATTACCTATCGACGCTTTAGATATCACAAAACTATGACTCTCACATCGTTTTGTGGATAAGGGAGTATGCATATTTATCTTCGAAAAGAGCGTAAATGTAGCCTTCGAACCACTGCTTTGTTAAATTCACCATTTTGAATAAAAACAAAACTTTCAAGCCAAAGACGATAATTTTGACTTTTAAAAATATAGTACAATTGCAATTACTTCTTTTGCAGCAAATGATTTTTTATTACCGCTTACCAAAATCGTCTAAAAAATGTGCGAACAGCCTCTGTAGTACTGATCGGCAGATTTTAATCAAATTGCTATGGCCAGAGGCTTATGTAATACTCTCCTCCTTCCAAAAGGGCGTACGACAATTATGGTACATACTTATAATCGTTCAAAACGTCCATCGGCGTAGAAAGGATTAAAAAAAGAGTTTGCAATATCCGAAAAAAGGAGGCTAATAGGGGGGTGGGGGTCCCCTCAGTCAGTCATACAATTCTCACAACGGAACTTAATACTGGAAAAGAGGCAGTTTATGAATCCTTAAAGGAATCGATCCCACTCTTTTCTGATCCGAGAGCCCTCTAGGAGAAAAAATTGCAATTGACTACCCCAAGAACGGCCCAGACATAATCTGTTGTGTTCACATCTGAAGATCTGGCCGATTAAAATCTTTATCAAAAATCATCCAACAGATTATCGCCATGTTGATGAGCGCTATCGTCCACAAAATTGAATTGTATACCCCTGAAAGGCGTACAACATAAGACTCTCAGATCTCTTCGGTACACACTACAGCAATCACAGAGTGTGTCAAAGACAAGATGTCCTGAGCCCGCGTCCGATATAATGCCTGAGCAGACCCTGAAACTCCCAGTTACTTTTCTCTAAGTTTAGAGGACATATAGTTGGTGCCTGGTTCTTCTCAGATGAATGTACGTCAAGAATCAGTGGTTAGAAGGAATGGAGACTCATCCGTGAAGAAAAAGGTCCTCCACTGATGTTTCTCGCTAAGTATAATACTATTATGCTGTAGGATTTCTATTAATTCATATAACCGATTGTTCAAAGTTTTGTAATCTTTCCTAAACTCCTCAACTTCCTCTCGCATTTTCTCACCAGGGTGCTAATTTAAAGTTAAGTGAAGTGAGTATTTGAAACGGGTGAATCTTGGAGTTTATTTAGAGTGTGTTTTCGCTACCCAGCGCACATCTCGTTTCTGATGTTCCTGTTACGCGGAGTTATTGATACGCCTTTTAGGCATTTGAATAATTGTCACGCCGGGTAGGTTGTCGAGTCAACCTAGTTAGCCGTAACTTAAAGTGCTAGTCCAGCACTTCTCTTTTAGACTTGCATTTATTGTGTTACCACCGCAAGTTGTCGATGTTATTGTAAAGCACGAAGTACGTGCTCTTCTGTTCTTAGTTGAGAATAATAAAGAGTTATTTTCCCCCCTTCTTCTGTACTGCTATTATTTCACGCCTGTGCAAGAAGCCGCCAGGTTTATTAGTAGGATCTGGTGGCGTTTATGTGACCAAAAAAAGTTAGATCCTATAATGCTAAGTGCAGAAGGGAGTGGGATGTAAATAGTGAGTCTTCTTGACGGGTTTATAAAATTATATCACACCAAGTAAAATTGAATACGAATAAGACAATTATAATATAATAAGACAATTCTTTAAGTATCTGCTTTGTTTTAGCAGAAACGTTTTAAGGGGACTCATACACTTTAAACCCCTCATGATCATCGAATATGTGACTGTTGCAAGAATTGGGATATTTTATTTATTTTAAAAGCAATTACTTCCAACTTTTTACAGCTGATTACATAATATAGCTGCTATGGAAACTAGTAACCAGAAAGTTTGTGTTGCCACAAATCTTTTTGTAATTTAATCCCCTTTGTGACAAAATATTTCGCCATGTTTCCACCTTGCGCGCATGATATTTTAAAAATGGCTGATGGTACATACTTGAAATTAGATGGAATTCTTTATATGGGCACTATCTTCTAACGGAACCAACAATCTGATGAATATTTTAATATTGAAAAATTTTATGGACGAAAACATTACAAATTTTGTTAATAAAATACATTTTATAAACTCAACTGAAAATAAAATAAAAGTTTAACATGAAATTTTTACAATTTTAGGTTCACACTAGTTTCAAAATGTTATAAAAGCTATATATTAAATATGGAATTAAATTATGAAACAGAATGTTTTAAACTGTGCGCGCAAGTTGGAAATATGACGAAAAATGTTGTCACAAAGCGGATTAAATTATAAAAATATTTGTGGCAAACAAAACTACCTGATGACTATTTCAGAAAGCAGCTATATTATGTAGTCAGCTGTAAAAGGTTGGTAGTAATTGCTTTTAAAATAAATAAGTTATTCCAATTCTTGCAACAGGCACCTATTCGAACATCTTCTGTGTTTTATGGTGTATGAGTCCCCTTAAGCTGTTGAATATTATGAAGCATTTTTCATAAAATAAAGAACTTCTACTGCAACAAAAATGACGCTAAATAGCCTTGCTTCATTCGTAAACTGACTTACTAGAAAACTTTTTCGATTTGACTGAAGTAATCTGTGCATTGTAGATCCGTTTACTTTATAAGGTATTACTCCCACTTGCCTAGCGTGCCTTGGGGTGTAACGGTAGCACGATGGGCCGTTAATCAAGAGATCTGTTGTTCGATTCCCGGCGAAGGCGGTTGCATATTTTTCATCTCTCCGGCCTTCCAATTAACCTAATGACTCTACAAGTGGCACCCGAACTAAAAGGGTTGTGGATGATGATTCTCCACGCCCAGGATTTGGCAACTAGGTCCCCTAAAACCCTAGTCGCCCTTTAAAAAGGGGAGTATATAAGGTGTTTCTCCCACTTCTCTAGCGTACCTTCGTGGTGTAACGGTAGCAAGCTGGGTCGGTATTCCAGAGGTCCGTGGTTCGATTCCAGGCGAAGGCGGTTGCCTATTTTTCATTGGCCTTCCAAAAAAATCCTAATGTCTCTACAACTTCAAGAAGCAAAATTCATTTTTATAAAGAAAGTATTTTGCAACGTGCTAGTTCTCCATCCAGAAGAAGGATCTACATCACCTGCATCACACGGAACTGATAGTTTCCTAACAAACTATTCCAACTTGAAGTTGAATTTTTGCCTAACTTTATTTTCGATTCTGGCGTGCGTCCTCTTCTCATGTCCCGGATGTTATTTTGTTTTTCGTTGAAAATAAACTTTCTGCAACACCGCGCAGGTGTTTCAAAGCTTTTCTGCACCATCTGGAACCTCATAAAATTAAAAAAGGCTTGCAAAATCTACTTATGGGTTAGAATTTCACAACTGGAATGTCAAAACCTCTCCTGTGGTTGCGACTGCCTCCCTCTTTAGTATGCCGTTGATGTGGGTAACCTCTCTCAATTATCCCGTCTATATCTGCTTATAAATACTAAGAAGATGCTGGGGAAAATGTAACTCATCTGAACTGTTGCTCAAATGGTTTCGAGCAACCTTCAGACTGTTTTAGAGCAACATTTAAAGTAATAAAATCATTTACTTTTTTAGAAAACGAACCTCAGTATTAAAGAATTAATTATATACTTCATTTTACTAAATTGCATGTGAGTCTTCTTAAGCGAATATAATATGTGTGGAACTTTACCGTTTTGCCGGCGCAAGCGATAAAGTCGCCAGTAATGGTACAACCGATGCCATGTATCCTCGCTGGTAACCTTTTACTTTATCAGATTACATTTTCAAAACAAGTCGCAGACATTTCTTATCAGATTCATTGTTTCTTTCAATACTGGCAAACAATTACGTAGAAGTTTTATCAGATAGTTCAATTTTATACCTTGATGCCATTCGCGGGCGGTATTTAAGTCAATTAGGATGCAATCACAGCGCTCACCCGATGGCGAAAATATAGAAAAGGCAAAGTCAAGGGTTAAATTCATTAATTCTAATGATAATGCACTAGCGAAGTCGTCGGTATGTAGAATACCTTTTACTTTAATTTATTAACTTATAAGGTATTTCTCCCGCCTTCTTGGCATGCCTTCGTGGTGTGGTGGTCTGCAAGCTGAGCGCTTAATTGAGAGGTCCCCGGTTCGATTCCCGGCGAAGGCATTGCTAATTTTTCATCTTGCCTACTTCCAAAAAATACCTAATGCCTCTACAGACTAATAGATTTTACTGCGGTTCTACATAATTTCTGAGTAAGCTATTCGTACGAATTGAAATAATTCTTGCATTTAAACTTGTATTCCAAATTAAGATTTAACTTGGAATTAATGTAGATCATTACTGAGAGAATTATATTTTTGTAGTGTAGTTTATGTAAGATGAGATCACTTGGGGTCACGTGATACGAATCGGCGAATCAGGATGTTGAACCATGATAGCATAGTAATTTCTTAAATTAATGTATTTTTACAAATTTGTTGGATTTTTTACAAAATTTTAAACGCAATTAAAATGTTTAAATTTCTTAAAACTAACATTTGTTAAAATCTTTTATGTGTATACTGTGTGTTGTCGCCAATAAAGTCTGCTTGGCGAGATTGGCGCCGGCGAAACGGAAAAGTACCATATGTGTATTTTTAAAAACTGTATTCTGAAATTTGTCAGTTATTACAGAAGATTACAGATCTTGCTTTAATAAAAATTTCTGAAGTAAAATCTCTTATTATTATTCTGGTATAAAATATTCGAGATATTACAGTACTTTTCATGATCCGAATTCGAAAAAATCTGATGTGTACACCACATGACTTCCTTGTACGGAATATTAAATTATACGCATTTTTTCTTGCATTTCATTTAAACTTATTGCATTGAATTAAATCTACTTCGCCGATACCGCATAAACCACAATAGAATAAATGCATTCTTTAAAATTCACTGTAGTATGTGTTTACCATAGCGACATTCTGTCGCTAGATTCACTTAACAGTATTATATTTCGTTCATATTATAACTCATAATGCAAAAAATTTATATCATTTAAAGAATAGAATTATCCAATCGTTGCCACATGTTCTATTCAAATACTATAATAAAGCTAGAACGATGTATAAAAGAAATTAGGCAAACGAAAAAAAAAAAAAAAAAAAAAAGAAAGAAACAATTTTTCACAGACGATTGAGTATTTCTCATTCAAATAATTCAGTTCTCACTTCGCGAGAAGGCAAAAATACATAAAAACTCAAAATATTTCTATTGAAAATTACGAAGTAAATCTTAAACATAAATTTCCTGGAAAAAAATCCAGAAAGGATTAAGCATGATTTCATTGGCAATAATAAATGAAGGCGCTATATTTGCAATTGCAAAGCTAAGTTTCTCTAGATTGGCAACAAATCCACTAGTCTGCTGTTTCAAATGTAAACAATCAATGGCCGTTATGAAAATAAAGGCTTAGCGGCACTTAAACAACTTTAAAATTGTTGACAATTCTAAAAATATTGCATACAGATTTACTAAAGGCATAAAAACCTTAACCGGAAGATAAAAACAACATAATACAATCATTTTTAAAGCAAAATATGTACAATTTACAAACATATAAGAGTAAAGAAACTGAGATCACTGAGCCGGTCCCAGAGTGGATTTCTGAAGCTACTCGTTTTGGAGTTATGCGAGATACGTACGTATGTACGTACATACGTTCGTACAGACGCCACGAAAAATTCTCTTCAGAATTCATTTTAAAGCAGTTTTATAATTTTTTTGGAGGAAACGAGTCTTTTATTCTGTCCTTACGTACAGATATCACGCAAAAACATCGTTAAATTGCATTCGATAGCGGTCAAAATGGATATTTTCGTTGAAATATGCTAAACTTTTCGCGATTACAACACTTCCTTTTTACTTCATACAAGGAAGTAAAAAATTGAATTGAGTACCCCTCCATTAAAAACATTTATTAAAGTGTCAGATATCTTTGAATTTATCAGATTATATCTAGGAATTTTTTAACCTTAGTTATGGATATTGAAAAGATGATGTTTGGTGAGCAACTCCTAGAAATTAAACCTTGAATTTTTGAAAGAATTTGTATTGTTCCATTGCCGAGAGGGGACAAAAATAATAAAAAACAGCAGTGGCCTTTTCATCGCTATAACAAATTAAATGTAAATCAGATTTCTTTTAGACCATTCTTTTGTACATTTCATGTTACTGTAATTTTATTTCTAAATATAGTTTATCTCATGTATAAAACACTCAACCCCAAAATTGGTGAAGAATTGTATTATGGTTTCATCAAATGCTTTTAAATAACATAGACTAATATTAATTTGAAATGACAGGTTGAAGTGTTCGTCACCATGTATTTCGATTTTCTACGTATAAAATCACCACATAGTAGCCCGATGGAAATATTATTATGTCATACTCGGCTCCGGAACAAAAAAATTAAAACACAGATTATATTTATTCAGAATTAATATAATCTGTGTTTTAATTCAGAATTAATATAATCTATTAATTTGTAGAGACATTAAGTATTTTCTTTAAGCAGGCAAGATGAAAAATTAGCAACGCCTTCGTCAAGAATCGAAACGCGGACGTCTCAATTACATGCTGAGGGTGCAGACCACTACACCATAAAGGCTCGTTAAGGGGGCTCATACACCTTAAACCCCTTAACACCCTTCGAATATGTGACTGTTGCAAGAATTAGGATATTTTATTTATTTTAAAATTAATTACTTCCAACTTTTTACAGCTGACTACATAATATAGCTGCTTTGGAAACTAGTAACCAGAAAATTTGTGTTGCCACAAATATTTTTGTAATTTAATCCGCTTTGTGACAAAATTTTTCGTCACGTTTCCATCTTGCGCGCACGATATTTTAAAAATGGCTAATGGAACATGCTTGAAATTGGATAGAATTCTTTATATGAGCCCTATTTTTTAACTGAACCAAAAATCTGATGAATATTTGAATATTAAAAAATGTTATGGACGAAAATATTACAGATTTTTTTAATAAAATACATTTTATAAACTCGAATCCAATTAAAATAAAAATTTAACATGAAATTCTTAGAATTTTTGGTTCACAGTAGTTTCTAAATGTTATAAAAGCTATATATTAAATATGGAAATAAATTATGCAACAGAATGTTTTAAACTGTGCGGGCAAGGTGGAACCACAACGAAAAATTTTGTCAGAAAGCGGATTAAATTATAAAAATATTTGTGGCAACACAAACTTTCTGATCACTATTTCAGAAAGCAGCTATACTATGTAGTCAGCTGTGAAAAGTTGGAAGTAATAGCTTTTAAAATAAAAAAGTTATTCCAATTCTTGCAACAGTCACATATTCGAAATCTTATGGGTTTTAAGGTGTACGAGTCCCCTTAAGCGGAGGGGAAAAATACCTTACATACTCTCCCTGTTAAAGGGCGACTGCAGTTTTTAGGGGACCCAATCGCCAGATCCTGGGAGATCATCCAACACCCTTTTAGTTCGGGCGCCACTGTAGAGATATTAGATAATTTTTTGGAAGCAGGCAAGATGAAAAATTTGTAACGCCTTCGCGGGGAATCGAACCTGGGACCTCTCAATTACGCGCTCAACTTGCAGACCACTACACCACGAAGGCACGCTAGGAAAGTGGGAGAAATACCTTATATACTCCCCTTTTTAAAGGGCGACTGGAGTTTTTAGGAGATCCAATCGCCAAATCCTGGGTGCGGGGAATTCTCATCCAACACCCTTTTAGTTCGGGCGCCACTGTAGAGACATTAGGTTAATTGGAAAACCCGGAGAGATGAAAAATGAGCAACCGCCTTCGCCGGGAATCGAGCCACGGACCTCTGGAATACCGGCCCAGCGTGCAGAACCGTTACACCACGAAGGCACGCTAGGAAAGTGGGAGAAATACCTTATAGCTGGATGGAGTGTATTTTCCAGTGGTAGGAATGCGTTCTTCGAGGACTTTTAAGAACAACTGGTTCGTCATTCCATTACACACGAGGAAAACCATAAAAAAGCAGGATTCCAATACGGGTCGAACTGTCTATAGCATCGACTTTATTGAGACTACAGCTACTAAGTTCGTTCAATACCATGAATGTCATAAACGAAACACATTTCTAATACTCTATAAGTAATAGACTACAGATTTTCTAATATACTCCCCCTGTTAAAGGGCGACTGGAATTTTTAGGGGACCCAATCGCCAAATTCTGGGTGAGGAGAATCATCATCCAACACCCTTTTAGTTCTGGCCCCACTGTAGAGATATTAGGTAAATTTTGGTAGCAGGCAAGATGAAAAATTAGCAACGCCTCCGCCGCGAATCGAACCTGGGACCTCTCAATTACGCGCCAAGCTTGCAGACCACTACATCACGAAGGTTCGTTAAGAAGGCGGGAGAAATACCTTATAAGTTAATAAATTAAAGTAAAAGATATTCTACATTTTGATAACATGGAAATAAAGACCCACTGTGCTAGCCTAACACAGTTCTTGACAGGTTATGGACCATTCCCAGTATACCTGAACTGATTCAGACTTAGGGATACTCCTTTCTGCGAATGCGGAGAGGAAGGCGATACGGACCATTATTACTTCCATTGTGTACATACAATAACCTGGCACTTGAAGAAACCAGCGGACTGTGCCTGGGTAATGTGGACGCCTGGGGACACTCAAAAAAAAAAGAGTACCCCTTGATAAAATAGAGAATATCTCAAGACACTGCCTAAGCAGAAACAACCGTGAATAATATTATGTTTCAAATGTTCAGAACTTAAAGCAGATAACCAGAATAACGCTTAGTGCCTGCAGTCATCAATATGTAAAAACTGTTATTAGTATGTAATATTCAACCTTGTTACTTTGGAGTCGTGATGGTATATAATTCCGTTTGGTTCATGTCCGTGGTCGGAAGCCATCATAGCGGTGAACTCACTCACTGATTGGCATAGAAACAATTGATCCATTGAAGACCCTAATGCCAAGTTATAATTACTTATGCCCACCAGCGGCCGAGTGGTAAAGTCGCTGAACACTGGTAGTTCGGGCCGAGGTTCGAATCCCGCGAACGGGCTGGCTGCATGGGTGTTTTCGTGGTTTTCCCCATGTTTAACGTGTATACGAGCCAGTTTCCCTTAGAAAGTCCTCCACGAAAGGCATCCTTCCCCTTAGACAGATAGCCCTCAGGCTTTGCCGTAATTAAATAACCTAACCTATAATTACCTATGTTATAACTTAGTTAAGTTACGTATTAATTTGGACTTATATCAGTTTATATTCTCCTTACTGTAAAATCTCTTTAAAAACAAAAAATAATAATTTTATCTTTTGGTTGTTTAGTTACTTAGCTTGTCTTGTTTATTTTCCTACTCACTCCACTTCCTTGAGAGCTGCAATAAGGAAACATTATCAAATTAGAATATACTGCAAGATCTTACTCACTTTGCTAGCCAGGTTCCTTAGTGAGATCAGATATCCCAAGATCTCACTAAGGAACCTGGCTACTTCTCACCACAGGCGTCGATAAATACCAGCACAGAAGAATGGTCAAATAACCCTTTATTATTCGTCAAACTCTTAACACAAATGCATGCACTTCTTGCATCCAATAACATCGACGACTTGTGGTAGAACTTAAGCATAGTTCACAAATTAATTCGCAGATAAAAGTAGTGCTGGACTGACAATTTAATTTAAAGTTAACTAGGCTGACTCAACAACCTGCCCTACCACGTACTTATGAAATAGCCCCAAGGCGTATCAGAAACTCAGCGTAACAGCAAGAACAAACTAGTAAAGTGCGCTGGCTAACTAAATCCCGCTCTGAATAAACTACATGATTAGTCCGTTTAAATACTCGCTTATTAAATTTGCATCCTGGCGAGGAAACGCGAAGGGAAAATGAGAGATTCAGCAAAGGTACCAAAACTTAAAACAATTTGTTATGCAAAATAAGGGAAACCCTACAATATCACAAGCATTTACAGGGTTTTAAGTCAAGTCCATCCAAGGCCAATACTGCAAAAATAATATTGTCAAAAACATTCAGAGAATTCTGTTTGCCTTTCCAAAGAACACTAGACAGGAACTCAAATCATTTACCACACACAAGGAAGTTATCAGTAACGGAAGAGTCCACACAGTTGCGAAACGGCAGCTATAATTCCTAACATAACAGAGCAATGCACGTACAGCTTACAAACTCACATTTAAAGGCAGTTTATAGTGCAGTTTATAGAACAATATAAGTGCAGTTTATAGAACAATATAAGTGCAGTTTATAGAACAATATAAGTGCAGTTTATAGAACAATATAAGTGCAGTTTATAGAACAATGAACCCCTTGGAATAGATAGCCTTGTAGGATGTAAGTTTAATTTTTGCAGCCCCTTGGAGTAGATAGCCTTCAATCTACCCGTTGGAGCAGATAGAAGGCCATGCCTAGGATAGCCTTGGCCTGGGGGGGGCATAAAATATACAGACTCGGTTATGCACCTCACCTTTCGTAATCATCGTGCCTCCGGGAAGTGGTAATCTGAGGTGCCGGTTCAGCGATGGGTGCAAGAGTTCATTTTAAAAATTCCTGTGGATTGAGAACCCAGAGGCATTTGCGGAACCGAGTAATTATAGATCTCCGCTCAAAAGAGATTTTTCGCAAGACAGCCTACCACCCACCTGATACAGAGTAAGGGTCACTTCATGTTGTGCTCTATCAAATGTGTCGGAACATGTAATAAAAAAGATGACATGGATTAATAGGCTGCATAACGAATAAATAGGCTTCGTATTTATTTTGGGCTAAGTCTTATAAGGTATTTATCTCGCTTTCCTAGCATGCCTTCGTGGTGTAGTGGTTTTGCACGCTGGGCCGGTATTCCAGAGGTCCGTGGTTCGATTTCCGATGAAGGCGTTTGCTAATTTTTCATCTTGCCTGCTTCCAAAAATCCTAATGTCTCTACAGTGGTGCCAGAACTAAAAGGGTGTTGGATGAGGTTTTTCCACACCCAGGATTTGGCGATTGGGTCTCCTAAAAACCCCAGTTGCTCTTTAAAAAGGGGAATGTATAACTTATTTTTCCCGCTTTCCTAGCGTGCCTTCGTGGTGTAGTGCTTTTGCACCCTCAGCCGGTATTCCAGAGGTCCGTGGTTCGATTCCCGGCGAAGGCGTTTGCTAATTTTTCATCTTGTCTGCTTCCAAAAATCCTAATGTCTCTACCGTCTTACCAGTGGAGTGGCGAGCATAACTGGCTCCCGGGACAAAATACCTCTGCAGCCTTCCCCATCCCCCGAAAAAAACAGTGATATGATGAAAATCTTGTTTGGAGACCACCATTTGGCGCCCCTTTGTAAGCGGCGCCCGGGGCATCATACACTCTTTTGCCCCCCTCGCTACGCCACTGAGTCTTACCCAAAATAAATTCTCAGAGGACATGGTCCATCCATAGACGTAGCGAGAACATTCTAGAACGTATTCTTAGCGGTTTTCTCGGGAATATTCTCGGAGGTAGGTTAAAGCTATATACACCGTGCCTGCATGGAAAGCAAGTAGTGTCTTGAGTTCAGAGATGAGCTTGAGAGTGATCGACCGAGTCGGGAGCTGCACTTTAGTGCTTTGCCGTGAAGCTGTCTTAACCGTTACAGCCTGAAAACAGTGTTGCTAATTGTTTCTGCTCGTTTCCCTTAGTTTTTCGACAAGTGTAAACGTGTCTTTGGAACTGCCCTATATAATACTACCTACTGGCGAATAAACTTTGATTCTTCATCAAGTGTTGTCATCCGTTACTCCAAATCCACGAACCCGTAGAACGCAACACTGTTGTAAATATTGATAAGGTATTTGGTAGACGTATTATAACGCAGCTACTGTTACAGTTGAAATAATATAAAATTACAGCAATCATGTAGCTCACTCTCTACGAAGAGTAACGAAGTATTATTCGCATGCAGGGTTTCAGTGTTCATTTATTGATGCGTAATTGTCATTTGTAACTGATTTTCTTTTACTATAATTTAAAAATTGAATGTTTGCCGTTGTATATTATCACTCTCGGAGCTACAAATCGCGTATTGCGTTTTAATTTCCCTTTTTCAATGTATACCTGCTCATAGTAGCTGATTATTTGTCAACATGTATATTATCACTGTAAGAATCTGCTAATCGCATAGATGTTAAATTACGTCCAAAGCGGCGTTTTTTTAACATTTTGTCTCTTCAATCAAAATCGTAAAAAACAACCTTATATTTAGCGTAGGTATAATGAAACACTCAATCGATTTCGAGGGCAGCTAAAGGTCCCTCCTCATCAGGAGAAAGAAATACATAGAAAGAAGAAAATAGGAATCACAGAAACACGTGGTGCTTATCAGCACTGCACGTGGTTATAACTAGATTTTTAATCAGAGTTGCACTGGCCGCCTACTTTTACTGAGCCAGGCTGTCTGATCAAGCATAAAGAAATATTAGCGAAGTTAAAATAGGGAGCGAGGGGCAAATGCACATTACGCTCAAAATCTGAACTTCAAATAATGGAAAGCAACCACTGAACGGATTTTGATACCCTCTGGTAGTACCAAGTGCGAGGAGGTAACGCCATCTATCGGCAAAAATAATTGAATTAAGACAGTAGAATTTTAAAGGCATTAGGAAGGACTGGATTGGACTTCAAATCATTAACTATTAATTTAGTTAAAATTTAACGAAGTTAAAATAGGGAGCATTTGCCCCTCGCTCCCTATTTTAACTTCGCTAATATTTCTTTATGCTTGATCAGACAGCCTGGCTCAGTAAAAGTAGGCGGCCAGTGCAACTCTGATTAAAAATCTAGTTATAACCACGTGCAGTGCTGATAAGCACCACGTGTTTCTGTGATTCCTATTTTCTTCTTTCTATGTATTTCTTTCTCCTGATGAGGAGGGACCTTTAGCTGCCCTCGAAATCGATTGAGTGTTTTATTATACCTACGCTAAATATAAGGTTGTTTTTTACGATTTTGATTGTCACATTAGCGTGTTTCTCTTCTAGTCTATTTTGTCTCTTACCTTTATTTATTAAATATCACGTTGTTCGCACTTAAACTTTTAAATGCAGTTCAACAGCAATATCGCAAAATAGGTTTTTAGCATATCTTTAGAATTTACGATACAGAGTCTCGCGCGCTGGAGATGAAAATGTTTTTACCTCCTTGTACGAAGTAAAAAGTAAGTATTGTAATCGCGAAAAGTTTCAGGCAGCATATTTCAACGAAAATACCCATTTTGTCGCTATCGAATGCAATTCAACGATGTTTTTGCGTAACATCTGTACCTAAGGACAGAATAAGACTCTTTTCCACCCAAAAAATTATAAAACTGATTTAAAAATGAATTCTAAAGGGAACTTTTCGTGGCGTCTGTGCGTATGTACTTACGTATGTATCTCGCATAACTCCAAAACGAGTAGCCTCAGAACGTTGAAATTTTGTATATAGAACTTCTATAACATGTAGATGTGCGCCTCGTATTTTGGTTGCAATCGGCAGCACCAAACGTATATAAATGCATTTATATAGAAAATAAAATTTAGTACGCACGCTAAAAAGTTGCCAAAAACTGTGGCTCCGCGAAAACTTCAACATAGCGAATTCAGTTGCTATGAAATGTGTGAAAAAAAGAGAAATATACAACATTTGAATATTTACAAGTAAAATTAACAAAAATAGTAAGCTATATGCTAAACGAATTAAGTAGATTTAAAACACAGTAAAATACTAATCAATAGATTGAGGTAAAAATATAAATCTTTATATATATATATATATATATATATCCACTCTGTCACCCGGTTCAGTTATATCAGTTTCTTTACTCTTATATGTTTGTAAATTGTGCATTTTTTGCTATTAAGTCAAATTTTTATATAACATGACGGACATGTTTGTTTACATTTGAAACAGCAATGTGTGTGTGTATTTTAATTATGGCAAAGCACACTAGGGCTATCTGCCTAAGGGGAGAGATGCCTTCGTGGAAGACTTTCTAAGGGAAACTGGCTCGTATACACGTTACACATGGGGAAAACCACGAAAACACCCATGCAGCCAGCCCGTTCGCGGGATTCGAACCTCGGACCGAACTACCAGTGTTCAGCGACTTTACCGCTCGTCCGCTGGTAGACTTGAAACAGCAGAATAGTAGATTTGTTGCCAATCTAGAGAGACTAAGCTTCGCAACAACAAAGATAACGCCTTCATTTATTATTGCGAATTAAATCATGCTTAATCCTTTCTGGAATTTTTTCGAGGAAATAAGTGTTTAGGATTTACTTCGTAATTTTTAATATAGATATTTTGAGTTTTTATGTAATTTTGCCTTGTCTGGAAGTGAGAACTGAATTAATTGAATGAGAAATACTGAATCGTTCGCGAAAAACAGCTTCTTTTTTGTTTTGTTATTGTAGTATTTGAATAGAACATGTGGCAACGATTAGATAATTTTTCAAATGATATAGATTTTGTGCAGTCTGAGTTATACTATGAGAGAAATATAACGCTGTTAAGTGAACCTAGCGCCAGAGTGTCGCTATGGTAAACAAATAGAGTGAATTTTAAAGAGTGCATTTATTCTATTGTGGTTTATGTGCTATCAACGAAGTAGATGTAATTGAATCCAATATGTTTAAATGAAATGCAAGAAAAAAAATGCGTATAATTAAATATTCCGTACAAGGAAGTCATGTGGTGTACACATCAGATTTTTTCGGTTCAGCGTTGCCATGGCTCCCTTTGATATCCTTAAGTTTGTTAATCAAAAATTCTTTAAAAATTTACAAAATATGAAATCGATAATAAAACAAATTCCAGATACCCGTATTCTGAGTAGGATTACGTCATTCAAAACTGGATGGCTGCAGGTACCGTTGTTTTATCACAATGCGAGAAACGTACATACATTTATGTAAACTTTTCATTATTCAATTTCTTCAAATGCAATACAGGGCGATAATATTGGGTGGCAACAGTTTGAAAAGTGAAACGGACATTCAGAGTTATTCGCGAAACGAAAACAATTGAACCTCAGGACAAAGCCCCTTTGGACAAAAAATGGGCTATTTCTGTATCTACAGTTCTACTGATATGTTTATGAGCGTATTGTAAATAATGCAAAATTAAATATCATTATTTTCATTTACCTTCATACATATCTGCAACATTCTTCAAAAGACAGAGGTCCAAGTTGTGAAATTTACCCAATCAGTCGGCAGGACATATTACGTTGATGAGAGCTTACCCATTGAGGCAGCTTTGAGCTTACCCATTGAGCTGTAAGTCGACTCCTCTTCCAGTGCAGGAACCTTGAAAAAATGAGACCTGTGTCATTCATTGTCTTCAAATTAAAAAAGAGAGTTTTGTATAAAATATAAAGGAAGTAATTTGAAGCTGTTTTTCTCTTAAATTTAAACAAAATTTGTCTACGTCTTGCTTGCAAAACTGATCACTGATTGATTAAGAAAACAGCAACTTCCAATGACAGAACAGAAAAACAAGAATTAACTTCTAATTATCCAAAGCAAAGGGATCTTATCTAGATAACACAAAAGCTTTCTCTTGCGGCCGAAATATTACGTATTGATATGAATGCAAATAAGGACATTTTAAATTTTTTTTATTTAATTTTGTTGTTTATCCTGTATTTTTTAACTAATATTTTACACTTAAAAAATTAAATAGTTTTTATTTCTTTTAATAAAACACTACCATTTTGATAAATATGAGCGAGGAAATTATTTCTAATTCACCACAGCGCTTTATAGGCGAGAACAGGTAAAATTTTCGTCAAGGAAAACAAAAAGGTAATTTAATAAATTACAATCTAACGCCTCGAAGAACAATTTCCAAAGTTAGATTTAATTAGTTCTTTAATTGCATCTGGTTAATCTTCTCTTACTTGGATGAATTTTCGTCTTCACACATAATTGAAGGCTAACGTCAAGAACATAGACAAGAGGTAAATTTCATTAAAGGTTTCATCAAAAGTTAGGAATTACTATTATTACTAAATACTATTAAATTTAACGAAAACTAACTACCGCCACTTGCGAGGTATCTGAATACAAATACGTAAATATGTATATTAGAGAAATTAATTTTAAACGACTCTTTAATTCTGTTCTAACTCAAGTGAACTCGAGCCTTGCGGGCTCTCCTCTCCTAAAATAAAGCAGATTGGCTGCATGTGAGTGTCTCGAGAATTTGCCACAGTTCTCTACCTAAGCTACAAATTCCCTCGCTGTTTAAAAGCAACCGAATTTTCATTCTGGTGGCGGCTGAGGGAAGAAATGGAAGGAACAGGAAAGAATTAAGATAAAAGTAACTTGTTAGCTAAACTAAAATTTACAAGCTCATCATTGACAGTAAAAAGAATAATAATAATATATTAAAACTCTAAAAAAAGAGAGAATAGAATAAATTGAAATCATTTTAAAAAACATATTTCACTTCTTAATATTTATTGCTGCATGTTCATGAAGCTAAATATTCACTGTTGAATAAAATAAAAATTCTACAGAAAAGGTATTTCAATTTTAAAAGCTCGTTTGTTTTTGTATTTCATTTTTGAACTTGAAATGATGTACACGCGAAATCTCAAAGTATAAAAAATAATATATTGCAGTTTGTACCAAATTAGAAATAGAAATTTATAAAAAGAGACTCGTAATCGCTATGTTACAACAGAAGTTCACCAAAGTGAATATTTTATTTTGGATGCGGACTATAGCGTACGAAAGAAGCGAGTTAGAAAATTTGTACTCATAGAGTATTAGAAATGTATTTCGTTTATGAGATTCATAGTATTGAACGAACTTACTAGCTGTAGTCTCAATAAAATCGATGCCATATACCAGTGCTCCGCAACCGGTGTGCCGCGGCACACTGGTGTGCCATGAGTAGGATATAGGTGTGCCGCAATCAAATACATGTATTTGACATTTTGCAATTTTTTATCATGTATTTAATACACAATGACAATTTTTTTTTCCTTAATAATGTCTATTTTAAATGTTTTTATATATTTCACTGTTGTGTGGTTGTGTGTGTGATTGTAAGTGTGTCAGCATTTGAATTTTTTCGGCACTTCCTTGATAACTCGGAACTTTTTGGTGTGCCACGAAATTCCAGAAAGATTTTTTGTGCGTCGCAGGTGAGAAAAGGTTGCGGAGCACTGCCATAGACAGTTCGACCCGTATTGGAATCCTGCTTTTTTGTGGTTTTCCTCGTGTGTAATGGAATGACGAACCAGTTGTTCTTAAAAGGTCCTCGATGAATACATTCCTCCCACAAGAAAATACACTCCATAGCCATTGCGATAAGCTATAAGGTACTTCTCCCACTTTCCTAGCGTGCCTTCGTGGTGTAGTGGTTCTGCACGCTGGGCCGGTATTCCAGAGGTCCGTGGTTCGATTCCCGGCGAAGACGCTTGCTCATTTTTCATCTCTCCGGCCAAGGAATACCTAATTGTCTCTACGGTGGCGCCTGGACTGAAAGGGTTGTGGATGATAACTCTCCACACCCAGAGTTTGGCGACTGGGTCGAAGAAGACTCCTGTCGCCCTTTAGGGGGGGGAGTGTATGGGGTATTTCTCCCGCCTTCTTAGCATGCCTTCGTGGTGTAGTGGTTCTTCACGCTGGGCTGGTATTCCAGAGGTCCGTGGTTCGATTCCCGGCGAAGGTGTTTGCTATTTTTCATCTTGCCTGCTTAAAAAAATGCCTAATATCTCTACAAAGCAATTAAATAAACTAACATTGTATAAAAGGATTTTTCAAGCTAACTGAATATACAAGGGGTTTCAGCAAATCAGTTGCAAACTTTCAAGAGAGATAGAGTACACCTAGACGATGGAAACTCACACAGTAATGCATGGTCTAAAAGACTTTCCTGGTGCGATAGTGACAACATAAAATAGAAGAAAGGAAGAACACGAACAGGGTGAGGAAACATGTTTATTTTGCTTAGCAGAAAATCAAGGAATAAGAACAAAAATAGGCAACGATCATCATCAAAGGTGGTTTTCGAAATTAAGACCCCCGAACTCTGATGTGGGCAACGATCATGTCCCGGACTTCACCAACAGCTGTCATGATGCGTGCAACAAGTTCCTCAGCACATCTAACGAGGGGTTTTGGACACCGGTGTCTTGACGTAGTCCCCAGAGGAAGTAGTCAATGCAAGTGAGGTCTGGCGATCTTTGGTGGTCATTGCACCGGACCACCCTTGCCGATCCCATGTTGAGGATACGTAATTTCGAACACCTTCTTTTATGACGATCGTCTGTTTTTCCTCTTATTTCTTGGTTTCCACTGCACCAAGCACAATAAACATATATTCTTACCCTTCTTTTCTTGTGTTCTGTGTGATTACTGCCGCGCCAGGAAAGCGTTTCCGACCACGCATTGCTGTGTTTTTCCATCGTCTAGATCCTCTATCTTTCATGATAGTTTGTAACCGACTTGCTCAAAGATCCTGTATATTTCTAAAACCTACTGTATTCTGTAGGAAATGCCGCATATTAAGTCCGTTATACGTGTTTTTCTATCTGTGGGCCATAATTAAGCAAAAAATCACAAAATTCGTACAAATTATTTAAAAATGAAACATACGCTTATGATCATATATTTTTAAAAAAAATTAAACAAAATTTTAAAATTACCATACATATTTTATCACATGAAACATACGAATTTCCTAGTGTGAACTTCGAATGTCTGTCAGTCGCCAAAAATTTTAGCAGTTTTGATATAGAAATAAAGAAGGGTAAGTAAGAATATATGTTTAACTTATTATAATAATTTTACAATTACCAAATATTTTTTCGCACTGTATCTGAAAATAGATAAAAGACGACAAAGAAAAAACGAGAACGTTTTGACGCATTCTTTTTACAACAGAAACGTTCATTAATATTAATAATTAATAATTTTTTTTGCACCCAGTTGGGGCAATTTTTTACACCCACTTGGGGCAATTTTTTTGCACCCAGTTGGGGCAATTTTTTTGCACCCACTTGGGGCAATTTTTTTTGCACCCAGTTAAGGCAATTTTTTTGCACCCTCTTGGAGCAATTGTTTTTGCACCCACTTGGGGCAATTTTTTTTGCACCCACTTGGGGCAATTTTTTTTGCACCCACTTGGGGCAATTTTTTTGCACCCACTTAGGGCAATTTTTTTTGCACTACTTGGGGCAATTTTTTTGCACCCAGTTCGGGCAATTTTTTTGCACCCAGTTAAGGCAATTTTTTGCACCCTCTTGGGGCAATTGTTTTTGCACCCACTTGGGGCAATTTTTTTGCACCCACTTGGGGCAATTTTTTTTGCACCCACTTAGGGCAATTTTTTTTGCACCTACTTGGGGCAATTTTTTTGCACCCAGTTCGGGCAATTGTTTTGCACCCAGTTGGGGTAATTTTTTTTGCACCCACTTGGGGCAATTTTTTTTGCACCCTGTGACAAACAAACCCAGCAAACATGCGACATGTTCTTTAAACAATCGTGAAGCCACCCGTTCGACTCTATTCGACATTCGGACAGATGTGAATGCTCTTGATCTCTCAGAAGTAGTTTGGAATAGATTATTCAACGATAACATTAGGAGTATCTTTCCAAAGGGGACGGCAACCTTGGTAAATGATTTATCCATTGAGCTTGCGAAGCACAAAATTATGGCACAAAATTATTTAGTAAATTCAGAAAATATTAGAAATTGGCACTTACGTATTAACCTGCCAACCATAAACCTATTCCCAATTAGTACCATACAACACCAGTTGTGGATAAGCGTGAAGCGATACATGAAATGAGTTCATGAAATGATACATGAAATGAATAAATGAAAGAGTAGATGTTCTGAGACATCTACTCTTTCATTTGATGTAACATCGATTAATTCTCTATAAGCCAATTTTTTTCTTATCAACAAGTATATAAGTTCATTGTTAATGATGAATTGCTTCTTGCATTTTGAAAGGACTCATTAAATCATTGAGACTTTCACAGAACAGAAAGCAGTGGATTATTTTGAAAATTACAAGGATTCCTCCATGAGAAAAAAGGGTATTAATCGACACAATATGGTCAGCTTCATATTGGCCGGTGAAACACTAATAGATTAGAACAGTTAACCTTAGATATTTTGTATACATAGCGTTCTAAACTGAGCATCCGGTAAAATTAGAGTTTCTAACAAGATTGAATAGAAAGTAGTAGAAACCAAGCCTTTTATTTATGAGGGGCAAAAATGAAGCACGTTGAATAATGATTGTAATATTAATTAAAAAGGCGTCAGTTCCTTCAAAATTCCGTATGAACGACTGGCGAAACTTTGGCGAGATCGCAGCGAGTATTCATATTTATGGTAGCTAATGTTCACTGTCGCAGAGATAATAAGTAAATATCCATAAATTTTATAAATCGAGGTTAGTATTATGCAGCGATAACACTGGATGTTAAGTGTTGCTAAGAAACGAACTAATATTAAATGATTTGCGTTCTCTAAATGTAAGTACTATTTATTGATAGTACAAATCTCTTTTGCAGCAGTATAGGTCAGAGTTTCTTAAACCGTGGGTCGCGACACCCATGGAGGTCGCTGGACCTGCAGCGACCAAATGCACCAAATGCCAAATGCAGTGCAGGGCATCACCAAAAATTTTAGCATTTTTGACATTTTTTTTTTAACTTATTGTAATATAATCATTTTAGAGTTACCAAATATTTTTACACAATGTGTCTGATAATAGATAGTGATAAGACAATACAGACAAAGAAAAAGAGAAAACGTTTTCGACGCTTTCTTTTTATAATATAACGTTCATTTTCCTTGCTTTGCACGTGACACTGTCATTTCCTCTGTTACTTATTTAAAATGTTCACGCTGTTCTATGTCTTAAAATTAAAAATTAAGTTAATAACATAAAACTGCAATAGTATATAGAACAAGTGAAAAAATAGACAGTTTCACTCACGCGTGTGTCGGATTTGCGCAATACTCATGGAGTCCCACAAAATTTACATAAATATGTTGAAGTCCTAGGGGTCTCTAAAAACTCTCAGGCCCACCAGTGGCCGAGCGGTAAAGTCGCTGAACACTGGTAGTTCGGTCCGAGGTTCGAATCCCGAGAACGGGCTGGCTGCATGGGTGTTTTCGTGGTTTTCCCCATGTGTAACGTGTATACGAGCCAGTTTCCCTTAGAAAGTCCTCCATGAAGGTATCCCTCCCCTTTAGGCAGATAGCCCTAGTGTGCTTTGCCATAATTAAATACACAACACCACACCACTAAAAACTCTCAGTGATAAAAAAGGGTCGCGACTGAAAAAAGTTTAAGAAAGCCTGGTTTATAAGATTGTCGCCGGAATCATCAAAATTCATTGGGTATACAATGAAGCTTCAATACATTGTGTGCTGGCAAAGATGAATATCGCTCTGCAATTCTATGAAAATACGCAACCATTCATCAGTTTTTGCGTGGATTGCCTGATGGCAGTTGGGGTGGATAACGGCATTGGTTTCAGAAATTTAGGTCGCGAAATATGAGGCTTTGCGAAGAATTCTGCAGTGGGCTATTACAGATGTTGGAAAACGAGGCCCTGAAGGCAGCCATGGAAGAGGGGAGAAATCGAGGGTGGGCTGAACTTGTCAGTACAGTGAGTTAAAAGTTAGACCCAAGATTAGTACTGTGTGGTACAGTGTCTTGCTACTGGATTATTTGTGCCGTTTCCTAAGTACATTAACCAATGTACAAAGACATTAAAACACGTGTATTTGGTACACAGTAAGTAGCGGGTACCCAAGCGTTAGGTAAGTGCTACTTTAACATACATTAACAATAGGTACTTAATACAATACTGAACAGATAATTGGTGCAATTAATTTTAGAGTGGGATTTTATTGATTTTTGCGATCGGTGCCGCGTTACAGGATAAAATGTGCAGATGCATAGTTACATTATCATATATACAGAACATAAATTCATATACATATATACAGACATTTTGAGTACAGACACATTATGTACATGATTATTCAGTGCGTAATATATGTACCGTATATACCCGCGTATAAGTCGAGATATTTTGGGCAAAAAAAAAAAAAGACTTCAAAGTGTGGGGTCGACTTATACACGGGGCCATAAAAAATTAAAAGAATCGGAAGTTCAAAAATTTCTTTGTATAATGCAGTTGTTTTCTTCCCGCACTCGAATTGGACGACTTATCAAATAAGTCACTTACTTGAAGTAATTTCATGACTTAAATTATGTGACGAACTACAGTGGTGGCCAAAATTGTGGACACTTTTGGAAATTTTTATGCCCTGAAAAATGCGAATGCCTGCGAAATACCCTCTGAATGATTATAAAATCATTTAAAAAATGTTGTATTAGCAACGAACTAGACGGCATGGAAGATGATGCTGTTTTTGAAAGTGAAAATGACGACGAAGGCTGTAGTAGTGATTGTAACAATACAGAGTTCGAGACTGAAAATATGTATGATGACGAGCCAATGACGACAGAAGAGTTCTATGAAATGTTTGGCGAATCTGACCATGAATCGGACGTTGAAGGATTTTGATTTTGTTTATTTACCAAGGTATTTTTTATCGTATATTTACTTTTTTTCTCAGATGATTTTGAATAAATGTAGTACTTAAAAAATTTGTTTCGAAGTTTCTCAATCGATCTCGGAAGTGGGGGATCGACTTATACGTGGGTTTCTTATTTTCTACGAATTTTTTTATGTCGAAGTGGGGGGTCGACTTATACGCGGGTTTCTTATTTTCTACGAATTTTTTTATGCCGAAGTGGGGGGCCGACTTATACGCGGTATCGACGGTATATTAACTATATAGTGCAAGATATGTGATAATACTAGTAGATACATGTGTACAATTACATATAAACAAGGACATATAGACACAATTACATATAGACAAAAGCGTATATACGCTTATATTTGGTACATAACATTCATTGGTGACATAACCACAAGATTATCTATTCACCCACACGAGATCGTGCTCTATCTCTTGTAGGGTTTATATTTATTTTAACCAACTTATTTCTTTCCTGTCAAGCCTTTACTTTCCCCTAGAATTGCCAATGCCAGAGTATGTAAATCGTAGTAGAACGCGCAGAGTATTCAAATTTTAGCAGAAGTAAATTGAGTTAAATAGAAGGGAAACGAGATTGTAAGTGTGCTTCTTGAATCACGAGCGTGAAGGTTGCTAGGTAGAAATTTAAGAACCGCGCGTTTCGGCCTGTGTGCCTATTTCGGCAGTTCGTTGAATCTTTCAACTTCTTAATCAGAAAGTTTGCTGAATCTCAGCTGTATCTTAGAACACGGTTACGTTAGTTACGATTATAGAGCCTCGTAGGTAGTGACTTCGTCATTTATTCATCCTGTCATTTATTTTTAGTTGCATTTTTGTCTATTTTGTTCAACCGCCGGGTCGGCGTAGTTTGTGAGCGTCAAGTGAACGCAGCTGTATTTCGAAAATGGAATAAAAAGGGATTTAAACCCTTCTTAAGAGTTTGTGTAATTTACAGTTTATAGCAGTCACTACTACTGTTGCTGACTAGTTGGGGCCTCGAAACATTATATTCTGATGTGTTAGTCTCTAAATGGTCTATTACGAGCTACTACCAACAGGCCACATTATCACTACAGATTTGTATTTACATCAGTTCCAAAGAGTGCTACATGCATTACAGGAGAACAAACCAGCTTTGGTTTTCGTTGAAATACAGTACACCCAAAGCGGTGTACTGTATTTCAACTACAAGACAACAACACATGTGACAAGAACGACCGGGTGTACCATTTAGCAACTTGGCTAGACGACAATGTGCCATCTACTCTCCCCGCCGGATTTAGTTCCCACGTATTACCACCTTTCCATTCTCTGGAATGTTGACACTGACTTCTTTGCGTACATGACCCCGAGTTTTATCGAAATCGCTTCGCGCAGCTGCAGAAAATTGACAAAGGATGTTGATGGAGACTACTTCGAGATCTGACACTCACTACAATGCGCTGTAATTCTGTCTATCTTGCGGTCGATATTTTGAACGGCAAGATGGTTTCTAGTTATATTTATCATCATAAGTATATCTCTGCTTTGAACTCTATAAGGTTTACTCGAAGTGAACACTTCAACCATTAAGATATGCTCCATAATTGACTTTGTAAATGCCAATGCTATTGATAGCTGGCTTTTTAGGAATTATTTCAATGTGCCTTTTCTATGACCAACAATATTGACTTCAGGAAATTAAAAATTTTACATGAACATCATTAAAAATATTACATGAACACACAGATTGCGATGCATGTACATCCCATGAACAGAAAGCCAAAATAAAAGTAAATTTAAAGAGAAGTATGGCGTTCGTAAAAGTAACCTGCACGTATACTGGCTTCAATGTGTAATACAAGTAGTTCAGTTCTCACCTCTTGTGCTGCTCGGCAACAATTATGTTAATTTTTAAACGGCTAAGCTTTAAGTTTTTTGCATTTTCTTATTATTCTTGGCTTAGGTTACACTAATTCTTCCAATTCAGAGGTTCCAATTTCTCATTTATGCCACTGGGTTTAAATACTATGGGTTCTACATGCCTGAAGCTAGTGAAATCAGTTCCTGTTTCAGAATATGTGCTGCACTTCCGTGGTCGTTCCTGCGCTGACCGTTGGCTATGCTCTGTATTGTAAGACTTCTGATAAATGAAAACAAAAATTTAAAAGAATAAATCCCAGTTATCGGTATGTTAATTTGAAACTGCAAACTGTTACTGGCTTCAGTCCAACTTTTATAGTGTTCATACTAGCGCTTTCTCCCGTTTTTGTGTGGTACATTGCGGGAAAAAAAGGGGGGTGGACAGTTCTATATCTCCAGTTATACTCGGCCGATTGACGAAATTCAAATTGCGTTTTTCATGTCTCGAAAATGAGACTTAGGATATGTATTAACTTTAAATATAGCATTGTTCTAATATAGGCATTTTGACACAAAAATCGGACTTTTTCTGAAATGACATGCCAATTTTTTTTTTCATATTTCGATTCCACGATACAAATTACGCCTAAATATTAAATTTTGTAAAATTTGGTGCGAAATTTACGGAGAAATTTAAACATTTATCTTGGCGTATTTTTTTTCAGTTTGCGCCAAGAATGATTCACTGGGCGAACTTCTTTAATATACGGCAACCTATTTTCCTTACCCTTTTTACATTGTACACGAGGGGCGGTCCTACTTTCAAATAGTTTTAACAAAGTGCCTAAACCCCATTTTATCACCTTCAACAAATATGCCAAATTTAAAAACGCGCAGTATATAAATTCACATATATCTTCCGAAATTTTAAATAAAAAACTCTAACTTTTTGCAGGTGTGCTTAGAAATGCATCTACTTTAAGAAGATGGTAAAAATTTTATAGGTTATAATTCAAAATTGTTTTCTAAAAATTTATAAAAGTTATTTTAAAATACAAATTTTAAAAATAAATCATAAAAAGTGGGCGAATTTTATTTGGAATGAACCTAAATTTCGATATGTGAAAGGAAGAATTAAATACGTTTAACAAAAAAAGAGATATTAACAAATATGTGCCAAATTCACACGGAGGAGCTAAAATTTTTAGAGCTAATTTTTTAAAGGCTACTCGTACGATTTTTACGAAACTTGGTAGTTTCGCATAATTTGAATAGTAGAATCGAAATATGGGAAAACATTGGCATGTCATTTCAGAAAAAGTAGGATTTTATGCCGTAATCCCTCTATTAGATCAATGGCTATGTATAAATCTAATACATATCCTAAGTCGCGCTTTCGACACATGAAAAACGGAAGTTGAATTTCGTCAATCGATTAGTAGAACGGGAGATGTCCAAAAGGACTATTGTTTTCATTTTGAGATTTTGCGTTTGTTGACTATAAATGTACGTTTCACTTTTCAAACTGTTGCCACGAAATGTTAGAGCCCTGCATTATATTTGAAAAAATTAAATAATGAAAAATCTGCATAAATGTATGTATATTTCTCGCATTGTAATAAACAACCATAGAGCCATCGAATTTTAAATGACGTAATCCTACTGCGAATATGGGCATCTAGAAGCCCAGATTTGGAATTTGTTTTATTACCGATTTCATATTTTGTAAATCTTTAACGAATTTTTGATTAACAAACTGAAGGATTTCAAAGCGAGCCGTGGCAACGTTGTACAGATAAAACATTTTTATCTCCAACGCGCGCGATTCTGTATCAGAAATTCTAAAGATATGCTTTCCAATAAATTTACAGTTGTTACTAATTAAGTTGTGTTGTAATTTCTTTATTATTATGCTCGCGATAGGTCACCTTGGCCCTTGTCTTGCCTAAAGATGTTAGGCCTGTCAAACTGGCAAATGTAATTGTTGTTTAAAGCTATAAATTGTAACGATATGGAATAATTTCTAATGTTATGGAATGATATGGTATGATTTTTACGAAACCTGATGATTTTTTATGCTACACCCTATTATCAAAATAAAAACATATTGATCTGCCTTTGCAGCTGTTAGTTCGGATCAATATGTATCTGTTAAAGACAGATCGATATGTATCAAAATAAAAACATATTGATCTGTCTTTGCAGCTGTTAGTTCGGATCAATATGTATCTGTTAAAGACAGATCAATATGTATCAAAACAAAAACATATTGATCTGCCTTTGCAGCTGTTAGTTCGAATCAATATGCATCTGTTAAAGACAAATCAACATTTATCAAAATAAAAACATATTTATCTGTCTTTGCAGCTGTTAGTTCAGATCAATATGTATCAGAATAAAAACATATTGATCTGTCTTTGCAGCTGTTAGTTTTTGGTAAGAGGAAATAACAGGAACTTCTTGAGACTATGAAAGTAAATGTTTTGATGGTGTGTACATTGTTCTCGTGTTTACACGGGATATACCTGTGCATTCGAACTGTATATGTGTCTGATTCATCTTCGACCTTAGCGTCGGCATTTCTTCCCTGTGACATTCAAATTGCCATGTCACTTGAATGGAACTGCTCTTCGAAATCGCGACGGAAAGAAAGTTCTCGTCTTTCTTGCTTATCCCCGCATGCGCGAACTGGCAAGCAGCCATTGGCAGCGATCCCGCCACAAGTTTTCTTGAGGAACTCCCACGCTTCGATGGTTGTTCTCTTCGAGGCGCTCTGGAACTCGAGGCAAATATTTACAACGAAGGGAACTGATACCGGTGCCTCCTTTTGGAAGGATTTCTCATTTGCAGCAGTATGTCACGAGGTTAAGGGAGTGTGCCTGCGTGGAATGTTTTGTGTTTCAGATTTCTCAAGGAATAAATTGTGACTTTCTCAGAAGAGATTATTGATATTAACGCAGATGGGGTATCTTCTGTTGTGTTCTTTACTCAAGCTTCCTGTACTTGACTGCAGTTCTTTCTGTATTCTTGCGAAATGTTGTTTTCTCATACGTAACGAGATGGAAGCAATATCATCTTTAAGTATGAGCCCTACAATGAAAATTACCTTTTCCCTGCCAAATCATGTGGCGTGAGATTTTTCATTTACGCAACAAATCACAATCTTACATTACATACTGGTATGAAACTAAAATGACTTATTTAAAAAAAAAATTTTTTTTTAAATCTGAAAGCGTTGCATACTGGTATAAAACTAAAATGACTTATTAAAATTTTTTTCTAATCTGAAAGCGTTACATACTGGTATAAAACTAAAATGACTTATATAAAAAAAAAATTAATGAAAAAAAAATTTTTTTTTAATCTGAAAGCGTTACATACTGGTATAAAACTAAAATGACTTATTAATTTTTTTTTTTTTTTTTTTTTTAAATTTAGTGGAAAAAAAATTTTTTTTTAAATCTGAAAGTGTTCAGATTTTATATCACATCCAAAAGGGCATTTGTTTTTAACGTTTTGTTTGAAACGTTTATTCATTAAATATCATGCTAAAATACAATTCAACAGCAGTATGACAAAATATTTAAAAGCAGCATATCTTTATAATTTCCAATACACAGTCTCTCTCGCGCGCTGGAGATTAATTCCCCCCTACAGTGTTGCCATTGCTCGTTTTGAAATCATCATGAGTTTGTTAAGCAAAAATTCGTTAAAGTTTGACAAAATTTTAAACAGATAATAAAGCAAATTCAAAATTTGGGCTTTCCAAGTGTCCATGTTTAACTACATTCATTATTCAAATTTTGATGGCCCTGGGTACCGTTGTTTCTGCACAATGCGAGAAAATTCATAAATCCATCGAGATTCTTCATTAATTAGTTTCTTTAAATATAGTACAGGGCCTATGGCAACAGTTTGAAAACGCAAAAATGCCGTTTTAAAATTAATAGCCATTTTGGGCTGACGCCCTTTGGACTAATAAATAATATTTACAGGTGCCTAAAAAATAATTGCATGATTTTAATAACAAAGAAAAGACAGGCCACTAATTTTTTTTTTTTTTTTTTTTTTTTTAATTTCAGAAAAATTTTGCTTTATTTAATATTACAGAAATTTCAGTCATAAAACTACTTGTTGTAATCTAGTACTTAAAAAAACAGCTTGCCATTAAAAGGTTTTTAAAAAATATTAATAATTTAAAAATATAAAAATTACTAAAATTTTATCTAACTGTAATGTGATCTCCTCGTTCAAATACTAATTTAACACTCGAAACAGTTTTCAGCTAAACACTTACAGTATGCTTTTACTAGTTCAAGAATTACTTCTCTGAACTTCGACATATAGAACATAGAATCATCAATTTAAAACTTTTCAAAAAACCTTTCGCTGCTCGTGATGAAGAGGGACCTGTAACTGTTTTACTCCCAAAATCGATAGAGTTTTGACTAAAATCTAAGCTAAATCTAAGGTTGTTACTTTGATAATTTTACACATATGTATACACTTACAAAACAAAAACTGCTGCCAAAACAACAGTGGCAAAAAATTGCTGATTTTCATTTTGCGACAATTTTCTTAAGCATGTAATAATAGCTATTTATGGTCCGAATGTATAAGAGTTTTACTAGTACAATTTCTAATTCTTTTTCTCAGCAACACATAATTGCACTTACCGTGTTGTTTAGCGTAAATACTGTTCAAATACAGTAATAATAGATTTAAACAAATGGCGGACAGCAAACGATTTCCTTACGCGATCTATTAAATTATACACATTTTTTTCTGCAGTTCTTTTAAACTTATTTCCTCCAATTATTCTAACTTAACTTAACCAAGCTCAAGGGAAGTTGAAAATGACATAAAAAAACTGCAAATTTTGAAATTAAATATCCCGATGAATTTTTTTGTCTTACGGGAGGCAAACTTCTTTAAATTTTATTTTTTTATAACAAACATAAAAATTTCACAAATATAAACATAGGAACTCGGAGACTGTATTAAAAGAAAGGTTTCGCTATTTGTCGAAAAAATGCTTTGAAATTTGACACTACCAAAATATGAATACTTTAAAACTTTTCGTCATTTAAAACACTTCTGAAATTGGAAGTATATGCGGTATGCGATATGCGACGGAGGGCGTAAGCACCATGCCTCTACCATTGAGGTCAATTAGTATAGCGCCACGTCCACCTATATCTAGAGATACATTTTGTAATTCATATTAGAACTGCATTGACATTATTTGCTTAATGTATTACTACACTTGACAATACATGCTTAGCATTTAAAACACTATTACGTTACTGTTACTGCAATACACACATACATTTTACAACTGCTTATATACATTATGTTACACATTACAACTTTTTTAAAAGCACTATCATTAATTTCTAATACTCTCTTGCTTTTACATCTACTCGTTTGCTTTACATTTATAACACTTTCACGTTTAGAATTCTATTATTGCAATACACATTTACTTTTACGTCTGCTATCTGCTTGTGTACATTATGTTTACTTCACTGCTTCTGTTAATCGCTGCATTAATTATTACATTTCAACCTAATTGCTTGAGTACACACTTACATTTACTACTGCATACATACATTTAATTACATTACACATGACAAATTAAAAAAAAAATCATTAATTTTTAGAAACACTCTTGCTTTTACATCTACTTGTTTGTTTTACAATTAGAACACTTTTACGTTTAAGACGCTATTATTGCAATACACGCTTATATTTACGTCTGATTATGTACATTACGTCTAATACACTGCTTCAGTTAATCACTACATTAATTACTGCGTTTCAATCTATTTGCATAATTACACACATTTCCAGCTGCTTACATACATTACATTACACATTAAAATATTTTAAAACACTATCCTTAATTAAAAAAAAAATAAAAAAATAAAAAAGACGCACTTGCATTATATTTATGACATTTTTACATTCAGAACACTATTAAATTGGAAGTATATGACTACGACTAACAATTGCAAAAATAAAAACAAGATAAGGACTTTTAAGCCAAGTGTGTTAATATGTGTGTATATGGCCCACCAGTGACCGAGCAGTTGAAATCTCTGAACACTGGTAGTTCGGTCCCAGGTTCAAATCCCGAGGACGGGCTGACTTTTCGTGTTTTTTTCCCATATGTAATGTATTAATGCGAGCCAGTTTCCCTTACACTTCTTCCACGAATGCATCCATCCTTTCCGTGTAGTGTCTTAAGGCAGAACACGTAAATAATAATATCATAATGCGTGTGTATAGACATTAGGTTATTTCGAAGCAGGAGAGAGGAAAAACGAGCAAAGTCTTTGTCGCGACTCGAACCACGGACCTCTCGAATACGCGTCGAGCGTGCTGACCACTACACCACGAAGGCATGCTAAGAAGGCGGGAGAAATATCTTGAATACTCCCCCTTTTAAAGGATGACTGGGGATTAGGAGGCCTAACCGCCAAATCCTGGGGGGGCTGGAGAATCATCATCCACCACCTTTTTCGTTCGGGCGCCATCGTAGAAACATTAGGTTATTTCGAAGCAGGAAAGATGAAAGATGAGCAAAGCCCTCGCCGGGACTCTAACCACGGACCTCTCGAAAACGCGTCGAGCGTGCAGACCACTACACTACGAAGGCACGCTAAGAAGGCTGGAGAAATACCTTATATGTGTATATAGCCGCCCGAACGGTATAGGGCTTAGGGAAGTCTGACTGCGATGCCGAAGAGCCCGGAGAAGGCATGGATGTAAATTGGCTGTCCCTTCATAGGAGGCAAAGGTGGCCTATATAATAAATAATATAGAGGCCTCTATAATAAAGAGGCCACTGGCCTTAGGAGTGGCCAATGCCGGCATAGGCAAGTCCCCCATTGGGAAAAAAATATGTACATATATGTCTAAAATTAGAAAAACAACAATCCTGCCTTTGGCTTAGATTTTAGTCAATTCCGAGATATAGATTCCTAGTGCATTGGCCCCTCTTCGTCAGGAGCAAAGACATCTGCAACGAATTGAAAGATGTTATAGCAGTCCCATATACAGCAATCTACGGCTAATTAATTTTGAGTTATGGGATATGCATACGTAAGTACGCAAGTCAGTACGTTCAGACGTCACAAAAATCCCTTTTGAACCCATTTTTAAATCTATTTTAGTATAAACCCTTTTGGAAAGAGTCCTTTATCCTGTCCGTATATATAGACATCACATAAAAATATCGTACAGGTAGATTCCGGAAAGGTTAAAATGGATATTTCCCCATTGTAATATGATACCCGAACACAGCTTTGGTCTCATATATATAAAAGATCTCCTTGTAAAAGTTGAGAAAATACCTGAAGTGAAAATGAAGTGGGTGAAGCCCATATTGGTGTTATAGGGAATGAGTGGGTGGACATGCTGGCTAAAGAGGGTGCTATGGGTAATATGCCGGGTATGCGTTCTATATTCAAGCTTCAAAATGAATTGGTAAAATCAAGGATTTCTATTATGATTGCTAGAAAGAGAAATGGTGCATTTCAGGGAAAAGGAAAGATTATTTGTTAAAATTTGAAGTTTCTAAAAATATGACAATGATATGTGATTTTGATTACAAGCAAACAATTACCGGCGTACGTGAAAATATTTAATTTACAAAATAATAAAAAATAACAGTAAAATAAGAATCTGAAAGGTTTCAGATTTTAAATTACGTCCAAAATGGCGTTGTTTTAACGTTTTGTGTGTTACCTTTATTTATTAAATATCCTGTTCTTCGCACTTAAAACATAAAATTAATTCAGTTCAACAGCAATATCGCAAGATAATTTTAAATAAATAATATCTTTAGAATTTCCGATACACAGTCTCGCGCGTTGGAGATAAAAATGTTTTTTCTGTACAACGTTGCCATTGCTCGCTTTTAAATCTTTGAGATTGTTAATAGAAGATACTATAAGGAGAAATACCTTATATACTTCCCCTTTTAAAGGGCGATTGGGATTTTTAGAGGAACCAGTCGCCAAATCCTGGGTGAGGACAGTCATCCCTAACACCCTTTTAGGTCGGGCGCCACTGTAAAGACATTAGGTATAATTTTGGAAGAGGGAAAGATGAAAAATAGCAACCGCCTTCGCCGGGAATAGAACCACGGACCTCTGGAATACCAGCCCAGAGTGCAGAACCACTACACCACGAAGGCACGCTAGGAAGGCGGGATAAATACCTTATAATAATACAGGGCTCTAATATTCGGTGGCAACAATTTTAAAAGTGATACAGCCTTTTAAAGTTTTCAACGCAAAATGCCAAAACGAAAAGAATAATCCTTCAGGGCAAATTGCCCCCTTTGGACTAATAATCTTTGTAGTTTTTGTCGTGCTGGAAACATGCCCAACATTTCATCGAAGACTGCGCATTATTGCGACATATTGGTGAAAAACATTATAAGTTATTTCTCCCACTTCCCTAGCGTGCCTTCGTGGTGTAACGGTAGCACGCTGGGCCGGTATTCCAGAGGTCGGTGGTTCGATTCCCGGCGAAGGCGGTTGCATATTTTTCATCTATTCTGCTTCCAATTAACCTAATGACTCTACAACATTGTAACGTAAAGGAATTCTACTTCCTCAATAAAGTGTTTAGATTCGCAAAGGATTTGATGAACTTTATAAATGGCAATAGATTAATATTGGGACTTTTTATTTGATGTTTTTGACTGTATTTCTGTTTGTCTGCGTGAGGTGTGCTGCGTTAACCATGAGGCCGATAATTATCGGTCAGCAGGGTTTTAGCGCACTTGTATATTACATTACCCGAATACAACTGGGTTGGAAGTAGGTTTATACATGGTTCTTTGGACATACATGTTTTTTACTTCCTTCTACGAAGTAAAAAGGAAGTATTGTAATCGCGAAAAGTTTCAGGCAGAATATTTCGACGAAAGTATCCATTTTAACCGCTACTGAATGCAATTTAACGACGTTTTCGCGTGATATCTGTACGTAAGGACAGAATAAAAGACTCTTTTCCTCCAAAAAAATTATAAAACTGCTTTAAAATGAATTCTGAAGAGAATTTTTCGTGGCGTCTGTACAAACCTTTTTGTACGTACGTATCTCGCATAACTCAAAAACAAGTAGCATCAGAACGTTGAAACTTTGTATATAGGACTACTATAACAGGTAGATGTGCACCTCGTATTTTGGTTGCAATCGGCCACGCAAACGTATATAAATATATTTATATATATATCCACTCTGTTACCGGGCTCTGTGTTCTCAGTTTTTTTACTCTTATATGTTTGTAAATTGTACATTTTTTGCTTTAAAAATGATTGTATTATGTTGTTCTTATCGTTTTTATGCCTTTAGATTATCTGTATGCAATATTTTTAGAATTATCAACAATTTTAAAGTTGTTTAAGTGCCGCTAAGCCTAATAACTTTTTTGATGGCGGCCATTGCTTGTCTTCATTTGAAACAGCAGGATAGTGGATTTGTTGCCAATCTAGAGAAACGTAGCTTCGCAACAACAAAGATAACGCCTTCATTTATTATTGCGATTAAAATCATGCTTAATCCTTTCTGGAATTTTTTTCGAGGAAATAAGTGTTTAAGATTTACTTAATTTTTTATAGTTTAATTTTTAATAATTAGTAATTTTTAATACAGATATTTTGAGTTTTTAAGAATTTATGCTTTGTCGCGAAGTGAGAACTGAATTAATTGAATGAGAAATACTCAATCGTCTGTAAAAAACTTATTCTTTTTTGTTTTGTTTGCTTAATTTCTTTTATATATCGTTCTAGCTTTTATTTGAATAGAACATGTGGCAACGATTAGAATACAAATTTTGGGCATTCTGAGATATACTATGAACGAAATATAATACTGTTAAGTGAACCTAGCGCCAGAGTGTTGCTATGGTAAACAAACAGAGTGAATTTTAAAGAATGCATTTATTCTATTGTGGTTTATGCGCTGTCGACGAAGTAGATTTAATTCAACCCAATAAGTTTAAATGAAATGCAAGAAAAAATGCGTATAATTTAATATTCCGTACAAGGAAGTCATGTGGTGTACACATTAGATTTTTTGAGCAAGATAGAAAGATAGAAAAACATTAAAAACCCCTGAAATATAGCTTGCGTTTGTGGGTAAAGCATGTGTTAATCGCTTTAAATAAACACACTGTTCTACTTCCTACGAGCTAGCAGATTTCACAATTTCTGCGGAAAATCAGCAAGTAGAAAAGTGTTTAGAATTCTAGAAAGCGTACGCTCAGGGTATATATAGCTGCCCTGCTTCCTGTTTAAAAACTGCCATATTTTTTAACATTCTTTCGGGGGGGAGGGGGCACGGGTAAGCAACAGAAAAAAGAAAATGATTCTCTAATTAACCTCTCATAATGTGATGTAAACTTGCTCCCAATTTTCGGAGCTGGAATATCTTTTTAGTCAATCAACATAAAAAAAGAGGATTCCTGTATCTTCAAAGCGCTTGTTGACATACCCTCCCTCATTAAGAATGCTATTCCTATTCTTGTTTCATTTCCATGAGAAAAATAAATAAATAAATAATGGCAACTTTTTTGCTTTTAGTTCTGTAAATACTCTGCTGACATAAGGTATAGCTTAACCTCCTTTGTGTTTGTTAACACCTAAAAGTAAGTAATATTCTTTTTATGATCATAAGATTGAGAAAAAAGGTCGTCCGTCTAAAGGAAAGTTGTCGCTAATTGACGAGACGCACGATTTTTCATTTATATTCATAATTATAAAATAAAGGGAAAAAAAATCCGAAAGGTTCCAGATTTTAAATTACCTACAAAGAGGCGTTTTTTAACATTTTATGTGTTACTTTTATTTATCATTTTATTGAAATATCATGGTCTTCGCACTTAAACCCTAAAATTCAGTTCCACAGCAATATTGCAAAATACACTGCTCAAAACAATTAAAGGATATTGCGGTTTTAGGTGGATCTTGTGGCTGGGAAACTTTTTAGCTAATTGATACATGGTCGACAGACGTAGTAGGTTATATGAGAATAAATTACACATGTTTGGCAGAAAAAAAAAATGCATTTTATTGCGCATTTGTGTACAAAAGGAAAAAAAACACAATTTGTGCATATGAGAAAAAAAGAATAAGAAAATGTGTTTTTTTCAAAGGAAATCATTTTCAGTAGGGTTTATGGTTTCCACGGACGGCCAGCAACGTTGAACACCTTTGAGGCATGGAGTCAATGAGGCTATTACTCACGAGTTGGGGGTATTCTGTACCACTCTTCCAGAAGAGCTCTTTCCTGTTCTTGGAGAGTTTGTGGGTGTCATTGGCGGCCAGCAACTCGTCTTCCTAGGGCGTCCCAAACGTGCTCTATTGGATTCATGTCTGAAGAACACACTGGCCATTCCATTCGTGCGATTCCTTCCTCGAAAAGGAAATCCTCCACCAGGTTAGCACGATGGGGCCTGCAGTTATCGTCCATTAAAATGAAGTCATCTCCGATTGCTGCAGCGTAAGGGACTACAATAGGGCTGAGGATCTCATCCCTATATCGGCGACCAGTCAGAGGTCCATCTCGAATGATGTAGAGGTCTTTGGGCCCGTCAATGGAGATGCCACCATACACCAACACTCCCCCACTGCCAAATCTGACACTTTCGTGCACGAGCGCAGGATTATTCCTACTGCCACAGTCCCGCCAGATGAAAATACGCCTATTATCAGGATGAACAGAAAAACGGGACTTGTCAGAAAAAAGAACATGGCTCCATTCATTTCTCCCCCAGTTCATACGCTCTGTTGCCCACTCCCTGCGGTCGCGACGATGCCTTGATGTTAGTCTAACACATACCATCGGTCGGCGAGCATACAGACCTACACCATGGAGATGGTTTCGGACAGTCTGAGTTGAAACCGTGGTGCCAGTAGCCGAGCGAAGGTGTTGTTGGAGAAGAGTAGCATTCATATTTCCGTGTCTCGGAGCCGTTAACACTAAATAACGATCTTCATTGGGCGTTGTTGCCCGTCTACGACCTTGCCCTGGTCTTCGGCCTGCATTTCCAGTTTCCAAAAAACGGTTCCAGATCCTGGAAATCACACTTTGTGACACTCAATGGTTTGCGCTACTTCGGCTTGAGTTTGGCCCCCTTCTAACCTACCAACAACTCTCCAAGCTTCTGAATCGGTTAAATGACTTCGCTGAGACATCGTACTCATCAAAACAAAGCAGTCACTGAATGCCGATCATCTTTGCCTTCATTGTCTTTTGTTCACTTGAAAGTCAAATTTCATTCGCTGCCGCTGAAGCGACGTTTTCGACGTCGAACTAAAAATTAGCATACTCCACAGTTTGAAAATCAGAAAAATTTGCATTTGTGATTCTCTTCTTCCATTTTCGGGAAACAAATGTCACTTATATCTTTATTTTATATAAAACTTACAATATCCTTTAATTGTTTTGAGCAGTTTAATTTTAAAATGAGCCTATCTTGAGAATTTCAGATTCACAGTCCCGCGCGCTAGAGACAAAAATGTCGTTTCTTTTTCAGTACAGTGTTGCTATTGCTCGCTTTGAAATCGTTGAGTTTCGTAATCAAAAACTCGTTGAAATGTTACAAAATATGAAATCGATAATGTAACAAATTTCAAATTCAAATTAAGGCTTTCACATGCCCGTATTCTATTGCAAGATTAACGTTATTTCAATTTTGATGACTCTAGGTACGGCTGTTTTATCAAAATGCGAGAAACATCACATCCCTACAATCATGCAGATTCTTCATTATTTAATTTCTTTAAATATAATAGAGGGCGATGATTAAATAAAAAGACAACTTAAAATTTTTAAAAATAATCTAGCCCTAACATGCTTACATGAGAATTTAGTGACTGCTCAAATCAAACTATGTTTAGTACTTTGTTTCCTGTATAACATACTAAAAGGAATTAGCTTTTTCAAAATTAATATAATACAGTTTAATTAAGGGTTGGTGAAAAATGCGTATCTTAAAAGCCTCTTAAATCCAGAGTATCACCATAACAAAAAATTATGCAGGATGAAATTGAGGGTGTGTGTATTTAATTATGGCAAAGCACACTAGGGCTATCTGCCTAAGGGGAGGGATGCCTTCGTGGAGGACTTTCTAAGGTAAATTGGCTCGTATATACGTTACACATAGGAAAAAACCATGAAATTGAGGGAATAGGTTGGTGAATGTGTGGAAAATGAACAGCTATTCATTCTGCATCAATAAAATATTGCCGCAAAACTTCTGCATTTAGAGTTCTTTATTTCGAGGGACACCACCCTGCATAAAAGTAGTAGCTAGAAGGCATTGTCAGGCAAAAATTTGAAAAGTCATGCGCTGTTTATAGTTTTCAACGCAAAATGCCAAAACGAAATTAACTTAAGGGCAAATTGCCCCTTTAGACAGACACACACATACAAAAAAAAAAAAAAAAAAAAGACAAAGCTTTTTAGATTTTATATCACACGCAAAGAGACTTTTTTAAACGTGTTGTGTGTTACCTTTATTTATTAAATATCATGTTCTTCGCACTTAAACCGTAAAATTCAATTCAACAGCAATATCGCAAAATAATTTAAAAAGAGCATATATTTAAAATTTCCGATACACAGTTTCGCGCGCTGGAGATAAAAATATCCTCCCCCCCAACAGTATTGCCATTGCTCGCTTCGAAATCGCTGAGTTTCTTAATCAAAAACTCATAAATGCTTTACAAAATATAAAATAGATTTTTAAAAAACTTAAGTCCAAATGGATAATTTGCCCAGAAGAACTATCAATTTCGTTTTGGCATTTTGCGTTGATGCACTAAAAGCGTTGTTTCACTTTTCAAACTGTTTCCACCAAATATTCTCGACCTTTATAATATTTAAAGAAATTAAATAATAGAAAATCTGCTTAAATGTATGTAAGTTTCTCGCATTGTGATAAAACAAGGGTACCTAGAGCCATCCAATTTTGAATCTCCCACCCCTCTTCCTCTACCACTAAACCCCACGAGAGGATTTTCGGCTCATCCTATATTTAGAGTGCCGCGATGCGGTTTCATTTACATACAAAGACACTATGCATTTACAAACATCCATGCCTTCTCCGGGATTCAAGCCCGCGCTGTTCGGTACAGCAGTCAGAGACACTAACCCCTATCCTCTTTGGGCGGCCCAATGTCAAATTGTTCGTGGTCTGAAAATATAATCTAAAAGCATCTGATGGGCCTGATTTTTAATGACCATTTTTACTTCCTTGTACGACGTAAAAAGGAAGTATTGTAATCGCGAAAAGCTTCAGGCACCATATTTCAACGAAAATATCCATTTTGCAGTTTAATGATATTTTTGCGTGATGTCTGTACGTAAGGACCAATAAAAGACTCTTTTCCTCCAAAAAAAAATTATAAAACAGCTTTAAAAAGAATTCTGAAGAGAATTTTACGTGGCGTCTGTACGTACGTACGTATCTCGCATAACTCAAAAACGAGTAGCCTCAGAACGTTGAAATTTTGTATATAGGATTGCTATAACATGTAGATGTGCACCTCGTATTTTGGTTGCAATCGGCCGCGTCAAACATATATAAATACATTTATATATATATATCCACTCTGTTACCCGGCTCAGTGATCTCAGTTTCTTTATTCTTATATGTTTGTAAATTGAACATTTTTTTTTGCTTTAAAAATGATTGAATTATGTTGTTCTTGTATTCCGGTTCAGGTTTTTATGCCTTTAGTAAATCTGTGTGCAATATTTTTAGAATTATCAACAATTTTAAAGTTGTTTAAGTGCCGCTAAGCCTAATAATTTTTTCGATGGCAGCCACTGCTTGTTTACATTTTAAAAAGCAGACTAGTGAATTTGTCGCCAATCTAGAGAAACTAGCTTCGCAACAACAAAGATAATGCCTTCATTTATTATTGCGAAATAAATCATGTTTAATCCTTTCTGGAATGTTTTCGAGGAAATAAGTGCTTAAGATTTACTTCGTAAATTTTAATACAGATATTTTCAGTTTTATGTATTTTTGCCTTGTCGCGAAGTGAGAACTGAATTAATTGAATGAGAAATACTCCATCGTCTTTGAAAACTGTTTTTTTTTTTTTTTTTTTTTTTTTTTTGTTTTGTTTTGTTTTGTTTTGTTTGCTTAATTTCTTTTATACATCGTTCTAGCTTTATTATAGTATTTGAATAGAACATGTGGCAAGGATTAGATAATTCTACTCTTTAAATGTTATAAATTTTGTGCATTCTGTGTTATAATATGAACGAAATATAATACTGTTAAGTGAATCTAGCGCCAGAGTGTCGCTAAGGTAAACGAACAGAGTGAATTTTAAAGAATGCACTTATTCTATTGTGGTTTATGCGCTGTCGGCGAAGTCGATTTAACTCAATCCAATAAGTTTAAACGAAATGCAAGAAAACATTGCGTGTAATTTAATATTCCGTACAAGGAAGTCATGTGGTGCACACATCAGATTTTTTACTTCGTTATACAATATAATAGAAGTATGGTAAACTCGAAAAATGTCGGTCATCAGATTTCAACGGAAATATCCATTTTGATGGATCCTGGATCCATTTTGACTATTTTTTGCGTGACATCTGCATATACTGACAAAATAAAAGACACTTTATTCCAAAATAAATTATGAAATGGATTGAAAATGGATTTTTTGTTGAAGTCTGTACGACTGGATTCAAAATCGACTTTTCCGTGAAATCTGTTGGTACCTTCTAGCATAATTCAAAAATGGCCAATCGCAGAACGTTGAAATTTTGCATAAGAGATTTCTACAACATCTCGTTGTGCATCTCCCTTTTTTATAGCAACTGGCAGTGCCAAAAGCATAGATATCTACCCAAACTCTTTACCAGGCTTAGAAGTCCTTATCCGGCCTTAATTCTCACAGTCGTTGGGGGTAGTCATATACATTCAGTTACAAAAGTGTTTTAAATGACGAAAATATTCATGTTTTGGCAATTTCAAATTTTAAAATAAAATTAATTTTGAAGAGAAAACGAAATCTAATTTAGAATGCAGTCTTCTGTTTCCTATTACTTATATTTGGGAAAATTTTACACTCGTTAAGAAAAAAATAAAATTAGAAGACGTATTACTCCCGTACGACAAAAGTACGGGTCAGTTTTCAGACTGTTGCCACCAAACATTATCGCCTTGCATTATATTTAATAAAATTAAATAATGAATCTGCATGGATGTATGTATGTTTCTTGCATTGTGAAAAAAATAACAATACCTAGAGCCGTCAGTTTTTGAATAACGCAGTCTTGTACCCGAATACGGGCGCCTGGAAGCCAGATTCTTGAATTTCGAATTTGTTTTATTAGTTATTTCATATTTTATAAACTTTAACGATATTTTGATTAAGAAACTCGACGACTTCAAAACGAGCAGTAGCGACATACTGCACGGAATAAAATATTTTTATCTCCAGCCCGCGGGTCTGCCTATCGGAAATTCTAAAGGTATGATGTTTTTAAATATTTTTAACCCAAAAGGGCTTTAGACCAAATGCTTTAAAAATGTGTATGCATGTGTAAATGAAAAAAACGCCCTTTTTGGCGTAATGTACAAAGCTGAGCGCTTTCAAACTTTTTTCCTTTTATATAATTTATATAAAATTTACTGCGGCCATTTTTAATTTTTTTTTAATTTATTATCTTGAAAAAGATCTTAAGATCTTACTGCTTTCATTGAGTGAATCTCCATCCTTCTGAGATGTCAGTTGTTGCCCTTCATTTGCAGGGAACAATTCTTGCCTAAGCAGGAAAGGTTTTTCCATAAATGATTGCTTTTGGTTTGGTTTTGTTTATTTGATTATGACAAAGCCCTCGAGGGATAACTGCCTAAGGTGAGGGTTACCTTCGTGGAGGACTCTCTAAGGGAAAATGGCTCATGTAACGGGTGGCCATAATTAAACTGAAAGTGCTCACAGTGTTCTGTAGCGCGATCTATTTGCGAGAATGACGCCACATTTTGTAGGAAGATTAAACAAGACGGGGGACGAAGGATTCCGCGGGGGGGAAAAAATAAAAAATAAAAAATAAAAAAATAGCTCCAAAAGTCACCGCTAGGGGAATATTTGGCACTGTGTAATAGAAAATAGAGTGTTAACAAATGCAAATCAATACGGAAATTATCTTTTATTTTGCATTCAAATGAGATTCAATGTGGTTGCCGTTGTTGTGGACCACATATTGCATTCTGTGCACAGTATGCACAACATCAGAAAGTAACATGTCTGCAGGAATCTCCTGTACAGTCCGTGATATGTTATCCTTCAACGTAGCCAGGTCCCGGACCACTCCTTGATAGACCTCGGACTTAAGGTAACCCCATAGCCAGAAGTCGCATGGGGTAAGATCAGGCGACGGAGGTGTCCATGCAGTTGGAAAGTAGCGGCTAATGACTCTTTTTGTTGCGAATTTCTGTCGTAGCATCTGTTGCACCAGTACAGCAACGTGTGGAGGGACTCCATCTTGCATGAAAATGATTTCTCCCAGGCATTGTCTTTGCTGAAGTGCCGGAATGACAAAGCTGTTCAACATGTGGCGATATTTCTCTTCTGTAACAGAACAGGTTTCCGGTCCTGTCGGGGTAAAGTTCTCATAGAAGAACAGACCTACGATAAATTCCACTGTGAACCCACACCAAACAGTTACCTTTGGTGAATGTAAGGGAATTCCTGTGACTGCATATGGTGACTTGTCATCCCAAATTCGGCGGTTCTGGGTATTCACAGTTCCATTCAGGTAAAAATGGGCCTCGTCTCTCCATAAGATTTTTTCCACGGCCAAGCATTATCCACCTCCATTCTGGCAAGAAAGGTGAGAGCAAAAGTCAATCGCTTATCATGGTCGGGGTACAGTAACTCCTGTACACGGCTGATCTTGTACGGATAGAAGTTGATAATCTTTCGTAAGATTTTCCATACCGTATTGTAAGGCATATCCATATTCCATAAGGCATATCCATAATAAAAGGTAATTTTATTCCGTATTAATCTGCATTTGTTAACACTCTATTTTCTATTACACAGCGCCAAATATTCCCCTAGCGGTGACGTTTGGAATTATTTTTTTTTTTCGCAGAATCCTTCGTCCCCCGTCTTGTTTAATCGTCCTACAAAATGTAAAGTCATTCTCGCAAATAGATCGCGCTACAGAACACTGTGAGTGAGCACTGTCAGTTTAATTATGGCCACCCGGTATATGGGGAAACCATGGGAAACCCCATGCAGCCAACCTGTTCACCTGGAATCGATCCCACATCAAGTATATTACGGTTCAGTGATTTTACTACTCGGCCGCTGAGTGAGTCAGAAGATTGTGTGAGAAAAAATGTCCAGTTACGTCTTGAAGGTCTTTCCTTTATTCATTACAAGTTCCACGGACGCTCCATTTAAGGCGGAAGAATATGAAAGAAATGTTTTTCTCCCATTTTATCTTTCTTATCACAACAGCTGTTTTTTTTTAACTATATCATATTGTATAGTTAAACTAAATCATATTGTATAGTTATCATATTGTGTTGTGTGTTTTGAACATACGGGATTTAATCTGAAACTATTATAGTATTACGGTTTTTGTATTTATTTAGCTATGTTTAGTAGAATGAATTAAAATCGTTTTATATCCCCGTGCAATGCCGCACGAGATTTATTTGAAGAGAAAGCTACGCTGGGAAAGTTAAAACACAGGAGCATGCGCAATTAATAAATAGATATCTCGTAATTGTACTCTTTTGCTTTCCAGAAAACTCGAGAAATTACGAGAAGCTTCTCGTGGCAGACAAAAAAGCTTATAAAAGGCGGAATAAAACATCTCAATTCAGTTGTTGTTTGGATAACTGTTGCTGTTTACTGCAGCGAATTCGAGGTGAAATCTGACTAGCTTTCTCTGTTTTGAATTAAGATCTGTAGTTCTGGTTTCACCAGCAGATGGCGCCACTTGCTTATTCTTGTCCAGGCTTTCTTATCCTATCTAATCATTATTTCCTATCTTGTTCATTTGCGGTTTTGCAGCTGAGGATGGTGGTTCGGTAAAACCATCGAAACTAGTCCTGTGAAAATTTTGAAAATATAACGCTGATTTTTGTTCTTTGACTTCTGAATTAGTATCTGTTGAACGTTTTAATAGTTTAAAGGATAACTAATGTTAGATATTGCGATATTGTACGAATATCTCTTAGGAAATTTCAGCATTTTGTTTTTATTTATTGTGATAAGAATGAATTTTATTCACTTTTCATCGGACTTGTGCATTCAATTTATTAGGATCCCTTACGCACGCAACAATATCTATCATAATTGTCTGGCTGTTATTTTTTAAAATTTTAATGCTATCTTCATAGTCTTTAATTTAATTAAATAAAATTTTTTGGAGGTTAACCTTGTATTTTCCCCTTTACTTTTACTCAAAAATTGCTGCTTAAATAAATTTCAACCATCATTGGAAATTCGACAATTTTTAATTTAAATCATTATTGCATTACATGCGCCATAATCACGATCTTGTTTTGTTAAATATTTTGGAAAAAGGAAAATGCGTATTTATAAGTACTAGTCCTAGGTACTTTTCAAGGTCAGTTTACCCAGAGCTAACGTTGGAGCACACCGGAGTCTGGTTCTGGTTTTTCTTAGTTTCTGAGGTTATTCTAGCCGGAGCGCATTTTATGTTTAAAATAAATATGCTTCTAAAATCGATTATAACTTCCGAATTCATGCCTGTCTTTGTCTGGGGGAAAAAACGCTTTGATGAACGTTAAGACTTTTAAGGAAAGGTTAGGTTAGGTTATTTTAATTACGGCAAAGCCTCGAGGGCTATCTGCCTAAGGGGGAGGGATGCCTCCGTGGAGGACTTCTAAAGGAAACTGGCTAGTATACACTTTGCACATGGGGGAAAACCCCGAAAACACACATGCAGCCAGCCCGTTCGCGGGATTCGAACCTCGGACCGAACTACCAGTGTTTAGCGACTTTACCGCTCGGCCGCTGGTGGGCCCTTTTAAGGAAAGAAAAGCCCCCATGCACATGTCAAAGGCTTATTCTCCAGGTAGTGCAACAAATTTGTGTAAGCGGGTAAAGTGTTTTTTTCCCAAAAGTATTAGCAATGATTACCCTGGTCTTTCATGTCCAGTGCTAGTGAGACTTGAACTATATAACCAACTACTGCGGACAAAAATTGCCACTTAAGTAGACCTTACGTTTATTCGCATGTTGTCATCGGATCATATTCGGGGAAGATACTTTCATTCTGTTTGACAGCTAGAATTATATTGGCAGGGCATCGCGGTCAGAAAGCGTTGGACTCTACTCTCTTTGATTCCCGAAGCTACAATTCTGTATTATAATTTCTTTCCATACTTACATATTATTTCTAGTATTCTCTCTATTTTCTTTAGTGACGTTTTAATTGCTTTATCTTTGCCACTGGCGTGCTAGAAAAAGAAGTCCCTCCCCCCACCTTTAAAATCGTACTTTGTACTGCATATTTAAAGTCTAAATTCAGCCGGAGACCAGCTAAGCTATTTCTTAGTTTTTTGCTGAAACTGTAAGTCGAATCGGAGCTCCAAAAAACACGAAGTCCAATAATTTATTTCTTTTATTTAACTATTTATAATCAATTTAATAACTTATTAAGTCTTTATTTATATCTTTATATTTATTGAATTTAAATTTTAATTTCATCGCTTTAATTATTACTTATCACCCCAAAGGCCGTTAGCCCAGAAGAGCTATTAATTTCGTTTTGGCATTTTGCGTTGAAAACTGTTAAATGTCGGTTCACGTTTCACACTCTTGCCACCAAATATTACGGCAGTGTACAGTCAAAAGTCGTTAATTCGGACACCCATAATTCGGAATGATCTATAATCCGGACCTCAAAACTAAAAACTTTCTGCGCATGCGCCGCGTTGACACATGCGCATAGGCGTTTACGTGTGCGCGTAAGACCCTTTACGACTGCGCATATGAGTTTGCGCAAGTGCAGAAAACGTTTTCGCATGCGCGTTTTATTATAATGGACGTATAAGCTAAAATTATCTAATTATCTATTTCAGTTAATGTTGATGATTGCGTTGTTCCTTAATTTTCGAATTGGATCCGGCTTATTATTTTTTGCAGACTGTAAGAGCAATTTTATAAAAGTAAGCTTAAACTTTCGATTATATTAAATAGAATTTCCGATATATATTTGTTAATATGTAAAGGATCTAAAGCGAAATTATGTTTTGAAATCCGAAATCTGTTTATCAATTTCACGCTGCTCGGCGGGGGGATCGCCGCGCGGCGGGCGCGTAATGAATTGGAAGTTGATCTGTCAACACTATCTTTATCTTCAGCGCAGATGTTTTTATTTTATTTGGCTTATAATTCCTTACCAAATGTAGTATTTCATCTCGATATGCTCCGTCTTTGATATGATTTAAAACAAGTTCCTCGTCATTATAATTCGCTTTCGATAGCGAAGAAAGTAACAGAGGTTATTGAAAACGAAAAAATTTCGATTGACAAATTAGTCGGTGTTCTCGACACAGCAATTAATTATAGGACTTGAACGGCGTAACTTTGTAACTGAACAAGAAATTATGTCTGTTTAATAGAATTAAAGAGAAAGTATTATCATATGAAACGAAGCAACTTAAACAACTTACATTAAAAGAAATGTTTAATAAAGTAAACAAATAAATATTAAGCTTTTTCTTTTTGCAAATTTTGATACCCTTTAGATCATAATTGTTCTTTATTTCATAAATTACGGTTTCATATTTTTAATTTTAGAATTTCTGCATGCCATCTTACGAGATTTAAACTGATGATCTATAATCCGGAAAAATCGATAATCCGGAATCGCCGAAGTCCCGACGAGTCCGGATTAACGACTTTTGACTGTATTATATTTAACGAAATTCAATAAAGAAGAATCTGCATGAATGTATGTATGTTTCTCGCATTATGATGAAACGACGGTACCAGAGCCATCCGATTTTGAATAACATACGTTTCCACCCGAATATGAGCATCTGGAAGCCCAAATTTGGAATTTGGTTTATTATCTATTTCATGGTTTTTAAAACTTCCACGAATTTTTAATTAACAAACTCAACGATTTAAGAGCAGCAATGGCAACACTCTATGGGGGGAGGGGGGGAAACAAGCTTTTTATCTCTAGCGCGCGGAACTGTGTATCGGGCTATTGTTTTCGTTTCGCGATTTTGCGTCGATTCACTGCAAACGGCAAATCACGTTTAAAACTGTTGCCACAAAGCATTATCGCCCTGTGTTATATTTAAAGAAATTAAATAATGAAAAATCTGCATAAATGTATGTATATTTCTCGCACTGTGATAAAACAACGGTACCTAGAGCCATCGAATTTTGAATGACGTAATCCCCCTACGAATATGGGCATGTGGAAGACCCAATTTGAAATTTGGAATGTGTTTTATTATCGATTTCCTATTTTGTAAGACTTTAACGAATTTTTGATTACCAAACTCAAGGATTTCAAAGCGAGCCATGGCAACGTTGTACAGAAGAAACATTTTTATCTTCAGCGCGTCAGTCTCTGTATCGAAAATTCTAAGCTCATTTTAAAATTATTTTGCGATATTGCTGTTGAACTGAATTACTGAATTTTATTGTTTAAGTACGAAGAACATGATATTAAATAAATAAGAGTAAGACACAAAATGTTAAAAAAAAAAAAAAAAAAAAAAAAAAAAAAAAAAGGCCGCTTTTGGTCGTAATGAAAAACCTGAACCGATCATAAAGTTAAGTTTTAAAAATAAGAAAAAGAACAGTTATAAGTCAGCTACATCCTAGAATTTAACCGATGACAAATCTAAAGCGCGCTGTCAACGCAGGCAATGTAAAAGTGCAAATTAATTCCAGAGGCGTGGAAGTAAACAGTAACTTTAAAGGGAAAAAGCTTCGAATTCGTAATCAAAAGCCTATAATTTAACCTAATTGTCAATGGTGGAAAATAAGCTGCTTCGGCAAAAAATAAATATTTTTACACATTTGCATTCCACAAAACGTACCATTTTTAGTCCAAAGGGGCTTTGTCCCCGAAAGACTATTGTTTTCGTTTTGCGTTGAATCGCTATAAATGTCCGTTTCAATTTTCAAACTGTTGCCACCAAATGTTAGAGTCTTGCATTATATTTGAAGAAATTAAATAATGAAAAATCTGCATAAATGTATGTATATTTCTCGCACTGTGATAAAACAACGGTACATAGAGCCATCGAATTTTGAATGATGTAATCCTCCTACGAATGTGGGCATGTGGAAGACCAAATTTGAAATTTGGAATTTGTTTTATAATCGATTTCATATTTTGTAAAACTTTTACGAAATTTTATTAAAAAAACTCAAGGCTTTCAAAGCGAGCCATGGCAACACTCTACGGAGGGGGGGGGGATTTATCTCTAGCGCGCGGAACTATGTATCGGAAATTCTAAAGATAGGCTCATTTAAAATTATTTTGCGACATTGCTACTGAACTGAATTTTATGGTTTAAATGCAAAGAACGTGATATTTAATAAATAAAGGTAACACACAAAACGTTAAAAAAACGCCCCTTTGGACGTAATTTAAAACCTTAAACCTTTCAGATTTTTTTAAAATTTTATTTTATTTATTTATTTTTTCCCTTTTGTCCTGACCCCCTTCCAGAGGGCTCCGGCACTTCTCAATTTAGAAATTGCCTGGGTTTAGCAAAGGTCTGTTTAAACTGAATCTACAATCATATCAAAATTTTTGACAGCTTTCAAGTATATATCCTCTCTTTTTTAAAGGAAGGAATTTAAGAGCCATTGGTTGGTGGCGCCATCTCTTGAGTAGTATCTGAAGTTATGCTGAAATGCCGCAACATGGGTTGGCTAGCTTTCCGCCGTGCAAAGCAGCATATTTCGAACACGCTATGCCAATTAACTAGATATCAATTGTATCCTTTTTGCTGCTTTGGGCACCTTGAGTAAAACATTTTAAACCATCACTAGAGCCAATAGCAACTAAATGACGGCAGATATTTTAAAATGCTGTTATATATGCGGCGATAACTGAGTTTTCATAAAGGACATCTATATTCCTCATTTACAAAATTATAAATCTTTTTCGGTATTTTTTAAATTCTATATTAATTAATGCAAGCTACCTACTCAGTAAGCTACATTTACATGATGCATTATTAAATAAATATTTTTATGACGTGAAATGATGAAATACACAAAATATGAATTTTTAAATTCACTCACTAAATTTTACATTAAATTCCGATATTTTACAGTCACATTTCATATTCGTAAATAATTATTCTCAGCTGAATTTTCTTTCGTTTAGTTTTATGCCGGCTTGCAGCATCAAATATATGTTAATTAATTACACTCATGTCCATAAATTAAGGATAATGCAAAATCAGGCAAAGGAAGAGTTAGAAGCAAAACAAATTTGACTTATTTGTAAAGCTTATTTATTAAACAAAAAGTAAAGAGCAAAAAAAGATGCTATATGTTTGATATTATTAAAAAAATTAGCGATTTTTTCTCGAGCAAATTACAATAAAAAAAAAAATAATAATAATAAATAAAAAATAAAAAAAAAAACCTGTTTACAAAAAACCAATATTACATGATTGGTATGATTGTTAATACATTGTATGTCTCCCAGACGATGCAATACAGTCCGTACAACGCCTAGGCATGCTGATTATCAAATTATCGATCTGATCTTGGGGGATATTACACCACTCAAAAAGCAATGCTCTCCGAAGTTCCGGTAGACATGTAGGAGGAGGTTGACGGGCTGCAACTCGTCGGCCGAGCATGTCCCACACTTGCTCTACTGGATTCAAGTCCGGTGAGAATGCTGGCCAGTCCATACGGGTGATACCCTCCGATTGAAGACATTCGCTTACGATGTTTGCACTGTGAGGAAGGGCGTTGTCATCCATAAACACAAATTGTGCGCCCGTGGCGCTCCAAAACAAACGTACATGTTGTTCCAGAATGACGACCCGATAGATTTGGCTTGTCATGGTTCCAATTTGAACATGCAGGTCAGTTCTGGAACCCAGAATAATTCCACCCCAAACGAGCACTCCTGCACCACCGTAACGGTATCGTTCAATGATGTTTTCTTGGTGGTAACGGGTACCTGGAGCTCTCCATATGAAAGTCCGCAGAGAATCAGACTGCAAGCTAAACCTGGACTCGTCGGAAAACATCACACATGCCCACTGTTGCGGTGTCCATAATGCGTGCTCTCTACTCCAGGCTAACCGCGGGTGACAGTGAGTTGCAGTAAGTGGAACGCATCTGACAGGTCTACGAGCATATAGCCCAATCTGCCCTAAGCGTCTGTACACAGTCTGCCTTGAAATTGTCGTACCAGTGGCTGAAGAGAGCTGACGAGACAGGTCTGAGGCTGTGCTCCGCCTGTTTCTTTTGGCAGTAACTGCCAAATACCGGTCCTCATTCGGCGTTGTAACTATGGGCCGACCTGTGCTTTAACGTCTACTTACATTACCATCACCTTGGAATCGTTGCCAAAGCCTGGAGATGACAGTCTGGGTAATTCTAAGTTTGTCTGATACTTCCAGTTGGGTACGTCCACATTCCAGACGGTCGATAATTCTACCGCGTAAAAAATCATCCAAATGCGTCCTTTGTGTCATAACTATTCGGTTTTTGCACTCAAACGCTTATAAAGCGCCTGCGAACAATTTTACTTCTTTGTCTGTATTCCTTATATATCACTCTCTTACACTCTCGTCATTGTGACATACCATCCATCGGTGTCACCTGGTTACTTTCTGAAATTTGCTTATGATTCTTGAAGATGTGTGTAGTGATTTTACAGGTGATATATTTATTTTAGAGTTCGATTTCCGCGTGACTCCGAATTATCCTTAATTTATGGACATGAGTGTATATTCAGTACAGGAAGACTCCGGGTTATTTCTGAGTTAATTTGTCCGAACATTCTGGAAACTGATTGACAAAACTGTAGGGGTATTTATTTAAATTAACTAGTTATTTTACGTTCAGAAATTTTACTGTGACCTCTCCCTTTCCGTTGTCCTGCCAGTATGCAAATTTTAGCTCACGCGAATTTAAGTTAGGTAGAAAAACACAGTAATTAAACGGAGGTTTTTAGATTGTTTAGTCGGAGCGTGTTCCTCCTGCTGAAAGCCACGTTATTGGTTGAAATTTTACGATAGCATTCTGTCCACGGCGTTGCTTTAATCTTGCGGATATTACTGTCCCACCGGTGTAGTTTGAGCCCACTTGGGGATCAAATATTTCTGTGTACATTGTGGCTAAATTAAGATTTATTTTTAATTCGAATTCCTTGCTTTTGCGTTACGCTTTAAATGTTGGCTGGTTTTTGTGCATCAATGCACATGGGGTGCCTTCTGTTCAACTGTTTGAGCTCTTAACAAAAGAGTACTTTGCCCCGTTTTGACGTTTCTGTTTGCATTCTAGACATAGTGTGTGTGTGTGATTATGGCAAAGCCTCGAGGGCTATGTGCCTAAGGGGAGGGATGCCTTCGTGGAGGACTTTCTAAGGGAAACTGGCTCGTATACACGTTACACATGGGGAAAACCACGAAAACGCCCATGCAGCCAGCCCGTTCGCGGGATTCGAACCTCGGACCGAACTACCAGTGTTCAGCGACTTTACCGCTCGGCCGCTGGTGGGCCCCAACAAGACTGAGACTCTACAAAACCGATGGAGAAGATAAACAATCGAGAGATTTTTGGGAAAATTACAATATCTTGGATGCTATAGACCAGTGTTTCTCAACCACCGGTCCGCAAGAAAGGTTTGCCGATCCGCGAAAATGGAATTTTCTTGGTGTTTTAGTTAAGTCTTGGTAGTTTTATTCTCGATGCAATATTTTAAGTACGTTGAATGTACATAGGTAAATTATAACTAATAAAATGCTATAAAAATTATTTTTGTTTTCATGATTTATTTATGTGAAAAAATTGTGCCAATGGGTCGAATTGTTAAACTTACCGGTCCGCGAGAACATACCGGAATATTTTACCGGTCCATGGAGTAAATCCAGTTGAGAAACCACTGCTATAGAATGAGAAGACGAGAAATATGTGCAAAGATGTTTTGTAGTTGTTGCTTATGCTCACTTTTCTGACGTAGTCTGCCCAAGTTCCCCTAAATTCCTCGTGGAAAGGATCGCAAAATTGCGCCAGTCATTGACAGCCTTGAGCACCTATCAGGTAACAATGCGACTTGGCTCAGCTCCGCCCCCAATTTTGATGGACAGCACTCCGAGGGGACGGGTCCGAGGGACTCTCATCTCTCTCCTATTCCACTAAACCACATGAGAGAACTTTCGGCTCGCCGCATATTTAGAATGCCGCCATGCCGCACCAACACTATACTGTTACGAAATGAACAGGCGCGGTAAGATGGCTTCCTGGTTACAGCCGAAAACATCGCGGCAAAAACATCGCGGACGAAAACGTCGCGGAGAAAACAACGCAAGGCAAAAACATCGTGCTACAAAACATCGTGGGAGAAAACATCGTCGTCGAAAATAAAGCGGTTCAAAAACTTCGCAGTTTAAAAACATCGTCGTCGAAAATATCGTGGTAAAAAATAAAGTATCTACAAATCGTCGCATGACGATAACATCGCAGATATGCTTTTTTCAGACATGCTTTTCGCAAACATTCTTTAATAATTGTAAATTTATATTCCCATAATGTTTGTGAGCGCAAGATGGAAAGAAGGATAATTTTTACTTTCATATTTTTTTATTAACTGATAAATTTTTGCTGAGAAAATAAGAAGGAAACTTAAGCATAGAAAATTAATGCAACTTATAGCATTTAATGGAATTTTAAACCGACATATTTAACTAACAAAGGCCATTAATAAATAATTTTTGTAATGCTTTTACTGGTAATTTTTCATGAAAAGTATAAGCTATAAGTTGCATTTAATTATCTATGCTTAAGTTTCCTTCTTACTTTTTCAGCAAAAATTTATTAGTTATTTAAAAAAATGTGAAAGTAAAAATTATCCTTCTTTGCATCTTGCGCTCACAAATCATTATGGGAATATCTATTTCCAATTATTAAAACCTGAAAAAAAATGTCTGCGATGTTATCGTCATGCGATGATTTGTAGATACTTCATTTTTTACCACGATATTTTCCACGACGATGTTTTTAAACTGCGAAGTTTTTGAACCGCTTTATTTTCGACGACGATATTTTGTACCACGATGTTTTAGAACTGCGATGTTTTCTCTTTGCGATGTTTTCTCCCACGATGTTTTGTAGCACGACGTTTTCTCCTTGCGTCGCGGCGGACACCGGCTTCCTTGCAAAGCAGTTTTAGGGTTACCATAAAATAGCAAGTGAAGGCAGGGTTTCCATATTTGGCGACAAAATTGGCGATGTACCATGGACTGTTGGAGAACCTTCTGGTACGAATTCTTACCGCCAGAATACGCCAGAATGTTCCATAAATTATGAAAGAAAAATTGGCGATGTACCATGGACTGTTGGAGAACCTTCTGGTACGAATTCTTACCGCCAGAATGAATTACGCCAGAATGTTCCCGAACACAAGCCGAAATCTATATAAAGCCTGCTGGTCCACAGTCAGTGAGTGTGTGTGCCTCGTCGAGAGGGCGAGTCAGAGTGCCTTATCGAAAGCGAGATAGTTAGTATCCACTTGGTGTCTCGTTTATCAAGTTGACAGCCGGGCAGCGAGTGGGGCGTAAATCGTCGAGCGCACCGAAACAGTCTCGTAGTGCATCGTCGAGAGAGCGTGTTGAGCTCCGGGAACGACTGAACCGAAGAGTCGGGAGCCGTGCTCTGTATGTCGTCGAGTGCATCGCGAGTTGTAGCGTGTAGAGTCTCGAGAGTACGTTGAGTTCCGAGAACGAACAAGCAGTGTCGGGAGCTGTACTCTGGTGCTTTGCAATTAGTTGCAGTTTTTTTTTCATGTAAATTTGTAGTAGATTTGATTGGTAAATATTCTAACTGTAAAAAAAAATTAGTTGCAGCATTTGAAACATGTGTATTTTTATGGTATGATGATTGGTATATAATATGTGCTAAATAATTATGTATTTTATGCCTATTTTAATTGGGAATAACTGTTTTCCATTAGACGTTTTATTTTAGAATATGTGCTTTATATTGTTGGAATACCAGTCAATTTGTATTGACTGGAACTGTTTAACAAATTTGTAGTTTTGCACAATTTAGAATTGTATTTGTAAATTTAAGAATTAGTTTCCTTCTTTTTTATCATCTGGGAGCCAAGTCATTATTTAGAAAACATTTACTTCTGTGGATAATAGTAAAATAGTGTACATAATACAATGAACTTCCCAATTGCAATTTAGTGATTGACTTGTGGATAATGGCGACACAGTGGTGTGCAGATTGCTATGGACACACATAATGAGGTGTGCAAACTGTTAAGGACACGAAGTTATGATGTATCGAAGTGGACAAGTAGTATTTACTTGAACGATGAGCTTTACAAAAGTGAACATAGAATAGCCTACACATCATATACTTTGGGCTATGGAACTATCAACTGCCTGAACTGGTGTGACTGGCTTACTCTGTGGATAACTGCAACAATAATTCGGACACACATCATTAGGTGTGTAACTGATAAGAACATGAAGTTAAGACATAATGGAAGTAGACATAGGTTTAGAGAATGGTTAATATATAAGTTCCACTTTCCACAACATAGATCCTATCCATGACAATGTAATTATTAATTGATCGTATATTTATTTTTCATACGGATTATTATGTAACAATTATTGTATAGATGACATTGTCAATTTAGCATTGTAATATTACTATCATTGATTCAGTGAATGCCGCTGGAGGTGGATGGTTGATTCTTTTCCGTTGTGTGGACATATAACTCTGATTGGTGTAGAACCTTATGTCGAAGGTGCATGCGACTGCGTATCAGTGAAGCGATCTCCACCGTTATAGCCAGATAACCTGAAGGCTGTGTCGCTGATTGTTCCAGCGAGTGTATAGTAGATCTTCGACGACTATAAAAAGTGACTTTGGAGCTGTCCTGATTAATATTGCCTAAATAAAGTGTGTTTCCATTCTTCATCAAGTGTCATCGTCATTCACTCCAAATCTACGAACCCCGTACGAAGAAAATATCGTAACAACTGGTGTCAGAAAGAAAAACGCAACAATACATTTACAAACACTCATGCCTTCTCCGTGACGTACTTGATTCAATGCCAGACGTACGTGATTAATCGGAATTCGTCAGTATTTCACAGCACAGAAAATAAGCACCTCACCAAGGAAATCCAATGCAATTGCTCAAGATTTTATTGCACACTAACAACCAAATCCGTTCTAGGAATGTAAAAATTTCTCTTTCTGTCTGCTGGTATTTTTTCCTGAAAAATACGAGCTTATCTGGCACCATGTTTCCCTTACACGCTACTTCTGTTATCGTATATATTTTATTGAAATAAATATTAACGGATGCTCAGACAAAATATGATGGATGCAATCGTACATAAAACATTAATCCAGTGAAGCGTTTTTTCAGTGATATCTTTGGATTCATAAAATTATAAAAATATTCGTCAATATGCTCCAGACAGCCCCCAAAATGAATCTTATCAAGTCATATCCAACTGGTCTTTGTGATTTAGTCTGATGTCAAAGTTAGAACTTGTCAAATATTGTATTTCTGATTACACTTTTCTCATAATAGATTTAATTTCATTAGAAATTACTGTAATTATTTCATTCTCAGCATCTTTTGATCCTTCTTCAATAGGTAATTCTTCTTCTCCAAAGATATTAAAACAGAAAATAATCTCTTAAAAACTAATTTCTGTCCTTTTCATTTTTACTTCCTTGCACGAAGTAAAAAGGTAGTATTGTAATCGCGAAAAATTTCATGCAGCATATTTCAACGAAAATATCCATTTTGACCGCTATCGAATGCAATTTAACGAAGTTTTTGCGTGACATCTGTACGTAAGGACAGAATAAAAGACGCTTTTCCTACAATATATATATATATATATATATATATATATATATATATATTTGTAGAATCTCATTCTTGTTGGTAACAGGTACTAAGTCAAGACTGTGATAAGAACTCGGCTAATTATCTCTATAAACAGAAACGTCAAAACGGGGCAAAGTACCCTTTTGTTAAGAGCTCAAATAGTTGAACAGAAGGCACCCCATGTGCATTGATGTACAAAAAACAGCCAGCATTTATAGCGTAACGCAAAAGCAAGAAATTCGAATTAAAAATAAGTCTTAATTTGGCCACAACGTACACAGAAATATTTAATCCCCAAGTGGGCTCAAACTACACCGGTGTGACAGTAATATCCGCAAGATTAAAACAACGCCGTGGACAGAATGCTATCGTAAAATTTCAACCAATAACGTGGCTTTCAGCAGGAGGAACACGCACCGACTAAGCAATCTAAAAAACTATATACATCTATATATACATAAAACTGCTTTAAAATGAATTCTGAAGAGAATTTTTCGTGGCATCTGTAAGTACGTACGTATGTTTCTCGCATAACTCAAAAACGAGGAGTTGTAAGGATCTTAAGTTTTACTAACGTTTATTTTTATTTTAAATCTTTACTATCACTTCTTATTTTCTACTTCCGGCCAGAATTATAAGCGTGAAGGTTTTTATGCAAAGTTTGTCTGGCGAACGCCAAGTATTTAAGTGTGGCCATTTTGCCAAGCGAAAGGGAGGAAGCAGTGAGTTCGAAGCAGGCCGCTTACCTTAGAAGTTACGCAGTTGCTATTTGCCTTCCAGGCCAGAGGTTTTAATCCTCTTAATAAATTAAACGTATTGTAGTGTTCACAGTCTCTGTGCTACATACGCTTCCTGTTATTATAAGGCCAATCTTCCACGTGTGTTATTCCAAAGTTAAATTAGAGTTTAGTTTTATTTTTTATACCTTTTACGTTAGACCCCCGAGTGGAGGGTCATTGTATTCCGAAGTACGGAAGTCATTGTATATAAAGAAAAATAAAGGGTTTTGTATACCCTTCGTCTGTATCCTGTCTACTTACTACAATTAGTGAACATAGCTTTAGTAAGCTCTCTGTTCCTAGTCAGGTCATTGTATGTTTCCGAAGAAGGTTAGAAGAAACATTGAACCTGATAGAGTAGCCTCAAAACATTTAAATTTTGTTTATAGCACTGCTATAACATGTAGATGTGCACTTCGTATTTTGGTTGCAATCGGCCGCAACAAACGTATATAAATATATTTATATATATATCCACTCTGTTACTTGGCTCAGTGATCTCAGGTTCTTTACTCTTATATGTTTGTAAATTGGGCATTTTTTGCTTTAAAAATGATTGAATAATGTTGTTCATATCTTCCGGTTAGAGTTTTTATGCCTTTAAGAAATCTGCAAGCAATATTTGTAGAATTATCAACAATTTAATAGCTGTTTAAGGGCGGTTAAGCCTAATGTTTAAATAACATGGCGGACATGTTTGTTTACATTTGAAACAGCAGAATAGTAGATTTCTTACCAATCTAGAGAGACTAAGCTTCGCAGCAACAAAAATAACGCCTTCATTTATTATTACCAATTAAATCATGCTTAATCCTTTCTGGAATTTTTTCGAGGGAATAAGTGTTTAAGATTTCTTCGTAATTTTTAATACAGATATTTTGAGTTTTTATGTGTTTTTGCCTTGTCGCGGAGTGAGAACTGAATTAATTAAATGGGAAATACTGAATCATCTGTGAAAAACTGTTTCTTTTTTGTTTTGTTTGCTTAATTTCTTTTACACATCGTACTAGCTTTATTATAGTATTTGAATAGAACATGGGGCAAAGATAAGATAATTCTTCAAATGATGTAAATTTTGTGCATTCTGAGTTATAATATGAACGAAATATTAAGTGAACCTAGCGCCAGAGTGTCGCTTTTGTAAACAAATACAGTGAATTTTAAAGAGTACATTTATTCTATTGTGGTTTATGCGCTGACGCCGAAGTAGATTTAATTTTTGTTTTACTTATTTCTTATTAAATGAACTCATGCAAAGTATTACACCGGAGACCGCTTCCAACCGGGAAAAAAACCCATTTTGAAACAATTTATTACTTCTGAATTTGAAAGGGAAATGTGAATCTTCTTTTTCTCTCAATGCACGCTTAGGAATGCAATTCTAATTTAAGAGATGAGTATGTTTAAACCGGAAACGATGTCGCCAAACACCGTAAACAAGGGTACAGCGCCAAATGAGAATTTTCTTTCCATCATGTATATGACGGAAGAATTCTGAATTTAGAAACCTCCTTTTTCTTGTCACACATATAAGAGAAAAGGGTACGTATTCTGATATTCGAGGACTACAATTTAATGTACACTGCTAGATGCACAGTACTTATTCTAGTACAGCTGCTAAGTTTTCTTAGCAGCATGAGTAGATGATTCATAAGAATTCTAATTTTGCATTTTTACTTCTCGAGGCTTTCCCTTGAAACAGCCATTCTAAACCTCAATCACTAAAAACATATCCTCTGAATGTTGCCAATTCGTTAAAAGTTTCACTACCGATTAAAAGCCTGGCGGCATGAAGTTTTGTGATTTTGCCTCCGTATCTAAGGTACACGCGAGATACTTTACCTTAAGAAATCCTCCTTGGAAGCATGCCTCCGTTGGAATCCGTTGCCTTCATGTGCTATGACATAATGAAATCAGCCAACTAACCACCTCATTTAATGATACTTCAGTATTTTCCCGTTAAACATCACTATTTCTTGCCCACCCCCACCAGCGGCCGAGCGGTAAAGTCGCTGAACACTGGTATTTCGGTCTGAGGTTCGAATCCCGTGAACAGGCTAGCTGAATAGAGTTTTCGTGGTTTTCCCCATACTGTGACGTTCAGACATATGCACCCCTCGGACTTCCAGGTGCTTAATGAGAACTTCCTGTTTTGTTCAGAGACAAAATGGACAGCAGAACTTTGAAGAAAGGTGCAGCGGAAACCCCCGGTTTCCGGTCATAAGGGACTAATTATTCTCTTTCAAGGTTTTTAACAAAACGAGGAGAGAGCTTTGTGTAACAGCTTTTGATGTTGGAAGCGAGTGAAAGCAGACACATTTCAGCGTCGTTGCCGCGTCAGCGGCCTTTGTATGAATTATGGTTAAAATGATTTAATTATTTTAATATTTATTCAAGAATTTTTATCAAGTTTTCAAAATAAATATTTTAAAAGACAACCTGTCTTTCCTTGCACCCAACCAACCTGACTTTACAGTATATGCGAGCCAGTTTTCCTCAGAAAGTCCTCCACGAAGGCATCCCTCTCCTTAAGCAGATAGTCCTCGAGACTTTGCCGTAATTAAATAAACCGAAACCAAACAATATTTCTTTCGCAATTTCATAAATTCCAATTCCCTTCCGTACTTCGACCTAATCTAAATAATTCTAATCATGATAATTTTTTTTTTTTTTTTTTTAAAGCAGAAGACATCAAAAATGAGCAATACTCTCCCCGGGACCGAACATGGATCTTTCGAATACGCGCCGAGTGTGCTAAGTGTTACACCACGAAGGCATGCTGGAAGGAAGGAGAAAACACCCTATATACTGCCCCTTTTTAAAGAACTACTGGGGATTAGGCGAGCCAGTCGCCAAATCCTGGTGGTGAAGAATCGTCATCCACCACGCTTTAGTTCGGGAGCTACAGTAGAATCACCAGGCTTTTTTTTTTTTTTTTTTTTTTTTTTTTAAAGGAGAAGACATAAAAAATGAGCAATGCCCTCCCCGGGATTCGAACCTGGACCTCTCGAATACGCACCGAGTGTGTTAACCGTTACACCATGAAGGCATGGTGGAAGAAGGGAGAAAATACCTTATATACTCCCCCTTTGCATAGTTGTAAGAACAAAAAAAGCCAAAAAAAATTGCCAAAAGGAGAGGACCAGAAAGGTGTGTTCAAGGACAGATACATATGGTTTGGCCCAGATGCTAGTAAAAGAACCTCTAAGCCATCCATTCAATGAGAAGATATTTAAAACTGTATTTGTACGGGTTATGATAAACAGACGGGTTATGATAAGTTTAGATCTGAGATTTTCATTGTTTCGGAAACTTTTTTTTCGTTAAATAATAGTTTTTCTAAAGCATTTTAAGGGGCTCATGCACCTTAAACCCCTTATGGTCTTCGAATAGACTGTTGCAAGAATTGGGATATTTTATTTATTTTAAAAGCAATTACTTCCAACTTGTTACATCTCACTACATAATATAGCTGCTTTGGGAACTAGTAACCAGAAAGTTTGTGTTGCCACAAATATTTTTGTAATTTAATCCGCTTTGTGACAAAATTTTTAGTCATGTTTCCACCTTCCGCGCATATTTTAAAAATGGCTAATGGTACATACATGAAATTGGATGGAATTTTTTATATAGGCTCTATTCTCTAACTGAACCAAAAATCTGATGAATATTTTAATATTAAAAAATTTTACGCACGAAAACATTACAGATTTTTTTAATAAAATACATTTTATAAACTCAGCTCCAAATAAAATAAAAATTTCACATGAAATTTTTAGAATTTTTGGTTCGCAGTAGTTTCCAGATGTTATAAAAGCTATATGTTAAATATGGTATTAAATTATGTAACAGAATGTTTTAAGCTGTCCGCGCAAGGTGGAAACATGACGAAAAATGTTGTCACCGGCTTAAATTATAAAAACATTTGTGGCAACACAAACTTTCTGATTACTATTTCAGAAAGCAGCTATATTATGTAATCAGCTGCAAAACGTTGGAAGTAATTGCTTTTTAAATAAATAAGTTATCTCAATTCTTGCAACAGTCACATATTCGAAGATCTTATGGGTTTTAAGGTGTGTGATTCCTCTTAAAGCATAGTGTTTTTTAAAGCATTTTAATAACGGAGAACCGTAAAGTGTGTTTCTCCAAACAATAATGATTTGCAGTAAAGAATTTTTTAGTTTCTTTCTTCCAAACTTCCATTTCGCGTTCTTTGATGGAAACTTTCAAAGCTTATCTCTTTTGACCAATGTGCAAATTAAGCCACACTGGGAAAGACTGTTGTAGTCTACATATCTGGTTTGGTGTGGTTTAGTTGATTATGGATTGGGTTATGTGATTAACAGCAAAGCCTATGGGGACTATTTGCCTATGAGGAGGAATTCCTTCGTGGAGGATTTTTAAGGGAAACTGGTTCGTGTGCACGCTACACATGGGGAAAATTACGAAAACGCCCATGCAGCCAACCCTTTTACGAGATTCGAACCTCGGATGGAACTACCATTCTTCAGAGAATTTACCGGCCGGCCGCTGGTGGGCCTTTTAGCTGATTATGGCAAAGCGCACTAAGGTTATCTAAGGGGAGGCCTTCGTGGAGGATTTTTTAAGGAAAACTGGCTCATATACACATTGCACATCTGGAAAACCACGAAAACGTCCATACAGCAAGCCCGTTTGCCTGGAATCAAATGCAAGTTGCAGTTACCAATTTTCAACGATTTTATCTCTAATAGGTACTTTTGAACTACGAATTCTATTAGCAGGAGGGTGAGGTCTATTAGCAAGAGGTTTTTATTTTTGCGAATTAAATCATGCTTCACCTATTCTGAAATTTATTCGAGAAAATTAGTGTTTAAGATGTACTTCGTAATTTTTAATATAGATATTTTGAGTTTTTATGTATTTTTGCCTTGTCGCGAAGTGAGAGCTGAATTAATTGAATGAGAAATACTGAATCGTCTGTGAAAAACTGTTTCTTTTTTGTTTTGTTTGCTTAATTTCTTTTATACGTCGTTCTAGCTTTATTATAGTATTTGAATAGAACATGTGGGAACGATTAGATAATCCTTTAATTGATATAAATTTTGTGTATTCTGAGTTATAATATGAACAAAATATAATACTGTTAAATAAACCTAGTGCCAGAGTGTCGCTATGGCAAACAAAGTGAATTTTAAAGAATGCATTTATTCTATTGTGGTTTATGCGCTGTCGGCGAAGTAGGTTTAATTCAATCCAATAAGTTTAAATGAAATTCAAGAAAAAATGTGTATAATTTAATATTCTGTGCAAGGAAGTCATGTGGTGTACACATCAGATTCTTTTTTTTCCCTTAAACCTTTCATGAAGACATCGTTTTTAATCTGGATACCTTTGTTAAATTTGTGCAAATATGTTAAGGTTTTATTTGCAGTTGTTTTGCTATAATTTCTTTGGTTGTTTCAGGTAAGGCCGTCCAATGGAGGCTCGTCCTTTTGGTGGTTTCAATCCCCGTCCCTCTCCGTGGGGTTACAACTGGACGACAGAGAATGCTTCTTCTTCAGTCGGATCCTCACCGCCGGGTCGAGACAGCGGGGCTCGGAATTCGCCAGTTACGGTATGCTCACCATTACCGTTTTGAATTTTCACTCATGGAAAGAGGCACTTTATGAAACATTAGTAATAGGTCATATAGTGGCATAATTACCAGAAGTGGCATAAACTTTTGTTATTTTACAGCGAAATTGTCTTTCCCCACAAAAATCTAATATATGTAAAGAAGAATGTCTGTTTGTTTGTTTGCGATACAATCAAACGCTACTATAGCTATCGTCACCAAACTTTCTACAATTCTTTTCTGGTCCTGGGAAAGATCGACCATTTTTTTCTAAAAATAAAAATTCAATATCCCTATATTTTACGTGAATTTAACGAACCTCTGATAAAAAAAACCTCAGCGATCTGAAAGCTTTTGCATTGCCATCCTGCAAAAGCGTAAGATAGATGTGTTTCAAATGAGATACATTCCGATGGCCTCATTGATCACGTGACTTATGTATACCTACAAAACAATGCAGATGACCTCAGAGAGCACGTGACTTATGTACAGCTAATGCAAACAAGCAAGGTCATTCTTCCTCTTCTTCTGTTGCGAAATGTATCTCATTGAATGAGAATACTCAGAAATATAAAAAAAAATTGTGTTGCCACTCGGGAAAACCCAATTATATTAATTTGTCTCGAATTTAATAAAAAAAACTCGACTATTTAAGAAGTATGCTGCACAGCTCAAATTAAAATATTTCAAGTGTGCTATTGTTCGGCATAGCGTAAAATATTTAATTTTCACGAAATAACACGCACGCATCAATATGCGTGTTATTGCATCACACGAGTTTGCTTTGCTTTTGAAAGTGACTATGTAATAGTCGTCACAAAGCATTACTTTTGCTGTGAAATCAATTATGTTACTAGAGCGAAAATCGGTTGCTCGGTTTGTACCTTAAGGGGGACTCATACACCTTAAAACCCATAAGATCTTCGAATATGTGAATGTTGCAAGAATTGGGATAACTTATTTATATTAAAAGCAATTACTTCCAACTTTTTACAGCTGACTACATAACATAGCTGCTTTCTGAAATAGTCATCAGAAAGTTTGTGTTGCCACAAATATCTTTATAATTTAATCCGCTTTGTGACAAAATTTTTCGTCATATTTCCACCTTGCGCGCACAGTTTAAAACAATATGTTGTATAATTTAATTCCATATTTAATATATAGCTTTTATAACTTTTGGAAACTACTGTGTGAACCAAAAATTCTAAGAATTTCATGTTAAATTTTTATTTTATTGAGTTTATAAAATGTATTTTATTAAAAAAATCTATAATGTCTTCGTGCATAAAATCTTTTAATATTAAAATATTCATCAGATTGTTGGTTCAGTTAGAAAAGAGTGCCCATATAAAGAATTCCATACAATTTTAAGTATGTACCTCTAGCCATTTTTAAAATATCATACGCGCAAGGTGGAAACATGACGAAAAATTTTGTCTCAAAGCGGATTAAATTACAAAAATATTTGTGGCAGCACAAACTTTCTGACTACTAGTTTCCAAAGCAGCTATATTATGTAGTCGGCTGTAAAAGTTGGAAGTAATTTCTTTTAAAATAAATAAAATATCCCAATTCTTGCAACAGTCACATATTCGAAGATCATAAGGGGTTTAAGGGGTATGAGTCTCCTTAAGTACGGTAAAAAAAAGGGGGCATCACGAGCTTCAGAAACAAACTGGCAACGGGAAGTAAGACAGGGAAACGTTCGTGTACGTACTGCTCGAGACTGTTCGAGTGAAACAAACGAACAACGGGAAGCAAAATTGGAAAATATTCGAGTATCCACTACTTGATCTAGACCAGGGTTTCTTAAACTTTTTTGTGTGGGGATCCCATATTATTTAAGAAAATTTATGGGACCCCCCATAAGCATTGTGCAAATCGGACACACGAGTGAGTGAAACTGTCAGTTTCTTCACTTGTAAATTACTATTGCAGTTTTAGGTCATTAAGTTTACTTTTTAAAGTAAAATGAACGTTTATATTTTAAAAAAAATTCGTTGAAACGTTTTTGTTTTTTCTTTGTCTGTACAGTTTTATCTTTTATCTATTTTCAAATACATTTGTAGATACATTAGGTATTTTTTTTAAAGCAGACAAGATGAAAAATAGCCGGGAATCGAACCACAAACCTCTGGAATACCGGCTCAGCGGCCAGAACTACCGCACCACGAAGGACGCTAGGAAAGTGGGAGAAATACGTTATAGCTTATGTAAAAATATTTGGTATTTATAAAATTATTATAATTAAGGAAATATCAAAATCGCTAAAATGTTTGGCGACCCGCGACTTTGGAGTCGCGACCCACAGTTTAAGAAACTCTGATCGAGACGCACACTACCCGCTGATTTAAATCTTGGTCCATTCCATTACGATGCTTATTATGATTACAGTCTTCATGCGAGTGGAGTCGTTGGAAAAGATGTATAAATTAGAATGTATTGCAGAGTCCTCAAATTTAAGAATGAAGCACCAGGAATATTGCTGTGTGGGTAGCAAAGGGAAATTGCCCGCACCAGATAGGAAAAAAATATTTTGTATCCAAAAAACATTTCAGTAAACAGAATTAAAACAAAAACACTTTCTTTAAGTAGCTGTACAACGGCTAGTACAATATACAGCAGTATTTATCAAACGCTTTAGCCTCTCAGTCCGTATATACATTTGTTATACGGACGTAGTATATACGTTTGTAGCAATAAGCCACAAACGTATATACTGTTGCGTGCGTACGGGTTCGTTATGAAGTAAATGCACAAGTCCGATGAAAAATGAACAAAACTTTTTATTATTATCACAACAAAAATGCTTAAATTTTCTCAAATTATCATGCAGTATTACAATATCTCACAGTAGTTATCTTTTAACTACTCAAATGTACAATAGAACGTAATTCAAAACAGCTAAAGAACGCTAATCCGCGAATTCGCTACAATCAACAAGAGCAGTTTTCTAAACAACAACAAACTGAGCAACTACTACAAACTGAGATGTTTTCCTCCTTTTATAAGATTTTAAAATCACGCGCTAGAATTTTCCAGTACTTTCTCGAAATCAAAAAGAGATATTTATTTATTTAATGCACGCGCTCTTGTATTTTCAATTTTCCGGCTTAGCTTTCTTTTAATATTCGTCACGCGCTGCACTGCGCGAGAAATAAAACCATTTAATTTATAATTAAACTAACATTAGCTTTTTAAATACCAAATTCGTAACAATACATTTGTGGTTTATTGCTATCCACTTGCACATAGTATTCTAAAAAGAAGAGGGAGAAAAAAAAAATACTTAGAAAAAACTACTAGCGATTAATTTATAATTATAAATTAAAAATTAAGTTCTCTAACGAACTAAATAAGATCTGATATGATACTGATGTCACTGCTATTACTATATTAATAAATAATACCTTAAGCAATAACTAAAGTAGGCAATTTAATGACTTAAAACCCATTTATCTCATATTTTAAAACCAACATCCACACAATTCACAGAATATTAATCATAAAATTAGACTATTAAAATAAGGTTTATAACATACTATTTATTGTATCACATTTGGGATCTTAAAATGCACTCTTTTGAATATATAAAAATAACATCTTAACTCTTTTCCCGGAAAAATGTCTTAAAACTTGGTATTCGAATTTAAATTGCTTTACAAATAGTTATCAACCTCAGATGCGAAACAAAGAATAACCTCTTTTACAATTTCAAGCAGTTACAATTTTTACATTTGAAGATAATGTTGTTATTGTGACTTGTCTGAGAGTAACATCACAATAAGCCCACAAAATTCCTCGTGGGAAGGAGGGCAAAACTGCGCCTGCCGTTGGCAACAGCCTTGAGCACCATACAACTTTGTTCAGTTCTGTCGTCAATTTTGATTGAGAAAGGGTCCGATGGTCTCCCACCCCTTTTCCTCTACCACCAACATCTCGAGAGGACTTTCGTCTTACCGCATATTTACAGGGTTCACATGCCGCACAGACACTCTACATTTACAAACATCCATATCTTCTCCAGGATTCGAACCCGGGGCCTTCGGCACAGCATTCAGAGTCACTCACCAACATCCCGGTTGGGCGGCACGTTTGAAGATAACCGAAGCAAATTGAGATAACTTCATCAATTTACATGGTAAATATAAATTATAAAACGAATAAATAAAACAGCACGCAAACATTTAATATTCTGTAAACGTAAACATTGATCAACAGAGTTCATCCACGCCACATACGTTTTTCTCTTCGCCTTTTGTAATATAAGATTCGCAGCAGTATTCTTAATTATCCGTATTAGACTGAGCAAATGCAGTGTTCTTAATTACCCGCATTAGACTGAACAAATGCAGTATTCTTAATTATCCGTATTAGACTGAGAAAATGCAGTGTTCTTAATTATCCGTATCAGACTAAGCAAATGCAGTGTTCTTAATTATCCGTATTAGACTAAGCAAATGCAGTGTTCTTAATCACCCACATTAGACTGAGCAAATGCAGTGTTCTTAATTATCCGTATTAGACTGAGCAAATGCAGTGTTCTTAATTACCCGCATTAAACTGAACAAATGCAGTATTCTTAATTATCCGTATTAGACTGAGAAAATGCAGTGTTCTTAATTATCCGTATCAGACTAAGCAAATGCAGTGTTCTTAATTATCCGTATTAGACTAAGCAAATGCAGTGTTCTTAATCACCCACATTAGACTGAGCAAATGCAGTGTTCTTAATTATCCGTATTAGACTGAGCAAATGCAGTGTTCTTAATTACCCGCATTAGACTGAACAAATGCAGTATTCTTAATTATCCGTATTAGACTGAGAAAATGCAGTGTTCTTAATTATCCGTATCAGACTAAGCAAATGCAGTGTTCTTAATTACCCGCATTAGACTGAACAAATGCAGTATTCTTAATTATCCGTATTAGACTGAGAAAATGCAGTGTTCTTAATTATCCGTATCAGACTGAGCAAATGCAGTGTTCTTAATTACCCGCATTAGACTGAACAAATGCAGTATTCTTAATTATCCGTATTAGACTGAGAAAATGCAGTGTTCTTAATTATCCGTATCAGACTAAGCAAATGCAGTGTTCTTAATTATCCGTATTAGACTAAGCAAATGCAGTGTTCTTAATCACCCACATTAGACTGAGCAAATGCAGTGTTCTTAATCACCCACATTAGACTGAGCAAATGCAGTGTTCTTAATTATCCGTATTAGACTGAGCAAATGCAGTGTTCTTAATTACCCGCATTAGACTGAACAAATGCAGTATTCTTAAATATCCGTATTAGACTGAGAAAATGCAGTGTTCTTAATTATCCGTATCAGACTAAGCAAATGCAGTGTTCTTAATTATCCGTATTAGACTAAGCAAATGCAGTGTTCTTAATCACCCACATTAGACTGAGCAAATGCAGTGTTCTTAATTATCCGTATTAGACTGAGCAAATGCAGTGTTCTTAATTACCCGCATTAGACTGAACAAATGCAGTATTCTTAATTATCCGTATTAGACTGAGAAAATGCAGTGTTCTTAATTACCCGCATTAGACTGAACAAATGCAGTATTCTTAATTATCCGTATTAGACTGAGAAAATGCAGTGTTCTTAATTATCCGTATCAGATTAAGCAAATGCAGTGTTCTTAATTATCCGTATTAGACTAAGCAAATGCAGTGTTCTTAATCACCCACATTAGACTGAGCAAATGCAGTGTTCTTAATTATCCGTATTAGACTGAGCAAATGCAGTGTTCTTAATTACCCGCATTAGACTGAACAAATGCAGTATTCTTAATTATCCGTATTAGACTGAGAAAATGCAGTGTTCTTAATTATCCGTATCAGACTAAGCAAATGCAGTGTTCTTAATTATCCGTATTAGACTAAGCAAATGCAGTGTTCTTAATCACCCACATTAGACTGAGCAAATGCAGTGTTCTTAATTATCCGTATTAGACTGAGCAAATGCAGTGTTCTTAATTACCCGCATTAGACTGAACAAATGCAGTATTCTTAATTATCCGTATTAGACTGAGAAAATGCAGTGTTCTTAATTATCCGTATCAGACTAAGCAAATGCAGTGTTCTTAATTATCCGTATTAGACTAAGCAAATGCAGTGTTCTTAATCACCCACATTAGACTGAGCAAATGCAGTGTTCTTAATTATCCGTATTAGACTGAGCAAATGCAGTGTTCTTAATTACCCGCATTAGACTGAACAAATGCAGTATTCTTAATTATCCGTATTAGACTGAGAAAATGCAGTGTTCTTAATTATCCGTATCAGACTAAGCAAATGCAGTGTTCTTAATTATTCGTATTAGACTAAGCAAATGCAGTGTTCTTAATCACCCACATTAGACTGAGCAAATGCAGTGTTCTTAATCACCCACATTAGACTGAGCAAATGCAGTGTTCTTAATTATCCGTATTAGACGGAGCAAATGCAGTGTTCTTAATTACCCGCATTAGACTGAACAAATGCAGTATTCTTAAATATCCGTATTAGACTGAGAAAATGCAGTGTTCTTAATTATCCGTATCAGACTAAGCAAATGCAGTGTTCTTAATTATCCGTATTAGACTGAGCAAATGCAGTGTTCTTAATTACCCGCATTAGACTGAACAAATGCAGTATTCTTAATTATCCGTATTAGACTGAGAAAATGCAGTGTTCTTAATTATCCGTATCAGACTAAGCAAATGCAGTGTTCTTAATTATCCGTATTAGACTAAGCAAATGCAGTGTTCTTAATCACCCACATTAGACTGAGCAAATGCAGTGTTCTTAATTATCCGTATTAGACTGAGCAAATGCAGTGTTCTTAATTACCCGCATTAGGCTGAACAAATGCAGTATTCTTAATTATCCGTATTAGACTGAGAAAATGCAGTGTTCTTAATTATCCGTATCAGACTAAGCAAATGCAGTGTTCTTAATTATCCGTATTAGACTAAGCAAATGCAGTGTTCTTAATCACCCACATTAGACTGAGCAAATGCAGTGTTCTTAATTATCCGTATTAGACTGAGCAAATGCAGTGTTCTTAATTACCCGCATTAGACTGAACAAATGCAGTATTCTTAATTATCCGTATTAGACTGAGAAAATGCAGTGTTCTTAATTATCCGTATCAGACTAAGCAAATGCAGTGTTCTTAATTATCCGTATTAGACTAAGCAAATGCAGTGTTCTTAATCACCCACATTAGACTGAGCAAATGCAGTGTTCTTAATTATCCGTATTAGACTGAGCCAATGCAGTGTTCTTAATTACCCGCATTAGACTGAACAAATGCAGTATTCTTAATTATCCGTATTAGACTGAGAAAATGCAGTGTTCTTAATTATCCGTATCAGATTAAGCAAATGCAGTGTTCTTAATTATCCGTATTAGACTAAGCAAATGCAGTGTTCTTAATCACCCACATTAGACTGAGCAAATGCAGTGTTCTTAATTATCCGTATTAGACTGAGCAAATGCAGTGTTCTTAATTACCCGCATTAGACTGAACAAATGCAGTATTCTTAATTATCCGTATTAGACTGAGAAAATGCAGTGTTCTTAATTATCCGTATCAGACTAAGCAAATGCAGTGTTCTTAATTATCCGTATTAGACTAAGCAAATGCAGTGTTCTTAATCACCCACATTAGACTGAGCAAATGCAGTGTTCTTAATCACCCACATTAGACTGAGCAAATGCAGTGTTCTTAATTATCCGTATTAGACTGAGCAAATGCAGTGTTCTTAATTACCCGCATTAGACTGAACAAATGCAGTATTCTTAAATATCCGTATTAGACTGAGAAAATGCAGTGTTCTTAATTATCCGTATCAGACTAAGCAAATGCAGTGTTCTTAATTATCCGTATTAGACTAAGCAAATGCAGTGTTCTTAATCACCCACATTAGACTGAGCAAATGCAGTGTTCTTAATTATCCGTATTAGACTGAGCAAATGCAGTGTTCTTAATTACCCGCATTAGACTGAACAAATGCAGTATTCTTAATTATCCGTATTAGACTGAGAAAATGCAGTGTTCTTAATCACCCACATTAGACTGAGCAAATGCAGTGTTCTTAATTATCCGTATTAGACTGAGCAAATGCAGTGTTCTTAATTATCCGTATTAGACTAAGCAAATGCAGTGTTCTTAATCACCCACGTTAGACTGAGCAAATGCAGTGTTCTTAATTATCCGTATTAGACTGAGCAAATGCAGTGTTCGTAATTACCCGCATTAGACTGAACAAATGCAGTATTCTTAATTACCCGCATTAGACTGAACAAATGCAGTATTCTTAATTATCCGTATTAGACTGAGAAAATGCAGTGTTCTTAATTACCCGCATTAGACTGAACAAATGCAGTATTCTTAATTATCCGTATTAGACTGAGAAAATGCAGTGTTCTTAATTATCCGTATCAGACTAAGCAAATGCAGTGTTCTTAATTATCCGTATTAGACTAAGCAAATGCAGTGTTCTTAATCACCCACATTAGACTGAGCAAATTCAGTGTTCTTAATTATCCGTATTAGACTGAGCAAATGCAGTGTTCTTAATTACCCGCATTAGACTGAACAAATGCAGTATTCTTAATTATCCGTATTAGACTGAGAAAATGCAGTGTTCTTAATTATCCGTATCAGACTAAGCAAATGCAGTGTTCTTAATTATCCGTATTAGACTAAGCAAATGCAGTGTTCTTAATCACCCACATTAGACTGAGCAAATGCAGTGTTCTTAATTATCCGTATTAGACTGAGCAAATGCAGTTTTCTTAATTACCCGCATTAAACTGAACAAATGCAGTATTCTTAATTATCCGTATTAGACTGAGAAAATGCAGTGTTCTTAATTATCCGTATCAGACTAAGCAAATGCAGTGTTCTTAATTATCCGTATTAGACTAAGCAAATGCAGTGTTCTTAATCACCCACATTAGACTGAGCAAATGCAGTGTTCTTAATTATCCGTATTAGACTGAGCAAATGCAGTGTTCTTAATTACCCGCATTAGACTGAACAAATGCAGTATTCTTAATTATCCGTATTAGACTGAGAAAATGCAGTGTTCTTAATTATCCGTATCAGACTAAGCAAATGCAGTGTTCTTAATTACCCGCATTAGACTGAACAAATGCAGTATTCTTAATTATCCGTATTAGACTGAGAAAATGCAGTGTTCTTAATTATCCGTATCAGACTAAGCAAATGCAGTGTTCTTAATTATCCGTATTAGACTAAGCAAATGCAGTGTTCTTAATCACCCACATTAGACTGAGCAAATGCAGTGTTCTTAATCACCCACATTAGACTGAGCAAATGCAGTGTTCTTAATTATCCGTATTAGACTGAGCAAATGCAGTGTTCTTAATTACCCGCATTAGACTGAACAAATGCAGTATTCTTAAATATCCGTATTAGACTGAGAAAATGCAGTGTTCTTAATTATCCGTATCAGACTAAGCAAATGCAGTGTTCTTAATTATCCGTATTAGACTAAGCAAATGCAGTGTTCTTAATCACCCACATTAGACTGAGCAAATGCAGTGTTCTTAATTATCGGTATTAGACTGAGCAAATGCAGTGTTCTTAATTACCCGCATTAGACTGAACAAATGCAGTATTCTTAATTATCCGTATTAGACTGAGAAAATGCAGTGTTCTTAATTACCCGCATTAGACTGAACAAATGCAGTATTCTTAATTATCCGTATTAGACTGAGAAAATGCAGTGTTCTTAATTATCCGTATCAGATTAAGCAAATGCAGTGTTCTTAATTATCCGTATTAGACTAAGTAAATGCAGTGTTCTTAATCACCCACATTAGACTGAGCAAATGCAGTGTTCTTAATTATCCGTATTAGACTGAGCAAATGCAGTGTTCTTAATTACCCGCATTAGACTGAACAAATGCAGTATTCTTAATTATCCGTATTAGACTGAGAAAATGGAGTGTTCTTAATTATCCGTATCAGACTAAGCAAATGCAGTGTTCTTAATTATCCGTATTAGACTAAGCAAATGCAGTGTTCTTAATCACCCACATTAGACTGAGCAAATGCAGTGTTCTTAATTATCCGTATTAGACTGAGCAGATGCAGTGTTCTTAATTACCCGCATTAGACTGAACAAATGCAGTGTTCTTAATTACCCGCATTAGACTGAACAAATGCAGTATTCTTAATTATCCGTATTAGACTGAGAAAATGCAGTGTTCTTAATTATCCGTATCAGACTAAGCAAATGCAGTGTTCTTAATTATCCGTATTAGACTAAGCAAATGCAGTGTTCTTAATCACCCACATTAGACTGAGCAAATGCAGTGTTCTTAATTATCCGTATTAGACTGAGCAAATGCAGTGTTCTTAATTACCCGCATTAGACTGAACAAATGCAGTATTCTTAATTATCCGTATTAGACTGAGAAAATGCAGTGTTCTTAATTATCCGTATCAGACTAAGCAAATGCAGTGTTCTTAATTATCCGTATTAGACTAAGCAAATGCAGTGTTCTTAATCACCCACATTAGACTGAGCAAATGCAGTGTTCTTAATCACCCACATTAGACTGAGCAAATGCAGTGTTCTTAATTATCCGTATTAGACTGAGCAAATGCAGTGTTCTTAATTACCCGCATTAGACTGAACAAATGCAGTATTCTTAAATATCCGTATTAGACTGAGAAAATGCAGTGTTCTTAATTATCCGTATCAGACTAAGCAAATGCAGTGTTCTTAATTATCCGTATTAGACTAAGCAAATGCAGTGTTCTTAATCACCCACATTAGACTGAGCAAATGCAGTGTTCTTAATTATCCGTATTAGACTGAGCAAATGCAGTGTTCTTAATTACCCGCATTAAACTGAACAAATGCAGTATTCTTAATTATCCGTATTAGACTGAGAAAATGCAGTGTTCTTAATCACCCACATTAGACTGAGCAAATGCAGTGTTCTTAATTATCCGTATTAGACTGAGCAAATGCAGTGTTCTTAATTACCCGCATTAGACTGAACAAATGCAGTATTCTTAATTATCCGTATTAGACTGAGAAAATGCAGTGTTCTTAATTATCCGTATCAGACTAAGCAAATGCAGTGTTCTTAATTATCCGTATTAGACTAAGCAAATGCAGTGTTCTTAATCACCCTCATTAGACTGAGCAAATGCAGTGTTCTTAATCACCCACATTAGACTGAGCAAATGCAGTGTTCTTAATTATCCGTATTAGACTGAGCAAATGCAGTGTTCTTAATTACCCGCATTAGACTGAACAAATGCAGTATTCTTAAATATCCGTATTAGACTGAGAAAATGCAGTGTTCTTAATTATCCGTATCAGACTAAGCAAATGCAGTGTTCTTAATTATCCGTATTAGACTAAGCAAATGCAGTGTTCTTAATCACCCACATTAGACTGAGCAAATGCAGTGTTCTTAATTATCCGTATTAGACTGAGCAAATGCAGTGTTCTTAATTACCCGCATTAGACTGAACAAATGCAGTATTCTTAATTATCCGTATTAGACTGAGAAAATGCAGTGTTCTTAATTACCCGCATTAGACTGAACAAATGCAGTATTCTTAATTATCCGTATTAGACTAAGCAAATGCAGTGTTCTTAATCACCCACATTAGACTGAGCAAATGCAGTGTTCTTAATCACCCACATTAGACTGAGCAAATGCAGTGTTCTTAATTATCCGTATTAGACTGAGCAAATGCAGTGTTCTTAATTACCCGCATTAGACTGAACAAATGCAGTATTCTTAAATATCCGTATTAGACTGAGAAAATGCAGTGTTCTTAATTATCCGTATCAGACTAAGCAAATGCAGTGTTCTTAATTATCCGTATTAGACTAAGCAAATGCAGTGTTCTTAATCACCCACATTAGACTGAGCAAATGCAGTGTTCTTAATTATCCGTATTAGACTGAGCAAATGCAGTGTTCTTAATTACCCGCATTAGACTGAACAAATGCAGTATTCTTAATTATCCGTATTAGACTGAGAAAATGCAGTGTTCTTAATTACCCGCATTAGACTGAACAAATGCAGTATTCTTAATTATCCGTATTAGACTGAGAAAATGCAGTGTTCTTAATTATCCGTATCAGACTAAGCAAATGCAGTGTTCTTAATTATCCGTATTAGACTAAGCAAATGCAGTGTTCTTAATCACCCACATTAGACTGAGCAAATGCAGTGTTCTTAATTATCCGTATTAGACTGAGCAAATGCAGTGTTCTTAATTACCCGCATTAGACTGAACAAATGCAGTATTCTTAATTATCCGTATTAGACTGAGAAAATGCAGTGTTCTTAATTATCCGTATCAGACTAAGCAAATGCAGTGTTCTTAATTATCCGTATTAGACTAAGCAAATGCAGTGTTCTTAATCACCCACATTAGACTGAGCAAATGCAGTGTTCTTAATTATCCGTATTAGACTGAGCAAATGCAGTGTTCTTAATTACCCGCATTAGACTGAACAAATGCAGTATTCTTAATTATCCGTATTAGACTGAGAAAATGCAGTGTTCTTAATTATCCGTATCAGACTAAGCAAATGCAGTGTTCTTAATTATCCGTATTAGACTAAGCAAATGCAGTGTTCTTAATCACCCACATTAGACTGAGCAAATGCAGTGTTCTTAATTATCCGTATTAGACTGAGCAAATGCAGTGTTCTTAATTACCCGCATTAGACTGAACAAATGCAGTATTCTTAATTATCCGTATTAGACTGAGAAAATGCAGTGTTCTTAATTATCCGTATCAGACTAAGCAAATGCAGTGTTCTTAATTATTCGTATTAGACTAAGCAAATGCAGTGTTCTTAATCACCCACATTAGACTGAGCAAATGCAGTGTTCTTAATCACCCACATTAGACTGAGCAAATGCAGTGTTCTTAATTATCCGTATTAGACGGAGCAAATGCAGTGTTCTTAATTACCCGCATTAGACTGAACAAATGCAGTATTCTTAAATATCCGTATTAGACTGAGAAAATGCAGTGTTCTTAATTATCCGTATCAGACTAAGCAAATGCAGTGTTCTTAATTATCCGTATTAGACTGAGCAAATGCAGTGTTCTTAATTACCCGCATTAGACTGAACAAATGCAGTATTCTTAATTATCCGTATTAGACTGAGAAAATGCAGTGTTCTTAATTATCCGTATCAGACTAAGCAAATGCAGTGTTCTTAATTATCCGTATTAGACTAAGCAAATGCAGTGTTCTTAATCACCCACATTAGACTGAGCAAATGCAGTGTTCTTAATTATCCGTATTAGACTGAGCAAATGCAGTGTTCTTAATTACCCGCATTAGGCTGAACAAATGCAGTATTCTTAATTATCCGTATTAGACTGAGAAAATGCAGTGTTCTTAATTATCCGTATCAGACTAAGCAAATGCAGTGTTCTTAATTATCCGTATTAGACTAAGCAAATGCAGTGTTCTTAATCACCCACATTAGACTGAGCAAATGCAGTGTTCTTAATTATCCGTATTAGACTGAGCAAATGCAGTGTTCTTAATTACCCGCATTAGACTGAACAAATGCAGTATTCTTAATTATCCGTATTAGACTGAGAAAATGCAGTGTTCTTAATTATCCGTATCAGACTAAGCAAATGCAGTGTTCTTAATTATCCGTATTAGACTAAGCAAATGCAGTGTTCTTAATCACCCACATTAGACTGAGCAAATGCAGTGTTCTTAATTATCCGTATTAGACTGAGCCAATGCAGTGTTCTTAATTACCCGCATTAGACTGAACAAATGCAGTATTCTTAATTATCCGTATTAGACTGAGAAAATGCAGTGTTCTTAATTATCCGTATCAGATTAAGCAAATGCAGTGTTCTTAATTATCCGTATTAGACTAAGCAAATGCAGTGTTCTTAATCACCCACATTAGACTGAGCAAATGCAGTGTTCTTAATTATCCGTATTAGACTGAGCAAATGCAGTGTTCTTAATTACCCGCATTAGACTGAACAAATGCAGTATTCTTAATTATCCGTATTAGACTGAGAAAATGCAGTGTTCTTAATTATCCGTATCAGACTAAGCAAATGCAGTGTTCTTAATTATCCGTATTAGACTAAGCAAATGCAGTGTTCTTAATCACCCACATTAGACTGAGCAAATGCAGTGTTCTTAATCACCCACATTAGACTGAGCAAATGCAGTGTTCTTAATTATCCGTATTAGACTGAGCAAATGCAGTGTTCTTAATTACTCGCATTAGACTGAACAAATGCAGTATTCTTAAATATCCGTATTAGACTGAGAAAATGCAGTGTTCTTAATTATCCGTATCAGACTAAGCAAATGCAGTGTTCTTAATTATCCGTATTAGACTAAGCAAATGCAGTGTTCTTAATCACCCACATTAGACTGAGCAAATGCAGTGTTCTTAATTATCCGTATTAGACTGAGCAAATGCAGTGTTCTTAATTACCCGCATTAGACTGAACAAATGCAGTATTCTTAATTATCCGTATTAGACTGAGAAAATGCAGTGTTCTTAATCACCCACATTAGACTGAGCAAATGCAGTGTTCTTAATTATCCGTATTAGACTGAGCAAATGCAGTGTTCTTAATTATCCGTATTAGACTAAGCAAATGCAGTGTTCTTAATCACCCACGTTAGACTGAGCAAATGCAGTGTTCTTAATTATCCGTATTAGACTGAGCAAATGCAGTGTTCGTAATTACCCGCATTAGACTGAACAAATGCAGTATTCTTAATTACCCGCATTAGACTGAACAAATGCAGTATTCTTAATTATCCGTATTAGACTGAGAAAATGCAGTTTTCTTAATTACCCGCATTAAACTGAACAAATGCAGTATTCTTAATTATCCGTATTAGACTGAGAAAATGCAGTGTTCTTAATTATCCGTATCAGACTAAGCAAATGCAGTGTTCTTAATTATCCGTATTAGATTAAGCAAATGCAGTGTTCTTAATCACCCACATTAGACTGAGCAAATGCAGTGTTCTTAATTATCCGTATTAGACTGAGCAAATGCAGTGTTCTTAATTACCCGCATTAGACTGAACAAATGCAGTATTCTTAATTATCCGTATTAGACTGAGAAAATGCAGTGTTCTTAATTATCCGTATCAGACTAAGCAAATGCAGTGTTCTTAATTACCCGCATTAGACTGAACAAATGCAGTATTCTTAATTATCCGTATTAGACTGAGAAAATGCAGTGTTCTTAATTATCCGTATCAGACTAAGCAAATGCAGTGTTCTTAATTATCCGTATTAGACTAAGCAAATGCAGTGTTCTTAATCACCCACATTAGACTGAGCAAATGCAGTGTTCTTAATCACCCACATTAGACTGAGCAAATGCAGTGTTCTTAATTATCCGTATTAGACTGAGCAAATGCAGTGTTCTTAATTACCCGCATTAGACTGAACAAATGCAGTATTCTTAAATATCCGTATTAGACTGAGAAAATGCAGTGTTCTTAATTATCCGTATCAGACTAAGCAAATGCAGTGTTCTTAATTATCCGTATTAGACTAAGCAAATGCAGTGTTCTTAATCACCCACATTAGACTGAGCAAATGCAGTGTTCTTAATTATCGGTATTAGACTGAGCAAATGCAGTGTTCTTAATTACCCGCATTAGACTGAACAAATGCAGTATTCTTAATTATCCGTATTAGACTGAGAAAATGCAGTGTTCTTAATTACCCGCATTAGACTGAACAAATGCAGTATTCTTAATTATCCGTATTAGACTGAGAAAATGCAGTGTTCTTAATTATCCGTATCAGATTAAGCAAATGCAGTGTTCTTAATTATCCGTATTAGACTAAGTAAATGCAGTGTTCTTAATCACCCACATTAGACTGAGCAAATGCAGTGTTTTTAATTATCCGTATTAGACTGAGCAAATGCAGTGTTCTTAATTACCCGCATTAGACTGAACAAATGCAGTATTCTTAATTATCCGTATTAGACTGAGAAAATGGAGTGTTCTTAATTATCCGTATCAGACTAAGCAAATGCAGTGTTCTTAATTATCCGTATTAGACTAAGCAAATGCAGTGTTCTTAATCACCCACATTAGACTGAGCAAATGCAGTGTTCTTAATTATCCGTATTAGACTGAGCAGATGCAGTGTTCTTAATTACCCGCATTAGACTGAACAAATGCAGTGTTCTTAATTACCCGCATTAGACTGAACAAATGCAGTATTCTTAATTATCCGTATTAGACTGAGAAAATGCAGTGTTCTTAATTATCCGTATCAGACTAAGCAAATGCAGTGTTCTTAATTATCCGTATTAGACTAAGCAAATGCAGTGTTCTTAATCACCCACATTAGACTGAGCAAATGCAGTGTTCTTAATTATCCGTATTAGACTGAGCAAATGCAGTGTTCTTAATTACCCGCATTAGACTGAACAAATGCAGTATTCTTAATTATCCGTATTAGACTGAGAAAATGCAGTGTTCTTAATTATCCGTATCAGACTAAGCAAATGCAGTGTTCTTAATTATCCGTATTAGACTAAGCAAATGCAGTGTTCTTAATCACCCACATTAGACTGAGCAAATGCAGTGTTCTTAATCACCCACATTAGACTGAGCAAATGCAGTGTTCTTAATTATCCGTATTAGACTGAGCAAATGCAGTGTTCTTAATTACCCGCATTAGACTGAACAAATGCAGTATTCTTAAATATCCGTATTAGACTGAGAAAATGCAGTGTTCTTAATTATCCGTATCAGACTAAGCAAATGCAGTGTTCTTAATTATCCGTATTAGACTAAGCAAATGCAGTGTTCTTAATCACCCACATTAGACTGAGCAAATGCAGTGTTCTTAATTATCCGTATTAGACTGAGCAAATGCAGTGTTCTTAATTACCCGCATTAAACTGAACAAATGCAGTATTCTTAATTATCCGTATTAGACTGAGAAAATGCAGTGTTCTTAATCACCCACATTAGACTGAGCAAATGCAGTGTTCTTAATTATCCGTATTAGACTGAGCAAATGCAGTGTTCTTAATTACCCGCATTAGACTGAACAAATGCAGTATTCTTAATTATCCGTATTAGACTGAGAAAATGCAGTGTTCTTAATTATCCGTATCAGACTAAGCAAATGCAGTGTTCTTAATTATCCGTATTAGACTAAGCAAATGCAGTGTTCTTAATCACCCTCATTAGACTGAGCAAATGCAGTGTTCTTAATCACCCACATTAGACTGAGCAAATGCAGTGTTCTTAATTATCCGTATTAGACTGAGCAAATGCAGTGTTCTTAATTACCCGCATTAGACTGAACAAATGCAGTATTCTTAAATATCCGTATTAGACTGAGAAAATGCAGTGTTCTTAATTATCCGTATCAGACTAAGCAAATGCAGTGTTCTTAATTATCCGTATTAGACTAAGCAAATGCAGTGTTCTTAATCACCCACATTAGACTGAGCAAATGCAGTGTTCTTAATTATCCGTATTAGACTGAGCAAATGCAGTGTTCTTAATTACCCGCATTAGACTGAACAAATGCAGTATTCTTAATTATCCGTATTAGACTGAGAAAATGCAGTGTTCTTAATTACCCGCATTAGACTGAACAAATGCAGTATTCTTAATTATCCGTATTAGACTAAGCAAATGCAGTGTTCTTAATCACCCACATTAGACTGAGCAAATGCAGTGTTCTTAATCACCCACATTAGACTGAGCAAATGCAGTGTTCTTAATTATCCGTATTAGACTGAGCAAATGCAGTGTTCTTAATTACCCGCATTAGACTGAACAAATGCAGTATTCTTAAATATCCGTATTAGACTGAGAAAATGCAGTGTTCTTAATTATCCGTATCAGACTAAGCAAATGCAGTGTTCTTAATTATCCGTATTAGACTAAGCAAATGCAGTGTTCTTAATCACCCACATTAGACTGAGCAAATGCAGTGTTCTTAATTATCCGTATTAGACTGAGCAAATGCAGTGTTCTTAATTACCCGCATTAGACTGAACAAATGCAGTATTCTTAATTATCCGTATTAGACTGAGAAAATGCAGTGTTCTTAATTACCCGCATTAGACTGAACAAATGCAGTATTCTTAATTATCCGTATTAGACTGAGAAAATGCAGTGTTCTTAATTATCCGTATCAGACTAAGCAAATGCAGTGTTCTTAATTATCCGTATTAGACTAAGCAAATGCAGTGTTCTTAATCACCCACATTAGACTGAGCAAATGCAGTGTTCTTAATTATCCGTATTATACTGAGCAAATGCAGTGTTCTTAATTACCCGCATTAGACTGAACAAATGCAGTATTCTTAATTATCCGTATTAGACTGAGAAAATGCAGTGTTCTTAATTATCCGTATCAGACTAAGCAAATGCAGTGTTCTTAATTATCCGTATTAGACTAAGCAAATGCAGTGTTCTTAATCACCCACATTAGACTGAGCAAATGCAGTGTTCTTAATTATCCGTATTAGACTGAGCAAATGCAGTGTTCTTAATTACCCACATTAGACTGAACAAATGCAGTATTCTTAATTATCCGTATTAGACTGAGAAAATGCAGTGTTCTTAATTATCCGTATCAGACTAAGCAAATGCAGTGTTCTTAATTATCCGTATTAGACTAAGCAAATGCAGTGTTCTTAATCACCCACATTAGACTGAGCAAATGCAGTGTTCTTAATTATCCGTATTAGACTGAGCAAATGCAGTGTTCTTAATTACCCGCATTAGACTGAACAAATGCAGTATTCTTAATTATCCGTATTAGACTGAGAAAATGCAGTGTTCTTAATTATCCGTATCAGACTAAGCAAATGCAGTGTTCTTAATTATCCGTATTAGACTAAGCAAATGCAGTGTTCTTAATCACCCACATTAGACTGAGCAAATGCAGTGTTCTTAATTATCCGTATTAGACTGAGCAAATGCAGTGTTCTTAATTACCCGCATTAGGCTGAACAAATGCAGTATTCTTAATTATCCGTATTAGACTGAGAAAATGCAGTGTTCTTAATTATCCGTATCAGACTAAGCAAATGCAGTGTTCTTAATTATCCGTATTAGACTAAGCAAATGCAGTGTTCTTAATCACCCACATTAGACTGAGCAAATGCAGTGTTCTTAATTATCCGTATTAGACTGAGCAAATGCAGTGTTCTTAATTACCCGCATTAGACTGAACAAATGCAGTATTCTTAATTATCCGTATTAGACTGAGAAAATGCAGTGTTCTTAATTATCCGTATCAGACTAAGCAAATGCAGTGTTCTTAATTATCCGTATTAGACTAAGCAAATGCAGTGTTCTTAATCACCCACATTAGACTGAGCAAATGCAGTGTTCTTAATTATCCGTATTAGACTGAGCAAATGCAGTGTTCTTAATTACCCGCATTAGACTGAACAAATGCAGTATTCTTAATTATCCGTATTAGACTGAGAAAATGCAGTGTTCTTAATTATCCGTATCAGATTAAGCAAATGCAGTGTTCTTAATTATCCGTATTAGACTAAGCAAATGCAGTGTTCTTAATCACCCACATTAGACTGAGCAAATGCAGTGTTCTTAATTATCCGTATTAGACTGAGCAAATGCAGTGTTCTTAATTACCCGCATTAGACTGAACAAATGCAGTATTCTTAATTATCCGTATTAGACTGAGAAAATGCAGTGTTCTTAATTATCCGTATCAGACTAAGCAAATGCAGTGTTCTTAATTATCCGTATTAGACTAAGCAAATGCAGTGTTCTTAATCACCCACATTAGACTGAGCAAATGCAGTGTTCTTAATCACCCACATTAGACTGAGGAAATGCAGTGTTCTTAATTATCCGTATTAGACTGAGCAAATGCAGTGTTCTTAATTACCCGCATTAGACTGAACAAATGCAGTATTCTTAAATATCCGTATTAGACTGAGAAAATGCAGTGTTCTTAATTATCCGTATCAGACTAAGCAAATGCAGTGTTCTTAATTATCCGTATTAGACTAAGCAAATGCAGTGTTCTTAATCACCCACATTAGACTGAGCAAATGCAGTGTTCTTAATTATCCGTATTAGACTGAGCAAATGCAGTGTTCTTAATTACCCGCATTAGACTGAACAAATGCAGTATTCTTAATTATCCGTATTAGACTGAGAAAATGCAGTGTTCTTAATCACCCACATTAGACTGAGCAAATGCAGTGTTCTTAATTATCCGTATTAGACTGAGCAAATGCAGTGTTCTTAATTATCCGTATTAGACTAAGCAAATGCAGTGTTCTTAATCACCCACGTTAGACTGAGCAAATGCAGTGTTCTTAATTATCCGTATTAGACTGAGCAAATGCAGTGTTCGTAATTACCCGCATTAGACTGAACAAATGCAGTATTCTTAATTACCCGCATTAGACTGAACAAATGCAGTATTCTTAATTATCCGTATTAGACTGAGAAAATGCAGTGTTCTTAATTACCCGCATTAGACTGAACAAATGCAGTATTCTTAATTATCCGTATTAGACTGAGAAAATGCAGTGTTCTTAATTATCCGTATCAGACTAAGCAAATGCAGTGTTCTTAATTATCCGTATTAGACTAAGCAAATGCAGTGTTCTTAATCACCCACATTAGACTGAGCAAATTCAGTGTTCTTAATTATCCGTATTAGACTGAGCAAATGCAGTGTTCTTAATTACCCGCATTAGACTGAACAAATGCAGTATTCTTAATTATCCGTATTAGACTGAGAAAATGCAGTGTTCTTAATTATCCGTATCAGACTAAGCAAATGCAGTGTTCTTAATTATCCGTATTAGACTAAGCAAATGCAGTGTTCTTAATCACCCACATTAGACTGAGCAAATGCAGTGTTCTTAATTATCCGTATTAGACTGAGCAAATGCAGTTTTCTTAATTACCCGCATTAAACTGAACAAATGCAGTATTCTTAATTATCCGTATTAGACTGAGAAAATGCAGTGTTCTTAATTATCCGTATCAGACTAAGCAAATGCAGTGTTCTTAATTATCCGTATTAGACTAAGCAAATGCAGTGTTCTTAATCACCCACATTAGACTGAGCAAATGCAGTGTTCTTAATTATCCGTATTAGACTGAACAAATGCAGTGTTCTTAATTACCCGCATTAGACTGAACAAATGCAGTATTCTTAATTATCCGTATTAGACTGAGAAAATGCAGTGTTCTTAATTATCCGTATCAGACTAAGCAAATGCAGTGTTCTTAATTATCCGTATTAGACTAAGCAAATGCAGTGTTCTTAATCACCCACATTAGACTGAGCAAATGCAGTGTTCTTAATTATCCGTATTAGACTGAGCAAATGCAGTGTTCTTAATTACCCGCATTAGACTGAACAAATGCAGTATTCTTAATTATCCGTATTAGACTGAGAAAATGCAGTGTTCTTAATTATCCGTATCAGACTAAGCAAATGCAGTGTTCTTAATTATCCGTATTAGACTAAGCAAATGCAGTGTTCTTAATCACCCACATTAGACTGAGCAAATGCAGTGTTCTTAATTATCCGTATTAGACTGAGCAAATGCAGTGTTCTTAATTACCCGCATTAGACTGAACAAATGCAGTATTCTTAATTATCCGTATTAGACTGAGAAAATGCAGTGTTCTTAATTATCCGTATCAGACTAAGCAAATGCAGTGTTCTTAATTATCCGTATTAGACTAAGCAAATGCAGTGTTCTTAATCACCCACATTAGACTGAGCAAATGCAGTGTTCTTAATTATCCGTATTAGACTGAGGAAATGCAGTGTTCTTAATTACCCGCATTAGGCTGAACAAATGCAGTATTCTTAATTATCCGTATTAGACTGAGAAAATGCAGTGTTCTTAATTATCCGTATCAGACTAAGCAAATGCAGTGTTCTTAATTATCCGTATTAGACTAAGCAAATGCAGTGTTCTTAATCACCCACATTAGACTGAGCAAATGCAGTGTTCTTAATTATCCGTATTAGACTGAGGAAATGCAGTGTTCTTAATTACCCGCATTAGGCTGAACAAATGCAGTATTCTTAATTATCCGTATTAGACTGAGAAAATGCAGTGTTCTTAATTATCCGTATCAGACTAAGCAAATGCAGTGTTCTTAATTATCCGTATTAGACTAAGCAAATGCAGTGTTCTTAATCACCCACATTAGACTGAGCAAATGCAGTGTTCTTAATTATCCGTATTAGACTGAGCAAATGCAGTGTTCTTAATTACCCGCATTAGGCTGAACAAATGCAGTATTCTTAATTATCCGTATTAGACTGAGAAAATGCAGTGTTCTTAATTATCCGTATCAGACTAAGCAAATGCAGTGTTCTTAATTATCCGTATTAGACTAAGCAAATGCAGTGTTCTTAATCACCCACATTAGACTGAGCAAATGCAGTGTTCTTAATTATCCGTATTAGACTGAGCAAATGCAGTGTTCTTAATTACCCGCATTAGACTGAACAAATGCAGTATTCTTAATTATCCGTATTAGACTGAGAAAATGCAGTGTTCTTAATTATCCGTATCAGACTAAGCAAATGCAGTGTTCTTAATTATCCGTATTAGACTAAGCAAATGCAGTGTTCTTAATCACCCACATTAGACTGAGCAAATGCAGTGTTCTTAATTATCCGTATTAGACTGAGCAAATGCAGTGTTCTTAATTACCCGCATTAGACTGAACAAATGCAGTATTCTTAATTATCCGTATTAGACTGAGAAAATGCAGTGTTCTTAATTATCCGTATCAGATTAAGCAAATGCAGTGTTCTTAATTATCCGTATTAGACTAAGCAAATGCAGTGTTCTTAATCACCCACATTAGACTGAGCAAATGCAGTGTTCTTAATTATCCGTATTAGACTGAGCAAATGCAGTGTTCTTAATTACCCGCATTAGACTGAACAAATGCAGTATTCTTAATTATCCGTATTAGACTGAGAAAATGCAGTGTTCTTAATTATCCGTATCAGACTAAGCAAATGCAGTGTTCTTAATTATCCGTATTAGACTAAGCAAATGCAGTGTTCTTAATCACCCACATTAGACTGAGCAAATGCAGTGTTCTTAATCACCCACATTAGACTGAGGAAATGCAGTGTTCTTAATTATCCGTATTAGACTGAGCAAATGCAGTGTTCTTAATTACCCGCATTAGACTGAACAAATGCAGTATTCTTAAATATCCGTATTAGACTGAGAAAATGCAGTGTTCTTAATTATCCGTATCAGACTAAGCAAATGCAGTGTTCTTAATTATCCGTATTAGACTAAGCAAATGCAGTGTTCTTAATCACCCACATTAGACTGAGCAAATGCAGTGTTCTTAATTATCCGTATTAGACTGAGCAAATGCAGTGTTCTTAATTACCCGCATTAGACTGAACAAATGCAGTATTCTTAATTATCCGTATTAGACTGAGAAAATGCAGTGTTCTTAATCACCCACATTAGACTGAGCAAATGCAGTGTTCTTAATTATCCGTATTAGACTGAGCAAACGCAGTGTTCTTAATTATCCGTATTAGACTAAGCAAATGCAGTGTTCTTAATCACCCACGTTAGACTGAGCAAATGCAGTGTTCTTAATTATCCGTATTAGACTGAGCAAATGCAGTGTTCGTAATTACCCGCATTAGACTGAACAAATGCAGTATTCTTAATTACCCGCATTAGACTGAACAAATGCAGTATTCTTAATTATCCGTATTAGACTGAGAAAATGCAGTGTTCTTAATTACCCGCATTAGACTGAACAAATGCAGTATTCTTAATTATCCGTATTTGACTGAGAAAATGCAGTGTTCTTAATTATCCGTATCAGACTAAGCAAATGCAGTGTTCTTAATTATCCGTATTAGACTAAGCAAATGCAGTGTTCTTAATCACCCACATTAGACTGAGCAAATTCAGTGTTCTTAATTATCCGTATTAGACTGAGCAAATGCAGTGTTCTTAATTACCCGCATTAGACTGAACAAATGCAGTATTCTTAATTATCCGTATTAGACTGAGAAAATGCAGTGTTCTTAATTATCCGTATCAGACTAAGCAAATGCAGTGTTCTTAATTATCCGTATTAGACTAAGCAAATGCAGTGTTCTTAATCACCCACATTAGACTGAGCAAATGCAGTGTTCTTAATTATCCGTATTAGACTGAGCAAATGCAGTTTTCTTAATTACCCGCATTAAACTGAACAAATGCAGTATTCTTAATTATCCGTATTAGACTGAGAAAATGCAGTGTTCTTAATTATCCGTATCAGACTAAGCAAATGCAGTGTTCTTAATTATCCGTATTAGACTAAGCAAATGCAGTGTTCTTAATCACCCACATTAGACTGAGCAAATGCAGTGTTCTTAATTATCCGTATTAGACTGAACAAATGCAGTGTTCTTAATTACCCGCATTAGACTGAACAAATGCAGTATTCTTAATTATCCGTATTAGACTGAGAAAATGCAGTGTTCTTAATTATCCGTATCAGACTAAGCAAATGCAGTGTTCTTAATTATCCGTATTAGACTAAGCAAATGCAGTGTTCTTAATCACCCACATTAGACTGAGCAAATGCAGTGTTCTTAATTATCCGTATTAGACTGAGCAAATGCAGTGTTCTTAATTACCCGCATTAGACTGAACAAATGCAGTATTCTTAATTATCCGTATTAGACTGAGAAAATGCAGTGTTCTTAATTATCCGTATCAGACTAAGCAAATGCAGTGTTCTTAATTATCCGTATTAGACTAAGCAAATGCAGTGTTCTTAATCACCCACATTAGACTGAGCAAATGCAGTGTTCTTAATTATCCGTATTAGACTGAGCAAATGCAGTGTTCTTAATTACCCGCATTAGACTGAACAAATGCAGTATTCTTAATTATCCGTATTAGACTGAGAAAATGCAGTGTTCTTAATTATCCGTATCAGACTAAGCAAATGCAGTGTTCTTAATTATCCGTATTAGACTAAGCAAATGCAGTGTTCTTAATCACCCACATTAGACTGAGCAAATGCAGTGTTCTTAATTATCCGTATTAGACTGAGGAAATGCAGTGTTCTTAATTACCCGCATTAGGCTGAACAAATGCAGTATTCTTAATTATCCGTATTAGACTGAGAAAATGCAGTGTTCTTAATTATCCGTATCAGACTAAGCAAATGCAGTGTTCTTAATTATCCGTATTAGACTAAGCAAATGCAGTGTTCTTAATCACCCACATTAGACTGAGCAAATGCAGTGTTCTTAATTATCCGTATTAGACTGAGGAAATGCAGTGTTCTTAATTACCCGCATTAGGCTGAACAAATGCAGTATTCTTAATTATCCGTATTAGACTGAGAAAATGCAGTGTTCTTAATTATCCGTATCAGACTAAGCAAATGCAGTGTTCTTAATTATCCGTATTAGACTAAGCAAATGCAGTGTTCTTAATCACCCACATTAGACTGAACAAATGCAGTATTCTTAATTATCCGTATTAGACTGAGAAAATGCAGTGTTCTTAATTATCCGTATCAGACTAAGCAAATGCAGTGTTCTTAATTATCCGTATTAGACTAAGCAAATGCAGTGTTCTTAATCACCCACATTAGACTGAGCAAATGCAGTGTTCTTAATTATCCGTATTAGACTGAGCAAATGCAGTGTTCTTAATTACCCGCATTAACCTGAACAAATGCAGTATTCTTAATTATCCGTATTAGACTGAGAAAATGCAGTGTTCTTAATTATCCGTATCAGACTAAGCAAATGCAGTGTTCTTAATTATCCGTATTAGACTAAGCAAATGCAGTGTTCTTAATCACCCACATTAGACTGAGCAAATGCAGTGTTCTTAATTATCCGTATTAGACTGAGCAAATGCAGTGTTCTTAATTACCCGCATTAGACTGAACAAATGCAGTATTTTTAATTATCCGTATTAGACTGAGAAAATGCAGTGTTCTTAATTATCCGTATCTGACTAAGCAAATGCAGTGTTCTTAATTATCCGTATTAGACTAAGCAAATGCAGTGTTCTTAATCACCCACATTAGACTGAGCAAATGCAGTGTTCTTAATTATCCGTATTAGACTGAGCAAATGCAGTGTTTTTAATTACCCGCATTAGACTGAACAAATGCAGTATTCTTAATTATCCGTATTAGACTGAGAAAATGCAGTGTTCTTAATTATCCGTATCAGACTAAGCAAATGCAGTGTTCTTAATTATCCGTATTAGACTAAGCAAATGCAGTGTTCTTAATCACCCACATTAGACTGAGCAAATGCAGTGTTCTTAATTATCCGTATTACACTGAGCAAATGCAGTGTTCTTAATTACCCGCATTAGACTGAACAAATGCAGTATTCTTAATTATCCGTATTAAACTGAGAAAATGCAGTGTTCTTAATTATCCGTATCAGACTAAGCAAATGCAGTGTTCTTAATTATCCGTATTAGACTAAGCAAATGCAGTGTTCTTAATCACCCACATTAGACTGAGCAAATGCAGTGTTCTTAATTATCCGTATTAGACTGAGCAAATGCAGTGTTCTTAATTACCCGCATTAGACTGAACAAATGCAGTATTCTTAATTATCCGTATTAGACTGAGAAAATGCAGTGTTCTTAATTATCCGTATCAGACTAAGCAAATGCAGTGTTCTTAATTATCCGTATTAGACTAAGCAAATGCAGTGTTCTTAATCACCCACATTAGACTGAGCAAATGCAGTGTTCTTAATTATCCGTATTAGACTGAGCAAATGCAGTGTTCTTAATTACCCGCATTAGACTGAACAAATGCAGTATTCTTAATTATCCGTATTAGACTGAGAAAATGCAGTGTTCTTAATTATCCGTATCAGACTAAGCAAATGCAGTGTTCTTAATTATCCGTATTAGACTAAGCAAATGCAGTGTTCTTAATCACCCACATTAGACTGAGCAAATGCAGTGTTCTTAATTATCCGTATTAGACTGAGCAAATGCAGCGTTCTTAATTACCCGCATTAGACTGAACAAATGCAGTATTCTTAATTATCCGTATTAGACTGAGAAAATGCAGTGTTCTTAATTACCCGCATTAGACTGAACAAATGCAGTATTCTTAATTATCCGTATTAGACTAAGCAAATGCAGTGTTCTTAATTATCCGTATTAGACTGAGAAAATGCAGTGTTCTTAATTATCCGTATCAGACTAAGCAAATGCAGTGTTCTTAATTATCCGTATTAGACTGAGAAAATGCAGTGTTCTTAATTATCCGTATCAGACTAAGCAAATGCAGTGTTCTTAATTATCCGTATTAGACTAAGCAAATGCAGTGTTCTTAATCACCCACATTAGACTGAGAAAATGCAGTGTTCTTAATTACCCGCATTAGACTGAACAAATGCAGTGTTCTTAATTATCCGTATCAGACTAAGCAAATGCAGTGTTCTTAATTATCCGTATTAGACTGAGAAAATGCAGTGTTCTTAATTATCCGTATCAGACTAAGCAAATGCAGTGTTCTTAATTATCCGTATTAGACTGAGAAAATGCAGTGTTCTTAATTATCCGTATCAGACTAAGAAAATGCAGTGTTCTTAATTATCCGTATTAGACTAAGCAAATGCAGTGTTCTTAATCACCCACATTAGACTGAGCAAATGCAGTGTTCTTAATTATCCGTATTAGACTGAGCAAATACAGTGTTCTTAATTACCCGCATTAGACTGAACAAATGCAGTATTCTTAATTATCCGTATTAGACTGAGAAAATGCAGTATTCTTAATTATCCGTATCAGACTAAGCAAATGCAGTGTTCTTAATTATCCGTATTAGACTAAGCAAATGCAGTGTTCTTAATCACCCACATTAGACTGAGCAAATGCAGTGTTCTTAATTATCCGTATTAGACTGAGCAAATGCAGTGTTCTTAAATTACCCGCATTAGACTGAACAAATGCAGTATTCTTAATTATCCGTATTAGACTGAGAAAATGCAGTGTTCTTAATTATCCGTATCAGACTAAGCAAATGCAGTGTTCTTAATTATCCGTATTAGACTAAGCAAATGCAGTGTTCTTAATCACCCACATTAGACTGAGCAAATGCAGTGTTCTTAATTATCCGTATTAGACTGAGCAAATGCAGTGTTCTTAATTACCCGCATTAGACTTAACAAATGCAGTATTCTTAATTATCCGTATTAGACTGAGAAAATGCAGTGTTCTTAATTATCCGTATCAGACTAAGCAAATGCAGTGTTCTTAATTATCCGTATTAGACTAAGCAAATGCAGTGTTCTTAATCACCCACATTAGACTGAGCAAATGCAGTGTTCTTAATTATCCGTATTAGACTGAGCAAATGCAGTGTTCTTAATTACCCGCATTAGACTGAACAAATGCAGTATTTTTAATTATCCGTATTAGACTGAGAAAATGCAGTGTTCTTAATTATCCGTATCTGACTAAGCAAATGCAGTGTTCTTAATTATCCGTATTAGACTAAGCAAATGCAGTGTTCTTAATCACCCACATTAGACTGAGCAAATGCAGTGTTCTTAATTATCCGTATTAGACTGAGCAAATGCAGTGTTTTTAATTACCCGCATTAGACTGAACAAATGCAGTATTCTTAATTATCCGTATTAGACTGAGAAAATGCAGTGTTCTTAATTATCCGTATCAGACTAAGCAAATGCAGTGTTCTTAATTATCCGTATTAGACTAAGCAAATGCAGTGTTCTTAATCACCCACATTAGACTGAGCAAATGCAGTGTTCTTAATTATCCGTATTACACTGAGCAAATGCAGTGTTCTTAATTACCCGCATTAGACTGAACAAATGCAGTATTCTTAATTATCCGTATTAAACTGAGAAAATGCAGTGTTCTTAATTATCCGTATCAGACTAAGCAAATGCAGTGTTCTTAATTATCCGTATTAGACTAAGCAAATGCAGTGTTCTTAATCACCCACATTAGACTGAGCAAATGCAGTGTTCTTAATTATCCGTATTAGACTGAGCAAATGCAGTGTTCTTAATTACCCGCATTAGACTGAACAAATGCAGTATTCTTAATTATCCGTATTAGACTGAGAAAATGCAGTGTTCTTAATTATCCGTATCAGACTAAGCAAATGCAGTGTTCTTAATTATCCGTATTAGACTAAGCAAATGCAGTGTTCTTAATCACCCACATTAGACTGAGCAAATGCAGTGTTCTTAATTATCCGTATTAGACTGAGCAAATGCAGTGTTCTTAATTACCCGCATTAGACTGAACAAATGCAGTATTCTTAATTATCCGTATTAGACTGAGAAAATGCAGTGTTCTTAATTATCCGTATCAGACTAAGCAAATGCAGTGTTCTTAATTATCCGTATTAGACTAAGCAAATGCAGTGTTCTTAATCACCCACATTAGACTGAGCAAATGCAGTGTTCTTAATTATCCGTATTAGACTGAGCAAATGCAGCGTTCTTAATTACCCGCATTAGACTGAACAAATGCAGTATTCTTAATTATCCGTATTAGACTGAGAAAATGCAGTGTTCTTAATTACCCGCATTAGACTGAACAAATGCAGTATTCTTAATTATCCGTATTAGACTAAGCAAATGCAGTGTTCTTAATTATCCGTATTAGACTGAGAAAATGCAGTGTTCTTAATTATCCGTATCAGACTAAGCAAATGCAGTGTTCTTAATTATCCGTATTAGACTGAGAAAATGCAGTGTTCTTAATTATCCGTATCAGACTAAGCAAATGCAGTGTTCTTAATTATCCGTATTAGACTAAGCAAATGCAGTGTTCTTAATCACCCACATTAGACTGAGAAAATGCAGTGTTCTTAATTACCCGCATTAGACTGAACAAATGCAGTGTTCTTAATTATCCGTATCAGACTAAGCAAATGCAGTGTTCTTAATTATCCGTATTAGACTGAGAAAATGCAGTGTTCTTAATTATCCGTATCAGACTAAGCAAATGCAGTGTTCTTAATTATCCGTATTAGACTGAGAAAATGCAGTGTTCTTAATTATCCGTATCAGACTAAGAAAATGCAGTGTTCTTAATTATCCGTATTAGACTAAGCAAATGCAGTGTTCTTAATCACCCACATTAGACTGAGCAAATGCAGTGTTCTTAATTATCCGTATTAGACTGAGCAAATGCAGTGTTCTTAATTACCCGCATTAGACTGAACAAATGCAGTATTCTTAATTATCCGTATTAGACTGAGAAAATGCAGTGTTCTTAATTATCCGTATCAGACTAAGCAAATGCAGTGTTCTTAATTATCCGTATTAGACTAAGCAAATGCAGTGTTCTTAATCACCCACATTAGACTGAGCAAATGCAGTGTTCTTAATTATCCGTATTAGACTGAGCAAATACAGTGTTCTTAATTACCCGCATTAGACTGAACAAATGCAGTATTCTTAATTATCCGTATTAGACTGAGAAAATGCAGTGTTCTTAATTATCCGTATCAGACTAAGCAAATGCAGTGTTCTTAATTATCCGTATTAGACTAAGCAAATGCAGTGTTCTTAATCACCCACATTAGACTGAGCAAATGCAGTGTTCTTAATTATCCGTATTAGACTGAGCAAATGCAGTGTTCTTAAATTACCCGCATTAGACTGAACAAATGCAGTATTCTTAATTATCCGTATTAGACTGAGAAAATGCAGTGTTCTTAATTATCCGTATCAGACTAAGCAAATGCAGTGTTCTTAATTATCCGTATTAGACTAAGCAAATGCAGTGTTCTTAATCACCCACATTAGACTGAGCAAATGCAGTGTTCTTAATTATCCGTATTAGACTGAGCAAATGCAGTGTTCTTAATTACCCGCATTAGACTTAACAAATGCAGTATTCTTAATTATCCGTATTAGACTGAGAAAATGCAGTGTTCTTAATTATCCGTATCAGACTAAGCAAATGCAGTGTTCTTAATTATCCGTATTAGACTGAGAAAATGCAGTGTTCTTAATTATCCGTATCAGACTGAGAAAATGCAGTGTTCTTAATTATCCGTATCAGACTAAGCAAATGCAGTGTTCTTAATTATCCGTATTAGACTGAGAAAATGCAGTGTTCTTAATTATCCGTATCAGACTAAGCAAATGCAGTGTTCTTAATTATCCGTATTAGACTGAGAAAATGCAGTGTTCTTAATTATCCGTATCAGACTAAGCAAATGCAGTGTTCTTAATTATCCGTATTAGACTGAGCAAATGCAGTGTTCTTAATTACCCGCATTAGACTGAGAAAATGCAGTGTTCTTAATTACCGCCATTAGACTGAGTAAATGAAAAATTCTTAATTATCTGTGTCAGACTGAGCAAATGCAGTAGTCTTAATTACTCACATTAGACTGAGCAAATGCAGTATTCTTAATTTTCCGTATCAGACTGAGCGAATGTAGTATTCTTAATTACTCGTATTAGACTGGGCAAATGCAGTATTCTTAATTATCCGTATCAGACTAAGCAAATGCAGTGTTCTTAATTATCCGTATTAGACTGAGAAAATGCAGTGTTCTTAATTATCCGTATCAGACTAAGAAAATGCAGTGTTCTTAATTATCCGTATTAGACTAAGCAAATGCAGTGTTCTTAATCACCCACATTAGACTGAGCAAATGCAGTGTTCTTAATTATCCGTATTAGACTGAGCAAATGCAGTGTTCTTAATTACCCGCATTAGACTGAACAAATGCAGTATTTTTAATTATCCGTATTAGACTGAGAAAATGCAGTGTTCTTAATTATCCGTATCAGACTAAGCAAATGCAGTGTTCTTAATTATCCGTATTAGACTGAGCAAATGCAGTGTTCTTAATTACCCGCATTAGACTGAGAAAATGCAGTGTTCTTAATTACCGCCATTAGACTGAGTAAATGAAAAATTCTTAATTATCTGTGTCAGACTGAGCAAATGCAGTAGTCTTAATTACTCACATTAGACTGAGCAAATGCAGTATTCTTAATTTTCCGTATCAGACTGAGCGAATGTAGTATTCTTAATTACTCGTATTAGACTGAGCAAATGCAGTGTTCTTAATTACCCGCATTAACCTGAACAAATGCAGTATTCTTAATTATCCGTATTAGACTGAGAAAATGCAGTGTTCTTAATTATCCGTATCAGACTAAGCAAATGCAGTGTTCTTAATTATCCGTATTAGACTAAGCAAATGCAGTGTTCTTAATCACCCACATTAGACTGAGCAAATGCAGTGTTCTTAATTATCCGTATTAGACTGAGCAAATGCAGTGTTCTTAATTACCCGCATTAGACTGAACAAATGCAGTATTTTTAATTATCCGTATTAGACTGAGAAAATGCAGTGTTCTTAATTATCCGTATCTGACTAAGCAAATGCAGTGTTCTTAATTATCCGTATTAGACTAAGCAAATGCAGTGTTCTTAATCACCCACATTAGACTGAGCAAATGCAGTGTTCTTAATTATCCGTATTAGACTGAGCAAATGCAGTGTTTTTAATTACCCGCATTAGACTGAACAAATGCAGTATTCTTAATTATCCGTATTAGACTGAGAAAATGCAGTGTTCTTAATTATCCGTATCAGACTAAGCAAATGCAGTGTTCTTAATTATCCGTATTAGACTAAGCAAATGCAGTGTTCTTAATCACCCACATTAGACTGAGCAAATGCAGTGTTCTTAATTATCCGTATTACACTGAGCAAATGCAGTGTTCTTAATTACCCGCATTAGACTGAACAAATGCAGTATTCTTAATTATCCGTATTAAACTGAGAAAATGCAGTGTTCTTAATTATCCGTATCAGACTAAGCAAATGCAGTGTTCTTAATTATCCGTATTAGACTAAGCAAATGCAGTGTTCTTAATCACCCACATTAGACTGAGCAAATGCAGTGTTCTTAATTATCCGTATTAGACTGAGCAAATGCAGTGTTCTTAATTACCCGCATTAGACTGAACAAATGCAGTATTCTTAATTATCCGTATTAGACTGAGAAAATGCAGTGTTCTTAATTATCCGTATCAGACTAAGCAAATGCAGTGTTCTTAATTATCCGTATTAGACTAAGCAAATGCAGTGTTCTTAATCACCCACATTAGACTGAGCAAATGCAGTGTTCTTAATTATCCGTATTAGACTGAGCAAATGCAGTGTTCTTAATTACCCGCATTAGACTGAACAAATGCAGTATTCTTAATTATCCGTATTAGACTGAGAAAATGCAGTGTTCTTAATTATCCGTATCAGACTAAGCAAATGCAGTGTTCTTAATTATCCGTATTAGACTAAGCAAATGCAGTGTTCTTAATCACCCACATTAGACTGAGCAAATGCAGTGTTCTTAATTATCCGTATTAGACTGAGCAAATGCAGCGTTCTTAATTACCCGCATTAGACTGAACAAATGCAGTATTCTTAATTATCCGTATTAGACTGAGAAAATGCAGTGTTCTTAATTACCCGCATTAGACTGAACAAATGCAGTATTCTTAATTATCCGTATTAGACTAAGCAAATGCAGTGTTCTTAATTATCCGTATTAGACTGAGAAAATGCAGTGTTCTTAATTATCCGTATCAGACTAAGCAAATGCAGTGTTCTTAATTATCCGTATTAGACTGAGAAAATGCAGTGTTCTTAATTATCCGTATCAGACTAAGCAAATGCAGTGTTCTTAATTATCCGTATTAGACTAAGCAAATGCAGTGTTCTTAATCACCCACATTAGACTGAGAAAATGCAGTGTTCTTAATTACCCGCATTAGACTGAACAAATGCAGTGTTCTTAATTATCCGTATCAGACTAAGCAAATGCAGTGTTCTTAATTATCCGTATTAGACTGAGAAAATGCAGTGTTCTTAATTATCCGTATCAGACTAAGCAAATGCAGTGTTCTTAATTATCCGTATTAGACTGAGAAAATGCAGTGTTCTTAATTATCCGTATCAGACTAAGAAAATGCAGTGTTCTTAATTATCCGTATTAGACTAAGCAAATGCAGTGTTCTTAATCACCCACATTAGACTGAGCAAATGCAGTGTTCTTAATTATCCGTATTAGACTGAGCAAATGCAGTGTTCTTAATTACCCGCATTAGACTGAACAAATGCAGTATTCTTAATTATCCGTATTAGACTGAGAAAATGCAGTGTTCTTAATTATCCGTATCAGACTAAGCAAATGCAGTGTTCTTAATTATCCGTATTAGACTAAGCAAATGCAGTGTTCTTAATCACCCACATTAGACTGAGCAAATGCAGTGTTCCTAATTATCCGTATTAGACTGAGCAAATGCAGTGTTCTTAATTACCCGCATTAGACTGAACAAATGCAGTATTCTTAATTATCCGTATTAGACTGAGAAAATGCAGTGTTCTTAATTATCCGTATCAGACTAAGCAAATGCAGTGTTCTTAATTATCCGTATTAGACTAAGCAAATGCAGTGTTCTTAATCACCCACATTAGACTGAGCAAATGCAGTGTTCTTAATTATCCGTATTAGACTGAGCAAATACAGTGTTCTTAATTACCCGCATTAGACTGAACAAATGCAGTATTCTTAATTATCCGTATTAGACTGAGAAAATGCAGTGTTCTTAATTATCCGTATCAGACTAAGCAAATGCAGTGTTCTTAATTATCCGTATTAGACTAAGCAAATGCAGTGTTCTTAATCACCCACATTAGACTGAGCAAATGCAGTGTTCTTAATTATCCGTATTAGACTGAGCAAATGCAGTGTTCTTAAATTACCCGCATTAGACTGAACAAATGCAGTATTCTTAATTATCCGTATTAGACTGAGAAAATGCAGTGTTCTTAATTATCCGTATCAGACTAAGCAAATGCAGTGTTCTTAATTATCCGTATTAGACTAAGCAAATGCAGTGTTCTTAATCACCCACATTAGACTGAGCAAATGCAGTGTTCTTAATTATCCGTATTAGACTGAGCAAATGCAGTGTTCTTAATTACCCGCATTAGACTTAACAAATGCAGTATTCTTAATTATCCGTATTAGACTGAGAAAATGCAGTGTTCTTAATTATCCGTATCAGACTAAGCAAATGCAGTGTTCTTAATTATCCGTATTAGACTGAGAAAATGCAGTGTTCTTAATTATCCGTATCAGACTGAGAAAATGCAGTGTTCTTAATTATCCGTATCAGACTAAGCAAATGCAGTGTTCTTAATTATCCGTATTAGACTGAGAAAATGCAGTGTTCTTAATTATCCGTATCAGACTAAGCAAATGCAGTGTTCTTAATTATCCGTATTAGACTGAGAAAATGCAGTGTTCTTAATTATCCGTATCAGACTAAGCAAATGCAGTGTTCTTAATTATCCGTATTAGACTGAGCAAATGCAGTGTTCTTAATTACCCGCATTAGACTGAGAAAATGCAGTGTTCTTAATTACCGCCATTAGACTGAGTAAATGAAAAATTCTTAATTATCTGTGTCAGACTGAGCAAATGCAGTAGTCTTAATTACTCACATTAGACTGAGCAAATGCAGTATTCTTAATTTTCCGTATCAGACTGAGCGAATGTAGTATTCTTAATTACTCGTATTAGACTGGGCAAATGCAGTATTCTTAATTATCCGTATTAGACTAAGCAAATGCAGTGTTCTTAATTACCCGCATTGGACTGAACAAATGCAGTATTCTTAATTACCCGCATTAGACTTAGCAAATGCAGTATTCTTAATTATCCGTATTAGAATGAGCAAATGAAAAGATGAAATGTAGAGAACTGTGAAAAAGTTTGATTCTATTTATATTAAAAACTGAAAATGTTTGATGTTTTGCTGTAGCAATAACGATCCCTGTAAGTGTCCATTGGATAGTTACCGAACCATTTGAAAAATCTAAAAACAACATAAAAGTTATTCTGTTTTTAGATATTTGGTGATTCTGCTGTTGAATTTTGCTTCTCGTTAAGTATGAACAACGTGATGTTTAATAAGTAAAGTTAAAATACAAAACGTTAATAATAAAAAGGAAAAAAAAATGTATGCCAACATTTAACACTGCATCGGGAATTCTAAATACTATGTGCTGCTGTGCTATTTTTAATTTTTTCCTGAATTTGCTGTTGAATTGCATAACGAATATATATATATATTTCGCATATAACGCGAAAAAAACGAGGCCTAAGAATAAAGGATACTTACATATTAACGCAACCATCTTGGCGAGGTTTGGAGATTTTTGCAAAAGAAAAACGTGATTCGGTGAATTTTGCGATTGCAGTTTACAATGTATATGGTTACCTAAAGAACTGTTATGCTCATTTTTGACTTAGTTTGGCGACTTCTGAAGATTTGGCGACTTTTTCTAATGTGATTGCGATAATACATAAGTGCCTAATAAAACTAAAAAGACAAAAAAAATTCGGTTGGCAGGAGTGAGTGCAACAGCAGATTGGTAGACTGCGAACTAAGCGAAAGCATAAGAAACCTTTCAATGTGACTGTTAAAATCTGAAACATTTCAGATTTAAAAAAAAAAAAAAATTATTTATTTATTTAAATCTCACAAAGCACGTTCTAACGGATGGTGCATTTTTTCCCCAGAGTTCTTCTTCTCCAGAGCCCCAAATGCTCGCCAACCAGTACATCAACATGCCGGCCGCGCTGCTCAACACGCTGAAAAGGGAGAAGAAGCCTTTCACTTACACCCCCGGCGGTGTGAATTTGTCCGAGGTGCTTAACGCCCGGCTGCAGAAGCGACTCGAGAGGAAGAAGAGGTATTCCGAAGAACACATGAACGAGAAGAAAGAGAGTTCGAACCCCGTCGACAGCTTGCCCAAGTTCGAGCCACCGAAGCAAGTGATCGTGATGCCCACTTATAATTCGCCCTTGGATATGTACTCTATGGAGAACGCTCTAGAGGCCCTCGAAGTTCAAGCGGAACTGGTGGCTGCAGATAAGAGGTAAAACACGACTTGTTAACTTGTTTATGAAATGCAATGCGACTTGTTTATGAAATGCAATTGTTTATTTCAATTCAATATCTGTCGGCTGTAATATCAAACTCGAGAAATTTAATTTTGCAGTATCCCTAAAATCCAAAAACCAAGTTTTTCAATTTTCAAAGGGGTAAGTCACTGGCTTCTAAAGAGAAATGTTCAGGTTTAAGAAAAAGGGTGGGGACTGTCTCAGTGGGAGTTTTTTTAGTTGATCCTCGTCATAAAATTACCACCATCTTTGTGCAAGTCGATAGTGGCCTCAAAATCAGGAACCTTTGCAAAAACCAATTTTTAATCCAAAAATAACAACTTTTAACCCTTTGTTGCATCATGTACACTCTAGTAGACAAAAGTTTAAATTTGTTTGTTCTTCTGTAAATGCCTTAACAGATTCCATTCCTGTGTTTACTCATTCTATATTATTAGAACTTTCAACTGTCGATCATAGATGGTTGTACAGCATCAAAGTAAAGCATTGCTGTTTGGAAAATGGTTACTACTTCTGTTTCCAAGTTAGTACAATTTCTCATAGTAAACATTACATAATATTGCTTACGTTTCCTTAGACTGCCATTTTTGATTCATAATGAGTCATTTTAGATATTTTATTTTAAATGTCACTTTGAGAAAATTGAGGAGTGGGCGGATAAAGATCTACCGATAAGAGTGAATTGAAACCCAAACGGACTGCTTATCAAGCCAAAGCACCACTGGAAATGTTTATGTTTGGCAAGGAATTTCTAGAACATTTGACGTTTGAATCCAATAGGTACAGGTTACAAAATCGTAGTAAAATGAATTCAGTCACAGTCGACGAAATAAAGGTATTTTGGAGGATCTGTATTTATATGTCAGTTGTAGATTTACAACAACCCAAAAAACAAGTTTTCAATTTTTAAGGAGGTAATTCGTCGGCTTCTAAAAAGAAGTGTTCAGGTTTAAAAAATGGAAAAAAAAAATCTTCTTAATGGAATTTTTTCTCCCAATGGCGGCCTATAACGGCATTGGCGACTACTAAGGCCAGAACTGGTGGTGGCCATTTTATTGCGGAGGCACCTAATAGGCGGCCACCGTAGCCTGCTATGAAGGGACTGACAATTTTACATCCAATGCCTTCTTCGGGATTCGAGCCTGGGCCCGCTGGTGTCGCAGGTCAGGCTCCCCTAACCACAATGGTATATCTATATCTGGGTCGGAAGCCAACTCAGAGGTTTACCTCCCCTAACCACTCTACCGTCTCGGCAGCTCTCAATAAGCTGTTTCTTTAGTTGATCCTCGTCACAAAATTACCACCATCTTTGTGCAAATCGGCGCAAGGTCCGATCTCAAAATCAGAAGCCCTAAGTCTAGTGACCTCAAAATCAGAAGATTTTAGGAAGGCCAGTTTTTAACCTGAAAATAACTTTCTTACAGATGTCGCGATTGTAATACATTGGTTTTCATTATGCAAGCAAGGTTTCAGTTTGATACTGTGATTAGTAAAGTAAACGAAAATTATTATTTGCATACTAATGGCTCAGCATAATAAAGTCAGGCATCTTAATGGTGACTGCAGATATATTTTTTTTTTTAGTTATTAAGCTGTTTAATTGTAATACTGTAGAATTAAACACCCCAGGGGATTCTTGCGAAGTACTGGCTAGGACCTTGTCAGGAGATATATGTCTCTTCACTTGTTTTGGGAACATACTGTATCCTGAATAAGAACAGTTAACTTACTGAAGCTCTGTTCCAGATCGTGTGGAGTAGACGACACAAGCAGGAAGGGTATACGAAACCCTTTATTCTCTACTTTGCAGGTACTCCCGAACTTCGGGATACAGAGACCAACCACTTGTGGTCTGAACGTAAAAATATAAAACTACTAACTAAAAGCTAATTTTAAATTAGATACAAATGCCTAGCACTAAGACTGGCCTTTATTTAAAAGAGTACGTATGTAGTACGCCGAGCTTCTGAAATTACAATACGTGTACATATATCAAGAGGGCTAAGCCTCTGGCCTTAAAGGCAAACAGCAACCGAGTGAAAAACTCGTAAGACTGCAGTGGCAAGCGGCTCGCTTCCCTAAATCTCCTTCTCTCTCTTGGCAAAAAGCCACAACTTAAATACTTGGGCGTTAGCAAGACAATTTACATAAACAAGTTAAAGCATTTAATTCTGGCCGGAAGTAGAAACTAAGAAGTGATAGTACAGTTTTAAAATAAAAATAAACGTTAGTAAAACTTAGGATTAAGACACAATAACACGCCGAATAAATACTAATTCCGAAGTCAAACAACAAAAATCAGCGTTATATTTTCAAAATTTTCACAGGACTAGTTTCGATGGTTTTTACCGAACCACCATCCTCAGCTGCAAAACCGCAAATGAACAAGATAGGAAATAATGATTAGATAAGATAAGAAAGCCTGGACAAGAATAAGCAAGTGGCACCATCTGTTGGTGAAACCAGAACTAAAACAATAAACAGAACTAAACATTGTTTTAGTTCTGGTTTCACCAACAGATGGCGCCACTTGCTTATTCTTGTTCATTTGCGGTTTTGCAGCTGAGGATGGTGGTTCGGTAAAAACCATCGAAACTAGTCCTGCGAAAATTTTGAAAATATAACGCTGATTTTTGTTGTTTGACTTCGGAATTACTAAAACTTAGGATCCTTACAACATGTCTCAATGACGGGGGTATATGATCAGTCTTCACAGGACTAGAACCTCCGTTCGTTCGGGGGATGTTTCAGGCTCGACAGGGACCGTACTAGTACTGTCTTGTACCAGTACCCTACTTGTACCCCCTTGACTGTGGGTTCGTAACATTGTTAGATAGTATGGCTGTCCTTAGGGGCTTGGTTCCCTTTTGTTCACTCTGCGGGACCGACATTTCCGACGGAACTCCATCAGCTTTTTTTGAAGTTCTGACCGGGGTAGCACACGGTTGCAGTGTTATTGTCGTCTGGTGGGGACAGCGGGGGATTCGCCCGCTCGAATGGTCTCCGGAGTATGGATGCTGATTCCTGAAAGGACAAACTGCTAATGCAGGAGTCCCTCCCTGGTAGTCTATATGTAAAATTAAATATTCATCCAAGAGAGTGCCTTAAGTTTCTGCAATACACATCTAAAATGCGAATGAACTGACTGTGAACCCAGAAATCAAACCACAAAACAAAAGTGTACATGTTCCAACGTACTAAACTTGATCGTGACCTTTGAACTACTAGTGCACACAATTCAACGAACTGAACTTTGAACCCTAGACTACATATGCATAAACATGCACAATACCAAAGCACCAACTTCATAAATATGTAATTCTCTCAATGCACACTGCTTTTTGTATTTTGTACTTTGTATTCTCATATTGTATTTTGTACTCTGTTAGCATTTCAAATTATGGATTTAATTTAATTACTATGCTTATTTGCATAACCAATTCTCAGTACCCTGTCAAATTATCTTTCTGTGCACAATTACCATGCGCCCACAAATGAAATGTAACCTATTGTAACTATTATCCTATTATGCAAAATGCAGCCTTTTAATAGTATCCAACAAAGATCCAAAGCTTGGCACTGATGTGCCCATGGGGGTGCAGTTCTCTAGTTAGTTAGTATATGCGGGTTATACCATTTTTATCAATGACGATGTCGTGGTGTCCCATATACTTGTTACTGTAATTCTTAAATTAAATAGCTGCTCTACCTAAATCAAATCAGATTTTGCAGTGAAAAATTCAGGAATCTTGCGTAGTTATTGTGAATTTTTGATGAATTTCTGTGATTGCGTTTAAGTACCTCAAAATGTGAATTATATCTAATTGTGAAGATACAGATTCAACTATGAAAAAATCAGCCAGCACAGAAACTTAACGCATGGACAACAGAGATGCTTTATATTTCACGATGTTAAGTTAAGGTTGACGAGAATAAGTAGGGAGGAGGGAATTAGTGATTCAAAACGATGTTCCTTTTTTGGGAGGAGCTACAGTTTCTCAAACAAACCCCACCTTGTGGTTACAAAAGTGATACGAGTGTCCCTGGGAAATGACAGCAAGTATGTGGCTTGTGGCAATAAAGCAAGTATCTCCTTGAAGAAGGAATATCTTGTGACACGAAAGACTTCGTGACAATAACTTGTATGTGGCTAAACACTGAAACGGTTTGTGACCAAATTTTCAGCTGATTTCAATCATACTTGCAACCAAAATCCGAGGTACACATCTACATGTTATAGCAGTCCTATATATAAAATTTCAACGTTCTGAGGCTACTCGTTTTTGAGTTATCCGAGATACATACATACGTACGTACGTACGTACGTACAGACGCCACGAAAAAATCTCTTTAGAATTCATTTTAAATCAGTTTTATAATTTTTCGTGAGAAAAGAGTCCTTTATTCTGTCCTTACGTACAGATGACTAGCTAAAACATCGTTTAATTGCATTCGATAGCGGTCAAAATGGATATTTTCTCTGAAATATGATACCCGAAATTTTTCGTGGTTACAATACATCATTTACTTCGTACAAGGAAGTAACAAGCAGAAAGTTTTTAGTTTTATTTTAAGTCGAATTTTTGTTTTCCAAACAGTCAATATTTATTTTCATGAATGGCAACTGTTTTGATTTATGAAATAAAGTGAAGCATTTTTATGTTTTCTTTCGTGGTTTTGAATTCTTTGCATATATATTTTAATTTTTCAAAAACTTTTAATGTTAAACTCTTTTGTGAAGTGTCAGGCTGTAACGGGAAGTTTTCGTGCTGCGAATAATTATTTTAAGGTGGATTTAGAAATTTATTCATTAATTAAATACTGATTCAGTCAATCATTTCTGATATTTTTAGAGTGATATAAAAAACAACTCATTCACTTTGATCATTTTTAGTCTTTCTGCTCCTTCCCGCTCCGCGACTCTGCCACGAAACCACACCTTCCGCTTCCAAGACACAGATTACGATTCCGCTCGAGGTGTCGCACAGTCCAAGGCTTTCAGAGTGCTGCAGATTATCACGGACACCGAGGAAGAGCCCTCTAGCAAAGGTCAGTGATCACTTCAATGTTTTATTTCCGAAATAAAGTGCTACTAATTTTGTATATAGATGTATGACTTTAGTGCAATTATATGTAAAATCCTTGTATTTTGCTGCATAATGTAACGTGAAAACGCTTAGAAAGAAGCTAAGCCGGAAAACTACGAATACAGGGGCAAGTCCGTTTAACATTGTGTAAATGGGTATGTCAGTAATTTGGCGAGAAATCGCCAAACTTGGTGACCATTTGGCGACGTTTTGATTAGGTCCCTGTATCATCATGATGAAACTGAATAAATGTAATTGACCACTATGTTAGCTGTTCATTTTTATGTGAGACAATACACGACCACCTGGCTGATGATTATCTGGAAAGCGAGGATATTACAAATGGATTGGCCAGCAAAATCTCCTGATCGTAAGCCTAATGAACATGCTTAGGATGCTCTTGGGAAGCCTATAGCGATAAGTCAATACCCACCTAGATCTGCTCAGGAGTTAAAAACTGCTGTGGCAGGGGTGCGAGTGCCACTTCCATAGGCAGTCCTAAACTCTCTTATTAACAGTATGGCTACGTGTTGTGCATGCTGACTGTGTCAGAAGCGCCATCTTTCAAACTTGAGTGTGGACAACATTGGAGTCTTGGCCATGACTCATGCTAATGAATGGCATTTTCATTGTTGTTTTGTAAACGTAAGTGTCATACAATAAGCAATATCCATACCTAATTTCATTTACCTCTATCCAATATTTCTCGAGATATTTGTGGCAAAGTAGAGGCGCCATCTTTCAACCTCGAGTCTGGACAGCATTGGAGTCTTGGCCATGACTCATGCTAATGAATGGAATTTTCATTGTTGTTTTGTAAACGTAATTATCATACAGTAAGCAATACCCATACCTAATTTCATTTACCTCTATCCAATATTTCTCGAGATATTTGTGGCAAAGTCGAGGCGCCATCTTTCAACCTCGAGTCTGAACAACATTGGAGTCTTGGCATTGACTCATGCTAATGAATGTCATTTTCATTGTTGTTTTGTAAACGTAAGTGTCATACAATAAGCAATACCCATACCTAATTTCATTTACCTCTATGCAATATTTCTCGATACATTTGTGGCAAAGTAGAGGCGCCATCTTTCAACCTCGAGTGTGGACAACACTGGAGTCTTGGCCATGACTCATACTAATGAATAGCATTTTCATTGTTGTTTTGTACACATAATTGTCATACAATAAACTATATCCATACCTATGTTCATTTACCTCTATGCAATATTTCTCGAGACATTTGTGGCAAAGTAAAGGCGCCATCTTTCAACCTCGAGTGTGGACAACATGGGTGTCTTGGCCATGACTCATACTTATGAATGGCATTTTCATTGTTGTTTTGTACACGTAATTGTCATACAATAAGCTATATCCATACCTAAGTTCATTTATCTCTATCCAATATTTCACGAGATATTTGGGGCAAAGTATTCCATCTCTTAATTTTGTCCACCAGCATACTTTAGTAATCATCCTCTTCAAGCTGAACGACGAAATGACCATCTTGAAAACGTTTCGGCAGTAGTACCATATTTCCTCGCGTATTTCGCGAAATTCTTCCCTTAGCTTTTTTTGGCGCTAGATTACAAAAATTTTTTATATACTCACATAATTTTCCCCCTTCTTGTTTTGCATATAGTTTACTTTTACTATTTGTATGTTATGTTTCTCGCAGTGTGTAATAACGATGTCACCTAGACCCACCCGATTTTTTCATGCTCGTAGTCCTCCTCTCGCGAACGTAGCATCTCGAAGCGCAAATTTTGAATTTAAATGAAGCGCAAAATTTCTTTATGGTTTATTTCATATTTTATACAAATTTAACGAAATTTCGTTTAATAAATTATAAATTTTAAAGCGGGAATAATACCGTTCGAAATAAAATATTTTTATCTCCGACGTGCCAGACTATTTTTATTAGACAAAAAGTAAAATATTTATTTATCTTTCAATTTTAACGTAAAAATAGGCTATTTGAAAGGAACATATTGCAACTGCCTCAAATAGGATACTTTTTATCTCCATGGACCAACGTGCTGCCATTCTGTAAAACGTAAGATATTTAACTTTTAAACTGAACCTTTCTGTTACTGATTAAAGTAACCAAATGATTGTAAAGTAGTAAATGCAGCTCCTAAAAGTATTTAAACTACGAGATGACTAATTAGAATTAATATTTTTGTGAAATGACATTAGCTGGAGTCATTAAAATCAGTATATGTTTTTTCTTTTCTATGGTAATTCTTTTAGGCAGTCGGTCGCTCGAGTGAGTAGTTTTCAAAGAAATAATATAGCGAATATTAAAAAAAAAGTGTTCGGTTCCTAACACTTATATCAGGAATCGTAAAAATATGCTGTTTTTAAATGTTTTGTGATTTTTCTCTTGAATTTTATGTGGCATCAGGGAGAAAAAGCGATGCTTAGTAATTAAGCTTAAAAAACAAAAAACATTTTTTTTAATTAAAGAAATAAAATCTGAAAGCCTTTCAAATTTTATCTTGCGCCCAAAAGTGCTTTTTTTTTTCTCCATTTACAGATACAGACATGTTGCGAGAGCATTTGGGCTAACGCCACTTTGGGCTAAAAATATTTAAAAACAGCATATCTTTAGAATTTCCTATAGACAGTAAATAAAATGTTTTATTTCCTACAGTGTTGCTACTGCTCGCTTTGAAATTGTTGAGTTTTTCTAATCAAAAATTCTTTAAAGTTTTACAAAGAATGAAACAGAAAATAAAACAGATTCAAAGTTCAGGCTTCATGTTCGGATGGAGGACTATGTTATTCAAAATTTGATGACTCAAGGTACCGTTGCTTTTTCCAAGTGCCAGAAACATACATACATTCATAAATATTCTTCATTATTTAGCTTCTTTAAGTATAATACAGAGCGATAATATTTGGTGGCAATGATTTAAAAAGTGATACATCGTATTAAAGTGATTTAGTCCAAACTGTTGTTTTGAGACTAATATCCCTTCTAGGCTAACGATCCTTTGGACTATTAAGAAATTTTTAAAAAATTCTGAAAGCTTTCAGATTTTATATTACGCCCAAAAGGGCATTTTTTAACGTTTTTTATGTTACCTTCATTTGTTAAATATTATGTTCTTCGCATTTACACAACATATAATTAAATTCAACAGCAATATCACAAGATATTTAAAAACAGCATATCTTTAGAATTTCCGATACACAGCCTCGGGCGCTGGAGACAAAAATGCTTTCTTCCCTACAGTGTTGCCATAACTCGCTTTGAAATCGTCGAGTTTGTTAATCAAAAATTAATTAAAGTTTCAAAAAGTTTGAAATAGATATTAAAACAAATTTGAAATTCAAAATTCGGGCTTCCGAGTGCCCATGTTCGGTTGGAGAACTACGATATTAAAAATTTGTTGGCTTAAAAAAATATTTATTTATCTTTCAATTTTAACATAAAAATAGGCTATTTGAAAGGAACATATTGCAACTGCCTCAAATAGGATACTTTTTATCTCCATGGACCAACGTGCTGCCATTCTGTAAAACATACGATATTTAACTTTTAAACTGAACCTTTCTGTTACTGATTAAAGTAACCAAATGATTGTAAAGCAGTAAATGCAGCTCCTAAAAGTATTTAAATTACGAGATGACTAATTAGAAATAATTAATGCAGGTGCAGGGCAGGTGCAGGGCCCCTAGGCCGATATCGAATGCAAGCAGGCGACGTGCGGTCCCCTCGGACACTACAGACACGTATACGACCACCAGAATACCGTTGTTTTTTCATAATGCTAGAAATATTCATGCAGATTCTTCATTATTTAGTTTCTTTAAATAGAATACATGACGATAATATTTGGTGGCAACAGTTTGAAAAAGTGAATCAACGCAGAAAGTGAAGCGACGCAGAAAGTGAAGCGACGCAAAATGTCGTTTTGAGACTTATAGCTGTTTGGGGTAAAAATGGTGCTTTCAAAAGAGATTCCAAAAGCAGATTGTTAACCTGCGATGCTCTGGGTCCTTAATAAAGTGCTTAAGAAATCCTCTGATCAGACATTAAAAATCTGAATTCTTTCAGACTTTCTCTCTCCCTTTATTATTTAATTTAATTCTAACAGAAATCTTTTTCAAATGGTAATATGCTTTTGTATTACTGGATAACTGAATATTTTCAGTAACTCACACTCAAAAACGATATGCAGACACCAACGCTCGAGCTTTCAAAATTCAGATTCTTTATCTGAGTTAAGGGGACTCATACACCTTAAACCCCATGGGATGTTCGAATAGGTGACTGTTGCAAGAATTGGGATAACTTATTTATTTTAAAAGCAATTACTACAAACTTTTTAAAGCTGACTACATAATATAGCTGCTTTCTGAAATAGTCATCAGAAAGTTTGTGTTGCCACAAATCTTTTTATAATTTAATCAGCTTTGTGACAGCATTTTTCGTCATGTTTCCACCTTGCGCGCACAGTTTAAAATATTCTGCTGCATAATTTAATTCCATATTTAATATATAGCTTTTATAACACTTAGAAATTACTGTGAACCTAAAATTCTAAAAATTTCATGTTAAATTTTTATTTTATTTGGAGTTGAGTTTATAAAATATATTTTATTAAAAAAATTTGTAATGTTTTCGTCCATAAAATTTTTCAGTATTAAAATATTTATCAGACTTTTGGTTCAGTTAGAAAATAGTGCCCATATAAAGAATTCCATCCAATTTCAAGTATGTACCATTAGCCATTTTTAAAATATCATGCGCGCAACGTGAAAACATGGCGAAATATTTTGTCACAAAGGGGTTTAAATTACAAAAATATTTGTGGCAACACAAACTTTCTGGTTACTATTTTCCAAAGCAGGTGTATTATGTAGTCAGCTGTAAAAAGTTGGAAGTAATTGCTTTTAAAATAAATAAAATATCCCAATTCTGGCAACAGTCACATATTCGAAGATCAAAAGGGGTTTAAGGTGTATGAGTCCCCTTAAGATTTCGCTTTATTTAATGGTAAAGACTTGGTTTTTATGATTTGGTAAGTAATGTTTGTGGTTTGGTAAGTAATGTTTGTGGTTTGGTAAGCGTAAGTAATGTTTTTACCTATTGAGCAGCAACAAAAATCTTCTCTGAAACACTGGATTACAATCTGAAATATTGTTTTGTATTTAGTATTTGATAGCATTTGATTTGTTTAAGTTAGTTATTGCATTTATTGTTCATGTTGTTTGATATTGTAATGTAATGTTTATGCCACAGTCGTAAGTTTAGCTTCCTGTCCAGGGATTGTACTGCCCGGGACGTGCAGTCCTTGGGAAGGGGGCAGTGTTACGAATTTGGTATTTAAAAAGCTAATGTTAGTTTAATTATAAATTAAATGGTTTTATTTCTCGCGCAGTGCAGCGCGTGACGAATATTAAAAGAAAGCTAAGCCGGAAAATTGAAAATACAAGAGCGCGTGCATTAAATAAATAAATATCTCTTTTTGATTTCGAGAAAGTACTGGAAAATTCTAGCGCGTGATTTTAAAATCTTATAAAAGGAGGAAAACATCTCAGTTTGTAGTAGTTGCTTTGCTGTTGTTTAGAAAACTGCCGTTGTTGATTATAGCGAATTCGCGGATTAGCGTTCTTTAGCTGTTTTGAATTACGTTCTATTGTACATTTGAGTAGTTAAAAGATAACTACTATGAGATATTGTAATACTGCGTGATAATTTGAGAAAATTTAAGCATTTTTGTTGTGATAATAATAAATTTTTGTTCATTTTTCATCGGACTTGTGCATTCATTTCATAACGAACCCGTACGTACGCAACAATATGATTCAGGATAAAAGAAGTCCTGGCCGACCATAAAAGCTATCCAATGGAATAAAGTGAATTATCGTTCGAAATATTAAAAAAAATCCAAGAATGAGTGTTTCTAAAGTTACTGCTGATTTACAAGCATTATATGGAGTAATTGTTAAACCTGAGACTATTAGAAGAGTAATTCGATCTGCTGGATATCACGGTAGAGCAGCCAGGAAAAAATTCTTCGTAAGTGAAAAGAAAAGAAAACTCAGACTGGCTTTCACAAAATCCAACATAAATAAGAATTCTGATTACTGGAATGAAGTTATATTTCCTGATGAGAGTAAATTTAATATATTTGGTTCTGACAGTAGAATCTTGGTGTGAAGAAAACCCAGGGAAGAATTTCGAAAACAGAACTTGGTGCCAACAGTAAAACATGGTGGAGGAGGAGTTATTGTATGAGGGTGTATGTCGTCCGCTGGAGTTGGTACTCTTTTTTTTTATTGACAGTATAATGACATTTTAAATCAAAATTTGAAATCTTCAGCGCGAAAATTGAACCTTCATAACGATTTTAAGTTCTACCAGGACAATGACCCCACGCACACTGCTTTGAACATTAGACTCTGGCTGCTGTATAACTGTCCTGAAATAATAAAAACACCACCACAATCTCCAGACTTAAGTCCCATGCAGACTATTGGCAAGAAATGGAATCAAGAATTCGCAAACACACCATTTCTTCAAAACAACAATTAAAATCGGTGCTTCAAGAAGAATGGGGTAAAATCATTCCAAAAATTAAAAAAAAAAAAAAAAAATAGTCGAAACCATCCCAAGAAGATTAAATTATGTTTTAAAAGTAAAAGGATATCCAACAAAATATTAAAACCTTTTAAAAAGTAAAATGTTTGGATAAATATTTGATGGAAAAGTAAGTGTCCCATCACTTATGTGAGCCATTTTTTGCTCTGTTCTAAACAATTGTATTTTTATTAAATTAATATTTTAATATTTTGAGAAAATGTATGTTATGTAATAATTGTTACTAAATTTAAGTATGAAACACACCCACAAAAAATTTTTACATGTTTTTTTAATTAATTTTATTACAGTTTCCTTTTGTAAAGCACAAGTGTCCTATCACTTTTTTGAGACACTGTACTAATAATAAACACACAAAAAATGTAGTGTAAACGTTTAATATTCTTAGGTAGAGGAAAGAGTAGATAACGACTACGTGCCAATTTAAAAAATAGCGCTATCTGTTACAAAGGAAGAATATGAGCTGCTTATGGGTGATATATATTATATATATATTTTTTTTTGAGTCGTAGTTCATGGTTTTAAAACGAGATCGTTGTTCTTTGATCTGTTTAATATTGTAGGAAAAGTGTGAGCAGTTTTGGATCTTCTGATGGTTTAGATATTGGTATGAAATGCGCTTTTCCTTAAAAATCAGGGGACGCTGGCCGTTTCTCTAACAGACTTTACAGAATTTATGCAGATTCGTCTTTATAGTACGTTCCTTTTATGCGGAAGACGTAAAGCAAGGATGGACAGAGCACTGCTTTATATAATACGATTTTGTTGTGAAGAGGTAGACTGCTGTATTTTCAAAGAGCTCTTAAGTTAGCCATGGGAATATTAAATTTATATATGAGTTTGTTAATGTGTGTTTATTATTAAATATGATGTTTAGATGTGTGTCTTCTCGCTACCAATGTGTTTCTTTTTCAAATAATGTGGGAGTAAATAGTAGATCAAGCAGAGCCGTAGCTAGGGCTTCCAGGGCCCGGGGACAATTGAAGATTTCGCACCCTCCTAATATTTGCCAAAAATGGAAAACATTTCATTATAAAATTTCTTAATGTCAGTTTGGCGCCCCCTGGATACTGCACCCGGCGACAGATGTTCCCCTTTGACCCCACTCCTAGCTACGCCCCTGAGATCAAGTGAGTGACCTTCGAAAAATAGAACTAATTTTGATTTAGGAAAAAAAACCTTTTCTTAACCTCCTGTTACTTTTTGAAATAAAGCGCACCATTATGTAATGCATTATAAATTAAACGAAAAATCAAGAAAATACATTAGAGTGTATTAGGTTCAGTTTTATTTTGAATATAAATGAATAACCGGAACTGAATTTTAGTTGCTTAATGTAGTAACAAATAAATTTAACTTACATTTTTTGTTGCTGCAAAAAGTCTCGGTTTTGGGCTGAATTTTTATAGTATTACTTTTATATTAATTTTTTTTCAGATACTGAAATTAATAATTCATAAATTTTAAGTAATCCTGTCAATGCATTAGCCAATTTACTAAATGTTAAAACAATAACTTTTCAGAGAAGCTATACCCCTACTGATTAGAAGAAATGCTGTGCTGCAGCAGATCTGCATATATATATTTAAAATATATATATATATATATATTTTTCCAGATAAAACCTCGAAGCATCAAGACGAGATGAGATTCACTGGCATTCGTGAAAGCAAAGAAATTCCCTCGAAATTCTTCCACAACTTGCAGAAGATCACCGGCACGGCGGAAGACGAAGAAGAACAAAAGAATACTGAGATGAATAAAGTTGGTAAGATTCACTTTTTGTTTACTAAATTATCGGGGTGCTTAAATACGTGTCAAGTACGACAGAATAGTATAGCTGATTCCGAAATATAGGGATTTTTGGCGTTAGAAATCTCTTAACAAAAAGTCCCTTGCAAAATTTTCAAAGCATTACCTTGTATTACGTTACCATACATTTATAATCCAATCATCGCGCTGGCAAACTTTCCCAATGCAATTTCCCGCACTAGTGAGTATGTTACTGTGAAAGACCGAAATTGCAGAATGTCAACTTTCACCGGAGAATATCAGCATTCACCAAATACGTCGGTGAAAGACCGAATATTTCACTACATTCTTGTATATTCGAACCCTCACCGGTGGATGTCGAAAATCACAGATATGCTCTGGTGAAAGTCGAAAAGAGAGGTCATAAAGTGCCATAATAGTTTAAGTTGTTGCAATAAATAAGAATTTGAATCACATAATTTAGTAAGTTTTTTATGACTGTTATTTTATTTTCTCATTTAGAACGTACTGTATTATTAAGTAAGTTTTTAACTTCTATTATTTTCCTTTCTCATGTTGAATGTATTGTGTGTTTTAGATTCTCATGTTCTTAAGCTCTTATTTCAAGCCTCAAGTGCGTTTATTCGCGACTGAATGACGGAGAAGAAAATATTATATTGTTATATGTTTAACATTCACCATTAGTACATGGTGAATGTCGACATTGACCGGTGTAAGTCAGAAATAAGAGTATTTGGAAAATATTTCGGACATACACCAAGAGACTATGTGAATGTTGACATTCACCGGTGAAAGTCGACATTCTCCAGATTTCGGTGTTTCACCGTAACAAGTGTACGTAAAAAGGTTAGCAGACACCAATGGGCTTGTCGGGACCGGTTTCTTTGTTCATTTTAACCATGTGACTAAATTATTGTACTGCCACCCGCCGGTGACGATGGGTTCATCATCAATGCATCTGGTTACCATGGGCTCGCAGTCAAAGAACCGTCAGCATATTTCATAAGTTCACATCTATATCGCCACCGAGAGAGTGTCTTCTAGAATGGACCAATGCGGTCCTATTAATATATCTGTCACTTCACATGACCTTTGACACGCTTTAGGCAAGATGGTTGAAAATGTTTTGCAACGCAATTTCTTCTACAAAACAATTAAAGCATCGTGAACATCTCGTGAAGATTTTCAGTGCGTTAGTTATTGGAGTTACATTCAAATATAAGCATAATTATGTATGTAAATGGCAGAAGTCTTAGAATTTTCAGTCTATATGAAAATGATGTTCTATAATAATAGCCAATGCACAGTTTTATTCAAAGCGAACTTTCCTAATTTGCATTCCTGCACTGCTGCGCATTAAAATTTCAACACCACGAAGGAAAGCAAATACAAAAAAGATACGTATTGCACGTAAACAGTATGGCATGAAGACAAAATGATTAAGTGAGCAGTTTAACGGCCCTTACCCGGTTAGGCAGGGACTCAAAATGGACTTGGATGACAGAAACGGGTATCTCATTCCGTGCTGCTTCAAATCTATGCCACACTTTATCAACCGTATTAGCTGGAGAGGGATGCCGGCCACTCTTCCAGAAACCTATGACCACATGTTTCCAATGAGTGATAGACCTGGAGATTGTGTAGTTTAGAGCATCAGTGGAATACCCTGTGTAAAGAGGAAGGTCAGAACAGGACGTTCAACATGTAGTCTTGCATTATCTTGTTCGAACATGGCGTCTGGGGGCCTCGAAGATAGGGCACAACCACTGGAGATACGATGTCAGAAATGTACCCATCTGTGTTCAAATTACCGTCGATCCCAACTAGAGATGTGCGTGTCGTGTACCCAATGGGTGCCCAAATTATCACACCAGGTGCAGGGCCCCTAGGCCGATATCGAATGCAAGCAGGCGACGTGCGGTCTCCGGGACACTACAGACACGTATACGACCACCAGAATACCGCAGGTAGAACCGCAACTCGTTGGAAAAGGCGATATTGTGCCACTCCTCCACCCAGCTTGTCATTTGGTGCACCAGAGTCGCCGTCTCGTCAATGGAGGCCGAAGTAATGGTCACCCTGCTGTTAATTCACGCTGCTGCGAACGTTGACGTACCTTACGAGCGGATACTGGACGGATGTCTTAGCAAAGGAGGCAACAATGAGTAATGATATTGAAACTGTCGATGTTCAAGCCTCCATGAGAAGATGCATTAACATTATGAAGTGTGACATTGTAGATAAATGGCGGACTCAATGGGAAAACTCTGCTAAAAATAATATGTTCATGAAGATTTTTGTTCCTAAGGAAAATATGAATATTAACAATGACATTGACTTGAATCAGTTAATTACAGGTCATGGGAGATTTCCCTTTTATCTGAAAAGATTCCATGTTCAAGATAATGATTTATGTAAAGTATGTACAAAAGTAGGAGACAATGTTCACTTTATTACAGAATGTAAGTTAACCAGATGCATTGATGGAGCGAACATAGATTTTATGAAAAATGGTTTACTTAGGGCAAGAGCAATAGCGCATAAAATTATGAATATTATTAACAACAATAAATACACGAATCACACAAAGCCATTGGCATTGTGTGATTCGTGTATTTGTATAGTTGTGTAGTGATTTTTGTAGTCCGCATATAGTCATAGGGCAAACTTTGTTTTGCAAGGTGGACCGGGCTGCGCCCTAACAAAACAAAACAAAACTGGGCGTGCTGCAAACACGCCCATTTCCTAACTAATAGTCTGTGATGCGGTCGTACTGTTTTGGAGGGCTTAGCTCGCAATATGTCTGTCCTCTCTGGTGTTAGTCATGGGAGGGCCTTGAGATCCTGCATGCCGTTTACTATGACCCTCAGCAATCCATTGATTCCATATTCGCATGACAGTGGTTGGATGTCGACCAGTTACGATCGGCGATATCACGGAACGATAATTTACACTTTCGATGGGCAACGATCCTACTACCTCTATCGGATTTCGAATCTTACTGATTTGAAGCATAATACGATATTCTGAGTTAACGCCACCCTTACAAAGCACTTTACGAATGAGAATTTTCTTTTATTTAGTACTTCAGATGTCGTTTCTCTCTCTTGCCTCATCTAACTGCGCTGCAATACTAATCATTTGCATATCCAAGCCTCTTCTTCCTTTCATATGATTTTGACATTAGTCAGATCATCCTGCTGGCCATTAAAATTACAGTATTTCACATTAAAGTCACATTCACAGTGTTCAACAGTATTTCACATTAATTACTGTTCACTCTTAAACGTATTGTCTGCACGAGGAATAACCTTCAAACAGAATAAATTTATCTTATTCACAACAAATATATTTAATTTATTCATATATAACTTTCAGATCGATCATTCACAGTATATATTTCAAATCTTGGACTTTCAAAATCAAAGGAAGGAAGCATTGAGATAAGAAAATACTAGTTTCATCGTAACACTTCCAATTATTCTAAGCTCAATAAAAAATTAATTAACACCTGATTAATTAATTATTCAGGTCTATTGTTTAATGCAATTTTAATGCATCTCTCTTAAAATATGTCCAACTGCATAATAACAAAATCATCAACATTTGCATAATTATTCTAATTAATAAAAGACATTTTTGATGTCTCCTGATTGGAGATGTGCTATTCCCTTGCGAACTAATTCAAAGAAGTGGTTCACTTAACTGAACGAACGAGCAATGATTCGTCAAAAAAGAGCTGTATCTCTTTTTAGAGTTCACCAACCCAGAGCTCCTGTTGAAAGCGTGTCACTGAAGTCAGTTTCATTTTAAAGAAGAAAAGAATGTTTATCCTTTCATATTACCATTTCCCAACTTTTTAAACAGTTTTTTTTTTTTTTTTTTTTTTTTTTTTTTTTTTTTGTGCCAGAATTCTGTTGTTTATTCTGCGCAGAAATGAGTTTCGATAGAATCTCAAATTACACTTGAAAGAAATCAGCCCGGGGAGTTAGATAGCATTTCTCATTACGCATTCGACTCTTTCCTCTATGTTCTTCGCACGTCGTTCTTAATTCCCTCTCCATTCCCAATATTATTCATTAATTTTGTAAAATTAATGAGTCATAAAACTGAACTGACTCAGCTCAGCGAGTAAACTTTCTAATCTGATCCCGTAGAAGTTCAGTTCTGCCCCACCTGCACTTCTAATCATATATGGTATAAAAGTCCCCCTTCCCATCAAATGCACTGGAAACTTTTCAACAGATTTACCGTACTCGAAAAAATATACAGTACAAAGTCTGTACACCGGACGTCCATTATCCGGAATGATCTATAATCCGGACCTCAAAGCCACAAACTTATGCATGCTCGTTTGATGCGCACGTCCACTACGCATGCGCGTAAAGCCAGTAAAGCGTTTATCTATGCGCGCTTCCGATAGTGAAGAAAGTAACAGAGAACATTATTGAAAACGAAAAAAATTGCGATTGACAAATTAGTCGGTATTCTCGACACAGCAATTACAGGACTTGGACAGTGGATCTTTGTAACCGAACAAGAAATTATGTCTGTTTATAGAAGTAAAGAGAAAGTATTAGCACAAAAAACGAAGCAACTTAAACAACTTACATTGATAGAAATGTCTACTAAAGTAAACAAATAAATATTAAGCTTTTTTTTTTTTTTTTTTTAATTTTGATACCCTTTAGATCATAATTGCTCTTTGTTTCATAAATTACGGTTTCATATTTTTAATTGTATAATTTCTGCATGCCATCTTACCAGATTTAAATTGATGATCTATAATCCGGAAAACCCCCTAATCCGGAATCGCTGAAGTCCCGACGAGTCCGGACTACGGACTTTGTACTGTACCTCACAAACCTCAAAAACTTTTTTAAAAAATATCGATGTGTTTAACATACAAAATACATGTAGGCATTGTTAGTTCTGTTTTATCACATTGAAGCGCAAACTGCACACACATTTGTTATAAAAAGGTAACATATAGCGACACATTTGCATATAAATATTTGCGCACATCAGATGGCATTACTAGCAGTGAGTAAAATATGAACAATATACTGTTATCATTAACTAAACTTGTCGATGGCAATAAAAAAGGGAGGTGCCCAACTAGATGTTATAGCAGTCCCATATACAAAATTTCAACTTTCTATGGTAACCGTTTTTGATTATGCGAGATATATGCATACGTACGTATGTATAGATACCACGAAAAAGTCCCTTTTTCACTCCATTTTACAATCCGTTTAGGAAAAAAAGAGTTTTTATTCTGCGTACAGTTAAAAGCAAGGGGTACATCAGACATCTAAATGGGTCAACTGGTAACGCCCTCGCATACTAACGCTTAAAAAAAAAAAATCTGATGTGGTCATCATATGACTTCCTTGTACGTCCTATTAAATTATAAACATTTTTGCTGCACGTGTTTCAATCTTATTTCCTCGAATTTCATTACAGATATATTTCTCATTCAATTAATTCAGTTCTCACTTCGTGACATGTCAAAAATACATATAAACTCAGAATATCTTCATTAAAAATTTAAAAATATAGAAAAGCATAAAACGCAAAATACAATTAAAACAGTTACAAAATTTCTTTTACAATTAAAATTAGCGTTTCTGCGCAAACGGAAAGTTTACTTTTGGTACCACTCGGCAAAAAGATACTGAAGGTGCAGAAACTGAATTCACTATTCTACTAAATCTCAAATGTAAACAAATATGGCTGCTCTAATAGGCTTCATTGCACTAAAATGACTTTTAAATTGTTGATAATTCTACTACTAATGCATGCAGATTAACTAAAGGCCTAATAACCTTACCGGAACATAAGAATAACATAATTCAATTATTTTTAAAGCAAAAAATGCACAATTTACCAACATATGAGAATAAAGAAACTAAGCTCAACGAGCCTATTAACAGAGTTGGTATATATATATTGTTGCAGCTTATATGAAGCAAAAAGGGAGTTGCAGAACTACATGTTATAGCAATCCTATATACAAAATTTGAACGTTCTGAGATTACTATTTTTTCAGTTATGCGGGATACATACATACGTATGTACAGACGTCATGAAAAAAAATCTCTTTTGAATCCGTTTTAAATACATTTTGTACAGATGTCACGCAAAAAAATCGTTAAATTGTATTCGATAGTGGTCAAAATGAATATTTTAGTTGGAATATGATATCCGAAATTTTTTGTGGTTACAATACTTCCTTTACCTTGTATCAGCGAGTGAAAATGTAAGCTTTATAAGAATTTTCAAAGAAATGAGCAACTGAAGCTTTCCAAATGATTTACCTACATTGTCCAGTTCCACCGTAAGCCCCGCATCCAGTATTTATTAAAAATAATGATTTAGTACATAGAGATTAAAATATAGTCTTAATACATTTTGAAATTCACGAATTAAATTGAACATATGTTTTGGTGTAACAAAAATAACATATAAACATAATTAGTATGCAGATAAATATAGCACAGTTCATTATATCATTGTATATCTCTGTACTTATCATAGTTATTTTACTATGCGCATGCGTACAGACGTCAGCAAGTTAATCGTCTAGATGGATTCCGGAACGGAAAAATTGGATATTTCCGTTGAAATATGATGCCCGAAATTTTTTTGCGTTTACTATACTTTCCTTACTTCGTACAAGGAAGTAAAAAATATTTAAATCCCTTTCAAATTCAATCTGGATCATACTATTATAAAAAAATGTATAATAAAAATTATTTAAGCCCTGTGGAAAAATAAACTAAAAATCAAATTGGGTAAGAGTTTACAATTGGGTGCCCCTCGTTTTTTTTTTTTTTTTTTTTTTTTTTTCCAATTTTTTTTTGATGCCAAGAAAGCACAATTTCAAAACAGCCACTACACAAAAACCAAAATAAGAAGTAAAAGAATTGCACAAACTCTGTGTCCATGTACACATTGATCTACTTTCACTTTAAAAAAAAAAAAATCAGGAAGCTAAACAAAGTTAAAATTATCATGCTAACCAGAAATGGGGTTTCATCGCCAAAACGAAACAAAATTTTTCGCTAATCGAGGGAGCACCCAATTCTACACTAGAGCCCAGAATTGACATAAATAGTGAACAAATTCATAAATAGTGCAGATAAAAACAAAAAGAATGCAAACCAGAAAAGTAATGAAAAAGTGAAATGTAAAAAAGTTACATCTTTCGTTGCGTTGTCGTCAGGGGGCTTGTAACAATATAATCAAATTGCAGGCAACTTGTGTCGATTAATTAAATATAAATTAAAATCCATAAAACGAGCTAGAAGCATTGAAAAATAAATCCTTGCATATTTAAACCACTTGGTTAACTAAAACCTAACATGAACTTTGATACGGAATTAAAAAATGTGAAACGGAACTGTTAAATTAAGGCAAAAAAATCTTTCTAAAAGAAAATTTAAAAAAATCTTTTATTTTTGTTACACCAAAAAACTTTTAACGTGCTGAAGCGCAAAAATAATAAATTTCTGGTAGAATATAAAACTAGTACGTTACCTTAATTTTTACTGTAGCTGGAACATTGTACTTCCAAATGTTTTCCATCTCGCCAAATAATTCAACTCAATTTAAGTAGAAGTAGAAGTACTTTGAACAAAAAAAGTAGTAGTTGTGGTTAGTTTCAGAAACAATTTTAAAAGATGTTTAAGGCATGGAAACAAAAAATAAATAAAAATGTGTCAAGGAAGATTAGAGTGTTCCAAGTAAATTTAATACTACGAGAAGAAATGATAAAAATTTTAAACTTCGAATTAAACTTTAAGCAGATAATCGAAGATTTTTGCTTAACGTTGCAGTTCATTCGCGATGCTGTAATTAACCTTAAAGAATAAAAAGCCACAAAAGATTTTTATTAGTATTTAGTTTAACTTTAGGTTTATTATATATTTTGTCATGATCTGATGAACACTACGCATGCGCACTTCAACCGAATGGCGCGTTTTCACTTTTCTCCCTCGTGACACAGAGTCGAGATTAAGAGAAGAAAATGTCAAGATTATAATCTATACGCCGGCTCGAATATTATATTTAATCCAGAACCCATCTCATGACGGATATATCACTATTTAAAGAGGCTGTTCACGCATTTTTTAGACGACTTTGCTATTAAAAAATCATAAGCTTGGAATTTTTTTTTTAATTGCAACTTCGCTTTTAAAAGTATAAACTATCGTCTGCTACTTGACAGTTTTGTTTTCATGCAAAATGGCTCTTTTCAAGAAGCAATGGATGGAACGCTTTGTTTGTGCTCATTCTGAAGAACATTATTCACATCTAGCCACTAAAAATGTTGCGAAAGCCATGAGCTTTCGATGTCTAAAGCTACGATAGGTAATGTTGTCAACAACAAAGGAAAAACCTTCAAAATTTAGTATTAGTAATTTCAAGTATAAAACTTGTCCCAGATACATACCCAGGGAAAAAAACGGAATGTTTCGAATGTTGCAAAAGTAAAATCTCTAATGTTCTTTAAACATTCCGCCAAGTTAAAGGACAGAGCAAAATCATTAAAATGCTTAGTGCCAACTGTAATGAAAGTGATAAATACTGATTTGATATTAAAAAGGCGAAAAACATACAGTGTCTCACAAAAGTGATGGGACACTTGTGCTTTACCAAAAGAAACTGAAATAAAATAAATTTTAAAAAAACGTAAAAAATTTTTGTGGGTGTGTTTCATACTTAAATTTAGTAACAATTATTACATAACATACATTTTCTCAAAATATTAAAATATTAATTTAATAAAAATACAATTGTTTAGAACGGAGCAAAAAATGGCTCACATAAGTGATGGGACACCATTAGATACTACTACGTACTACAATAAAAATATTTTTTGGGGTTTTTATTTTTACTCAAAAGCAATTGGCAATAATTTATAAAATCGTCTGCAGTATTTCTGTCCAGTTTGTTTCGGAATTTTTGTGTTTTTTAGCTCTGTGCAGCCATGAATGCTCAACGAAAAGAAACTTTGCCTGAAATTCGAAAATTAGTTATTAATTTGCATACTGAACGTGGAAAATCTATTAGAGAAACTGCTGAAACAGTTAACTTGAATCATTCAACAGTTTTCAATAGCATTAAACGATATAAAAAGAATCATATGATTCAGGATAAAAGAAGACTTGGCCGACCATCAAAGCTATCTACTGGAATAAAGCGAATTATCGTTCTAATTATTAAAAAAAATTCAAGAATGAGTGCTCCTAAAGTTATTGCATTATATGGAGTGATTGTTAATCCTGGGACTATTAGAAGAGTAATTCGATCTGCTGGATATCGCGGTAGAGTAGCCAGGAAAAAATTCTTCGTAAGTGAAAAGAATAGAAACCTCAGACTGGCTTTCGCAAAATCCAACATAAATAGGAATATTTATGTTGGATTTTGCGAATTTTGATTGCTGGAATGAAGTTATATTTGAGAGTAAATTTAATATATTTGGTTCTAACGGTAGAATCTTGTTGTGGAGAAAACTCAGGGAAGAATTTCGCAAACAGAACTTGGTGCCAACAGTAAAACATGGTGGAGGAGGAGTTATGGTATGGGGGTGTATGTCGTCTGCTGGAGTTGGTAATCTTGGTTTTATTGACAGTATAATGGATCAGTACAAGTATATTGACATTTTAAATCAAAATTTGAAATCTTCAGAACGAAAATTGAACCTTCATAACGATTTTAAATTCTACCAGGACAATGACCCCAAGCACACTGCTTTGAACGTTAGACTCTGGCTGCTGTATAACTGTCCTGAAATAATAAAAACATTACCACAATCTCCAGACTTAAATCCCATAGAGAATATTTGGCAAGAATTGGAATCAAGAATTCGCAAACACACCATTTCTTCAAAACAACAATTAAAATCGGTGCTTCAAGAAGAATGGGGTAAAATCACTCCAGAAATCACAAAAAAATTAGTCGAATCCATACCAAGAAGACTAAATCATGTTTGAAAAGTCAAAGGAAATCCAACAAAATGTAAAAACCTTTTAAAAAGCAAAATTTTTGGATAAATATTTGATGGAAAAGTAAGTGTCCCATCACTTATGTGAGCCATTTTTGGCTCCGTTCTAAACAATTGTATTTTTATTAAATTAATATTTTAATATTTTGAGAAAATGTATGTTATGTAATAATTGTTACTAAATTTAAGTATGAAACACACCCACAAAAAATTTTTACATGTTTTTTTAATTTATTTTACTATAGTTTCCTTTTGTAAAACACAAGTGTCCCATCACTTTTGTGAGACACTGTAATATGCATCGTCTTTCTCCACTATATATCGCCGAATGCAGAATGCGATGCGGAATTCTTTATGACAAACACTTACACGACAAAAATAAAACAATGTTTTTACAATAGATGTATTTAAATACAATATTTTCACAAAAGATCTATTTAAGTAACTGCAATGAAAAGAGATCCATTCATTATCTTCAAAGAGGAGAATAGAAAATTTTAAGACATTGTTCAAAGAATATAAAGAACGTTTTTAAAGGAATTTATGATTGTTGCTGGTTTTTCATACAAAGGCAAATTAAAGAAAATTTGATGTGTGCACAACATTAATTCCTTGTTCGGAATATTAAATTATACGCATTTTTTCCTGCCTTTCATTGAAACTTATTTCCTCGAATTTCATTAGAGATATATTTCTCATTCAATTCATTCAGTTCTCGCTTTCGAGACAAGGTAAAAATACATAAAAACTCAAAATATCCATATTAAAAATTGAAAGATATATAAAAAACATGAAATAGTAAATACAGTTTAAAAAAATTAAGAGAATTGCTTCTTACAATTAAAATTAGTTTCTACGCAAAAAGAATATTGAAAGACTAGTTTTGATTTGACTCTGCAAAGGACACTGAAGGCGTAGAAAATAACTTAATTTGTTGTGGACGCTATGATGAGTCAATATATGGGATAATTTAATAACTTAAATGATAATTTAATTCGAAATAATAAAAAAAGACGTTATTTTGTTGTTGCGAAGCTTAGTTTTTTTAGATTGGCAACAACTCCACTATTCTGCTGAGTTTCAAATGTAAAGAAATATGGCTGCTATGGTAAAAAATTAAACTTAGCTGCATTTAAATAACTTTTGAATTATTGATAATTCTGCAACAATAACATGCAGGTTATCTAAAGGCATAAAAACCTTAATCGGAAAATAAGAGCAACATAAGTCAATCATTTTTAAAGCAAAAAAAAAAAAAAAAAAACCACTATTTACAAACATATAAGAATAAAGAAACTTAGCTCACTTGAGCCGAGTAACAACAAACTAAGAGGTGAACATCTACATGTTATAACAGTTCTATATATAAAATTCCAACGTTCTGAGGCTGCTCGTTTTCGAGTGATGCGATATACACACATTGTACAAAAATACATACACTGCGCATACACGTACGCTGCGCAAAAAAAAGGGGGGGACAGTTCTATATCTCCCGTTCTACGGAGCCGATTGACAAAATTCAAATTGCGCTTTTCATGTCTCGAAAGCACGATTTAGGATATATATTAGATTTATATATAGAATTGTTCTAACATAGGTATTTTGACAGAAAATAGGACTTTTTCTGAAAAAGGCATACCAAGTTTTTTTCCATATTTCGATTCTACAACTCAAATTATGCCCAGATATTAAATTTTGTAAAATTTGGTGCGAAATTTAGGGAGAAATTCAAGAATTTATCTTAGCGAAATTTTTTTTCAATTTGAGGCAAGAATAATTCACTTAACGAACTTCTTAATACATGGCAACCTATTTTCCTTCCCCTTCCATTATGCCGGAGCGGAAAAAAAAAGGCACTTTTATTCCTACCATTTTACATTGTGCATGAGCGGAAAAAAATTACATTGTTTCTACTACCAAATAATTTTATCAAAGTGTTTAAACCATATCTGATGTTTTATCGCTTTCAACAAACATGCCAAATTTTAAAACGCAACAATATATAAATTCACGTATATCTTCCCAAATTTTTAATAAAAAAGTTGTAATTTTTTGGAGGTATGCTTAGAAATACATTTACTGATGATGATAAAAATTGTATAGATTATAACAGAAAATTGTTTCAGAAAAATTTATAAAAATTATTTAAAAATACAATTTTTAAAAATAAATCATAAAAGAATGCATGAATTTTATTTGGAATGAACCTAAATTTCGAAATCTCAAAGGAAGAATTAAATAAGCTTGATAAAAAAAAGAGACATTAAAAAATATATACCAAACTCAATTAACATTGAGGAGCTAAAATTTAGAGAGCTCATGTTTTAAAAAATACTCGTGCAATTTTTACGAAACTTCGTAATTTGAGTCGTAGAATTGAAATATGGGAAAAAAAGGGTATGTTATTTCAGAAAAAGTCCGATTTTGTGTCAAAATTACCTACATTAAAACAACGGTATATATAAATCTAATACATAGCCTAAGTAGTGCTTTCGAGACAAGAAAAACGCAAGTTGAATTTCGACAATTGGCCCAGTAGAACGGGAGATATAGAACTGTCCCATTTTTTTCGCAGTGTACATACGTAAGTACGTAACATACACTGGCATGCAAAAATTAAGGACGAGACGGTTTTTTTCAATATAACTTTGTACAAAAGCTTTCCAAATCAACACATTTAATACCGTAAGCTCCCCAATACGTAAGGACAGGAGTAATGTAAGCAACACTTACTAAAAGAGAAATCAGAGGGATAAAAAGAAGCTTTATTGAAAAAGTAGCATGGAGCGCAATGCGACTGAAGGCCGAAGCATCCCTGTGATGGGTGTCCAGCAAGAAACATCCGGTCTTTAATGGGGGATATGATCTCCCCTAACTGCTAGGCAGGTTTCACAGCGTCTGCCCATGCTGAGAATGAGAGTGTCAATGAGTTGTTGAGGCATTGCTGCCCATTCGTCTTGCAGCGCCAATCGAAGCTCCGGAATCGTTACTGGTGGTAAGGTACGAGCTGCCAAGCGTCTACCTAGAAAATCCCATACATGTCCGATGGGATTGAGATCCGGAGATCGTGCCGGCCAATCCATACGTTCAATATCCCCACTCTCTAAGAGCTGTTCGGCAGCTACTGTGCGATGACATGGTGCATTGTCGTCCATGAAAAGGAACTGCGAACCAATAGCGCCTCTAAAAAGACGCACATATGGGAGAAGAATCTCGTTACAATAACGGGTCCCGTTGACTGAACCTGCGTCGAAGATGTGAAGGTCTCTGCGACTACCAAGCATGATGCCTCCCCAAACGAGAACACCGCCACCTCCATATCTGTCCCTTTCAATGATGTTCGACGGATTGCGGCTTCTCCGCTCTCTCCAGATGAGAATGCGATGAGAATCGCTACTCACACTGAATCAGCTCTCATCTGTAAAGAGTACTCGTCCCCATTCATTGTCTCTTCAATTCCGGTGTTCCCGGCACCACAGAGAACGCCTTCTCCGATGGGCAGGCGTTAGAGGTACACACCGTACAGGGCGTCGTGCAAACAGACCACCACCGTGCAGTCTTCTGGCCACGTTAAAACGCGATATCGGTCGTCCAGTCGCCTGTGTCTTGTGTCTAGCGATTTCTCCCGCTGTCTTCCGCCTGTTTCTTCTGGCCTGTAAGGCAATATACCGGTCATCTGCGGGTGTGGTTCCTCGTGAACGACCACTACTAAACCCCCGGATAGCTATTCCTGTAGTTTGAAATTGTCTCCAAAGTCGTGAAACGATGCTGTGAGCAATTCCGAACTCTGCAGCCACCTTTGTCACACTGCGGCCTTCCTCCAACTTCCCAATGATTCGACCTCGGGTAAAAGCATCCAGATGTCGTTAACAGATTGATTATTCGCCATTTCTCGCTGAGGCAGCAATTCGGTGTGATTTTAACTGCTATACGGCGTGCAATCTCTTTGCCAGAAATACTGATCTTACACCGACAACATGCTTTATACTACTCAGACACTCCCCCATTACGTCTACCTGCATATCTGCGCATGTGCTACCGTACATCACCTTACTTAATCTCCTGATTGGTCTTTCTGTTCGCTCTGCCTCTTCGTTCAGCTGATATGCTAATTTTTCAACTTCGTCCTTAATTTTTGCACACCAGTGTACGTGAGTACGTATGTATGTACGTATGTACGTATGTATGTATGTACGTATGTATGTATGTACGTATGTATGTATGTACGTATGTATGTACGTTGTTTTGAATCCATTTTAAATCAGCTTTATAATTCGTTTGGGGAAAAGAATTCTTTATTCCGTCCTTATGTACAGATGTCACGGAAAAACATCGTTAAATTGCATTCGACGTCGGTCAAAATGGATATTTTCGTTGAAATATGATACCCGAAATTTTTTTCCATTACACCTTTTTACTTCGCGCAAAGAAGTAATAAAGAGAATGGAGAAAAATGTCAAGATCGACTCCAGATATTACATATATAGTTTTACGATGTTTTTCCGTGACATCTGTACATAAGGACGGAATAAAGAATTCTTTTTCCCAAACGAATTATAAAGCTGATTTAAAATGGATTCAAAACAACGTACATACATACATATGTACACACATACGTACATACATACATACGTACATACACCTTTTTACTTCGCGCAAAGAAGTAATAAAGAGAATGGAGAAAAATGTCAAGATCAACTCCAGATATTACATATATAGGAACATATAATAAACCCAATTTTCAGATATGAAATACCTTTTCTTTCCCACAGCGCCATCAACCTGTAGAGAAAGTGAACAGCGATACGTTAAAATCTACTGTTAATTCCTTGAAAAAATGGCACAAAAAACAAGTACCAAGGCCATTCCCTTCACTCATGTCCCTACTAAATCTATTTATGTACCATCCATGGATTTTTGCTCATGTGGACTTTTAAATGCGGATTCTTTAAATTCGACCTGCAACCCTCCATGGCTTTTGGAAAGCTGCATTGTCTTAGAAATTTAAGACACAAAAATGTCAGGTAAAATATTACTGTATATACAAGGAAAATCGTCTGATAAATGGGCTAACATATATATATATTTAATTTTATTATAATATTTTTCTATTTAATATTTTTTTATTCGGAAAAGTTATGCAAAAGCAAACTTAGGAGCTTTTAAAATTGAAATTCTGCTGAAGTTAATTTTTTAATAGCATTCATTGGTAAAGATTTAGTTTTATGATTTAGGAACAGCAGCATTTTCATTTAAGAAGAAGAGAAAAATAATTTTCTTTTCATCCTTCTTTAAAAAAATATCGATAATTTAATGATATATTCAGTACTTTTCCGTTTTGCCGGCGCAGGCGATAAAGTCGCCAATAATGGTACAACCGAAGCCAAACGGAATATCCTCGCTCGTAACCTTTTACGCCTCATTTTCAAAACAAATCGCAGCCATTTTTTTATCAGATTGACACAACACAGGCATATAATTACATAGAATTTTTACCACATAGTTCAATTTTATGCCCTAAGGCAATTCGCGGAAATTAAGTCAATTAGGATGCAATCACACCGTTCACCCGAAGGCGAAAATATAGAAAAGGCGAAATATATAAAGTCAAGGGTTAAATTCATCAATTCTCATGAGAATGCACTAGCGAAGTAAAGCACTGCGGTTTTACATAATTTCTGAGTAAGCTATTCGTACGAATTGAAATAATTCTCGCATTTAAACTTGTGTTCCAAGTTAAGATTTGTAATGAATGTAGATAATTACTGAGAGAATTAGATTTTTGTAGCGTAGTTTGTGCGAGATGAGATCATTTGGGGTCACCTGATATAAACCGCCGAATCAGGATGTTGAACCATGAAAGCATAGTAAATTCTTAAATTAATGGCTTTTTACAAATTTATTGTCTTTATTTATTAGCTTTTCACAAAATTTTAAACGATATTAAAATGTTTATGCCTTCAAAATAAAAAAATTCGTGGAATTAACATTTGTTAACATTTTTTATTTGTGTATATTGTATATTGTCGCCAATAAAGTCTGCTTGGCGAAATTGACGCCGGCGAAACAGAAAAGTACTATAAATTCTTCTCAGATATGTTAGACTGTAATCTAAAATTTCAGTTTAACTTTTCAATACGGAAACTAATAATTTCACTGCTAAGAATAAAACCTAATTTCGTCTCTTATACATTACAAGTCATTCTTCTCCATGCTTCTTACACACGCCAAAAACATGATAAAATTCCGCTGGATAAAATTCACCTGACCCTCTTTGGCAACAAGCTGTTTCGCACTGTTCTACAACAATGACCTTTCTGCCTAGTTTTGAGCTGGTTTGTACAGTAATTCTGAAAGTTCTTTCATTTATATCGTACTCGAATTGATTTGAGTGTCTAATATTTTTTCTAGAAGCGCCAAGGTCTGCGACATTCGAAAAGCAGTCGTCAAGACCGGGCTTCATGCCTCAGCCAACGCCGGCCCCGCAGAATGTTGGACAACAACAGAACCATGTGGCTCAGTTTCAGCCAATGAGCAACCAAAGGATCCTTCCATCTGAGCAACCGACGAATAGCCCAGCTCTGAAGCGACCGGCTGCCTTCTTGCCTATGAAGACGGGCTCGGATCCCTTGAGCCGCATCAAGCCCGTGCATCCCCCTTTTCTGGCAAATGGCCCCAGGAGGATTTTCAATCCTTCAGGTAAGATCTTTGTTCCCGAAATGCCTTTTGGATGTGAATTTGGATATAAGATAGTTATTTGAGTTAAATTTAAAGTTAACACATTCACTATCGTATACGCATTAAGGGGTGTTGGAACCCCAAAATCTTCAAAAAATTGTGATTTCCGATTTTTGCATTTTCAAATTCTCTACACTTTTATCTTTTTAAAAATACCATTCTTTAATCTCTATGAAAATTAGAACTGTAAAAAATTTAGTTTTAATATGTCATCGACTGCTTTGATCAATGAGGATCTTTACATAAAAACGCGTTTTTCTCCAAACGTGATTTTTTTATACTCGATGTACCTTTTCTCAGGAACTACTGCTTACAGGTATCTAAAATTTTTATGGCTTATTTATTAGGTTTCCTAATATTTACTGAAATGAGCTTTTTGTGATAAACTTAGAATAAAAAATTTAAAAAATTTTTTTTTGTGTGAGAAAAGTGCTAAATTTTACTATGCCTAAAAAAATATTCTGTAATTTACTCTAAAATTCAAAATGTTTCAAAAGCTTGTAATGTTGCGCGCTTCTTTCAATTATTGCAATAATGGTGACTGCTATGAACAATAATGGTGCAACAATAATGGTGACTGCTATGAACTGGAAAGCATACAAAGTCTTGAGAAGGGTTTAAATCCCTTTTTATTCAACTTTAGAAATTACAGATGCGTGCTCTTGACGCTCACAAACTACGCCGACCCGGCGGTAAAATAAAAATAAGAAACTAAAATGAATAATAACAAGTGACTAACTACGAGGCTCTCTAACCGTAACTAACCTCACCGCGTTCTAAAATACCGCTGATAATTCAGCAAACTTCTGAATATTACGTTGAAAGATTAACAATCTGCCGAGGCAAGCACACAGGCCGAAACGCCTGGTTCTTCAATTTCTAACTAGCCACCTCCACGCTCGTGAAGCAAGAAAGCACACTTTCGAACTCGTTTCCCTTCTATTTAACTCAGATTACTTCCGCTGACAATTTGAATCCTTGCGCGTTCTACTAAAATTTACATACTCTGGCATTGGCAATTCCAGGGGAAAGTAAGGCTTCACAGGAAAGATAGTTTAAACTTAAAATAAATGTTAGTTAAAATAAATATAAACCCTACAAGCTCATTTCAGTATAATCAGATAGGTATACTTTAATTATAGAAAAAATTTCAAGCTTGTATCTACAGCAGATTTTGAGAAAAGGTACATCGGCCAATTTAACATTGTCTGTATAGGGGTTTCTGATACCCCTTCAAAGAGTGCAAAGATGCGATTCTTTTCCGATGCTGGAAACGCCCTTCGCGGAGTCGTTTTTAAAACATTTTTGACTTTACCGATGAATTGTAATGTGACGCAACTCTACAATTGTCTTCCACGTGCATTGGCAAGTGTTTTTACTACACGAAATTTAAGTTGCCCACCCACGTAGTCAGTTCTTACAGTACTGCCATTTGGCAAAGCAAGTAATCTTTAATTTATGATTTCACTTTAACCGGGCTAAGTTATAAAAGACTTATTTATTTTATTCTAAGCAATTATTTTTAAATTTCAGAAACTTTCCTTTCACTCTTCATTTCAGTTTCCTGCCAGAATGTAAATTTTAATGACGTAGTATGCAAATCGCAGTGAATTCGGAATTAGTATTTAAGTAGCCGTTTTAAGCATTTTCGCCACGCTACCTTTTAAAGTTGGAGTTCTGATTAAAAAAAAAAAAAAAAAAAAAAAAAAGGTAGACAGTCTAATTAGGCCTGGAGGAGTACACAAGTAAAATTTTGTGAAGATAGCACTTATCTTAAATTCTGTGGGTGTGCCCAAAATGGCACATTGATTGATGGCACCATTTCGAAGTGCCCAAAACGGCACTTCGAAAATAGTGCTAAAACGAGCATTGTTGTCAATGAACTGACCAATGAGATGCGGAGAAACAAATAATAAAGGCTCTCAGTTGTCCTAGATGATCGGCGAGCCCGGTCTGGACACACCTAGGGTTCGCCGTTTGATTTTAGGCAAGATTTCAAGGTAAAAATTTAAAACTTATATAGAATAAGGAGATTAACATACAGCCAAAAAATAACATAGAAATTTCTTTTCAAATAATTCCTTTTATACCCTAAAAAAATCTGGAAGATTTCTTTGAAAAATGAGAGTCTTAAAAAACTAAACATGGCTAAAATATATGGACTGGTTTGTGTTGAGCTGCCATCTACTATAAATAAAGAAGGTTCAGAGTAACCTAAAAATCCTTTTTCATTCAATTTTTCTGTGCGCACAGAAGGAAATTTTTAGGTGTGTCCAGACCGGACACACTGTGCCGCAAAGGATTAAGAGTTTGTTGTAGGAGAGTTAATTACGAATTCATGCCGCGTGTTCAAGTAGACTTGAACATGAATAGTTAGTACTTAGCCACTTTTTGTTAGATTATATTGATGTTTCTATATTCAGCTTTACTGCATGCAGCCGATTTAGCGGTTTTTATAAATAAGGAGCCAGTCATGTAGCCAATCTTACCTTATTATTATTTTACATCTTATTTTTCTTAAGTTTCTTAACCACAAATGGTGGTAGAATGTGAACACCGAGCGAGTGCATTTTTTAAGTTCAAAGAAAATGATTATTTAAACATTCTTCTGCCGTCATCACTTCTTCCAAGACCCAGCGAGAATTCACTACTCGGTCTTTTCAGCTAAGATCTACAGTATATGATTCTAAAACATACTACAGAGGCTGTTCGCACATTTTTTAGACGATTTTGTAAGCGGTAATAAAACGTCGTTTGCTGCAAAAGAAGTAATTGCAATTGTACCATGTTTTTAAAAGTCAAAATTATCGTCTGTGACTTGAACGTTTAGTTTTTATTCAAAATGGCGAATTTAAGAAAGCAGTGGTTCGAAGGCTACATTGACGCTCTTTCCGAAGAGAAATATGCATACTCCGTTATCCAAACACGATGCGAGAGTCATGGTTTTGTGATATCTAAAGCATGGATAGGTAATATCATCAACAAGAAAGGAACAAAACGTCAAATTGGAGCCTCAAGGGGGACAAAAATTCCGAACAAGTATCCAAGGAAAAAACGGACATCTTCGACTATTGCAAAGGTGCGTTATTTCATGTTAAAAGAAAATCCCCCTAGTCAGAGGACAGTTGCCAAATCATTTAAATGCTCGGTGTCCACTGTAAACAAAATGATAAACGTTCATTTAAATCTTAAGAAAGCGAAAAAAACGCAATGTGCATCGTCTTCTTCCAAAGCATATCGCTCAACGCAGGACACGCTGCAGAATTCTATATGAGAAACACTTATCCAAAGAAAAATGGAAAACAATTGTCACAATAGATGAAGCATGGGTGTATTTAAATGACTGTAACAAAAAAAGAGCCGTTTATTATCATAAAAGGGGAGAAAAAAATTTAAGTACAAAGAATCGAAAGAAAGTTTTTCTAGGGGATTCATGATTGTTGTTGGTTTTTCTTAACTATCAGGAACATATTTTATCGCCAATTTTTCTGAATAAATACCATCGCTTTACCCACAGTGCGATCTATCTGTGAGACTCCATCAGGACAAAGCTAGCAGTCACATATCAAAATCCACTGTAAATTTCCTAAAAGAAATGGAACAAAAAAACTGGCATCAAGGCCATACCTTCTCTGATATCCCTACTATATCTCCCGATGTGTCACCTATGGATTTTTGTGCTTTCGGACTTTTAAAAACTGCATTATCCAAACGTTGTCCCCAAACCCTAACAGGTCTCTGGAAAGCTGTTCGGGAGGAATGGGATACCTCTTCTGCCACTTCGAAAGGCATTATTATCTTGGAAATTGCGGTGTCGAAAGATAGTTCAGAATAAGGGATGTCAAATAGAACATTTATAGCACAAGAATTTTATGTAATTTAGTTTTGTGAATACAACATACATCATCTAAAAAATGTGCGAACAGCTTCAGTATCTCATTATATCAGCAACAGTGGCACGCAGTTTTGAATGATTTTCGTCTTTCTAATCAAATGGTCATAAAAGCTCAAGTTCCATCCCATTCTTCACTTACATTCAATTTCAGTCGATTAAATGTGGCCAAAAAATTGTTCATGATTGGTCAGAAATCAGTAACGCGAACAAACAAATGAACACACAAACATACATTCTTCTTTATATGCGTAGATTTTGTAAAACTTACAAAGATTTTTTTATTAACAAACTCTACGATTTGAAAGCGAGTAGTAGCAACACTTTTCGAAATTAAGCATTTTTATCTGCAACGCGCGAGAGTGTTGCCACTCGGAAAAATGAGTACGAAAATTATCGCTTTCAAAGTTTTTAATTAATATCTCGGCTGGTTAAAGTGGTACGAAGATAGGAACAGTCGAAATGGCTTCCGACGAATTTTTGGAATCGGGAATAATGTTTGGCAAAGCTATTTTTATTTCATCGCAAAACTTAGAAATTTTTTATTAAGAAACTCTACGATTTGAAAGCGAGCAGTGGCAACACTTCTCGAAATAAAGCAGATTTTTACCTCCAGATACTGTTGCCACTCGGAAAAATGAGGGAGAAAATTATCATTTTCAAATTTTTTATTAATATCACCGAATTTAACTTTTTTTCGGGGAGGGGGGAAAGCGGACGTCGAACTTTTCTACGACCCAGAAAAGAATGGTAGAAAGTTTGGTGATGATAGCTATAGTAGAGACTTGAGTAAATCGCAAACAAACACACAAACAGACATTCTTCTTTTTGATATGATTTTACATGCATTTAACTTATAATATACAGAACTGATAATTTTTAGCGAATACTTTCAATGTTATTCTTATTAATACACATTTTTGTTTTCCTTTTTGCAGCTGGGACAGATTTTTAAGTGCTGCCATCTGTAACATCTGTCGATTACTAGTCAAGCTGGAGGATTTAACTTCTGATTTCTTCTGTGTAAAACGTGTAAAATGATATCATCTTCATCATCACACAGCTAAGGCCTAATGTGGGAATTAATACTAATTTTCACGAAAAAACTCTTTTCGATTGTTTGTCGTTGAGAAAACTAGTCTACATCCTTTGATCTCATATTAGATATCTAAAGAAAACATGCCATGTATTCTTTTGTGCAAAGAACAAAGTTTTTCTGCAGTTTTATTCATTTGAAAGAAATCAACATTAAGGTTTATTTATCAAAACTCTCGAAGTAACATTTTAGAACAATTTTTTCCCCTCGTCCTTTCTCTTTTTCTTTCCTTTTTCTTCTCCATCCCCCTTTATTTTTAATCATCTATATTTCTATTGCTGCACTCCATTAAATTATGCATACAGAGCGTTTTTCATCACATAGAAATGTAGCCTAACAAAAACGGCAATAAATTGCGGTTTAAGGTCTTGTCTTCTTAATTGTCAGAAATTATCATAATTTGGGAGTGTAAAAATGTAATTGCATTTTGCATACATTTAACATTACTTTTAAATATTAATATATAGTATATATTTATGCTTTTAAATACTTCTTCGACAGGTTATTTGAGTTACTTTCATTTTATTCAAATGTTATAGCTTATGATCACACTTTTGGTTTTTATGTCGCTTTGTGCTTTGATTGAGAATTTGCATGTTTAAGAAAGAACGTGCAAATACGTATTGAACTGTCGTTTCAAGTCTATTACGACTTTAGGCGTCTTAAAAATATAAATAAATTTGATGTAAATATTTCATATTTTCTGGTATGTTGGTGATATTTTGTCATACTGATTCCCTAAATAAAGATTTATTGTCTGAAACAACGTTTCTGTGTGTTAATTATTTTGGAATGAATACACTTTAATAATTATAAAAACATCACCCGCGCAAATGCAAAAGAATTTTTTAAAGAATACCTGCTGTCCAGGAAGGATCCTAAATTCTGCCATCTGAAATCATCTGATATTGTTGGTACTTATAAAATATAGAGATAACTCAGAAACTGGTATAAAATAAGCTGATGTGTACAACTCATGACTTCCTTGTACGGAATAATAAATTATTCGTATTTTTCCCTTCATTTCATTTAAACTTATTTCCTCCAATTTTGTTAAAGATAGATTTCTCATTCAATTAATTCAGTTCTCACTTCTCGGCAATCCAACAATACACGAAAACTCGAAACATCTTCATTCAAAATTTAAAGGTACACATAAACATAAAACACCAAATATAATAAAAACAATTAAAAAACATTTTTTATAATTAAAATTACAAATTCTACGCAAAAACAAGCAATTCGGCCAGCGGGCAAGAACGCCGTTTTTCGTTGCACAAAACAAAAAGTTTCGTTTTGGTACCACTTGGCAAAAAGACACTGAAGGTGCAGGAGAACTTAATTCACTATTCTACCAAGTTTCAAATGTAAACATATAAGGTATTTCTCCCAATTCCCTAGCGTGCCTTCGTAGTGTAGTGGTTTAGCATGCTGGGCCGGTATTCCAGAGGTCTGTGGTTCGATTCCCGGCGAAGGCGGTTGCATATTTTTCATCTTTTCTGCTTCCAATTGACCTAATGACTCTACAAGTGGCGCCCGAACTAAACTCATGTCCATTAATTAAGGATAATGCAAAATCAATCAAAGGAAGAGTTAGAAGCAAAACAAATTTGACTTATTTGTAAAGCTTATTTAATAAACAAAAGGTAAAGAGCAAAAAAGAATGCTATATATTCGATATTATTAAAAAAATTAGCGATTTTTTCTCCCTGGAGTAAATAAAAAAAAAAAAAAACTATTTACCCAAAAAAAAAAAAAAAAATTACATGGTTGGTATTATTGTTAATACATTGTATGTCTCCCAGACGATGCAATACAGTCCGTACAACGCCTAGGCAGGCTGCGTGTCAAGTTATAAATCTGATCTTGGGGGATATTACACCACTCAAAAAGCAATGCTCTCCGAAGTTCCGGTAGACATGTAGGAGGAGGTTGACGGGCTGCAACTCGTCGGCCAAGCATGTCCCACACGTGCTCTACTGGATTCAAGTCCGGTGAGAATGCTGGCCAATCCGTACGGGTGATATCCTCCGATTGAAGGCATTCGCTTACGATGTTTGCACGGTGAGGACGGGCGTCGTCATCCATAAACACAAATTGTGCGCCCATGGCGCCCCGAAACAAACGTACATGTTGTTCCAGAATGAAGTCCCAATAGATTTGGCTTGTCATGGTTCCAATTTGAACATGCAGGTCAGTTCTGGAACCCAGAATAATCCACCCGAAACGAGCACTCCTGCACCACCGTAACGGTGTCGTTCAATGATGTTTTCTTGGTGTTAACGGATACCTGGAGCTCTCCATATGGAAGTCCGCCGAGAATCAGACTGCAAGCTAAACCTGGACTCGTCGGAAAACATCACAAAAGCCCACTGTTGCGGTGTCCATAATGCATGCTCTCTACTCCAGGCTAACCGCGGGCGACAGTGAGTTGCAGTAAGTGGAACGCATCTGACAGGTCTACGAGCATATAGACCAATATGCCCTAAGCGTCTGTACATGATCTGCCTTGAAATTGTCGTACCAGTGGCTAAAGAGAGCTGACGAGACAGGTCTGAGGCTGTGCTCCGAGTGTTTCTTTTGGCAGTAACTGCCAAATACCGGTCCTCATTCGGCGTTGTAACTCTGGGGCGACCTGTGCTGTAACGTCTACTCAAATTACCATCATCTTGGAATCGTTGCCAAAGTCTGGAGAGGACACTCTGGGCAATTTCAAGTTCGTCTGATACTTCCAGTTGGGTACGCCCACATTCTAGACGGCCGATAATTCTACCACGTAAAAAATCGTCGAAATGCGTCCTTTGTGTCATAACTATTCGGTTATTGCACTGAAATGGTTATAAAGCGCCTGCGAACAATTTTACTTCTTTGCCTGTATTCCTTATATATCACTCTCTTACACTCTTGTCATTGTGACGTTCCATCGGTGTCATCTGGTTACTTCCTGAAATTTGCATATGATTCTTGAAGATGTGTTAAGGGATTTTACAGGTGATACATTTATTTTAGAGTTCGATTTCCGCGTGACTCCGAATTATTCTTAATTTATGGACATGAGTGTAAAAGGGTTGTGAATGATGATTCTCCGCACCCAGGATTTGGCGACTAGGTCCCCTAAAACCCTAGTCGCCCTTTAAAAAGGGGAGTATATAAGGTATTTCTCCCCCTTCCCTAGCGTGCCTTCGTGGTGTAGTGGTTCAGCACGCTGGGACGGTATTCCAGAGGTCCGTGGTTCGATTGCCGGAGAAAGCGGCTGCATACTTTTCATCTTTTCTGCTTCCATTTGACCTAATGACTCTACAAACAAATGTGGCTGCAAACAAGTAAAAAAAATTAAGTTTAGCCGCACCTAAACAATTTTTAAATTGTTTATAATTTTACAACTATTGCATGCAGATTTACTAAATCATAAAACTGTTAACCAGAAGATAAGAACAACATAATCAAATCATTTTTAAAGCAAAATATGCACAATTTGCCAACATATAAGGATATACATGTGTATATATATATATATATATACTTTTAGTGCGGCCGATTGCAACCAAAAATGGAGCAGTCCTATACACAAAATTTCAACGCTCTGAGTCTACTGCTTTTCGAGTTATGCAAGATACATATGTAAGTACAGATGTCACGAAAAAATGTCGTCTGAATCCATTTTAACTCTATTTCGGGATCAGTTTTTGGAAAAAGAGCCTTTTATTCTGTCCTTAGTTACAGATGTCACGTAAAAACATCTTTAAATTGCATTCTATAGCGGTCAAATTGAATATTTTCGTTGAAATATGGTATCCGGAATTTTTCGAGATTACTATACTTTCTTGTACGAAGTAAAGTCAAAAATCAAAGGACAAAAGACGATTCACTCTTGTACTTGAGCCAGTGTGTCAGCCAGTCAATTTTTTTAGCCATGTTACCTTCCGTCTTGGGACATACTCCTGCAATTTTCGCCTGAAGATATTTATGATAGATGAAAAAAAATCTATGTAAGTTCTTTTCAACACCTTCAGTTTTAAACGCCTGTGAAGATTGATAATTACGTTCTTCTTAAGTAAGCAAAACTCTTTTTCTTATTAAACAAGAATTTTATAGTTACTTGTGATTCTTTAATGAGTCTTTGCTGAATAAAGAATAGTGGGTTAATGTTTGGATTATGGTAACTTGGCGATTTTTTGGCGAAAATATGGCGACCAACTCTGCTACAGCAACCTGCTAGTTTTTTTTTTTTTTTTTTTTTTTTTTGAGGCCATTTTGTTTTCACGAAGTAAAGACATTTTTTTTACTCAACATTTTTTTCCAACAATCTGCTAGCCGAATTACGCTAATGCTAGAACTTTTATGGAACAAAAAGTGCTTAATCCTGACGAAGATTAGGTGCGAAATTGGGAGAAAGTGCACAATCGCCCACTGCTTGCCGCGTTTTCAAGAATTGCACATACACGGTATCCATGTACACGTCGACCTATTTTCACTTAAAAAAAACATCCCAGAATTGCACAAAAATGGCATTGCGCACACTCTTGACTTTATCCATGTACACTGCTAAAGTCCCAGTAATCTTTATCGCCTTATCAAAATGTCGCCAAACTACCTGTTACCATATTCCAAGGATTAGCGGAATAGTGAACTCAAAACTCCTTAGCTGTGTTAATGAACTCCAGTTCAGCGATTAAGTTAATGTTTCAGGAAATTGTCTTTTGGAAATATTTCTAAAAATTTAAATTCTAAAATTAAATACGGTAGAGTTCCAATTATCCGAATCAGTTGGGATCGGCCTCCATTCAAATAATTGGAGTTTTCCGAAGAAATGATCTACGTACATATTAATTAATTACCGTATGTACTGTATGTTGAAAATTGGAGAAAACAGCTCTTTTTAAAGAAAAAGAGGTTTTAATTATTTGAAATGAAAGGCAACATTTTTACGTACCTTGTTAGATAGCGTACTGTAACAGTACTTACGAGTGCTGAAAGTCATTACTGGCTGAACATCTCGGTCAAAGCAAGCTGTTTGACGGACACCGTGCCTGCATACATTTCTTAGCCAGTCATTACATGCTTCAGCGGCCCAGCGGTAAAGTTGCTGAACACTGGTAGTTCGGTCCGAGGTTCGAATCCCGCGAACGGGCTGGCTGCATGGGCGTTTTCGTGGTTTTCCCCATGTGTAACGTATATACGAGCCAGTTTCCCTTAGAAAGTCCTCCACGAAGGCAACCCTCCTCTTAGGCCGATAGCCCTCGAGGCTTTGCCAAAATCACACACACACATATTACATGCTTTAACCCTTTCCGGCACGCTACATTTTAAAGTCAGAATTTTGATAAAAACAAAAACAAAAAAAGAAAAAAAAAACGGTAGGCATTCTAGTTAGGCCTAGAGGAGTACACAAGTAAAATTTTGTAAAGATAGCACTTATCGTTTTAATTCTGTCCGTGTGCCCAAAGTGGCACACTAATTGAATAGAGCTTCGAAAAGAGTGCTGAAACGAGCATTGTTGTCAATGAACTGACCGATGAGATGCGGAGAAACAAAGAATACAGACTCTCAGTTGTCCTAGATGATCGGTGAGCCCGGTCGGGGTTCACCTAGGGTTCGCCGTTTGATTTTAGGCAAGATTTCAAGGTAAAAATTTAAAACTAATATAGAATAAGGAGATTAGCATACAGTCAAAAAAATAACATAGAAATTTCTTTTCAAATAATTCCTTTTATACCCTAAAAAAAATCTGGAAGATTTCTTTGAAAAATGAGGGTCTTACAAAACTCAACATGGCTAAAATATATGGACTGGTTTGTGTTGAGCTGCCATCTACTATAAATAAAGAAGGTTCAGAGTAACCTATAGTAACCTATAAATCCTTTTTCATTCAATTTTTCTGTGCTTGAAGGAACTTGAAGGGAATTTTTAGGTGTGTCCCGACCGGACACACTCTGCCGCAGAGGGTTAAAGATTACCAGCCAAGCTTCTGAGCTAAGATCTCAGCTTTTTCACAAGGAATTGGAACCAGAATCGGGTTTCTCACAGAACATTGCTTCAAAAACCACTTGAAAACGATATCTTCTAAATTTTTGTTTGTTGCTGCAGTCATTGATTTTCTCCAAGAACTTCCATCTTCGTTTTCAAGTAATCACACGAAGTTTAAAAGTGCAGGTTTGCGTATTTTAATGTCTGAAAACGTTGATTGTCCAACACTGCGTTTTTCGTCTTATTTTTTTTCTTAAATTCTGAAAGCCATTCGGATAATCAGTGATTCGGATAGTCGGAGTTCAGATAATAGGAGTTTTACTGTACTTTATTATTGTACGATTCCAAGGATAGGAGTTTTACTGTACTTTATTATTGTACGATCCAATTTTGATATTTTTCATTTTATACCGCTGTAATTTCAAACAGACAGATGTCTTCTATTAAGTAGGAATGATTTAGTTTTATGAATTGGCAACAGCCGGTATTATTTTCATTTAAAAAAATCTGATGTGTACACCACATGACTTCCTTGTACGGAATATTAAATTAAACGCATTTTTTCTTGTATTTCATTTAAACTTTTTAAACCCATCTATTTTATCATTGAATTAAATCTACTTCGCCGACAGCGCATAAACCACAATAGAATAAATGCATTCTTTAAAATTCACTCCAGTATTTGTTTACCATAGCGACACTCTGGCGCTAGATTCACTTAACAGTATTATATTTCGTTCATATTATAACTCATAATGCACAAAATTTATACATTTAAAGAATAGAATTATCTAATCGTTGCCACATGTTCTTTTCAAATACTATAATAAAGCTAAAATAATGTGTAAAAGAAATTGAGCAAACAAAACAAAAAAGACGATCACAGACGATCGAGTATTTCTCATTCAATTAATTCAGTTCTCACTTCGTGAGAAGGCAAAAATACATAAAAACTCAAAATATCTATATTAAAAATTACGAAGTAAATTATAAACACTTATTTCCTCGAAAACATTCCAGAAAGGATTAAGCATGATTTAATTGGCAATAATAAATGAAGGCGTTATCTTTGTTGTTGCGAAGCTAAGTTTCTCTAGATTGGCAACAAATCTACTAGTCTGCTGTTTCAAATGTAAACAAGCAATGGCCGCCATAAGAAAAGGCTTAGCGGCACTTAAACAACTTTAAAATTGTTGATAATTCTAAAAATATTGCATACAGATTTACTAAAGGTATGCCTTTAAAAAAACCTTAACCGGAAGATAAGAACAACATTATTCAATCATTTTTAAAGCAAAAAATGTACAATTTACAAACATATTAGCGTAAAGAAACTGAGATCACTGAGCTGGGTAACAGAATGGATATATATATAAATATATTTATATACGTTTGGTGCGGCCGATTGGAAGCAAAATACGAGGTTCACATCTACATGTTATAGCAGTCCTATATACAAAATTTCAACGCTCTGAGGCTACTCGTTTTTGAGTTATACGAGATACGTACGAACGTGCGTACATACGTTCGTACAGACGCCACGAAAAATTCTCTTCAGAATTAGTTTTAAAGCAGTTTTATAATTTTTTTTGGAGAAAAAGAGTATTTTATTCTGTCCTTACGTTCAGATATTACGCAAAAACATCGTTAAATTGCATTCGATAGCGGTCAAAATGGATATTTTCGTTGAAATATGCTGCCTGAAACCTTTCGCGATTACAATACTTCCTTTTTACTTCGTACAAGGAAGTAAAAACAGAACTGTTACATTTCTACACTTTTTGATTCCTTTTTAAACATTTAAAAAATTTTAACATTTTAATTCTCTTTCAAGGAATTTACCATTAAATATTTACAAACTGATCCTTTAAACATTTTAAACTTTATCTGAAATTTTAAGATTGAGCGTCAACAATAAAGGATATAGTATCTGAGTCATAATTTTTATGAGCATTTGCTGCATTATTGTTGTTAACAAAAGGCACTCCTTGTATATTATTAAACTCGGTACATACCTTTCGGTACATAGTATTTTATCATTTCTTCTATGTATTTTAATCACATTATTATCCCAAAGGGCTTTTAATTTCGTTTTCGCATTTGCGTCGGATCATTTTCTGCGTTGATTCACTTTTCAAACTGTTGCCATGAACTATTACAGCTCTGTGCTATATTTAAAGAAATTAAATAATGAATGCTATATTTAAAGAAATTAAATAATCTGCAAAAATGTATGTATGTTTCTCGCATTGTGACAAAACAATGGTACCTAGAGCTATATAATTTTGAATAGCGTAATTCTCCAGCGACTATGTGTATTTGGAAGCCCTAATTTGGGATTTGGAATTTGTTTAATTATTTACTTCATATTTTGTCAGACATTAAAGAATTTTCGATTAACAAACAGGACGATTTCAAAGCGAGAAATGGCAACACTACGAAACACACACACACACACACACACACTTAAATTACGTCCAAAGGGGCGTTTTTTTAACATTTTGTCTGCTGTTACCTTTGTTTATTAAATATCACGTTCTTCGCACTTACACCATAAAATTCAGTTCAAGAGCAATATCGAAAAATAGTTTTAAATTGAGCCTATCCTTTAGAATTTCCGATACAGAGTCTCGCGCGCTAGAGATAAAAATGTTTTTCTGTACAACGTTGCCATGGCTCGCTTTGAAATCCTTGAATTTATTAATCAACAATTCGTCAAAGTTTTTAGAGTTTGAAAAGTGAAACGGACATTTATAGTGAACCAACACAAAATCGCAAGTCCTTCAGGAACAAAGCCCCTTTGGGCGTAATGTAAAATCTGAAAGCTTTCAGTTTTTTTTATGCATTTTTATCTGTACAGTTTAATTGCATTGCTAATTCCTAAAGCTTTGGTTGTTTTTTTATTATTTAGGCTCTTTTTTTTTTTCTTCTCTTCCCATAAATCAAACGTAGCATTGGATCTACGCATCGAACAATGCATCCGGTTGATAAGAGAGGAAGTTGAGAAGTGGAAAGCCTCGGCAGTTGGTGATTGGGGGGGGGGGAGGGAATAGTGAATTAAAAAAAATGTCAAAAGATGCAACTTCTCTCCACCTCTACGCAAATACCAGTTTCAGACGCGGAACTAATTACGTCACCGCCCGCGATAAACCGTTGAGTTTCTCACGTAAACGGTCACTTTTGAAGCCAGCCATTCTCCGCCAAATCCTCCGACCGTCATCATGCCCAACTGCCCAAAATGCGAGAAGCCGGTGTATTTCGGTAAGTACTGGCCAAATGACATATATTTCTGTAGATGAAACAATGCTGGCCCATGGGCTAGACTCTAATAATGAAAGCATAATTTTCTTTGTTTAAATGGGTATAAATATTATTCTTAAAATCAGAGATGATTGCGAATTATAATACATTTTCTTGTATAATTGTCAGTTATAATACATTTAAAATATAAAAAATTAATTAATTAATTACTATTAATTCTTTCTACTAATTAATTAATTAAATAAATTTAGAATTACGATTTAATACCTCAAAAAAGAATCAGATGTCTTCGTTAAATAAAAGTAATATCTACTGTTGCCAACTCAAGAAACCAAATCCTTACTGAAGAAATAAACTAAAACTCACGTGAGCAAGAATTTTGCTTTTCAAAGATCTCGCGTTGGTTTCTATGTTTAATTTTAAAGTCTAAAATATTATAAACAGAAAAACTTCAAAATTCAAAATTTTCTTTGTTTAAATGGATGTAACTATTATTCTTAAAATCAGAAATGATTGCGAATTATAATACATTTTCTTGTATAATTGTCAGTTATAATACATTTATAATATAAAAAATTAATGAATTAATTGCTATTAATTCTTTCTACTAATTAATGAATTAAATAAATTTAGGATTACAATTTAATACTTCAAAAAAGAATCAGATGTCTTCGTTAAATAAAAGTAATATCTACTGTTGCCAACCCAAGAAACCAAATCCTTACTGAAGAAATAAACTAAAACTCACGTGAGCAAGAATTTTGCTCTTCAAAGATCTCGCGTTGGTTTCTATGTTTAATTTTAAAGTTTAAAATGTTATAAACAGACAAACTTCAAAATTAAAATAATTTTTAAGAATTATTAAAATCATTGTAAGTTTCTACTAGTCATCAATATGCGTTTTTATTTTGGATGCAGAGGATAGAATACAGATGTACACTTAGAACATTTTCAGTCATTATTATTATAGAGTATTAAAAACGTGCGTGTATTGTCAGAAAGTTTGCAGCTGATGTATTGTATGTAGTATGTTAGAAAAATGTTTCATTTATACTATTTATAATATAGCGCTTATTGTAAAGTGTCATTGAAAATTAAATGATGGATTTTTCAAAAGCAATAATTGGCATCATTTCCTGAATGATTCTCTTTGTTATGTTGGTCAGGAACACCTGTTATGAAACTGAAATAACGTAAAAGCTCTTAAACATAACTGAATTATGAACACCGTGCTTTTTTGTTAATAACATTCATTTCCAATGGACAAATTTTTACCTTTAACTGAAATCAATAACAACGTTGTTAAAATTCGCGCAATGTTTAAACTTTCATCTCCAAGTATTCCATTATTTAAACGCAGTACGAGAAAAATATGCTCAATGTCAAACGAAAAGGGAATTCAACGAAATCAATGTATGGTTGCTGCTATTATTCGGTATTATTTTATTACTAATTTTTATATTTAATCGGTTACGATTTAATAATAAAGTAAGGTATTAAATGTTGCATTTTTTATTCATTGTTCCTTATATTGGTTAAGTTTTAGTTTTATAATATGGTAATAACAGAAACAATTTTTGTTTAAAAAATAGGAATATTTGAATGAATTTTTAAAATGTTTAATAATAGACTATTCTTGAAGGTGTTAGACTTCAATATAAAATCTTCCCAAATACAGGAGACCATCAACAGAGCAACTGCACCATCATTACGACTTTCAGCTTTTGTGTTCTATTGATGGAAACTATCTAACATCGGCTATCAGCGGTATTTATTTGAAATATAATTTTACAAAGTTACAATGGTTGTGCAAATATACATATGACATACAGAGACATATTATACAGGTCTTGGGGTGTTTACATAGATGGCAATGTTTACAATAAAGCTCATAACAAATATTTAGAGAATTGTTACTTAAGTTGAAAGTTTGTGTTTGCTGATTTTTATATATTAATTTTGAAGAATAAGCAAATTATATAATATAAAATGTCATTATACATTTAAAGAATTTCGGCATATATAATTTAGAAATAATTAAGCCAAATTAAAAAAGAACGAGAAAAACACTAAATATAGAATAAACATTAAATAAATTTAGAAGAATGCAAAATGTAGTTTGGTTTTATTAGATTATGGCAAAGCACTCGAGGGCTATCTGCCTTAAGGGAGGGATGCCTTCGGGAAGGACTTTCTAAGGGAAACTGGCTCGTATACACGTTACACATGAGGAAAACCACGAAAACGCCCATGCAGCCAGCCCGTTCGCGGGATTCGAACCTCTGACCGAACTACCAGTGTTCAGCGACGTTACTGCTCGGCCGCTGGTGGGCTCTGTAGAATGTAGACTAAATATAAATATTAAAGATCTACTAAAAGTAATTAATAAATAAAATAATAAAAATATTAACAATCTTATATTAAACAATCTTCTAACTAATAATCTTATAGTTAAGGAATAATCTTATAGTTATGAGAAAAGATACAAAATAATTTGCTATACCAAATACAAAAATAATTTGCTAGCTGAAGTTTTCAGTTTGCAAGTTTGCAGAGTCATTAGGTTATACTTAAAGTAAAAGTTCACGAAAATTCAGCAATGTCCTCTGTGGGACTCGAACCTGGACCGCTCGAATACGCGCCGAGTGTGCTAACCTTATCACCACAAAGGCATGCAAAAAGAAGGGAGAAAGTACCTTATATATTTCCCCCTTTATAGGGCGACTGGATATTAGGGGACCCAGTCACCAAATCCTGGTGGTGAAGAATCATTATCCACCACTTTTTTAGTTCAGGCGCCAATGTAGAGTCCTTAAGATTTTTGAAGTAGGAATGAGCAATGCCCTAGGGGGACTCGAACATGGACCACTCGAATACACGCCGAGTGATCTACCGTTACACCACGAAGGCATGCAGAAACAAGAAAGAAAATACCTTATAAGTTAATTTTCTATATCACCTTTTTATTCTTTGTATAAAAGAAGGACAGTTAATTGCTTAAAAGATGCTTTCTGGCCTAAATTCATACTGTTCAACACGAGCTTTCTCTAAATGCCGAAATTCTGGGGTATTTTACTCAAAGTATTCCGGCTCTTGTATGTATGGGCTTCAGAGGCGCCAGTCTATATTGTAAACGAAAGCCGATTTCCCTTCAAAAATAGTCAACTATAACATGCTCCTGCCGAAAGGGAATTATTTTCTATCATTCAAGCTGTTCTGTAACGAGTCATTAATCATGGCTTAAAAAAACCCTCTTATTAATTACAATAAGGCTTCAAATATTCATAAAAATTAATCAGATTCACTATGAGTGTATGAAAATGATTTAAATTGGATGAATATTCGCACTATTAAAACAATAAATATTTAAATTATTAAAAAGAGTTCTTGTGGTGGCGCTTTATTAAATAACATGTGATTGTTTAAATCAAATGATGACTTCCACATGACTGTTAAATTATATAAATTTTTGGCTGCCCTTCATTTAAACTTATTTCCTCGAATTTCATTAGAGATATATTTCTCATTCAATTAATTCAGTTCTTATTTCGTGGTAAAAATACATAAAAACTAAAAACACCTTCACTAAAAATTGTAAAATACAGAAAAACATAAAACAACAAACACAGTTAAAAACAGTTTTAAAAAAATTACAATTAAAATTAAAGTTTATACGTTAAAACTAGCAATTCGGCCAGCGGGCTAGAAGACAAAATATTTGCTGCACAAAACTGAAAGTTAACTTTTGGTCCCACTGTGGGGAAAGACAGAGGTTGGTGCACCGACTGAATTTACTACTCTGCTATGAGTTTAAACAAATGGCAACCTCGTTAGGCCTAGCGCCACTTAAACTGCTAAATTGCTGATAATTGTACAATTATTGCATGCAGAGTAACTAAAAGCATAAAACCCTTAACCCCTTAACCAGAACATAGGAACAACATAATTCAAGCGCTTTAAAAGCAAAAAATGCACAATTTACCAACATATAAGAATGCAGAATTGAGCTCACTGAGCCGGCTAACAGAGAGGAAATACAATATATACATATACGTTTCGTATGGTGATTGCAATGAAAAAGGGAGGTTCACAACTAGGTATTATAGTAGTTCCATATACAAAATTTCAGAGTTCTATAGTTACTCGTTTTTGAGCTATGCGAGATAGAGACATACGTCACAAAAAAAAAAAAAAAAAAAAAAAAAAAAAAATTCTTTTGAATCCATTTTAAATCCATTTTTCAATCCGTTTTGGAAAAATGAATCCCTAATTCTGACCGTGTGTACAAGTAAGGCAAAAACATCTTTCAAATGGATTTGAGAGAGGTCAAAATGGATATTTTCGTCGAAAGAGCGAAACTTTTTGGGTAACCGGATTTTTTCCGGATCACAATATTTTCTTTATTTCGTACGAAGAAGTAAAAAAATAGATTTTAAAGATCTTACGTTTTTCAGAATGGCAATTCCTGAGAACTATCTATTTGAAAGTTTAGGTGAAGGATAAATTTAAGAGCTTGTGGTTAGTGCTTTGTCAGCATTTCCAAAGATGCTTTGTGATAAATTCATAATAGCGGAACTGAAACTAAGAGAGCGAAAACTTTGAGTAGACTGCACATTATATACACACTTAGACAAAAAAAAAAAATTAAAAACAAAATCTGAAATGTTTCAGATTTTAAATTACGTCCAAAGGGGCGTTTTTTAACATTTTGTGTGTTACCTTTCTTTATTAAATATCATGTTCCTCGCACTTAAACCATAAGATCCAGTGCAACAGCAATATCGCAAAATAGTTTTAAAACGAGCCTATCTTTAGAATTAACGATACAGAGACTCACGCGCTGGAGATAAAAATGTTTTTTCTGCACAATGTTGCCATTGCTCGCTTTGAAATCCTTGAGTTTGTTAATCAAAAATTCGTCAAAGTTTTAAAAAATAGGAAATCGATCCTAAAACAAATTTCAAATTTCAAATTTGGTCTTCCACATGCTCATATTCGTTGGAGGATTACGTTATTCAAAATTCGATGACTCTATGTACCGTTGTTTTATCACAATACGAGAAATATACATACATTTATGCAGATTTTTCATTATTTAATTTCTTCAAATATAATGCAGGACTCTAACATTTTGTGGCAACAGTTTGAAAAGTGAACCGACATTTATGAGTCCGACGTAAAATGCCAAAACGAAACTAATAGTCCTTCGGGATTCAAATCCATTTGGACTATAAAGCAAATTGGACACAAATTGATATGCATACAGGTTTCGACGGAAAATGCAAAGTTTTACATTTTGGCTGCCAATGAATGCACGGCTGTCGCTACAGCGCATCTGATCTCCGCAGCTGGTAGGATATTTAGGAGGCGAAATTACAATTCCAGGTCATAAATTCTTCACGAATTTCATTCCGTGTACTCTGGTAGACAGTAACTATGCCCCGCATACAGGTGCGCGAACGATATGCGCACTTGTCAGAATTTGAGAGAGATCGTGTAACTGAGGTCAAAGAAGCTTGTTGGTCTTATTGGCGAATAGCTCGACATTTGAGCAGGAGCGATGCCACTATTAGACGATGTTGGCAGGAATGAGTGAAACATGGCCGCACACAACGTCAAAAAGGAAGCGGTAGGCCTAGAGAAACGACAGAACGTGAAACCGAGAAATCGTCAGAGTGGCACTCACAGCCCCAGATGCATCATTATCATCAATTGTACCTGCAACGAGTGCTTCAGTGACCGCAAGGACCATTCACAGACGGCTCACAGAAAGGGGGTTGAAATCACGGCGCCCCTTGCGCCAACTAGCATTGACCTCTGTACAACGTCAAGCCCGTTTGCAGTGCTGTCGGGCTCATTCGCACTGGAATGTCACTGACTGGAGTAGAATAATCTTCAGTGATGAGACCCGCTTTGAACTGAGCCCCGATGACCAGCGAAGGCGAGTCTGAAGACACCCCGGACAGCGATGTGATACCAACCTGACTGTCTTCCGGCAGACAGGCCGACAACCAGAAGTGATGGTCTGGGGTGCCATTTCATGGACGGATGCCTCTTTGGTTGGCATCCGTCGCAACCTTACACACAGCGGTACGTTGACGAAGTTCTAAGGCCCGTTGTTCTTCATGTCATGCCACCCTGGGCATACATTTCAGCAAGATAATGTCCGCCCCCACACTGCACATGTTTCTACTGCTTTCCTTAGTGCTTGCCAAACATTACCTTGGCCAGCAAGGTCGCCGGATCTCTCTCCTATTGAGCACGTTCGAAGCATTATGGGCAGGGACCTCCAAACAGCTCGGGATTTTGACGATCTAACACGCCAGTTGGACAGAATTTGGCACGATATCTCCCAGGAGGACATCCGCAACCTCTATCAATCGATGCCAAGCCGAATAACTGCTTACATAAGGGCCAGAGGTGGACAAGCTCGTTACTGACTTTTTCACTTTGTGAAGCTCTATCACTTCAATAAATCATCCAATTTTTCTCAAACTGTAATCATTTGTTTTTCTGTACATGTACATTACTTGTACCGATTTTGGACCAATTCGGATAACTCCTTCTTGGTGCGTCGTGTTTTTTTTTTTTTTTTTTTTTTTTTTTTTTTTTTTTTTTTTTTAGTCCAAAGGGGCTTTGTCCCTGAAGGACTATTGTTTTCGTTTTGCGATTTTGCGTCGGACTCATAAACGTCGGTTCACTTTTCAAACTGTTGCCACAAAATGTTAGAGTCCTGCATTATATTTGAAGAAATTAAATAATGAAAAATCTGCATAAATGATTGTCTATTTCTCGCATTGTGATAAAACAATGGTACATAGAGCCATGGAATTTTGAATGACGAAATCCTACTGCGAATATGGGCATCTGAAATCCCAAATTTGGAATTTGTTTTATTATAGATTTTATATTTTGTAAAACTTTAACGAATTTTTGATTTACAAACTCAATGCTTTAAAAGCGAGAAATGGCAACGTTATATAGAAAAAAAATACTTTTATCTCCAGCTCGCGAGACTGTGTATATCGGAAATTCTAAAGATATGCTTAATTTAACATTATTTTGCGATATTGCTCTTGAACTGAATTTTATGGTTTAAGTGCAAAGAACATGATATTTAATAAATAAAGGTAACACTCAAAACGTTAAAAAAAGTCCCTTTGGACGTAATTTAAAATCTGAAACATTTCAGATTTTTTTATTACTATTTTACTTTTTTTTTTTTTTTGTCTAAGAGTGTATATACTAACAATGCACCTCTTTCGCTATTGCCATAAGATTATCCCCCTTCTCCTTTCCGTAACTCGAAAAACACATGTATATTGGGGCCCACCAACGGCCGAGCGGTAAAGTCGCTGAACACTGGTAGTTCCGTCCGAGGCTCGAATACCGCGACGTGCTGGCTGCATGGGCGTTTTCGTGGTTTTCTCCATACGTAACGTGTATACGAGCAAGTTTTCCTTAGAACGTCTTCCACGAAGGAATCCCTCCCCTTAGGCAGATAGCCCTCGAGGCTTTGCCGTAATCACATAAACAAACAAACATATACACTGAGCAAAAAACAGGGGGGAGACAGTTCTGTATCTCCCGTTCTACTCTGCCGATTGACAAAAGTCAACTTGCTTTTTTTTTTGTCTCAAAAGCGTGACTTAGGATACATATTAGATTTATGTATAGCATTGTTCTAATAGAGTTATTTTGACAAAAAATCGAACCTTTTCTGAAATGACATGCTAATTTTTTTGCATATTTCGATTTTACTATCCAAATTATGTAAAACTGCAATTTTTTGTAAAAATCGCACAATAGTTTTTAAAAAGTAGCTTCTCGATGTTAATAGAATTATATATATATATATTTATTAGTATTGCTTTTTTATTAAACGTACTTGATTTCTTCTTCCAGATTTGATTTAATTTTAAAATTTGTATTTTTAAATATTTTTTATAAATTTTTCGTAAAATGTTTTCAGTTATAATTTATAAAATAATTAACATCATCTTAAAGAAGATGTATTTTTAAGCATATTTGCAAAAAAATTAGAGTTTTTTTTTTAATTCAAAATTTGTGAAGATATAAGTGAATTTATATAGTAAAGCGTTTTGAAACTTGGCATATTTGTTATAAGCCATAATAACGCCAAATGTGCTTTAAGCACTTTATTAAAATTATTTGAAAGTATGAATGATGAATCCTTTTTCCCATTCCTGCACAAAGAAAATAGGTTACTAAAAATTAAAAATTTCGCCAAGTAAATTATTCTTGGCATAAAATGAAAAAAAAATGAGCTAAGATAAAATTTTAAATTTCTCATCAAATTTCACAAAATTTAATATTTAGGCATAATTTGAGTCGTAGAATCGAAATATGGAAACAAATTGGCATATCATTTCAGAAAAAGTCCGATTTTGTGTCACAATACCTATATTAGATCAGTGCTATATATAAATCTAATATATATCCCCTAAGTCGTGTTTTCGAGACATGAAAAATGCTATTTGAATTTCGTCAATCGGCCCAGTTGAACGGGAGATATAGAACTGTTCCCTCCCCCTCCGCAGCATAGATTGATTTGAATTTAGATTATTTTTTAAGGTGTGTTTATAAATTAAACAACAGAAAGCCATAGACGTTGTTGATAAACACCGAAACTTGAGTAAAAGTAATATTTTTTCTATTTATAAATGAAATCTTTTTTTAATATTTATAAAACTAAAGTTTATTTAACAGCTAAACAAAAGGCCGACCGTGTTCCCACCTGAAAATATGAAATTCCCTATCACGGGGGAATTTATCCCTAGTTAATTTTCCCTACTATAGATCTTTCTAAAGTTAAAAATAAAGATTTTGTTAAGTGTTTCAGCGCGTTTGCAAGTAACGCGTGAAAAGAAGTTACCAATCTTTCGTACAGAAAATCCCAAATAAAATTAAACCAAACAGTACAAATAATTAATTGAAATACACGTTGTGTAGCATAAATTTAGGTTAGTTAATAAATTAAATTTTGATAAGCAGTAATTAAAATAATTAAAGGAATTTTGCTATACAACAATTTACATAATGAAGAAGTTCTTTTATTATTTTTAAAACTTTATTTTGTTGGTAAAATTACAGTACAGATACGTCAGTATAATTAAAGTAACAATACGTAGTAACGTGTTTCAGCGCGTTACTGAAATTGTTTAATACGTAGTAACGTGTTTCAGCGCGTTTGCAAGTAACGTGTGAAAAGAAGTTACCAATCTTTCGTACAGAAAATCCCAACTAAAATTAAACCAAACAGTACAAATAATTAATTGAAATATACGTTGTGTAGCATAAATTTAAGATAGTTAATAAATTAAATTTTGATAAGCAGTAATTAAAATAATTAAAGGAATTTTGCTACACAACAATTTACGTAATGAAGCAGTTCTTTTATTATTTTTAAAACTTTATTTTGTTGGTAAAATTACAGTACAGATACGTCAGTATAATTACAATTTAACAGATAAAAATATTACGATAGTATGAAAGACAGTACTTTAAAATTTCGCTGTTTGTAAGGCTGCACAGATGATACATTAAAGATCTTACATCTAGCAGAATGCAAATAGTTGCCAACTGACAAATACTTAATAGTGTAATGCAGAGGTGCCCAACCTCGTGCTCGCGAGCCCAATTAGATACATATGAACAAAAAATATTTTAAAAATAACCATTCATTTATGTTTCATAATGTTAAAATATGGTAAGCATTTATAGTCATAAGCGATACCTTACAAGACGTTATAAAATAAAATTGATTGCTAACTGATAAACTTGATAGCGAACATGGAATCCTATTGCTTCATTCCGATGTTAGATGGCTCAGCAGGGGAAAAGTACTTCAACGATTTGTAGAACTTCTTTCACCAATAAAGCAGTTTTGGGAATCCGGAAACGAAAGTTATAAAGAATCGGATGATAATAATTGGTTATCCGATCTGTGTTTTCTCACGGATATAACAGCTAAACTGAAGAAACTGAACGAAGATCTCCAAGGAAAAGAAATAATCCTTTTTCAACTGACTGGGACTATAATTGCTTTTCAGATAAAGTTAAATTTGTGGATAAATCAGATGAAAGAAAACAATTTCACCCATTTTCAGAATTTATCAAGGCATATGAATAACCACAATGCAATTGAAACAGAGAAATACTCGGAAAACCTATATACACTGAAAAATAATTTTGAACTCCGCTTCTTTGAGGCCATTCCGAGATTTGTTTTCTTAGACATCGTATACGGAATGAATGTACAGTTTTTCAAGCAGAACTTCTGTGCATTTATCTTGCCGTCAAATAGATCCAGGATCATGGGACAACATCCTCAAAGTACCTTATTTGTTCTGATTCTCTTTCTTCTCTTCAACTTTTGAACAGTATTACCAGCTGCGATAAATTAGTTATCGAAACCCTAGTAACTGTTAGTTCACTTAGAATTAGAGGTATTGAAATCTGCTTTGCTTATGTGTGCGCTCATGATGGTTTCTACGGAAATGAAAGAGCTGATTTCTTAGCTAAAGATGCCTTAAATTTACCCATTGATATCAACATTAGCATTCCAAAGAGTTATTGGAAGTCCTTTCATTATAAAAAGCTTTTAGCTATGTGGAATGAGGAATACGTTTCATCTTGTAATGCTGAAGTCACCAAAATGTTCCTTCCTTTTATTTACCATAGACTGAATTCCGAGTCTTTCCTCTCGTTAAATTTTAAAGTGTCTCAGTTTTTATCTGGTCACGGTAAATTTGCAAGTTATCTGTTTCGTTTTAATCTACGATCAAACAATTTATGTGAATGTTCAAAAAGAGTTCCTCAGGATGTGGAACATTTGATTTTCTCGTGCCCTACATTTGATGGCCCTAGATTATGCTTACAGAACGATTTGAAAATGTTCGGAGTGACTTGGCCAGTGAACTTATCTGTTTTCGTGAAGTCCAGACTGCTGTTCTCTGCTTTTGTTCGCTTTATTTATGCATGTAATTTTTAATGTTTATTTATACATGTAACCTTTAATGTTCTAGTTAACTTACTTCTGTAAGCCCCGTGTTGTACATATGTGGTGCACGGGGAGTCTGTATGTTCTCAAAGGAAAAAAAAAAAAACTCCGCTTCTTTGATTTCCACAAAGTTCAAGCAATATTATTATTCATCTCGAACCCATTTGCCGAAATTAATATTTCATATCTATCACGTAAGATTGGAAATATCTTTAACAAAAATGTTGATGTTTTGGAAATATGCTCGCGAGAGGCCAAAGGTTGGGCACCACTGGTGTAACGTAACGCTCTAAAATTTTGGAAGCACTCTGATGAAGTCCTTCTTGAGGTCCAAAATAAGAATATTTCTTCAAGATCGAGTGGGCTTTTATCACAGTTATGACAGATTATATGATATCTTTCAACGCACTGAGGATGTTAAATTTAGAAGCGATATGTTCAGAATGAAAACGAAAGAACAAACATTTTCAGTGTACAAGAAAATTAGCTTTTATCCAATAACCTTTAAAAGGGGGAGTATTAGTAGTCACCCTTAAACTATTCTATTTATATCCTGGGAATCTAAGCGTCAAATATAATGTTCTAATTGTTTCAGCTTTGTTAATTTGATACAAGGAAGTAGGACCTCGCCCTAGAAGCTTTATTGTGTTCCCTGAATAACATCTAATTTGCATATTCTTTTTCTTTGATCGGCGACAGTGTGTTCGATGGGTAATGCGATAAAAGAAATACGTTAAAGAAGAATGGCCCCAGTACATTTCTGAAGTTAAAAATGTTGTTACCAGGGGACTCTTTCCAAAATTTACGTTACGTTACGCTATGTTACGCCACTACTCATTTATCATCCTTACAATTTAGCTAATATGGCTGAATAAGATCTTAAATTTATCTTTAAAGCAACTTTGCAAATAGCCAGTTGTAAGAAGAGCTCTATTTGGTATTAGGTTTTTTTGAAGTAGGAGGACATGGAAAGGGATCAATGCCCTACCCGAGACTCGAAGCTGGACCTCTCGAATAAGCGCCGAGTGTGCTACCGTTACACCACGAAGGCATTCTCGAAGGAGGGAGAAAATACCTTATATACTCCCCCTTTTAACGGGCGGCTGGGGACTAGGGGACCTAGTTGCCAAATCTTGGTGGTGAAGAATTATCATTCATCACCTATCATTTCGGGCGCCACAGTGGAATCGTTAGTTTTTTTTTTTTAAGGCAGGAGATGTGAAAAATGAGCAATGCCCTCGCGGAGACTCGAACCCTGGACCTCTAGAAAACGTGTCGAGTGTGCTAACCGTTACGGTACGAAGGCATGCTGGAAGAAGGGAAAAAATACCTTATAATGCGATATAAGATGTTTAATTTGATTTTCAAGTTATAGTCTCATTACATAGTTAATTGAACGATATAAAATGACTTTTTTCTATTAAATTCAAGTTTCGCTGGTTTTATAATCCATCTAATTGATACTGTTGTATACTTTGGTGTACTTTTGGGTAATAGATTGAATGCACACAGGTCCACAGAGAGGTAGATAACATTTATTATATCAAAAGAACTACTTTAGAGTTCTGGAACTTTCTACAAAAACAGTCATACAACTCTTCACACAGTATCACAGAGTACCATCAGTAATTACACTTAGAACGTTAAACACAACGCAGTGCAAAGCGCATTAAAAAAGCGAAGCTAAAAGGGAGATATCTCAGTAGTCAGAACTCACATCTGAACTAACAACAACTACTGAGGGCAGATGCTCTTTCTCTGTTCTTATATAGTTTCCATCCGGCTGCCGAGATATTTCTAGTATTTTCGGTTACACGGTTACACAGAACGTCAATTACAGTTGCTCAATTACTATACCATTATGGTTATACAGGAACCGCACCATAATGTCGTCAAATGGTCGCCGAGTTCGGCGACTTTGGGCGGTTTCTAGCAAAATTTGGCGATAAAAATTAGTCGCCAAAATCGTTGCGAGTTTGGCGAGATAGCCATTTACGCAATTTGAAATTGACTTTATAAGGTATTTCTCCCACTTCCCTAGCGTGCCTTCGTGGTGTAACGGGTAGCACGCTGGGCCGGTATTCCTGAGGACCGTGGTTCGATTCCCGACGAAAGCGGTTGCATATTTTTCATCTTTTCTGCTTCCAATTAACCTAATGACTCTACAGGTGGCGCCCGAACTAAAAGGGTCGTGGATGATGATTCTCCGCACCCAGGATTTGGCAACTAGGTCCCCTAAAACCCTAGTCGCCCTTTAAAAAGGGAACCCACTTCCCTAGCGTGCCTTCGTGGTGTTACGGTAGCACACTGAGCCGGTATTCCAGAGGCCCGTGGTTCGATTCCCGGCGAAGGCGGTTGCATATTTTGCATCTTTTCTACTTCCAATTAACCTAATTACTCTACAACTTAACCCTCGTATTGTTTATTTTTCGGCAACGTATTATCTCTCTAGACTTCAATGTTACATTAAACAGAAAAAAATACAACAGTTTCACATATAATTGCACTAAAATCATTTCTCTGTGAAAAAAAATCAGTAGCAATATAATTTAGATTATGTTTAATTAACAACAAATGTAAACGATAATTTTAATGAACGCTTGCAACATGTTTGTAATTTATTAAAAAATTGATATGTATTGCATATTTCGAAACAGAATATTTTTAATCAAATTTTGGAAGAGATATTATTGTTTTAAATAAACGTTTTCCCGATAAAATCAAAGATCAGTAACTGTTAATGGCAATGGCTTTAATTTATCTTCCATTATTTATTGTAAATTACCACCATTTATTATAAGTTGCCCATCAGTGTAATAAATTGATTTATTTATAGACTCACTTTATCCGGGATTCTTAATAACATTTGGTAAGAGGTGTTGTTTTATATTAAAGGACATTCTAAAGTTACGCTTATTTTAAAATTATTTTGCGACATTGCTATTGAACTGAATTTTATGGTTTAAGTGCAAAGAATGTGATATTTAATAAATAACACACAAAACGTTAAAATTACGCCCCTTTGGACATAATTTAAAATCTGACACCTTTCAGATTTTTTTTTTTTTTTTCTATACTGTTAAAATCTTGCGCGTCTGTCTGTCTGTTTTCTTTTTTTTCTTTTTTCTTTTTTTTTTTTTAATTCTTAGCCAGAGATTTTTTCTTTGTTATAATAATTATCTCTTTCTTTTTTATGTTTGGTTACGAATCTCGTCTGTTTCTTCAATAGCCGAACGGATGACGTCATTGGGGAAAGACTGGCATAGAGGATGTCTGAGGTGTGAAAAATGCAATAAGACCTTGACACCCGGGTCACATGCCGAGGTAAGAATAAGAAACAGTTGCCATTTTAGTCTTATGACATCATGAAATAAAACTTGTCACTTTCATGAAGATTCTCATCTATACTTTCCGAAATTATAAGTCTTATTAAAGGAGGAGGGGAGGGAAAGAACTATGCGCAGATAGAGAATCAGAATTTCTGGAAGTGCTTTGTCACAAATATTATTAAGTCAAATTCACTGTAACAAAAAGTTAAATATGTTTATCTAGTATTTTATGCTTCTTATAGACAATCCCATTTATTCTTTTCTGAATTTCGAAATATCTATCATCTCGAAAACATGTTATCTTAGTCCAATCAGACTGTTAGTCTCGAAATATGATTTTACGTTGATTCACTTTAAATGTCGTCCACTGTAAATGCGTCGTTTCACTTTTCATTCGAATCTGTTGCCACTGAAGAAATATGTAAGACATTTATTTATCTTTCAAATTTTATCTGTTATTGATTAACAAACTTTGTCTTGTTAAAAAGCAACAGATGCAATTTTTAAAAATATATACTTTTTTTCTTTTCATCTGGTTGATGTAAACAAATTTGCATTTAATTCATGATAAATCTTACTAAAAACATGCAATATTTTTATAGAATGGCGTTATGTACTTTTTCGCTTTTCAAATACGCGACTTACAACGTTCCCATGTTAGTCACGATGTATATTAATCTAGTATCTTGTAAAATGTTTTATTATTCTATCTGTGCTATTATTATTACAAGTATTCATATTTGAACTTACGTAATTCATATTTTTCAGCATTCTCTTTTTTTTTCCACCTCCGTGTTGATATGATCCTAACCATTTTCTTCGTTGCTTGATTCTTCTCATTAACTTTCTTAAAACTTTTTGTTAACGAATTTACAAAACCTTCACGCGAAAACACACAAAAGCAGATTATCAATCATCACACGCTCGGGTAACACAAATTATGAGACTCTACCTAAGTGTTTAGAATTAAGAGAGACACGTGGGAAGGGCCCTTTCATTTAACCCAGACAAAAAAATTATAGAAGGCACTGCTTGTGCTTACAGAATCAGCCAGCATTTACGGCTTAGCTCAAAACTCAATGTACCAAACGTGGCCTTCAACAGGCAGAACACGCTCTGATTCTACCCACTAAAATTTTCCTTTAAATACTGTCTCTTTCTACCTCATTTGAATAGGCGCGAACTAGAAATTAGCATTCCGGCAGGAAAACAGAAAGCGAGAAATTAGCATAAAAAACTTATTAGTAAAACTAAATGTGTACTCTGCAAGGTTAAAATTCAGCGTTATAATTGATTGATAACTCTGAATTTTAACAGGCTGTTTACTGACAGGCGTACTGATGCGCATGGGCAAGCGTAGCATTGTCACGAAAGAGATAAACAAGTCTAGGGTGAATTATAAAACTGGTTTAAAATGGATTCAAAAGAGATTTTTTTTTCGTGGCGTCTGTACGTACGTACGCACGTATGTATCTCTCATTACTCAAAAAGGAGTAGCCTCAGAACGTTAAAATTTTGTATATAGGACTGCTATAATATGTAGATGTGCATCTCCTATTTTGGTTGCAATCGGCCGCACCAAAAGTATATAAATATATGTATATATATGTATGTATTTCAAAGAAATATCAAAATTTTTATCAAAATTTTAACAAAACAAAAATTTTCGCTTCCAAATAAAACGTATGCCAAGTTGGCCGTATTTCAAAGCAGACGTATCTTATATATATGCAGCTTAAGTGTTTGTCGCCGATAGTTTATTGGTTGCTTGCGTAACTGTAAATTGTTTTATTCCCCCTGCAGTGCAGCGCGTGACGAATATTATGAGAAAGCTAAGCCGGAAAAATTGAAAATACAAGAGCACGTGCATTTAACATTTCATAAATAAATTTAACATCTATATATAATAGTATTCGGAAATATGAAACCGGCAAAAACCGGCAACGATGAAAAAACAAATGAAATGAAATAAATAAATAGCTTTATTATATGCGGCTTAAGTGTCTGTTTGTCGTCGATAGTTTATTGTTTGCTTGCGTAACTGTACTAGCCAATGGGGGTGAAATTGCCACAGCACAGGGTTGCCGTTTCAATTCAGACGTAGACCATTTCCTATAAAACTTGCTTTTGCTATGACCATCCATAAGTCTCAGGGCTAAACGCTTAAGCGTGGTGGTATTTTTTGACTTGAGCCTGCATTTGGACACGGTCAACTTTATGTTGCCTGTTCAAGAGTTCGTGAAAGAACGGACGTAAAATTAAAAATAATGGATGGTCCTCTGCAAGAGGAGCTTAAAAATGATGGAAAGATCTACACAAGAACTCTTGTGTACAAAGAGATCTTTGACATGTGATTTAACATTTTATTATTTAAATCACCTTTATTCATTGAACTAGCGGTGGTTCTTATTAGCAGATACCTTTGCACAAATCATTTTAATTACAATTTATAATATCTAGAACAGCGGTCATTTTGTATGACCGCCGGGCTTTCTAGTACTGTTATATCTCTGTATATACATGTTATATTAAATTGTATAAAATACCATTATTGTTACTGTGTTGACGATTTCTACCGTTATAGAATATATTTTGCTATTAATCCAATATTTTTCCCCTTAGCATGAAGGGAAACCTTATTGTAATAATCCCTGTTACGGAGCACTTTTTGGCCCGGGAGGTAAGTGTAATTTATATTAGTTTTTAACAACAAAAGTAATATTTTCAAGTAATGTTTCTTACTTTTTCCTTTTCTTTCACTTTTTACTTCCTTGTACGAACTAAAAAGGAAGTATTTTATGTCCTTGTATGAAGTAAAGGAAGTATTGCAATCACGAAAAGTTTCGGGTACCATATTTCAATCAAAATGTTCATTTTGACCGCTATCGAATACAATTTAATGAGGGGACATCTCTGAAGTCGGAGGATCACGATGGTCACGAAACTGTAAATTTATGGGGGATCTGGATACTTGTTCTGTGGTCATCTAAAATGTAAGCAGGGCATGTTTTAAACAGAACAAAGGACTCTTTTTCCACAAACGAAATATAAAACTGATTTAAAATGGATTCAAAAGAAGTTTTTTTCGTGGCATCTGTATGTACGTATGTATGTATGTCGCATAACTAAAAATAAAATAACCTCAGAACTTTGAAATTTTATATGTAGGACTGCTATAACATGTAGATGTGCACCTCCCTTTTTGGTTACAATCGGCTGCACCAAAATATATATATATATGTAATAATAAAATTCCATAGTGAAGAATACGCTTAAAATTCTAACTGTATGTTGTTTTCATTTTTAATGGCGACGGTCTCTTATTTGAAAGTACGTGGAATTAAATTCACAGCCCCGTAGTCAAGTTGTTTTTCCCGCCTTTTGTACACGAACAGTTATAGAATGTTATGCAAATATTTAAAGCGAACTGGATTGGCTGACGAGGCTGACGTCATTTCTTGGAAGAGATTATAAAAGGACTCGCAAAAGAATATCGGGGCTTTTTTTTAATGCAACGATGCAGTAAACTTCATACAAAACGTTTTTAGTAATTCTTTTTATTTACTCCTGATATCTGATTTTGTAATTGCTATTTCTCCTGAATAATAATAAATGGATCCTGTTTTTTAAACTTATCGTCTGATAATTTAAGCTACTACTACATCTATATTTCTTCAACGATCTATTTATTCTGGACAAAAGCTGATACGTCACATATATATACCCATTTATACCTGAAAAATCTGAAATTTTGCCTGCTGGCTGAATTGCCTGCTCTCGCTTAGAAACTCTTATTTTAATTGTATTCTTTTAAAATTCTTTTAACAGTATTTGGTGTTTTATGTTTTCCTACGTCTTTCAATTTTTAATGAGGATATTTTGAGGTTTTGTGTATTTTTGCCTTGACGCGAATTGAGAACTGAATTAATTAAATGAGAAATATATCTGTAACGAAATTCGAGGAAATAATGTTTCGTATTAGCAGCAAATATTGTCTCCAGTCTGACTCGGACAAGGGAGAATGTTTACGAGTAGCGCATGCGCATTAGGCAAGCGGCGCTGAATCGTCTGTGAAAAACTGTTTCTTTTTTATTTGTTTAATTTCTTTTATGTATCGTTTTAGACTTATTACAGTATTTGAATAGAACATGTGGCAACGATTAGATAATTCTTAAGATGATATTAATTTTTCGCATTCTGAGTTATAAAATGAATGATATATTAAGTGAACCTGACGCCAGAGTGTCGCTATGACAAATAAATATAGTGAATTTTAAAGAATGCATTTATTCTATTGTGGTTTATGCGCTATCTACAAAGTGGAATTTAATAAGTTTAAATGAAATGCGCAAAAAATGCGTATAATTTAATATTCCGTACAAGGAAGTCATGCGCTATTATACATCAAATTTTTTTTATTAGATGTTCTCATTATATTAATGATTTCTATTCTCTACAACGTATAATTCCATATTATTGTTAAGAAGAAAGTAATTTCTTTATTAGAATCCATCATTTTACAACTGAAAATTTTTTTTCGCATGTTTTTTTTTTTTTTTTTTTTTCAAAAATTGAAGTCAATTTCATTTAGTTATCAATAATTAATTTTATAAATTTAATTATCTGTAGTTTTTAATTGCTAATACTTGCTAATACTTGCTTAATACTTTTAATTGCTAATACTTTTTAATTGCTCTTTTTCATTCAATTTGACATTTTATTTTCCTGCAGATGAATCCGGGTCGAATAATCAAAATGATTCGATAAATTAAATTTAATTAGTAATTTTTATGCTAGATTTTTAATTATCAATTGTCCTTTTCTTAGCTCTTTCAAGTATTTACTAATTACTGCTAATTGTAGCTTTATATGCATTTAAAAAGAATATTAAGTAAAATTTTAATTTTAGACTTATCTCAGTAATATAGATATGTATGTAAACGTCCTTATTATTTTTTTTCTAATAGGATTTGGCCGTGGAGGAACGGAAAGTTACCAATACAAGAAATAGCATTGACAATGGAAGCGATTATCTGTATACTAACTCATTAGTAGTATAATATACTCATAGTAACAATTGGAGGCTGAATAACTGTGATCCATATTTTTCACCTTTCATCCACTAGTAGTTTCTTTTTGTACTAAAAACATAGCTTATTAATAATAATTTCTCATAATTTTGAATAGAGTTTATGAATGTCGCGAAGTTTTACAATTGTGAATTTTACTGACAGTCTTTTTATATATTAATAGGAATAATTTTTTTTAATTCACTTGTCTTATTATTAATATTGTGGTTTTTTATAATGCATATATACTTTCCTGTTATCATTTTGCTTAATAAAAACACTACATAGGCTGAGATGGCCTAAAAATGTGGTTTCCAGTATTCATTCAAATGCCGCGTAAAGTCTAAACTTTTAATTCAGAAACACGAAATGTACACCTTAGTATATTTACGATTTACTAAGATGCTTTGAAAATTTTCTATCATAATTTTTAGCACTACAGATACTACTACTCTTCAAACTTGTTTTTATCTGTATCGTTTTTGTGCTCCAAATCACTTTATAAGGTATTTCTCCCACTTCCCTAGTGTGCCTTCGTGGTGTAACGGTAGCACGCTGGGCCGGTATTCCAGAGGTCCGTGGTTCGATTCCCGGCGAAGTCGTTGTTAATTTTTCATCTCTCCGGCCTTCAAAAAAATCCTAATGTCTCTACAACTTTTCAAATTGTTGCTAACAAATATTATCTCGATATATTATTCAAAAAGAAAATAAGGAAGAATCTGGTATGCATATATGTAATATTTTTAACATTAAGGTAAAATAACACGCCGAAGAAATATTAATTTAGAAGTTAAACACTTTTTCAGACATTAGAAGCCAAACAAATAAGGCATTTGCACTTTGGCAGCTGAGGATGGCAGTTTGGTAAAACCATCAAAACTAGTCCTGTGAAAATTTGTGAATATACGCTGATTTTTGCTGTTTGACTTCTAAATTAATATTTTTAGCATTGTTTAAAAACGTCAACACCTTTTTAATACACGTACTCCTACACCCGAATATATGGACACTGGATTTGAATTTGCATTTTATTAGCCTAAATAGGAAATTTGCCAGAGCTATTAATTTCGTTTTGGCATTTTGCGTTGATTCACTATAGACGGCATTTCACTTTTCAAATTGTTGGCACCAAATATTACATCCCTGCATTATATTTAAAGAAATTAAATAATGAAGAACCTGCATGAATGTATGTATGTATGTTTTTTCACACTGTGAAAAAGCAACGGTACTTAGAGACATAAAATTTTGAATAACTCAGTCCTCCATCGAATATGAGCATCTAGAAGCCCAAAATTGACATTTGGAGTTTCTTTTATTATCTATTTCCTATTTTGTAAAACTATAATGAATTTTTGATTAAAAAAATCAACGATTTCAAAGCAATGGCAACACTGTACAGGAAAAACAAAAAAATTATTTCCAGCGCGTGAGACTGTGTATCGGAAATTCTAAAGATATGCTCTTTTTAAATTATTTTGTGATATTGCTGTTGAAATGAATTTTATGGTTTAAGTGCGAAGAACATGATATTTAATAAATAAAAGCAACATACAAAACGTTAAAAAAATGCCCCCTTTGAGATTAATATAAAATCGGAAAGTTTTCCGATTTTTTTTAATTTCATATTTTGTACAAATTTAACACATTTCTGTTAGTAAGATATAAAACATTTTTGTCTCCAGCCCGTCAGACTTCGCCATTCGGCAAAATGTAAGATCTTTCAATTTTAATCCAAAAATTCGGCTATTTGAAAGCAATGTTGTTATGTCCTGAGCTCCACACACCAGGGTGTTGCCATTCAATAAAGGGTAAGATAATTTAATTTTCAAATTTAATTTTGTTATTGAGTAGCAAACCGCAAGTAATTGAAAAAATATAAATGCAGTTCTTAAAATAATTTTTCTACGTTTTAATCTGATTGACTTAAAAAAAAAAATGCATTTAAATCATGATTTGTTCAAATATAAAAATTTTATGAAATGACACTTGCTACAAAAAAATCAATATATTCTTTTTTCTTTTGTATGATAACTCTTAACGGCGGCTAGTTTTAAAAGAAATAAGGTATTGTACTGTTATCTTGACTGGAATCAGATACCGCCAAATTCTGACGATCTGGCCAAAAATTCGAAGCATTAAAATAATCTTCAAAATAGTATTTACGATAGGGTTAAATTGAAGAAAAATTCAAGGGAAAAATAGCATAACAGATATTCGTAAAATTAAAAATTTTTAATATAAATTAAACTACTCTACAAAGCAAAGCGAAGGCCTAAAACGACGAATATCATTTAAAAGAGTAATAAAACTAAAAAAATATGCAAAAATTGTGTTAGTTGGAGTGAGTCCAAGAGCAGAATAGTATGCGATGCTCAACGACAGTATAAAAAAACCTTAGTTTAAAGCCTCTGGTGTGACGTTAAAATATGAAAACTTTCAGATTTCCTTCCTTTCCTTTTTATAAAATTCTATTTGGTATCACGGAGTAAAAATTTCGTGACATCGAGTATTTTTACATAATAATCGATGTTATTTTTAATCCTGGTTTTAAGTATAAAACGCAAATATTTTCGAATCATTCTCACCCATATTATGCGTTAGAAACAGCTAAATGGCAACAATCTGTGACAAACGATTTTTAAAAACATGAATCACAGTTTATAGCATAGATGTTTATTTTATTCTTTATGCTATAGCTAATGTATTGACCGAAAATATGTTCGTGTGCTGTTGTTTTGCGAATTTTTCAAGAAATTTATGCGGAATAGGAAGATAAAAATCGTCTTTTGTCGGTGACTGAAAAAATTAGATACCAATTCTATCTAAATCGGCATGGAATATTACTGAAGTTTACAGGTAAATTAACCAATTTTTCAGCTTAAAATATGAAACCTTTCAGATTTCCTTTCTTTCTTTTTATAAACTTCTATTCGGTATCACGGAGAAAAAATTTCGTGGCATCGAGTATTTTTATATAATAATCGATGTTATTTTTAATCCTGGTTTTTTAAGTATAAAACGCAAATATTTTCGAATCATTCTCATTCAAATTATGCGTTGGAATCAGTTAAATGGCAACAATCTGTGACAAACGATTTTTAAAAACATGAATCACAGTTTGTAGCATAGATGTTTATTCTATTCTTTATGCTATAGCTAATGTATTGACTAAAAATATGTTGTTTATTCTATTCTTTGTGCTATAGCTAATGTATTGACTGAAAATATGTTCGTGTGCCGTTGTTTTGCGAATTTTTCAAGAAATTTATGCAGAATAGGAAGATAAAAATCGTCTTTTGTCGGTGACTGAAAAAATTAGATACCAATTCTATCTACATCGGCATGGAATATTTCTGAAGTTTACAGGTAAATTAACCAATTTTTCAGCTTATTGAAAAGTATCAAAATTCTATATTCAAAAATATTATTTAATCACTTCATTATTTATTTACTTTATTATTAATGAATGAGTTCAATAAAAGAAATTTTCAAACTTTCCTTCTAAATTATGGCATAAACTTCTATTTCAATCTCTCACCGTTTTTTCTGAGATTCTATTAGTTTCTAACTTGTAAAACTTATGATAGTCGTCACTTGCGCTTTGCTAAAGTTCTTTGTAGTGTATTAAATCCTCATTTATAACATGCTGGGAGGATGTTACAGCTGTATTTTTTAGTCCAGTGTTATAACTTTCTACTTAAATTTCAATTTGTGTGTTTTAAAAAAAAAAGATCTCTAATTATGTTCTTCTGGCGGTATATCCTTTCAAAATGTCTGACGTTGAGATTTTAAATGTGATTTATTTATTCTACTGCGTTTTCCGTTGGAAAGTCATTCAGGGATACATGGGAACATCTTGTTTGCTAATACTAACAGCCGGATATGTTATCAGTATCAGCGTTACTTAGTTCAAATATACAGTGTCTCACAAAAGTGATGGGACACTTGTGTTTTACAAAAGGAAACTGTAGTAAAATAAATTAAAAAAGCATGTAAAAATTTTTTGTGGGTGTGTTTCATACTTAAATTTAGTAACAATTATTACATAACATACATTTTCTCAAAATATTAAAATATTAATTTAATAAAAGTACAATTGTTTAGAACGGAGCAAAAAATAGCTCACATGAGTGATGGGACACTTACTTTTCCATCAAATATTTATCCAAAAATTTTACTTTTTAAAAGGTTTTAATATTTTACTGGATTTCCTTTTACTTTTAAAACATAATTTAACCTTCTTGGGATGGATTCGACTAATTTTTTTGTGATTTCTGGAGCGATTTTACCCCATTCTTCTTGAAGCACCGATTTTAATTGCTGTTTTGAAGGAATGGTGTGTTTGCGAATTCTTGATTCTAATTCTTGCCAAATATTCTGGCAAAAGACCTGGCCGACCATCAAAGCTTTCCAATGGAATAAAGCGAATTATCGTTCGAAATATTAAAAAAAAATCCAAAAATGAGTGCTCCTAAGGTTGCTGCTGATTTACAAGCATTATATGGAGTAATTATTAATCCTGAGACTATTAGAAAAGTAATTAGATCTGCTGGATATCACGGTAGAGCAGCCGGGAAAAAATTCTTCGTAAGTGAAAAGAATAGAAAACTCAGACTGGTTTTCGCAAAATCCAACATAAATAAGAATTTTGATTACTGGAATGAAGTTATATTTACTAATGAGAGTAAATTTAATATGTTTGGTTCTGACGGTAGAATCTTGGTGTGGAGAAAACCCAGGGAAGAATTTCGCAAACAAAACTTGGTGCCAACAGTAAAACATGGTGGAGGAGGAGTTATGGTATGGGGGTGTATGTCGTCCGCTGGAGTTGGCAATCTTGTTTTTATTGACAGTATAATGGATCAGTACAAGTATATTGACATTTTAAATCGAAATTTGAAATCTTCAGCACGAAAATTGAACCTTCATAACGATTTTAAATTCTACCAGGACAATGACCCCAAGCACACTGCTTTGAACGTTAGACTCTGGCTGCTGTATAACTGTCCTGAAATAATGAAAACACTACCACAAGCTCCAGACTTAAATCACATAGAGAATATTTGGCAAGAATTGGAATCGAGAATTCGCAAACACACCATTTCTTCAAAAGAAAAATTAAAATCGGTGCTTCAAGAAGAATGGGGTAAAATCGCTCCGGAAATCACAAAAAAATTAGTCGAATCCATCCCAAGAAGATTAAATCATATTTTAAAAGTAAAAGGAAATCCAACAAAATATTAAAACCTTTTAAAAAGTAAAAGTTTTTGATAAATATTTGATGGAAAAGTAAGTGTCCCATCACTCATGTGAGCCATTTTTTTGCTCCGTTCTAAACAATTGTATTTTTATTAAATTAATATTTTAATATTTTGAGAAAATGTATGTTATGTAATAATTGCTACTAAATTTAAGTATGAAACACACCCACAAAAAATTTTTACATGTTTTTTAATTTATTTTACTACAGTTTCCTTTTGTAAAGCACAAGTGTCCCATCACTTTTGTGAGACACTGTACTTAAATCTTCTAATTAGTTTGTTTGTTCGTCTATGTTACTTTTTCAGAAATTTTATAAATGTACGTTTTTTACCCCTTATTTGCATCTGAAACCTAATTTTGTATAAACCAACCTTAGAAATCTTTTACTTGAAAACAGATAGAACGTTTCTCTAGTAATTTTATTAATTTTTTGCTTTTGCTCATTTAAATGTTCGGTACTTACGCATTAACCACTTTAGCGCAGTTAGGCAATTTTTTACAAACGAAAAGATAAAAGTTACTCATTGGGTGCAAACTTGCGGTTTTCTCCCCTTTTTGTTTTTTAAAAAGATTTCTAAGCTATGTAGGCTTAGGTAAAGCAGTAAACATTATCAACATATGAAAAGAAAACATACTTTAGTAATTTAAAATACAAATTTTAATTATTAAATAAGGATTATGTGATACATTAAAAAAATAAAACACATATTTTTCTTCAAATTTTTCGGCCCTTTTCGTCTCCCGAAGTACACAACGATCTATTTTCACTTTAAAAAACATCAGAAAATAGCGGAGACCACGGCAACAGCGACTATCTTGGAAACGCATTTCTTCGTTGTTCCCTTTGGAAAATTTCGTACTTTTCTGATGCAAATTTCGCCAAGCAGACTTTATTGTCGACAGCATACAGTATACACATAAAAAATGTTAGTTCTACGAATTTTTTATTTTTTATTTTAATATCGTTTAAAATTTTGTAAAAAGCCAATAAATTAAGATAATAAATTTGTATAAAGGCATTAATTTAAGAATTTACTATGCTTTCATGGTTCAATATCCTGATTCGGCGGTTCGTATCATGTGACTCCAAAGGATCTCATCTCGCGCAAACTACGCTACAAAAATCTAATTCTGTCAGTAATTATCTACATTAATTTCAAGTTAAATCTTAATTTGGAACGTAAGTTTAAATGCGAGAATTATTTCAATTCGTAAGAATAACTTACTCAGAAATTACTCGTATGTAAAACCGCAGTGCTTTACTTCGTTAGTGCATTCTTATTAGACTGGACGAATTTAATCCTTGACTTCCCCTTTTCTATATTTTCGCGTTCGGGTGAGCGGTGTGATTGCATCCTAATTGACTTAATTGCCGCGAATGGCCTTACGGGATAAAATTGAATTATCTGATAAAAATTCTATGTAACTGTATACCAGTATTTGAAGGAAACAATCAATTTGATAAGAAATGGCTGCTATTTCTTTTGAAAATGATGCGTAAAGGGTTACCAGCGAGGATAATCCGTTTGACATCAGTTGTACCATTATTGGCGACTGTAAAGACATAAGGTTTTTTTTTTTTTTTTTTTTTTTTTTTTTTTTTTTTTTTTTGAAAGCAGGAGTGATGAAAAATAAGCAACGCCCTCACCGGGAATAGAGCCACGGACCTCTGGAATACACGCCTAGCGTGCAGACCACTACACTACGAAGGCATTCTAAGAAGGCGGGAGAAATACCTTATAACTCTCTTCAATATTGGCTGAATAAGGACGGCACACTAGGATAGAAAGAAGAACTATTAAAAACTAACTGGTTTAATAAAAACTAATAACTTTGTTTTTATTAACATATGGATAACATTTAACATATGGATAAACCATATATTAATAAAAACAAAACCAAAATCTAAAGGAAAAGGACATCAAAAATACACAACATATGTAAAAACAAACTAACAAGGAACAATACATAAAAGTACGAAGTCTGAACTCGCGCTTGCATTTCGAAGAACAGAGACTTACAAAAACATTTATTTTTCAATCACTGATTAATAGAAAGATGTCTACAAGGCTCTGTGTCCGGGCCCAAGCTTTGCAGTACTATTATGAATTATCTCTTACAGAAATTTTCTAATCTCTTCAGTTGTGAAGTGAAGATGATTTGTTGATTTGTGTTAAAGAAATGCATAAAGCTTTTCATCTTGCCCAAGGTGTTTTAGATTTCATTTATCAGAGGTCAATAGATTTTAAGTTAAACTTAAACCATGAAAAATCCAAGACCATGTATATTGATAGAAAAAATATTACTTATGAAGGATATCAATTGCTTTTAAATGATAATCCTGTTGACAGGGTGGATAAAATTAAATATTTAGGTGTTTTGTTGGACAGCGAACTGGAAAAGTCATATTTCCTACGTTTCTAATAAATGTGAAAGACTTTAGCGTGGGCTGAATCGAATTGCATATAATGGTTTTGGTGTTGAATCGAATGCTAGCGCAATTATTTATAAACACGGCATTTTATATTTTATTTCATATGGATGTAAAGCTTGGGGACTCTCTCTAAAAAAGGAAATTAATTCTAACCGCCTGCTTCGAGTTCAAAGATGAATTTTAGTGAGAGTTACAGGGGTTGGACAAAAATATGGAAACACCTTTAAAAAACATGTTTCTTTGCTTAATATGGTGTAGGAAACCCGTTGGCATCCAAAACAGCTTGCAGTCTTCTCGGAATGGATAAATACAGTTCCTGTATGTTTGCCAAGGGAATATTATACCATTCTTCCTGCAAAACGGTGGGAAGTTCAGATAACGATGTTGGCGGTGGATAACGAGAACGCACTTTCCGTTCCAATGTAGACCACAAAGGTTCGATAATATTCAGGTCTGGTGACTGTGGTGGGCAGGGGAGATGGGACAACTCATCCTCGTGCTCAGAAAACCAGTCCTGGACAATGTGAGCTGTGTGAACAGGGGGTTTGTTATCTTGGAAGACACCATCATTATCGGGGAACAAAGTTTGTACCATGGGATGAACTTGATCGGCCAAAATGTCTTGGCAGTCATGTGCCCTGACACAGTTATCATGGGGCTAGCAGAGAACCACGATATGGCTGCCCAAACCATAACAGAAACCCCGCCATGTTTCACTCTTTGCAACAAGTAGTCTGTATTATAGGCTTGAGATGGCTTTCTCCAGACGTAAACTCGGCCAGAAGTGGGAAACAATGTGAAAGAAGACTCGTCAGACCATATTACTCCCTTCCACTGCTCTATAGTCCAGGCTTAATGACTTAAACACCACCTTTTCCTGTTACGGGCATTAGCATCACTGATGAGTGGCTTCTCAATTGCAGCACGGCCAGCAATTCCCTGTTTATGAAGCTCCCTTCTAATTGTTTTGGTACTCACAGGGTTCGGTAACACAACATTCATTTCAGCAGTAATTTTTGCAGCTGTGAACTTCTTATTTTTCGTCAGAATTGCCCTTAATGATCGTCTGTCACGATCACTCAGGACACACTTTCGTCCGCGCTGTGATTTAGCAGAGGATGTTTTTCCGCTTTTCAAATATGCGGAATAAATCTTCGATACAGTACCTCTTGAAACATTCAGCACCTCGGCTACCTTGCTTACGGAGGCATCTACCATACGTCCTCCAACAATTTGCCCACGTTCGAAGTCTGTTAACTTTGACATAATGGAATGACAACCTCACATAACAGTACTCCGACAACAACTGAACTGTTTAGCACATTTATGAAGTTGTATAGGTGGCTTCAGTAGTCAAAAACGCCAGCGCCACCTACATATTTCATTAAAATCAATCTTTCTTTTCAAACATGCATTTCACAAGGTGTTCCCATATTTTTGTCCGTCCATTGTATAAGGGATTACAGAACTATTAGTTTACAATACTGTTTTCTCTCTTGATTTGTCTATTATGACCTTGATAGATTACAAGAATAGTCTTGCAAATTGTTCCAGTTCTCATTTTGATCGTTTATTGCCCTTGCCTGTTCTTCCACATCCTTCTGTAAGACAACCAGTACAGATTCTGGATACCATGAACACTGCTGTAAATTCATTCTCATTTGTGTGCTATACGGATCGGATGGTAATAGAATTGATGATAAAGTTGTTTTTGCTTATGTTATTTTTGAAAATGATGTTGAAATTGAGTACCACTAATTTCGCATTAGAAATGAATGTATTGTATAGATTTCTGAGCTTCTGTGTATTAAGTTTCCAATTAAACGGACACTTAGCCAGGATGGACGTGGTTACAGCTACTTAATCTGAACGGATTCACTCTCTTCCCTGGAGTCCCTTACAGATACCTTGTAGGGTTTGTATTTATTTTAACTAACATTTATTTTAAGTTTAAGCTATCTTTCCTGTCAAGCCTTTACTTTCCTCTAGAATTGCCAATGCCAGAGTATGTAAATTGTAGTAGAACGCGCAGTATATTCAAATTTTAGCAGAAGTAAGTTGAGTTTAAATAGAAGGGAAACAAGATTGTATGTGTGTTTCTTGAATCGCTAGCGTGAAAGTTGCTAGGTAGAAATTTAAGAACCGCGCGTTTCGGCCTGTGTCCCTATCTCGGCCGTTCGTTGAATCTTTCAACTGCTTAATCAGGAAGCTTGCTGAATCTCAGCTGTATTTTAGAACGCGGTTAAGTTAGTTACGATTTCAGAGCCTCGTAGGTAGGGATCTAGTCGTTTATTCATCCTGTCATTAATTTTTAGTTTCACAGTTCTGTTTTTGTTATACCTCCGGATCGGCGTAGTTTGTGAGCGTCAAGTGAACGCAGCTGTTATTTCTGAAGTGGAATAAAAGGGCTTTAAAACCTTTCTTACGTGTTTGCGTAAATTACAGTTCATAGCAGTTACTACCACAATTGCTGACAAGTTGGGGCCACGCAACACTACAACCTCATCATGTAATGATATTATCGGTAATATACAACAGTCTCTCTCAGATCTGAAGAAAAAGGGTATTTCAGTGTTTTTTTACATTTGTCCGTGGTCATTCAGGTAATTATGGAAACGAGAGAGCTGATTGCCTTGCTAATAATGCAACTAAAAATTATATTAACCCTTTGTTGCATCATGTCCGCTCTAGTAGACAAAAGTTTAAATTTGTTTATTCTTCTGTAAATGCCTTAACAGATTCCATTCCTGTGTTTATTCATTCTATATTATTAGAACTTTCAACTGTCGATCATAGATGGATGTATAGCATCACTAAGTAAAGCATTCCTATTTGGAGAAAGGCTGTTACTTCTGTTTCCAAGTTAGTACAATTTCTCATAGTAAACTTTATATAATATTGCTTACATTGTAGAGTCATTAGGTTAATTGGAAGCAGAAAAGATGAAAAATATGCAACTGCCTTCGCCGGGAATCGAACCACGGACCCTGGAATACCGACCCAGTGTGCTACTGTTACACCACGAAGGCACGCTCGGGAAGTGGGAGAAATACCTTATATACTCCCCTTTTTAAAGGGCGACTAGGGTTTTAGGGGACCTAGTCACCAAATCCTGGATGCGGAGAATCATCATCCACAACCCTTTTAGTTCGGGCGCCACTTGTAGAGTCATTAGGTTAATTGGAAGCAGAAAAGATGAAAAATATGCAACCGCCTTCGCCGGGAATCGAACCACGGACCTCTGGATTACCGGCCCAATGTGCTACCGTTACACCACGAATGCACGCTCGGGAAGTGAGACAAAAACATTATAAAATTTTCTTATACTGCAATTTTTTATTCATAATTAGTCATTTTAAACATTTTATTTTAAATGCCAGTTTGAGAAAATTGTGGAGTGGGTAGATAAAGATCTACCGAAAAGAGTGAATTAAAACCCAAATGGACTGCTTTATCAAGCCGAAACACCACTGGAAATGTTTATGTCTGGCAAGGAATTTCTAGAACATTTGACATTTGAATCCAATAGGTACAGGTTACAAAATCGTAGCAAAATGAATTCGATCACAATCGACGAAATGAAGGTATTTTGGGGGATCTGTATGTACAGGTCAGTTGTAGATTTACCATTTAGAAGATGGTAACGATTACTGCAAACAAGGCAGGAAAGGATTTCAAATGCAATGACCGCAAATCGTTGGGAAGAGATTTGTGTGCATGTACTTATAGGCATGCTGTCCACTGTAGTGAACAAACTATAGCAATTATTTAAAACGAAATTTGAATAAAATAAATTTTTTATTATTACTAAGGTTATTTTAAGTAGAAAAAATGCAAACATTTTCGTTTAACTTCTCTGGATTATTTGTATGCAACAAAAGGTTAATGCTGATGTAAATATTCCAAAATCTTATTTAAAAAAACATTCAAAGCTAAAATGATTGAGCAATGGAATTGTGATTATATCTCTTCTAATAAGGGAACTGTTACAAAAATATTCTTCCCAACTATTTGTGAAAGACTGAAAAGTAAGGACTTATTGCTCAATTTTAAAGTTACGCAATTTTTGTCTGGACATTGTAAGTTTAAAGTTTATCTCGAACGGTTTACGCTGACATCTTCCAGTTTATGTTATTGCAATCTCAACGTTCAGCAAAGTGTTTTTCGTTTGCTTTTTGACTACCCATTGCTTGATAATGCAAGAAATATATTTAAATGCAGGTTAAAATTAATTGGAATTCATTGACCGCCGAAATGTTATGATTTTGTATCTTCAGCTTCGGCCTATAGAGCCTTTGACGACTTAGTTTACTTTTATTTTAAACATTATAAATGATAGTAATTCAGAAGTCAAACAACAAAAATCAGCGTTACATTTTCAAAATTTTCACAAGACTAGTTTCGATGGTTTTACCGAGCCACCATGGACAAGAATTCTTGTCCAGGCTTTCTTATCTTATCTAATCATTATTTCCTATCTTGATCATTTGAGGTTTTGCAGCTGAGGATGGTGGTTAAGATAAGGAAGTCTGGACAAGAATTCTTGTCCAGGCTTTCTTATGTTATCTAATCATTATTTCCTATCTTGTTCATTTGCGGTTTTGCAGCTGAGGATGGTGGTTAAGATAAAAAAGCCTGGACAAGAATTCTTGTCCAGGCTTTCTTATCTTATTTAATCATTATTTCCTATCTTGTTCATTTGCGGTTTTGCAGCTGAAGATAGTGGTTCGGTAAAACCATCGAAACTGGTCCTGTGAATATTTTGAAGATATAATGCTGATTTTTGTTGTTTAACTTCTGAATTAGTATTTATTCGGCGTGTTATTGTGTCTTAATTGTAAATGATTTCTTTATACATTTATGTATTTTTGTATTTACTTTTGTGTGTGTGTTTTTTGCTTTGTATTTGATTTCGTTGTAGTATTGAAAATTGATGTTATTGCTTACAATTTTGCGTTTTTACTTCCTTGTACGAAGTAAAAAGGAAGTAAAAAAAGCTTCAGGCAGCATATTTCAACGAAAATATGCACTTTGACCGCTTTCGAATGCAATTTAACGATGTTTTTGCGTGATGTTTGTACGTAAGGACAGAATAAAAGACTCTTTTCCTCCAAAAAAACTAAAAAACTGCTTTAAAATGAATTCTGAAGAGAATTTTTCGTGGCGAACGTACGAACGAACGAACGTACGTACGCAAGTATCTCGCATAACTCAAAAACGAGTAGCCTCAGAACGTTAAAATTTTGTATATAAGACTACTATAACATGTACATGTGCAGCTCGTATTTTGGTTTCAATCGGCCGCGCCAAACGTATATAAATATATTTATAAGTATATCCACTCTGTCACCCGGCTCAGTGATCTCAGTTTCTTTACTCTTATATGTTTGTAAATTGTACATTTTTTGCTTTAAAAATGATTGAATTATGTTGTTTTTATCTTCCGGTTAAGGGTTTTATGCCTTTAGTAAATCTGTATGCAATATTTTTAGAATTATCAACAATTTAAAAGTTGTTTAGGTGCCGCTAAACCTATTTTAATGGCGGCCATTGCTTGTTTACATTTGAAACAGCTGAGTAGTGAATTTGTTGCCAATCTAGAGAAAAGTAGCTTCGCAACAACAAAGATAAACGTCTTCATTTATTATTGCGATTTAAATCATGCTTAATCCTTTCTGGAATTTTTTCGAGGAAATAAGTGTTTAAGATTTACTTAATTTTTAATAATTAGTAATTTAATTTTTAATAATTAGTAATTTTTAGTAGAGATATTTTGAGTTTCTATGTATTTTTGCCTTGTCGCGAAGTGAGAACGTGAAAAACTGTTTCTTTTTTGTTTTGCTTGCTTAATTTATTTTGTACATCGTTCTAGCTTTATTATAGTACTTGAATAGAACATGTGGCAACGATTAGATAATTCTTTAAATGATACAAATTTTGTGCATTCTGAGTTATAATATGAACGAAATATAATACTGTGAAGTGAACCTAGCGCCAGAGTGTCGCTATGGTAAACAAATAGAGTGAATTTTAAAGAATGCACTTATTCTATTGTGGTTTATGCGCTGGCGGTGAAGTAGATATAATTAAATCCAATAAGTTTAAACAAAATGCAAGAAAATGCGTATAATTTAATATTCCGTACAAGGAAGTTATGTGGTATACACATCAGATTTTTTTTACTTACGTTTTCTAAGTCTCGTGTGATACTTTGTGGAGTACGAGGATTTCTTTTTCTTTAAATAGGAAAAAACCCACGATTCCCACCAACCCACTCTCACTGTTGATTTTCTTCATAATTATCTTATATAAATATGAGATGCTTTCATGGCATCAAAGAGGATTTTCAAAATTAATCTTAAGACCATTTCTCAAATCATTAAAATAAGGAAAGATCTCTAGGACGTGCTTAGCGTCACCACTCCACATAGATTGCATCTTTTATCTTCTTGCAACCCAAATCTCAAGAGATATACCAGGAAATGACCATGTCCGGTTAAAAATTGGTTAACGTCTAATGTCATTATACACAGTATGTTTTTCCCTTATTATATTTTAATGTTTAAAATACTCAACTTTCCTTTCAGAAGCAAAACATTTATTTTTGTAATCATTAAAATGATATTCTTTAATAGATCTAATAGCAATAGTCCTTGAACCTTGAACATAGGGCGTCCCTGAGACACTCCCCAGGGCAGCCTCTTTGGCGAGAACATCCGCCCTCAAGTTTCCGGTTATACCCACATGTGCCTTAACCTAACCAAAATTTATTTAAAAAAATTTCGTCACGTCTTTGTAAATATTCTTAATTATTCTTTGTAATAATTCTTTTGTTTTGTATTATTCTTTGTAAATATTCTTAATATTCATTGCATTATTATGTCCAGTATTATTGAGAGCCTCCAAAGATGGTAAACAATCTGTATAAATATAGAGTTATAATTACTCTTAGCAATCCATTTAGGGACAGGACATAGAAAATTGCGGTGAGCTCGGCTTGATAAACTAAATTATAGTTTTCCAACCCCAGTCTACATGAAAAAATCTCAGTATCAAAATAAAAAGCACAAAACCCGAGCCCACTCCGCCCTAAAAATCTGAACTGTCAGTAAAAATTTCCTACTATCTCAAATCTTTATTATAGACATTATAAGGAATAGAAATACGACATGCAGCATTTATTATGTGAATACTGAAAACAGAAAATGAATCTGAGAGAATTGAGATATTATCATAATTAGTAACATTTAAAATACCACTTCTTAATCAAGATAGCACCCATAAATAATAGATAAAAGCAGTGGCCCCGCCAATATACTTAGCACCTCGCTCAAGACTGTATGGAAGCAAGGTTAGGTTAGGTTATTCAATTACGCAAAGCCTTGAGGGATATCTGCCTAAGGGGAGGGATGCCTTCGTGGAGGACTTTCTAAGGGAACCTGGCTCGTATACGCGTTATACATGGGGAAAACCACGAAAACACCCATGCGGCCAGCCCGTTCGCGGGATTCGAACCTCGGACCGAACTACCAGTGTTCAGCAATTTTACCGCTCGGCTGCTGGTGGGCCGTATGGAAGCAAGGAGTTGAGCGTGAGAAGCCAGCTCCTTTGAGCAGTATCCAACTTCAAATGTAATCGAATTATCCCCCCCCGCTTCCCTGTGACCCCATGCCGTAATACCATACATAACAATGTGTAAAAAAAGATTATTATACAATGATTTTAAAATAGTATACTTTTTAATTAGAACATTAGGTGAATAACTTCTCTTATAAAAATTTGTAATAAAATCTGTACGTTTTTGGTTTGGATTATGATGATAAATAAAATTAAATTTTGTATCCAAATAAACACCGAGGTATTTAATTTCAATATTGATTTTCAAAATGGTACCATTAAACCTAAGTTTCGGGGGCCGAACTTGGAGACCAGCTTTAGGAAAAAATAAAAACTTTGTCTTTGCAGCATTCGAACTCACTTGTTCGCAAGTGCACCACTGATTAAAAATACTAATAATACAATCAAATAATTTTTCTACCTTTTCTAAGGACTAAACAGAAACAAAACTAAATAAATAAATAAATAAATAAATCGTCAGCATAGGCCACCACTAAGAATTTCCACGAAATCGTTTGATTCCTGCCCCCACACCCTCAATGGTATTAGTATGCGCACCTGTTACCGAGCACATGGGGGTATCAATCAATCAATATTTTGCATGCCCCTCCTGCTAACTAAATGTGAAACTGGGGTGACACCCGAAATCAACCTCCGTATAAGGCGGGAGGGCCGGACATGTCCGCTAGACCTCTTAGTGGGATTAAACAAGTACTCTTGCTACGTCGGGGTGCCTCAAATCCCTGCACAAACTTTTTATAGAACTCTTTCAAATCCTCCGGGGCTGAACTGGGCCACCGGATGCTTTCACACCTCGGGTCTCGGAAACTACCCCGGAGGGAGGCCCTCAACAGACACCGTTATCAATTTTGCAATCTGACTGGCCGTTGAAGCGCTCCTGCCAGTAATACGCGGCTGCCCGTCACGGAAGGTCATTAACCGGAATACGCAGACTGACTACGCTACCAGATCCCCAAGTTCAGGAACTTCTGCAATCCCCCTTGGTCCGGCCGTATAGACGACCTTCGCTCGAGTTCTGGAACCGCCAAGCTCAAAATGCTTCCCCCCCCAGATTACTCTGTCAGAATATAGAATCCAGCCAGTTGCACCCCAGGAGGGTGGGGGTATGTCAAACTGTGGTTTGCCTTTAAATGCCGAAATCCTTCGTCTTCCAGACATTTTTAGACAGCCCAACAGTCGGAAATGATTGGGTGCCAGGCAACACCTATTCACTAATTACATTAAGCAAGTAGGCACTCGTTCAATTCGGAAACACTCTAAAAAACATTCTGTGCGTATCTCTTTCAATTCCTCCAAACATCCGTCTTCCTTCCAAGGGCCTGCCTTTTCCATACTTCATCTTCCCAAACATATTTCAATCAACTTCAGCAATCTTTTCCACTTTTCCCATCTTGCAAGTATCTTTCACCATAACATGAATACACATTTCCCTACAAAAAGTATACCAGTTGACTGCACATCATGCCTTTCCTCTTTCATGCCAAACTCATTCCTACAAAACCATTCGAAACCACCATTTATTGTCTTTTTACCCTTTCTTTCTCCCAATTTAATGCTTTTCCCACATTTCGGACATGCACACGATGATCCAATCAATCCCTCTTTCATAGACCATTCTAACAAAGATTTCTTTCCTGGTGGCGAAAAATCGTTCAGAATATTCAGCATACTTCTTGTTAGACTCAGAATCGCCCACTTGTTTGGCGCGTTTTGTTTGGCTCTTTTTGTGAGATTAATAAGCGCGCCAATTATGGTATTCAAGCCGAATTTGCCGTTCTGCAGGAAAGCGAATTTCAGAGCATTTTTGCGTTTGCTCAGTGTATATATTAAATTGAGAATTTCTGATTTTTTTAGCGTGAATTTCGGAGCATTTTCGCGTGTGCTCAGTGTGTATTTTAAATTGAGAATTTCTGATTGGTGTAGACAGTAATAGATGGTAGAAGTGCAGTTATTGGTGAATCTTCGAATTATGGTAATTTGGCAATTTTTTGGCGAAAATTTTGCGGATCAACCCTGCTACAGCAACCTGCTAGTTGTTTTTTTTTTTTTTTTTTTTTTTTTTTTTTTTTTTTTTTGGACGCCATTTTGTTTTCAATGTTTTTATTTTATGCGAAGTAAAGGCATGTTTTCGTCAATTTCAACAATGACATCCATACGATCAAGCATACCCATATCATTCTCGCAAAATTCCACAAACACTTCTCTACATTAACAGTTCCAATCCGCTGCAGTAGTACTGCTAATTCCTAAATCAGAAATCCAGTAGTCAATTGGCAGTCGATTCACCCAGTAGAAAGAGATTAATAAAATTTCAGCCATACTCAAACGACTTTCAGCAAACCAGGTACCCTTCCTTACACTCCGTTTCACAAAATGTCCATTTTCACCAGATTTCTTGCACCGCCATTCAAACTTATCTGTAATATCCTTCCTTTCACACAATCTCATTTCATTCCCACATGTTGGACATTCATACTTATCTGCAATTAATCCTACACCCATACACCATTCAAGCAACTCTTTTGGATGATCACATAAATGCAATAAAGATTTTGAATGTACTTTAGAGAGGGTCATGGGATCCAAATATTAAGCAACACTGTTTCACACAAGATACAAGATGGTATGAAGTACTACAAATATTTTTGAAAATTTTCCCCCTTTTTGGATTAAAGAACTCTGATTTGTCCATAAATGTTACATGACATGTCTCATGATCTCTCATTTTTCCGAGACAAAATAATCTGTGATTGGAACTGTTCACCTCTCAGATTATTGCTAAAGTCCTAGCTAGTAACCTTTATCGCCTTACCAAAATGTCGCCAAACTACCTGTTACCATATTCCAAAGATTAGCCCAGTTATTTTAAACAATCTTTCGAGAATTCGTTACTTTTCGTTGTTCGGCTGAAGCTAGCGGAGTGGATTACCTCTTTTCAGGTAAATTAATTTTTCTTTACATATTTTTTTACAGATACTCACAGTGACCTCCAGTGATATTAGTATTGTTGAAAACGCAAATGAATGCATGCTGAAGTATGGGGGAAAGTGAAGAATCAAATGGACGATTTTGCATCTGACCCTAGAATTCAAACATGAAAGTAACATCAAAAGACCAAATCGCACTCTGAATTCAAATGCATAGCAAAAATCTAAAGCATTCATGCGAAACAGAATTTCTTGCAAAAAATATAAATAGTCACTAAATCCAACTAAGATTATGCAAAAAACTACACAAAAAAGGTGTGCTAATAGTTTTCTAACATGAAAATAGCATCAAAATATCAATTCACATTCCAAATTCGTAATGCATAGCAAAACATCTACAGCATTCATGCGCAACGCGATGCCATACAAAATTACTAAATCACATCAGAATAAACGAAAATCAAGACAAATTAACCTAATATAACACAATAATATACAAAATACGCATTAGATACAAACTCTTTTGTCAGAAGTACAATTTTCGGTTTAATCCTAGTATCCGGTGCACACGGGATTTGGCCACTTTTGGCGACTTTGATCAGTAAAAACGGGACATATACGATGAGTAGTAAACGGGTCATTCGAAGAATATATATAGTTATACATAGTATATACTATGTATATAGTGTATATATAATGTATATACACTATAGTATATAGTGTATAGTATACATATAGACGTTCTTTGGATCATGTTTGGTGTTGGCGATAATTTTCAAAATCGCACCAAGGCTGCACCGTATACTAGGATTTTACCCAATTTTCTGTACAAATCCTAAATTCAAATAAAATGATGCAAACAGAAAAATCTCACAAAATCCCACAAAAATTATGAAAAAATTGAAATGTGTGAAAATGAGTTTACTACACAGTTATGCCCTCGGAAGTACATAGTGTAAAATTCTAGTAAGTAGCCTAAAAACTAAAAACATTCACGCGTATCTCAGTTTTCACAAAAACAGTAAAGTAAGAATAAAGTCAAACGTACTTACCGTTTGATGAGAAATTAAACCTTTATACACTATAAAAACAACAATTCGAAAGCAGATACTGTTGCACTCCGAGCTACGTAGACACACAAAAACACAAGCATCCACAAAATCACTAATTGGAGCCATGAAATATGATAAAATATCACAACCGGAATCAAAATAGCTTCAGAAAATAACATATTAAACCACACACAAGTAAAAACGACCGAAATAAGAGCGTAATTTCGAGAGCTCAGAAAACACATAACCAATATGGCGCGAGCATGCGCAGAACCAATATACCGCTCAACGGATACAGTGGTTAATGTCGCTGACTGCTTTGCCGAAGGGCTCGGATTCGAATCCCGGAGAAGGCATGGATGTTTGTAAATGTATGGAGTCGGTGCGGCATGGTGACACTCTAAATATGCAGAGAGTCGAAAGTCCTCTCGTGTGGTTTGGTGGAAGAGAGGAGGGATGGATTTGGGGCGGAACTGAGCTAAATCGCACTGTCACTTGAATAGTGGTCAGGGCTATTGCCAACGCAAGCGTATTCTAGCGCACCTTTCCATGAGGAATTTCGTAGGCTTGGGATGACTATGTCAGACAAGTGAGCATAAGCAACAAGCATATTCACAAAGCCTACAGACAATTTCGCTACGGGCTGCTCTCATTGGAGGAAATATCTGCTTGGCGGTCATATTTGGAATGGCGAGTTATCGCCTTGTAGGCGTGGTAATTAACGCTAAACGAACGGAAACAGCGTTTATTTCATTCAACATTTTTTTTAGTTTATGAATGAAAGCTTAGAGGAATTGTGTGGAATATATCTTAAATAACCTACTGATCTTATTAATAGTTTATTTGTATTTGAATTTAAACTTTTAAAACCACGTAATTGTTTTACAAGAAAAGGTGTTTATATGGAGACAGCATATGCACTTTTTCGTTATTTCACTTAGGAAGAGTCTATTGTGTAAATTTTCATAGCGCATTAATTTATACAAATAAAGGAATATTAAAAAAAATAACCAAATGAAAACATTTAGTTAACATTTAAGGGAGTCGGATACCTATTCTTTTTACGAGTAAGTATAACTAAAATTATATTTTATTCCATTATGCGCTATTTCTATTGAAACGCTTTTTGAGATCTTGGTAATCTCGTAATCTTGCTTAATGATACCTACTACAAAGAGTACAAACCAGTAAATAAAAATAACAAAAATTAACATTAACAAAAATAGAGAAAATAAAGGCGTTTAATTTTTAACACCGTACCCGAAGGCGAAAAGACAAATAATGACAAAGTCATTCAATAAAGTTAAAATAAAAATAAATCCTTATAGAGCAGAGTTTTTGAAAGCTACGAGCGCGGATAGAACCGGCGACCTAGAAGCCTGAAAATCATTCCCGCGCTCGTTACCACTGTGTTGCGGTTTCTCCGGTGGTTTATGCTCACTTTTTGGTACACGACGCTCAACTACAAATTGTATAGGCGATGAACCAAAAGTCGCCAAGCACTAGATTCTATAACCCTACCTCTTTTAACCAATCGGAGCAAACAGCAGAAGAAACAGTCTGTAGGCTTTGTGAATAAGCAAGCAACAACTAGAAAGCAATATAATGGTGGAATTATGGTTACAGCTAACATAATGGTCAATTACATTTATTCAGTTTCAATAGTTATTACAGTGATACAGGGACCGGATCAAATGGTCGCCAACTTCGGCAACTTTTGGCGATTTCTCGCCAAATTTGGCGACAAAATAAACCCCCAAAAATTATTATCAGCTTGCGATATCTCGCCATATTACCTAGATACCCATTTCCTCATTTGTTAAATGCACTTGTTCCAGTATTCTTACTTTTCCGGCATAGCTTATCTCTTTTAGATTTTTCTTACGTTACATTACACAGAAAAATAAACAATTCACATATTTGCACTAAATTCATCTATGTACAAAATCCGTAACAATGCAGTTTATTTGATTAATCGGTTATTAAGAGATAATCCTTATTTTCCAGCCTTAAGATCTCTGAATGATGACCGTCAATTGAAATAATTTCGCTAAGCCTATCGTTTCATCTCAGCGGTTAATAACGTTTATTTTGCTGCTTTCTCAAGATTTATCTTGAAATTTTGTAAATAATTTGATGCAGATTTTATAACTTTTAACGGAACATGAGTTTTCCAGCTCATGTAGATTTTAATATTGCTAATTGTCCTTTAGCATAAGCCTAACAGAGTCAAATTCAGTGGTACTTGTAGATATGCTCACTAAAAAAAAAAATGGTATTTATCAGTTCCAGTTAGTAGGGTCTTGCCCTACTACGTAATGAAGCGTATCCTTAAAAATGCCGTTTTATCTTTCCACCAATCCATTTTGTTGGATATATCGGAGTAGAGAAAAGATAACTCCTTATCATTTGCGGAAATTCATGAGTTAAATCTGATGTACAAGTCCTTTCAGATTAAATAACGATAATATTGAGCATTCCATTGTGTCAGTAAATCAGCATCCTGTTATAGATTTAAATGAAACCACTTCGGGCAAACTCGTATGCTGATTAATGACACACAAAGGGCAACTTTGATGCAGGACCTACTTTTCTTATATTTCAGAAGACTAACGATGATAGTCTTATAATTTAAGTAAAAATGATAGGCCGACGCCCTTAAATGTTTATAGAATGTTTTCATTTGGTTTTATTTTTTTTAATATTCCTTTATTTGTATAAATTAATGCGCTATGGAAATGTACACAATAGACTCTTTCTAACAGAAATGACGAAAAAGTTCTTGCAAAACGGTTATCGACTTTTAACAGTTTAAATTGATTCTTTAACCAAATACAAATAAATTGTTGATAGGATCAGTAAGTTATTTAAAATATATTTCATACCATTCCCCTTAGCTTCATCACTACATAGTATAAAACAAAGTCGCTTTCTCTGTCCCTATATCCCTATGTATGCTTAAATCTTTAAAACTACGCAACGGATTTTGATGCGGTTTTTTTTAATAGATAGAGTGATTGAAGAGGAAGGTTTATATGTATAATAACATCCATTAAACAGTGGAGAAATACTGTTATTTTTGAGGTTTCTAATAGGATGTCGTAAATTATTACATTTTTTCCGCTTACATTGCAAACGCAAGCTGAACCCTACGAGATTTATCAAAATAATGCACTAAGTATTGTACACATTGAAAAGGTCTACAGATTTAAAATTTGCGGGACGTAGCGTTTGCGGCGGTACCGGCCGGCCGGGGCGGCGGGAGCGTGCCTATAAACAGCGCGTCGGAGGCCGCGGTTCTCCCTATAGCACTTCGAAATTAGCAGCGATCGAACGCGTTTATTATCGGAGCTCTCTAGCGAGGAAAATAACAATATACTTAATAAAAACGTGTTTTTCAGCGCGATAACGTATCACTCATTATAAGTAAGTTACGATAAATAAAATCACTGAAAACTTTCATAATAGAGGGCACAATACTCACAGGATGTGGTACCGGAGAAGATGTATTGATTCCCCGAATCCCTCTGATACCATCGGATTTACCCTTCCAATTGAAACGTTTACAGTTTCCGGTAAAGATGTCTTTTGCAATGACCATTAATAAATCGCAGGGTCAAACCTTCAACGTTGCAGGCTTAGATTGGAGCGTTGACTGTTTTTCGCGTGGCCAACTGTATGTCGCTCTTTCAAGAGTCACCTCTAGAGAAAACATGTTTGTATTGTCTAATGACAAGAAACCTGTGAACGTTGTATATAAAGACATTCTGTAATATATTAATTGTTATAAAAATAAAATAAATAGGTAAAAATGTAAAAAGTAAATAAGTAAAAATGTCGTGTATGAATTTAGATATTCCAAAGATAGCAGGAAATCTTCATGGTATAGGGAAAGGGGAATTGTTTGACTCCAAATTTAACGCGTGCGGGCCACGGGCAGTAATGAATAAATCAAAACTACTGCATCGATTTTAATCATTTTTTCAGTGAGTGACATACAGTGTCTCACAAAAGTGATGGGACACTTGTGCTTTACAAAAGAAAACTGTAGTAAAATAAATTAAGAAAACATGTAAACATTTTTTGTGGGTGTGTTTCATACTTAAATTTAGTAACAATTATTACATAGCATACATTTTCTCAAAATATTAAAATATTAATTTAATAAAAATATGATTGTTTAGAACGGAGCAAAAAATGCCTCACATAAGTGATGGGACACTTACTTTTCCATCAAATATTTATCCAAAAATTTTACTTTTTAAAAAGTTTTAATATTTTGTTGGATTCCCTTTTACTTTTAAAACATGATTTAATCTTCTTGGAATGGATTCAACTAATTTTTTTTTTTTTTTATGTGTGTGATTTCTGCAGTGATTTTACCCCATTCTTCTTGAAGCACCGATTTTAATTGTTGCTTTGAAGAAATGGTGTGTTTGCGAATTCTTGATACCAATTCTTGCCAAATATTCTCTATGGGATTTAGGTCTGGAGATTATGGTGGTGTTTTTATTATTTCAGGACAGTTATACAGCAGCCAGAGTCTAACGTTCAAAGCAGTGTGCTTGGGGTCATTATCCTGGTAGAATTTAAAATCGTTATGAAGGTTCAATTTTCGTGCTGAAGATTTCAAATTTTGATTTAAAATGTCAATATACTTGTACTGATCCATTATAATGTCAATAAAAACAAGATTACCAACTCCAACGGACGACATACACCCCCATACCATAACTCCTCCTCCACCATGTTTTACTGTTGGCACCAAGTTCTGTTTGCGAAATTCTTCCCTGGGATTTCTCCACATCAAGATTCTACCGTCAGGACCAAATATATTAAATTTACTCTCATCAGCAAATATAACTTCATTCCAGTAATCAGAATTCATATTTATGTTGGATTTTGCGAAAACCAGTCTGAGTTTTCTATTCTTTTCACTTACGAAGAATTTTTTCCCGGCTGCTCTACCGTGATATCCAGCAGATCTAATTACTTTTCTAATAGTCTCAGGATTAACAATTACTCCATATAATGTTTGTAATTCAGAAGCAACTTTAGGAGCACTCATTCTTGGATTTTTTTTAATATTTCGAATGATAATTCGCTTTATTCCATTGGTTAGCTTTGATGGTCGGCCAGGTCTTCTTTTAGCCTGAATCATATGATTCTTTGTATATCGTTTAATGATATTGAAAACTGTTGAATGACTCAAGTTAACTGTTTAAGCAGTTTTTCTTATAGATTTTCCACGTTCAATATGCAAATTAATAACTAATTTTGGAACTTCAGGCAAAGTTTGTTTTCGTTTAGCATTCATTGCTGCACAGATCTAAAAACACAAAAATTCTAAAACAAACTGGAGTGAAATACTGCAGACGATTTTATAAATTACTGCCAATTGCTTTTGAGTAAAAATAAAAACCCAAAAATATATTTTTATTGCAGTACGTAGTAGTATCTAATGGTTTCCCATCACTTATGTGAGCCGTTTTTTGCTCCGTTCTAAACAATTGTATTTTTATTAAATTAATATTTTAATATTTTGAGAAAATGTATGTTATGTAATAATTGTTACTAAATTTAACTATGAAACATTCCCACAAAAAATGTTTACATGTTTTTTAAATTTATTTTATTACAATTTCCTTTTGTAAAGCACAAGTGTCCCATCACTTTCATGAGACACTGTAGGCTATATATTTTATACCCGTGCGAAGCCGGAGCAAGTCGCTAGTTTATTCATAAAATAAAAAATTATCGAATGAATAAACGCTGTTTCTCCTCGCTTTACTGAAAGTCCATAAGGTTTGTTTGGCGTTAATTACCAAGCCTACAAGGCGATAACTCGCCATTCCAAATAGGACTGCCAAGCGATTGTTTTGCCCAATGAGAACAGGCTATAGAAGAAAAAGTCTGTAGGCTTTGTGAATATGCTGGTCTAACTGCTTGTTTTTGCGTAGAAACTGCAATTTTAATTATAAAAATTGTTTTAGCTGTGTATTGTGTTTTATGTTTTTCCGTATTTTAAAATTTTTGATGAAGATGTTTTGAGTTTTAAAGTATTTTTACTTGCCGCGAAGTCAGAACGAATTAATTGAATAAGAAATCTATCTCTAATGAAATTTGAGGAAATAAGTTTAAATGAAATGCAGCAAATGTGTATAATTTAATATTCCGTACAAGGAAGTCATGTGGTGTACACATCAGCATTTTTTTTCTCTTTTTTTTTTTTTTTTTTTTTGGTCCAAAGGGGCAATTTGCCCTGAAGGACTAATAATTTCGTTTTGGCATTTTGCATCTAAAACTTTAAAAGGCTGTATCACTATTCAAATCGTTGCCACCATATATTATCAACCTGTCTTATACCATTTAAAGAAAATAAATAATGAAAATCTGCATTAAACGTATGTCTGTTTCTCGCATTGTGATAAAACAACGGTACCTAGAGCCATCAAAATTTGAATAACGTATTTCCTCCATAGAATATGGGCATGTGGACTAATTTGAAATTTGTTTTATTATCGATTTCAGATTTTGTAATACTTCAGCAAATTTTTGATTAAAAGAACTAAACAATTTCAAAGCAAGCCATGGCAACACTAAACGAAAAAAAAAAAAAAAAAAAAAAAAAAAAAAAAAGCTTTTTTATCTCCAGCGGCGCGTGACTCTGTATCGGAAATTCTAAAGATATGTTCATTTTAAAATTAATTTTCGATATTGCTGTTAAACTGAATTTTATGGTTTGAGTACGTAGAACATGACATTTAATAAAGGTAATGCGCAAAATATAAAAAAAAAAATGCCTCTTTGGACGTAATCTAAAATCTGAAGCTTTCCATATTTTTTTTTCATTTTTCTTAACTTTTTAAATACCAGAATTTAAATTACATTTTTAAGAGCTTTTCTTTAAGACTTTACCATAAATTATTTCACCACTATTAATTGGCGAGATTAAAAATCTTTAATAGTATCTTTGCTCTGCTTACCTATAGACAACTTCTGAATAATCCTGCATTCTTTTCAACGGTCGTTTAGAAGAAGCTACTACTTCAGTAAGTTTTAATTTATACTTGTTCATTTTTTGTGTTCATAATTATTGTATTTAGACAAGAATTTCAAAAACAGGTTAATGTTCATTAATTCCAGATTGCTTATACTTTAGTAGCCAGTTACTTCTCACAATCGTTTATAGTTTTCTTGTACAAAGTTCTGTTTTGGGCCATTTTGCCATTTTTATGTATATGCCCCAAAGGCAAGGTGACTAGATTTTAGCATTGGTAAAGCGGGATACCATTGACCGGGGGGGGGGGAGATTCTTGATTAAAAATTTGGTTTATATGGAGCAACACAAATTTTCATAGAACGCAAAAATAGTATTGTAGTATATATATTTTTAATTTCAATATAAGTACAATTTACAAATATAATACATTACAAAATTACGTATAGTATTTTTTTATTCTTTGGCATATTTCTCATTTGACTGAATTATTTCAGTAAATTGCTGTCGTTTTCTTGTTGAATAACTTTTGGACAACTTATGATGTACAAGATCTGAAGAAATGATTGTGATTTTTAGCATGAAAAGACATAAGTCCTTCTGCTAATGCTAATTCTTTTTCTTCGTCTCCATAAATTGTTTTCCGAAAGAATTCCTGCATTTTGGAGGGAGATGCAGTAGTATTTAAATATCTTTTATGTTTCTGTGTCTCCGAGAGCTATCATTCCTCCATCCGGGCGAAATAGAAAATTCACCATTACATTTCTCACATTTTACCATGTGATTGCTTTTGTTTTTTTTTTAGAAAAAGGAAATTCACTTCTTAGATCATCTTTGAATTTGCATCTTCTGTTCTTACTCATTATGTTAAAAATCTAAAGAAGTTATTTATTATAAATTTATAAATTATATTATAAATTTTTATCTATATATATTGCTTAAAAACAGAGTAATTAGGTACATAATTACATGAACATATTTTACTGTTAGTGTAAAAATTAAATTAATTTATTTGTTATAAAGTAACTATATTTTAAAAATTATTTTAATTCTATAATACTTTCTAAATAATAACTAACTTGTATTATTTTTCCTCTGAATTTGCCGTAACATAAGTCTTAAACGTCACTTTCAAGACCGACGCTAGACCTTTCGCGACACTATAAAATATAAATAATAAGAGTACTGTCTGCTAAATTCAAGAAAATTTACTTTTGTATAAAATAAATAAGTAAATTACGTACCTAAATTATCTGAAGAGCTGATTTTTTGACATCACTTGTTTAACTAGCACTAGCATGCAGTATGATGTGTATCGTCTGAGAGAGTTACAAAATGTTTTCGTCTATGTCAATGCCAAAAAATGCCATTAAGTCCAAACAACGGTGGTCGAATTCTAACAACTAATCAACAATGCGAACTTTGATAAACAGTTATCGATAATCAGTTGTCAACAATTATTTGTTATTATTAAAATTTAACATTGTAAAATTAACAAAAATAATATAAGACACATATCCTGAAGAAGTAGCCACATAGCCGCCGAAAACCGTATTCTCCCGCCGTTCCATAGCTTATCGCGCATTCTTTCCAAAAATCGGGACTTTTTTAAAACGTCGCGAGACAAATTGTTAAAAATTGGGACTGTACCTTACCCAAAGGGGATTTTTCTAATACATTGACTTTCATTTTGAGTGTTATTTATACTATTATATTTACATTAATGTTGGCAGGCTGGATATATTGGGGAAACGCCTTTAAATTTTCAGAAATGCAAATAATTTTAAAACAATACATTTTAATGCCTCTTAATTTAGGATGAACAGAAACATGTCTAGTGGGGCAGATATGTCGGTTGTATCAGTATCGGGTTTACCTATCTTCTGATGATGTTTCACTGACAGTGATAAAACATACAAGTTTTAATTTTTAATTTTCATGTAGCTTATGATTTTTGATTTTATTTTAAATACAAAATTCAAAAAATTAATGCTCTTTCAGATGTCATTCTCAGCTAAAGGAGGTTGAATGTTTTTCGTTCATCCACTAAATTTGCATCTATTTTACTGTTTTATGAGATATTTAAAAATTTGATCAATTTATGTCAATCTTAGCAGAAATACCCAGGATTCTAATTTTGGAAGTACTTGTCGAAATTTCTTTTTTTTAATTTTACATTACTCTGTAACCATATACATATATATATATATATATGAAGTTAAAGGTAAATTGGCGTGAAAGCAAGACTATTCCTCAACAATATTAATAATTACATGCTTGTAAAGGGGTTAAACATAAAATCAAAATATTTCAAAATATAAATGATCATTGTAATATGCTTCGAAAACGTGTTTCGTTCTCCCGGTAAATTTGAGATCAAAAACCGTAAAAAGGAACAAATTTATATTACATAAAAACTCATACGGCCATGGTTCACCCATTCCTGGCAACATCGTCTAATAGTGGCATCGCTCCTGCTCAAATGTCGAGCTATTCTCCGATAAGACCAACCGTCTTCTTTGAGGCCAGCTACACGACCTCTTTCAAATTCTGACATGTGCGCATATCGTTCGCGCACCTGTATGCGAGGCATAGTTACTGTGTACCAGAGTACACGGAATGAAATTCGTGAAGAATTTATGACCTGGAATTGTAATTTCTCCTCTTAAATATCCTGCCAGTTGCGCAGTTCAGATGCGCTGTAGCGACAGTCATTCACTCATTGGCAGCCAAAATGTAAAATTTTGCATTTTCTGTCGAAACCTGTATGCATATCAATTTGTGTCGAATTTGCTCTATATCTTCTCGGTGCGTCGAAGAGTGTACGTTCCTTTTTGCTTTTTTAGTTTTCGAGTTTGTACTACTTTGATCATTTTTATTTTGAAATGTTTTGATTTTATGTTTAACCCCTTTACAAGTGAGCAATTATTAATATTGTTGGGCAATCATCTTGCTTTGACTCCAATTTACTTTAACTTTAGATGCTTCAAGTTTATTTTACTTCAATCTTGCAGCCATAGCGCAGGACGGGTTTAAAAACTTTGCTTTTTATTTTTACCTCTTATTAAGTTTCTTTATGCATATATACACATGCATATGCGGATGCAAATTAATATGTGTTCTCTTTTTCTGATTATAATCATTAAGCTGACTTATTTCTCGAAAAAATTTTAACTTTCTTCCTTTTACATTTTATAATGATTTTCAAAAGTTTTCTTTTTGGTACTTTTTCTTCTGCATTTGAACAGCATTTTCTGAAAGTAATCAATAACGAAATTTGAGATTTAAGAATGATTTCGCAGCAAGTCCTAATCAGTTTAACAATAATTCTTATTACGCTTTTACTTTATCACAGCTACTGATCACCGAACCAACTATCTGGTGATTGATAGCTTTGTAACATCAATCGCTAAGTGTATATGCATTTTAGCAATTCTTGACTCTTTTTCTGAGTGATTGCTCGTAAGGAGCAGTCACTCAATTTGTGCGTTACTCTGATTATTTTAATGCATCAAATTACTAAATTTAGTATGATAATACATTGTTGGCCATCGAAAATGCAGCGCGAAGAAAGACAAGAGATATTAAAGCGAAATTTATTTTAGAGTTATAGTTTCAAATCAGTGTTAATTGATTTGAAATATAGCTTTCTTTGGGGTGAGGAAGACGAGAAAATCAGTAAAGTGTGTTGACTGCACTTTTGTAATAATCGCTGTTAACACGCCACGGCACTGAATGAAAGGGTCTTTGGATGTGCTGCCTTCACACGCAGCCAAAGTTCATCTGGGGTACACACGGGTGCGGCATGCCGGCAGAGCATGTTTTATGTATAAGGCTACACAAACTACAGCTTAGCGCCCCCACTCTCTTGTGAGCCCTCCAAAAATTAAAATATTATATAAATATAATATTAAAATATAGTATAACAGACTTATAAAGGGCCCCATAATTAGTGACGTAGCGAAGGGTGGGCAAGGGGTGTAGCATGCCCCGGGCGCCGCTCTCAGAGGGGTGCCAAATGGTCTCCAAACAAGATTTTTTTCGGTTTTTATTTTGATCGATGTTTGGAAAATGTATTTAAAATAAATAATTATTGTAATATAATTAATTAATTATTTGCTTGATTTGTCTGATAAAATGTGTAATAAAATGTTTGAAGTACATCAACCAAATATCTTCGCATACAAAACGTTCTTTCTAAGAGTTTACTATGCTTTTATGGTTCAATATCCTGATTTGCCGGTTCATATCATGTGGCCCCAAGGGATCTCATCTCACGTAAACTACGCTGCAAAAATCTAATTCTCTCAGTAATTATACGCTAATCTACGCTAATTTCAACTTAAATCTTAATTTGTAATACAAGTTAAAATGCAAGAATTATTTCAATTTGTACGATCAGCTTACTCAGTCAGAAGTTATGTAAAACCGCAGTTTACTTCACTAGTGCATTCTCATTAGAATGGATGAATTTAACTCTTGACTTTGCCTTTTCTATATTTTCGCTCTCGGGTGAGCGGTGTGATTGCATCCTAGTTGACTTAATGACCGCGAATGGCATAAAACTGAACTATCTGGTAAAAGTTTTATGTAATTAATTGTATGCCTGTATTGAAAGAAACAATCAATCTGATAAGAAATGGCTGCGACTTGTTTTGAAAATGAAGTGTAAAAGGTTACCAGCGGGGATATTCCGTTTGGCATCAGTTGTACCATTATTGAAGACTTCATCGCCTGCGGCAGCTAAACGGAAAAGTACCATATACTCTATACATTATATTACTGTAAATGTTTTTCTGGGGGAGGCGCCAAAAAGATATTTTGCCCCAGGCGCCAGTTATTCTAGCTACGCCACTGCCCCATATCTGAAATAGCTTAAGACCTTATCAAGTCTAAATCCGCCTTTGCATGTCGGGCATGGTGTTCTTCAATCATCGACCAGACATGTTCAATGGACGACTGATTTGGAAAACGGGCAGGCCATGGCAAGAATGCAATATGGTAGGCTTAAAAGAAAGCTTGAGCACTGTGTGTAACTATGCTTGTGCATTTTCCTACTGAAATATGGCCGAAGCCCTGAAGATAGGAAAAGAGAACAAGCTGTAAAACCTCAGAGATACAGCATTCGCTTGTAAGTGTACTAACAATGTGTACTAGGAGCGCGGCGTGCTATGCGGCTTATCCAATAATTCCCTCATAACAACAAGTGCAGAATCAGTAAGATGGTGCATAACACAACAGTCGGGAGCCTCTGTCCACGGTATCTTTTAACCCTAATCCGACCGTCGTGATACTGCAGTCAGAAGCATGATTGGTCAGAAAATGACATAATGCTATTGGGATGTCAATTTCTGCCATTCCATGCACCACTTCAAACGCAAAGTGTGGTTTAAAGTTAAGCGAAGCAATGGACGCCTAGCGGGCAGTTCGTTGTACAGTAAACAACGTCGAACTGTTCCTGTAGCTTCAACTGTTACGTTATTATAGACTGCATTCATTGTAATATGGTTTCGGATGTGACATTGCGCTAGATCAAGGTTATACGCACAATATGCTTTTTTTTTTTTCCGTGGAGTGGCGCGTCGAGGCGGTTTCAAATCTCTTGGCTGTCAGTTGTGTAGTTGTTGTGACTCACTTGTCCGACAGTAACATCAAGCCCACTAAATTCTCCGGGCGAGTAGTACAATACTGTGCCTGCCGTTGGCAACAGCCAACGGCACAATACAGGTGACTGGACGATTTTGCCGAGTTCCGCCCCCAGTTTTGATAGCGAGCAAGCCGGGGTGACGCATCCGAGGATTTCCATTTCCCTCTTCCCCTACCTCTCGATTAATTAATTTAGCGATTTAATACATTTACACAATATGCTTTTTTTTCCCGTGGAGTGGCGCGTCGAGGCGGTTGCAAATCGCTTGTCTGTCAGTTGTGTAGTTGTTGTGACTGACTTGTCCGACAGTAACATCAAGCCCACTAAATTCTCCAGGCAAGTAGTACAAGACTGCGTCTGCCGTTGGCAACAGCCTTGAGCACAATACAGGTGACTGGACGACTTTGCCGAGTTCCGCCCCCAGTTTTGATAGCGAGCAAGCCGGGGTGACGCATCCGAGGATTTCCATCCCCCTCTTCCCCTACCTCTCGATTAATTAATTTAGCGATTTAATACATTTACAAATATCCATGCTTTCTCCGGAATTTTGAACCAGGGCTCTTCGGTCTTCGCTCATCAGTATGCCGGTTCGGCGGTTTGTCAATTGCTCCCTTCTCCATCCACCGATTCCATATTTGCTTGGCTGTTGCTTAGCTACATACGACAAGATGACCGATTTTTCCAAGAATAATCATCAGTCTCTGCTGCAATTATTCTGCCTCGGTCGAACTCAGAAACTTACTCGAATGATGCTTGTGTTTTTTTACAAAGTGTACGGAAGCTGGACACACAAAAATTCTTACGAAAGAACATTTCACGTTATTCGGAACAGCAGTTGTAAAGAACGCAGCAGTCCCCCATGATATGCCGCGTGAACTGAATCATAATCATTAACATATTCCATCGCGGTATACACATGTTGCAATTTTCGTGGATGCTTCCGTCATGGTGTTGCATTTTTGATAGCTAGCAGTTGAATTTGCAATTGAAGATTCAATCAGCATAAATTGAAAGCAATTTATTTAAATTAGTAACACAAGTATCATGTACATTAAAATCATCAAAACTTTCTGAAATGATTAAAGAAGCAAAACGCTTAATAAGATATAATATAAGCGTATCCTTTACATATTAAAATAACAGAGTATAAACAAATACAAATTTCAAACATGGAACTCATGTACAACCTGGAAAATACAGAAGTGAAAAGGCATAAAGGAAGATAAATCTAAAATTAGTGAGTACAAAAAAAATGTTTGGAAGTTTTTGTTTCACATTTGTTAGGTCATGCGTAAGAAATTTTCTGATATTTATTAACACATTACTGAAAGATATTTTGTTTAATTTCACTGCGTTTCCAAAGTGTTACGAAACTGAAAATTTACATTTTGTGATAATTTTTCAGCTAGTGTTTTTGTGTTATAATGATATTTAATATTTCCTCTAAGTTTACTTTTAATTCAATAACAAGTAAAATGGAAAAAAGGACAAAATGTCTTGCTAATAGCTGTGACTTTCTAGTGAACGTAATAAAACAAAGCTGTGTAAAGAAATAACGATTTTGGATAAATCGGATATGAAATAAGCAAGGGTAGAAAAAGTGTTATCATTGCATTGTGGATTTAACAATCCTAGAATGAAAGAATTTATGTTAGTTTGATTTAAGCGTAGAAATATTTTATAAGATACTAATTTTTTTTTTTTTTTTTTTTTTTTTTTTTGTTTGCAGTTATTTACAGTAGAACTTTCCTATATAGTTAGAAGGTAGCAAAAATTCTAAATATTTAACAGTTTTGTGAATATTTAATAGGAAATTTTTCTGGATAATATCATAGAATAGTGTATTAAAATGCTTGATCCGAATCGGAAAGAATATTTGCATTCATCAAGAATTTTTCTTCGTTAGTCCTGTATACAGAAGTTTATCTCAGTAGCATGAAAAATTCCTTTTACATTGCTACGTACGAATTTAGAAGACTCAGATATTTCTCGCGTTATTCATTTAGTAAAAATAGCTATAGTTAAATTCTTAGTCTTAAGCCTTAGACCTTTGTCTTTACAATTCAAAAAAGCTGTCTGTTTTCGAAGTAAAACATTCTTTCACACCAAAATAGAATTATTTAATTACTCTTTAAAGTTTATGTATTAAGATATTTCAAGTATAGAATTTGCATATTCTTTCTCAGCTTCTCAATATGATAAGAAGTGCTTAACTAAACAGTGTACTTATGACAACCTTTCGCCATTTTATTAGGGCGCAGATTTCGCCCAGTTAATATAGAATTTCTTGAAAAGATCGTGACGATTATAAAATTTGGATACTAATAAAATGCTGCAGCCTCAGTTTTTCTCATAAGATCCTGGAGATGGAGGAGAATTTCTAGATATCTAAAGACTACGGGGAAGAAAGTAAATCAAAATGGCATTCTATGGCATTTGAAAATGGCGCCTCTCATCCAACAAAGAAGCTCGCCACGATCGAACGCGTGCTGTTAAAAAACGCTCTCTCGGAAATGTGTAGAGCTAGAACACATTGTCGCGCGTCTTTGAGAAAAGTAGATGTAAAATAAAATGCACAAATACAGCATTCAATGTTGCAGAAATTGGAATGTCTTTCAACTCCAGGATCTTACTCTTACCTTTCAAATCACATCTTTACTGAGGAAAAATAATTATCATTATCTGTAAAGTACACCAAGCATTTAGAATAACTCATCATGCTATATACCAGCAAAATAATGAATAGGTCGTCACGCAGAAACCTGCACTACAATTCGTGCTGCCAGAATTCCAGCTGTAATGAGTGATAATTCAGTAAATAACACTCAAACGATTTCAATTTTCGAATTAGAGAACATTTCTTATTACGTTATTTCTTTGACTATTTCGTTGCACTTTAAACTAACCACGTTTTATTAAAGACGCGAATACACACTGTTCTTTATTATAATGCTTCAGGCGGGTTTGCATACCGAAGTTCGCTTTCGAAGCCACAGTTTTTTTCTCGTGAAACCGAGATAGAATTATATTAATTGTAAGGTCAGTATTTTCCGATTTCTGTGCTACGTTGTTCACACCTGAAGAGTAGAAATCAAATACAAAATCGCAGCCAAAAATCAAAATTGAAAATTAAGTTTCAAACATACGCGCGTTGTTCCAGATTGTATCAAGAAAGCGTTATGTTTTCGATCTCAATTACTTGGGCGAGTTCCACTGAAGGAAAAAGGAGTGCCACTTCCGCCATCAATTCACTTTTCTTGTTGCCGAATCTCAAACATAAAAAAAATGTTCTTCAGGTGTAGAAAAACGTGCACAGTCAGTCACAGAATGTCTAATATTTCATTCATTACGACATTAAAGGATAAATCTATTGCGCTTTCAATTCATGAAAAGCAATAATTTTTAATAATTTGATAAATATTATTACATTTTTAAAATATGATTTCACTTTATTAAATAAAGTAGCAACGCAGGAAATATTTTTATATTTCACCTGCTGATTGTTTATTTGAAGTTCTTCAACGTGAAATTTAAGCATAATATTATATTACTTGTAACAGGACTACTTGCATGTTGCTTTTTCAAAAACTACGCTTTTATATTTCAGGCAACCGCTATGTTGCCACTGGAATACGAAGGAAATATAAATATTTTAAAATTTTTAATGGAGGTATTCTGGCAATTAAACATTAGTGAAGAAAACAATACAAAAAATCGTCTGTTCCTTAAAATTAAAACTGTGATGAATGCAATATATTCTGCAAATGAAATGCGTGTCTTTGTGAATTGATTAGCTTACTCGAAATATTTTAGCCTGGTAATTAGTTGATTGTAATCCGCAATTCAAAAGGTAGGTTTTTCCTACCTTTGTTCACAAATTAACTTCCAGAAATTTATAATAAAATAAAAACAAATTTCTAAATCCAGCTAGAGACTACAAATATGCAATAGTCACAGTTTGTGCGATCAAAATTAAAAGAATTATGCTGTATAGTAAATGGTTATATTTGTGTTAACATTGTTATATATCGTTCTATCCAATATTATATATACTTCCAGCTAGTAAATCTAAAATGCATTTTGCGAAAATTTTCGAAGGCGTTTAAGAAAACTTTAAAAGGAAAGGAAAGTAAAATAATAAGGAATTTAATACATATATGTTATTATACACTTTGCGCAAATTTTCACTGATATTACAATTTAGTAATAAAATAATATTTTCGTTATCAGCCATGACGTAACAAATGGGAAAATCATCATATTCGTCTTTTTTTTTTTTTTTTTTTTTTTTTTTTTTTTTTTTTTGTTCCTTTTTCCTTTTTTCCTTTTTTTTTTACTGGCCTCATCCTGCATGCTGTTTTTATATGTAACATGTTCACTGTTGGATAAATAAATGAATAATACATGCCCATATAAAAATTAAAAACACTTAATAATAGCATATGACATCACAAATAACTAAAATAATACACAATTTATAGCATCAACACAGTAAAGGTTTAACTTCATTTATATATTTTATACATGTTTTAGGCGAAAAACATGTTCTTAAGAAAGTGAATGTTTTTAAAATTCTTAAAGGTCATATATTAATTTGCTCAAAAATGTTGCAACAGAATCTTTATGTATTTCAATACAGATTTCGTGTCAGGTTTTTATAAATTTAACCAAAAATTCTGCGATTTATCTAAACCAGGTAATACCAAACCATCTTGTCTATTTAAATTTGAGTAAAATTACTTTTCAAAATGAATTATTAAATTCCAAAATTAATTATTTGTATAATTAATATTATTATAGTAAAGGTACTTTTCAAAATTAATTATTCCTTTCTAATTAACATTTATTCACATTATGAAAATACTATTAGCCTTTATAAATTTTTGTTCATATTGTCATTTGCTTAAGATATTAAAATGATTTTTAATAAAATGAGAGATTCTATTATGTAAATTGCTTGCTGGTTTTTAAAAAGAAAAATATTCCAAAATTATTGCTCCCAGAATTGACGATTTTACCAGCAGTCCTTTTTAATATTTATACACGACAGTTATATGCTTTTATGTACGTCAGTTATATGATTATATAAAATATTTTATAAAGTCCAGAAATCTCTACTTTTAGAGGTTTCATGAATTTAATGCATTTCTTTCATTTATTAGCAATTAATATTTTGAATTTTACGGCATTTAGAAATCTTTTTCTCCCGTTACTAATGTAATGTTTTTTATAGATTTTTCTTATAAAGTATTTCAAAAGTAGAGATGTTCTTACATTACTCCTAGTTATGAAATGTTAATTTATTAGTCCAAATTTTTTTAATATAAAAAGCGCTGATTTTTAAATTAAAGGGAGAAAAGTTAATTCCAGAAATGTTGCAGTTTTGTTTGCAGTTCCAGTTGTAGTTTTGGGATTAATGTTCAAAAGAATTCTTTTCCAAGATTTTTGGATTGTTTTATAACATTTTCCTAGAACATTTATCAACAGAGCACTAAAAAGTTATTTTTGAGCAATTATTAGATGATTTCAAAAGCTTTTTGTCCAGCGAAGTTTGATATGAGTAAAAAATATTTTCGAATCTGAGTGATGTGAATTAAAAGCCACTTATTTGTTAGCATTTCATAGCCTTCAAGTATTATTTTTAATTATTTTAAAATTTTTAATTGATATTTATAAAAGTTTTTTAAATAAATATTTTTTTAATTTGTTTTAAATTCCTTGAATCATATTTTTCGCCTCGGTATAATCAATTATATTGTTTGTCTGGAAAAAATATGAATACTTCATGAAAAAGGAACACTTTGCATTACTAGTTAACTGTACAAATAGTGGAACGTCTATATTACATGTGACAGCGCTATCTACGAAGAATATATGCAAATTAACATTTTCTTCGCAGGACTAAGTTTTTTTGGAAAGTAGCTGTAGCTCCATCTAGTGGACAGAATATCAAACGCCACTCACAGTATAACAAAACAAAAGAAACCACAGTTCATTAGAATTTGAACATAAAAGTTTATGAACCATAAAAGATAATTTTTTTTCTTTGGCATCCAATTCGAATGTGATCATTCATAAATTAATGCTTGTAAAGCGGTATTTAAATCTTCAGTAACTGTATTTTAAAATCCAAAAAATGCATTGAATTAAAGAAAAAATTCTTTAAAGAAGTAACTAATTCAAGAAAAAAATTATCGTAGGTCTTTTTTTTTTCCACTTGCCAGAATAAGGAATTTATTACATAAACGAAAAATAAATGTTTAATCTTTCTAATCAAACGTGGTTTCACATTAAAAAACTAAAACACACAACATGTAACACAGAATAATCAGGTCTCTCAATGTTTTTTTAGTTACTAATTATATGCAAGTGCGCGCGTTATCAATTAATTCGAAGAATTTTTTTTTTATGTGCATTTAAGGCAACTCCATATCATGTCTATGTCAATGAACATAAAATGATCATCTGGAACGATATTTCAAGGAAGGTTGATTAAAGTTTGGTAAGCTTGTCGTAAATTCTATAGTCGTAAATTTTACACATGAAATTAGAAAATTCTAAATAGTTAACCGTTAACACTGCGATGAGTGATAAAATTTTTAATGAAAGTTGCACATAATGTAAATTATAAATTCTTCCGAGGTGCACAATTGTTTTTCAATTGATTCTTTCATTGTAAAGTAACTTCGGAAAAAGCAAGAAGAATCAAGGAAAGCAATCATTGGGCAAAATCTGAAATTAATCCTATTTACGAAAAACTATTTTGCGAATATTTTTAATAAGGATGATTTTAATGAGCTGTACGAAAAGAAGTTTTAGTAAATTGCTGCATCACTAACAAAATGACAAAATCACTATAATCAACCTCGATTAAGGGTCCTTCCTAGAGAAACATGGCAAAAAACGCGAAGACGTTTGTGCTAGTTCAAATATGTTCCATGACTGATCTACGAGAAAATTTTAATAATTAAAATAATTTATAATACTGCTGTTCCGTTAAAGGGCAAAATTAATTAGAATATTTGTGATGGTGGTACAGAATACAAATACGATGTGAAATAATTATTAACAAATCTCACAAAAAGTAAAAATTTCGTTGAAATGAGAGTTGTAAATTTCTGGTGTGTATGAAAACACTAATTCTAGGAATCCTATGAACTTTTATCTGCATTCCTAGTCTAAAATAGTGATAAAAAACAAAAGAATTTCGATTCAAGTTTTGATGAAAATAATAAGGATATTTAACCGTTTTTGGTCTTAATCATTTGTAGGCAGTTTTAAGTATATTACAAGCAAGTCTCACCAAACAACAACATTATACAATAACAGCAAACATCTAAATGAAATAAATTTGAATTTAACAAAAATAAATTATATCTCGTATATGAAAAGATGCTCCCAATTCACATCCAATCATGTGAGGCAATCAGGATTGTTAAAATGGAGTCATTTATAATTCGTGAAACCATATTGATCTTACGTTCTGTTTAACTTACAGACTAAAATTCTTCATTTTGTAAAATTTAATGAAATTTTAATTTAAAGTATAGAAATTTATGAATATAGGAACTAAATTTTCTTTAAATTATTTATATTTAGAAAGGAAATTCTTAAGTATGCTTCGCTTTCGACTAATCAAATTTTTTTAGTATTCCAAAAGCAACCGTTTCATATTGCCTAAAATAAATCTAGAAACAGCGCGATTAATGTAATGAAATGCCGAATATATCTAAAACCATACTGCTGTTGCCATGCGTGTGAAATGGGGGATCTTTTGTTAGTAACCGAGAAACGAATATGTCTTGTGAGCGAAAAGTAGGCACAAGATCCTCCAACAAGATGGTAGTCCATCCTCATCTTGCGCAGACTTTTAGGCGACGTCAGTACCTTACGCAGTTCATCACGTGATTTGATGTGATGTTACAATAGAAATAATAATTGCAGAATATAAGTTATGCATTTTAAAGATTATTTACGTAGTAATTTTTAGACTATGTCAAGAAGTTGAAATGGGAAATTTACTATTATTATTATTTGTTTAGTTTAGTTGGAGGAAGCTTTTGCATCTCAGTACACGTTTAGATTCGTTATCATTTTAACGGAAAACGTTAAAAAGAAAAAAAACTTAAAATAAAGCAGTAAGTCAGTGACGTCACCAACATAAGGGCTGAGACTAAAACCGTTGGTGACTATTGTACTTGGCAATAAAACTGTCCTATCAACCAAACCCCTGCATACATAAATACGTGTATCTGATTTTTTTTTACATTCACAGATTATTAATTGCAGCCTGCAAAAACATAATGGCTGGCATAGCCAGCTTCCGAATGGTCATTTTCTACAAGAAGAGTACCGCCGTTTACTTGACTTTCATCATAATGGTGGACAGAACAACTCCTGCAAGCAGTCCAATCCAGCTGTGGGGGTTAAAGGTGCCAGGTGCGGCGTTGCACCCATCACTATCACAACTACAGTACTGTATCAGGACGTTGAAAGTGCCGGCTCGTTTGAAGCAGTCTGAACCTTCTTTCTCACTGTTCAAAAAGCCACAGCCACGAACGATTCGGTAGTCATCTCTCACTAAACGAGAAGAAAAAAGAAATAGGGTTACAGTCATAATTACACGAAATAAAATAAAATTCTTAATAACATTTCAATATGTGCTTCTAGAATCCACCTGTATTTCCAGAATTTATGACATGTCGAGAATTTAAGGGGTATCAGAAACACCTATACCGACAATGTTAAATTGGCCATTTTTGATGCACCTTTTCTCAAAATCTGCTGCAGATACAAGCTTGAATTTTTTTCTGTAATTAAAGTATACCTATCTGATTATACTGAAATGAGCTTTTGAAACATTTTGAATTTTAGAGTAAATTAGAGAATATTTTGTTAGGCATAGTAGAATTTAGCACTTTTCTCACACAAAAAAATAAAAAAAAAATTTTTTTTTCAAAGTTTATTACAAAGAGCTCATTTCAGTAAATATTAGGGAACCTCATAAATAAGCCATAAAACGTTTAGATACCTGTGAGCAGTAGTTCCTGAGAAAAGGTACATCGAGTATAAAAAAATCACGTTTGGAGAAAAACGCGTTTTTACTCGTATGTAAAAATCATCATTGATCAAAGCAGTAGATGACAAATTAAAACTAGATTTTTTTTACAGTTCTAATTTTCATAGAGATTAAGGCATGGTATTTTTAGAAAGATAAAAGTGTATAGAATTTGAAAATGCAAAAATCCGAAACCACAATTTTTTGAAGATTTTGGGGTTCCAACACCCCTTAAGACATGTCTGCCCATGTCCAGAATTTAAGACAATTAATTTCCTTGAAAGAATGAAAATGTTTTACAAAGAAAAAGTTTCCAGGCAACAGATACACAGAGGTAAGAAAAGCAAATAGGGGATCAACCCCCTTTTTTTTTCCATGCCGTACAATTACACTGAAAAATGAGATAATTTAAGTTTAGTATTTATAAACAAAACTTTTTTTCGGTGTGAAATATGTGAACTTGAAATTGAATAGGTACACTTTATAATCAGATTATTTGTTTAAATTTTCAGTAAATGACTATTCATTTAAATTGTCAATGAATTCTGTTCTTAAATAGTCAAAGAAGCTAGAGGCTGTTAGCGAGCCAAAATTTGACAGGGACACTTAAGCATTACTCATTGGTTTAAATTCGGAAACTTGAATGGCCACTCTCTTACGCTCAATGAGCTAAAATATTCACATTTTCCTAGGTCTTGCATCGGGAATATGACCAACAGTACATGTTTACAACGCAGTCATTGGTGTCTTCATGTCCAATCAGTGCTTTGTTACAATTTCAGCAATTGAATCCACGACCTTCATCGTCAACCGAGTGCGCTGAGATTTGAATTTAAAACTTTTTAAAAAGGTTTAAAATAACCTACTTATTTTCAAGAGAATTTTGCCGCCTGAATTTCTCTTTTTCAGCAAAGAATAAGTTTTTTTAAAGAACAGCATTCGTTTGAGTAGTTCTGACTCCATAGTTCTCCATCCTAGCTATTTCGATAATGCTGTCCTTAGTGAAAACTAAAAAATTCAAATTTTCTTAGTGTTCGGCCTGTTCTTTGAAGTAATCATTTATGGGGTCGGAAATGCCTTTATGTAGCAACAATTGTCTCAAACAGTTAATAAAAAAATTGCAAAGAAAAACAGCAAAAACCAATCTATGAGATGAAATCTGTAAATATATTTTTAGAATATGGGATTTATTATTAAAATCATTTAACAAATCTAATAATTTTTTGGTTTAAAGAATATGAATCTAAAATTTAGAAAATAACCCTGCATAATGTGCTCAGTAATCCACCGCGAAAATATAATAGTTGTGGACGAAATGTCCTGGAACATTCTACCGCCAGTTCAGGTACATTTTACTCTAGAAGGATAAGTTAAACATCCGAAATTGTTGCATTTAGGGAGGAGGGCTGTCGAAATGACAGCGACAGCATTGAAATACGTTCATCCTAACCATTATTTACCGATAGCCTTTAACCAGTTAACTGTGGCGCTCTCGTTTAAGAGTGCGCACTGTTTTGTGTCGCCAGAATCGAACCATGACGAGTATCTGGTAAGATATTGGATGAAAAAGATGGGTTTATTTTATAAAATTGAGAGTTTTATTACTAATATTGACTTATTTTGTTAACGTAAGCATATATTACATACATATTAAACTAAAAACGCAATCAATTAAATTAAATATTATACATATAAAAGTAAGAATTTAAATTCCTGCTGTGGAGTGCTATTCAGCGAAACAGGGTACTATACACAATGGGACTTTGCAAATCGACCACCAGTAACGCGATTCCTTCCTGATCTTACCGTCTGTAGAAATGCGAACACCTTCGCATAGGTTTTTTTTTTTTTTTTTTTTCCTCCATGTTCCAGCTATATAATCCGAAACATGATTCTTGCCTAATCGGCTTATATTAGGTCTAAATGGCCGAGTTTGTGTCGATTTATTTCTATAAATTGGATATGTCGCAAAAGTGTCTTCAATAAATTTGAGCAAAAAGTTGATACGCGATAATGTTCCATTATTTTTTTATATAATATGAATGCATTCAGACGCATAGTGTCTAAGAAATAGAGAAATATCTTTTTGTAGTACTTTTTGAGTCGTTTTCTTGCTGTGGAGTACGCTAGGCTAATTCCATCGCTTCACCCATTTTTTTGTTATAATCAATCCCTAGCTCCGGTTTCTTTGTTATTATTTTTCTTTTCTCTGTTTCTATTACGTTGTCATTATGTACTGTACTTACTAAATAAACCTCCCTCTTATCTTTCCATTTCATTAACATAATATACGCATGACGAGTATGCTCGTCAATACACAAAATCGTGTCGCTTCTCGATAACAAGTATACTCGTCAATCACACTTAACTGGTTAAAGGCTCCTAGTTCTTAGCCGCTTCTAGTTCACTTTTTCATTAGTAGATAACGTTACGCCTTTTGTTTCTTAACATGTGGTTAGAAATTCTTCGAAGCTTCTTTGTTCTCGGGTAAGTGTACGTTCTTCTTTGTCTCAATTATCAATCGCAACTGAAAAGGAAGATTCTATTTGATCTTCAAAACTAATTCTTTTCCCAATGGCAGGCACTTGCCACTCCTAAGGCCAGAAGTGGTGGTTAATATTGTGGAAGCACCTAATAGGTGTCCACCATTACCTCCTATGAAGGCACAGGCAATTTTACATCCATGCATTCTTCGGGATTCGACCTCAGGCCCTTCGGTATCTCAGTCAGGCTTCCCTAACCACTATACCGTCTGTGTACTTAAGTCTGTTACTTTTAAGTCGACAGTTAGAGACATGGAAAGCGCAATTTGAATTTAGTCAATCGGCGCAGTAGAACGGGAGATATAGAAAAGCTCTTTTTTTTTTTTTTTTTTTTTTTTTTTTTCTTGCACAGTGTACCTATGTTGAGAAACTTTTTTGTAATTTCAGAACACCATTTGTACTAACGTTATGCTTTATTTAGTATATGACATACGGCTAATCCATAAACTGTGTTTGCCAAAGCAATTCGCCAAGATTACTACAGTAAAAAAAGTATTTTTTAATCAACTTTGTGACCGAAGCTAGGGAACCTCGAGTGTCGTGATCAGAAGTTTCTTCTTTCGTATACATGTCATTTGATAACTATTATATTCAAACCTTTACTGCGTCTTCTTAAATGCCTGTTAAAATTGTGGCAGGAGAAAAGACAAGCAAACTAAAAATTTCAATTGTAAGTGCAAACTTGAAGTCTGTTCAGATGGAAGAATCCAGTCGATTATAAACCTTACCCTTCTGGAGGATTTTCCGACACACAGTAGCCTGCTGTTGAGGGAAGTGCTCGAGGTTCCTCTGGTTGCAATCTGTAAGGGCGAAGGTCGCGTTATTGAATGGATCTCCACAGTCTCTGTCATAGCGAGAATTGCATTCCCAACACTTGATAGCAAAGCCTGAAACAGAGACATTAATCAAAATAAATAATCACAGTATATGCAAATGTGAGGGAATTTACTCAGCCCAAGGCGTACTGTGTTCATTCCAAGCGTACATAGCCCCCAAAGCCTTTAACTAAAAATTAAGATACTTACGTATTATCCCGTCAACTATGAAGCTGTCGCCAAGCAGCGCGATTTAGCGCCAATTATGGACAAGCGCGACGTAACAGCATACTCACAATTATATGTTGCTTTCGTTTAATAAACCCCGATTGATTCTTGATAAGCCTCTTTTGTGTTTATGAACAAGGATATAAATTAACTGTTAATGCTATATTTTCTCCCTGGCATTTTGAAACAAATGATTCAAAATTTGGCACCTTTTTTCTACAGAACCGTAAACAGCTGATTATTTAAAAAAAATATGAGATCCTACCATCGAAACAGTGTGTATCAGTCGGTACGAGATATTCAGCTGAATCTGGTCAACAAAACAGTACCAGATTAGAGCAATTGCATGCAGAAAGTTTGTACTTATAGCATCACAAAGAAAGCTTCCGTCAAAATCGGAGGGCTTAACAAAATAGCAAAAATCGACGAATGCCTTTTTATGAAGCGCAAAAACAAAGCCAGTGTGATACTAGTCGTTAATTATATAAAAATATATCAGTTTCTTTAGATTTTCACAGCTCTGGCGGAAATAACTATAACGGTCGAGGGCATAATACGTAAGTACCTAGAAGGTAACTAGCCAGCTAACTACACCATAAGACATGATATATTTAAGGAGATACAAAGAAAACGTCTCTCGAATCTTATCTCCTGATCACACATATAAAACGTTCGTTCTACAATCTTTATCGACTTAACTACTGATCTCACAGTCATGTACACTGCGGAGGGGGAATCTACTTTTTATATAAAAAGACTAACACTTGCACAGGATGACTGATTACTGATTGTTAATGGCAAATCGTCAACTCGTATAAGACAGCAATGTTGCCCATCAAAATTATTAGAACTCTATGAACTTAGGCACAATTTAATTTTGGTCGAAAATATTTTTTGAAAAAAAAATCTGGAAATTTTCAGATTCTATATTACTCCCAAAGGGGCTTGTTTTAATGTTTTGTGTGTTGTCTTTATTTATTTAATATCATATTCCACTTAAACCATAAAATTCAACTCAACAATTACATCGCAAAATAATTTAAAAAGAGCATAGCTTTAGAATTTCCGATACACAGTCTCGCGCCTTGGAGATAATTATTTTTTTCAATGCAGTGTTGCCACTGCTCGCTTTGAAATCGTTGAGTTTGTCAATCAAAAATTCGTTAGAGTTTTACAAAATATGAAATAGATAATAAAACAAATACCAAAATCCGGCTTCCAGATGCCCATATTCGGGTGGAAATGTACGTTATTCAAAATTGCATGGCTCTAGGTACCTTTGTTTTACCACAATGCGAGAAACATACATACATTTATGCCGATTCTTCATTATTTAATTTTTTTAATATAATACGCAGCTGTAATATTTGGTGGCAAGAGTTTGACAAGTGAACCGACAGTTATTGTGAACGAACGCCAAAGCGAAATTAATAGCCTTCGGAACTAACACCCTTTGGGATAAAAAATTTAAAAGTATGGAAAACCACACAAATATTTCTCTTTTCTTCTAAAATAAAACAGTATTTGCAGCTGTCCGTTAATGAAACTGAATCTTTACTATTAAATAAAATAAAAACTGAAAAAGAATTTTGAAAATTCTATATGTTTCTGCATTTCTTTTTGGAACGTAAAATGGTATAAACCAAACGCTTTCAACGTTTTCTGCCCCATGCATACCTTTCACTACTGGTAGATGGTTTTCTTAGAATCAGTTTTACATGGCTTGTAATTCTTTCCTAGCTATTCGATATGCTCACGAACTGTTAAAATCTGTAGCATTTTTATTAAGAATCAATGGCGCATTTCAGCAGAAAACTGCATGCAAGCAGTAGTCACATTTCTTAAAATAATGCCACCACTGACTGCACTTAATCGTTACTCACCCTTGAATTGGTACCATGCCCATATAATGGAAATGCAGAATGGCCTCCCAATATCTGGAATGTAGCTTTTTCTTTGGCTTCAAGGATGAGTGATTGATTTGTGTGGCTTATATGACTTGTGAAACACAACTCAAGTACGTAAATTGATTATCTAATGACTATTAGCTACCCTAGGCAGTCTCGTTTGAAGCTGCTGATGAAAATCTAACAATTACTGCCTAAGACTCTAAGAATGTAGAAACTGCATGCAAGTATCAATCGCATTTCTCAAATGAGCGCCTACTAAATAAATATCACCAAGTTACCATGGTAACGTAGATCCACAGACATATAGGTACTTGAAAATGCTTGAAATATTATCAGGTTGGATCTACGGGCTTATTTAGAGCCTTTTCAAACAATATCGGATATTTTTAACGGTCAAAGGAGCATGGCGAGCGATTATCGAAAGCATATATGACATTTATATACTTGAATGCCGAAACAGATAGCGAAATGCATTGCTAGAAGTGGTGCAGCCGCTTCATATTAGCCCACTTAGGAAGGAGGCACTTCCAGACCTGGGCAATATGAAGCTATGACCCAACACCTACAGACGATTCAAGAAGGCATAACCTCCCCGTCAACCCAGAGGGGACAAAATTGCACACAAAGTTTATGGATCACAAATCAGAAGCGACCGGCAAGCAGTCACCTACAAAGAGAACGAAGTCAAAGACTGTCCCCCCTCCTCAGTGTTGACCAAGTGCAGCCAAACCTCCAACGACAACCTTGATTACTATTAGTATAAAGGTTCACTTACAAAAGGTAATAAATTTATTCTTTCTCTCTCAAATCTGCCATTTTCCTATTAATCATTTACGCAAGCATGTTCATAAACGTCAGAACTGCTGCAGTATTTCTTGGTGTTGCAATCTCAGTTTTGCTCAGTATATTATATTACAATTCTAAAGCACGGTGTTGGCACTATTATATAATACACTCTGGATTCGTAGTTAATCTCCAAGCTATTTCAGTCAAAATCCTTCCCCAGGTAAAGTGCAGACGCAATGGTTGCTAGGCAACGGCAGCCCCAGACACCTTCGCGGACGATCGATACATCCAACGAATGACAAAAATTTGGGCGTTTGGCCTTTCGGTAAAGAATCTATTTTTAGAGCTACATTTTGGCACGTACGGGTGCAGGCACACACTGGGTTCTGTTTCAGAATTCTGGTAATAAGGTTACCATCAAAGCAAAAGGTCCTTCCTTTATTTTTTTAATTAAGAAAAAAATTCTAATACTTTGACTTTTCTTTCTATTAGTCCGTGGAATCAAATTTAATAATTCGGAAAAGAAATTTCTATGTTATTTTTTTGGCTGTATGCTAATCTCCTTATTCTATATTAGTTTTAAATTTTTACCTTGAAATCTTGCCTAAAATCAAACGGCGAACCCTAGGTGTGCTCAGACCGGGCTCACCGATAATCTAAGACAACTGTATTCTTTGTTTCTCCGCATCTCATTGGTCAGTTCTTGGACAACAATGCTCGTTTCAGCACTCTTTTCGAAGCTCTATTCAATCAGTGTGTCCACTTTGGGCACACCCACAGAATTAAAACGATAAGTGCTATCTTCACAAAATGTTACTTGTGTACTCCTCTAGGCCTAATTAGACTGCCTACCTTTTTTTTTTTTTTTTTTTTTTTTTTTTTTTTATAAACGAAACTTCAACTTTAAAAGGTAGCGTGCTGGAAAGGGTTAACAAACTCGAGGGTTTCAAAGTGAGCTATGGCAACGTTGTACAGAAAAAACATTTTTATCTCCAGCGCGTGAGACTGCGTGTCGGAAATACTAAAGATATCTTCAATTTAAAATTATTTTGCGATATTGCTCTTGAACTGAATTTTACGGTTTAAGTGCGAAGAACGTGATATTTAATAAATAAAGATAACACACAAAATGTTAAAAAAGTCCCTTTGGGCGTAATTTAAAATCTAAAAACTTTTCAGATTATCTTTTCTTTTTCAGTCAAAAGGGACAATTGGCCCTGAAGGACTATTAATTTTATTTTGACATTTTGCGTTGAAAACTTTAAAAGGCTGTATCACTTTTCAAATCGTTGCCACCATATGTTATCGCTCTGTCTTATATTTGAAGAAATTAAATAATGAAGAATCTGCATAAATGTATGTATGTTTCTGGCATTGTGATAAAACAACGGTACCTAGAGCCATCCAAATTTGAATAATGTAATCTTCCATAGAATATGGGCATGTGGAAGCCCCCTAATTTGTTTTATTATGGATTTCAGATTTTGTAACACTTCAACGAATTTTTGATTAAAAAACTAAACGATTTCAAAGCGAGTAATGGCAACACTTAGGGGGAAAAAGCGTTTTTATCTCCAGGGATACAGTAGACTCTGTATCGGAAATTCTAAACATACACTCATTTTAAAATTAATTTGCGATATTGCTATTGAACTGAATGTTATAGTTTGAGTACGTAGAATATGATTTTTAATAAATAAAGGTAAGATACAAAACGTTAAAAAAATCCCCTTTGGACGTAATTTAAAATCTGAAACCTTTCAGATTTTTTTTTTCCTATTCTTAATAATTTAAACCTTAATTTCGTTGACATTTAAAAGTCTACAGAGCCTTTCTAACTTTTTTTTACTTATATGTTACGTTACATGGTATTATGTCACCATGCATTTAGACTCCAACCACCTCGGGAAGTGTTTTCATTGCGCCAAATATAAGATATTATTTTACCACGCCAAGCTAACCAGTTTCCACATTGTTGCCATTCGATACGATTTTTGATTTTTAACCTTTAAAACTAACTTTTTTAACACACTGAACTATTTAAAAGTAATAAAAAAATTTTCATAAATTTAGATCTTCATTTTATTTCTAATAATATATCTAACTGTTGTATTTTAAAATATATTTAATTCATAATAAAAAAAACTGATCATTTTAGAACATTTGTAATATTATTATAATTGATAAAGAATTTTTAACCACCGTTATTACGTACTTCACCATAGACTTTAGATTTTTAATTTTTTCAATGATTTAATTAATAAAAAATATTTAAAAATAGGATATATTTTAAGATACATTAATTTTATTCAGATGAATCTCTCGTAATAAAAAATAGGATATATTTTAAGATATATTAATTTTATTCAGATGAATCTCTCGTAATAAAAAATAATTTATTGCAATCAATAACCTTCCACGCGCATTTCTCACATTCCATTTATTAATACGTTATCGTACAGTTTTAGTTGCTTAAAAATTGGTCATACGTGCTGTTTTAATCGAAAAAGAAAAAACTAGACTTCATTTTTATTTGTTTAATTTTCGTTAGCTGTAAATAACTATCACCTTAGGGGTTTAATTCTAAGGCTTTTTCTTTACCTGAAATTGGGTTACGTGTTCAGTCAAACAAACATCGCTCGATATTACATCGCTCGATATTGTCTAAATTCCTTATTTTACTTAACTGAAACAAACATATTTTATGCCATCTTTACTAAAATAAAAAAAATAAAAATAAAAAAACGAAAATGGAAAAGGTTTCAGATTTTAAATTACGTTCAAAGCGGCTATTTTTAACGTTTTGTGTGTTACCTTTATTTATTAAATATCATATTCGCACTTACATCATAAAATTCAGTTCAACAGCAATATCGCAAAATAATCTTAAATTGAGCCAATGTTTAGAATTTCCGATACACAATCTCACGCGCTGGAGATAAAAACATTTTTTCTTTACAACGTTGCCATTGCTCGCTTTGAAATCTTCGAAATTGTTAATCAAAAATTCATTAAAGTTTTACAAAATATAAAATCTATAATAAAACAAATTTCAAATTTCAAATTTGGGCTTCCACATGCCCATATTCGCAGTAGGATTACGCCATTCAAAATTTGATGTCTTTAGGCACCGTTGTTTTATCACAATGCGAGGGACATACATACATTTACGCAGATTGTTCATTATTTAATTTCTTCAAATATAATACAGGGCGATAATATTGGGTGGCAACAGTTTTTTCTATACCAAAAATGAACTTTAATTAATCGAATATCTTCCATTCTGTTCGATGACCTTTTGCCATCTTTCTGTAACTTCGTGATTCCGCGCTCATAGAAATTCTGTTCTTTATCAGCAATAAAATTTAACCAAATGCGATTTGAGGTCATCGTTATTACTAAAGTTTTTCACCATTTAAGAAATTTTGTAAAATTCGAAATAAATGATAATTCGATGGTGCAAGGTTGGGACTATATGGGGGGAAGGGGTGCGACATCACTTACCAGCCAAGCACCAATAAATTTGTATGTGCTGCTAAAGATGTGTGACGCCTCGAATTGGCGTGGTGGAACACGATTCCTTTTCTCTTTGATTTGCTTCTTCCAATTTCATAAATTCTTGGCAGTAAACATTGATCGTTTGGCTATTTGGAAGCAGCTCAAAATACACATCACCTCTGTAATCCCGCCAAATGGACAGCATGATCTTTTTCTGATGAAATTTAATTCTCGATATGATTTATTCTGATTCATCGTGCTCTGACCATGATCTTCTTTGATTAATGTTATTGTAGATAATCGAGTTTTCATCAGCAGCGACAATTTGTTTTAAGAAACAGACGACTGCATTACATTTGAGACGCGTATAGCAAATATTAATCAAGTGCTAAGTAAATAGTATTAAAGTGTATTGCGCTCAGAGAATTTCTTTCAATTCATGCGGAACCGAAATATCGAGCTTCATAACGAATCCAAGACATGTGATTTTCAATTGTTGTGTGTGATACATCAATTCTGACACATGCGTTCTGTTAAGCATTCAACATCATAAACTTCGTACTTCCTTTTTTGAGCCTCAGCCGTTTTCTTACCTTTATAAAAATAAAAAAGTAAAATACATCCAAAAAATACCCAAATTGTTAATTTTACACCCCGTGTTAAACTTGACGATAAACTAACAGTTCCGAACAAAAATCCACGGAATTTTTCTATAGCAATCTAAAAGTGTTAATTGCAAAAATCTCAAAAGAAAATATTTATATATAAGAATACGAAAACGAACATAAAGCTATCTATTTATGCAAACCCAAATTGCGTTCTTTCCAATCTAGTACCAGGCCGAGCTACAACAGTGGCTAATGCTACAATTGCAGGAAACAGACAGAACTTCGACAGAAAGTGGTTCTGCACATTGTTTTGAAGGCTTAACTCATTGCTAAACTTCTTTGGATCTCTAGACTAGGCATTCTTCTGGGGATGGCTGCCCTCTTCTTCCGTGACCTCCACTCTCTGTGACACAGCCCAAAGCACGACCCGATTATGTAAGATTTGGACCTTAGTCATAACGACTCCAGAGCCTGTTCTTGCTTTTATGACGGAAAAAAAAAGCTTGTGAGGAACAATAGTAATAAAGATGCCCAATAATATGTAGCGATTTAGGCCGGATTTTGTTAGGCATTAATCAGGTTCTGAAGGAATCTTTTGTCCGAACTCATTTTACTATGTGATTTAGAATATCAGCAAGCTGGCACTGATCCTGACATTTCGGGACGTTTAAGCTGGAATTTCAGTTTGGCATTAATCAGGTTTTGAAGGAATCTTATGCGTCAGGCATTAATCAGGCTCTGAAGGAATCTTATGTCTTCAGGCATTAACCAGGTTCTGAAGGAATCTTATGCCTTCAGGCATTAACCAGGTTCTGAAGGAATCTTATGTCTTCAGGCATTAACCAGGTTCTGAAGGAATCTTATGTCCAAACTCACTTTACCATGTGATTAAGAATATCTTCAAAAAGGTAGCAAGCTGGCACTGATCCTGACATTTCGGGACGTTTAAGCTGGAATTTCAGTTTGGCATTAATCAGGTTTTGAAGGAATCTTATGCGTCAGGCATTAATCAGGCTCTGAAGGAATCTTATGTCTTCAGGCATTAACCAGGTTCTGAAGGAATCTTATGCCTTCAGGCATTAACCAGGTTCTGAAGGAATCTTATGTCTTCAGGCATTAACCAGGTTCTGAAGGAATCTTATGTCTTCAGGCATTAACCAGGTTCGGTAAAGTCGCTGAACACTGGTAGTTCGGTTCGAGGTTCGAATCCCGCGAACGGGCTGGCTGCATGGGTGTTTTCGTGGTTTTCCCCATGCATAACGTGTATACGAGCCAGTTTCCCTTAGAAAGTCCTCCACGAAAGGCATGCCTCCCCTTAGGCAGATAGCCCTAGTGTGCTTTGCCATAATTAAATACACCACCACACCACACCACCATTAACCAGGTTCTGAAGGAATCTTATATCTTCAGGCATTAACCAGGTTCTGAAGGAATCTTATGTCTTCAGGCATTAACCAGGTTCTGAAGGAATCTTATGTCTTCAGGCATTAACCAGGTTCTGAAGGAACCTTATGTCTTCAGGTATTAACCAGGTTCTGAAGGAATCTTATGTCCAAACTCACTTTACCATGTGATTAAGAATATCTGCAAAAAGGTAGCAAGCTGGCACTGATCCTGACATTTCGGGACGTTTAAGCTGGAATCTCAGTTTGGCATTAATCAGGTTTTGAAGGAATGTTATGTGTCAGGCATTAATCAGGCTCTGAAGGAATCTTGTGTCTTCAGGCATTAACCAGGTTCTGAAGGAATCTTATGTCTTCAGGCATTAACCAGGTTCTGAAGGAATCTTATTCAGGCATTAACCAGGTTCTGAAGGAATCTTATGTCTTCAGACATTAACCAGGTTCTGAAGGAATCTTATGTCTTCAGACATTAACCAGGTTCTGAAGGAATCTTATGTCCAAACTCACTTTACCATGTGATTAAGAATATCTGCAAAAAGGTAGCAAGCTGGCACTAATCCTGACATTTCGGGACGTTTAAGCTGGCATCTTAGTTTGGCATTAATTAGGTTCTGAAGAAATCTTGTGTCTCAGGAATTAACCAGGTTCTGAAGAAATCTTATGTCCGAACTCACTTTACCATGTGATTAAGAATATCTGCAAAAAGGTAGCAAGCTGGCACTGATCCTGACATTTCGGGAAGTTTAAGCTGGAATCTCAGTTTGGCATTAATCAGGTTTTGAAGGAATGTTATGTGTCAGGCATTAATCAGGCTCTGAAGGAATCTTATGTCTTCAGGCATTAACCAGGTTCTGAAGGAATCTTATGTCTTCAGGCATTAACCAGGTTCTGAAGGAATCTTATGTCTTCAGGCATTAACCAGGTTCTGAAGGAATCTTATGTCCAAACTCACTTTACCATGTGATTAAGAATATCTGCAAAAAAGTAGCAAGCTGGCACTAATCCTGACATTTCGGGACGTTTAAGCTGGCATCTTAGTTTGGCATTAATTAGGTTCTGAAGAAATCTTGTGTCTCAGGAATTAACCAGGTTCTGAAGGAATCTTATGTCCGAACTCACTTTACCATATCATTTAGATTATCTGAGAAATTCAGCAAGCAGTGTAACAGCTGATGTCTCGGGACGTGTTAAGCTGGAATCTCAGCTTGGGATTGCCGTTTGTCATGTCGTTAACCATGCACAACTTAAGAACATATAAACTGCATGAAGAACAGGAAGATTACTTAGAGATTCTTTATATACTGTTGTTGCTGTTGTTACTAATCCTCGAGTCCAGCTTTTGATAGACGAGGTCTACGAGTTTATTCACCTTCAAAAAGTCATAAACTAACATAGGCCTCCTCTAGTCTTGTAGGTTGCCTCATCGTGGCGAGGGTTGTCACTGGTTGGAATGGGTGAACTACATGTTGGAGAGTATTCTCCTGGTAGGGTCACCCAAGGGCGTGAAGGCCATTCCACTATACCCAGTGTAACGTCCTCAGCTATTTTCCCACGGACTCCCACGAAGTCTGGGAAAAGGAGACTTCAAATGGGCGCCAGAAGACCACCCTGATGACACTTACGAATTCTTGAGGTCGAACGTGACCCCCAGCAAAGTGCGGAAAGCATATTGTTTTTACGAAAGGAGAAAACTTTCATACAAGTTCTCACGGGTTGTGGAGTGTCCATTGTGTGTATGCGATAGACTGTCGCCAACTGCCTGTTTCTCGAAATAATTTAGATAGACCTCCCAAAAAGACGTTCTGAATTTTCCCACGGAAAATCTCAGTTTCTCAGGCTGTCAAGACAGTATCTGAGAACAAATCAGCGCCTGTTAACCAATGGAGAAATGCTCCGAAAAAGGCGATTAGCGAATCACTGCAGGAGACGCACAAGACACGCCCAGAAAACCTGGACATAAAAGCAGTGAGTGAAAATAATTAGAGAGATTAGTCTGAAGAATACGCAGTCGTTGCGTAGAGAAGAGAGAGCCTTTCTCTTGTATTTTAAGGCTCTTCCCGAGTCGCTAGTAAGCTTTAGAGAGCCCCTTTCTCTGTTGTGTATTTTACGGCTCGTCCCGAGTCGCTACTAAGCTCTGTCAAGAGCGGAAAAAGAAACTCTCAAAGAAGCGTAGCCGGACTTTTTCTCCGCTACCTCTGTTTGGACTTTGAACTCAAGTGATTATCGTTTCCTATGTAAACGGACTATTTTGCTAAGCAAACTACTTTGTTATGATAAGCAGTTGAACTTACCTTAAAATTCAACTTGTGTAATTTAACACCTATCCTTCAGTAAAAATAATATTTTATTTACGCTACCCAAAATAAAAATCTGACTGTTCTCAAATCGCTACACCAGCTAAACACCTACAGGCAAATGAGCTGAGTCAGTCTTCTACACGTCTGGTGCTCAGGTCTTTGGACTAACAGAGGTTGCATTTTTTCTCTGTCAATGCGTTATGCCACCTATGCCACCTTTATATACTGATGTGCGTAAACGAGAGATTCTTTATATACTGATATAAACGACTTTAATAATGTAGCTTTCTAAACCCCGCAGAGAATTGTGAACCATCCTATTTTTTAGTTTGAACTTCGACCCCATTCTACCCTTCACTGTATCTTAAAAATGTTGTGTGAGGAATGCTTTATCTTTCAAATATATTTGTTTCCTGCTTGATGCTTAATATACTGTTAATATTAGTATAATAGTCTTAATGTAATAACTCCTAATATGAGGTTATGCTTTTCTGAGAGTTATTCTCGATAAATTCAGTTTAAAATACAATTCTTATATACAGTAATGACATTTCCTCTTTTAAGGGAGAGTTTTTACAGCAAATGAAATATCCCACTGAATTTTTATTTATTACAGAATTGTTAATCTTCTTACTCCATTGATTCATGTCTATTTTTACTTCCTTCTGCAAGTAAAGGAAATAATGTAATCGCGAAAATTTTCGCGCATCATATTTCAACGAAAATATCCATTTTGACCGCTATGGAATACAATTTAACGATGTATTTGAGTGATATCTGTACCTAAGAACAGAATAAAGGACTCGTTTTCCTAAAACAGGTTTCAAAAAAGGATTTAAAATGGATTCAGAAGCGATTTTTTTCGTGGCATCTGTACGTATGTATCTCGCATAACTCAAAAACGAGTAGCCTCAGAACTTTGAAATTTTGTACATAGAACTGCTATAACATATAGTTGTGCACCTCCCTTTTCGGTTGCAATTGGCTACAGCAAAAGTATAAAAGTATATATATATACTCACTCTGTTACTCGGCTCCGTGAGCGCTCTTTTTTTCTCTTATAAGTTGGTAAATTGTGCATTTTTTGCTTTGAAAATAATTTAATTATGTTGTTCTTCCAGTTAAGGTTTTTATGCCTTTAGTTAATCTGCATACAATAGTTGTATAATTATTAACAATTTAAAAGTTGTTTAAGTGCGGTTAAGCCTAAGTTTTTTTTTACCATAGCAGCCATATTTGTTTACATTTTAAACTTAGCAGAATAGTGAATTCAGTTTCTGCACCTTCGGTGTCTTTTTGCCAGGTGTAATCAAAAGTAAACTTTCAGTTTTGCGCACCGAAAAATCTGCTTTCTTGCCATCCGGCCGAATTGCTTGTTTTTGCGTGGAAATTCTAATTTTATTTGTAAAATGTTTTTAAATTATTTTAACTGTATTTGGTATTTTATATTTTTCTATAGTTTTTAATTTTTGATAAAGATATTTTGAGGTTTCATGTATTCTTGCTTTACCGCGAAGTGAGAACTAAATTAATTGAAAGAGAAATATATCTGTTTTGAAATTGGGGGAAATAAGAGTAAATGAAATGCGGGAAAAATTGCGTATAATTTCATATTCTGTACAAGGAACTCATGTAGTGTACACATCAGATTTCTTTAAGTAGCGCTGTTATTATTTCATGACATGCGATTTGTCCATAGCGTGACTATTTTACTCAGAGCAACACGTAAATAATTTCCAATATAAAATCTCAGAAAAGAAAGATTCGGCCCTAAGGTATGTCACATATCGTGTTGGATACATTTGTTATTTATTGCTGTAATGCTGCATAGTTTTGCAAAAACTATTAACCGGATGAGATCTAAATTAATGCATTTTAAAGTATAGCAAAGAATATATAACTATACTCTGTGATACCTTGTGATTTAACCATATGAAAATTAAATTTAAGACCTTATGTATTTTTACTTCCTTGTACGAAGTAAAAAGGAAGTATTGTAATCGCGAAAAGTCTCAGGCAGCATATTTCAAAGAAAATATCCCATTTTGACCTCTTTCAAATGCAATTTAACGATGTATTTCCATGATATCTGTATGTAAGGACAGAATAAAACACTCTTTTCCTCCAAAAAAATTATAAAACTGCTTTAAAATGAATTCTGAAGAGAATTTTTCGTGGCGTCTGTACGAACGTATGTACGTAAGTGCGTACGTACGTATCTCGCATAACTCAAAAACGAGTACCCTCAGAACGTTGAAATTTTGTATATAGGACTGCTATAACATGTAGATGTGCACCTCGTATTTTGGTTGCAATCGGCCGCACCAAACGTATATAAATAAATTTATATATATATCCACTCTGTCACCCGGCTCAGTGATCTCAGTTTCTTTACCCTTATAGATTTGTAAATTGTACATTTTTTGCTTTAAAAATAATTGAATTATGTTGTTCTTATCTTCAGGTTAAGGTTTTTATGCCTTTAGTAAATCTGTATGTAATATTTTTAGAATTATCAACAATTTTAAAATTGTTTAAGTGCCGCTAAGCCTAATAATGTTTTTGATGGCGGCCATTGCTCTTGTTTACATTTGAAACAGCAGGATAGCGGATTTGTTGCCAAGCTAGAGAAACTTAGCTTCGCAACAACAAAGATAACACCTTCATTTATTATCTATTTCTGGAATTTTTTCGAAGAAATAAGCGTTTAAAATTTACTTCGTAATTTTTAATACAGCTATTTGAGTTTTTATGCATTTTTGCCTTGTCGCGAAGTGAAAACTGAATTAATTGAATGAGAAATACTCAATCGTCTGTGAAAAACTGTTTCTTTTTTGTTTTGTTTGCTTAATTTCTTTTATACATCGTTCTAGCTTTGTTATAGTATTTGATTAAACATGTGGCAACGATTAGATAATTCTTTAAATGATATAAATTTTGTGCATTCTGAGTTATAATACGAGGGAAAAATAATACTGTTAAGTAAACCTAGCGCCAGAGTGTCGCTATGGTAAATAAAGTGAATTTTAAAGAATGCATTTATTCTATTGTGGTTTATGCGCTGTCGGCGAAGTAGGTTTAATTCAATCTAATAAGTTTAAATGAAATGCAAGAAAAAATGCGTGTTATTTAATATTCCGTACAAGGAAGTCATGTGGTGTACACATCAGATTTTTTTTATTTATATCACATTCCAGAAAACGTGGATAATAAATGTGCTTGTAGCGTACTGTACCGGAATGCTACGATTTCAGAAATTGTAAGGATTGCGCTGTGAACATTTCTAACATAAAAAAACTAAGAATTTAACAGAAGATTTTTTTAATATTTAAAATAGAATTAAATGCAAAGTAACATTTACAAGATATTAGTTAGTCTGAAAATAAAATCCTAACAAATTTTTAGAATAAAATATTTAAGGAAGTACAATAAACTAATGCGGATATATCAAATTTTAAACTGATTGCTTTCCTTGAAAAATAATATCTAACACATTGGATAATTTAAGAGATTATTTTTTATTATAATTTCCCGTTGTACTTAAAGTAAAATAAAATACTGCAATATAATGATTTTCTTTTTTATTAATGACATGTTCTGCACCGTAAAGTTTATTTTTCAAACACACTGATGCCAAAACATTTGATAAGAATGGCGTTAACTTCCATCAAAAAGCGATCGGCTTCTTTTGTTTTATAAATAGTTGATTTGATAACACATTTCAAAATGAAAATAACTTTCTAGATCTAAAACTTCATTTTCATAATTTTAAAACTGTTGCAGTTAGAAATCATGGACTTAGACCATTTGTAAAGAGGTGAAGAAGTTCAATAGTATATCTTATATTATTTAGTCAAATTACATTGAATGAAATTAATTAGCAGTTCATACCAATCGTATATCTAGCTGTCAATAATTCATTCTTAGCTTAACTATAATTTACCGTATTAAATTTCAAATTTAAATCCTATTTTTAGACGAAATGGCGTTAAAGGGCTATCAAATTCGTTTTAGCATTTCGTCCCGAAAACTTTAAAAGTTTGAAAATCACTTTCCAAATTGTTGCCACCAAATATTATCACCCTATATTATAAAGAAATTAAATAATGAAGAATCTGCATAAATGTATGCATGTTTCTCGCACTGCGATAAAACAAAGGTACCTAGAGCCATCTAATTTTGAAAAACGTACGTCTCCACCCGAATATAGGCATCTAGGAACCCAAATTTGGAATTTTTTCTATTATCTATTTCATATTTTGTAAAGCAATTTATGGATTTTTGATTAAGAAACTCAACGATTTCGAAGCGAGCAATGGCAATGCTGTTGGGGGGAGGGAATATTTTTATCTCCAGCGCGCGAGACTGTGTATCGGAAATTCTAAAGATATGCTCTTTCTGAATTATTTTGCGATATTACTGTTGAATTGAATTTTAGGGTTTAAGATCGAAGAACATGATATTTAAGAAATAAAGTTAAACGCACAAAATGTTTAAACCCCCCCCCCCGCTCTTTGGGCATAATATAAAATCTGAAAGCATTCAGAGTTTTTTTAATTATTATTATTATTATTATTATTATTATTATTATTAAATTCTTTTTGAACTATTTACTGTGCCTTTGATACATAACCATTGATAAGTACATTATACCAAATTAAAGCCATTGTTAAACACGAAATTTTTGAAAAAATAAACAGAAATTGAATATATATATACTGTTACATTTCTTAAAAGTTCATATTCAGGAGGGAACTTGTTTCTTCTTCAATAAAAAAGGCATACTTACCTAAATATGAGTCTATGAATATGAATTTTGACAGTAAAATGACAGATATAGCTAATAGAATTAAATCAGTTCTTTACTGTTAATATAAAGCTATAAGTAGTGACTTTGTATTACAGATATAGTAGTACAATAACACTTGTAGGAACTGAGTAGAAATGAAACACGTAATAAATACAGTTGAACTTCGAGATACGAGCACATCTATATACGAGAAATTCGAGATACGAGGAAAGTATGAATGAAAAATTTGTAAGTTTGTACTCAAGTAACGAGCAATGAGCCAGGCTCTTGGTATGCGTGGCGCCTATTCTCGATCCGGCTCGACTCGGGAAATTCTCTTTAGATCACTCGGTGTTCTTTGATCATATCTATGTAATATTTTGTGCGTTTTGAATTTACAAAGCATGAATGTACTTGAAGGATTTAAACTTAAAACGGTAACATGTAAAAGTGAGTAGCCCATAATCAGCAGAATAATGTATAAAACTGCTGTTACTCATTATCAATATTTGCATTTTGTATCTTGTAATCTTTTGCCATTTTGTATAACATAATTAAGTGTAATTGTAAGACTTATTTTTAAAAATATGTAATACGTCAAACACGTGTAGCCCATAATCTGTACAAATTGTTAAGACTCTTAACTGGAGTTTACATTTGCATGTGTTTGTGTACATGTAATGGTAAGTTAAGTATTTGTAATGTATCCTTGCACCATCATGTATGATTTGAATACATAATGCATAATTGTAGGATTTGAATTTCAAACGTACAAATGTACGAATTTGAATTTCAAATATATACAAAGTGAATAGGCCTTAATTTGCAGAATAATGTATTAATTGTTATAACTCATATTCACTGTCTGCATATTTATATTTTGTAATCAATTTCTAAACAACATGACATATATAAGTGCAATTGTACGATTTATACTTAAAAGGTAATTTGTCAAATACGAGTATCCTATAATCCGCACAAATTGTTACTACTCTTAACCAAAATTTTGCATATGTATATTATTGTAATAGACCTACTGTATGGCGGATAATTCCAGTTATTTATAATGTCATAATTCTATAATCTTATTGTAATCAACTATGTAATTGTATGTTAAACCTATGTAAAGATTCTGCCCTTGTTTGGCACTGTACTTTTTACTCCTGGAAACAAATTAATGCTGGACCCGGCATTTTGGTTTAAAGTATTCCTCGGGGGCACTTTGGTCGGCTGGACTGCTACCCGGATGAATAGGGTGCTGGGTCTGGGCGTCTGGTGCGAGTCTCACGTATGGCCTCTTCTGGCCTTGCTCTGGATGTTGGAGGACGTGGAGCTAAACCAATTAACCATAACCTAATCCTAATGTGTCTGTATGCTTGTGAGTCAATTGTTTATTAGATTTAACGTGAAAATAATTATTTCACGATGCCTCCCAAGAAGATAGTGCTGCAAAGAAAAGGAAAGAAGCCATGGCCGTTGAAATTATGAAAGAAACCATAGATAAACTTAAGCGTGGTGTAAGAACGACGGAATTGGCGAAGACTTACGGCCTTTCGATATCCAAGATCTGCACTATTCTGAAGAAGAAGGAAGAAATTACGAAATTTGATGTAGCAAACGTTTACTTTCGAGCACCGTCCAAAACTCCTAGAAGCTGTTGTTGGTGTTAACAAGAAGCAGTTAATGTCGGTGTCGAAAGCTATCATAGAGGTTATATTATTTACCAGTTTCAAAAGAATAAATTAAATATAAATACAAATTTATTAATTCTTTGCGCCATTGCTGCAAGGAATGAAATTTAAATTTGAACTAACATGTATATACGAAAAAAAGCAAATTTAAAGTTAAAATAATTAAAAAATTTTCCAGAAAAATTAATTTAGAAACCAATGCATTTTAGAAACCCTTGTCTACAAAAACCTCCCCGACACGAATATGCATATCAATTAAAAAGAAACTAACTATTTCTAGATATGTAATTATATTTTTAAGTATATATTTGTTTTTTATGAATTATGAATTAGTTCTTATTAGTTTCTTTTTGTTTATATAAATTATTTCTAGTTCCTTTTTAGTTTCTTTTTAAATGATATGCATATTCGTGTCGGGGAGGTGTCTGTAGACAAGGGTTTCTAAAATGCATTGGTTTCTAAATTAATTTTTCTGGAAAATTTTTTTTAAAAAATTTAATTTAATACTATACTTTACATTGCTTATTTCTCAAAATACTTCATTGGTATTTTCCTTTTTGACCTTTAATTTTTGATTACTAATTTCTAAAAGTGCCACTTTATTGGTATTTCTTTTTGGACATTCTTCACTCTGTATTTACTTTTGGTTTTGACTTTTACCCTTGCCTGCATGAATGACGAAACACGAATTGAATGATTGAGGAGTTAGGTTTGGAGGCAACTTCCCCTTGATAAGTCTGTCTCCTGCCTGCTCTACAGTCATTCACTTATGAATTTTTAAAAAAAATTTTAGATTAATTTTAATTTGCTAAATTGGTGAATTTATTTTCATGGTTTGGTTTTGCACTTGATTTACTTATGCTATCTGAATTTAAATGATATTGTACATTAGTTCGAAAATTTAATCTTTTATATGTTTGCACACTTTTTTTAATTATTTTAACTTTAAGTTTGCTTTTTTACATGTTTGTTTAAATTTATATACATGTTTGTTTAAATTTATTATTTACCAGTGTTATTTATTAGAAAAATGGATTTTTATGTTGATATTTTTGGGAGTGCGGAACGGATTAACACTGGAACGAATGAAACTCGTATCTCGAGGTTCCACTGTAAACTACTCTGCTCGAGTAACATTTTTAATTTCATGGAAATTAGGCGAATTGGACATAGCAAATGAAACTGCGAAGTCAAATTAAGCCAATGAAAAAAGCTTGATTGCTGATGTATTTGAAGCTTACGAGAAAGAAAATTACAGAGTTAGAAAATTTGGTACTTACGTATTATCGCAACCAGGTTGGCGCGATTTGTAAGTTTGAGTAAAAAAGTATGAATAGAAAGAAAATGTACATTTATTAATTACAGATAATTTTTAATACAGTTTTTTATATTATTTTGTTTTAAAATATAAAATAGCAATTAAACCCTTCCGGTTTCGAATTTGAATAAGTTGCAGAATTATTTTTTTGGCGGAAATCTTTTGGCTATTGCTTTTAGCACTGATTGAAACCGCTGTCACAAATGAAATTCGGCTACCTTCAAACCAATTTCCGGTTCTCACACCCAAATGTTGATTGCACTCTTCGACGTTATATTTCCAGAAGATTTGCTTTCCAAAATACAGTTTCATTTTATGAGAATTTTTACGAGTACGTTCGTTCGGTATAATTCCATAACCAATAAGAAAAATAATTTCTTTACGAAAAACTACGTATAACACGTAGGGTTGCCGTAAGTAGGGTCGCCAAATTTGGCGATTTATGCGAATTTTGGCCTGGTTGCGTTAATACGTAAGTTCATTACTTTACGGACTGCACACATTTCAGGGAGAAAAAAAGAGAGAGAAAGGAAAAAAAAAAAAAAGATTTATTTGAATGCAGTAGAAGATAAAGAAGCGGGTAAAAAGAGTAAATTTAAATGAGTGAAATTATGATATAAAATGTAGGTGTGTCAAAAACTTAATTTAGTTCATAGCTTACAACACAAATATAAAAAAAGCAGCTGAAGTTCGGAAAAAATGTAAACAAATTTTAAAAAACTGCGCGCTGAAAGCTTTAAATTACAACCTAAAACTTCAAAGAAAATTTACCATTAAAATTTTTAAAATTTAAATACAAACAAAAATTTCAAAAATTAAAAATTGCAGCCTTAATTCTTTAAATGATAAAATTTTTAAAAAGCGCGATGCATTTTCAGATTCTGTTTAGCATAGGAAGCGGTTTTAAACTAAACAGTTATACTAAATCTACTAATCTAAAAATGAATCCTGAAAAATTCAAGGAATAAAATATAAAATCATGTACAAAACAAACAATTCAAAATCTCACTGCCAAACGGTAGACCTATTCCATCACAAAGAACAATAAAAAATTGTTGTAATATATATTAATAATTGCTATAAATTAATATCGTATGACAATATCTTCACTGATTTAGCAAAGGAAAGACTTAATTATGTAAGATGTAACTGTGAAATTTTTCCCTAAATCGCAGGTCCAGGAATTTGGAACTAATATTTCCTTAGAAAGATGTGACAAAATGTTTCTATTCTATCAGATTATAAAATCCGAGAATTAAAATAAATATCTTTGTTTTGTATTATTATCGAACACTTCTGCTGCTTGAAAAATCGGAAACATGTATGACTCGCTTGAAATCAATAAGCTTTTTGATAGTCTAACGCATATTTAAGCTTAAATTCTCGATTCATTTTATATTAACTGATAATAAAGAAACGAAAGTTATAACAATGAAGAATGTCTTCTCCTACTAAAGGTTATTTCACATTCCTCGAAAAAATCTGATGCAGAAACTTTGAGAGCTTGTTACAGCTCTATTTACTGCTGAAGAAATCAATAATATCAAAATGCAACTACTAGAAATTCTTTAACAAATCAATTAAAAACAGATTTTATTAATCCTCTTTCACTATTTGAACAAATGAACTATTCGGAGAAATTCGTGTAAATCCTGCAGCGAGATCTGATTATATATTTTTTAGTAATTAGAAAATCGCTTTTTAAAGTTCTTGTAGCGATACCAAGACAAATGGTGTGGTGGTGTGGTGTATTTAATTATGGCAAAGCACACTAGGGCTATCTGCCTAAGGGGAGGGATGCCTTTCGTGGAGGACTTTCTAAGGGAAACTGGCTCGTATACACGTAACACATGGGGAAAACCACGAAAACGCCCATGCAGCCAGCCCGTTCGCGGGATTCGAACCTCGGACCGAACTACCAGTGTTCAGCGTCTTTACCGCTCGGCCGCTGGTGGGCACCCAAGACAAATGAATTCTCATTGAGTACACAATCATTCGATGACGGAAATAAGAAATTGCTCAGCATAATCAGCCTTAAAAACTAAGAAATGTACTAAAAAGCTGCCATTCAAGCCTTACACAAATATCACACGCAATTTAATTTCGAAACAGTTACAAGATATTTTCTCCCTTCTTTCTGCATACCTTCGTGGTTAGCACACTCCGCGCGTGTTCGAGAGGTCCAAGTTCGAGTCCCGACGAGGACGTTGCTCATTTTTCATGGCCGAGCGGTAAAGTCGCTGAACACTGGTAGTTCGGTCCGAGGTTCGAATCCCGCGAACGGGCTGGCTGCATGGGCGTTTTCGTAGTTTTCCCCATGTGTAACGTGTATACGAGCCAGTTTCCCTTAGAAAGTTCTCCCCGAAGGCATCCCTCCCCTTAGGCAGATAGCCCTAGCATGCTTTGGCATAATCACACACACACATTTTTCATGTCTCCTGCTTCAAAAAAAAAAAAAAAAAAAAAAAAAAAAAAAAACCGAATGAGTCTACAGTGGCGCCCGAACTAAAAGGTGGTGGATGATGATTCTTCACCACCAGGATTTGGCGGTTGGTTCCCCTAACCCCCCATTCGCCCTTTAAAAGGGGTAGTATATAAGGTATTTCTCCCGCCTTCTTAGCATGCCTACGTGGAGTAATGGTCAGCACACTTGGCATGTATTCGAGAGGTTCCAGTTTCGGCGAGGGCTTCGGTTAAACTGCATAGCACCTAGTTTAGCACTGGATGATATCCAAGAGAGTTAAATTTTACAAATATAGCAAATAAAGTATATTTCTGACATCTTACAATGAGTCGATTGCAAAATTTCTATTTAAGGGGGCTCATACACCTTTAAACTCCTTATGATCTTTGAATATGTGACTGTTGCAAGAATTAGAATATTTTATTTATTTTAAAAGCAATTACTTCCAATTTTTTACCACTCACTTCACAATATAGCTGCTTTGGGAACTAGTAACCAGAAAGTTTGTGTTGCCACAAATATCTTTTTAATTTAATCCGCTTTGTGACAAAATGTTTCGTCATGTTTCCACCTTGCGCATATGATATTTTAAAAATGGCTAATGGTACACACTTGAAATTTGAAGGAATTCTTTATATGGGCACTATTTTCTAACTGAACCTAAAATGTGATGAATATTTTAATATTAAAACATTTTATGCACGAAAACATTACAGATTTTTTAAAAAATACATTTCATAAAGTCAACTCCAAATAAAATAAAAATTTAACATGAAGTTCTTAGGAATTTTGTTTCAGAGTAGTTTTCAAATGTTATAAAAGCTATATATTAAATATGGAACTAAATTATGCAACAGAATGTTTTAAACTGTGCTCGCAAGCTGGGAACATGACGAAAACTTTTGCCACAAAGCGGATTAAATTATAAAAATATTTGTGGCAACACAAACTTTCTGCTTACTATTTCAAAAGGCAGCTATATTATGTAGTCAACTGTAAAAAGTTGGAAGTAATTGCTTTTAAAATAAATAAGTTATCCCAATTCTTGCAACAGTCTCCTATTCGAAGATCTTATGAGATTTAAGGTGTATGAATCCCCTTAAGTCTTTATAATTTTATGTGATTTGTCGTTTTTCATATTCTGATATTTCTGGGTTTGTAATATTCAGTGTTCCAAAGAGAAATGCACAAACAAGCGCTGTAATTTTCAAAACTCAGATTCTTTTCTTGAGATGAGTTTTGATTTAATTTAAGTGAAGTTTTAGTTTTATCAGTTGGCAACAGCGGATTTTATTTATTTTATTGCAGAATTTCCTCTAAAGTGTTAGATTGTTATCTGAAACTTTCAGATTAGGTTTTTCTTTTCATAATCATATTTTTATGATCGAAATCAGATAAAATTTATGGATTTGGCATAATTGACCACTCTTTGCTTCCGTAGCGAATTACGTTTAGGCAACCTCCCTTGGGAGATCCTTTGCATTACTTTAGCAATTAACTGCAAGTTGAAAATGAAATTTAATAATCTAAGAAGTCTTATAAAATTAGCACCGTAGGGAAAGCACGTAAGATTTATTTGTTATTCGATATATCGATTCTCCGTTTTCCCACACCAAGCATCCGTTCTCGATTGCTAATCTATAATTCTATCGATCTTATCAATCAATAATCCGTATTTCTAAAAATATCGAGCCTCGGCTCTTATTTTATACCAAAACGGATATTCTAATTTGCTTTTCATAAATACGGATATGCATTAATGAGATTTTTATATATCGATTCTCAATATTTTAACACTCACACAGGTTCTACAATTTGTTTTTATGGCGAATGGCAACGATTCTCGAATCGTGATGTCTCATTTCGGGCTTTCCCAATTCTGGCTTTCTTTAGAGATGGCAATAAAAATCGTGCCAGTTCAGTCTTCCCCCCTCCCCTTTTTCATATATTCCAGATGAGAATATCAAAAATCGTACAATTTTAGCCATAGGTCTATTTTTAACCTTTCATTATAATTGGTGGTAAGGAAGTGGAAGAAAAAAGTTGTAAGAAAATATCGCATATTTTAAATTAGTCCGGAAAAATTGTCGACGAAACAAGAAAAATCGAAGAAAAGAGGTTTTTTAAAATGCATAAAAGAACAATTATTTCACCCCACGAAGAAGATATATCTTTTGTTATAATACCGTGTAGTAACTCCATTCGTCAGGTGCTTGTACAAAGTCCTTTCTTCTATACATGCCTCAATATTCTCCTCTTCCATGAAAGTCACCATTTTTTTTTTTAATCTGTTAAAGGATTAATCTATTTTATTATAAACTGTAATAGTAGAATTAGTAACGATTTTCACGATTCTTTGGAGCATTGTATTTTTAACCCAGATTTAATACTAGCCAGGGCCCACCAGCGGCCGAGCGGTAAAATCGCAGAACACTGGTAGTTCGGTCCGAGGTTTGAATCCCGCGAACGGGCTGGCTGCATGGGCGTTTTCGTGGTTTTCCGCATGTGTAACGTGTATACGAGCCAGTTTTCCTTAGAAAGTCCTCCACGAAGGCATCCCTCCCTTAGGCAGATAGCCCTCGTGTGCTTTGCCGTATTCACAATACGCACCATTAATACTAGCCAAATCCTCATAATTTTTCACTTTTTGCTTTCAGTGCTTCAGTTTGCCCCTTCAGCGGCCGAATGGTAATAGCCACTGAACACTGGTAGTTTGGCCCGGAGTTCGAGTCCCGACGAACTGGCTGGCTCCATGGGTGTTTTCCTGATTTTCCCCATGTGTAACGTGGTTACGAACCAGTTTCCTTTACCCAGTTAACTGTGATTGACGAGTATACTCGTCATGGAGAAGCGGCACGATTTTGTGTAGTGACCAGTATACTTGTCATGCGTATAATGAAATGGAAAGATAAGAGGGAGGTTTGTTTAGTAAGTACTGCACATAATAATAACGTAATAGAAACAGAGAAAAGAAAAATAATAACAAAGAAACCGGAGCTAGTGACTGATTATATTAAAAAAAATGGGTGGAGTGGATAGGAGCGATGGAATTATCATAGCGTACTCCACAGCAAGAAAACGACTCAAAAAGTATTAAAAAAGATATCTCTCCATTTCTTAGACATTATGGATCTGAATGCATTCATATTACATAAAAAAAATTAATGGAACACGATCGCGTATCCACTTTTTGCTCCAATTTATTGAAGACACTTTCGCGACGGATCCAATTGAAAGAAATAAATCGACACAAACTCGGCCATTGAGACTTAATATAAGCTAAATAGGCGGGAATCATGTTCCGGATTATGTAGCCGGAACATTGGAAAAAAAAAAAAAAAAAAAAAAAAAAAAAAACCCTACGCGAAGGTGTTCGCATTGCTACAAACGTAAGATCAGGAAGGAATCTCGTTACTGGTGTTCGATTTGCAAAGTCCCATTGTGTATAGTACCCTGTTTCGCTGAATATCACTCCACAGCAGGAATTTAAATTCTTACTTTTACATGCATAATATTTAATTTAATTTACTGCTTTTTTAGTTTAATATGTATGTAATATATGCTTATGTTAACCAAATATGTCAATATTAGTAATAAAATTTTCAATTTTATAAAATAAACCCATCTTTTTCATCCAATATCTTACTAGCGCAACTTAGTCTGTGATGGATGAATATACTCGTCGTGGCTCGATTCTCGTGAAACAAAAAAGTGCTCACTCTTAAACGAGGGCGCCACAGTTAATTGGTTAAAAAGACCTCCACGGGGCATTCCTCTCTTTCCGTGCAGTGCCTAAGGGCGGAGGACGTAATGAATAAAAAAAATGCTTCAATTTTCAAAACAGAGAATTCTCAAAATATCTTCGCCGCAATTAGTCTTCAAAAATCAACATGATCCTGTTCCAGAGTGGTTTACGTGATTATGGCAAAGCCTCGAAGGCTATCTGCCTAAGGGAAGGGATGCCTTCGTGGAGCCCTTTCTAAGGGAAATTGGCTCGTATCCACGTTACACATTGGGGAAAACCAAGAAAAGGCCCGTTCAGCCAGCCCTTTCGAGGGACTCGAACCACGGACCGAACTTCCAGTGTTCAGCGACTTTACAGCTCGGCCGCTGGTGGGTCTTCAAGATAATAATAATAATGAACTGTACTTAAATTTAAAAAAAATCTTGTTTGGAATATTAGGAATATTCTCTGGAATCTCTGGAATATTAGGTGTAATACCAGTGTAATTTACGGTGTACCTAAGCAGTGCCTGAAATAGATTTAAAGGCTTTAGCGTCCTGCTGACATCCTTTTATACATATTTAACACTCACGCGACCTTCTCTAGCGTTTCCGGGTTTCATACAGACACGGAATAAAAAATGTCAATGAAAATACTATTAATAGAGGCTGAAATGGCATGATTTTTAAACAAACCTCATTTGAGAAAGCCTGAAATGCCACATAACACATCGAAAAGAGCCCTTTAGGTATATTTTAATTCATCACTAGTAATTTAAGCACGAATGAAATTCCCAACCTTTCTCCTTTTCATTTCTTGTACTGACACTCTTAGGAAAAGAATCCTGAGAGTAACATACATGTGTAGAGACATTAGGTTTTTTGATGCTGGAGCTGCGAGAAATGAGCAGTGCCCTCACCGGGACTCGAACTTGGACCTCTCGAATACGCGCCGAGTGTGCTAACAGTTACACCACGAAAGCATTCAAAGCGAGGAAGAAAACGCCTTTTACGGGATATTTGGGAACTGTGGCTAGAAACTTCTATTTCTTAAAATATTGATCCTTTATTACAAAATTTCTCAATTTAAAACAAAACATTTTATAAAATTAGTCTGAACACTGTGTGTGGGAAGGAAGGTTCGGTAAATGAAAATTTCAGCACTTTCTAGACTGCTATCGAGCAGCAAACTTCCCAACTAATTAAACATTGATCAGTTTTTAATACTTTAAAACATAATCAATTATCGGTAAATACTACTTACATAAATTATCGGTAAATATTACTTTCTTCTTTGCGAGAAGTTCATGGAACCTGGAGCAAATTTACTGCGCTAAATCATATTTCAGACCCTATTACTGAGCAAATCTGAAATCTGAATGTTTTTTTGCACAGGTTTAGAGAAAAACTACAAAGCGATGTAGAGTCATTAGGATATTTGAAGAAGTAAACACGAAACATGCACTCGCCGGGACTCGAACTGGACCTCTCGAATACGCGCCGAGTGCGTTAACCGTTACACCACGATGGCATGCTGGAAGGAGTGCGAAAATACCTTTTAAAAGGCGACTGGGCAATTAGGGAATCCAGTCGCCAAATCCTGGTGGGGAAGAATCATCATCCATCACCTTTTAGTTCGGGGCGCCACTGCAGAGTCATTAGGATTTTTAAGGAAGGAAAGACGAAAAATGAGCAATGGACTCGAACATGGACTTCTCGAATACGCGCCGAGTGTGCTACCGTTACACCTCGAAGGCACGCAGAACGGAGGGAGAAAATATCTTATAGTGAAATAGTTGGTTTTGGTGATTAATATTTCCATGTTAAGTTAAATAGCTTTAGTTATTAGCTCCTAGGTGGATCTGAGAAAACCTTTATTACTAAAATCTCCGTTATTTGCTAACGTAAAGGCACAAAACTTCTTGTATATAATTTATAAAAGCATAATGAGCATTATTTTAACTGGACTCCTTTTGAACTTATATCTGCTTTATTTTTATAAAATGAAATTGGAAATTGGAAGTGCAGTACAACTTCAAACGCATGGAGTCCTAGTTATCTGAAACTCCAATTATATGGATGGTTTCTTATTCTTATTGAAACAAATTCAGCTTGTTGTTGACTTAATATGCATTTTAGATATTTTCATTAAATTTAATGTAATGCAAAAGGATACATTCTACTAAATGTTTTAACACGTCCCCTGCCGAGCGACATTTTCAAAAACAGTTCGACCCCGCAAACAAATTTTAATTAATTCATTGTAAAATAAAGATACAAAACATGTATTTATGGGAAGGATATTGAATTTAGGATAATTTTATTTGCTTTATTAATTAGAAGAGTTATATCGTAGTCGGGTTTTGCGATAAAATTATTTATGATAGTGTCAACTACAAGTGTACTTGTAATGAGTACATTCGTAGTTGGCGGTGGATTATAACAAAGATTGATTATTTTAACAACAGTTATTATAACAAAGATTATTATAAATTGCTTGATTACTTTGACAGTTCCTACGTTATTTACTTTATAATTATTAATTATAATAAATCTATCGAATTGCGCCAAATTGTTGCGTATTTTTCTGATTCCCAAAGCCATACCTTCAAAGAACATGGTGGTGGTGGTGGTGGTGTATTGAGAATACGGCAAAGCACACTAGAGCTATCTGCCTAAGGAGAGGGATGCCTTCGTGGAGGACTTTCTAAGGGAAACTGGCTCGTATACACGTTACACATGGGGAAAACCACAAAACCGCCCATGCAGCCAGCCCTCAAAGAACATGAAAATACCACGAGTTTGATCGTATGTGGCGTAGTTAACACAAATTTCTAAGAATTAACTCGTAACTGCCATCTAAACACAAACTTCCACCAAAGAGATAACTTTTTTTTTAGTCCAAAGGGACTATTGTTTTCGTTTTGCGATTTTCCGTTGGTTCACTATAAATGTCCGTTTTACTTTGCAAACTGTCGCCACCAAATGTTAGAGTCCTGCATTATATTTGAAGAAATTAAATAATTAAAAATCTGAATAAATGTATGTATATTTCTCGCATTGTGATAAAACAACGGTACATAGATTCATCGAATTTTGGATAACGTAATCCTACTGCGAATATGGGCATGTGGAAGTCGAAATTTGGAATTTGTTTTATTATCGATTTCATATTTTGTAAGCCTTTAACGAATTTTTGATTAACAAACTCGAGGATTTCAAAGCGAGCCATGGCAATGTTGTACAGGAAAAACATATTTATCTCCAACGCCTGATACAGCATATCGAAAATTCTAAAGATATGCTCAATTTAAAACTTTTTTGCGATATTGTGCTCTTGAACTGAATTTTATGGTTTAAGTGCAAAGAACGTGATGTTCAATAAATAAAGGTAACAGACAAAATGTTAAAAAAAGTCCCTTTGGACGTAATTTAAAATCTGAAACCTTTCAGATTTTTTTTACCATTATTATTGTTATTTTTTCCTCTCAGTGTACCATTTTTTAGGAAGAACTTAGTAAATTAAAAGACGCCCATGAATAGATTTATGGATATTATTGTATTCTGTATTTCAAACAAGTCATTTAAGTTACTGCTTTCAGAAATATTCTTTTTACTTACACTATAAGGTCCTCCACTTTGTATGCCCAGATTTGGAATTTGCTTCATTATCTATTTCAGATTTTGTAAACCTTTAACGAATTTTTGATTAACAAACTCAACAATTTCAAAGCGAGCAATGGCAACACTGCAAACACACACACACACACACACACAAAACAAAAAAAAAAAAAAAAGTCCAGCTTGCGAAACTGTGTATCGTAAATTCTAAAGATGGGTCCTTTTTAAGTTATTTTGATATTGCTGCTGAATTTAATTCTATGGTTTAAGTGCGAAGAACATAATATTTAATAAATAAAGGTAACACACAATGTGTTAAAAAAGGGCCCATTGGGCGAAATATAAAAATATAAATCTGAAAGCTTTCAGATTTTTTCCCCTTCTTCTTATTAATATTTCCCAAAAGTGTCTTTTTATGAAATTAGACTCAGATACTAAAGCCTAGACTAAATTTGGTGCAAAATTTCTAACTCTTTTTCTTGCGTACAGAATCGTCAGCATTCAGAACAAAATGTAATGGTAATGATAAAACTAAGTTCCAATATACAATTTGCAATCTTCTTTATAAACTTTTTTTTCAAATTTTACTTAAATGAACTTTTTAATATTTCCATATTTTCCCGCTTATACGCTTTAGAATGTAAACCGAAATATTAAAAAAAATATTTCTTTTTAAATCTGAGGCCTAAAAATTGTATCTTTTTTTTTATTTAACAATAAATATGTCATTGAATCGGTTAATAAGTATTCCTTTTTTTTTAATAAATCATTATATTCTAATCTGAAAAGTTAGATTATAATCTGAAATTTTCAAAATGCAATTTTTTAATGTATTAATTTTAATTTTAAGTTTTGTTTCAAATGTTTATGAATTCTCTGTTTTCTTCGTTTCTTTCTTTCTTTCCTCCTTTTCTTATTTTACTCCAAAGGGGCAATTTGCTCAGAAGAGCTATAAATTTCGTTTTGGCATTTTACGTCGGTTCACTTTTCAAATTTTTGCCACCAAATATTAAAGCCCTGTATTATATTTAAAGAAATTAAATAATGAAGAATCTGCATGTTTATCCCACTGTGAAAAAACAACGGTACCTAAAGACATCCAAATTTGAATAACGTAGTCCTCCATTCGAAAATGGGCATCTGGAAGCCCGAATTTGCAATTCGTTTTATTATCTATTTCACATTTTGTAACTTCTATTTTATCTTTAATATTTTGTCAAATATTAAAGAATTTTTGATTAAGATACTCAACAATTTCAAATCGAGCAATGGCAACACTGTACGGAGGGCGGGGGGAACATTTTTATCTCCAACGCACAAGACTGCTTATCGGAAATTCTAAAGATACGCTCTTTCAAATCTTCAGGCGTAATATAAAATCTGAAAGCTTTCAGATCTTTATTTTTTTATTTATAGTTATTATTATTTTTGAAAAATATCAGAAGTTCTCCACAAGAGTCTATTTACCATGGGCAAAATTTTTCCAGTTATAAAAAAATACTTCAAAAATCAGTTTTATTGAGGTAGCTTTTAAAATAAATATATTATTAAGAAAGTATAAAATCATTAATTTAATTATTTTATAAATGCTCCCTGTGGGGAACATTCATTGGTAACTGTGAGCTATAGGTTTATAACAATGACCTTCACAATATAGAATATGACGTACCAAGTGACATTTATCGACCGTCCCCGATGACCTTTCAAAAGAATATTTATACGACAAAAATTTCTTTACAGAAGGAATTTAGCATAATATTTCGCTCAAATATGTTATATTTTTAAATTAACAGAAAGTTACTTTGAAAAAATTAAATTATTTGAATGGGGCATTCAAATAATTTCATTTTTTATTATTATTTCTTAGACTGAGATGGAATTCTTATTGTATTTCCTGTAACCTGATAATGTCAGTTTTCAAACTTTGAGGTTATTAAGGCGATTAAAAATTAATTTCGTACTTGAAAAATTTTCTTACACTGAACGTACTAATGAATGGAATTTTTTTCATGTCTGTGTTGCAATGATGTAAAAATAGCACTATGGCATTAATCGTAAAAATATGTTTTTGCTTTTTTCTGCTTTTATTTGAATGCCGTATTCCAAGCTGTCAACTTTTCCGTCAGTGTAAAGAGATGAAACATTTTATAATTTTTGATGAGAAAAATGTAACGAAGATTTTGCTAAAAATAAATATTGGGTAAATGATATTTAAGGGAATTGTTGGGCTTGGCAATAGAAAAAAAATACAGTAGGATACAAATAAAAAGTAACGGTTTTATCACAGCTTCCTTTGTACTGCAACTTACCAAGAGTTAAAATACTATATATATATATATATATATATATATATATATATATTGAAAATAAAATATTTTCAATGTTTTATTTAAAAGCAATATTTCAAAGTACAATTCGTTTTTGAGAACTAAATATTCCATGTTAGAAATATTATAAAAGTAAATTTGCTTCACCATATTCAGAAATCTGATATACATGTTAAATAAAATACTATTAGATGATTATTTCATCAGCTTTTTTTATATATATAAAATATTTGAAAAATTTAATTTTTTCCCTCCCTCCAGACAATTTATAAATGATTTCTCCTGATCTCACCCAGGTTTGAGAATCTGCCGATTCCAATTAAGATTATGACTTCGAAAATAAAATTCTTAAAAGATTTGATGATTTAGCACACCTGATGAAGCATTAAGAATTTTTTTAATTAACTAATTGAATCATTCGCTTCTTGAAGAGCTCCTGTTAGCCGAATTAACAGAGGCCAAATTGATAAAGATCCTCCGGATAATTGGTCTTTTTCTGTAAGCCAGTTATGTATTGAATTAACTCGAAAAAAGGAATTTAATTTTTTGCGTTATCGTATTTTATTTATCAAGAAAAATTGCAGAGTTAAAAAATATTTTTGTTTCTATAAAATACTTTAGGCAAAAGAAATTTTTTATTGCCTAAACACATAACTCATTTATATTTCAACTAGAATAAAGCAAAGAAAGTAACACACAGATTTAAAAACGCACGCAAACTTTATAATACATACTTTACACAAATTATAGGTAGATAATTTTAATCATTTCGTTTTCATACTAAATTAAAAGGAAGAAATTACATTTTTATTCTAATACAACAAAATCCATACAACCCATTTCTATACAACTGAAATAAGATATCATTTCTTTTTGAACATATATTAGTAATCTATAATTAAATGATTTAAAATAATAATAAAATATGCGTTTGTATTACATAATGTCTAACTTAATGATTAGATGAATTTTACGGAGCTAGAAAGAACAGAGCGATCTAGTAGCTAACTAAATTTCGAGCAACTAGCTTCCCACTAACTGGTGTTCATCTGTAAAAATGAAAAGAACATCAATAAATTAACAACAAGCTAAATTTCACTTGGCTAAAGATAACTTTGAGTGATCCGGGTAGATAGAATGCAGGATAAGTGAAGTCCATTTAATTTGTCTTTTACTTTGAATCAAAGATCTTTAAATTTTAGACCAAAATGATATTTCCGTTTTTAATTCCGGAACCATACTATAATATATCAAAACTGGTCGAAGAACATGAAGTACATGTTCTCTTATGTACCACTTCCAGAAATGGCTGAAATTCTTCCTTTGAACAAGGTGGCGAGCCATCTTCAAGAAGGAACCGGCTTTTCTTGGAGAAATAGAGGTCATCTTAAGGTGAGCTGGTGGAGTGCTACGGAATAAGATTATATTCAAGAATGAGTTTTGAGAAAGCAAGCCATCCTTACCTGATCGAATGGTGAAGGCGAAGGTAACGAGGAGAGGTAGCCAGAGTTTGCATTTCGTCCAGTTGTCGAAAGCGGCCATGATGGAAATCCAGAGGATAGGTCACGCAGCAACGACCTTGCAGCTGTTAGCAGCCAGTTTAAGGCTGCTATCCAGAGGCAAAACGGCCGAGCGTTTCCCTTTCAAGGATGATGGTCGACCATAGATGTTGTGGAAAGAAATTAATATCGAAATTTCACAGATAAGATATGGAGGTGCCCTAAAAACGTTTCGCGCTGTGGAGAAGGAAGTGTTTAATGATGGAAATGCGACGCATGCGCTCCCTCTTTTTCCTGCTATGAAATGCCCGGATGTCCTGCGATCGATATTCGAATCCTGCGCTCGAACCTTCTCGTCGTCCTTTCCATCCTCCTGAGGTGAAACTGTTCTTTGGTTGTTATTATTTTAGTCACCTTCCCTGGGTCCTCCATAGATGTAGGCACGGGAAAGAAGGTTAAATTATATTATTCTCTCTCCAATCGTGTTACTACCATAGTTTTGCAGTAATTTGGAAATGGGTTATGTGCGTGAAATTTTTCTCCATCCTCCAGCAGTACGTTATCAGAGGTACTGCTGGAGATACTTATGCATAAGTATAGAGAGATGTACCTGTACATAAGGAAAAATTGATGAAATAATCACTAACAGTATTTTATTCCTTTACCTAGATTTGTCTTGTGAAGAATAGATCAGACTTGCACCTTGTAATTAAATTCCTGCTTTTTAAAGTAATAATTAATGATTTTAATGTTATTTCATTCCATGAATCTAAGTCTAAACTCATCGTATCGAAACCATTGAGCATTAATATTATAATCCAAGCTATCATTTCTCATTAACCGTTCAGTATGCTTCTGGTATTTAACTTCGCACAACTTAACTCATGTAAAAAAAATGCAATTCCGATACACACTTAGGAAAGGGCTAATTTCATATTTAATAAATCATGTAACAAATAATCTTCTTCTAAAAAATGATATTACCTATTGAACTGTTGAGTTTACTAAGAACTTTTCTTGAGAATTGAGAATCACGAGACATGAAAAACAAAAATTCACCACAATTCTTTATAAATCTGGAGATTTCCTACGTCAGAATTCTTAAATAAAATCTCCACTTTAGATTTATTGGGTAAGATTATGGCTATTATTTTATACTGATTCTTGTTGGTATAAATGATTAATCTAGTATTTACATTATGGAAACATCTTCTCACGCTGTTTTCACTTTCGTTGAACATTTATATTACTGTCCATGTGTAAGCAATGCTTAAATTACGGCGGAGTTGAATTCTGGTGCTTCTCACTTGAGATTCAGAACACATAAGCCTAAATAAGATGAGAGCCTAAATCATCAGCCTAAACCTTCACAGCATAAACCACCAGAGCCTAAATAAGATGGGCTCCGACATATGGGCAAATTTTAAAGTATGGACTTTATTTAAGCTGAAGAGACTGCTGTCCGCAAAATCAAAATTGTTCTGTCCCTCGAACGCTGCAGCTTCCTGCTGTGAAAATCAAATATTATATCGTCTAATTCCACATTCTCAAATTCTGTAAAAGAGTAACTTTTAAAATATTTTGGAGTTTCCTTTTAATAAAAGGCACTATTTTTCTTTTTTTAGAAGATTAATGCAATGTAAGAATTCTTCGATTCCAGAAATTTGAAGTAAATTGTATTCTGTTTTCCCTATGGATTTGCTTGTATAAATTTGTTGCCAGATTCTCTTCCGGTAAACATTTTTTCAAATAACGATTTAATTCATACGTTCTTTCCAAAGCTTAGAATGCGAAAGTGTAATATTTTTTCAAAGGAACAGCAATTTAAATACTTGAGATACTGCTTCTCTTCAAAATGATTTGTCGTTGTAAGTTTAATTCTGTTTCCGTGTCTTTAGCAGAAGAGAGTTCATTGGTATATGCCAGGTAAATCCTGTTATTTTCATCTTTTGTTATTTCTGATTTTCTAAAATTACTGTCTAGTTAGGTTACATTATGCTACTAAAGCATTTATCATTCATTCGGTTTGGCAAGTACTTCTGTTGCAAGAGGTATTAAATTTTTCATTTATATGCACGTGAAGTGTCACACTGCCTACTTTCGGAGATTTTCTGTTTCTGCACCTCCGAAAATAATAATATTAATATTTAATTTACTATTAAAAATAAAACAGCTTATTGCTCTTTTAACCAAGCCTTTCAAACTAACGTACATATTTCTTAATAATTCATATCTTAATAATATTTTTATACTACCTCAGCCTGATACGCATAAAACTCTTAGGATTTATTGCATATCTAATTGATAATTTCTATAAAATTTTGCACTTGAAGATTACTCATAAAAAAATATTTCATGAATCATAAACTGTTACATATTTCAGCCCTCAACAATCGTTTAACCGTCGCCTGAAAGCGAGGAATTTTTGTTTGTTTATTTGCTTTTGTACTGTATTCCATTACGTGGGTTTTTGATCTCATCTAACAAGGTTACCAAATTAAAAACTGATTTAAAGTAATTAACGGCTGAGCGGGAAGCATATTTCACAAGTGCACATCAGCGTAGCCACTGAGGGAGGGGTTTCGAAAATGGACCAATGAGCTGCTATTGCTCTTGTGACACTAAATCTTCGCGCATGAGAGCGTATGTTTGCGTTTTAATTTGCATTTGTTTCGCAGTTATAAATACACTCACTTCCAACCGTTAAGCACGAAGAGGAAAATGGTTATTTCCGGAAGCCAATCAGAATTGAAGAGGACGCAATTCGCTGCAGAGGTAGATGAAAGTATGCAAATATGTTAGGTAACAGCCAATTGCGCTTTCATGTCAAGAAATATGCAAAAAAGACAGTTTTATAAGAAGCCAGCTTTATGAAGGGTTACAGAAGTTGATTGTAAATGCTGATAGAAGGTGTTTAAAACTTTCGTACAATTTTTTCAAGACATGCGTGTTTCTATGACTTCCATAAGATGAATGGAAGATTCTGAGCGCTGCCGTGCTGTGGGGTGCATCGAAGCTGGACAGTCGATCACAGATGTTGCTCTTTTCTTCGGCGTTCATCATTCTGTAATTTCACGTATATGGAAACAACTCCAAACCACACAGACAGTTGTCCGAAGGCCCGTAGCCGGTCGCCCAAGGGTTACAACCCCCACGGAAGATCGATATATTGCTATTGTAACCAAGTGGAATTGCAGAGCGACCTCCACACGTGTGACATCTATGGTTACAGCGTCCATTGGTAAGGCGACATTTACAGCTTCTGTACGTCGAAGATTACATATGAGTGGACTGTACGCCCAGGTACATCGAGTTTGTGTTCCTCTATCCGTCCAATCAAGAGGGGCACGATTACAGTGGTGCCGGGAACATGTCAATTGGAATGTGTCTGAGCAATGTCATGTTTACTGATGAGTCAAGATTTGCTCTGGAGCCAGATGACAAGCGTATAAAAATATGGCGTGAACAACGAACACGCAATTAGTCCCAAAACATCACCGAAAATAATAATAATCAATAAGACATCACGCATTCCGAAGCGGAAACATTATGGTGTGGGCAGGGATTTCATTAGGATACCGCACCGACCTTCACATCTTTAAACGGCGTTCTTTGAGGGCTGCCCGGTATCGAGATGAAGTCCTAGAACCCATTGTGAGATTGTACGCTGCAGCAGTTGGCCCTACGTTTGTTTTAATGGACGATAGCGCACGTTCCCACAGAGCTGACATCGTCGACGACTACCTGGAGAGTGAAAGGATTGCACGTATGGCGTGGCCAGCATATTCGCCCGACCTTAATCCCATTGAAAATCTTTGGGATACTCTCAGCCGTGCTGTATCTTCACGTTTCCCACCTCCAGCCACTCTTATTGAGCTGGAAACTGCTCTACAAGAAGAATGGCGATTGCTTAATTCTGCGGTGGTTGACCACCTAATTGAAAGCATGGTCACAAGGTGTAAACTTTGTATACAGATGAGGGGGGATCACATACCCTATAAATGTCCTTTTTTTTTTTTTTTTTTTTCATTTTATGCTGTTTATTTCCCCTTTATACTTAATTCTATTTAAGTCTCCAGTATGTCATTATCTGACAACTTACAAAATTTAATATTGCTTTCATTTCTGTATATAATTATTGAGTTTGTTTTATGCATAAATATATATGCTACTTTACTGCCGAATTTTGTGTCAATTAAAGCGGTATTTGTTGATTTTTTTGCATTTTACATCTTCGTGCTTAACTTTTGGAAGTGAATGTATATGGTGTAATTGTCCGATAAAATATTTAAGAGATATTTTTGTTAACGTAATTTAATCGTTCTTTAAATTACATTAAGAAAAATCTCAGTTTTTTTTTTTTTTTTTTAATGTATGTTATTACATTAACGAAGACCCCCCTCCCCTCCTCAAGAAAACAGCATCTAAAATTTCATGTGTTTTTCATGTTTCAAAATACAAAATGTTTAGCTTAGTTTTTATAATCAATTAAACTTTGGTTGGTACTTTACCGTTTTGCCACTCTCAGTTGTACTGGCCACCATCAGTTGTACTGGCATCAGTTGGCGACTGATGCCAAACAGAATATCCTCGCTGGTAACCTTTTACGCATCATTTTCAAAACACGTCGCAGCCATTTCTTATCAGATTCACTGTTTCTTTCAATACTGGCATTAAATTACATAGAATTTTTACCAGATAGTTCAATTTTATGCCCTAAGACCATTCGCGGTCATTAAGTCAATTAGGATGCAATCACACCGCTCACCCGAAGACGAAAATATAGAAAAGACGAAGTCAACGGTTAACTTCATCCATTCTAATGAGAATGCACTAACGAAGTAAAGCACTGCGGTTTTACATAATTTGAGTAAGCTATTCGTACGAATTGAAATAATTCTTGCATTCCAAATTAAGATTTAACTTGAAATTAATGTAGATTTACTGAGAATTACTGAGAGAATTAGATTTTTGTAGCGTAGTTTACGCGAGATGAGATCATTTGGGATCACGTGATATGAACCGGCGAATCAAGATGTTGAACCCTGAAAGCATAGTAAATCCTTAAATTAATGTCGTTTTACAAATTTATTGTTTTTATTTATTGGCGCTTTATAAAATTTTAAATATTAAAATGTTTATGCCTTCAATATAAAAAAATCTTAGAACTAACATTTGTTAACATTTTTTATGTGTATACTGTATGTTGTCGCCAATAAAGTCTCCTTGCCGAAATTTGCGCCGGCGAAACGGAAAAGTACCCTTTGGTTATTTGTATTTACATAATTAAACATTGATACCACTAATATTGTTGAATTCTACGGGTTCATGGATTTGGAGTGATTGATGACAACACTTAATGAAGATTCCAATTACAATTTATTCGTCAGTATTACAGAGGAAATTTCCAAAGTTACAGCTGTCTAAAAACTACGATAAATACGCTGAAACAATCAGCAACACAGCCTTCAGGCTATAAAGGTGAACACAGCTTCACGGCAAAGCACTAAAAGTACAGCTTCCGACTCGGTCGATCACTCTCAGGTTAACTTCTGAACTCAAGATACACTGTCACGATACAGGCTGGATAATAGCTTTTGACCTGCCTTCGAGAACATTCTCGGGACCACCGGTAAGAATTCCTTCCAGAACGATCTAGCTCTATCTATGGCATAGCGCCAATTTTGTCGCCAAATGAGAGATTTCGCGGCAAATCTGGCAACACTGCCTTTCTTTGCCACCACCTTCTGGCAACCCTTAAACCGCTTTGCGGTGAAGCTATCTTAGCACAGCTGGGAATTTCGTAACAATATTAGGGGCGCACCAGCGGCCGAGCGGTAAAGTCGCTGAACACTGGTAGTTCGGTCCGAGATTCGAATCCCGCGAACGGGCTGGCTGCATGGGCGTTTTCGTGGTTTTCCCCATGTGTAACGTGTATACGAGCCAGTTTCCCTTAGAAAGTCCTCCACGAAGGCATCCCTACCCTTAGGCAGATAGCCCTCGAGGCTTTGCCATAATCACACACACACACGTAACAATATTATGTAATATTTTTTTAATTAATTAAAATATCTGCCTATCAAATTTTAAAGGACGACTGGGGATGAAGGGACTCAATGACCAAGTTCTGATGGTCACAAATTACCGTCCACCACATTTTATTTCGCGCGCCACTGTAGGGTTATTACGTTTTTTGATGCTAGAGACTTGAAAATTTTTCAATGCCCTCGAACTCCGTACCTCCCGAATACACGTGGAGTGTGCTGCCAGTTCCACCACGAAAGTATGCGGGAAAGAGGTTGGTTTGGTTTATATGATGACGACAAAGCCTCGAAGACTCTAAAGGGAGGGATGACTTCGAGGAAGACTTTCTAAGGAAAACTGGTAAATTTAAGTAAGTATCTCTAAAGGGACTGGTAAATTTAAGTTTTTTCATATCAAATAACAGTTTGGTGTTCGTTTTTTCTAATTCTCTCGTCTCGCATAAGTGAGGAAAAATTATTTTAGCTTTTAAATCTAAATAATCTTCGCTGAGGTAAATTAGCCTATTAAGAAAATTGGCAGAAAAACATTTTGCCTGCCTGTACATTTTTTCCCAATATTTTGACACCCCAGTAGATTGGTAACAGTTGAAAATAAACAGAGCTGTTATAATAAATTTCAAATTTTAAAGAATATAATTTTGTTACTTGGACATTCCGTAAATCTTTGAAATAACACATTACAGAATGTGCTGACCCAGTTGACTGCAAGTAGCATAAAAATGAGAGTTCTGCGGCATGAGTGTCAAAGGGTCAGGGGCGTGGCCAATGACGTTATACAGAGGGCGAAGCCAAGGGCAACGTCATCAATGACATCACACCGGGGGGGGGGGGGTAATCACGAGTTGAGTTGAGTTGTTTTAGGCTGCTATGTGAAAATACACTTACCTCCTTTGTTGAAGACTATCAACTCATTATCGCAAATGAGACTGGCACTTGTATACACAAAATTGAATTGATATACAGGGTGTTTATAAAGTCCCGGACCCATTTTGATGTTTAATAAATCAAAAAATAATAAAGATAGATTAAAATTAATAACATAAGTGGTTAGATACACTCAAAAAATTTCATGACCCTTGTCAATGAACTTCCACGTGTGTCCCCTTCGTCGCACGGAGAATATCAAATCGATATTCAATTTCACGCCAGGTACCGGCAAGCATGTCGGCATCCACAGAGGCTATTGCGATTGTAATTCTGCCTTTTATGTCATACATGTTCGACACTCTCCTCCTGTAAACGTTGTCCTTTACAAATTCCCACTTCCAAGGAAAAAGTCCAGCGGCGTTATATCAGGTGATCTGGGTGGCCAAGGAATTGGACCTCCTCGCCCAATCCATCTTCCTGTAAAATGGTCATTCAAAGAATTATGAACGATGGTACCCCAATTAAGTGGTGCACCATCTTGTTGCAAAAAGACATGCGGCTGAAACTCTTCTAGTTGTGGAAATACGAAGTTTTCCAACATGTCTAAGTATAAGACTGTGGATGGCGACATGCTTCCGGTAACTGGCGTAAAATTGAATATCGACTTGACATTCTCCGTGCGACGAAGAGGGCACACGTGGAAGTTCATTGACAAGAGTCATGAAACTTTTTGAGTCTATCTAACCATTTATGTTATTAATGTTAATCTATCTTTATTATTTTATGAGTTATTAAACATCAAAATGGGTCCGGGACTTTATAAACACACTGTATTTTGGAAGAAAATTCTTGCCATGTAGAGGAAGTCATAACAACACGGCGTCTATCTTTATTATTTTTTGAGTTTTTTAGTAGGATACAAGTTTTTTTGTTCCACAAATTCACGTAGATGAATGTTCACTCCGTTTTCGAACTGAATGAGGGATACAAAATATCCCCAACTAAGAGTCCACTGCTTTATCAACTTAGAATTTTTCTTTTCCTTTTCTCGATTATCGGGCATGAAGATATTTTCAGGAGTAGATTTCATATAGCTCACAAGCCAGTCATCCTCTGGAAGTTCCTCCTCATCATTATCCAATCGCCGTTTTTTAATTTTCGAAATTTTTATATTGCGAAGCATGAGAGTAATTCTAGGCTCTTGAACTTCAGGTTGAGATGGTATTCCATGCATCCAAAATTGATTCGTTGGTAGTTTGATTCGCTTTATCACCATGAGTGATCCATGCTTTTCTAAGTTCACGGAATGCGATGTAAAAGTTAGTCGGGAAAATATCATTCGACGTTTTGCACCAAACTGATGATGGGTATATCACATTCAAGACAAACTTCATTGTCTTTATGCATAGATATCTTAGCAAGTCCGTCGAAATAGTAGTTCAATAAGATAAAATTATATTTTTTGCCTGTCACTGCTTCAACGTCTTCTTTAATATTTAGAAGAGACTGCGTCCAAGATTCTGCACGAATACTCGTTCCCGAGAACTCGAACTGATTCCTTCCTCACCAATTCCGAGAACTTTTCTGGGCCCACCAGCGGCCGAGCGGTAAAGTCGCTGAACGCTGGTAGTTCGGTCCGAGCTTCGAATCCCGCGAACGGGCTGGCTGCATGGGTGTTTTCGTGGTTTTCCCCATGTGTAACGTGTATACGAGCCAGTTTCCCTTAGAAAGTCCTCCACGAAGGCATTCCTCCCCTTAGGCAGATAGCCCTAGTGTGCTTTGCCATAATTAAATACACTACACCACACCACACCGAGAACTCTTCTTCGTGGTGTATAATGATTGTCATTAATTTGAATATTAATACTTTTAAATTCATAGTTTAAGGCTTCTAGCAAAATATCAGCTTCATTTAGTGAATAAAATTCTTCATATAATTCCAAATTTAGCTCCCTCAGTTAAATCTATCATATTCGCATTATCATCCAGTGACAATTCTAAATGAAATATAAATACGTGGCTTTCTTAAATAGTAGGACTTATCTGAAACTACATTAGCGGAATGATTTCTTCACTCTGATACAATAGCAAGATGGTTTCATTTGTTTAGTTCATGTGGGTAAAAATAATCTCCTGTTATGAAAAGAGCATGATTGCGTTATCATGATATGATAGAGGTAATGGAAAATTCGTTCTGAAATCCATCGCTGAAGTTTTGGCGATCTTCTGGATTTCAGAACGAATTTAAAACAGCATATCTTTAGAATTTCCGATACACAGTTTATCGGAAATTCTAAAGATATGCTCCTTTTAAAATTATTTTTCAATATTGCTATCGAATTGAATTTTATTTTTAAAGTGCGAAGAACATAATATTTAGCAAAGGTAACATGCAAAACGTTAAAAAATCCCCTTTGGGCGTAATGTAAAATCTGAAAGCTTTCGGATTTTTTTTTTTTTTTGGTGTATGTAAGTGTGTGTATAATGGTGTGTGTAAATGTGTATAATTGAATAGGCTACACAAAAAGGTGTATAATTGAATAGGCTACTCAAGGAAATCAAGTGATGTCGACATCAGATTTGTTATCTTAGATTTCATGATTTTGATTGGCTTTGCGTTACAAACGTGTACCACAAAGTACTATTGAAAAGTCTGAACTGAGTAATACATTTTACATTAAGTACTCACTTTACGCACATTTCGGATGAGGAACCCGGGTTTTAAAAAGCAACTTATATTTGTGATTTCACTGTACTTTGCGCACCGAATGTTTACGCCATTTCCCGTCCAGTAAGGTATAACATATCAGTGTTACAGCGCCCATGCTACCCGAAGATATCATTAACATCGATTTACTATTTCTTGATCCGAATATAACTCGTAAATTTTCCTTTGAATTTACAAATTATCAAATCGTTTAGACTTTAATACAGTCAAAAGTCGTTAATTCGGACACCCATAATCCGGAATGATCTATAATCCGGACCTCAAAGCTACAAACTTCCTGAGCATGCGTCGCGTTGACGCATACGCGTAAAACTTTTTACAGCTGCGCATATGCGTGTGCGCATACGCATAATAAGTTTACGCATGCGCGTTTAATGTATAACGGACGGTATAAGTTAAAATTATCTAATTATCTATTTCAGTTAATGTTGCAGATTGCGTTGTTCCTTAATCTTCGAATTGGATCCGGCTTATTAATTTTTGCAGACTGTTAGAGCAATTTTATAAAAGTAAGCTTGAACTTTCGATTATGTCAAATAGAATTTCCGATGCTGGAGCTCCCAAAGAATCTACAAAGCAAAAGTATGTTTCGATGTCCATCAAACAAAAAGTGGAATTGCTGCAAAAAATGGATAAAGGCATATTCTTTGTTTCTCTAACCATTCCGAAATCTGTTTATCAATTTCACGCTGCTCTGCGGCGGAAGGGGGGAACGCCGCGGCGCGCAATGAATTGGAAGTTGAACTGTCAGCACTATCCTTATCTTCAGAGCAGATGTTTTTATTTTATTTGGCTTATAATTCCTTACTAAACGTGTATTTTTTCATCTCGATGTACTCCGTCTTTGATATGATTTAAATCAAATTCCTCGTCATTATAATTCGCTTCCAATAGTGAGGAAAGTGACACAGAGGTTATTGAAAACGAAAAAATTTCGATTGACAAATTAGTCGGTATTCTCGACACAGCAATTATAAGACTTGAACAGCGGAACTTTGTAACTGAACAAGAAATTATGTCTGTTTATAGAATTAAAGAGAAGGTATTATCACATAAAAAGAAGCAACTTAAACAACTTACATTGAAAGAAATGTTTAATAAAGTAAACAAATATTTAGCTTTTGTTTTTGTAAATTTTGACACCCTTTAGATCATAATTGTTCTTTATTTCATAAATTACGGTTTCATATTTTAAATTTTATAATTTCTTCATCCATCTTACCAGATTTAAACTGATGATCTATAATCCGGAAAAATCGATAATCCGGAATCGCCGAAGTCCCGACAAGTCCGGATTAACGATTTTTGACTGTGCTGGTATCGTACAGTCGCAGCTGTAATAGCAGTTACAGCTGCGACTGTACGACTGTACGATACATGGAAATGAACTAAATTAAAAAAATGTCTTTAATAATTGATACAAGAATGAAACAGCAGCGCTTATGAAATTATGAAAGGGAAGTCTTTTAACCCTTAAATGCCTGTAGTTGCCATTTGGCAACATACTCATATTTAGTCACGTAAATTAAATCAAAACACAAATTTTAGCTTACTGCATAGTATAACCAATTGGATACATACTGTTTACGTATTATGAATTTGAAAGTTTCAGTGTGGAGGTACCACTAACGGTGTAACGGTCAATATTACGAGTGCATGTGCAAGATGTTTACGAATTTTTGATTTTGTGTTTGCTGTTATTCTGATGCATTCAAGGTTTTAAAATTGTTTGAAAAAATGTATACGGTATGTATTATTATCTAAAATTGTTATTACACATTTGCCTATCATATTTTTTGATTTTTCAAAAATTCGAATAAAAACTTAGTTCAGACTTTTTTATTAGTATTTTTCCTTTTTATTTGATATTAAATCTAATGCATTTTTACTTTAAAAATAAAAATAAAAATTCATGCATTTAAGGGTTAAGAAAAATGTATTAACTCAGAGTTGCATGAAAGTATAATTAAACTCTTAAATTAGACTTAAAAAAATCGGAACCTGTTTTTTTCATCATTAAAAATATATTAAAAAATCGGAATTTTTTTTTCATTATTTAGAATCATATATTACTCTTCTTTGTTGTATAAGTCATTTGCGTTAAATAACTTTTAGCTTTTATTAACCCAATCATATCAATATCAGCCTTTTACTTTTTGAGTTATAAATTAAGCTCGGGATAACTATTCATTTTAAATGGAACAAAATATTACCGTCCTTATATACCCCTCCCCCCCCCAAAAAAAACGATTTAGATTCCATTTAAATGCAGCAACGTTTAGACATGGGTAAAACACATAAAAATACCAGAATATTGCGCAAAAAAAAATCAAAACAAAGCATATTAACATTAATATTTATCGAGATATGTAAACAGTCGTTTAAAAACAAAGAACTCGCTTTAAACACAACCAACTGCTTTCGTATACAAATCGTCCTTTCTTAACGATGACATAATATAACAATGTCCTTGTGCCAAATAGTATACAAATGGATGACACGATGCAACGATTCAAAATGAAATCCATGAACAGATAAATGAGATTCTATAAATCACAGTTTCCTTCGTAAAAAAGAACATGCTTACAAAAATAATTGCCAAAATAGGTGGAGTGTTATTTGGACGGAATCAATGGAATTAGCTTTTGTTTTTCTTCCTACAGTCGGGTCATCATCATCAGCCAACTTGTTGGAATTTTAACTTGAGCAGCAACAAGACCGTCAGGAATGTCGCAGCGTACGACACGCGAAGCGACATGGCACCGTTGCATCCGTCTTTGCTGTTGCAAGTGCAGGTCTCCATGAAGACGTTGTAAGTTCCTGTCCTCATTGTACAGTAATTCTCGTTGCCAGTTCCCTCACCCGGGCTGCCGAGAAAGGCACACGTGCGAATGAAACGCCAGTTGCCGTACACTGTAAGAAAGGAAAGACATCAAATCAGTGCATTCATCATCGCTTTGAAATATACAAGCTGATTCAAAATGATTCATGGGATTTCATACGATTTACTTCTCATATTTATGAATATGGAATCTTAAATAATACATAAAATAAAATTAAAACTTCTAAGTATAATATAAAAACATTTTATATGACATCGTTTAGCAACAAGAATAATGATAAGACGATAACCATATGCCCCGCTTTCTTCTATATGTCACTCTAGAGTTTCCCTTAATTTGCATAACAAATTATTTTAAGTTTTGCTACCTTTCCTGAACCTCACATTTTCCCCTCGCATTTCCTCGCCAGGATGCAAATTTAAATTAAGTGAAGTGAGTATTGGGTGAATCTTGTTGTTTATTCAGGGCGTGTTTTTTCTAGCCAGCACACGTTACGAGTCTTTTCTTGCTGTTACGCGGAGTGGCTAATACGCCTTTTTGACCATTTAAATAAGTATAGGGTGCAGCAGCGTTCATAGTAGGATATTAAAAGCACACTATAAGGCAGTAACTGTAATGTATTTATTATCTCTTATGTCAATTAACAGTTAAAGGTATGCCATTTACTAATGTGTAAGTCATTGTCCATTGCATGGATTACTTTTTGAATAGGATGCCCCCTCTGCACAACACATTCATCTAGGCGGCGTTGGAAGCTTGCCATAACTCGGCGTAACGTATTCCCTGGGACATTGCCGACGGCAGTTCGGATGCGATCCTCCAACTCAGGAATGGTAGCACAAACGTGTTCGGAAAACTTCTTGCTTCAGGTGCCTTCAAAGTCGGCACATGAAAGATCAGGTGAGCGAGGCGGCCAGGAAATGTCACCAAAACGGGAAATTACTCTACCTGGAAATGTCTGTCGCTATGGTCCATCCATCTGGGACTTTCCCATAACGTCCCAAGTTGAAATGCTGCCAAAATAGACGCTGGGTAGCAATAAAAGAGTAGTTATTCTTGAAATAACTTTCAACAGCAAAGGCACGATGCTGTTCACTCCAACGATCCATATCACTGTCACACTCAAAATGGCAGCTCATTAGTACACGAATGCGGCACGAGCTGCCGCGCATTCATGCAGTACGTCATTGTGCTACGCAAGTCAAATTATGCTATGAAAGCTGCCGCACCCTATATAACGCCAGGTAGGTTGACGAGTCAACCTAGTGTCTTGACTAAAATTTTTAGTGCAGCACTACTCTTTATATTTCAATTTATTGTGTAACGAATCTTAAGTTCCACCGCAAGTTGTCGGTGTTTTTGTAGGAACGAAGTACGTGACTTTTCTCTTCAGAGTTTTACGAATAATAAAGGGTTATTTTTACTTTTCTCCTTAGAGTTTTACGAATAATAAAGGGTTATTTTTACTTTTCTCCTCAGAGTTTTACGAATAATAAAGGGTTATTTTTACTTTTCTCCTTAGAGTTTTACGAATAATAAAGGGTTATTTTTACTTTTCTCCTCAGAGTTTTACGAATAATAAAGGGTTATTTTTACTTTTCTCCTTAGAGTTTTACGAATAATAAAGGGTTATTTTTACTTTTCTCCTCAGAGTTTTACGAATAATAAAGGGTTATTTTTACTTTTCTCCTTAGAGTTTTACGAATAATAAAGGGTTATTTTTACTTTTCTCCTTAGAGTTTTACGAATAATAAAGGGTTATTTTTACTTTTCTCTTGTGTTGGTATTCTTTACGCCTGCGCGAGAAGCCGCCAGGTTCCTTAGTAGGATCTAGCAGAGTTTAAGTTACCAAAGAAAGTACAATCCTACACCATCGGTTACCGTCTCTGCAAGAAAAACAGCACAAAGTTTGAGATCAGGCAGGTTTGTGGATCATCATTGGGGACTTCTAACACACATTTTAAACACAATCTCCAGTGGAACAAGTCACATGAAGTAGAATCCAGTAACAGGAAGCTAACTCTTAAAATGAAGTTATTGTTAAACAATGAAATGCAGAAGAAGCACTTCACTAAGAAAACAGCATCAAAATTTTTGACGAGTTCTTCTTCTTTTCATTTAGTTTTTTTTTTCCCTATACATATCAAATTAAAGCATTGTTAATTGTTACGAAATTCTGCCCACCTGAAATCGGATCAAACATTCTGAATCACTCTATACCAGAGAGGTAGCTAGGGTTTTCAGCGCCCAGGGACAACTGGAGATTTCGCGCCCGTTTCTGTTTGCCACGAATGGAAAACACTTTATTCTAAAATTTCGTACCATCAATTTGGCGCCCCCTGGATGCTGCACCCGGGGAAGATGCCCACCCTTGCCCCACCCTAGCTACGCCACTGCTCTATACTAACATCGACATATAGTAATCAATAAATTGGAAGATTGGGAAGCCAAAAAAATGGAAAACAGTAGTTTGAGTTGAGCTCATGTGGAATAGAGTATGACCATTCCACTTAGTGCGCTATCACACATCAATCTCCGTTTTGTACGAAATAACCGTTTCAAATACTTTTTCTAGAGGCTTCAATATTGGATGTAAAACAAGTAGATTTTTTCTTTCTTTCCATAAAATGTTGCAGATTGTACATTTTCACCCAGTCAGCATCGAAGAAAATTTTGAATTGGGTTTTTTTGCTAGTCTCTGTTTGTTTCTCCCTTTTACATGGCAACCCAAAGTGATCCGTGGTGAATGGCTGTTTTGTATCATCTGACAAAGCAGAAAAATTGCCTGTCTCTTCTACTAACTTATGTTATTGAGACTTTGATGGCGTGAATAACTGAAAGGTCTCTGATATCAGAATAACAAATGGCGCAACAGATTATTTCCACACGCAATGTCTTCACCTAAAAATATTTTTTAATTCATGTCTTCGGAGAACAAATGATTCACAAAAGGCTGTACATGAAACATCGATAGGAACAAGAAGTTCGTCGAATTCCGACTAACTTTAAAAGGGGAGCAGAGAATGCTGACATAAAATTGTTTAAGAGTGTTCTTTTCGTACAATATTTGAAATACTGAAATAAATTAATATACTTGTGGTATTACTGGTTTGATTCCTAAATGACTGTAGATCATGACTTCTAACTTTTAAGATACTTAAATATGAAGCATCAACTACATAACAAGTTCCGTTTTCGATATCTTCCTCTATATAAAAGCTGCAGAGGCTACTTGAAGCTTTGTGATGCTACTGCTTCGAGAGCAAAATGAAAATAATTTGACCTTTTCCGAAGTTTTTAAATATTCCGTTTTTAAACGGAATATTTAAAAACTTCGCGCCATCTAGTGTTTTTCACTCACTAGATGGCGCCAGGAGTTAGGGCTAGTGAGAAAATTTTAACTTTTGTGTCTTTTTTGGCATATTAACCACAGTTAGTTACGGTTGGGGTTCGTTCCTGTATGGACATGTAAGAAAAGTGCACTGTTAGGCCCTCTGGCCCATCAGGTAATTTTACAGCCGCAAATAAGAAATAGGCTACGGCTGTAAAATTTATGAAATATCAGTTAAATATTTGCTTTCCTTTTCAATGTTTTTTAGGTAAAGTGTAAGTAGAAAAGTAAACTGGGTTTCCATGGAGAATAAAATCCTTTTTCCGACTGAGACATCAACACGAGTTATTTTATAGTCCCTGAAAACATGAAAAGTAATGAAGTTTTTTCTTATGTTCTCATAATAGAACCTGTACACATGAGTGGATGCTGAAAACTTCGATCAACAATAGTTGACTGATTACAGAAGTAGAAATTTTGAGAACAAATACTACAAGCTCTGCATGCCCACTTTGACGATGATAGTTTGAACAATACGATTATTCCACTACTATCCAACATCTGCAACGAATAGGGAAACACATAAAAGTTCCCATCAACGACAATAAGAATTAATGTGTTGCCATTCATTCATTTTTGTTCACCCGTTATCACATATGTTCTCAATTACGCAAACTCTTTCTCGCGCGTATTGTAGTAGGAGACGAAGGATGGTGCTTCTGTGTCAATTTGCGGAATAGTATAGGAAGTTGTGCCCTAAGCTTAAGCAGAAAGCTAACACCATGATTGTAACAAAAAATTCTTTAGAAAATCATTTTACGCTGCTGGTGGATATAGAAAGGATTATTCTTTGATAAATCCCTGAAAAAGCAAATCCTCAGCCAGGCACTTTATGGCAAGCAACTCCGCCATATGGAGGAACTGCTTCAACAGAACACTTAAGTCATTGACTCGTGTGCATCAGATTGTCTTGTCTGCCCCTTGGTTGTGGGGGCGTTACATGGTTGGTTGACCTCGGAGGTTGTTTGATGTGGGATGGACTTCCCTCGGTCAATACAGAGGGTCAGCGAAGTCAACCTTGTGACTGTTTTTTTGGTGGACGCTTACCGTCCACCACAGTACTTTGAATTTTACATAAGCGTGCATGTGAGTCATTAAAATCCCTCTGGATTGATCAGACGGTGACGCCCCCCGGATCGCCTCTGAAGGTTGAGGCAATAATAAACTGCGTATGGCGGCCTAGTGCTAGCCAGGTCTGAGAGCTCCCTCCGCTGGTGTTCAGTTCAAACCTTAGTATGCAACACAGAAAACTCGTACAAAAACAAATTTCATACCTTTTTGTCGTATCTTCCTGCACATTGTGGCTTTGAGTCCCTCATAATGCGGCAATCTGACAGTATCACAGTCGAAGATGGGAATGGTGGTGTTGTCGAAAGGGTCTACACATCTGGGGTCGGCATCAGAGCGGCACACCCAGCATTTGATGGATGTGGCTGAAAACAAAGAAATTCCATTATTCCATGAAGAAGAACACAGATCATTGAGTTGGTAAGTTTCTTCCTTTATCATATCTCCTAGCAAAAATACCTAGGAAATAATAATACCTTATAACATCTAGGGGAAAAAAAACTGAACAAGTAAAAACTGCAATCTTAAAACTACAGATTACCCCTAAGAAGAATTTACAATTAAAAACATTTTTATTAAACTACATAAAACATTTTAGATGCAAAAACGAATCATACAAATATTTCGTTTCTCTTCTTAAATAAAAGTAAATCTTTATGGTTGAACATGAAAAAAGACTCAAAAAGAATTTCAGATTTAAAAACGCCAATGTTTTTTTTCCTTTCTCTCCTTTTTTCTTTGGGGGGGGGACGTAAAACTGTATTTTTCTTTTTTAGAAAATAAAACGATATAAACTAAAAAACATCAATTTATTAAGAAAACTATTGGGTTGGCAACTAAGTAATTGCGGATTTCACTCATAGATGGCTTCAGTTGAATTTTTAGAGCTGCAGACGTAGTACAAATGTAAAACACATTTTGTTATTTGATAGCTGGCAATTGAGTTGTCAATCAGTAAAAAATGTTTTTTGATCGGTTGCGTAGTTTTCGTTTGGCGTTCGTTGAAAAATGGAAAATCAAAAGGAACATTTTCGTCATATTTTGCTTTTTTATTTCCGCAAAGGGAAAAACGCATCGCAAGCTCATAAAAAGTTATGTGCTGTTTATGGTGACGAAGCCTTAAAAGAACGGCAGTGTCAAAATTGGTTTGCCAAATTTCGTTCTGGTGATTTTTCACTCAAAGATGAAAAACGCTCTAGTCGTCCAGTTGAAGTTGATGACGACCTAATCAAAACAATAATCGATTCGGATCGTCACAGTACAACACGTGAGATTGCAGAGAAGCTTCATGTATCACATACATGCATTGAAAATCACTTAAAACAACTTGGTTATGTTCAAAAACTCGATACATGGGTTCCTCACGAACTGAAAAAACGCATTTAACGCAACGCATTAACAGCTGCGATTTGCTAAAGAAACGTAATAAAAATGATCCATTTTTAAAACGACTGATAACTGGCGATGAAAAATGGGTTGTTTACAACAATATCAAGCGGAAAAGATCGTGGAGCAGGCCAGGTGAACCAACTCAAACAACATCAAAAGCTGATATTCATCAAAAGAAGGTTTTGTTATCAGTTTGGTGGGATTACAAAGGAATTGTCTACTTTGAACTCTTACCACCCAACCGAACGATCAATTCTGATGTCTTCATTGAACAACTAACGAAATTAAACAATGCTGTTGAAGAAAAGCGACCCGAATTGACAAATCGAAAAGGTGTTGTATTCCATCATGACAATGGAAGGCCGCACACATCTTGGGTCACTCGGCAAAAATTATTGGAGCTTGGTTGGGATGTTTTGCAACATCCACCATATAGTCCTGACCTTGCACCATCTGATTAATTTTTGTTTCGATCTTTACAAAACTCCTTGAATGGTAAAAATTTCAATAATGATGATGATGTCAAATCGTACCTGATTCAGTTTTTTGCTAATAAAAACCAGAAGTTTTATGAACGTGGGATTATGATGCTGCCTGAAAGATGGCAAAAGGTCATTGATCAAAATGGGCAATAGATTACAGAATAAAGTTATTTAGTTCCATGAAAAAATTGTCTTTGATTTTCTAAAAAAAATCCGCAATTACTTAGTTGCCAACCCAATATATTACTGTTTGGACAAATTTTAAAAATGAGTACATGAAAAGGCTTGCAATCTGCATTGAGGCTGACGACATTTTCACATGATTAAAACGGAAGAATCGGGATAGTTTAAATGGTACAAAAGATATGATAAAGGAAGAAAAAAAAAAAAAAATTATGAACAAAAGCATGTTGAGCCCATTAGCTGGGTTTCATGTTGTTTGGACTGTCTGTTCTACCACAAGTACACCTACAAAACTGATTTCTAACATATTTTATAAATAGCCTACATTTACTTAATAATAACATTACTAGTAACAAATTAACAATCAAATATAGTAATCACAGAAGCAAAGAAGCAGCAATGAGTTACCCATTACTATTTCTATGTTAACCATTACTTCTTAACCAGTGGCTGAGTTAACCATTGCTTCTAAACCAGTAGCCCTTCAAACTGAACTTCTAAACCAGTAGGCCTTCACTGTGAGAAGACACCGTTCCGGCTAGCAATAAATATCAACTTCAGAGTTTTAAAACATTCTGCGTAATGCATTTAAAACATTACGTATACTGATTCTGCGTTTTAAAACATTACTCTGTCTCATACATTTTTCAGACTGAAGTAGTCTGAATTTAGTTTTCCTGTTGCATTTTATGCCCTGATTCGTTGTGACTGCAGATGATATCAGCGACCGCATATGAATTTTATCTTCAAGTGGCTCCTCTGTAGGGTTCCAATGACCAATCAGGCGCTCGTACTAGGAAAACGATCCGACTATTAGCAAGTCAGGTCTGAGAGCGCTTTTGGTATTAACGCCACAAAATCACAGCTGATGATTATCCGCAGGAAAAAGCATAATGCTGTAATCAAGAAAAATCTCGCACTATCCAATGAAGTACTGCCGGTAGTTTCTACTGCAAAATACCTGGGAATAACCCTTCAATGACCGTTTTACATGGACACATCACATTAACAATGTGCGTAACAGGGCCACCTGTGTTATGAAATGCTTATTTCCGATTATTGATAAGTACTCGAAACTGGATCTTGACAAGAAAAGGTTAATCTACATTTCTGTCATCCGACCAATAATGACTTTACGCCTCCCCAGCGTGGACTACTGCTACTAAATCTGATCTCGATAAACTACAGAAGGTACAGAATAGATATCTTAGAATTATCACTAACGGTCACTTCTTCGTGAGGAATAAATGCCTACATGATGATTCGAAAATTGACACTGTTACTAAGCATCTTGGCAAGCTTAACAGGCAATTTTACCAGGCTGCGAAAGATTGCAATGTTACGAATTGCTTTAATGTATTCACCTATGAAATTCTCAATGAGGACCGCTATTTACGGCCTTTTAGTGCTCATCCTCGAACAAGATGTTTCTTTGAATGGGCGCCTGGACTGCAGTGTCCTATCCCAATCAAAAATAAATCACTTTTCGAACTTTGAAGACGATGATGCTGGAATTTCCTCCTGAACTACCATTCGGATGTCTCCATGCCATAGGGGACCTGGCGTCTTCCCCCTCTCCATCTCCAATGTTGTCTCCTACTGAAGCATTCGAGCACCTGCTAGCAACTACATTTCATGACAGCCGGCAAAAGCTAGACTTTCTAGCTAAGCGCCGCGAACGATGCTTGGCTTCTATGCAATAGACCACAGGTCACAGATGAGTTCGGATCCAGATACCCAGATGACTTGCAAGGACTATTCTGGGTATCGTCTGAAACCCACGATTAATAGACCACAGTTAGCCTTCCCAAAGTCCTTTACAATTTTCAAGCAGAATGGGAACTCTAACAACGCCTCACTTCCCACCCAAGCTAATGGATGGCCCCACGAGAGAACTGCCACATCACCCAATACCAGCAAAAACGAGTTAACGCCGAAGACCGTTAGCTTTACACAACAAATTCCTATGTTTAGATATATTATGATAAAACTTATTAACATTCCATAACACAGTTTTCTCAAGAACAGCACAACTTTCAGCGTCTTAAAATTTAACTCAGAATTCTCCTTTGACTTTTCACAACTTTTCACAACAAGGAAAAAGAAACGTCCTCAATCTCTGGAAAAATTCAATATATAAAGTTCGTTTCCGAATTACAGCTTAAATTTCCCATCAAGTTTTACAAAGTTTACTTTTCAGGCATAATCTGAGTCGTAGACTTGAAATATGGGAAAAAATTTGCATGTCATTTCAGAAAAAGTCCGATTTTTGTGTCAAAATATATGTATGTTAGAACAATGCTATATATAAATCTAATATTTATCTTAAGTCGCGCTTTGGACACATGAAAGACGACAGCTAAATTTCATAAATCGGCCAAGTAGAACGGAAAGTAGAACGGCCGAGTAGCACTCCTTCCCCCTTTTGGGGGAAAAGGAGTAGGAATATATAAAAGGACGAAGCTAAAAAAGGGTCTGCATTGAAAATATTAATGTTTAGTTTGGAAATGGACATCCAAGAATCAGTCTCTAATATATATTTAGCAGTAAAGACTTCTGGCAGCGTGTGCTTCAGTTCTTTCTTGCGTGAGAGGCTTTTTAGAGTTGAAGTTGATTAAAAGCTATCTTCGATCAATTATATCACACATACGACTTAAAGGTTTGGCAATCCTTTCCACTGAAAATGAAATAGCTAAAAACATTCATTCTGATGAAGTTATAATTTTTTTTTCAAAAGTCACACCTCGCAAAAAAAAAAAAAAAAAAAAAAAAATTAACGTTTTTTTAATTGACCAAAAAGTTCAAAACTTTTTCCTAAATCATCACAAATGGCAGACAAATTCGTTTTTTTTAGCATACATCTGTCTACTAGGTAAGTTATTTTTTACTTCCTTTTACGAAGGAATTAAAAAACGTAGGAAGTATTGTAATCGCGAAAATTTTCCGATACCATATTTCAAAGAAAATATCCATTTTGACCGCTATCGAATGCAATTTAACAATGTTTTTTGCGCGACATCTGTACGTAAGGACAGAATAAAGGACTCCTTTTTCCAAAACTGGTTGCAAAAAGGATTTTAAATGGATTCAGAAGCGATTTTTTCGTGGCGCTTGTACGTAGGTATCTCGCATAACAAAAACAAGTAACCTCAAAACGTTGAAATTTTGTATATAGGACTTCTGTTATAAAAGCAGCCCTCTTTTTGGTTGTAATTGGCCGCACCAAAAGTATATACCGTATTTGACGGCATATAAGACGCACTTTTTTTCCTAAATTTGGTCTTAAAAAAGTTACCTGCGTCTTATACGTGAAGGACACAGTCTTATAGGTGAAAGTCATTGCATTCAATAATTGTTTATTTGGCTTTTACGAAACGTGAGAACTAAAAGAAACCACGCTATTGAAACTTTTTTCCCTTGTGTGTGGCCGTGTAAATAAGGGTGCGTCTTATATGCCGTCAAATACGATATATATATGTTACCGTGAAAGACCGAAATTGGAGAATGTCTACTTTCACCGGAGAATGTCAACATTCACCAAATACGTCGGTGAAAGATCGACTATTTCTTTACATTCTTGCACATTCGGACCCTCACCGGTGTATGTCGACAATCACAGATATGCTCTGGTGTAGGTCGAAAAGAGAGGAGTATATGTACACGCTGCCATTCCAAAAGGAAGTGTTCCACAAATAAATGCAGTTGTAAAAGCAAGGGCCTCTCGTGCAATTCAAAGTGTCATAATAGTTTAAGTTGTTGCAATAAATAAGATTTGAATCACATAATTTGGTAAGTTTATAACTTCTATTATTTTCCTTTCTCATTTTGAATGTACTGTTTTAAGTTCTTATATTCTTAAGTTAATATTCTGAGTCTCAAGTGCGTTTTTTCGCGAATGAATTACGGAGAAGGAAATATAATATTGTTATATGTTCAACATTCACCATCAATACATGGTGAATGTTGACATTCACCGGTGTAAGTCAGAAATAAGAGTATTTGGAAAATATTTCGGACATACACCAAGCGACTATGTGAATGTTGACATTCACCGGTGAAAGTCGACATTCTCCAGATTTCGATGTTTCACCATAACATATATATATTATATACCCATTCTGTTGCCATGTTATGTAATGTAAATATGTACTGTATTTAGCGCATATGTTATGCCGTATAGGCTTCATATTTGAAAATGTAACGCAGTAGTGTAATACCTATACAATCGTAGGCAAAGTCGAATGCAAACCAATGGAGTATATATCAGTATGTAATCCAGCGCGTACACACACAGCGGGAATGATACGGACTCGCATGAGTACGTTACAGAATTTCTAACTATACTCATGTGTCGAATTATATATATATTGTCTCTGTGTTTCTTACTTAGTAATAGTGCTCAACACATGCAATATGTAATATATTGCATGTGTTGAGCACTATTAATGTACTTTAAAATGTATATGTTGAGTCCTGTTCATGCACTGCGTACTTAATGTAAATGTACCACATATGTAAACATATTAGTCTTATGGTATAACGCATGTCAGAGGCATTCAGGAGCCGCCCGATAGCACTCAAGGTTAATTTGAACACATGTAATTCTTCTGTAAATTCTCATCTGTACTTATAGCGCCCTTGCATGGCAGGTATGTACGTCCTGGATGACGAGAATCCCGGGGGGGGGTGCTTTGGTCGGTAGGACTGACCTCTGGATGAATCCGGCGCTGGGTCTGGGCGCTCAGTGCGAGACTCCTATGTGGTTCCCCTCAAGCCATTTCTAGATGAGGGTGGACGTGGTGCTGTACTGAGTAACGGTTACGGTAAAGGGACAGTGCCCACGTCCACCGTCACTTATCACTTATACCCATTCTGTTACTCGACTCCATTCTGTTACTCGAGCTCAGCTTTTTTATTCTTATATGTTGGTAAATTGTGCATTTTTTTTGCTTTAGAAATGATTAAATTCTGTTGTTCTTATCTTTCTGTTAAGTTTGTTATGCCTTTAGTTAATCTATCAGGACTTGTATTCCTCTTTACTTGCTTTGGAAACATGAACTGTCCTGACTCGGAACAGGGAGCTTACTCAAGCTATGTTCAATAAATGGTGAAGTAGACAATACACACAGGAAGGGTATACGAAACCCTTTATTTTTCTATCTTTACAGCGATTTCCGGAACTTCGGAATACAGAGACCAACCACTTGTGGTTTGAACGTAAGAATATAAAAATATTAACTAAAACTCTAGCTAAAGCTAACTTTGGATTAATATACAAGTGCCTAACTTTAAGACTGGGCGTTATTTAACAAAAATTCGTATGTAGTACAGAGAGCTGCTAAAACTACGATACGTTTGAAATATCAAGAGGACTAAACCTCTGGCCTTAAAGGCAACCAGCAACCGAGTAAATCTACTATGGCCAGCGGCCTGCTTCTAATAACTCCTTCCTCTCTCTTACTTGGCAAAAAGCCACAACTTAAGTACTTGGCGTTAGCAAGACAAATTTGCATAAATAAGTTAAAGCTTTTAATTCTGGCCGGAAGTAGAAAATAAGAAGTGATAGTAAAGATTTAAAAAAAAAAAAAAAAAAAAAAAAAAAAAACGTTAGTAAAACTTAGGATCCTTAAAAACCTGCATGCAATAGTTAGTTGTAGAATTATCAACAATTTAAAAGTTGTTGAAGTGCAGCTAAGCCTAATCTTTTTCCCATAGCAGCCATATTAATTTACATTTGAAACTTAGCAGAATAATGAATTCAGTTTCTGCACCTTCAGTGTCTTTTTGCCGAGTGGTACCAAAAGAAAACTTTCAGTTGTGTGCACGGAAAAATCTGCCTTCCTGCCCGCAGCCCGAATTGCTTGTTTTTGTGTAGAAACTAATTTAATTGTAAAAATTTTTTTTAATTGTTTTAACTGTATTTGGTGTTTTATGTTTTTTTATATCGTTCAATTTTTATTGAAAATATTTTGAGGTTTTATGTATTTTTGCCTTGCCGTGAAGTGAGAACTGAATTAATTGAATGAGAAATATATCTAATGAAATAAATTTTGGTATTTTATGATAAAACTTAGACATTTTATGATAAAACTAGGTATTTTATGATAGAACTTACTATATTCATTAACACAGTTTTTTTCACAAACAGCACAACTTATCGTCCTAAAGTTTAACCCAGAAATTTCCTTTGACTATATAATAGGGGGACCGGAAAGTAATGTCGTTTCCGCGCATGTCGACAACAACATGCTAAGGGCAGAAGTGGAAGTAAATCCATGTGAAACACTCTTAACCAACCTTGGTCGACCATCCAAGAACATTTAAAGCAGAATGGAAAAATAAGCAAAGCAGCTGTTCGAGTCCCCCATAATCTGTCCGGAAAGAACAAAGCCAACCTATCCATCACATGCAACCTATTGCTTCAACGGCACCATACAAAACCGTTTTTTGATCATTTGATTACTGGAACGAAAAATGGGTCCTATATGCTAATCCAAAACGCAAAAGGCAGTTTTAATAGGGGTTACAAAGGGTTTACATCCTAAAAAGGCGCTTCTGGGTGTTTGGTGGAGTTTCGCGGAATTGTTCATTTTGAATGGCTGAAACCTGGACAAACTGTTAATGCTTTACTTTATTGTTCACAATAAAGTAACAGTTTAAACTGTTAAACTGTTACTTTATTGTGAACAATTGGATCGAGTGAACCAATCTTTAATCGAAAAATATCCAGCGATTGTCAATAGAAAAGGCATCATTCTGCAACACGACAATGCAAGACCGCACTGTGCAAGTCGGACACTGGAAAAAATGAATGAATTGGGATGGGAAGTGCTGCATCACCCACCATACTCGCCCGATATCGTACACTCGGATTTCCATTTATTCCGATCCTAACAACATTTTCTTAGTGCCCGAAAATTTGAAAGCGACATTACTTTCCGGTTCCCCTATTACTTCTCGCAACTAGGAAAAAAAAACTTCCTCAATCTCTGAAAAGATCAATCCATAAGGTAATTTTCAAATTACTACTTAAATTTCCAGCAAAAAAGGTGTAAAATCTAATATTTCGTTCAAAGAAGTCATGTGGTGTCCACATGTAGTCCCGTCAGATTTTTTTATTTAGTCGTAAGACCTTTTTATTGTTCAATTCATTTTAACTGTTTAACTCTAATGAAATAAATGTAAATTATATATTTGTGTTGACATTTTGTATGATGTCCATTGCAATAAGAAAGCCCCGGGGAAACTCCCGCCACGGACCTCGCTCGACAGTTGTAGACCTGTCACTGCATAAACTACATACGGTTACGGAAGTAAAGTCATATCTTTGCACAGCTTTGTCAAAATAAGTGTTTTTTGGAATTGATTTCACGATTTTTATTTCTATCAAATAATCTTTGTTGAAATAAAATAGGAGTAGAAATAAAATCCGCTTACATACAAAGCCGTAAATGCATATCTGGTCTGCGGGGGGGGGGGGGAAGTTAAATCTAATAATACGAATGCGCTGAGATTCCAGCTGATCCATTGTGCGGGAAAATCCACGTCAAATACCACGCATTTCACGCAACTGAAGAAAATGGACTTGATTGGTTGAAAACACAGCCTCGCGTCTGGAATTCATTCATAATCACTGCACGGCGAATTAGCACGAAGGGAATATGCTGGAAATAATACATCAAAAAAAAATTCCATTCCTTTTCACGATAGGCACGAAATTTTGTCTCTTAACTGCCCGCAAATTCTGGTGAAAACTTTCAAGGTGAAATCTTCTTAAAAATACCATATCTGAAAGCGACCAGCATTTCTGAGAATAAAAATAAATAACAATACAGTTTATACCTCTTGATATGTCACAGTTTATTTTGTTCGCGGTTATCATTCGGTTTTGCCGAAATCCCGCAAATTTGTATATGAAAACGCGGGAAATACATCACGTATTATGATCAACAATTCGGTTAATAGGATCAAATTATTACACAATAATTCTTTTACCTGAAGTCGCCAAATAAAAGATAAATTCGCCATAAAAAATCAAAATCGATTATAAAATCTACCATGTGGCGCAGAAATACCGCCAAGTAACTCGCCAAATAGCTTGGTTAGATTTCAGACGAATAAAAATTACGAAAAAAAGCAACCTTACTTTGATAGAGATTTTGAATAACTTGACCGATTTTAAGGGCAATCATACACATGTATTTCTTCTTCAGGAGCGGAAAAAAAAAAAAAAAAAAAAAAAAAAGCAATTTTTTTTTTCTTTTTATGACAAAGTAAGGTTACTTTTTTTTTTTTTTAAAATTTTAAATTTCACATGTTTTATTTCAATGGGAGAGAATGCTTTCCGAATATCAGCATCGGTCAAATAATTTCCAGAAACGTTATGAACAGTTTATAAATGAACAGCCGCCACAGCCACAGTTCATAAATGAAGTGATTAGTGACTCTGACTGCCGTTCAGTAGGGTTCGGGTTCGAATCCAGAAAAAGGCATGTATGTTTGAAAATGTATAGTGTCTGTGTGGCATGGAAGCACTCTAAATATGCAGTGAGCCGAAGACCCGCTCCAGAGCTTGGTGGTAGGGAAGGAGAGGTGGGAGACCCTCGGACCCGTACTCTCGGGATAATATTTATATATTGGACGATATTATAATATTGAGGAATAAATTATAATAATATAATGTTGGGCGATAATATTTGGTGGCAACAATTTGAAAAGTGCAACGGACATTTACAGTGAACCGACTTAAACCATTTCGACATTTACAGTGGACGACCATTTCGAGACTGAGGGATAAAAATGTGCTCTGTAGCAACTCGAGTACGCTTATTTTCACAAGAGTTTTTCCTAGTAAAGTACAGAGTACAATACTTACGCATAGAGGCGTATATTAAGTAATTAGATTTTCAGCTTTTAAAATTAGTATACTTTTTTTATTTCTAAAATATATGAGAGAATGAAATAATCATAAATTAAAAAATTAGATTTTGCATTCTGATAAATTCAAAAATACCTCCGAAGGTTGTAATCATTAAATGAGTAATTAAGTAACGGTAATAATATCAATTCCTAACTAAATGTTTACTGTTAAAAATAAAATTAAGATCCAACTCGAAAAGAGAATTTCAGTTTTTAAAGTTGTGGACCTTTCATTTTTTTTTTTTAATTATTGTACATAAAAAGTAAGTTTATTTACTGTACGAGAATTTATTGCATAAATATATATGTAAGATAAAAAATATGCAAAGCAAAAAGATTCTAACTTTAATCTGCAACAGCCCCTTAACTCTCCATTTAAATTTGCTTGTTGATTCCTTCTGCCCTAAAAAAAGTAGCTGCTTGTAATAAATATCTCTAAACTCCATCAATCAAAATTAATCTAATTATCCTAGCATGACGCAGGCAGTTACATAAGGCTTCAGAAAGCGAATTTTACAAAGTTGTTATTAACCAATCAAAATAAACTAATGCCAAATCATTCTAAACCAAGATTTCATCTTGAACACGGCGCACTCTCTCTCTTGCTCCTCTACTATCTACTTTCTGCTGCCCGCTGCTACTGCTTTCTTCAAATATATATTTTAAATATAGAAAATACTGATATAGTTTGAAAGGATGCTGCCCGCTGCTACTGCTTTCTTCAAATATATATTTTAAATATAGAAAATACTGATATAGTTTGAAAGCAAGAAAGAAAAGTATTTGAAAACACTTTTAAAAGAAATATAAAAAATAGGAGTTCAATTAATGTATGCTATTATAAAATTTGTAGTTTTCATTATATTTTATTTAGGAAACGCACAATAAAATTGTTACGAATTTTGTACCTCATCAAATAATTTTAGTAAAATTGTATGTTATTTTTTCAGCCCAAAAGAGCAATTTATCCAGAAGCCCAATATTAATTTCGTTTTGGCATTCGTATCGTCCACTATTTCACTTTTCAAATTGTTGCCGCTAAATATTAGACCCCGCATTTTATTTAAAGAAATTAAATAATGAAGAATCTGTATGAATGTATGTATGTTTCACGCACTGTGAAAAAACAACGCTACCTAGAGACCAGATTTTGAATAAAGTAGTCCTCCACCCGAATATGAGCATCTGGAAGCCCGAATTTGGAATTTCTTTTATTATCTATTTCATATTTTGTAAAACTTTAACGAATTTTTGATTAACAAACTCAACAATTTCAAAGCGAGCAATGGCAACACTATGGGAAAAAAAAAATTTATCTCCACCGCACGAGACTGTGTATGGAAAATTCTAAAGATATGCTCTTTTTAAATTATTTTGGAATATTGCTGTTGAATTGGATTTTATGGTTTGAGTGAGAAGAACATGATATTTAATAAATAAAGGTAACACATAAAACGTAGAAAAAAAAAAGCGCCTCTGTGGGCGTACTATAAAATCTGAAAGCTTTCAGTTTTTTTGGAGGGAGGCCTGTCAGCTGTTTCTAGATCGTGCATTTTGCCCGCATGCAGTTTGAGTTCGAAAATGTCATCACTCAGTCGCTAAGTTCGAGGATTTGGGGCGATTTTTCACAAGATTTAGTGACACTTTGATCCGGTTCCTGTATAACTAATTGATACTGTAATTCATCCTTGTAACCGCATCCGGCCTTTATGTAACTTAGGTATGCTTAACGTTCTTAGTAGTTTGGGGTGTAACTGCTGGTTGTGCTCTGTGACAGAGAGAAGCTGTATGAATAATTTTGTGGAAATTTCCAGAACTTTTAAGTAGTTCTTTTGGTAAAATAAATTTTATCAAGCTATCATCTGTTCTTTGTGCATTCAAAACATTATGAGCCTGAACACAAGCAACAATAATAATGTATTGGCAACATGTAGATGATTATGGAAGAAGGATAGTGCGTGGTCCAGGTTCGAGTCCCGCAAGAAGCATTGTTCATTTTTCCTTCTTTCAATAAATTCTAAAATACCTTACAATAGCGCCCGAACTACAAGGTGGCGGACAATAATTCGTCACCACCAGAATCTGGTGATTGGATAATAATTTAATCAAAAAGTTCTTAAATTATACGCAAATAACTATTCAGATACCTCAAACAAACAGTTCACATTTAATAAAAACATAAAAATAACGGGACATTTCGTATTTGACTAGATATCCTTTAGCTAAAATTACACTTTCATTCACTTTGGCATGGGTATAACTAACTTTTCTGTGAAAGAACATTCCGTTTTGTTGCATACTTCCATCATAACTGCTTTTAGTAGAGTTTTGAAAAAAGTTTCATGTTCCTCTATCTTTTCTCCAAATCACTCCATATATGTTGGAACAGGATGTGGTGTAGTGGCCGAAACCGCTACGCAAACCCTGGATTGTGACACAGGGTTGAAATGAACTTCAAACTCAAGTTTTAACAATAACATGAATTTTAATAAGATGAAAACCTTAACAGTTGCATATCTTGACAGTATGGGACTTGGATATATTTAGTCCCGTAATTTAAGAATTTTGTTACAGGAAAAATGCTCTAATGCATTTTATACACGAGGAATGATCGTTCTTAGCAGGTCAACATGCCCATAGCTCTAAACAGGATAGTTGTCCTCTCTTCTCAGGAAACCATTTTATATATCTCCCTGTGTTTACTTGCGCTGAGCTCACAGGGGGGAATGATTCTTTCATTCATACATAACAAAGTGTCCATCTCCTGACCCTGATGAAAAGACTTCTTTTACCTCTTTTTCCACTGGAGTGACGATCGAGACCGCAACCGGAATCATTAACAAAGGCACAGGATTGCATCTCTGATATGAAAACTGTTGCACTCTGAAATCACTCATCCTAGACAAAGAACCTTTATGCCACCTTATCACAAAGATTTACGCCCAAAGAATATGGAGGAATTTGGATAATTTCAGGACTATAACAATCTCAAGCAAAATTTAGGACTGTTTGTTTAGGATCGTTATCCTCATAGAACTTGAATGTGTTTTGCTTTCTAAGTTTCGCTGCAGATGTTTTCAGGTTTTTACTAAGAATACTTACATATTTATACTGATTCACATTAAAGTAAATTTCCCATCCCAAAGGCAACGAAATATTCCCAAACCATTATTCCTTCACTTAATCCTCGTGTTTAACAATACATAGATTTTTTAGGATTCAATTTTGCATTCCGCTTTCGTCGCACAGCACTTTGTTTTAACAGGCACAAATATATTTAACACTGACTCGTCTGTAATAATGTTTCAACGTGATAAATCTTTGCCTACCATGGATTTCTGCGAACCACAGGTGTATTTTCCTTGTTTTATTGATGGCAAAGAATTTCCCACTTACTGATCGTCTATTGTACCCATGCGCTCTAATGATTCTTCTGACAATTTCGCGGTTAACTTTTATTGCAAATCGTTCTTCGAAATCCGCAAGTTTTACAGTACTTAATGTTTAGGTTATGCTTGATTTTTCATAGGATTATTCTCCAATTCCTTCGTCTTAGTTTGAAACGTGATTCAGATTTCAGTGCATTTTGAGCCGTTTGAGCAATTTCTATCGTTTTAATACATTAAAGACAGTTGAACAGCTGTTATCAAGGACATTTTGGATGTTTTATACACTTTGGCCATCTTTAAACTGATGAATAGTTAAATTTTTAACAGATTTTTTTGCTAATTTGTAGCATCTTGCCATTTTCACTTTAGATATGGAACTGTTAATATATTTTGCTGAGCGAATAATAATTTTCGAACTCAGACGATGATTCTTCTGATGGGTTTCATTTAAACAAAGACACCACCTGCCAAAACATCTCAACAAAACCTTCGGGTGTCTGAATTACTAGGCCAGTTACTAATAATTACTTTTGGAATGAATCACTTCATTATAAGGAATATTTTGACGATATTTTATTTTGTAATAAACATAAATAGGGAAAATCGTACATTAGGGGGAAAAACTCGGAGTCAGTGTTTCAATATTTACTATAAGATCTATGCAAATAAATTTCAAACCTACAAATGTATCACAGTAATTGTGGCATCGGACATTAACAGTGCATTATTCACGTTTTCAGTCTCCCGTTGCCACACTACTTAGTAGAAATCAGAGTATAATTTTAGAGACATTAAGTAATTTTTTGGAAGCACGAAAGATCAAAATTAAAATTACCTTCGCCGGGAATCGAACCACGGACCTCTGGAAAACCAGCCCAGCGTGCAGAACCACTAAACCACGAAAGGAAGACGGGAGCAATACCTTATATACTCCCCCTTTTAAAGGGCGACTGGGGATTTTAGGGGACCCAATCGCCAAATCCTGGGTGTGGAGAGTAATCATCCACAACCCTTTTTAGTTCGGGCACCACTGTAGAGACATTAGGATTTTTTGGAAGCCGGAGAGATGAAAAATAAACAATCACCTTCGCCGGGAATCGAACCACGGTCCTCTGGAATACCGGCCCAGCGTGCAGAACCACTACACCACGAAGGCACGCTAGGAACGCGGGAGAAATACCTTATATAACGACTACATTTGTTTAAAATTAATACACCTTTTAATGCCATTTTTCTGACTAATAACAATTTTAGTACACGAAAACTGATACGGTACAAAGGGTATTTACACATTTTTAGAAAGATTTCGATACCTATTAGCTAATATTTAAAGTGTAAAGATGTTAAATGTTCGATCTGATAACCTGTAGAGGCATTTGGTTATTTTTGGAAGCAGGCAAAGCGAAAAATTAGCAACGCCTTCGCCGGGAATCGAACCGCGGACATCTCAATTACACGCTGAGCATGCACACCACGAAGGCTCGCTAAAAAGTCGGGAAAAATACCTTATATACTCCCCCTTTTAAAGGGCGACTGGGGTTTTTTTTAGGGGACCAAATCGCCAAATCCTGGGTGAGGAGAATCATCATCCAACACCCTTTTAGTTCGGGCGCCACTGTAGAGATATTAGGTATTTTGGAAGCAGGCAAGACGAAAAATTAGCAACGGTAATCGACCGCGAACCTCTCAATTACGCGCTGAGCGAGCAGACCACCACACAACGTAGGCATGCGAAGAAGGCGGGAGAAATACCTTACAAACCTTGATTTGGATTGTAAATCTGCGTCTTGATTTCCGTGATAAAGGGCTTTTGGGGGATTTATTTAATTTACTTGAACAGTTAATTTTATTTTGAAGCAACCTTTCTTATTGTTCTCACTTTCAACTCCCGCTTTCTTGCCAAAATGTAAATAAGTTAAGCAGGCGTGTATTCAGATGAGGTAGAAAGAAGTTAGTAAGTATATAAGAGAAGGGGTTCTGGAAGGTGAATTTTTACATCCGTAACAAACTCCTGCACGATGATTTACAAGTTGAATATATTGAGAAATATCTGCAAAAACTTAACGGGAAGTTCTTTGACAAAGGTTTGAATTGCAGTAAAGGAAACTTTAATGCTGTACTGAACTATGTCTGCATTCCTGATCACTACAATATCAGGCCTTTTACGGCTCACAGAATGAGGGATCCCGATTTTGTCACTTAGCCCACTCGTTTTTAAATATGTAAATAACACATTTTCATGCGCACATTTCTTCACTTTTATTTGTTTATTACATGTTTAACAGTATATCCTATGTACATTTCATGTATTTTCCTTCTTTTCTATCTCACCATCCCCATACATGGGATTATTACTCTTGTCTCAGGGGTTTAAGTTACTTTGATGACTGGACTTTTGTCACTATGGCCGATGGGCCCTCTTTTCCTTACCTGCTCCGATTTCCCGGCTGGGAACTAGCTGATAGTTGACACTCTGATTGTCCTTACGGGATTAGATCAATATAGCTTATTAAAACCCAACTGGGCTAATATAAGCATAAGCAATTAGCATTTAAGCATTAACCCTTTGACGACGGGATGGCCATTATAGTGGCCATAGAGTCCTCTCTTTGAAAAGACGGTGTTGTCCACTTTAGTGGCCATTTTCTAGGCTGAAAAGTGGAGTGAAATGTCAAATTTGACTTCCCTAGGGTTTTAACCACTTATCTCTTTCAAAAGTCTTCCTTTTGCGACATAGATGCACCCTTCTGAGAATCCATTAAAGTATACACAAGAATCTTTGTTGCAAATAGGAGGTGATTTCTTAAAGGGGGGAAAGCATTCGGTTCAAGATTCCCTGTCCTTTGGTAGCTTTTACCGCTACCAAAGCCCCGGCCTCAAAAGGTTAAGCAAGGTGAATTTAGAGCATGTTCTGCCTGACGTTGCTATATTTGATTTACTAGCGATTAGATTTCTGTACCGTCGAGTGCCTCTTGCTATTAAGCTTGTTTACGCCGACTTTTCCGAGTCAGAGCCATTCTGCGCGTTAAGTAATCTGTGAAGCTGTTAAGCTAACTTACAAATACCCATCTTCCGAAGCAACTTGATAAATTCCACTATAAATTTTAATATTCCAAAGAGATTTTTGGCTGGACCTAGCGACAACAGAATGCTCCACCAATTGAGTACAAATGCTGACAGTGATATAGCAGGCAATACAGCAGGTGGTAAGTAAGTAAGTTAGGTTAACATACTCTACTTAATTGTAAGTTAATTTAATTTTTTTATTATTTAAGCCCAAAAAAGGTCCGCTTTTGTAATCAAGAGTCTGTGAACATTGCGTTGAAGTTATGAAAGAGTTCTTTACACCCTTCTCTAGACTTTGTCATACTTAGGAATAATCCTCTACATAGTTTTTTTAACGTCTAGTTAGTTTATACTACCTAAGACTACGAAACGTCATAGCTTTTTCTAAAATTTCCAAAGGTACTGATTTCTCCACTCCCACTACTTTCCGTAGTTCATCAGTCGTGGTGGATTGCGCTTAGAAAGAGTTCTTATCAAGAGATCAAAGACAAGGTAGAACGTCAGAAGACTTGGCAGGAATATGTTGAAAAGCTATACATGCAATACCTGTATCAGTCATCACTTTTTCAAGGAACGCAGTGGTACTTTTCGAAGCATGATAACTTCTTGCTTTGATCAATTTTCACTCTCTGAAAGTCATAGGGATAAAGAAATGGGATTTCTTCTGTAAATATCGGATGTAAAACTTTCTCTTGATAGTAAGCTGAGTTGAATTTCACACTTTTTTCCACTGCTGTTATTTTTTATTTCCCATTGCAAGAGTGAAATCACAAACCCATTACTGAAACTTTCTTTGCATTGACGAAACCAGTTTGCACACTTTTTTCTTCTTCGTTTCTGATACTAAGTATACAGCTTTTACTTGCAGTTATTTAGTTAAACAATGCTTCACCGGGGAGGGGGGGCACAATGCATTTCCATTTATCTCCTGGTAAATTGTTTTCATACAAGGTTCTACAAATTCATCTGATTGAGCCACATACCTCGGCAAAAGCTGGCGAACATTATTAGCTTTATTAAGTCCTAAATCTTGGTTTATTATTTTATTTATGATACTAGCAGTTTCGCTGCCAGCCTTCGTCTGGCTTTTAAATGTACCGGAAAAATGGCTGAAGGGAACACCAAACGTTAAATTTACAAACTGCGTAGAATTTCACTCTGCAGAACAACTTCATAAAAAAAGGTTATTACGTATAACAAAATTACAATGAAATAAGCCATATCCCTTAATACAAATATTAATTATCCTAATAAATAAATTAACCAACTTCCCTTTGAAAAATCTTAAGAATTCAAATGGTATAAAGGAGGTTAAGAACTTTGTTTCCTAAAAAAATCGCTCAAAACTTTTCAATATCGTTAAGACAGTGAGTGAAATGAGCAATAAATAACATAAAAGAATACAAAAAACAAAAAATTCTGAAAAGCAAAGTATAATTAATGATATTTTATCTTATATTTTCAAGAGAAAAAAATTACAATGAAATAAGCTATATCCCCTAATACAAATATTAATTATCCTAATAAAAAAATTAACCAACTTTCCGTTGAAGGCAAAACTTTTCAGTATCTTACAAACAGTGAAATAAGCAAAAAATAACATGAAAGCAACTCAAAAAACATAAAATTCCCAGCAAAAATTTACTCTGCAGAACAACTTTATCAAAAAAAAAATCAATAAAAATATATTATATATATATATATATATATAAATGACAATGAAATATGCCAATCTCCTAAAAACAGTGACATAAGAAATACGATGAAAAATTGTTGCCAAACCCATATTTCTAAAAGAATGAAATATTCAAAAGGATGCGATTTCATCAAAAATCTATCAACAACAATAAGACAGGAAAATTGTTGCCAAAATCAAATTTGTAAAGATGTGAGATGTGAGAAGTGTACTCGGAAGCTTCATTTAAAAAATTCTTTAAAAATACAAAATATTATCATTTTTCCAAAATTCTTTTTGTAAAAGCAGTCGCAAGGATAAAAGTTTAACGTGTCCAAAAATCAAAGAAAAATAAACTGTACATTTTTAAAAATAAACTTTTTTAGAAAAAAATCCCGTTGAAAAGGTGTTAAGCTCCCTTTGTTAAATAAATTCGTATTGAATCGATTTATTGAAACAGGAAATTTATTTTAAGTTCGTAAAATAGCTAAGTGCCTACGTTTCACGACGATGTGAAAATGGAGTGTGTAGAGTAAAATCTCGCTTTCGTATAGCCCATTATGTCTCAAAATGACGCGATTTCGTCACAAAACATAAAATAAACAAAATTCGAATTCGAATTTCGAAAAAATCGCTTCGAGGTGCACTGGCTCTTGTCTAGATGCACCTATGTACCAAATTTCGTAGTCGTGGGTCTATTAGCTTACGCGCAGCGCGAACGAAAGACACACACACACAGACAGACTCTTTGTTTTATTATATAGAGAGAAGAGATGATTGCTGCAGAAGTACAGTAAGACCCCGCTTAACGCGGGGGATACGTTCCATCGAAGTAGAGCGTAATGCGAAACAGCGCTAAGCGAGGCTATCTTAACATGTAAATAATAGGGTTAGGGGAAGACGGATAAAAAATGGTTAGGCAATAAATTTAATAATGTTTTTTTAATAAAAATAAAATCAAACATTTATTTCTTACAAAAATAAAAATAATATAATCGCATATACTTTTAAAAACAAATAAAATTCTCAGTCAGATCATTCAGTCTATTCTGGGTTTCCAATTTTCTGCCTTTTTGTCAAGAAGGCATTATGATAGATTGGCTTAATGGCATATTGCGTTCAATTTCGTCGTCAATCCATATAGACAGTCGTTTTTCCATTTCCTCTATAATGTTATTTCTAGAACGGGTAATTCTAGTTGCAGAGCTGGACGTAGTTGCAGTTGCCGATGACAGTATTTTTTCTTTATTCTTAAGAATTGTCCTTATTTTTGAAATTGCCAAAATCAATGCAGCACTAATTTGAGATTGACGTTCACCAGAATCTAATCTTCTAATCACTTGCATTTGAGTTTCCAGTGAAATGCTTTTTCTGGTTGCTTTCTTTTCTTGTTTTTTATTATCACCCATGATAAAAACTAAAGATCATAATATTTGTCACTGTATTAATCGTTATAGTATTATACAAATTTAAACTTACAATAATGTCAACAAATGTTTCAAATGATAAAAATGCGTCCACCAAGCAAGAAACACAACTACACTGTTTCGGATATGTTATTTGGAAACCTAGCGCTGCGTACAATTTCGGAGAATCCCCGGGTTGAAAAAGAGCGCTAAACCGAAACAGCGCTAAACGAAACAGCGTTAAGCGGGGTCTTACTGTATTTAGATTCTGCAGTTGATTTCTGCGTCGGAGGAGTTTCTCTGTTCACCAGTGATTTAACATTAGAAACAGGAAGTCTTTCAGATATTCTTTTGGAGTCTATTTTCTCCCTTCTTCCAGGATGCCTTCGTGCTGTAACAGTTTAGCACATTCGGCACGTATTCGAGATGTCTAGGCTCGAGCCCCGGCGAGGGCATTGCACATTTTTCATGCACTCCTGCTTCAAAATAACTTAATGACTCTACAGTGGCGCCCGAACTAAAAAGTGGTGAATGATGATACTTCACCACCAGGATTTGACGATTGGGTCACCTAATTCCCAGTCGTCAAATCCTTTAAAAGGGGATTTTCTCGGTTCTTCCAGCATGCCTGCGTGGTGTAACGGTAAGCACACTCGGCGCGTATTCGAGACGGCCAAGTTCGAGCACCAGCGAGGGCACTACTCAATTTTTCATGACTCTAGCTTTCCTCCCAAAATAGCCCTAATGACTCTAGAAGTCTTCTTTCCATGCAGAAGTATTGATTGTGGAATTTAGCCTTTCAGATTAATAAATGTTGGTTATTTCGCCCTTAGAAATTTTAATACCATGCATTTCACAACGGTTTTGAATTATGGAATAGAAATATTTCTCTGTCAGCGAGGGCAAAAACATCTTTCAATCTTTATTTATCAGCTTGTTTACATGCAACATTTTCGAAGAAGAATAAATTTAAAATTAGCAGACGATATTTCCCATTTTAAATAATAAGGTGTTGCCAAAAATTTTTATTCCAGAACATCTACTTTTTAAAAAATCTTTATCGAAACCGTTATAATACTACATAGCAATACGTAATACATAGCAATACAGTGATCAAAGCAAAACGCGTTTCAACGAAACCCAGCGGTAGGTATTTCCAACATGTAATGCATAGGTTCTCATCACAGTCGGACCAACCCCGCGGCGGTCGATAAAATTTTAAAAGAAGTCAATGATAATCAAGATCATATTGATTACTAAAAATTACTAATTAAATTGCTAATTAATCGTTTACTGATATAACTGATAAAGTAGTATCGTGTAGTAAGGAGGAAATTGTATAAAATAAATATATATGAAAAACTACACTAAAATTATTAACCAAAAGGAGGTAGTATACCCAGAATTTCCTTTCTAGAAAAAGAGGCAGTTTGCTATTCATTTCGTTTTGACATTTTGCGTCGGTTCACTTTTCACATTGTTGCCACCAAATATTAGAGCCCTGCATTATATTTAAAGAAATTAAATAACGAAGAATCTGCATGAATATACGTATGTTTCTCGCCCTGTGAAAAAACAACGGCACCTAGAGACATCGAATTTTGAAGAACGTACTCCTCCATTCGAATATTAACATATCGAAGCCCAAATTTGGACTTTGTTTTATTATCTATTTAATATTTTGTCAAACATTAAAGAACTTTTGATTAACAAACTCGACGATTCCAAACCGAGCCATGGCAACACTATATGGGAGGGGGGGAAACATTTTTATCTCCAGGGCGCGAGACTGTGTATCGAAAATTCAACAAATATGCTATTTTAAAATTCTTTTCTGATATCACTGCTGTATTGAATTTTATGGTTTAAGTGCAAAGAACATGATATTTAATAAGGCAGCAGAGAAAACATTAAAAAACGGCCCTTTCGGCATAATATAAAATCTGAATTTTTCAGGTTTTTATTTTTACTTCTTTGTAAGAAGTAAAAAGGAAGTATTGTAATCGCGAAAAACTTTGGGTATCATATTTCGACGAAAATATCCATTTTGACCGCTTTCCAATGCATTTCAACGATGTTTTTTGCCTGACATCTGTACGCAAGGGCAGAATAAAGGATTGTTTTCCTCAAAAAAACAAATTATAAAACTGATTTAAAATGGATTCAAAAGAGATTTTTTTTTTCGTCGCGTCTGTAGCTTCAGAACGTTGAAATTTTGTATATAGGACTGGTATAACCTGTAGTTGTGCACCTCCTGTTTGGTTGCTATCGGTCGCACCAAAAGTATATATATATATGTGTGTGTGTGTGTAATAAAAATATACTCAGGTGTAGATTTCGAATCCTATCGACTAAATTGTGATAAAAAAAAACTCAAGTGTCCATCCATAATGACTAGAATTGGAGGCTAAGGCAGGTTCAAGCTTCATTTTTACCTCCTTGTACAAAGTAAAAAGGAATTATTGTAATCGTGAAAAGTTTCAGACAGCATATTTCAACGAAAATATCCATTTTGACCGCTATCGAATGCAACTAAACGATGTTTTTGCGTGATATCTGTACGTAAGGACAGAATAAAAGACTCGTTTCCTCCAAAAAAATTATAAAACTGCTTTAAAATGAATTCTGAAGAGAATTTTTTGTGGCGTCTGTACGAACGTATGTACGTACGTATCTCGCATAACTCAAAAACGAGTAGCCTCAGAACGTTGAAATTTTGTATACAGGTCTCCTATAACATGTAGATGTGCACCTCGTATTTTGGTTGCCATCGGCCGCACCAAACGTTTATAAATATATTTATATATATATCCACTCTGTTACCCGGCTCAGTGATCTCAGTTTCTTTACTCTTATATGTTTGTAAATTGTACATTTTTTGCTTTAAAAATGATTAAATTATGTTGTTCTTATCTTCCGATTAAGGTTGTTATGCCTTCAATAAATCTGTATGCAATATTTTTAGAATTATCAACAATTTTAAAGTTGTATAAGTGCCGATAAGCTTTTTTTTTATGGCGGCCACTGATTGTTTACATTTAAAACAGTAGACTAGTAGATTTGTTGCCAATCTAGAGAAACTTAGCTTCGCAACAACAAAGATAACGCCTTCATTTATTATTGCGAATTAAATCATGCTTAAACCTTTCTGGAATTTTTTCGAGGAAATAAGTGTTTAAGATTTACTTCGTAATTTTTAATATAGATATTTTGAGTTTTTATGTATTTTTCCCTTCTCGCGAAGTGGGAACTGAATTAATTGAATGAGAAATACTCAATCGTCTGTGAAAAACTGTTTCTTTTTTGTTTTGTATGCTTAATTTCTTTTATAGATCGTTCTAGCTTTATTATAGTATTATGTGGCAGCAATTAGATAATTCTTCAAATGATATAAATTTTGTGCATTCTGAGTTATGATATGAACGAAATATAATACTGTTAAGTGAACGTAGCGCCAGAATGTCGCTATGGTAAACAAATAGAGTGAATTTTAAAGAATGCATTTATTCTATTGTGGTTTTTGCGCTGTCGGCGAAGAAGATTTAATTCAATCCAATAAGTTTAAATGAAATGCAAGAAAAAATGCGTATAATTTAATATTCCGTACAAGGAAGTCATGTGGTGTACACATCAGATTTTTTTATTTCAGAATACATGTTGCGGGCACAAACAAGTTGGCACATTAAATGTGCCTATCCCAAAAAGTTTACATTTTAGATAAATTTGCAGTAAGAAAGAAACAGGCTGTCGTCCACCTAAGCCAAAGAAAGCGTAAGAAGCAAGTACGTTGTGCTCAGGGTAAAATCTTAATTCAGACTGCGTTAATTTCGGTTCTCAAGGCATTTTGATTGGATAGTTAATATTGCGGTAAAATTACTATTGGCTGTTTGAGTTTTAGTTCCATTGACATCACCAGAATTATGTAAGAGTCATATGGCATGGATTAATCTAGAAATGACCCAGTGCAGAGAGAGGTTACTATTTTTGAAATTGAGAAGGGAAATTTACGTTGCTAATTTACACATATTCCTTCTTTCTCTTACCTATTGTACACCTACTGTATTACTCGGCTCAGTGAGCTCAATTTTTGTATTCTTATATGTTGGTAAATTGTCTATTTTTTGCTTTGAAAATGATTGAATTATGTTGTTCTTATCTTCCAGTTAAGTTTTTTATGCCTTTAGTTAATCTGTATGCAATAGTTGTAAAATTGTCAACAATTTAAAAGTTTTTTAAGTGCGGCTAAGTCTATTTTTTTAACCAAAGCAGCCATATTTGTTTACATTTGAAACTTAGCAGAGTAGTGAATGACGTCTTTCTGCACCTTCAATGTCTTTTTGCCTAGTTGACCAAAAGAAAACTTTTAGTTTTGTGCACAGAAAAATCTGCCTTCTTGCTTGCGGGCCAAATTGTTTGTCTTTGCGTAGAAACTGTAATTTTAATTGTAAAAATTGTCTTTTTATCTGTTTTAGCTGTATTTGGTGTTTTATGTTTTTCTATGTCTTTCAATTTTTAATGAGGATATTTTGAGCTTTTATGTATTTTTGTTTTGCCGCGAAGTGAGAACTGAACTCATTGAATGAGAAATATATCTCTAATGAAATTCGAGGCAATATTTTTAAATGAAATGCAGGAAAATATTTGCATAATTTAATATTCCGTACAAGGAAGTCATGTGGTCTATACATCAGATTTTTTGTTCATGCATTAATTTTATTGATTAAAATTTCCTTTATTAATTAAAATTACTTCAAATAAAATATCGAAAAATTACGTTCTCTTCAATATCGTGTAGATCTTCCATCTGATATATCTAGGAGTATCTATAATGCAATTTACTGATTTTTGGATTTCAAAAGTAGAACAGTCACTGATGTGATTTTTAAAATGGCAGTTATTGAAAACATAAGTTTTAAAGATAAATAAAATAAGATTAATCTGTAAACATTAAATACATCGAAAAATAAAAGTGATAGCGCCCACCAGCATTCGAGCGGTAAAGTCGCTAAACACTGGTAATCCGATGCCAGATTCGAATCACGCAAACGGGCTGGCTGCATACCCGTTTTGGTGATTTTTCCTATCTGTAACATGTATACGAAACAGTTTCCCTTTAGAAAGTTCTCCAAGAACTCCTCCCCTTATGCTGATAGCTCTCGAGAGTTTTGCGGTAAAAAAATGTACACCTATTCTGAAATGGCAGTTTTTTATTTTGATCATTTGATCACACATTCTTCCTAATTTTGACGACAAATACATATAAATATACGTATATATACGTATATTCATATTGGATGTACGTATGATATGTATATATATATACTATTCTTTCGTGTGTATGTATATGAGATAAATGTATAAATCAAAATTATAACTTAAATTATGAATAGCTCCTAAGCTGGCAAGTGGATTTTCATATTTTGTTTTCATTAGGTTTGGTTAGTTTAATTACGACAAAGCACTCGAGGCCTTCATGGAGAACTTTCTAAGGGACCTGGCTCGTATGCACGTTACACATGAAGAATACCACGAAAACGCCCGTGAAACTATCCCGTTCGTCGGGATTCGAACCGGGAACGAACTACCAGTGTTCTTCAATTTCACCGATCGGCTGTTGATGGATCTGTTTTCATTACGTGGCAGCTTAAACTTTCTGCCTAAACCGGTAAATGGACTGTGACTTTTCAAGTATACAATTGCTAAGTACTGTTTTAACATTTTATTCTAGATTCTAAATATTATAAATTTTATTATATGATATATTACATATTATTCTGAATTTCATTTTCTATATTATAAGTATTATTTTAAATTGTCATATGATATATTCTATTTTTTTAAATTTTTTCCAAGTTTGGAAAATTCCAAATTTTATTATATGACATATTATGTATTATTCTATATTTTCTGTTTTTTCCTATATTAAGTATTATTCTAAATTTAGCATATGATATATGGTATGCTAGCCTAATGTAATATTTTGTTAGGTTTCGCCCCTTTACCAAAGGTACAAAGTTTTCGGGATCTGGTCTCATCCAGCGGGCTATTAATTGATTCACCCACTACACAGTAACCCTTTTAGTGACCCTTTTTCTAGTGTTCTTCTTTTCCTTCTTATAATCTTTCTCCCTTTTTAGTTCTCCTCTCTTAATAATAAACTTCTAAACCTGTCTCTAAAGAACTATCATCCGAGAAACACCGATAAAGAAGACATATATTAAAACGTGTCAGAGGAAAAAAATTAATCTATTCCATTTCTAAGCATGCAAACTGCATTTCTTTGATATTTAGGTCGAATGAAAGATTAGCATTTTAACTAATTTCATATTTTTTTTTTTTTTTCCATTTCGTCTTATTTTCTCGCTTTAGATGTATGTCCTCTAAATTAAAAACTTAAGAAATTTACAGGGTTTTTTTTTTTTTTGAAATGCTGCATTTCATCAGATGAAATGGGCATTCATCCCTGTACGAAAGAAAGAAACGTAAATTTAAGGTTTCTGCAACGTGTGCAACAAATTAATTTACGTATATAATTTCAAAATTTAACACAAATCTAAACATTTCAGATTATAAAAATTTGATCCAGAAATTGCAATATGTTTACTTTCACAAAAATATTGCTAGAAATTTCGTACATAGATAGATCATTTTAATGAAATTACATGTAAAATTGTTGTATTTTAAAGTTGACAGAAATGATACTGTGCCGGAAAAACAGGAATACAGTCCTATTTAACAATGAGTAAATGGCTACTGAGTAAACGGTTTTGGCGACTCATTTTGTTGCCAAAATTGGCGAGAAATAACCAAAAGTCGCCAAACCAAATTCTGTTCAAAATAATGGAATTTGCATTCGTACAGAAATATTTCATGACTAAAAAAATTAGCTGTGGAACATCTCTGTTATTTTATTTTAATATTATTAGTTATAGAATAGTTATAGGTAGTTATAGGATAGGAAAAATAACAAGAGTTGGTGTGCATAATGCAGTTTTTTGAGCTCCGAAACAGATTGCCTGAACTGAAATATTATGAAAAAATAGATAAAATCTATAGGCCTTTCTGATTTTGTATTAATCTCAAAGATGCGGTTTTTTTTTTAATTTATTTATTTTTTTTTTATTATTTTTTATTTTTTATTTATTTATTTATTTTTTCATTTATACGCACATACACGTTTCGAGAGCATTTGCTCTAAAATATTTAAAAACAAATTAAACAAGGCATATTAATGTATTAAATGAAAGTTAAATGTATTGATAACACGTCGTGTTTTTAAATAAATATTAAAACTTTTGTACATTATGATTTTCTGTTTAAATTGAGACAGAAATAAAATTAATTTTGTAGTCGTAAGTAATAAAAACAATTTCTATACCTGTTACCTGTAAAATTTGCATTTTAAATTCTTGTTCCATAGTCTTTTCAGATTTCACCTCAATCGATATGTTTAATACTGACGTCGATATCATACTTATACTGAACTTGTTTTCAATTCTTCTACACACATAAAGATCTAGTTAGTCTCATATATATTTCTTAATTACAAACTATACTTTTCTACTTCATTAGTAAAGACATTTCTGTTTGTTAACTTTGGCAACAGTAGTTCAGTTTAACCTATTTAGTTCATACCTTAACCTATTTAGTTCATTCGTATTCATTTCATTTGTCATTTCAATGATTATTAAATATAAAACGAAAAATGTCATTTTTTACTTCCTTGTGCGAAGTAAAAAGGAAGTATTGTAATCGCGAAAAATTTCACGTATCATATTTCAACGAAAATATCCATTTTGACATTCGCGTGACATCTGTACGTAAGGACAGAATAAAAGACTCATTTTCCCCAAACAAGTTATAAAACTGATTTAAAATTATCTCCAAACATAATTTTTCCCCATCCCGACGCCTGTGCGTACGTACATCTCGCATAACTCAAAAACGAGTAGCCTCAGAACGTTGAAATTTTGTATATAGGACTGCTATAACATGTAGATGTGCACCTCCCATTTTGATTGCAATCGGTTGCACCAAAATTATGTAAATATATGTATATATATATATATATATATATATATCCACTTTGTGACTCGGCTCAGTGATCTCCGTTTCTTTATTCTTATATGTTCGTTAATTGAGCATTTTTTGCTTTACAAATGATTAAATTTTTGCTTTACAAATGATTAAATTACAAATGATTGTTCTTACCTTTCGGTTAAGGTTTTTAAGCATTTAGTAAATCTGCATATAATATTTTAGAATTTTCAACAATTTCAAAGTTGTTTAAGTGCGGCTAAGCCTAATTATTCTTGTCATGGGGGCCATATTTGTTTACATTTGAAACTTAACAGAACAGTGGATTTGTTGCCAAAACTAAGCTTCGCAACAATAAAGATAACGCCTTCTTTTATTTTTGCGAATTAAAACATGCTTCATCCATTCTGGAATTTATTCGTGAAAATTAGTGTTTAAGACGTATTTCGTAACTTTTAATATAGATATTTTGGGATTTTATGTATTTTTGCCTTGTCGCGAAGTGAGAACTGAATGAATTGAATGAAAAATACTAAATCATCTGTGAAAACTTTTTTTTTTCGCGAAGTGAGAACTGAATGAATTGAATGAAAAATACTAAATCATCTGTGAAAACTTTTTTTTCGCTTAATTTTTTATACATCGTTTTAGATTTATTATAATATTTGAATAGAACATGTGGCAACGCATCCTGTGTTATAAAATGAATTAAATCTAACGTTGTTAAGTGAATCTAGCGCCAAAGTGTCGCTACGGTAGACAAATAAAGTGACAATTTTATATAGTGCATTTATTCTATTGTAGTTTATGCGCTATCGACGAAGCAGATTTAATTCAATTTAATAAGTTTAATTCAAATGTAAGAAAAAAGTGCGTATAATTTAGTATTCCGTAAAAAGAAGTCATGTGGTGTAAACATCAGATTTTTTTGTACAGAAATATGTAGACAATCTAGTCCATAAAACAGACACAACAATGTATGAACAACACTTACAGAATGGAGTTTCTACAATTATGATCAGCAGCGTTATGATCTAAAAAATATCGCAATCAACTCGCAACAAATATGTTTAACGTAATCATTAAGCATATACTTAGAATTCTGTATTCATAAAATTTCGCACTACGGCATGTGTCTTATGTAGCACATTAAATAGTCATCGGCTAATCTTTGGAATATGGTAACAGGTAGTTTGGAGACATTTTGGTAAGGCGATAAAGGTTACTAGCTAGGACTTTAGCAATAATCTGAGAAGTACACAGTTGGAATCATAGATTATTTTGTCTCAGAGAAATGAGAGATCATGAAACATGTAATGTGACATTTTCCGGAAAATTCCGATCGTGATTTTAGCTAATAAGGACTTAGAAACAATTTCGCTGCTAAAGTGCAGAATCGCCCACTTATTTCTTTGGCGCTTTTGACAAGAGTAAGAAGAATTGGATTTTTGTCAATTTTCTTTGACTTTTAAAGTGAAAATAGGTCGATGTGTACATGGATAAAGTCAAGAGTGTGCGCAATGCCATTTTTGTGCAATTCTGGGATTTTTTTAAAGTGAAAATAGGTCGACGTGTACATCGTATGTACAATTCTTAAAAACGCGGCAAGCAGTGGGCGATTCTGCACTTTCTCCCAATTTCGTACCTTATCTTCGTCATGATTAAGCATTTTTGTTCCATAAAAGTTCTAATATAAGCGTAATTCGGCTAGCAGATTGTTGGAAAAAATGTTGGGGGAGGGAATGCTTTTACTTCGTGAAAACAAAATGGCATCCAAAAAAAAAAAAACTAGCAGGTTGCTGTAGCAGGGTTGGTCGCCAAATTTTCGCCAGAAAATTGCCAAGATCCGAAGATTCACCTAGTCATCTTTTATACATCCACATTTCTTGGAAAACAGTTTATTAATCAACAGTTATTATGTTATTGATTAATAAATTGTTCTGTTATTACAGTAAACACTTGGTTGGCAAAAACTGAAGTTACATTCAGCGGCAAACGTACAGTTTTCGAGGCCTAGGAAAAAATCCTCCTCCCCCCCTATTAGAATAATCATAATAATCACCGTATAATATCATCAACACAAATATATAATTAACATTTATTTAATTGAAGTTAAATAATTAAAATGAGACACAAAAAAAATCTTAATACTAACGGAAAAAAAAATTAACATTTAGCAGACAAATATTATTTTCTCCCTCCTTTCTGCATGCCTTCGTGGTGTAACGGTAGCACACTCGGCGCGTATTCGAGAGGTCCTGGTTCGAGTCTCCGCGAGGGCATTGCTCATTTTTCAAATCAAAACAACTAATCACTCTACAGTGGCGTCCAAACTAAAAAGGTGGTGGATAATGATTCTTCACCACCAGGATTTGGCAATTGGGTCCCCGAATCCCCATTCACCCTTTAAACGGAGGAGTATATAAGGCATTTTCTCCCTCCTTTCTGCATGCCTTCGTGGTATAACAGTAGCACACTCGGCGCGTATTCCAGAGGTCCTAGTTCGAGGGAGCTAATGTCTCGGCAAAGTTTAATAATTTGTCATTTATGAAGATTTTTAAGAAATTTTAACTTTTTGCCAATAAAAAACCTTAACCTATTTTTGCGAGCTGTGACCTCTGAAAATTTTTTTACAGATTCATTAAAATTAAATTAGCTACTGCATTTTGAATAAAAAGGACTGCCAAACCCCTAAGTCTTATTAGATAGCCAGCTCTTAGTCAACTTCAACACCGGCAAGCTTCTTTCGCAAGAAGCAACTGAAACGCATATGTTTAAACAAGCCTCTAGTGTTAGATAAAAGTTAGGAACTTATTCTTGGAAATCCATTTCCGCAATAAACTTTAAAACTTTTAATGCAGATCATTTTTTTAGCCTCGTCTTCCCTTTTTTTTAAAAAAAGCCCAAAGTGCATATTAACTTAAAAGGGCTATTAATTTCGTTTTGGCATTTTGCGTTGAAAACTTTAGATGTCCGTTTCACTTCTCAAATTGTTGCCAACAAATATTATCGCCCTGTATTATATTTAAAGAAATTAAATAATGAAGAATCTGCATGAATGTATGTATGTATGTTTCTCGCATTGTGATAAAACAACGGTTACTTAGAGCCATCCAATTCTGAATAACGTAATCCTCTACCGAATCGGGCATCTGGAAACCCTAATTTGGAATTAATTGTTATTGATTTCATATTTTGTAACACTTTAACGAATTTTTGTTTAACAATCTCAAACAAAAATTATGTGGTGGGTGGGAATTATCTCCATTGCAAAAATTCTCTCTCTCCCTATCGGAAATTCTAAAAATAGACTCATCTTAAAATTATTGTGCGATATTGCTGTTGAACTGAATTTTACGATTTGAGTACGTAGAACATGATATTTAATAAATAAAGGTAACACACAAAACGTTAAAAAAAACGCCCCTTTGGACGTAATTAAAAATCTGAAACCTTTCAGTTCCCTCCTCCCTAAATATAAATTCATATGCTTAAAAAGTGAAGGTTCTTCGGAGAGAAGATCAGAGGCCGGGGTTAGTCCGCACCCCCCCTTTTTTTGGTATGCTCAGGACTGTGTGTGTAGTATACCTATTAGTACAAAATACATAGCCCCTACGAACTATGACTAACATTTACAGAATGCATTTACTACAATTATGACCGGCTGTGCTATGATCTTTTAAATATCGCTATCAGTTCTAATATGTTTAACGATAAAATTAATTAATTTAAATATATATACTTAGTAATCTATAAAGTTTAATACTGCGGCATGTGTGTCATGCAGCAAATGTAAAAAAAAAAAAAAAAAAAAAAAAGTGTACGTTTAAAAACATTTCAAACGTTCACATGTTTTGCATACCCTTATTACAAAAAAATATCTGATTCTCAAAAACTCAGTTCCCTTACAAAATTATATGATTTCAATCCTCATAGCAGTAACAATATATATATATATATATATATATATATCACTATAAAAAATGCTAATTTTATGCAGGCAATTTACTTTTTATTTTTATTAACAGTACTGAAAATATATTAACTTTATTACAGATTATTATTTGCAACATCACTATTATATTACAGTATTAGAGACTAATAATATATAAATCATATTTTAATAAATGACGTTAATAATTATGTAATAATACGTTCACTGGAGAAAAAAATAATATTACAAATTACAGTACATAAATAGAAGAAATTTATAGTATTTTATTACATTAATGATTAAAAATTTTCGAAATTTTTAATCATTAATGTAATAAAATACTATAAAATACTGAAAAACCACTTTGCCAAGATCTACTAAACGAATCGCGTTATATCGGGATCCAATTATACGTGGACACCTAGTACATTTTTCTCCAAAATGTGCATATTAAGCGCGTTTAGTTCTAGTTTATTTATGTGAGCCTTATATATTTAAATATAAGAAGAAAAAACATATTTTTCTTCCAAAGAAATTTGTAAACAAACTGTAACCACGCCCATCAAACAAGTACACGCATTTCCTTACAACCGACACAATTAAAGAATAACTAATTATATCCACACTCAAAAGATTACTTCTACATCTTTTTAAACAATAATATTAAGCACTCGAAGAAATTACGACGAGAAAACAACAACGCGAACATGTGTGCACGACTGTTCGTTGCACTGAACATAAGTCGACCGCCATTAAAACAAGCAAGTAAGGATGGGCCGGTTAAAAAAAATCTTTTTAAAACTCTTTAATATCAATCGGTACTTACCTATAGGAAGAAGATATAGGATATATACAACGGTACACAGCACAAAAGAAAGTACATTTCGCATGGTGCCCGCGGGGTGACTAGACAACGCTGCAGTTTTTTTTAAAAGTTCTCGCGTACTTGTTGCCACAGCGACGGGTACACACGCTCTCACGTAGGCTTCTATTCCGTTGCGTCACGTGAAAGAGGGGGTCGTCCACTTATTACGGACACGTCATTCATTCGCGCATTTTCATTTTGAAAAAGAACTAAAAAACCGAAGAAATTAAATTAACGGATAAATTCGACATATATAAAGAACAGAGCTTCACACATCAAGATTGTTCGGATACACATATGCATTTAAGGGGAAACCCAAAATCTTCAAAAAATTGTGATTTCGGATTTTTGCATTTTCAAATTCTCTACACTTTTATCTTTCTAAAAATACCATTCTTTAATCTCTATGAAAAGTAGAACTGTAAAAAAATCGAGTTTTAATATGTCATCTACTGCTTTGATCAATGAGGATTTTGACACAAAAACGCGTTTTTCTGCAAACAAGATTTTTTTTATACTCGATGTACCTTTTCTCAGGAACTACTGCTCACAAATATCTAAACTTTTTATGGCTTATTTATTAGGTTCCCTAATATTTACTGAAATGAGTTTTTTGTAATAAACTTAGAAAAAAAAATTTAATTTTTTTTGTATGAGAAAAGTGCTAAAATTTACTATGCTTAACAAAATATTCTGTAATTTACTAAAAATAAAATTCAAAATGTTTCAGAAGCTCATTTCAGTATAATCAGATAGGTATACTTTAATTACAGAAAAAATTTCAAGCTTGTATCTACAGCAGATTTTGAGAAAAGGTACATCGAAAATGGCCAATTTAACATTGTCGGTATATGGGTTTCTGATACCCCTTAAAGTTATACTTATTATTTAAAGTTATATAATTTCAGGAATGTTCAAAGCAGTCAGTCTCCTCTGACATCATTGCACTTCTGTAGGCGAATTTTCCGAAGATTAAATGCTTCAAGTCATTCATTTCTTGGTGTGGTGTGGTGTATTTAATTATGGCAAAGCACACTAAGGCTATCTGCCTAAGAGAAGGGATGCCTTTCGTGGAGGACTTTCTAAGGGAAACTGGCTCGTATACACGTTACACATGGGGAAAACCACGAAAGCGCCCATGCAGCCAGCCCGTTCGCGATATTCGAACCTCGGACCGAACTACCAGTGTTCAGCGACTTTACCGCTTGGCCGCTGGTGGGCCTTTCATTTCTTGGAATCGATAGAAAAAAAAAATTGCGTTTATAACCTTATCAATTTCATCTTCCGAATAAAAACGACGTCCATATTAAGTCCTTTTTTAGATTAAAAAATAGTCAAAAGTCACAGATAACTAAATCAGGTGAATAGGGTGGATGTTCTCTATCCCTGCGATGCATTTTTGTTCAAGACAGTTCACATTTTCAGATCGAATTGTATTTTTTTTTTTTTTTTTTTTTTTTTTTTTTTTCAACTTATCGTTTACGCGTGTCTCAAAATTTTCAGAGAGACATATTTGAAAAATGCGGATAATTACTTCGCCGTATTATTGTTATTCTTTTGTTATATATTGTTATTCTTTTGTTTCAATAAAAGCGCGTTTGGTATAAATCGACAGTGCTGAATTAGATCTTTCATTCATGTTCAATATTCTAAAGTGGGTTACTGAACTGAACGTTAAGTTAATCGCTTAAAAAATCATTTCTTCATCCTTTTTACTATTTCTTCTTCGCTATTATCATTCTATATTATTTTAATCATTTTATCTGGAATTCTTAGCAATGCCACTGAAGCAAATGTTACTTTATGTATCAGATGCATAAATAAAATAAGCTTTTATCTCAAAACGGATGCAAAATTTCTAACTCTGCGTTTTGTGTGCATTATCGTCTGCATCAAAATTAGAATTATGTTACATTAAAATGATGATAAGATGATATTGTGTTGAAATTTTTAAACAGCATACCAGACTGCTAGATCTTTCTACATATTTTGCCTTATTTTAATATTTTTATATGTATATCGCTTTATGTCCCGGCAAGAAATGCAGAAATAAATGCTAGATCTTTTTAAACTAAAATTCTTTCCAAATCGAGTTTTAATTTATTCAAAGCAAATATTTAGCTTTAAAATTTAACGAAAACAGATATTACTTAAGAAGATATTTTGCATAATTTCTGTAGTTCTAAACTTTTTATATTTAATTCTTTTTACTTCCTTGTACGAAGTAAAAAGGAAGTATTGTAATCGCGAAAAGTTTCAGGCAGCATATTTTAACGAAAATATCCATTTTGACCGCTATCGAATGCAATTTAACGATGTTTTTGCGTGATATCTGTACGTAAGGACAGAATGAAATACTCTTTTCCTTCAAAAAAATTATCAAACTGCTTTAAAAATAATTCTGAAGAGAATTTTTCGTAGCGTCCGTACGAACGTATGTATGTATGTACCTATCTCGCATAACTCAAAAACGAGTAGCCTCAGAACGTTGAAATGTTGTATATAGGACTGCTATAACATGTAGATGTGCACCTCGTATTTTGGTTGCCATCGGCCGCACCAAACGTTTATAAATATATTTATATATATATATCCACTCTGTTACCCGGCTCAGTGATCTCAGTTTCTTTACTCTTATATGTTTGTAAACTGTACATTTTTTGCTTTAAAAATGATTGCATTATGTTGTTTTTATCTCCCGGTTAAGATTTTTATGCTTTTAGTACATCTGTGTGCAATATTTTTAGAATTATCAACAATTTTAAAGTTGTCTAAGTGCCGCTAAGCCTTTTTTTTTTTATGGCGGCCATTGATTGTTTACATTTGAAACAGCAGACTAGTGGATTTGTTGCCAATCTAGAGAAACTTAGCTTCGCAACAACAAAGATAACGCATTCATTTATTTTTGCCAATTAAATCATGCTTAATTCTTTCAGGAATTTTTTCGAGAAAATAAGTGTTTAAGATTTACTTCGTAATTTTTAATATAGATATTTTGAGTTTGTATTTTTGCCTTCTCGCGAAGTGAGAACTGAATTAGTTAAAATACTCAATCGTCTGTGAAGAAATGTTTCTTTTTTGTTTTGTTTGCTTAATTTCTTTTATACATCATTCTAGCTTTATACTCATATATAGTATTTGAATAGAACATGTGGCAATGATTAGATAATTCTATTCTTTAAATGATATAAATTTTGTGCATTATGAGTTATAATATGAACGAAATATATAAGTTAACTGTTATATAATTATTGGATTATATAACAGTTAACTTAGTTTCCGTTATATAATTATTATATAAGTTAACTGTTATATAATTATTAATACTGTTAAGTGAATCTAGCGCCAGAGTGTCGCTATGGTAAACAAATACTAGAGTGAATTTTAAAGAATGCATTTATTCTGTTGTGGTTTATGCGCTGTCGGCGAAGTAGATTTAATTCAATCCAATAAGTTTAAATGAAATGCAAGAAAAAATGCGGATAATTTAATATTCCAATACAAGGAAGTCATGTGGTGTACACATCAGATTTTTTTATAAATTTTTCTTTTAAGCAATATACTGTGCTTGAAAGTCTCCAGATTCCAGCTATTTTAATCTAAATTTAAGTAATATTTATTCTGTGCCAAATATGTATTTTAATACAAAAGAATGGAATTTAGTTTTTTGTTTATCGTATTTTGTTTCTTAATTATCAGGGCTTAATTTCTAAAATTAGAAGTGCCGAAGCTCAAATGGGAGATCTTCTGGTAACATGAATAAAAATAAATAAATAAAATGATGAATATTTAATAATGAAAATAAAATAAAATGTAATGATATAAATAAAGAATTTATAAATTAAGTTATATTAATGATAAATAGTTAAATAATAAACTGAAATATCAAATCATATCTTATTTCGGACTCCGGCTGGAATTTCATTCGAAGTACTAGTACCGGAGCAGAGCTCCGAGTAAGCTCCGGCTGAATTTAAGTCCAAACAAAGGTAAAAAAATTGGTAAAAGATAAAAAATATTAAAAATTTTTATTTCGTTAAAGCAAAAAAAAAAAAAAAAAAAAAAAAAAAAAAACCATATTTTTCCCTACAAAACTAAAACTATGAAAAAAATTTATCTGCTGAAATACACATTCCACTTTTATTGATTTAAACCCTGCAACTTAATGCATAATTTTATTTCTGTACTAAAATTTAACGTAATTCATTTAGATTATAATAATAGTTATATTTCCTTGATTTTTTTCTTAGAGCTTTTAATCTGAAATATTATTGGTCATACATATGAAATTGTCTTTCCTTAAAGGGGTGGCTAAAATAATTCAGATATTCTTTACACATTCGTGATATTTGGCCTATCAACGGTCGAATGGGAAAACCGCTGAAGAGTAGTAATAATTTGTCTTGGACTCACATCCGGTGAACAGACTATTTTGGATGAAAGTTTTTGCGATTTTCCCATGGACAATCTCGAATAACATCTAATTTCTTTCTGAAAGTCCTCCATGAAAGCCTCTCTTCTCTTTCCTTCTGTCTCCTCTTTAAAGTAAAATGATCCTTCTTTCTGTTAGTCCCATTGCTCTAAAATGACCTCAAATGAATATTAGCTTTATCTGAACGCAATTTTTTTTTCGTCCTCCCGCCATGGAGAACAAAAATAACGCAAATTAAAATATAATACCAATAATTAAGACACAATAACACGCCGAACAAATACTAATTCAGAAATCAAACAACAAAAATCAGCGTGATATTTTCAAATTTTCACAGGACTAGTTTCGATAGTTTTACCGAACCACCATCATCAGCTGCAAAAGCGCAAATGAACGAGATAAGATATAATGATCAGATAAGATAAGAAAACCTGGACAGAAAATAAGCTACGGGCGCCATCTGTTGATGAAACCAGAACTAAAACATAATTTCTTTAAAGGCTGAAGGCAAAGATGGATTGGAATTAGGATCGTTAACTAGAACAGAAAGTTCTTTTGAATGTGAAATGCCTCTAGAAAATCCAGTTCTCCAATGGAAGATGTTTTTTGAATAATTTTGGAAGCAGAAAAATTTGAAAGTGTGATTTTCGGACCAACAATGCTGGGTAACTAAAGACTTCTGTTTCCTTTTTTCTAATCTTCTTCGCTGATTTTTGTTGTTTGACTTCTGAATTATAATACCAATAGCTTAAAATTTAGTTACTGAGTTTAGAATGCAGACAATTGGTACATTAATTGGTAAATTGATGCGTACTGTTTCAGATCCAGTCCAAGAGTTAATAAGTGCGAAGTTTGATTCCATTTATTTAATCACTCAAGGTCTATCTGCCTAAGGGAGGGTTGCCTTCGTGAAGGACTTTCTAAGAAAAACTCTCTCGTAAGGGGAAAACCACGAAACGCCCGTGCAGCCAGTCCATTCGCCTGGATTCGAACCCTGTATCGAACTACCCAGTGTTTAGTGACTTTACCGCTAGGCCTGTGCGAGCGCGAAATTGCTTGTAATTACAGGTAGCCGTTTCGGAATATTTTAGTATATATATTGTTGCGTGCGTACGGATTCGTTACTAAATGAATGCACAAGTCCGATGAAAAATGAACAAAAATTTATTATTATCACAACAAAAATGCTTAAATTTTCTCAAATTATCACGCAGTATTACAATATCTCACAGTAGTTTTCTTTTAACTACTCAAATGTCCAATAGAACGTAATTCAAAACAGCTAAAGAACGCTAATCCGCGAATTCGCTACAATCAACAAGAGCAGTTTTCTAAACAACAACAAACTAAGCAACTAACTACGAACTGAGATGTTTTCCTCCTTTTATGACATTTTAAAATCACGTGCTAGAATTTTCCAGTACTTTCTCGAAATGAAAAAGAGTTATTTATTTATTTAATGCACGCGCTCTTGTATTTTTAATTTTTCCGGCTTAGCTTTCTTTTAATATTCGTCACGCGCTGCACTGCGCGAGAAATAAAACCATTTAATTTATAATTGAACTAACATTAGCTTTTTAAATACCAAATTCGTAACACTGCCCCCTTCCCAAGGACTGCACGTCCCGGGCAGTACAATCCCTGGACAGGAAGCTAAACTTACAACTGTGGCATGAACATTACATTACAATATCAAACAACATGAACAATAAATGCAATAACTAACTTAAACAAATCAAAGGCTATTAAATACTAAATACAAAACAAATACTAAATACGAATCAAATACTAAATGCAATCAAATACTAAATACACATTTATAAACAAAAAGGACCATGGTCTGATACTATTTACAATTATTTACATTAGGTACTATGGCCATAGTAATAAGATAACCTGTCGTAAGAGTTCGAAGACTCACGGATCCGAACCACGACGTCATTCGTGTTCAGCACTGTATATGGACCATCCGAAGGTGACTGTAATTTAGGACTCAGTCCTTTTCGTTGAATTGGGTTCCACAACCACACCTTGTCTCCTTTGTTGGATCTCTGTCTAGTAGCTCTTGTGTCGCATCTGATCTTCATTTTCTCCGTCGCCAAGTTGACTCGCTTTCGTGCAGAACGGTGCATCCCCTCAAACCGGGCCTGGGCATCTTGGATGTGTTCCTCAGGCGATGAAGGCGCATCCGTAGGGCGACTAAACAGGCTGTCACAAGGCAGACGAAGGTCTCGACCGAAGAGCTTCTGGGATGGAGAATAGCTGGTAGTCTTGAGTTTCTTTTCGACCCTAGTATGATTTCGGCAGCTTCCCGAGCTCGATCTTTCGGACAAGACGTCGACATTTCCAGGCGAGGATCCCTTTTGAGGATGGATAGTCATGCCATCAGATGCTGAAAGCAGCTTGTTGTTTTTGAAGTCTAAGGGAAAATTGTATTTCCTTAAAAAGTCCAATCCGAGTATGCATGGATCTGTAATATCCGCCACATATGCCGTGTGATGGTAGGCGGCACTTCCAAACGTGATGTTCACGTTTAACTTCCCAGTTATGTCGATCTTATCTCCAGACGCAGTCTGAAGGGTAACACAGGATGGCGTCCAAATAAATTTATCTTTAAACTGTTCAGCTAAATCTTTCCTAATGATGGTAACATTAGCTCCTGTGTCAATGATCATATTGCAAGGAACTCCATCGATATTCCCATTGATGGACAGTCCGTTATTGTTGCCACTCACTATAGAGATCTTAAGCGCTTTAAAACAGGGTTTTTCATTATCTGGCAACCTCCGTTCCTTGATATGGTCATTAATTTGTTTCCTGCGTCGTTGCTCAGAAATTGTCTCAATTTTCGTACCCTGGGGTGTTCTGCAATTCTTTCGTACGTGGCCTTCAGCTCCACAGTTCCAGCACTTTGGTTTCTTGTCAGTCCTTTTCCTTCCCGTGGCATTTAATTGTCTGTTTAAATCATATGCCTTATTTTCCGTGCTCTGGGGAGTTCTGCAGTTCCTTCGTAGGTGGCCTTCAACACCGCAATTCCAGCACTTTAGGGTCGGTTTTGTTGCACCACTATTCCGTCTTAAAGCATTCACTGGTCTTGTCAACTCATCCGTTTTATTATCCGTGCCCTGGGGTGTTCTGCAATGCCGTCGTAGGTGACCTTCAGAACCACATCTCCAACATCTTACAGCCACTTTGTTCTCACTGCTACTCCGTATCAAAGCATCGACTTGTCTGGATAAATCATCTAAACGAGCCATCAATTGGTCCCCTGGGTCGTGGACTCGCACAGATCTGACTGGGTAGCTATCCCTAAGAGTTGCTTGCTGGGCTGCCTCAAATTTCATGGCATACACTAAAGCGCTTTTCAAATCTTTAACATCGGCCATTCGCAGTGCTTTCTGTATTTCAGGGTCCCGGATGCCATCGATGAAATATTGTAGCGACAGAATTTCCCTCGTTTCTCTCGGGCACTCCGTAAAGGCGAGGTGGGACAGCCTTTCAACATCCGTGGCGAGTTCCTGGAGTGATTCGGTGGGCTTCTGTTGACGGGATTTTAATTGAAGCCCGTTGTAGTCTTTTAAACACTTCTCCCCAAAGCGCAACTCCAAGGCGCCGGACAGAGCTTCGAAATCTAACCTTTTGTTTTCGGGAAGAGTCTGAAGGATATCCGCTGCGTCGGCTCTTAGAGAAGCGGCGAGATGACAGGCCTTAGCTTGGGAATCCCATCCATTCGCATCCGCCACGATAGAAAATTGTGTCTTATACACCTGCCAGGAGGTCTTCCCATCATATGTGGATAGCTTCAGAGGTGGACGAGCAGGCATTGGTAAGAATTTAAAATCATCACTCCTGCTCCCTGCCGACGCTACGAATTTCTTTAAAGTATCCATTTCTTTGGCAACTTCAGAAACTCTCTCATCAATTTGTTGTTCGATTTGGTGTTGGACGGCACAAACTCTTCCTTCAATTCGTTCCTCCACAGCAGAAACTCTCCCTTCTATATGTTCTTTTACAGAAGAAACTCTTTCTTCTATTTCTTCTTTCACCGAAGAAACTCTTTCTTCAATTAGTCCAACTTTATTTTCAACTGTGTCAATTCTGCCTTCCATAGCTTCAAATTTATTTTCTATTATGCAGGTAATCTCTCTTTTCATTTCTTCTTGACCTGCTTCAATCTTTTCTTGACCAGCTTGAACGGCTTTCATTTCGTCCTTAACAGAGTTGACGGCCCCTTCCATCTTTCCTTGGCTAGATTTCATCTCTTCTTTCATTTCTTCTTTAAACGAGGCAAAGGCTGTTATCAATTGCCTTAACTGCTCTTCCATCGCTCTTGTTATTGGCATTCAAATCCCACTTCTGACACCAAAAATTGTTGCGTGCGTACGGATTCGTTACTAAATGAATGCACAAGTCCGATGAAAAATGAACAAAAATTTATTATTATCACAACAAAAATGCTTAAATTTTCTCAAATTATCACGCAGTATTACAATATCTCACAGTAGTTTTCTTTTAACTACTCAAATGTCCAATAGAACGTAATTCAAAACAGCTAAAGAACGCTAATCCGCGAATTCGCTACAATCAACAAGAGCAGTTTTCTAAACAACAACAAACTAAGCAACTAACTACGAACTCGAAATCGAAATCGAGTCAATGGCTAGGCGGCAATTAGTAGCCAACCGCTACTTTAACCGTCTCTGTTGGTAAATTGCCCTAAGGCGTTGGTACTTAAGTTTTTAATTAAGGCGATTTACGCCGCGCTAACTAGGCGAAACTTGTCAAATTTTGTGAAATGTAGGTGAGTAAGGGAGCCGCGTGACAGGCAGGAGCCTGTCACGCGGGTGGTCACCAGCTTACGCGTACAATGAGAAATATTGGAAATATTAATAATTATCAAGTTTTGAAACAGGTTATCTAGATTGGAATAATTAAACTAATATCACGATCTAAATGAAGACAAATGGCACAACTAAGTGCAACAGATTAGCTAAACAAAATATTCAAATTCATCCTTTCTGTAAAACACGGATTGGACAGTGGTAGTCACGTGGGAGTCACCCTCCCGTGAACTGTCCACAGCCCAATGCATCTTGAAATAGTAGATATCACAATTCAGTGAAGTCTTGGTCTGAGAAATTAAACACTAAAGTTCTTGTACAACACTGAGGCACATGAGTTACTGTAACTATACACTATGTACATATAGGGACGGCGGTATTTGAGCGAAGTGGCAAATGGTGAAAAACATTTTACACTAGCAATAAATAATCAGAGCTTTGAAGATCCAGGTACACGGATCATGTCCATAAGTCCACAATATTACAAAGTCTCTGATATAACAATAAGAAGATTACGAAAATGACAAATATAAGATGAGTGCTTTGAAGATCCAGGTACACGGATCATGTCCATAAGTCTATAAAGTTTCAAAGACACTGGTAAAATGACACAATGAAGATAAAATAAAGATAATAGTACTATGTACAATATATACACATTTCACCATTTGCTGTTATGGAAGATGCCTCTTGGGCGCTTTGCTGCAATTTTTATAGTAGGATCATAATTTATCAGATTACGGATATGTTCGTATTGAGAAAGTTCTATTTTAGCATAGAAATTGTGGCTCGTGGTGAGAATTTGATCATCTATGGGTCTTATTTTTAGTTCTTTATGTATCTGCAGGTTACGTACGAACCATGGGGAGTCAACAATTTGTCTGAGTATTTTGTTCTGAAAGACCTGTAGTTTGTGTCTATAAGTCTTGTACACAGTGGCCCAGATAGGCACTGCATAAAGTAGGGTGGGTCTTATTAAGCTGGTATAGATCTTCTTCTTGAGACTGATATTTAATTTAGCATTTCTTCTTATTAAAGGGTAAAGAGACATTTTAGCAGCGGTGGCTTTGCGCAAGGCATACTCCGTGTGTTCTTTGAATAACAGCTGTGAGTCGAAGACCACTCCTAGATACTTGGTACTTGAAACAATTGCTAGGGCTTGATCATTAATTTTTATATTTACATTTACAGGAGTGAACTTCCGATGACGTCTGAAAAGGAGAATTTGGCTCTTTGACGGATTTACTTTTAATTTCCATGAACTAACTACGAACTGAGATGTTTTCCTCCTTTTATAACATTTTAAAATCACGTGCTAGAATTTTCCAGTACTTTCTCGAAATGAAAAAGAGTTATTTATTTATTTAATGCACGCGCTCTTGTGTTTTTAATTTTTCCGGCTTAGCTTTCTTTTAATATTCGTCACGCGCTGCACTGCGCGAGAAATAAAACCATTTAATTTATAATTGAACTAACATTAGCTTTTTAAATACCAAATTCGTAACAATATATATATATATATATATATATATAATAATTTATTTCCTAAACAGTATTGATTAATTGATTATATTATCTCCTAAGTTTAATTAAAGTAGAATTATTTTAAAAGTGTGCATCCATACTGGTAAGTTATATTTTGAAAGATGTTTTAAAGTAATTTGAAAGCAAAATGTTAATAATGTTTTAACGGGGACTGGAGTTAAATCATCACGAAGAATAATATTTCAATTGTAAAAGGAAAATTAAAACATGTAATTATTGCCATTGATCGGAAATTAGTTGACTTTTCAAGGGGAACAAACCAACTCCAGTTCAATGAACAATAATTGATAAAAATGCGTAATATGAAAGTGTTTCGTCTTTACTCGAGTTATAAGTTAAAGCCAAACCGGCAATTCTAGTCAGGCCAAATATTTCCGCGAATAGTTGCTACTCAAAGAACTTATTCTCATGAAGCATTTTAGTCAATTCAATTTGGAGTAAAAATCAATTACTGTAGAGAAATCCTGTAAAACTCGAGTAACCGTCCCCGACACTATCATCTTTATGCATTTGAGTACTATATTATTTGTAGAAATTAAACATTGGAAATTGTCATTATGAAATCGAATTCAAAGTAAAGTTGAAATAAACATAGAAGATTATAAAAAAGATAAATAATGCAAACTTTGTAAAAACAAATCAAAGATAACATAAAAATAATATAAAAATAATATAGAAAATAATATAAATAAGATCAGTGAATGTACATGAAGATATAAAGGCCAGAAAGGTATTAAGTAACTTACATTCTTTCTAGTGGGGGAGTTGGCAAAGTGTTCTCTTCGTGTCTGACTCAGAAGTGTAGGGTGTCCGAAAATTCTTAGCGGCAGTAGGGGCTTTGAATAATGTATTCGCACTAAATGGATTTGAGTTCATACAACATTATACATATATATATATATATATTTCGATTTTTATTTTTAAGTAAAATGGATTCATGAATATATTTTTTATTGAAATAATTACAATTCACCAGTTCACCAGAGGAAGGGGCTCCCAGACACGAAGTCGCCTTATTACACGGTTAAAAATGTTCCAACCTCCAGAGGCCATCCGAGGGGGCGCCACTCCCCTCGGTCACTTTTGCATCTAAATTTCACTTCGAATTTCTTAGGAGATAATTTCCATTATTTTCTCTATTACTGTGTTGAAGTAAATAATAGCTTTGCAGCAGTTCGGGTTCTTCTGAACAAATTTTGAAATTCACTAAGTTTAAAATTTTCATTTTTTTTTTTTTTGGAAAAATTAAACATAAAAAAAAATTTTAAATACAAGAATCCTATAAATATCTCGCTTCTCATTTAAAATAATAATAATATCTGTTAATAACTCATAATACTATCTTAACCGTCGAATAACATTAAAACTTCGACTCACAAGGAATTTTAGCTTTAAAATTTCTGGCAATTGTTTCTCCATTTCCTTTGGACGGCAAAGAAAAAACCCTCAAAATGTTCAAAACTTATATTATCATTTGATTAAAAGAAAACAGTGAACAGAGATTGCTTTTTCTATGTCACTGGAAATCTATTTTTAATACACACGATTGAATTACCAGGTATCTGAAGTCCGGGTAGGTAGAACTCCGTATATCGAGACCTGTAACCAAACTGTAAACACATAATGATAAAATATGCATACGTAAACATTTACTAATAATACGATCATAAAGTTAAGTTTTAAAAATAAGAAAAAGAACAGTTACAAGTCAGCTATATCCTAGAATTCTACCGATGACAAATCTAAAGCATGTTGCCAACGCAGGACAATGTAAAAGTGCAAATTAATTCCAGAGGCGTGGAAGTAAACAGTAACTTTAAAGGGAAAAAGCTTCGAATTCGTAATCAAATCAATTTAACCTAATTGTCAATGGTGGAAAATAAACTGCTTCGGCAAAAAGTAAATATTTTTACACATTTCCATCCCACAAAACGTACCATTTTTGTCTCTGAGGGATTATTCTTTTCGTTTTGCGATTTTGCGTCGAATCACTCCTGAATGTCCGTTTCACTTTTCAAACTGCTGCCACCCAATATTATCGCCCTGTATTATATTTGAAAAAATCAAATAATGAAGAATCTGCATCAATGTATGTATGTTTCTCGCAGTGTGATAAAACAACGGTACCTAGAGCCATCCAGTTTTGCATGACGTAATCCTACTGTGAATATGGGCATGTGGAAGCCCAAATTAGAAATTTGGAATTTGTTTTATTATCGATTTCATGTTTTGTAAAACTTTAACGAATTTTTGATGAACAAACTCAAGGATTTCAAAGCGAACTATGGCAACGTCGTCCCGAGAAACCTTTTTATCTTCAGCGCGCGAGACTGTGTATCGGAAATTGTAAAGGATGCGCTCATTTTAAAATTATTTTGCGATATTGCTATTAAATTTAATTTTATGCTTTAAGGGCGAAGAACATGATATTTAATAAATAAAGGTAGCATACAAAACGTTAAAAAAAAGGTCCCCTTGGGTTTGATGTAAAATCTGGAAGCTTTCAGATATTTTATTATTATTATTTATCTTTTTACCCTTAATTCAGTAATGCATTTTTTAATCCCCCCCTTTCACACTTATATTCAGTTTTAACTTTGATTACTCATTATTCGGTGTTTAATTTATTATTTCTTTTTTTATTCTTTTAGTTTGATTAATCTTAATTTCATTGGATTCCGCGCCTGAAAATTTAATAGAACTAAATAATGAAAAACGTGAATCTCACTCTAAAAGAATCATTGGATTAATGAACATCTACAAATCATCGATAATAAAAATCCGATACAATATGATACACTAGTCCAAAGGGGCAATTTGCCTTAAAGGACAATTAATTTCGTTTTGGCATTTTGCGTTGAAAACTGCGTTGAAGGCTGTATCACTTTTCAAATCGTTGCCATCGTATATTATCGCCGTGTCTTATATTTAAAGAAATTAAATAATGAAGAATCTGCATTAATGTATGTATGTTTCTCGAATTATGGTAAAACAACGGTACCTAGAGCCATCAAAATTGGAATAACGTAATCTTCCATAGAATATGGGCATGCGGAAGCCCTCATTTTAATTTGAAATTTGTTTCATTATCGATTTCATGTTTTGTAAAACTTTAACGAATTTTTGATTTACAAACTCAAGGATTTCAAAGCGAACAATGGCAACCTTGTCCCGAAATACATTTTTATTTTCAGCGCGAGACTGTGTATCGGAAATTTCTAAAGATATGCTTATTTTAAAATCATTTTGCGATATTACAGTTGAACTGAATTTTATGGTTTAAGTGCGAAGAACATGATATTTAATAAATAAAGGTAACACACGAAACGTTAAGAAAGCGTTCTTTTGGGTGTAATATAAAATCTGAAAGCTTTCAGATTTTCTTTTCTTTTCTTTTTTTTTTTTTTTTTTTCATTTTTTTCTAAAAGCTGAACTTTTTCAGAAATTCCTGGATTTTAGGAAACGAACGTGAGTGACTGACCCCCGGGGTACTTTTAAGTGGGTCATTCATCTTTTTGAAGATGACTCGCACCACTGCCCATTCACAGATCAAGTTGCTATGGCTTTTTTTGTTCCCGGCAGTCTCCCTGAGAAAAGTTATGACTCCGAATAATGCAGTGACTAGCGAGTGACTTCTAGCTTATAGTGTGTATCCTCTTATGCTTTTCGAAACCGGTTCATTTGGTCGCCGAAGTTCGCGGAAACGTGGCGGGGTTCCTGTTGTAAGCTTGGAATTTCTCGCCGCAGTCAGTCCGGAAAATTACTGTTTTTATTCGATGACGGTTTCTGTTTCTGTTCTCATCTTTCTCACCCACTATCCTGTCCTGTTGACTCACTTACAGATCTGCTCTTCTTGAAGTGCTACTATAGAAGCAACTACTGTCTTTTTCCGAAAATAAGACACTGTCTTACTTTCTTTTTTGTAGTACTGTTTGTTACATGGAGCTGCAAAGTTCCGCGGAATATTTTGAAGATCCCTGCATTAGAAGCAGAAACAACTCCAACTACCGCTGAGTGTCGCGACTATAAAAGTATTTTCTTTTCCTGCTGTCATCATATACCGTCTTTTTCTGAAAATAAGACATCCTTCGAAAATAAGCCCTATCGTGATTTTCGGAACTTTTTGTAAAATAAGACATCCTCCGAAAATAATCTTTAGTTAAAATAATGTGACAAAAAGAATTCGTTAAAGAAAGTGGGTTAATTAAAGTGGGCTTTTTTGGTCCAAAATACGCGCTAGGGCTTATTTTCGGTGGAGGGAAAAAATAAAAGTATATTTATATATTTTTATTTAATATTTATTTTACACAGAAATTTTAATTTATTCAGTTACAGTCATGTCATCTTCTGGAACATCGTCAGAAATAAAATTCTGAATTATATTCTGATTTTCTTCTAAATCCATTTCCTGTTAAATCATTCGTTCGAATCTCTCATTTCTTGCGATATAGCTATCGTTAAATGAACACTTCTTGTCTAAGTAGCCTGTTCATGGTGCATTGGAAACATCACTATCAGTTATTTTGTCCCATGAATTTTTTACCCAATTCACAACTTCTTGTAAGCCTGGTTTTACAAAATTACCTCGATGATTTGTCACCACTCAGTTTTCAATATATTCATTGATTTCCATCCACAAATGATCCTTGAATGGCTTGTTAATTGCAATGTCAAGTGTCTGGAGGTAACCAGTCATTTATTTGATCAATCTTCCTCTCAGCAAGATAGTTTATATGTCTTTAGCCCGGTGAGTACTGGCTGAATCCCAAACTAGTAAACCTCTATTCTGACCCCTCAACAGCATAAAATCAACTTTAACTTCATGCAAAAAACATAATAATAATCTTTAACTTAATTTAATTTTACTTTAATCTCATTTTTCATCTAGACAGAAATTCGGGCTGTTGTCGGAAAACACCATTCACCAATACCTTCGCTTCATAAAATTGAGTGTCTTAGCTACAAACAGGAAAGATTTTATTCTACAACGCCATGTGTGCAATTAAGAACGGCTCGTATTTAACACGCTTGTGCGTTAATATTTAAATTTGCATAATCATCTGGACTTAGTGAATATTTATGATTTAAGTGAAGATAAACAGGTTATTAATTTACAGAATTTGACAATAATTGTGACGAAATTAGTCCTAAAAATTTGATCAATTCCGGTAAATAAGATTGAGAACTTTATTTAAATTACTAATGCAATAGCATTTATTCAAATAATGAAATGGATAAACTTTGAAAAATTTTTTTTTTTTTTTTTTTTTTTTTTTTTTTTGTCTTTAAGCAACAAACAATACAATAGTGAAAAATCTGAACAAAGTAATGACCTAATTTTTGATGCAAAAAGGATTAAATCTTTCTTTAACGAATTCTTTTTGTCACATTATTTTAACTAAAGATTATTTTCGGAGGATGTCTTATTTTACAAAAAGTTCCGAAAATCACGATAGGGCTTATTTTCGAAGGATGTCTTATTTTCAGAGAAAGACGGTATATGATGACAGCAGGAAAAGAAAATACTTTTATAGTCATGTTAATCGCGACACTCAGCGGCAGTTGGAGTTGTTTCTGCTTCTAATGCAGGGATCTTCAAAATATTCTGCGGAACATTGCAGCTCCATGTAACAGTACTACAAGGATAGTGCAATACAAAAAGACAATTGAAAATTCAAAATTTTTACCGAAAATACTATGCAACAGATCTGCTTTCATGACTGTAATGAGTGCTTCATTTCCTTTTCCTTTTCCACATAAAATGCACATCCTATTGATTCTGAAAGCTTTTTCAAGACTTACGTTTTGAAAATGGCAAGTATTCCCCGCCGCCCCCCAAAAAATCTGAAAGCTTTCAGATTTTACCTTGTAGAGACATTAGATAATTTTTGAAGAAGCCGGGATTTGTTGCAGTAGTAGTAGTAGTAGTAGTAGTAGTAGTAGTAGTAGTAGTAACGGAGGTCGTGGACACCATTTTCCCTCTACCATTACGGTTAATCGGTTCTGCCCACGTCCGCCGTTATCTAGTATTTATTAATAAATCAAAGGTTTTTACATTGCCATATAGTGTGCCATATAGTGCCATATAAAAAAATAAAGAAAAATTAAAAATCTTAAAGTAGTACTTTAGAGTCCTTCATGAAGTGTATCTTTGTAAGTAATTCTTTATAAAATGTCGAAATTTCTCTTTAGTAAAAAACGTTTGAAACTTATTCCCTCGTTCTTCTTCAAGAAGTTCTCTTTCATTCTTCTTATTTTCTTCGTTCTTCTCTTTCCTTTAATCTTCCTTTCATTGAATCTTCGTTAAATCTTCCTTTCTTCTATCTTAATTTCTTTCCTCCATTTTACATGTATTTTCTTCCTATATATCCTTTATCTTTTTACTTAATATAGCGAATAAGAAATCCATCTTTATGAAATATTTGTTAACATATACTTTTCACCTTCTACAGAAAAAGTTCCTTTTTCTTTTTGAAACCTTTATTTGTAATTGTATACCTTTTCCCTTTAAATATTTTTTCTTTGAAGCCGCCTTCTTCTGCCTTTCCTTTGAAACCTTTATTTGTAATTTTATACCTTTTCCCTTTAAAATCTGTTTCCTTTGAAGCCTCTTTCTTCTGCCTTTCCTTAAACGATTCAGTAGTCCTTCATTAGCTAAATCATCTTGAATACTACTCCTTGTTTCCTAAATCTTTAGTTATCCTTATACTATGCAGTATCTTCATCTAAATCTCAATTCCTTAAGCCGGGGATATGAAAAATTAGCAACTGCCTTCGCCGGGAATCGAACCACGGACCTCTGGAATACCGGCCCAGCGTGCAGAACCATTACACCACGAAGGCATGCTAGGTAAGGGGGAGGAATACCTTATATACTCCCCCTTTTTAAAGGGCGACTGGGGTTTTTAGAGGATGCAATCGCCAAATCCTGGTTGTGGGAATTCGTCATCCACGATCCTTTTAGTTCGTGCGCCACTGTAGAGACATTAGGCAATTTTTGAAGAAGCCGGAGAGATGAAAAATTAGCAACCGCCTTCGCTGGGAATCGAACTACGGACCTCTGGAATACCGGCTCAGTGTGCAGAATTACTACACCACGAAGGCACGATAGGAAAGCGGGAGAAATACCTTATAACTTTACGCCAATTGTTTACCAAAGGCGCGTTTTTTTTTTTTTTTTTTTTTTTTTTTTTTTAACGTTTTGTGTGTTACCTTTATTTATTAAATATCATGTTTACGTACTCAAACTATAAAAGTCAGTTCAATAGCAATATCGCAAATTAGTTTTAAAATGAGCCTATCTTTAGAATTTCCGATACAGAGCCTCGCGCGCTGAAGATAATCCCCCCCCCGGTAGAGTGTTGCCATGACTCGCATTGAAATCGCTGAGTTTGTGAATCAAAAATTCGTTAATGTTTTACAAAATATGAAATAGATAATAAAATAAATTCCAAATTCCAAATTTGGATTTCCAGGTGCCCATAGTCAGTGGAAAATAACCTTATTCGAACTTGGATTGCTCTAGATACCGTTGTTTTATCACAATACGATAAACATACATACATTTATGCAGAAATTTCTTTAAATATAACATAGGACTCTAATATTTGGTGGCAACAATTTGAAAAGTAAACCGACATTGTAACGCAAAATGCCAAAACGAAATTAATAGTCCTTTTGGGTAAATTGCCCATTTGGACTAAAAAAAATTTATAGTTTTATGGGTTAATGAAGTCTGATGACCAGCGGGGTCGTTCCTTGCGGCTGTGCAGCGCGTAAAAGTACATGGGTGGCCGGATTTTGGCAATACCAAGCCTAAATATTTTAAATTCAATGCAAGCACTTATCATATTTAAGTACTTTTTTATACAATTTGTGATATGTAAGTACGTAGTGGGTAAGAAATAAAAAATTTCATTAATCATTGAGCACATTTTTTTTGGGGGGGCGCGGCAATCTTAGGAAAGTACGCGTGCAGCCAATGGCCTAGGAACGCCCCTGAAGGCCAATACATTAATAGTTTTGTTTTGAAGTAAGAAAACTAATGGTTAACGGAGATTATTGAAACATAATTTGTTCTATGTTGAATTATGTAAATATGCATGCTGTAGTTGAAAATAGCAGCAATAATAACATTGGAAATGAATATTTTTACATATGTCTTTAAAAAGTAAACTTTTGCATATCAAAGTATGCTATACATAGTATTAGAAACATTCGTTAATTGGAACAAAATTGTATATTTTCAAAAAAAAAAAAATATCAGTTAAGAGCAAATTAATGTATTTTAATTGACACCCATTAGTTAAATTGTTAAGAGGGGATTATATAAATTATTAACAAATACCTTTGTTTCTGTAAATGACTCAGTGTATCAGTATATTGATCAAATTTGAAAAATAAATTACTGAACTTAAGATGAGCTAAATGGCAATGCTCTAACTGATTACTCACAAGGCTATATGGAAGATAAATTATACTTAACATTTCTTGCGGTGGCAACATGTGCTAAGACAGGCGAATGATAAATGCATGGAAGTTTAACATAATGTTACAGTCCAAAGATTCTGGAACGATTCCTCAAGAGATTTTAATACCATTATTATTATTTATATCATTTTAATTAATTATGCACCTTTACTGTTTCACCTTGATCCCACTAGCGGTCGAGTAGTAAAGTCGCTGAACACTGGTAGTTCGGTCCGAGGTTCGAATCCCGCGAACGGGCTGGCCTGCATGGACTTTTTCGTGGTTTTTGCCCCATGTGTAACGCGTATACAAGGAAGTTTCCCTTAAAAAGTCCTCTATGCTAGAAGTCGTGCATTTTCATCATCTGGCGTACCCCTTATGAATAATTCTTATTGACGGGGGATCTTTCGCTATACATTCTTAGCTTTAAAATTTACTGTTCGAGGCTGAGAATACTGATTTTATTTATTTATTTTTTTAATGTAACAAAACTAACAAACGACTAGAAAGATTTTCATATGCTTAATTTATTTAGTTATTTGTTTATTTAAATAGTAAAAACGTTTGAGAGTTTCAGAAATATCTCTCTAAAGTTTCGAGCCGTTAAATAACGTTACATTGCGCTACCATGCCTTTTGTCATCAATACTGACTGGCAAGAACTGTCATCGTGCATCTAAGATCTTTAATTTATTTCTCACGAGGCTTGCTAAATAGTTAGTTTTTACATTGTTGACATTTTGACATTCGATATGGCACAATATATTTAATCAACTTTCAAATTATAACTCTCTTACATTACCGCAGTGTTTAACAAGAGGAGCAATTTAAAAATAACAAATGCACTTCTTCATAATTCAGTTTTTTTTTTATTTTGTAACCATAAATATTGTTACGAAATGTACAGGCGAGGTAAGATAGCTTCCACGCAAAGCAGTTTTAGGGTTGCCATAAAATGGCAAGAGCAGGGTTGTCATATTTGGCGAAAAATCGCCTGTTTGGCGACATTTGGCGACAAAATTGGCGATATACCATGGCTCTCTAACCGTCCATGGCGATATACCATGGACGGTTCATGTTTCAATCATCATCATGTTATCAGGTTCAATGTTTCTTCTAACCTTCTTCGGAAACATACAATGACCTGACTAGAACAGAGAGCTTACTAAAGCTATGTTCACTAATTGTAGTAAGTAGACAGGATACAGACGAAGGGTATACAAAACCCTTTATTTTTTTTCTTTATATACAATGACTTCCGTACTTCGGAATACAATGACCCTCCACTCGGGGTCTAACTTAAAAGATATCAAAATAAAACTAAACTCTAATTTAACTTTAGAATAAGATTGGCCTTATAATAACAGGAAGCGTATGTAGCACAGAGACTGTGAACACTACAATACGTTTAATTTATCAAGAGGATTAAAACCTCTGGCCTGGAAGGCAAAGTAGCAACTGCGTAACTTCTAAGGTAAGCGGCCTGCTTCGAACTCACGGCTTCCTCTCTTCTGCTTGGCAAAAAGGCCACACTTAAATACTTGGCGTTCGCCAGACAACTTTGCATAAACTCCTTCACGCTTATAATTCTGGCCGGAAGTAGAAAATAAGAAGTGATAGTAAAGATTTAAAATAAAATAAACGTTAGTAAAACTTAAGATCCTTACATACTTCCCGCCAGAGTTAATTAGTTTGAAACTGAGGTCTAAAACGACCTTGTTGAAAACTTTTAGCTCTAGAAACTAACGCGAGGCCAACCTTTTACAATCATAACTTAGCTAGAAACTAGAAAATTTTAAAAGAAAGAAATTTGTTACAATAGCAGCTCCCGGAATATACAACAATCTTTTTTCTTTTTCATCTGTACTGCATCTAAACAGGAGCTTTATTCAATTCTGGTTCCTTCCAGAGATCTGGAAGGAAAACTAGTTTAATGAAATGTTACAGAATGACATTGCAAATAACATATAGAATATACTTTTCTTAACATTCTTATTTCATTCATGACTATTTTAATTATCTCTCCCCGTGCTCTCTGACATGTGTTGTAAAAACACCAAACACGAATGTGTTTCTGTCTATGTGTTCAACACTTCCTCCTACAATCAAAACACTAACGTGTTAAAATTCAACATACGAGACCTCTTAACACACCCTAATTTCAACTCTAGACCCTGAGGTACTATTCTGAAAGTGGCTAACTCTAAAGTGTAGCGTCAGAGAGCCTAACTACATCATTCAACCTTTAACACATATTCACCATGATTTAATCTTTACAGTCACACGAATAACAAATTTTTAACATTACTTTCACTTTTACCATATCACGGTATTTCTAAACATTCAAAATAACAGTTCACATGTATACAAGAACATATCAAGATGCCGTTAATTTTACACATTTGAAAACATACATTAGTAGTACATTGTTAACTTCTATTCTTTTCAAAGCAAGTGCCAATTCTTTCTACATTGAAATAATACTACATTTCAAAAAGTCTTTCAGACTAAAACTTCTTTCTTGCTAGAATGTTTTAAATAAAATTTATACAATAACTTTTTACAATATTTAAGTCTTTATACAACGCTATTATACATCAACTTTAGTTTTACGCGCGAGTAATTGAAAAACATAATAAGAAAATCGGTCACAACTCATTTCTCGCCCTTTTGGCGATAAAGGTAGACCTCGCATGAGGTAAAACTTCTTGAAATCTGCCACTTGCAGTAAGAATGAAAGATTAACTTAAGTTTGTAAAGTAACATAAAATTTTACTTATCTTTGTAATATTCAGACATCCTTTTCTGGGCCCAGTCTTTAAAGGTGCTGCAGACCGTAGCTTGGTTGATCCTCCTTCTTGTACGGGCTCGCCCTTCAGTGCTTTCCTCTGGAAGCTTCCGTTTTTCACCACTACGGCCAGCCTTGAACATCTTCCTTCTGTCCTCTGCTTGTGGTCTTGGCCGTTTGAAGGCAGCTGGTCTTGGTGGAACCGGGAAACTTCTGTCGTGATCCTGCTTGGACCTCGTTGTTGGCCGTTCAAATTTTTCTTGTACTTTTTCCTCCGCCGCTGATGGCCCTTCCGCAGTTCGGCGACTTTTGCTGCGGAGAGTTCTGTCGGATGAGTCAATCTTCCGTTTCACAGCCGGGTTATAGTTGCCGTCCTTTCTCCCGGTCTTTTCCACATACGTCGTCCTTCTCCCTTCTTCATTCTGGGGGTGTTCGTGAACTCTGTTTTTTGGACGGTGGAACGGCTTCTTTTTCTTTTTACCTTCAGTTTTTCCGCGGGGCAATTTTCTTTTCACTTGCTTCTGTCTCTCATTGGCTTGCCCTTGTACTTGTCCTTTTCCCACCTCTGGAACTTGTACCTGCGGTGTCTGCCGTACCGGATCCTGCAAAAGATCTGAAAAGATTTGCATTTTATTACGATCGAAGTAGGGCTTGATTTGATCAATGTTTGCGGAACAGGTTTCACCATTTCTTGCCTTTAACACTACAACAGCGTGAGTTATTTTTTCTATAACATATGGTTCTTCAAAGCGTGGAAAAAGTTTGGCAGTTTTATCTTCTGGTGCTGAAGAAAGTGAATGCTTAATTTTTAGTACTTCATCCCCTACTTTATAAGTTACTCCCCGTCGTTTCAAGTCATAATACAATTTTTGTTTTCTTTGTGCTACTTCCGTATTCTTTTTTGCTTCTTTTATTAGTTTTTCTATATCACCCATTTTAAATTCTGGGGCTCTTTGTTGCACATAAAATAGTTTATCTAACGGTGTTATAACCTTTCTGCCTAGAAATAACTCAGCAGGAGTTTTGCCCGTTGTATCATGTTTTGCGGTCCTAAGGGCGAAAGCAAATTCATTGACATAGTTATCCCAGCTTTTATGAAAATTTTTAACATAACTACGGATAATTTTCACTGTATTTCTGTTGACCCGTTCCGCTATATTTGATTGCGGCCGATACGGGACCATTTTTAAATGACGTATGCCCAGTTTTTGGCACATGTCTTCAAATATATTACTTACAAATTGAGGACCATTATCCGATATAACTTTTAGGGGCGCCCCGTATTTTAAAATATATTTATTTAAAATAGAATCGGTAACTAATTTCGCGGAGGCTCGTTTTAAGGGAACAATTTCGGTCCATTTACTAAAATGATCAACTATAACAAGGAGATAGCGACTTTTGTTTAACTGACTTTTTGGGAAAGGGCCCAATAAATCGATGCCGATTATTTCATTTGGAAATTCAGATTTAATACTATTTAGAAACCCGGCCGGGTGGAAATTAATATAATTAACGGCTTGACATGTTGGGCAGGACTGGACATACGCCCTTGTTAACTTTTGCAGTTCAGGAAAGTAGACTGCCTCGCGTACGCGTTGAGTAGTTTTTCGAATACCAGCATGAGAAGCTAAAGGGCTGTCATGGAGCTCTTGCAGGATATTTAATCTAAGACTAGCTGGGATAACACGTCGAAATTCGTTGTTGGAATTCGTAGTTTTTGTATAAAATAATAGACCATCTATTAGTTCGTAATGGGCCGCCCTATTTCTTATCGCCACAATATCTTGGTGGCTAAAATTTTCAGGATCCTTCAAATACTCATAAATACTTCCAAACTCAGGATCCTTACCCAGTTCGGTTATTACAGTTTCTCGGGAATTTATTGTACACGCTGTCAGCATTGCAACTTTTACGGTATTACCCTGTTCGTCTAATATAATTCGTGACAGGGCATCTGCTACGATATTTTCCTTTCCGGGGGTATGCTTGATTACCAGATTATATTCTTGCAGCTTGAGTGCCCATCCTATTAACCTTGGGGATAAATTTTTCCCAGAGTACAATCTAGTTACCGCCGCATGATCAGAATATACTGTTATCGGCGCCTTTCCAAAATAGACTCGGAACTTTTGCACTGCTAACAGAACTGCAAGTGCCTCTCTCTCGGTCGCGGAATAGTTTCTTTGTGTTTGATTTAAAGTTCGGCTAAAAAATGCCACTGGCTGCTGATTTTGAGAAAGTACCGCTCCTACCGCATAATCCGAAGCATCCGCTGAAATTTCTAAATTTTCATCCTTTTCAGGAAATTTCAACACAGGGGCTTGCGTTAATGCTTGTTTTAATTTTTCGAAAGCACTATTGGCTTCGGCCGTCCACGAGAATCTTGCCTTTTTCCTTTTTAATTTTAACAATGGCTCAGCGATAGCCGCAAAATCTTTTATAAAGGACCTATAATATGAACAAAGTCCTAGAAAAGAAGAGAGCTTCTTTGCCGTGTTTGGAGTCGGATACTTTTGTACAGCGATTATTTTTGATTCATCTGTCTCGATCCCTTTTTGCGATATTTTGTAACCTAAATATTTTAATTCAGGGGCTGCAAATTTGCATTTTTCGACATTAACTTTTAGACCGGCCTCATTTAATAAAGAAAACACCTGTCTTAAATCCTGTACATGTTGGTCTAGATTATCACTAGTAATAATGATATCGTCTAAATAGATAAATGTGGACTTTCCGAGAACAGGTCTTAACACAATGTCCATGCATCGCTGAAATGTTGCTGGGGCGCCTGAAAGGCCAAACGGCATTCGCAAAAATGCATAAGTGCCAGACTTGGTTATAAAAGCAGTCTTAGGCACGTCCTCAGGCCTGATCCCTATTTGAAAATAACCATTCGTTAAGTCTAAAGTCGTCATAAATTTGGTTGATTTTATGTTCCTTAAAATTTCTTCTATAATCGGTAACGGATATACCGGATATTTCGTTATGGAATTTAATTTACGGTAATCAATAGCGAATCTCCACCTTTTTGGATGCTCCAAAGGATAATCATTATTTTTCTTACATAAAACCACCGGACTAGCATAACTACTTGAGATAGGCGTTACGATCTTTTTACGTAGCATATCGGTAATATGCCATTCTATAATTTTTTCCTTATTCTTATCATACCGGTATGGTTTTTGACGAACCGGCAATGCATCTCCGGTGTCAATACTATGGTTAGTAACCTGGGTAAATCCTGGAATATCACTAAATAAGGAAGCAAATTCACTTACCACTTGTCGGATTCTATCTTGCTCGTCATTAGGCAGGTGGTCAAGATTTAACCTTGGCGGTTCAACCTTTTCTACACGCACTGGTTTCATCGTCAGCTTAAGAGACGCTTCATTAAAATCCAGTGTAGCTTGTGCGTCTGAAAGAAAGTCTATTCCTAGTATTAAGTGTGCTTGCAAATTCTTTACTATAAAAAACATCACCTTTACTTGTTCGTCCTTGATACGGATGTACAAAGGTACTTTACCTACGCACTTACATTGTTCTCCTTGCGCCGCTAATACTGTTGTATTATCCGCATTATATATGCGGTATTTGCGAAAATACTTTCTAAAAAAGACTTCTGCCACACAGGAACACTGCGCGCCGGTATCCAGGAGTGCGGTGGCCGGGATATTATTTACCAAGACTTCAATCTTCGGAAGAGTTAAATTTTTCACCATTACTGTATTTAACTTGTAGGAAGAGGGGTTTTCGTGGCCTTCGGATTTCCGCACCCTCTCGTCAGCAGAAATCCGTTTTAGTTTAAATTATTTTTCCTTTCGGTGCTTTCCTTCTTTCTCCACTGGCCTTGAGACTTTTTTCCTGGGTTGCTATTGAACTGTCGACGTTCGCCGGCTGTTTTTGAATGCTCGGGTTTCCTTGCCCACTGATTCGCTTTTTCTCCGTAGCCATGTGCTTGAGTTTGCTGTAGTCTTGGCGTACCAAATTGGTTTCGCTGTTGATATTGGCCTCTTCTTTCGACGTCCGCCGTTCTTCTACTTTCAAACTGGATTGCTAGCTCAAATAACTTTTCCAGTGTAGTCGGATTTCGTAATTCAATAAAGTCTTGCACTTGGGGTAGTAACCTCGGCAAAATCACTTGAATTATTTCAGGATCCGGACGGTTTCCATACAAGAGCTTGAAAACGTGAATTTTTCTTAAAATAAAGCTCGAGAGGTGTTCCATTCTTTGTTGATATATACTGAAAAGTTCTGTTTCTAATTTGGCACGATCCCTTACAACAGGGAAGGCTTTTAGTAGGGCAGTCTTGAAATTTTCGTAAGTATAGGTGGGACTTCCTGCTTGACCCAAGAGACTTCTGCCGATACATTTGAACCAGTTAAGCGCTTGGCCCCTCAAAGCGCTGGTAGCTAAGGTAACTTTTTGAAACTCGTGCACGGGGTAGAGCATGAAGTGGTCATCCAATTTTTCCAAAAAACTGGTTACCTGTGAGTTTCCATTAAACGTTGCTTCTGGTTTCATCGAAGCGCGCATGGTCTGGACGATGTACCCAAATCCTTCCAGGGCGGCAGCTGGCATTTCTGGATTCTGAGCTGTTTCTGCAGGCAGCACAGGTTCTTCTTGAAACTCGGCCATTGTTATTCTTCGTCGGGCGCCACTATCAGGTTCAATGTTTCTTCTAACCTTCTTCGGAAACATACAATGACCTGACTAGAACAGAGAGCTTACTAAAGCTATGTTCACTAATTGTAGTAAGTAGACAGGATACAGACGAAGGGTATACAAAACCCTTTATTTTTTTTCTTTATATACAATGACTTCCGTACTTCGGAATACAATGACCCTCCACTCGGGGTCTAACTTAAAAGATATCAAAATAAAACTAAACTCTAATTTAACTTTAGAATAAGATTGGCCTTATAATAACAGGAAGCGTATGTAGCACAGAGACTGTGAACACTACAATACGTTTAATTTATCAAGAGGATTAAAACCTCTGGCCTGGAAGGCAAAGTAGCAACTGCGTAACTTCTAAGGTAAGCGGCCTGCTTCGAACTCACGGCTTCCTCTCTTCTGCTTGGCAAAAAGGCCACACTTAAATACTTGGCGTTCGCCAGACAACTTTGCATAAACTCCTTCACGCTTATAATTCTGGCCGGAAGTAGAAAATAAGAAGTGATAGTAAAGATTTAAAATAAAATAAACGTTAGTAAAACTTAAGATCCTTACACGGTTAGAGAACCATCAGGAACGAATTCTTACCGGTTTAGCCCAGAATGTTCTCGAACACAAGCCGAAAGCTATATAAATCCTGCTGGTGGTCCGCAGTCAGTAAGAGAGTGAGTGTCTCGCCTAGCGAGCTGATAGTGAGTGTGCCTCGTCAAGAAGACGTAAGTGTGTGCTTCGCATAGAGTGCGAGATAGTTAGTATCGAGTTCGTGTCTCGTCTAGTGAGTCATTCCCTGCGGAGTCGATCGAGTTGAAGCCGTGCAGCGAGTGCCGAGTGGGTCGTCGAGTGCACCGAAAGAGGCTCTTAGAATATCGCGGTTAGTGCATCGTCGAGAGAGCGGGTTGAGCTCCGAGAACGACTGAACCGAAGGAGTCGGGAGCCGTGCTCTGTGTGTCATCGAGTGCATCGCGAGTTCTAGCGTGGAGAGTCTCGAGAGTACCTTGAGTTCCGAGAACGACCAAGCAGAGTCGGGAGCTGTACTCTGATGCTTTGCAAGCTGTGCAATGAAGCCTTTAAGTGAGAAAGAAATGTTAGGGCCTTCATGGAATTTATTATTCATTGGGATTAATTAATGCACAGGGATAATTCAAAATACATTATATTTATTATATGTTCACCTAATAACTTTACGAACGTTTGCTGCAACATTACCTTAATTAAAAAGTGATGGTCTAAATTCATACCAATACAATCTTCGAAGAAAAATCATTTGTTTTTCATAAATAGTTCTCATGTTTTAGCGCCTGATAAATTTTCAGATTCGCTTAAAAGCGATGAAAGAAAGGATTTTCCCGTTAGATCCAAGAATTCAGTAGAGAAAAAACTCCAATTGTTCGTATTATCTTATTGCAGCAGAGGAATTTTTATATTTGCTGAATTAAATAGCTTTCTAGAATTCTTCTCAATAATAGTTTTTTTCCCCCACAAGGATAGAATTCTGTTTCAAGCACTTCATTACTATGCGAATATATGCGACAAAACTGGATAAATAATAAGCATTAGAAATGTGCATTAAGAATTTAATTCCAAATTTCTGATATTCCTGCCGAATTTTTTCTTAATGTCTAATGAAAAGTTCCTTTTAATTAAAGGGAAAAGATATCCAGATTTTATTTTCAGCTTTTGAGTTAATAACACCCATACTATGTTAGATTTCAATTACTGGTTATTATTATTATTATAAACAAAAAAGTACGAGAGTTAATAAGCAAAACGTTCCTTCAATCTTGATCAAAAACATATTAAGAAATAGGACCCGAGGGTTTTGTATATATCTCCAATCTTTCTTGAGTACTATGTCTAGCAATGGCACAGCGGTAAAGTTTTTGAACACTCAGTTCAACCTGAGTTCGAATCCTGGCGTTGGAAAGACATAGAGGTCTGTGCGTCCACTCAAAAAGATGCCACCCCAAACACAGACACTGCCTTTTTCGCATGCATCTCTTTAACGGATGTTTGACGGATGATAACGGGTTCCAGGTTCCTTCCATATCAAATAACGCCTACTATCGCTTTCTAGACTAAGCCTGGACTCATCCGTAAAGAGAACAGCCCTCCACTGATCCAAGCGTTCAGTGGACATGTTGTCGTGCCTACTGCAAACGGTCCCTCCTATGGCGTGACGTGAGCGGCACACAAATGGCTGGTCGTCTCGCATACAGACCACCTTCGTGAAGCCTTCTACGTACAGTTGACGTTGACACCAACCTTCCGGTGGCTGCAGCAAGGGAGAATCTAAGAAGAGTCGGAGAAGCGGTTCTATTCCTGCGTGCACATAATGTCAAATATCGGTCATCGGCGCTTGTCGTAGCAGTTCGCCGTCCTTGGCTGAACCTCCTAGAAACCGAATCTGTGGTTTGAAATCGCCTCCAAAGTCTATGAACCACAGAAGGACTCACATTTAGCCATCTGGCCACTTATGTTTGACTTTATCCTGCCTCTAATCTCCCAATGGCTCTCCATCGTAGTTCTGCAGGCAAATGATGCTTGGAGGTCATTGTTACGAATTGGCTATCTCAGATTTCTGATGTCACTGTCACAGTGAAATATGTGGGCTTGCTCTCAAACATGGACTTTTTCTCTCCTCGCAGTTGACGTATTCTGAAAGCAGCGCAACTAATTTGCATATTGCAGTTTTACTCAGCTACTCTTACTTGGCAACATATTCAAATTTTACACGGTTTGGCTTATTTTTTAGGAGTTATCGCTATTTTTGTGATTTTTCCTTAATTTAACCAGTGTATATTATAATTGCCGAATGGAGGACATTTCTGTATCTTATAAATGATTCGGCATATTCCTGAACGGTTTATACTAACTTTCGTTTCCCGTCTACCATTAGTTTGATACTGCTAGATAACTGGATGCCGGTTACCAGAGATTTTAATGTAAATCCTCCCAGTGATATGCAGACATCTCTGGCATCAGCAAAGTGGTAAATATTGAATTTTGGGAAAATATGAAAAAAAAAAAAAAAAAAAAAAAAAAAAAACAGTCCAATGTGGACCCCACATGACTTATTTGTACGTCCTATTAAATTATACACCTTTCTTTGCTGCACTTGATTTAAACTTATTTCATCGAATTTCATTAGAGATATGTTTCTCATTTAATTAATTCAGTTCTCACTTCCCGGCGGGTCAAAAATACTTAAAACTCAATCTTCATTAAAAACTGTAAAATATATACTGTAAAAACTGTAAATATAAAAACCTAAAACACCAAATACAGTTAAAAAAAAAAAAACAATTTTTGTAATTAATATTAGAGTTTCTACCCAAAATCAAGCTATTCGACCAGCGAGCGCGAAGACAACATTTTCGGTACAGAAAACTGAAAATTAATTTTCAGTCGCGCAGGGCAAAAAGATACTGAAATTGGTGCACCAACTGCCTTAATTCGAAGAGCTTCAAATGTAAAGAAATTGCAGCCTCGTTAGGTCTAACACCACTTAAACTTTTAAATTGTCGATAATTCTACAACTATTGCGTGCAGATTAACCACAGGCTTAAAAACCTTAATCGGAAATAACAAAAACATCATTCAATCACTTTTAAAGCAAGAAAACTCATAATTTACTCTGATCTCACTGAGACGAGTAACAGAATAGAAAAAAATATATATATTTATATAACTTTAGAACGGCCGACGAGAAACAACGAGAAGGGGTGCACAACTACATGTTATAACAGTCGCATATACAAAATTTCAACGTTCAACTGCTATTTGTTTTTGAGTTATGCGAGATACCGGCGTACGCACGTACGTACAGATGCCACGAAAACATATCTTCTGAATCCATTTTAAATTCGTTTTGCAATCTGTTTTGGAAAAAAAGAATCCTTTGTTCTGCCCATGTTTTCAGATGTCACACAAAAACATCCTTCAAATATGTTCGAGAAAGGTCATTGATATTTCCGTTAAAATAAGATATCCGAAATTTTTCGCAATTACAATGCTTCATTTACTTCGAAATAAAGAAAGAGAGTGAAAGAGTTTCGGTTTTCAGTATAATGAAATTTAATATACCCTCCGCTATTTGTTTGCTATGAATTTTTTAAATGTTTTAGGGAATTGTGAATAACTTTATCTTTTATAAGCAACAAGTTTATTTGTCAAGCAGAATTCCAGCTGCAACTTCTAATGAAATTATTTCCGTCACATTTATTGTATCTCTGAATTGTAATATTAGTTTCTTTCAGCAATTTCCAAAACTTGTGTTGGTATTAACCACTGAATCTGTGCTCCGTTTTCTCTGAAAAGAGTATATACTCGAGAAAGTTTGTGTCGCTAAAATGAAACGCCATATATCGAAGTATAATCCTACTACGAAGTACGATATTTGCGTACTTAAATTACGATTCGCTCAACGAATTTCGAAGTGAACTTGAAACCAAAAAAAAAAAAAAAAGAAAAAAGAAAAAAAAAGAAAAGAAAAAAACTCCTTTTTTTTTTTTTTTTCTGAATCCTGAATACTACTTTTTTCCCTGCTTCTTTTTTCATTTCTACCAAAACTAATTATCGTTCGTTATTTTACTCATTCTTTATTCCTTTTATTATTTTATTTAATTTTTATGCTAAATTTTATTTATTAGCCCAAAGGGCGTTAGCCCAGAATTTCGTTTTAGCATTTTGCGTTGGTTAACTATAAATGTCGCTTCACTTTTCAGATTGCTGCCACCCAATATTATCGCCCTGTATTATATTTGAAAAAATCAAATAATGAAGAATCTGCATAAATGTATGTATGTTTCTCGCATTGTGATAAAACAACGGTACCTAGAGCCATCCAGTTTTGAATGACGTAATCCTACTGCGAATATAGGCATATGGAAACCTAAATTAGAAATTTGGAATTTGTTTTATTATCAATTTCACGTTTTCTAACACTTCAAAGAATTTTTGATTAAAAAACTAAATGATTTCAAAGCAAGTAATGGCAACACTGTAGGGGGAAAAAAAACTTTTTTATCTCTAGCGATTTTCCAGCGATATTCCAAACATTTTTATTCGCCATCCAGTTTTGAATAACGTAATCTTCCACTGAATACGGGCATCTGGAAGCTCAAATTCGGAATTTGTTTTATTATCGATTTCATATTTTGTAACACTTTCACGAGTTTTCCATTAACAAACTCAACGATTTCAAAGCGAACAATTAAAACACAGTACGGGAAAAAAAAAAAAAAAAAAAAAAAAAGACATTTTTATCTTCAGCGCGCGAGACTGCATCGGAAGTTCTAAAGATACGCTCATTTTAAAATTATTTTGCGATATTGCTATTAAATTTAATTTTATGGTTTAAGTGCGAAGAACATGATATTTAATAAATAAAGGTAACCTACGAAACGTTAAAAAAAAGGTCCCCTTGGGTTTAATGTAAAATCTGGAAGCTTTCAGATTTTTTTATTATTACTATTTATCTTTTTACCCTTAATTCAGTATAACATTTTTATTCCCCCCTTTCACACTTATATTCAGTTTTAACTTTGATTACTCATTATTCGGTGTTTAATTTATTATTTCTTCCTTTATTCTTTTAGTTTGATTAATCTTGATAGCCTTTCATTGGATTCCGCGTTTGAAAATTTAATAGAACTAAATAATGAAAAACGTGAATCTGCTCTAAAAGAATCATTGGATTAATGAACATCTACAAATCATCGATAATAAAAACCGATACAATATGATACACAGAGTTCTTTTGATACACTAGTCCAAAGGGGCAATTTGCCTTAAAGGACAATTAATTTCGTTTTGGCATTTTGCGTTGAAAACTTTAAAAGGCTGTATCACTTTTCAAATCGTTGCCATCGTATATTATCGCCGTGTTTTATATTTAAAGAAATTAAATAATGAAGAATCTGCATAAATGTATGTATGTTTCTCGAACTATGGTAAAACAACGGTACCTAGAGCCATCAAAATTGGAATAACGTAATCTTCCATAGAATATGGTCATGCGGAAGCCCTCATTTTAATTTGAAATTTGTTTTATTATCGATTTCAGATTTTGTAACACTTCAACGAAATTTTAATTAAAAAACTAAACGATTTCAAAGCGAAAATGGCGAGACTCTGTATCGGAAATTCTAAAGATAGGCTCATTTTAAAATTAATTTGCGATATTGCTGTTGAACTGAATTTTATAGTTTGAGTACGTAAACCGTTATATTTAATAAATAAAGGTAACACACAAGAGGTTAAAAAAACGCGCCTTTGGACGTAATTAAAAATCTGAAACCTTTCATATTTTTTTGTCTTTTATGATTTTTTAGTTTGTTTGTTCCATTTTCATATACACAAAAGTAATCTTAACGCGTTGACTGTCGACATGCCTACAGGTAAACTGCATGAACAGTACTACTGCGTGACCTAAGTATATTTTTAATTAAGATAAGTTTGAAAAAAACAATAACTGCAGATTCTTACGTATAGGACACAACATGGTATTTTATATACTTTTGAACAATACTTTGTGCTTTCCAAAACATTGCAGCGCATATTCATTTGAACGTCATTTTGTAAGAAACCAAAATGAATATTATTTCCAAAATTTAAGAACTTTGTACATTTTTACGAGTAATAAAGAAATACATTTATGAAATTATATACTCTTGTAATTTGTGACCAGTTTCAACAAAGGGATTTTGAGGCTGAAGAAATTTATATTCCCATATAAATCTGCATAAAAGATGGCTCAGAAGGGGTACATTTTTGTTCCAATGGCGGACTACCAGCCGACTTTGGCTTAGCCACTAGTAAGGCCAGAAGCGATGGTCACTTTATTATGGAGGCACTTAATAGGTAGGCCACGTTTGCCTCCTATGACTGTTACAACCTTACAACCATGCCTTCTTTGGAATTCGAGCCTGGGCTCTTTGGTATCGCAGTCGACGCCCACACACAGCACTTAACAGCCTCAAGCAACCAGGAGCCAAATTCTGGCCAAATTGGTTCCAGAATCTACAAAGTAACAGAGTTGCCCAGCGGAAACTGAAAACAATAATTGACTACTGTACTAGCAATTACTCTTCTGACGCTGGAAGATAGTAGCCATAAATGTCTATACAAGCTAGTTCAATAAGTCAGCAACAGAATATGTGATATGTATGTTCAGTATGTAATTTTGTATTTATGCTGTGACAGATTCTCATACATAAAGTTCGTACTGTATCTGAATGCTGTAATGTATCTGTACATGTTTATATCTTTTATTTATGGTACCTAATTCATACTAAGGATCACGCGTACCTCAATGGCATGCTTCTTGTAAACTTTAACTATCATGATAACGTATATGTATGGGTGTATATATCAATATGAGTATGTATACTTTTGTTTGTTTCGGAATATCTATGTATGTAAGTGTGTACTATATATCTTAGTTTGTATTTATATGTATATACATATATTTTGATTGTACTCTTCTTCAATTCTTCAAGTGCCTTGTATGCACATGTATATATTTCTTTGTACATTGTTGTACTCCTCTTCAAGTGCCTTGTATGCATATGTATATCTCTTTTTTGCATTTTATAAATGTCGTCTGCTCAGCCGGGGCTGTCCAGGGCTGCGGCCTGGTAGCTAGTGGTTGACTTCCGCCGAGTTGGTAACCAATTCTGCATGGATATAGCTATACCTTGGTCAGTAGCCAACTCAGCGGTTTACCTCCTCTAATCACTACACTGTCAGGGCGGCTCAGCAGAGGTACATGCCGCCCGAAACGTGAACTTGCTGTCACCCAATGATCGATCCCGAACGCCACCCCCCCCACCAAAAAATGACCTATCGTGATCCATCGGTGGGTCACGTGGGAGTTAAGGTGTCAAAATTTTCTACAATTAAGCTCGCTTAGTAATTTCTTATACACTTTCGGGCATTCTTGACAGCTGATAATTTCTGTTATTTTACTCAGGGCTACGAATTAAGGTTATCAGTTTTTTTAAATCAGAATTTTAGATAACATCTAAATTTATAGTCTCGGCTCTACTCTATTTTTCACAGTCACTCCTTCCTTGGATTTCTCTTTTGGGACTTTTCCTTTGGTAGCAACTGGCCCACTTGCAACAGTTGCTTTACTTTCGACTAATATTTGAGTTTCAATATTACGTGTGCTATGATTAGAATTTCACGCCGTCAATACTGTGGGAATACGTTAATTTTCAGATCTGAAAATAATTGATTGTGGTACTTTCAATATTCTCTCTGATTTAGGTCTTCTCTTCTAAACACCGGCTTATGCCTTGTGATTTGAATCGATTTTATAATGTCTAATCAAAAATATTTACGTACCTAACCAGTACCTAGCAATACACCACCAACAGTATTACTCACTGTTGCTCGCCGCCAGCAGTCAGGGCCGAATTAAGACTTTTATTATCTCTAAGCGCCTAAAAGACATTGGTGACCCTACATACATTTACTCCTGTTTTCTCCCTTTTATTCTCTCTCGGTCTTGGTTTAACTCTACCATTCTGTGATAAAACCGTAACTAAAATTTTTGGTGGCAGTACCTCCTTTCCTTGAATTCCCAATGATCTTTCTGTAGCGCGCTCCCTTTCTTCGATGCCTAAACATGTGCTTAGTTTGCTTAATGGTAAATCCAGCTCTGTCAACAGTACTGTGCTTTCATGCAAGCATTGCGACAGCTTAGAATCTCGCCCAAATATTTTGCTCCTATGCGACTATATCATCAAGTACCGACTAGAATATAAGCATCGAAAGAATAACTGGGTTTATTACAGAAGGAAACTGCTAATTAAAAAAGATTCCTCTTTCTTATAGCTTCAAAAGTATGCCTTGAAAAGTATCAATAATTAATGAAAAATATTTTATAGTTGAAATTCTAGCATTTTCGAATAGTCACTATCTTAGCTGAAATTTTCTTTCCAATTTTGAACCATCTGTTTAAGAAGGCACCGGAAACCAGAATATTGTATCCGCAGAGATTGCATAGAAATTAAAAATGTGTAGTACAGGCCATGCTTGTCATATGTACTTAGTGTATTTAAATTAATACAGTAACTGTTCGAGATTCTCAAACCTTTCTCTCTGGTCAACAGGAAAACAGGGTATTAAGCAGTCAGATATGTATATATACGTATATACAGTATATGGCATATATACAATGCATATATACAGTATATGGCGAACCAGAGTAAACAAAAGTGATGGAGAAAGGTTTCGATTTTGATCTTTTATAATTCAGCTTCGGGTATTTTATAAACTTGGGATTCTGACTGCATCATTTTAGTATCAGGTAAATAAATAATAAACTCTAAAAAAATAAATAATACTAAAACAAAAAAAAATTCTGAAAGGTTTCTGATTTTAAATTACGTCCAAAGGGCGTTTTTTCAACGTTTTATGTGTTACCTTTATTTATTAAATATCGTGTTCTTTGCACTTAAAGCATAAAATTCAGTTCAATAGCTCAATGTCGAAAAATAATTTTAAAATGAGCCTATCTTTAGAATTTCTTTAGAATTTCGTAGAGTGTTGCCATTGCTCGCTTTGAAATCCTTGATTTTGTTAATCAAAAATTGGTTAAAGTTTTATAAAATATGAAATCGATAATAAAACAAATTTCAAATTTGGTCTTCCACATGCCCATATTTGTAGGAGGATTACGTCATTCAAAATTCGATGGCTCTATGTACCGCTGTTTTATCACAATGCGAGAAATATACATACATTTATGCAGATTTTTCATTGTTTAATTTCTTCAAATATAAAGCAGAACTCTAACATTGGGTGGCAACAGTTTGATAAGTGAAACGGACATTTATAGTGATTCAACGTAAAATCGCAAAACGAAAACTGTAATCCTTCAGGAAGAAAGCCCTTTTGGACTAATAATAAGGATAAACCTCATAAGGAAACTTTATCAGAGAAATGTTTATGGTGAAATCGTAGGGAAATATATTTCCTCTCTGTGCGCGTGTAAATGTTTATATGAGTTCTGTTAGGAATGAATAAGAGTAGGCTCAGCTCGTTTATATCATAAAACATTTCATTTTTTTCATAGTTGAATACTGATATAGGAATACCATACTTACAGTATTACTGTATGGTACGCGATTAACCCTAGTCCTACGGTGTCCTCCCTTTTTTTGTTCTGAAATATGGCTAACCTATTGTTGCAATTCTCAGGGCTACAACGTGCAGGTTACAAATTAAATAATCACAGCAGGGATTATTAATATAAAGATTTTAATATGGATATCTCACACAAGCGGAAAAACTTTACATTACCTTAACAACTGCAATATGCTTTCAAGAGTCAGTTCCCCTCGTTCATTTTCCAACTCTCTTTGGTAGGAGGGTCCGTCCTGGCTCCTGGAACCTATTAAAAACTGGCCACTAGACTGTTTGGCTTACGAGACCTCTATGGTAGCACTCTGGTGGATTAAGAACCGTGGTGATTGGTCAGTTTTCATTGCGAACAGGGTAAAAGAAATAAACACTCTGATTCCTTCTGAGTGTTGGCGCCATGTTCCAGGTGATTTAAACCCGGCAGATATGCTTTAAACACTGGCCACTAGACTGTTTGGCTTACGAGACCTCTGAGGTAGAACGAGAAAAAAGGAAGGTCAGATTGCGTAACCTTAATTCAGTTGAAGAGGAAATACCTTGGTATGCAATTAGGTTTTCGAATTTTCAATCCAATAAATTAGTCGCATGGATTAGTCCCGGTTTGTGAAAAACGCAAAAAGTAAACGTGCATTTCGAGAGACTGGAGATTTAACCGTTCATGAGATGGAATATGCCGAAAAAACTCTTATAAAAATTGTACAAAATAAATATTTTCCCTCCACCGACTCTATTCTCAATATGAGTGTCATCTCAGACAGAGAGGGTATAAAAAGGGTGAAAACGCGCATTACAGAGCGATCAGACCACCCTGAATTTATTTTCCCAATTATTTTACCAGACCGGTGCATTTTCACCCAGCGTCTGATAAAATATTATCATTTACAAGATTGTCATGCTGGAACCCAAATATTACCCGGAATATTAAGGGAGCGATTTTGGATAGTGAGGGGCAAAAGAGCTGTCAGGAAAGTCGTAAAAAATTGTGTAAGATGCAATCGATACAAGGCCAAGTCTCCCGGTTGCGAGCCGGTGTCTCTTTCAGGCGATCTTGTCAATGACGCAGCGGTGTTCGAGGTGGTAGGAGTTGATTTGGCAGGACCCTTGTATGTGAAGGAAGGTGAAAAAGTTTGGATTGTTTCGTTCACATGTGCAATATATAGAGCCGTTCATTTGGAATTGACTTCCTCATTGTATACCAACGCATTCTTGTTGTCGTTGAGACGATTCGTATCCAGAAGGGGGAGGCCGAGAATAATTTATTCCGACAACAGAACTAATTTCAGAAGAGCGCAAAAAGAACTTAGTAACATGTATTGGGAAAACATTTTGAGGCAAACGGCTATACAATACATAATATGGAAGTTTAATCTTCCCACAGCCGCTTGGTGGGGAGGTTGGTGGGAGAGGTTAGTTCTAAGGCTGGTGGGAGAGGTTAGCTCTAAAGGAACTGTTGAGAAGGACACTCAGTAACGCGGTTCTTACAAACGAGGAATTGTACACAGTATTGTGCGACTGCGAGTCAATAATTGACTCTAGGCCTCTTACCTATCTGTCCAAAAATTCGGATGATTTAATCCCACTTTCCCCAGCCATGTTTCTTATCGAGAATCGTAGCTTAGATGTTCCCGATGTTGATTTCTGCGATTCGAAAGGTCTTCGAAAAGGCTAGACATCGCCAAAAACTGCTTAATGATTTAAGGCATAGATTTAGGAAAGAATATTTAGGCCTTCTGGTCCAAAATAAGAAGGATCCATCGTCAGAGCTACGGTTGGGTGAAATTGTCTTAATAGGAGATGACATCAAAAAACGGATGCATTGGCCTTTAGCTAAGGTCATTCGACTAATTCCTGGGAAAGATGGAAAGGTGAGAACTGTAGAACTGAAGACTCAAGCTGGTACGCTGCTTCGTCGCATTCAGCGAGTCTTTCCATTGGAAGTGCAGTTAACGAACACACCCACTGATCCCATACACGATAACTCTTTTACTAATCCTATTTCTTCTATTCGTAGTGATGAGCATTCAGATTCTAATGACTCTTCAAATGACTCTAGTAACATCCTGCAAGGCGCTAAAGTGTCAAGATTTGGACGTGTATTCAAGGTTGCCTCAGAGATTAGATCTGTTCGACCAGATACTGAATGTCTTTGAGACAACCTGAAGTCTACTCAAAGAGGGGAAGAATGTTGAAGACGGCTGCTGCAGACAGACGATTACGTAACGGCTGGGGGAAGTCGACAGAAGGAGCGCCGAATTTGATTGGACTACTTTTTTATTATTATTATTTTTTCTTTAACTGCGAACTAAGCGAGGAAATTCCCTTTTCACTCAGTACATGTATGCAGTTGTTAAAGTAATGTAACGTTTTCCCGCTTAGTTCACAGTTAAAGAAATAATAATAATAATAATAAAATAGTCCAATCAAATGCGGCGCTCCTTCTGTCGACTTTCGCCCAGCCGTTACGTAATCGCCTTTCTGCAGCAGCCATCTCCAACACCTGTATAGCATAATAAAGTATTTATCAGTTCTTTATTTCAATATTTTTTATAAAGAAGACGCAAATATATGGCAAACTAAATAAAAGATACTAATTCAGAAGTCAAACAACAAAAATCAGCGTTATACCTACAAAATTTTCACAGGACTAGTTTCGATGGTTTTACCGAACCATCATCTTCAGCTGCAAAACCGCAAATGAACAAGATAGGAAATAATGATTAGATAAGATAAGAAAGCCTGGACAAGAATAAGCAAGTGGCGCCATCTGTTGGTGTAACCAGAACTAAAACACAATTTCTCTAAAAGCCGAAGGCAAATTTGGATTGGAATTAGGATCGTTAACTAGAACAGAAAGATTTTTATGAATGTGAAATGCCTCTAGAAAATCCAGTTCTCCAATGGAAGATGTTTTTTGAATGATTTTGGCAGCAGAAAAATTGAAAGTGTGATTTTCGGACCAACAATGTTGAGCAACAGAAGACCTCTGTGTTTCCTTTTTTCTAACATATGCCTCATGTTCTTTGACGCGAAATTTTAAGGCTCTCTTAGTTTGGCCAATGTAAATTAAACCACACTGGCAAGGAATCCTATAAATACCCCAGGAATTCATATCCGGAATGGGGTCCTTGAGTATAGAAGTTGGAATTTTATTGATGGGAGAAAAAACAACCCGAAAGTTAAATTTCTGCAAAATATGTGCAACTTTATAGCTAATTGATGGAAAGAAGGGAATGACAACAGAATTTTTATAATCTCCTAAAATAAGAGTGTGGCTTTTAGTGTGTTGAGATGAGAATTTTTTAACTGCTTGATTAATAATGTTGGGTGAAAAGCCCCTGTCAATCTGTCTAGACATCTAAATGCACCCTGCACTGGGTGTTCCATTAAGATGTCTAGAAACCAGACTTCGCGAATTTCATTTCTCTTGCATCGAAATTGATGAGCTAATTTCTCTCACTCAACTCTGTTTGAAACAAACACATTTTGTTTTCCAAAATAAATATTACAAGCAAACTGAGGGATTAGCCATGGGAAGTCCCCTCACTCCCATCCTGGCTGATATCTACATGCATTATTATGAATCAAAATTGTTTGAAACTTTAAACTTCCCGGCATGGTTCCGCTACGTAGACGATACTTTTACCCTGTTTGAAGGTAATAAAGATGATTTAAATAAAGTTCTTTCAACAATGAATTCTATTGATCCTGCTATTCAGTTCACTTTTGAACTTGAGACTTGCAAATCTCTTCCGTTTCTCGACATTCTGGTCACACGTAACACATCCAACTTCAGTACTACAGTTTACCGTAAACCTTCATCGGTTTGCCTTCCACCACACTTTAAATCATGTCATCCGACTAAACAAAAGTTAGCTTCATTTTATTCCTATGTTTTCCGTGCTCTTCAAGTTTGCTCCTCCAAACTAGCCCTTGATGAAGAACTAAATTATTTAAAAGCAATAGCTATTGACAGGGGCTTTTCACCCAACATTATTAATCAAGCAGTTAAAAATTTCTCATCTCAACACACTAAAAGCCACACTCTTATTTTAGGAGATTATAAAAATTCTGTTGTCATTCCCTTCTTTCCATCAATTAGCTATAAAGTTGCACATATTTTGCAGAAATTTAACTTTCGGGTTGTTTTTTCTCCCATCAATAAAATTCCAACTTCTATACTCAAGGACCCCATTCCGGATATGAATTCCTGGGGTATTTATAGGATTCCTTGCCAGTGTGGTTTAATTTACGTTGGCCAAACTAAGAGAGGCTTAAAATTTCGCGTCAAAGAACATGAGGCATATGTTAGAAAAAAGGAAACACAGATGTCTTCTGTTGCTCAACATTGTTGGTCCGAAAATCACACTTTCAATTTTTCTGCTGCCAAAATTATTCAAAAAACATCTTCCATTGGAGAACTGGATTTTCTAGAGGCATTTCACATTCATAAAAATCTTTCTGTTCTAGTTAACGATCCTATCCAATCCAAATTTGCCTTCGGCTTTTAGAGAAATTATTTTTTAGTTCTGGTTTCGCCAACAGATGGCGCCACTTGCTTATTCTTGTCCAGGCTTTCTTATGTTATCTAATCATTATTTCCTATCTTGTTCATTTGCGGTTTTGCAGCTGAAGATGATGGTTCGGTAAAACCATCGAAACTAGTCCCGTGAAAATTTTGTAGGTATAACGCTGATTTTTGTTGTTTGACTTCTGAATTAGTATTTATTCGGCGTGTTATTGTGTCTTAATTAAATAAAAGATATTTTTTAATTTGTATTTTCAAATCATTTTGAAATATTTATTAGTGTTATTTTTCTATGAAGAATTATGCTATACTATGTTGGCAACCCGAAAATTTTACTTTTAATTTTACAATGTTGACGGAGTAGACGTCAGTTTAAAGACCGCCACGTTGTAGTTTGTGAGTAACCGGTGTTTATTTTCTGACAGTAATTAACTGATGCATTCTGGTTAAAAAAATCATTTGGATTTTGACTATATAATGTTTGTTGTACTATATATTATGCTGCATTAGTTTTACTATAAATACGCCACGTAGGAATCTATTTCAAGCCGGTGTTTAACTTCTTGGAAGGTAAATTTATTTTTAAAAAAATTTTTTAGGAATTTTAAATCATTACTTTACAAAAGAAAAAAGTACTTATACTATTTCTTAAGTTTCTAAAGTTCGTAGCTTTTTCAAAGTTATATTTTGTCATTTGTTTAATACATATTGATTTTTTATCAGGAAGAAAATTATCCTTTCTTTTGATTTGTAATTTTTCCCCATGGTTTCTGACACATTTTGTTTCATGCATTCTATTAATTAAATTTATGTTAACTTTTCTAAACGTTTATATTAATGGTATGGATCCATATGTTTAATGTCAAAATAGTGTAACTGTTTTAAATGCAAATATGTTTTTACTGGAGGACTAATTTTGTTGTATTTGCAGTTGTTGCATATTGCTTATCTTTAGTCAATATTATGCATATAGTAAGTGTATAAACTATATCAAATAATTTATAAAAAGAATTAGAATTCCCGAATATTTCAGAAGATAGATTCACGAAATATTTCAGAAGGACTCGTGTTATATTTTAAACTGAATCTTGTAATGCTAAGAGTAAGCAGTAAGCTATGCAGAGTAGAATTACAATATTAGGAAAAACTGGGGTTTAATCCTAGTATCCGGTGCACACGGGATGTGGCTACTTTTGGCGACTTTATGATGAGCAGTAAAAACGGGACATATACGATGAGTAGTAAACGGGTCATTCAAAGAATATATATAGTTATACATAGTATATACTATGTATATGGTGATAGTATATAGTGTATAGTATATAGTATATGTTACCGTGAAAGACCAAAATTGGAGAATGTCGACTTTCACCGGATAATGTCAACATTCACCAAATACGTCGGTGAAAGATCGAATATTTCTTTACATTCTTGTACATTCGGACCCTCACCGGTGTATGTCGACAATCACAGATATGCTCTAGTGTAGGTCGAAAAGAGAGGAGTATATGTACACGCTACCATTCCAAAAGGAAGTGTTCCACAAATAAATGCAATTGTAAAAGCAAGGGCCTCTTGTGCAGTTCAAAGTATCATAATAGTTTATGTTGTTGCAATAAATAAGATTTGAATCACATAATTTGGTAAGTTTATAACATCTGTTATTTTCCTTTCTCATTTTGAATGTACTGTGTATTTTAAGTTCTTAAGTTCTTATTCTGAGACTCAAGTGCATTTTTTCGTGAATGAATTACAGAGAAGGAAATATAATATTCTTATGTGTTCAACATTTACCATTAGTACATGGTGAATATTGACATTCACCTGTGTGAGTCAGAAATAAGAGTACAGTCAAAAGTCATTAATTCGGGCACCCATAATCCAGAATGATCTATAATCCGGACCTCAAAGCTACAAACTTTCTGCGCATGCGTCGCATTCAGGCATTCGCATAGACATTTTTGCATGCGCGTAAGACCTTTACGGCTGCGAATATGCGTGTGCGCATGCACATAATACGTTTACGCGTGCCCGTTTGATGTATAACAGACGGTATAAGCTAAGCTAAAATTATCTAATTCAGTTAATATTGTAGATTGCGTTGTTCCTTAATTTTCGAATTGGATACGGCTTATTATTTTTTGCAGACTGTTAGAGCAATTTTATAAAAGTAAGCTCGAACTTTCGATTATATCAAATAGAATTTCCGATATATATTTACTAATATGTAAAGGATCTACAAAGCGAAAGTATGTTTCGAAGTCCATTAAACAGAAAGTGGAATTGCTGCAAAAAATGGGTAAAGGCATATCCTTTGATTATCTAATTATTCCGAAATATGTTTATCAATTTCACGCTGCTCTGCGGGGGGAGGGAAACGAAGCGGCACGCAATGAATTGGAAGTTGATCTGTCAGCACTATCCTTATCTTCAGGGCAGATGTTTTTATTTTATTTGGCTTATAATTCCTTATTAAATGTAGTATTTCATCTCGATGTACTCAGTCTTTGATATGATTTAAATCAAGTTCCTCGTCATTATAATTCGCTTCCGATAGTGAAGAAAGTGATACAGAGGTTTTTGAAAATGAAAAAAATTTTGATTGACAAATTAGTCGGTATTCTTGACACAGCAAATATAGGACTTGAACAGCGGAACTTTGTAACTAAACAAGAAATTATGTCTGTTTAATAGAATTAAAGAGAATGTATTATCACATGAAACGAAGCAACTTAAACAACTTACATTGAAAGAAATGTTTAATAAAGTAAACAAATAAATATTAAGCTTTTTCTTTTTGTAAATTTTGATAACCTTTAGATTATAATTGTTCTTTATTTCATAAATTACGGTTTCATATTTTTAATTTTATAATTCCTGCATGCCATCTTACCAGATTTAAACTGATGATCTATAATCCGGAAAAAACAATAATCCGGAGTCAGCGAAGTCCCGAGTCTGGATTAACGACTTTTGACTGTATTTGGAAAATATTTTGGACATACACCAAGTGACTATGGGAATGTTGACATTCACCGGTGAAAGTCGACATTCTCCAAATTTCCGTGTTTCACCATAACATATACATAGACGTTCTTTGGGTCAATTTTGGTGTTGGTGATAATTTTCAAAATTGCGCCAAGGCTGCACCGTATACTAGGATTTTATCAAAACTGGATTACAGCCAATGGTTTTCTTTGTCTGGCTTCATCAGAACAAGATGCAATTAAATGATTTTTAAATAGTGTTTTGAAAATCCACGTGAATTTAAACCATTAATTCTGCAGGTAGGGTATATATTAAGAAGTAGTATTTCCTAGCTCCATATAGAAAGATTGAGAGGCTTGCAGATTAGACACAGAGTTAAGAAAAGGCTCATGTAAGCTTCATGTAGCTCACCACTACATGTATACAGAATTTGATTTGCAGAAATATACAGTCACTAGGTCTGTGTGTTCTAACGAATTCTCAAATCATCAATTTATTATAAATTTAAATATACCTTCTGTTTTAAAGTAAAGAGTTCAAGCGAGATAGTCCTCTCATTTCATAATTCTGCCAGAATCTGTGTATATTGCACAAAAGTACATTTTCTTTTTTTTAAATCTTTTGTTTTGATTGAAACCTAATCAGAAGCCTAATTCTGGCTTCAAGACAGCATTTGAGATTAAACTCGCAAAAGATTTTTTTTTACATTACTAAGATAATCCAAGCTGAAGTGCCACATAGTTTTAATACTCGTCCAATTGCATTAGATGAAAATTTAGTATTTCTGATTTTTTGCTATAATTATAAAACATATTTTAAAACTTTGAGTGCTGCTAACAATTCCACTTCTGTTGGAAGATCTACAAACTTGTGGCAGCAGATATGAAATATGCTGGATCATGATAACTATTGATCCACAGAGTACCAACCGAAAAAGGTATTACCTGTATTTGCGTATTCATCACAGTGAGAAATTTTTCTTAGTTACTGGTTATTTTGGTAAAAGTATAGTTTAGGGTACCCCTTAGCGAAACTTGTCGATTTTTGGCGGTACATGGATACCAATTTTGTGCAATTCTTTGACTCGTTGTTTTGGCTTGCGAAGTGGGGATTTTTGCGCCAAAAATTGCCGCTACACAAAGCCAAAACAAGAAGACAAATAATTGCACAAACTCGGTATCCATGTACACATCGATTTATTTTCACTTAAAAAAATCCCCGAATCGCACAAAAATGGCATTGCGTACTCCTTTGACTTTATCCATTTACACATCGACCTATTTTCACTTAAAAAAAATCCCCGAATTGCACAAACTTGCATTGCGCACTCCCTTTACTTTGTCCATGTACACATTGATGTATTTTCACTTAAAAAGTCAAAGGAACACCAAATTCTACAGTATAGGCGAGCAAAAAATACATAATCTCAATAAAATACATTTTAAACCAAACAATAAAATAACATAAAAAAGGAAAAACACGTTATACATTTAAGCACTACCAAAAGCAAATATTCACTTACCGTGATTTTCGAGTTCGCTTCGTACACCCAGAGCCTCGTAAAAATCAAAATATCAGTCATACTCAAATGACTTTTTTCAAACCAGGTACTCTTTCTGATCGAACGCTTCGCATAGTGACCATCTGAACCTTTCTTCCTACAAACCCATTCCAATCCATCTAAACGGTTTTTACGCTCGACTAGACGCATATCCTTCCTACATACAGGACACTTATAATGGCTACTAAGTAAACCTTCATTTACACACCAGTCAATTAAAGCTCTTTTCCCCTTTCACTCCAAATCATACAGAAACTTTAAATTAATCTTACTACATTCGGCCATTCTACCGTCTAAAGAATCAAACCAACACACACCACAAAAACACTTACAAAACATCCCATGATTCAAAATTTCCCAGAATCATGCACCTGATTACATCACAATAGGGTTTCTATAACATTCAACTATGCAGGATACCATAAATGAAACAACAACTTGGCGATAAATCAAACAACAATTTCGCCATAATACAAGGGATACCTTAAAGTCTACTCTACCCAGTATTTCATCAGGTTTTTCTATTGAATAGATATTTGATAATATAACGAGTTAAGTACATTTAAACCAATCATATTTTATTTTTACCAATTCTTTACAGTTATACCACAATTCATTACATTGCGAGTTCATTATATTATTTTATATCATATTAACTTCAACCAAAACATTTCAGCATATTTTGAGATAAAAGACCCAAGTACCTTGCATCAGTTTTAGCTGTGATAAAATTATGCTGTAAATACTAACAATTTTCTTTTTGAAATGTCTTGAAAATGATGTTTCTTTTCGATAGAATTAGAACAGTAAGGAAACAAATCATTCCTTAAAACTTTTTTCTTAATGTTACATTATATAGAAATTTAGGAAAGATTAAAAAATAGTTAATGAACTGTATGTGTGTTAAGAAAGATGATATTGTGACATAATACATAAACATACTTGCACTTATATATAACATATCAAATTTACTGAAATGGGAAAATATATACATACCTGAAAGCAATCTTGCAATAGCATTTGTTTTTAAGCCTTTGCGCTATCCACTGGGGTATGTGTATTTACGCTGACTTCCTTTACCCATTTTTTGCACTCTTCAATCGAATTTATACTTGATCGTATCATTCAGGTTTCCAGTTGTTGGAGCAGTACAGCAAAAAAATCGTATTTTACACAGTAAAACATAATACATTTAGATTACACTCTAGGAAGATTTAAACGCCAGATTTGTTTATAATCAGATGGCGGTACATCTACCATATACTGTATTTATCTTCTTTTCAAATCGTGCCAACGTAGTAAGTATGCTAAATTTTTTTCTGGGCATGCGCAGTATGCGACATTCGTTTAACATTGTTCAACTCAATGTGCGGTCTGCCATTACGCATCCCAGGGGGATGCAGTGGTCTCCCACCCCCCTCTGTTTCCGCCAATCCACACGAGAGGACTTTCAACTCACCGCATATTTAGAGTGCGGCCATGCCGCACTGACAGTGTACACTTACAAACATCCATGTCTTCTTTGGAAATCGAACTCGGGCACCTTCGGTACCGTAGTAGGCTCCCCTAACCGCTCACAGCACCCGTAGTAGGTTCCCTAACCACCCACACACAGCACTTAACAGCCTCAAGCAACCAGGAGCCAGATTCTGGCCAAATTGGTTCATCTGTACATGTTTATATCCTTTAATTATGGTACCTAATTTATACTAAGGATCTCTTAGATAATCTCTTAAGATCTTAATAATCTTAATAATAAGATTAAGATCTTAATAATAATATAATAATAATCTCTTAAGATTATACACGAAACTAATCTCTTAAGATTATATACGAAACTATTTTAATTTCCGAGCTAGTAAAGGTACAAAGAATAAGGTAAAGGCTTAAAACATACACCATATAAGGAAAAAAATGAGGCATGCGTTTCATAAAGCTTTATTTGAAAAGTTATTGATAAGGTTACAAACAAAATAATATTCAATAAATAATCAAATGATTCTCACAAATCAACATCTCTCTTTGAAAGTGAGTAAAAGATATTAAAAAAAAAAAAAGAACTGGGAAAAAACTGTGCTCTGATATTGAAGTAAATTTATAACGTAGAAATGGTCAGGCATAGAAAAGTTGTAACTACGCATTTTGTGTTTATGAAAGGTATCTTTTTCAGAAGGTGTTTACACCTTGGTAGGTGTTCTTAGTAGATTATCTTTTTTATAGGTATCTTTTTTCAGTATGTTGAGGAAATGTTAAAACCATGATTGAAAAAATATAGAGAGAGTGCATTATGAACAAGTATAGCAGTGTTTCCGATCCCCCACAAAGACCTGTACGATAGGAAAATAATGTCCAGCAAAGGCATATCCTTTGTTTCTCTAACCATTCCGAAATCTGTTTATCTGTGCGGGGGGGAGGGGCAGTCTCTGCGCGCAATGAACTGGAAGTTGATCTGTCAGCACTATTCTTATTTTCAGGGCAGATGTTTTTATTTTATTCGGCTTTTAATTCCTTACTAAATGTAGTATTTTATCTCGATGTACTCCGTCTTTGATATGATTTAAATCAAATTCCTCATCATTATAAATATCACGAATACAAATCAAATAGTTTTCAGGTTGCAATTTTCTAATTTCGACTATGCATAATGTACGCTTTACGCATGTGCGCATTGAAAGAAATGTTTAATAAAGTAAACAAATTAAGCTTTTTTTTTGTAAATTTTGATACCCTTTAGATCATAATTGCTCTTTATTTCATAAATTACGGTTTCGTATTTTTAATTTTATAATTTCTGCATGCCATCTTACCAGATTTAAATTGATGATCTATAATCCGGAAATGCCGAAATCCCGACGAGTCCGGATTAAAGACTTTTGACTGTATTTTGTTACAAAATTGCTAAAGGAACAATGCTTCGATATCTTTGTCAAAGTAGTTGCTATGAAATTCCACTACAAGAAAAAAAAAATCCTGCTTGTTTACTGATTGCTTTTTGGAAGAAATATGTAGTTGAAATGTAGAACGTGAACATAATAATTATGTATGTAATATATAATTTTTTACGATAAAAGTAATTCTTTTTCTCTCATAAAATTCGCCCAACTGTATAAGGTGGCTGCGATAACACGTAAGTATCCTCAAGTCTATAGTGAGCTGGAACATAAGTAACCGAAGTAAGGCGAGAACACTTGCCATGGAAATCTGCATAATTTTACCACAAATCTGCACAAAATATATTTTAAATAATAAATACAAGGAAAATCAAGTCGATGAAAATATGATACAAAAATGCAAATACAAATTGAATTTGCTGAACAGAAGTAATCAGGGAAATATAAGTTACCTATGAACTAGCCCTCGGAAGTAAAAACTATGTAGAGGAAAGGTAAAGTTGTGTAGTAGAGGAAGAGTAAAATTATGTGAATATTTTTAAAATTTCAGAAGCTACCACTAATAAGCTAGAGGTAAAATTATGCAGGGAAATATGGTAAATGAAAATTTAGTTCATTCTTGTAAAGATCGTGATTTGTAAAGATCATGACTTGTGGAGATCGTGACTTAAAGAGAACATGAAATATAAATAATAGGACAAGAACTTGCATTTTACGGTGTGGCAACAAGAAGAGGATTCGAAAGATTTTTATATATATTTTTGTTTTAGAGAGTTGAGGATTTTGAATATTTTAATAGTTGTAAGAGTTTTAACAGCAGTAGTTAAGAGTTTAAAATTTTGATAGTTTAGAGCTGCAGTATATATATATTTTTTTTGGTTCTGTTTTAAAATTTAAATAAAAGTATTTTGTTTATTCTGAAAAATTAGCTTTATTCTTCCTACAAGATTCAATATTCATTATATTGAAATAAGGAAAGGATCTTAGCTTTATTCTTCCTACAAGATTCAATATTCATTATATTGAAATAAGGAAAGGGATTTTTACTGGCGCAGTCGACAGGATCGGGATTTCCCCGCATATAATTACGAACCAAAATAACTCAGGTGAGAGCTCAATTTACCTTGTTAACGTAAAATAATTAATTAAGATTATGAAAAGTTAATTATTGTTTCCGTCATGGAATATTAGTTTATTTACTTGTCAAAGTAATGAATACGCCAGTGTTCAAATGTAATTTCGTTTGACTCGCCAGAGTAAGTGAACAACACATTAAGTATTGATTCCACTGATTGATTTTCATGCCGAATAAAATTAAATTCATTGTGAATCATATTTAAATAGAAAATAAAAGAGAAAAAAAATTTTTTTTTTTTTTTAATAAACTAAGAGTCTATTGGCTGAATAAAATCGAGACATGGCTTTTATGGGACGTGGGAAAAAAGAGGATTTGCTAGTTTTAGCTGCTGAATTAGAAATTCAAGTAGATCCAAGTATGAAAATCGTTGCGATAAAAAATGAAATAATTCAAAGTGATACATATGATGAAGCATTTGCTAAAGAAGTGTTTTTAATGATTATTGAAGAGAGGAAAAGAAAAGAAGAGGAACAACGAAGGAAAGAAGAATTAGAAGCACAGCAGAAAAGAGAGCAAATGGAGTTTGAATTGAGGAAACTCGAAATTGAATCTCGTGTTCGACTAACACAAACTCCACCAACAAATGAAAATGGACATCATAATTTTGATTTAATTAAGCTTATTCCCAAATTCAATTTAAGACGCGATGATATTGTGATTTATTTATCCTTATTTGAAAGACAAGCTAAAAGGACAAAGATTGATCCTAAAGATTGGGTTTCATGTTTATTGACTTGAATGCCATCTGAAATCATTCAATTAATTGGTAGGGAATCTGAAGAAAATTTTGAAGATTATGAGTACATTAAGGCCATTTCATTGAAGAGATTTAAATTAAATCCTGAAAGCTTTAGAAAAAAGTTTGTGATGCACCAAAAGAGCGCTGAAAAATCATGGAGAGATTTTTGCTACGAAATTACAAGTTATTTTGAAGAATGGATCAATGGTCTTGAAATCACAAATTTTGCCGCGTTAAAAGACTTGATTATTACTGACCAAATTAAGAAAAGAGTACCCTATGAAGTAAGAGACCATCTTCTTGACGACTGGGCGAAGTTCGTTTCTCCAACCAAATTAGCTGATAAACTTGACGAATATGACAGTGTTCGTAATATCTCAAAACGGACTGGTAGTAATCCATCAGCAGACAGAACTAATAAAAAATGGCAACCTCATTCTCCACTTCCAGAAAGAGCTTTCAGAAATAAATCGCTGTCCACTGAAAACACGCCAAGAGTGTACCCATCCCATAAGAGTGACGAACCACAAAAGCCTAGTTTCAAACTAACTTGCTATAATTGTGGAAAAGAAGGTCATACATGTAAGTTATGTACCAAAAATCGGATACCAAGAAGTGCTTCTGCAACAGCACAAAACAACTTAATACAAACACAAGCACCCCTTACAGAAAAAGAAAAACCAGAAGTGCTAACTGCCAAGATCTCTATTCCTGTCTCAAAATCAGTGGACGTGTCTAGAAACATAGATGAATTAAGACTTGTCAAAGTTAAATGTGGAGATATTATTTTAAATGGAATTGTAGACACGGGAGCACAAATTTCAGTAGTCCGTGAGAAATTGGTTGACAACATACCTTGCGAAGGAGAAAGTAAAATAGAGATATCTTCTGCTTTTGGTGAAAACGAAATTACTCCACTAAAGATTTTCCAGATGAAAATTGACGATGATTTTCACGGTAGAGTGTCCATTACGTGTGCTGTTTCAAAAAAACTAGTTACCGATTTGCTATTGAGTTCTTCAGCTTATGAAACACTCTGTGGGAATATCGAACTGTTTAACTGTGATCGTTATTGGGATGCATCCCCCTTAGAGTACAAAGAGACAGATGATAAACCCTCACCAGTTGAAGACAATACCACAAATTTGGCTGTTGTTAATCAGATTTTCCAAGAAAACATAGTCTCTGAAAACAACGAACAGGGTAAGACTAGAATTCAAGACACATCAAGAACAAGACGAAACTCTAAAAAAATGCTTTGAATGGGCAAATAAAAATCAAAATTCATATACTTTCGATGATGGCACATTACTTCATTCCGAATATATCTGTGGTGAAAACATTAAGCAAGTTGTATTACCTTTAGAAAAAAGAAGGGAAGTCCTAAGAATGGCACACGAAATCCCTCTTGCCGGCCACCTCGGTGAGAAAAAGACAATTCAACGAATCAAGTACTCATTCTTTTGGCCTACTATTAAGCAAGATGTTAAAAAATTCTGTGAAAGTTGTAAAGAATGCCAATTGAGGAGAACAGTTACGTACAAAGATCGAATCCCAATTCAACCTATTGTTAGGCCGGAAACACCCTTTGAAGTATGGAGCGTGGATTGTATTGGGCCATTAGAACCTCCATCCAGGAGAGGTCATCGGTTTGTGATATGTGCAGTTGACCTATGCACCAGATGGGCAGAAGCCACCTCCGTCAAAGACATAAGTGCGAAAACAACATGCAATGTTTTGATGAGGTTTTTTACTCAAACTGGATTTCCAAAAGTGATTTGTTCCGACCAGGGAACTAATTTCACAGCCAAACTCACCCGAGCCTTTGAGAACTTACTTGGTGTGTCTCCACGATTCTCCACTCCAGGACACCCCGAGAGTGTGGGTGCTGTCGAGCGTTGGAATAGAACCTTAAAAGAGATGATGAACAAAAATATCCAAGAACATGGCAGAAACTGGGATTTGCATCTTCCCTATCTCCTGTTTGCCTACAGAGAAGTGCCACATAGCACCACTGGTTTGTCTCCCTTCCAGATGGTATATGGAAGAATACCACCAGGACCATTATCTTTGCTGAAAGAAATATGGACAGGTGAACGTAGCATTCCAATTGCAGCTTCCCGTTCAATTAAAAATTATCTACAAGACCTTTTAGAAAAATTAAGAAAAGCTCATGACATTGCATCAGCAAATTCCAAAATATCTCAAGAAGAGTACACTTCAAGATACAATTTACGTTCTCAAGAAAAGACTTTCAATGTTGGGGACAAAGTCCTCGTGTTAATGACATCATCATCTCATAAATTACTCAACACGTGGCAAGGACCAGCTACCGTGATCAAACTTACCAGGCCACACTCTGCCAAAATCGAAATGGAAAACGGAAGTATTAGAGAACTCCATGTAAATAAGTTAAGGCCATATATTGCTCGTGTAGATCACGTTGGTATCATTTTTGACCAAGATGAAGAGTTTGGAGATATCCACTATGCACCAGCAGATCTTATGAATAAATCTGCTGATGATATCTGGACCCATTTACAAAATTTGAAAGGTGACTTAAAATATTACCAACGGGAAGGACTATTTAAAGTACTAAAATCTTATGTAGATGTTTTCAGTAGCAAACCTGGTCAAGCCAATGTTGATGGTCATGACATCAAGGTTACAGAAGGATGTAATCCGAAAAGATTGAGGCCCTACCGTGTTCCTGTTTCACTTCAAGAGGAAGTCGATCGTCAAGTTAAAGATTTGTTAGAATGGGATCTTATAGAACCCAGTGACAGTAACTGGGCACATCCTATAGTATGTGTTGTTGCAAAAAAGAATGGCGGCGTTAGACTGTGCATAGCCTTCAGGCTTTTAAATAGCTTCACAATTCCGGACGCCTATCCGATGAAGATTGCTAAAGATTTACTATTCGAAATAGGGAAAGCCAAATTCATAACAGTTCTCGATTTAACCAAGGGATATTGGCAAATTTCTATGAAAGAAGAAGCTAAACCCTACACAGCATTTATCACTCATTCCGGCCATTACCAATGGAAAGTTCTCACTTTCGGTTTGAAAAATGCTGGAAGTACCTTCCAAAAATCGATGGATAAGGTGCTTGCAAACCATAAGAACTACTGCCATTCATATATTGATGATGTGGCAATATTTTCTGAAACTTGGGATGGCCACCTCTATCACATCGACCAAGTGTTTCAGACACTGAGAAACGCAGGTCTAACCGCAAATCTAGAAAAGTGTGATTTCGGAAAGAGTCACGTGAAGTTTCTAGGACATGTAATAGGTTCTGGCACTCACTCTCCAGATCCTGAGAAGGTAGAAGTCATCAGAAATCTGTCTAAGCCTACCACTAAAAAAGAAGTCAGGAGTCTTTTAGGGCTAGCAAGCTACTATAGGGATTATATCCCAAATTTTTCTGAGATTGTTTTACCTCTAACAAACCTTACAAAGAAGAGTGTTCCAAATAATATTCCATGGGATTCTGAAAAAGAAGCAGCTTTCAACAAACTTAAAGAAGAGTTGATTAAAATGCCATCTCTGCATACTCCGGACATCAGCAAGCCCTTTCAACTCTATATGGATGCATCTGCTTTCACAATTGGAGCGTGTTTAGCTCAAAACGACGAACATGGCAAAGAAATGCCCATAGCATTTTTCAGCAAGAAATTAATGCCCTGTCAACAACGATGGTCAACCATTGAACAAGAAGCATTTTGTGTCATCGAAGCCTTGAAAAAATTTGACACATGGATTTTCAGTGCCAAAGTGCAGATTGTGTCTGATCACAATCCCCTCACCTACTTGACCCAAAGCGCCCCTCATGGTGCTAAACAGTCTCGTTGGGCCTTAGCGTTACAACGGTATAACATGACTGTGACATACCGCAAAGGAAGTTCGCATGGGAATGCTGATGATTTGTCAAGATTAGCTGTTAATTCTTTCTCTCTCAATGAACTCTGAGCAACATTGTCTCTATGGTGACGAATGTGCTTCTTGTGGGGGGACTTGTAAAGATCATGACCTTTAAAGATCATGACTTGTGAAGATCGTGACTTAAAGAAAACGTGAAATATAAATAATAGGACAAGAACTTGCATTTTACGGTGTGGCAACAAGAAGAGGATTCGAAAGATTTTTATATATATTTTTGTTTTAGAGAGTTGAGGATTTTGAATATTTTAATAGTTGTAAGAGTTTTAACTGCAGTAGTTAAGAGTTTAAAATTTTGATAGTTTAGAGCTACAGTATATATATATATTTTTTTGGTTCTGTTTTAAAATTTAAATAAAAGTATTTTGTTTATTCTGAAAAATTAGCTTTATTCTTCCTACAAGATTCAATATTCATTATATTGAAATAAGGAAAGGATCTTAGCTTTATTCTTCCTACAAGATTCAATATTCATTATATTGAAATAAGGAAAGGGATTTTTACTGGCGCAGTCGACAGGATCGGGATTTCCCCGCATATAATTACGAACCAAAATAACTCAGGTGAGAGCTCAATTTACCTTGTTAACGTAAAATAATTAATTAAGATTATGAAAAGTTAATTATTGTTTCCGTCATGGAATATTAGTTTATTTACTTGTCAAAGTAATGAATACGCCAGTGTTCAAATGTAATTTCGTTTGACTCGCCAGAGTAAGTGAACAACACATCAAGTATTGATTCCACTGATTGATTTTCATGCCGAATAAAATTAAATTTATTGTGAATCATATTTGAATAGAAAATAAAAGAGAAAAAAAAAATTTTTTTTTTTTTTTTTAATAAACTAAGAGTCTATTGGCTGAATAAAATCGAGACATGGCTTTTATGGGACGTGGGAAAAAAGAGGATTTGCTAGTTTTAGCTGCTGAATTAGAAATTCAAGTAGATCCAAGTATGAAAATCGTTGCGATAAAAAATGAAATAATTCAAAGTGATACATATGATGAAGCATTTGCTAAAGAAGTGTTTTTAATGATTATTGAAGAGAGGAAAAGAAAAGAAGAGGAACAACGAAGGAAAGAAGAATTAGAAGCACAGCAGAAAAGAGAGCAAATGGAGTTTGAATTGAGGAAACTCGAAATTGAATCTCGTGTTCGACTAACACAAACTCCACCAACAAATGAAAATGGACATCATAATTTTGATTTAATTAAGCTTATTCCCAAATTCAATTTAAGACGCGATGATATTGTGATTTATTTATCCTTATTTGAAAGACAAGCTAAAAGGACAAAGATTGATCCTAAAGATTGGGTTTCATGTTTATTGACTTGAATGCCATCTGAAATCATTCAATTAATTGGTAGGGAATCTGAAGAAAATTTTGAAGATTATGAGTACATTAAGGCCATTTCATTGAAGAGATTTAAATTAAATCCTGAAAGCTTTAGAAAAAAGTTTGTGATGCACCAAAAGAGCGCTGAAAAATCATGGAGAGATTTTTGCTACGAAATTACAAGTTATTTTGAAGAATGGATCAATGGTCTTGAAATCACAAATTTTGCCGCGTTAAAAGACTTGATTATTACTGACCAAATTAAGAAAAGAGTACCCTATGAAGTAAGAGACCATCTTCTTGACGACTGGGCGAAGTTCGTTTCTCCAACCAAATTAGCTGATAAACTTGACGAATATGACAGTGTTCGTAATATCTCAAAACGGACTGGTAGTAATCCATCAGCAGACAGAACTAATAAAAAATGGCAACCTCATTCTCCACTTCCAGAAAGAGCTTTCAGAAATAAATCGCTGTCCACTGAAAACACGCCAAGAGTGTACCCATCCCATAAGAGTGACGAACCACAAAAGCCTAGTTTCAAACTAACTTGCTATAATTGTGGAAAAGAAGGTCATACATGTAAGTTATGTACCAAAAATCGGATACCAAGAAGTGCTTCTGCAACAGCACAAAACAACTTAATACAAACACAAGCACCCCTTACAGAAAAAGAAAAACCAGAAGTGCTAACTGCCAAGATCTCTATTCCTGTCTCAAAATCAGTGGACGTGTCTAGAAACATAGATGAATTAAGACTTGTCAAAGTTAAATGTGGAGATATTATTTTAAATGGAATTGTAGACACGGGAGCACAAATTTCAGTAGTCCGTGAGAAATTGGTTGACAACATACCTTGCGAAGGAGAAAGTAAAATAGAGATATCTTCTGCTTTTGGTGAAAACGAAATTACTCCACTAAAGATTTTCCAGATGAAAATTGACGATGATTTTCACGGTAGAGTGTCCATTACGTGTGCTGTTTCAAAAAAACTAGTTACCGATTTGCTATTGAGTTCTTCAGCTTATGAAACACTCTGTGGGAATATCGAACTGTTTAACTGTGATCGTTATTGGGATGCATCCCCCTTAGAGTACAAAGAGACAGATGATAAACCCTCACCAGTTGAAGACAATACCACAAATTTGGCTGTTGTTAATCAGATTTTCCAAGAAAACATAGTCTCTGAAAACAACGAACAGGGTAAGACTAGAATTCAAGACACATCAAGAACAAGACGAAACTCTAAAAAAATGCTTTGAATGGGCAAATAAAAATCAAAATTCATATACTTTCGATGATGGCACATTACTTCATTCCGAATATATCTGTGGTGAAAACATTAAGCAAGTTGTATTACCTTTAGAAAAAAGAAGGGAAGTCCTAAGAATGGCACACGAAATCCCTCTTGCCGGCCACCTCGGTGAGAAAAAGACAATTCAACGAATCAAGTACTCATTCTTTTGGCCTACTATTAAGCAAGATGTTAAAAAATTCTGTGAAAGTTGTAAAGAATGCCAATTGAGGAGAACAGTTACGTACAAAGATCGAATCCCAATTCAACCTATTGTTAGGCCGGAAACACCCTTTGAAGTATGGAGCGTGGATTGTATTGGGCCATTAGAACCTCCATCCAGGAGAGGTCATCGGTTTGTGATATGTGCAGTTGACCTATGCACCAGATGGGCAGAAGCCACCTCCGTCAAAGACATAAGTGCGAAAACAACATGCAATGTTTTGATGAGGTTTTTTACTCAAACTGGATTTCCAAAAGTGATTTGTTCCGACCAGGGAACTAATTTCACAGCCAAACTCACCCGAGCCTTTGAGAACTTACTTGGTGTGTCTCCACGATTCTCCACTCCAGGACACCCCGAGAGTGTGGGTGCTGTCGAGCGTTGGAATAGAACCTTAAAAGAGATGATGAACAAAAATATCCAAGAACATGGCAGAAACTGGGATTTGCATCTTCCCTATCTCCTGTTTGCCTACAGAGAAGTGCCACATAGCACCACTGGTTTGTCTCCCTTCCAGATGGTATATGGAAGAATACCACCAGGACCATTATCTTTGCTGAAAGAAATATGGACAGGTGAACGTGGCATTCCAATTACAGCTTCCCGTTCAATTAAAAATTATCTACAAGACCTTTTAGAAAAATTAAGAAAAGCTCATGACATTGCATCAGCAAATTCCAAAATATCTCAAGAAGAGTACACTTCAAGATACAATTTACGTTCTCAAGAAAAGACTTTCAATGTTGGGGACAAAGTCCTCGTGTTAATGACATCATCATCTCATAAATTACTCAACACGTGGCAAGGACCAGCTACCGTGATCAAACTTACCAGGCCACACTCTGCCAAAATCGAAATGGAAAACGGAAGTATTAGAGAACTCCATGTAAATAAGTTAAGGCCATATATTGCTCGTGTAGATCACGTTGGTATCATTTTTGACCAAGATGAAGAGTTTGGAGATATCCACTATGCACCAGCAGATCTTATGAATAAATCTGCTGATGATATCTGGACCCATTTACAAAATTTGAAAGGTGACTTAAAATATTACCAACGGGAAGGACTATTTAAAGTACTAAAATCTTATGTAGATGTTTTCAGTAGCAAACCTGGTCAAGCCAATGTTGATGGTCATGACATCAAGGTTACAGAAGGATGTAATCCGAAAAGATTGAGGCCCTACCGTGTTCCTGTTTCACTTCAAGAGGAAGTCGATCGTCAAGTTAAAGATTTGTTAGAATGGGATCTTATAGAACCCAGTGACAGTAACTGGGCACATCCTATAGTATGTGTTGTTGCAAAAAAGAATGGCGGCGTTAGACTGTGCATAGCCTTCAGGCTTTTAAATAGCTTCACAATTCCGGACGCCTATCCGATGAAGATTGCTAAAGATTTACTATTCGAAATAGGGAAAGCCAAATTCATAACAGTTCTCGATTTAACCAAGGGATATTGGCAAATTTCTATGAAAGAAGAAGCTAAACCCTACACAGCATTTATCACTCATTCCGGCCATTACCAATGGAAAGTTCTCACTTTCGGTTTGAAAAATGCTGGAAGTACCTTCCAAAAATCGATGGATAAGGTGCTTGCAAACCATAAGAACTACTGCCATTCATATATTGATGATGTGGCAATATTTTCTGAAACTTGGGATGGCCATCTCTATCACATCGACCAAGTGTTTCAGACACTGAGAAACGCAGGTCTAACCGCAAATCTAGAAAAGTGTGATTTCGGAAAGAGTCACGTGAAGTTTCTAGGACATGTAATAGGTTCTGGCACTCACTCTCCAGATCCTGAGAAGGTAGAAGTCATCAGAAATCTGTCTAAGCCTACCACTAAAAAAGAAGTCAGGAGTCTTTTAGGGCTAGCAAGCTACTATAGGGATTATATCCCAAATTTTTCTGAGATTGTTTTACCTCTAACAAACCTTACAAAGAAGAGTGTTCCAAATAATATTCCATGGGATTCTGAAAAAGAAGCAGCTTTCAACAAACTTAAAGAAGAGTTGATTAAAATGCCATCTCTGCATACTCCGGACATCAGCAAGCCCTTTCAACTCTATATGGATGCATCTGCTTTCACAATTGGAGCGTGTTTAGCTCAAAACGACGAACATGGCAAAGAAATGCCCATAGCATTTTTCAGCAAGAAATTAATGCCCTGTCAACAGCGATGGTCAACCATTGAACAAGAAGCATTTTGTGTCATCGAAGCCTTGAAAAAATTTGACACATGGATTTTCAGTGCCAAAGTGCAGATTGTGTCTGATCACAATCCCCTCACCTACTTGACCCAAAGCTCCCCTCATGGTGCTAAACAGTCTCGTTGGGCCTTAGCGTTACAACGGTATAACATGACTGTGACATACCGCAAAGGAAGTTCGCATGGGAATGCTGATGATTTGTCAAGATTAGCTGTTAATTCTTTCTCTCTCAATGAACTCTGAGCAACATTGTCTCTATGGTGACGAATGTGCTTCTTGTGGGGGGACTTGTAAAGATCATGACCTTTAAAGATCATGACTTGTGAAGATCGTGACTTAAAGAAAACGTGAAATATAAATAATAGGACAAGAACTTGCATTTTACGGTGTGGCAACAAGAAGAGGATTCGAAAGATTTTTATATATATTTTTGTTTTAGAGAGTTGAGGATTTTGAATATTTTAATAGTTGTAAGAGTTTTAACTGCAGTAGTTAAGAGTTTAAAATTTTGATAGTTTAGAGCTGCAGTATATATATATATTTTTTGGTTCTGTTTTAAAATTTAAATAAAAGTATTTTGTTTATTCTGAAAAATTAGCTTTATTCTTCCTACAAGATTCAATATTTATTATATTGAAATAAGGAAAGGATCTTAGCTTTATTCTTCCTACAAGATTCAATATTCATTATATTGAAATAAAGGAAAGGGATTTTTACTATTCTTATCGGTAGCTTCTTTCAGAAAAGTGCAGGAATGCTATGCGAGATAGTTTGTCTAGTAAGCTGCTGAGACTTGTTATTCGTATATGTGTAAAACAAGTAATATAAAAAGTCAATTGCTACTTAGGTCAACAAAGAAAAATTAAAAATTTTTTTTTTAATTTATTATGTAAAAATTGTATTAACATCAAGTGTCATCCACTACAAATGTAAAAAAATGTATTTGAGCTTGAGTGGATGAATAAAAAGTATTTTATTAACCTTCTAAGCGGCAAGGCCATATATATACAGCTTAGAATATTTTTGTGATATCTGTAAGAATGTATGTATACGTGCATATTAAATTATGTCAAAGAAATTAAGGGAATATATCATAAGAAAACAAATCCAGGTATGAAATACCAGGAGAGTTTTTACATTAAAATAAAAAAAATAATTTGTTCTCATAGTAGTTTTTGGAAATTTGTGCTTTCTTAGCAGAAACCCTGGCCGCTCAGAGGGGTAACGATTGAAAATTTGAACAAGATATAGGAAGAGTGTGAGCTAATGGTAGGAATTTAAAAAGGGTCTTGTATCTTTCCTGAATACTCCTGAAAAGTATTCACAAGCCACTGCTTTGTGTTGCTAAAATAGGCAATCCATATGTGCAGGCTCACAGGAAATGGATGTGAATTTCAAATTCAATGTTTGCATTTCTGATTTATGTTTATTTTCACATTGAGTGAATTTATTTTTTCTTATAAGGAATCAAAATAGGGCTATGTTGACTAATGGAAAAGTATTATTACATTTTATCAGAAATATGGCTCTTTTCCAGAAGTGAAGAATTCAAAAATTCGCATTGCATGAAGTTGTATTTCTTAAACGATCTAAATTTTATGAATCAGCATCTGTGCATGTTGGTAAATTTGTGCCATTCTTTGATGTTTTTTAAGCAAAAACAGATAGCTGTGTATATAGGGAGAAGAAAAACGTGCAATAATGCCAGATTTGTGTAACTTTTTTTTTTTTTTTTTTAAAGCGCTAACTGATTGCTGTGTCTATAAAAAGAGCAACAGCACAAAAAAAAAAAAAAAAAAAAAAATTGCATAAAAATTTCTTTCAGAGAATCACACCCTCCCCAAAATCTTAAAAATCTTAAGTACATAAAAAAATGTATATAAAATAAAAATTGCGAATATTTTCATCATACTTCGTACATATTTAAACATACCATCTTTAAATCTCAACCTATATTAAAATTAACTAATTTTAATTTATGTTGAATTTAATGGTCTTTATATTTGAATATAATGCTTTTCAGCACATTTTTTTTAAGTATTGAAAAGCTTATATATTTCATCATTTGAAATAAATTATAGTGTTGTAATTATATATTTTAAAATTGTTGTTAATGCCTCTGATGTTTGTGTATTGTTTTAAATTGTGTAGGTTACTTATCAAAAAAGAAATGTATAATTAACTATAATGAAGATTTTTTTAACAATATTTGGTATTTTTCTGTTATGCATCTGCTATGTAGTTTGGCCAGTTTTTTTTAACTGTAGGTACAATTAAAATGCACACGTATACATAAATGGTTTGGTGCCTTCATAGTGTTATTTGGCTTCTTTTTTATAGGTGCCAAATGTATGGCACATGCGTAACGGAAAAATAGCCAATATTTAGTTACTTACCTTTCGAAAGGCAATTGGATGCAGATTAAATTATTAGAAATATTTCATACATTTACAATGTTTCTTATTGATTAATATTTTTATGTATTTATTATCTAGCTCTAACTTTTAAGTGAAAAGCCATGAAGGTGAAGGAAGTCGACCGAACAGCCAACATAGCATGGTCACCTGCTGCCCACCATCCTATTTATTTAGCAGCTGGTACTGCTGCACAGCAACTAGATGCAACATTTAGGTAAATGGCTTTAACATATTTAATAATTTGATACTTGTTGGTTATCCAATACTCATCAGTACACCACAAAAGTCTGTTGCTGCCGTTTTGATAAAATCTGCTAATTCGAATGTATGTTGTTTGGCAGTAGCATTCAGAATTATATCAGACTAATTCTTTGCAGATTTTCTCTACCTCTCTGTGTACTTTGATAAATAAGAAGATATGTGTTATGTGCTATATCACATTGCCACTTTTAATGTATTTTACTGATCCTCACAAGTGTTCCATTCTATGTGTATGGATGCTCCTATTGGGATCAGAATTGACATTATGAAAATCCTTTCCCACTTCCTTTTATTCTCCTTTAAGAGAAATAAAACTCTCATCTTTGGAGAAGTATCTATAACACCTTCTAGATGTTTTGGATGCTTACAAAAATCACCATCATAACTTAATATCCATTGTTTTATTAAATGTCTCGGTTAATCTTTGAATTATGGTAACTTGGCGGTTTTTTGGCAAAAATTTGGCGACCAACTCTGCTACAGCAACTTGCTAATTTTGTTTTGGATGCCATTTTGTTTTCACGAAGTAAAGGCATGTCTTTTTTTTACTCAACATTTTTTCCAATAATCTGCTAGTCGAATGATGCTTATACTAGAACTTTTATTTAACAAAAATGCTTAATCATGACTAAGATTAGGTGCAAAATTGGGAGAAAGTGCAGAATCACCCACTGCTTGCCGCGTTTTTAAGAATTGCACATACACGGCATCATCCATGTACATGTCAACCTATTTTGACTTAAAAAAAAATCCCAGAATTGCACAAAAATGGCATTGCGCACACTCTTGACTTTATACATGTACACTGCTAAAGTCCTAGCTAGTCACCTTTATCACCTTACCAAAATGTCGCCAAACTACCTGTTACCATATTCCAAAGATTAGCCAACATCTCTTTCAATGTAAGTTGTTTACCTTGCTTCGTTTTTTGTGCTAATACTTTCTTTTTAATACTGTAGACAGGTATAATTTATTTGCGAATTACAATGTTCTGTTTCTGAAGTCCTTTATTTGCTGTATCAAGAATTCCCACTAAATTATCAGTTGAATTTTTTCATTTTCAAGTAGCTCTATATCACATCTTTCTCCTTTGGTAGCAATATTTTCTGGATTTAGAACTGTATTACAGATTTCACTGTCTGTTAGTTGACTGACGATTAGAGCATTGTCAAGACAATGAAAATCTTTTGTTATATATCTTCATTCATTACCACTTTCCTACAAATTCCATTAATTGGAGAATTTTGCTTTTTATTTGTGATATCTGAAAACCTTCTAATTCGTGATTATCATTATAAAGCTTAGTTGTCCTCCGCTATGCATTATTGATGATGTTTCGTAAGAAGATAGGTGACTAAAGACTTATTGTTTCATTAAATTATTGTCTTGCTTCTATTGCACACTGTGAAGTTAAGCCTGCCTTATGTTAGTACAGTCATTTATTATACTTGTGCCTATTTTCCACACATGCTTGAGGCTTATGAGACTTCAATAAATAAATTCCCATATATACTAAACGCTTATCCAAGGCAAGTGTTAGTTATTTTGTGGCATGGTACAGTCTCTGCATGTCCTAAACTCTAAAAAGCACATCCCTAAATTCTAAAAATATTGCTAACCCTAAATTTTCCATTCCAGTGCCACCCCTCCAGAATTCTAAAGATTTTGCAATCCTTTAATTTTACTGCTTGGGCGATCACTTTATTTTATTATGATCTCATAATTTTATTGCTTCTAAATTCTAAAATTTTGCCTTCCTTAAATTATGATACCTGTTGTAGGTTCTGGGCTTATTTGAATAACAAATCAGTTATTCTCAATTCAAACAGGACAGAATGTAATCTTTGGCTTAGTATCACAAAATCTATTTTTTCATATGAAAAGAAATTTTGTTAAATTTCTCATCGTCAAACCCTCAGTACTTTGTACCGCAGTTATCCAAAGTGTAGAATCATTGCCAAGCATAATGTCAACGTAAAAGTTTTTCATGCTCTTTGCTATTCAATTACTAATCTTTATTTTTAAAAAAAGAAATTGTTTAGACATTGCTGCAGGAGTCGTTTCTCAAGCTGCCATGTGCTGATAGTCATGCTACGCAGTGATGAAAGTAAAAAGTAATAATGATTTGCCAGGTTAGCATCAGAGATATAAATTATTCTTTAAGTGTAAAAGTAATGAAATTTCGATGTAGAATTCTTTGATTTGAGATGTATGCCAAGTGAAAAGGTTGCTTATGATGCCAAATTATTGATCATATAGATTTATGCTGTTAAATGATAGTTTTTCCAATATGGAGGTATTTTATTTAGTGCCAAAGTGAAATCAAGACTTGGAACTCTCCAGAAGATACATCTGGATTTCAGATTTCGTATTGTGTAAATATTTGTTCCATCTTTAATTACAGTAAAACTTCAAGAAGTCAAATTAAATGTTGAAATAAATGTGAAAATTAATATTAATCATCCCTAATAAGTTGAAATTCTCTTCACCAATCTTCTGATCAGTTTTGACATTTTGAATTTTAGCTGTATTATCTTATTTTGTAATCTCAACATATAATAAAAGAAAGAGTCTCTGTGTTCATTTGTGATGCGCATAATAGACCCAGGGCTACGAAATTTGGTATATAGGTACGTCTAGACAAGAGCCAATGCACCTCAAAGCGATTTTTTTTTTCAAAATTCGAATCGCTTTTTTTATTGGATCTTTTTGATTTTATCGCATCATTTTGAATAGTTTTATTCTTTTAGAAACTATTCAAACTTCTATACATTTTGCATTTTCCTTTATTATTTTCCATTTCTCATTCTTTTGCATGCTTCTTCTGCTTTATGTTCTTATAATAATTCTTCTGTTCTCCTGGATTTTCTTGTTAATATTTTTATGAGCATTAAGCCATTAATTTTTCTGTCAGCCATTAGTTTTGAAACAATTCAAGGTTAGCTGAATTAATAATGTTTTTCTATTCTGATAAAAACAAAAATGGATTCCTGCCCCTAACATTTATTTGACAATCTGAATATGCTTTTTGACCATACTATTTGGTTTTAGATGGTTTACACTCTAAGTTTTAAAATTCCATTCTTCACTGATTCTGTAAATTTCTTGCAGTTATGTAGTAGATCAATCTGAATACAGTAATGCCATTTTTTTTTTGTAAAGAAAGATTTCTGCTATATTTGTTATTTCCTCAAAAGCTCTGGGTCTTTGCTGAAAAACCTTTTAAACATCAAATAATCTCTGCCTTGGAAATAAAATACACATATTCTTATTTCATGATTCCATTTGTGTTTTCTTATTTTCATTTCTATGTTAGAAGCTTTTAAAAAATATATAATTCTAATTTCTTTCAACATTTCTGCCCAATACAATATTCCCCGACTTATTTTATATTTGTGTACTGCTTAGTAGTTATTATAAGTTGTGTTTAACTGATGTCTTGAATTTTGAAGACTTGACTTAAATATCTGTCTATTTACTTTTAATAATTCTTCTCTAAAATTAAAATACTGCTAAATGTAATGTTTATTTATTTTCAGTACAATATATCAATAAAAGATCTTGATGGATTAACTGAAGAGGTCCTACTTAGCTATGTTTCAAACTGATATATTTATAGTGTTATAAAAACTTCTTTGTGGCTAGCTGTGTGGGATATTTTATTAATAGTTTAAAAACGCCTTCTGAAAATTCCATCACTGAATTTGACAATATATCAAAAATTTACAAAGTACACCTTAAAAAAGTTAACATCATGCTGTAAAACTTCTGGGTCTATTAAAACGTACTTTAATCTTCTAAAAGCTGCTCATCTCATTTTCAAGCAACATCTCATTTTCAAGTCTCTTCCTACGGATTTCATTGCATGTTGTTGCATCTCATTTTCAAGTCTCTTTTCCTGCAAATTTTTAAAACTTGTCATTTCTTTAGCATCAGGAATGAAAACAGGAATAAATTTCTAAAAATTTTTCTAATTTTATATTTGCAAATCTCTTAAACATGCTATTTCAGTGACAATGTAAACATGCTATTTTATTATGAATTCAGAAACATTTTTAATAATTCCTAAACATTTTCTAATTTATATATTTATTGCTACTTTATAAAAAGAATTGGGATTTATGTATTATTCTGTGGACTGCGAAATTGTCACCAAGCAGCGTGATTTAGTAGTAGTTGTGGATAAGCGGGATATAAGAAAACACTCATAATATCTTCTGTTTTGCTTGATGTTTGAAACACTCACCAGAATCAATCATTTCGTTTTATGAACAAGGATATGAATTAACTGTTGTTGCTATATTTTTCCCTCCATTTTGGGGGGGAAAGCATTAAGATTTGGGACCTGTCTTCCACAGAACCACAATTAGTGGATTAAAGTTGTGGAATCCTACAATTAAAAGAAATGTGTTTTAATGGCCAAGAAGACCCTGCCATTTTCATTTAAAATTAGTTCACTTAAAAGATTATCTTTCTCATTATTTAAATTTTTTAGTGCTATTGTTAATATCTGTAAGTTTTTTTAGGGGGGGTTGAATTACTGTAATGAAAGTTTTAGTTATAAGCAAAATATGAAATTGTGCTACATCAAAAAGAATAATTTTATGGGACTGCTATCTTACATTTTACCTCCCCTCTTGACATCTGGGGCTGTTCTAGTTAATGGTGGATGTGGTGCTGTACTGATTAACCAGCATGGTAGAGGCACAGTGCCCATGTCCCCCGTCACTTGTACTTGTCTTACATTATATATTGATTCACAGTTTTTTATTAATTTCATCTAGTTCAGTGTGAACATATTAATTTTCCTTGACAGTTTTGTTTTCAGTATTGATTTAAAATGTATCTTCAAAAATTATTTTGAAGTTTATTGTTATTGTTGTTTAAATTATCAAATTTTCTTATTTATTTATTTACTTTTTATCATGTTCTTTCTAGCACTACAGCAGCGTTAGAAATTTATGCCCTAAATTTAACAGAACCAGGTTTGGATATGTGTATGAAAGGCAGTGTCGTTTCAGATTTCAGGTATTCTTTTTAGCTTTATTATACTAATTACATAATTTTAATTAAAAAAATAATGTTAAACTGTTGTTGTTCCATCATACCAAGAAGTTTTAAATGAAAACCTTTTTTTAAAAATGTCTTTCTATGCAACATATAAAATTTTTTAATCATGCATTAAGCTCATGAGTGAAATTCACATTTTCAGATCAGGGGTAAAATAACTTTTTTAATGCATAAACTGTAAGTATTCTGTTTTAATTCTTGCTTAGAAAAATCACACGTAATAACTGTTTTCTTTATTTTCTCCTACTGTAATTAGAAATGTAAATTTTAAAAAGGAATATAAATAATAATTTTAAGAACTCTTTATTTGGCTCTCAGAAATTATTAGTCAATCACAAGCATGAAGGCAATTTTTTTTTAATCTTGACATAGGTAGCCATAGTTGGGAAATATTTAGAATACACGTGGAATTCTATGAAATGGCAGAGTAAAAGTCTGCAGGGTATGATTAACTTTTGATAGAGGATAAAAACTCTTTTGAAGCTGTATTGCGGTTAATAACTATCAGAAATTTAAAAAATAAATAAGTTAAACTGCTATCATAGATTAGCTTCATAGCAATAACGAAGGAAATACAAGCTGTCAACAAAGTCATCTCAACAGCAACAGAACTACTTAGCAGTCAAACCACTATTAAAGTTACTGTGGATTTGATGTGATTAACTGCTAAGAAATGCTTATTGTAATAAAGTTTTTTGTGTATTTAGTGGTCCAATTTTAGAGAGGATAAAAAATGAAGGGAGTATTTTAAACATTAGAAAATTATAAACAATACTATGCAAAGTAAATAAAATGCAGTTGCTCTGCAAATTCTATACTTGTGAGAGACACAATTTCAGTTTATGAAGAAATTTTAATGATATTAATTCTATAATGTTTTGTTTGTGGTAATTTTAATCTCACCTTGGTTTCTGAAATGATTGCTTGTAGTTTTTACAAATGTCCAGTCTGTTTTTTTAAAATATCAGGCTGTACTATTGACAAATTGAAGGACTTATTATGATTGCTTATTGACATTTGTTATGTGCATTATTTTGACGTCAGATTATTTTAAAAACTTCTTTTAGGCTGTGTGTTATGTTAATAACACATTTGTACTTTCTGACAGTAATAAAGAAGATTTACTAAGATATTATTTGCTATTAATTCGATTGATCCAGTCATCCAGTTCACACTTTTGAATCTGATAATTTTCCTTCATTTCCTTGATATTTTTATCATTTGCAATGAATTTGATTTCAACACCACAGTTATTCCATAAATCTTTTTATGGAACTACTCTGATATGTGCCCTCAGGTTGCCAAATTTCTCATAAAAAATTCCACAGTGCCATATTACTATCTAAATTTTTTGTCTACATTTCAAACTTTAAGTCTAAAATGTCTCCAAAAACGTGGTTTTCGCACATGCAAAAACCATGTTTTCAACACACGATTTAAGCTAAAAATCTGAAACAAAAACAAAAAATTTAGATAGCAAAAACGTAAAGTTTCTAACCAAAAATATTTGACCAGAATCCATGTACACAGCGATATGTTTTAACTTTAAAAAAAAAAAAAAAAAAAAAAAAAAAAAAAAAAAAAAAACTACGAATTGCACAATATAGGCAGTGAAGGAATCTACGAACTACGCACACCTCGCTTTACTAAATTAACATAACAATAAGTTTCGAAGAATACCATGTACACAGCATTCTGTTTAAACTTTAAAAAAATCTACAAATTGCACAATCTAGGCATTGTGCACAAATCAACAAAATAAACTAAGATAACTAAAATAAATTACAAACAATTCAAAAAACAACAATACCAACAGAAATTCATAGTAAAAAAACAATGAACATAACATTCTACAAAATAAAATGCACTTACAGTAAATGGATGTTTCTTCGGACAGCAGAAGTAGCTTTACCATGCCACCACGTACTCTCTATGGTATTTATATGACAGCCAGACTCGCTATCCACAAAATTCATACTATGGTTCACAAATAAATGTTCAAAACCTTCTTTTTCTAAATCCTTGTAAGATTTCCAGCCATCCGAAAAAATAGTTGTACAAGGCTCTATCCAATCTTTAATACACTGCATCACTGTTTCCTTACTTCTACCATGCACAGCCACTAAAAATAATCTCTCAGACCCTCTTGTAACCATGTCTCTTATTGCAACATAGGCCAATTTCAAAACACGCACGACACAAACCATCGAGCAATTAAACCACTCCAGCAAGAGAGTTTTCAATGTCAAAAGAGTTGCCATACAACACGCAATCGTGCCAAAAACCAGCCCAGAACACAAATCGCCACATTTGGTGATCTTCGGGTGCATATAAGAGTAGAGCCCTTTTTATTTCTATTATGCTATTTATTTCTCTTTATTTTTATTTATCCTTTTCTTTCTTTTAACACCACACAATTCATCCTTTTTCTGTTTCTTTGCTTTCCAGTGTTAAATCAGTGTCAGCCTATTAAGCAAGAAATGGCTTCTTTTTACTTTTATGCATATCACACTTTTAAAGTTTGTTCTTCAGAATCTTTATTTTCTAATGAACTCAATTGTTTGTAGTTGGTTATCATTAACAAAAGATTTAGTCCCATGATTATTGATAAAGCTTTAAAAAAAATTTTGTCTTGCCATCCAAGATACTCTGCTGTTGGAAATAATATTACCTTTGTTGTCATTCCATTTAATCCTTTTATCAGTTATGAAATTGCATGGATTCTCAGAAGTTCAACTTTCTGATAATTTTCTCACATATTAATGAAACCCATTATTCAATTCTTAGATCCATCTCTCATTTGAATCTTAGGGAAGTTTATATCATATCTTGTCAGTGTGGTTTTTTTATATATCAGCCAAACTAAAAGAATGTTAAAATTTCATGTTAAGGAACACAGATCGTATGTCTGAAAGGCAAAATAAATCCTCCGTGTCCATCTTAGGTAGCTAGTCATAGTTGAAAACTTAATTTTGATTTTGGTTCTGCAAAAATTATCCATAAAGTTTTTGAGTTGTTTAGTTGGATTTCCTTGTAACTTTCCATGTTCACAGAAATTTATCTTCTCTGATTTATTCCATTATTTGTAATCCATTCCTTTAATAACACTTTAGAATGTTAGGTGGTCTTAGTTTTCCTTCTCTTGTTGCTTGGATATAAATATTGTTCTTGCTTTTCCTGGTTTGCAGAATGCTTGTGGTCCTGTTGAAGACCCTGTGGTCTGGTTGTCTTGAAAATCAATTGTTTTAATCAAAATCTATGACAGACTAAACTTGCTTTTTTTTTTTTTTTTTTTTTTTTTTTTGGTTGCTTAATATTAAATTTTTAATATTTTACATTCTCTCCCTTCTATTTGATATAAGGGTGTTATTAGAGGCAAGTTACTGGCTGGAAAAAACATAGATCTTGGTTCATTTCTAAGAACTGGTTTTGTATATATGTTACTGGCAATGTATTAAACGTAAGCATTTTGAAGAATGCCTGGCATTTTTAGGCAAAGTATGAAACATGAGAATTATTATATACTTTACCTGGGCATTGTATATAATACTTAGGCATTTTATAAAATGAAAAATGTGCTTTAGGAAAAGTATGACAAAAAAGGTCATGATAAGATATTATTTAAAAGACATTCATTCCTGAAAAATATTCTATTTTGAAAAAAATAATGAAAGACTGCCATTAAAAAACTTTTATTCTAAATATGTAAAAACAAACAAAAAAATAGATGATCTTAGTACACCATAATAAATTTGTTTTCTTTATCTGACTGGAAATAAAAAAGATCTACCTGACAACAGGAATTAAATTCGGAAAAAATCATAGGTTTCATAAAAATAATGTCCTTTTTAATACCTTTTGTTTTTTTCTGGTAGAGCTCACAAAGGTGGATGTTCAGTTCAATATAATTTCATATAACATTTTTGTATTTGGTTGAAAGTTCTTACAATGTTCTTTCACGTCCTGTGTGTCCAAATGAGTTTCGTGCAGTATTTGGAATAACTCAGTGTCCATGACATAATACTGTATAGTACTGATGCCTTCTTTAACAGCATAAATAAGTTACTGTTATTTTCCATAAACATCACATCTTAGCAGTTCAGTTACCAATAGTCTCATGGTTTCTTTTTAGCAGTTATTTTGGCTTTTTGCATCATTTATTAATGTCTGGTAAGTAGTTTTGGTTATTTGAAAAAAATCTCAGCTATGCAGAGTCATAGCTAGGGTTTTCAGCACCCAGGGACAACTGAAGATTTCTTGCACCCTACTGGTTGCCAAGAATGGAAAACATTTAATTCTAAAATGACATAACATCAGTTTGGCACCCCTTGGATTCTGCGCCCGGGGACAAATGCCCCCCTCTAGCTACGTCCCTGCAGCTATACATTCAAAGGTCGTTAATCCGGAATGATTTATAATCCGTACCTCAAAGCTACAAACTTTCTGGGCATGCATCAACTCATAATGCGTTGACACATGTGCGTAATACCTTTACGCATTTGCATATGCATGTACGCATGCGCATTTAATGTATAACGAACAGTATAAGCTAAGCTAAAATTATCTAATTATCTATTTCAGTTAATATTGCAGATTGCGTTGTTCCTTAATCTTCAAATTGAATCCGGCTTATTATTTTTTGCAGACGGTTAGAGCAATTTTATAAAAGTAAGTTGTAACTTTCGATTATGTCAAATAGAATTTCAAAGGATCTACAAAGCGAAAGCATGTTTCGATCTCCATCAAACAAAAAGTGGAATTGCTGCAAAAAAAAGGGACAAAGGCATATCCTTTGTTTCTATAACCATTCCGAAATCTATTTATCAGTTTCACGATGCTCTGTGGGGGGGGGACATTGCGGCACGCAATTAATTGGAAGTTGATCTGTCAGCACTATCCTTATCTTCAGGGCAGATGTTTTTATTTTATTCGGCTTATAATTCCTTACTAAATGTAGTATTTCATCTCAATGTACTCCGTCTTTGATATGATTTAAATCAAATTCCTCATCATTATAAATATCATGAATACAAATCAAATAGTTTTCTGGTTGCAATTTTTTAATTTTGGCTATGCGTAATATATGCTTTACGCATGCGCATGTTGAAAGAAATGTTTAATAAAGTAAGCAAATAAATATTAAGCTTTATTTTTTTTTTGTAAATTTTGATACCCTTTAGATCATAATTGCTCTTTATTTCATAAATTACGGTTTCATATTTTTAATTTTATAATTTCTGCATGCCATCTTACCAGATTTAAACTGATGATCTATAATCTGGAAAAATCGATAATCCGGAATCGCCGAAGTCCCGACGAGTCCGGATTAAAGACTTTTGACTGTACTTCATGCTTTGCTGGTTTGTCACTTTGCATTCTATAAAATACCTAGGCAATGTGTGAAATGTTTAATCTTTTCATGCATTGCTGGCCAGTTTTTGACATTCTATAAATTGTCAATTTCATACTTTGCTGGTAACATATATATGTATGTATCACAGACATATATTCGTTAAGAAACTATTCTTAATTTTTTGAAGAATGTTACATTATGCACTACTATTATGTATTTCCTTCCATTTGTCACTTCAACAAACATTGCATAGTAACTAAAGCAATAATAATTGATAAGCTTGATTCCCTGCTGTTCTGTGTTTTAATCTTAATAATCTGAATTTACTGCATTGCTGCACACTAGTGACCTGTTTGTTGATATTAGTACTTTTAAGTCACCATGGCCCACTATTTTGGCAGACTTTGGTGCCTTTTGGTTTAATTATATAAGTATCTATCAAATGTTACTTTTCAGCCTGTATTAAAGACCTATGAGTTGATGCTGAATATCTTTCAATAAGTAGATCATAGCCTATGGCCATGATTGACTCTTATGCTTAAATTTAATTTTAATTCTAAACCCTGTCTTTACTGCACCACTGCACACTTGTGATCTGTGTGTTCAATCATAAGTCCCCTCCCCCCCCCTGGAGTGTCGACGTAGAGACCTCTGCGAAGCTATTTGTTAGGATCTATACCTAAGCAATCTCAGCCACGGGGGTAGACAAATTACAAACCTAGTGGTTCTGGGGGCTCTGGAAAAATCCTTATTAGTCACCCCTTAGGTCTGGCATGTCCTAGAGCTTAAGGTTGTAATAGCCTGGAGGTAGCGTCCTGCATACGCTAAGTAGCATCCTTGAGGGACAGGTAGGTAGCAAATTGACGACTAGCATTGTCGTATGGTGGCTGCCATCAGACCTCTCAAGGTGCAAGGACAGGAGTTGAACCCCTGGGCCTGGTTCTGAGGTTGGATTGGTCCGATGGTGAAGACACCTGGCTGGTTGTGGTATGTGTAATCCACATAAAACTAGTTGTTGGATTATAATTAACCATCAATAAATAGGTGATTAGCAAGCAACAAAACTTAATATTCTTTAAATATCAGTATAATTTTACTGCACTCCCCACACCACTGACATGGTGTGACCATAAGAGATCATTAAGCTCTAGGCCACTGATGACCAACAGTCTTAATGAATCTCAGTGTCCTCTATAATTTAAATAGTAAGTCTCATATATTGCACCGTAGAGTTTCTTGATAGTTTCTAGATAGTAATTATGTAAATTTTTTGTCTACATTTCGAACTTTAAGCCTAAAATGTCTACAAAAACTGGGTTTTCGCAGATGCAAAATGAACATTTTGAACACACAATTTAAGCTAAAAATTCTGAAACAAAAACAAAAAATTTCGATAACAAAAACCTAAAGTTTCTAACCAAAAATATTTGACAAGAATCCATGTACACAGCGATATGTTTTAACTTGATGATATGTACACAGCGATATGTTTTAATTCTACGAATTGCACAATCTAGGCAGCGAAAGAATCTATGAATTATGCACACCTTGCTTTAATAAGTTAACATAACAATAAATTTCAAAGAATACCAGGTACACAGCATTCTGTTTCAACTTTAAAAAACATCTATGAATTGCACAATGTAGGCACTACGCAGTAATCAACAAAATAAACTAAAATAAATTTCAAACAATTTAAAAATATGACAATAACGACAGAAATTCATACTAAAAAATGAACATAACATTCTACAAAATAAGAACAAGAACAAGAATGAAATAAAGTGCACTTACCATGAATGAATGCTTTTTCGAACAGCAGAAATACCAATTTCATGCCGCCTTTAACATGCCGCGATGTAATCACTATCGCATTTATATGACAGCCAGACACACTATCCAGAAAATTCATACTATAGTTCACAAATAAATGTTCAAAGCCTTCTTTTCCTAAATCCTTGTAAGATTTCCAGCCATCCGAAAAAATAATTGTACAAGGCTCAATCCACTCTTTAATACACTGCATCAGTGTTTCCTTACTTCTATCATGCACAGTCATTAAAAATAATCTCGCAGACCCTCTTGCAACCACATCTCTCATTGCAACATAAGCCATTTCAAAACACACACGAGCAATTAAAACACTCCATCAAAAGAGTATTCAATGTGAAAAGGGTTACCATATAACACACAATTGTGCCAAAAACCAGTGCAGAACACAAATCGCCACATTTGGTGATCTTAGGGCGCATATTTTATATCTGGGGTTACATTTTTTCCCCCATTTTGTTAGTTTTTGCCATTTACGTACAACATCCTAGGAAGAGCCAGTTATGAATGCATTAAATTAGTATTATAAATTCACCTTTAAAATGTTATTGGGCTTATATTTATTAAAAGTATTTTATAAATAAAATTCAGTAATAGCATTTTTGCTATTTCATCATGACCAGTCACATGAAAAGCTTGAAAAAATGATTGATAAAACGTTCTTGAAAACATTTCATTCATTCTTTGTTTTAGTGTTATATATTATATTTTGTACATTTTGACTGACAATATTTAAGCTGTTTTCCCACAGTAAATTGCTTAAATGTCTGTTTCCTAAATAATCAAGAATTGTACTTTTTTTTTTTTTTTTTTTTCTGATAGATTCCATAAAATTGTATGGGGTTGTGAAGGCATGAAGACATCTGAAATGAGCAGTGGTGTTATCGTAGGTGGTGCAGATGGTGGTAATATTATGATTTACGATGCAGCCAAACTTATTCAAGGTGAATCTGCTCTTCTTCATCACAATACCAAACACATGGGTCCTGTTCATTCACTCGATTTTAATAAATTCCAGGTTTGTTATAGTTTAATTATATTCATTCATACATTTGAAAAAAAATGTGTAAAAATTTAATTTCAAGAGTTCGTTTCCCCTTATGATCAAAGCAATACAGTACAAAGTCTGAAATTTGGATGTCCAGTATTCGGAATGATCTATTATTTATCTCCAGACCACTGGCCAAAAAATTTTTAAGCAAAGTAATCTCTGCCCTGACTCTGGCACCAACCTTTTTGGGAGGTTTCTGTCAGAAGAATGTTAACTTCCCAAAAGGGTGAGTGCCAAAGCCAGGGGGTTAACATTCTTCTTGACATAAACAATAAGCAAAAATGCTATGTTGCTGTGTTTTATATCATTGTACTAGATTTAAACTAATCTAAAATCCAAAATAGCTGCATTCAAAATTCTTCAGATTTTTGGAAGCTTCAAATTTCAGACTTTGTGCTGTATTTCATTTTTATTGTGTTCATAATTTCATTTTCGTTTCTGTATTTATTGCCTCATTGTCATATTTTCTGTATTAATTCCAATGTTTCTGTGTTTACATGTCATCTCACTAGATTTAAACTCGTAATCTAAAATCCAGATTTCTGGATGTCAGACTTTGTACTGGATTTCATTTTTATTATATTCATGATCAAATTCATAGAATATATAAGAATAGCTAAATATTTTTCATTTCAGAACTATTGTTGGTCAGTGTAAATTCTATTTTGTTTGAATATAAATCTAAAATTTCAAAGTTTTCAGAATAAAATCTCATTTCCACTTGCAGTATATTTTTATATTTATTGCCTCATTGTTATATTTTCTTTATCAAAGTGTTTTTTCATTTTAGGATTGTTTGCTTGCATCTGGTGCCACGGAGTCTGAGATTTTTATATGGGACTTGAACAATCCCTCCTCGCCTGTAACTCTTGGTGCCAAGTCTCAGGTATTAAATATTTCTGTGCTGTTATTATAATTCAAGGCATGAGTCAATATTCTCGGTTTTGTGGTAAAATTTCATTATGATATTTATTTATTTATACAAATGCCAGACGTTTGGCCACTAAGGCATTAGTCTTGATCTTGCCTCTCCCTTTAGGCAGATAGCCCTCGAGGCTTTGCTGTAATTAAATAACCTAACCTTGATCTTGCCTCCCACTACCAAGAAGAATAGAATTAAAAAATAATAGTGCAGTGTATTCATCAATATGCTTCTTATCCGTTGACTGACCAGAGTTGCAAAGAGTACAGACTAAGTGTCCTTCAGTTGAATTTTAAAAAGATGGGTATTCAGATAGCCGTGCTCTGTCAAAAGACGAAATAACGCCATGGCTACAGAACGAGGAAAATCTGGAATAACTGGCTTTGAACGGGTGAGACACTCCCAGGCTTTTCTTTCATTTAATAGGTAGGAGGCAAACCTCATCTTAAATTCTAATTTAATGAGTTTTGCAGAATTAAGTCATATCATTATCAGGGGTTTGTAGAATACTCATTCCTTTCTTTGCCAGGAAATCGACTATTTCATTCCCCTCAATGCCACATTATATTGTATTGTAATAAAATTGTTTTATCAACATGTCGTTTGGTACTTAGCATTTTCTCTCCGTCAGTGAAAGTTGGCTCTTTTGAATTGGAAAATTTGGTAGAGATCTCACCATACTTGCACCAGTCAGTCTGGCAGAGTTTTGAAGAAAGAATGCCTGTTTGACTAGATAGTCACAGATCACTCTGTATTTATACATAATCAACAGATACAATTTGTGGCACATAATATAGAAAAAGTGTATCACTTTGAGCTCTAGCTTTGAAATTATCTAACAAAATGCATATATATGAAAACTACCAGTCATTCAAATGGCCAGCATTAACTAATAGCATTTAAAACTGCAATAAAATTATCATCTTCGTGAACTCAGTTCTTCATAAATTTGCTTAAATATGAATGTAAGTGATGTCGTATAATTCCTAAGTGTTTTTTTTATCATGACATTTTGCTGGACCAAAAAGTCTTTCATTGTTTTGAGTATATGCAGCAATATCAGGATCTATAAAATTATATTGGTGATTAAATTAAAATGTTCAAATGCTGCAGCTTATGATTCATTAGTTTTGTAGGTCTTTCAAAATTCTGAAACAATTTAGATTGAAAAAAAAAAAAGTGAAGAATCAGGCTGAATATTTGCATGCTGGCTAATCAAGAATTCATAGTATTTATGTGTTATCACAACCAGCTTAGTAGAAGTAGCCACATTTTCAAAATGCACCATGCTCTGGCAAACTGTGTATAACCATTCTTCAGGCAAACCATTCTCATAACAATCCTTCAGTCAAGCCATGTCACCCGTAATCTTTTCTGCATTAAATTAAATGTCCTCGTAGGATTTTCCAACAAGAATTTTCAATCAAATTGCTGCAAGAATACAGAATTTTGCCACAAATTATCTAAAGAAAATGATATGGAGATGCATTTGGTAAACAGCCATTGTTGCCCAGGTTTGCACGATGCAGAGTTTCCGATGTGAAAACAGATCGCAATGTACTTGGGAAAAGTAATAACACACACAGACACAGACACACACACACACAAAAAAAAAAAAAAAAAAAAAAAAAAAAAATCCAGAAAAACTGAAGATTAATGTAAATTTTATTTTTTATTGTATCACACAATCCTTACTTAGCATTTAAAATATGCATATTTTAAACTGTTAAAGCATAGCTACTTTTCATATGCTGATAATGTTTGCCGACTTATGATAAATATTGATAATTTGGAAATCTTTTTTTTTTTTTTTTTTTTTCTTTTTTAAAGTAATGAAAGCCACCAGCTTGCACCCAGTATGTAACTTTTACCTTTTAATTTGCAGTAAATCACCAAATTGCGCCAAGCTGATTGCATTAATGCTCAAGTACCAAATTAATCATGGTTATGTAAAACCAAAGCAAAGATTATGCAAGTACATTAATACATGTTTATCTATTATTAGTGCTAAATTATACTGTTTGGCAACAGGTTTTATTTTGTCAGAATGGTCAACATTAAAATACAAGGGAACCCATCCTTTTTACTGTACTTACATGGCATTTAATTTTTTATTCATGTGTGGATTGTCACATGTTCTTAGTTATCTATTTTTCATCTTTGTACTCAAGTTTCTTTGTTTCACCAGAAATGATTGTATCTTTATATTTTTAACATCTGATATTATACTATCATTGTATTTAGTATGGCAAATTACCTATTTGATAGAGGTTGTCAATTCCTACTGAGCATAGCATTTTTCTTTAATCTTTCAAATTACATCAACACAATGCTAATAAAAAACTGATTAAATAAAAAAACTATACACATACTTCTTCCTAATTTAATTATTTTGAAATGGCTTGTCTAATTGATATAATTCGTAATTTATTTAATTCCTAATTTTTATAAATATCTTCTTATATATGTAATTAATAATACTGAATATCATGCATATCAGCTACAGATGAGTTCTTTGCATCTTATCAAACAAGTTTGTTGCTTTTTATTTTATATGAGTTGTGGATCCATCAGATTTTACTTTTGAATATATATTCCTATATCATATGATAAATTCTTCATGTATATAAAATATCTATCTTGCATGGAAAAAATGTTCTCATTACAATTTTTGATCTTGATAAAAAAATGATGCATATTTTGAAACTAAATTATCAATGTTAGTATTTTTAAAAAACTGAATTGTAGTACATTTAGCAAACTATGCTTTTTTTCCTGTTTTTCAGCCTCCTGAAGATGTTACATGTGTTGCTTGGAATTGTCAGGTTCAGCATATTCTTGCATCCACCTTTCCTGCTCGTTGTATTGTTTGGGACTTAAGGAAAAATGAACCAATTATTAAAGTTTCAGACTCCTCATCAAGGGTAAATATTTTTAAACTCCCTTTTTTTCCCCTCCCTAGACTGGAGATCATTTAAGTTTGATCTTGCCTTTCAACTGGGTGAATTATGCCATAGCTAGAGTAATTAAAAATTTTAGATGATATATGTACTCTATTGTTCACCAATTGGATACAGTCTCTTGCAGCTGCTGATTTATAAATTATAATTTATATTCTGAGTGGACAAAGTTGCATAAGAAGGCATTAAATGCTAATTATCTTCCATTAGTTGATGCATGGTACATAGCTGAGTTCATAATAAAATGAGTATATCAGGAAAACATAATTTTTCCTTAAAAATATGTAACTTTTTAATAAAGTTTAATTTTATTAATAAGCATCTATAATAATTTATAAATTTGAAATGTTTATAAGAAATAAAATTTACTGTATGGACTGTATATATAGTACAAAGTCTGTAATCCGGACTTGTCGAGACTTTGGCGATTCCGGATTAGGGGTTTTTCCAGATTACAGGTCATCGATTTAAATCTGGTAAGATGGCATGCAGAAATTATACAGTTAAAAATATGAAACCATAGTTTATGAAATAAAGAGCAGTTGTGATCTAAAGGGTATCAAATTTTACCAAAAAAAAAAAACTTCATATTTATTTGTTTATTTTATTAAACATTTCTTTCAACGTGCGCATGCGTAAAGCATACATTATGCACATTCTTTACACGCATGCATAAAGTTTGTGGCTTTGAGGTCCGGATTATAGATCATTCCGAATAATGTATGTCCGGATTACGGACTTTGTACTGTATTAGTAAGAGAAATTTTAATGTGTCAATACAGTGAAAAAGTACCTTCTCCAAATAAAACACTTTGGATAAACATTTTCTCTCAGATTATTTAGCACTTAATTGGTATTGTAAGAGAGATTAGATTTTAATATTTCATAAATGCATCTTAAGTTGTGATGAAAACTGGATGTTATGTGTATTATTCTTAAAATTTTCCTATGAAAGTTATTTCATTAATATTCATTAAGTACTTTTAGTTTGATTACCATTGGACAAAAAATTGTACTTTCACTTTTGCTGTTAATAACTATGCGTATTAGTAGCATAATATAAAAAAACTAACAATCATATTTCAGGAATTAATTTTAAAACAGTGTACTTCAAGATCTGTTATAAACATTTTACTCTTTTTTAAATAGAAAGAGGAAGGAGCCAAATTAAAAAGAGTTGCGGTACTATTACAAATTTAGTTAGAATTTTATTTTACACATATGCATTTATCATTAATGAAATGTAGGAGAACTTGACAATTTTTTTAAAATACAATATGCCAAAATATTAAAATCCTTGTAATTTTTGTTTTAGTTCGTTCTGACTAGTTTGGTATATATCAGTTCTTATTTTTGATGATTACCATACATCTCCTTCTATAAGATGCATGTATAAAGACGCACCTTAATTTCTGGGACTTAATTCTTAATTTCCAGGACCTGGAAATTAAGAATAACACAATAAATAAATAAAGAATTATTTGGTTGACAGACTAGTTTTTATTACCCTGCTGGATTACAATTTAATTGGAGAAAAATATTACATAAAGTTATTCAAATCAATGTTTACTTAGCATACAACTCGTCATCACTGTCAGAAATCTCATCCATTATCTGGACCTCATCTGTGTACCCCCTAAAGTACTCACTAGCCTAAGGTGCAGTTTCCTCACATGCAATGTATCAGTTCATCATTGTAGACATCTTATTTAAAAGGATTCCTTTTTGGTTCTTTATATTTAGGTTAAAAGTGACTTAGTATACACTCAGGGAGGAAACTGCTGTGTTAGAACTAGAAATGATATAATTTGAAACTTTTATACCACTTTGCTAATTGTTGTAAATCTCAAATGAAATTTCTGGAGTCTGAAGGTTGTCTCATTCTAAGGATTAACATGCACACTTTCTATTCATCATCAAAAATCTTTCGCCCTTGGTTTAGTTCACCGTAACATCACCATTGGTGTTTCCGTTGCCACGGGCGCTACTATTGTACGACACACCCAGTTTTAGACAAAAAATTTTTAAAGAAAAATGTATCTTATACACTGGGAAATATGGTAGACAGCTTTAATATGCAGTAAGCAGATTGAAAGTCTTGCAAAATCTGTTAAAATTTCTAATTGCACATAAAAATGTTATAAATAAAAATTTGAGCAGTTAGATTTGATAACTTTCAACGTCATTTTTTTTTATTTAACCTGATTATGAAAATAACTGATGTTAGCAGTGATCAACTACTGTAGTTATATCACAATTGTACATTTTTTAGAATTATCGAAATTTAATTAATCTGAAAGCATTCTGTCCCTAAACATATAAATCTTAATCTAGTGTATTGTGGTAGTGCTTAAAAGTTCCGTGCTTACTCTTCAGTGTTTATTACATTATTTCATATATACTTTTTTAATCAATCCTGCATTATCAATTAAACATTATTTAACAGACATTAAAGGAAATCATTTTTAGAGAAATAATCTTACTGTTAACATCAAATTATTTTTTATTATTTGCTATGTCGAATGACTAAAACATTACACACCTTGCTGATGGAAAATATATATTGGCATCCAGTTATCAAAGCAGAATATATTTAAATCAAATACATGTTACAAGTTATTAACAAAAATGGATAAATGCTTTATCTATGAGACTTTGGTCATGAATTTTTTGTTCAGTGAAAGAAATGCCATTTTATTGCTTTGCAACTGGCAACAGTTTTTTTGTTTTGTTTTCTGTAGAACAGTTATGTTGCATGAAAGATCTAAAACAGGTACACTGTTGATGGGCATATTCACATTCAGCAGGCTATTGCCATCTGAGCATTCATTGGTGACAAAGTTTAACATAATGTTAATGTGATAGTTGTTCACTAGTGCTCACAAGTGGACAATATTGACATTTTTAGTTATAATGAATAACTTGACAGAATTTCCTTTGTTGATCACTTATGTGTAACTGTCTTTGCAGTAGCTCTACTGCTGACTTGGCAAAGTTTAGCTTGATGTTTCACTGTGATAAACTGTAACATTTCAAATGTTTTGTTATTTCTCTAACTCAAAATTCAGTTCCATTTGTAATGCATAGGCTTAGCAATGTCTTCTTCACTTGCCATGACAAAATGCATTAGGTGCTTTCATTTGCTGTGACCAAATATTGAAGGCCATAACTGTCAAAATTCATATTTAGATGTGTTAGTATATAACATTATACAATGCTGCCTTATCTTGTGGCAGTTTCAAAGCTTTCCAATTGATTATTTTACAAAAACTGATACACTATTAATCAGGGCTGTAGAGTCGGAGTCAGGCAGATTTTAGGGTAAAAGGAATCGGAGCTGGAGTTGCTAAACACAGGTTGATGCCGACTGCAACTCCAGTTTTTGTTGGACAGTTTGAATTTGAAATGAAATTAAAATGAATTGGAAAAAAATAATGACAAGCTAAGTTATTATTTTTGTTTATCGACTATATACATTAATAAGTAGTTATTTTCTATTTTATTGATATATTAGTAAATAAATATAAGGGAGGAGGATGGATGTGATATTTGTCATTAGTGATTAAACTGATTCATTTAGTTACAAATTTCACTGGTAAATTTAGGTAAGCAGCAAGAACTCCCAAAATTAATGCCATTCTTAGAAAGCAAGCAGGAAAAGGAGCAATTATTGATCAAGCAATGCAATAAGGAAGTACATATTTGATGATAAAGAGGTTGTTAGAATTAAGAACTTTTTTTAGAAGATGTAGATAACCCTAATGTTTCACTAACAGAAAGACTGTGGAATGATCTTGCAGAATTGGAAACTCTTCTATCTACACCGTATATAGCCACAAAAAGCTGCAATCTGAAGAATTGACAGAAGGTGAGAATGGAAGAATATGATGTTTGTTCTTTCTGAAATGGAGGTTTTATTGCAGAAGGAATCATTTCTTTAAAGAAGAAAAGAGAAACTAGTTTGATAGACAGTGAGACCTTGCTGAGTTGAATATATGGAGATTTGAAACACCGAATTTTCTTGGATGACGAACAAATTAAAAAGTCAAAGAAGCCATCTATGAACTTTCATTAAGAATGAAATTATTCTCAACAATTTGAGAATTTGAATCAGGACAGTCAAACTGCAGATATTGCATTTGAGTCTCTATCATCCTCTTCCAGTGATGAGTTAGATTTTGAGAAATATTTTTGGATAATTTTGAAAAGGCTAAGGCAAAGCGAGTGGAAATAAAGAACCAAGAGCCTTTAGATGTAAAACTGAAAAAAATACAAGATTTCTACACGGCCTTAGAAGAAATAGAGAAATATGATTGCGCTTGCATGACATTTCTTTTAGAACTTAAGTTTATAAAAATCTATCCTGAAAAGTTAAAAGAAGTAGCCCTAACAGGAAAAGCTCTTCTTCCTACTCAAGTTAGTGTGGAAAGACTCTTTTCATCTCTGAAGTTTATCAAATTGGATCTATGGCCCTCCAAGAAGATCTTGCCGAAGTTATACTGTTTTTTAGAAATAACTAATGCCAGTTTTTCCATTTCATAATAAATGCAAACTTATATACATTAATTTGCTATGCCATCAGTTTTTTTTTTTTTTTTTTTTTTCTGTAGCATCTATTACTTCTTTTATATTAAAAAAATAAGCTGTAACTCATGTGTATATGTTTACATATATGTGTGTGTGTGAGGGAGTCGGAGTCTTTAAAATTCCGGGAGTCAGAGTTGGTCATTTTCCTTACCGATTCCACAGCCCTGCTATTAATGCATCACTGTTATTTGCACTTCTTCATGCAGTATATATATTACCTTGTTTGATGCAAAAAAACATCAAAATTAGATCTTAGAATAGAGCCGAGTTCTTTTATTATGCATATCTTTCTTTGTAGTGGCAATGATAGCCAATGAATAGGCATTATCATTCTTCAAGTTAAGATCTTTTCATCAGGATGGTAACTGAATGATGGTGTAAAGCGTTTTCTTTTAAAATATAATTAGGTCCTCTGCTGGTCACTAGTAATATTTTTATGTATACTGAAGGGGGCTATGGTTAATGGCTGCAGTGTTCATGTTTTAAGTATGTTGATAAGATACTGAATTGGTTTCTGGACCATGCATTAGTCTCTGTTTAATCATTGCCAGATATTGCTGGACGAAACATTTGATGTATTGGTCGTGAAACATTTTCAAATTGGACTAAAATTGTAACATTTGTGGTTTGCATTTCCTCCAACTTCCAGTGGAATTTGTACTGTGATACGCAGAGGCTGTCGTTTGTATTTCAGGAAGACAGGCACATAATTAGATGGATGTCTGTAATGTTTTGGTCATTCAATGAGTTTATGTAATATGTGAAAAGAAAAAATGCTTTAAATAATGTATCCAACAGTTACGATGCAAAGTGGTGGCTTGGCATCCAGAAGTAGCTACACAGTTATGTCTTGCTTCAGAGGATGACCATAGTCCGGTAATTCAGCTGTGGGATCTGCGTTTTGCTACTTCACCTTTGAAAACTCTTGAACATCACCAAAGGTATATTATGTATATCAGTGTTCTATATTTTGTTGTTCAATGATAATTAAAAAGTATTTAAAATTTTAGTATTTCATTGTAATGCATACAGTAAGGTGTACTAAATTTGTTGTGATACTTGTTTCATGGATTATAAAATTTCACAAATATATATTGTAACCAATAAATTTTGGGGGCAAATATTTGGTTTCCTTGGAAAAAACCTTTTTCATGCATTTTCAGAGGCGTGTTATCAATTGCTTGGTGCCTTCAAGATCCTGATTTACTTTTGTCTTGTGGAAAAGACAACCGTATTTTATGCTGGAATCCAAATTCAAATGCTGAAAATGGGGAGGTTAGTGTACCATAATTATGTAATTTGAATTTTATGCATAAATTTAAGTATGTTGATTATTCAATAAAACTAAAGATTTATCTATTAAAACAGTGAATGAAGTTTTGATTGCTTAACTTTGATACAGCTGGAATGTTCTTCAAGTTCTTTGTATCTATAAAACATTTAGTAAAGAATTTTAAAAGCTGACTTAGTATTTGTGAAAAGTTATTGTGTTCTAAAGCACATAGCTGAGTAAAATTAGCTTGTGACAATAAGGAATTTTTTTTTTTTTTGAGGGGGGGGGTCATAGTTCTATTTTATAGGTTACATTTATGTAAAGTGATATATTCATGATTAACCTTTTTTTCTTTTTAAAAATGATTAATTGGTATATATATTTGAAACAGATTGTATGTGAACTACCAACAAGCAATCAGTGGAGTTTTGATGTGGCATGGTGTCCAAGAAATCCTGCTGTAATTGCCAGTTCATCCTGTGATGGACATGTTGGTGTTTTCTCTTTGATGGGAGGTCAACAGCAGGTCCAGTGTAGCTCAAAGGTATTGCAGAAATATTAGTATTTAAATTAATACTTTAATTAATACTTTTTTTTTTTTTGGTAAAGGCAGTTTTACTGGAATAACTCCGTATTGTTTCTCATGTTTGTTCCATATTTGTTCATTACTGAAATAACTGCATAACTGTTCTCTTTGTCTCCCTTTCTAATTATATGCTAGGTTAATATGTAATTTTTTATAAAAGTGTTAATAGGGAAATGATGTAGAGTACAAAGTCCGTAATACGGACTCGTCAGAACTTCGGCGATTCCGGATTAGGGGTTTTTCCGGATTATAAATCATCAATTTAAATCTGGTAAGATGAAATGCAGAAATTATACAATTAAAAATATGAAACCGTAATTTGTGAAATAAAAAGCAATTATAATCTTAAAGGGTATCAAAGTAAAAATATATATATATTTGTTTGCTTTATTAAACATTTCTTTCAATGTAAGTTGTTTCTTTTTTTTTTTTTTTTTTTTTTTTTTTTTTTTGTACTAATACTTTTTCTTTAATTCTATAAGCAGACATAATTTCTTGTTCAGTTACAAAATTCCACTGTTCGAGTCTTGTAATTGCTGTGGTGAGAATACTGACTAACTTGTCAATTGAAATTTTTTCGTTTTCAATAACCTCTCTGTCACATTCTTCACTCTTCTAAGCGGTATTTTCTGGATCTAGAACCATTCTACAGATTTCGCCGTCATTAATTGATTAATGATTGGGTCATTGTCATTGCAATGAAAAACTTCTGTTGTATCATCTTCATTTATTAACGCTTCTCCACATTTCTTTACAAAATCCAATAACTGGAAAATTTCATCTTTAGTTTGCGATGTCTGAAAATCTTCAAATTTGCAGCTATCATCTGCACCGTCCTCGCCATAAATTATGCCAAGCATTTTTTAACGTATCTGGAGACGCATCCTCCCAATGCGCATGCGTAAATGAGCATTAACGTGCATGCATAAAGCATACAAAAAAAAAAAAGTTTGTGGCTTTGAGGTCATGGATCATTCCAGATAATGGATGTCTGGATTACGTACTTTGTACTGTATTCTTTTTTGTAGTGATAGCTGCTGTTTTAAATGAAATGTTTTATAGTTGGATGATGCGTAAAGCTGCATGAAAATGTAACTTTGTTATTTAAAGTAGGTTTGGTAGTTCGTCTAAATTCTAAAATCCTTCCTCCCATTGAGACTGCCCTAGTTGTGTATGCTCTGTGAAGGGGTTAATATTTTTCTATCTGACTTCAACCATAAGTGGAATCCCAATGTTGCCACATTTATATGTCATCTTACTAGGTTTAAACTGATGATCTAAAATCCAGAAAAAAATCATATATATCATAACTGGACTTCTGCCACATGCAGAATGGGATTTGTATTTGTTATGTTCTGAATTATATAAAATAAAAATAAATCTGTAATCTAGATCTGTTCTGTAAATAAATTATCTAAATACTTTCCCAAAGCAGCATGTTGTAGAGACATTAGGTATTTTTTTGGAAGCAGAAAAAGATGAAAAATGAGCAATCGCCGGGAAGTCGAACCATGGACTTCTGAAATACCGGCCCAGCGTGCAGAACCACTACAACACAAAGGCACGCTAGGAAGGCAGTAGAAATACCTTATATACTCCCCCTTTTAAAGGGCAACTGGAGTTTTTAGGGGACCCAATCGCCAAATCCTGGGTGAGGAGAATTGTCATCATCCAACATCCTTTTAGTTTGGGCGCCACTGTAGAGACATTAGGTTAATTGGAAAAGCCGGAGAGATGAAAAATTAGCAACTGCCTTTGCCGGGAAATGAACCACGGACCTCTGAAATACCGGCCCAGCGTGCAACACCACTATGCTAGGAAGACTGGAGAAATACCTTATAATGTTATCAAGATAGCTTACCCATACACATAATTAATAAATTCTCCAATGGATTGTAATGCTTGCTCTTTATTTAAATTCACATTTTTATATTAATGTACATTTAACGTATAATTACAAAAAATTACACTCGAAGATTGCTGTTTTTATTTAGCACACACTGTTGGACATTGTTAATCATTTTCTCGCTTTTTTCACAAAAACTCTGAGCCGAAAGATGTGTGTGTGCATCTTTCAACATGTAGGTTATGCCCGAACACAGGCTTATGACTTGATCAAACCCTCTGACTGCTCGATTTGTGGACCAAAATCACTTCCAAAATTGCATAATTCTTTTTATATAGATTTTTATCATGAGAAACTAAGTTGCCAGAAAACACAATTTCAGATGTTTTCACCAAAAAAATCTTTTTTTTATATAAATTTCAGTCTAATTACAGTTAATTTCTATTTATTGCATAATGTAAAAAAAGTAAAATGTATAAAATTTAAGAAAATATAAAGCGCTGAGGGTAAAATACCTTAGAAATGCTGTTTAGTATGATAGAGTTCAAAACAGGGTTCAAGGCAAAGTCCAACTTCACAGTTTTTGCACCAGATTGAATAAATCTAATTAATAATCAATCTAATTAATGATTCAATAATTTAATTACATAATCAAGATAATCACTGAACATTTTCTAGCAGCCATTTCTGTAAGAAAAAAGCGGCAAAAAGTGAAGTTTGAACGCTAATACCACGTACCTTCAAATCCCGCAATTTAGTGGACTACTAACAATATCTGTTGTCCAAAATGTAAAGTAAACTCCTAGTACTGTATATAATTTATTTCAATGGTTAAACGGGGGAAAAAACGGGATGCGCTCCTCAATTAAGGAAGAAAAACATATGCCCGCAGAAATCGCGGGATAAGCAAATTTTGCTATATTTGAGTTGCTTGTGGAAATCGCAGGATGATCAGCCAGAAGGTTAATGTTTCAGCATACAGTGGTGGCTAAAATTGTGGACACTTTTGGAAATTTTTATGTTTTTGAACTTTGTATGCTTATAGAAAACGTTACGTTTCACAAAATGCAAACTTGTATGTATCATTTTAAAGAGAATTTATTACTGAATTCAATACAAAACACAAAATTCAATTATTTGCAATACAAAAAAAGTTAAAGGATAATAGTTATCGATATACATTAGATAGTGATGATTGCAGTGAGTTATCAGTACTTAGTAGGGTGCCCTTTATTTTTTATTACAACACATCGACGTTTAATTGAGCTGACAAGAGGTTTAAGCTCCTTTGTTATTACATGATGCCAGGAAACAATTATAGCTTCAATTAGTTCCCTTTTATTTGATGGGCGCTTCATTCAGACAAGAGTTTTCAAACGGTGCCGCAAACTTTCGATAGGATTGAGGTCAGAACTGTTTCCTGGCCATGACAACAATTTAATGCTTTTTGTACGAAACCACTCTTTCGATATTTTGGCTGTGTGGCAAGGAGCAGAATCCTGCTGAAAAATAAATGAAGCATTGTTGTGAAAGAGATCTCTTATGGAAGGTAGAAGTTTTGGTTCTAGAATAGTGTCAATGTATTTTCTGGCATTCAGTGTCCCATTGATTACATGAAGGCGATCAGTATCATCTGCTGATATGCATGACCAAATCATAATACTAACTGGGTTCTTCACAGTTGCTTGAAGGCAGTCAAGATGTAGCTCTTCTCCTATTCTACGTCTTACGTATTTTTGCCCATCACTACCGAATAATGATATCTTAGTTTCATCACTCCATATAACTTGTGACCACTGATCATCTTTCCAATTAATGTGTTCCTTTGCCCACTGCTGTCTTTTTTTTTTTTTTTTTTTCGTTTCTGAAAATTAAGATAAGGCTTTTTTCGTGGAATTCTACCTCTCAGTCCAACATCTGTTAATCTTCTCCTGATTGTTCTTGAACTGACAGAAACACCAGCATCATTCAGATCACTTCTGATGGCCGCTGATGACATTTTTCTATCTTGGAGACATAGTCCTTTTATTCTTCTGTCATCAATAGATGTGGTGCACCTTTTTCAGCCTTTTCCTTCTTTGTTTTTTATTGAATTTGTCTTTTGATATCGTAAACAAAACTTTTGGACTCCAGATGTAGTCACTGAACCACCCACCTGTCTTGTAATTTCAGCATAGGGAAGACCACTTTCTCGTAACACAATAATATTACATCTCTTTCTAGGTGTCCAATCTACTCTTTTATTTGATGTTATTGCTTTTTGACTAAATATTAAAAATTTTTACAAAAATTCCTACTTGTAATTGCAGTGTATAAGAAACAGGTCCTCCTTCTACAGAACAAAGCAAAATAATGAATTGTTTCAAGTGTAAACATGATGTCAGCTTCTATTGGCAGTTGCTAACATTTGATTGGTTCTCAGAGCAAGAACAGTGGTTGGCCAGGAAAGCTAGATATTACAAACCACTTCATAACTGTGTTTTTTATTTATATTAAAGTACATATAACTTTTTTGTATTGCAAATAATTGAATTTTGTTTTTTGTATTGAATTCAGTAATAAATTCTCTTTAAAATGATATATACAAGTTTGCATTTTGCGAAATGTAACATTTTTTATAAGCATACAAAGTTCAAAAACATAAAAATTTCCAAAAGTGCCCACAATTTTGGCCACCACTGTATATTTTAACACAACATTTTGCATAAGCTAAACTCTTGTTATATTACTTCTTTATTGTTGCATTTTGAGAATTAACTAAAGAAACCTAATTATTCTTTAGCACATTTCTTATTATTTGGCTTTCACTAAAATTAACCTTTATCCTATTGTTTAATTAAAAAACTAAAATTATTAGAATTATAGTCCTTCACTTTGCAAAAAATCCAACTATTTAATCATGATTGAAATCAGCAAGTATTGTTTGACAATTATGGGGAATATGTTGAGATATGGTTAGAAATGTTTTACGAAATCTGCTGCCGTGTACCAGCTGTTGTCATCTATTTAAAGGTAAAATACATTTTTATGCTTGAGAAATTTTGTATATAACATTTAGAAAAGGAAGTAAGATAGTTTGCTTTGTTAAAAATTCATTCTGTTACTCTGTCATTTAGAACACTGACTTTAAAGATAATTTAAGGTAATCAAATTTGAATCACGAGGTTAATATTAGAGATGTTCTGCGCCTGGATTACCAATAGGTTCAGGCCCACCAGCGGCCGAGTGGTAAAGTCATTGAACACTGGTAGTTCGGTCCGAGGTTCGAATCCCGCGAACGGGCTGGCTGCATGGGTGTTTTCGTGGTTTTCCTCGTGTGTAACGTGTATACGAGCCAGTTTCCCTTAGAAAGTCCTCCACGAAAGGCATCCCTACCCTTAGGCAAATAACCCTAGTGTACTTTGCCATAATTAAGTAAACCAAACCAAAACCAATAGGTTCAATAGTGACCCCCTGAGGATGATTAAATTTTAAAGAGAGGTCATTGATGGTCAAGAGGTAGATAGCCAAATATGCACCTTCGATTAAATTGGTATAGTCAACATTCCATTGATAATAATCCATTGATTATGAAAAAATATTAATAAAATTGATAACTGTGTATTGATATAAAAATTTATAATGATGTAAGAAAGAAATCATATGAAATAAATATAAGAGGAAAAATACATGAAAATTATTTTATGTATTTTAAAAATCAATATGTTTTAAAAACATATAATTTTTTATGCTGTAACTTCAATATAAAAATTATGAAACTGCTGAACTGCATTATGTATGATCTTGATACTGTGATACAAAAATAGTTGATTGCATTGAAAAAGGATGGTCAAGCACAGGTCTTATTTAAAACATGTATATGTACTAAGTTTTAAATTTGAAAAGTCATCCAGTGAAATATCCCGAAATAAAAGTTGTTACCAAATGAACATTATTAACTCTTCCTCCCCACATAATGGAAGCAGGCCTTAGTCAAGGCAGTAATTTGCTACAGAAAACAAGTAATAAGTTGAATATTTTTAAGAAGGTGATTTAAAAATTAAGCACTTTTATGTGAAATATTTAAAAAAATTGCAACTATACATCAAGCGTAGCCATCACTTTAATTAAAATTGAACTTTTGTATAATTAGAACTTGTGATTTTTGTTTCTGAAAACTTGTTTATATTTATAAAATAAAAAAAAAAATGCACAAGATAATAAAACGAATGTAATAAAACATTTTGTTTTCAAAACTTTTGTACATATTCTTAGTCTGATCATTATTTATGTGCAGTTATTTATGTTGTGTGCTGTATATCACATATAACTTAAGGGGTCGATGGGGAAAAGAACTTTTCTTTTAAAAGGGGTTAATGCAAAAAAAGTGTTAGGAATCCCTATTCTACATAAATTTGTGTTTAACTATGTAAAGGTTACTTATGATAGAAAATAAATCAATAGGATAATTTTACAGATTTCCTCTACAAATCTGTATTTAATTATGTTTGATTTATCTGTATTACATAGGTAATTGTAAAATTCTATTCTTATTTTCTAGGAAGGCACGATAGGCAATAACATTCTTTTAATTTTAGATAGCTGAATCATTTCCTGGATCTGATAAATTGATACAGCCACCTAATGTCGAATCTTTACATCGTCATATTTCTGTTCCTCTCCAGAAGCCTCCAAAGTGGGTCAGGAAACCTGTCGGTGCCTCATTTGGTGTATGTATTTATCTTTTGTATATTTCAGTACATTGCATTAAATATAATAGCCTTATCAGGTACATAATATCACATTAGAAAACCTCTTTTATTAATTGCTGCAAATGTTCAAAATTTTCAACTGTTATTGTAAATTTAACATAGTTTAAGTTATCAGTAAACATATTATTAAAATTATTAAGAAGCACACCTGCAGCTTGTAAACTGTCTACCTTGTTGTGTCAAGCCTCTGGAAACTTATTTGTAGGATCGATTGTTAAATGAATTTAAATTTTATTTTTTGCACAATGGCAATTCTTGCCAAACTGTGTGGATAATAAATGTGTGATAGTATGACATAATAATCTATAAATTTTAGAAAGACTCCACCAAAGACATTCCTAATATACCTTTTTCTGTGATGGATCAGTAATACTTTTAATGTTCAAGATATTATTGAGAATAAATGAAAGTTATTTGCTAAGATGCGGCTGTGAATAGCATATCATATTTTGTCTACTTGCACAGATGTTTGCCTCTTCTCCCAAAAAATCCACATAAAACTTTCTGCATGTAGAAACACGCCATATAAAATGAAAAACAGGCATAAAAGATCTGTGATAAAAATGTTAGATTTTTCTGAAGATTCAATGTATAACTTCCAAAATCACGAAAATTTAAGAAGCTGTTTGATTATTGTAATTCAGCTACACTTTTTGCATATAACTTGTTAGAATATGATTTTCAGCCAATACAGCATTTCCTAATGTTATCATTTGATGTTTATTCATTTTGCCATGGGCAGGAATAAACATCAGAGTTTGTGCTCATTTTTGAGAGTTTGTGCTAATTTTGCACTGAATGTAAAAATTTTAATAAATTTTACCACACATATACCCTCAATGTATTATTCTGTTTAAATTTCTTTTGCAGTGAAATTTTTCTATCAAATAGGAATTCCTTTTTCTGAAAATTTAAAAATTTATTCCTTTCTTTGAGTTTATTTATTTCAACTTGCAGTTTGGAGGAAAACTAGTCTCATTTGCCAATGAAGTCGACAGTTCACTTCAGAGTGGCGAACAGCCAATTAGATATGTTCATATTAGTCAAGTTATTACAGAGCCAGAACTGCTTAAAAAATCTGAAAAATTGGAGTCTGCCCTGGCTAATGGCAATCTCGTTGAGTTTTGCCAGAGTAAAGTCGAGAGCAGCGCAGATGAAAAAGAAAAAATGTTATGGAATTTTCTTCAAGTGAGTATCATTTTTCTGTCTAATGGTCATACTTTTTATTTATTTATTTTTTTAAAATTTTTACAGCTGTGTGTAAGAACTAACTTGTAAAATTAGAAAATTTTAACTGAATGCTAGACTACCAAAAGAATATTATGGTAGTGATAGTTTTTTAATATAGTAAAATGAGGTTTTATATTCAGCTGTTTTATCTAAATTTTTCTCATGGTGATTCTAGATGTAGAGTTTTTAGATAAAAACCATTCTTAGGCAGAAATAAAAAATAGTGAAAAATTTATATGCAACTGAGTTTTTATGTTTTATTAAAATAATATGGCCTATTAGTAATTGGTGTTCTAATTCAGTAAGACCGAGTTCTAACTCATTTTATCAGCTGTTGTCGTTATAATAATTTCTAGGTATTTAAAAATTTGCTGCTAATTAGTATATTCAGTTATTTTTCTTTTTGTTTTAGAAGCAAATTTCAAGTTGTTTTATTCCTTCTTTTTAAAGTAATCTGATCCTGATAAATTTTACTTGTATTTTTGGTGACTTCATATTCTGTCAAACTCTGCAGAGCTTTTCTTAAACCTTTTACCTGTTACATGTCTTTACTTGTTTCATGTCTGTTAGGTTCTTTTGTCTTCTTAATAAATAAATAAAGGAACTTAACAAAGTAACCACACCAGCTGAAGTGTTAAAATAAATGCCAGTCTAAGACTAAATTTTGTATAATTTAAAAATAGAAATTTGTATGCTTCTAGTTATAGCTAAATTGCTTATTATAAGCAGCAAAATCATGTTTTAACCCCTTAACTGCCGCAGGCGTATATATATATGCCTTGCTCAGCCGATGCATTAATTGCCAAGAGCATATATATAAGCGATAAGCAACGGAGGACGTGGGCACTGTCCCTTTACCAAAAGGTTAATCGGTATAGCACCACGTCCACCTATATCTAGAGCCTAAAGAGGAATCACAAGACGCCACGCACCGGGCTCCCAAACCCAAAGCCAAATTCAACCCGGGGGCAGTCCAACAGACCAAATGCCCACGAAAGACAGTCCCAACAACCGCCCAGGCTCCACATTTATTAAATAAAATAACAAAAGCGTGCAGGGCCAAAAAGGGCGAGTTTTGACAAGAAGCAAAAATTTTACAAAGGTGTAATACACACAAATATAGAATATACATAAGCTAAAGTACAGTCTGATGTTGAGCAGCCCAATAATATACAATGAGTAAAATATAGACAGTAGAATTAGACTTAATGACAATATAACATAAAAATAGAGAACATAGTGACATAATGAATGTAAATGATTACAGCAATACACAGAGGATATACCAAAAGAAATAAAAATAAAATAATACAATAGCCATCAGTGTGTGACTGGAAGTACTGATACATGGGAAATGCGTAAAGCATTCAGAATTCGACTTAGTTCAGAAGACTAACAACTGGATCGGGATACATTGCATAGCCAAGTACATATATTTGACAAAGCAACATATTGAAAGTTAGTGTAATAAACTAGATATTCGCTATGACAAAGTCATGTTACAATACCGCAGGTAGTGATGTGATACAGAAGAAGTAGGTAGCGTACAATATAATTTGATCTCGGTACGCATTCAATCCCTATAGTACAACAATAGTTAGGAAAAAGGAATATGTTATACAAAATATATTTAGCATGCAACTGTGTTTAAGATATACAAAGGTCGATACATTGGTTACTACCAATTATGGTACAGGATTCGTACCAAACTTAGTAACTGAATGCAATAGCAGTACAATACAATTGATTACGTGGTATTGTGGGAAAAACATGCGATAAGGCTAATTATACGATTATGAGGAATAAAAATAACATATTTAGCCTGCATAAAAGTTAACGAATATAAGATACCATACAATACTATACAATATTACAATACAATACAATACAAAAAAAAAATTAACATATTTAACCTGTACTAAAAGCCAACTGATATAAGATACTATACAATACTAAACAATACTACGATACGATACAGTAGATACTATATAATACTATACAATAAAAATATAAAATACATTCAGTGTTGGTAACACAAATATACATTTAAAATTGTCATGACACCTGTGATACTTATGCAGGAAATAAATTGATGCAGACAGTTAAATGTGTTACTATACATTTGTAAAGGATGAAATATAGACTTAAGTATGCCACAAATTATGAACATATATTATACCGTGAAAAACACAAAATACATTCAATGTTGGTATAAATACAATGGATATATTTAAAACAATGGATAATGGTTGGATATATTATACAATGAAAATCTCTAGCGACCCCAATACATTCAGTGTTATTATTACACAGAGAATTAAATGTATGATATTACATGGGCAATTGATGAAAAGAAGACAGTAACAGTATAATGTATAGCCAAATATGCAAGTATATGGTATACCGATGTTTAACAGCAACTGGCAAACAATGTATCATTAATACGCACAACTAGATATGCCAAGATATTATACACTATTATACAGTGAAAAACGCAAAATACGTTCAATGTAGATATTATCATAGTGCATTATGAGGGGATACAGACAGTTATATGTATGATAATACATGGGCAAAAGATAAAAATAAAGACAATAACATTATTATTCATAGGTAAATATGCAGATTTAAAATATTCAGATATTTAACAGCACCTGGTAAAAAATGTACCATAAGTACATTGATAGCTGCTATGGACAGCAAAGAGATTATTAGGACAGGACATATACAGATAAGTATGCGAATTCAATATATTCAGATATTTAACAGCACCTGGTAATAAATGTACCATAAGTACATTGATAGCTGCTATGGACAACAAAGAGACTATTAGGACAATACATATGCAACAGATAAATATGCAAATTTAATATATACAGATATTTAACAGCACTTGATAATAAATGTGCATATGCAAAAGATAACATTATTATTCATCGGTAAATAGGCAAATGCAAGATATACAGATACTGAACAGCACCTGGTATTAAATGTACCATAGGTACAGGGACAGCTGTTATAGACAATATTACCTGATTGCACGTAGAAAAAGATGCTGAGAGAGAATATACAAATATTTGACTGCTGCTATACACAGCGACTTATAACAGATGGATTACAATAGATTACAATGGTTACAAACACTTCAAAGCATAAAAGTAGATGGGTTATAATATATACAAGCAGTTTAAGAAGTTGAATCATATGTCGATATTATAAGGCACAAAGATCAAGTCCCAGATTCATCAGTTTGTCAATTAAACGGACTATCTTTTTGACTTGATGCCGTTGCTTAATCAAAAAACGACTAAAGGCAGTCCTATCCGTTGGTGGAAAAGGAATATGGAATTCAGTAGTAAGTGGACAATCCATTAGATAGTGTTCTGGATTGCCCAGTTGTCCACAACTACAGAGTGCTGAGGAAGAGAGTCCATGTCTCTCGAAATAAAAGGGAAAAGGCCCGTGGCCCGTAATGTAGAAGATCAGCTGTGGTGGCATGATTAATCGGTCTAAGTCTACTTTAGGGACATGGGCAAATGCTTGGCGACCAGTTTCCTCCGAACTCCATGCATTTTGCCACATGGAGATGGCTGTGAGAAGTAAGTGACGCTTTAGATTAGATACTGGGCGTGAAACCGTCAAGGTCTGTGTTATCTCGTGATTCTGTGCTGCTTCTTTAGCAAGCCTATCGACAGTTTCATTACCGTAGTTCCCCACATGAGCTTTTGTCCATTCTAAACAAATGTGTAGATTTTTATGTCGAGACAAGCTAGTTTGAATGTCCACAATAATGGGGGATGAATGCAGAGGATTTAAAATGGCATACAATGTGGAGAGACTATCGGTAAGAACATAGGAATGTGAATATCGATGATTAATAATTGTTTGTATTGCTTGTCGAATAGCAATAGCCTCACTCTGGAAGACGCTGTTAAAAGAAGACAGATGGCATTTCCACTGGTGAAGAGTTGTCTGATCTTGCAGTATGGCTATATATGCACAGCCAACCTGATCTTCCAATTTAGAGCCATCAGTATAAAAGACCAGATCAGCATGAGAAACTTGATGACTTGGTTTGAGATTAACTTTAACTCCCGTACCATAGAGGGAGGGGTGTTGATCTTCTCTGTTTATTGCTGCTTCGTAATCATGGAAGGAGAAAGAGTGATCTCCAAACTGAACTGAACAGCCAAGTTGTCTAATCAACTGATAAGCTGCGTCCTTTTCAACCGCAATAGGTAAAGGCAAGACTCCAGCTGCAACTGCAAGGGCGTTAGTTGGTGATGTGCGGAAGGCACGAGTGATATTTAAGAGAAATGGTCTCTGTATACTATTTAAATGTCGGACTTTGCGTCCTTGCATTGGTGCTGCCCAAATTGCAGCACCATATGAAACAATCTTTTCAGTTACTGTTGCATATAAAACTTTGAGAAGATGTGGATTTAAGCCCCAGTGGATTCCCTTCATAAGTTTAAGGCGTTGAGCAATCACAGCAGTACGCTTCTTGAGATCTAACACATGGGGAATCCAATTGAGTTTGTCGTCGAAAATAATTCCAAGGTATTTAAGTTCACGTTTAATACGAAGACGCTTGCCATTTATGGTTATTCTCGGCTGACGAGTCATAGAACCACCCTTCTTAGGAATGATCAGAATTATTCGCAAAGCTTTGGAATGCAACACCACAATGGCCTTAACAAAGTATGCGAAGGAGGATTCTATTTCAGAGAAGTGTGGGGAGAAATTGGAGAGAGGGGTGTGTCTAAAGCGGTGAAAGTAATGACTGTGCAGTATTGGCTGGTGTTGTTTGAGTAAAACATATTTTTTTTATTCTGTGTCCTCCATTTTTGTTTACATTTTATAGTAGGTTCCAGGAATAAAGAAAGATATAACGGATGTTTTAAACCCATTTATCTTTTTTGAATTATTTTTTGATGAACTGCTCATGCTTCATATTGTTACTGAAACTAACCATTTTGTAGACAAGTATATGAACCAACACCTTGCAAACAAAAAATCAAAAACAAAATCGTGGCATTCAACCAGTTCAGAAGAGATATATGTTTTTTTTAGGCATACTGATTTCACAAGTTATAACACTGAAACCTGATATTACACATTACTGGTCTAAAAATGAATTGATCGAAACTCCATTTTAAGGATCTTTTTTATTATAAAAACATCATTTTTATTGTACTTACATCTTTTTATTATACTTTGACTCAAAACATTAAATTTTGTGCATTCATTTTTTTTCTTTATTTTGTGAAAGTAAACAGTTTTTAGAAAGTAAAACTTGCACTTACTTTCCCCCTAATACATCGCATAACTACGCACGCCTCTGTGAAAAACTGTAACATTGGGAAATGAATCTTGTACGTTTTCCGCGGCAATTAAGGGGTTAAATTAGGATTAATTATTTAATATTTTTATGATCTGTTTTTCAATATTTTTTCCAGGAAAAGTTATTGAAAGTAATTTATTTTGTCACTCTTCCCTTTTGATAACTGATACTTCTTTCTTGACATGCTTTTCTTCAGAAGGTTATGCCCACTAGTGGCCGAGTGGTTAAGACACTGAACACTGGTAGTTTGGCCTCAGGTTCGAATACCGCGAACGAGCTGCCAGCATGGGCGTTTTCATGGTTTTCCCCATGTGTAACTTGTATACGAGCCAGTTTTCCTTAAAAAGTCCTCCACAAAGGTATCCCTCCCCTTAGTTTAGGTAGCCACAGTGTATCCCTACCAGGTATCCCTCTCAGGTAGCCGTAGTGTGCTTTGCTGCAATCTCAATAAATCAATCTTCAGAAGGTTGTTATAGTTATTTAGTACCACTATTTGAAGAGTTTGTGAAAATAATTTTTCTGTGGAAAGTGTTTTATGAAGCCATTCATCGTAAAGACCATAACTTAAGTTCAAAAGTTATGGTTTTATGGTCTGTCAAAGTGACATGTCGTAAGACATATAACTTTGAGGGTTTTGTCAAATAAATTACCTATAATTTGCCTGCAAAAGCCAGTTGATTTTATGCAAATAAACATGCATCTGGTCTTATTTTAAAAGTTTAAGTAAAAACAATCAATCAAGAATGTAAATTTTTTAAAAAGTTAGTATTAAACATTTTTTATTTTATTGAAATAGTATGACTTGATAAATTTAAAATTTGTCTTTATTTTTGATTTATTTTTGTCTCCTGTTAAAATTAAAGAGATGTTTAAAGTTAATTGCAGGCTCCTTCTATTGTGATCTGGTAGGAGGAGGAAATTGATGATGTATTTCATAAAATAATTGGTCATTTGACATTCAATAATTTTACAATTAGCTATGTAAAATTTAAAAAATTTGAAAGATTATACCAATGACCCTACGAGGAAAACTTCTTACTCTGGGAAATATGGAAGGTCACTCTGAATTTTTTTAGATATGTGCAAACGATAAACGATAAGTGGCAGAAAAATATAAGATTTTTTTATTGGCCAATTCCAAGTAGTTTAGCATAGAATAAATTTTAGGCAGAAGGAGAAATGGAGTTGACACGATAACGCTATCTTGCTATGATTCTCTATGATTTTAAAGTGAGATTAAATCAAGAAGAATGCATTCAACTTCTACAATTAACATATGGGAATGAAGATCCATCTCGTGTTAATGTATTCAGATGGTTTATAGAATTTCACAGATGTTGCAACTCTCTTCAGGATGCAGAACACACAGGAAGGCCATTGTCAACACTAATCCCAGATAATGTGTTCTGCCATACAGACAATGAATGACACAGAAGAAACTTAAAATTGGATCCACCACCAAAGATGAAATTATTAATGAAGAACTGCATATTAAAATAGTTTACCATTGGGTTTCCCCCTATTGAACTGATCACAAAAAAGAGGAGCATGTCAGAATCAGTAAAGAAAACCTTAAATTACTTAAAGATGGGGGCCTTTACATTATTCTTAAATTATAACTAGTGATGAAACATATGTACCATTTTTTGATGTTCCAACATATCAAGAAAGTAAAGTAAGATTATCCTATGCCAAAAGACAATGTGCCATTAAAAAAGTAATGCATCTAGTTTTTTCCTCCCCCTCCCCAGAAGTACAGGACTGGCCACAGTCATTAAGCTGCAAGGACAGAAGACAGTTTCAGCTAATTGGTACACCACTAAGTGTCTTCCAGAAATGCATCAAGCAGTAATTATTAGAGGACTCGTCCTTCAACATGACAATGCATCTTCTCATTCAGCAAGATCAACCATTGAGTTTCTTAGATAAAAACACATCAAAGTGATAGAACATCCACCCTATTTACCTAATCTAGCTCTGTGTGACTTTTGGCTATTTTTTAATCTAAAAAGGAATGTTGTTTTCATTCTGAAGAAGAGATTGAAGTCTATTAATGCATTTTTTCATCGATTCCAAGAACAAATGGCTTGAGGCATTTAATCATTGGAAAATTTGTCTACAGAAGTACATTGATGCTGGAGGAGACTACTTTCAACGAGGCATGTTCCTAGGCGTTAAAAACCTCTGCGTATCTAAAAAATTTTAGTGACCCTTGTACTTAAATAGAAATAAATTAAGAAAAATGTTACATTTAATTCATATCATGTGAGAATTAAAAGAATTAGTTGTATTAAATAACTGATTAAAAAATCCAGTTGTTATTAAACAGTTGCATTCTATATGTTAATTACTGTGTGTTTTGAAAACAAGAAAGCAAATTTTGCTTTGGGATGGGAATATATTAAAACCTTTTAAAATTGTATGTAAGATATATTATTGTAATTGTCTCTTTCAGTAGCAGCACGAGAAAAGAGTTTGATTTTAGAATGAAATATGGTATTGGTAAATGTACATGTCATTATATTGAAAATTTAGAATTTTTTAACAAGTGTCAGTTCTTTCATCGTAATAGTGTTCTGTAGAATTTTTTTTTTTTTTTTTTTTTTTTTTTGATAGACTTTCAAAGATATCTAAATATAGAAAATGTGATTTTTATTTATATTTGCAGACTGAAATTACAATTACAGGCTGAGAGTGTCCTGTAAATGGGGACAGAGCCATGATGTGAATTAAATAAGACTGTACAGATAATTTGGAAAATTTAGCCTCATGGTGCAAATTAGTGATTAACAGTTATTCAGTTGCTTCTTGCTTAATTGAAACAGCAACTCTGGATTAAATGCATTTATAAAATTTAAAGATTAAATATAATCTGCCATTTATAATTAGGGGAAATAATAGGGAATAAATATAAAGGGATAACAAAAATATTAAAAAATGATTTCTTAACTGAATTTTTGTCAGCTGAATATACATTCGTTATATTAAGTAGTCATCTTCATGAAGTAGTTTTTAAGTTGAATTTCTGTTATACTGCATGTTTCTTGTTGGTTGCATCCAGGCATTTATGAAAGGTGGCTTGTAGCCTGAATTAATGTATGTTATTTCTTTGTTTCCACAGGCTACATTCAACACAGCACCCAGGGCAAAAATGCTGTCACTATTGGGTTATGATTATGAAAAAGTTACTGCTGAAGTAAGTCTGCTTATTAGATGTTTTGTTGCTTTGTTTTCCGGAAATGCATATATTATTTAATAAATATTAAGCAACCAGTGTTCATGTGTATCAAATAATAGAAATAATTAAGGTGTAATATTGGGAGGAAATAATATCCCCAAAGAATAAGGTATTTCTAAATGTGCAGTTGTATTGTTTAAACTACTTCAAACTCTAGCTTAATAACTGAATTTTCAAACTACTTTTTCTTTTAAATATAAATGTTTTAACGTACATTAAAAGAGACTCATTGGAATAGGTCAGTCCCATTTTCGTTTCATTGATTGGATGGTTAAAATTTTTCAACAGTGTCAGTTTCATATAGTTTTTTTTTTTTTTTTTTTTACTAGGAATAAATTTTTAAATTAGTGAACCAGAAATTTGAACATTTTATTTTAACCCTTTAACTGTCAAGTTATTTTGATGATTTGGGTACACAAATTGTCAAATTTTTTTATTGGAAAAACCAAATGTAGCCGAAATAAACATCTCCCGATATATATTTGGGTTTAAGTAATTTATTGTAGCTTCTTGTATCATTTTTCTTTGGATTTTTTAAGTTTTTCTGCATAAAATACTGAAATTAATGTTTTGGTTTTAATTTGTTTTCATGTTAAAAGATTTATTTTTGTAGGTTTTACTTTAAAATCAACTTTTTAAACTGTGCTAATAATAATTGCTAATTTTTTCAAAGTACATAATGATAGTAGTACTTTGAAACTACAGGAGGAACTACAGGATATCCATTTGACTCTAAAATATTCTTATCGATATTATTTAGAATTAACTAGTTCTTGGTTTATCTTTTCCTTTGATGGTATTCTGTTTTGATTTACTTGATATTGAGAATCATCAGTAAGCAAGTAGCCGAAACTGTAGAGTGCTGTTAATTAGTTCCAAACTGATTTGGATTTTAGCAAATGAACTTATTGCAGTATAGATTCTTATAATTTTCCCAATATTTAATGCCATTTTCCTTTTGAAAATCTTCCATGAAGGTGCTTACCTCCTTCTATCAAATGCCTAGAGTATTTGATGTAGTCAACTGTCTCTCTTGTATTAAAATTATTTCCTCCATCTCAAATGTCAGATTCTTATTTGATTTATTTGCAAATAAAGCAGATTATTTTGTTGTTCCAAGTGGGCTGAAACAACCTTGGATTGGCATCAAGTTCAAGGACTAAATATATTTTAATGCAAGTGTACCACAATGCAGAATATCTTGATACTTTGGATAAGAGAGATCTCTTACTTTGATGCCTTCAAAATTAATAAAGCATCTCATAAAGCTAAGGCCAATCCTCAGATGATGGTTTGTAATTTTGCCCTCTTGATTTACTTTTATAAAACTTTTTTCCCTTAAACAATTTACATAATTTTACATTAGCGTAACCAAACCATTTACATTTCTCTTAAACCAATTACATGAGCTTTAAATATGTTTTAATTGCTTTCATCAAAGATGTTTAGTTGAAGTTCTTCATTGGCAATAAGCTATATTTATTACTTTTTATACTTTATTTTTGACTTCACTTAGAAATCCATGCAATAGGCAAAATTTTTAACTTATATTTAAAAGTATGTACCATTAAGGATAGTCAGAAAAGTCTGAACTATAGGGACAAATGCTGGTAATATGCTGCAAACTTGGAATTTTTATTTACTGCTTCTGTATTACTCACAGAAGGCTTCAAGTTTGGTGGAACTGTGAACAACGTGACTGTACTTAGCTGTGGTATGAACAGCATAACTCCTAGATTATTAGTTGGTGAAATGCATTAAGCAGTTTTTTATGTAATAATTATACATCATTGAATTTTCTATTGCAATGGTACATTCTTCTTTTACTTGAAACTCTTCTTCTTTAACAAATTATTGAGATACGTATTTGTCTCTCACACTGTTAAACTAAATAACTAAAATTTACTCTGATCTTTTCGTAAATATATTAATTGTTGTACTGTTTTGTGATGTTAAATATGATCAAAGTGGTGTCCTATACTAAATCACAATATTTGGTACTCTGTTAACGGGACCATATTCAGAAATGTATGTATGTATGGATGTGTTCATGTATGCATGTATATATATGAAAACATTAACAAATAATCATATATAAGTAAGGATTATTAAGAATCCTGCACCTAGGCTGCAATAATTTAAACATACAAAGGAGAGTACTCCTATTAAAATTCTTATATTTCAAATTAAATTTAGGAAGCTAATAAAGTAAAAAAATTACAATTTGAAGTTTAAATAAATTCCAATTTACAAATTCATAAATTTTAAGTAATATTAAAAAATTTTTAAGTTTACAAAAAAATTTTAATAAAAAAAATTTACGAGTATTAAAAAGTAAAAGTTAAATTGGCATGTAAAAATTGCTTTACCAGCAATACATAATAAATATAATTTAAAGATTTTTAAATTTTTAAAATTTTTAAATATAATTTATTTTTTTAATATTACTGTAAAATGGGTTACAAATTCATAAATTTTATATTTTAATAAATTATAAAATTTATGAATTTGTAAATTGAAATTTATTTAAACTTCAAATTGTAATTCAGCTACTTTATTAGTTTTCTTAATTTAACTTGAAATACAAGAATTTTAAAGGGTATATATTACCCTTTAATTATAATTATTTTTATATACTATATGTGTAGGTACTGTGTATTTGTATCCACACATGCATATACCATCTGTACATATATTAACATGTGCATACTTGCACACTTTTTTTATTTCGTTCCCGATAACAGAAGAGTACCCAATATTCTTTGGTACATTTTACGAGTTGGTTTATATTTAATTTTATAATGCGATTTCATAACATCATGTGTTCCAGATCAGCACTGCTTTGAAAGGTAAAAGTTTATTGTTGGATAGCCCAGAATTAAATGAACAGATGTCAAATTTAAGCACAGTAAGTGAATTAATTTAATTATTTTTTACAGTCGATTTATTTAAATTTTTATTCTGTTTTTAATTATGTTTATTTCTATTGGTGGAGTATTAAATACAAAAATACTGTAAATGCAGAAATATAAATGAACATTTTTACTTGGAAATATTGCATTCTGTTAAATAGATTTTATACATATAGATTTAAAATTTGATGATATTGGTTAGTGTATATTTCTAATATTGACTAATGAATTTATTATTATCCAAATACTATATTTTTTTAATTAATGCTGTATGTTAATTTTTCATTCTGAAGTATAGCTAATGATCATTTGCAACTTGATATGAAGGGGAAATTCTTTATCTTCTGTAAATAAAAGTAATTTTAATACTATTTTACTGTTTTAATGATTAGCTGGCAGATTCATTTATATGTAAAATGTTACTATATTTTTACCTTTTGTGTTTACAAAGATGACTTATGACATGTAATATGTTAGAGTAATATATATTATTTTATTGTTATTTGATCTGTTGAGGGCATTATTGTTCAAAGTTATGGAAAGTAGCTGTTGTACTATAAATAGAATTCTGGTGTTATAATGATTTACCTTTGTCCAGGAAAGTAAAACCACAGAACACTGATAATTTGCCCTGGCGTAAATTATCAGCAATTAATGGGCTTGTTTGCTTGATGATTTTACTTGATAGCTTCTGTGAAGTTATTCTTTTGAATGCAGATTGTCCTCCAATATTTTGCCATACAGAAAAGCTTTATTTAGCATAAATCGAGCAATATACGAGCTGTTTCAAATGTGTTTTTATAATTTTCCGTAGGTATAATATAAATAAAACCAACTGTTCTTTAGAAATTCCCCTGTAAAAATATCCTTCTAATAAGAAGATCCTTTAGACTGTTTTTTGGCATAATTAATCTGATTTATTATTCAAAAGTTATTCAAATATGAAAGGGGTTATGATTTGAAAACTTTTTTGGAAACTACTCATACAACTTCACCGCTTCATTTTTTAAATTTTGAGAAATACTGATAGATTGCTTAAAATCATCATTTCTGTGGCATGGTTGCTATTTTCTATTTTTTAGTTATGAAGAACAAAAACAAATTTCTTTTAAGTTATTCTTGATTGAAGAAATCCTTATTCGTTATAAACAGAAAAAAATGTAATAAAGAGCATTTAAAAAGCAAAACTGTTTAATTTTTATATGGTAACAGAATTATGAAATGAGTGATAAATATTTTTCGAGAGAAATGTATTTGAAGACTAAAGTAAGAATGCTATAGTAATAGTTATTGTGAGAATTTGCAAATGCTAGTAATATTTGTTGTGGAAGTAATGTTTTATTTTTGAACTTGAGTAGACATTTAAGAAATGAAATATACATACGTTTTAATTATGAAATATACATACGTTTTAATTATGAAATATACATACATTTTTATTATGAAATATGCATATTTTTTATTTATTAAGCAAAGTTTTTTTTAGTTTAAGAAAAAGTTATTTACTACCTACTCAATTGAAGAACCAAAATGTAATTTAAGGTTGCTAACTAACTAGAGGGGGGAGAACTTTTAAGTGCAATATGCCAAAAATTGACTTAGTTATAAAATACCATGCTTGTCTTAATGTAATATAACTTAACATGTTATATTTTAATATGTTTTAGAAGGGAACATTTTTTTGAGTTCATAAAATATTTGAAATATATAGCTGCCTATGAAAAATGAAATCCAAATTTTCATAATGAAGCTGAAATCAGTAACTGAAAGATACAACTCAGGATTCGTAGCGGTCCTTATAAGTGCTTATAAGTCCTTATATTTGAAAATAAAATATAAAGGCCCTTATAGGTGCTTACTTTTTCTTTAAAGCCCTTATTTTTTTGTTTTTAGTGCTTATTTTTTGCTTTTAGTGCTTTTTTTTTTTTTTAATGAACGCGCTTTTTTTCCCGGTATCAAAGCCGAAACTAAATAAACAACATTTCTTCCTAATATGGAATGTCAGATGGTGAATCATACTCCCGGAAATAGCTTTTTCCCCTTTCTCTGCATTAACATAACCTTTGGTGTGCAAGAAGAGTACAGACAGGTGCCCGTCGTTGTATTGGTCAAAAAATTGCAAAAGCATTAGAAAATTCCGGTACATTCGGCATTCTTTTCCTCCCACCCAAATACTACACTCGTTTGAATTTCTATCAAGATCTTTATAATTTGCATTCTCGTTCCGCTTGGTCAGTTCATATTCGTGTTTATTATGATCGTTATGCTTATATTATGAGCATATGTATGAATCTTTATAATAACATAGTTGCAGTTACTGCTGAAGTATAATTAACTTCCAAAAATGGTTGTGTTTTAACACAGATTAGCTTTCTAAGGAATAATATTCAAAATGGCTTAAATAAAGGGAAAGTAATCGAATAGTCAAAATAATTTCTTTTTTTTGGCCAATGCATTATACAGTACAAAGATTGGGAGGTTCTCCCCTTTCTCTGCAAAATCTCGTATATTGAAACCATTGCAGTTCGCTGCAAAACAAGCAACGGACTTTTTTTTTTTGTGTGTGTGTGTGTCGCTTTCCAATCTGAATTGAATAGGATTAAAAGTTTTGCGGTCTACCAACACAAGCGAAGAATGATTCTATTCCGGAAATTTAGCGCCGTCTGTTGAAAATTAGAATTAAAAACACCCCAGTTATTTAGTTCTTTATTCTCCCAATACCGGCAGCTGTTGATTCCGATTGCGTAATGTCGCACAGGGAAGAATTACGGGGGCACGTATTGCGCAATAACGTTTGCAATATTTTGCAGAGATAATTAATTTTGATATTCTGTTCGAGATTTGTTCATGAACACTTAAGAGTTTTACCGTGCTTGCTAAGCAGAATGTTTTTCAGTTCCATTAGTTTATTTTTATATGATACACATATTGAAATGTCAAAAGCATTTATTTCGCGGAAAAATCTAAAGAGCGACTTCAGTCTATCCCTCCGCTCCTCTTTTTCAAGTTACGCTCGACTGTCCGAATATTCGCCAATTTCAAAGTATGTGGGTTAGTTAAGCTTTCACTGTTAAAGGATAATTGCATGAAGCAAATTTTTGTCTTCTGATTTCAGAAATGTTCCTCTTTTTTACTTAAATTACTTTGCTTGCAATATCTGTTAAGGGAAAACTGATATACAATGAAAATTTTTTAAATTATTTAAATGTCAATATGAGTGGAAAAATAAATTGTATTTATTATTAGGTTCCAAGCGAATACAATAAATATACCTTATTATTATTTATTTTCTCTATTTTGAACTGAAATTTCATCATTATATCTTGTAATATAGTTTAGTTCTGCATAGTTTTTTTTTCTCTCATTGTGAACTAGTTCTGTAAATTGAACTGTTATTTAAAATTTAAAAAAAAGTAATTATTTCCATGGTTGAGGTAATGCTTATTCTCTTAATAAATACTGCATTTCTTATATTTTAAATTACAAGTCTAATTTTTAAGGTTATGCAGTTGTGTTTATTGTAATTAGACAGGTGCTTATTTTTTTTCTTAAAATGTACTTGAAAAGTGCTTATAAGTGCTTATTTTTTTTCACTAAAACGTGGCTATGAACCCTAACTAAATTTTCAATATGTAAAATGACACTGCAACAAAAACCCAACAAGCCAACTCTTTTAGTCAAACTCATAAACCTTATTATATACTAAGCATAAGAGAAAACAAATTAATTACAGTTTTGGCTTGGGAAAACATTTGCTATATTTAATGAGAACAAATTTTATAATAAGGAATTGATGGTGTAACAAAATATTTATTTTTGTGAAGATATCTGTTAATCTGATTATAGGAAAAACTGCATAACTTATAATTTAACTTTATGCAGTCTTTATTTTTATGGGCTGCTGATATGTTTTGTTGTAATTTATTCAGAAATTATATTTCCCATTCTTAATTACTTTTAAGGTAGATGCTGGATTTGTTGGTGACAGTTCTGCTGCATTTGATAGTATTGCGATGCAAGCAAAAGATGATGAAGAACCTCTAGTCATTCAAACTGATTCAAGTAAGTAAAGTTAATTTTCATACATATTAAGATCTTCCCATACATATTAAGCTCATGGCATTAAAAAATTATTTGACATGACAAAATTCATAAAGAGAAAAGGCTTCCTTTGCTGAAGTTTAACATATTGCATTTATCAACATAGTTCAGTTGTTTAATAAATGGCTATGTTTATGAAAATGTAAGTGGGATGCAAGTAAAATTGCTTTCAAATATTAAATTTGACAATGTCATAGATTTTTTGTGAGCAACAAAATATATGTTATAAAATTACTATTTACATAAACTCATTTATTGTGTGGCAAAAATATGTGTGTTTTTTGTACATAGTAATTGTATAGTTGTAATATCACGCACAATATTTGCTGCTCTTTTAAGTTTTGCAAATTCTTTCCAATTTAATACAGTATTAGCATCTGAGCTAATGCAGTGAAGTACCTCTCTTTTTTCCCTTACACCTCACTACTTTGGACTTATTTAATTCTCTGAAATGCTATTTAAATGTTAGGCTACTTATATTTCATTGTCTGGGATAGGGTTTCGACCCAGGAACCTGTTTCTCGTGGCCTGTGGCCGCCTAACAGTACCTATTTTTTATGTTTAAACAAATGTTACAAACAGCGGCAAGTTAAGATTTTTGGGACGTTCCATATTGTAAAAGAAAATTTATCTTGGAAACAATTCCTTTACATCCTTAGTTTTAATTTTTGCTCTTAAGTCATCTCTGTGTGTTTTCATGAAACAAATAATTTTATTATAGCTTATGTATTCTTGAGTATGATACTTTGGTTAAGTTAAAATCTCCTACTGGAGATGTGTTTTTTTTACCTATATTGGTACTCGTAACTTAATATAATGTTTCTTAATAAATTTTATATGTGATGCTTGAGTTCTTTTTCAGAAAACGTAAGTATAATTTTTTTTTTTTATTTTTATTTTCTATTCATTAAAAATTTAATATCAACTTCATTATGATTTTTTTTCTTTATAAGATTTAGCTTTCTTTGTAACATGCAATGTGACTAAATCTAAATATCAAACCTGGCAACTTCTCACAGAGTCATGCAGATGAACACAGCAGGAAAGGGGGTAAAAACTGTACAACAGAAGGCACAGTCTTGCGTGCTTACACAAAAAACACAGCCCACTTGCAGTGAGAACTTGACAGTAATTTAATAATAAATTTAGCAGGAGGTAGTGCTAGACTATAAATTGAATTTAATGTAACAGGCTGACTTGGAAACCTAAACCGCCAATATTCTAATTAGATGGCCAGAATGTATAGCCGCTACTAAGAATAATAGCTGGAGGACAAAATAGCAAATGTGTGCTTCGCTTGTGAAATCATGCTCTGTCTGACCTTTCCTTTTCAGCAGTTCAAATACTCTCCTTCACCTATTTAATTGGATCCTGGGGAGGATATGCGAGGGGAAATAAGAGAATTAAAAAATTAGTTAACTGTTAGTACAACTAAACAGGACCCTATAGCGTGAGCTTTTTCCAAGAAAATAGTCGTTGATGCTTGAGTAATTGTACAGTAAGCAATTTATGATTGCCTTATGTCCTGTGCAATTTAATGAAATATTTTTAAATTATTTACATATCTGAAGACATGGAAGGGAACTAGGTAGCTTGTCCATTAATAACTGAAGTTTTTTTTTTAAATTTATAAGCATTTAAATGGGAATGATACAATGTTGCTTTTCATTAGAAAATTAATTTTGCAGATGTGATACCCTTAAAGTAACGGTGTGATGAAAAAAATATGAATAAAAAAAGTAATTATTCAATATTATGAAATTTAAAATGAAATAAAGTTGCTATCATTTGCAACAGGACAAATACAGCTTTTATATTTAAAAAGTTAGAAAAATGTCTAGATAAGCTGACAGCATTTAATGGGTATTCTTATAGCCGGGGAGTTACTGTTGAGAACTCTTGAATTTCTTCAGTTTTAATATTGATAAATTGTTACATAACATACTCACTGTATCTTTTGGCTGTCATTCTACTCTGACCATAATTTTTAAAAAAATGATGCAGTCCTGTCTCACATCTGTATAAACACTGGAAAGAGGAATAATACATCTTAAAAAACTACTAAACCACTGCAGAGTAAATCAGTTATTGTAGGACACTTGGTGTTTAAAGTTGAAAAAGCTGAAGTGAGAAAATGATTGTGAATAGCATAGGCTTATTCTCGGAGTTACATTTTTATGTTAGAATAAACAAACTAAGTACAGTAAAGTAGTTTGAGACAAATTATTGTGCTTTTTAAATATTTGTAAATATGATAGATTTACATTTTATACATATGGAGGAGAAGAGGAACAGATAGTTAAAAAGAACGTTTCTATGTTTTACAGAAAAAGTATAAACAGTTTATATTTCTTTTTTTTTTGGGGGGGGGGCTTGATAGAAGTAAAGCAAGAGTGGATATTATGTTTGTCATAAGGTGGAGTTGTTAGCATGTATTTGGAAGAAATCCACATTTACAAGTCTATTATTTTATCCTATTAAAAATACCATGCTTTCTACCTTAGTTTTTATTTATTATTTACTTATTTTTATTTATTATCTTGCTTAGGGTTTGTGTAAAATTTTATTTTGCTTTGCATTCATTTATTTAACATTTGTATTCATTTACAGTGATAGAAACATCTGAAATCAGTAAGTACATTAGTTTAAGAGTTTAAATATATTATATTTTTTATTTATTTTAAAAAAAAAAAAAAAACATTTTTCCTGAATATATTTTTTAAAGTTTTATTTAGTTTCAATGTTTTATCCCTTTGTTTTTTCAGTTTGAAATGAGTTGCTATTAATCTGCATAGTCTAACATTAAACTTAGTTTTGATACCAGATATAGTGTCAAAATAATATTTTTCAAGTAAGACACCAAAATGCCTTTTAGGATAAGGTTGTAAATAATTCTACTTTGAGATTAAAGTATTGAGTCTTTTGAATATTTTTACTTGGAGATCTTATAGTGGTAGAGTGAAAGTATTTAGAGATAACTAATGTATTTTGGTGATTGAACAACCAACTGTATTCATACTGGGAAAGCGATTGATACATTGCCTTTTAAGGCATGAAAATACTTTTGGTCATGTGCAGTTTTTGGACTTGTATAGATTGCTGTGTTTTATACAGCTACTTAGTGAGATTGGCTGGCAAGGAGAGATTTTGGTTAGTGTTTTACACTGAGAGCTCTTCAGGATTAAGTGTATTGACGTGTTATGTAAGTAGTTGTTATTGCTATGTAAAGAGTTGATGATAACTTTAAAATTGCATCTTTGGGCCAACTAAGTGTGCCCGCACATTTGAGTCACAACTAACTAATGCAGTGCAATGATCAGTTACCACCTGGGGGCTCTCAGCAGTGTTCATAATACTGATTGAATCATGATATATATTTTTGTTTTCTAGTGTGGGCAAATGCTGGAATAGAAGGTTTTTTGTGGCACTGCAAACCAGTGTTTACACTGAGAAATAAATCAGTTAGCCTTTGTGCCATGTAGCATTACTATGAGATGGTGGCCACAGATTATGAAACCTAACTAATGAACCAAACACAGCATAAAATCAAATTTGTTTTCAATGTTCAGTTCTTATTTCTGTTTCTCTTTCATCAATTAGTTGCGAAATATTTCTTTTAAGAGACTTGCAACCTGATGCAATAAATGCAACCTGATTGACCAGTATAATGATAATATATTCAAATAAAATATTCATATATTATAAATTTTTAAATTCTTAAAACCTTAAAATTTCATGCCTTGTTTCTCAGTCAGTGTTCATATTGATGAGACATCTCAACTTGCAGATAATGATAAAAAACTTCATTATAGGTATGTTATGAAAGGTGAAGTAAATTATATTGTGTGTAACTTTATTTAAAAAGCTGTGAAAACAAAAAGTAAGCTTGCAAAAATGAGAGTGAGTGAGTCGTACTTTCGAATAAAGTATGTGCATCACGGCGTTAACAAAATTCAAGACCTAAAATTTGGTGATCTTCATGCTTTTATTGAATATTTTTTAATTAAATGGGAGTTTTTGATTTTTTGTTAAAAATTAGACTTAGTGTATAAAGATATTAAAAGATATCTGCTTAAAACTTAAAAAAAAAAAAAATAAATAAAAATTTTTCTTTTATGATACTGTTTACTGCACTGAAATTTTATTTCATTTATGTTCATTTTTAAGTGTATTTGTCACTCACCAATTTATTGTTATAGAAAACGAGTATCAATTTAATCATTATTACCAGCATTTCATCATGTTTGCCATTATTTCTTTTATGTCTATGAATCTCAGCATCATAAGGGTAAGGAACAGGCAGAAATCGTACAAGGCTACCTATATATCTAGTGTGATTTATGTTTTGGAAACATTTTTTTAATTTATTAATTTTTTTTAATTATTATTTCCAATGGAGGACACTAGTTGTTAAAGGTATTGCCCACTACTAAGACCAAAAGCGGTAGTCACTTTATTATGAAGCACCTAATAGGTTGGCCACTGTTGCTTCCTATGAGGGGACAGATCATTTACATCCATGCCTTCTCTGGGACTTGAACCCAGGCCCTTTGGTACAGCAATCAGACTCTCTAACCACTTTCCCATCTGGGTGGCAATTTTTTATGTATTCAATGAAAAATAAAGAACTCTTAAATCTTCTTAAGGACATTCTTGGTTGATCAAAAACAAAAGAATTAACTACTACAAATCCTGAAACATTAAATGTGTAAAACATCTATGTATATAACCCTGAATGGAACTAGTTTTAAATAACTTTTAATAATTTGCATCAGTAAATCTCAATAATTACTGCCATCTACTCATAAAGATCTGAAATTAAGATGTTTTACATGATATTGGTAAATGTAATGATTGTAGGTAAATTTTAAAATTGACAAACCTCCAGGCTTCTATTACAAAAGAGGTGATGAGAAATTTGCATAATATTTAGTGTTTTATATTTTTATTTTCAAGGACCAAAATTAGTGGGAAGATTTTTGCTTCCTTATTTTAGTAATAATGAACTGTAATGTGAATAAATTTTGTTAATTAAAATTCTGTCTGTAACAAAATGTTTATTTTACCTTTATTGTTAAATACAAGTAACTAAAAATTGTTTATTATATCTTATTTTAAGGCACAGGTAAGAAATGTTTAATTTTTCTTTCCAGATTTTGTTTTCATATATATATCGGGTCAGTCCATAAGTTCGTGCACATTAAGAGTATGCGCGGAATTCACTATGACGCATTTATTAAAACAATAGAATTTTGAACCTGTTGAAACTTATCATCGTTTAACTAACATATTATTCAGTTCATCACCAACTTTCGTAAATATCGAACACGTTTTAGTACCCATAGAAGATGAATATAGATAATGCTGTGCTACATTTTTTATTTTCATGTTGTGAATCTGCCAGGTTTGCAGCAATAAAAATTAATAGTGTACATGGTGTAAGGACTGCCCAGAAATGCTTTTAAAAATTTAAAGTTGGAAAAAGCAGCATTGATGATTAGAACCAAATCAAACGATTCATTAAGAAGTTTATAGTGAACAACTTGCCATCTAAACTCATAATTGATCAAAATACACTCACGATTGGTGAATATCAAGGAAGTGTTGTTTCATCATGATAACGCTAGACTGCATATGGCTCGAACAACTGGAAAAAAAAAATTAGCTGCTTAATTGGGAGCTGTAAAAAAATGAGTGAATTTAATTGGGAGCTTTTGCCACATCCTGCTTACTTCCCAGATATTGCCCCAAGTGATTTTCACTTATTTCGCGCCTTACAAAATTTTTTATTGGGAAAAAAATTAAATTTTAAACAGGATGTACACAATGAACTTTCAAGTTTTTTTGCATCAAAACCAGAGTCTTTCTACAGCAATGGCATAAAAAAGCTGCCTGTAAGATGGCAAGACATTGTAGATAATGAAGGAAAATATATAATTGATTAAAATGTTAAATTGTGTCTTTTATATTTAAAAATTTACCAAAAAATGTGCACAAATTTATGGACTGACCCAATACATACACTGAAGAGCCAAAGCATTATGATCACCTACTCAATAACACATAGCGCAATCTTTGGCCTGCAAAACAGATGCAGCTTGCCTTGGCATGGATGCCACAAGTTCTTGGTAGATAACTGGAGACTGTACCAATGTACCAAATGTCTAAGCAGCAGTCACGGAAAGTCAAGATATTCCTACTTGGTGGTGTTTGAGCTCCGAACTGCTGCTTCATGACATGCAAGATGTGCTCTATCAAGCTTAAGTTCTGGCTAGTTAGGTGGCTAGGAGAGTAATTGGAATTCATCCTTATGCTCCTTGATTCACTTCAACACAATTCAAACCTTGTGAGTTAGGGCATTTTGCTGCTGGAAGATTCCATTGCCAGTTGAGGAGCCCACCAGCAACGAAGTGGTAAAGTGACTGAACACTGGTAGTTCGGTCCAAGTTTCAAATCCCAGGAATGAGTCGGTTACATGAGCATTTTCATGGTTTTCCCATGTGAAACCTGTATACGAACCAGTTTCCCTTAGAAAGTCCTTCACAAAGGTATATCCCTTTCCTTAGGCAGATAGCCCTTGAGGCTTTGCCATAATCACCTAAACCAAAACAAATCATTTTCAGTTGGGAAGACAGATGCCATCTAAAGGTCCAATTGATCCACAGTTATGTTCAGATAGTCTTCAGCTTTCATGGTCTATTCTACCACAACTAAGGATCTCAGAGCTGCCCATGAAAACATTCCGCAAAGCATAATACTGCCACCACCAGCCTGTGTATGACCTGCTGTATAGGGTAGGAGCAATTGTTCAGCTAGAAAATAATATGACACAACCATCAATGTGATGAATGAGAAATTGTGATTCACTGAACCAGGCAACTGTCTTCCACTTATCCATGGTGCAGTCTCTATGTTCCCGAGCCCACTGGAGGCGTGATTGACAATGACGCTTGGTCAGCAGAAGCACATGAGTGGGACATCTGCTGTGCAGTCCCATATCCAACAGTGACTGTTGAACTGTGTGTTCTGAAACACTTGCACTCAGACCTGCATTGTATTGGGCTGTCAGCTGAGCCATTGCCTGGTACCAGTTTTGCTGTACCAAGCGGGACAATCTCATACGTCCTTTTTCTTTAATGATGCATGGACATCCAACACTTTGGTGTCTACTGCTAATTTCACCATCATTTATCCACTTTGCATAATACTAACAATAGTAGATCATTAACAGCCTATCAGTGGTGCAGTTTCGGAGATACTTGTTCAGAGTCTTCTGGCTATTACAACCTGCCCTCTATCAAATTCGCTTAGCAGTCTTTCTCATCACTTCCAAAAGTAAGTGCAAGAATGATTCCTTACCTTTTCCAGCTGCAGTTAAATATTATTCCCACTTAATTACATGCTTACATGTCATCCAGACCAGTGCATTGAAAAATATGGGGAGGGTCATAATGTTTTGGGTTATCAGTGTTACTTAGTTAAATTTTAGATTTCAGAATCAAAATGCATAGGTACTGGCTTATTCAAAAATACAGTAAGGCAAAATCAGAAAATAAAATTATCAGATTTTAAATAATTATTAGGAAGATGTCTATATGTTTTTCTGTTCTACTAATGACTAAGAACTACAATTATGAAAAAAAAAATCTTTTAAGCAAAGTATAATGTTCTGCAAAATAAATTCATTTGAAATATATATGTTTTTTTAAAGCATGTTCACATTCACTCATAATATAGTATCTGGATTTAAATAGATCTTGTTGGAGTAATGTTAAGAGAATCTTGCTGTTACAAATAAAAAAATATATTGTCATATAAAGGAATTTGCACATGCAATGCATTTCTAATGACTTTATATCTTATCATAAATTAAATGTTTGCTTTTGTCATTGATTGCAAGTGGATGAGTATTTTAAAGTTTGTACTATGTGTTTTTATTAATGTTCAATTTGTCATGTGACCTTATTAGTATTTGGAATTGTGTATGTAATCGGGTATTTTTATTCTTTCAAGGTGAAGTTGATGGTCTTATATCCCAAGCCTTGTTGACTGGAAATATTGCATCTGCTGTTGAAATTTGTATTGAAGATAATAGGTGGGCTGATGCTTTAGTTTTGGCACAAGCTGGTGGCCCTGACATTTTACAGAAAACCCAAAGATTATATTTTAAATCTGTCAGCACTAATTCATCAAAAGTGAGATTTAATTATTAACTCTAAATGCTATTAAAAGCATCTGATTGTGTAATGGAATTTTAAAATTATATGTGCTGTTCTATTGTAAATGAGAATGATAATGGAAGTTGAGATTTTGCAGACAGAGGAATCGTGAATAATATGTGCTTTCAAAAATTCATTGAACTTTTTAATGTATTTATTTAACTGTAAAAAGATATTCCATATTGATTTTCCAAATCCTCTAATGTGTGGGTTTGGTTCTTTGTTTGGAACAGGCATGTCAAATGCAGTTATCTCAACTAGGCCAAATAACCATCAGTGTATAATAGTGTGGGCCACAAGAAGACCAAAAAGTCATTTTCATTTTTGATGATAAGTTGGTTGCAGGAAAAGATGCTAAGTGCCCAGACAGGAAGGATACTAGGTGTTCAGACAGGAAGATGATAGGTGTTCATCAGATGTTTAGAAACAAGCTACTCAGACTAGTGATTTTAAAAGCAGAGGTCAGATGAATGAGTGTTGACTGGTTCTCCATAAAGACTCGTTCCTTTTTGTAAGTGATAAAAGTTGTTCTTGCTGATATGCACTACCAGACTCAGAAATGTATGATGCGAATTACCGGTTATCTGGGAACTATGCAGGCAAGTAATTCCATCTGTAAATATGCTGACAATTTCTCACTGTCACTTGAATAAAAGGCAGAAAACAGTGAGCTCATCTTCTATAAATAGGATATTCAACACCTTTCTTCAGATTCAGTTTTCAAATGTTGAAGCTTTTTTGGCATACATTCGTACAAAACAGGTTCTTTGTTATGTTTTTATAATGCCTGCTTCTTGATATTTTCTGAAAGTGTGTTGAGAACCAATATGGCTCGGCTCATGGGCCGCGAGTTTGACATGCCTGGTCTAAAAGTTCTTGTAATTCATTGCTGTCAATCTTTCAGTTTTAATACATAAATTTTGCAATTAATGTCCGTTTTATCACCGCCAAGCTTTTTAAGCCATTTTTCATAAAAATTGAGGGAATGCAACATTTTTAGCATAGGTTTTAGAAATGCCCCCCCTGCAACACAGTAGTCTTTTTTCCATTAAACAAATAAACAAAAAATGCATACTGAGAGTTAGATGGACTTTATTAGATTGCTCTTTTACTTGTGATAAAAAGTTAAAAATATTTTATTTCAAAGGGGCTTTGCCCTGAAGGACTGTTGTTTTCATTTTGCAATTTTGCATTAGTTCACTATAAATGTCCGTTTCACTTTTCAAACTGTTGCCACCAAATGTTAGAGTCCTCCATTATATTTGAAGAAATTAAATAATGAAAATTTTGCATAAATCTATGCTCAGTTTAAAACTATTTTGCGATATTGCTGTTGAACTGAATTTTAGGGTTTAAGTGCGAAGAACGTGATGTTTAATAAATAAAGGCAACAGACAAAATGTTAAAAAAAGCCCCTTTGGACATAATTTTAAATCTGAAACCTTCCAGAATTTTTTTATTGGGAAAAACAGCACTTTTATGAAAAACAGAAATATCAGTTTGCACTGATTTTTTTTACTTGTTTGCAATATTTTGCATGCAGTTAATATTCAACATTATGAACAACACGAAAAAAAGCGTCTCTTTCTCCCTAGAAATGTATCTATCAAATCATAAAAGTGAAGCAACAATTAGTGTTACTGTAGATTTTTAACATAGAAACTCTATCGATTTGGAGGGTGAACAAAGTTCCTCTTCATCAGGAGCAAAGAAATCTGCAACTGAAAAAACAAAGCTACAAATAGATTTATACCTTAAGGAAGTTGAGAGAGTAGCGCCATCCATGAGTAGAAATAATAACGAAAATTTAAAAATTAGGATAATAGAGGTTTAAAAGCATTGGGTAGGACTGAAATCACATTCACAAAAAATTTAGTGTGTTTAGTTAATGATTTTAATCCAATCCTTCCTAACACTTTTAAATCTGTATTATCCTAATTTTTCAATTTTCTTTATTATTTCTACTAACAGACGGCGCTACTCTATCGTCTCTCTCGACTTCTTTGGGGTATAAATATGTTTGTAACTTTATTTTTCAGTTGCAGATTTCTTTGCTACTGATGAAGAGAGGTTTTTTTTGCCCTTGAAATCAATATTTTCCCATCTAAAAATATATTCTTAACACAGATTGCTGCTTCTCTTTCATGGTTTATTTGAGGTGTGTTTAAAATTGATAGATATAGACAGAAGTCTATATCTATCAATTTTTTATGACCAGGGAAATGTAATTTTCTATCCACCTCATGGTAGAAGTATTCTGCAGAAAAATTTAGTGTGTATGTAAACACAGTTCTGTAGTATGTTTATGAATTAAACATTGTTATAGAAAGTGTCCTTGAATAAAGTGTTTATGTAAACACATTTTATTCATCTACCTTGAAATCTATTCCCCATGTAATAAACTAAGTCTCAAGTTGGTATAAAAAGTTACCTAGTTACATAAATAAAACGTTTATATTAATGTTGTAAAGTGTTTATATTAATATTTGTCTATTATGCAATGCATGAAGTTTCTTATGGTGATTTTTTGCATATATGTAATTTTAATAGAACTTGTGGCACTGAATTTTTTGCAGACTTGACAAAATGTTGCAATATTAGTGCCTTTTTTTTTTGGGATGGGTGGAGGGAGAGGAGTTTATATACTTATTTTTAGTGTGTGTACTTTAATTTAAACTGTGTGTATAGAAAAAGTAATAAGTTTTCTTATTTTTGAATAACTTACCAACATCATCAAAGATTTGAATACATTCTTCTTTACTGTGTCCTGATTAGTTGGTCAACAATTATTTTATGAGTAAATATTGCTAAGTTTTTGTTACATTTGAGAGATTTTATGTAAATCCTGAGAAAGTAAAATTATATATTCTCTTGATAATAAAGTTGATTTAATAAAAAAAATATTATTAAACTTTCTCATCAATTTGATTCACTGTTTTCTTCTTTCTAGTTGATATCTGCAGTTGTTACTTCAGATTGGCTTTCTATGGTTAAAAACTGCAATATTAAGTGCTGGAAGGAAATATTAGCTGCCATTTTAACCTATGCAAAGCCTGCGGATTTTGCTTATCTGTGTGGTAAGTTTTATTGCCAAACATTTTTATAACTTATAGATATAATGCATAATATTTAGTAATTAATTGGTAGGGCATCAGGATTTAAACTTGCTCAAAATAATAAAATGATTAGACTTTGTTCTTTTTAAAAGGGAAAGAAATATTAGTCAACATTAAAAGATTTGTCAAAGCTTTTCTTTTTATGACTTATTTATATTCACCTTATTATTTATATTTTAATTAACTTTGGGTATAAATCTTTGAGTACCAAAGGTCTCCAAAGAAAGCAATATGTGAAGTATATGCTTAATAAAATGATTAGACTTTGTTCTTTTTAAAATGGAAAGAAATATTAATCAACATTAAAAGATTTGTCAAAGCTTTTCTTTTTATGACTTATTTATATTCACCTTATTATTTATATTTTAATTAACTTTGGGTATAAATCTTTGAGTACCAAAGGTCTCCAAAGAAAGCAATATGTGAAGTATATGCTTTTTAATGTTATTTGGTACTTCTGTCTCATCTAGAAATGGCAGATGGGATAGGCACCAACATAGCTGGTGCAGTTGAAGAATTTGTATATTTGGTACTGTGAACTGGAGTACTGATTTCGATTGGTCCATCAATGCATGTACAGTCAAAAGTCTTTAATCCAGACTCGTCAGGACTTCGGCGATTTCGGATTATCGATTTTTCCGGATTATAGATCATCAGTTTAAATCTGATAAGATGGCATGCAGAAATTATACAATTAAAAATATGAAATTGTAAATTATGAAATAAAGAGCAATTGTGATCTAAAGAGTATCAAAATTTACAAAAAAGAAAAAAAAAAGCTTATTATTTATTTGTTTACTTTATTAAACATTTCTTTCAACATGCACATGCGTAAAGCATACATTGCGCATAGTCGAAATTAGAAAATTGCAACCAGAAAACTATTGTATGCGTATTCGTGATATTTATAATGACGAGGAAATTGTTTTGAATCATATCGGAGTACATCGAGATGAAACACTACATTTAGCAAGGAATTATAAGCCAAATAAAGTAAAAACATCTGCCCTGAAGATCCCCCTTTAGCAGAGCAACATGAAATTAATAAACAGATTTCGGATTGGTTAGAGAAACGAATCACCTCTCTGTCACTTTCTTCATGCCTTTATCTATTTTTTGCAGCAATTCCACTTTTTGTTTAATGGACATTGAAACATGCTTTCACTTTGTGGATCCTTTGGCAGCTCCAGAATCAGAAATTCTATTTGACATAATCGAAAGTTCAAGCTTACTTTTATAAAATTGCTCTAACAGTCTGCAAAAAATAATAAGCTGGATCCAATTCGAAGATTAAGGAACAACGCAATCTGCAACATTAACTGAAATAGATAATTAGATAATTTTAGCTTAGCTTATACCGTCCATTATACATTAAACGGTCATGCGTAAACGTATTATGCACATGCGTAAGTTTGTAGCTTTGATGTCCAGATTATGGGCATCCGGATTAACGACTTTTGACTGTATTAGGAATATCAGTTGCTTTCTATTTTTGTAACATTTTTATTGAACTATATTTGTAGCTGAAAATTTTGTTATTTAAATATACTCGTAGCAGCTGATGAAAAACTCTGATATGATTGTGGAAAATGAAAATATAAAATTTGTTATTTATGAATACTTTAATATGTCATATGGAAAAGTCAAATTAGCCATCAAGATGTAATTTGCTGTAAAAGTAAGACGTAATCAAGTTATTATGTAAATTTTATAAATTATATGTACATAAATATAATTTATAAAATTTATTTATAAATTATATGTACATAGAGATTTCATTTTCTAAAACTATATATACTATATATACTATAAACAAGGTTTTGTTGAACATTTTTTTAATGTTTTCCCTTGATTTATGTTACAGAATGCACCAAGGTTAAGATTAAATTTGAAATAAAATACAGCAGTCTTGAAAGTTTTAATGATATAAATTACGGAATGTTGATCAATAACAGGCTGATAAATTTGAAAGTTAAAGAGCATAATGCTTCGCTAAATGGTAACACAATGAGAATTAGCTATGCACAAGTATGCGTGAAAAGTGATAAAAAGTTCTGATATATTAGGCATTGATCGCAATTTGTTTTTAAATTCATTGCCCAGTTTGTTAATCAGTAAAAGAGTGGCTAAATTTGGGAAATAATTTAAAGATTTTATATGCTTTCCTGCACGAGAACGTTGAGAATCAGCTATTCTTGAAAGTGTGGGGAAGATAAGTTTTTTGATATCTTGCATTTCATACAATGGAACACCTGCCAAGGGTTATATCATAAATTGTTTCCCCGCTTCTCATCTGTCAGTATATTTGGAACAGTATTTTTTAAGTGTAAACAGTACTCCTTTTTTGAGGTGTAATATTCATTTGGTAAACATTGTTAACCTCCTTGACCCACACGATATCTGCCAATTGCGCAAGCTGTTGTAAACAAGAAAGTTGGTCGCACACCATGCCATTCAGCTGTTCAGCCGTGTATCTGAACTGGTGCAAAATGTATACTTTTCATGACATGTATATTTTAGTGTAACAAAAGGAATTATGAAATAATAAACAATGTTTAGGTACAAATAGTAATTTTAAGACGTCTAGCGTGTAATCATAATCAATTAAATCAATTGACAAAAATAATTTACTATTTCAAAGTAGATAATGAATCAATAACAATTTATAAATAAATACTTAGTTAATTTAATGAAAATTAGTAGTCTTCAACTGTATGGTATCTTTCAAAACAATGAGGTACATGTAATGCAATGCGACAGTTTTTAAATTCCCACTTCAATAGTTCCACTACAGTACAATAGTTCCAGATTTCTCTCCACTACCATGAACATTAGATTTCCTTCTTCTTGGCATGATGGGTATAAGGTTTTTTTTAATTCTTTATATGAAATTATATTTGAAACGTGTGAACATAATGAAGCTTTAAGGGGAACTAAAGTAAGAGATCATCCAGTTTCGTCATAAACAACTGAGAGAAAAAAAAGGAAAAAAGAAAAATACTGACGTTACAATCAAAAGAAAAATATTTGATGTAGAATAACTCCAATCACTTGTTCTAATGATAATATGCGGCATTTTATGCACAAATTCCAGACTCGTGGTTTTTGTTTATGACACAAATTCTTTACCACGAGTCAGACTCATGGCTTTTGTTTATGAATTCTTTACTATGAGTCAGACTCATGGCTTTTGTTTATGACACAAATTCTTTACCACGAGTCGAGTCAGACTCGTTGTTACAGGCCAAAGGGTTAAAAAAATATGACTAAATCTTTAGTTTACCTCAATTATAAATTCTCTTTTCATAACTCAAGTAATTTAAATTTTTCCCCTGTTTACAGTGACTATAATTCATTTATTTACCTGATAAAGTAACTTATTTAAGAAGAAATTAAAGCAATATCGGGAAACAAATAACTGTGCATTATTCGTTACCTTAAAATGTTGTATCTTTTCTTGGCGACATTATATTATGTTTTCTATCATCCATGTTTTTCTATTAAGAAAAGGGCAACCATTATGGAAAACAAACAGTGCATGTTGATAGTCATGAAATGTGCGTGTGAAGATGAAAATTTGCCTAAATGAATATAGAAAATTTGCCTGAATGCAGTTGTAGGAAGAAAGTTTTAAAAATTATAATTTTAATTTCAGAGCACCTAGGTCGTCGTTTAGAGAATGAGCCGAAATTAAAGGAAAATGCTGCATTATGTTACATAAGTGCTGGTAATCTTGAACGACTTGCAGAATCATGGGTTAAAATTCACGAAAATATGGATGTTACTACTCTGCAGGTATAATACTTTAAACTCATTAAGCTGAATTTTCTTTATAATTAGATGGTTCTTTAAATTTAGAATTAGTTCTATGAAAATTTACTCTTTAGCTCTGATCTTTAAAACTAAGTGTTTTTATATATGCATTTGTTTATTCATGTGTAATGTGCATCATAAAATAATGCAAAGGAAAAAAGTTATATGATTACAACACTTATTTCCAAGGTAATTTTTAACACTGGTATGGTCAGTGTTGTTATCAGATTAGAAATAAAATTTATTGATATATTGAGCTTAAAACATTATAAATATTGGCTGAATAATTAAAATCACAAAGTTGTGGTAATTTGTCTTTGCTCCAAGGATGTAACTGGCAGGTACATGAGATTTATGATTTTCTTTTCTGCATCTTTTTTGTTCTCTCCTCAGCAGTAACATTGTTAAAAAAGAATATTTCAGAATGTGTTGCATAGTGTTATGATGTAAAGTAATTCAAAACCATTTTTTTTATTTTTAGATACCTAGCATAAGTTAGTTTCCCTTATTGCTAAACTCTTATTACAAAGAAGGAAATTTGAGCGATTTTTCTATATATCTGTTATATAACAGTAAAAGCCAACTGTCTGGAAAGCTCGAGAAATGCCAAGTTCTGGAAATGCGAAAATTCTCGATAATTGAGCATATAAAAAATGCAGTTCATTGTAGAAAAGCCAAATAAATACACACACAAAAAAAAAAAAAAAAAGTTTAGACTAAAATTATAAAAAGAATCACTTTATTTGTAAACTTGTATATCAAATGCCTACATCTACATTTCTTCTTCTGCATACTTATGTTATACAGTACAAAGTCCGAAATCTGGAAGTCCATTATCCGGACTTCACACATTCAGAAGCCACAAACATTTTTTTTTTTTTTTTTTTTTTTTTAATTATGATTAATGCTTTGCGCATTTGCATTTCATTTTTCTTTCCTTAATAAAACATGGAGGTTTTCACTTACAAATTCCGATTCTTAATTTCACTTAACGCACTAAATAAAATACCTCATTGCTGAAAAACAAGCATGTAAGCATAAATTTGTGAGATTAATAATTTGGCTCCGTAGCTGAGTATCTACTTGGTATACATCTCAAACCGAAACATTCACCTATTTTATATCCCTGACGCCAACATGGCAAGTCATTATTTATTATATTTTGCTTTCATCACCGCATGTTATCAATACATGACAGCTTCAGTAATAACTCATGCTGTGATGTCTTAACTTTTTTCATATTATTAATTGAATAACAAGAGCATGGGAGTCTTTTATGCTAACATTATGCTTGGCGATGATTATAGATTTTTAAATACTCTAAGAAATGTTGAGGAAAAATTGAACAAAAATTTCTTTTCATATGCTAAAAATAGATTTTGTTAATGAGACTCGTAGGCCAAAAGATTACATTTAGTGCTATTTTAATTAAGAATACCTGATATGTTATTCACCATAAACCCAGAAGCAGCGACAGAATATGTCAGCAGCGGACGGCAGAATTTAGGGAAGGTGAAATTTTTGGAATTTGGGGGAGCACCAAGCTTCAAAATTAAGGTATGAGAAGTTTTTATAATTTAGGGAAAGCACTGGGATCCAAAGTTTAGGCGCGGTGAAAATTTAGGACTTAAGAAAGCGCTTTGTAGCAGAATTTAGGACCCGTAGAGACTGCACCAGGCGTTATCGAGCGCCAGCCGTAGATAAAGCCTTAAGTATATGTGGGAGTTTATTTATTTAGGACTCAGTTTAGTTTTAAGCATGTGCAAGAAATAAATGTAGGTATAGTAAGCAACTAAACTATTACAGTGCAGGCTTAATTCAATGCACATTTTTATAAAAACTGAGCTTGAACTTTCGATTATGTCGAAAAAAGTTTCCAGTTCTGGAGCTGCCAAGAGATCTACAACTTGAAACCATGTTTAGATGTCTATTGAGCAAAAAGTGGAATTGCTGCAAAAAATGGATAAAGACATATATATATCTGTCGCAAAATTATGCGAGGAGTATGTCATTGGAAAGTCCACTGTATATGACACAAGAAAAAAGAAAAAAGGAATTTTTTGAATTTTTTGTGAAAGCATCTTAAACAACTTACAGTGAAAGAAATGTTTAATAAAATAAATAAATATTAAGCTTTTTATATAAATTTTGATACCCATTATATCATAATTGTTCTTTATTTTATAAATTAGGATTTCATATTTTTAATTATATAATTTCTGCATGCCATCTTACTAGATTTAAATTGATGATCTATTATCCAGAAAAATCCGGAATCACCGAGTTCCTGACCAGTCCGGATTTCGGACTTTGTACTATTTTATACTGTTAGGTTTAAAGTTATGGTTTAAAAGCCACATAGTAAACTGAAACTCGGGTTATTCTCGAATAATTAAATTTACATCTGTGAAGATATCTTCAATCAAATTATAAGATTTTCTTCTGATAACTGATAATAAATTTTCAGAGTTTAATTGAACAAGTCATGATTCTGAGAAGAGCCGTGGAGCAATTGTCTGGCACAGCACCTGCCCTTGAAACTGGGGTCCTCTCGTCTCTCCTGGGACAGTATGCAGAGATGTTGGCAACTCAAGGCAGCCTCAACAGCGCTGCAACTTATCTAGTTGATCCAAATGAGGTAATTTTAAGTGTTGACATTTTTATCTAAACATTGATATTGCTTTAATGACTACCCAGTGGCAAAGTGGCTAGCACATAGCACAGTTGCACCACAGGTCCGAGGTTCGATCTTCAGGCTGGGCAAGGTTGACTCAGCCTTTCATCCCTTGAGTGGGTCGATAACATGAGTGCCAAGTTCGCTTGGGGACTAAACACCGGAAGTCCTGCAACAAGCTGACCACTTGCCCAGGGCATATGCTGATCCACTCCGGGGACCAAGTTCAAGAAAGCAGATTTCAGGGCACTGCAGACTGTGGCCCACTAGGACTGTTGTGCCACTGAATTTAGTTTAATAGATACTGCTTTAAAATTACTATGTTTATGTTTGTACTAAGAAAATATTTTTATGTAAAGTGATTTTCATACGATGTATTCATCTCTGTTTCTTACTTTTTTTTTTTTTTCAGAGAACGTTGGCTATTTTGAGGGACAGGATTTACCAGGCTCTTGGATATCGTTCTCCCCATTTTCCTTTTCAGAGAGTTGATGTGCGTCGCTCGAGCTCTGTGTCGGTTACACAGCCACAGTATGGACAACAACAGCAGCAGCAGCCTAATTTATCTCAACCAAGGAGGCAATCTTTCCAGGCACCAGCTGCACAACCACAAGTAATTTTTTCCCTTTATTTACATTTGAGAAATGTTTTTTGAATAAGTAATAAATACTTTTACAAGATAACTATTTTTTCCCTTGAGTATGGGAATTAATACGAGACATTGAGTCACTTATTTAAAATATGTGGTTTTACTGTGCATTGAATATTGGGTACATATGTATTTTGTTGTTGAACATTTTGACAAATAAAAATTGTTATCAAAGAGTGCCTTTTAACATTGATAATGTATAAATATGATATCACATTCCACTCGTAAGGTCTTTGCTTTGGTTTTCTGTAGTCCCAATTAATCCTCTGAGTGGCACAGGTTTAGATTCATCATGAAGATCAGTATTTAAACAACATTTATTAATTGAGTTTGTATAATTACTTATTTTAGTCTGTATTTTCATGAACTTACATTTATTAAGATGATATTTACATTATTAAAGAAAGAAAGAAAATATCTTAAATTATAAGCTAATATATACCAAGTAGCAAAACTTCTGATGGTTTTCTTCTGGATAAACCTGGTCATAATGCTCAGAGGGTTAATTCCTAATAAGCCAGCATGGAATATGACATGACCTCCTTCGTCTTTGAACTATAGTTGATTCAAGTCTTGGAAGGCTTTCAAACTAATGAATTATTAGATGTAGGATTGAACATTTTAAAAAATAATGAGCAGTTTAACTTGATTGATTCCAATACCAGAGCATGTACTCAAAACATTTAAAAACAAGAGTTTGGCAAAATGGCATGATAAAAAACTCTGAGAAATCCTGTGAACCTTTTAAATAACCAAGATTAGATTTGTATATAGACTAACCTACATTGTGCAAAGTAATAAAGTCACTATTTCATTTTTAGTTATTTATTACAAGCCATTAGCAGAGTTACCAACTCTCCCGATTTAGGCGGGAGACTCCCGATTTTTGACTCTCCTGCCAACCCGATTTACAATATATTTCTCCCGACTTTTTTTTATTCTTAAAATTTCTCACGATTTTTATGGAACTCGGCTTAATACTTTCTTATATAAATAATAATAATAATAATAATAATAATAATAATAATAATAATAAAAGATTTTGGACGTCTGAAAGCAATTGAATTTTCTCTAAATTATATTTAAAACAAAACCTTGCAAATTAGATAACTTCTGCTTTGTGAGTGAGAGAATATATGTATCCAGAAACATCGTTCTCCAGTTCTCCAATGGGTATCGAGCTCCACTGTGTGTCATCTGGCATATATTAGCCAATGAGGACAAAGCAAGCTGTTATTTGAATGTTCTTTAGTTATTTCGTTCATTTTGTTCTGAGTTGTGTGAGTACACATGCCTTTGGGATATAGTTTTAGAAATTATAATCTTTTGTTATGTCTGCGAGAAAGGTGAAATACTCATGTACGTTTCAAAAATTGTACACAGTTGACTTTCCTTCCATTATTTCTTCAAGGAAATGTAATAAATTTGAGATGTGTACCCCCTGTCGTTAAGATTTTTCGATTTTGCATGGTGGATGGGCGGATGTTCTCAAACATGTGCGTACACAAGGACAACATGAGTTGTTTTGGGTAAAAAAAATGGAAAATTAAATTTTTCTTTGAAAACAGAGGACCAAAAAGTTATTAATGCAGAATGTCTGTTCTCTGCCTTTTTACTTGAGCACTACCTGCCACTGAATGCATAGGATCACACTGCAGCTTTATTTGGAAAAATGTTTCCCCGATCGTGAAATTGCTAAGAAATACTCAAGTGTAAGAACCAAAACAGGTGCAATTGTTAAAGAAATGGGTTTGAAAAATAAATCTTGATTTATTGATTGCATTAAAACAACTCCGTTCTGCCTCTCTACGGATGGAAGCAATAATACTGATTCAAAACTGTATCCAATTGTTGCTTCTTTTTTTAATCTAGAGTCTTCAGAAATTGAGTGCAGTTTATTTTCTGTTCCCACTTTAGAAGGACATTTGACAGGCTTTAATATAGCACAGCTAATTATTAAAACTTGATAATGCACCAGTATTGGTAGGCTTGCAGGCATCTTAAGAAAGGAAAATTCAGATTTGCAGATTATGAGGTGCACCTGTCACCTCTTAAATTTAGCAGCTGAAAAAGGGGTAGCTTCTTTACCAATAAATGTGGATGAACACATTGTTGATATTTATTATTATCTTGAAAGGAGTTCTAAAAGGAAGGAAAAATTGAAACAGTTCCAAAAGCTGCATAACAGCAGTTTACAATTAGAAAACTTGAATGAATTTATAAAATCAGCTAGGATTATTGATACCGTGGAGTTTAATTGGAAAACTGAAAGGTGCTGATGGAATTTTAAAATATAGTGAACTGTCTAGAATTATGTTGGCCATCTTGACAGTTCCCCCATAGTAATGCGGAGTGTAAGAGGATTTTCAGTGTTGTTGCAAAAACGAGGACTAAATTTAGATCTAATATTAACGATGACACATTAGAAAAACTTTTATTAGTGAAAGCAGGCCTACATGGCAATTGCTATGAACAAAATTAGGAAGTTTCTTAAAGAAAGCAAAATCTGCCACTGTTTATAACATTTGTACGAAAACTGATTAAAGTTTTTTTTTTTTTTTTTAATTTTATTTTCTTAAATGATGCAAGTAATAAAAATGTTTTTTATCTGTAAGGTATTTTTGTGTTGCTTGCATTTAAGAATTAGTTACTATTTAAAGATAATTCATTATTAAAAACTATATTTTTATATTTAAAAAGTCTTTTTAACATTGAGAAAAATCTCCTGATTTCTTAAAAAAATCTCCTGATTTTTGAGTGTCAAAGGTTGGCAAGTATGCATTAGAATATTTGCCACCAGAATAATTAGCACAAATTGTAATGAATTTGTTTATCAGATAATTTAGCATTTTATATGTTGTATCCATAATTTATATTTGTTTATGTAACTAAAAAAAAGTGATCTATAATTAACTAATAAAGATCCAGCCATTCGTTCAAAATTCCATCGGAATGATTGGCACAAGTTTGGCGAGATATCCGACAGCATTTACAGTTGACAAGAAAATATGCAAGTAATTAAACACATTAACTAACCTGATCAGTTATTTTTATGAATTTACTAAGTATTATAGAATTCATACTTTAAACATAGCTTTCACTTTAATTCTTAAAACTAGTTAACCAAGCTATATGTAACTGGCTAACTAGGCTGTTGGCAGACATCTTACTACCACAGATAGTAAAGATATCTCATCTCTATATGATTATTATTAAACAAGCTGTTGTAACTTATATTCATATAAAAAATGGGAGAATTTAATCTTTACATTTTCATTTTGTATTGCTATGAAATTGTAGTTAGTTTAATCAAAAATTGCCTATTTTAAATCAGCATGTTTTGGCAACAAAGTGCCTCCAGTCAAAATTGCTAATGATTTTGAAATGCAGAATGAGAATTGAGGCTTTTAAAGTATTAAAACGTATCCATGTATATTAAAAACTTCTGTAATGTCTAGTTGAATAAAAAAATTCTTGCTTTCAAAAAGTGTATGTATATTTTCGTAAAATATTTTCATTAATTTGATTGTTGCCTTTATTTTCAAAATATTTTGTAAATATTATATACGATGTTGAGCACTGTAATTCCTAAATTGGTGATACGAGGAAGCTAAAGACACTGCAGTAAATTGATTATCCCTCCCTTTATACATAATTTTGATTACTCCATCCGTTGACAAAAGGTTTTTTGAAGTCAAGTTAACTAGAATACTTTTACATTAGATGGTCTTTGTTTAATGTTCTCAACATTAATGAAGTGCCCTTTTTTAGAACCAATGTCAGTGTGGGAAACAGGAAGAAGTTAGTGAAGAATGAAGCTTGGAAGCTCTGCACTTTGCTAAGAACTGTATAAAGTGTGCCAGCAGATTATAATCATGGCCATATTTTCTTAGATGTGGCTAAATAAATGGCAAAATTAGCTTTCTCCACTTGTTGATAGCCATTTAATCCTTGGGCCATCTGTTTCCTTCATGTTCTTCACAAAACTAACCATACTATTCAGTCATATGTGCATGTAGTAAAGCACTGCCACAATAAATAATTTTGATAATTTTGTTGGTTTCTGTTAATGATTTCCTATAATTTGCAGCAAAACCTGATGGTTATCGTGTTTTTAAATAGAAATCCATGAAAACAAGAAACAGAAGATCATTTAAATACTGAACTAAAAAATATTTACTTTCCTAGATCTGTGTATGTCCAGCAAGAGAGGAAGGATTTAATTATATTTTTACTTGTATAATGTATTTTTAACTTCAATATGAATGGTATCAGTCCTGAAAATTTAATACTTGTATAATTATTTAAATCTGACATATAGTTTAACATGAATTTCAGGAATGGTACCTGGAGTGTTACATCACGCATACTGGCCCCTTAAATTAAATATAAAAAAATGTATCTAATGTTTCATATATTATATGTTAAAAGAATTTTAAAAAAATACAATTAAAATAAGAGTTTCTAAGCGAGAGCAGGCAATTCAGCCAGCAGGCAAAATTTCAGATTTTTCAGGTATAAATGGGTATATATATGTGACGTATCAGCTTTTGTCCAGAATAAATAGATCGTTGAAGAAATATAGATGTAGTAGTAGCTTAAATTATCAGACGATAAGTTTAAAAAACAGGATCCATTTATTATTATTCAGGAGAAATAGCAGTTACAAAATCAGATATCCGGAGTAAATAAAAGGACTTTTAACTAATAACATTTTGTATGACGTTTACTGCATCGTTACATTAAAGAAAAGCCCCCGATATTCCTTTGCGAGTCCTTTTATAGCCACTGGAAAGGCGGAGCTTCCAAGAAATGACGTCAGCCAATCCAGTTTGCTTTAAATATTTCCAGAACATTCTATAACTGTACGTGTAGAAAAGGTGGGAAAAACAACTTGACTACGGCACTGTGGATTTAATTCCGCGTACTTTCAAATAAGAGACCGTCGCCATTAAAAATGAAAAAGAACATACAGTTAGAAATTTAAGTGTAATTTTGACTATGGAATTTTTTTATTACATATATATACACACACACACACACTCACACTTTAATTTAAAATGTGGTTTATATTGTAGCTTGCATGCTTAAACTTTTAGTGATATACCAAGTGATGTCTGTAGTAGGAGGTTTCAGAACCTTTGGCATAATGTGAATATTTGAATTAAATTGTCATTTTGTTTTACATATTCTTATACAGAATTGTTATTTTTCTAGTTCTCTTATGGTAGTGTAGCTCCCTCAATGCCTGGAAATTTTGCCTATTCTACAAGCAATACATCTGCTCAATATCAACAGCCCCTCCCTCCAATGGTAACTCCACCACCAAGTGCCACAATACCACCTCCCATGTCTCCAGCTATGCCTGCAGCTGCTGCCGCCCCGTCAGAACCTCCTACCCAGATGCCAGCGAAAAGTACTAATTTTTGTCTTCATATTTATTTCAATTATTTTAGAATTCTTATTTTACATTTTCGAAATGAGAAACAAATTTGTTGAAGCATTTGTGTTGAGGATTATGTTGATTGTTATCTGGTGTGATGTTTATGTTTATTTCAAATTGCTGAATTTCCAGTGCTACTGTGTATGCCTGGCATCAGTTTTAAATGGCTGCATCCCATTTTTCAGTATTCTGTGCATGTGTAATTTCTAAAAATGAAGTTTCTTTCATTTCCAATTATGCTGTAGCTTATTTATTGTATTAGAGCAGAATGATGTAAAGAAATTATCAAAGAACTGAAGGATATCTTTGTATATGTATCTAATGCTTTAGAACCAAGACAAGAAGTTTTAGTTCTTTTATCCTGTGAAAAATCTGATTTTTAAATTTCCAAGATAAAACTAGCAAGATATGTAGTAATTTTTATCCGGACACAAAATTGTAAGATGCTGGATCAAAAAAAAAAAAAAAAAAAAAAAAAAAAAATTTTTTTTTTTAAATCATACAAAGCAAAACTTATATGATCTGTTTCTGTAAATGTGATATATCAAATAGTTAAATATTTTGACTTAATTTGCTCTGCAAGAGAAATAGCACTAACTCAGATGATATCTCTTCTTCAGTGAAGAGTATGGACAATGCCGTAAAACAGCCAAATTCAATTGTTACAAACTTCACCATGTGGCATGACTTTTCCACAAACTTTTTGAACTGAGAAAGGCACAACCATATCATTTTCAAAATTTTTATTCTTTCAGAGATGAATTGTTTCTTTTTTCCCCCAAATTTCATCTGCTTTTCTGATTTTTAAGCCATTTCATACATGCTATCTGTTACTTTAGACTAAAGATATTCATCAGATAAATGAGACGGCTTGCTTGAAATTGACAGGCAAGAAGTTTATTTTTAGGCATAAATGTTTTATTTCAATTATTTGCAACAAAACCACTTCATTACAAACTCAAATCCATTTTTAAAATCTTTAAACTACTGTTCTAATCATAGTTTCGTTGATAAACTGAGGCATTTCTGCTCTTTTTCAAAGTATTAACTGAGGTAATTTACTTACCATAAGTGGCGCAACACATGCTATGGTAGATTTAATTCACATGACAAGAAGAACAAAATTGTAAAACTGCAGAAAGCACATGATTTTTTTTCCCTAGCATTACAATATTTTTAACATTTTGTTAATTTTGATGTCTTAGGTACTGCTGGAACTCACCATTTATCTCAAAGATATCCTAGGCATTTACATGATCCTAGTGTTTATTCTGAAAACACTTATTCTAACCAACAGTATTATCAACCACAAGCATTCTCTGTGGCTCAGCCTCAAATGAATCCTTATCCGCCTCAGCCAGCGGTCTCTTCATATTACTCTCCGCCTGACAGCAAGTAAGTTTCGTGCTTCATAATTACCACTTACTACCTTCGAAATATAGCATAAGTAAAATATACACATTTTCCTATTATTTTACTAAGTATGCTTAAACAAATCACTCTTTTCAAGATAGCTTGATTTATTCTAATTTTACATCGGAATTTATAGGAAAATTTTAAAAACTTTCCTGAAAAATATTCCTTTTGTAATTTGCTGTAAACAATTAATCAATGAAACATTTAAAATAATTTCATTTTGTCTTAAAAATTAAAATGCCTATTTGCAAATATTGACAAATGCCATTTAGAAAGTATCATTAAAAGTGAAAATAATGTCTAGAAAGCTGATGTTTTAAATTTGTCCTAGCTTTTGATTGTTTTGGATTTCAAAATAATGAGCGTCCTTGTAATTAAGGTATGTATAAAAATTTATAAAAAACCACATAATATCAAGTTTGTGCTAATCAAATATGTTATACATATCAATAAAATTTCCGAAAGAAGTGAATCTTTTTAAGATTAAGTAATATATTTTCAAACTCATGCGAGAAAAGAATTATATTTTCAAACTGAACCGATGGAGGTCCTGCACACACAGCATTTTTGCATGCTTTTGATCTCTGCCTATGACAGTCTTTATCTGCCACACTTAAAATCAGCCAGTATTTGGTGCATTGAAAATTCATTTAAAGATAATCAAATACCTTAAGTTTAATTTTAGCTTTATATCAGTTTTCGTGATACTCAATATTTTAGCTTTAATTTGCATAAAATCTACAGCTAGTTAATGTAACTTCTTTATTAAAATAGATCCTGTAGAAAGCTTTATCATTAGAGTTTTATATCAGTTTTTAGGGTACTTCTTAACAATTTATCTTTAATTTGGTTAAAATCTACAATTAAATTTTGGCTATGATTATGAAATATTTTCATGCAGCTGTTTGTTAAGAATTTTGCTACTCATATCTAGTACTAAAAGATTCATGATAAAATGCAAAAATGTGCTTACCTGAAATAAGTGGATGATCGGTAATTTTTTTTTAATTTGTCGGTATAATAGTGGGATGATTTTTTTTCTTATATCTAATCTAAGAGCATAATTTTTTATCTGTTACTAAGATTTAATATGAAATCTGTGGATTGTCCATATAGTTATATTAAGTAGAATTTTTTCCTCATCCACGAAGGGTTGAATGGCCTGATTTATATTATGCACAGCTTTTCCTCTGATTATGGAAACTGATAAAAAATTCCTTGGCAAATCATGGAAGGAAGGTGTCTGTATTTTTAATAAGTCCTTAAAATCTGTTCCTGTATATATTTTAGATATATATGAAATTCAGGAATGAAGCATATGGCTGTCCAGGATCTGAACTTAGGAGAGTTTTAATGGTACAGTACAAAGTCCGTAATCCGAACGTCCATTATCCGAAATGATCTATAATCCAGACCTCAAAGCCACAAACTTATGCATGCTCGTAAAGCGTTTACCCATGCGCACTTCCGATAGTGAAGAAAGTGTCAGAGAGGTTATTGAAAACGAAAAAATTTCGATTGACAAGTTAGTCTGTATTCTCGACACAGCAATTACAGAACTTGAACAGTGGAATTTTGTAACTGAGCAAGAAATTATGTCTGTTTATAGAATTAAAGAGAAAGTATTAGCACAAAAAACGAAGCAACTTGAACAACTTACATTGAAAGAAATGTTTAATAAAGTAAACAAATATTAAACTTTTTTTTTTTTGTAAATTTTGATACCCTGTAGATCATAATTGCTCTTTGTTTCATAAATTACGGTTTCATATTTTTAATTGTATAGTTTCTGCATGCCATCTTACCAGATTTAAGTTGATAACCTATAATCCGGAAAAACCCCTAATCTGTAATCACCAAAGTCCCGACAAGTCCGGATTACGGACTTTGTACTGTATATAATTTTTAATGTCAGGCAAAGGAATTATACGGAAATTAAGAGTAAGATCCATTGTGAAAAAAGTGTAAGAAGCTGCGAATTGTTTCTTTCTTACTATGATTGGTTATACATTTTGGGTAACCAACTTTTCTTTCTTAATTACCAGTTGTAGAATTACATAAGCCATGTTAAATCTCATTTGCAATTTGCTATTAAAAATGAGTTGTCTGTACACCAGATGGTTTTTTATATATAAGTATGATGATGATACAAAACAGTCATAAATGTCTGCTTCTTGCATTTTAAGGTTATTGAAGTGTAGAAGAAATGATCTAGAATAGTTTTCTAGAGTCTTAAGCCACATTCACACAGTCTTTTGGCATAAAAAGTGGAAAGTCCGAAATAAGGGCTTTCTGCGTGTGTCAATTCAAACCAAGGTGGATACTTTAAAAGTTTTCACATGTGCCCACTGAGGGAAATTGTGTATTTTTGTGTGGTATTTTGACTTCTTACTGTTCTGTTTTTAAATTACAATGGGTCAAATTTCTGCTATATCAAAGCTTATTATTTTACTTCTTGCTCTACGTAAAAAAGAAGCAGAAAGGAATGAGTTATATTAATATGTGAGAGACAACTATAACAAGGAGATTCAAGTAATTTTAGTGGAGGTACACTTGAATACCATCAAAATTTTTTTAAATTACTTTTGCATAATTCGAACACTAATTTTCATCAGAATATCCCAGAAAAGTATGGTTCGGAGGATAGTAAGAGGATATCCCAGAAAGGAATCATTGTATGTATCTAATTTATGTTATTTAGGAATTTTGTTGAATGATAAAGATTTAGCTAATATAATAAAAAAATTATGTTTTGCTATTATGTATTTACGATTTATAGGGTTACTAAATATCACACTGAAAAAAGGTTTCTAAATATAATAATAAGAGGAGAAAATTTTTAAAAACTTTTAAAGTATTTTATGCCATCTGTGCATATTATTTTACCCTTAAATGTAACTGTAATGACTTCAGTTAGTCATTTAAATATTAATGAAGAGTTACTGTCTAAAGTTTTATTTTATAAAACTACTTTAGTCTCAAACTCACTGAAGTAACTGCACTTTATATATTTCTTTTCTGTTTTCAAAATTGAATTCCACAATTAGTAAATTTGCTAAAGCAGATGAGTGTTCATCAAACTAATGAAAAATTTTTAACAAGATTAAGTCTTTGGCTTGATTAAAATTTGTGGAACCATGCATTTTGAGAAAAATCTGAAGCCATTAAAATGCCTAGAAGAGTACCATAAAGTCTGCTTTAATATCTAAGATTGAATTTGGCTTAATTTAAATGACATATACTGGAAAGCTTCCTTTCTGTGTAAATGATAGTTTTGCTGAATTTTTAAATGATTTACTTGTCACCAACTTTCTAAATTTTTAAAACTGAATGAACGAATAACTTTATACGAGTAGAGCTTTTGCTAGTCTGGCATCAGCTGTAAAGGCTTCATTAGTGGAAAACTGGTTTTTAAACTCCCATGTCAAGCTAACTGAATAAGTATTTATGCTGTTTTGAACCTAAATAATTAATAGCTGTATATCACTCTCTAGCAATAAATAGCTATATAGCTATATATCTCTAGCATTAATAGCTGTATATCACTCTCTAGCAATAAATTTTCTGTAAATAACTTTTTTTAAATAGCATCTCCATTATAACACTGCCCTTATGGGACTGAAATTGACAATCTTCGGTTCTAGGAGACAAGCTTTATCCATTAGGCAACAGGAGGTTGTAAAAGCAACCTTATATTAGTGTAGAGTTTAAGTAAAATTCAAAAACTAGAATTTCAAAATCTATCATTATTTTCTCACAACAATCTTTCTATGCTTTAGATTATTATGTAAAAATTATCAGTTATATATTATTAATGGCTTATAATTATGGGTAATTACTTTTAATAAACTTCAGAATTTTCTTTTATTTAAATACTGTATTAATGTATATATTTTTAATTATCTGGATTTTATATAAAGATTATTATGTTTGATTTCATATTTTCAAGAGAAATTTTGGAAAGCATATTCATTTAAAACCTGTGATAAAAATTGGACATTTGAAAGGAGATATCTGAAACTCGTGCGGCAAGGGGCAAAAAGTTAAAGTTCGCTCAACTCGCATGGTCTTCGACCATCTAGAATATACCGCCTCTGAACTCGTTTCTGATCAGTTTGTGCCAACTCATGACCGCATTAGTGTGGATTGGCTGCTATAAAATAAAGCCCATTATATATTTTTCAATACAATGGGCTTTATTTTATATTCAAGAAACTGAAAAATCTTTAAATAAGAAAAATCGTATTGTAGTTTCTACAAACCATTCCTTGTAGTTACTTTGGTAACAAGATATAAAAAATAATGCAATCTCTATTTTATTTGTTTAAACTCCATGAAAATATGAATTCATAGTAGTTTAAAAAAAAAATTATAGATATATTTCTTGCTGTAGCATTGAAGGGAAAATGTAATAAAAAAGCAGATGAAACACAATAAATAATTTCTGATGAACCAATTTTTAAAAATAAACAGACGATTGTTATTTTATGAGAAAGAAAAAGATGCTTTAGCATTCAGATTTTAGAAACTATTTTTTCCTCCCCTTTTCAAAAGAAATAAATAAATAAGATTGTACATCCAGCAGTAGCATTATAAAATATTGGTTAATATTTTGTGTGTAAGTGTGATAGTTAAAATGTAACATTTTACATAAGTATTTACTTATGTAAAATGTAACATTTTACATAAGTATTTACTTATGTAAAATGAATGAACTTTTAAAGTAACATTTAAATGTTACTTAATGAACTTTTAAAGTAACATTTTAGTATTTTAAAAGTGCTATCATGTTTCGATGCTTTTAAATAAACTTATAAGTAACAAAATGGGAGATCTTTGGGGGGAGGGGGGAGATAAATTCAAATGAAGATTGAATTTGTAAGAAAAGGTCTTATCTTCTTATGCCATAAAATGAAAGGCGATACAGCACCCCTTATTCATTTTGGGGGGAATGGGATAGAATCCATATGTCATTATTGTTGAGAAATGACCAGCCACCTTAATATAACTTCCACGATTAGGGTTGCCAGTAAATAGTAAGGAAAAGCAGGTTTTCCAGGTTTGCAATGAAATTGCCCATTTAACGACATTTCATAGACAGAGCGAGAACATTCTAGAACAAATTCTTACTGTTTTGCCCCAGAATGTTTTCAAAGGTTCAGAGATTAGCTCAAAAGTGATTGGTCGAGTCGGGAGCTGTATTTAGTGTTTTGCCATGAAGCTGCTTTCGCAGTTATAGCCTGATAGCCAGAAGACTGTGTTTGTAATAGTTTTTTGATGATTGTAAATGTGTCTTTGGAACTCTTGTGTGAAATACTGGGGAATAAATTGTGTTCTGATTCATGTGTTGTTGTCAATTATTCCAAATCCATGAGCCCATGGAACACAACATTGTGAAGAATGTAGAATTCTCACTTTTATTTCTCTTATGTCAAAACAGGCACATAGATAAGCTTTTTCTACATTTCTAAATTTATACAAATGAGCATTTTGGCTTGTACATTTTTACGGTATCATAGTTTCATTGTACATAAATATAAAAATTTATGCAACATTTAAAATCTTGGAAATTTGTAAACTTTTTTTAGTGTTGGTGGAAATGTTGCATATCCTCCTGCTAGTGCTAGTACAGGTGCTCCTTTCTATCAACAAACGGCTTTTAATGCCTACCCACCAGGTGAGTTTTCTTGTTTTATTTTGTGAATTTTATTATCCTTTTTCACATTCTTTCCTTTTAGTTTTTAACCAAAAATAAAAATCTACTGAAACATTATTTTATAATACATTGTTAATTTGTTTGTTAATTATTCTCAGTAATAAATGTTTAATAATTTATTCTTTCAATTATAAAAGGTCCAAGTATATTGTAATTCAAGATTTATACAGCATGTCAACGTGATTTAGGAACATGACAAATCATTTCATATACAATGAATTCTCATTAATTCCAGTATATGCAGTTTAGTAAAACTATTGGAATTACTGAACATATTTTATTAAACTAAATTTAAAGATGCCATACTGTAGGAAATAACTAAGTTGTGAATATTCATTTGCTCTATCTGTCAGTATAGATTTAAATTTAAGCCCGAAAAAAATGTTTTGGTTTGCCATAGATTTTAAATAAAACTATTGATTTTCCAAGAGAGTCGGTTTTCTCTTTTTGAGGAGCAACAAAATTTTTACAAAATAAGAGGAGTTACTATCATTTTTATAGTGGATAATGAGCAGAGTAAAGCGAACATGAATGTAACACCATCTGTCAAGGAAAACTGTATTTTATAACCAATATTTGATTTTAAAACAATTTTATAAACTGATAGAAAGATGAAATGGAATGACAAAGCTATAATAGTATTTCTAATAGTGGGATTTTTAGCCGAAAGGAGCATTAGCTCAGATGGGCTGTTCACTATAAACGGTGTATAGTAGAAGTCCAGAAATCCGCAGATGTTACGTTTTTCATCGTTGCAAGCAGTTAAATCATCGTTAAAATCATGAGTGCATTTCTTATCTGCCATTGTATTAAAAAAGGCTGAAATTTAAAATATTCTTAATTTATCCACAAAATATCCAGATAAAAAAAAAAAAGGCAGCACTAAATAATCTCGTGAAATAACAAAGCTCAGAAAATACAATGTGAAACGTGAACTTGAAAGAAGAGTTGAGTGAACTGTCTTTTTTACCTTGATGCAGATTAGAGGAGAAAAACTTTTATCACGATGTCAATAATTTGGTATTTCTGTTATGACTCATCATTATTCGGTAATTATGATGTCATTATTCGGTAAGTATTTTTTCTTTGATATTTTGTACTCAATGTTTTGGTTTCCTGAATCTATAAACTGAATGTTTATATTTTGAGAGGAAACGTGGATTTGAGGAGTTGGCAGATTTCGGTATTTGACTGTATCAGTTTTTAAATTGTTGGCACCAAATATTTTTGCCTATATTATATTTAAAGATATAAAAAATGAAAGATCTGCATGAATGTATGTATGTTTTTTGCATTATGAAAAAACGACGGTAACTAAAGCCATCCTATTTTGAATAACTTAATTCTCCACACAAATAGCCTGGAAGCCTGATTTTCAAATTTGCTTTATTATCTATTTAATATTTTGTAAAACTTGAAGGAATTTTTTATTAACGAACTCAATGATTTCGAAGCGAGCAATGTATGGAAAAAAAATCTTTTTTAGCATGTGAGACTGTGTATCAGAAATTCTAAAGCTATGCTGTTTTGAAATATTTTGGGATATAGCCCTTTAATTGAATTTTATGTGGTTAAGTGTGAAGAACATGACATTTAATAAATAAAGGCAGCAAAAAAATGTTAAAAAAAAAAAAAAAAAACTTTGGGGTTAATATATAACCTGAAAGCTTTCAGATTTTTTATTAGTAAAGTAAAATATATGTACATATTCTGGATGTTGTTCTGATTACATACTGAGCTGGTTTGTTTGTTTTTTTTTTTTTTTAATGGCAAAGTGAAAATTTTTAAAAGGCAGTAACTATGAGAAAAAGTCCTCTCTCAGTGGCAAGAGGATTTCAAATAATTGAGTTCATAAGACAGCAAAGATTCTGAAGAACAAACTTTGAGACTATGAAATAAATAACAGAAGAAAGACACCATGTTTTTGCGTAGCAGGGGCATGAATTAGCATGGAAATGGAATGCAAACAGATCAAAAAAATGGTTTACAGTAAACAGTATTTCTGAATTCAGATTCATTGTGGTTATTTAGAATATCAAAGAGAATTAACATATTTAAATTCAAAAGTGAACTTTATGGATGGATCATTCATAACAGATAAAATATTAACATTAATATTACCATCAAAAAATACAAATGTGTTATCATTCTGAGCCAGAAAAAAAAAATTATCAATTAGTTTGACTTCAATAATAGTGCATGTAAATGTCAGTAACTACCTGACTTAAAGTTTATCTATGAGCAATAAAGTCCTTCCACTTAATGATAATTATTTTAGAAAATGAAGTGCATCTAACTCGTAACTTAAGTGAGAAAAATTAAGTCTTGAATTCCAAAATATATGAAATGAAATTTATATACTGAAATTCAAGAATTAATTTCTCAAAGACAAATCCTAGTCACAAAATATTTTAATGCTCTCTGAAGTGCAACATTAGTAAACAGTGATTTAATGTTAAAAGAATTTTTTTCTGTTGGTGTATATGTAATTGGTTTTATTATTATATCAAAAATACATAAATTAAGGACCTTTTTTTTTATTTCCTATCATTAAATCGACAAAAAAGGGGGATCAAGCTTTTAAAATGCATACAACAAAAGCAAATAATGAAAGTATGAATTTGTACAGTTAAAATGTACATGAAGTACATTTGAATTTATTTATTTACATTTGAATGTAAATAAATACATTCAAATGTTGTTTATTTTGTTTTTAACTAACCAAATCTCTGTTCCATGTGTGTTGTTCAATAATAACTTGATGAAAAGATATATTAAGATAAATAGTATATACTGTTTCCTTATTATGCCAAAAGTAACACATGTTAGTGAAATTTTGATTCTGATCAACTTTCTCATAGGTCACCAGTGAGTAAAATTTGATCCAAACATATAGCAGTCATTGATGCATAGGTTCTGTTTGCGACTATTGCAACATGTTGTTGCTTGTTCACAATGGTTTATTCATGATGAAGCATGAAATAATATTTCCTCTTAGCACAGACTCAAATATTGCCATATGAATATTATTTTTTTTATTTGCTAACTGATTAGATAGGGTGCCCCCATAGACTTGGTTGGTGGTGGATTTCCCTCCTACTTTGAAAATCACTGATTTATACCATTAGCATATGTATAATAAAGGTTTCAAATTCTTTATATTTCTAGTGCACTTTCCTTTATTTTAGTTTTTATGCAATTTAAAAATTTTTATACTTGTGTAGTGATTATTTTTGATAAAGTATGAAGTAAGGGAGAACATCTGTCCCCAGTTGCAGCATCCAGGTGGTGCCAAATTGACGCCACGAAGTTTTTTTAATGAAATGTTTTCCATTCTTGGCACACAGAAAGTGGCGCAAATTCTTCAATTGTCCCCGGGTGCTGGAATCCTAGCTATGCCACTGCCTGTTACAGACCAAGGCTGCCTCTCCAAGTGTCCTCCACCTGACCCCATTCGGCACAATAGCCCTCCATCGGTTAATTCCATTTAACCTCAAATCATTTTTGAAATCATCTATCCATCTATTGGGTGGTGTTTCTTTTCGTCTTATTCAACTCAATTCTCTAGAAGGATATCTTTTTGTTTGGAAATGCATCATCCTATCTGAACACATAGCCCAGCCATCTGATACGATATGCCTTTACGGTTATCATAATATCAGCTTCATCATATTTCCTATATTTTCCATATAGTTCATGATTATAGAGAATCCTCCACGTGCCATTTTGTTGTACCGATCCAAAGATCTTTCTTAGGATTTTTCTTTCAAAAATTGGTATCAGGTCTTTCTCTGCTCTATTAAGTATCCAACATTCACTTCTATAAGGGGCAACAGGCCTTATTAAAGTTTTATATAAATTAAATCTAGTTTTTGTGTTGATTAGTTTGGATTTAAATTGTTTTTTAAGGCCATAGTAACATGTATTAGTCATAAATATTCTATTTATTTTGTCTTCGTTAATCATTAGGCCCATCTTCCTTGCTGCATTTTCAAGTGAGACAAATGCCTCTACCACAGCCCGTTTGGATCACCCAATGATATCAATATCATCATCAAAAGCCAGCAGTTGAATAATTATGTGCAAGGTTGTTCCACTTGGGTTTATTCCAGGGTCTCGTATGGCCTTTTCTAGAACTATATTAAACAACAGGCAAGATAGTGAGTCTTCCTGTCTTAATCCTTTCTCAGTATAAAAAGGTTCCGAAAGATATGTTGAAATTTTTATTATATGTATCATTTTTCTAAGAGTCATCCTTGTGAGACTTATCACTTTCTTTGGGATATTAAATTTCAACATTGCTTCAAGTGGTTTTTCTCTGTTAATACTGTCATAGGCAGCTTTAAATTCAACGAACAGATGGTAGATGTCAATATTATATTCTTTAGTTCTTTCGAAAATTTGTCTAATGCAATTGATCAGTTGCTGTTTTTCCCTTCTGGAATCTGGAATCTTCTGGAATCTTTTTCCCTTCTGGAAGTGGTAATTCCCAATAACATTAGAAGTATATGTAAGCAGTCGTTTATACAAAATAATGGAGAAAATTTTCTATGCTGAATTCAGTAGGTAATTCCTTTGTAATTACAACATTCTAGCTTGTCTCCTGTTTTATAAATAGAACAAAGAGATCCTTCTTCCCACTCAGAGGGTATTTGTTCCTGTGTCCATATACAATAAATTAGATAATGAATTGCTTTATTTAAATTTGTTTCATTCTTGTTTAAAAGCTCTGCCTTGATGCCATCGAGTCCAGCTGATTTATTATTATTTAGCTTTTTGATTGCCAGTTCAACATTATATAGAGTTGGTGGGTTATGCTACATAACCTCGCCTTCACAACTCATAGGTAGCATGTTATTTAAGATTTTTTCTCCTTTTTTCTGTCCAAAAGCAAAATGTTAAAATACTCAAACTAACAAACTAGAACTTCCTCCATGTCTCTGGTGATTTCTCCATTTTTTTTCCCCTGCAAGTTTTTGTTCTCGGATTAAAATCAGCTCTGATGTTATTTATCTGCTGATAAAATTTCTTAGCTTCTTTTTGTGTTTTCAGAGTTTCAATATCTCTGTAAACTTCATCCGGGTAGGGTCGCTTTTCCTTTCTATGAATTCTCTTCTCCTCTCTTCTTAATTCCTTGTACCTTTTCTCTGCATTTCTAGTGTAATAATGTCTTTGAATCATTCAGTCTATATACCTCATTCTTCCTTTTTGTAATCTCACTGCATTCCTCATAAAACCAATGATTGTGTTTTCCTGGTATTCCGGTATTTTTTTCTCAGATGCTTCAACAATAATTTTGTTTAGATTTTGCCAAGCATTCTTAGCTGTTGGGGTTTTCCCCTTGTTGACAATTTAATCTGTAGTTCTCTCCTATACTTCTCAATTAACTGTTTTCTTCAGTTGTTCAATATCACACTTTTCAGACTTTTGATCTCTCCAGAATAGAAGAGAAACACGGCAATGTGGCAATCAAAATTGCAATTACAACCTTGTATTTAGCGTACACATATTGAGTTCGAGGGCAGCTAAAGGTCCCTCCTCATCAGGAGAACGAAATTACTAGAAAGGGGAAAAAGAAGAAAAATAAAGCATCGGCAAAGGAGTCTCAGAAACACGTGGTCGTTAACAGCACTGCACGTGGTCATAACTGGATTTTGAATCAGAGTTACACTGGACGCCTACTTTTACTGAGCCAGGCTATCTGATCAAACATATAACACATAGACTGAAACACACAAAAAAAAAAAAACTCTCCTTTTATTGTAAGATCTGTAGTGGTCAGATGTATGCTTACACTTAATTTTATTTTAACATGTAAAAGAACGTTGTTGTATTCATAGTTGACAGAAGTATTATTGTTTTTGTGTATTGGTTTATGCCCCATTGCAGAAAATGCTGTTTCCATTCAATGAGGCCTAATATCTTTAATTTACCTTCTATAGTATAAAAGTTTATTGCTCATCAATGCAAAATGTGTCCCAGAAAAATCATTTAACTGTTACTTAATAGCAATGATATAAAGTAATATGTAATACTTTTTTCAAAAAGCAAGTGTTATTTCATATCAATGGTGAATAAAACACCATAGTACATTATTTGCAAAATTTTGAATTGTGTTTTGTATGTGCATTGTTTTTTTGCATGTAAAACGTTGTAAGTAATTTGCATTACATGTTAGAAATTTTGTGATATGTTTTCCTAATCATTTTATTTCATTAAAAAAGTGCAGAAACAAATGCTTCAAAAAGAAAATTCGAAATTGCAGGGTGTGGCCTGATTCGAAATTCTTTAAATTGTAATATTTTTGTCAAGATTAAGTATTATGGTTTAGCAATATTAGATATTACTGTGTTATTTGATAAAATTTGCACTGAGGTATTAGACTATAATCTGAAGTTTTTAAATTCAGATTTTTATTTATTTGTAAATAGTTTTCTAACTTTGTATTTCATATAAAACTTTTCTTTTGTAAATATATATTTAGGGGCACAAATGCAACCTCAGGCTGCTCCTCTTCCTCCTCCTGCACAACCATCATCCATATCTCAGGCTCCCTTACCCAGTTGTTACAATGAAGTCAAGCCTGGATGGAATGATCCTCCTCTATTAAAACAAGCTCCTGTCAAAGTAAGTAATGTGATAACACTAGAAAATGTGACAAAAGAAGAGTCATAAGTCTTGAAATAAGAGTGTTACTACTAAGCTATCTGATGCTTATCTCATGTATCTTAGTCTTTAAAGTGAACGTCCACAATCTCATTTTGTTGTTGTCTTTTATGGAATTATTAATTATAGCAGGTTGCTGTAAAGTGTTTAAACATTTAATGCATGTTATAATAATTTGGCTTCATTTCATTTTTTACGTTTGAAAAGATACTTTTTCATATCAGATAGATAACATATAACGGAGGACATGAGCACCATTATCCCTACCCTAATGGTTAATTGGTTTAGTACCATGTTTGCCTTTGTCTAGAATAAAACCCCCTAGTTGGGGGCCACACAGTCATCTCGTACCTGGCCCTTGAGACCCTGCTTGATGCATGGCCCCTATAATCAGCTGTATCTAAGTGGTGACTGGGATTTTGTTTTGAACACATAGAATTGTGTACATTACCATAAGACAGCTATTTTTAACATATTCTTTACAGGATTCGAATTTTATTTCAGTTTCAAATTATACATTAATATCACATTTTTATCAATGTTTACTATAAACTTGAATATAGAATTTTTCAACATATAAAAGAGGTACTAATAATCATAATGGATGAATGCATAATAAATAAAACATAATAGATATGTACATAGTAAAGGTGTAATTCCTAAAAAATTTTTAATGGTAATAAAAATGGTAAGTGTGAAATAAATACTTTTCTTAAAGTCCATAAACATATCTATCATAACCTGCTTCCTAATTTTAGGGAAGTCCTAATTTGTTCTTGAATATAGTGCCAGGAGTTAGCTATTATATTAGGTATGTAATTGCTGTTAGTGTCTTTCTTATAAAATTTGAAAAATTATATGATAAAAAAGTTACCTTATGATAGTTCTTTATAGTCCTTCATGTAGTGTATCTTTCTTAGAAAATGTCATAATTTGTCCTTGGTAAAATACTTTTGAAACTTATTCCTTCATTCTTCTTTAAGAAATGCTCTTTCCCTTAATCTTCCTTTCTGATGTCTCATTTGTTAAATCTTCCTTTCTTAAAGAATCCATCTTTATGAATTACTTGTTAACATATTCTTTCCATTTTCTTTTTAATACCTTTTCCCTCTATATCTTTTTCCTTTGAAGCCTCCTTCTTCTGCCTTTACATAGGCATAGTAGTCCTTCATTACGAGTTATATTTTTTATACTGACCCTAATTCATGTCAGAAAGTTTATAATTCTCCCTCTTTCGTGCCAGATAGATGTCCCCCAATGGCAAAATACTTAAAATTTCTGAATACTGGTAGTTTGACCTGTGTTCAAATCCTGTGAGCTGCACCAGTGGCCGAATGGTTAAAGACCACCAAAGACTCATATTTTGACTGGGGCTCACACCCAGGTGAATGTGTGCATGGTTGAATTTTGGAATTTTGTCCATGTGTAGCTTGAATACAAACTAGTTTCCTATACAGAGTCCCTCAATCAAACATTCTTTTCTTTAGGCACATAGCTTTCTTGTTCTTTGCCCTATTCAAGTACTTACCCATGAAATCTGGTGAATTTGCTGGCTGTATGGGTGTTTTCGTGGTTTTTCTCCATGTGTAATGTGAATATGAGAAAGTCTTCCGCACAGGCATGTCTTCCCTTTACCAGATACTCCTAATGTGCTTTGATCTTGCGAACGGGCTGACTGCATGGGTGTTTTCATGGTTTTCCCCATGTGTAACGTGTATACGAGCTAGTTTCCCTTAGAAAGTCCTCTACAAAGGCATCCCTTCCCTTAGGCAGATAGCCCTTGAGGCTTTGCCGTAATTAAATAAGCAAACCAAAACAAAACAAACCTAATGTGCATTGCTATAACTTATAACTGAATCTTTGTCAGATGTAAATTTCGGATTATCATTATTGGTGAAATCATATTTACCTGTTAATTTATCAAATCTATCAGTTTATTAGATGAAGTTATTAGATCTATCTCCCCCCCCCAAAAGGAAGAAAGACTAGAAATGTATTTTTAGCATTAAATCATATTTCCTTAAAAAAAACATTTTATTATAATCTTCAATCAAGCTAGAAAAGCTGCTTTTTCTTTCAAGTGATATTTCTTTAGTTCTTTTAACCTTATACCTATATCAGAAATAAAATTTTTTGATATTTTACATGTGTCACTACTGAATTCTGTAACTTATTCTGGTAATTTTACTTGAGAGCTTTTTGTTAAACTTGCATTTTTAACTTTCCTCTTCTTTTATACTTTTTACTTAAAAAATGTACAAGTACTTACTGCTGTGTATTGTGTAAATTGATTTTGCATAATTTTTTTGCAGTTTTATCATTTTGTTTGTTGAATATTATAGTTTGAAAAATGTTAAATTTGTTTCTATATTTCACTATAATAATTCAAATGTTGTAGCAGCGTAGTACAAGCTTTGAAACTCCAACTCCAATAACATCACCATTTCCTGATGTACCGGTTCCAGAGCCACAAATGCTTCCCCAGAATCAAAATGCTCCTCCTGGTGGCTATTTTACGCCTCAGTATCCTTCACAACCTCCGGCATCGTTGATGAATCCGACACCTCCGGTTCCAAACCCAGTGCCTGAGGAATTGGCAAAACCAGTAAGGAATCAATTACACTAAATTTTCTTTAAGAGTAATATGCATAATACGTGAAAATGTTTTTGAGAATAATATTCTTTAAGTTTCCCTGTTGGCCAATCTGTTAATATCTATATTTGTGAAATTACTTTAAAGAACTTTAGTGTATTTATGTGATCTAATGTGAAAAGCAAATTATTTGTTCTACTTAGTCAATTTATATTGGCAAAGTTAAACTATCAAAACATAATTGACTACAAATATATCACTTGATTTTTTTAACTTATTTATTTTTTATAAACTTCTAGTAATTTTACTTCAATGCATTGAGTACTGAGTGCACTAATTATTGCATTGGATTATGGTAATTAAGTTGTAATTTTTCATATTAAACTTTCTTCAAACTGTAGAACTCTGAAAAGCTGAAATGTGGCTAAGTGAAAGAATTAAATTTTCTTCAAGATAGTTACATTAAAACCTTTAGATATTGCATTTTACAACCTATTGGTGAGAATATCACCCAACCCCCCAAAAAACTTTCCTGCTGTTTTCTGAATTTATAATTCCAATTAATTTTAATATTTTGAATTACTTTTCATGTGAATTGCAATTTTTGAGTCTGCTTTTTTTAAAGTACAGTGATGCAATGTTATTAAGAGATCTGAAGTTAAATTTAGAAGATTATTAAAAGCAGAATGCTGCTCTTTCCTTGTTTAATTCACTGAATTATGATTCTCCCAAGTTATATATGAAGTTTAAAGTATTGAGACTTAACTTTTTCTTTCTGTTTTGTACAGATTTATCTTTAGTAGCAAGAAATAGTTTAAAAAAAGCCTTTTGTGCGTAGCATGCCTTTGTAAAACTAGTTTCCGTTAACAAAGACTTTCATGAGCATTAATTATTTCCTTGCTTTTACTCTTGTGTTTTGGCTTACATAATTATTATTTGTATATTTATTTATTAGCCCAAAGGATGTTAGCCCAGAAGTGCTATTAATTTCAATTTGGTATTTTGCATTGATTCACTTTTCAAACTGTTGCCACCAGCTATTACAACCCTGTATTATATTTAAAGAAATTAAATAATGAAGAATCTGCATAAATGTATCTATGTTTCTTGCATTATGATAAAACAATGGTACCTAGAGACATCGAATTTTGAATAACTTATTCCTCCAGCAAATATGGGCATCTGAAAGTCTAAATTTGGAATTTGTTGTATTATCTATTTCATATTTTGTCAGACATTAAAGGATTTTTGATTGAGGAACTCAACGATTTTAAAGTGATAAATGGCAACACTGTACGAAAAAAACATTTTTCATCTCCTGCGTGCAAGACTGTATCAGAAATCCTAAAGATATGCTCATTTAAAAATTATTTTGCGATATTGCTGGTGAGCTGAATTTTATGGTTTAAGTGTGAAGAACATGATATTTAATAAAGGTAACACGCAAAACATTAAAAAAAGCTCCTTTGGGCATAAGGTAAAATCTGAAAGCTTTCAGATTTTTACTTAGAAAAATTATAAAACTGCTTTAAAATGAATTCTGAAGAGAATTTTTCTTGACATCTGTACGAACGTACGTACATACATATCTCACATAACTCAAAAACGAGTAGCCTCAGAACGTTGAAATTTTGTATATAGGACTGTTATAACGTGTAGATTTGCACCTCGTATTTTGGTTGCAATCGACCGCACCAAAGGTATATAAATTAATTTATATATATATCCACTCTGTTACCCAGCTCGGCGATCTCAGTTTCTTTACTCTTATATGTTTGTAAATTGTATATTTTTTGCTTTAAAAATGATTGAATTATGCTGTTCTTATCTTCTGGTTAAGGTTGCTTAAGTGCCGCTAAGCCTAATAATTTTTTTGATGCCAGCCATTGCTTGTTTAAATTTGAAACAGCAGAATAGTGGATTTGTTGCCAATCTAGAGAAACGTACCTTCGCAACAACAAAGATAACGCCTTCATTTATAATTGCGAATTATATCATGCTTAATCCTTTCTGGAATTTACCTCATAATTTTTAATACAGATATTTTGGGTTTTTATGTATTTTTGCCTTGTCGCGAAGTGAGAACTGAATTAATTGAATGAGAAATACTCAATCCTCTGTGAAAAACTGTTTCTTTTTTTCTAGCTTAATTTCTTTTATACATTGTTCTAGCTTTATTATAGTATTTGAATAGAACATGTGGCAACCATTAGATAATTCCTTAAATGATATAAATTTTGTGCATTCTGAGTTATGATATGAACATAGTCAAAGCTCCCTGGTATGTGAGAAATGCGGATATTCAGCGTGACCTGAAAGTAAAAGCCATGCACGAACAGATATTAATCTCATCTCATAATTTCTTCGAAAGTTTAAGTAACTGAGGATACGCCTCCCTCCGAAGTTTGTGTGACTACGATCCTACAATTGAAAGCATGGTAAAAAGACCCCGCACAATACACCATAACGCATCTTGGTAACTGTAAATATGTAAATAGTTCATTTTTCTTTGTATTTAATCAGGTATTTTGTATTCATGACTGTAAACTTTGTTTAATTGAAAGATTTGAAGTGGAAGTTGTGCTACTTTTTTCATTGACATGCCCACATGGGCGTATCTGCAAATAAAGTTTTAACGTGTTTTCATGTGATGTAGTGATTGCAAATTCTACAAAATTTTATGAACTTTGTGTTTTGAGCCAAAGACAATTATGTGTGAATACAAATTCTAATTCTTATGAACTTTGTGTTTTTGACGAAAGTCTGATTGAACTTTGACGTTTCGGTGCATGTTAAGGACATTACTGATTCATTGAACACAGACTTAAACTGTTTTCATATCCTGTTGCAAAGTGCTCTCAATTCAGACTTCTTCTTAAATAACTCCGAATTAATATCTAGCAGAGACTGAATGCGACCATTAGTAAAAGATTGCTTCACAACTTAAGATCTTTGGAAACTTTTGCTTCCTCACAACCAGATTACTCCAAACCTTAGAGTTTTTGAATGCAGTCTTTGCCTCTGGGTGATGTACCAATAGTACATTTTCTTTTTGATACAAACGTGAAAGGCCTAAGGCATACTTGATCTATTGTTGATGACTCACAGTAGTTGGTACCAAATGCGAGTGAAGGTAAAGGTTATAATATGAACGAAATATAATACTGTTAAGTGAACCTAATGCCACAGTGTCACTATGGTAAACAAATAGGGTGAATTTTAAAGAATGCATTTGTTCTATTGTGGTTTATGCGCTGTTTGCGAAGTAGATTTAATTCAATCCAATAAGTTTAAATGAAATGCAAGAAAAAATTCGTATAATTTAATATTCCCTATGTAAATACGCATATACTTTCTTTGTCGCTCTAAATATTCTAAAACTCAATATTCAAATCAAAATATAAAGAAATTTCGCTTACCTGTCAGACGCAGCAAGGATTCTCGCCTTTTGTTATTTTCTCTAAATTTTATTGACGACACAATAAATACATTTACAATAAAGGGAAGCACATATAAACTTTAGTTAGTGTTTCACATTCGCGTTACATCTCTCTCAATCATCAAAGTTTTGCTCCAAGGAATTCAAGCGCACACAGCACCATCTGGTGCAATACAGTTTTTACACCGTACAAGGAAGTCATGTGGTGTACACATCAGATTTTTTTATTTATGTTTAATGGAGGAAAAAATATACAGGAAGTCCCTTTAACCTGAGAATTCTTGTGAGTGGAGAGAGCTACAGCTTAGCAAGTGAGGTGACGGTATAGTGAAATTACTACACTTGACATAATGCAAACGACTGTAGCGGCCGTAATTGCGAAAGTTTGAAGACTGGCATTGCAAATCAAAAATGAAAACAGGTAGAGCAAAATTTCCAATTAAAAAGTTTTAGGGCATCAATTAATTAGCACAAAACTACATTTGGGTTTACATGAATAAGATAAACTGTTGCCTGTATACCCAAAGATGTCCACAATTTAAGTGTTCTATTTTGTGTAATTGTTTGAAAGGAATAGCCACAGGTATTAAGAAATAAGAACCTTTTTGTTGCAAAAAATACGTACTTATGTCAAAACAGTCTGATAACATCACATGCACACACACACACACACAAAAAAAAAAAAAAAAAAAAAAAAAAATCGGAAAGTGTTCAGATTTTATATTATGCTCAAAGGGGTGTTTTTTAACGTTTTGTTTGTTACCTTTGCTTATTAAATATCATGTTCTTCTCACTTAAACTATAAAATTGAATTCAACAGCAATATCACAAAATATTTAAAAGAGTGTATCTTTAGCATTTCCGACACACGGTCTCGCACGTTGGAGATAAAATTTTTTCTAATGCAGTGTTCCCATTGCTCGCTTTGAAATTGTGGAGTTTGCTAATAAAAATTTCTTTAATGTTTGGAAAAATATGAAATAAATAAAACAATTTCAAAATTTGGGCTTCTAGACGCCCATATTCGAGTGGAGGACTACATTCAAAATTGGATGTTTCTAGTTACTGTCGTTTTTTCACAGTGCAAGAAAGTTACATACAATCATGCAGATTCTTCATTATTTAATTTCTTTAAGTATAATGCAGTTGTCTGATATTTGGTGGCAACAATTTGAAAAGTGAACCAACAACGCAAAATGCCAAAACAAAATGAATAGCCCTTCTGAGCAAATTGCCCCTTTGGGCTAAAAAATCTGCACAAGCAAGCTGTCACACAGTGATAGTAAGTTAATGTTTGTATGAAGTGAGTGCCAACACCTTATAAAGTAAACATTTCATCCTAATTAATTGATGCTCTGAAACTTTCTAATTGAAAATTGTGCTCTATTCCTTTTTAATGCCTATCTTCCAAATTTCCCCACTAGGGACACTGCTGTTCTTTGCATTAGATCTGGCATAGTCGCTTTAAGGTGCGTTCAGACGTGGGCATAAAGCGCATAGAGGCATAGTCATAAGGGCATAAAATACGGGAGACCCGTTCACACCTGCAGAACGACGTGTAAGCCGTGGCCAATGAGAGAAGCTAAATTTGCACATGCGTGGAATGTCTACAACTTTCCCGTGCTGTTCTCCCGCTGGATTGATTTCGCGCGTTCACTCTGCTTGTTTTTTTCGTTGTGTCATGGCCTTTTTCAGCTCGCCATTATCTGCCCTTCTCATTAGCCAAGAGGCAACGGAAGAAGGTAAAAAACGAAATGGTCGAGAGATATTTTTTGAAAGACCGATACTGGTTGGCACATATATTTCTGTGCAAAGCAGTATGGAATATTTATGCATTGTACTGTAGTACTCTCTGTATTATAAACATGCACATGCATATTTATATATATAAAACCTTCTTCAATTTTTATATATAATTTCTCTTAGGAGAAATACAATATTCTAAATATGCCTAATTTAAAAAAAATCTTGAGGATAAATAACAGATATCCTGTATATAATATTTTTCCATTTTTGCAGGTGTGAAAGCAGTTAAGCTAAAAACAGTACTTACCGTACATTATTATTATTATTATTATTTTATTTTCAATCAAAAGGAACATGTTTCTATGACAGGGAAACGTGTGCTTAGCACTCCTTATTCACTGTCCCTGTCGATCACTATAGTAGTTTCCTGCACTACCAGTATCAATTATCACTAGTACTAGTATCCCACAACTGGTCACAATGACCAGCAATCACAACTAGAACAATACTAGGAAACGTTCACCCAACAATGTATTTTATGCTCAATCATTAAATACATTTTGCTGTGTTGCCAGCTGTTTGTATACATCTATTTTTTATAATTTGCATGTATAAGCACCCCTGAATTTAATTTCAACATATGCTGTCATTTTTATTTATGACCAAATCTCAAAAGTAATTTCACATTGACAAATTTTAGGTACCCAAGTCTTCAAATACATTAAAATTATAAACATTCATACCTTATCCAGGAATTTCTATCAGCAAAATAGCATGAATTCAATGATCAAAATTCCATTCAAATGATAGTAATAAAGAGTGGATAATAATAACAAATACTGTTCATTAAATTATAGTCCATGTTACGAATTATGTGTGCTATTCAATTTCATTTAAAGTAAATTCCTTTCATGGAGAACGTAAATAAAAAACAGAACAGAACTTCAACAGGAGACAAAACTGTTTAGACTCTTGACTGTTTTAAGGATATTTCACTACATTTTTTCCTTCTTGGAATTCAAGAGCATTTTCTCAAAAGATTAATCTTTTATTACTTATACAAAGCTTACACCATTGAATTGACTATTGTGATTATTCTTAAATAAGTGAAAATAATTTTTTCTTTTTTCTTTAATATTTTTACTGTTAAAAAACACAGCAGATTCTTAATATTGATTTGATGTTTTAGTAAAATTAATTCATGAAGTTTGTTTGGAAAGAAAATCAGCATTTAAAGCAAATAGGAACACAGTATTTCCAGCTTTTTCAATAAATTTATTCTTAAATACAAAAATAATTAAACAAAATAAAAATTATAGTAATATTTTTTTTTAATTATAGACAGAAAGAAAGTAATAATAATAATTTACACAGAAAAAATAAAATGAAAAATATTGGATGGGATCAATCATCTACAGGATCATACACAGCATGCATAATCCTCAGCTTAACTTTCGCTTTACGAGTTTCATCCATATTTTTCAATATAAATTGAAAAATTCATTAAAAAATGCATGTCATTATCATAGATTTCTTGCGAGATAAACTCTTTATTTCGTTCGGATACGATTACAACTCATTATTTCATTCGGATACGATTACAACTCATTCGGATACGATGTGTTCCATGTTAAAAAAAAACGTCGCCTATGTGACAGCGAAATCATCTAAAGAAAGCTGCTTCGCTCTGATTGGTCGATGCTTATCCCAACCTCGTCGTAAAGTTAAAAACTTGGAACCCTATGCCACGATCCCTAAACCAGATTCTATGACATAGCAGAGACTGGTTGCCTTGGCGATGGAGCTCGGCTTTAACAACTTATGCCCCTTACGCCCTCGTTTGAATGGGGCCTTACTATACCATTGCCTCACTTGCTTAGCTATAGCTCTCTCCGTTTGAAAAAATTTTCAGGTTAAAGGGACTTCCCTCTACACCTTGTGTATTGAATTAAAGTATTAAAAATATAAAGCATTTTAATGAATTCTTGTTTGTTTAAAATGTTTTCTTCACCCGATTCATAATCTAAAATAGAAGAGGAGAATATCATAAAACTACTTTGCATGCTTACAAAGAAGCTCATCTCTAAAATAATTTGATTTCCACTTACGCACTGAAAGCAATAAAAAACAGGGAGGGTAACCTATATGGATGCTTGGCTTTGAAGATTTTCCAAGAAGAGCAGTCCTTTGGGAAAATGAAATAAATTTCATTGAAGTGCAATTTCCTTCAGTTAACCGATGGGTAGGCAGTAGGGAATTCGAACTGATATTATCTCTGAGGATGTTGAAACCTGTCTTATGAATAATAGATTTTGTAAACTCTAACTAAAAATAACTATTTTGGGGGAGAAAATAACAGATTAAAATTACAAATGAGGTAGTAAATGAAGTTTTCTTTTGAATATAAATCAGAGAAGGTTATACAGTTGAGTCATTAAGATATTTTGGGTCTTTGAAAAAAGTATACAGAGTAATGTACTTTCCAAGTGACGATTTTTAAGATGATTTAAAGATGTTTAATTGTATCATTGAAGAATTTGTTAGTGTCTTCCTTGTCAAATTATTAGATTTGAGATTATGTTAATTATTCATTGCTTGTCTAATTATTCATTATAGTGTAATTTGTACAAAATAAGTTATAAATAATATTTTGCATTTTGCCCCATTCTGTCTTCTTAGAATCCTCCTATTATTCCTGAGCCACCGAAAGAAAAAGGGCCAATTCCTCCAGAACATCAAGTTTTGCAAGATATCTTTGAAGATTTGAGAAGGCAGTGTCAACAAATAGCCACAAATCCTGTAAGTGTATCAAAATTATTTTCTTCGAGTGTGAAGCATACATTTAACTGTATTTAATTTTTGACATATCTAATTTTGTTTTTGTATGTATTAAAATTGTAGCAAACTAGGCGAAAATTAGATGACGTTGCAAAGAAACTGGAAAACTTATACGACAGACTTCGTGAAAATACGGTAAATGATTTTCCTGTTTTTCTAGGAAAATGACTTAAATCAGTTTTTTTTTTTTTTTTTTTTTTTTTTTCCTTGATGAATTTGATTTCTGAACCAAAGAAAAGAGTGCATATATGTATGCACTAATGCAGGTAATTCATGTCATGTTTTAATATCTAGATGAAGGAATCTGGTACTTTCTGGCCTCAGAAAACACTTTATTGCATAGTCGGAAGGATGAATGCATAAACCAAAGATTTCCAAATATGGCCGTTTAGAAACATAATTTTGTTGTAGGATAATTCACATCAGACCATCTTTCTGTAAATATTTTTTAATCATCATTGAACGCAATAATTTCCATGTACATGGGTTTTAAAGTACTATGTCATCTTAAGCAAATAAGCAGCAGTGTGGATCAGGAATGTCCTGCTAGGATGAAAGCATAGCGAAAAGAACATAGTGATTCAGAGGAAGAAGGGAGGGAGTCAAAAAGTTTTGGTTTACAGTTATTTGATTGAATAAGATGTATCTGCATTATGCATTACATAGGATTAAATGATTAATTAGGATAACACAGTTTAGACTTATAGTGCTATTTTTAAAATAGAGAGAGGAAGTCCCCAAATCAAATAAAAGGTTATAGCGAATTAAAATTAAGTTTGATTTCATATTTCTTTATCTTACATACATATATATGAAGAATTAACAAAACTCATAATATCTTCATTAAAATTTGTAAAATACAGAAAAACCTAAAACACCAGATAGTAAAAACAGTTAAATTTTTTGTTTTAAAATTGGTTTCTATGCCAAAACAAGGGATTCGGCCAAGGGACAGGAATACAAAATTGTACAAAACTGAAAGTTAACTTTGGTCAGGCAAATAGGCGATACTTTTAAATTGTCGATTATTCTATAACTGTTGTATGCAAAGTAACAGAAAAAAAAAACGTTAACCCCAAACACAAGAACGAAGAATTTAATTCAATCACTTTTAAATCAAAATGGGCACAATTTACCAACAAATAAGAATATTAAAATGGCTCACTGACCCGGTAAGTGTGTGGATATATTTATTTATACAAATGGCAAACATTTGGCCACAAAGCCATTAGTCTTGATCTTGCTTCCCAATCCTTAAGAACAACAAAATTAAGATAATAGTGCATCTGTAATATGCATAGAATAAAAATAACATAAAATAGCATAAAAATGTGTTATAATTTCATTTTATTAAGTCTTCAGAATAGGTTTGACTACATCACTTAAGGAAAAACAAGTGTTTTATCATTCACTCAAGTGTTTTATGAAGGTTTCCATAAGAAGCACTTTTAACAGCTTTTAGATCAATGAACTTTTTTTAATTAAGGTATTGTTTGTAACTAACCTGTTTTTGTGATATGGATTTATACTATTACTTGTCCTTTTCATTAGCTTTCACCTGGATGCAAGTGAGTTAAGACTATTTAAGATGTGGGTATCTGAGACATTGTCTCAGACTCTGTATCTAAGACATTAGAGTTTTTTGCAGTGACCTTCACAGTTTATTATTTACCCTCTCAAGCCAATGTTTTAGACTATTAAGTTTTTATTTCTGACTAGTATAAGTTAAATCATGCGAGTACAAGTTTTCCACAGTTTGCATAGTACCAGGTTACAGATCCATTTGTAATTGTGGTATTTAATGTTGTACTTTGAATTTCCTGTTTAACACCTGCAAGTGGTGGGGTTTGATTGTGCACTTAAGTTCTGCCTTCTGTTAAAATCAAGTTTTAATGAAAAGGTTTTTTTAAAACCTTCATAGGATTTTCTCATATTTCCACAGATGGAACAATAACTTGCTTGACAGGGACTTGCTCTGAAGGACACAAGTTAATTATTACACAAGTTCATACCCTATATAATGAACATTGTCATCTGATCAAACCAATCAGTGCTCATAATTCATATTAAGAATGGTCCATCTTATTCTGATATGTAACCAAGATGTTCTTAACTACCAATTTTGCTTAAAGATTTTTTTATTTTAATTGTTCCTTGAGGCAAGAAAACGGTTAATTCTGTAGCAGAAAAAAAAAAAAAAAAAAGCTTAAGGTTGCATTAATGCTATAACCTTTATAGAATCTGATATCGCAGGAAAATTCATGTTATGAAAGCTTTGTGGTATTATGGTCTAATCATCTGCCTATTGGGGAATGGTAATTTAATACCCACCAGCAGATTTTTCAAACATACTTCATTGGTGCATTTTATTTTCAGTAGCTATCTGCAGTGGAAAAAAAATGTTATCAGAGAAAACATCAAATAGTTTTATATTTTAATAGGAGAAAAGTAAAATATTGAAAGTTTTCAAGTTTCTCTCAGATGTAATGCTTTTTTAAGTCTAACGTTATTTCCAGCCCTTTTTAGAATTTAAGACTCACAAATGGCTGAGTTGAAAGGCTACTCAGTAGTCTGTAGCAGTGAGTTATGTGCATAGTTTTAATTGTAAATAAATATCTGATTAAATTCTGAAATCAAGCATTTAGTGTGATGCTCACGGTAATACGTGGTCCATAATAAGGTCTACCAGAATATTCTGTTCATTTCAGAAGTGAAAGAAGCTATATTTTTCATGTCTTTAGTAATATTTATTTTACAATTTCTGTCATTGACCTCTTGCCTGTGTGATGGTAATTTTTTTCTGTCACAGCACATTACAAAGAAAACTGTAGCTAGAACAAGCAGAGTTGAAAGAGAACAGCAAATCTGACTCCACTCTATAATCTGTAAATCTGTTTTGTGTCTGGCTTTAAATTCATGTTTGCTATATGTCTCAAAAAATGATCCAGCTTTAAATGCAGAGTAACGACTTGGATGTAAGGCATCCATTTCTTCGTGAAGGTTGCACAGTTTACAAGTTGGGGTTGAGATAATGTTATTTGATGCAGGTGTTTCTAATTATGGCCAGTAACAAAACTGTAGCCAGAACAGTATTTCTTTCTGGGTCATAAAACTCTGTTAATCCATACTTAGTGACTCTTCTTTTCAGTAAAATCCTTCCAAAAATCTTCTGCTTAGTCATTTTTGATTATATTAAAAGGTACTTGGATATGAATCCCTTTTTTTTTACTAACAAATCTGCCTTATTTCCATGAGAGGCACAGTGTGATGTATCCATTCTATGGCAACTTCTTTGTTCTCAGTTCTGCTGAAGTTCTGCTGAGGTTTTAAAATATCAGCAGACATTGATGATTCAAAAGAAATGGCTAGAAGAGCAGCTTTAGAATCAGACTGGTAATTTGTAGATACAATTTTTAAATATATGCTGTTCTAAGAGGCGAAGAACTCTATTAGTGCTTGGCTGACATCTGTTTCACTTTTGAATTTTTTCTCTTAAAAAAATTTTGTAAGGACAGGAACAAGTGATAATCAGAGGATTCTAGGTATTGTGAATATGCTGGGTATGGCTGAATTTCCCAGCCTAGCTCTGCAATTTCCGAACCAAAGCTGAACAGAACTTTCTGGTTGACCTTATAGATTGGTGAGCTGGGTATAATAGATTTTAGTTTATCTGGACTATTAGTTTCATGCTTAAATATAACTTAAGTTTGTGAAAATTAAATGTGTTTAAGCATGAAGATATGGACTTAAAATTTCAGAGATTCAAGCAGAAGCTTTCTTAATTTATGTGTTGATCTGAAATACTGATAACGAGCAGTTTTTTTATCATGAACCAGAAGTTTGATTAAATTTCGTTCACAGTACTTCCTTGATTTCTTTTCAGCTTACAAATCAAGTGACTCATGGCTTGCATCAGATAGTGCAAGCGATAATGCAAAGTGATTATTCAACTGCATTGGCAATCCATGGACAAATTGTTGGCAGTGCGAACTTTAGTGAAATCAGTGGATTTATGCCAAGCATAAAAGTGCTCTTACAAGTTGCATCTCAGCTCAACGTTTTTCTTCAATAAAAATAATTGATTTATAAATGAATAAATGCATTTTCAAATGAGCATTATGTCCAAACTTGTGGGTGCCAAATATGTTAATTTGGTGTGAAACCCAGGAAAAATCAAAAGATCAAATTTTTAACAATTATGCGGTTTTATCTTTAATTGCAAGCATTTTCCTTTATAGGATATATAAAATATCTGGCTTCATGCTATAAAAAGGGAAGAAACGAACCTTCTCCAGTTATTTTTGATTATGAAGGATTTCAGTCATCTGGTTTGTCAATATTAAAGAAATTAATTAAAAGGTTAATTAGGTAAAGATTAATTTTTGAGGTTGTGCAAAGTAATATTCGGATGATGAGTAATATATTTGTATACTTACGTTTTTCCCTTAACAGTAAATGCCTGCACTTTAAAAAATTTAGTGTTTTACTTAGAATAATAATTTTTCTATAGGTGTTTAATTTTCCATTAAATTATTTAGATATGGCTAAAGATATTTTATAGCCCTTTTTAAGCAAGTTTCTCGAAAATTTGTTGGATTTTTTTAATTACTAAAATTTGAAAATGCATTTTTCTGAAGATATTATAGGAAATAAATTTGTTAGAATGATTTATTTTTACAAGTATTCAATGTAAAGAAATTCCATTTATCTTTATATTGTTTAACTGCTTCCAGCATATTGCAATTCTGAAACCAAAATGTATTAAAAGTGAAAGTTTAACATTGCTGTTCAGACTTTTATATTGGATTCAAGTGTATCATAAGATATATAATAAATAAATTCATATATATTTGAAATTTTATTTATTCTGGTCTGGTCTGGCCTGGCCTGGCCTGGCCTGGCATGGCATTATTGTATTATTCATTACAAATAGGCAATTAAATCGTTACAAATATATATAATTAACTGTAGTACGGACAGAATAAAGGACTCATTTTTCCAAAACGGATTAAATGGATTTAAAATGATTTTAAAAGGGATTTTTTTCCTGACATCAGTACGTGCGTACGTATCTCTCATAACTCAGAAACGAGTAGCCTCAGAACGGCGAAATTTTGTAGATGAGACAACCATAACATCTAGTTGTACACCTCCCTTTTTTGTTACAATCGGCAGCACCAAATATATGTATAACGTTATCATCAGACTCAATTACAACCACTGCGTTTCTGTATCCGAATTTTGCCAACGAACTATGCTAAAGTTTTTAATTATAACAGTTCTTCAAAAAAAATTTGAAGTCGTCAGGGTAAAAGTTCCAATTTAAAATCAAGTGAAAGAATAAAATATTTTTATTGAATTTTAATTTGAAATAAGGTAGAAATACCAAAAAAAAAATTATAAATCGAGAATAGGAATTTGAAACTTACTCAGAAGAGGAAGAAGCAATCCGATACTGAAAAATATTAAACACATCCAAATAAAACAAATCTGAAATTTTAATTAAGCATATTTTTTCATAATGTAAGATTAAGATTGAAATGAGGAGGTTGAATCTACTACAAATTAAACAAGAACACTGTAATGAAGAACTTTATTGAATTCCTCTTTTTATATTTTTTCTGGTTCTGGTTTCAGGTTTTTATAATTTTAAGTTTTTCATTTCACATTTCTTTAATCCTTATTCTGCATATTTATAGGATATTTTAAAATTTATTGGTATTCAATTCTTTTGAGTCTTTGTAAAATTGGATTTAAATTCCTTTCTCTTTGTCTATATATACACACACTCACCCTCTTACCTGTCATAAAATTCGTTATCCGGCCTTCATTTCTGCAATCATTGGTCGTATACTTCTAATTACACAAGTGTTTTATATAACGAAAACATTCATGTTTTGGCAATGTCAAATTTAAGCGAAATTGATTTTAGACAAATTATGAAATCTAACTTTTAACGCGATCCCCCATACTTACATTTGGGAAAGTTTTATACTCGTTATGAAAAAATGAAGTTTGAAGAAATTTGACTCCCGTACGAGAAAAATGGGCTGGGATTTTAATTTCAAAATTTGCAATTTTTGATGTCATTTTCAACTTGCCTCGAGGAATCAGTTGATTAAATTAGACTGATTCGAGGCAATAAATTTAAATGAATTGCTGCAAAAAAAAATGCGTCTAATTTAATAGAAACAAAGAAGTCGAGTGGTTTTAATTTCAAATTCTTAGTTTTGTTCTAAATTAATGAAATACACTATTTTGAACGAAAATTAAATTAAGATGTTTCTTTACAGTGAATGATTTCTTCTTACGTTATGCTAATGCAAAATGATGCAATGTTATAATAAAATATCTTTGTATAATATTTAAGTCATCAAAAAGTTAAAATTGTTTAAATTTAAGTTCAGTTTCAATTATTTACACTTTAAATGAAATAAATGTAAAGTAGGTGTGACACAATGATCATATAGCACACGTTTTGTTTAACATTGCTACTGATGATTATTTTTACCAGAAACTGGAAGAAATAATTACCATGACCAAAGCGGTAAATCTATCGCAATGCGAATTTCCGTCATTAGTTTCGAGAATTCTTGAATTTTTCCGAGATAGCGCGAATATTAGAATTTTCCACGAATGTTACATAAATGCATAAATTTTAGATTTTTTTTTACTTCATTATTTTATTTTATTTCCGTAGAGGTGCCGGATTATTTTTCATATTAAAAAAAAAACTCTAATGTTACCTTTTCTTAGAATTTACGCAAAAAATGCACCGTTAATAAATCCTCTTCCGAAAATGTGGCCATAACTTTAAACCTTGATTTAGTCGTAAATATTTCTTCTCGATTTCTATAATACGAGAAAATTAGGCTTTTCAAAGTAGATTTATAAGTCACTACCTGTTGTATGTTGAGTACCAATAAATAATTCTGTCGTTTTTCAAAATTCAAAATGATGCTGCTCAATGAAGAAAGATTTCGATAGAAAAAAAAAAAAAAAAAAAAAAAAAAAAAAAAAGCTAATTCTCTTTCATTATATCAGCAACAATTGCACACAGTTTTTAATGATTTTCGCACCTCCCATTTCGGTTATAACCGTTTGCACCAAAAGTATATAAAAGTATGTGTATATATTTCTACTCTGTTAAACGACTCAGTGATCTTAGTTTCTTTACTCTTATATGTTTGTAAGTTGTGCATTTTTTGTTTTAAAAATGATTGAATTATTTTGTTTTTATCTTCCGGTTAAGGTTTTTATGCCTTTAGTAAATCTGCATGCAGTATTTTTAGAGTTATCAACAATTTAAAAGGATGATTCTGAGAGCACCCCGCTTTCACATCGAAAAGTAATCAACAGACCCTCAACAGTGATAGACTTCCATCAAACTGACGAACTTCCATCTAATGCCTTCGACATCTACTCAAGATGTGTTGAAATTGTAAATGCCAGATACACAACTAAATATGTGATCCCAACCGCCATGCGTGAGGAACTCTATGATCTTCTCACGGCACTCTACCAACATGCCATATCTAACAGCGAAGTGCAACCACCGGACAGGGGAGACAAATCTACTACAGCAATCTCGGAGAGCCCACAAACAGAGGATAAAATCTCCTCTATGGATTCACCAATATCCCTACAAAGACCGATGATTAAGATGGTGGTAAAAATTTTATAGATTATAATTCAAAAAGGTTTTTGAAAACTTTATAAAAATTATTTTAAAATACAAATTTTAAATAATAAATCATAAAAATGGGTGAATTTTATTTGAAATGAACCGGAATTTTTCGAAATGTGAAAGGAAGAATCAAATAAATTTAATAAAAAAGGAAAGATTAATAAATATATACCGAATTCAATTAACATTGATGAGCTAAAATTTTGAGAGCTAATTTTTTAACAGCTACTCGTGGGATTTTTACAAAACTTAGTAGCCTGGCTTCATTTGAGTCGTAGAGTGGAAATATGGTTTTTTTGTTTTTGTTTTGTTTTGTTTTATTTAATTATGTCAAAGCACACTAGGGATATCTGCCTAAGGGGAGGGATGCCTTCGTGGAGGACTTTCTAAGGCAAACTGGCTCGTATACACGTTGCACATGGGGAAAACCAGGAAAACGCCCATGCAGCCAGCCCTTTCGCGCGATTCGAACCTCGGACCGAACTACCAGTGTTCAGCAACTTTAACGCTCAGCCGCTGGTGGGCGAATGGGAATATGGAAAAAAATTGATATGGTATTTCAGATAAAAGGATCCGATTTTGTGTCAAAATACCTATATTAGAACAATGCTATATATAAATCTTATACATATCCTAAATCGCGCTTTCGAGACATGAAAAACGCAAGTTGAATTTCATCAATCGGCCCAGTACAACGGTAGATATGAAACGGTCCCCCCCCCTTTTTTTAATTTGCGCGGTGTACATCACATTCGGATGATAATTCATAAGTAAACTTTATTGGAGGTTACGCAGAATTGAAATAAACTACTTTAAAATAACAAGCCAAAATTGTACAGGAACTTCCTTGACAATATTTTGCCTGCAGAGATAATACTTCAATTTACAGGCATGTGTATTGATTGTTATGAACTTCACACCTGTTCAAGATTCACAGAAAGCTCTGCGAAACATAAAATTTATTGGAGGCCTCTCGGTGCCCCCCCCCCTACTAAAATCTCAGCCACTTCAGATACCTGCTCCCCGGTCCTGCCTCGCCCACGCAGCAAGGAGATGAAGGAATGGAGGATCTAAAAGAGAAGTGTCCGGACAACTAACTGCCAACTGTACTTTCCCACGCAGGTGTGTTCCGCGGCATTCCACAGGTGTGGCCCCCCGTCAGACATCTGGTTGACTCCCCCACCACTGCACCGCCAGAATTATGCGAGGGGACGTCTGCCAAATGATTCCGAACGTCTTCCTTCGAAAATTGTACATAAGAAATGTCTCTTGTGTGCAAGCGTTCTATCTGTATTCAGGAAGCAGTGTTTTACAAAGATTTTCTTCAGTGAAAGAACATTATGTACAAAGCGTCACATCCATGGTCAAATAAAACTAAAATTCGCGGAATTCATCAGACTAACTACAAAAATAAAAAGGTACTAGCTATTTTTTACGCTTAGAAATTAATGATTTGTCGAATTTTTTCTCTCCCCCCCCCCTCATAATTGCTGTAACTAAATCTAAATGTGAAACTATTAATAAGAATAGTAATCAAGCTCTTAAAAGCAGCATAAAAATGGTTTAAAAATAAAAAATAATAATAATAAAAAAAAAAAAAATCATGAAAATTTTAAAAATGTACTCTTTAGATTCTAGTTTAAGATCCGAAAGTATCTGAAGTGGAGCAACTGCGATACGTGTATCAATGCTTCGAAAAGTATTTACCGTTTAAATTTTTTGGTCTGTTATTAAATTAATTAAAAAAGGCTTGTCTTGGTCTTGGTCTTCTCTTGGTGTTATCTGGTCTTGTCTTGGTCCTTGTCTTTGTTTTGTCTTGGTCTTGTCTTGGTCCTTGTCTTTGTTTTTTTGTCTTGGTCCTTGTCTTGGTCTTGGTCATGTCTTGGTCTTGTCATGGTCGGGAGAAATACCTTATACAGTTTACCAATAAACTAGCTCCCAGAAAAATGTACAACAGGTGAAGGAAAATTTTATGCGAATGTTTTTAAAACTTTCAGAACCCAGAGTCAAAAAACTAGCGGAGAAAATTAGCGAGGAAATGCGATATTATTTTATAGAAACTTAATAAATAGCTATGAAATCCTCTGCATTACAGTAAGGAATAATTAAGCAATTGAATTTTCTTCTTCAAAGTTGAAATAGCATATTAGAAGTTATTTCTTGTTTTCATAATTGGACATTCGTATGGTTCAACATAAATTTTTTTATGCCGTGAACTACCAAATCAGCAAAATTGTAAAGTTTAGTCTTTTTTGGCTATCATGCACCGTTACTAAACCTACTTGAATGTCTGTGTTGTGACTTATCGCTGAAACTGGAAGATGAAAACGACAGGGGGAAGGGTAGAAGAATTTAGTTCAATTTATTTACAGACGGCACAACCTTTGTGCTCACAGAATCCACCAACCACTTGTGATTATAAAACTACAGTAAGACCCCGCTTAACGCGGGGGATACGTTCCATAAAAGTAGAGCGTAATGCGAAACAGCGCTAAACGAGGCTATCTTTACATGTAAATATTGGGGTTAGGGGAAAATGGCTAGGAAATTGGTTAGGTATTAAATTTAAAAAGTATGTTTTTTTAATAAAAATAAAACCAAACATTTATTTCTTAAAACCCAAATTAATACCACATTATTATTTCTTGCAAAAATAAAAACAAAATATAAATAACAAAACGAATATTCTTAAAAAAAAAAAAAAAAAAAGCAAATAAAATTCTAAGTCAGTCATATTTAGTTAGCCTTCCGCGTTTTCAGTGTTCTGCCTTTTTGTGACAAAAGCATCTAATGTTGTTTGCCTTTTTCTTTTGCGTTGTTCTCTTAAAAGTTCTTCATAAACGGATAGAGCATCTCTAACACCACGCCTTACTTTTGAGCTCCTGTCAAAATTCGGATCATTTTCAATGAATTGATCCATTATTTCAGTTATGGTAGACAAACTCCTTTTTACAAACGCCATCGAAAGTTCTTTTTGCTCTTCTTCTGAATCACTGCTGTCAACATTTTTGTTTTCTTCTTGTTCAGTTAATTCCTTGAGCTCATCATTAGAAAGACTAGCCGCTGCTTCTTGAATTATTTCTTCGACATCTTCCACATTTACCCCTTCAAAATATGTCTGTACAATACCGCACCAAACAAGAAATACAAGTACACTCTTTCGGATATGTATTTGAAACCTATCGCTGCATAATATTTCGGGGAATCCCCGTATGCTGCGAGCGATTTCGTGGAATCTCCGTATGCTGCGAGCGATTTCGTGGAATCCCCGGGTTGAAATAAAAGAGCGCTAAACCGAAACAGCGTTAAGCGGGGTCTTACTGTAACTATAATGATAAACTAAACGAATTTTAAAGATAAACTAGTAGTGCAAAACTATCCAAATGAATTGATTCTAACATGTTGACTCAGAAACTGAAACCGACTATTGATAACAAACTTCGGCAGCAAGAATACGAAGCCGAGTCAAGCAGTTGGTAGTAACTGTGCATAAGGTAGCATGCGTCGTTTAGCGTAGTAAGAAATAAGATGCGTTATTAACGATATCGTTTAATAGTTTATTATTAGCGAGAACAGAAACAGCTATTACAGCGAGTACATATTGCTTTTAAGCGTTCTTCTGCTCAGTGGAATATATCAGTTGCCAGTTATCAGAGACTAAACTTTAATTTCCTGTTGCCAAGTTTAACAGATTAACACAATAAATGTACAATAACAAAAATGCGACGGGAAAGTGCTCTGTCAGACAAGCGGATAAAGTTACAAGTACGGAACAATAATAATAACATGCGCTCTTAATAGGAAAACACGCTTTGTCTTAATAGCAGTTTAACCCTTAGCGCTCCGCACGTTTTTGTACCACTGCCTACCAGAAACTCCGGCACATTTTCGCAGCGGAATGCAGCATCCAGAATATCTGCATAAATATCTTTCTTGTAAATATTTTACCAAAGAAAGGGATGTGACTATTCTCCTTAAGTGACCAATAATCCTGCATATACGCCAGGGGTATCGTACCCATATTGATAATAACCCCAATAAAAGCCCAAAAACCATCCTCTTCCACCGCACGCCACGTTTTACAAATAGAATTACTAGATATTTCTTTATTCTTTAGAACATTTTTTGCGTAATTGTTAATTTCTTTTATAATTTCATTTACCAGTTCGTTTGTATAAAATAATTTGAAATATTGTGTTGGCTGCACAATATTTGTAGGAATTTGTGCTACAATGACCTTTGGCGATACACTAAAATGTATTCTATCCGGAATATCGAATTCTTCCGCGACATCGCGCCATTCATCTAAGTCTTCCGGCGACTCTTCGCTTTCGCTTTCAATAACTACCATTCGTCGTCTCTTTGGTAGTATTATCCCGGAACCACTACTTGAAGTGTCAGAATTATAATCAACATTGTCCTCCACAATATCTTCTAACAATGAAAAATCAAACACATCTTCACTATCACTTAACTCTATATCCTCATCACAATAATTATTTTTCTCCATGTTGCTAACCATAAAATGGGTCAAATAATGTTTCAATCGTAACAGTAGCGAGAGTTTTAACTACAGATAACCATTGTCAACGCCGACGATTCCGTAACATCTTAACCCTAATCATGCTAAAAACACTGGGCTCTGCAGCGGAGCCTACGGAGTTACGGAAACAAATGATAGACGGCTCCGTAGCGGAGCCAACGGAGCGCTTAGGGTTAAGAATATTCAAATGCGAAGATAGGCTAATGCCAACCACATAAGATTTCTGATATAATGAACAGAGGATGAAATATAAAAACCCACCTTCCTTTACGTTTGTTTATAAGAGTGGCGTGAGAAACGAAAGGTTAAATATGAGCATGATGGTCAAAAGCTATTTCCGGTTCAGGCCAAATGCGGAACATAATCATTAAGGCCCTTTTGTGACATAACCATTCACAATAAACAAGGGATTACACGGATAATACGGGCTCCTGCAATTACTACTCTAAGATACGAGCCGTCGATGACGGAGAAATGCATAAAATATCCGTATACTGCAAAATAAATTTGCCGCGTTATCTGCTTCTTAGCTTGATTCTAGTAGATTTACCCCTGATTCAGCGGAATTGTACTCATAAAAACAGATATGCTTCCAATTATACCATTGTTCGAAAGGCTAGGATAAATGTTCGAATAAGTAACCTCAAAAGATAAGAGCATTGCACATGCATCTTTCAGGTTTCTTCGTGAAGAATTGGGTGCGCGTTATATTGCGAATATACCTAAAATTTTTAAAATGTAGCTTGAAATTATAGATGCCCGTTATACGCCGGAAAACATGGTAGTTTGGATTATTTGTTTATAGCATAATACTAGAGGGATGTCTGCTTAAGGGGAGGGATGCCTTCGTCAAGGCCTTTCTAAGGAAAGCAGGTTCGTATACATGGGGGGAAAACCATGAAAATACCCATGCAGCCAATCAGTTCCCAGGGATTCGAGCACACGAACTACAGCATTCAGCGACTTTACCGCCCGGCGGGAAGTGGGCTTTCTTCCAATTATTGTAGGTAATAATAATATTAAAGATTTTAAGAATTATATGTATTTATTTAATTAATTTACTAAATAATTTTGAGTATATTATTCAGACGCGAAGAGAACACTTTGCCCACTCCGCACTAGAAAGAACGTAAGCTAATTAAAGCTTTTTCTGGCATTTACATCTTCCTGTACATTCACTTTCCTTATTCTATATATTTTTTTAATTTTTATTTTTTGATTTCTTTTTACAAAGATTGCATTATTTTTCTTATATTTTGTAATTTTCTAATGTTTATTTCAACTACTTTGAATTCTATTTCATAATGACAATTTCCAATGTTTAATTTTTACAAATAATATTGAACACAAATGCATAAACACGAGGGTGTCGGGGGACAGTTACTCGAGCGATATCAATTTTACTGCAGAAATTGCTTCTCACTCAAAATTGAATTAGCTAAAATGATTAATGTGAATGAGTTCTTTGGTTCTCTGCATTCGTTCTTAATCCCTTCTATTCACGGAAATGTTTGGCCTGGCTTGAATTGCCAATTTGGCATCGCCTTATTGCTCGAGTAAAGGACGAAATACCTCCGTATTTATTTCTTAATTATTGTTCATTGAACGGGAGTTGGTTTGTTCCCCTTGAAAAGTCAACTATTTTCCGATCAATGGCAATGATTACTTGCATTTAATTTAATTGTTGCTTTTAATTTATTCCTTTTGCAATTGAAATTTTGTTATTCATGATTTAATTCAAGTCCCCGGTAAACATTTTTAACAATTTACATTCAAGTTACTTCAAAACACCTTTCGAAATAGAACTTTCTAAGTATGGATTCACTCTTTTCAGATAATTCTACTATAATTAATCTTAGGAGATAATAAAATCAATATTCTTTAGTAAATAAATTATTATTAACTTACTTTGCAGAAATTGCGCAAGTAGTAGAATAACTCGATTTCGCACTAAGTGAATTTAAGATCATACAATATTTATTGAATTACATATTTTGGAAGTTTAACTTTGATGTCTACATGGTGTTTTAGAACTCTTTCGAATTTTGAGTCTGACGTGCAGAACCCCTAGAAAAGTTGCACGAAACAAAATTTGAAGAACACTGGCGTGCTCTCTTAAACAGTATTTTAGATTCTAAATTCTGACAACAAAATAGTTTTCTGTTTGCGCAACATGGACATGGACTACAGATAAGATCGTGCATTTATATAGGCCGGTACATTTATATAGGCTGTACATTTATATAGGTAAATTATTTAATTAATCGCAATAAATTGCTTATTCTTTTAATGCGTAGACGAAGGAATCCGGTACTTTAATTTCCGGTCTCCGAAATACACTTATTGCGTAGTTGGAAGGATGAATAAATAAGCCAAAAACTTCCGGATATGGCCGTTTCGAAATGTAATTTTATTGCAGGATAATTCATATCAGAGCATCATTCTGTAAATAGATATTTTCAATCTTAGTTATTTCCATGTACAAGGGTTTTAAAGTATGACGTCAGCAGCAGCGTGGATGAGCAAGCCAATTAAAATTAGAAGTTTGCTTTTATATTTTTTATCTTACACACACACATATATATACATAGCAGTTCAAATCCAACTGCTTTAGCAGTTGGATTTGAACATTATGCTATGAGAACATTATGCTCTCATAGCATTATGCTATGAGATGGATTTTAAACGTATTCCAGCAGCTTCAGTAAAATCTTAAGTTATTTATCTGTTACTTCCAAAGATCAAGGGGGGGGGGGAAATTAAATCATTAAAAAACAAAAAGATTAAAAAATCCAGTGAAAATTAAAATAAATCGAGGAACTTCCGCAAATTAATTGCGTGGCACCAGAAAGAGATTTTTGATTTTTATCGTATTTTTTTCTGTTTTGTAAGGATTTTTTTAAAAAAAAGTTTTTTCCCTTGGTCTTTAGAAGTATTAGATTTATTTATGTAATTTATATGTATCGTAATTAATATTGTGATGTAAAATAGGTAATACATACTACTTTGATTTGGAGGATTCATTACGTTACTCTGATTGGGATGTCGGATATTAGAAACTGTCGGTTAAAAGAATAAGGTTTAAAATTACAGCCACTCTTTTAATCTAAACTTCTGTAGTTGGGAGTGGGGGGAGCCTCGATGCAAATTTTATAAAAATAAGTTTTTAACTAAAAAAAAAGAGTCTCAAAGCTTTTAGATTTTATATTACGCCCAAAGGCCACCCCCCCCTTTTTTTATTTGCACATACATACACTTTTTGAGAACATTTTGGCTAAAAATAATTATAAACAGCATATATTAGAATTTCCGATAGAGTCTCGCGCCCTAGAGATGAATATTTCATTTCGTGTTTTATTCCGTACAGTGTGTTGCCACTGCTGGCTTTGAAATCGTTGAGTTTTTTAATCAAAAATTCGTTAAAGATTTAAAAAAAAATATGACATAGATAATAAAGAAATTCGAATTCAAAATTCGAGCTTCCTGGTTTCCATGTTCGGGTGGAAGACTACGTTATTCAAAACTGGATGGCTCTAGGTGTCGTTTTTTCAGAATGCTACGTTCATGTCGCTTTTTCATTATTTAATTTCTTTAAAATATAATTCAAGGCGATGCTATTTGGTGGCAACAGTTTGAAAAGTAATACAGCCATTTGTAGTGATTCGACGCAAACTAATAGACTAATAGCCCTTCTGGGCTAATCCTCCTTTTTGATTAATAATGCAAACTAAAAACCTATTTCTAAGAGTGTTTCAGCATAAAAGTGCTGGCCACTCTATAAAGGCTTCTTTTTTCAGGTTAAAAACTGACCTTTGTAGAAATACTGGATACCTTTCTTATCTGAGTCACCTTCCTTCCGAAAGTTTCGGAACTGGCAGAAACTGACCTACCTGCAGAAAGAATATCGAAATCCTTATGATGAAACACACTTCATGAAGGTTACGCAAAGTATTGATAGAGTTCCAGCGAACTTTAGCAAAAATAACAACGCATTTTTGTAGATCCATAAATCTAACTTTTTTTTTTTAAAGAAAATCTCACCTCAGAGGAACCTTCGGCAATGAAGACTCGACCCCCCGTGCATAAAAAAAGGGGGTCAACTTAGGTGCTCCACAGGTGTATATGTTGGCTTATTCACGATTTACTTTAAATGCCTGCTTCATACTTGCTTCTTTTATCTTTAGACACATCTTGACCTTGGTGCGATCTACAGAGGACGTTTTCATTCAGTTTGCCTGCTCTCGCCCCCTTCCCCCTCCTCGCGAGCAGCTTTCTCTTCGAATTCGAACGCCTACATCGACTTGCCTGAGGGTGCTGCACTTTATCTATGTATATACTTTTTCCGTTTTTTTTTTTTAATATTTATTTCGAAAAAATATTCTCCCCCCCCCGTACTTTCTTCTTCTTCTTCTTCTTTGAAACTTTTATTTTTATTTTTTCCCCCGTCCCTCCGAAGGAGCCAGAAGGTCAGACAGTAGGATGAGAACTGCTACTTTTAATTTCGGAATTCCAATCTGGTTTGCTCGTTTGAATTCTACGAAGCCGTGAATCAGAATGCCTTAAAGGCATAATCACCACCAATAAGCCTAGCAAGGCCGAGGCTTTAGGTCCCCGATTTCAAATTGTAACCCTCTTAGCCGTGTTTACCTCTCATGAAAAGAGTAGAAGTAATGACAGCGTCTGAAACAGCGCTGTGCCTACGTGTTCAAACCGTCACAGTTACGACCTGAACATAAATATTTTAATTAGCAACTCTGGGAGTAAAATCCAGGAGATCACAGTTGGTAGTCAGATATATCAAACTCCATATATGTGAATTTTGATCATTTTACTCTTTAATATTGTTACGAACTGTGTATTTAGATGGCTAATGTTAGTAGAATTATAATTAAAATTGTTTTATTTACCCGAGCAATGCCGTGACCTTCTTGAATAGATGCCCTGTCAACTTCAAAGTCACGTGATTTCACGTCACGAAAGGCGTCTGAACTTGCTGTTCTTTAACATCGCACTGTGTTTTTTCATTATGAATGTATTTTAACTTCCTTGTACGAAGTAAAAAGGGAAGTATTGTAATCGCGAAAAGTTTCAGGCAGCATATTTCAACGAAAATATCCATTTTGACCGCTATCGAATGCCATTTAACGATGCTTTTCCGTGATATCTGTACGTAAGGACAATAAAAGACTCGTTTCCTCCAAAAAAAAATTATAAAACTGCTTTAAAATGAATTCTCAAAAGAATTTTTCGTGGCGTCTGTACGAACGTACGTACGTACGTATCTCGCATAAATCAAAAACGAGTAGCCTCAGAACGTTGAAATTTTGTATATAGGACTGCTATAACATGTAGATGTGCACCTCGTATTTTGGTTGCCATCGGCCGCACCAAACGTATATAAATATATTTATATATATATCCACTCTGTGACCCGGCTCAGTGATCTCAGTTTCTTTACTCTTATATGTTTGTAAATTGTACATTTTTTGCTTTAAAAATAATTAAATTGCGTAGATTTATCATCCGGTTAAGGTTTCTATGCCTTTAGTAAATCTGTATGCAATATTTTTAGAATTATCAACAGTATTAAAGTTGTATAAGTGCCGATAAGCCTTTTTTTTTTATGGCGGCCATTGATTGTTTACATTTGAAACAGCAGACTAGTGGATTTGTTGCCAATCTAGAGAAACTTAGCTTCGCAACAACAAAGATAACGCCTTGATTTATTATTGCGAATTAAATCATGCTTAATCCTTTCTGGAATATTTTCGAGGAAATAAGCGTTTAAGATTTACTTCGTAATTTTTAATACAGATATTTTGAGTTTTTATGTATTTTTGCCTTGTCGCGAAGTGAGAACTGAATTAATTGAATGAGAAATACTCGATCGTCTGTGAAAAACTGTTTCTTTTTTGCTTTGTTTTCTTAATTTCTTTTATACATAGTTCTAACTTTATTATAGTATTTGAATAGAACATGTGGCAACGATTAGATAATTCTTTAAATGATATACATTTTGTGCATTCTGAGTTATGATATGAACGAAATATAACTCTGTTAAGTGAACCTAGTGCCAGAGTGTCGCTGTGGTAAGCAAATAGAGTGAATTTTAAAGATTGCATTTATTCTGTTGTGGTTTATGCGCTGTCGGCGAAGTAGATTTAATTCAATCCAATAAGTTTAAATGAAATGCAAGAAAAAATGCGTATAGTTTAATATTCCGTACAAGGAAGTCATGTGGTGTACACATCAGATTTTTTATTACTAAATTTGAGTTAAGTAAAGCAGTTATACTGTTTTGGTTTTTAAGTTCACACTGGTAGTTAAGTTTACTTATTTCTTTAGTATTTGTTAATAAATATAGCTATCGACATCTATGTAGAGCTAAAATCAGTTAAGTCTACTGTCATGCCTGCACGATGTTGCGTTTCAGTCTGCAAATCAAATTACGTTAAAACCAATGAATATATTCAGATGTTCAAGTTTCCAAAAGATACATTAAAAGGAGATTTCTAGATACAAGAATTCCGATTGAGCGTTGCATGTGAGAAATATTGAAGATGATATCATTCTGTACGATTATTTATCAAAGATGAAGGCATTTTTGTTTAAGTTTGTAAACGACACCGTAAATTATAAACAATGCTTATCCATGCATTTTTTCCGATTGTCCAAAATACTTATCTGATAATCCAACATTTCCGAGGATGAGTACAGAGGAAAAAGAGCCAACACGGATAAACATATTTTTAATAAATTTTTGAAAAAGGACAAAATTGGATTTTTTGTGGATTTTTCTTCTTCATTATGAGCCAAACATTTCGGATGATTCAGATTTAATTCGACATAAAACTTGCTGATGGAAATTATATTTTATTGCTCAGTTTTAATCTACAGCCTGGGAAATGTTTCTAACTATCACTTTGTAAGGATCTTAAGTTTTACTAACGTTTATTTTATTTTAAATCTTTACTATCACTTCTTATTTTCTACTTCCGGCCAGAATTAAAAGCTTTAACTTATTTATGCAAATTTGTCTGGCGAACGCCAAGTACTTAAGTTGTGGCTTTTTGCCAAGCGAAAAAGAGGAAGGAGTTAGTCGAAGCAGGCCGCTTGCCTTAGCAGTTTTACTCGGTTGCTGGTTGCCTTCCAGGCCAGAGGTTTAATCCTCTTGATAATTTTAAACGTACTGTAGTGTTAACAGTTCTCTGTACTACATACGGCCAATCTTCCACGTAGGCCCTTGTTTATTATTTCAAAGTTAAGTTAGAGTTTAGTTAATATATTTATATTCTTACGTTCAGACCACAAGTGGTTGGTCTCTGTATTCCGAAGTACGGAAATTATTGTAAAGAGTGAAAAATAAAGGGTTTCGTATACCCTTTCTGTGTATCTTGTCTACTTCCCACATTTATTGAACATAGCTTTAGTAAGCTCCCTGTTCCGAGTCAGGTTCTTGAATGTTCCCAAAGCAAGTAAGAAGAAACACTGAACCTGATAACTTCATATGAATACATTGAGTATGTAAAAATATACAGAGGCTGTTCGCACATTTTTTAGACGATTTCGGTAAGCGATCATAAAAAATCGTTTGCTGCAAAAGAAGTAATTGCAATTGTACTATGTTTTTAAAAGTCAAAATTATCGTCTGTGCTTGAAAGTTTTGTTTTTATTCAAAATGGCTAATTTAACAAATCAGTGGTTCGAAGGCTACATTGACGCTCTTTCCGAAGAGAAATAGGCATACTCCGTTATCCAAAAACGATGTGAGAGTCATGGTTTTGTGATATCTAAAGCGTCGATAGGTAATATCATCAACAAGAAAGGGGAAAAAAAACGTCAAATTGGAGCCTCAAATGGGACAAAAATTTCAAACAAGTATCCAAGGAAAAAACGGACATCTTCGACTATTGCAAAGGTACGTTGATTACATCGTTCATGAAATAACACTTTTTCTTCCCTTGTTTCAGCGTACAATTAACCGTTTAAAGGGCACCGGCATATATACCGGTTCTTTGTCGGTTTTTTTAACTCCGAAAAAATGCTAATTTCTCTACACCAACAGCTGTAATCGTAAGTTTCTAGCGTTTCCTTTGGATTCTAAAAGGCGACACCACCGTATGAATGCTCAATACTTTGCAGTTATGAAATTAATATACCTCGTTCCAAGGTATCATGTTTGAAGATTGATAAATTCTATTGGATGGAAAGAAAAAATTCAAAATTTGCAAATATATGACGTACACATGCTGAACCTTTTATATTTACTGCATTTCAATCAAAACTGATAATAAAAAAAAAGATTATGTATACGTTTTTAATACCGGTATATAATATATATACCGGCGCCAATACTGAGGGTACCTTGCCAATAGATGGCAGCACCAAGCTTCTCCTTCTCTACTCTGTGAGATGACAGCTTACAAGTTGTTTAGAATTCAGTATTATGTTCATGAAGGGATGGAGAGTTTATTGACCCTGCACTAGGACTGGATACAAATATATTTGTTTCTTTTTATTCTTTTTTTTTTTACTCCGCTTCAGTTCATTCGTCTCTATTCAGCTAAAATTTTATCTTCAGCACTTCACCTTTCCCAAGAGAAAGACTCATCGAATTCAAAATTGCCGTCGGGGGTCAAAATTTTACATAATTGTAGGGGTTAAATGCGGCATGTTAGCCCCAAAAGACACCCGTTGCTTCGTGCTTTCCAAAATCCTAGAATCCAACGAAAATGAAAGGTGTTGATTGACAGCTGATTTGTCATTCCAGAGTTACGTCTTCTTTCCTTTGTGTGGTGTGATATGATCACACAAAGAAAAAGTTTACTTAAAAATACAGGAAATGGAAGTGTATTTAAGGCCGATCTCTTAGTGTAATCACAAGAACTGGCGATTTGAAAGCATGCTTTTATTCTTATCGCCTTTTGTAATTTCAGATGAAAGACTAAGGAACATAATGCAAGAGAAATTTAGGGTTAGATTACAAATAGTTTCAGATGCAAACTAGAATTTATCCAAAGGTTGAAAAGGAGCCCCCTAGCAGGGCTAAAGAAAGAGAAGGGCTGGGTCATCCCTTTGAGAAGAACGATGCCAACAGGAACCCCGAGCATACCGGGGGTTATGTGACGTCGCTGGGTTCGTCCAGTCGTGGACTGACCAGAGCATCAGTGCGAAAGATTAAATCTTTGGTATCGTGTGCCGTTGCTACCTGTAGCAATACGTATCATAATACGAAAGAAACTAGCGTGGTATTTCATATATTTCCGTACAAAAATATTCAATTAACGAAAGAATGGTTGCATAGGTGTCGAAGAGCGGAAATTGTTAACACAAAGAGTGCTCGAATATGCAGCAGTCACTTCACTGAATCTGATTATGAAGATGATATGAAAAATAGGTTGCTAGGATTACCGACAAAAAAGATACTGAAGTCAACTGCTGTTCCAACTGCTTGTATTCCTGACTTGGTTATTTAACAGAATACACCAAGGCAGCAAAGGCAACAAAAAAAGAAAAAATTTACAAAGTGCATTTGAAAGAATTCAGAATTTAAGTCTTAAAAAGGCATGTCTGGAACTTCAAAACGATAACAATAATAGCTATGAGGAGCTCACTGAAAATAATATTACTCTGCAATGTTGTAACTGTTCCAACCTGCAGAAAAATGGGAATGATTTAATCAAATTATCAGCTCTTGAGAATAAGGTTTCTGTTTTACAGATTGAGAGAAAGCAGCATTTAAAAACTATCTCCCAGCAAAGAAAAAGATTTAAAAGGAATAGAAAACTAATATTAGAAGAAGTTCAGAAACTGAGGAAAGACATTAAAAAAGTGAATCAAGAAAATGAAAAACTACGAAAAATGGACACGTATATTCAAAACATATTTACCGAAACTCAAATAAATGCATTAATGAAAAAAAAAAAAAAAAAAAAAAGCGAATTAAAGGGTCTCCAGACGACATTTCAAAAAGCATAGTAATCAGATCGTTGTCCGTAAAGTCATACGACTTCTAGAAAGAAAAAATGGGTATTCCGCTTCCAAGTGCAAGTACAAGTGAAAAGGTGGTGCTCAAGATTCAGTTGCATTCCTGGTATTTTAAATGATGACCCGTTATTGATAAAAAAAAAAAAAAAAAAAAAAAAAAAAAAAAAAAAAAAACTTGCCAAAATGCAATTGACGAAGAAAGATTATGCGTATTAAGTTTCGATGAAATTCATATAGATTCAAGATTCTGTTATGATTCAAAATTAGATCAGATATTAGGTCCTTTTAAAAAGACTCAATTTGTGTTGGTTCGAGGACTCATTTCGCAATGGAAACGGCCCATTTATTTTGATTTTGATCGTCAAATGAAGGAAAATCTTCTGTCTTCCATTTTGTTTGCAGTTGAATCGTCTGGGCTTCGAATCAAAACAATTGTATCTGACATGGGAGGTAGTCAGACCCTTTGGAAAGAATTAGAAATTTCAACAGTTAAATCTTTCTTTTACAGTCCCAAGTTCAGCACAAATATGGGTTTTCGCTGATATGCCGCATTGCAGAAAGCTTTTCAGAAACCATTTTCTTGTTAAAGGTTTTATTCTCAGAAATGGTACAATTATAAACAAAGACGTTATATATAAAGTAACAGATATCGGACAGATTAAACTGTGCTATAAACTGAAACCTAAATTTTTATCTGTAAAAGGGAACGAGAGACAGAAACTAGCACCAGCAAAAGCATTATTTTCCTCCACAACTGCTAAAGCAATTATGCATTTGACTAGTAATGTTGCAACAAGTATTTTTTTTTTTTTCAATGGTTGATGATTTTTTTGACATTATGAATAGTAGTGTACCGTTACCCCCTAGCAATAAGCATTTAAAAGCTGCTTTCGGCCTAGAAAGCTATTATGAAGTACAAAAAAAAAAATAAATAAATAAATGAGATGAAGCAAATGATTTTTGATCTCAGAGTATGCAGAAAGAAGACAATGCTACCTTTTCAGAAAGGTATTATCATATCGATAAATTCGCTTTTCGGTTTATTTGACGACGTAAAAATCTATAAGTGTGAAATATAGATGCATTAGAAAGCTTGTTCAGCCAGATTCGGGGACTGGATACAACTCCAACTCCAACTTGCTTTATTTGCCGCGATTAACCTGCGAAATCGCAGGTTGTGTTCCGGCTATCGAACTTTGGTGCTTCTAGGAGCGCTGCAGGTAAGGAAATGCCGAACGTAGTTCTCGTGGAGACAGGATAGCAGATGCAGGGGGTGTGACCAATGTCACGTGATGAGCGATAAGACATCTGGTACAAATATATTTGTTTCTTTTTATTCTTTTTTTTTACTCCGCTTCAGTTCATTCGTCTCTATTCAGCTAAAATTTTATCTTCAGCACTTCACCTTTCCTAAGAGAAAGACTCAGCGAATTCAAAATTGCCGTCTTTTGTGAAAATTTTGCACAATTGTTGGGGTTAAATGTAGCATGTCAGCCCCCAAAAGACACCCGTTGCTTCATGCTTTCCAAAATCCTAGAATCGAAGGAAAATGAAAAGTGGTGATTGACATTTGTCATTCCCGAGTTCTTCTTCCCTTCCTGTGGTGTGATATGATCACACAAAGAGAAAGCTTATTTAGAAATGCAGGAAATGGAAGTGCACTTAAGATCCATATCTTAGTGTAATCACAAAAACTGGTGATTTGAAAGCATGCTTTTACTCTTATCGTCTTTGGTAATTTCAGATGAAAGCCTAAGGAATGCAAGAGAAATTTAGGGTTAGATTACAAACAGTTTCAGATGCAAACTAGAACTTATCCAAAGGTTGAAAAGGAGCCCATAGGAGGCCAAAGGGGTTGAAAATCGAAATAAGAGCTTTGAGGTGTATAAAAGAATAAATTTGTTTAACGGCGTTTCTTTTTGAACGAAAAGATATATTACAACTGATATTAAAAAAAAAAAAAAAAAAAAAAAAAAAAGTGGCCCTTATAATCACAGTCCTTGATAATCTAAAGTGTGTATGCGTGGGGGGAGGGAGCGATTCTTGGTATCATAGCATGAACCATGGTTTTTTTACATATTATCTAAAGCGTAAAATATGACTTCAAAAATGCAACATACTTTCTCATCTGAGTCGTAATGTTTCATTTTTTACTTCCTTGTACGAAGTAAAAAGGAAGTATTGTAATCGCGAAAAGTTTCAGGCAGCATATTTCAACGAAAATATCCATTTTCACCGCTATCGAATGCAATTTAACAATGTTTTTGCGTGATATCTGTACGTAAGGACAGAATAAAATACTCTTTTCCTTCAAAAAAATTATAAAACTGCTTTAAAATGAATTCTGAAAAGAATTTTTCGCGGCGTCTGTACGAACGTATGTGCGTACGTACGTACGTATCTCGCATAACTCAAAAACGAATAGCCTCAGAACGTTGAAATTTTGTATATAGGACTGCTATAACATGTAGATGTGCACCTCGTATTTTGGTTTCAATTGGCCGCGCCAAACGTATATAAATATATTTATATATATATCCACATCTGTTACCCGGCTCAGTGATGTCAGTTTCTTTACTCTTATATGTTTGTAAATTGTACATTTTTTTCTTTAAAAATGATTGAAATATGTTGTTTTTATCTTCCGGTTAAGGGTTTTATGCCTTTAGTAAATCTGTATGCAATATTTTTAGAATTATCAACAATTTTTAAATTGTTTAAGTGCCGCTAAGCCTTTTTTTTAATGGCGGCCATTGATCTTGTTTACATTTGAAAGAGCTGAGTAGCGAATTTGTTGCCAGTCTAGAAAAACTTAGTTTCGCAACAACAAAGATAACGCCTTCATTTATTATTTAAGTCATGCTTAATACTTTCTGGAATTTTTTCGAGGAAATAAGCGTTTGAAATTTACTTCGTAATTTTTAATATAGATATTTTGAGTTTTTATGTATTTTTGCCTTCTCGCGAAGTGAAAACTGAATTAATTAAATGAGAAATACACAATCGTCTGTGAAAAACTGTTTCTTTTTTGTTTTATTTGCTTAATTTCTTTTATACATCGTTTTAGCTTTATTATAGTATTTGAATAGTACATGTGGCAACCATTAGATAATTCTTTAAATGATATACATTTTGTGCATTCTGAGTTATAATACGAATGAAATATAATACTGTTAAGTAAACCTACCGCCAGAGTGTCGCTATGGTAAACAAAGTGAATTTTAAAGAATGCATTTATTCTATTGTGGTTCATGCGCTGGCGGCGATGTAGGTTTAATTCAATCTAATAAGTTTAAATAAAATGCAAGAAAAAATGCGTATAATTTAATATTCCGTACAAGGAAATCATCTGATGTACACATAAGTTTTTTTTTTTTTTTTTTTTTTAATTTTATTTTTCGTCTGTTATATTTCCTTGTAATATTATACTAGTTCAGTTACGGCATGATACGATTTACGCATGCAGTGTCATATTTGCTAATTTTTTTTTATAAAATAATAATATTGAATTTAAATCAAGTTCAAAAGCTTTTTACCCATATTTTACATAAGTATGTTCAGCCGGGTCGCATCATCAAAGTGCATAAAAACATAAATTTTATTTTTAAAATTTTAAATTTCTACCTAAATTTAAAAAGTTTTACAGTTTCAGACTTGCATAACTATATTCCGGCACCCATCTCTACAGATTCATTGGCACCTACCTGGAAAAAAAAAAAATGTCTTAGACGGGCTCTCAAAATTTAGGATTTCGCTCTAGATTTTTTTTAAGTCTCAATTTTGTGTCCTTAGGGTCCTCAAGTTATACTTCATGCAAAATTTTACCACAATTTAAATTATTTTATCTACCGCCCCTCAAGGGGTTAAATCTTCCGGAAGTTCCTGCTGCATGTCACGGGAACAGACCTGCATCGATAGCTGGATAATAAGACAGCAAAAGATAGATAAGTTTTTAGAACTTAAAATATATTCGATCTTCAAGACAAAAAATATAATACGTATTTCATTTGAAAAACAATATATATATATAATAATAAAATTCCATAGTCAAGAATACAATTAAATTTCTAACTGTATGTTATTTTCACATCACTTTTTTGACTTTTTACTTTTACATTATTTTCATTATTTATACATTAACTCTTGTTGCTTTAGACATCTTATCATCATTAATCTTCATAATATTAGACTTATTACCTTCATTAACTATTATACCTTTGGACACATTATTTTCATTAGATATATTATTTTCATCAACACTTATTACCTCAGAGATATTACTTCTAGGTTTTTGTCTCAACTGATGGCATTACATTACTGTTTTCTTCAAGTACTTGATCAAGTTGTACATGCAAAGAAACTCTGTTATTTACATTCACAGAATTTGAAATGTTTTCATTTCTTTGAGTTACCACTAAATTACTACAATCAATTTTTAATTCAAATAATTTACATTCGTTTAAACCCAAAAGAACATAATCTAAATTAGTATCTAACACTAATAAGTTAATTAGTTTAATATTATTTCCAATTTTCATTTGCAATCTACACATTTTATCGACAGAAAAACTTCCTTTAGTTTGCCTAATTTTAATACCTTTTACCTTTTGAATTTTTAACTGTAAATTGTTTGCAGATTTTTCTGAGATGATAGACAATGTCGCGCCAGTGTCCACGACACAGTCGACTGATCTGCCATGGGATAAAAATCCCTTAATTCTTAGTTGTCAAATTCCCGAAGAATCATACCCCGAATTTTTGTTTTCCACATTAGAATTAGTTTCAGTTTCGTTGTTCTCATTTGGGAATGGGCAGATTTGAGCCCAGTGATAACAATTTGGGTACATATTCTACAAGGTGATGGGGCTATACCGTCAAAATTACTATTACTATGGTGACTTACAACTTTCTTTCCGTTGTTGATATTGCTGTTAGATTTATTTCCAATTTGTTGAAAACTATGAAGTTTGTAATTAGATGCATTGGGTCGATTATCAACTTACAATAGTTAAAATATTTTTTTTTTAAACCAAAAACTCTTTAGAGTATTATCAACACTTTATAGAATAATAGACTTAAATAAAAATTTTGCATTCTCAGATTTTATGATTATCACTCCACATTTCAGGATAATATAAAATCTTACTTAGAACTTATTACTTTAACATAATATATTTAAAACAAACTATTATCATAGAAACTTAGTTCACAAACCGAGAAAAAATAATTTCTTAAAATATTTTCTTACTTGACTGTTGAGTACACTATTTAATCCTGCTCGTTTGTGTGCTGTTAAAAAAAAAAACACAGCATAAAAATTGAAATTCTTCAGCTTTTTTCCTGCAGACGATATCCAAATCATGCGGTTCTAACTATGAGCATAGACTCCAACCTTCAGCAAACCTTGTCAGTAGTCAACGCGCGAACGACATTTTTACAACTTTGAAAATGTGCGCGTAGCGTATGTTGTAATTAACCATTCATTAATTTTAAATTAATAATTAATTGTAATCAATTTTATTACATTTAAAATCCATATACATATAAAACTGAATAATTAAAAATATACCTTGTAAATTATATGCACATTTAATTAGAAATTTTCTTTTAACTCCTCAAGCATTCACTAATAAAAAGTACTTCAAATCACTACTAATCATAGAAAAAATTAGAAGCTATAAATCATATCTTTATTCTGGATATGATTTCTACAGGGAAATAAAATTTAAATAACCAAGAATGATACATATAAGTATTAAACAAAATACGCATAATTTATGAATGCAAAGATTTATATGTAGCATGCTTAGCAAGCTTAAGTTCTGATTTTGAGAATGTTTTTTTATAACACAGTTCTTCATTTGCCTGCATATTTATTTTTTCAATCAAAACTGCTTCAAGAGTTTTAAGACCTAAATTTGGTCGAAATTCCGTCTGATTTTTTTTAACAATAGAAAAAATTCTTTCGCAAGCTGCATTTGAATGAGGTATTATTAAGACAGCAAGCATTACAGAAGGCAATACTTTGTATTTAATACACCCATTCATATTTTTTAATTTGGCAATTTCTCCCCATGCTATATCAATACGCAAATCTACAATTTCTTTCAAATCATCTACTTGATACATGGAAAATTCAATTTCTACTTGATTAAGACATTTTTCATCAATAATGGATGGAAAAGTATTCATCAAGTAAAGAACAGATGAAAATGAGACTTCAGTTCTCAAGTTGATGTCAGCAACTTCAGCATGTTTTAGAAATGGATCACTCAGTGGAAATTTATCAATTATATATGAACATGCAGTTACAAAAAAAGCTCGCACAGAATTGAAAAATGATTTCACTTCACTTTCATTCAACTTGGCATTTTTTAAATATAGTCTTGTTTCCGCACCAATCACTAAATTTTCATTTTCTTTTTTTTTACTATACTTCTGAAATGGAATAGACGTTAGAGTAACATCTTCATTTTCTTTAGAAATTACTGATGGTTTTACGAATCTAACAAATAAATTCATTAAAAGTTCAAAAAGTTCTCTTCTCAATTTATGTATATAAGGAGCTTGTTGTTGCAAATTAATATTTACTGTTATAAACAAATGCAAAGTATTTTTCAAAAATAACAAGTACAATTTGGTGGTCGGTGACTGTAAAATTTTTTTAATGTTTTGCAATCTCTTTCCTTCATTCTCACTGTTATCTGGTTTATCTCCAAAAAAATTTATCACAGCATCCCACTGTTCCAAAATCCTTGTTATAGATTCTAAAAGAGACAACCATCTCGTACTGCAATATTTCAAAATTTTATGAGATTTTGCATTCTGTCCCAAAATTTGTTGAGCAACTTTGAAGCTATGCTTCCGTTTCGAACTTTTCTCCAAGTAAAAATATATATCTATTATCAACATTTCAATTTCTGAGCCAATTAATTTTTCAGTAGCTTTTTTTGCAGCTATATGCAAGAGGTGGCATGGACAACCTCGGGTGATTATACTTGGTTGATGCATTTTGATAAATGATGCTACACCTTTAAACTTTCCAATCATATTACTAGCATTATCTGAAGAAAATGATAAGCAATTTTTCCATTCTAAACCTTTGTTTTTAAAGTTTTCATTTATACAATTAAAAATACCTTCTCCTGTATTATTCGTGCATTCTAAAATAGAAATAAATGAAGTAATTATCACTCCCTTTTCTTTACTGTAGTATGTTATAACCAATGGGTACAGTTTGTTATCATTGTTATCATTACTTCCATCAGTACTTAGAGAAAATGATGTACTGCACACTGATTTTATAATATCAGCAACAGTATTTTCTGCAAGCGTTTTCACAATAGCAGCAGTTTTGGTATGACCGCAGCTAAATTTTTTTGCTATGGCAGAATCCGGAAACATTGCTTTGAAAAGCTCTTTGGAATGATCCGAAACAGAAAGCGGTAGATTATGTTCAATTAAAAAACGAACAAAATAGCATTCGGCTTTTATAGGATCTGTTTCATCATCTTTTATTAAGAAATTTGTTATTTCTTTAGATTTTACGGTGCCAAGTTCTATATGCTTTTGAGAAAACACATGCCGTTTACAGTCATCTTTTCCGCCATGAGCAACTGAGAAGTCTTTGTTGCATACACTGCAGTGTGCGTGATTCACAGAAATTTCGGACGCTTTAATGCATGGAAATTCTGAAGAATATGAATCTTTAAACTTCTGCTTTGATAATTTTGGCTTCTTCGTTAGAGGCAGCATTATGATTAAAAATCTTTCACCTGATTCACAGTTCACAAGACACACGCTAAGCTCTCGCCGTAAAGTACACAATGCAGCCGAATGCAGCCTAAACACGCATCAGCGAGGAACCTGGGAGACAGACAATTGGGTGGAACTATTGATAAGTCGTTAACGGTTGGAGTTACTGATCTACGATTGGCTAATTCTTCAAAACTAGGAACGCACTCAACACGTGATATATGATAACACGAGTATTCAGCAAATCATCGGATGAATTAGTTGGTTCCGTTTTGCGTACTGGTTCTCCTGCTCTTGTTTCTGTAAAATCCGTACTTTTTTTCATACTTTTCGTAGCTCGTAGTTTTTCATGAATTTCCGTAGAAACTACGGAGAATCCGTAGTAGTTGGAGTCTATGTATGAGACGTGCTCAAAATGCGATAACAAAGCTGTATCACAATTCACAATTCTTCAGTTGTAAAAAACAGACACAACTTGCACTTAAAAATTCTTTCTCTTCCATTGGAATTATTTTCCTTTTGGGTACACCCATCCTGCCGACTCCTTGTGATGTATCAGCTTTAGTCGTAGCTTAAATAATCAGACGATAAGTTTAAAAAACAGGATCCATTTATTATTATTCAGGAGAAACAGCAGTTACAAAATCAGATATCCGGAGTAAATAAAAAAGAATTACTAGTAACTTTTTGTATGAAGTTTACTGCATCGTGACATTTAAGAAAAAGCCCCGATATTCTTTTTGCGAGTTTTTTTATAGCCTCTGGAAAGGCGGAGCTTCCGAGAAATGACGTCAGCCTCGTCAGCCAATAGAGTTCGCTTTAAATATCTGCAGAACATTCTAAAACTGTACGTGTAGAAGAAGCGGGAAAAACAACTTGACTACGGGGCTCTGGATTTAATTACACGTACTTTCAAATAAGAGAACGCGCCATTAAAAATGAAAAGAACATACAGTTAGAAATGTAATTCTATTCTTGTCTATGGAATTTTATTATTACAAATATATATTTCTATAGTCTCTTATTTTAAAATACACGTTTAAACGGTGTAGCGAAGATTCTCCTCATTTAAGACTTTAACAAGCGTCGTCATCACTGTACAGAAAAGAATTTAAACAAATTAGAGGATCTACCTTGTTTTAGCAGCAGTAGTTGCCATGGTTATGAGCCATAATTTAAGGAAAGAAATAACCTTGAAGCGTCTATTCTAAAGTGCCAGATTAAAATAATACACAGGGTGTTTACACGTTTTTAGAACAATTCCCATACAGCAAAAAAAAAAAAAAAAAAAAAAAAAAAAAAGCAAATCCTTTGGAATATAACTTGTAAGGTACTTTCTTTCGCCTTTCCCCATTCTTACGTGGCTTGGGAAAGGAACGTATAAGCTCAACGCGTATTCGAGAGGTCCAGGCGAGGACATTGCACATTTTTCCCGTCTCCTACTTAAAAAAAAAATTTTTTTAACGTTTTTTGTCTTACTTTATTTAATAAATATCATGTTCTTCGCATTTAAACCACATAAAATTCAATTCAATAGCAATATCACAAAATATTTAAAAACAGCAAAGCAGCATACCTTTAGAATTTCTGATACACAGTCTCGCGCGCTGGAGATAAAAATGTTTTCTTCCGAACAGTGTTGCCATTGGTCACAATGAAATCGTTGAGTTTATACATCAAAAATTCGTTAAAGTTTTGCAAAATTTGAAACAGATAATAAAACTAATTCGAAATTCAATATTCGGGTTTCCGAGTGCCCATGCTCCGTTGGAGGAAAACGTTACTCAAAATCGGATGGCTCTAGGTACCGTTGTTTCTTCACAATGCGAGAATCATTCATGCAGATTCTTCATTATTTAATTTCTTCACATATAATACAGGGCGATAATATTTGGTGGCAACAGTCTGAAAAGTTAACTAACGCAGGAACTGTAACGGCGCAAAATGCCATTTCAGACTAATAGCCCTTTAACCCTCTGAGCGGAAAGGCCGTATATATACGGCCTAGAATATTTATTGTGATATCTGTAAGAACGTATATATACGTGCATATTAAAATATGTCAACGAAATTAAAGCAATGTCAAAAGAAAAAAAATCCAGGTATAAAATACCAGTAGTTTTTACATTAAAATAAAAAAAATAAGTTGTTCTCATAGTAGTTTTGGGAAATATGTGCTTTCTTAGCGAAAACTCTGGCCGCACGGGTCTAATTCCCCATTGGGCTAAAAAAGAAAGACTCTATAAAAGTTTTGGCAGCAGCTTGTTACCTGAATTGAGAAATATTGTCTGTTACTTTAAAATTTTCTCTTCTTTGAAAATGTCACATGTCCATAAGCTGTGGTTTCGAGGATATGTTTTTCAGCTTTCTGAAGACAAATAATCCTATTCCTTACTTCAAAAACGTTGTGAAACGCATGGTATTAAAATATCTAAGGACAAAATAAGCAACATTATTAATCCGAAAGGGAAAAACTGCGAATCATTACTTTAGATTGGAAGAAGACTCCAAACGAACACCCGAAAAATCTTTTACAGCATTAAATAAAATAATGAACCAAGTTTTACCACTCAAAAAGCTAAAAAACATAATATTCAAGCAGCTTTTGCCGAGGCATGTGACTCTACGCAGAACGATGTATGAAAATTATTTAGCAGGAGATAAATAGACCCCCCCCCCCGATGAAGCATGCATTTTTCTAAATGACTGAAATTGAAAATGGTGTATTTATTATCAAAAACGAAGAGAAATTAATTTACGAACCAGATTCTGTCAGTACACAGTAAGGGATTTACGCTTACTTCTGGATTTTTTCACAATGAGAAATTAAAATTAGAAGAGTGGAAAAAAATAAAAAAAATTTAAAAAAAAAAAAAAAAAAAAAAACTGATAGATTTCAGATTTTAAATTACGACCGAAGGGGTGTTTTTTTAACATTTTGTGTGTTACCTTTTTTTAATCAAGTTCTTCGCACTTAAACCATAAAATTCAGTTGAACAGCAATATCGCAAAATAATTTTTAAATGTGTGCGTGTGATTATGGCAAAGCCTCGAGGGCTATCTGCCTAAAGGGAGGAATGCCTTCGTGGAGGACTTTTTAAGGGAAACTGGCTGGTATACACGTTACACATGGGAAAAACCACGAAAACGCCCATGCAGCCTGCCCGTTCGCGGGATTCGAACCTCGGACCGAACTACCTGTGTTTAGCGACTTTACCGCTCGGCCGCTGGTGGGCCATAATTTTTAAATGAACCTATCTTCAGAATTTCCGATACACAGTCTCGCGAGCCGGAGATAATTTTTTTTTTTTTTTTCGTTATTTTTGGAAAGAAATTAGAAATGAAACCGAAATTAAACTATTCCCTTTAAATGCTTTGCACTCAACTCCCTCGATGTGTCTCCTATGGATTACTGTGAATTTGGACTTTTTAAACAAGCTCTGTATAAGCGGCATCCCAAAACATTGGATGGACTTTGGAAGATTGTGGATATTATGGCATAAACTCAATCTTGATGTTTTAAGAAAAGGACTTTTATTTTGGAAATCCGGAAACAATGCACCTCGAAGCGATTTTTTTCAAAATTCGAATCAGTTTTTTTTTTTTTTAAATTTTTATCTTTTTCGATGAAATTGCATCATTTTGAATAGTTTCATTCTTTTAGAAATGTGGTTTTTGGCAACAGTTTTTGATTCAATACTGGACTGCTGACTGTTAAAAATATGAAATAAAATTATTAATTATACACGCAACACGCACATCGCAATCTTCTTATTCTGACGCGTTTATTAGCTTATGGCAAAGACGTTTGTATGTTTTAAATTATGTCATCCACAAAGCACAATTTTAATTGGTTATTGCTTTGTAATGACAGTTTCATTCTTTTTAGAAATGTGGGTTTGGCAACAGTTTTTCATTCATTGCTTTGGATACTGAACTGCTGACTGTTTCCTCTTGAAAATCTGAGATGTATTGCTTATTTCATTGTAATTTTTTATATTATGTTTTAATTATATAAAAGTTTTGCATGTTCTTTTCTTTTTTTTTTTTTAAGGAAACAAAGTTCTTAACTTCCTTTATACCATTTGAATTCTTAAGATTTTGCAACGGGAAGTTGGTTAATTTATTTATTACGATAATTAATATTTGTGTTAAGGTATATTGCTTATTTCGCTGTAATTTTTTTATATATATAATGCATATTTATTGTTTTATATATATGTTACCGTGAAAGACCGAAATTCGAGAATGTCGACTTTCACCGGAGAATGTCAACATTCACCATATACATCGGTGAAAGATCGAATATTGCATTACATTCTTGCACATTCGGACCCTCACCGGTGTATGTCGACAATCACAGATATGCTGTGGTGTAGGTCGAAAAGAGAGGTCATAATGCGTCATAATAGTTTCAGTTGTTGCAATAAATAAGATTTGAATCACATAATTTATTAAGTTTTTTATTACTAATATTTTATGTTCTCATTTATAACGCACTGTATATTTAAGTAAGTTTTTAACTTCTATTATTTTCCTTTCTCATTTTGAATGTACTGTGTGTTTTAAGTTCTTATGAACTTAAGTTCTTATTTTAAGTCTCAAGTGCGTTTTTTCGCGACTGAATTACGGAGAAAAAAATATAATATTCTTATATGTTCAACATTCACCATTAGCACATGGTGAATGTCGACATTGACCGGTGTAAGTCAGAAATAAGAGTATTTGGAAAATATTTCGGACATACACCAAGCGACTATGTGAATGTTGACATTCACTGGTGAATGTCGACATTCTCCAAATTTCGGTGTTTCACCGTAACATATGTATGTATATATATTGAACTTTTTCTTGGAGCCACAGCTCCTGGGAACTTTTTGGCGAGCTAGCTACAATTTCTCTTCTCATTTCCTTAATTTTGCAGCATATTGCGCAAAAGTTTTTGACCAAATTGGTCTTTTTGGTATAGTACTTACAACCTAGCTTATTAATTATATATATATATATATATGATGTATCAGCTTTAGTCGTAGCTTAAATAATCAGACGATAAGTTTAAAAAACAGGATCCATTCATTATTATTCAGGAGAAATAGCAGTTACAAAAATCAGATATCCGGAGTAAATAAAAAGAATTACTAATAACTTTTTGTATGAAGTTTACTGCATCGTGACATTTAAGAAAAAGCCCCGATACTCCTTTTGCGAGTCCTTTTATAGCCTCTGGAAAGGCGGAGCTTCCAAGAAAGGACGTCAGCCAATCCAGTTCGCTTTAAATATCTCCAGAACATTCTATAACTGTACGTGTAGAAAAGGCGGGAAAAACAACTTGACTACGGGGCTGTGAATTTAATTCCACGTACTTTCAAATAAGAGACCGTCGCCATTAAAAATGAAAAGAACATACAGTTAGAACTTTAAGTGTGTTCTTGACTATGGAATTTTATTATTACATATATATATATATATGTTTGGCGTTCCCTTTAGGCATTTTTCTGATATATATAAAAGCCAGACGAAGGCTGGCCGCGTAACTGCTAGTCAGAAAATAAAATTCTAAGGTTTGTTTTTATATAAATCTTTGTAAAATCGTTTAAATTAACCACTGTAAGCTAGCTTATCCATAATTAAGTTGGCTGCAAATGATATAAAACACCTACGCTCACACACCTTAAATCTTTCTTACGCACGCAAAGGATTCGAAACGACGGCTGCAAATGCCATCGAGAAGTCCCAATTCCGTCTCAAAAACACCTGTTTCCCTTCACGTGTGCGTCCGATCTCTTTTCAGATCCGAAGAAAGCAGTTTGATTAAGAAACGTCACGAAGAGAGTCGTGGACGAGCATAAACTATCGATTCTTTTTCTGCAGCTATGCAAATAACCCTTCACCTGCGTCCATAAGAGCAGAATAGTTATCTAGTGTGCACTCGGGTACAAGCTCTTTTTGCCGCACCTGTGTTCAGCAAGTGTTGGAGAGCGGGTACTGACGTCAGGGGTTAACAAAAAATTGTTTTTGTTTTGCATTTCTTCCTCTCTCGTCAACCTCATCATTAACATCGTGTGTCAGGTGTGACTCCTCTCCTCCACCACAACACTCCTTCGGGACCGTGCTTTGCGGCACCTGGGCCTCGGAGAACCGGATCGCATCCTACCCCCTCTTGGAAGATTCGCCCTCCGTCATTCTTGGCGTTCTTTTGGAGAAAAGTTCTCCAGATTTGGCTGAATTATTGCTGATGGTGGATTCAGAATAAATCCCACAGCTAAAATTTTACAAAGCGTTGCTGAGGGTTCTAAAAACAAGGCGTCTCCAAAATGGGTCAGAACTTTTGTGAAAGTTTAAGGGGACTCATACACGCATAAGATCTTCGCATATGTGACTCTTGCAAGAACTGGGATAACTTGCTTATTTTAAAAGTAATTACTTCCAACTTTTAAAAGCTGATTACATAATATAGCTGCTTTCTGAAATAGTAATCAGAAAGTTTGTGTTGCCATAAATATTTTTATAATTTAATCCACTTTCTGACAAAAGTTTTCGTCATGTTTCTACCTTGCGCGCTTAGTTTAAAACATTCTTTTGCATAATTTAATTCCATATTTAATACATAGCTTTTATAACATTTGTAAACTACTGTGAACCCAAAATTCTAAGAATCTCATGTTAAATTTTTATTTTATTTGGAGTTGAGTTTAAAATGTATTTTATTTTTAAAATCTGTAATGTTTTCGTGCATATTCTTTTAATAAATATTAAAATATTCATCAGACTTTTCCTTCAGATAAGAAATAGTGCCCATATAAAGAATTCCATCAAATTTGAAGTATGTACCATTAGCCATTTTTAAAATATCATGCGCGCAAGTCGGAAACATGATGGAAAATTTTATCGCAAAGCGAAATAAATTACAAAAATATTTGTGGCAACACAAACTTTCTGGTTACTAGTTCTCAAAGCAACTATGTTATGTAGTCAGCTGTAAAATATTGGAAGTAAATTCTTTTAAAATAAGTAAAAATATCTCAATTCTTTCAACAGTCACATATCACAAGGGGTTTAAGGTGTATGAGCCCCCTTAATCAAAAAGGCCCAGTGTCTAATTATCACTTAAGACGACAAGGAAAGTGGTTAAGGAGTGTTGCCAGCCAAAAATCTTCAAAAAATGGTGATTTGGGATTTTACATTTTCAAATCCTCTACACTTTTAGCTTTATAAAAATACCATACTTTAATCTCTATGAAAATTAGAAACGTAAAAAATGCAGTTTTAATTTATCAACGAACGCTTTAATAAATGAAGATTTTTTACATAAAAATTCGTTTTTCTCCAAGTGTGGTTTTTTTATACTCGATGCACCTTTTCTCAGGAACTAGCGTTCCACATGTATGTAAATGTCTTATTTACTATGCTTCCTAATATTTACTGAAATGAGCTTTTTGTGATAAACTGAGAGAAGAAATATCAATTTTTTTTTGGAGGTGGGCGAAGTGCTAAATTTTACTTTAAAGTGCTAAATTTTACTTATACATTACAATATTTTAAAATATACAATTACCCAATAATACAATATTCCCAACCTAATACAATCGCCTGCCTAACACAATATTCTATAAATTACTCTTAAACTCAAAATGTTCCAAAATCTCATTTCAGTATAATCAGGTGTAAATTAATTACACAAAAATTAAATAATTTAAAATAAATAATTAAAAATTAAAAATAAATTAAATAAAAATTCCTTTAAAGAAATTAAATAATAAAGAATATGCACGTATGTGCGTATGTATGTTCCTCGCATTGTGAAAAACGACGATACCTACAGCCATACTTACAGATCAGGTGTAAATTAATTACACAAATAATGTCCTCCACCCGAACATGTGCACCAGGAAACCCGAATTTTATATTTCATATTTTGTTAAAACTGTAATGAATTTGTGATTAATACACTCAACGATTTGAAAGCAATAAGTAGCAACACTGTAAGGAACAAAACATTTTTATCTCCAGCAACCGGGAGTGTCTGTCGGAAATTGTAACGACAGAGTATTTTTAAATACACTCTTTTGCAAAAAAAAATCGAAGCACCATGAAGGAAGTGGTTGTTTTTGATGAAATTTAATATATATGTATAGCTCATACACAGATAATAAAAGAATTAAAAAATCAAGGTCATAGTACCTGTTCACGGCTCACAATAACCCATTGAGTGTTCAAATTAGTAGTTGGTCGAACCGACCCTGGCGGCAATGTATGCTTGAAATCGTCGAGGCATGGAGTGGTAGAGGATCCTAATGTTATCCTGCGACCCATTCTGCCAGGCATTCATAAGTTGTCGCTCCAGATCTGCGATATTTTGTGGTGCCCGAATTTGGCGGCCTACCATGCCCCAGACATGCTCAAATGGTTAAATGTCTGGTAACCTTGCTGGCCAAGGAGGAATATCAACCTCACAGAGACAGTCCAGAGATATGCGAGCGGTATGTGGCCTGGCATTATCTTGTTGTAAAATGGCTCCAGGATGACGTGCCATGAAGGGTAATGCAACCAGCCGCAGGACGGTATCAACATGTCGTTGAGCTGCTGAAGATGTACGGAGGATGACTAAAGATGACCTGCTGTCATTAGAAATAGCGACCCACAGCATGACACCAGGGGTTATGGCTGTATGCCTTTGTAAAACAAAGGCTGATTGGGACCGCTGGCCCGTCCTCTCCAGAGGCGAACAGGATGGTCATCTGCTTCAAGAGTGAAGCGAGATTCATTGCTGAAGACTATACGAGGCCAATCTGATGGCAGCCATGATGATCGGCTGCGACACTACTCCAGACGATTCCGCCGATGTAGTGGGATGAAAGGCAAACGTCTTAAAGGCCTCTGTGAGCGTAACCCCGCCTCAGACAAGCGCCGTGAGATGGTGGACGGTACCACGGGAGGTATAGACGTAGCTGTAGTGCGTTGAATAGTCAACAATGATAACGTTGGGGCGGTTCGGGCCTGGCGAACAATCATCCTACCTTGCCTCGCATTTGTGATCCTTGGCCAAAGAATCTCTAAGGAGAAGAATGAAAGCTTCCATAGACGCAATGTAAACCTGTTTCGCCTCTGCGCCGCTGTACCGAAGAGCCACGGCTATGCAGTGAAACACCAGCGCAGGGTGAAATTTAAACAGCGCAGTTCGAGGAGATAGTAAATTTTTTACTTTGAAATAACTCAAAATGTTTTATTTTCATACATTTCTGGAGTTTTATGAACAAAAGGATGTTAGTTGGAATTTTGGGGCGAATTATAGAAATCCTGTCCAATTTTTATTTCAATTTAAACAGCGAGCCGTACGAAGACAAAATTTAAATGAAATAAATTTCTTAATTCTTTTCTTCTGTAAACTTAAAAAGGGAGGGAAACACATGCCATACAAAACGTAATAAATTTTTATGGATCCATAGTTAAAATTTTACAGTGAAATTTTAAATGCAAAATTTGCAATAACTAACTGAAACAGAAAAAAATATTTAAAGACAATTAAAGGCACCCCTAAATAAATTGAAAACACTGAAATACATTATAATTATCCGACAACAACTTTAAAAACTAATTACCATGAAAACGTTTAGACAATTATTTGGAATGACCATTGTGAAAACCACGAGCAAAGTTTTCACCCAATAGCCAAAACCATTTCACTTACAGCATTACATTTAAAAAGGCCTTTAAAAGAATTTCACATAGCTAAAACCAAGTACCTCTGACTACAACAACAAAGAACGTTTTCGAACAACGTGGTAAAAGATTGCTAACATGGCCGACGGCATGCTGCATTCTGTGATGCTGCTTTGTTGCCTCCTGATGTTATTTCGCACATGCGCAGTGAGGTACGGAGGGTGGATAGCTTTGGAATGGTTTGCCCCTTTAAAGTAAGCTTCAGGTATATACATAATGTGTCTCTTCGGTCTGACGGAGCCACATTTGCCCCGGGGAACCTTTACTTCTTCTCCTTAGAGATTCTTTGCCTTGGCCTTCCAGAGCCTTCATATCGTCGGCAATTTCCTTATAGCAACCATTGCTACCAACATCTATGCACAGCAATGTCTGTACGCAGCAGGTGGCGCCCTATTGCTCGGTATCACCACCCAGCTTCACGCAACCCTACAATGCGACCACGTGCGAAGTTGTTCAGTTGTCGGTCTTCGATATCGTCGTAATGGCATCTTTAGTTGCTTCTTTACGGAATTACAATGGCAGCAACAAAAGAAGATAAATTTTCCGCCTCTGTTACTGGTTTTGTACTTTGCGAATTGCACACTAGAAATGTGCGCTATGATCGCAATTCCTGTTCATTTGCCTTGAAACTTGGATCATTTGCATGTTCGATCAAGATGTTTTTGCATACCAAATTTCGTCACGATCGCAAAAGTCCTTCTTAATGCTTCGATTTTTTTTTTCTTTCCCAAAAGAGTGTATTTTGTGATTTTGCTGTTGAACTGAAGTTTATGTTAGTGCAAAAAACATGATACCCAATAAATAAAGTTAACACAAAGTGTTAAGGGAGCTCATATGCCTTAAACTCCTATGATCTTCGAATATGTGACTGTTGCAAGAATTGGGATATTTTATTTGTTTTAAAAGCAATTACGTCCAACTTTTTACAGCTGACTACATAATATAGCTGCTTTAGAAACTAGTAACCAGAAAGTGTGTGCTGCCACAAATATTTTTGTAATTTAATTCGTTTTGTAACAAAAGTTTTCATCATGTTTCCACCTTGCGCGCATGATATTTTAAAAATTGCTAATGGTACATACTTGAAATTGGATGGAATTCTTTATATGGGAACTATTTTCTAACTGAACCAAAAATTTCATGAATATTTTAATATTAAAAAATTTATGCGCGAAAACATTACAGATTTTTTTAATAAAATACATTTTATAAACTCAACTCCAAGTAAAATAAAAATTTAACATGAAATTCTTAGAATTTTAGGTTCACAGTATTTTCCAAATGTTATAAAAGCTATATATTAAATATGGAATTAAATTATGCAACAGAATGTGCAAGGTGGAAACTTGACGAAAAATTTTGCCACAAAGCGGATTAAATTATAAAAATATTTGTGGCAACACAAACTTTCTGATTAGTATTTCAGAGAGCAGCTATATTATGTAGTCAGCTGTAAAAAGTTTTAAAATCAATACGTGACGTGCGAAGAAAATGGTGCTTAATAATAAAGCTAGCAGGAATGAGTGCAACAGCACATTGGCAGACGGCGAGCTCATTGACAGCCTAAAAAAACCTTAGCAAATCCTTTCGGGCGATCGTTAAAATCTGAAGTCTTTCGGATTTTTGCGTTTACAGAAGCAAGGAATCCGTTTTCTTTATCTACCTATCTGTCTGATTGTGATTTCGCACATACTATGATTTTCTTCCTAATATTTCTGCTAACAGGCTTATTTTTTATATAAAAGATTTTATTAAAATTAGCAATCTTGGATTTTTTAGCTACAGTCAGAACAAATAAACATAGACGTGCATGGAAATGCATCAAAACTTTTGAACATACGCAAAGAAATATTTATGAGGGTACAAAAACAGAAAACATGAGCAAACTGTTAAGCCAAACTTATAAAAATGGACGTATTGACTTAATGTTTAAATTAGAATAATGCTGATAGAGAAACCGACCTTTCTTCTTCTCCTATTTATTAAAAATCAATTTTTTTTTTTTTCCAAGCTGATCATTATCCTAACAACTCTAGCGGAAAACGTTCGATTAGCGAGAGCAAAACGAGGTCACGATTTTTCCAAAAGCTTTAGCATAAATAAATATTTATTAATCATTATTTTGTGCATGGAATCTCCAAAAATTAACATAGTTTGAAAAATTATTATTATTTTTTTTTTTAAATCATGACCCAAAAGACAAAATTTTCAGAGTTTTCATGGGGTGCCGTTGTTCAAATTTTATCGTAGCGGTTCTTCATAATGCAAACTATAAACAAAGAATTTAATGTGAAAAATAAAATAATAAGTAGAAAATTAAGAATACTAAAAATTCTAGTTAAAGTATTACGAGGAATTGCTTCTAGGAGCATGAGAATGTTTCGTTATTTTTGGATTTCAAATCCCCAATAAAAAGAAATTTCGCGAATGTTCCTGATTTTCATCGCATCTTTTCTAATGTTTCTAATTCTTATATTTTCCAATGATTTGTTTAAACTGATAGCTCAGTTAACAAAGACCTCGGTTTATGGAGGTTCTACTGAACCATATGAACCCTACTACTGAACCTCTTATATTGAAATGAAACCTTAAAGCGTTGAAACTTACTGATAATAGAGAACTCCTGCAGCGAATATTTTGAGCACATATAATTAAATATATATAATATTAATAATTATATAATTATACATAATAAATTTGAATATGGAACGATTTTTTTTTTTTTTTTCAAAAATTCCGTTTGACCAGTGATTTACCAAATGTTTCAAAACTCACTAAACGATGAGCGTTGAGTGGAGAACAGGAAATCGCTTAAATATTTTACCAAGTGAATATAATTGGAAAAAGCTCTCAAGAATATGTTAACGCCACAAAGTTATTTATGATGCATTATGGATATCAAAAAATGAAATATCTCAAGGCTGTAGAGACATTCTGCCTTGACGTGATTTTTAAGAAAGTGGTATAAATATCATTCGTGCTTTCTTATTATCCGCCTCCGCACCATAAAGTTGCCAAAATGTATTTATGCGGCAGTCCAGTTTTGTGCGTGTAGCTTATGTCTGTTTTGGCCGGTGCGCAATGCTGATGTTGCAGATACCGAGTTTATGCAATTCTCCGAATTTAAGCGAAAACAGATCACTGTGTACATGGGGAAAACAACATCGCTGTGTTTTGTTATCAATATTTCTTGCTTTTTCAGTTTTGTTGATTGATTCCTTTTGTATGGAATTCTTCGTGTGCTGCCATTTTGAAAATGTGTGTTTTCTTTTGCACAATAGTGTGGCGAAAATTAGTCACCAAAGAGTTCGAGAACGCTCTCCAAAGTCGCCATCGAATTCGTTACTTTTTGATGTTTGTGTATGGGGGGGGGAGGAGAGCATGGATTAATCAGACAGTACAATTTCCTTTAAAACAAAAATCTTCCTTGTATGGAATATTAAATTATACGCATTTTTTCTTGCATTTCATTTAAACTTATTAAATTGAATTAAACCTACTTCGCCGACAGCGCATAAACCACAATAGAATAAATGCATTCTTTAAAATTCACTTTGTATACCATAGCGACACTTTGGCGCTAGGTTCACTTAACAGTATTATATTTCGTTCATATCATAATGGATAGGATGCTCAGGATGCACAAAATTTATATCATTTTAAAGAATTATCTAATCGTTGCCACATGTTCTATTCAAATACTATAATAAAGCTAGGACGATGTATAAAAGAAATTAAGCAAACAAAACAAAAAAGAAACAGTTTTTCACAGACGATTGAGTATTTCTCCTTCCATTAATTCAGTTTTCACTTCGCAACTCAAAATATCTGTATTAAAAATTACGAAGTAAATCTTAAACGCTTATTTCCTCGAAAATATTCCAGAAAGGATTAAACATGATTTAAATAATAAATGAAGGCGTTATCTTTGTTTTTGCGAAACTAGATTGGCAACAAATCCGCTATTCTGCTGTTTCAAATGTAAACAAGAGCAATGGCCGCCCTCAAAAACATTATTAGGCTTAGCGGCACTTAAACAATTTTAAAATTGTTGATAATTCTAAAAATATTGCATACAGATTTACTAAAGACATAAAAAACCTTAACCGGAAGATAAGAACAACATAATTCAATCATTTTTAAAGCAAAAAATGTAAATTTACAAACATATAAGAGTAAAGCAACTGAGATCACTGAGCCGGGTAACAGAGTGGATATATATATAAATATATTTATATACGTTTGGTGCGGTCGATTGCAACCAAAATACGAGGTGCACATCTACATGTTATAGCAGTCCTATATACAAAATTTCAACGTTCTGAGGCTACTCGTTTTTGAGTTATGCGAGATACGTACGTACATACGTTCGTACAGACGCCACGAAGAATTCTCTTCAGAATTCATTTTAAAGCAGTTTTATAATTTTTTTGGAGGAAAAGAGTGTTTTATTCTGTCCTTACGTACAGATATCACGGAAATACATCATTAAATTGCATTTGAAAGAGGTCAAAATGGGATATTTTTGTTGAAATATGCTGCCTGAAACTTTTCGCGATTACAATACTTCCTTTTTACTTCGTACAAGGAAGTAAAAATTGAAAAAAAAATTGTTAGCTAGCAATTTTAATTTTCTTCTCAACCTCTCGAAGATGTTATACTTAATATAACCCAAATAATTCTCAGATCACTTTATCGGAGATGGGCTAAAGCTCCATTATTCCTCAAGTTTTGAAACAATTTAATTTTTTTACGCCTAGAAGTCTGCTCCTGAAAAGTTATCACTTTGAATATTTTACAATATTTTTTTTCCCCAAAATAATCTTTTACGATTGGAAGTAATATAATGAGGAAATGAATATTTAAAAAATGTGATTCAAATCCTGTTAAATAAGCTGGTTATTTCCCTAAAAAATACCGAACCAGAAAACAATTTGTATTGACACAGGGTAGCCAAATAATACCTTACCCAATAATTAGCATTAAATCTCAACTCAAAAAGAATTTCAATTTTAAAAGCTTCCTTGTTTCCTTCTGTGTTTTCTATTTGATCATAAAATTGTAGGAAGGAAAAAATGTTAAAATATATTTACACTGGCCTTTGAAAAAAGTATTCCCCCCTTTAGCTTTTTAGCGTCAGATTCTAATATTTAAAAATATTCGAGTAATTTCCCCTCTTTCTCAATGCGAATTTTAAAATGGACTCGTCCACGTAGCGAACGTTTTCGTCTTAATAATAAAGACAAACCATCGCCAACTACCTGCGAAGGTCACACCGAACCTTTCCCATTTAATTACTGAACTTAATGCTAGCTAATATAAGAACCAGAGAAGAACTAGAGAAGGCATGAATCACAGCGAAGCAAACACGAACGGACATTTAGTCTACGATTTTGCCGAGTCGGCTGCATATACACTTTCTCTAATTAGTTACGGATCATTTGAGGCCTAAGGCGTAGCAGAGGTAACAATAAGAAAGGGAGACATTCAAGTTACAGGGAGCAAGTCCGTAAATTGGGAAAAAAAAATCTGCAACATTAGGCAGTTCCATGTTTTAATGGAATTAAAGCAAGAAAACCTTTTTTTTCGGTGGGGAGGGGGTCATATGTCGTTTTTTACCGAAACTTAACTTGCTTACCAAAGCGTAGCTCTTGAAGTCGGAAATGACATCACGCAGTAAACTTTCAGTTTTGTGCACCAAAAAATCTGTTTTCTTACCCGCTAGCCGAATTGTTTGTTTTTGCTTAGAAACCCAAGATTTAATTGTAAAATCTTTTAACTGTATTTGGTGTTTACTTTTTTCTGTATTTTATAATTTTTAATAAAGTTGTTTTGAGTTTTTATGTATATTTTCTTTGCCACAAAAACAACTGCATTGATGGAAAGAGAAACAGATCTCTAATGAAATCCGAGGAAATAAGTTTAAGTTAAGTGAGGGGGGGGAAATGCATGTAATTTAATATTTCGTACAAGAAAGTCATGAGGTGTCCACATCAGATATCTTGAATTAGTGAAATTCAATCTTTAATTTCTATGAATTCCAAGACGGAATCAAAGAGTGTACAAAACCAGTCCAAAAACACGCACTCTTAGATAACTAAATTTCCGTTTTAAGTAGCTAAACGTTTATAAATTCAAATTCACTATCCTCCCATCGCCGGAGCATCGTCAATAGCAACGGGAATACTTATAAGGTATTTCTCCCGCTTTCCTAGCGTGCCTTCGTGGTGTAGTGGTACTGCACACAGGGCCAGTATTCCAGAGGTTCGTGGTTCGATTCCCGGCGAAGGCGATTGCTAATTTTACATCTTGCCTGCTTCCAATTAACATAATGTCTCTGCAAGCTTAACATCCAAAAATCTTTTTAATTCATTAAATACCGTTTCACCTTTCGTATTCGTCGCTGCCGCCAATGTATTGCAGCTAGGGGTGGACACATTCCTTGTTAGAACCCATTTTTTGTAATGTTACCACCCCATTGTTTCTCAAAAAACTATAGTACAGTACAAAGTCCGTAATGTGGACGTCCATTATCCGGAATGATGTATAATCCGGACTTCAAAGCCACAAACTTTTTTTTTTCGTATGCTTTACGCATGCGTGTTAAATGCGCGCTTCCGATACGCATGCGCGTTGATCTGTCTGCACATGCTTGCAGCCATGATGCATGGTGTTGTTTGAGTGAAGAAATAAAATGCTTACATCTTGGTAAATATTTGAATAAAGTGACTGAAAGTGCATTTTTCTGACTTGTTTTGTGTTCCGATCTGTGTTTTATAACTTTATTTCGAATTAGAAGTCGTATTTTTGAAGATTCATGGACTTTGAATTTCTCCGAGTGCTAGCCGGATCATTAGCATACGATGAATAGATTTTTGCTTATTATTTCATGGATTTACTGTGCAAATGACTTCTGATTTATGCTTTAGACTCTTTATTACTTACTTTAAGTCCATGGTTAAAAGCATAGTGATTGATTGAATATTTAATTTAATATTTGCACTTAAACTTTTTGAGTGACGTTAGGCTTAATGTGGCCGCTATTTGTTTACCTTTGAAGGCTTCGTGTTTTGCACTTCCTACTTAAGACATTTAGCCAATTGATAAAAACTTGATCTGAGTTTATGAATATTACCAGGTATAACCAAGGAGGTTAGAATAGAAGGAGGGAAGGTTCAATTCATACTGTGAAGCTTGGCGGCCACGTTACTGTTATCGCTGTGACTTGTACAAAGTGGTCTGCTAATTGCAACATTTTTTCTTTTCTTTTTGAAGCATGCCAGTTTGTGTTGCATATGGATGCACAAATAGATTTTCGAAAAAGATTCCTGGGATTACTTTTCACTCGTAAGTATTGATTTTCGTTTTCTATGTAATTTGATAAATATATTAAAAATATCACAATGCCATGTTGTATTCTTTCCAGATGTGAAAAAAAGTACTTAATCAAACTATGTTAAATACATTTTAATGTTTCTGTTTATAGCTGATATCCTCGTTCCTTAACATACAATGATATATGCTAGGATTTAAACTGTATAATGAACGTTTTAGGTAATTCGTTTTATAATTTTCTTTAAAAGTAAGAAATCAATTGTTACTATTTTTATGAATTGTAAATGTGTTAAATAAAGTAATGCTTTTATTTATGTATTAATTATTATTCATTTTTAAGTTTTGTGAACTGTTAGGAATATAATTTGTAGATTTGATCAAGATAAACTAACTGTTTTGTTGTTAAAGCATTTTTGCATAAATTTAAAAATTTGTGAGAAGTATAGCGATAAAAGTAAAATATTTTCACAACTGAACATGTGGAAAGATGTATCCAAACATTTTATATAGGTATATTTCTGTAATTCAGCTTAATTCAAGGAAATTTCTTTGAGATTGAAATATAAAACGAGCATAAATTGAAATCATTGACTTCACATAAATCTGTTTTATTTTATTAATATTGATTTTCATGTTGTTATAAGGTTGTTGGTTGTGAAAAGAATCTATTTAAATCTTTCATTTAAAAAAATGCAACATGTGACTATGTTTTTAGATAATTATCTGCTATTAATTTCAAGTTAAAATTATTTTAAATGATTCTTTAACAAATTATAATATTGTGAGTAAATCAGAAATATCACTTGTTAAAGGTGTTGGTATATTTAATTATGGCAAAGCACACGAGGGCTATCTGTCCAAGGGGAGGGATGCCTTCATGGAGGACTTTCTAAGGGAAACTGGCTCGTATACACGTTACACATGGAAAAAACCACGAAAACGCCCATGCAGCCAGCCCGTTCGCGGGATTCGGACCGAACTACCAGTGTTCTGCGACTTTACCGCTCGGCCGCTGGTGGGCCTCGCTTGTTAAAGGAAAAATTTCAAAGTACACCCAGCAGGTTGCTAATAAAACCTAAACAAATTCTTGAAATATACAGAAACATCATTTTTAAAGGCTTTAATGTTATGCACTTGCATTTAGATTTCGAACTATTTCTTAATGATTTTCTGTACGTAGTTAATTACGGATATCATCTTTATAACTTTAAACCAAAAAACTAACAATAGCGAAGGGTTTCATTATAAATTTAACATATTTTTACTGGAAAATACACGCACGGAACAGCTTAAAAACACGTACGTTTCACTGCCGTAATGCAATGTTTTGAAGTTAGAAACATGGACGCCGCTTGTTCGGTGGAGTTTCATTCCCCGACAGTGGAGGAAACTGCGAACCCTCCCTCCTTCTATTCTAACCTCCTTGGGAATAACTGACCGATCTTTTGGTGCATTATCGAGTGTGATGTTTGGCCCGTTGGTCGATTTATTTATTTTGCGCAGAACATTTATATTTTAAATTTTTTTTTTTCTGCTGTTTTGTGAATTTTAAAAGATTGCAAACTTGAATTTTGTGTGATACAAACCATTTTTGTGATTTTATTGTTTTTAAATATATTTACTTTGTATTTTAGATTTATAAATATGTTTTAACTCTGAATATTTTATATACAGCCCTGTCGCAGTATTGTAATCTTGATTTTTATTTATTTTGTTATAATGAGTCAACTGAAATATGATGTTGAAAAAGAATTTACAGGTGTTGATAGTGAAATATTAGATAGTTCTGATATAACGAAAGAAAAGATGGATTGTGATAATGAAAAATTAAATGATGATGAGAAACTGGGAAGCGTCCTTTCTGCTGTTAGGGCTCTCTATGAATTTGTTGATAAATTAAAAGTTAGAAGGGTCTCAAGTGAGATTAATGAAGGATTGGCAGAGGGAATCGACAAAGTTGTTGAATTACTTGTTGCACAGAATTTAAGAAGTATTGAAGATAATTTTATACATTCGAAAACGGATCTTTTATGGGACATTAAGCAAGGCATTGATGATATTAAAAGTACTCTTCCGGAAAATCGACATAAACAGGAGAATAAAAAGAATAGATTTATGGATAATAAGAATTGGAAAGAAAATTAATTAGTTGTTAGATCAGCGATGCCTGGAATTGATTTCTATGATGAATTTAATTGTGAATGTAAAACCCGATGATATGGATGCAGAGATTATTAGTTTTGTTAAAAGAAACGGTGATTTAGTTATGAGATTTAAAGAAAGTAAACAAGTTGATATGGTTCAAAATGTTATTGATTCTAAAGAAAATTTAAAAGATAAGTTGTATACACAGAAAAAAAGATTTATACAGCCAAAACTTATTGTATATAATGTGTGCAACTATGTAGAAGATGATGAAATTGCTGATAAAATGAGGAGTGAGTGTGGTTGTTCCGGCGACTGTGTGCGTCCATTATTTAGGATAAAATGTAAAGAATCAAGAGAAGTTACTCATTGAGTTTTTCGTGTAGATCCCCAGTGTCAATCCTCAATTTTAGAGGATAACAGAGTTCGTGTTGGATGGAAGGCCTATGTAGCAAAACTTTATCCTAGGCCAAAGAGATGTTTACGTTGCTTCAAATTTGGACACACCACTAAACATTGTAAAAATGATGTTACTTGTATCAAGTGTTCAGAATCTCCTGTAGTTAAAAATTGTATTAAACAAAAGGAAATATGTGCTAACTGTAAGGATTCGAATTTGAAATATGGTACTCGTTTTGATGTGAATCATCATGTTTTGGCAAAGGATTGTGAACTTGCCTGAGATTAAACTTATTTCTGAACATTTGCGTATATTGGAATAGTATTGTTTTGGATTTTAATTAATTATAACTGCGATTGGGCTGTTTTTTCTGCGCTTGTCATTATTTTAACTGCTTTATCTGTTTTTATGGCATGTAATTTTATATTTGCAATTGTTTTATTTTTTATTATTCCCTTGGATATGAAAATATTAAATATTAATCTGAATCATTGTGCGGTGGCAGCTTGCCAGTTGGCCGCGGTTGAAAATATTTTAGATAAAAATTTTGATTTGATTACAGTGCAAGAGCCTTATTTTATAAATGATAAGATGCCATATTTAAATAAAGGGTGGAGAGCGGTATATGATGAGAAAGACAGATCAGCCATTATTGTCACAAATGATGAAAGTAAATTTATTGTCGATTGTAAAATGAATGAAATTATAGCTATTTCTTTAAGGATGGATCAATTTGTTTTAGGAATTGTGTCCGTTTATTTCTCCCCTGCAGAAAATTTACATTTACATTTAACAAGGTTGGAACAAGTTTTGGAAATGCATAAGTATTTTATTATTATTGGTGATTTTAATTATAAAAATTTTAACTGGGGGGCAAGAATAGTTGATAATCGGGGATTTTTAACTATGGATTTTATAATACAGAATGATATGATTTTATTTAATCAAATGGACTCTTTACCAACTTTTGTATCTGCTGTCGGGGATGGTTGGACAGATTTAGTCTTAGGTTCTTCCTCATTATCGACATTTAATACCGAACTGAAGATGGCTAACCTTTGGAATATGGTAACAGGTAGTTTGGCAACATTTTGGTAATGCGATAAAGGTTACTAGCTAGGACTTTAGCAGTGTACATGGATAAAGTCAAGAGTGTGCGCACTGCCATTTTTTTGCAATTCTGGGATTTTTTTTAAGTGAAAATAGGTCGACGTGTACATGGATGATACCGTGTATGTGCAATTCTTAAAAACGCGGCAAGCAGTGGGCGATTCTGCACTTTCTCCCAATTTCGCACCTAATCTTCGTCATGATTAAGCACTTTTGTTTCATAAAAGTTCTAGCATAAGCGTAATTCGGCTAGCAGATTGGTGGAAAAAAGTGTTGAGTAAAAAAAAAAAAAAAAAAAAAAAACATGCCTTTACTTCGTGAAAACAAAATGGCATACCCCCCCCCAAAAAAAAAAAGACTAGCAGGTTGCTGTAGCAGGGTTGGTCGCCAAAAAATCGCCAAGTTACCATAATCCGAAGATTAACCCTGAAGATTTATGAAGAGGAAAGTTTAAGCGATCACCGGTATGTCTCCTTTGAAATCTGTGATGTCCAGCCAATATATTATAAAAATATAGTGTTCACAAAGAATATTTATACACTGAATAAATTTTGCAGAAAACTAAGACCAAATATAGATCGGATGAGAAAAAGATTGGATGGAATTTATGATCCTGTTATCCTTGATGAATTTGAAAACTTAATAGTAAAGAATGCTAAGAAACATCTAATTTTACGTAAAAAGGAAAGTAGAGATGACATATTGGTGGAACGCTGATTTACAGAGATGTAAACGAAGAATAAAGGCTTTAAGAAAACATTATCAAGTTAGACAAATTGATGAAGACACCCGAAGAGAAAGAAAAATATTATATAAAAAGGAAATGGCTCTCTATCGAAATAAGATTAAAAAGACAAAATATGAATATAAGATGAAGCATTTTTTGGATAATAAAGACTACTATGATTGCTACTTTCGATTGGCAACACGTAAATCTAGACCTTCCCAAAATTTTTATCCCAAATATAAGGAAAGATGAGCAGAGTACTGATGAATTTTCTGATGTTATTAGAGATTATTTTATGAAAAACTTTGATTGTGGAAATCCTGAGGATGGTATTGTTAAAGATGAACTTTTAACATCTCCAAACTGTGGTGCTGATGATGTTTTATTTTCTATAGATGAGATTCGTTATGTTGTGGGAAAATTGAGAAATAAAAGTGCTCCTGGAATTGACTGTATACATGCTGTTATGGTTAAATGTTTATTTAAAAATTTTGAGAAATTTTTCGTTCTACTTTATAATAAATGTTTTAGTTTGCCTATTTTTCCGGGAGTGTGGAAGATCTCAGTAATATTCATTCCAAAGGGTGACCAGGCAGTTAGACCTATTTGTTTATTGAAATTCTTTGGAAAAGTTCTGGACAAATTGCTTACCAATAGGTTATATCATTTTTTCTTGGAGAATAATTTTATTTCAAATAGACAGTTCGGTTTTGTTTCGGGAAAGTCAACAAATGATGCACTTTATGATTTAACAAACACTATACAGTCAAAAGTCGTTAATTCGGACACCCATAATCCGGAATGATCTATAATCCGGACCTCAAAGCTAAAAACTTTCTGCGCATGCGCCGCGTTGGCACATGCGTTTTACGCGTGCGCGTAAGACCTTGACTACTGCGCATATGCGTGTGCGCAAGTGCAGAATACGTTTTCGCCTGCGCATTTAATGTATAACGGACGGTGTAAGCTAAAATTATCTAATTATCTATTTCAGTTAATGTTAATGATTGCGTTGTTCCTTAATCTTCGAATTGGATCCCGCTTATTATTTTTTGCAGACTGTAAGAGCAATTTTATAAAAGTAAACTTAAAATTTCGATTATGTCAAATAGAATTTCCGATGATGGAACTTCCAAAGGATCTACAAAACGAAAGTGTGTTTCGATGTCCAACAAACAAAAAGTGGAATTGCTGCAAAAAATGGATAAAGACATGAAGAATGTGACAGAGAGGTTAGTGAAAACGAAAAAATTTCGATTGACAAGTTAGTCGGTATTCTCGGCACAGCAATTAACGGGACTTGAACAGCGGAACTTTGTAATTGAACAAGAAATTATGTCTGTTTATAGAATTAAAGAGAAAGTATTATCACATAAAACGAAGCAACTTAAACAACTTACATTGAAAGAAATGTTTAATAAAGTAAACAAATAAATATTAAGCTTTTTTTTTTTTTTTTTTTTTTTTTTTTTTTTTTTTTTTTGTAAATTTTGATACCCTTTAGATCATAATTGTTTTTTATTTCATAAATTACGTTTTCATATTTTTAATTTTAGAATTTCTGCATGCCATCTTACGAGATTTAAACTGATGATCTATAATCCGGAAAAATCGATAATCTGGAATCGCCGAAGTCCCGACGAGTCCGGATTAACGACTTTTGACTGTAGTACAAAAAAAGGAAGATTTTCATGTGATAATTGTTTCTTTCGACGTTTCAAAGGCTTTTGATTCTGTTATATGGAATTCATTGCTCTCCACCCTTGAGAATTTTAAAATACCTAAAAATATTTTTGAAATTTTGTGTATTTATTTTAATAACAGAAAAGTTGTATTTTCTTATGATGCTGATTTTAAAATTTTTAAAAATGTGTATAAAGGATGCACTCAGGATTCGCCAAGTGCTCCGCTGTTCTGGAGCGCCGTAATTTTTAAGTTATTAAATGTTTCTCTTCCTGAATACGTAAATGTGATCTGCTATGCAGACGATATTTTATATGTAATATATGATGTATCTTTAGAAAAATTAGAACAGCGTTTTCAACTGGTGAGTGATATTCTAAAGAACTGGGCCGAGGATGAGAAGTTGATTTTTAATTTGCGGAAGACTTCATATATGTTTTTCCCTAACGCCGGCAAAAATACTAGACCACCCAGACTAAGATTTTGAAAAGAGTAGATCACATGAAATATTTAGGTGTAATTATAGATGATAAATTGAATTTCGAACTTCATTTTAAAGAAATTCAGAAGAAATCTGATGCAATTTTATTATTTTATAAAAGAAGTTTTCCAAAAAAAAAAAAAAAAATACTGATTACTAAAAGAAATATACTCAGAATGATTTATGATGCTGTTATCATACCTATAATAATGTATGGAATAGGTTAGTTGGGGCTCTAGGGCGGCGGAACTCCAAAGAATAAGGAATAAGTTATTAACAATTCAGCGGCCCTGGCTTCTGTCACTTCTAGGTGTTTTAAAACTACTCCATCCGAAATTCTCTGCATCTTGGCCGGCACATCGCCTCTTTCTATATTTTATAGGTATTATTACGATAAAATTTTATTATCTACTAATAAGATTGATTTTATTCATTATGAGAAATTTTTTGCTTGTTGTACTGCTTTTTATTGCCCTGCTAAAAGAGTTATTACTGATTATGAATTTCATTTTGTTGAATTTGGTGAAATTGACATTTTTACAGATGGTTCTGGAATCGATGGTAAGATAGGTTTTTCTTATGTTGTATATTACTTTGGCACTGAAATTTACAATCATAAAATTAAATTGGAAAATTTTAATTCAGTGTTCCAGGCAGAATTGACAGCTATTTTTTATGCTTTGAGATGGATAAAGGATAACTTATTTATACATTATAAAATATCAATTTATAGCGATTGTCTGTCTGGTCTCCAGGCCTTAAAAAATTACGAATGTAAAAACTCATTAATTGTTGATATTAAATGTCTCTTTCGCATCGAGAGACGACCAAATCTGTTTTCAACAAACATCGAAAACGCCCGTGTTTACGAATTTGTCTTGGAATAGTTTTCCTTTCCCCCTTTTGCGGTTTCATCCATTCATCCATTGTGCGCAGTTTCACCTTAGGGCCAGATTGCACCTGCGAACGTCAATAGCTTTCCGTATTTCTCCTTTATTTGCTTCAAATGAATGATTGACATGTCTTTTAACAACTCGCGAAACCAATGAGCCATACACTAACGTGGAGGGGAAAGAACTAGGTAGAAAATAAACGAGGCGTTCGGGCGGTTTGCCGTTGCCTGAATGAACGGGCGCTACGGGCGATTTCGATGCGAAAGAGTTATGAAGAAATCGCCAAAATTCATGTTGTGAAATTTAAATGGGTTAAGTCCCATGTTGGGGTTTCGGGTAACGAAAGGACCGATGTTTTGGCCAAAGAGGCAGTTTTGTGTTCCGGGGAGTGTTCCATTGCCCAACCATCCAGAAGAATTCTTGTAAATAAAATAAAACAATTTTATATTGATATGTGGAAAAAGGATTGGAATGAGTCTGATAGAAAAAAGGATTACAGTTATAATTTGATCCCTACATATAATAAATGTATTTCATGCTGCCTGGATCTTAATCAAATTATCACAGGACATGGACGCTTCCCGGAGTACCTAAAGAGATTCGGTCTACAAGAAAATGAGTTATGTTATAATTGTGGAGTTACGGGTTCAGTTAAACATTTTGTAAGTGAATGTGATTTAACTTATGATATAAGACAAAAGTTTGGACATATTAATACATTTACTGGAAAAAACACTGAATTTGAATTTGCTAGGGAATTAATGAATTTTATTAATAATAATAGTGTTAATGTCGGAATTTTGAGTTAACATGTGTTTAGTGTTTTTATGATAGAGCATGGTCTGTGTCTTGTGTTTTGTCCTTTTGTTTAGTTAGTTTCTAACCATTGATTCTATTTATTTTAATTATTATTGTGTCGTTAAAGTCCATTAGGTTATATCCTAATGGTCGTATTTTATTATGTGGTTTTTAACTTGGCACCCCCCTGGAAAAGTCATAAAATCAAATCGATTAGGTGGATGGGGGGCTGTGCCTCTTTCTGTACGCAAGCGCCGCTTCCGATAGTGAAGAAAGTGACAGAGAGGTTATTGGAAACGAAAAAATTTCGATTAACAAGTCTTTTTTTTTTAATTGCTCTTTATATCATAAATTACGGTTTCATATTTTTAAATGTATAATTTCTGCATGCCATCTTACCAGATTTAAATTTATGATCTATAATTCGGAAAAAACCCGTAATCCGGAATCGCCGAAGCCCCGACGAGTCCGGATTACGGACTTTGTATTATATACTGTTTCTCCCGAGACTGGATTTCTCTGCTAAGAGTGCAGATTTTTTGCTGTAATTCATGTTTATGTTGAACTTTAGAAAAATTCTATGTCGCATTAATGAATGTGTCCTGTAAATTTTGTGTTTCTGTGTTACTTCGTTCTCAAATTAGACACAAAAAATATGCTGTTCCTTAACCCAATGTTGCGTACAAATAATCTAGAGAAGTAAACGAAAATGTTTCTATTATTTCTACTTAAAATAACCTTAGTAATAATTTTAAAAAATTAAATTTATTCAAATTTCGTTTTAAATAATGGCTACAGTGGACAGCACGCCTATACGTACATGCATACAAATCTCTTCCCAACGATTTACGGTCATTGCATTTCAAATCATTTCTTGCCTTGTTTGCAGTCATCGTTACCATCTTCCAAGTGGTAAATCTACAACTGACCTGTACATACAGATCCCCCCAAATACCTTCATTTCGTCGATTGTGATCGAATTCATTTTGCTACGATTTTATAACCTGTACCTATTGGATTCAAATGTCAAATGTTCTAGAAATTTCTTGCCAAACATAAACATTTCTAGTGGTGTTTGGGCTTGACAAGCAGTCCATTTGGGTTTCAATTCACTCTTTTCGGTAGATCTTTATCTACCCACTCCACAATTTTCTCAAACTGACATTTAAAATAAAATGTCTAAAATGACTAATTATGAATAAAAAAATGGCATTATAAGAAAACATAAGCAGTACAATGTTTACTATGAGAAATGGTACTAACTTGGAAACAGAAGTAGCAGCCATTTTCCAAATAGCCATGCGTTACTTGGTGATGCTATACAGCCACCTAGAATTGACAGTTGAAAGTTCTAATAATATAGAATGAATAAACACAGGAATGGAATCTGTTAAGGCATCTACAGAAGAATAAACAAATTTAAACATTTGTCTGCTAGAGTGGACATGATGCAACAAAGGGTTAACTTTAAGTGTGTTTAACTTTAAGTAAGTAAGTTAAGTGTCTTTAACTTTAAGTAACTTTACGTATATTTTATACACAGTTTTCATATATGAAATACCTTCTGTTTACCCACAGTGACATCAATGAGTAGAGCTGCATCAACCACAGTGCCATCAGTTAGTTACACACAGTACCATCCATGAGTTAGAACTGCATCAAGACAAAGCAAGCGGCCGCACATCATAATTCATTGTTAATTTCCTAGAAAAAATGGAAAAGAAAACTGTATCAAGGCCATAACTTTTAGGTTTTCCAAAAGCGAATTGTCCAACCCTCCTTGGACTTTGAAAAGCTGTTCAAGAGGAATGGGATAAAATACCTCTTTTAATACTAAAAAATCTGATGTGTACACCACATGACTTCCCTGTACGGAATATTGAATTATACGCATTTTTTCTTGCATTTCATTTAAACTTATTGGATTGAATTAAATCTACTTCGGCGACAACACATAAACCACAATAGAATAAATGCATTCTTTAAAATTCACTCTAGTATTTGTTTACCATAGCGACACTCTGGAGCTAGGTTCACGTAATATTTCGTTCATATTACAACTCAGAATGCACAAAATTGATATCATTTAAAGAATTATCGAATCGTTGCCACGTGTTCTATTCAAATACTATAATAAAGCTAGAACGATGTATAAAAGAAATTAAACGCACAAAACAAAGAAGAAACAGTTTTTCACAGACGATTGAGTATTTCACATTCAATTAATTCAGCTGTCACTTCGCGACAAGGCAAAAATACATAAAAACTCAAAATATCTGCATTAAAAATTACGAAGTAAATCTTAAACACTTATTTCCTCGAAAAAATTCCAGAAAGGATTAAGCATGATTTAATTCGCAATAATAAATGAAGGCGTTATCTTTGTTGTTGCGAAGCTAAGTTTCTCTAGATTGGCAACAAATCCACTATCCTGCTGTTTCAAATGTATACAAGCAATAGCCGCCATCAAAAAAATTATTAGGCTTAGCGGCACTTAACCCTTTGACGCGCGGTGGTCGCGTCCCGAAACCATCAATTTTCGAATTTTTTTCTCCTCTTCCTTCCGAAATTTTTGAGAGAAAATCAATGGATTACTGATCTTTTACCTCTAAATAACACAAAATGACTTCCGACTCATACATGTTTTATGTCTTAGTACTTCAAATCGGATGCCTTTTAAAATTCGTTTTCAATGAGACAAAATAACTTAATTTTATTTATATAAACAACTTTAAATTTCAAAAGTCATTCATAGCACATCATGATTTTTATCATAAACAATAAAAAATAGCAATAATTAAACTGCATATATAAAAAGAACCCTCTATATGTATGTCATTTGCTTTGCGGTTTCAGGGCGCGACCACTGCACCACTAGAGCATTGCGTCACAATGCTCTAGAGGCAAAGAATCTCTAGATTCTTAGAGATTCTTTGCTAGAGGCTCAGTGGTCGCCCTTGAAACCACTGCTCTTCACAATGGCGTTAGCTTACTTCTCAAATAGGAATGTTTATTTTTACCCGGATATAGATAAGGGGTTTTGAAATCAGAGTTATTTTATTAGTAAACAATGCATGCACCTGCCCAGTAAAAAGGTCTTTCTTTTCCAGAGACTTTTCTCTGACCTCAACACACTTGCTCCCCAAGCTAGTATTGTGACTTTATAAATTATTTCCTGTGGTTTAAATTTAATGTAAATATCCTTTGCTGTAATTAAAAATAGAAATCGCGTAAAGTTTTATTTAAATTAAAAATATTTTCTGAATATTTTGGGACGAAATACGAATAAAATAAGTATGAATGGGAAACGAATGATCCGTATCAAAGCCAAAAAGACCAAGCCCCTCCCCATTAACATAAAAAACCCACAGATTTCATGTGCCAGATGAAAAGAAACTAAATAACGCTGGACAAATACCAGTCAAATTTAAATCCAATCAGTGTACATTTTGTAGCACAGGGAAGAAACCTCGTAGAAGAAGATACATGTGGCGAAACGTGCAATGTGGGCATGCATGTACCAAAAAGACAAAACATGCTTTGAACAATGTCACAAAAAATATTTGTTCTTTGAAATTAAAAAAAAAACACCCAGTCTTTTTTTTTTCATCCTTATTGTACTGAGTTTTTTAATCTATGTAGCCAAAATGTAGTTATTATGTGGGTACTTTCACTGCTATAGAAAACTTACATAAATGTTTATTTTTTAATTTTTTCTGACGATTTACTTTGTTAAATAATGTAAAAAATATATATATTATGCAATTCCTACATGCATTTTGTTTTAAATTCGTAAATTTCGTCATTTATTGGAAACGCGCACGGAGAAAGGTAAGTTTTTTTTTTCCCACTGATCTCGGTAAGTTTCAAGTCCTAGACGCGAGGTGGTTTCACAGTGCGACCAAAGATTTCTAAGGAGATCCTTAGAGATTCTTTGGTGCGACCACCACCACAGAACAATGGGCAAGAGTAGATTTTTTTTAATTCATATATTATTTGTCTCTAGGATCATAATATTCAATTTCTAGAGTTTTTAGTTAAAAAAATTATAAAAATAATATCGCGCGCGTCAAGTATGTTAAACAACTTTAAAATTGTTGATAATTCTAAAAATATTGCATACAGATTTACTAAAGGCATAAAAACCTTAACCGGAAGATAAGAACAACATTATTCAATCATTTTTAAAGCAAATAATGTACAATTTACAAACATATAAGCGTAAAGAAACTGAGATCACTGAGCCGGGTAACAGAATGGATATATATATAAATATATTTATATACGTTTGGTGCGGCCGATTGCAACCAAAATACGAGGTGCACATCTACATTGTATAGCAGTTCTATATACAAAATTTCAACGTTCTGAGGCTACTCGTTTTTGAGTTATGCGAGATACGTACGTACAGACGCCACGAAAAATTCTCTTCAGAATTCATTTTAAAGCAGTTTTATAATTTTTTTTTGGAGGAAAAGACTCTTTTATTCTGTCCTTACGTACAGATGTCACGCAAAAAAACATCGTTAAATTGCATTCGATAGCGGTCAAAATGGATACTTCCGTTGAAATACGGTGCCTGAAACTTTTCGCGATTACAATACTTCCTTTTTACTTCGCACAAGGAAGTAAAAAGGCTTTATTGTCTTGGAAATTACGGTGTAGAAAGATAGTGAAGAATGAGTGCTATGAAATGAAACATTCCAAACACAAAAATTGCAGGTGAAATTTTTCTGTAAATGGCAATGGAAATCGTCTAAAGTACCAGTAGCTGTGCTGTCCGTTAGCTGGACTTTCTTCAGGTATTAAAACTGTACGGAAGAACAATTGTATTTATTCGATTACTCCTTGTTTAGTTCCCAAATACAAACTCATGTTTGATTATCGATAAAAAGGGCAATATCTTTTTACTTTTCCTCTTTAATACGTTTTTTTTTAGATGCGTAAACAGGAAATAATTTGAAACTTGTTTTTCAGTATAATTGGTGTTAACGCAAGTCAAGTTCCCTACTACTCAATCGACGCCAAAATGGCGAGTGGAGAATGGTAACCCTGCTGGATGGAAATGGCAATCACGCATTATTGGCGCTCACCTGTCCGGTGCAACGTGCACACACGCTCGCACAGGTGCTACGCCCGGGGCGACCAACCTCTCATTCCAAAGCTTCCCGCTTCGATTAACCCGAGGGGCGAAAGGGGAAACACGCACACATGCAATGGTAAAGAAAAAAAAAAAAAAAAAAAAAACACCCGTTTCGCCTGTTGAGGTCAGGAACAAGTGTTGTCTTTCCAAGGATGTCGGTGTTTGGCTCATGCCGAAGTTATATGGACTGCAATACACGTTTTCACTATTTATTTATTTATTTATTTTTTTTTTTTTCCTCTTCTCGAAAAGGATACGCTCAAAAAAAAAAAAAAAAAAAAAAAAAAAAAATCTGAAATGTTTCAGATTTTAAATTACGTCCAAAGGGGCGTTTTTTAACATTTTGTGTGTTACCTTTCTTTATTAAATATCATGTTCCTCGCACTTAAACCATAAGATCCAGTGCAACAGCAATATCGCAAAATAGTTTTAAAACGAGCCTATCTTTAGAATTTCCGATACAGAGACTCACGCGCTGGAGATAAAAATGTTTTTTCTGCACAACGTTGCCATTGCTCGCTTTGAAATCCTTGAGTTTGTTAATCAAAAATTCGTCAAAGTTTTAAAAAATAGGAAATCGATCATAAAACAAATTTCAAATTTCAAATTTGGTCTTCCACATGCTCATATTCGTTGGAGGATTACGTTATTCAAAATTCGATGACTCTATGTACCGTTGTTTTATCACAATACGAGAAATATACATACATTTATGCAGATTTTTCATTATTTAATTTCTTCAAATATAATGCAGGACTCTAACATTTTGTGGCAACAGTTTGAAAAGTGAACCGACATTTATGAGTCCGACGCAAAATGCCAAAACGAAACTAATAGTCCTTCGGGATTCAAATCCTTTTGGACTAAAAAAAAAACTGAAAGGTTTCAGATTTTAAATTGCTTCCAAAAGGGCGTTTTTTTTAACATTTTGCCTGTTACATTTATTTACTAAATATCACATTCTTCGCACTTAAACCATAAAATTCAGTTCAACTGCAATATCGCAAAATAGATTTAAGTTGAGCCTATCTTTAGAATTTCTGATATGCAGTCTCGCGCGCTGGAGATAATTTTTTTTTTTTTTTTTTTCTTTTTTTCTTCCCTGTACCACGTTGCCATGGCTCGAATCAATAGTTCGTTAAAAGTTTTACAAAATATGAAATCCACAATAAAAGAAATTTCAAATTTGGTCTTCTGCATGCCCATATTAGCAGTCATGGACCTTATAAGAAATAGACTAACCCAAATGTATTTTCTCCCTCGTCTAAGGCGTTCCCGGCTGTCACCTTGATCACATCCGGAGGAGTAGGGACGACTTGCAGAAATTTAACAGTGGTTGCCTATTGCAGCCTGTATAATTGTCAAGAAAAAGCTGGTTGTAGCGCCTCATTTCAGAAATTAGAATTTCTACATATTTTTATTTTTGAAATTGAGATTGATTTTTAAAAATTTAGCATATTTATCAAGCATAATTAACATTCCAAATAATTATAAAGCTATTGCATGCTTTCAGGGCTGGATATTTTTTTAGCATTTCCTATGCTGTAACGAAATTTGTAACTACTTCTTTTAGAAAATAATATTTTAAATCTGAACTAATAGAAAATTTCAAACAAGTAATTTTCTCTTGCAATTTTTATGCTTTCTATTGGTGTAAATAAGTAAAAAATACTAAAATATTTAAAAACGAATTTTTGAAAGTTTTGTTTAAAATTCTAAATTGTGCTGTTTTTTAAAATTATAGATGAGTATTATAGCACAATTTCTATAAAGGAATTTTATTTCAATTATATACATAGTGATAAGCACTTTTGACATCTTAATTATTATACATTTAATTCTAATATTAAAATTGTATTTAACAACCGTAATAATTAACTTTGCTTGCATTTTATAGTGATTATTTTTTAAATTTATTTTTAGTTCTGCATAAGATTTTTTTATTTATTTATTGTTACTTAATGTATTAGCTCAAAGGGTGGGTAGCCCAGAAAGGCTGTTAGTTTCGAAGCGGCATTTTGCACTGTTTTAATATAAATGTCCGTGTCCTTGTAAATTGTTGTTACCAAATATTATCACCCTGTATTATATTTAAGGAAATTAAATAATGATTAATCTGCATGAATACATGTATGTTTCTCGCACTGTGACAAAAACGACAGTATCTAGAGCCATCAAATTTAGAATAATGTAATCCTCCACCCGAACATGGGCATCTGGACGGCCGAATTTCGAATTTGTTTTATGATCGATTTCATGTTTTGTAAAACTTTAACGAATTTTTGATTAACAAACTCAACGAGTTCAGAGCGAGCACTATACGGAAAATAACAATTTTATCTCCAGTGCGGAAATTCTAAAGATATGCTGTTTTCAAATGTGTGAGGTTTACGGGCGAAGAACATGATATTCAAAAAATATAGGTAACACACAAAAAGTTTAAAAAAGTTTCCTTTTGGGCGTAATATAAAATCTGAGTGCTTCTAGATTTTATTTTACCTTTCCCCCCCCCTTCATTACACTCAGAAAATTTTATGCTCCGAATTTTATAAATTAGTAAAATAAATATTCCACTTTAATGTTAATAAGTTTATGATGATATAATCAAATAAATGATTGCTTTGTAATGTTATTATAGTTTCGAAAATCACTGCCTGAAAATGGTCATTAAATTTTTTAAAAAATTAACAGATCTTGTTTAATTTTACCTTATTTATTTCAAAGCATCGCGAACTATCAATCTTATTTAATTTTACTTTATTTTTAAGCAAAGTTAAGTTCATAAATTTTGTGCTTAGAGTTTTTACCGTTTTACCAAAATAAAGATGTCTGTACAAGAATTACGCGTGAAAAAAATGCGCGAAATGCAGTAAAAAGTGCTTTAATTAAATATATTAAATCTTATTTGGAAAAAACTGTGGCTTTTATAATCTCATCACTATACAAAGTATCACATTTAATAATTAAAAAGAGTTATGTGATACAAACGCCATAGGTTTCAGTGTTAAAGTAAACCAGATCGTCCCTACTCTTTCTTGCCGACATGTCGGTGACGCGCGCCCCGCCCACTGGGTTAGTCTATCTCTTATAAGGTCCATGTTCGCAGTAGGATTACGTCATTCAAAGTTCGATGGCTCTATGTACCGTTGTTTTATCACAATGCGAGAAATATACATACATTTATACAGATTTTTCATCATTTAATTTCTTCAAATATAATGCAGGACTCTACCATTCGGTGGCAACAGTTTGAAAAGTGAAACGGACACTTACAGTGAACCAACGCAAAATCGCAAAACGAAAACAATAGTCCTTCAGGGACAAAGCCCCTTTGGACTAAAAAAAAAAACATTTTCAGAGAAGATCTTTCTCCTCGATAGAAAGATCTTTAGTATAGAACTTTTTCCCCGAAATTTTTGGACCGTTACATTACTAGCCATCCACGCGTACTGACAACTATTGCCACTACTCGAAGCATAAAATCTCTAACTAATCTTCCACGCGACCTCTCAGATTGCCGGTCCTAGAGTGCTCCCATTAGACTTTATTTTATTTATCTTCAATTATTAATCTTCAATCTGTGACTGCTTAAAAAATCGAGACATTTAAAAACAATAAACCCACCTTTTTGGTGATTTAGATTTTTAACTTAAACTTCTTAATAATATTGTTACGGATTTTGTATTTATTTAGCTATTTTTAGTAGAACTTGTAATTAAAATTGTTTTATATTCCCGCGCAATGCAGCACGAGACATATTTGAAGAGAAGTCTACGCCGGAAAAATTAAAATACAGTAGCACGCGCATTTAACAGTTTAATAAATACGTATCTCATAATTGTACTCTTTTGGTATCCAGAAAAGTCGAGAAAATACCAGAATGTTTTCGTGCATGATTAAAAAGCTTATAAAAGCCGGCGGAAAACATCTCAGTTGTTACGATATTGTGCAAATATCTCTGAGGAAATTTCAGCATTTTGTTTTATTTCTTGGAGTAATAATAAATTTCATTAACTTTTTATAGATTTGTGCATTCAATCCATTACGAGCCCATACGCACGCAACGAATATCTTAAGTGAATATTATTTAGTATACGACTATTTAATACTAATTAAGAGCATTTGCAAGAACAATGCAATTAACAATGCTTTTAAAATCCACATATTCCGCATTACCCGAAGCATTATTATAATTAAAAGGACACTTATTTGTAATTAATTATAGAGGCATTTAGAATTATCATTTAGATATGGGGTAAATGAAATAAATTTTAAATTATGTCATTTTAATGTATTATTAAAAATTTAAATAATATTTAAATGACCATGAAATATCTTTATTCCTTTTAAACTACTTACTTTGTTTGCTCTCTGCATAAACCTGAAAGATAAATTATTTCAAATAAGATATTATGCTTTGTTGAATGGCAACATTCTCCAAAATGTCTATGCTTGAGGAAAGGTGGAGAAAAAACCAGAGATGTTATGTTTCCTGCAATGCTAAAAGCTTTCTGAAAGGTCTGGATGAAGCCTATCATACCATAGAGCAACGAATACTATGACATGCTTTTCAATTAGTTGTGACCAAATATTATCACCCTCTACTATATTTAATGAAATTAAATAATGAAGAATCTGGATGAATATTGTTACGAAATGTACAGGCGCGGTAAAATGGCTTCCCCGCAAAGCAGTTTTAGGTTTGCCATAAAATGGAAAAAAGGAAGGCATGGTTGCCATATCTGGCGAGAAATCGCCCATTTGGCGATATTTGGCGATAAAATTGGAAATATGCCATTGACGGATAGAGAACCTTCTGGAACGAATTTTTACCGGTTTAGACCAGAATGTTTTCGAATACAAGCCGAAAGCTGTATAAACCCTGCTGGTCCGCAGTCAGTGAATGTGTGTGCCTCGTCTAGAGTGCGAGTTAGTATCGAGTTGGTGTCTCATCTAGCGAGTCAATCGCTGCGGAGTCGATCGAGCTGACAGCCGGCCAGCGAGTGCACCGAAAGAGTCTCGTAGTGTATCGCGGTTGGTGCATCGTCGAGAGAGCGTGTTGAGCTCCGGGAACGACTGAACCGAAGAGTCGGGAGCCGTGCTCTGTGTGTCGTCGAGTGCATCGCGAGTTGTAGCGTGGAGAGTCTCGAGAGTACGTGGAGTTCCGAGAACGACCCAGCAGAGTCGGGAGCTGTACTCGGGTGCTTTGCCGTGAAGCTGTCTCCGCCGTGATAGCTTGATAACCTGGAGGCTGTGTCGCTGATCGTGTCAGCGTGTTTATAGTAGTTCATCGACGACTGTAAAAACGTGTTTTGGAGCTGTCCTGACGACACTGGCCAATAAAGTGTGTTTTGATACTTCACCAAGTAGTACAAGTACTTATTCACTCCAAATCCACACGAACCCCGTACGAACGTGAAGAAAAGAAAATAACGTAACAATATATATATATATATATATATATATATAATGTTGTATGATCTTAAATCCATTTAGTGCGAATACAAGTTATTATTACTTGCGCAATTGCTGCAAAGTTAGTTAATAATAATTTATTTCCTAAACAATATTGATTAATTGATTATATTATGTCCTAAGTTTAATTAAAGTAGAATTATTTTAAAAGAGTGAATCCATACTGGTAAGTTATGTTTTTACAAAGTTTGCATTATTTATCTTATTTTGTAATCTTCTATGTTTATTTCAACTTTACTTCGGGGGACGGTTACTCGGGTTAATTAGGTTTTCTCTACAGTAATTGCTTTTTGCTCCAAATTGAATTGACTAAAATGCTTCATAAGAATAAGTTCTTTGAGTATCAGCATTGGTTCATAATCCCTTCTATTCGCGGAAATATTTGGCCTGACTAGAATTGCCGGTTTGGCTTTAACTTATAACTCGAGTAAAGACGAAACACTTTCGTATTTACGTATTTTTTATCAATTATTGTTCATTGAACGGGAGTTGGTTTGTTCCCCTTGAAAAGTCAACTAATTTCCGATCAATGACAATAATTACATGTTTTAATTTTTCCTTTTACAATTGAAATATTATTCTTCGTGATGATTTAACTCCAGTCCCCGTTAAAACATTATTAACATTTTGCTTTCAAATTACTTCAAAACAACTTTCAAAATATAACTTACCAGTGTGGATGCACACTTTTAAAATAATTCTACTTTAATTAAACTTAGGAGATAATATAATCAATTAATCAATACTGCTTAGGAAATAAATTATTATATATATATATATATATATATATGCTTCTCGCGCTGTCGAAAAACAACGGATCCAAGAGCCATCCAATTTTGAATAACGCAGTGCTTCTCCTCAACATGGGCTCTTAGATGCTCGACTTCTAATTTAGAATTGGCTTTATTATCTGTTTCATATTTGTACAACTGTAACGAATTTTTTATTTAAAAACTGAACGACTTCAAAGGGAACAGTGGCAACACTGTACGGAATTTTTAAAAAATTATCCTCTGAGCGAGTGTCTGCCAATCAGAAATTCTGCAGATATACTGTTTTTAAATATTTGTGATTTTGCGGTTGAATCGAATTTTATGTTAGCCATATTGAGATAATTATTATTATGAATGTTTCTCGTACTGTGAAAAACAACGGTACCTACTGCTATCCAAATTTGAATAACGTAATCTTCCATAGAATATGGGCATGTGGAAGCCCCAATTTGAATTTGAAATTTGTTTTATTATCGATTTCATATTTTGTAACACTTCAACGAATTTTTGGTTAACAAACTAAACGATTTCATAGCAAGCAATCGCAACACTGTACGGACGGGGAGGGACATTTTTATCTCCAGCGCGTGAGACTGTGTATCGGAAATTCTAAAGATATGCTCATTTAAAAATTATTTTGCGACATTGCTGTTGAACTGAATTTTATGGTTTAAGTGCAAAGAACAGGATATTTAATAAATAAATGTAACACACAAAATGTTTAAAAAAAAAACTCTACTTTGGACGTAATTTAAAATCTGAAACCCTTCAGATTTTTTTTTATGACATTAAACTTGTAAACTAAATTAAGAACTATAACACAAATCTTTTCTGCTGAAAAACTGGCCTTAAAAATGCTTTATCGCCGCGTTGTTTTTGTTGACAAAATTGTATTTTTAAGGAGGAAAATGATACTGCTATTCAAGAAATTTTTTTATCATAAGCAAATAACAAATTCTTTATTATGATTAGTGATAGCAACGTCATAATATATAATAATTAAAAGATAAGTTTTAGCAAACGAAAATTTCATATTTCGTGTGGAAGCCCTACATTCTCTTTGAATTCTAAAGTAGATAGAAATAGTGAGACCTTGTTGTTTTCTCATGATGCAAAATTTTGTTTGCTTTATCGAATGCTAGTAAGCCTCTCAAATCTCAAACGCGGGATTTCTGAAACAGAGGAGAACTCCCCACAGGAAGGAGTTTCTTATTCAGATTTCTTATTCAAGTTTTAGTATTAACCAACATTTTCTGTATTTTTTGTTGTTTAATTTCTAAAACAAGTGGTATGGCATATCTAATTATGGCAAAGCACACTAGGGCTATCTGCCTAAGGGAAGGGATGACTTCGTGGAGGACTTTCAAAGGGAAACTGGCTCGTATGCACGTTACACATGGGGAAAATCACGAAAACACCCTTGCAGCCAGCCCGTTCGCGGGATTCGAACCTCGGACCGAACTACCATTGTTCAGCGACTTTACCGCTCGGCCGCTGGTGGGCAATTTCTAAAACAAGAGAGAAGGAAAAAAAAATATCTGAATCCAAATAAAAGTACATATGCACTTTTCAGGTTTTGGAAAGGTTAATTTAGTTTATCTGATTATAGCAAACAACTCAAGGGCCATAATCAGAGAGAGAACTACCTAAGGAGATTTGCCTACGTGAAGAACTTTCTAAAGGCCAGTTTACACTTCGCCGAGTGACTTTTAGCGAGACCCTCGTCCGAGCGTCTCGAACCGAGTGAATGGACCTGTAATCTGATAGATTTACACCAATCAGAGCCGACTGACGCCTCGATTCAATTTGTTTGCAAAATGGATACCGACGTGCAAGTTGTTGTGCTTGAAGTTTGTGAAGTGATTTCTAACGAATTAATTTCTGGGGGGGGGGAAGAAAAAAAGGAAATCAGAACGTGACTGAGTAGCTCGCCGTGATGGTTTGGTTTGGCTTGGTTTGGTTTATTAGATTACGGCAAAGCACTCGAGAGTTATCTGCCTTAAAGGAGAGATGCCTTCGTGGAGGACTTTTTAAGGTAAACCGGCTCGTATACACGTTACACATGGGGAAAACCACGAAAACACCCATGCAGCCAGCCCGTTCGAAAGCATTAAATGAACAGGAAGCATTAAATGAACTTCCTGGAAATGAACTTCCAGGAAGCATTAAATGAACTTCGGGGCGAGGATATCCAAAGTTACAAAACCGTCATCAGAATGGGTGAAGGATAATTTGGAACTTTTTTGGAAATGGTCACTCCACTTATTCAGGGGGAAGAAAACGTTCTTTCGAGATGCTGTGCTATCAAAGTTAAAATCGGATAGCACCCGGAATATTTATTTAGAGTGCCAAAATGCACAATCAGCATATTTATTCCAGAATTGTTTGAGGCCATTTTCTGTGTATGAGGTTGAGCGAAATTATTAATCTTTTGCTTGAACTCTCCAGCACTTTTGAATTTTAACATGTCAGTAATAGAATCATACGCCGTCTGTCGGCGACTTTTATTTTAACACTTCCGACTGATAGTTCGTAAATAAAATCTAATTTGTTATTCAAATAAAAAGGAAAGTCGGTGCTACTTTGGTAGACGGTTGCACGGATTTTGGCGATTTTTCTTTTGGCGAGTAATACGACTTATGGTAAACCCATTGCTGGACAAGTTATTTATGGTAACCGATACTTTGTTGACATTATATCTAAAAAATAATGCGTTTTATTATGCATAAATTCAGTGTTTTAAATATTATTTATGGCTTCTAAATATTAAAAATCAATTTAATTTTGCATTTTTATTTGAAATAAAAATTTTATTGTTTATGATATTTTATGAAATTTTATTTTGTGGATGATGTAATCAATGACGTCACCTTATTTTAAAAGTAAATAATTTTAATATCTATAAATTTAATCTAATGTTTTAAACATTATTTATGGCAGTTAAATATTAAAAATCAATTTAATTTTGCATTTTTTAAAAATGATTTTATTATGAATGATTATTTAAATAATTTTAATTCTATGCGGGATGTAATCAGCTCCTTGATTGGTTACTGAATATTTGTGCATTACCGCGCCATTTTAAAATTTTATTATTCATCTCTTCGAATTCTATTGGAATAAAAAAATTGCCCTTTGAGACCTTATTTTGGCCAACCTGTCTTTCCTAATAAAAGATTTATTTATAAATTGTTAATAGCGTCAGTGGAAATTTATTTTAAATTTTTGGAGGATTGCTAATTGCTTCTTCAATGAAGTGCGAGAAATGTGGATCAGCTGATTCAATTATGATTCCGATTTTTTTGTGGTACTTATCAATAAACAACAGGTTAAATGACTCCAAAAATGTAAAAAACTCTTTTATTTTATAATTGTATACTTCAATTTTTGTTAAAAAAATTAATACACTATTTTCAAAAATTGCTGAGATAATTATTGTCACATATGTTTTAATGTTAATTATATTCTATATCACGTATTTTAAAAGTATTTGAATTTAATAATATTCTAATTCTTTTAAATGTTGGTATGATGGTTTTTAATTCGATATTCAATTTCAGTAATATTTTAATCTAATTAAACGTTGGCACAATGATTTTATAGCGGTGTTTTTATTCTCTTCTTTGCTATATGAAAGTAATAATAACCTTACTTTAGTATTTTATACTCATAGTAAATATATTTATTTACACTTGCCTGCCATCTTAAAAAACGACATTTTCAACAAAAAATTAATCCATTACTTTGAACGATATTTATTTTTTTTTTTTAAGTTTCGAATACTTTACTATGCGTAAAAACAGCGTTTTTCAAGATGGCTGACGATTGTAAAAATCGCGCCAACGTAAATCGCCAAAAATTCGTGCAACCGTCTACCAAAGTAGCACCGGAAAGTCTATTAAAAAAAATTCAAAATTTTAAATTATATTTTCGGATTATATTTCGGATATTATTAGATGTAACCGGCCATGAGTAAACACTAGTTTCTCGAAATTTATATCAACAAAATAAAATGTTTGCCCTTCATTTATTTATTTATTTTTTGATTGAAAACTGTATTTTACTGCGTAGTTGAATTATTTTATTGGGTAGCTGAGTAACATGGTTTATTATTATTATTATTATTATTATTTTCAGTAAAGAAAATCCAGAAATAAATATGCTTAAAATAAATATTTTGAATCCGATACCCTAATTTAATTTTCTTCTATGTTTTCCTATAATATCAAAAATCTAAATTCATTCTGATCAGTAGTTACATGTACGTGTAGGTGTCAGTAAACAATGGTCGTAATATTCAGGTAGTTGGAAATGTCCCATAATACAGGGTTATTCAAAAAGAAAGAGCATATTGCAAACATGTATTTCTTCCAAGCTACAAAAGATAGAAACATGATTCTAACGTTAATGGATAGAGAAAAGTGTACAATATAGTACGGGTAAAAGTTCCAATCACGGCCGCATTGGCGCTGTTGTTCGTTTTGGTATTATTTGTCGGTTGGTAGCAAAGAATCTCTAAGGAGAAGTAAAGGTTTCCCGGGGCAAATGTGGCTCCGTCAGACCGAAGAGACACATTATGTATATCCCTGAAGCTTACTTTAAAGGGGCAAACCATTCCAAAGCCATCCACCCTTCATACCTCACTGCGCATGTGCGAAATAACATCAGGAGGCAACAAAGCAACATCAAAGAATGCAGCATGCCGTCGGCCATGTTAGCAATCTTTTACCACGTTGTTCGAAAACGTTCTTTGTTGTTGTAGTCAGAGGTACTTGGTTTTAGCTATGTGAAATTCTTTTAAAGACTTTTTAAATGTAATGCTGTAAGTGAAATGGTTTTGGCTATTGGGTGAAAACTTTGCTCGTGGTTTTCACAATGGTCATTCCAAATAATTGGCTAAACGTTTTCATGGTAATTTGTTTTTAAAGTTGTTGTCGGATAATTATAATGTATTTCAGTGTTTTCAATTTATTTAGGGGTGCCTTAATTGTTTTTAAATATTTTTTTTCTGTTTCACTTAGTTATTGCAAATTTTGCTTTTAAAACTTCACTGTAAAATTTTAACTATGGATCCATAAAAATTTATTACGTTTTGTATGGCATGTGTTTCCCCCGCTCCTTTTTTAAGTTTACGGAAGAAAAGAATTATTAAGAAATTTATTTCATTTAAATTTTGTCTTCGCACGGCTTGCTGTTTAAATTGAAATAAAAATTGCACAGGATTTTTATAATTCGCCCCAAAATTCCAACTAACATCCTTTTGCTCATGAAACTCCAGAAATGTATGAAAATAAAACATTTTGAGTTATTTCAAAGTAAAAAATTTACTATCTCCTTGAACTGCGCTGTTTAAATTTCACCCTGCGCTGGTGTTTCACTGCATAGCCGTGGCTCTTCGGTACAGCGGCGCAGAGGCGAAACAGGTTTACATTGCGTCTATGGAAGCTTTCATTCTTCTCCTTAGAGATTCTTTGGTTGGTAGTCTGTAGTGAAATGGCGGCGAAACCACAGCAGAGGACTTTCTGTGTTCTACAATTGGCAAAACTAGAGTCCATTGTTGCAGTTTCGCCGTCAATTTAATAAGCAACCACCGCGTCACAAGCAAATTTAGGAGTGGCATCGAAAATTCGTAGAAGATGGTTGCATCTGCAAAGGTAAAAGCACGGTACGTCCACGCACATCGAATGAGAATGTCGAGCGTATTCGCACACTTTACGAAAGGAGCCCTAAGAAATCCACATCGCCAGCAAGCAAAGAACTTAAAATTCCTCAACCAACGGTATGGCGAGTTCTAAAACATCGTCTGCACATGAAGCCATACAAACTGCAGTTATTGAATGCATGTTTTACCGTGAAAGACCGAAATTGGAGAATGTCGACTTTCACCGGAGAATGTTAACATTCACTAAATACGTCGGTGAAAGATGGAATATTGCATTACATTCTTGTACATTCGGACCCTCTCCGGTATATGTCGACAATCACAGATATACTCTGGTAGTGGTAGTAGTAGTTGTAGTAGTAGTAGTAGTAACAGAGGACGTGGGCACCATCCCCCTACCATTACGGTTAATCGGTTCTGCCCACGTCCGCTCTTATCTAGAATTTATTAATAGATAAAAGGTTTTTACATTGCCATATAGTGCCATATAAAAAAAAATAAATTAAAAAAATAAAAATCTTAAAGTAGTACTTTAGAGTCCTTCATGAAGTGTATCTTTGTAAGTTTTTCTTTAAAATACTATATTTATAAATACTATATTAGATATACTCTGGTGTAGGTCGAAAAGAGAGGAGTATATGTACACGCTGTCATTGCAAAAAAAAGTGTTCCACATATAAATACAATTGTAAAAGCAAGGGCCTCTTGTGCAATTCAAAGTGTTATAATAGTTTAAGTTTGTGCAATAAATAAGATTTGAATCACATTATTTAGTAAGTTTTTAACTTCTAATATTTTCCTTTCTGATTTTGAATGTACTGTGTGCTTTAAGTTCTTATGTTCTTAAGTTCTTATTTTAAGTTTCAAGTGCGTGTTTTCGTGAATGAATTACAGAGAAGAAAATATAATATTCTTATATGTTCAACATTCACCATTAGTACATGGTGAATTTCTACATTGACCGGTCAGAAAGAGTATTTGGAAAATATTTCGGACATACACCAAGCGACTACGTGAATGTTGACATTCACAGGTGAAAGTCGACATTCTCCAGATTTCGGTGTTTCACCGTAACACATACATTGAATGCATACCATAATTGTAAACTTTTCTCTATCCATTAACGTTAGAATCATGTTTCTATCTCTTGTAGTTTGAAAGAAATAAATGTTTGAAATCTGCTCTTTCTTTTTGAATAACCCTGTACTTTACAAGATGCATATGCATTCAAAAATGCCATAGTTAGATTATCGCTGGGCATTGGGCATGACATCTCTGCGAACACTGCTCGGAATTTTTTGTTCAATGGCAAATTGTGAGCAATTACAAAGGTAACCCAGTCCATTAATCTACACAAGGCCGGATGTGGTGGTCTCTTTGTTATGGAGGCACCTAATAGGTGGACCACCATCGCCTTCTGCCCGGATAGATTTGTAACTGGTTCAAAGTAGAAACGGAATCGGTGACTCATTTCCCTTAACTCTTTCGCATCGAAGTCGCCCCAAGCGCCCGAGCATTCAGACATCGGCTGGACGCCTGAATAATTTCCAACCCAGTGCTTTCCCCCCATCACGTTACTGCATTACTCATTGCTTTCAGGTGTTGTTAAATCACATGTCAATCATTCTTTTGAAGCTACTAAAAGTAGCTTCCTTGTTTCCTTTGTTCCTTCCTTTCCTTTGTTTACCATCAGTGTTTAGCTTTTGATGCCCGAAGTTGCAATCCCATCCCAAGGGGGAACTTCACGCAGTGTCAAAGCGTCGAAGAAAGAAGTTCTGCTTTAAATGTATTTAATTAATTATGGCAAAGCACACTAGGGCTATCTGCCTAAGGGGAGGGATGCATTCGTGGAGGGCTTGCTAAGGAAAACTGCCTCGTATACACGTTACACATGGGGAAAACACCCATGCAGCCAACCCGTTCACGGGATTCAAACCTCGGACCGAACTACAAGTGTTCAGTGACTTTACCGATCGGCCGCTGCTGGGCCTCTTAATTACCAGCGCCCATTTATGCATCATGCTGCTTTTTATAGACACTGTAATAGCTTGTAACATAATAAAATGTTAAAATCAGAACACAATTAAGGTCTCTTAAATTATTCAGTTACCTATTTTATATTTAAAATTATACGAAATTTATATAATTATACAAAATTTGGCTTTTATAACTGCAGTGGCATTGTTCCATTAATATAATTTTGTATTAATATTTTCATAATAAAACAAAACTTATTTAATTTCAATTAAAGATTAAAAATTATTTTTTAAGCAAATTATACCATGGCTTGTGGGTCCCCAAGAACAGTCATGGGAAATGAAGCAACCATTCAGTGTTCTTTATTATCCACAGGGGGGGTTTCGCCTCTGCCGAAGGCTCATTGTTGCCCACTTTTGGTAATCTTTCATTTACATAGTGGCAAAGAAAATATTGAACCTAGAAATATCCTTACAACTTGACAAAGCTATCAGATGAAGAAGAGGAATGCCTTCGTGGAGGACTTTTATAGAGGTATAACATCTGAAAAGTCATCTGAGTCACTGTCACAAGATTCCGTTTCTTCTGAATCAGAATCAGAATCGCTGCTGCCAGTTTGAATTATTAATCCATCCACTATCTCTTCTAAAAGTTCGTCCTTGTCCCAATAATAATTTTCAAGTTTTTCTACGTGGTTGCAGTGCGCCTGCCATTCTTGAGAAGTGACTTCATCCAAAGCTTTTTGTGTTAAATTTTTCAAATTTTCCAAGCTTAAGTCCCCAGTCACATTCCTTTCCCTGATCAGTCTTTTAACTGATGACCAAACGTATTCAATTGCGTTTAGATCACAGTGGTAAGGAGGGAGACGTACAACATGATGCCCATTTTCCTTTATGATGTTGTCAATTTTATATATTACTTTTTTAGGACGATTGCATTCTATTAAGCTGAACGGTTCCGCTTTTCGCATTTTGGGATTGCAGCATATCGTCTTCTTCATCAGCCAATTTACAACTGTTTGCTTTGTAGCATATTTCGTGGGTGTCGGATCTTCAATTTTTGTGTGATACGGGGCATTATCCATGCATACCACACTTTGAGGTCGTAAATTTGGAAGAAGCTTTTCCTACACCCATTTTTCAAAATTTCCATAGTTCATTTGCCCATGGTAATCCCCGCTTTGAGCTGATGCTTTATGTATAAGTTGGGCACCTGGAATAAATCCTGCGGAAGAGCTAGCATGGACAACAATCAGTCTATTTTTGGAACTGACATTTATCTGTGCGCCGAAAACCGTATCATGCTACCAACATTTCTTAAAAGTTAAATTGCTGTCAATCCATGTTTCATCGATGTAAACGATGTGGCGTCCACTTGCTCTGAGTTTCCTCATTTCGCGTAAATAATTGTTCCTCCAAAATACAATGTGAGGTCTTTCGATAAGAATTTTTCTTTTGTTAACACATTTCTTGCAGCGAAAATTCATCGAACGCCAAACTTTGCACAATGAGTCTTTTTGCCACGGGAAGTCTATTTTTTGCCTCAAGACAGGCAATAATTTCCGCACAGATGGCACTTTCTTTTCTTTGATGTAAAAGTCTTGTATAGTCTGCCGCATAACGCATTTGTCAAAATCGTCAATTTCGCACTCATGATTAGCAGGGCTTTTACGTTTCTTTCCAGGCGTATTTAGAAGTTGATCTTCCCCCATTGTTGATACTTCGCGCTTAATTTTTTTAATTGTATACTCCAATACTCCAGTAGCTTGCGATGTTCTCTTCAAAACTTGAGGAAGAGGAACTACTAAAGAGTTCGCCGAAGCTTCAGAAGCGCAAAATTCTGCGATACTGTACACTATTTGACGTGCCTGAGACTTTAAACGTTGACCTTTCTTAAACTGGAAGGGCATTTTAAAAAATTGGCGATTAACAAAGCACTACGAAAATCAAGCTAAATAGAAGCAAATTTGAACAAATACCAGTACAGATATAACAACGAGAATAAAAATAGCTAATAGTAATAATATAAGGCTTAAGAAAAGATGCGTGCAGCTGGAATGAAACCAAGAAGACGAATGATAAACTCTTTTCCCTTCAGCCAACAGTCGCCAAAAACAAAATAACAATAAAGCAACCCTTGGTTCGTCCCTATTTGAAATATACTAGCCCTGTTGCTATAGCGACCGCCACCCGCATATTCACAAAGCCTACAGACAATTTCGCTACGGGCTGCTCTCATTGGAGGAAACATCTGCTTGGCGGTCATATTTGGAATGGCGAGTTATCGCCCTGTAGGCATGGTAATTAACGCCAAACAAACGGAAACAGCGTTTATTTCATTCAATAATTTTTTAGTTTATAAATGAAAGCTTAGAGGAATTGTGTGGAATATATCTTAAATAACCTAGTGATCGTATTAATAGTTTATTTGTATTTGAATTTAAACTTTTAAAAGTACGTAATTGTTTTACAAGAAAAGGTGTTTATATCGAGACAGCATATGCACTTTTTCGTTATTTCACTTAGGAAGAGTCTGTTGTGTAAATTTTCATAGCGCATTAATTTATACAAATAAAGGAATATTAAAAAATTAACCAAATGAAAACATTCAGTAAACATTTAAGGGTGTCGGATACCTATTCTTTTTACGAGTAAGTATAACTAAAATTATATTTTATTCCGTTATGCGCTATATCTATTGAAACGCTTTTCGGGATCTTGGATCGTAATCTTGCTTACTGGTACCTACTACAAAGAGTACAAACCAGTAAATAAAAAAAAATAAAAAAAAAAATTAACATTAACAAAAATAGAGAAAATAAAGGCGTTTAATTTTTAACACCGTACCCGAAGGCGAAAAGACAAATAATGACAAAGTCATTCAATAAAGTTAAAATAAAAATAAATCCGTATAGAGAAGAGTTTATGAAAGCTACGAGCGGGGATAGAGCCGGCAACCTAGAAGTCTGAGAATTTTTCTCGCGCTCGTTACCACTGGTCTGCGGTTTCTCCGGTGGGTTATGCTCACTTTTTGGTACACGACGCTCACATACAATTCGTAAAGGCGATGAACCAAAAGTCGCCAAGCACTAGATTCTGTAACCCTACCTCTTTTAACCAATCGGAGCAAACAGCAGAAGAAACGGTCTGTAGGCTTTGTGAATGAGCCCGCCACCCGCCAGACACCCTGACGGGAGGTGTTCTTACCGTAGACAGACGTAATGTAAACCAGTTTGTCTTCTGCGCCGCTAGAAAGAAGACTGACAATTTGCCAAGGGATTTGGCGACGGAGCCTGTTGGCGAGAATTTCCCCCTTTGTGATGTACCTGGCCAAGATTTTCCACCTCCGCCACGTGTACAGGAAATTGAGGAACACGGGTTAATAAGAATCGTTCTTTGACTTTTCGCCATAATTTAAACTCGAATTTTCGTGCTTTTTTGCTTTACTAGTTGAACTTGTATGTTATCCATATCGTAGTTTAATGTCTGATTTTATATCTGTCAATACGTAGGGGAAAAAAATGGAGTCGCTCAGCTTTAAACTCTTGATAAACGTGACCGTCGAACCTGTTCGAACTTCGACATCAGCTTCGAGCTTTGGCGCTTTTTGGCGACAGATATTTCACGCATGCGCAGTTGTGCCCCTTTTTGTTCGAAGGGAGCCACTCCTGCTGCTGCGAAGCTTTCCTTCTTAACAATAAATATTATTTGCTCTTACACACGTTAGACGAAACATGACCTTGCAATCAGCCTGTTTGCCGGGATTTGAGCCCCAGACCGAACTACCAGCGTGCAGTTATTTTACTGCTCGGTCGCTGATGGGCAGTTTTCGAGGGGGGAAATGATCCTCTAGCAATGGTGACAGGAGGCGAACAAATATTGAGAACCAGTGCTCTAACAAATCGAATAAGCGAACGCGTGGAACTTGTTAGAAAACAAGAATGCGAGTAATGAAAAGTAGAAATGAAATAATAAATTAATAATATTAAATAAAGATTAAACGAAGATGGATCCATTATTATATTGTTTTATTTTGCAGCATAACTCAAACTTTGGGCAAAATTGAGCAATGAAGTTTACAAAATAAATCAGTTCATGAAATTATTCAAAGGCTTATTTGTGCACAATGTTTCGGATAAAAACAATCTTAAACGTTAACAATAATGCCGAAAACGTAATAAAAAATAGCGCCAAATTGAGTTCGATAGAATGCGCATCCATCCGATTTGTTACGCTGAGCGCATGCAGATACGAAAAAATTTGGGCCATTTTTACGTTGCTGGAGGATAGGAAACAAATAACTTCTAGGATTAATAAAGAAAGCTTCGCCAAAGCAGGAGAGTCTCCGTCAGACCGAAAAGAGAAAAACATATGCGAAATTTACTTTACAGGGACTACATTTCAGCTTTTCTGAGGATGCGCAAAATAGTTATCGAGCCGGTGTCGAAGGTAGAACGTGACGTTTGTCGAGATTTCAAACATCTATAATACAATTCCCCCCCCCCCTCAGCCGTGTCGAAGTAAATCAAATCTTCATCCATGCAAGCAGATTGGAGAGGACATTGCACATTTTTCATGTTTCTTACTTCGACAAACCCAAGTTTTTTCATTTTAGTCAAAGCTTCGAGTTAATTTCTGACACTTCTATCGAGTTGATTTTCTCTAAATTTCACGCCTTTCAGTGTGTGTTCTAAAAATATAACCTTCCTACCCCCCACAATACATTTGATTTCGAATTCCTTCGATTTAGCCTCTCTAAATGGATCAGGCAAAAAAAAAAAAAAAAAAAAAAAAAAAAAAAAAACCTGAAATGTTTCAGATTTTAAATTACGTCCAAAGGGACGTTTCTTTAACATTTTGTGTGTTACCTTTATTTATTAAATATCACGTTCTTCGCATTTAAACCATAAAATTCAGTTCAAGAACAATATCTGAAAATAATTTTAAATTGAGCTTATCTTTAGAATTTCCGATACACAGTCTCGCGCGCTCGAGATAAATATGTTTTCTCTGTACAACGTTGCCATGGCTCGCTTTGAAATCCTTGAGTAAGTGAATCAAAAATTCGTTAAAGTTTTACAAAACAGGAAATGGATAATAAAACAAATTCCAAATTTGGACTTTCATATTCGCAGTAGGATTACGTCATTCAAAATTGGGTGGCTGATACCATACAGTTTTGAATCTGATGCGAAAAACCATACGACAACCTTGAATACTCATTTTCATTAAATACTCATTTTTTCCTGCATTTCGTTAAATTCGTTTCCTCGAATTTCATTAAAAATAGATTTCTCATTCAATTAAATTCAGTTCTCACTTCGTGGCGAGGGCTAAAAATTTAAACATATTGAAAAATAAAACACGAAATACAGTTAAAACAATAAAAGAAAATTTACAATTAAAATTAGAATTTCCATGCAAAAACAAGCAATTCGGCCGGTGCGCAAGAAGGCAGGATTTTTCGGCGCACAAAACTGAAAGTTTACTTTTGCTAACTTGGTAAATTTTTATTAAAAAAAAATTGAAGGTGCAGAAACTGAGTTACTTTAATATTTTGTTAAGTTTCAAATGTAAACAAATATGGCTGCTATGGTAAACAAATATGGCTGCTATGGTAAACAAATATGGCTGCTATGGTAAACAAAAATTAGGCTTAGCCGCACTTAAACAACTTTTAAATTGTTGATAATTCTACAAATATTGCATAAGATTAACTAAAAAGCATAAAAATCTTAACTTGAAGATAAGAACAATTCAATCATTTTTAAAGCAAAAAAATCCACAGTTTACCAATGTATAAGAATTTAAAAAAATTCAGCTCACCGAGCCAAATAACAGAGTTGGTGTATATATATATATATATATTTGGTGCGACCGATTGCAACCAAAAAGGGAGGCGCACAACTTCATGCTATAGCAGTCCTATATGCAAAATTTCAACGTTCTGAGGCTACTCATTTTCGAGTTATGCGAGTACATACTTACGTACAGATGTCACGAAAAAAACCTCTTTTAAATCCATGGCTAATCTTTGGAATATGGTAACAGGTAGTTTGGCGACATTTAGGTAAGGCGATAAAGGTTACTAGCTAGGACTTTAGCAGTGTACATGGATAAAGTCAAGAGTGTGCGCAATGCCATTTTTGTGCAATTCAGGGATTTTTTTTTAAGTGAAAATAGGTCGACGTGTACATGGATACCGTGTATGTGCAATTCTTAAAAACGCGGCAAACAGTTTGCGATTCTGCACTTTCTCCCAATTTCGCACCTAATCTTCGTCATGATTAAGCACTTTTGTTCCATAAAAGTTCTAGCATAAGCGTAATTCGCCTAGCATATTGTTGGAAACCAAGTTACCATAATACAAAGATTAACCGAATCCATTTTTAGTCAATTTTATAATCCGTTTTGGGTAAAGGAGTCCTTTATTCTGCTCTTACGTACAGACGTCACTCCAAAACATCGTTAAATTGCATTCGATAGCAGTCAAAATGGATATTTTCATTAAAATATCATACCCGGAACTTTTCGTGATTTCAATACTTCCTTTACTTCGTACAAGGAAGTAAGAAATTAAAAATCGCAACATTCTTGGTCATAAATGGCTAAGAATAAATTCGTGTGGTCCACCTATACAATAACTGCATTGAAATATTTACAAAGTTTCAAAGAACAATAAACATTATATATGACTTACATAAGAATGATTAACCTTTTAGTTCACTGAAATTTCTTTTCGATAATTTTAATTTAAGATAAATTAAGTATGATTACTTATTTTTAGACAGGTATTATGAAAAGTAATATGATGACTAAAATATACTCTCCTTTTTCTTTCTTACATTTTAACTATAGAATTCCTAAATCTTTCAATTTACACATATTGAAAAACTCCTGTCCTTTCTTAACAATAACTGTAATAACGCACATTGCAGTCGTTGAGCCATTAAAAATAAGTTACTTGATTTATGAATTGGAACAGAAAAATTGATTTACATAACGCAAATATTTAGCATTTGTGTATTAAGGAAAAAAATGGCGAGCAAGAAGAGAGAATAAGAATAAGAATAAGAAGAATAAGAAGGCGAGAGAATAAGAATGCGATTCTATGCGCATTCTTATTCTCTTGGTGACCAAGAATTAGTTTTAACGGGTTTAGAAGTTTAACTATTGCTGCTATCGGGCTGGGTTTTCGCGCTTACAAGACGACTTCTAGATGCGTGATTCGGATTAAATATTAATTTGCCCAGTTTTCGTAGAAATTCGAGCATTGAAATATTTAAATGATTGGCTTAATTTCGAAAATGATTTTTTAATTTTAGTTCAAATTTTAATTTAAAAAAAAATTCTGAAAGCTTTTATATTGTGTCCAAATTTTATATATATATTACCGTGAAAGACCGCAATTGGAGAATGTCGACTTTCACCGGAGAATATCAGCATTCACCAAATACGTGGGTGAAAGACCGAATATTTCACTACATTCTTGCGTATTCCGACCCTCACCGGTGTATGTCGACAATCACAGCTCTGGTGACTAAGTCGAAAAGAGAGGTCATAAAGTGCCATAATAGTTTAAGTTGTTGCAATAAATAAGATTTGAATCACATAATTTAGTAAGTTTTTTATGACTGTTATTTTATTTTCTCATTTAGAACATACTGTATCATTAAGTAAGTTTTTAACTTCTATTATTTTCCTTTCTCATTTTGAATGTATTGTGTGTTTTAGGTTCTCATGTTCTTAAGTCCTTATTTCAAGTCTCAAGTGCGTTTATTCGCGACTGAATGACGGAGAAGAAAATATAATATTGTTATATGTTTAACATTCACCATTAGTACATGGTGAATGTCGACATTGATCGGTGTAAGTCAGAAATGAGAATATTTGGAAAATATTTCGAACATACACCAAGAGACTATGTGAATGTTGACATTCACCGGTGAAAGTCGACATTCTCCATATTTCGGTGTTTCACCATAACATATGTTATATAACGTTTTGCGTGTTACCCGTAAATATCATGCTCTTCGCACTAAACCTCATGAAATTCAATTCAACAACAATATCACAAAATACTTAAAAATAGGAAAACAGCATATCTTTAGAATTTTCCGATACACAGTCTCGCGCGTTGGAGATAAAAATGCCCCCCACCTACATGTTGAGATTGCTCCCTTTGAAATCGTTGAGTCTGTTACTCAAAAATTCCTTAAAGTTTTACAAAATTTAAAATAGCTCATAAAACAAATTCAAAATTCGGGTTTCCTGGTGCTTATGTTCGGTTGGAGGATTACGTTATTCAAAATTGGATGGCTCTAAGTACTGTTATTTTCCTCACACAGCGAGAAACATTCATGCGTTCATACACATTCTTCAATATTTAATTTCTTTAAATATAATACAAGGCTCTAATACTTGGTGGCAACAATTTAAAAAGTGATTCGCCGTTTACAGTGAATCGAAGCAGAAAGCCAAAACGAAATTTCCAATTGCCTTCTAGACAAATTGCCCTTTTGGGGCGATAATATTTGGTGTCAAAAATTGGAAAAGTGAACCAATGCAGAAAGCGAAACGACGCAAAATGCACTTTTGAAATTAAGAGCCCTTTGGGGGTGGGGGGATAATACAATAAAAAAATCTGAAAGGTTTTCAGCTTTTAAATTACGTCCAAACGGGCGTTTTTTTAACATTTTGTGTGTTACATTTATTTATTAAATATCACGTTCTTCGCACTTAAACCATAAAATTCACTTCAGCCGCAAAATAGTTTTAAAATGAGATTATCTTTAGAATTTCCGATACAGAGACTCACGCCGCTGGAGATAAAAAAGTAGATAGAAAATGACAGTTCTGCCACAGGAGGGTCAGATGGTCAGGGGGCGTGGCCAATGACGTCACACAGAGGGCGGGGCCAAAGGCAACGTCATCACACTAGGAGGCGTGGTCACGAGTGGAGTTGAGTTGTTGGTAGACTGCTGGTTGAGTTGTAGACCTCCTGCTTTTCATTTAAAGTTAGTTTTTTAAAAATTGGCAACGGGAAATATTTTCTGCATCTTAATTTTGATGAAATGGCGATGCTGCCCTCTCTTGACAAAAAAAGTGAATTATATGTTTTAGAAATATATTTTTAAGTCTGGTGTTACATTATTCAACTCTGAAAACAATGTAAAAGAACCAAATATAAAAAAGACTTTTCTTTAATGATAATTCGTCATGTCATCAAAATGAAACTACAAGATTATTTGTTTTTATTAATCAATTTTATTCTGATACTTTTATCCTTTCTAGTTTTCCATGAAACTTTAACTTATTTCTTAGGTTTTCTGTTCATAATATTATATTCATTTACTGTCATATTTTTTTAATACTTAACGTTTCTAATTTGTAATATTTTATTTAATTTCCACATACTATTTTTTTTCATACCTTTCATAAATTTCAGCATACCCTGATTTTTAACTTATATATTATATTTCACAAACGTTCCCGCACATGCTGTTTATTTGTTACACTACTTAATTTTAGATGCAATTTCACACTTTTGTTAACGTTATAATGTTCAATATATTCTGAATTTTAACTTCATTTACTTTTTTTAAACCATTCTAGTATTCTATGCACACTTTAACTTAGTGGTTTGAAATTCTACTTAAAAAGAAACGTCTATTTTTCGTGATCTTAGTTCTTTTACTAAATTTTCTACAGAATTTCTAATTTCTTTCACATGTTCAATAATATCTTCCTTACATTACCGAATATTTTTTTTAAAAACTTAAGTCTATAACTCTTAATTGCTTTTTTTACGTTCACGATTTCCCTTCTGTGTTTATATTTCTTAATTCTAGTTTAACTTATTTATTATAATGTTTTTATTTCTGTCTCATCACTGGTAATTCCAACATTTTATCCCTTTTTATTCATTTTAACGATATGAATTGTTTTCATTTACTCCATATTCAAACATTTCCTTTCAATTTTTAAAATACTTGTTTTATTCTCCGATCATAATAGATCATCTACAGGTTTTACTCAGAAATTTCCATTCACAACTTTACAGTTTAATACCATTTATATCTAAATGCATTTCTTTCTCATATAGTTTTATGGTCTTCAAAGTTTCTAACGTCATGTTTAGTTTTAAATCCAGATTACCTTTAAGTGTGTTGATAATTTTCATTTCTAATTTTACAACCACGTTCAGAGTTTCATCCACACATACCAAAATATTTCTTACATTTTCTGATATTTAGTCTATGTCATATTTCAGTACTTCAAATGAATTTACACTGCTCACACTATTATTTTTTCATGTTTTAGAGACACTGACTATACTAATTTTACTATTTTTCCTGCACTAATTGCATCTATGTCAGCACTCATGATAAACTAGCAATTGTTTTGCATCGCATGCATAAAGAAATTCTTAATACCAACTTTTTCAATATCGTACTCAAATTACTGTTTTCCGGATGGGAATTACCAGTATTCTTTGGTTTTACTCTGTTACATCTTTTTAAATTTTAACATCTTACTTTTAATTCTAACATACACCTTTTGAACAGTTTTTTCTTTTAATGATAGCCTTACCTTATTTGTTCAAATTAATTCTTTAATTCACCTTCTTTACTACCTTTCAGTACCTTCATAATTCACTATGCAAACGCATTGTCTTTCACAGACCTTCTGTTTAATAATATTATAAGTTTCCTTAATTGACAAAAAGCGAATTATTTCTCAGTTCAAAATAGAACTACTATATTTTTGTACAAACATTACGTTTATCCATTCAAGCCACCCCTTAACCTGTAACTGACATAGCTATAGGAAAGGAGACTCTTATCATATGCTCTTTCGACTTTTGAGGTTTCTAGAACTTCTTTGACAAGTATATCAATACCATCAGAAAATATACTTAACACTTTTACCCAGTTTAAAGGCAACATACTGTCAGAACATGTGTTTGAAAAACGATAGTATTCTGTCATTCTAAATGCTTGGTCACTTAGTTAGTATGTAACATTTTCATCTGAAAAATTAAGTAGTCTATTTCAAATGATAGTGCAATGGGTGATCTGTCCAAGAGGCATGACTGAAAACCAGTAACTGAATGTAACGAAGTGAAAAATATGTACCTGCTTTTACTAGCTTATTTACACTAAATTATTACTAATGGAATTTAAATTTTAGTTTTAAATCCCGATTACCTTTAAGTGTGTTGATAATTTTCATTTCTAATTTTACAACCACGTTCAGAGTTTCATCCACACATACCAAAATATTTCTTACATTTTCTGATATTTAGTCTATGTCATATTTCAGTACTTCAAATGAATTTACACTGCTCACACTATTATTTTTTCATGTTTTAGAGACACTTTTTTCGTGGACGATAACACAAATCCGTGCTCTTTTTAACTCTTTGGCATCGAAATCGCCCGTAGCGCCCGTTCATTCAGGCAACGGCAAACCGCCCCAACGCCTCGTTTATTTTCTACCTAGTTCTTTCCCCTCCACGTTACTGTATGGCTCATTGGTTTCCGGAGCTGTTAAAAGACATGTCAATCATTCTTTTGAAGCAAATAAAGGAGAAATACGGAAAGCTATTGACGTTCGAAGGTGCAATCCGGCCCTAAGGTGAAACTGCGCACAATGGATGAATGGATGAAACCGCAAAAGGGGGAAAGGAAAACTATTCCAAGACAAATTCGTAAACACGGGCGTTTTCGATGTTTGTTGAAAACAGATTTGGTCGTCTCTCGATGCGAAAGAGAATCCTATTATTTGATCGTATCTATCCTCTGACTGTGCAGCGGAAACCAGCATGAGGCTGATAGATTGCACATAATCATTCTGTTCCAACTTGTTCACACCTTTGTACATCCTGGATAATGAATGAATTCCTAACTTTAAATTTATTTTGTTTCTATTTTGGTTAAGATATTTTAAATTTCTCATTTCTTCATCTTACAAACATAATTTACGTAATTTTCTTTTCTTCTCGCCGTTAAATTAAATGTACTAATTTTCACACCATATTTTTTATACCTAAACATAAGATTTTCTTTTTTTTTTTTCAACATTTTTAAGTTTTAAATTCTTTTCCTTTACGTTTAACTTGCAAAAGTAATAGATTTTATAAAAGTAATACGTTTTCACAATTTTAATTTTTTTTTTTTCTTTCTCTTTTTATTTAACAAAGTTTTTTTTTTTTTTTTTTTTTTTTCCCTTCAGTTTAATCTTTCCTTTCCATGTTTTACATTTTTCACTTTATTTGTTTTACAAACGCTGTACTTACTTTCATACGATTTTTTATTTATTTTTTACGAGCTCGGTCTTTTTTCCTATATTTTACTTCAAGAAGTAATTTTTAATTTTTCTTTTATATAAAAGAATTTTTTTTAATTCCTTGAAGAATTTTCTTCTCCCATGTCTTTTTTCTTTCTTTTATTTTCCTCTTAATGTTTTTCTTAATGTTTTAAATACTTATTGATGTTACACCTCCATTTCTCGAAGCGTAAAGTTACATATATATTTCTCTGTCTATGAAATTTAAGCTGGAACTTACACGCATATAATTTCCCTCTAGAGGCTTTCATGGATAATAATTTCTGCAAATTTAAACCAATAAGTACGATGTTCCTTCCATATAGCTTACTTAGCATATTATATTTCTTCTTATTTTTTTACGCTACTAATACTTAAGATATACAAAACTTTCTCTTCTAACGTATTATACTAACTTTTTGAAACACTATACTAAAACGTCGCGAATTCTCTTTTACACATCTCATTCTTGTTCAAAGGATTCACGAAATGTGTCAAAAAATGTAAATTTTTAACTTTCTATTTTCCATTTAGACATTTTGCCTTACATTTAACCTTTATCATGTTTCTAAAACATATCCCTGTTAATATTTCTGATTCTTTTTTTCCTAAAAATAAATACAGACTTATACGGAATTTTTAAAGGTCTACTGATTTTGAATTAAACCTTCTAATTCAGAAATAGTAAATTTTCACAACATAAAATCTACTTGAACTAATATATGGACATCTCTAGCCAGTTTAGTTCAAATACATACGAAACAATATGAAATTTCTTATTATTGTCTACCCAAGTTTAATACGTACCAACAGCATTTCATTTCTTATTATTTTACACTACAGACATTTACATGAATATATTCAGAACACTCCTTTTTATTGAGCAGTAGGTTTCAGATATATTACTAACACAGATTGACTTTTTGAAATATTTTATAAAAATATCTTTGATTTTCTTGTATACATTGTATTTAAATCACCGAACATACGTTAAATTTTGATTTCTGTTACGTGAAAACTTCACCCGGATTCTTAATGTGATCCCATCATTTACCGCAGACCTTCATAAACACTGCTATATTTGAACTTAACACAGCCTTATTTTTTTAACAAGCTACAGAATTTTTAACTACAGAGAAGAATATCCACATTGTAATGTAATATTTTAAATTCACTATAGAGCCATATTTGTGTAAAACATCTAAAACGAAAGGATGTCTGGACATGGAATTAATGTTCAGTCACGGTAGTGAAATTTTGTCATCTTTTTCTCTACTTAGAATATAAAAATTTCTCAGCTCGGAATATTTTTTTCAAAGAGTATGATTATTATTTTTACAAGTCTCAAAGCTCTTTAATATATTCCTTCTAAATAAAATCCTACATAACAGGGAATATTGAGATCAATTTCCAAATAATAATACAACGTAACTTCAATATATTCATTTTAACTGAAGATACGCATTTCAAACTGACATTACTTTACTTAAGCTCTTTAAGTACATCCGATATTTAATTTTTCACAGATATGAGAAACATTTTTGAATAAATACCATACAAAACATATAATATTGACATAAACTCCATAGTATGGTTAAACATTGGTAACTTAATGAACCTTTAATACATTTTAGTGTGAATTAATCTTAAAAAGAAAAATTCAAATGCAAGTATTCAAACAGAAATGCTTCACAAATTTACATATTAAGCAAACATTCAAGAGAATACCTATATATCTAGAGATATTATTTACACTAGTTGGTAATGTAATTTATTAGAATAGTCGCAGACGTATAGGAGAGGTATGCAATATCCATGAAAAATCTTCCTACCAAGACAAAGAGCAATAGTGAAATTTAACATATAAGAAGGGGAAAAAAGGTCTAAATATGGAAAACATGAACAAGGAATGAATATTTTTTCTGAAAATGTCCCGAATGGGATAAGTCAGGGGTAAGAACCTTAACCAGTTTCAGGAATAGGGCCTGAAAACTAATGAAGTATTTTTAATCATATTTTAGTCTATAATGCATTTATTTATACTAAAATATTCTGTTTGAAGATTATATTCTACACTTAGAAGGAATTTGATAAATCAGAAATATTACAACTCAAAAGAAAAAAAAAAAAAAAAAAAAGGTTAGAGCGAGAATGAAGTATACCGTAACCAATAAAAAATGTTTTTCTTCCTAAAAAAATTAAAGTGAAACTTTTTCCACCTAAAAAATCTAAATGAATTTTTTTCGACTTTTCAAAATCAGAGTGTAAAATTTCCCCCTTACATTTTGAATTTAACATAGGTTTTCCCATAGACAAAATAAAAATGGAGATTTTTCTCCCTAAAAAAATTAAAGTGAAAATTTTTCGACCTAAAAAAATCTAAATGAATTTTTTTCGACTTTTTAAAATTAAAGTGTAACTTTTCCCCTTTACATTTTAAAATGAACATGGGTTTTACCACAGACGAAATAACAGTGGCGATGTTTCGTCTTAAAAATTTAAAGTGAAATTTTTCCAACTCAGAAAAGCAAACTGCTTCATTTGAGCCCTAACGGAAACTGCAGTGAACATTTTTCGCCTTAGAAAAACAAACACATTCAGATATTATCATCAAGATATTCTACTTAGATATATTTTTCTGCTTTTCATGCCATTACATTTCCAATGAAATTTGATTCATTGCCAGATAGTTAAATGTTTTTTTTTTTTTTTTTTTTTTTTTTTTTTCGGATCCGAATGCATTTCGTGTCTCGCATATGCTCATTACAACCAAGTTAGAAGTTAAGTGAATACTTCCTGAAATACTGTACATTTCATTCCGGGAAGTATCTTCATTTTGAATCCTCTAATGTTTCTTTTTTCTTGCATTCCAAGTAAATTTTGTGCATAAAGTGTTCAGTTTCGATGGAAGTTATTTGAGGATGACTATGATGTTATCGTGCGTCCATAAGCCTTTTGAAAATTTTGAGTATTACCAATTTTTAACGTTACGGCCACTGCAAATCATTGGATTTTCAAATATTTTCTTACTTATCGTTTAGAATGCCTCGTAAAGTCTTGGGAACAAATTTTTATTAAATAGTTATATTATTTGATTTAATAACGTTTTGCACGTTTGGAAGATTTTAACTTCAATAACACTACCACACCGAATCAGAAATTAAGAAAAGAACTGGAAATTTTATCTTAGTACACTATGGGAATAGACTGTTAACCCAGCTCATACTGAATATTTGCTCGAAGTTACCAAGAATCACTGACTTGCATTGTCATAGATTTTTCTCATGAAGTCCATTTCTTTCTTAAAAGAAGTTTATATAGTAATTTCATTCGAAACATGTCTAAGAAAATATCTGACATTCATGAGAAGCATCAGCGCTTTGATTTAAATTAGTATTAAAATAAGAACCATCGTTTTGTAAATATGTTTTTCTTTGACTCAAAAGCTTCGAAATGAATAATTAATTGTACATAACTAATATATTGTATTGATGAACTAAAGTTATATTTTCACTTACATTTCAAGTGAACGTGTATATTGCATCTTTGAATAAAATCTCAAAGGCTGAAATGAGTGTTTCATTACCAAATTTGTACTTTCCGACTTCATTCTACTGAAACGAAAATATTCATAAGTTATTGGGAAGAAACATTTGTACATGTTGTACTTTTTGATTAATTTTTATACCACTTGATTATCTTTGAAAATTTGTTTCCTAGTCTAATTTTCGCTTTTTCAGTGCCTTTCGTATGTGACAAAAAACTCAGTTTACAACCTTTTCTTACTTAACACCTTACATACCAAAGTTCATATGAATGTTGAATACTGGGGACAAATCCCGCATTCTGTCATAATTGAGTAATACTCTGAACAATAAAACTTTAAGAAAACATCAGTTTCATTCACGTGAATAAAATAAATACATTTTCCAAAAACACATCCAAGAAATCTATCACAAGTATCAACCTAAATGATCTACAAATATATTTTTAAGTAATTAAATAACTCCTAAGCTGAAGATAAACCAAGAGAAAAAGTATCGAAAATTCCTTGGCATATATCAACAGCAAAGATAAATAGTTTCCAATAGCAAAGAGAAAACAGTTTCGAAGTGTTTAAAAAAGTACCGAAAGCACACTCTCTCAAAGCGTTTGCAAAAAGACATTAACATCACAAATTCATAAATTTTATGGAACATTACATTATTTAAAAATTTTCGTTCTGATACAGGAAAATACTCATTAAATTATTTAATGTGGGTATTCTGTACGTGTTTTTAAAGAAATAAATGTATACATTTTTAGGGAAATTTAGCATTCTGTTTTGGTAATAATACTGATAAGTTAGAAAATTGTTTTTGTGTTAAAAATTTTGTGTTAAAAAGAAACGCCTTTATTTGTTAAATATCACGTTCAGAAACGTTCATTTACAATTATTTGTTAAATATCACGTTCTTCGAACTTAAACCATAAACTTCAGTTTTCAGTTCAAGAGCAATATCGCAAAATAGTTTTAAATTGGGCATATCCTTTAGAATTTGCGATACAGAGTCTCGCCACGCTGGAGATAAATAGGTTTTTTTTTTTCTGTACAACTTTGCCATGGCTCGCTTTGAAATCCTTGAGTATGTTAATCAAAAATTAGTTAAAGTTTTACAAAATAGGAAATCGATCATAAAACAAATTCCAAATTTGGACTTCCAGATGCCCATATTCGCAGTAGGATTACGTCATTCGAAACTGGATGGCTCTAGATACCGTTGTTTTATCACAATGCGAGAAACATACGTACATTTATGCCGATTCTTCATTATTTAATTTCTTCAAATATAATGCAGAGCGATAATATCGGGCAGCAACAGTTTGAAAAGTGAAGCTATAAATAAAAAGAAAATGAAAGAATTTGAAAGATACAATTAAAATGATCATCACTCAGCCCCGATTTTTCCATAAGATTAAAATACAATTTTGCAGATGAAGTTCTTTTAGAAATCTTTAACAAAGTTTATTGAATTCTAGTAGTTCAAAATTCCATTTTCTTCACTTATCACACGGATACTAAGAATGATGGATTTTTGAATCAAAGATTTCATCGGACATTGTTAATAGTTCCACGATTTTAAATAATGAACAGACTGGATATCTGAATCAAAAGATAAATTTAAGTGATCAGTATAATCGCGCTGATAGGAAGACCTGCCAGAAGCAAAAGTCACATGATCCAGAAGGAATAATTTTCTACGTTAAGAAGGAATGATATTCTTTTTTTCCTTCTTTATTGGACTAAAGGGTATAAAATATAGTGTTACGAATTTTGTATTTAGTTAGATATTTTTAATGGAATGAGATACATTCTGATGACCTCATTGATCACGTGACTGATGTATACCTTTTATAAGCAAACAATGCAGATGATCAGTAGATCAGGTCTCAGAGATCACGTGACTTATGTACAGCTAATGCAAACAAGCAAGTTCATTCTTCCTCTTCTTCTCTTGCGGAATGTATCTCATTATAATTCAAATTGTTTTATTTTCCTGTGCAGTGCAGCACGAGGCGTATTTTAAGCGAAAGCCGTAAAATTAAAGATACAGGAGCACGTGCATTTAACATAAATATCATTTAACATAAAGTTTATCTCAGTAATTTATATTTAAATTGAATAAGTGTAACTGATTACTATGTTAGTCGTAACCGTAATTCTACTCTTTTGCTTTCCAGAAATCCCAAGAAACAGAAATTACTAGAATCTCACGTGACCGATTGAAAGCTGTAAAAAGCCAGACAGAGAACATCTAAGCTCAGTTGTTTAGTCAGCTGATGCTAATTATTGTTGATCGGATTAGCTTTCTCTGCGCTGTAGTCTCTGCGCTTTACTTCGTACAAGGAAGTAAGAAATTAACAACCGCAATATTCTTGGTCATAAATGCCTAAGAATAAATTCGTGTAGTCCACCTATACAATAACTGCACTGAAATATTTACAAAGTTTCAAAGAACAATAAACATTATATATGACTTACATAAGAATGATTAACCTTTTAGTTCACTGAAATTTCTTTTCGATAATTTTAATTTAAGATAAATTAAGTATGATTACTTATTTTTAGACAGGTATTATGAAAAGTAATATGATGACTAAAATATACTCTCCTTTTTCTTTCTTACATTTTAACTATAGAATTCCTAAATCTTTCAATTTACACATATTGAAAAACTCCTGTCCTTTCTTATAACAATAACTGTAATAACGCACATTGCAGTCGTTGAGCCATTAAAAATAAGTTACTTGATTTATGAATTGGAACAGAAAAGTTGATTTACATAACGCAAATATTTAGCATTTGTGTATTAAGGAAAAAAATGGCGAGCAAGAAGAAATTCAATATTCTTTTCAGCAAAATATGCTCACTGCACAAGTAACGATCGTTTTGATGCCTGCCTTCTTTGCGAGGAATATTGCAGATTTTTAGAGGACCTTCCCGAAACAAATCGATTTCGAGTATCGGAATCAGATATTTGATTTCACTAAAAGAAACTTTTTTATTGTTCTTCTTGTTGTCCTCCGTTGTAGCAGTCTTCCTTTCTTTCGCTTTTATGCATCATCCACAGCCGGCTGAAGTGAAAATTTCCCACTTTCCATTCAAGAAGTAAAATGTCCTTTGTTTGTTTGTTTATTTCTTTGAAGATTTTCTTGCTACTTTCAAATCCACAAATTCTTTGATTGACAGAAGGGGAAAGCAGAAAAGGATGCCATCAGTAAAGAAAGATCTTTGATGTGATAGTATTATTCTATGCGCATTCTTATTCTCTCGGTGACTAAGAATTAGTTTTAACGGGTTTAGAAGTTTAACTATTGCTGCTATCGGGCTGGGTTTTCGCCCTTACAAGACGACTTCTAGATGCGTGATTCGGATTAAATATTAATTTGCCCAGTTTTCGTAGAAATTCGAGCATTGAAATATTTAAATGATTGGCTTAATTTCGAAAATGATTTTTTAATTTTAGTTCAAATTTTAATTTAAAAAAAAATTCTGAAAGCTTTTATATTGTGTCCAAATTTTATATATATATTACCGTGAAAGACCGCAATTGGAGAATGTCGACTTTCACCGGAGAATATCAGCATTCACCAAATACGTGGGTGAAAGACCGAATATTTCACTACATTCTTGCGTATTCCGACCCTCACCGGTGTATGTCGACAATCACAGCTCTGGTGACTAAGTCGAAAAGAGAGGTCATAAAGTGCCATAATAGTTTAAGTTGTTGCAATAAATAAGATTTGAATCACATAATTTAGTAAGTTTTTTATGACTGTTATTTTATTTTCTCATTTAGAACATACTGTATCATTAAGTAAGTTTTTAACTTCTATTATTTTCCTTTCTCATTTTGAATGTATTGTGTGTTTTAGGTTCTCATGTTCTTAAGTCCTTATTTCAAGTCTCAAGTGCGTTTATTCGCGACTGAATGACGGAGAAGAAAATATAATATTGTTATATGTTTAACATTCACCATTAGTACATGGTGAATGTCGACATTGATCGGTGTAAGTCAGAAATGAGAATATTTGGAAAATATTTCGAACATACACCAAGAGACTATGTGAATGTTGACATTCACCGGTGAAAGTCGACATTCTCCATATTTCGGTGTTTCACCATAACATATGTTATATAACGTTTTGCGTGTTACCCGTAAATATCATGCTCTTCGCACTAAACCTCATGAAATTCAATTCAACAACAATATCACAAAATACTTAAAAATAGGAAAACAGCATATCTTTAGAATTTTCCGATACACAGTCTCGCGCGTTGGAGATAAAAATGCCCCCCACCTACATGTTGAGATTGCTCCCTTTGAAATCGTTGAGTCTGTTACTCAAAAATTCCTTAAAGTTTTACAAAATTTAAAATAGCTCATAAAACAAATTCAAAATTCGGGTTTCCTGGTGCTTATGTTCGGTTGGAGGATTACGTTATTCAAAATTGGATGGCTCTAAGTACTGTTATTTTCCTCACACAGCGAGAAACATTCATGCGTTCATACACATTCTTCAATATTTAATTTCTTTAAATATAATACAAGGCTCTAATACTTGGTGGCAACAATTTAAAAAGTGATTCGCCGTTTACAGTGAATCGAAGCAGAAAGCCAAAACGAAATTTCCAATTGCCTTCTAGACAAATTGCCCTTTTGGGGCGATAATATTTGGTGTCAAAAATTGGAAAAGTGAACCAATGCAGAAAGCGAAACGACGCAAAATGCACTTTTGAAATTAAGAGCCCTTTGGGGGTGGGGGGATAATACAATAAAAAAATCTGAAAGGTTTTCAGCTTTTAAATTACGTCCAAACGGGCGTTTTTTTAACATTTTGTGTGTTACATTTATTTATTAAATATCACGTTCTTCGCACTTAAACCATAAAATTCACTTCAGCCGCAAAATAGTTTTAAAATGAGATTATCTTTAGAATTTCCGATACAGAGACTCACGCCGCTGGAGATAAAAAAGTAGATAGAAAATGACAGTTCTGCCACAGGAGGGTCAGATGGTCAGGGGGCGTGGCCAATGACGTCACACAGAGGGCGGGGCCAAAGGCAACGTCATCACACTAGGAGGCGTGGTCACGAGTGGAGTTGAGTTGTTGGTAGACTGCTGGTTGAGTTGTAGACCTCCTGCTTTTCATTTAAAGTTAGTTTTTAAAAATTGGCAACGGGAAATATTTTCTGCATCTTAATTTTGATGAAATGGCGATGCTGCCCTCTCTTGACAAAAAAGTGAATTATATGTTTTAGAAATATATTTTTAAGTCTGGTGTTACATTATTCAACTCTGAAAACAATGTAAAAGAACCAAATAGAAAAAAGACTTTCCTTTAATGATAGTTCATCATGTCATCAAAATGAAACTACAAGATTATTTGTTTTTATTAATCAATTTTATTCTGATACTTTTATCCTTTCTAGTTTTCCATGAAACTTTAACTTATTTCTTAGGTTTTCTGTTCATAATAATATATTCATTTACTGTCATATTTTTTTAATACTTAACGTTTCTAATTTGTAATATTTTATTTAATTTCCACATACTATTTTTTTTTCATACCTCTCATAAATTTCAGTATACCCTGATTTTGAACTTATATGTTATATTTCACAAACGTTCCCGCACATGCTGTATATTTGTTACACTACTTAATTTTAGATGCAATTTCACACTTTTTTTAACGTTATAATGTTCAATATATTCTGAATTTTAACTTCATTTACTATTTTTAAACCATTCTAGTACTCTATACACACTTTAACTTAGTGGTTTGAAATTCTATTTAAAAAGAAACGTTTATTTTTCGTGATCTTAGTTCTTTTACTAAATTTTCTACAGAATTTCTAATTTCTTTCACATGTTCAATAATATCTTCCTTACATTACCGAATATTTTTTTAAAAACTTAAGTCTATAACTCTTAATTGCTTTTTTTACGTTCACGATTTCCCTTCTGTGTTTATATTTCTTAATTTTAGTTTAACTTATTTATTATAATGTTTTTATTTCTGTCTCATCACTGGTAATTCCAACATTTTATCCCTTTTTATTCATTTTAACGATATGAATTGTTTTCATTTACTCCATATTCAAACATCTCCTTTCAATTTTTAAAATACTTGTTTTATTCTCCGATCATAATAGATCATCTACAGGTTTTACTCAGAAATTTCCATTCAAAACTTTACAGTTTAATACCATTTATATCTAAATGCATTTTTTTCTCATATAGTTTTATGGTCTTCAAAGTTTCTAACGTCATGTTTAGTTTTAAATCCCGATTACCTTTAAATGTGTTGATAATTTTCATTTCTAATTTTACAACCACGTTCAGTGTTTCATTCACACATACCAAAATATTTCTTACATTTTCTGATATTTAGTCTATGTCATATTTCAGTACTTCAAATGAATTTACACTGCTCACACTATTATTTGTTCATGTTTTAGAGACACTGACTATACTAATTTTACTATTTTTCCTGCACTAATTGCATCTATGTCAGCACTCATGATAAACTAGCAATTGTTTTGCATCGCATGCATAAAGAAATTCTTAATACCAACTTTTTCAATATCGTACTCAAATTACTGTTTTCCGGATGGGAATTACCAGTATTCTTTGGTTTTACTCTGTTACATCTTTTTAAATTTTAACATCTTACTTTTAATTCTAACATACACCTTTTGAACAGTTTTTTCTTTTAATGATAGCCTTACCTTATTTGTTCAAATTAATTCTTTAATTCACCTTCTTTACTACCTTTCAGTACCTTCATAATTCACTATGCAAACGCATTGTCTTTCACAGACCTTCTGTTTAATAATACTATAAGTTTCCTTAATTGACAAAAAGCGAATTATTTCTCAGTTCAAAATAGAACTACTATATTTTTGTACAAACATTACGTTTATCCATTCAAGCCACCCCTTAACCTGTAACTGACATAGCTATAGGAAAGGAGACTCTTATCATATGCTCTTTCGACATTTGAGGTTTCTAGAACTTCTTTGACAAGTATATCAATACCATCAAAAAATATACTTAACACTTTTACCCAGTTTAAAGGCAACATACTATTATAAGAATGGTTTTAGTTAAATTTATAACAGACATAAACACATTTTGTGCTAAATAGGCATAAACATTTAGATTCAGAATATTTCTTTTTAATCTGATGTAAGACTTGAATTTCATTCATGATACGGATTGTCTCTTGAATTTTTTTTTTTTTTTTTTGTTTACCTTACACTAATAGAAAATTTTTATTTTACAAGTTCAGCTTTTAATGAAATAGAAATAAAAACTACGATACACCTGCTGTTTTTAAGAAAAGGAATTTTGATATATTTCTGGAAATGTAAATGCTTTTAGAGTTTTCTTTCAATAACGTTGATTTTCATTACTTTACTAACTTCAATAATTCTCTTATTAGCTAATATAAATGAAAGAAGATTGTCAAAAATGTGACACAGTATAATTCTTACGAACATATGTACCTTTACCAGCATACAGATATTACCGATTGAAATGAAGAAAGATACAGATATTTTACTCCAATCTACATTAAATTAAAAAAAAATATTTAAACTTTCATACATTCCAAAGAACAAACGAAAACTCAATAGATATTGTCATGTTTGTATATATGAGATAAAAGTTTTATGAATGATATTTAAAGTAATGCTTAGAACTTCATAAAAGTGAACATTCACTATGTTAATACACATATCGTCAGTTATTTACATTAATCAATGTAATATTAATCATTACATGTACTATATGCACATATATTTAATGTTTAATAGTCTTACAATTGAATAATTAACTATTGAGAGAAAGGGATTCATATCTTGCACTATTTAATTTACATGGAACAAATTTTCCCATCAACCACATTGAACCACATTTATTAAATTCGCCAAAGCTCTTTTATTTCTGCATTTTCACACTCACGACACATTTTAAATGTAACTATTGATTACCATTTCAAACACCGATATCATAACTCAGTGTAATCGTTAGTGTAATCGGTATCATAACTCAGTGTAACACTACACCATAACTCATTTTTTTCCCTACTAACTACAATTTTATATATTCAAGAAGTACATCTAAGACATGATCATTTTCTATATTCTAGAAAATCAATTCGATTGCGAACATACTATTAAGACTTGCGATTTTAGAAGACTTGCATGTATTAACGATGTCAACGTTTTTTCGTTTTTGTAAGATTCGCATTCGAATGTGGTGTAAGAGATCACTTTTTCTTTTAAACACTTGTAAACAATGGATGCAATTTATAAGAAGAGAAGTATCATGCTGTTTGAAAACATTATCATCAGCATATTCCTGTTTCTTTTGACACCGGCAAAATAAAAAAAAAAAAAAAGGTTCGTGAGATTTTCTTCAAATTCTGTTTTACTTGAAAAAATGTCCGAACATTCAATACGATGTAAAGATTTCATATTGTTTTAAATTCTTATGCTCACTAAATATTTTTTATCATGATTTACTCTTAAAAGTAACTTTATAAGTTTTCATATCCTTTTTACATGAAAAGAACTTGTGATTAATCACTACCAAATTCTAAGCCGAGAAGCTTCGCGACTTTTCAAACTATAAACTTAAATTTCTTAGGACATACACTACATCTGATGTTTCTTTCATGAGATTTCAAATATCTCTTCAGATTACTCGTATTCAAGAAACTTCGCAAATATATCACATAACTAAAACTTCAGCGAATAATCGCTTCATAAACTCTTTAATTTTCAACACGAGTGAATCACTTGAATCATATACTGCACTGTAAACATACAATACTTAAAAAAATTGTTATAAAAAATAAAAATACATTCATTTCACCAAGAAGCTTTTCTATTTAAATACATTTATTTATTTCCAAAGAACAAGTTTCTGTATTACACATAAAATATACTTAGAATTTTCTTACATTAATTAACATCAAATTAACAGCAATATCCATTTACTGACATTTGATATGCATGTTTGCTTTAAAATTAAAACTAAAATTTCAATATATTTCTATTAAAAAAACAAAGAAAAAAATAGTCATTACATCAAACAAACACAGAAATTTAAATAGAATAGCTGTACTTATATTAATGCATTTTTATAATCTTCATAACATTTCGATTCAAAAAACCTATCACAAAATAAATGAAAAATTTTTTTCTGCCTTAAAGAATCTCTTATATTTTTAAAATTAATACATAAAAATATATCTTCACCAATATATTTAATTCTATCATCAACACTTATTATAATGCAATCATGTCTTGTTTGTGAAGGATGATTTATAATGCAACCTTCGCATTTAAATAGTTTTTTAATCACTAAATTTAATTCAGTTTTGATAGAGTTTATGAGTTCTTTAAAAAGTTCATCATCATCACTTACCACATCCGAACGATTGTTCTTACATTTGATTTGCAACGGTAAAATAATTTTAAAAATACTTTTATATAAAGTATTAGATACATCAGGAATAATTTCTTTCAATTTTTTTAAAATATCACAGTTTACTTTTAGATATGTAGGTTTTAGTTTAAAAGAATTTTCATCTTGTTTAAAAACTTGTTGAATAATACACTCACCTTCTTTGTTGAAAACTACCAACTCATTATTACAAATGATGCTGGCACTCGTATAGACAAGATTAAATTCATATATTTTTGAGGAAAATTCTTGCCATGTTGCAGGAGTTATAACAACACCGCGTGTAGTAGGGTATAATATTTTATTTTGTTCCACACATTCACGTAGATGAATGTTCATTCTGTTTTCAAACTGATTTATGGGCACAAAATATCCCCAACCAAGAGTCCACTGTGCAATCAACTTCGAACTTTCCTTTTTCTGTTCTCGATTATTCGGCATGAAGATATTTTCAGGAACAGATTTCATATAGTGGGCAAACCAGTCATCCTCTGGAAGTTCATCCTCATTATCTTCCAAGCGTCGTTTTTTAATTTTCGAAATTTTTATGTTACGGAATGTGATACAAATTCTAGGATCTTTAACGTCAGGTTGAGAGGGTATTCCGTGCATCCAAAATTGATTCGTTGGTGGTTTCATTACAAGGAGAGTTCCATGAGTTAAGTCCACGCTTCGGGATGTGAAATTTCTTCTGGTAAATACCATTTGACGTTTTGCACCTAAACTGCAACTAGACTTTCAGATTTGTATCTGAACCAGGAGAACAATAACATTATGATAACCTTTTCTTTCGAATACGATTTCAACTTCCATTAACCCTTATCATGATAACGTGAACCTTTAAAGTTTACAACGCTTATCAAGGATCTTCCTTCACTTCTGTATGTATTGTCAAACTTGGAATAGCAACAACAACCTTAAGATAATACATTCTTTCGCGTATGATTATCAGAGTTTTAGAAACTTTCCATTACTCTATCATGATAAGTGGATGATGCTTTTAAGATTCTCCTTAGCTTAATCATTTCGCTAATGTATTTTTTAGATAATTTTTGCTATTTAAGAAAGCTTCTTGTTCCTAAATCATTCAGAATTGCCATTAGATTCTAAAGCGAATATGAGGAATATATGTGATACAGAGTTAAATTTGGAATTATACGAAGAATTTTATTCACGAAAGGGAGCTGATATTTTGCTAGATGAACTATCGAATTATGATTTTAAAAATATTAGTTTTAAAATTAATGGGACTCAGTATGTTCCACGAAGAAAAGTACTCGGTTTTCGTGATGAAGGACTTAGTTACGAATTCTCTGGAACGAGCATTTGTGCAGAACCATGGACTCAAACTCTTCTAAATGTAAAAGATTATGTTGAAACGATAACTGGCAAAAAGTATAATTTTGCTTTATTGAACTATTATCCTGATGGAGGTGCAAAAATTTCAACGCATAAAGACAATGAAACTTGTCTCGAACCTGAAAGTGTCTTGAACCTATCATCAGTTTAGGTGCAAAACGTCAAATGGTATTTACCAGAAGAAATTTCACATCTCGAAGCGTGGACTTAACTCATGGAACTCTCCTTGTAATGAAACCACCAACGAATCAATTTTGGATGCACGGAATACCCTCTCAACCTGACGTTAAAGATCCTAGAATTAGTATCACATTCCGTAACATAAAAATTTCGAAAATTAAAAAACGACGCTTGGAAGATAATGAGGATGAACTTCCAGAGGATGACTGGTTTGCCCACTATATGAAATCTGTTCCTGAAAATATCTTCATGCCGAATAATCGAGAACAGAAAAAGGAAAGTTCGAAGTTGATTGCACAGTGGACTCTTGGTTGGGGATATTTTGTGTCCATAAATCAGTTTGAAAATAGAATGAACATTCATCTACGTGAATGTGTGGAACAAAATAAATTATTATACCCTACTACACCCGGTGTTGTTATAACTCCTGCAACATGGCAAGAATTTTCCTCAAAAATATATGAATTTAATCTTGTCTATACGAGTGCCAGCATCATTTGTAATAATGAGTTGGTAGTTTTCAACAAAGAAGGTGAGTGTATTATTCAACAAGTTTTTAAACAACAAGATGCAATTAGTGCAGGAAAAATAGTAAAATTAGTATAGTCAGTGTCTCTAAAACATGAAAAAATAATAGTGTGAGCAGTGTAAATTCATTTGAAGTACTGAAATATGACATAGACTAAATATCAGAAAATGTAAGAAATATTTTGGTATGTGTGAATGAAACACTGAACGTGGTTGTAAAATTAGAAATGAAAATTATCAACACACTTAAAGGTAATCGGGATTTAAAACTAAACATGACGTTAGAAACTTTGAAGACCATAAAACTATATGAGAAAGAAATGCATTTAGATATAAATGGTATTAAACTGTAAAGTTGTGAATGGAAATTTCTGAGTAAAACCTGTAGATGATCTATTATGATCGGAGAATAAAACAAGTATTTTAAAAATTGAAAGGAAATGTTTGAATATGGAGTAAATGAAAACAATTCATATCGTTAAAAGGAATAAAAAGGGATAAAATGTTGGAATTACCAGTGATGAGACAGAAATAAAAACATTATAATAAATAAGTTAAACTAGAATTAAGAAATATAAACACAGAAGGGAAATCGTGAACGTAAAAAAAGCAATTAAGAGTTATAGACTTAAGTTTTAAAAAAAGAATATTCGGTAATGTAAGGAAGATATTATTGAACATGTGAAAGAAATTAGAAATTCTGTAGAAAATTTAGTAAAAGAACTAAGATCACGAAAAATAAACGCTTCTTTTTAAATAGAATTTCAAACCACTAAGTTAAAGTGTGCATAGAATACGAGAATAGTTTAAAAAAAGTAAATGAAGTTAAAATTCAGAATATATTGAACATTATAACGTTAAAAAAGTGTGAAATTGCATCTAAAATTAAGTAGTGTAACAAATAAACAGCATGTGCGGGAACGTTTGTGAAATATAACATATAAGTTAAAAATCAGGGTATGCTGAAATTTATGAAAGGTATGAAAAAAAAATAGTATGTGGAAATTAAATAAAATATTACAAATTAGAAACGTTAAGTATTAAAAAAATATGACAGTAAATGAATATAATATTATGAACAGAAAACCTAAGAAATAAGTTAAAGTTTCATGGAAAACTAGAAAGGATAAAAGTATCAGAATAAAATTGATTAATAAAAACAAATTATCTTGTAGTTTCATTTTCATGACATGATGAACTATCATTAAAGGAAAGTCTTTTTTATATTTGGTTCTTTTACATTGTTTTCAGAGTCGCGCACTGAATAATTTAACACCAGACTTAAAAATATATTTCTAAAACATATAATTCACTTTTTCGTCAAGAGAGGGCAGCATCGCCATTTCATCAAAATTAAGATGCAGAAAATATTTCCCTTTGCCAATTTTAAAAAAACTAACTTTAAATGAAAAGCAGGAGGTCTACAACTCAACCAGCAGTCTACCAACAACTCAACTCCACTCGTCACCACGCCTCCTAGTGTGATGACGTTGCCTTTGGCCTCGCCCTTTGTATGACGTCATTGGCCACACCCCCTGACCCTCCTGTCGCAGAACTGTCATTTTCTATCTACTTAAAAATGTTTCTTCTGTACAACGTTGCCATGGCTCGCTTTGAAATCCTTGAGTTTGTGAATCAGAAATTCGTTAAAGTCTTACAAAATATGAAATCGATAATAAAAGAAATTCGAAATTTCAAATCTGTACTTCCACATGCCCATATTCGCAGAAGGATTACGTCATTCAAAATTTTATGGCTCTAGGTACCATTGTTTTATCACAATGCGAGAAACATGCATTCATTTATGCCGATTCTTCAATATTTAATTTCCTTAAATAAAATACAGGCTCTAATATTTGGTGGCAAAATAATAAAGTAAACTAATTTAGTAACTCAGCTGTACAAAAACAGCTAATCGTATTGAACCGCAATTAAGCTTCACCGGCGAATACTAAAATAAAAAATCAATAAAATTTATTCTTATCGCAAGAAATTAAAAAAAAATGCTGAAATTTTTCCTCACAGATATTCATACAATATCAAAATATAACACAATAGTTATATATTTTAAATTACTAAACCGTTAAACAGAACACAAATCAAACGCAGAGAAAGGTTATACGATGTCACTGCGAATTCCCTACAATCAACAACGAGAACTAAGTAAACAACTTAACTGAGATGTTTTCCTCAGGCTTTTATAAGCTTTTTCATTATGCACGAGAACATTCTAGAATTTTCTCGACGTTTCTGGAAAGCAATAGTACAATTACGATATATCTATTTATATTACATATTTATCTGTTAACGCGCGTGCTCGTGTATTTTTACTTTTTCGGCGTAGCTTGAAAACACGTGACGTGCTGCATTGCACGGTGGAATAAGACAATTTTAATAATAATTCTACTAAAAATAGCAAATTAAATACAAAATCCCTAACAATAGGCTTGAAATAACGACGTGGCCCGAAGGCAAAACACGCTCTACTGAGAACTTTTGCGGAAATGCCTCCCTGGTGTAAGAGTTAGCACACTCGGAGCGTATTCGAGAGGTCCAGATTCGAGACCTGGCGAGGCTCATTTTTCACGTCTCCAGCATTAAAATAACCCAATGACTCTAAGAGTGGTTCTATTTTCATTTACATAAAACGCAATACTGATATTGGTATTCTGGTCGGAAGTTGGTAGGTGTGAAACAAGAGTTTCAAGAAAAGGGTTTCAAAATAAAATATAACAATTAGAAAATTAAAATAATTGCTACAATATGTTTACGATCAACTACTGCGAAAATAAAGGTCGGCAAAGGACTTATTACGCACCTGTGTAGAGTCCCTTTGTGAATTTCAGCAACACTTAAAAAAAAAAAAATCACACTTGATAAAGTGTCGATAACTGCTATCTGAAACGCTTGCTTACCATTTTAAAAGTCCAAAATATGTTAAATCTGTAGACGTATGTAATATTTCTAGTAAAATACATGGCTATGAGTAAATTTGTTGTAAAATACATGGCTATGAGTAAATTTCTAGTAAAATACATGGCTATGAGTTTTAAATTTCTAGTAAAATACAGGGCTATGAGTGAATTTCTAGTAAAATACATGGCTATGAGTGAATTTCTAGTAAAATACATGGCTATGAGTGAATTTCTAGTAAAATACATGGCTGTGAGTGAATTTCTAGTAAAATACATGGCAATGAGTAAATTTCTAGTAAAATACATGGCTATGAGTAAATTTCTAGTAAAATACATGGCTATGAGTAAATTTCTAGTAAAATACATGGCTATGAGTGAATTTCTAGTAAAATACATGGCTGTGAGTGAATTTCTAGTAAAATACATGGCTATGAGTGAATTTCTAGTAAAATGCACGGCTATGAGTGAATGTCTAGTAAAATACACGGCTATGAGTAAATTTCTAGTAAAATACACGGCAATGAGTAAATTTCTAATAAAATACACGGCTGTGAGTAAATTTCTAGTAAAATACATGGCAATGAGTAAATTTCTAATAAAATACATGGCTATGAATAAATTTCTAGTAAAATACATGACTATGTTTAAATTTCTAGTAAAATACATGGCTATGAGTTAGCATTTTCATTAAGTTCTAACGCAGGTACATCGAATGTAGATTTTTCTGAAACACGTGCATCCCAAGTTGAGTAAATTGCTAATATTAAAGAAACACAATGAAAGTGGAAAAGCATAGTACAACCAAGACTGTAAATATAAGGAAATTACATTCATTATCCTCTGGTATTTTGTACAGTCATTATTATTATTTAATGCCAGAAACGTTAAAAATGTGCACTGCATCTCCGGGATTCGAACTCTGGACACGTCGAGAGTGCTTACGCTACGAAGGCATGAGGAAAGGAGCTTACATACTCCCCCTTCTTAAAGGGTGACTGGGGATGAGTGTCCCAACCGCCAAATCCAGGTGGGCATAAATTATCGTCCACTACTTTTTAGTTCGGGCGCCACAGCAGAGTTTTGCAGGGTTTTTTTTTTTAATTTTGTAGACCTGAAAATGTGAAAAGAATTCGGCGGGGTTCAAACCCCGGACTTCCCTAATATGCGTTGAATGTGCTTCCAGTTATGCAGAAGGGAGGGATAAAACACCTTATAACTTTAAAATAAGGATTTCAAGATCACAGCGACCCTCTCCTCATTAATGATCGTAAAGTGTCTCGTCATCGCTCTATAGAGTTAATTAGAAGATTTACCAAAATAGAGCAAATTAGAGAACTGAACCATTTTCCTCTGCAGGGCGGCCGAGCGGTAAAGTCGCTGAACACTGGTAGTTCGGTCAGAGGTTCGAATCCCGCGAACGCGCTGGCTGCATGGGCGTTTTCGTGGTTTTCCCCATGTGTAACGTGTATACGAGCCAGTTTCCCTTAAAAGGTCCTCCACGAAGGCATCCCTCCCCTTAGGCAGATAGCCCTAGTGTGCTTTGCCATAATTAAATAAACCAAACCACAACCAAACCTCTGCAGGAGTTACTATGGTTACGAGGCATGGTTTGGGGTTTGGGGGCAAGGAGAGAAATGGCCTTAAAAATTCTAAAAAAACAGACTATCGAGCTTCAATAAGCCTAAATTGGAAAGACAAGGGGGAAAACCCACCTTTAGCTTACTACCAGCAAGTGGCGCTTTCTGTTTAAATTAAGATTAAATGGAAAGGGTATTATAGACCTTTTTCTGTTCACATTGAACGGAGTGACATTCGCTTGTTCTTTTACTGGGGTCTGAATTTGGTTTGGCTTAATTGATTACGACAAAGCATCCAGGCCTCTCTGGCTAAGGAAAGGGATGCCTTCATGGAGGGCTTTTTAAGGAAAACTGACTTGTGTACCCGTTACTCATGAGGGAAACCTCAAAAACGCCCATGCAGCCAGTCCGTTTGTCGGGATTCAAGCCCTGGACCGAGCTACCAGAATTCAGCGACTTAACCGCTCCAAACTAAACAGAACAGAACATTGATAAATTTGAGTTGGGAATTTAGAAATCTGAATCACTGTCGCAGTCTTAGGCAAATCTTATAGCCTCTGCTACAATGAATTAAATTGTTTGAATTTATAATAGTTTGATGGAAGCTTGTGTTTTAGCCAGGTCCAGGTCGCTGGTAATTTTCTGTTGTATAATTTTTAATTAAGCCTCTCAGAAGTGCTGATGTAGAATAAATTTAAAGTGAACACATTTTTGCGTTTGTTTAGAAATTCTAGTGGGGAGAATTCACCCACAAAACCTATATAGTACCTTAAATAATTAAGTGTTAAGACAGTTAAACAGTTACATAGTTAACCCTTTGCGGCAGAGTGTGTCCGATGTGGACACACCTAAAGATTTCCTTCTGTACGCACAGAAAAATTGAATTAAAAGGGATTTATAGGTTACTCTGAACCTTCTTTATTTATAGTAGATGGCAGCTCAACACAAACCAGTTCATATATTTTAGCCATGTTGAGTTTTTTAAGACCCTCATTTTTCAAAGAAATCTTCCAGATTTCTTTTTTAGGGTATAAAAGGAATTGTATGAAAAGAAATTCCCATGTTGTTGTTTTGGATGCATGTTAGTCTCTTTATTCTATATTTGTTTTAAATTTTTACCTTGAAATCTTGCCTAAAATCAAACGGCGAACCCTAGGTGTGCGCCCAAACTGGGCTCACCGATCATCTAGAACAACTGAGAGTCTGTATTCGTTGTTTCTCCGCATCTCATCGGTCAGTTCACTAACAACAAGCTCGTTTCAGCACTCTTTTCGAAGCTCTATTCAATGAATGTGCCACTTTGGGCACACCCACAGAATTAAAACGATAAGTGCCATCTTCACAAAATTTTACTTGTGTACTCCTGTAGACCTAATTAGACTGCCTACCTTTTTTTTTTTTTTTTTTTAATCGAAATTCTAACTTTAAAAGGTAGCGTGCCGGAAAGGGTTAAGTCAGCAAGTTTAGTGGTTTGGTTTAGTTTATTATGGCAAAACACACTAGGCCTATCTGCCTAAGGGCACGGATGCCTTCGTGGAGGACTTTCTACGGGAACTGGCTCCTTTAGAAACATGTAACACACGCGGAAAAACACGAAACACATGCAGCCAAAACAGGGCTGTAAAATTAGAAGTGCCAGAGACATATGGAGGACCGTCAGCAAAGAGGAACAAGAGTAAATAAATAAAATGACTATTAAAATCATTAGTAATGTAAAAATTACACAATTAATTATTATTATCAAATTAATATTAGTAATTAATGTGTAATAATTAGTATATAATCAGTAATTATTATTTGATTAATAGTTAATAATTAATTATTAAAATAATTAAAATTAAGTAAAATGTAAAGAGATAAATTAAAATTTAATAATTGCTAAAAATAAAATTTTCGAGATCAGATATCTATTAAAATTGTTGTTCACATACATAAAAGAAGTGCCAGTAAACTTATCGAGGAAAGCTACTGATAATTCTGGATTTGACGTTCCAAAATTCAGTTCGATTTCCAGAGATTTCGGTTTATCGAAACTTGAGCTATCGGTTTATCAAAGTTCTACCCTAATATCAAAAGTTTTAAACCAATAAGAATGCTTGACTTTTAATACTGTACGAATAAAACACGTAGGAATGGTCACTCTAGGTGAAAATCGTAGGAAAATGATCCCAAAGTCAATAATTTTTTCAATTCGAATGTAAAAACCATTAAAGAACGAATCATACTTTACCGAGGTACGTAACATAAGTTGGAAAAAATGTCTTTTATTAACGATAATAAATATAAAAATTACTGGCAAATAATAATAAAAATTACCATTCTGAACATGCTATGGATTAAATGTACTTTAAATTACATCCAATAGATTTATCATCGAAAAATAAGAAAATTTAAATTATTAAAGAAGTACGTTATTTATTTTTAAATTACCCACTTTGTTAAGATGTTATAATTTGAACGATATAATATCGCATCATTTGATTCGCGAGGGGGGTTGGTAGATAAAGATGTTGCGTGTCCAGCAGTAGCAACAGTTTCCAATCTACGTTAATAATATTTGCGGTATTGTAATAATTGAAAAATTTTGAAAAGATTCCGATAGAGACATTTTTGATGCCAAAACATAATTTACTCTTCAATTAAAGTAATCTTAAACAATGAGTTTCTGAAAATCGATAACATATTTACAAAAAGTCGGTAAGGAGGATGCTTAAAATTCGTAAAATCAGAACGAAGGATCGAGTTAGGATATACATCGGATAGAAACATATCAGTAAGACTTGTTCTAAATGAATCATTTATCAATCGGATGTTTGTTCTGGCCAAATTCCGAAACTCCTAAGAGCCCAATTAGTGACACTTAATTGCCATCTGCGCCGAATGGTCACCCCGATGAACAAATTCCCTTTAATCCCTCGGCAATTTCCGTTTTTCCTGCGCTCTTTCCCTGGGCAGGAGAGGGGAGGGGCAGTGATGGTGATCGCCGTTTCATCCCCCGTCAGCTGGCCACGAGATGCGTTTGCTGCACATCTGGTCGGGTGCGCTCCTCCTGTGTGTTGCCATGGAGACCCACATCCAACGAGAAGAAGGCAATCAGATTTAGAGAAGTTCATCACATTTGGCGCTTTATCGCCGGAAAGAGCTAAATATCTAGAACAAAAAAGTTGTCGAGAAAGATAATGTAGGAAGCTTATTTCTGAACATGAGTTATGAGGGATTTTTCAATTATTTGCCCAAAAGGGCTATTAATTTCGTTTTGCCATTTTGCGTTGATTCACTATAAACGGCGAATTATTTTTTAAATTCACTATAAACGCCAAATTATTTGGCATTTTGTGTCGAATTACTATAAACAGCGTATCACTTTTCAAATTGTTGCCACCAAATATTATCGTACTGTATTATATTTAAAGAAATAAAATAATGAAGAATCTGCATAAATGTATGCATGTTTCTCGCACTTTGATAAAACAACGGTGCCTAGAGCCATCCAATTTTGAATAACGTACGTTTCCACCCGAATATGGGCATCTGGAAGTCCGAATTTGAAATTTGCTTTAATATCTATTTCATATTTTGTGAAGAATTTATGACTTTTTGATTAAAAAAACGATTTCGAAGCGAGCAATGACAATATTGTACATAAAAAAAAAAATTCAGCGTGCGAGGCTATGTGTATCGTAAATTCTAAAAATAGGCTTTTTTAAAAATTATTTTGCGATATTGCTGTTGAATTGAATTTTATGGTTTAAGTGCGCAGAACATATTTAATAATAAAGGTAACACAAGAGGCGTTAAAAAATGCTGTTGGGCGTAATATAAAATCTGTAAACTTTCATATTACTTTATATTTTTATTTATTTTAATTAATAATTATTTTATTTAATTATTAATCATTTTATTATTAGTCCAAAGGGATTTGAATCCCGAAGGACTATTAGTTTCGTTTTGGCATTTTGCGTCGGACTCATAAATGTCGGTTCACTTTTCAAACTGTTGCCACAAAATGTTAGAGTCCTGCATTATATTTGAAGAAATTAAATAATGAAAAATCTGCATAAATGTATGTATATTTCTCGTATTGTGATAAAACAACGGTACATAGAGTCATCGAATTTTGAATAACGTAATCCTCCAACGAATATGAGCATGTGGAAGACCCAATTTGAAATTTGAAATTTGAAATTTGTTTTATGATCGATTTCCTATTTTTTAAAACTTTGACGAGTTTTTGATTAACAAACTCAAGGATTTCAAAGCGAGCAATGGCAACGTTGTGCAGAAAAAACATTTTTATCTCCAGCGCGTGAGTCTCTGTATCGGAAATTCTAAAGATAAGCTCGTTTTAAAACTATTTTGCGATATTGCTGTTGCACTGGATCTTATGGTTTAAGTGTGAGGAACATGATATTTAATAAAGAAAGGTAACACACAAAATGTTAAAAAACGCCCCTTTGGACGTAATTTAAAATCTGAAACATTTCAGAATTTTCTTTTTATTATTATTCTAATGTTTGTTTATTTATTTCGTTTTTTTCCCTGATGGCCTATCCCATAGGCCTACGACACTTCTGATCTTAGAAATTAAATCGTATTATTAACATATATTCTGTTAACTCTTTGAAAAACTTTACAAAAATTTTTTGATTTTCTTTTACACATCCTACCTTAAACAACTAAACATACCCTAAAACTTGATTTTCGGCAGGTGAAGACATCCCTGAGATTCTATACATGCCACCCCCATTTTTCACAAAGCCCTTCAAAATCGCTATTATATTCATAGCCCTGACTTTCTTAATAAAGTGCATGCAAGGTTAAATATTTTTAACCAAAGAAATCTGAAATCAAAAGTGTACACATCAAATCATTGAAAGATACCACAAAATGTGACGTCAGACAGATTCCTGTTGCGATTTTTTGTTCATTATTGTTGTTAACAAACCTTCGGCATGCGATGCTTTGTCTGCGAACGAGGGCATCTTGAAAATTTGTTATTCTAATAACCTTGAAAATTTGTTATTCTACCGTTTGTTGAACAGTTAAGAACTGCGAACGGTAAGATGAAATAACCTAAAAGATATCTAAGGTAATTTCTTTTTTACTTCCTTGTACGAAGTAAAAAGCAAGTATTGTAATCGCGAAAAGTTTCAGGCAGCACATTTCAACGAAAATATCCATTTTGACTGCTTTCGAATGCAATTTAACGATGTTTCTGCGTGATATCTGTACGTAAGGACAGAATAAAAGACTCTTTAGCTCCAAAAAAATTATAAAACTGCTTTAAAATGAATTCTGAAGAGAATTTTTCATGGCGTCTGTACGAACGTATGTACGTACGTATCTCGCATAACTCAAAAACGAGTAGCCTCAGAACGTTGAAATTTTGTATATAGAACTGCTATACAATGTAGATGTGCACCTCGTATTTTGGTTGCAATCGGCTCAGCCAAACGTATATAAATATATTTATATATATATCCACTCTGTTACCCGGCTCAGTGATCTCAGTTTCTTTACTCTTATATGTTTGTAAATAGTACACTTTTTTTGCTTAAAAAATGATTGAATTATCTTGTTCTTATCTTCCGGTTAAGGTTTTTATGCCTTTAGTAAATCTGTATGAAATATTTTTAAAATTATCAACAATTTTAAAGTTTTTTAAGTGCCGCTAAGCCCAATATTTTTTTTTGATGGCGGCCATTGCTTGTTTACATTCGAAACAGCAGAGTAGGGGATTTGTTGCGGATCTTGAGAAACGTAGCTTCGCAACAACAAAGATAACGCATTCGTTTATTATTGCGAATTAAACCATGCTTAATTTTTTCTGGAATGTTTTCGAGGTAATAAGTGTTTCAGATTTACTTCGTAATTTTTAATACAGATATTTTGAGTTTTTATGTATTTTTGCCTTGTCGCGAAGTGAGAACTGAATTAATTGAATGAGAAATACTCAATCGTCTCTTAAAAACTGTTTCTTTTTTGTTTTGTTTGCTTAATTTCTTTTATACACCGTTCTAGCTTTATTATAGTATTTGAATAGAACATGTGGCAACGATTAGATAATTCTTCAAATGATATAAATTTTGTGCATTCTGAGTTATAATATGAACGAAATATAATACTGTTAAGTGAACCTTGCGCCAGACTGTCGCTATGGTAAACAAAGTGAATTTTAAAGAATCCATTTATTTTATTGTGGTTTATGCGCTTTCGGCGAAGTAGATTTAATTCAATCCAATAAGTTTAAACAAAATGCAAGAAAAAATGCGTATAATTTAATATTCCGTACGAGGAAGTCATGTGGTATACACATCAGATTTTTTATAACAAAGTTTTTAAAGTGAATAATTAATAATTTAGAATTCATATTTAATCCAGAAGTTAGAAATGCTAATTAAAATATTAAACGATTTCAAACGAATATAGACCAGACGTCGTCGAGCCGGCGAGCGTGTGGATAAAGGCAAAGTTAGGCGAACACTGGTAATTTGAATCCGATAAGTAAGACATAAATACTATCAACGCAAGACTAAAAAGTATGCATAGCAGATGCAATAAGAGAAGGTTAACATAAACCGTAAAGGCATACATTACATAATATATATTAATATACATAATATATATATAAAGGCATACATTATATATATTCAGTTGGGCCATGGGCAAGTTGACCAGATTTTAACATTAGTAAAGCGGGACACCATTGTCCAGGGGGAGAATGATTAAACATTTGGTCTATACAGAGCAACACAAATTTTCATAGAACGAAAAATAGTATTGTAATATATTTTTAAAATTTCAACAAAAGTACAATTTACAAATAGATTAAAAGAAACTATGTATAGTATTATTTTATTCTTTGGCATATTTCTCGTTTTAGTGAATTTTGTTTGATAGATTGCTATTGTTGTTTGAAAGATCATGACATTTTTCACAAGAATTTGTTAAATTATATTTCACACATAAAATGGCTTTCAATGTCTCAACACTTAATTGTGATTTTTCTGATGTCCGCACTTTATTTACCGTAGAAAAAAATCTGATGTGTACACCACACGACTTCCTTATACGGAATATTAAACTATACGCATTTTTTCTTGCATTTCGTTTTAACTTATTGGATTGAATTAAATCTGCTTCGCCGACAGCGCATAAACCACAATAGAATAAATGCATTCTTTAAAATTCACTCTATTTGTTTACCATAGCGACATTCTGGCGCTACGTTCACTTAACAGTATTAAATTTCGTTCATATCATAACTCAGAATGCACAAAATTTATATCATTTGAAGAATTATCTAATCGTTGCTTCTATTGAAATACTATAATAAAGCTAGAACGATATATAAAAGAAATTAAGCAAACAAAACCAAAAAGAAACAGTTTTTCACAGACGATTGAGTATTTCTCATTCAATTAATTCAGTTCTCACTTCGCAACAGGGCAAAAATACATAAAAACTCAAAATATCTGTACTCAAAATTACGAAGTAAATCTTAAACACTTATTTCCTCGAAAAAATTCCAGAAAGGATTAAGCATGATTTAATTCGCAATAATAAATGAAGGCTTTTTTTTTTTTTTTTTTTTTTGTTGTTGTTGTTGTTGTTGTTGTTGTTGCGAAGCTAGATTGGCTCTAGATTGGCAACAAATCCACGATTCTGCTGTTTCAAATGTAAACAAGCAATGGTCGCCATCAAAAACGTTATTAGTCTTAGAGGCACTTAAACAGCTTTAAAATTGTTGATAATTCTAAAAATATTGCGTAAAAATTTACTAAAGGCATAAAAACCTTAACCGGAAGATAAGAACAAGATAATTCAATCATTTTTTAAGCAAAAAAGTGTACTATTTACAAACATATAAGAGTAAAGAAACTGAGATCACTGAGCCGGGTAACAGAGTGGATATATATACATATATATATATATATGTTGTGTGATCTTAATTCATTTAGTGCGAAAACAAGTTACTACTACTTGCGCAATTGCTGCAACATTAGTTAATAATAATTTATTTCCTAAACAATATTGATTAATTAATTATATTTGTATACGTTTTGTGCAGCCGATTGCAACCAAAATACGAGGTGTACGTACAGATATCTCGCAAAAACATCGTTAAATTGCGTTCGAAAACGATGAAAATGGATATTTTCGTTGAAATATGCTGCCTGAAACTTTTCGCGATTACAATGCTTCCTTTTTACTTCGTACAAGGAAGTAAAAAACACTGTCACAGCATTAGTTCCTGGGGTAATCCACAGTTTTGAGTGCATTATTGTATGGAACATGGTTTGTTTCAAAATGATGAAATATTTCTAACTACTTTTACTCTATTGTGATTTTCGCTGATGTCCAAGATTTAACTTTTCCTTATCAATATATTTTTTAATAATGATGTCTAATTAAAAAGATCATTTTCAGAAATATTACTATATGGGAAAATTTGAGTAATATGATCGAATTATTTTTGCACATTCCAATTAAGTTCTTGCTTTACTATATTCCGTAGCTTGTCGGGCATTCTTCCTAAAAATCGGAACTTTTTAAAAAGCCGCGGGACAAATTGTTAAAATAGGCCCATGGTCACCTAAGCCATGGGCCTGTCCATATTTGCTAGGTCATTGTAGTCATAATGGCAAATCTTAAGGGCCGGGTTGTTAATTGCCCTTTCGTGAAAGCTTTTAGCAAGTTTATAATAATGTAAGCGTAGTTGCTCTACACCCAGTTTTCATGAATTCTATTGTTGCGGATATACCACTCTTAACTATTTGCCTAAGAACAGAGTTTTGGAAAGTCTGTAATTTTTTCCTATTACATTTTTTGGTATAGGCCCCAACTAGACTCATAACTACTATTATATTCACAGCTCTGACTTCCTTAACCCTTTGTTGCATCATGTTCACTCTAGTAGACAAAAGTTTAAATTTGTTTATTCTTTTGTAAATGCCTTAACAGATTCCATTCCTGTGTTTATTCATTCTATATTATTAGAACTTTCAACTGCCGATCCTAGATGGCTGTATAGCATCACTAAGTGAAGCATTTCTTTTTGGAAAATGGCTGCTCCTTCTATTTCCAAGTTAGTACAATTTCTCATAGTAAACTTTATATAATATTGCTTACATTTTCTTATCCTGCCATTTTTATTCATAATTAGTCATTTAATTTTGAATGTCAGTTTGAGAAAATTGTGGAGTGAGTAGATAAATATCTACCGAAAAGAGTGAATTGAAACCCAAACATCACTGGAAATGTTTATGTTTGGCAAGGAATTTCTAGAACATTTGAAATTTGAATCCAATAGGCACAGGTTACAAAATGGTATCAAAATGAATTCAATCACAATCGACGAAATGAAGGTATTTTGGGGGATCTGTATGTACATGTCAGTTGTAGATTTACCATTTAGAAGATGGTAACGATCACTGCAAACAAGGCAAGAAATGATTTCAAATGCAATGACCGTAAATCGTCGGGAAGAGATTTGTATGCATGTACGTATAGGCCTGCTATCCACTGTAGCCATTATTTAAAACGAAATTTGAATAAAATTATTATTTTTTTTATTATTACTAAGGCTACTTTAAGTAGAAAAAATACAAACATTTTCGTTTACTTCTCTAGATTATTTGTATGCAACAAACGGTTACAAAAGGTGCATGCAAGGTTAGAAATCTTACAAGGTTCTTAACAAGGTTAGAAACCAAGTTTAACTAGGTTCTTAACCCTTCTCCGTCTTCTCCTATCCTCGAAAATTTCTCCCCAATGGCTCTCTTTTTTTTCGCAGCGTGTAATGTTGTTTTCTCTGTACATACATAACTTTCCATGCATAACTTTCGTAGTGGATGAATGTCAATGAATATTAAGTAAAATTATAAGGAAATAAAGTATAATGGAAAAGTAATAATATCTCTGCTTATTTCTAACAGCAGGGTTATTTTGATAACATCTGATCTAGGCGGTCCCCTCCTCCAGTTTTGTTGTTGTAATCTTTTACAATTATTGGTTTTTTCAACATCAATCACAGAGTTATTATGGATTGTACTCATCCTTCTTGTCTTTCCAATTCACAACCTCATTTTTTTTTTTTTTTTTTTTTTTTTTTTCCTTTTCCTGCTGAGTAAACGTTGAAGATCTCTCACTGTCTTATGTGAAATGGCGCGAATATTCATAAAACCCGGGGGAAAATTCAATTAGAAATAGAATGCCTGATTAATACTGCCCTCTAAAAGGTATTAGAACAAAAATAAAAACTTAAACAAGTAAACATTTAGAAAGCGTTTTAAAAGTTTTAAATTGTAGAAGAACGCTTGAAGCGCGTTACGGCCGCCCTGCAGAAGTTTTCCTTGAACGCGCTACACGCGTTATCGACGAAGAGGTTAACAAGGTTAGAAATCTAATAGGGGGACCGTAAAGTAATGTCGTTTCTGCGCATCCGTCCAAGAACATTTAAAGCAGAGTAGAAAAATAAGCAAAGCAGGTGTTTGAGTCCCCCATAATCTGTCCGAAGAGAACAAAGCCTGTCAGGACTTGTGTTTCTCATGATTTGCTTTGAAAACAGTGAGGTTTAAAAACAGGAACAGTGAGCTTACTCAAGCTATGTTCAGAAAGGTGTGAAGTAGACAACACAAGGAGGAAGGGTATACGAAACCCTTTATTTTCAATACTTTACAGGTATTTCCGAAACTTCGGAATACAGAGACCAATCACTTGTGGTCTGAACGTAAGAATATAAAAACTACTAACAAAAACTCTAACTAAAAGCTAACTTTGAATTAGTATACAAATGCCTAGCACTAAGACTGGCCTTTATTTAAAAAACGTACGTATGTAGTACGCCGAGCTGCTAAAACTACGATACGTCTATAAATATCAAGAGGGCTAAACCTCTGGCCTTAAAGGCAACCAGCAACAGAGTGAAAACTCGTAAAACTACAGTGGCAAGCGTCTTGCTTCCTAAAACTCCTTCTCTCTCTCTTGGCAAAAAGCCACAACTGAAGTACTTTGTGTTAGCAAGACAATTTGCATAAACAAGTTAAAGCATTTAATTCTGACCGGAAGTAGAAAATAAGAAGTGATAGTAGAGTTTTAAAATAAAATAAACGTTAGTAAAACTTAGGATCCTTACAAGCCAACCGATCCATCACATGCAACGTATTGCTTCAACGGCACCCTACAGAACCGTTCTTTGATCGTTTGATTACTGGAGACGAAAAATGGGTCCTATATGATAATCCAAAATTCAAAAGGCAGTTTTAATAGGGGTTACAAAGGGTTTACATCCCAAAAAGGCACTTCTGTGTGTTTGGTGGAGTATTCGCGAAATTGTTCATTTTGAATGGCTGAAACCTGGACAAATTGTTAATGCAGATCTTTATTGTGAACAATTGGATTTAGTGAACTAATCGTTAATCGAAAAATATCCGACGATTGTCAATAAAAAAGACATCATTCTGCAACACGCCAATGCAAGACCGCACTGTGCAAGACGGACACTAGAAAAAATGAATGAATTGGGATAGGTGCTGCATCACCCACCTTACTCGCACGATATCGTACACTCGGATTTCCATTTATTCCGATCCCTACAACATTTTCTTAGTGCCAAAAATTTGAATGATGTCCAAAATGCCATCTTGAGATATTTTACTCAAAAACGAATTGATTTATATCGGTCCGGGGAATGAAAATCTGCACACTAGATGGCAAAAGGTTGTTCATAACGAGGGTGATTACATTATTGATTAAAAATAAAAGCGTGTTAAAAATGTATTCGTATGAATTTAATGTAAGTAAGCGACATTACTTTCCTGTCCCCCTATAAAGATCGAAGGTGTACACATATAAATCCACGAGATTTGTGATTGAAAGATGCCATAAAAATGTGATGTTATATAGAATCCTTCTGCGATTTTCCTTTCATCATTGTTGTCAACAACCTCCCGCATGCAATGCTTTACCGTCTGCGACATGGAGGTAGGAAGTAAGATGGAGTCGCCCTAAACAAGTTTCTCCCGTACCCTGCTCTGAAGCACCGGCGATCCCTACGTGGTGACCAAAACATTGGGTCATTTACCATTGAGTTCTATGGGATTTGACGCGCTCGGGTGTAAATATTTTGTAATTACGTCGCAAATATACATATAAATGTATATATTTTCTTTTTCTACAACACTTCAGAGTCCTAAGTATGTGAAAACAACATATTTTTAAACAACATTTCATTCTGAATGGAATTAAATGCTATACTTTTCACAGGACAGTTTTCTCAGAATGGTTTAATTTGAATGAAATATTTTCACGAGTTTTCGTTAATTACATTAGAAAAAAAAAAATTAAGGTAATTCGATTTTATTCGGTTAAGGCACAAAAATTAAGATCAAAGTTTATTGTATTATTAATATTAAAATTATGCATTATTTCTTTTCTATTTATAGAGCTTCTTCCTAAAATACTTTCTTAAATATGACATGACTTTTTGGCTTCTTTTAAATCGAAAACTGTAAGTCAATTTATAATTAATGCTCTATTCGGTTCACTTTAAATTAGAGAATTATTAGGAATTAGCGAAATACTTTAAATAAGTATTTCGCTAATTCCTAATAATTAAATAGGTATTAAATAGTACTTGACTTTTTCTGAACATTTCTGAAGGGGAATAAAATAAGTTTTTTTTTTTTAAAGTATTATTTAAAACTTCTAAATGAGTTATTATTAAATGTAAGGGGAATAATTCTTTTAATTATACTTATCAGATTTTTTTTTTTTTTTTTTTTTTTTTTTACCCTTCATTTCAACAATACATATTCAAAAACTCTTTACTACGTTCTTAAGTGCGCATCTCATAGCATTTGCTCTACAATACCTTTTAACAGATTGCTTTCCAATACGAACAATTCTTGCTTAAATAGTTTTATAACGTATTTGTCAACAGGATTTCAATTTATGCTTACAATTCAATATTAAGGTTATAATATATTTAGATAACATTTATAATCATTATAAATTAGATACATTTAATAATTAGATTTCTTCACAGTACTTTCACAGTTGTTTATAAGTGAATAAATTCTTCATTTCAAATACATTTATAAATAATTTAATGAATATTTAAGTATTTTGTCAAAGGCAGATACATGCATTTTGCAAGCACATGCATAAATACCCATACATATTTCCTATTTTTCATTTCCGGCGTGTGCAAATCTTTGATTTCTGAGCATTCACTATATTTTTCGTGTAAAGTAATTTACACTAATTTAGCATACACCCGAACGTTTTACATAAAAAATATATATGAATATAATTTGAATGAAAATTATAAGTATTATTTTTAATACCCACTCAAAGGTCAGTTTTTCTTCAAAATTCTTCCACGATGGCATCTCTCTCTTTAGGCATATAGCCCTTGCATGCGTTACTCTATTTAATCTGACCTATGTGCCTAATTAAAAATATTTTAACGTACATAATTTTATATTTATAAAACGTGTAAGCCCAAAGTGATTATTTTTCAGATATATAAAATTAAAACGATGGGTTTAAAATGAGCAGCAGTAAAGCCTCTCCTCTAAAAAATTTTAAAAGGTACATGTTACAATAATATATGGATGTGAAAAAAATTTGTTTTATTTAAAACATTTTGACGTTTGAAAAATAAAATAAAAGTAGCGAATACTCTATCAAGGATATGGAAAGACGTATACAATTTTAAATGTACCGTAAGGTATTTTTCATTCTTTAAGCATAATATTTTTCTTAAAATATATATTTTTGTAGTGCAACAGCTTATAATTTTATAAAACAAATTCATAATCAAAATCGCTGTTGTTAGTTATCGAAAAATAACCAAGATGTGATTTTTGCATAAATGTCACTAAACTATACAAATTGCTATTATCCATCATACTATGAATATTTCTTTCATGCGAAAGTGTCCCTTTTTCGATTTCTATGGAACTGTCGTGTGTCGAAATACTATCAGAATCTTGTCAAGCGAGGTTCTGAATGTAAACAAAGAACACCCCATCTGGTGACCCAAGCTTCAAAGCAGTGCTTCACTTTTAGCGCGGGTTGGCCCCTCCTCTCTTTCCTACCTCCATGTTCCCAGACCATGGAGGTACAAGATTCTGATAGTATTTCGACACACGACAGTTCCATAGAAATCGAAAAAAGGGACACTTTCGCATGAAAGAAACATTCGTAGTGTGATGGATAATAGCAATCTGTATAGTTTAGTGACATTTACGCAAAAATCACATTTTGGTTATTTTTCGATAACTAACAACAGCGATTTTGATTATGAATTTGTTTTATAAAATTACAAGCTGTTGCACTACAAAAATATAGATTTTAAGAAAAATGTTATGCTTAAAGAATGAAAAATACCTTACGGTACATTTAAAATTGTATACGTCTTTCGATACCCTTGATAGAGTATTCGCTACTTTTATTTTATTTTCCAAACGTCAAAATGTTTTAAATAAAACAAATTTTTTTCACATCCATATATTATTGTAACATGTACCTTTTAAAATTTTTTAGAGGAGAGGCTTTACTGCTGCTCATTTTAAACCCATCGTTTTAATTTTATATATCTGAAAAATAATCACTTTGGGCTTACACGTTTTATAAATATAAAATTATGTACGTTAAAATATTTTTAATTAGGCACATAGGTCAGATTAAATAGAGTAACGCATGCAAGGGCTATATGCCTAAAGAGAGAGATGCCATCGTGGAAGAATTTTGAAGAAAAACTGACCTTTGAGTGGGTATTAAAAATAATACTTATAATTTTCATTCAAATTATATTCATATATATTTTTTATGTAAAACGTTCGGGTGTATGCTAAATTAGTGTAAATTACTTTACACGAAAAATATAGTGAATGCTCAGAAATCAAAGATTTGCACATGCCGGAAATGAAAAATAGGAAATATGTATGGGTATTTATGCATGTGCTTGCAAAAAGCATGTATCTGCCTTTGACAAAATACTTAAATATTCATTAAATTATTTATAAATGTATTTGAAATGAAGAATTTATTCACTTATAAACAACTGTGAAAGTACTGTGAAGAAATCTAATTATTAAATGTATCTAATTTATAATGATTATAAATGTTATCTAAATATATAATAACCTTAATATTGAATTGTAAACATAAATTGAAATCCTGTTGACAAATACGTTATAAACTGTTTAAGCAAGGATTGTTCGTTTTGGAAAGCAATCTGTTAAAAGGTATTGTAAAGCAAATGCTATGAGATGCGCACTTAAGAACGTAATAAAGAGTTTTGGAATATGTATTGTTGAAATGAAGGGTAAAAAAAAAAAAAAAAAAATCTGATAAGTATAATTAAAAGAATTATTCTCCTTACATTTTATAATAACTCAGTTACAAGTTTTAAATAATACTTTAAAAAAAAAACTTATTTTATTCCCTTTCAGAAATGGTCAGAGAAAGTCAAGTACTTTTTAATACCTATTTAATTATTAAGAATTAGCGAAATACTTATTTAAAGTATTTCGCTAATTCCTAATAATTCTCTAATTTAAAATGAACCGAATAGAGCATTAATTATAAATTGACTTACATTTTTCGATTTAAAAGATGCCTCAGAAGCCAAAAAATGATGTCATATTTAAGAAAGTATTTTAGGAAGAAGCTCTATTAACTAGAAAAGAAATAATGCATAATTTTAATATTAATAATACAATAAACTTTGATCTTAATTTTTGTACCTTAGCGGAATAAAATCGAATTACCTTAATTTTTTTTCTAATGTAATTAACGAAAACTTGTGAAAATATTTCATTCAAATTAAACCATTCTGAGAAAACTGTCCTGTGAAAAGTATAGCATTTAATTCCGGTCAGAATGAAATGTTGTTTAAAAATATGTTGTTTTCACATACTTAGGACTCTGAAGTGTTGTAGAAAAAGAAAATATATACATTTATATGTATATTTACGACGTAATTACAAAATATTTACATCCGAACGCTTCAAATCCCATAGAACTCAATGGTAAATGACCCAAGGTTTTGGTCACCATGTAGGGATCGCCGGTGCTTCAGAACAGGGTACGCGAGAAACTGGTTTAGGGCGACTCCATCTTACTTCCTACCTCCATTTCTGCGAAGATGGGCACGTTGAAATTTTGTAATTACAATAAAATTCTTCTCCCCCCCTCTTTGTGTTTGCCCTGGTCTTTTACAATGCTCTTTCAGTTGTCAAGCCTCAGGCGTCCCAACGGCATTTGTGGTTTTTCAGGGCGCTGATGAATTTGCGAAGGAAAAACGCGGGTATTGCCGTTCGAAATTTTCATAATTTTGATCATAATCGTGTTACAGTACCTGAAATTTCATTTCTTTTGGTTGACCGGACAGGCCGTAAGGAGTTCATATATCAGAGAAAATTTTTTCATGACCACCTTTGTATGTTACTGACAACGGACAGGTATATATATTACACCCTCTTGATTCTCCAAGCTCAAAAGGCTACTAAACTGACTTCATATGAATTAACAACAAAATTATTACGAATACAGAAAATAGGTCAAGTTCTGACGGCGTTAACTAACTTATGATCTTGCTGTCAATAATTAAATGCTGTCAATTTTTAGCTAAAATAATGCTGTCACTAATATATGTCCCTATAACTAATCCTGTTAATTTTTAGCAACCATTAGATTATTTAGAAGAGAGTCATTAGGTTATTTAGAAGCAAAAGACATGAAAAATGTGCAGTGCCTTCGCCGGCACTCGAACCTGGATCTCTCGTGTACGCACCGGGCGTACTATGACCACGAAGACGTGCTGGAAGGAGAGTGTGTGTGTGATTATGGCAAAGCCTCGAGGGCTATCTGCCTAAGAGGAGGGATACCTTCGTGGAGGACTTTCTAAGGGAAACTGGCTCGTATACATGTTACACATGGGGAAAACCACGAAAACGCCCATGCAGCCAGCCCGTTCGCGGGATTCGAACCTCGGACCGAACTACCAGTGTTCAGCGACTTTAGCTGGAAGGAGAGAGAAAATACCTTATATGGTAAGCTTAGGTAGGCTATTAAAGTCAATGAGGTTTATGACCTATTAATATCAGCAAAAGGCGAGTAGGTGTTAAAGGCATGGTAAAGCAACAAAATAACGTACAGCTCCAAAACTTTTGAAGAGACTCTAATTTTTAAGGGTAAGGTGCCGCTGAAAAAACACTGAGATAACTGTGGAATAATAGGTCTACCGTTTTACTCTTTCACTCATTAATGGATTAATTTTCATGGAAACCAACAAACCATTACAGAAGAGCCAATTTTTAATGTTATATCCATAATTTATGATTATATTGTGGAATTAAAAAAAAAAAAAAAAAAGATTTAAGAGTTTTAAGAGTTAAAAACTGCTTGCATCTTATTATTTTATTATTATTTATGTTAATTAACTTTTATAATTACTCAGGCCCTGGGCATTGGTCTTCCGGGGGCTTGCGATGGTCGTTTGCGGCGTGGTTCGTTCGCCGTCTGCCCTCGTTTTTCGTTGGAGGGGGTGGGGTCCAATGACCACTGTGATCCCCATTCGAGCGAATAGGTGGGATGGGCTCCGCTCACATATGGTACCGCATACTACTTTGTAGAGACATTAGGTATTTTAAAAGCAAGAAAGATGAAGAATTAACAGCGTCTTCGGCGGGAATCGGACCACGAACCTCTGGAATACCGGCACAGTGTGCAGAACCACAACACCACGAAGGCACGCTAGGAAGGCGGAAGATATACCTTTTAAAGGGCGATTGGGGATTAGGTGACCCAATTGCCAAATTCTGGTGGTGAAGAATCATCATCCACCACCTTTCAGTTCGTGCTCCACTTGTAGAAACAATGTTTTTGAAGCAGAAGACATGGTGTTTGGTGTATTTAATTATGCCAAAGCACACTAGGGCTATCTGCCTAAGGGAAGGAATGCCTTCGTGGAGGACTTTCTAAGGGAAACTGGCTCGTATACACGTTACACATGGGGAAAACTGCAAAAACACCCATGCAGCCAGCCCGTTCGCGGGATTCGAACCTCGGACCGAACTACCAGTGTTCAGCGACTTTACCGCTCGGCCGCTGGTAGGCCCCGAGGCAGAAGACATGAAAAATGAGCAATGCCCTCGCCGGTACTCGAACCTGGACCTCTTGAATACGCATCGTGTGTGCTAACCGTCATACCACAAAGGCATACAGAAAGAGGGAGAAAATACCCCTTTTAAAGGGCAAACCAGTCGTGAAATCCTGGTGGTGAAGAATCATCATGCACCACCTTTTGATTCTGGCGCCACTGTAGAGTCATTAGGTTTAAGAAGCAGAAGCCGTGAAAGCTGTGCAATGCCCTAGTCGGGACTCGAACCTGGACCTCTCGAACACGCGCCGAGTGTGCTAATCGCTACACCACGAAGGCATACATAAGGGAGGGAGAAAACTCTTTCTAATACAATATGTAAGAACTGGATTTCCGCAATATATCGAATCCTCTATGTTAAATACCTGTATTAAAATGCGGTAATATTAAATCGTACCTTTTTAAAATTAAAAGAGAAACTAAAGAATTCTGCTAGATATCGTCGCACTTAAAATTTGCTTTTGAAAGTTCTCATAAAAATCTGGTTAATTTCAGTCTCACTTATATTAGCGAAGAAGTTGTTCGTTTGCAAATTTATGAACGGATTATTGCAGTTGTAGAAACATAACATGTAATGCTGTGAGTCAACATGATGCTTATTTTCCAATGTCATAGATGGCATTTTCCAATGTCCCGTTTCCTCACATAAGGCTGTTTGAAATTCTATCTACAATGTAAAATGTAAATTTTTTCTTGATAATATTATCTCAGAAATTAGTTATTTCCTATACAAAAAGATCTGAAAAAAGGCATTTTATTAAATTAAATTTTATTTTAAAATCAAAAGCAAATGATGTCATCTTTCGCTGAAGCAGCTTTTTATGCAGCAGAAAAATCTCTTACGGAATCCTGTGGATATAATCGGACATCCGGAAATTCTTCTTACTCGGGAACTAACGACATCCGGAAATGCTTTTAATTTCCCAAATGCATCTCCCTGGGTGCTGAATACCACATCCCAGAAATATCCTTGGGATCTCCTCATATGATCGTAATGAGACCATAAGTAATGTTGTTAGAATTATTGATGTCCCACTTAGGGCAACCAGGGGACATCTTATAATAATATCCAACTGAGTTTGTAAAAAGTTTAGATGTTTTTTTATGATTTTAATTTCAGTTTATTTACTAATTAATTCTTAAATAGATCTAAAAATTTGGAAGGCATTTAAAATGAATTTTGAATACAAAACTCTAAAGAAGAAAATTTTGTTTTTATTTTTAAAACTTTTATTAAAATATTAAAATGTTTTTGATGACTTTTGAATATCCAATACTCCACTCACAGGATGAGTATTCTTTAAATCACATGGGCCCACCAGCGGCCGAGCGGTAAAGTCGCTGAACACTGGTAGTTCGGTCCGAGGTTCGAATCCCGCGAACGGGCTGGCTGCATGGGTGTTTTCGTGGTTTTCCCCATGTGTAACGTGTATACGAGCCAGTTTCCCTTAGAAAGAACTCCACGAAGGCATCCCTCCCCTTAGGCAGATAGCCCTCGGGGCTTTGCCGTAATTAAGTAACCTAACCTGAATTACTTTGTAAGGATTATGTTAATTTTATTAACAGTTAAATTTTAAGTTAGAGTTCTTTTCCTGTCAAATTCTTAACTTCAACTTACTACTTCCGGCCAGAACGTAGTTTTGGAATCTTGCTGAATATTTAATGAGGAGGAGCGGTATTTAAACCACGAAGTTACTTACTGAGTCAGATCGCTTTTCTCAAGGCCTACGCAGTCACACGTGAAGGTTGTCTTAGCACGGCTCTCGGTTTTACCAAGTCGATTTGATTTTTCTTCTGCGATCAGTTGTTAGCACATAAAAGGTTGCTCACCGGTCTTAAGTGACCAAAGAGTAGTAAAAAGGCCTTAGTGCGATTTTACTGATTCTTTGCATCTATTTTTCCCTGATGACTGAACTGGTTTAAGGACTTGATCAACATGTCACTGGTCAAACTAATTTTCGCTCGATATGCGGAATTAACTTCCAAAGAGAAGGATTTACCTTTGACTGAGGATGAAAGAATTATTCTGGATTTTCTATTAAAGCTTCTCCCTAACCTATCGGATAAAGTACGTGCAAGTCTGAACTCTGCACGTGGCTCTGAACTAGGCTTAGCGCAAGTCGGTTCTAACCGGTTAGCGTCTAATGATATTGATTCCCATCATGCTGATGTCTCACAACACGATATGCATTGGACTGCTGTTACCAAAAGTACGAAACGTACTCTGAGCGATACTGAATCGGACCCTCCTGAGGTGCAAAACAAATTTGATGTTCTTGCGAACATAGCTGATGATAACTCCGCACTTACTGTCGAACAGTACACGCACAGTACCAGACATGAAGGTGATGTTAGCTTGAAACGAAATCCCAAACCGAAGGCTCCCAAAAGTTTAAAAATCTCGCCTAGTCAGGACATAGGTAGTAAAATTACACACTGAGTTCTGAGTTTGCGGTCAGCAGCCACAATAATGTGGCGCCATCTCGTGAAGGAACTGAGAAACAGGCTGCAGCGAGTAGGTCTGGAACGGAAAACGCAGCGCGACCACTCAGTTATCCAGATGAGGTCACGTGCCCGACTGGGCGAACTGACGCTCATATTCCCCAGGCTGGCGCAACTCAAATGAACACCATGGAGGAGAGACTTAGTGAAAATGCCACTAATGCTGAGGATAACAATAGTATGGACACGGACGCTAGTACGTCTAAACAAAATACAAGCTCAGATGAAAACATAGAAGCGGAATTTGTGAAAAAGTCACGGATACCACCCATAACTATTAAAGTAGATTACCCTACTTGGAAAAACATAGCTAGGGCACTTAAACAGAAAAACATTGAGTTTAACTCTAATAAGAATAATAAAGGGATTAAAATTTTCATCAGAAAACCTGAACATTACAGGCAGACTGTTACTTATTTAAAAGACACGAAAGTGGAACATCACTCTTTCACGCTTCCTGAGGATAAAGGCATAAAAGTTGTGATAAGAGGTCTTTTAAGAGATACAGATACGGTAGAAATACAAGAGGAGTTAGAGGATTTAGGATACAAAGTTGAATCAGTTAAACAACTTACGCGCAGAAGAAAAGGGGAGGTTATTAAACTTCCGCTGTTTTTAGTTACTCTGCCTAAGAAACCCAAATCCAAAGATATACACAACGAAACTCACTTATGTGACCTAGGAATTAAAGTCGAAAATTATAAAGGTAGATCGGGCACGCTACAATGCTATAGGTGCCAAGGATTTCATCATACGCAAACTGGCTGTAACTATGCACCCAAGTGCGTGAGATGCGGAGAGGGACATTTGTCCTTTGAATGCCCTAATAAAAACTCTGACTTGCCACCATGTTGTGCGAACTGTAAACAATCTCACACCTCGAACTTTAGGGGTTGTGAGATGTTCCCTAAAAAGAAACAAGATAAGCCAAAAGTCTATACTAGTAGGGTTATAGAAAATAAATCATTTGCACAAGCCCTGTCTACTGGTTTGTATGCAGACACGATCAAGGAAGCAAAAACTGTTTTTGCACACCTGGCCGAACTTGTATCGGTCATTAAGAGCTCCGGCTTTCTTTTAACACAGCAAATAGGACAAAATGCACCTACTCATAAGGACAAAACTACCATAAATCAAGATCTTAATGGATAGGTACACCACACAAGGAGATCCCATAAAATTAGCATTCTGGAATGCTCATGCCATTCAGAACAAGTTGAATACCGGTCATTGCTTACCTAGGCACTACTAAAGAGGCAGAAAATGAAATGATCCGCACGACTGACTGGAATAAGTTCCAGAAGTTTCTCAGTCAGAATCCGCCCATCTTTGATACTCTGAACTCGTGGAAAGATATAGATGATGCAGTTGATACCCTCACTGATTCAATCAATAATGCTATTGAAAATGCCTCTAGACACGTGAGAAGAAATAATAACGCTGGCATTCTGCCACAGGAAATTAGAGAGATGATTAAGGACCGGAATAGGATGAGGAAAGCGTGGCACCTTACATGGAGCCCTCACGTTAAAAGAGATATGAACAAATTAAATAAATTAATTAAAAAGAAAATAGATGAGCATAAGAGAGATGTATGGGAAGAAAAAATTCAGAATCTTAGTCCGAATGATGGCAGTCTCTGGACGTTCATGCGTAACTTGAAAAGGCAGCGTACATGCAATAAGCCGATTTATACTGAAAACTCTGTTGCTCTCAACAATAAAGACAAATCGACGGTCCTTGCGGACCATTTAGAAGAGCAGTTCAAACCTAACATGACGCCCATGGACATTAATTTTGTCAATGAGGCATGCTACTTTGTTAGGGATTGGCTTAATGCCCACACTGCTAAGAGGTACATGGCCACTGCTACCCCCAGTGAGATCAAAGAAATAACAAAGAAGCTTAAAGTCAAAAAGGCCCCTGGCATAGACGGTATTAATAATCACGCACTTAGAAATCTGCCTTGCAATGTTGTGACAAAATTCACGAGTATTATCAATGCGTGTCTTAGTCAATGCTATTTTCCCACAAAATGGAAAATCGTAAAAGTTATTTTATTGCCTAAGCCCGGCAAGGATAACACTAAGCCAGATGGGTACAGGCCCATTAGCTTGCTTCCGGGACTAGGAAAGGTCTTTGAGAGATTAATCTACAACAGATTGAAAAACTATATTGAATTACTGCCTCCGGAACAATTTGGTTTCCGGAGAAAGCTTTCAACAACGAAGCAGCTGGTTCGGTTCGTCGAGTTTTGTGGGGGATGCGCTTCACAAGAAACAAAATGTCGCCTTACTCATGCTAGACGTGGCGAAGGCATTCGACCGCGTCTGGCATGAGGGGCTTATTTATAAACTTATAAATCTCCCTATGGATAGAGAGCTGATTCAGCTAATTATGTCTTTCATCACTAATAGGAAATTCACTGTGGCTATTGGAAAGGACATCTCCAGTTTACGCACCATGAATGCAGGCGTCCCACAGGGGTCCATTTTAGGGCCCGTCCTGTATTTATTTTATGTTCATGACTTTCCTAGGGCTCACATTGGCAGAAATTACTTTCTTGGGTGCTATGCGGACGATACGGCATTAGCCGTAAAGTCCGCAAACGCACACCATGCAATCAAGAAATTACAGGAGCTTCTACCAGTGGTAGAAAAGTGGTGTAAGACTTGGAGAATTGCTATTAATGCCAGCAAGTCGCAATTATTATTGATAAGGAGGAAAAATACACAGTTGACTATTAACAGTACGCTCTTCTTATTCTCTGAAGAGATTCCTAGAGTTAGTAAGGCGAAATATTTAGGAGTAATGCTAAATGAAAGATTAAAATGGGGAGATCATATAACAGAGGTCAGAAGAAAAATTTTCACTGTTGTAAATAGTCTCATCCCTATATTGGGCAATTATTCTAGCTTAGACCTCAGGAAAAAGAGGCTAGTTTATATCACGGCAATTAGGCCATTGATGACTTATGCGTCGCCGGCCTGGTGCACGGCTACCAAGGAGGATATAAAAAGACTTCAAATCATGCAAAACAAAGTCTTAAGGCTTATCACCCATGCTCACTTTTTTGTGAGCAATGCTACACTACACTGTGACTTAAAACTGGACACTCTAGAAGAGCACCTGAATAAGATCAACAGGAAATTCTTCACGAAAGCTCTGAACTGTGACCATATGAGAAATTTTGATATCTTTACCTACGAAATATTGAATGAGGACGCCAAACTGCGCCCACTTGCGGCCCACCTTATCAGGGACCCGAACTTTCCCACCTAGTGCCCACCTGTAAATGATGTACCCAATGTGTTTATTAGCATTCTTAATTTTGTATTTTACTCATTTATTGTACTGTGTATTTCTTAAATTCTCTAGTTTTATTCACATTCTACACTCATTTTATGACTCCCACTTAGTCACGCCTTTACCGGGCCGGTTACTTGCTTGTGAGCTCTTGCGTTGCTGGTCTTCCTATTCTTTATCCGTCTTTCTCCTCCTTACTGCGGACATTATGTGAAGATAGTTCTATGTTATTGTGCCCATCCGGCATAAATTTGATTGAGCCAGATAAACTGCTGATCTCAGTGGTATTCTGGCTATAAGTTATCAGTCAGTCAGTCACTGAGTCAGATAGAATCAGAGTTTCTGATTTACGCACGTCTGCCTTTTTGGCCACTCTCTCTCTCAAAGCTGTTATTTCGCTCAGTCGTACTCAGGCTCGTAGTCAAATAAGTTAAGGGGCCAACTCAAATTGAACCTTGATAGCTTCGGCTATACTACTTTAGTTAATCTTAGTTTTAGTTTAAATCTTAGTCTTTTTAGTTCAAGTCCAAGTGCGGGCTTTGCTTGTACACTGCCAGGCGGAGTTTGTTAAATCTTATCAAAATAATAAAAGGTTAGTTACCCTTCTATCTTGTTGTTTCTTGATCTTGTTGTTTTCCGAACGCAAGCGATTATTCGCTTATCAGTTCTTAGATTCCTCACTTCCAACATTAACTTAGAATTCCAAAGTGAGGTACTCTACAGCACAACCACTATTACGAATTAAAAATAAATAATAAAAATATAATCTGAAAGCTTTCAAATTTTATATTGCGCCCAAAGGGGCGTTTTTTTAACGTTTTGCGTGTTACCTTTACTTATTAAATATCATGTTTTTCGCACTTAAACCATAAAATTCAATTCAACAGCAATATCACAAAATATTTAAAAGAGCATACCTTTAAAATTTACGATACACATTCTCGCATGCTGAAGATATATATTTACACACACACACACACACACACACATATATATATATATATATCAAGTGATGTAGTAATTACAATATTGAATAACCAATTTGGTCTAGAAAACATCTTGCGCAATATGCTTCAAAATAAGTAAAATAGGTAAAATAGAAATTGTAGTAAGCTCGCCTAAAAGTTACCAGGTGCTGTTGCTCCAAAAAGTTCAACACGTTTTAAAAAAATTAATCTGATTCTGTTTTTTTAATGTTTTACATGTTTAATGGTTTGATTTTCATATGTATTAATTTTTTTTTAAAACGTGTTGAACTTTTTGGAGCAACAGCCCCTGGTAACTTTAAGGCGAGCTTACTACAATTTCTATTTTACCTATATATATATATATATACATATATAATAATTTATTTCCTAAACAGTATTGATTAATTGATTATATTATCTCCTAAGTTTAATTAAAGTAGAATTATTTTAAAAGAGTGAATCCATACTGGTAAGTTATATTTTGAAAGATGTTTTGAAGTAATTTGAAAGCAAAATGTTAATAATGTTTTAACGGGGACTGGAGTTAAATCATCACGAAGAATAATATTTCAATTGTAAAAGGAAAAATTAAAACATGTAATCATTGTCATTGATCGGAAATTAGTTGACTTTTCAAGGGGAACAAACCAACTCCCGTTCAATGAACAATAATTGATAAAAATACGTAAATACGAAAGTGTTTCGTCTTTACTCGAGTTATAAGTTAAAGCCAAACCGGCATTCATTCATTCATTACAAATTATGCCGAAATATTGCATGTGATGCAACGTGTCCGGCTCATGACAAGTACGCCCATAGGGCACATGACATAAAAAGTGTCTGGACCGAGTGATAGGAAGCAATAGGAAATGAAAAAAGAGGGGGTGACTACATGACGCCACAAGCAGAGAATCGAACTTAAAGCCCAAGACCAGGAGAGGCAGCAATGTGTGGAGTGTCAGGGTTAAAGTTGTTCCTGATAGGTATGTTACGATAAATCATGATATATTAGCAAAAAACAATTTATTATTACATACGATAAATACAATAAGTGAGCAAATACAATACAAAATACAATATAATACGAATTATAATACGACAATATATGTACAATATATACAAAAGATGAAGTTTCATGAAAGATAGTTTAAGTAGGAAAATTAGTGTCCCTGGTAAGGAAGGCCGCTAATGGTCTGATTTTAATATCTTCTGGAAACACGGTGTAGTCGAAAACCTTAAAATGATTCATGTACGAGCAATTTCTCGCCTTATCAAAAAATTTCCGATTTGCATTATGGAGAAAATTCTCGATATTCTCTATTTTTAAGTCTCTGTGCAGAGTTTCATTGGAAACATAAAAATGAGCATTCGTGATTTGCCTTAAAAATTTGTTTTGAGTGATCTGTAACTTCTTGATTTCATTTTTCGAATAAGTCGCCCAGGCTGGAGACGCGTAAGAAAAGATAGGCCGAATAATGGCAGTATAAATATGTCTTTTTCTTCGTAGGTCAAGTTTTGAATTTTTTCCGATTAAAGGAATAAGATCTTTGATAGCCGCAACTGTTTTGCCTCTTACTTTTTGGATGTGGTCTTTCCATGTGAATTTATTGTTTAAAATAACTCCAAGATAAGTAGCTTTGTTCACAAGCGGAACTTCAACATTAAAGATTTTAATTTTGTTTACAAATGGACTTCTAGAGTGCCTTTTTCCAATAATAATAAGCTGGGATTTTTGTGCATTGATGGCTATGCGCCATTTCGTGCACCATTGCTCAATTTCTGGAATTTTATCCTGCAATTTAGAAATGGCAAGTTCTTGATTGTGAGACATGTATGCAAGCGCCGTATCATCGGCGTAACATCCTAAATAAAAATTAGAGTCTGTGCAAATTTTAGGGAAATCAGCAACATAGAATATAAAAAGAATTGGTCCCAAAATTGATCCTTGAGCTACACCAGCCTTGAGTCTTCTGGGATCAGAGTTGTCGTTACCAATATTGACGAAGAATTTTCTGTGTTTAATAAAAGAATAAATGAGTAATATCAGATCTCTGTCAAAATCCAAGGATATAAGCTTGAGAATAAGCCCCTCATGCCAGACGCGGTCGAAAGCTTTCGCCACGTCTAGCATGAGTAAGGCGACACTCTGATGTTTGAAAAGTGCAGAACCGATGTATTCACATAGTCGGACAAGCTTCTTGGTCGTAGACAATTTCTTACGGAAGCCAAACTGTTCAGGAGGTATCTTATCCATGTAAGGCTCGATTCTCTTATAGATAACTCGTTCATAGATTTTGCCCAGACAGAATCAGTAAGCTAATTGGTCTGTAACCCTCCGGGGAGGTAGCATTTTTACCAGGCTTGGGTAATAAAATTACTTTAGCAGTTTTCCATTTATCTGGGAAATAATTATTTTCAAGACAGGCATTTAAAATGCTGACATATTTCGTGATAACATTAATAGGCAAGTTTTTGATGGCGACGTTGGTGATGTTATCAAAACCGGGAGCTTTTCTATTTTTCATTCTTTTGATAATCTCCTTAACTTCATTAGGTGAAGTATAATTAGTCTTGTTTTTGGGTCCCGGTCCATTAATCCAGTCTTGAATAAAATATCTAGTGTCATATGAAAATAAAGGGTCGCTTGGATCTTGGTTAGGAACAAATTGTTTTTCTAAAAAGTCAGCCATTACATTGGCTTTGTCTTTATTAGTGACAGCTATAATATTATCACCGTAAATTGGTTTATTGTTTGGTTTTTTGCCTCGAAGATTCCTTGCAAAAGACCAGAATGCATTATTTGGCTCATTGAATGTTTCAATTTTTGCATTTCAAGACTCATCTCTGTGTTTATAAATACTTTTCTTTATTTCTCTGTTCAGTTTATTTAACTCTTTTTTGATCCTAGGATCCCAGGCAATATGCCATCTTTTGCGCAGTTTGTTTCTTTGTGAAATCAGGTTTCTAATGTTACTAGGCAATCTAGCACTGTACTTATCGGCAGGAATTTTCTTAGTAGCCTTGTTATATGCACTAAGTATGCTATTATTGAGAACATCAATTGCATAGTCAATATCAAATTTTGTTTTAAGTTGCTTAATAGCCGGAGGGTTTTCAATGAGGAAATTAAAATATTTATTCCAGTCCGTAGTGATTTTAAATCTTTCGTCAGTGTTTTTATTTGTACCAAGCGTAGCTAAAACTGGCACATGATCTGAAGTTAATTCAACTTTCACATCAAGATAAATCGGGATTGAAGTGGTGGTAAGAAGAACATCCAGGATGTCTCCTTTTCGAGGGTCATCAGGAAGATGGGAATATTCAGTAGGAGCATAAAAATAAATAGGATAATTATTAATAAATTCTAGTAAAAGTTCTCCATTTCTGTTGGTGCGTCTGCAACCCCACTCTACATTCTTCGCGTTGAGATCGCCAGCTAAGATGATATGTTCTGAATTAGGCAGCAATTGAGCGAGTTTATGCTCATCAATAGGAATGTGTGGAGGGTTATACAATGCAATGAAATAAATTATGCCATAATTTGGTAATAAAACAGAAGCTGTAACAGCTTCGTAGCCGTTTCCTCTATCTTCGCTAATCAGGCATGATTGCAAGGAGTGCTTAACGTAAATAGCGGCCCCCCCCACCAGGGTGACTCAGTCTGTCACACCTGTAACAGTTGTAATTTGCGATTTTAATATTCACACAAGGTGTCGCAAACGTTTCGGTGACAAGAGCAACATCAATATCGTAGGTAAGTAAGAAATTATGAAATTCCTGGATTCTATTTAAGATGCTATGAGCATTCCAAATCATGATTTGGATAGGAGCTCTATTAATTCTGTGCGGGCACATTATCAGTATTGTTGGGTTGATTGCTTTCATGACGATTTCTGTTCAAGTCCTTAACTTGTTGTGTGAGCTGGAAAAAACCAGCGGATTTTATTGCTGAAACCAGTTCAGCGAGATCAGTGAAAACTTTTTTGGCCTCAGTAATTGTATCTGTGTAGATACCAGTCGAAAGAGCAGCTGCGAAAGATTTACCTTCAACTATTCTGTTAGAAAAAGTTTTAGGCTTTTCAGTTTTATTTTTTGGAAATTTTTCACATCCTTTGAAACTAGATGTGTGGTTGCCACCGCAATTTACACAAACTAAAGGAACATCTTTCTTATTTTTGTCCGGACAGTCTTTTACATAATGATTTTTACTACACCTGACACATTTCGGTTCATAGTTACAACCCGCCTGAGTGTGGCCAAAACCCTGGCATCGAAAACATTGCAATGGTCCCTGTCGGCCTCTGTATTCAACAATTTTGACTCTGAGGTCGCATAAATAGCGTTCATGATATATTTGTTTAGAGTTTTCATTTTTAGGTAGGGTAACAAGGAAAAGTGGAAGTTTCTGAACTTCACCGCCTCTACGTCGTGACATTTGCTTTATTTCAATTATTTGATAATTTAATTCAGTTAAACTTTCCTTAATTTCCTCAATTTCAGTCGTGAGAAGTAGTCCATTAATTACTACCTTGAGATTTTTATCCTCTGGCAAAATGTACGAATGATGCTCCACTTTCATCTCTTTTAAGATCCTAACAATTCCCTTATAACTGTCAGGATCAGAAGTAATAATTTTAACACCATCCTTAATATTCTGTCCGATGAATTTATATTTGTGTTGATGGAATAATCCTGTTAACGCTTTATATTTGAATTTGGTTTCTTTGAGAATTATCGGAGGGAGTTTGTTCTTTTTAGGTGTTTTGACCTGTGTGTTGTTATCATTTGTGGAATTTTGCTGATCATCAGCATTAGAAGTATCCATTTCAATGTTATCAGAGATAGTGTGTTGTTCAGGAATGACTGATTCTTGACTATTATTCTTTGAATTTTCTTGCGGTACGATCGTACCATTGTAATCTTTCTGAGTAATAACTGGTGAAATGATTTGCGTGAAATTATCTAATTTAATCTTTTTAAAACCCTGTCTGGGATTTCTTGTTCGGACTGTTTTGTCTCCAAAACGTTGTGGATAGTCTTCGTCAGAGCTAGAATCTTTATCTAATGTTTTTTCATTATTAGTAACAATTGTGTTGTCATGAATACTAATTGGGCTACGTGCCCTCGCATTTTCTTCGTAATTTTTACTTGTGGTTGGAATTTGAGGTTGTGTCTTATCTTGATTTAAAACTGAGTCAGTTTTACTTTGAGTAAGTAGTGCATTGACAATTTCAAGTGAGCTTAACAAAAAATTTAAGAATTTTGTTTCAATTTCTGTGAGTTCACCTTTATCCAATTTGAGTTGTTCCAACTCATGTATTTGTAATTTGTAACTTTCTACGAGCCTCTCCATGGTCGCGCTAAGCCAAAGCAAAACGCAGAGAAATCCAGAAATCCAGCGCCCATAAGGCAGTAGTCCTACACCCCGGAATGGAGCCCTGGCTCGACAGCCTTCTCCACAGACGGATGTGTAGGCGGAAAACACACGAGGCCCCTGACAGTCACCTGAAGTGAAAGCTTGGGGGTAACTACGTTATAAAATCCAAAAATTCGCGCAGAACAGAGAAAATTTATCTGATTAATTTAAATCGCGCAGTAAAGCGAAATTTATCGTAATATGGCAAAAAACAAGTAACCAGCAATTAGGCTATTTGGCAAGACACGCGGTATTAAATTTCATAATTAAAACTCAAAAGGCCAAAAATAATCGAAAATAATAAATTAGTGAAAGCGTATCAGCATTTCACAAATCATACAAACCATAAATAGCATTAAAAAATGCTGATGCAGTCAGATAAGCAATGCACGTGTTCGCACAGGCAAACCACGTTGAACGGACGTACACCAGAGACAGATCGGAAGCAGGCACAATATCAAACGGTGAACCTTCACCCACCAAGTCCCCGCTCAGGAAACCGGCAATTCTAGTCAGGCCAAATATTTCCGCGAATAGAAGGGATTATAAACCAATGCTGATACTCAAAGAACTTATTCTTATGAAGCATTTTATTCAATTCAATTTGGAGTAAAAAGCAATTACTGTAGAGAAAACCTAATTAACCCGAGTAACCGTCCCCCAAAGTAAAGTTGAAATAAACATAGAAGATTACAAAATAAGATAAATAATGCAAACTTTGTAAAAACATAACTTACCAGTATATAAAATATAACTTACCAGTATGGATTCACTCTTTTAAAATAATTCTACTTTAATTAAACTTAGGAGATAATATAATCAATTAATCAATACTGTTTAGGAAATAAATTATTAACTAACTTTGCAGCAATTGCGCAAATAGTAATGACTTGTTTTCGCACTAAATGGATTTAAGATCATACATTTGATATACATACATATATATATATATATATAGGAAATAAATTATTATATATATACATATATATATATCTACACATATATAGATATATACATATCTATATACATATCTACACACACATATATATATACATATCTACACACATATATATATATATCTACACATATATATATATATCTATATATATATACATATATATAGATATGTATATATATATGTATATATACATATATATATACATATATATGTGTATATATATATATACATATATATACATATATATGTGTATAAATTTTTGTTTTAATAAAATAAAATGCACAAACTAATAATTATGAAATTATGCGAAGTCACTATTTATATACGGGCAAAAAACAATAATCAGGAAATAAATACCGCAGATTAATGCAAATAAATTATCCTTTTGTATTTAGACTACATCAGAAAAGTGCTAAAAATCAGAAACATTTAAATAAACACAATAATAAGCGAATTGATACTTTGCGGTAAATAACTCGCAGCTATAAGAACCGAAATCGTTTCAAAACCAATGGTACATTTCATTTGATACGATTGGTTCTAATTTTAATGCTGCAGTTAAGTGAGTGCCTCAGCTGACGAATTATTGAAAAAAATTGGAAATCGTTTGGCGCTCTAGATGGTCTCACTTGGCGAGATTTCGGCAGCAGTTGTTATGGCAACCCTCGATCACTGATGGTGGAGAATTCCGTGTGGCCGTTCGAAGAGATGCCGTGTTTCGCGACCGGCCTCTGACCTACCGCAAAGAGCGGGAGGTCTTTCGGTGTTCGTGGATTCGCGGTCCCTTCTGTGTTCGATTTAGCCGTCGAAAGCTGCTCTGTCCCAAATATGGTAGTGGATAGTAATTTTTAAGTTTTCGAACCAAATCTCTTTCGTTATGAGAAAACAAATGGATGTTATTTGAAAGGATCCACAAGCCGTTCCCAGTCGATGTCAGAGGATTTACATGAAATAATTGATTTAATCAGCTTAAGAAAGATTACGAAAGTGAAATGATTCAGGTTTCATTCGCTATGACGCTGTGGAATTAGCTTTTTGATTCCATATTGGTATTGCTACTTGGAATTTCAAAAATGATGGATATGAAATTTTTGCATATTCATTTTTCGTCCATTTCACTAAAAACTGAAGTAACATTTTTGCCTAACGTAATCAAAGTACTTAAAAAAGAAATGGTTTATTGTTTGGCGTAGACTTTTAAGTAAAATTTCATTAAAAGCAATGGCTAGCTCACCAAATTGCTCATCAACTAGTCCCTCAGCGTCCACGGCGACCACTTCCACTGATCTACAAGAAACAGATGCCTTCAGTGACGATAGTGGCGTGGATGTGAAACCTCAGTGCAAAAAGGCTAATACGATGTTCTTCGCACAAGAGCCAGACTCGGCCATCGAATCGGGTAAACGCAATAAAAGGAAATCTTCCGAACCGAAGAAGAGAAAAGACGTCCTGCTTATGAAGAGATTTAGATGGGATTCCGATGAAGATGATAAAGACGACGACGAAGTGGACGATGTCTTCGAAGCCATCGAAAGGGAGAGACCCAGTAGTGGAGACAGTGGGTGTCAAATAGATAGACCGTCCACTGTCACCTCCAGCCAGGGGTTGGAAAAGAAACGAAAGCAGAGACAATGGCGAAAGCCGAAAGTTGAGAAGTACCCACCAATCGTCAAACAAGAGGTTCCTTTACCAACCTTCAGGCAGTCTGTGATAAGAAAGCACGAAGCCAGCTCAGCTTGTGGCTCTAGGACTAATATCAGCCTCTGTTCATCGAAGGATTTGTCTTCCGTCACGTCACAGTCCAATTCCGAGACTCTTCTCGGAACACCCACTGATCTAACAACACCCACTGATCTGTCTTCATCTTTGGCGAGCCCCAGCCAATCAACTATTGTCAAGCCTATGACGTCCCGTGACTATGATCCGATTCTTGAAGGCCAGGATGACAGCAACGGACCTACCAGTTCGAGGACTAGTCGAACCCTAGGGAGACCGAGGAACTACAAGAGCATGAGCAGGCAGAGACGTATAGAAGCAAACGCTAGAGAGAGGACAAGAGTCCACACAATAAGCGCTGCGTTTGAGAGTCTCAGGAGAGCTGTTCCAGCTTATGCTCACAACCAGAAACTGTCTAAACTGGCCATACTGAGGATTGCAAGCGCATACATTGTAGCATTAGCTTGTCTGAATCAGCAGGATTATAGTCAAGAACAGAACAGACCATCTCTGGCAGAATGCGTGGAGCAGTGCACAAGGACCATCCAGGCAGAAGGCAGATCCAGGCGAAGGACTACTAAGGTGAGTGTAGTTTTAAGGGGTATCAGAAAATCCTATACCAACAATGTTAAATTGGCCTTTTTCGATATATTTTTTCTATAGGAATTTAGTTTCATTAAATTAGTTATTTAATAAATAGACAGTTATAATTACGTGTATATGAGTATGAGTATATTCATACTTATTCACAGACATGGAATTTTTACAATACGAAAGTTAACTAATCTTTTTTACATGAAGAACTACATATAGTATAAATACCCCATTATATTATAGATTTTACTTCTATAAAATATGTGGAAGATTATATAGCACTAAAAGTGAGATACGGAATAAAATATTATATGTTATAAGATATTTCCTTAATTCCTGAACTGTGGGTTGAGAATCGATATTTGTTGAGACTTGTAAATTTTTTAAGGTTTGCTTTGTTACAATATAATTTATTGCATTTGGAGTATTATTAAGTTTATTATATTTTATATTCATGTTTCATTTATCTTCTGAGAGATACTGGTAACATTCAAAGTACTGTAAAGAGGTGGTCGACACAGCGTTTGTATATTATTGTTTCTTCACTACATTATATTCTAGGATTCATCCTTTCTTCCATGCAAAACATCTATGTGTATGTGTGTTATAATAAGCTGCAGGGTGTCGCTATCAGTGGTAAGCGAGTTTTAAGGGGATAGCCAAGTATGCTAAATTTCAACTCTATGTTAAGTTTCTAATTTGCAAGTCCCTTATTATTTTTGCTTGCTTGTTAATAGAGTTTCCCTTCCTGAAAATTAGGGTTTCATCTAGGTTTGTTTAAATTTGGTTTAGTGCATTGTAGGTAACTTAAAATTTAAGCAGATGCTAGAAAGTACCATCCCTTGGTGATACATTTCTCATTGGGTATCAAATTGTTAAAAAAGCTAATGTGATTAAATACCATTGTTTAACTTCTCAATTAAAGAACTGAAATACAAATATATGCAGTGAGATACAGTACTATATGTATATATTTATAATCAAATCAATAATATATATACAATCCAAGTCATGATTCGCAACCATCAAATGATATGTAGTATATATATATATATATATATACTATGTACTATATACTATATCTATTACATATATATATATATATATATATGTAATAGATATAGTATATAGTACATAGTACATAGATATAGTACATAGATATCTATATACTATATCTATATAGTATATAGATATAGTACATAGTGTGTATATATATATATATATATATGTAATAGATTCTGTAGTTGAATACAAGCAGCTGAATCCGTAAAGAACAGCAAGAATTTGGATGGCTTAGAGATGTTGAAACTCCAATCGACAATGAATAAGAAATTTGGCAGTCGAGGTAGATTTAAGGGTTATCAGAAACCCTTATACCGACAATGTTAAATTGGCCATTTTCGATGTACCTTTTCTCAAAATCAAGCTGTAGATACAAGCTTCAAATTTTTTCTGTAATTAAAGCATACCTATCTGATAATACCAAAATGAGTTTTTGAAACATTTTGAATTTTAGAGTAAATTACAGAATATTTTGTTAAGCATAGTAAATTCTCACACAAAAAAAAATTAAATTTTTTTTTCTAAGTTTATTACAAAAAGCTCATTTCAGTAAATATTAGGGAACCTAATAAATGAGCCATAAAAAGTTTAGATACCTGTGAGCAGTAGTTCCTGAGAAAAGATACATCGAGTATAAAAAAATCACGTTTGGAGAAAAACGCGTTTTTATGTAAAAATCCGCATTGATCAAAGCAGTAGAAGACAAAATTTTTAAACTAGATTTTTTTTACAGTTCTAATTTTCATAGAGATTAAAGAATGGTATTTTTAGAAAGATAAAAAGTGTAGACAATTTGAAAATGCAAAAATCCGAAATCACAATTTTTTCAACACCCCTTGAATTCTTAAATCCAGAGTTTTAAATTATCCACCTGTCGTTAAATAGAAGTGAAATAAATAGTTAAAAGATAATTGCAGTTTGGAAACTTGCAATAAAACAATCTCAAAGAGGTAACAAAACTTTTAAACGTATAAAAAAATTTAAAAGTATGAGTTATAATAACAATATTTCTCTTCTGTTAATAAAACTATTTACTGTTTTCAATTCATGGAATAATTTTTACTAATAAAAAGCATTAAAATACAACCCAGAAAGAATCCGAATTTTATAAATTTCGGTTTTTATTTCCCCATTATTTCTTTCCCATTATTATTATTATTCCATTTTCCCCCCCGTTATTATTATTCTATTTTATTTAAGTGCTAAAAATTATTAAAAAGTACATTATTGTTTGAATAAAACTAAATGTGCTAACTATACACATACAAGTTTGTATAAAATATAGAAACTTCAATATTTACAGAATTCATCATAACCATTAGATTTTATTTTAAATGTAGAAATTAGTGTACATAGACAAGAATTTACTTAGAAATTTTGAAACCAACCAAGAGTGTTAATTTTATCTACAATATAAAATAATAATTCTTCCAAAGTGTTGTTAAGAAGTTCAGATAAAAAGAACTTTTTAAACGGTTAATTACCTCTATGTTTCCTTTTGTAATACTGAAAATAATAAGAGATCTTATTCGCCGTCGATTAGCAACAATGTTTATTACGTCAGGTACGATTTAAGGGAACTGAAATACCTTTTATGCAGTTAATAAGGCAGGTTAAGTGTAAATATTTAAAATCCAAAAAAGAATTGCAAAACTAATTGAATTACAAACAAGAGAGTTTAGAAAATTTTCTGACTGAGTTACGGAAAGAATTCTCTTTGTAAATCTTTGTCTTTCCTTGCAGAACCGTTTTTAAAACTACCAATGGTTTTCTTTTAATCAGTTTTACTACATTTTATATTATATAAAAATATATTCTCTTATATACATAAAAAATGACAATGAAATATGCCAATATCAAAAACAATGACATAAGAAATACAATGAAAAATTGTTGCCAAACCCATATTTCTAAAAGAATGAAACTATTCAAAATGATGTGATTTCATCAAAAATTTATCAACAACAATAAGACAGGAAAATTGTTGATAAAATCACATTTCACTTCCGAAGTACGGAAGTTTTTGTAAATAGAGAAAAATAAAGGGCTTTGTATACCCTTCTTGTGTATCCTGTCTACTTCCCACAGTTTTGAACATAGCTTTAGTAAGCTCTCTGTTCCGAGTCAGGTCCTTGCATGTTCCCGAAGAAGGTAAGAAGGAACATTGACCCTGATAGTGGCGCCCAACAAAGAAGAATAACCATGGCCGAGTTTCAAGAAGAACCTGTGCTGCCTGCAGAAACGGCTCAGAATCCAGAAATGCCAGCTGCCGCCCTGGAAGGATTTGGTTACATCGTCCAGACCATGCGCGCTTCGATGAAACCAGAAGCAACATTTAATGGAAACTCACCGGTAACCAGTGTTTTGGAAAAATTAGATGACCACTTCATGCTCTACCCCGTGCACGAGTTTCAAAAAGTTACCTTAGCTACCAGTGCTTTGAGGGGCCAAGCACTTAACTGGTTCAAATGTATCGGCAGAAGTCTCTTGGGTCAAGCAGGAAGTCCCACCTATACTTACGAAAATTTCAAGACTGCCCTACTAAAAGCCTTCCCTGTTGTAAGGGATCGTGCGAAATTAGAAACGGAACTTTTTAGCATATATCAACAAAGAATCGAAAACCTGTCGAGCTTTATTTTAAGAAAAATTCACGTCTTCAAACTCTTGTATGGAAACCATCCGGATCCTGAAATAATTCAAGTGATTTTGCCGAGGTTACTGCCCCAAGTGCAAGACTTTATTGAATTAAGAAATCCGACTACACTGGAAAAGTTATTTGAGCTAGCAATCCAGTTTGAAAGTAGAAGAACGGCGGACGTCGAAAGAAGATGCCAATATCAACAGCGAAACCAATTTGGTACGCCAAGACTACAGCAAACTCAAGCACATGGCTACGGAGGCAAAGCGAATCAGTGGGCAAGGAAACCCGAGCATTCAAAAACAGCCGGCGAACGTCGACAGTTCAATAGCAACCCAGGAAAAAAGAAGGAAAGCACGGAAATGAAAAATAATTTAAACTAAAACGGATTTCTGCTGACGGGAGGGTGCGGAAATCCGAAGGCCAAGAAAACCCCTCTTCCTACAAGTTAAATACAGTAATGGTGAAAAATTTGACTCTTCCGAAGATTGAAGTGTTGGTGAATAATATCCCAGCCACCGCACTCCTGGATACAGACGCGCAGTGTTCCTGTGTTGCAGAAGATTTTTTTAGGAAGTATTTTCGTATATATCGCATATATAATTCGGATAATACGACAGTGTTAGCTGCGCAAGGAGAAAAATGTAAGTGCATAGGTAAAGTACCTTTGTATATCCGAATCAAGGACGAACAAGTAAAGGTGATGTTTTTTATAGTAAAGAATCTGCAAGCACATTTAATCTTAGGAATAAATTTTCTTTCAGACGCACAAGCAACACTGGATTTTAATGAAGCATCCCTTAAGCTGACAATGAAACCAGTTCTTGCAGAAAAGGCTGAACCGCCGATGTTAAAACTTGACCACCTCCCTAATGACGAGCAAGGAAGAATCTGACAAGTGGTAAGTGAATTTGCTTCGTTATTTAATGATATTCCAGGATTTACTCAGGTTACTAACCATAGTATTGACACAGGAGATGCAATGCCAGTTTGCCAAAAACCATACCGGTATGATAAGAATAAGGAAAAAATTATAGAATGGCATATTACCGATATGCTACGTAAAAAGATCATAACGCCCATCTCAAGTAGTTATGCTAGCCCGGTGGTTTTATGTAAGAAAAATAATGACTATCCTTTGACGCATCCAAAAAGGTGGAGATTCGCTATTGATTACCGTAAATTAAACTCCATAACGAAATATCCGGTATATCCGTTGCCGATCATTGAAAAAATTCTAAGGAACATAAAATCAACCAAATTTATGACGACTGGTTATTTTCAAATAGGGGTTAGGCCTGAGGACGTGCCTAAGACTGCTTTTATAACCAAGTCTGGCACTTATGCATTTTTGCGTATGCCGCTTGGCCTTTCAGGGGCCCCGGCAACATTTCAGCGATGCATGGACATTGTGTTAAGACCTGTTCTTGGAAAGTCCACATTTATCTATTTAGACGATATCATTATTACTAGTGATAATCTAGACCAACATGTACAGGATTTAAGACAGGTGTTTTCTTTATTAAATGAGGCCGGTCTAAAAGTTAATGTCGAAAAGTGCAAATTTGCAGCCCCTGAATTAAAATATTTAGGTTACAAAATATCTCAAAAAGGAATCAAGACAGACGAATCAAAAATAATCAAAAGTATCCGACTCCAAACACGGCAAAGAAGCTCTCTTCTTTTCTAGGACTTTGTTCATATTATAGGTCCTTTATAAAAGATTTTGCGGCTATCGCTGAGCCATTGTTAAAATTAAAAAGGAAAAAGGCAAGATTCTCGTGGACGGCCGAAGCCAATAGTGCTTTCGAAAAATTAAAACAAGCATTAACGCAATAAGCATTCTGCCAACTCAGTTGAAGAAATCACTTATTCCGCCTATTACTAATTGCGCTAGACTTTATGCTCTTCCAAAAGTCCACAAAACCGGTATTCCTTTTCGACCAATTGTTTCCAACATAGGTACTGCTTCATATCCTTTGGCCAAATATTTAGTTTCCAGATTTTCTCCTCTACTTGCTAACAATATTCACACTGTAAAAAATTCTGTTGAAGTCATTGATAAACTTAAAAATATTTCCCCACTTCATTCCATTATGGTTTCATTTGATGTCAAATCATTGTTTAATCATGTTCCGGTCGAAGGAGCACTAAATTGTCTTGAAACTAGGCTTCGGGAATTTCACTTCACACATACTGAAATTAATGAGTTGGTTTCGCTTACTAAAGTTTCTCTAAGTCAAACCCACTTTGTTTCCAAAATGCATATTTTCGTCAAGTTGAAGGATTGGCTATGGGTAATCCTCTCAGTCCGGTACTTGCTGACATTTATATGCACTATTTTGAGATGAAATTATTTGATAAATTATCTTTTCGTCTTTGGATTCGGTATGTTGACGACACTTTCGCACTTTTTGACGGTTATAAAGAGGATTTATCCGAGATTCTATCTATTATGAATTCAATTGATCCAGCCATCCAATTCACTCTTGAAATTGAATCCAACAATTCCCTCCCCTTCCTCGATATTCTTATAATCCGCAATGAAACCGATTTTAGCACCACTGTGTACCGTAAACCCTTTGCAGTTTGTTTACCACCCCATGCCTAGTCATGCCACCCTGTTAAGCAAAAAATGGCTTCTTTTTACTATTATGTTTTCCGCGCGCTAAAAGTTTGTTCCTCTGAATCTTTGCTTACCAATGAACTTAATTATTTGAGAGCAGTTGCGATTGACCGTGGATTTTCTCCCGTGATTATTGATAAAGCCGTCAAAAAATTTTCAGATTCCCATCAAAGAAGACATTCCACTGTTAGAAATAATATCAATGACCTTGTCGTGCTTCCATTTTATCCTTCTGTTAGCTATAAAATTGCACAGATTCTCCAGAAATTCAATTTTCAAGTCGGTTTCTCCCCTATTAATAAAATTCACCCTTCGATTCTAAAAGATTGCGTTTCTGTCTTGAATTCTTGGGGAATTTATAGTATATCATGTCAGTGTGGTTTAAGATATATTGGCCAAACAAAAAGAGCGTTGAAGTTTCGTATCAAGGAACATGAATCTTATGTCAAAAAAGGGGAAATTAACAAGTCTTCAATAGCGTATCATAGCTGGACTTTTAACCATAATTTTGATTTTGGGTCTGCAAAAATCATCCAAAAGGCTTCTTCCATAGGCGAATTGGATTTTCTTGAGGCTTTTCACATTCACAAAGATTTAGAAAGTTTAGTTAATGATTTGAAGTCCAATCCAGTCCTTCCTAATGCCTTTAAAATTCTACTATCTTAATTCATTATTTTTGCCGATAGATGGCGTTACCTCCTCGCGCTTGGTACTACCAAGCGCGAGGAGGTATAAAAATAGGGTATAAAAATCCGTTCAGTGGTTGCTTTCCATTATTTGAAGTTCAGATTTTGAGCGTAATGTGCATTTGCGCCTCGCTCCCTATTTTAACTTCGCTAATATTTCTTTATGCTTGATCAGACAGCCTGGCTCAGTAAAAGTAGGCGGCCAGTGCAACTCTGATTAAAAATCTAGTTATAACCACGTGCAGTGCTGATAAGCACTAGGTGTTTCTGTGACTCCTTCTCCTATTTTCTTCTTTCTATGTATTTCTTTCTTCTGATGAGGAGGGACCTTTAGCTGCCCTCGAAATCGATTGAGTGTTTCATTATACCTACGCTAAATATAAGGTTGTTTTTTACGATTTTGATTACTGATTCTATTTTAAATAAATATATTTTAAAATACGGGGCGCTCCTAAAAGTTATATCGGATAATGGTCCTCAATTTGTAAGTAATATATTTGAAGACGTGCGAAAAACTGGGCATACGTCATTTAAAAATGGTCCCGTATCGGCCGCAATCAAATATAGCGGAACGGGTCAACAGAAATATAGTGAAAATTATCCGTAGTTATGTTAAAAATTTTCATAAAAGCTGGGATAACTATGTCAATGAATTTGCTTTCGCCCTTAGGACCGCAAAACATGATACAACGGGCAAAACACCTGCTGAGTTATTTCTAGGCAGAAAGATTATAACACCGTTAGATAAATTATTTTATGTGCAACAAAGAGCCCCAGAATTTAAAATGGGCGATATAGAAAAACTAATAAAAGAAGCAAAAAAGAATACGGAAGTAGCACAAAGAAAACAGAAGCTCTATTATGATTTGAAACGACGGGGAGTAACTTATAAAGTAGGGGATGAAGTTTTAAAAATTAAGCATTCACTTTCTTCAGCACCAGAAGATAAAACTGCCGAATTTTTTCCACGATTTGAAGGACCATATGTTATAGAAAAAATAACTCACGCTGTAGTAGTGTTAAAAGCCAGAAATGGTGAAACCTGTTCCGCAAACATTGATCAAATCAAGCCCTACTTCGATCGTAATAAAATGCAAATATTTTCAGATCTTTTGCAGGATCCGGCGCGGCAGACACCGCAGGCACAAGCTCCAGAGGTCGAAAAACGACAAGTACAAGGGCAAGCCAATAAGAGGCAGGAGCAAGTGAAAAGAAAATTGCCCCGCGGAAAAATTGAAGGTAACAAGAAAAAGAAGCTGTTCCACCGTCCAGAAAAGAGTTCACGAACACCCCCAGAATGAAGAAGGGAGAAGGGAGAAGGACGACGTATGTGAAGAGAACCAGGAGAAATAACGGCAACTATAACCCGGCTCTAAAACGGAAGATCTACTCAACCGACAGGACTCTCCGCAGCAAAAGTCGCCGAACTAAGGAAGGGCCATCAGCGGCGGAGGAAAAAGTACAAGGAAAATTTGAACGGCCAGCAACGAGGTCCAAGCAAGAACACGAAAGAAGGTTCCCGGGTCCGCCAAGACCAGCTGCCATCAAACGGCCAAGACCACAAGCAGAGGAGAAAAAGAAGGTATTCAAGGGTGGCCGAACTGGTGAAAAAAGGAAGCTCCCAGAGGAAAGCACTGAAGGGCGAGCCCGTACAAGAAGGAGGATAAATCACACTACTATCTGCAATACCTTTAAAGACTGGGCCCAGAAAAGGATGTCCGAATATCACAAAGATAAGTAAAATTTTATCTTACTTTGCAAACTTAAGTTAATCTTTCATTCTTACTGCAAGTGGCAGATTTCAAGAAGTTTTACCTCATGCGAGGTTTACCTTTATCGCCAAAAGGGCGAGAAATGAGTTGTTACCGATTTTGGTATTATGTTTTTCAATTACTCGCGCGTAAAACTAAAGTTGATGTATAATAGCGTTGAGTAAAGACTTAAATATTGAAAAAGTTATTGTATAAATTTTATTTAAAACATTCTAGCAAGAAAGAAGTTTTAGTCTGAAAGACTTTTTGAAATGTAGTATTTCAATGTAGAAAGAATTGGCACTTGCTTTCATGTTGATATGTTCTTATATACAATGTGAACTGTTATTTTAAATGTTAAGAAATACCGTGATATGGTAAAAGTGAATGTTAAAATTTTGTATTCGTGTGACTGTAAAAAGACTAAAGCATGGCGAATATGTGTTAAAGGTTGAATGATGTAGTTAGGCTCTCTGACGCTACACTTTAGAGTTAGCCACTTTTAGAATAGTACCTCAGGGTTTAGAGTTGAAATTAGGGTGTGTTAAGAGGTCTTGTTATGTTGAATTTTAACACGTTAGTGTTTTGATTGTAGGAAGAAGTGTGGAACACGTAGACAGACATGTTAAGAGAAGTATAATTGTATATGTTACTTGCCATTTCATGGTGTAAGATTTCATTAAACTAGTTTTCCTTCCAGATCTCTGGAAGTAACCAGAATTGAATAAAAGCTCCTGTTTAGATGCAGTACAGATAAAAAAAAATTTTTGTATCCTGGGAGCTGCTATTGTAACAAATATCTTTCTTTTAAATTTCTAGTTTCTAGCGAAGTATGTTTGTAAAAGATTGGCCTCGCGTTAGATTCTAGAGCTAAAAGTTTTCAACAAGGTCGTTTTAGACCTCAGTTTCAAACTTATTAACTCTGGCGGGAAGTATGTAAGGATCTTAAGTTTTACTAACGTTTATTTTATTTTAAATCTTTACTATCACTTCTTATTTTCTACTTCCGGCCAGAATTATAAGCGTGAAGGTATTTATGCAAAGTTTGTCTGGCGAACGCCAAGTATTTAAGTTGTGGCCTTTTGCCAAGCGAGAGAGAGGAAGCAGTGAGTCAAAGCAGGCCACTTACCTTAGAAGTTACTTAGTTGCTGGTTGCCTTCCAGGCCAGAGGTTTTAATCCTCTTGATAATTTTTTAAAGCGTATTGTAGTGTTCACAGTCCTCTGGACTACATACGCTTCCTGTTATTATAAGGCCAATCTTCCACGTGTATTATTCTAAAGTTTAATTAGAGTTTAGTTTTATTTTTATACTTTTACGTTAGACCCCAAGTAGCGGGTCAGTGTATTCCGAAGTACGGAAGTTCTTGTATATAGAGAAAAATAAAGGGTTTTGTATACCCTTCGTCTGTATCCTGTCTACTTACCACAATTAGTGAACATGGCTTTTGTAAGCTCTCTGTTCCGAGTCAGGTCCTTGTATGTTCCCGAAGAAGGTAAGAAGGAACATTGACCCTGATAATGTAATTTGAGCAATCACAAGCTTTTTAATTGTCCTAAATTTCAGAAATTAATTGCAAAAGAAAGGGTAGAATTTGTGAAAAAACAGAATGTATGTTTTTGTTGTTTTAATTTGCACAGTGTGAGAAATTGCCGTTCTAATTACTTCTGCAAGAAGTGTAAGAAAAAACATAGCATTCTCTTGTGTTATCAAAACGAAAATAATTCCGTTGGCACACAGTAGAAAGAGCAGACACTTCAGATCAGGCGTTGGGTGATCAAAACAGCAATGCGTTAAATGTACACGCACCTGCATTTCAAGCTAAAACTCAAAACGAAACCTTTACAGCCGCTACGGGTACTAACAGTGGGAAAAACGTGATTTTATCTACTGCCTTTGTATTCATTGAGACTAATGATGGAACTTTAATTAAAGTGAAAGCGTTATGTGATAGTGGAAGTGTTTCTTGTTTTTGTACCACTGAATTAGCGGATATACGTAATTTAAAAAGAGAAAATACAAATATTTCGGTTTGCAGTATATCAGATATTTCAACTACGATAAAAAGAAAAGCACTTGCCCTTATCTGTAATCAGGAACAAACGTATAAAAGGAAACTAGAGGTTTTGGTAATTCCAAAAATAGCAGGTTTAACTCCCGCAAAGTTTATCGATGTTAGTAACCTTGTGATTTCTGAGAAGGTGAATTTAGCGGATCGGGAATTTTATAAACCAGAGAAAGTAAACCTGTTGCTCGACGCGGAAGTTTTTTATATGTTACGAGCTGGTAAAATCTATGTTCCTAATACAGGCTTGATATTACAAAATAGTGTGTTTGGATATATAGTTAGTGGAAATGTAAATGATTCACGGAGAAATAATTTATCGTACTGTGGGTTAATAAATGATAATTCAGAGAGTGAATTGAAAATGTTTTTCGAACTAGAATCATTAGGAATTAAAGATGATCCTTATTGTCATGAGGAAGACAAAGCATTGGAAACAGTGGCGTAAGTAAGGGTATGCAAGGAATGCCGTCACATAGGGGCCCGAAGGCTTAGAGGGCCCTTAAATGTCCTGCTGAACTGCATTTACATGTTTAAACTTAAAAGACAGATTCCATTACATATATATAGAAAATTTAATTCATTTTCCCTAGATGAGTTCGGAATTAGAATTTCAATAAAAAAGATTATTATCATTTATATATGTTTTATCTTGTATTTTTTCTGTTTTGCTTTTCATTTTTATTTTTAGAATTTGTACTACTATAAATTCTTATTTTAATTTTAATATGTTTTGATTTTGTGTTAAACCCCTTTTACACGATTGTTAATATTAATATAGTTGAGGAATAGCCTTAATTTGACTCCAATTTACTTTTAACTTTAAAATCTTTAAGTATATGTAAATAATAGAATTCGTTTTCTTTTGAGCCCTTACCTATATGGTGCAGTGACGCAATTCTCTGTATGACGCAGATAGGAGGCCCTTGCAAGCACCTGAAACTGCTAAATTCAAGTGTTTGCAAAAGTTAAAATTCCAGCATTCGACTATGAAATAATAACTTCATGACCTACCCCAGTTTAGGGATAGCAGCGAGCGGAAAATAGGAAAAGTTCCTTTGTATTCCTTAGTCTCAAACCTGAAAATTATTAAAGGCGACCCCCTAAAGGAAAGGTTTCTCCTTTTGCGATCCCAAATCAAAAAGCGGTAAAAGTGGAAATTAATTGTAACTATTTATTATAAAGTATATATTTTATATATTAATTTGTTTCTGTATAATTCGAATTATGATCGAATAATCAGTAGGCATATTTTCGAAGTATAAATCAAAGAAGTAACTAGGCAGGATTCTGGTACTTTGGAATGAACTTTGCAAGTTAAGAGAAATCGTGGTATATTATTTGCTGTTCGTAATTTTCATAATATGTCATTCCGGTAGCGTTTAATTTTGTTCATATATTGAATCTCTTACTAGCTTTTCCATTAAACGCAAGTCCAAAAATCAGTCCTAATATTCAATTTGAAGTTGAATTTATTAATGTGAATGATTTTTACAATTTAATATAACATGTATTTTGTTGGTTCGCTGTAAACGGCGTATCATTTTTCAAATTGTTGCCACCAAATAATTTCATCCTGTATTATTTTTAAAGAAATTAAATAAGGAAGAATCTGCACGTTTGAATTTATAATTCTCACAATGTAAAAAACGAAGGTACTTGCAACCTGTGCAGTCGCACCAAAGAATCTGAAAACATCTCCTTAGAGTCCTCCTGTGAAACATCTCCTTAGAGATTCTTTGGTCGCACCAAGAGGCAAGGTAAGGGACAGAAACATTTTGGATTTAGAAGCACGATTGACATTACAAAATGGAAAAGTTAAAGGCGGATCAATTTTTTTCTCTGTTTTTTACACTAATAAGCTGGAGGGGAGGGAATCATTCGTAAGTATTAATTGCTAACTCCAAAATACATACTTTTCTTTCTTACGGACACAAAATCATTAACGTAAGTTGAGCAGTTGGGGCATGAAAGGACTTTGCCCCACCCCCATGTCGAAATGCCGTTCTAGTCCAGGAAACGCGAAAAATTTATGTCGCCACATTTGGAAAGGAGAGATTTCCCGTTCGGCTTAGGGATCTTTGAATAAATTCAAGGTCCGAAAAAAAGGGAGTGGAGTTTTACGACAGGCTACGAACACACAGATGCTCAAACATTTAAGCGGCCAAATATTTCAGTTAATTTCCGGCGTAAATTTAATGAAATTTACTTTTTCACTCATAGGGGTAGGAAATGGAATGGATAAATATTTTTACTTGAAATAATGAGTAAATAAATATTTATCCAATTTTTCATATCAAAATTTTCAAAATATTCTCACATTGCAGGTAAAATGCAGGTTGGAATTCTTTAAAATCCCTAATCGAGAATTAAATCTGAAAGCACAGAAATCGTTTGAGGATTTACTTGATTTGCTTTAGAAAAGAGAAGAGCTGTAGTGTTTCCTAACCTGTAAATTACCCATCTACCAAAAATTCACACTTATCTGTAAAAGATAATTCTGAAGACATTAATTTTTTTTTGAAAGTAATATATTAATCTCTCTTCGTTTGAAAAAATATAATAAATTACAATTTTTTAACAGCGTGAAACATTTAAGCGTATAATTGAGTAATACGCAATAATTTGTACGTTATTTAAACGGAATTGAATTACTATATAATAATAAAGCACTCGAGGGCTATTTGCCTAAGGGAAATAACGCCTTCATGGGGTACTTTCTAATCGTTATTTGAAATGAAATTTTACAATTTACTTTACTTTATTTACTTATTACTTTTATTACTTTTAATTTACTTTCCACAGCATTCAGTACGTGAAATCATCAATAACAGTATAATAATGATAATAAAAATGGCATCACACAACTAAAAGTATATACTACTTCGTAAATTTCGATAAATTAATTACCGAAAATAATAAACATATCAATGGCAGCGTTGCCCTAATAGTTTTAAGTTGAATTTTAACATCTCAAAGAAGGCGAATTACATTGCTATTTTCACTACACAAACGAATGGAATATTTCAGAAAAGAATGCTCCCCGTTATTGCAATATTTCAATAATATTTGCAAATTAAAAAATTTAATTAACACGTTCTAATAGTAAGTGATGCGATTTTCACTCATAAAATCCCTTTGTACATTATTCTCTTTCATTTCGGCATCACTGCATAACTTTTCTAAGACATAAATAGCTTCCGTTAATATATGTTTCCATACATTATATTTATTTTTTATATTTTTGTCATTAATAAATTAATGATAAAGATAAAAACATTGATACTGCTTAATTTATAAGCAATGTAAAAACTGGAAAGCTGAGGTCATTGATTTCTGAGACATAAATAGCTTTCTAAGACGCAAATAAAACAGATAACAATAATCATAAATATTAATGCTCCTAAAATATATCCGCGTTCCTAACTGATTTTTGCCTTCTGATCACCAGGGGTACAATAAAGCTATTTTCATTAAATGAAGTTTTGCGCATTTCTCTACGAAGTACTCAAAACTTATTTCATACAATTTTATTTTCACTAATTATGAAGAAACTTTATACTTGTTTCCTAAACGAGTATTTATGTATACTACTTTTAGAATCCATGCGACAGAGTGTGAGTATTCATCTTCAAATATACGTTAGTGTCAATAAGCTTAACTCTAAATTATTAAACATTTCTAGGTCCATTCATGTATCATTGGAATATGACAATTAATAATAGTACAATTTGACTGAAGGGAAGAATAAAAAAAAAAAAAAAAAAAAAGTTTCAGCGTTTTAAGAGGGAAATGGACAATGGACATCTTTAGAGTAAAGTCTTGAATGAAAGTTTTACTGTGACTCAACTTGGGAACACTGGAAATTTATAGTGGAGGCGGGGTCCCTTTCTTCGTTAAACAGCTGCATTGAAATGTGAAACGCGACCCCTCAAGTATACTTGTAAATTGGCTGATGACTCAAAGCAGTAAACTAAACTTAAACTTGCTCTTATTCTAATGGCATTTCTCTAGTCTATGGCGAGAACAAACAGAAGTTTTTCTTTAAAATTAAATTTCAAAGTGATCTCAAATATAATTCTTCATTATAAAGTTTATGATAAATATGAAATATAAATATAATCTATGTTTCCATACCTTAAGAAACATCATAACAGGCCAAAATTAAAAACAAAATTTTTTAAACACGTCCTGCGCTATAGTGCAGGATCGATCAACCAATCAATCGGCTCGATAATCGAAAATCAATCGACTTGAATGGAGCTCACCAATATCTAAAAAGCGTTTCTATTAATATGCAAGATATGCACTGGGAGTACAACTTTTATTATTTATATTTAAACAAATTTAAATTTAAATTTTAACAAACACGTATAAAAGTAAAAAAGCAAAATTAATGCCAAAATTAAAGCCAAAATAATTTTAAAAAAATATATTTAAAAAAATGTGCAAACATATAAAAGATTTATATCTCTTTTATATGTTTGATGAAATATAATGGAAAAATATAATGATGAATATATGAAAAAAATATATTTAAAAAAATGTGCAAACATATAAAAGATTTATATCTCTTTTATATGTTTGCACAGTTTTTTAAATATATATTTTTTAAAAATTATTTTGGCTTTAATTTTGGCATTAATTTTGCTTTTTTACTTTTATAAGTGTTTTTAAAATTTAAATTTAAATTTCATTCCTTGCAGCAATGGCGCAAAGAATTATTTAATTAAATTTGTATTTATTTAAATAAATTCTATTTATTCTTATGAAACAATTTTATTATTTATAAATATTTTCAGAATAGAAATCCAAAATTTGAAATCCGTTAAGGATTTAGCTAAATTAGCAATGGTAAAATATTATGACATCACAAGCAGTTATTCGGGAGTATATGCAATTCACTTATATTGTATTTATCATTATCTGTAACCACAGCCACGAGTGAGAGGTCATTTTCAATACTCAAACTAATAAAAACATATTTAAGAAACGGTATGACACAAGATCGGTTGTCAAACCTTTCTTTTTCACTATTGAGCGTTGAAACTGAGATGGCTGAGAAAATGGACGTCCAAGTATTGATAAATAATTTTGTGGAAATAGGTTAGGAGACGCAAATTTTAAAAGAAGGATTTTTTTCTTTATGATGAATTTCGGCCACCAATGTTATCATCACTCTTATTGAGGGAGGAAAAAATTAGAGAAGAGCAGTACGGTCTGAGGAAAATTAAAAGGAAACAGTAAAAAACTGTAGCATTCATATTTTTTTTTATAAAAATCATGTATTCATGTAGCTTAGTGTACTAAAAGGTTTTTTTTAAAAAAACAGAAAAAAAACTTTACCATACATATTTTCTACAAAAATTGTATGCTCAAATAGTTTTCTTTATGAAGTTTATGATAAATGTGTTTTATATTTAACAAATGGATCATTTACATTGTAAAAGTTCTTATTTATTACTTGTATATTATTGCATAAATCATGTTCGTAAGCTGAGTAAATCACAGAGTACTATACATTAATGTAATAGCTTTTCTGTACGTTTATCAATTATCTTGTCTGTCGGTTTATAATATAACTAATTATTTATAAGTTTGCTAACTTAAGCGGAAAAACTTAGATAGACGCAGATTTTATATAAAAATTTAAAATATTAGTATGTAAAACTTCTTGGACTTTATATAAAAATCTCCGCAAATCTAGGCTTTCTTCTTTTTCTTAATGCTATACGTCGACATGTTCCTTTTTTTATATGGACTTATTCGTTTATTATCAGTATGCATCTCAGTGAAAGGAGAGAAAAATCTGTCTCTCGCATTAATACAAAAAGTCTCAAGTAATTGAATTAAAATCATCTGACGTCAAATACCCAGACTAAAGCAAATTTACACTTCACCAGTTGGTCAAGGGAAATTATTTTCCTTTTTATTCTTTCTTCATGTTACGTACCTTTCAAATGGTTCCCTAAGAACGTGATTATACTTTTTAACAATTAATCCAGATGTGATAAAGAGGCCCACCAGCGACCGAGCGGTAAAATCGCTGAACACTGGTACTTCGGTCCGAGGTTCGAATCCCGCGAACGTGCTGGCTGCATGGACGTTTTCGTGGTTTTCCCCATGTGTAACGTGTATCCGAGCCAGTTTCCCTTAGAAAGTCCTCCACGAAGGCATCCCTCCCCTTAGGCAGATAGCCCTAGTGTGCTTGGCCGTATTTTCAATATACACCATACACACAAGATGTGATAAAAATCATCATGAAAACATTGGCTCCTGGAATCCTTAATTTTTTTTTTAACTTCTTTTTTTTTTTTTTTTTATTTTTATTTTCTTTTTATTTTTAAGCACATTAAATTTACTGGGAAAGGGGCCCAGGAAAATTTTTTGCATAGGAGCCGAAGAGTTCTATTTACGCCACTGATTGGAAATGTTTAATAAGACAGTTTATTTTAAAGCTGGTCGTTACGAGGTTACTTTACCTTGGAAAAGGGACTGGAGGGAATTAGCTGATAATTACCGAGTAGCGGAAAATAGATTAAAAACTCTTGCAAAGCGAATGAATTATTACAAAACACTGTTTTCTAGATATAGTGAAATATTAGAAGATTATCTCAAGCAAGGCATCATTGAAAGAATGTCAGATGGAAATATAGCTATCGGTAAACCAGTATTTTACCTACCACACCAACCGGTATTTAGAGAAACCAGTGCTTCAACGAAGACTAGAATAGTGTTTGATGGCAGCTCACATGAGTTCGGGCAGCTATCACTGAACGATCTTGTCTATGGACAGGGACAAATTTAAATCCTAATATGTTCCATCTGCTAATTAATTTCCGATTAAATAAAGTTGCAATTTCAGCGGATGTAGAAAAAACATTTTTGCAGATTGCTTTGGCAGAAAACAGGGTTGATAGCCACATTTTAGTTAAAAAAATAAGCACCTATAAGCACTTTTCAAGCACATTTTAAGAAAAAAATAAGCACCTGTCTAATTACATTATACACAACTTCATAACCTTAAAAATTAGACTCGTAATTTAAAATATGAGAAATGCAGTATTTATTAAGAGAGAATAAGCATTACCTCAACCATGGAAAATAATTACTTTTTTTAAAAAATTTTAAATAACAGTTCAATTTACAGAACTAGTTTACAATGAGAGAAAAAAAAAAAAACTATTCAGAACTAAACTATATTACAAGATTTAATGATGAAATTTCAGTTCAAAATAGAGGAAGTAAATAATAATAAGGCATATTTAGTCTATTCGCTTGGAACTTAATAATAAATACAATTTACTTTTCCACTCATATTGATATTTAACTAATTTAAATCTAATTTCTGAACATTTTCTAAATTTTCATCGTATATCAGTTTTCCCTTAACAGATATTGCAAGCAAAGTAATTTAAGTAAAAAAGAGGAACATTTCTGAAATCAACAATTTGCTTCATGCAGTCATCCTTTAACAGCAAAAGCTTAACTACCCGCATACTTGAAAATTGGCAAATATTCGGACAGTCGAGCGTAACTAGAAAAAGAGGAGCGGAGGGGGGATAGACTGTAGCCGTTCGTTTTTCCGCTAAATAAATGCTTTTGACATTTCAATATGTGCATCATATAAAAATAAACCAACGGAACAGAAAAATATCCTGCTTTGCAAGCACAGTAAAACTCTTTTAAGTGTTCATAAACAAATCTCGGACCAAACATCAAAATTAAGGTTACAGCCGAAAACATCGCGGCAAAAACATCGCAGACGAAAACGTCGCTGAGAAAAGAACGCAAGGCAAAAACGTCGTGCTACAAAACATCGTGGGAGAAAACATCGCAGTTCTAAAACATCGTGGTACAAAACATCGTCGAAGAAAATAAAGCGGTTCAAAACCTTCGCAGTTTAAAAACATCGTCGTCGGAAATATCGCGGTAAAAAATAAAGTATCTACAAATCATCGCAGACATGCTTTTTTCAGACATATTTTAATAACTGTAAATGGATATTCCCGTAATGATTTGTGAGCGCAAGATGGAAAGAAGGATAATTTTTACTTTCATATTTTTATTAATTAATAAATTTTTGCTGAGAAAATAAAAAGGAAACTTAAGCATAGAAAATTAATGCAACTTATAGCACTTAATAGAATTTTAAACCGACATAGTTAACTAACAAAGGCCATTAATAAATCATTTTTATAAAGTTTTTACTGGTAATTTTTCATAAAAAGTATAATCTATAATTTGCATTTAATTTTTTACGCTTAAGATTCCTTCTTACTTTTTCAGCAAATATTTATTAGTTAATAAAAAATGTGAAAGTAAAAATTATCCTTCTTTACATCTTGCGCTCACAAATCATTATGGGAATATCCATTTACAATTATTAAAACCTGAAAAAAGCATGTCTGCGAAGTTATCGTCATGCGATGATTTGTAGATACTTTATTTTTTACCACGATATTTTCAACGACGATGTTTTTAAACTGCGAAGTTTTTGAACCGCATTATTTTCGACGACGATGTTTTGTATCACGATGTTTTAGAACTGCGATGTTTTCTCTTTGCGATGTTTTCTCCCACGATGTTTTGTATCACGATGTTTTAGAACTGCGATGTTTTCTCTTTGCGATGTTTTCTCCCACGATGTTTTGTAGCACGACGTTTTTGCCTTGCGTTGTTTTCTCCGGGACGTTTTCGTCAGCGATGTTTTTGCCGCGATGTTATCGGCGGACACCAAAATTAATTATCTCTGCAAAATATCGCAAACGTTTCTGCGCAATACGTGCGCCGTAATTCTTCCCTACATGATATTACGCAATCGGATTCAACAGCTGCCGGTATTGGGAGAATAAAGTACTAAATAAAGGAAAAGAAAGAAGAGACTTACCAACCTGGGGTGTTTTTCATTCTAATTTTCAACAGACTGCGTTAAATTTCCAGAATAGAATCATTCTTCCCTTGGGTTGGTAGACAGCAGAACTTTTAGTCCTATTCAATCCAGATTGGAAAGTGACAAAAAAAAAAAAATGTCCGTTGCTTGTTTTGCAGCGAACTGTAACAGTTTTAATATTCGAGATTTTCCGGAGAAAGGGGAGAACCTCCCAACCTTCGTACTGTATAATGTATTGGCCAAAAAGTTGAAATTATTTTGACTATTCGATTACTTTCCCTTTATTTAAGCCATTCCGAATATTATTCTTTAGAAAGCTAATCTTTGTTAAAACACAAGCATTTTTGGAAGTTTACTACTTCAGCAGTTATTGCAACTGTGTTATTATAAACATTCATACATATGCTCATAATATAAGCATAACGATCATAATGAACACGAATATGAACTGACCAAGCGGAACGAGAATACAAATTACTAAGATCTTGATAGAAGTTCAAACGTGTGTAGTATTTGGGTGGGAGGAAAAGAATGCCGAATGTACCGGAATTTTCTACTGCTTTCTCAATTCTTTGACCAACAGAACGACGGGCACCTGTCTGTACTCTCCGCGCACACCAAAGGTTATGTTAATGCAGAGAAAGGGGGGGAAAAGCTATTTCCGAGAGTATGATTCACCATCTGACGTTCCATATTACACTGTAAAAAAAAAACCTCGAAGTGTACAGACAAAAGTCTTGTATAGTTACAGAAATGCGAACAGTTACGAAGGAAATACCTGTAACGAACACAGAACCAAACGTAACTGTAAACTCTACAGGAATTTTTTAAGAAGTTTTGCTTTGATTTTGTCCGTAGCGTGTGATCACGTGGCTTAAAACGGCTGAGAGAGAAGAATCAATCAGGAAGAAGGTGGAAAAACAGCGTCTTGGAGAGTTCAACGATAGTCGCCATGTTAGCCATTATTTTTGCTATGGTCGAGGTAAGTTCGAAATAGTGTTTGACGTGTATTTTACTAATTTTATGTAATGTATTTGTTATGTTCTTTACATTATCTATAATTAAATTCTTTTAATGTTTAGCTTATAATTCTAATGCTCAATATATCCCTTCAATATACTCAAACTGCTGTTTTTCATAAATTAAAACATTTTAGGCATTAAAATATGTAAACCATTGTTTGAAGTACAGAAAAACCTTCCTTAGCAACTATATCTCTTTAAGTGACTATGTCAAGTATTCTGGTGATACAAACATTGATATTAATTATCGCTGAGAATCATGCTTTGTGAAGTAACCACCTCCATTAAATAACAAAATTGTACAAAATTATGGAAGGTTATAGAGAGGTTTTACTGTATACTTAAAGTATATCATATCACTGTTAGATATTGATGATGTAAAAGATATTATCTAATCATAAATATTTCAAGCATTAAATAGCTTAGTGTAAGTCAATAAGTTTTTCAGATTCTGACTTTGTGCCCTGTCTTTCACTATGTAATATTTTTCTAGCAACTGTGTTAAGTACCAGTAAGTTTCTGTCTTAAATACCACTTAATGTAATCAGGTATCATCTTTTCTGTCTGTAAAACGTAATCGTAATAAGTGAACAAATGAATATCTGTGAAACTAAAGATGACACTCTATGTAAAAAATACAAGTATTAAAATGTCTATGAGAGGAATATTTAAAATATTAAATCCACGATCAATTTTTGCGACATCTAAGATAGAAAATACCCAAACTGACTAGTTAATTCAGAGGATGAATGCATGTAACATCATTGTTCATGTGTTTGTTAATTGTGTAAGTTTTGAAGTTCATGCATTAATTGATGTTCATTGATAACTATTATTGGCCTTATATATATACTTGCATTTCAAAATTTTGTACATTTTGCCAGTGAGCTAAGTATTAAATGCTGTTACGTATAAGTTCATATTATGTGGAAAAGTAGTTTTTGATCTAATACTTTCTGAGAATTTTTTAATGTTGATCATCAAGCTTAAAGCATACGGCTGAAATTACCAGTATTAACCATAAATTAATTATTCTCCTGTTTCAGAGTTTCTCAAACTTTTTTCGAATAGAGATTATGTGAATTATCATAATTTGTGAATCACCTTGCTGCTGTTCCCTTCGAAAGCAATTTTTTAGCATATATTACTACTAGTACACTTATATTTTTAATATATAATTAAAATCCGTTATATTTTATAATTAAGTTCATTGAAGAAAGGTTATATTTCTAATATTTCAAGATTATTAATGAGAAGGATGAGTTGTAATTCTTGCATGGCTCTTCTATATTTGGATATATAATGGTAAGACCACAGTCTTGGTGGATATATGATAGTATATTTGGATATATGGTGATAAGTACCACAGTTATAGTGCTTTAAATCCATCTTTTACTGCTAAGACTGAGTGGGAAGTCTTGTAAGTAGGGTAACCAATAATAAATTTCATAAAATGTCTATCTTGCGAGAAAAGGTGATAGATGATTGTCATATGTAACTTTTAAACTCTGAGATTTTTCAACTAAATTTTTTTGTCTCCTTTGGAAACTTCGGAGGACCACGAGGGCAAGCTGTATGATCCACAGATTGAGAAGTGCTACCTTAATACATTTCAATTTCTAGAGAAATTAATCTTAAAAAAAAAATCTGATCATTGTTAAAACTACTTTACAGATTTATTTTATATTACAAATAAATATAGTAAATATCTAATAAATCTCAAATTATTTTCTGCAAAATGAATTATTTAAATTTGTACTGCTTTTGCTTCAAAAATGGATGATACATGCAATTTATGATTTCATGAAAGGACCAAAAGGAATCTTGTTTGCAATTTAATTATTTAATTTTAAAAAAGATTTAAATCATTTGGAATATGTGCAAGTGCATGTAATTATTATGAAGAGATTCTGAATTAAAATGTCACATAACAAATTTAGAATATGTTATGTACTTCTAACGAATGTGATTTTTTCTTTATTTAGGAGCCATGCTTTGAATCCGAAGAAGAGGACTGCTCCTTCACTACTATGATTAATTAAAAATAACAATAATATATAAATTTTACCTATTTTTTATTTTATTTTCCTTTTGGATAGTTTTCAAATAAAAATAAACCTATTTTTGTTTCTATATTCTGTGTATTGGAATAAAGAGTCCCCCCCCCCCAGTGTTCACTAATATGCATGTAAAAGAATTGTGTGCAAAATTAAATCAATTTTTGTTTGTCACATTCATTTTTCACAGTGTGTACAATTTTCAAGATCTACAATAGAAGATTCATTGTAGCATTTGGATAAGACTTTTTTTTCTGTGTATTTTAAATATAAGATCTGTTTTTGTATATATCAACATTTTCCATACCTTTTTCTTATTTAATTTATGAAAGCGTTAAAATATAATAAAATCAAAATAAGTGTATATCTATTTTAAGTTGGGTAAGGAGGAGAGGCATGATCTAGCAAAGGTAAAATTGTTGAGAACCACTAATATATGGTATTAAAAGTATTTTCATTTCTGCATTAAATTGCTGGAACCAAATAGATCTTTTATATTATCTTTAATAGTTTTTGTCAACTAAATCTAATCTTGCAAGATGTAGTTATGCATAACAAAATTCATTATTATGAATTATATTGACTGCTAATTATAGATCTTCACGCTAGATGTATATGTTAGGAGTGAAATACATTGCAATATCCAATATTTTCAGAATATGATATTTTTTAAATAAAATATGATTATGGAATATTACATTGAAACGAAATGGTTCCTTATGTAACCTGTATGTTACACTAAAAGTCTTCATCGAATACTTGTAAAGTAATGAGCAAATACTAAGTTAATATCTTGTGTGAATGAATATTATCTTACAGAATTTTTTATTCCATAAAAATCTATCTAAAAATATAATTTTGTTGAAGGAAGATTTGTTGAAGGAAACCCAAATATAGCAATCCGTCTACTGTGGAATAGCGTCCGACAAACATGTAAATTTTACTGCTTCTATGGAGGGGGACTAACGACTTTTTCATTAGGAAATTGTCTAAGAGGGGGCAAAACTGTTTCGGATCGCGTCGGTCTGAAGGCTACATTATGAGAATTTCGGTCCGGTTTTAGAAGGTTAAAAGAAAATACCGAAAAAGAGATACCGCGTTACTCCAAAAACAATGCTTTTTTCTTTAGCAACACGGTGGTTTCTCATTTTATCATCTGAGAAATGCGAAACGAGCCGTTCGCGTCGCGACTCGATCGAGATGGTTGAAAGGTCAGTCGAATTCGTGTTGTATTGCAGATCGGTGGATTTCGTGGTTAATCAAACCCTTTCAAGCCCAATGGCGTTTCACAACCGAAAAATATTAAAAAATACCACTAAAAAAACAAAAACAAAATAACGACGAGTCATACAGAGCCAGCGCAATCTCTGCGGGCCCTTGGCGCCGTCCTGACAGATACCGCCGCGCCCATCTTCTGGCCCCCTTGGAAAGGAGGGGGAGGGACAGCATTGACACCGAAAGAATTCCAAAGTGCCGACTCTCTGGCGTTGTCCCGTTATGAAGCGCCACCAAGAGCAGTCAACAGGGTGCACCGCTGTAGAGAGAAAGAGGGAGAAAACAAGGAACAGCGTATCGGATTTATTTCCATTCCTTTTCGTGCTATTTGTGAAACTTGAATGTGTTGCTGACCTATAAAGAGCTGATATTCGCCAGCAGCTGAACTATGTCCAACCAAAATTGAGGGTTAATGTTATTTCCAATAATCCTTTCTTTCGTTTTGTATGGCTCAAGCACTGAACAAATGGCAGAGAGAACGCAATTTATATCCAAAGATTGGAGAGTTATTTTAGTTAAAACCTAATTGGGAAAATAAATATCGCAGTTATAAACTGGTTCCTGTATGATTTTAGTTACATATTACATTTTATTACTGTTAAATTCTTTTCAATAAAAAATCTGATGTGGCCATCCAAATGACTTTCTTATACAACCTTTTAAATTGTACACATTTTTTCGTTTAAGGGGACTCATAAGATCTTCGAATATGTGATGCTGCAAGAATTGGGATAACTAATTTATTTTAAAAGCAATTGCTTCCAACTTTTTACAGCTGACTACATAATATAGCTGCTTTCTGAAATAGTCATCAGAAAGTTTGTGTTGCCACAAATATTTTTATAATTTAATCCGCTTTGTGACAAAATATTTCGTCATGTTTCCACCTTGCGCGCATAGTGTAAAACATTTTGTTGCATAATTCCATATTTAATATAAAGATTGCGTTGCCACGAATATTTTTATAATTTTATTCGCTTTGTGACAAAATATTTCGTCATGTTTCCACCTTGCGCGCACAGTTTAAAACATTTTGTTGCATAATTTAATTCCATATTTCATATATAGCATTTATAACATTTGGAAACTACTATGAACCGACAATTCTAAGAATTTCATATTAAATTTTTGTTTTATTTGGAGTTGAGTTTATAAAATGTATTTTATTAAAAAAATTGTAATGTTTACGTGCATAACATTTTTTAATATTGAAATATTCATCAAATTTTGGGTTCAGTTAGAAAATAGTGCCCATATAAAGAATTCCATCCAATTTCAAATATGTACCATTAGCCATTTTTAAAATAAGCGAGCGAGGTGGAAATATGACGAAAAATTTTGCCATAAAGCGGATTAAATTACAAAAATATTTGTGGCGACACAAACTTCCCGGTTACTAGTTCCCAAAGCAGCTATGTTATGTAGTCAGCTGTAAAAGGTTGGAAGTACTTGCTTTTAAAATAAATAAAATATCCCAATTCCTGCAACAGTCACATATTCGAAGACCATAAGGGGTTTAAGGTGTATGAACCCCCTTTACTTTGCTTTGCTGCCACTAGCTTAGAAGGGGTTGAAGTTCGGGATCTTGCTGAGCCCTGTAGGCTAGTTTATCACTTGTTAAACATTTCAATTTTTAATTTCAATTATCTGACTTTCAATTACCGTTCAAGCTGAGGCGAAGTTTGTTAGCGTCGAGTTGACGCATTGTAAATTTTAAAGAGTTAATTAATAAAGGGTATTCGAACCTTCTCCTGTATATTTTACTGCTACTCCAGTACACAGACAGAAGTTCACTCACCGGACTTCACAACCGTAGTACACGATTTTTTTTTTCGGATAGCTTTTTCCGGAATCATTCGACTGAGTATAAATTACTTATAATTTTTAATTTGTGGCCTTGGCTACTAATCTTCAAAACTAAATTATGATTAGAAACAGCATGAATTATATACAAATAGATAAGTTTATTGTTTTTTTATTTCCCAGCTATCGAAATGCGACAATACTAGAATAGCAACGGTTTGAAGCCAAAACCAAGCAATCATGAATCAGAACTAGTTGCCATTCAGCATAAAAGAAATATAAATATGAATATTAACAAAATATTACAGTTAATTTTATAAAATAATTAAACACATGAACAAATATATGAAATAAAAAATAATTATTTCTCATGCAATAACTAGGCCACTACAAGTTTTGAAAAATAATTTTCTTTTCCCGAAAATGCGTCAACTTTTTTTTTTTTTTTTTTTACAGCGGTGATTAAAATTTTGTTTTATGCCTAGGAACTGACAGATCTTGTAGACTTACGAGCGAGTTCTCATTTCTCAGACTCGCAGAAGAATATTTAATGCGCTGAACTGAAGATGAGCATGCCCCAGCTTGGATGACGCCAACACCTTGAACTACAAGTTCATGGTGCGTGTGTGCGGTGGTGGTGGGGAGGGTACGCGTCGGTTTGAACCTCGTAGGATACATTTTAATATGACGCTTCTTGTTATTTTGAGTTGTGAATCACACTGTTTTTCAGTATTTCGTTTCGAAACATAAAAGTTTGAGGATAAGAACATAACCGTTAAAGAGACTGCTCATGTGTGTATGTAGGGCGTAACGATTAAAGTGGGTGCCGTTTAATGTGATCGTTGCCGTTAATGTTGCCATACGTTACTATAGTTACGTAATTTTGTAATTGTAAGTTAAGGAACTGTCGAAGATCGGGCTCTTGGAAGATATATCGTTTATTGTGATCAACAATTAGGTTAACGTGATAAAAATTTATAGAATAAATTTTTTAAACTAAAGTGGTCATTTTTTTAGCCTTAAGGGGCGTTAGCCCAGTAAAGCTAACGGCATTTTGCATCCAATCACTATAAATGGCTGTATCACTTTTCAAATTGTTGACATTAAATATTAGAGGCCTATATTATATTTAAAGAAATTGTAATAATTGTAATAATAAATGTAATTAATTTAAAGAAATTGTAATAGTAAGTCATAAAAAAGTGAGACCTAGTTGGCCAAAAATTGCGCGTTGAGCTGCAAATTTTAAAATAGAATGATAAGAAAAGGAGAAGTAAGCTAAAGCTGTAAAGCATTTGAATTATCTAATTCCAGACATTGATAACATGTAATATCTGTAATTAGATAATTCAAATGCTCTTTACGGCTTTAGCTACTTTTTACCTCTTCTTTTCTTATCATTACATTTAAAGAAAATATATTATTAGGTGTTTGGTGTGTATTTAATTATGGCAAAGCACACTAGGGCTATCTGCCTAAGGGGAGGGATGCCTTCGTGGAGGACTTTCTAAAGGAAACTTACTCGTATCCACGTTACACATGAGGGAAAACCACGAAAGCGCCCGTGCAGCCAGCCCGTTCGCGGGATTCGAACATCAGACCGAACTACCAGTGTTCAGCGACATTACCGCTCGGCCGCTGGTGAGCCCTTTTTGGAAGAAGGAAAACTGCGTTTGGGAAATAAATTTTCGATTCATCTGATGCAGCAGAACTGAAATAGTAGGCTGATTCGATTATTCGTTAATCCAGATTGAAAATAATAATAATAATAATAAATAAAAGTCCCTCCGCCCCCTTCCCCCCCAAAAAATCTGAAAGCTTTCAGATTTTACATTAAACCCAAAGAGGCCTTTTTTAACGCTTTGTATGTTACCTTTATTTATTAAACATACTCTTTTTCGAACTTAAACCATAAAATTCAATTCAACAGCAATATCACAAAATATTTAAAAGAGCATATCTTTAGAATTTCGATACACAGTCTCGTGCGCTGGAGAGGAATTTTTTTTTTTTTTTTTTTTTTTTTTTTTTTGTACAGTGTTGTCATTGCTTGCTTTGAAATCGTCGAGTTTGTTAATCAAAAACTCGTAAAGGCTTTACAAAATATGAAACAGATAATAAAACAAATTTCAAATTTGGTCTTTCACAAGCACATATTCGTAGGAGGATTACGTCATTCAAAATTCGATGGCTCAGTGTACCGTTGTTAGACCATAATGCGAGAAACACACATACAATCATGCAGATTCTTTATTATTTAATTTCCTTAAATACAACACAGGGCGATAATATTGGAGGGAAACAATTTGAATGTGAAACGGACATTTAAAGTTTTCAATGCGAAATACCAAAACGACATTAATAGCCCTTCTGAGCCAACCCCTTTGGGCTGAAAACCACTTTGAATTTTGAATTTGCTCTGAGGTACTAGATTGTGATCGAAAATACTTATCAATGCAATATTTCGAGAAAACTTTTGGAAAAATTTTTCAAAAATTTAAAGATTTGTTCTCGATATAGAAATTGATTAAATAAAAACAAAAGAAAATAACGAAATTCTGGGTAATTTATTTCGCACTTTTTTTTTTATGTATTGAGATTTTTTTTTTTAACTTTATAAACGACATAAATATCCACTTTGCCGCCTGCCAGACTTACTTGCAGCTACTGCAACCATGAAATTCATACATTTCTGATATGTATGATGAATGAAAGTAATAAAATCTCCCTCATTTGCAAGACAACCGTTTCGTAGTCATCCTGCAGGGGGGGTATAATAGTTACCCGGATTTCCGGAAATCGATCATCCCAAAACATTGCTTGTGTGTATATAATTATGGCAAAGCACACGAGGGCTATCTTCCTAAGGGGAGGGGTGCCTTCGTGGAGGTCTTTCTAAGGGAAACTGACTCGTATCCACGTTACACATGGGGAAAAACACGAAAACGCCCATGCAGCCAGCCCGTTCGCAGGATTCGAACCTCGGACCGAACTACCAGTGTTCAGCGACTTTACCGCTCGGCCAAAACATTGCTTGTACGTGGTCGGATATTTTGATTTCTATTTACATATATAATTAGACAAAAAAAGAAATTTATAAAAAATATGCAGTAAAAAAGAAATCTTTTTAAAAGTTATCGCTTAAAAATTTACTGAATCAAGATCATCCTAAAATTTCCACCGACAGGCGTCATAATTCTAGCAGATATAAAATGGGTTGCGGTAAAAATTTTCCATCCCCCCCCTCAAGAAAACGTCAACGAGCGCCGCGCACGGATTAGCAATATGCTGCTTTCGGCGTCATCAGCGGCAGCAAACGAGGCACCAGCCGTTCCAAAATTAAAGGTCCACTGGTTCATTTAATTCCGATAGCTGCTCGAGGTTCAACCACTGGGTAGTCATGAAAAGAGCTGTTGTCAGTACGGCTTGTTGACATTAGTGACGTAGCTGGAGGGAGGGGGAGTTCGCGCATTCCTGGCTCGGGCGTAGGAGGAGTGTCGTCCAGATGGCCCAACCAACTGCACGTGTCACCGGGAGTCGTGAGAAAAGGATCTCACAGGTGTCTTTGCCGAGGAGCAAGTGGTTCTTCCCCGGGCCACCCACACGAAAGACGGGATGCCTTATCGGGTGACCTCCGAGAGGTCGCCTTCGACATCGCGACGCTTTTGCAGAGCAGTCGGGATCGTCCACCCATTTCGCAACTGTCTTATTCATAGGTTTGCTCGGACGAGATCGTTGCTTTGTCGTCCATAATGTCCTCGCTTGGACTTTCATTACGTTCTGATTCGAGTAGTTGTTTTACAAGAAATATTAAATACTAGCAGCTTCGCTGCCGGCTTTTGTCTGGCTTTTAAATGTACGGAAAAATGGCTGAAGGGAACACCAAACGCTAAATTTAAAAACTGCATAGAATTTCACTCTGCAGAACAACTTCATAAAAAAAAGCTATTACGTATAACAAAATTACAATGAAATAAGCAATATCCCTTAATGCAAATATTAATTATCCTAATAAATAAATTAACCAACTTCTTTTTGCAAAATCTAAGAACTCTACTAATACAACTAATACTAATAACTAATACAACTAACACTACTATACTAATACAAGTATTAATTATCCTAATAAATAAATTAACCAACTTCTCTTTGCAAAATCTAAGAACTCTACTAATACAACTAATACTAATAACTAATACAACTAACACTACTATACTAATACAAGTATTAATTATCCTAATAAATAAATTAACCAACTTCTCTTTGTAAAATCATAAGAACTCTACTAATACAACTAATACTAATAACTAATACAACTAATACTACTATACTAATACAAATATTAATTATCCTAATAAATAAATTAACCAACTTCTCTTTGCAAAATCATAAGAACTCTACTAATACAACTAATACTAATAACTAATACAACTAATACTACTATACTAATACAAATATTAATTATCCTAATAAATAAATTAACCAACTTCTCTTTGCAAAATCTAAGAACTCTACTAATACAACTAATAACTAATACAACTAACACTACTATACTAATACAAGTATTAATTATCCTAATAAATAAATTAACCAACTTCTCTTTGTAAAATCATAAGAACTCTACTAATACAACTAATACTAATAACTAATACAACTAATACTACTATACTAGTACAAATATTAATTATCCTAATAAATAAATTAACCAACTTCTCTTTGCAAAATCATAAGAACTCTACTAATACAACTAATACTAATAACTAATACAACTAATACTACTATACTAATACAAATATTAATTATCCTAATAAATAAATTAACCAACTTCTCTTTGCAAAATCATAAGAACTCTACTAATACAACTAATACTAATACTAATACAACTAATACTAATACAACTAATACTAATACTAATACTACTATACTAATACAAATATTAATTATCCTAATAAATAAATTAACCAACTTCTCTTTGCAAAATCTTAAGAACTCAAATGGTATAAAGGAGGTTAAGAACTTTGTTTCCTAAAAAAAATCACTCAAAACTTTTCAATATCTTAGAAACAGTGAAATGAGAGCAATAAATAACATAAAAGAATACAAAAAAACAAAAAATTCTGAAAAGCAAAGTATAATTAATGATATTTTATATTATATTTTCAAGAGAAAAAATTACAATGAAATAAGCTATATCCCTTAATTAATATTAATTATAACAAATATTAATTATCCTAGTAAAAAAATTAACCAACTTTCCGTTGAAAAAAAAAATCATGCAGAACTTTTCAGTATCTTACAAACAGTGAAATAAGCAATAAATAACATAAAAAGAATACAAAAAATTCTGAAAAGCAAAGTATAATTAATGATGTTTTATCTTATATTTTCAAGAGAAAAAATTACAATGAAATAAGCTATATCCCTTAATACAAATATTAATTATCCTAATAAAAAAATTAACCAACTTTCCCTTGAAAAAAAAAATCATGCAGAACTTTTCAGTATCTTACAAACAGTAAAATAAGCAAAAAATAACATGAAAGCAATTCAAAAAGCATAAAATTCCGCATTTTACTCTACAGAACAACTTTATATATATATAAATATAAAAAAAAAAATAAAAAAAAAATCAATAAAAATGCATTATATATATATAAAAATAACAATGAAGTATGCCAATCTCTTAAAAAGTGTAACATAAGAAATACGATGAAAAATGGTTGCCAAATCCCCTACTTCTAAAAGAATGAAACTATTCAAAATGATGCGATTTCACCAAAAATCTATCAACAACACTAAGAAAGGAAAATTCTTGCCAAAATCAGATTTTTAAAGATGTGAGAAGTTTACTTGGAAGCTTCATTTAAAATTTTTTTTTAAAAATACAAAATATTATCATTTTTCCAAAATTGTTTTTGTAAAAGCAGTCACAAGGATGAAAGATTAACGTATCCAAAAATCAAAGAAAAATAAACTATGCATTTTTAAAAATAAACTTTTTTAGAAAAAATCCCGTTGAAAAGGCTTTGTTAAATAAATTCGTATTGAATCAATTTATTGAAACACGAAATTTAAGTTCGTAAAATAGCTAAGTGCCTACGTTTCATGACGATGTGAAAATGGAGTGTGTAGAGTAAAATCTCTCTTTCCTATAGCACATTATGTCTCAAAATGATGCGATTTCGTCACAAAAAATAAAATTAAAAAAAATTCGAATTTCGAAAAAAACACTTCGAGGTGCACTGGCTCTTGTCTAGATACACCTATGTACCAAATTTCGTAGCCGTGGGAACTAATGTTCCAGTGGAGGGTGCATTAAGATGTCTAGAAACCAGATTTCGCGAATTTAATTTCTCTTGCATCGAAATTGATGAGCTAATTGCTCTCACTCAACTCTGTTTGAAACAAACGCAGTTTGTTTTCCAAAATAAATATTACAAGCAAATTAAGGGATTAGCCATGGGAAGCCCCCCCTCAGTCCCATCCTGGCTGATATCTACATGCATTATTTTGAATCAAAATTGTTTGAAACTTTAAACTTCCCGGCATGGTTCCGCTACGTAGACGATACTTTTACCCTGTTTGAAGGTAATAAAGATGATTTAAATAAAGTTCTTTCAACAATGAATTCTATTGATCCTGCTATTCAGTTCACTTTTGAACTTGAGACTTGCAAATCTCTTCCGTTTCTCGACATTCTGGTCACACGTAAGACATCCAACTTCAGTACTACGGTTTACCGTAAAACCTTCATCGGTTTGCATTCCACCACACTTTAAATCATGTCATCCGACTAAACCAAAGTTAGCTTCATTTTATTCCTATGTTTTCCGTGCTCTTCAAGTTTGCTCCTCCAAACTAGCCCTTGATGAAGAACTAAATTATTTAAAAGCAATAGCTATTGACAGGGGCTTTTCACCCAACATTATTAATCAAGCAGTTAAAAAATTCTCATCTGAACACACTAAAAGGCACACTCTTGTTTTAGGAGATTATAAAAATTCTGTTGTCATTCCCTTCTTTCCATCAATTAGCTATAAAGTTGCACATATTTTGCAGAAATTTAACTTTCGGGTTGTTTATTCTCCCATCAATAAAATTCCGAGTTCCATACTCCAGGACCCCATTCTGGATATGAATTCCTGGGGTATTTACAGGATTCCTTGCCAGTGTGGTTTAATTTACATTGGCCAAACTAAGAGAGCCTTAAAATTTCGTGTCAAGGAACATGAGGCATATGTTAGAAAGAAGGAAACACAGAAATCTTCTTAAAAAAGACGAAACACTTTCATATTTACGCATTTTTATCAATTATTGTTCATTGAACGGGAGTTGGTTTGTTCCCCTTGAAAAGTCAACTAATTTCCGATCAATGGCAATAATTACATGTTTTAATTTTCCTTTTACAATTGAAATATTATTCTTCGTGATGATTTAACTCCAGTCCCCGTTAAAACATTATTAACATTTTGCTTTCAAATTACTTCAAAACATCTTTCAAAATATAACTTACCAGTATGGATGCACACTTTTAAAATAATTCTACTTTAATTAAACTTAGGAGATAATATAATCAATTAATCAATACTGTTTAGGAAATAAATTATTATTTATATATATATATATATATATACTAAAATATTCCGAAACGGCTACCTGTAATTACAAGCAATTTCGCGCTCGCACAGGCCTAGCGGTAAAGTCACTGAACACTGGGTAGTTCGATACAGGGTTCGAATCCAGGCGAATGGACTGGCTGCACGGGCGTTTCGTGGTTTTCCCCTTACGAGAGAGTTTTTCTTAGAAAGTCCTTCACGAAGGCAACCCTCCCTTAGGCAGATAGACCTCGAGTGATTAAATAAACGGAATCAAACTTTGCACTTATTAACTCTTGGACTGGATCTGAAACAGTACGCATCAATTTACCAATTAATGTACCAATTGTCTGCATTCTAAACTCAGTAACTAAATTTTAAGCTATTGGTATTATAATTCAGAAGTCAAACAACAAAAATCAGCGAAGAAGATTAGAAAAAAGGAAACGGAAGTCTTTAGTTACCCAACATTGTTCATCCGAAAATCACACTTTCAATTTTTCTGCTGCCAAAATTATTCAAAACACATCTTCCATTGGAGAACTGGATTTTCAAAGGCATTTCACATTCATAAAAATCTTTCTGTTCTAGTTAACGATCCTAATTCCAATCCAAATTTGCCTTTAAAGAAATTGTTTTAGTTCTGGTTTCACCAATAGATGGCGCCACTTGCTTATTCTTGTCCACGCTTTCTTATCTTATCTAATCATTATTTCCTATCTTGTTCATTTGCGGTTTTGCAGCTGAGGACTGTGGTTCGGTAAAACCATCGAAACTAGTCCTGTGAAAATTTTGTAAATATAACGCTGATTTTTATTGTTTGACTTCTGAATTAGTATTTATTCGGCGTGTTACTGTGTCTTAATCATTTTAAAGTTGTTTAAGAGCCGCTAAGCCTAATAACTTTTTTGATGGCGGCCATTGCTTGTTTACATTTGAAACAGCAGAGTAGTGGATTTGTTGCCAATCTAGAGAAACGTAGCTTCGCAACAACAAAAATAACGCCTTCATTTATTATTGCGATAAATCATGCTTGATCCTTTCTGGAATTTTTTCGAGGAAATAAGTGTTTGAGATTTACTTCGTAATTTTGAGTACAGATATTTTGAGTTATTATGTATTTTTGCCTTGTCACGAAGGGAGAACTGAATTAATTGAATGAGAAATACTCAATCGTCTGTGAGAAACTGTTTCTTTTTTTGTTTTGTTTGCTTAATTTTTTTTATACATCGTTCTAACTTTATTATAGTATTTGAATAGAACATGTGGCAACGATTAGATAATTCTTTAATTGATATAAATTTTGTGCATTCTGAGTTATAATATGAACGAAATATAATACTGTTAACTGAACCTAGTGCCAGTGTCGCTGTGGTAAACAAATAGAGTGAAATTTAAAGAATGAATATATTCTATTGTGGTTTATGCGCTGTCGGCGAAGTAGATTTAATTCAATTCAATCAATTTAAATGAAATGCAAGAAAAAATGCGTATAATTTAATATTCCGTACAAGGAAGTCATGTGGGCTACACATCAGTTTTTTTTTTTTTTTTTTTGTCCACCAACATCATTCGATCGATAAATATCTTTCAGGAAGAATATCACTTGGAAAAGGAATACTAACACTTCCGGGCTGGCAGCTGACTTATCGGAAGCAAAAGAGCGTGCAGAAGAGGAGGAAAGCAAAATAAGCAACGTTCCTTTTTCTCTGGAATAGCCGTGAGCAAAGAACGCGCCGGCTCAGACGCCAGATGAGATGCTGTTCTTCCTTCCTTTTTGATGGTTCCAGAAAAATCATCTTTTCAATGCACCAGCTGTGGACGGATTTGTTCGCCAGCGCTTCTGTCAGCTACTTCAGATGAGGTCGCCAACAAAGGGGAGGGGGGTCGGAAAAGGGGTTTAGAGTTCCACGCAAATATTCTAGTTTGTGCATAAGTTCTTCCTCCCGAATATCTTTCATCTGGGTAGGTAAAGGTATTGCATTGGAAATATGTTGGTACTATCAACAATCGACATGGCAATAAGATTTTATGAAGTTCGTCTGTAGTGTTCCCAAAATGTTCGTCTGCCGTGTTGAGCGACGTTTACTTACAGTTACCCTAGTTGCATGTAATTGGAATAAATGAAGTTCGATTTGGCTTTTGACTGTGTCCGAGAAGAGAAACATTCTATTCGAAAGAAATTGAGCTTAACTTTTTACGAAATCAGACTTATTTTTTCGCCTGATATCAAATATAGAACAGGAACATAGAATAGAATATTCTCAATTTGATTGCAGATGCTATGCGTCGGTTCATTTTCTCTCCTATCGTGTTATGGAGCCACACGTTTGATTATATTCCCAAAACTTTTTTTTTTTTTTGACCGCATATGGAATGATCGTATTTAAGCCGATACTGATAAATTAAATGGCCCAAGAGCTACTAGCCCGATAAGGATTGGATTGGATTATTGTAATTTGGCACAAAACCTGTCAAGCTGATATCTTTTAAAAAACAGGTTAAAGTCTATTATAAAAGCCAATACCTTTTAAAAACAGAAACAAATTACGATGATGTGTTTTTCCAGTTAAATTTCTTAAGTTCAGTTCTGAACAATTAAATGTTTTTGGCGAAAATAATTAAAACTCTGGCATTCCACCAAGATGTGATGGACTGTCAGATCTGCATAGCAGTTTGGGCAGCTGGGATTCTCTTCTCCCTTCAGAAGATACTGATGGGTCAGGCGACAATGGCCAATTCTCAGTCGAGTCAAGAGGACATCCTCCCTTCTATTAGCCATACATAGCCAGTATCCAATGGTGGGTTTTACATTTCTCAGCTTGTTATATACTTAGCCCGATAAGGAAACCGTCAGAATGCGAAATCGGTCTATTTTATCTTGTGAATGTGATGATTACAGCAGTAGTTATCATGAAATTTCACAGACATTTTAAGTTTTTAAAGTTTCGTTTACATTTTCGAATTCCACATGCATTTCGTGGGGGTACCTCATACAAAACACAAGATAATCTCGATTATTCGAATTTCGGCGGAGCAATTTCGGATAACTCAATCCTTTCTCCCTAGATAACCGTAATCGGGTTTATTCTCATAAAAAATATGAGCAGCTCGCTTTTGCGCGTATCATTTTCGATAGTACTATAACTTCCAAATACACTAAAATGAAAGAAAGTTTCAAAAAACTGGATATAATAATCAAAAGTTTGTTAAAGGTTTACAAAATTTTAAATCTCTACATATAATAAAAGAAAGAGTCTCTCTGTGTGTGTCTTTCGTTTGCACTTGCGCATAAGCTAATAGACCCACGGCTAAGAAATTTGGTACATAGGTGCATCAGCGATTTCGAAATTCGAATTCTAATTTTTTTTTTTTATTTTACGTTTTGTGACGAAATCGCGTCATTTTGAGACATAATGGGGTATAGGAAAGCGAGATTTTACTCTACACACTCCATTTTCACATCGTCATGAAGCGTAGGCATTTAGCTATTTTACGAACTTAAAAAATAAATTTCGTGTTTCAATAAATCGATTCAATACGAATTTATTTAACAAAGGGAGCTTAACACCTTTTCAACGGGATTTTTTCTAAAAAAGTTTATTTAAAAAAATGTACAGTTTATTTTTCTTTGATTTTTGGACATGTTAAACTTTCATTCTTGCGACTGCTTTTACGAAAAGAATTTTGGAAAAATGATAATATTTTGTGTTTTAAAAAAAAATTTAGGTGAAGCTTCCGAGTACACTTCTCCCATCTTTAAAAATGTGATTTTGGCAACAATTTTCCTGTCTTATTGTTGTTGATAGATTTTTGATGAAATCGCATCATTTCGAATAGTTGTATTCTTTTAGAAATATGGGTTTGGCAACCATTTTTCATCGTATTTCTTATGTCACTGTTTTTAAGAGTTTGGCATATTTCATTGTGGTTTATATATATAGGATACATTTTTATTGATTTTTTTTGATAAAGTTGTTCTGCAGAGTAAAATTCTGCGCGAAATTTTATGTTTTTTGAGTTGCTTTCGTGTTATTTTTTGCTTATTTCACCGTTTGTATGATTTTAAAAAGCTTTGCATGTTTTTTTTTTTCAACGGAAAGTTGGTTAATTTTTTTATTAGGATGATTAATATTTGTATTAAGAAATATAGCTTATTTCATTGTAATTTTTTTCTCTTGAAAATATGAGATAAAACATCATTAATTATACTTTGCTTTTCAGAATTTTTTGTTTTTTGTATTCTTTTTATGTTATTTATTGCTTATTTCACTGTTTGTAAGATATTGAAAAGCTTTGCATGGTTTTTTTTTCAACGAAAAGTTGGTTAATTTTTTTATTAGGATAATTAATATTTGTATTAAGGGATATAGCTCATTTCATTGTAATTTTTTTCTCTTGAAAATATAAGATAAAATATCATTAATTATACCTTGCTTTAAACATTTTTTTTTTTTTTTTGTATTCTTTTATGTTATTTATTGCTCATTTCACTGTTTCTAAGATATTGAAAAGTTATGAGTGATTTTTTTTTAAAAAACAAAGTTCTTAACTTCCTTTATACCATTTGAGTTCTTAAGATTTTGCAAAGGGAAGTTGGTTAATTTATTTATTAGGATAATTGATATTTGTATTAAGGGATACTGCTTATTTCATTGTAATTTTGTTATACGTAACAATTTTTTTTTTTTTTTTAATTTGTTCTGCAGAGTAAAATTTTATGCAGTTTTTAAATTTGACGTTTGGTGTTCCCTTCAGCCATTTTTCCGGTACATTTAAAAGCCAGACGAAGGCTGGCAGCGAAGCTGCTAGTAGATAATAAAACAAATTCAAAATTCTGACTTCCAAGTGCCCAGGTTCGGTCAAGGAAATGCGTTATTCAAAACTGCATGGCTCCAGGTACCATTGTTTTTACACAGTGCGAGGAATACTAATGCATTCATGCAGCTTCTTCGTTATTTATTTTCTTAAAATATAATACATGGCGGTAATATTTGATGGCAACAATTTGAAAAGTGATACGCTGTTTATAATGATTTGACGCAGAATGCCAAAACAAAATTGATAGCCCTTCGGGGCAAAAGCCGTTTGGGCTAAAAATTCCCGTTATTATTATTATTTAATCATAGATTTAGATAGATAATAAGCATCTAATTGCACAGAGATTTTAAATATTTTTGTCAAGACTCAGGTAAGGTGAAATTAGGTAACTTTTCCTCGTGCGAAAAATAGAAAATGAACTAATAATGTACTACAATAACGACCAACTGGTGGTCCACGGTTAGATTAGCAATTATTATTGATTGAATTTCCAAATTTGTATTATTTTCCATAGTTCTAACAGTAGTAAGGCATCCAAAAAGATTATAAATAGAAAAAAAAAAAAAAAAAAAAAAAAAAAAAAAAAAAAACTTCAAAAATTACGTCCAAAGGGGCGTTTATTTTTAACGTTTTGTGTTACCTTTGTTTACTAAATATCATGTTCTTTGCACTTAAATCATAAAATTCAGTTCAACAGCAAAGTCGCGAAATAATTTTTAAATGAGCATATCTGTAGAATTGCCGATACACAGTTCCGCCGCGCTGGAGATAAAAATGTTTTTTCTGCACAACGTTGCCATTGCTCGCTTTGAAATCCTTGAGTTTGTTAATCAAAAATTCGTCAAAGTTTTACAAAATATGAAATCGATCATAAAACAAATTGCTAATTTCAAATTCGGTCATCCACATGCTCATATTCGTAGGAGGATTACATCATTCAAAATTCGATGGCCCTATGTACTGTTGTTTTATAACAGTGCGAGAAATATACATATATTTGTGTAGATTTTTCATTATTTAATTTCTTCAAATATAATGCAGGACTCTTAACATTGGGTGGCAACAGTTTGGAAAGTGAAACGGACATTTATAGTGATTTAACGCAAAATTGCAAAACGAAAGCAATGGTCTCTCAGGGACAAAAACCCTTTGGACTAATGAACTTATCTTTATTATTTTAGGCCATATTTATAAACATAAATCATATACAGGGTAGTCCGTAGCCTTAAGACACACGTCAGGAGGGCCAAAAATTGCCCGCGAATGATGTAAAAGACGAAAGCTTGTTATTCGACTTTTCAAGTCCAATTTATATGACTAGTTATACCTTAAAACGCCTTATAATACACAGGGTGATTGAAAAATATCTGGTAAAAGTTTAAAGGCAGGTAGAGGAGACCCAAACAAGCAGATTTTATAATGGAATATGTATAAACGAATATAGAGATTGGTGGATTATCATAGAAACATACCTTTCTTTTTATGCGTCTGTCATTGGCAAGAACCTTGAGCACCATATAGGTGATAGTCTGACTTTCAGTTTATAAGGTATTTCTCCAGCCTTCGTGGTGTAGTGGTCAGCACACTCGGCGCGTATTCGAGAAGTCCGTGGTTCGAGTCCCGGCGAGGGCATTTTTCACATCTCCTGCTTTCGGAAAATACCTAATGTCACTACAAGTGCAGCCTCCAATTTTGAGAGAAGGCCACTCGGTAGGATGGGTAAGACGATTTCCCACCCTTCTTCTACTAGCAACATCTCGAGAGGATTTTCGACTCGTCGCATATTTTGCGCGGCCCATGTATACATAACTTTAAATATGTATATAACTTTAAATGTTCCCTTGTATATATAAACTGCATATATAGCTTTAAATTACGCTTTAAAATTAAATACACTAAAATGTAAAAAAAAAAAAAAAAAAAAAATTTCCGCTACCGCAACATTTTTAGTGAATACGTGAATAAAAATAAAACTGTGTAGCTGCTAACAATTAGGGATTTAAATGGTCGAAGAAAAATTTAAATTAATAGAATGGTTACAAATAATGGTGTTGGCTGGGACGTTTTCACATTGCAAGGATACAGACTCTCATTAACTTTCAAGTGGTGAATTAGAATTTGATTGCTAATCAGATTACCATTTTTTGGAGCTTGGGTTAGATCATTTGAATATGGAAAAGCTCACGAGGGTACTCCACAGAAAAGTACTCTTTTCTCCCCAAAAGTACTCTACAGAGTTCTAGACCGTTTTACTAAAGTACTCGTACAGCTTTTCTCAGTATGAAAGGGCACACAATCAGTAATTACATTTTAAACTACTGTTACGAGTTTTGTACTTATGCAGATAATTTTTAGTACAATTATAAGTAAAATTGTTTTATTTTTCTGTGTAATGTAGCGCGAGACAAATTTTAAGGGAAAGCTGTGCTGGAAAAGTAAGAAACAGGGGCTCGTGCATTTAACTTTGAATAAATTCGTATCTTGGTATTGAAATTGAGTAAATGTAATCGACCGGTATGTTAGCTGTAACCGTAATGCCCCACTCTTACTTTTCAGTAATTTCGAGAAACAAAGTACTAGAAATATTTGCGGCCGGTTGAAAGCTATAAAAGGTCGGAGAAAGAGCATCCGAATTCAGATGCTTAGTTATTGTTGTTGCGAGCTGTTTAATTCCGAGTGAACTGAAATATCCGAATTAGCTCTCTCTTTAGATGCGCTTTGCATTGATTATATTGCGCAATATTACGAGTATTTGTACGAACATCTCTGAGGAAAATTCCAGAGTTCTGATATATTTTTTCTGAAAAGAATACATTTTATTAACCTGTTATCAGATTTGTGCATTCAGTCTATTACGAACCCGTATGCACGCAACACTACTAAGAACGTTAAACACAACGCAGTGCAAAGCGCATGTAAAAGGCGAAGCTCTTTCGATGCTCTGAAGTCAGTTCTGAGCTAAAAACTGAGACCTAAAATACTAAGTTAGTTTTTACTGGGTTTCTACTGGATTAAACAGTACTTCCCAGTATCTTGAGAGAAATCCCGAAGGAACATGCCATTGAAAGGAAATCAGTTGGGTCCTGCAGCAGGAAAACATCGTGGTGTGGTGTGGTGTATTTAATTATGGCAAAGCACACGAAGGCTATCTGCCTAAGGGTAAGGATGCCTTCGTGGAGGACTTTCTAAGGGAAACTGACTCGTATACACGTTACACATGGGAAAATCCACGAAAACGCCCATGCAGCCCAGCCCGTTCGCGGGATTCGAACCTCGGACCGAACTACCAGTGTTCAGCGACTTTACCGCTCGGCCGCTTGTGGACCCCAGGAAAACATCGTAAGGAAGCTGAAAAGAAGAGTTAGCTGATTGCAGCCCTCTGGTGGCGGTGGGAACTGAGACTTGATGATCTCTCCGCGCTTATATAGGGCAAGAAATGTGTAGTACCCTCCATTTCACTCGCTACTGGCCATCTCGCATCACGTGGTGTGTTTACTCTGCAACTTTAAAGAAATAAATTTTCTTGCATGATTCATTAATTGTACTGTGCCCGAATTGTGTTTCTGAAGAATAAAGACATTATTATCGACTTTTTGAACATCTACAGTCTTATTTTACGTTTTATTCAGCAATTTTACGAAACTTAGGACTTATTTTGCACCGACCACTGCTAATGACATGCCATTTAATTGCATTTAAAAATTATTATTTACTGAGTTTATCTCACCACTTCGATCTCGCCTTCGGGTGTGGTGTATTTTTCAATACACCTCTTATTTTATTATGATTACTAAAGGCCTTTGGTAAAATGTTTAACTACTGGTTAGAACTCTTAGAATTTGATGCCAGAAGAAAAGATACGATCCTAGATCCTACCCTCCATTTCCGAGAAATTACTGAAGGCAGACGCGGTTACAAATAAGGGCCGGACACCGTTACAGTAACATAGAAGGATTAATTACAGTACCAATTACACACAGACCGGACCAAAATGTCGCCATATTTGGCGATTTAGTTAATAAAATTAGTCGCCAAAAACACCGTCAGCTTGGCGATATCTCGCCCATTTAGCGAGATAAATATGTTAGATAGATTTGTTAATGTTAGATAGATTTGCCCCTGTAACCTAATTTTTCGCGCACAGCTTCGCTCTTTCAAACATTTCATGTTACATTACACAAAAGATATTACAGTTTCACATATAATTTCACTGAAATTATTTGCATATATGCAAAATTCGTAACAATATGCTAGAATGGCACTTTACCGACTGGATTAATAATCTTCTCCCATCTACTGTTAAATCCTCAAAACTCACATTTCCCCTTTTTTGTTTTACAAGCCGAGCAAAGATCTTTTACGCAACTAAATAAAACAGGTTGTTTTCATCTCGCATTCGATAAAATGTAAAAAGAGGGTTTCGGAAAAGGGGGAGGAGAAGCTGCGAATCCCACCAATCTTTTGCCAAAGCAACGCCTGGGGAGAAAAAAGAAAACTAGAGGCTGGCAAATCGCCGCCAAATACGGAGGAAACAGACTCTGTGCCAAAGAATTCTCTCTCTTCTGTGCTGGCTACAACAGTTACCGAAAACACCTCTTTCTCTTCCTTCCTCCTCCTCCTCCTCCCAATTCGGAAAACATCTGGGAGCTCTCTCCCTAGCTTCGTTCTAACCCTCCACTTCACTGTTTACCCCTACATCCAGCCCTGACAGTGCGCTCACGGGTGTATTGATCTAAGTCCTCTCCCAGGATTTGGACGCAAAATTTTAATCGATTTGAAACCAAATCAAGCTATTTTTACCGATGGAATTCAATTATCTTTTTAAGTAAATACTAGAAAAATCACACACACACACACACACACAAAAAAAAAAAAAAAAAAAAAAAAAAAAACTGAAATGTTTCAGATTTTAAATTACGTCCAAATTAAATTACGTTTTTTTAACGTTTTGTGCGTTATCTTTACTTGTTAAACATCATGTTCTTCGTACTTAAACCATAAAATTCAATTCAACAGGAATATCGCAAAATAGTTTTAAAATGAGCATATCTTTAGAATTTCCGATACAGAGACTCACGCGCTGGAGATAAAAATGTTTTTTCTGCACAACGTTGCCATTGCTCGCTTTGAAATCCTTGAGTTTGTTAATCAAAAATTCGTCAAAGTTTTAAAAAATAGGAAATCGATCATAAAACAAATTTCAAATTTCAAATTGGGTCTTCCACATGCTCATATTCGTTGGAGGATTACGTTATTCAAAATTCGATGACTCTATGTACCGTTGTTTTATCACAATACGAGAAATATACATACATTTATGCAGATTTTTCATTATTTAATTTCTTCAAATATAATGCAGGGCTCTAACATTTTGTGGCAACAGTTTGAAAAGTGAACCGACGTTTATGAGTCCGACGCAAAATGCCAAAACGAAACTAATAGTCCTTCGGGATTCAAATCCCTTTGGACTAAAAAAAAAAAAATCAGATTTTACATTACGCCTAGAGAGGCTATTTTTAACGTTTTGTATGTTACCTTTATTTATTAAATATCATATGTTCTTCTCGCATAAACCACAAAATTCAGTTCAACAGCGATATCCCAAAATAATTTTTAAATGAGCCTGTCTTTAGAATTTCCGACACAGTCTCGCGCACTGGAGACAATTTATTTTTTTCGTACAGTGTTGTCATGACTCGCTTTGAAATAGTTGAGTTTGTTAATCCAAAATAGGTTGAAGTTTTACAAAATATGAAATCGCTAATAAAGTTCAAAATTTGGGCTTCCAGATGCCCGTATTCGGTGGAGGATTACGTTATTCGAAATTGGATGGCTCTAGGGACCATTGTTTTAGTACAATGCGAGAAACATACATACATTCATGCAGATTCTTCATTATTTAATTTCTTTAAATATAATGCAGGACAATAACATTTGGTGGCAACAATTTAAAAGTGAATCAACGCGAAATGCCCAACGAAATTGATAGTTTTTCTGGATAAATTGCCTCTTGGGACTAAAAAAAAACTTCGACTTTTCGTGCAACTTTTATTACTATTACTACTACTATTTTTACTATAAGCAAAGATGTGTAAGAGAACATAGAATGAACATGAGGATCTTCATTTCTTCAGACGATATCATCACTGCAATTAATAGAGATGAGATGATTATATTATAAATGATGTTTGCAGTGTTGTATATTAGAGTCATCATGTGTAGAATGATGCAGCACTGAACAAATGAATGATTAATATGCGATGAGCGATTAATTTATGTTAATGAGCGATTAATTTTGTTCATAAGCAGAAAGATGACTCTTGGACAGTGGAAAGTCGGCTAATGACTTTTGCTAGCTTTTCATAACAGTAGACCTGAATAGGGGCAGTAAAATTAGAAACCAAGCATTCTATACCGAGTTACATAAATATACCGAAGATTCTAAACCAGGAGAAATCCCTCCCACTCCCCCTCCGTGGGACGAAATTTCACAGTTTCTGTTTGACCTTAAAAGAATGCGGTTAGCTTTTTGTTTATCTGATGACTATTTAGTTTCAATTTATGAATATCAAAAAAGTGCTTTTTATCCAATTTATGTTTTATGACATTTTCTAAATATTTTTATTGCTGAATGTGTAAGGACATGCCTAAAAATAATCGAAATAAATATATATGCATTTTTCGTGTTTGGGAAAGGATTGGGGGGTGATCTAGCAATAGTGAAAGGGATGCATGGAGCAGAAAAATGTTGAGAAGCACTGTAATATATAATGTAATAAACGTCTCTTATTAATTACAGAAAAGCTGTTGAGTTTTATAAAGATTTATCAGTTGGATCTATTATAAATTTACATCACTTGGAATTGTATTATAAAGAAGTAAATTAAGGTTTAAATTTCCCAGAACTGCGTCTGTTGATTTGAAATCATTGAATTTGTTAAGCAGCTATGGATCGATTAAAGTTGCAAAGCTAAACAGATGCAAAGATAAATTAAAAAAATCTGATGTGTACACCACATGACTTCCGTGTACGGAATATTAAATTATACGCATTTTTTTCTTGAATTTCATTTAAATTGATTGGATTGAATTAAATCTACTTCGTCGACAGTGCATAAACCACAATAGAATAAATGCACTCTTTAAAATTCACTATATTTGTTTACTATAACGACACTCTGAATGCACAAAATTTATATCATTTGAAGAATTATCGTTGCCACATGTTCTATTCAAATACTAAACAAAACAGAAAAGAAACAGTTTTTCACAGACGATTGAGTATTTCTCATTCAATTAATTCAGTTCTCACTTCGCGACAAGGCAAAAATTAATAAAAACTCGAAATATCTGCATTAAAAATTACGAAGTAAATCTTAAACACTTATTTCCTCGAAAAAATTCCAGAAAGGATTAAGCATGATTTAATTCGCAATAATAAATGAAGGCGTTACTTTTGTGTTGCGAAGCTTAGTCTCTCTAGATTGGCAACAAATCTACAATTCTGCTGTTTCAAATGTAAACAAATATGTCCGCCATGTTATTTAAAACTTAACCGCACTTAAACAGCTTTTAAATTGTTGATAATTGTACAAATATTGCTTCCAGAGTTACGAAAGGCATAAAAACCTTAACCGGAAGATAAATACAACATAATTCAATCATTTATAAAGCAAAAAATGTACAATTTACAAACATATAAGAGTAAAGAAACTGAGATCACTCAGCCGGGTAACACAGTGGATATATATATAAATTTATATACGTGTGGTGCGGCCGATTGCAACCAAAATACGAGGTGCACATCTACATGTTATAGCAGTCCTATATACAAAATTTCAACGTTCTGAGGCTACTCGTTTTTGAGTTATGCGACATACGTACGTACGTACATACGTTCGTACCGACGCCACGAAAAATTCTCTTAAGAATTAATTTTAAAGCAGTTTTATAATTTTTTTTGAAGGAAAAGAGTATTTTATTCTGTCCTTACGTACAGATATCACGCAAAAACATCGTTAAATTGCATTCGATAGCGGTCAAAATGGATATTTTCGTTGAAATATGCTGCCTGAAACTTTTCGCGATTACAATACTTCCTTTTTACTTCGTACAAGGAAGTAAAAAGGCGATCACCATAAAGTTCTCATCACGCTTGAATAAGCAGGATTTTCTTTAGCGTTTTTAAGTAGCGAATGAAACCTGCTGGGGCAAAAGTACCGGCACCTTTATGAAGCTTCCTTTTTCAAAGTTAACCCTTTGAGTACTGAATTATTTGAAGATTTTTGCCCATGGGACGGATTTAATTTGTGGCTATATGAATTAATATGTAAAAGTAATATATTTTATTTGGAATATACTTATTTTGGTGATATAAATATATTTTTGAAACAGCATTTTAGTTACAACACTGATTACGGTGGACGAGTCAGACTCGTTCCCCGTAACTTCGCATAAGTAAGCAGATGACGAGTCTCACTCGTCAAGTGTACCCAAAGGGTTAAAGTTTCCCGAGTTGGCTGATACTGGCTGCCTTGTATACGACTGCCCTCAACCTTATGAAAGCATCCCACAAAAAAGGTTTCGATGGGTGAAATGAAAGAAAGTCCGTAAACCATGCCTTTTCTTTATAAAACAAAGAAAAGCATGTCAGAAAAATTGGATCCTATTACAGATAACTTACATGGAACTACATATGCGCCAAGTCGCCAAATTTCTCGCTAAAAATGTTTGGCGAGAAACTTCATGCTGCCATATTGCTATCTAAATGTTTTGTCTACATTTCGAACTTTAAGCCTAAAATGTCTCCAAAAACACGGTTTTCGCGAATGCAAAAACCACGTTTTGAACACAAATTTAAGCTAAACATCCAAAACAAAAACAAAAAATTTAGATAGCAGAACCGTAAAGTTTCTAACCAAAATTATTTGACAAGAGTTCATGTACACAGCGATATGTTTTAATTTAAAAAAAAAAAAAATCTGCGAATGGCACAATCTAGGCAACGAGCGAATCTACGAACACATCGCTTTAATAAATTAACATAACAACAATAAATTTCAAAGAATACCATGTACAGAGCATCCGGAAACGACTGAACCGAAGAGTGGGGTGCTGTGCTCTGTGTGTCGTCGAGTGCATCGCGAGTTGTAGCGTGGAGAATCATGAGAGTACGTGGAGTTCCGAGAACGACCGAGCAGAGTCGGGAGCTGTACTGTGGTGGTTTCCTTTGAAGATGCTTCACCGTGATAGCCTGATAACCTGGAGGCTGTGTCGCTGATCGTGTCAGCGTGTTTATAGTAGTTCATCGACGACTGTAAAAACGTGTTTTGGAGCCGTCCTGACAATACTAGCCGATAAAGTGTGTTTCGATACTTCATCAAGTAGTGTCGTCATTATTCACTCCAAATCCATACAAACCCCGTACGAACGTGAAGGAAGAAAATAACGTAACAACTGGTGTCAGAAAAAGAAAAACGCAACAATGTGTATTGATAATCCGGCATTATAACTGTAGCTAAGATCACTGCAATCGGGGTCTAATCAGGGCCAGTGTACTGGATTGTGCTTTTTAAAAACATGTATTCATAGTCGGGCATTCTAACTTTAGCTGAGATTACTGTAATTAGGACCAGTGTATGGCATTGGGCTTTTTAAGAACATGAATTGATAATCAGGCAGTATGAGGTATGTAATAGGAGCCAGTGTATTGGAGTGTGCTTTTTAAGAATATGTATTGATAATCGGGCATTATAACTGTAGCTAAGATCACTGCAATCGGGGCCTAATCAGGGCCAGTATACTGGATTGTGCTTTTTAAGGACATGTATTGATAGTCGGGTCTAACTTATGTTGAGATCACTGTAATCGAGGTCAGTGTATTGGAGTGTGCTTTTTAAGAATATGTATTGATAATCGGGCATTATAACTGTAGCCAAGATCACTGCAATCGGGGCCTAATCAGGGCCAGTGTACTGGATTGTGCTTTTTAAGGACATTTATTGGTAGTCGGGCAGTCTAACTTTAGCTGAAATTACTGTAATTAGGCCAGTGTTTGGCATTGTGCTTTTTAAGAACACGCATTGATAATCAGGCAGTATAACGTTATGCAAACGGGGCCAGTGTGCTTTTTAAGAATATGTATTGATAACTGGGCATTATAACTGTAGATAAGATCACTGCAATCGGGGCCTAATCAGAGCCAGTGTACTGGATTGTGCTTTTCAAGGACATGTATTGATAGTCGGGTATAACTTATGTTGAGATCACTGTAATCGAGGCCAGTGTATTGGAGTGTGCTTTTTAAGACTATGTATTGATAATCTGGCATTATAACTGCAGCTAAGATCACTGCAATCGGGGCCTAATCAGGGCCAGTGTATTGGATTGTGCTTTCTAATTACATGTATTGATAGTCGGGCAGTCCAACTGTAGTTGAGATCACTGGAATCGGCGCCATTGCACTGGATTTCCCTTTAAGAAGATGTATTGATCATCGAGCAGTACAACTTTAGCCGAGGTAATCTTACAACCATATGTAACATGGGAAATGCGAAGAATGCTTAACTTTAGTAATTAATAAAAAATAAAACGAGTCGGGAGAAAAGTGGTGCTGTCAAACTCTACTCAGTCAATCCGACAGCAAGGAATTCCTGACTCGATCCACTGTTCCTCGTCACCGGTTCTTCCTCCTTCCTCCCCCGTATCTTCGATCGGTGCCGGTTCATCTCAACCAGCTGACGCATTAATGAATCGACCATTTTTGCTGACTCACCCATTCGGCTCAGAAGAGGTACTTTTTTTTTTTTTTCTTTCGCCGCTTCTCCTTCTCTCTCTTTCTTTATTCTGCCTTTAAGTTTCGAGTTGTATAAAAGATGCTTTCCGAGTCGCGAGGAGATTGGACGATTATATATATTGCAGAATACCAGGAGGTTTTTTTTTTTTTTTTTTCTTCTTTGATACTGTGCGGTATAAATTAACGTTGGAGGCAAGCATCTGATGGGTTAACGCTTGCCTCTGCCTCCTTCTGAATGCTGTGTTTCCACACGACTGGACGCCAACTTTGGAGATATTAAATCTGTTCGTTTCGTTTTTCTTTGCACATCGTGATTCTTTACACGCTTGGAGAACATAAGCCCACCTATGTACGATAAATTTATTCATCTAACTAATTCGTTAGAGTTTTAACATTGGAAACGTTTTCCAACTTCGCAAGCATGACTACTGCACAGTAAGATCTTTATCTTTTACTTTCTGGCAGATAGTCAGTTTTTAAAGCGTTGCCATTCAGACACGAAATCATGATCTTGAAATTTTGGCTTAACGTAAAGCCAGTTTAAAAGCAGTAAACGGAGTAACTTATGTTTGATGTTTTGCTTTTCTAATCTATTTAATTGATATAAATTTAAATATTCAGTTAAAAATACAACAATTGTCAACATTTGCATCTTTGTTGTGTGTTACGAATGAAAAACATTTCTAGCGCCAGGTATTATAATATAGAATTCTTGGGTATAAAAAAGTGATTCATTTTGACATCAAAACGTCCCTGTGCAATTAAAAAAAATCTGCCTAATTGCTATACTTTAAAAATACGTTTAATTTCTAATACACCTCACCTATAATTTTTACGAATATTTCACGTTTATCCCAATTAATGAAAGGTATTTTCGAAGAAATATTACGTGCTCCAAATAGTATCGTTTATTTTTTTCCCTTTTCTTCCATTTCTTTTGTTTCAAATCATTTCTGTCGAGAATATTAAATTAGACGGTTATTTTGTAGAATATTTCAAGCACGGAAAGCTAGAAGGGAAAGTTAAATCTAATAGGATATGTTTAGCCGTTGAAAAGTGCTATTTTAACTCTAAGTTCCATTTTATACAAAATATCTCGGAGTACCAAATATCCGAACCATTTGAGATCACACTTATCCGGATAATCGGTTTGCCCCTTCTGCAGGCCTCATTATTTGTAGGAATCAATTTTTTTTGTTATCTTGTTTTACTTTAGCGAATATTATATGGTTAAAAAACATATCTCCCATTTAAACAGTAGAAAAAAATTAAAGTAAAGCTACTAATATTATTTTGTGGAGGGCTTATCATTGTCTCAGCTTATGGTGGCTTTGTGAATATCGCAAATATCATTTTCTTTCTTTTCATTTTTTTCTGCAAAGGTATTCGAGAAATATAAACAACTGCAGTGTTGATGTTTAATAAATACCCAAGAAACAGCAATTCAGATGACGGTGCTTTATTAATAGCTTTGTTGCAATTGAGAAATGTGCTTTTTTGGTTTAATTTAACTGATTATGACAAAGCACACTAGGCTATCTGCCTAAGGAAAGGATGCCTTTGTGGAGAACTTTCTAAGGAAAACTGGCTCGTATACATGTTACGGTGAAACACCGAAATCTGGAGAATGTCGACTTTCACCGGTGAATGTCAACACTCACATAGTCTCTTGGTGTATGTCCAAATATTTTCCAAATACTCTTATTTCTGACTTACACCGGTCAATGGCGACATTCACCATGCACTAATGGTGAATGTTGAACATATAAGAATATTATATTTTCTCCTCCATAATTTAGTCGCGAATAAACGCACTTGAAACTTGAAATAAGAACTTAAGAATATAAGAACCTAAAACACACAATACATTCAAAATGAGAAAGGAAAATAATAGAAGTTAAAAACTTACTTAATTATACAGTACGTTCTAAATGAGAAAATAAAATAACAGTCATAAAAAAACTTACTAAATTATGTGATTGAAATCTTATTTATTGCAACAACTTAAACTATTATGGGACTTTATGACCTCTCTTTTCGACCTACACCAGAACATATCTGTGATTGTTGACATACACCGGTGAGGGTCCGAATATACAAGAATGTAGTGAAATATTTGGTCTTTCACCGACGTATTTGGTGAATGTTGACATTCTCCGGTGAAAGTCGACATTCTCCAATTTCGGTCTTTTACGGTAACATATACATTAAATATGGGAAAGACCCCGGAAACGCCCACGCAGTCTCCCCCGTTCACCTAGAATCGAAGCCAGATCGAAACTACCAGTGTTCAACCATTGATCTCATTGCTCCGGGGCCTCATTTGAGAAGTATGGAATTATTTTCGTAGCACCGATAGATAGGGATGTCATGTCTTAACCATTAATTCCTCGATTTTCTATGTTGCCATTTTATTTTCTTTTTTCTGTTAAATAAAACGCGTCGTACGATTTTAGATCATTATTTCATACGTAGAGAGAACAGATTTTGGTTTGCGACGTATCGTTAAATTAATAAATGATGATTTCAAAATCTACCGGCGAAGTGTACATTGGCGTAAATTTGTATAAAGCTCTGTCGAGTTTGACGTGAATGATTCAAGTCAGTCTTCTGCAGAAAGACGAATTCCTTTTATTTTAAAAGTTTTAGTACGTAGGGAAAAAAAAAATATATTGGTGGAAGAGAGACAGAATTTTCGGATACCAACATATTTTATTAATAAATTAAACTCCATTGAAGCGATAGAATTTATATAAAAATCTACATCAATCAGACTTTTTCTATTTGTTTTTTATTTAAATAATTAACATTTCGATTAGTGTTTCTTCCCCCCCCCCTTTTTAGCCCAGAGGGACAATTTGTATGTTTCTCGCATTGATGAAAAACAATGGTACCTAGACAATTGATTGTGGAAAAACAACGATTTCAAATTTTGAATAACGTAATTTTTCACTCGAATATGGGCATCTGGAAGCCCAAATTTGGAATTTGTTTTATTATCTATTTCATATTTTGTAAGACTAACGAATTTTTGATTAACAAATTCAACGTTTTCAAAGCGTTGCATTAATATCGCGTGCATCTTCAAGCACGGATATTTTATGTGCGAGGCTTCGTTTTTTGTGATATGGCTGTTGAAATGAATTTTATGGTTTAAGTGCGAAGAACGTGATATTTAATAAACAAAGGTAGCACTCACAACGTTAAAAAAAACGCCCCTTTGTGCGTAGTTAAAATCTGAAAGCTTTTTTTTAAGAGTCGTTAGGTGCTTTCATTGCAGAAGAAATCGTAAAAAATGTGAAATGCCCTCACCAGAACTTCCAGACCTTCCGATGCTAGCCGGATGTGCTTTCCAGTTACACCACGAAGGCACGCGGTAGGGAGGGATAAAAACATTAGAATTATTCTCTTGAAACATAGGAAATGTCTTGCACGATCTTCTTTATCTTATCGATAAACAAACATAGAAGGTTTCTTATAACTTGTGGTGGTGGTGGTGGTGGTAGTAGTTGAGTTAATGGCGCATAACCAGAAAAGTTATATGCGCCAAACACATGGTAGTTTATAAAAAGATGGATAAACTTTGTAAAACAACAATTAGCTAAGTCATAAAATCTACACGAAATAATAAAATGGTGAACATTTAAAGGAGTAGTTATTAGAACTCAGCAAATGATATGTAACAAGCGATGAAACACATTAAAATTACACTATAATAAAAGCTAAATTAAATTAAATAATAGAAACCTGTTTCTTTCAAGTATAAAAATAAATTATTATTGGTCTTGCACGATCTTCTTTATCTGATCGATAAACAAACATAGAAGGTTTCTTACAACTTGTAGCTTACAAATTGACGAAATTGATCGATGTTATTACAAACTGAAGAAATTGATCGATGTTGTAACAAACTGAAGAAATTGATCGATGTTATTACAAACTGAAGAAACTGATCGATGTTATTACAAACTGAAGAAACTGATCGACATTATTGCAAATTGAGGAAATTGATCGACATTATTACAAATTGAAGAAATTGATCGACATTATTTCATCTACCCTTTTAGCCGTTAGTTAATAAACTGGCGGCCAGAAGTTGATTTAACTACTGAATGCGTTTGTTTTGCATAATTTTCATTTTTCTCCAGAACAAAGAATTATATAGAACCACACAGCTGTGCCTCGAGAGACCAAATCGGCTCTTAACGCGTTCTAACGACTACCCAATAGCGCACCATTAAACTTCTGCTGACCAACCACCAACTCAAACCATTCCCTCAGCGTAATAATAAAGGACAAAGCGACCGTCCTTTCTTCCAGGATGAGAAACCTGGGAGGGGGGATGCTGCCATCGCAGTGCCTCCCTCGCATTCACACGGGGGTGGATGGTATTTCTTTTCCCTCGGCCACGTGCTCATACGGGAGAGGAGCGGGAAGGAGAGATGCAGATGGTGTTGGGCGCCTTTCCCGCTCTCTTGTCAATAATGGGGTGGGATCCTCGGAGGGTGAGTGCAGATGGGTGAGACACCAATGATCGATCCCAACTCCCTCTCTATGCTCCTTTTCTTCTCCTCCGTACTCCCGGTACTCTTTCTCTCAGCTACGCGGTGGGCGATCAGATTGACTGAAGCCACGGTTACGCGTTTCTAGGTTCTGTGCAATCAGATTCCCGAATTCTATCGAAAGGCCGCTAATGGATCGCAGCCAAATGGTTGCTTCTTAGTTGAATGGTGTAATCACCTGGCCATTCTGACCTCGATGCTATGTCATTAGGACATTTCGGTATAGTACAAACTGTCCCCATTAATTCGCTTAATAGGAGTGAAGAAATTTCGGATAACACATTGAAACGGCGATAACACCTGGGGACTCATACCATTTTTTCAACCTAAGCTGTAGTACTAATAGTAATAACAAAATTCAATAAAAATGAAGTGGTTCTAAAGCCAATCTATACTATTAAAATCTATGCGCGTCTTGTTTGTTTATAACATCATCTTCGAAACGGCGGGGAGTTGTTTCGAGAGATGCACCCGCGGATTCCAAAAATTCGCGGCAGCCATTTCGACCATTCACATCTTCGCACGACTTTAAACAGCCGAGATATTAATTAAAAACTCCGAAAGGGCTAATTTTCGCATGTATTTTCCCGAGTGGCAACAGTCTCGCGCGCTGTAAATGAAAATGCTTTGTTTCGAAAAGTGTTGCCAGTGCTCGCTTTGAAATCGTACAATCAAATAAAAAATTTGCAAGTCTTACAAAATATGAAACAAAAACAATTTGACAAACATCAAACATATTATTATTATACAAGGTCATATTTTGATGTGGAAGCGACATCACAACGACATCACAAGCACGCGATTGCTTGTGATGTCGTTGTATGTCGAAAATTTTTCGTTAATGTCATCATTTTAAATTAATAGTTGCTGTTGGGAATTTTTTTGTTTCAGGTTAGGATAATTCGCATGATATGTTATTGAAATGTTAATTGTTTTATTGATATAGAAAAAAGTTGCTACATTACATTAAATTTAAATCATGACTTCCTTATCCATACCTGAAGTGACAAAAGTTTTTGTTTCCTAGTTTGGCAACAAAAAATTATTTACCAGTTGGTTGTTGCTTGGAAAGAATCAACTGATTTAATTCGCACTGAAATGTTTTTACACATTCTCTCTTCATATAGAATTTATAAATTTTGTCTTGCCCGCTAGTATCCGCTTGCACTGTAGGCTGCAACAACTGTAATAATACTGAAAATGCAGAAAACAAATTTAAATCCCATATACATTCATGTCCATAAATTAAGGATAATGTAAAATCAGGCAAAGGAAGAGTTAAAAGCAAAACTAATTTGACTTATTTGTAAAGCTTATTTATTACACAAAAGGTAAAGAGAAAAAAAAAAAAAAAAAAAAAAAAAAAAAAAAAAAGATGCTATATGTTTGATATTATTAAAAAATTTAGCGATTTTTTCTCCCTGGAGCAAATTACAAAAGAAACTTATTTACAAAAAACCAATATTACATGGTTGGTATGATTGTTAATATGTCTCCCAGACGATGCAATACAGTCCGTACAACGCCTAGGCATGCTGAGTATCAAATTATCGATCTGATCTTGGGGGATATTACACCACTCAAAAAGCAATGCTCTCCGAAGTTCCGGTAGACATGTAGGAGGAGGTTGACGGGCTGCAACTCGTCGGCCAAGCATGTCCCACGCGTGCTCTACCGGATTCAAGTCCGGTGAGAATGCTGGCCAGTCCATACGGGTGATATCCTCCGATTGAAGGCATTCGCTTACGATGTTTGCACGGTGAGGACGGGCGTCGTCATCCATCATAAACACAAATTGTGTGCCCATGCCGCCCCGAAACAAACGTACATGTTGTTCCAAAATGACGTCCCGATAGATTTGGCTTGTCATGGTTCCAATTTGAACATGCAGGTCAGTTCTGAAACCCAGAATAATTCCACCCCAAACGAGCACTCCTGCAACACCGTAACGGTGTCGTTCAATGATGTTTTCTTGGTGGTAATGGGTCCCTGGAGCTCTCCATATGAAAGTCCGGCGAGAATCAGACTGCAAGCTAAACCTGGACTCGTCGGAAAACATCACACAAGTCCACTGTTGTGGTGTCCGCAATGCATGCTCTCTACTCCAGGCTAACCGCAGGCGACTGTGATATGCAGTAAGTGGAACGCATCTGACAGGTCTACGAGCATATAGACCAATCTGCCCTAAGCGTCTGTACACGGTCTGCCTTGAAATTGTCGTACCAGTGGCTGAAGAGAGCTGGCGAGACAGGTCTGAGGCTGTGCTCCGCCTGTTTCTTTTGGCAATAACTGCCAAATTCCGGACCTCATTTGGCGCTGTAACTCTGGGGCGACCTGTGCTGTAAAGTCTACTCACATTACCATCATCTTGGAATCGTTGCCAAAGCCTGGAGATGACACTCTGGGCATTTCCAAGTTCGTCTGATACTTCCAGTTGGGTACGCCCACATTCCAGACGGCCGATAATTCTACCACGTAAAAAATCATCCAAATGCGTCCTTTGTGTGATAACTATTCGGTTATTGCACTGAAATGCTTATAAAGCGCCTGCGAACAATTTTACTTCTTTGCCTGTATTCATTATATATCACTCTCTTACACTCTCGTCATTGTAACGTACCATCGGTGTCATCTGGTTACTTCCTGAAATTTGCATATGATTCTTGAAGATAATGTTTAGTGATTTTACAGGTGATATATTTATTTTACAGTTCGATTTCCGCGTGACTGCGAATTATCCTTAATTTATGGACATGAGTGTATTTTAAACTGGTACACGCTAATATAAAGATTTAAAAAAAAAAATCTGAAAGATTTCTGATTTATTGGTGACCCAAAAGGGTTTGTTAGGGTCTTTTAAAATCTCGCTGAGCTCGCAGTCTAACAGTTTGCTGTTACACTCACTCCTGCTATCGCATTTCTTTTTATCTTTACTATTAAGCATCATTTTCTTCACGTTTATGCCACATATAATTCAACAGCAAAATTAAATATAGTAAAAACAGTATCCGTTTAGAATTCCGGGCGCAGCGTTAAATGCTGGCATACATTTTTCAGTTTTTTCGGTTTTTCTCAGTACATCATCAATGTTGAGTTTTCTTATTAAACACAAAAACTTCTGACTTTTTAACGTTTTTGTGTTTATTCATTTATTAAATATTACATTATTGGAGCTTACGCCATATAAAATTTGATTCAACGTCAAAAATCACAAAATATTTAAAAAACCAGAATATGTTTAGAATGAAGTGTAATTTGCATATGTGGCATTTACTACATTTGAAATATCGAAGGGGGAGGCTCCGCTGCAGGTTTTGGCCCGGGGCCTGTCGCTTTTTAAATCAGGCTGACAGAACGTATTTTCCTACAACAAACGTAATTATGACTCCCACAGACATTTTTTATGTAAAGAAGATATAAATTTTGAAAGGAAGAGGGGGAGCTCTGTTTGTTAAGAAATATATATTGTTATTTTAAAAGATACGTATGTTGTCACTACATGTGTTTAATAAAATGATAACAGTTGGTACTGCCAATAAAGAAGCATTAGAGTTACTTATAATATATTATTTAAAAATAAGATCTTTTACTGCTCTTCTGCTTTTTGGGCAGCCACATATTTCCCAAAGTGCTGCCACTAGACAAAGCATAAAATCTTTTAATTCATCTTTTATATTCTAATTCGACTGCTTGAAAAACTAACTTTTTGGAATTTATTTTTTAAATAATAAATCTAGTATATAATTTTAATCTCATCTAATTCAAAATTTATCCGTTGGATAATAATGGATGTATCTTAAGTTATTTATTTTGAACCTGGGAATAGAATTGCTTGTTAGCCCAGAAGGGCTGTTAATTTCGTTTTGGTATTTTCCGTGGAAAGCTTTAAAAGTCTCAATGACTTTTCAAATTGTTGCCACCAAATATTATCGCCTTGTATTACATTAAAAAAATAAATAATGAAGAATATGCATAAATGTATGTATGTTTTTTGCACTGTGACAAAACAACGGTACCTAGAGCCGTCAAATTTTGAATAACGTAATCCTCCTTCGAATATGGGCATCTGGAAGCCCAATTTCGAATAACGTACGTCTCCACCCTAATATGGGCATCCGGAGGCCTAAATTTGGAATTTGTTTTGTAGAGACATTAGGATTTTTTGGAGGCCGGAGAGATGAAAAATTAGTAATGCCTTCGCCAGGAATCGGACCACGGACCTCTGAAATACCGGCTCAGTGTGCTGACCACTACACCACTAAGGCACGCTAGGGAGGCGGGAGAAATACCTTACATACTCCCCCTTTTAAAGGGAGACTGGGGTTTTCAGGGGACCCAATCGCCAAATCCTGAGTGTGGGGAAACCTCATCCAACACCCTTTTTAGTTCGGGCGCCACTGTAGAGACATTAGGTATTTTTAGAAGCAGGCAAGAGAGATGAAAAATTAGTAATGCCTTCGCCAGGAATCGAACCACGGACCTCCGAAATAATGGCTCAGTGTGCTAACCACTACACCACGAAGGCACGCTAGAAAGGCGGAAGAAATAACTTACAGTTTTAAAATTTACTTCGTGTTTTCTACAGCATTTATGAGTTTTCGGTAAAGAAATCAACCATTTCGAAACTAGTAATGGCAATAGTATACGGAGAAAGAAAGGGGGACGCGAGACTGTATCGGAAATTCTATGCTATTTTGAAATTATTTTGTGTTACAGTTGAACCGATTTTTATGGTTCAAGTGCGAAAAACATGTTATTTAATAAATAAAGGTTTAAGAGTCGTTTAGAAACTTTGAATTCACATTTAAATATTGAGCTACATTTAGTTAAAGCCCATATAGGCTTTATTGGTAATGAGAGGGCCGACAGCCTGGACAAGCAGGCGGTCTCAAATGTCAGTGCAATGGATATTGAAGTAATAGGTTCGAAGAGAATTGCTATTCTCAGAATGAAAGAATTTTACGTTAACAAATGGAAAATACAATGGTTCTCTTCACCTAAAAACAAAGGATTTATGGAACTAATTAAAATCACGAATAAAATGAAATGTATGAACAATAGTGATGTTAATCAGGTTTTAACTGGAGATGGTAGGTTTCTACTAAACTATGTAATAGTTATTAGGTTGATGGTGATGCTAGGCATTTTGTGGTTGATTGTAGTTTAACAGCCCTTATTAGACGGATTTTTAACAGTACTGATTTTAATGTAACTGCCATTAATTTTAAAGCTTTTAAATCATATACTATTGCTCTAATGAGGTTTATCAATGAAAATAGGGCGCTGGTAGGAATCTATTGTTAAAATTGAATTCTGTATTTATATGGGTTTTAGATATCTGTGTCGTTTTATGTTATGTTATTTATGTTATTTATGTTATTTATTTATTTATTTATGTTATTTATTTATTTATTTATGGTATTTATTTATTTATTTATGTTATTTATTTATGTTATGTATTTATGTTATTTATGTTATTTATTTATTTGTGTTATTTATTTATTTATTTATTTATTTATGTTATTTATTTATTTATTTATGTTATTTATGTTATTTGTTTATTTATTTATTTATGTTATTTATTTATTTATTTATTTATTTATGTTATTTATTTATTTATGTTATTTATTTATTCATTTATTTATTTATTCATTTATTTATTTATGTTATTTATTTATTTTATTTATTTATATTTATTTATGTTATTTACTTATGTTATTTATTTATTTATTTATGTTATTTCTTTATGTTATTTATTTATGTTATTTATGTTATTTATTTATTTATGTTATTTATTTGTTTATTTATTTATTTATTTATTTATTTATGTGTGTATGTGTGTGTGTGTGCGTGCGTGCGTGCGTGCGTATGTGTGTGTGTGTGTGTGTGCTGGTTTGTAGTTTTTGTTAGATGTGCTTACTCATTTTTAAATTAGTATTTTTGTTTGCTGTTTGGGGGTGAATGGGTTACTGGCTGCCCTCGTTTGTGGAGTTACGAGGCCCATTCTTTTGAGCTATGGGCACACTCTGTCCAGGTGGGCTGAAGGGAGCCTACAATTCTTACAATTACCTTCCCCCCCCCCAAGTCTGAGAGGGGGAATATTTAAATCAATGGTTACAAAACAAATTAGAATTTAAAAGTAATCTTTTGATTTGGTCGAAAAAAAATTGTTTTTGTATTGGACTTTTAGAACTATTTTTTTTAAATCCCCCCCCCCCACCACACACACAATTTGTTTTTTTCACCGCGGTTTGGGTACGTTTATTTCGGGAACCTATCTTTTGCGTAAAAATAGAGTTGTTTGTATTTGTAGAGGAAGGAAACTCATATGTACCACGTTTATTTATCATTAGCTAGAAAACTTATTTTGTTGCAACGTCTTGCCAATAGATGGCGCTGTGGACGGATTTCTCATGCCTTTGTGAATAGAGACTGCTTTAAAATTTAATCCGGAACAGCTGCCGTGGAGAAAATGATCGCTTCAAATAGGAATTCGGGGGCGTTGCGTGAGCTATTAGAACTATTCTGCAATTCTAGATGGTTGAGCGATAGGCAGCGCTCGCTTAATAGCCTCCTAGCGGAGAAAAGTATTTTTTAAATGCGTGGTTGGGATAATTGAAACAAATACTTTGACTGTCTACTTTTTTATTGTTATTTACTTTAAAATAAGGAACCTTTTTTTTTCCTCTCCTTTCCCCCTCTTTTCTCTAATGAAGGTTACGTGAAATTTTGTGGAAGCATCATCTGGTCATAATTAGCGTTTGTTACTTGTAACTGTTCGAATTTGCTGCGCAATATTATCTTATTTTCTGACTGATAACCCACATAAAAAATAAACTATTTCTATCTCATTGTATCAGTAACAGCGGCACGCATTTTTAATGATTTTCGTCTTTCTAATCAAAGGGTCGTAAAAGCTCAAGTTCCATCCAATAATTTCACCTATATTCAATTTGAGTGTATTAAATGTGGCAAGAAATGAATCATTATTGATCAAAAATCAAAAACGCGAACAAACACACAAACAAGCATTCTCCTCTCTCTCTCTCTCTATATATATATATATATCAGCTATAAAAACTATTCGTTTTTATTCTTATTATTCTCCTGTCGTTCGCAAGAGCGAATTACAGTCCATTTTGAATGTTGATCTAGATACGCTTTAAAGCTGAAGTAAAAGCTGCAAGCGACAGTTTCACTGTACTAAACATTGCGTTCCACCGTCATGCTTATTTCCGCAGGGAGCAGAATAAAGGCCTACCTGTAAAATTGTTTTTTCCGCCATAAACTTTAGTATGCCGTAAAAATAACTTTCAGAGAGCAGTTTTTCTTTCGACTTGTAACCGTACTTGATGCTCAGTTATGCTTTCGACACTTAAATCTTAGTTTTTTATTTACGCTCAAAAATATAAATTACATTATTTTGCATATAATACGTTTAATAAGACACTGAAAACTAATTCCAGAGAATGTCGTAGAAGTGGAGGTCTTATAATATCAGCCAGAGGTTTTTAACCAGAAAGGAATTCCTACCTTAGACTGGAATTTTACAGTTTCACGTGGGGGGATGAGTTCCGCCTTTAATTAAACTATCAATTATTATTTTTTTTTATTTCATGAATATAAAAAAAACTACTTTTATTTAAGTTCTGGTATTCGTCAACATTTTCCACACTTTTTCATATTTAATTTTCCACCGTCATGCTGATTTCCGCAGGAAGCAGAATAAAGCCTACCTGTAAAATTGTTTTTTTCCGCCATAAACTTTAGTATGCCGTAAAAATAACTTTCAGAGAGCAGTTTTTCTTTCGACTTGTAACCGTACTTGATGCTCAGTTATGCTTTCGACACTTAAATCTTAGTTTTTTATTTACGCTCAAAAATATAAATTACATTATTTTGCATATAATACGTTTAATAAGACACTGAAAACTAATTCCAGAGAATGTCGTAGAAGTGGAGGTCTTATAATATCAGCCAGAGGTTTTTAACCAGAAAGGAATTCCTACCTTAGACTGGAATTTTACAGTTTCACGTGGGGGGATGAGTTCCGCCTTTAATTAAACTATCAATTATTATTTTTTTTATTTCATGAATATAAAAAAAACTACTTTTATTTAAGTTCTGGTATTCATCAACATTTTCCACACTGTTTCATATTTAATTTTCCACCGTCATGCTGATTTCCGCAGGGAGCAGAATAAAGCCTACCTGTAAAATTGTTTTTTTCCGCCATAAACTTTAGTATGCCGTAAAAATAACTTTCAGAGAGCAGTTTTTCTTTCGACTTGTAACCGTACTTGATGCTCAGTTATGCTTTCGACACTTAAATCTTAGTTTTTTATTTACGCTCAAAAATATAAATTACATTATTTTGCATATAATACGTTTAATAAGACACTGAAAACTAATTCCAGAGAATGTCGTAGAAGTGGAGGTCTTATAATATCAGCCAGAGGTTTTTAACCAGGAAGGAATTCCTACCTTAGACTGGAATTTTAGAGTTTCACATGGGGGGATGAGTTCCGCCTTTAATTAAACTATCAATTATTATTTTTTTATTTCATGAACATAAAAAAAACTACTTTTATTTAAGTTCTTGTATTCATCAACATTTTCCACACTTTTTCATATTTAATTTACCACCGTCACGCTGATTTCCGCAGGGAGCAGAATAAAGCCTACCTGTAAAATTGTTTTTTCCGCCATAAACTTTAGTATGCCGTAAAAATAACTTTCAGAGAGCAGTTTTTCTTTCGACTTGTAACCGTACTTGATGCTCAGTTATGCTTTCGGCACTTAAATCTTAGTTTTTTATTTACGCTCAAAAATATAAATTACATTATTTTGCATATAATACGTTTAATAAGACACTGAAAACTAATTCCAGAGAATGTCGTAGAAGTGGAGTTCTTATAATATCAGCCAGAGGTTTTTAACCAGGAAGGAATTCCTACCTTTGACTGGAATTTTACAGTTTCACGTGGGGGGGGTGAGTTCCGCCTTTAATTAAACTATCCATTATTATTTTTTTATTTCATGAATATAAAAAAAACTACTTTTATTTAAGTTCTGGTATTCATCAACATTTTCCACACTTTTTCATATTTAATTTACCACCGTCATGCTGATTTCCGCAGGGAGCAGAATAAAGCCTACCTGTAAAATTGTTTTTTCCGCCATAAACTTTAGTATGCCGTAAAAATAACTTTCAGAGAGCAGTTTTTCTTTCGACTTGTAACCGTACTTGATGCTCAGTTATGCTTTCGACACTTAAATCTTAGTTTTTTATTTACGCTCAAAAATATAAATTACATTATTTTGCATATAATACGTTTAATAAGACACTGAAAACTAATTCCAGAGAATGTCGTAGAAGTGGAGGTCTTATAATATCAGCCAGAGGTTTTTAACCAGGAAGGAATTCCTACCTTAGACTGGAATTTTACAGTTTCACGTGGGGGGATGAGTTCCGCCTTTAATTAAACTATCAATTATTATTTTTTTTTATTTAGAATATAAAAAAACTACTTTTATTTAAGTTCTGGTATTCATCAACATTTTCCACACTTTTTCATATTTAATTTATAAAAGCATTAAAAATAATCTAAATTTAAACACACATATTTATTGAAGTTTTGTGCATTTGTTTGTTAAATATCAAGTTCCTGTCGCTTACGACACATATATTCGATTCAACAGCGAAATCACAAAATATCGACATATCTTATTATTTATTCCGTACAATGTGCCACCAGTGCTTGCTTTGAAATCTTTGAATTTCTTATTCAAAAATTTGTTAAAACTTTAAAAAGTGAAATAGATAATAAAACAAATTCGAAATTCAAGATCTGGACTTCCAGTTGCCCATATTCGGATGGAGGACTACGTTATTCAAAATTGGATGGCTCTAGGTGTTGCTGATTTTTCACAGAGCGAGAAACATTTATACATTCATGCAGATTCTGTATTATTCAATTTCTTTAAATATAATACAGGGCAATGATATTTGGTGCCAATAGTGATTCTACGCAAAATGTCGTTTTGAGACTTAATACCCCTCCTGGGCTAACGACATTTGGGCTTTAAAAAGAAGTACTTCGAAATTAAGCAATACAGTAGTTTAAGGGGGCTCATACACCTTAAACCCCTCATGATCTTCGAATATGTGACTGTTGCAAGAATGGGATATTTGATTTATTTTAAAAGCAATTACTTCCAACTTTTTACAGCTGACTACGTAATATATCTGCTTTGGGAACTAGTAACCAGAAAGTTTTTGTTTCCACAAATATTTTTGTAATTTAATCCGCTTTGTGACAAAATTTTTCGCCATGTTCTCACCTCGCGCGCATGATATTTTAAAAATGGCTAATGGTACATACTTGAAATTAGATAGAATTCTTTATATGGGCACTATTTTCTAACTGCACCAAAAATCTGATGAATATTTTAATATTAAAAAAAAACTTATGCACGAAAACATTACAGATTTTAAAAATAAAATACATTTTAAACTCAACTCCAAATAAAATAAAAATTTAACATGAGATTCTTAGAATTTTGGGTTCACAGTAGTTTACAAATGTTATAAAAGCTATGTATTAAATATGGAATTAAATTATGCAAAAGAATGTTTTGAACTGTGCGCGCACGGTGGATACGTTATTCAAAATTTTATGTCTCTAGGTACCGCTGTTTTTCCACAGTGCGAGAAACATACATACATTCATGCAGATTCTTCATTGTTTAATTTATTTAAATATAATGCAGGGCTCTAATATTTGGTGGCAACAATTTGAAAAGTCAAACGCCGTTTTATAAGTAGCCCTTCTGGGCAAATTTCGCGATTGCCAGTTGAGTGTGAGCGTAAAAAACTCTTTTGAGTTACTGTTCAGATCTGAAACCGTTCAGATTTTTTGTGATATTAGGTTCTTTTCTTTTTATATTTATTTTTACAGTTTCCTGATTGCGGAGTCAGAAATGAGTTCACTGTCATACGACGTTGAATTCTCTTCCAACAATATTGGATTCCTATTTAGCACGTATTTATGGGTTGGAGGGAAAGTTCTGTCGTATTTTAAAGAAAATATTTGAATTCATTTATAAAAATATGTGTTTAATATTAATCAATTATATATGCTCCGTTATTTGTTACAACCTGTTGCCATCTTCCAGGTAACCTGTAAATTCCTGTTTTGTAGAAGTTCTCATCCATGGAGTTAAAATAGTCAGCAACTGCCTTAGAAACACTTTCAAAAGACTTGAATTTTTTTCCCGTTAGATACTTTTGCAGAGATCTGAACAGGTAAATAATCAGAGGGTGCAATGTCAGGTGAATACGGGGGGTGACTAAGGATTTCCCATCCTAACGCATTCAGTTTTTGTAGTGCAGTATGCGGGCGAGCATTATCCTGATGGAACACTATTCCTTTTCTGGACGCTAATGCTGGCCTTTTTTCTTTGATAGCTGCATTCAATTTATCCAGCTGATTGCAGTACAGATCCGCGTTGATGTTTTTTCCCTGTTTCAGCAACTCGTAATACACTGGACCTTTCCTGTTCCACCACAAACAAAGCAGTACTTTTCGTTGATGGATACTTGGTTTTGGAACTGTTGCTGATGATGTTCCTGGTTTGCAGTAAGATTTTTTTCTTTTAATATTCTCGTAAAGAATCCACTTTTCATCTCCAGTAACCAGCCTGTCCAAAAACGGCTCCACATTGTGTCTAATCAGATGTGATGAACATATTCTTACACGATCAGACAAATTCTTTTCCGTTAATTCACGTGGAACCCAAACACTTTGCTTTAACACAAACTCAAGAGATTTAATGTGATCTCCAACAGTTGTATGATGAATGCCAAACTCTTCTGCAATTTCTCGACTTGTTAAATGTGGATTATTTTCCAACATGGATCGCAAAACATCATTATCGATCTTGGATGGTCGTCCAGATCGAACACTTTCTTTGAGGCTCAGGTCCCCGGAACGAAACTTGCTAAACCATCTTTGACAAGTACGAACATTTATAATATCTTTTCCAAATACCGCACATAAATTTTTACATGCAACAGATGCGTTGCTTCCTTTTTGGAATTTATATAAAATGCAGTGTCGTAAATGCACTTTATCTACTGACATGTTTTTCCCTTTAAATATTACAAGTAAATGATAAACCGTAAAAAAGGGCACCTTTTATATTGTACAGCAGCTAAAAAAACAAAACAAAAAAAAAATTATTTAAAATACGACAGAACTTTCCCTCCAAGCGCTATATTCCAGAGCGCTATATTCCTGTATTTGATCTTGTTTGGAACTATGTACATGGAACACCTTCATAACCTTCCATTATTAATTACTAGCAGCTTCGCTGCCAGCCTTCGTCTGGCTTTTAATTGTACCGCAAAAATGGCTGAAGGGAACACCAAACGTTAAATTTAAAAACGCATAGAATTTTACTCTGCAGAACAACTTCATAAAAAAAAAGGTTATTACGTATAACAAAATTACAATGGAATAAGCTATATCCCTTAATACAAATATTAATTATCCTAATAAAAAAATTAACCAATGTTCCGTTGAAGAAAAAAAATCATGCAAAACTTCAATATCTTACAAACAGTGAAATAAGCAAAAAATAACATGAAAGGAACTCAAAAAACAAAAAATTCCGCGCAAAATTTTACTCTGCAGAACAACTTTATAAAAAACATCAATAAAAATGTACACTCAAGAGCCAAAACATTATGACCAGCCCTACATTTTGCGATGAACGCGCCTGGATGACGTGGAAGGCACATGATCAGGTGGAAGTGGTATTTAACTGCTACTGGAGAGTCTAAAGAATCACGGTCTAATCACATTAATAGTGTCAAGAGCAAAGCCATGGGCATAATATGCAGATTTCTCCCGGTCATTGGAAAATATTCAAATCTTAGCTTGCGTACCAAAAAACATATATATACCACTTGCATTCGACCGATACTTTGTTATGCTGCTTCTGCTTGGAACACGGTCACTCAAACTCAACTGCATCCATTACAAGTAGTGCAAAACAAATTTCTGCGCATTATTACTGATTCACACTATCTTATCCGCAATAAACTTTTACACAGAGACTTAAAACTTGAGACGATTCCAGATTACATCAGAAGATCTAATGGAAAATTCTTCAACAAAGCTGTGCAATGTGACTTTGTTAATTACTCCCAAGTCTTTAATTATGAAATTCTCTTCGAAGATAGAAGCGTCAGACCACTTGCAGCTCACACCTTCATGGGAGGAGACGACAACTTTTTCACTTAGATCCTCAATTGGTAGCTGTTTATACTTCCAATGCATCTGATTTTGATTGAAGTTCTTCTGTAGCTTGAATATTATTCTTGGAGATTGATAATACTTATGCTTTTCGCATTGTGATGATATATTGGTGTTTTAAATAGGTTGCTTAGGTTGTTGTTGAATTGCTGTAGTGTATTGCGTTGAATAGTAGTATTTAAATTGTGTTGTATAGTTGTTTTGTATTGTGTTGTATTTAGCACTACTGATTGAGGTTGTTTAATTGTATTTGAATTTGTCATTGGAACTATTGCTGTAGTGTATCTTCTCATATTGTTGTCATTGATTTACACTGTCTTGGGTCCTCCTTGAAAGTTACGATCGCTCGTCACGTTTTGCGAACTTGTCCGATTGGATTGTCTTGCTCCTTTTGGTACTTCTCTTCTACCCCTTATATCCGTTTTCTCATCTGAGTTTTTCTCCACGTCCTGATTTCTTTATGTCAAGTGCCCTTGGGCTTTAATTCTGGAACCGGCAACATTGCTTTTCTCAATAGCTCGGTCAATTATAGAGTCTAAGTCTAAGTCTGAAGAATCATTGTTTCACTTACTTCTGTGTGTGATGGGAAAGGCTGCGGATCTAAGCGACTTTGATAGAGGGCATGTTGTAATGGCTCGAAGGCTCGGAACAAGTATTTCCGAAACTGCATGACTCGTGGGTTGTTCGCGATCTACAGTTATTAGTACGTATGAAAAGTGGTTGAATGACGGTAAAACCAGCAGTAGACGACATGGTGTTGGACGTCCACAGGCTATCACAGAAAAAAAAAGGTCGTAGGAGACTGTCTTGCATGGTGAAGCAAAACCGGAGCCAGACAGTGGCTCAGCTGACAGCCGAATACAATGCAGGGCCAAGTAGAAAAGTATCGACGGACACTGTTAGATATGTGGCTGTGCAGCAAACGTCCCTCTCTTGTGCCTTTGCTGACCAAGCGTCACCGACGCCTGCGCTGCGCCCGGGAACATCGCGACGGGTCCATGGATCAGTGGGAGAGAGTTGCCTGGTCAAATGAATCACGGTTTGTCATTCTTCACGCCGATGGCCGTGTCCGTCTTCCAGGCGAACAGTTGCTCCCTCAATGCACAGTAGGTCACACAAAGGCCGGTGGTGGCGGTATTATGCTCTGGAGGACGTTCTTTTGGGCGTCTCTGGGACCCGTGGTTGTGGTAGAGCAGACCATGAATGCTACAGGGTATCTGAACATCATTGCGGACCAGTGCACCCTTACATGGCCTCTGTTTTTCCAGCTGGAAATGGAATGTTCCAACAGGACAACGCCCCGTGTCACAAGGCTACAATTGTGTTGGAGTGGTTCCAGGAACATGATGCTGATTTCCAGTTAATGTCCTGGCCGCCTAACTCACCGGATCTCAATCCGACAGAACACATTCGGGATGTCATGGGACGGCAGCTCAGAGGTCAAAGACCACCAATTCGCAATATCTCGGATTTGCGTGACCGTTGCTACAATATCTGGTACAATCTGTCTCCGGCCATCTATCAAGGACTTGTGGCATCCATGCCAAGGCGGGTTGAAGCTGTGTTGCGCGCCAAAGGCTGCCCAACTCGTTATTGATAGGTGGTCATAATGTTTTGGCTCTTGAGTGTATTATATATATATAAAAAATGACAATGAAATATGCCAATCTCTTAAAAACAGTGACAAAAGAAATACAATGAAAAATGGCTGCCAAACCCACATTTCTAAAAAAATGAAACTACTCAAAATGATGCGATTTCATCAAAAATCTATCAACAACAATAAGAGAGGAAAACTGTTGCCAAAATCACATTTTTAAAGATGTGAGAAGTGTACTCGGAAGCTTCATTTAAAAATTTTTTAAAAATACAAAATATTATCATTTTTCCAAAATTCTCTTTGTAAAAGCAGTCGCAAGGATAAAAGTTTAACGCGTCCAAAAATCAAAGAAAAATAAACTGTACATTTTTAAAAAAACTTTTTAGAAAAAATCCCGTTGAAAAGGTGTTAAGCTCCCTTTGTTAAATAAATTCGTATTCAATCGATTTATTGAAACACGAAATTTTTTTTAAAGTTCGTAAAATAGCTAAGTGCCTATGTTTCATGACGATGTGAAAATGCAGTGTGTAGAGTAAAATCTCGCTTTCCTATAGCTCATTATATCTCAAAATGACGCGATTTCGTCACAAAACATAAAATAAAAAAAATTCGAATTCCGAAAAAATCGCTTCGAGGTGCACTGGCTCTTGTCTAGATGCACCTATGTACCAAATTTCGTAGCCGTGGGTCTGTTAGATTACGCGCTGCGCGAACGAAAGACACACACAGACATACTCTTTGTTTTATTATATGGGGAGATTCTGGCTTTCTCATTCCTTAGCATGATTTTACACTTTCATCATATTCTGATTACATTAGGTGTTTACTCATTAGGTTGCGATAGAATATCGTAAGAGAGTATTCACATGCGCTACATGTATCATAATCCGGACGTCATATATCATTATCATACCGTCTTGAAGAAATTTCGTTGTAAATTTTGTAAATTACATTTTACTTTGCTCATTCGTGAACATGGAACAAAATTATCGATTGTCAGTCTTAGTCGAAGTAGAGAAGGAGCACAAATCAGCTTCATAATGGAGCTTTCCGTTCTCCATCCTCAGATGGATCAGAAGAATCGAAACGGAATGGTATGGAATGAGTCACCATGAGAAGAGCTTGAAATCCCTCGTGTGCTTTAGCGCCATGTGCGTATCGTTTCGCAAGTACACCGCGGGGATTTTTTCCTGCTCTGCAGATGTGGTCTTACACAAGCTGGTGTTTGCATACCACTTTAACCTCGAAAATGCCGGGGTGGGATGTTCTTTGTGATTTCTTTTGAAATAGAAATCATGCTTATGAGTATTGCATTACATTTGCTTATTATTGCACTTTATATCATTGTATATTGTATTACTTCTATTGCACATCGTATTACCTCTATGGCTGCATTGATTGTACACTATTATTGTGTACACTATGACACTGTGTACATTGATTGTACACTATTATTGTGTACACTGTGTACAATATTACACTGTGTACATTGATTGTACACTATTAGTGTGTACACTATTACACTCTGTACAATATTACACTGTGTACATTGATTGTACACTATTACACTGTGTGCGTAACACGCTAATATCTCCGATTATTACATATGTGTCCTACGTAAAGTGTTCTGTGTATTTGTGTACTGCGTTATGTAAATTATATGCATATGAGTTTTGCACTATATGTGATTATTACTGTATTACTGTATATATATTATATTTCCTCTGCTGCATATTGCATTGCATCCTGCGTCCTACGTACTGCATCCCATGTATCTGTGTACTGCGTCTGGTATCAATTGTGCATATGAGTACTGCATAATATGTGTTTATTATTACACTTTGTATTATTGTATATTGTATTACCTCTATTGCATATTGTATTACCTCTACAGCCGCATTCATAGTACACTACTATCGCTACTGCACTGCGCGCGTTAACATGCTAATATCTCAGATTATCACTCATGTGTCCTGCGTAATGCGTACTGTGCACATGTGCACTGCGTTACGTATCTTCTGAGCATGTGAGTATTGCATTATATGCGTTTATTATTGCATATTGTGTCACTGTACATTGTATTAACTCTATTGCATATTGTATTGTGTATTGTATTAAGCGTTTAAGTGTTTCTGTGTACCTTCTCAAGTGTCTTTAAGTGTTTAGGTGTCTTTACGTGTCTGAAGCGTCTTAGGTGTTTAAATGTTGTAGGTGTCTTTAGTGTTCATGTATTCTTTATTTTTTTTTTTTTAATGTGCACATTTCATGTGTGTTCATGCTCTGTTTAATGTACAAACAAGACTGCCCCACCCACAAATGTACATCAAATTTCAATGTATCACAATGTCGCCTTTGTATGGCCATGTTTAATCAGAATGGAATATCAATAAGCTGCCGGTGCCGCCTTGTGCGTCTCCAGGGAGTGGTTGCATCTGGATAGTGGAAGGCGTGGGACATATGCCTGCTTACCCCTGTTAAACACTAGGCGTCTCCGTCACCTGTCACCTGTACTAACATGTTACTACAGGAATGGGTGAGCTTATTTGTCATACAAGTTGTTATATCAATGTGGTAATTTAATAACGGGATTGTATTTAAAATTAAAACCATCGGGTGTGCACACCACGTGCTTCCTTGTACGGCCCTTTGCAAGCATATATATTTTTCTTGCTACGCGTCATTTAAACTTACTTCTCCGAATTTCATTAAGAGATACATTTCTTATTCAATCACTTCTCATTTCGCGAAATGGAAAATTTATTAAAAACTCAGCACATTTTCATTATAAAGATTGTAAAATACAGAAACACCTAAAACACCAAATACAGTTAACAACAGTAAAAAAAAAAAAAAAAAAAAAAAACAATTTTTACAATTTAAATTAGAGTTCCTACGCAAAAACTAGCTAATTGGCCAGCAGGCAAGAAGACAGTATTTTCGGTGCTCAAAACTGAAAGATAAATTTTTTTCCCACTCGGCAAAAAGGCACTGAAGTTGGGGCATCAACTGACTTAATTGTGCTAAGACTTTAAAATATAAACAGACGGCGGACTCGTTACGCCTAGCGCCATATAAACTTATAAATTATTGATAATTCTACAACTATTGTATGCACATTAATTTAACATAAGAACAACATAATTCAATCATCAATTTTGAAGCAAAAAATTAACAATTTACCAACAAGTAAGAATAGAAAATTGAGCTCACGAAGTCAGGTAACAGATATATATATACATTTGTCTAACCAGGCTAATGTGTATAGTATTTTTCCTGCACCATTAATGTGTATCTCATTTACTTTTAACCAGCGGACGCGTCGGGAAACGAAGCAGAGAAATTTAGACTTAAGTTTTAATAGGATATTTTGTCGGTTTAATAGTTAAAAGTTATTTCGTATTCAGTCTAAATTCTTCTGTTTTGACGAAACGCGATATGGAATTAGCTGGATTCGAAACTCATTGTGCATTTCCCTTGAAGAGTCCGTAATGAGATTCGAATTAGGCTAATTAACCGCTTCTTCGTAATTTTGCTTCTGTCTTTAATAACTTTTATGTTTATATTAAAATGTTTTAGGATTGTTTAAACTTTAATCAACATTTTTTTAAAAAAACAATTTTGATTTGAGTTTTACATTCACTTTTTATTTGTCAGTTTTCTTGTAATAATTTCATTTTTCTTGTATTTAAACTTTTTGTAATTGCAATTAATTTTAACTTAGTGTTAAAAAGTTATTCACGGGAACCACAGTATCACATTTACTTTAAAGCAATAGCATGAAGAATTTCCTTTTTACCTTGTTTTCTAGTTTTGCAGCTCAATGTGAAAAATTCTTGACCGCACAGGTCTTTTATAGTTTGTTCTCCTTTCTTAAATTATTTCCATTCACTAGTATTTTCAAAAAAATCTTAACAGACGGTCTCTCTCAGATAAGAACTCCACATAATACATCCCTCAAGAATTCCAAGTCCCACCCACTACCATAAATTACTTCACCCAAGTCTTACCGACTGATATTATTCAAAGTCCCTACTGCCGCTAAGAATTTTCGGACACCCTACACTTCTGAGTCAGACACGAAGAGAACACTTTGCCAACTCCCCCACTAGAAAGAATGTAAGTTATTTAATACCTTTCTGGCCTTTATATCTTCATGTACATTCACTATCTTATTTATATTATTTTCTATATCATTTTCTATATTATTTTTATGTTTTCTTTGATTTGTTTTTACAAAGTTTGCATTATTTATCTTTTTTATAATTTTCTATGTTTATTTCAACTTTACTTTGAATTCGATTTCATAATGACAATTTCCAATGTTTAATTTCTACAAATAATATAGTACTCAAATACATAAAGATGATAGTGTCGGGGACGGTTACTCGAGTTTTACAGGATTTCTCTAAAGTAATTGATTTTTACTCCAAATTGAATTGACTAAAATGCTTCATGAGAATAAGTTCTTTGAGTAGCAACTATTCGCGGAAATATTTGACCTGACTAGAATTGCCGTTTTGGCTTTAACTTATAACTCGAGTAAAGACGAAACACTTTCATATTTACGTATTTTTATCAATTATTGTTCATTGAACGGGAGTTGGTTTGTTCCCCTTGAAAAGTCAACTAATTTCCGATCAATGACAATAATTACATGTTTTAATTTTTCCTTTTACAATTGAAATATTATTCTTCGTGATGATTTAACTCCAGTCCCCGTTAAAACATTATTAACATTTTGCTTTCAAATTACTTCAAAACAACTTTCAAAATATAACTTACCAGTGTGGATGCACACTTTTAAAATAATTCTACTTTAATTAAACTTAGGAGATAATATAATCAATTAATACTGTTTAGGAAATATATATATATATATATATATATATATATATATATATATATATACACATTTCGTGCGGCCGATTGCTGCGAAAAAGGGAGGTGCACAACTAGATGTTATAGCAGTCCCATACAGAAAATTTCAATGTTCTAAGACTACTTGTTTTTGAGTTATGCGAGATATATACATACTTACAGACGTCACGAGGGAAAAAAAAATCGCTTCCAAGTCCATTTTATAATCGGTTTTGGAAAAAGAGTCCTTTATTCTGTCCATACGTACAAATGTCACGCAAAAAAATCATTCAAATGCATTCGAGCGAATGGATACTTTCATTGAAATATGATGCCCGAATTTTTCCCTATTACAATACTTCCTTTAGGAAAAAAAATTCTGTACAGAATTGTTTATTTATATATGGCATTAGAAATATCTTTTATGAAATGTATAAAACCACAAATATTTATGAAAAAAACTGTTAATTAAGTATATTGTAAATTAATTTTAAATTATATAAATTAAATATTTTAGTTCGGAAATTGAACAAAATTTTAAATTGTCAAGAAGTGTCTTTACCGATTTTAAACCGCTCAGCTTATTAAAACGTTATTCGATGGATAAAATCTGAAAGATAAAGATATGTTTCAAGCAATAGGAACGCTCGCCAAATTACATGGATGATAAATTTCTGGTAATATGACATTAAGCTGCCATGCATTTATCATCTAAACGACTTGGAAAGTGTTACTATTATGCAAATATCAAATATTTAATTCGACTTTCACGTAGCCTGGCAAACAACCAATTCCCATAATCTTACTGTTCAGCAAAGTACAAGATCTTTATTTCTTATATAGTAACTGTGTTCTTTAACAAAATGAGTGATATAAGATAGTTAATGCAGTTGTTAGTCACTTAAATATTTCATTTTGACGTTTTAAATGCCCTTTGCGCAGTCTTTGAAAACATTTTGGGTTATGTTACGTTACGCTACCATACATTGACCATTCATGTCGCCTACCAAATAACTATGAAAATATTGCCTAGCAACGTGAATAAGATCCTTATCTTCCCGTTATAACAGTAACTGAAATGCGAATGAACTCATTTCACAGTTACTTAAAACCTTTATTTCTTTGGTCTAAATTAAAAAAAAAAAAAATTAAAGTCTGAAAGGTTTTAGATTTAAAATTACGTCCAAAGAGGCGTTTTCTTTTAACATTTTGTGTGCTACCTTTATTTGTTAAATATCATGTTCTTCGCACTTAAACCATCAAAATTCAGTTCAAGAGCAATATAGCAAAATAATTTTAAAATGAGCCTATCTTTAGAATTTCCGATACACAGTTCCACGCGCTGGAGATAAAAATGTTATTTTCTGTACAGTGTTGCCATCGCTCGCTTTGAAATCCTTGAGTTTGTTAATCAAAAATTCGTTAAATGTAATACAAAATATGAAATCGATAATAAAACAAATTCCAAAATTTGGGCTTCCAGATGCCCATATTCGCAGGAGGATTACGTATTCAAAATTGGATGTCTCTTGAGTACCGTTGTTTCATCACAATGCCAGAAACATACATATATTTATGCAGATTCTTCATTATTTAATTTCTTCAAATATAATACAGGGCTATAATATTTTTTAGCAACAATTTGAAAAGTGAAACAACGCAAAATGCCAAAACGAAATTAATAGTCCTTCTGGGCAAATTGCCCCTTTGGACTAAAAAAAAACTATAATATATAATAAAACTCTAATAAAAATAAACTATAATATCATATGTAAATGATTAATAACTTTCGTGAATATTTGCGGATTTATTATAATTAATGCAAGATATTTCTAACACCATTTATTAAGTAATTCCATCTTCTTTTAAAATACACATGGGTTAATTTTATACGTGTTCAGTCGAACACATATAAGGTCTCTCTCCCCCTCCCCCCAAACTCGAAAACGGTATTAGTTTAGAAAAGCGATTTTGGTTGGTTCAATTTAAAGGGCGTCCACTGTAAATTGCGTTGTTTCATTATTCATTCGAGTCTATAACCATTCAATAAAATGTAAGAAACGTAACCATTTAATAAAATGGTTACGTTTGTTATCTGAAATTTATTATCTCTGTGATGGATTAACAAACTAAGCTGTTTACAGGCAATAGATGCAGTTAACAAACGAACATTATATTTTTACTTTTTAATCTGATTGATCTATATAAAAATGCGTTAAATTGATGTTAAATCTAACTGATCTAAAGTACTATATTTAAAGAAATTAACTAACGAAGAATCTGTATAAACGTACGTATGTTTCTTGCATTGTGATAAAACAATGGTACCTAGAGCCATCGAATTTTGAATAACATACGTTTCCACTATATAATATGGGCATCTGGAAGCACAGATTTGGAATTTGTTGTATTATCTATTTCATATTTTGTAAAACTAACGAATTTTTAATCAACAAACTCCAAGATTTAAAAGCGAGCGAATGGCAACACTCTACGAAGAGGGGGACCTTTTTAACTCCATCGTGCGGAACTGTGCATCAACTGAATTTTACGGTTTAAGGATGATGAACATGATTATTTAATAAATAAAGGTAACACACAAAACGTTAAAAAAAAAAATCCTTTTGGGCGTAATTTTAGATTTGAAACCTTTCAGATTTTTTTTTTTAATCCAAAGGGGCTTTATTCCTGAAGGACTATTGTTTTCGTTTTGCGATTTTGCGTTGAATCACTATAAATGTCCGTTTCAATTTTCAAACTGTTGCCACCCAATGTTAGAGTCCTGCATTATATTTGAAGAAATTAAATTATGAAGAATCTGCATAAATGTATGTATATTTCTCGTATTGTGATAAAACAACAGTACATAGAGCCATCCAATTTTGAATGACGTAATCGTCCTACGAATATGGGCATGTGGAAGACCCAATTTGAAATTTGGAACATGTTTTATGATCGATTTTATATTTTGTAAAACTTTAACGAATTTTTGATAAAAAACTCAGCGATTTCAAAGCGAGCAATGGCAACACTGTACCCCCCCCCAAAACCTTTTTATTTCCAGCGCGTGGAACTGTGTATCGGAAATTCTAAAGATAGGCTCATTTTAAAATTATTTTGCGACATTGCTATTGAACTGAATTTTATGGTTTAAGTGCAAAGAACATGATCTTATAATAATAAAAGCAAGTGTAATGTGTCTGTCTGTCTGTCTGACCGAGCTCTCCAGCCAAATCTATCGCACGCAGGGACCTGGAATTTTTTATACGGAAGCACAAAGGGGCTGGCCACCAGACCTCGAAGCCCGATTTTCGATTTTTGAATTAGAAAAATTTAAAAAAAATTATTTATAATTAATTAATCACGGTTTTTTTGACTCACTGATATTATTATTTGTTTTCAAATAACGTTCGATTGTAACAATTGATTTCTTTATTCTAGCGTTAGTTTGCTGTTTTGACGATACATTAAATCGATTAATTACAATTCATTTCTTTTTTGTAACTTGTGGGGGGGGAAGAGAGAGAGACAGTCTACATGTCCTACACTACTATTCCTGCGCTATTCACTTATCTGCATTTTTTAAATGCACGGGCAACGCCGGGCGGGTACACCTAGTATTTAATAAATAAAGGTAACCTAAAGATAGGCTCATTTTAAAATTATTTTGCGACATTGCTATTGAACTGAATTTTATGGTTTAAGTGCAAAGAACATGATATTTAATAAATAAAGGTAACACACAAAACGTTTAAAAAACGCCTCTTTGGACGTAATTTTTAAATCTTAAAACTTTCAGATTTTTTTAAAATTATTATTATTATTATTAGTAGTAGTAGTAATGTATGTTTGTCGGAATTTTCAAAGCTTAGGAAATGTTTTACTGATTTGAAGACCATCTCGTAAGATGTATACACGCAACATCTGTCGTCGATGCGAGTGCACTTTCGGGTGTTGTGGTTTTGCAGCCGAAACAGGTAAAAATAACCGCACAGGTTTTTAAACGCCCGAGGAGAGTGCTTGCTATTCCGAGGAACATGGGACACACACGGCGCGGCTTCTTTTCCAGCTGTAGAAAACGATCGTCAAACCCACCACACAGCACGAGAAGTCTCGGAATCCATCGGTAAGTTGCTTACTTAGCGGTCGGAGCCCTTTTCCGTGCACCAGGACGGAATCCATCTGCCGCTTCCTTTCCACCGCCCGAGATATAAAAACAAAAGTTCTCCTATCTTCGGATGCGCTGTCATAGACCACATGATTTTAACATCTATATGAGAGTTTCTATAGCTTTTTTTGGCGTCATCACTCGCCTTATTTGAATTATTTTCTTCTTCTCTCTTCGTTTATTACTCTCTTCGTATATGTGCAGGTGTGTAATTAGTTAAAAATAACGCAACTGCATTCGACTAACTAATTAAATGATGTTAATTTTTTACTTCCTTGTACGAAGTAAAAAGGAAGTATTGTAATCGCGAAAAGTTTCAGGCAGTATATATCAACGAAAATATCCATTTTGACCGCTATCGAATGCAATTTAAAAATGTTTTTGCGTGATATCTGTACGTAAGGACAGAATAAAAGACTCGTTTCCTCAAAAAATGATAAAACTGCTTTAAAATGAATTCTGAACAGAATTTTTCGTGGCGTCTGTACGAACGTATGTGCGTACGTACGTACGTACGTGCGTATCTCGCATAACTAGAAAACGAGTAGCCTCAGAACGTTGAAATTTTGTATATAGGACTGCTATAACATGTAGATGTGCACCTCTTATTTTGGTTGCAATCAGCCGCACCAAACGTACATAAATACTATATATATATATATATATATATATATATCTACTCTGTTACTCGGCACAGTGATCTCAGTTTCTTTGCTCTTATATGTTTGTAAATTGTACATTTTTTCCTTTAAAAATGATTGAATTATCTTGTTATCTTCCGGTTAAGGTTTATGCCTTTCGTAATTCTGGAACAATATTTGTACAATTATCAACAATTTAAAAGCTGTTTAAGTGCGGTTAAGTTTTAAATAACATGACGGACATATTTGTTTACATTTGAAACAGCAGAATTGTAGATTTGTTGCCAATCTAGAGAGACTAAGCTTCCCAACAACAAAGATAACGCCTTCATTCATTATTGTGAATTAAATCATGCTTAATCCTTTCTGGAATTTTTTCGAGGAAATAAGTGTTTAAGATTTACTTCGTAATTTTTAATACGGATATTTTGAGTTTTTATGTATTTTTGCCTTGTCACGAAGTGAGAACTGAATTAATTGAATGAGAAATACTAAATCGTCTGTGAAAAACTGTTTCTTTTCTGTTTTGTTTGCATAATTTCTTTCATGCATCGTTCTAGCTTTATTATAGTATTTGAATAGAATATGAGGCAACGATAAGATAATTCTTCAAATGATATAAATTTTGTGCATTCAGAGTGTCGTTATAGTAAACAAATAGAGTGAATTTTAAAGTGTGCATTTATTCTATTGTGGTTTATGCGCTGTCGACGAAGTAGATTTAATTCAATCCAATCAATTTAAATGAAATTCAAGAAAAAAATGCGTATAATTAATAGTCATGTGGTGTCCACATCAGATTTTTTTAATATGGCAAAGCCACGGGGGGTTGCTTTAAATAATAAAATTAAGACTTATCTGTTATAATATTCTTGATCTAAAAAACCTGTATTTATTTATTTTAACTAACAGTTATTTTAAGTTTAAACTACCTTTCCTTTCAAGCCTTACTTTCCCCTGGAATTGCCAATGCCAGAGAATGTAAATTTTAGTAGAACGCGCAAGGATTCCAATTATCAGCGGAAGTATTCTGAGTTAAATAGAAAGGAAACGAGTTCGAAGGAGTGCTTTCTTGCTTCACGAGTGTGGAGGTGGCTAGTTAGAAATTGATGAACCACGCGTTTCGGCTTGTGTGCTTGCCTCGGCAAATTGTTAATCTTTCAACGTAATATTCAGAGTTTGCTGAATTATCAGCGGTATTGTAGAACGCGGTGAGGTTAGTTACGTTTAGAGAGCCTCGTAGTTAGTTACTTCTTAGTATCTCTTTTTAGTTTCTTATTTTTATTTTACCGCCGGTTCGGCGTAGTTTGTGAGCGTCAAGAGCACGCATTTGTAACTTCTAAAGTTGAATAAAAAGGAACTTAAACCCTTCTCAAGACTGTCTAATTTCCAGTTTTCAGCAGTCACCACTTTGTTGCGTGCAGGTTGGAAGCGCGCAACTTTACATTGGCGCCCGAACACTTGTCGAACTGAAATGGCCGAAAATTGGATGGAAGCCGCTGGAGAACAAGAAATGGCAAGCCAATTGGAAGGATCTGGATACCTGGTCCAGACGTTGAGAGCGTCAATCAAGCCAAACGTCAATTTCGACGGAAAAAATTCGGTGGCGATATTTCTAGAAGGCCTAGAAAATCACTTTCAGCTCTACCCTGTGCCTGAAAGATAAAAAGTTGCCATCACCACATCTGCACTAAGGCCGCGCTATGGTGGAAGAATATAGGCAAATTTTTATTAAGGGAATTTGGAGGCCAGACAAATACATTTGAAAATTTCAAAAAGTCGTTAGTAAAGGCCTTCCCCATAGTGAAAGATCGAGCAAGGCTAGAAGCCGAACTATATAGTTTCTATCAACGGAATATAGAAGACTTGACGGACTTTATTCTGCGAAAAATTAATCTGACGGATATGCTGTATGGGAAGAAACCCGACGCGGAGATTATTGAAATAATCTTACCAAAAATGTTACCTGCTGTTCAAGATTACTTTGAAATTAGAAACCCAAGCACATTGCAGGAGCTCTTCGAATTGGCGGTCAAGTTTGAAAATCGCAGAATAGCGGAAAAAGCTAGAGGGGCATCGTATTCTCAAAGTACCCGAAGGCAATCTTCAAATGAGCAGACCAGAAATGCAAATCGCTCTTATGGGGGAAAGAGCTACAACAAAAATAACTCATCGAACTAACTCATCGAAGCTAACTCATCGAACCTCGAAGGTCAAGGCTCAAAAAGGAAATTTGAAAACAAACGTCCGCGTACCCAGAAGGCAGAAGTTGAAAGGAAAGCTCTAAACGAGTAGAGAGGCCTGTGAAAGCGAGGGTCTAGACCACGGAAGTTTTAAAAAAACCCTCAAAAAGACACTTAAATACGGTCATCGTAAAGAACTCACATCTACCAATTATACAAGTCCTGGTTGGCGATGTACCAGTAGAAGCCCTCATCGATACAGGAGGAGAAGGTAATTTTATGAGTGATACATTTTTCAAGAAGAATTTTTATAGGTTACGATTATTTAAAAACAAAAACACAGAAATTATAGCAGCGCAAGGAAAAACCTGCCAATGCATCGGGAAATTATCATTAAACATACAGGTAAAAGATGAAAGCCTCAAAGTATTAATTTTTATAGTGAAGGATTTGCAAAATCCACTTATTTTAGGTATGGAATTTTTAAGGGCCGCGAGGGCCAACTTGAATTTTCAGGACAGTTCTATTGTGCTGGAGATGGACCAGAGGGTGGTGGAACCAGTGGAACAACCGCAAGTTGACCTTAGCCATTTGAATGACCATGAAAGTCAAGCCATCCAGCAAGTGGTGAGTAATTTTTCTAACTTGTTTTCAGAAAAGCCTGGTAGTTGTCAAATAGTTACGCATCAGATACAGTTAACTGCCGACAAACCTTGTAGGACTAAACCTTATCGCTATGATAAACAGAAAGACCTAATTATAGAAGAACATATTCAGGAAATGTTAAAGAACCAAATAATAACGCCCATAAATAGTGAGTACGCGAGTCCAGTATGTAGGAAAAAGAACGAGTTTCCTCCTTCGGATAAAAGGGCTTGGAGGTTTGCTATCGATTACAGAAAACTTAATAGTGTTACTAAATTCCCAGTTTACCCTTTGCCGGTTATAGAGGAAATTATTAGAAAGATTAAATCTACAAGATACATGACTACGTTGGACTTAACGTCTGGCTACTATCAAATATCTATGAGACCCGAATCAAATAGCTATGAGACCCGAAGACATACACAAAACCGCGTTTATAACAAAATCGGGCACTTACGCATTTTCACGCATGCCCTTTGGGTTGTGTGGGGCCCCGTCAACATTCCAGAGAGCTATGGACATTGTTCTAAAGCCTGTCCTAGGAAAATCGACTTTAATCTATCTAGATGATATAATTATAACGAGTAGTACATTGGAACAACATATTAAAGATCTAGAAGAAGTTTTTAAATTATTAAAAGAGGTCGGTCTTACAATTAACGTCTCAAAATGCAAGTTCGCAACTAAAGAACTTAAATATCTGGGTTATAAAATTTCGCAAAAGGGTATAGAAACTCAAGATTCAAAAATAAAAGCAATCAAGAATTTCCTACCTCCCAACACCGCCAAGAAACTTTCGTCTTTCCTTGGACTATGTTCTTACTATCGATCTTTCATAAAAGATTTCGCTAATATTGTTGAACCACTCTTAGTAATCAAAAGAAAAAAGAGTAAATTTACGTGGACAGCGGAAGCTAACACGGCTTTTGAAAGATTAAAAGAAGAGCTTATTAATGCCCCTGTTTTAAAATTCCCCGAGGAGGACGAAAACCTGGAAATTGCGGCAGATGCATCAGACTATGCGGTGGGTGCTATTCTTATGCAAAATAACCATCCGCTGGCATTTTTTAGTAAAACATTGAATCAGACACAAAGGAATTATACAGCTACAGAAAGAGAAACATTAGCCGTATTAATGGCTGTACACAAATTTCGAGTTTATTTCGGCAAATCGCCAGTAACAGTCTTTTCGGATCATGCGGCTGTTGGTAGACTTTACTCGGGAAAAAACCTAACGCCCAGGTTAATAAGATGGGCTTTAAAACTCCAAGAATATAATATCACAATAAAATATAAACCGGGTAAGGAAAACAATGTAGCTGACGCACTTTCTCGTATAAAACTGGACGAGGAAGGTAATGAACTTAAATGCGCTGTGTTGACTTCAAAAATTTTAGATTCTAGAGATACGGTTATTACTGAACTGAAAGCTGATCCTGAATTTGGAAATATCTATGCTTATTTGAAAGACCCCGAAGGCTTTGAGCATACAGATATCGATGCGATAAGAAATAGAGCAAAAAACTATGAAATAATAGATAATTTATTACTCTATACGAAAACAACGAACGAAAATCTTGAGTATAAGCCAGTCATCCCAGCCTCGCTTCGATTAAGCATTTTGAGGGAGTTGCACGAAAAAAAAAAAAACAGCGGGCCACCTCGGGGTCAGAAAGACTTTAAAAAGGGTACGCGAGGCGGTATATTTCCCGCAACTATACAAAATAGTAACTGCGTATGTCAGGTCCCGCAATCAATGTCAGTTAATAAATGATATTAATTACAGCCCGGCCGGGTACTTAAATAGCATTCGCGCTACATTTCCGAATAAAATTTTAGGCATAGATCTTCTTGGTCCCTTCCCCCAGAGCGAGTTAAATAAAAATCGTTTTCTTTTAGTAATAGTAGATCATTTTTCAAAATGGATAGAAATTGTTCCACTTAAACGCGCGTCAGCCAAAACAGTCGCAGATGCATTCTTACACAGATACATTTTAAAATACGGTGCACCGATAAAAGTCATTAGCGATAACGGAAAACAATTCATTAGTCAAGTATTTGAAAACATATGCAATGGACTTGGCATACGCCATATCAAAATGGTTCCGTATAGACCACAGGCAAACATAGCAGAAAGAGTTAATAAAAACATTGTAAAAATAATTCGCAGTTACGTTAGCACACATCACAAGCGCTGGGATGGCTACATAAATGAGTTAGCTTATGCTTTAAGAACAGCAAATCACGATACTACGGGAAAAACCCCAGCAGAATTATTTTTAGGCCGAAAGTTAATTACGCCTTTAGATAAATTATTCTTTGTGCAACAAAGAGAGCAAGAATTTAAACAGAAAGATGTGCAAAAACTTATTGACCAGGCGATTAAAAGCTCGGATACGGCAAGAAATAGGCAAAAAGTACATTATGATACAAAACGCCGTGAAGCAGATTTTAAAGTTGGGGATAAAGTGTTGAAGCGGAAATTTTCTTTATCAAGTGCCCCAGACAATTTTACTGCAGAGTTAGCTCCAAAATTTGAAGGCCCCTATGTAATTCAGGAAATCAAAGGAGTCGTATTGTACCTTAAAAACGAGAGAGGGGAAATCTGTAAAGCAAGTCCCGACCAGGTGAAAAAAATATTATAATCAAAATGATTTTGAAATCCTTAAAAGTTTCTTGCAGGACTCAAGCGTAAAAGAAGTAGAAGGTCCAGAAGTAACGTCAGCCGTTCCACCACCCAAGAAGCAGAGAACTGAAGAGAAACCTAGTCCTTCTACAATCCATGCGACGGTACCGAAAGGAAGAAACGAAAACTTTCAGACTTCAGCATTTAAGAAAAACAAGAAAGCAAAGCCGCCGCGTAAAGAAACCTTGGTAAAGAGGAAAACACCACTTACAACGTATCGCAGTAGAAATTATACATCAAGGAGAACGCTCCCAGGGCCAGAGAGTCAGGTGCAAACAAGGCCGCCGTTCCCGAAAATAAAAAGACAGCAGGAGGAACGAAAAGACCAACACCAACAGAAGAAATTCAAGCATGACTCCAGACCGGAGGACGCCAAGACTAGCCGTCCAGGGGAAAAACGAAAAAGACAGCAACCCGACGACTACTACTCCAAGAGGCCAGCATGCAGAGGACGAAAAAGAAAAATTAATGTGGACGACACTCGGAGGTCATTAAGGAGAAGATTGACGTCCATGAAACCTATAACGTGGGAACAGTTCTGCCAGAAAAGAATGACGGAGTTCCAATCATCGAAAACTCAAAGATAAGTTAAAATCTTCTATAATTTTTTTTTTTACCTTTTGTTCCGAAATATTATGCGTAAATACGAAGTTCTATGTTTTGACGGAAGTCAATGTGTCCCGGTTGAGACTTAGTTTTGTTTTACTTTATTTAGCTAAGGCAAAAGTATTATTTTCTGTAAGTATAAAATCTAAGAACAAGCAGTTTCTGTTGGTCGAAAGACTAATTCTGTTATGTTAAAGCCAAAATTGGGCCGAAGATAAAAATAACTTCGTATTCTTGTATTAATAAGAACTTTAGTTTCAGTGCCGCCAGCTTGGCGAAGAATGAGTAAAGTAAAAATTTATTTTTCTCTTATTCATTTTATGGTAAATTGTAAAAATCATATGTATTAGAATTTTGTAAACATACGTAAATACTTCAAAGTTATGTAAAAGTAGAATTTAGTCAAGAAGCATAAAATTTTAGATACTAAAAGTAAATGCTCAAAAGCAATGAATTCAAATTTAAGTATTAAACTGTAGATAAAATCATGCTTTAGAGCGAAAGCCTGCATGTCTAAAGATGAATGAGGGGGAAGTTAGAATGAATGTGTTTTGTAGGGTTCTCCACCTACACTTGAATTTTAAGAATGTTAAAGTAACTCATCGAGTTGTAGAATGTCGAGTAAGGTGTGTCTATTTGGTCGTTGAATTCTAACAAATCATTGTGGTTAGGGAAAGTGTTGCAATACTAAAACACGAATATTCCCGTTTGACACTACGCATGGTGGAGAGCCAGGGTAAAGTTAAATTAATGTTTGAATACTTGAATGAATGTGAATTAAGCAGTAACTAAGGAAAATAAATTGTTTAAAAACAAAAATTTATTCAGTGTCAAGAAAGTGTAAATTATAATGTATTTAGAAAGATACTGATACTTATTCCTTCCAGATGCTGGAAGGAAAAGAACAAGATTGATTGCTGAAGTCCAGGAAAAGTTGCTGTAAGAAGAGAGATTTAATTAAGTATACACAGAAATTTATTATACCTTTTGTGAGGTAAGAATTTTTTTTTATGTAAACGAGGCTCTTAAAATTTAGTTCAGAATTGTAGAAACTTTACAACAGGTCGTTTCTAGGACCTGCTTCCAAGTTTTCCAAATTCTGGCAGCGGCAAATGTAGGGTTTATATTTATTTTAACTAACAGTTATTTTAAGTTTAAACTATCTTTCCTGTCAAGCCTTACTTTCCCCTGGAATTGCCAATGCCAGAGTATGTAAATTTTAGTAGAACGCGCAAGGATTCAAATTATCAGCGGAAGTATTCTGAGTTAAATAGAAAGGAAACGAGTTCGAAGGAGTGCTTTCTTGCTTCACGAGTGTGGAGGTGGCTAGTTAGAAATTGATGAACCACGCGTTTCGGCCTGTGTGCTTGCGTCGGCAAATTGTTAATCTTTCAACGTAATATTCAGAGTTTGCTGAATTATCAGCGGTATTGTAGAACGCGGTGAGGTTAGTTACGTTTAGAGAGCCTCGTAGTTAGTTACTTGTTAGTATCTCTTTTTAGTTTCTAATTTTTATTTTACCGCCGGGTCGGCGTAGTTTGTAAGCGTCAAGAGCACGCATTTGTAACTTCTAAAGTTGAATAAAAAGGAACTTAAACCCTTCTCAAGACTTTGTCTAATTTCCAGTTTTCAGCAGTCACCACTTTGTTGCGTGCAGGTTGGAAGCGCGCAACTTTACAAACCAAAAAATTTTAATTTTAAAACGTAAATTTTTTTACATATTTTATTATTAGTTACTACTGAATATCAATGACAATACATTATTGTTGTTTAATTATTAAGATCAGAAAATTAAATATGGAGATAAGTGGGAAACAATCCGCGTTCGTTAGCGGCTTATAATTCGCAGCGTTTTTTAACAATCCCATTAAGGGGACGGTCGACTTTAAAATTTATTTTTTTAAGTTTTTGTGTTTTCAACAAGAAATTTTATGTATATACGTATTATAACATCAGTTTATAAAATATATGTTCAAAATTTTAATTTATATTAAATTAAAAATTTTTAAAACAAATAATTATTTTAATTAAAGATTTAAAATGCTCCTTTGCTCGCTAGTTTTCAATATTTTTTCCTAATTTTCCCTATAAGTTTGTTATTAAGACTTAACAAAAGTTTTTGTTCATCCGTTATCGAATATGATGGATCAGAAATTTTTAAAAAGTATTTTTGTGAACTTAAACCCAGTTTTCGAAAAAATGTCACCTTTTGTTAAGCATTATCACAAGTTTAAACTTCTTAATAACCTCATATCGCAAAACGCATACACATGTATATTGTAACATATAACAAGATAGTTTCTTCCAAATATCATCCATTTTTAACTAAAAATGAGACGCAAGAAGCATTTTTAAGATATACGAGGTGCGAAAAAATTTGTTTTGAGAAAACCGAATTTAAAGTTTTTCTTCAAAGTTACCTTTAATACATGGTCATGAGAAACAGCAAATTAACTTTCAGTATGAATATATAGACACTAGATAACATTTTCGTATCATTTAACTATTTTTAATCTCATAATATTAATATGAGAAAAATAAACATATCGCAAATTGGTTCGTGATTCGAAGTTTGAGGTAAAAACAATATGCATTATATCCAATGAAACTTTTAAAATTCACTCGCATCATATGTTTTACCTTCATTTGTTACAATCTTTTAATGCTTTACAATATTTTTTACTATTTCTGTTTTCTTTCAAGCACGTAAATTTCTCTTTTTGCTTTGGTTCAAGCGTCGTTGATCCCGCTTTTTGCAATGAGTAGAGAAAACGAGATTGTTTCCTACTGTTCTAGGCGTATAACATTCATACAGCCAAAGTTAAATTCATTAATAGTTGTCAATACTTGCATTTTTAGCCTTTTTTCAGAAATAAACACTTCTTTTGAGCAAATATATAAATTATTACATCAGTAAATAACTGTTGAAATATATTTTTTAAGATTTTTCTCCAAAATTTAATTTACACATTTTAAATGCTTGTAAATTCTTTAAAAATTAAAATATTTGAACTCAGTTTTTTGCATATGATGTAGTTACGTATATGGAATATTATGAAAGTAAAAAAAAAAATCAATATTTTGGTTGATTTTTAACTATTTTAAATTCCACCGGTGTTAAGGGGACGGTGGACTTTAAAATTGAATTGAGTAATTTTAAAGTCGACCGTCCCCTTAACATCTGCTTACGAGGAGGGATGCTTTCGTCATGGGGTAGTGGTAATTGATTCTGACTGCCGTACCGAACGACTCGGGTTCGATTTCCGGGGAAGCGATAATTGCTTGTAAATATATAGTGTCTGTGCGTCATGGGGGCAATCTAAATATGCGGCGAGCCGAAAGTCCTCTCGAGAGGTTTGTCGTAGGGTAAGAGGAGTTACAACTCGTTAGAAGCACCACCTACCTTTGACAACATTTATCACACGGGCTGGCCTGACTTAACCCTCTCTAGCAGCAACGCAACTAATCTCCTGCAAAACTGGGAAGTGGTAGACACAGAAAGCCTGTCAGACCACAAATTCATATACTTCCAGCTGACACAAAATGCAACCATTCCAATACTCAAAAGATACAGACTCCCAGGCAGTAAGATAAACAGGCTCAAGAATCAACTCAAAACCCTCCTCACAGACGCCATCCCAAGAATTCACAGCTGTAATAACGCTGAGGACCTTGACAACTTCACAACTAGCATAACCAAAGAAATCCAAAACTGCTGCGATGCAGTCCTTCCCATGCGCACTGCTAAAAAACTCGATGGGATCACATGGTGGACCAAGAGCCTACGAACACAACGGCAAAAATGCCGTGCCTTACGACGCAAGATCAACAAAGTCATAGGAGATAAAGAAAAGGCACATTATCTAGCCCTCTACAGAATGGAGAGAGCATCTTACAAAAGAAATATCCTTACCGCTAAAACTACCAGCTGGAAATGCTTCTGCACCACAAATGCAAACCCCTTTGGCATCCTGCACAAAATCTGCACCAATAAAGTCTTTCGCCCACATCAACTTCATCTTCAACAAGCCGCAGGCTCACAGGACAATAACCTTACATCCGCCCCGGCCACCATCACGATGGACGCGATCTTTCCTCCCGATGATCTAACCACAGACACAGCTGAACAACGCAGCATCAGACAGAACACCACCTGCCCTGACACGGCAAATGACATGGACTTCAGCATGCAAGAAATCTCAGAAACCTTTAGAATCCTCTCAACAAAGAAAGCGCCACGGCCTGACGGCCTGGACTACAATATTCTCAAAACAGCTTTCGCCGCACAACATGCCTTCTTCTTGCATCTATTCAATAGCCTATTTAAACTTTAAATCTTTCCAACTGCCTTTAAAACAGGTCATGTTGTCTTTTTTGCCAAAAAGAATAAAGACCCACAAGACCCCCGTTCCTTAAGACTGATATGCCTGCTCCCAGCCATGGGCAAAATTTATGAAAAATTTTTAGTCCAGCGCCTCAGTCACCACCTTGAATGTAATAATATCCTCAGTAGTAAGCAATACGGCTTCAGACCAGGAAGATCCACTTGAAGAAACACACTTGAAGAAATTCGCCATCCACACACTTTTCCACTTCATCCACACACTTGAAGAAATTCGCCGCATCATCCACAGCAACAGGAAACAACAACTTCACACTGCCTTCATCTCTCTCGATCTGCGCAGCGCCTTTGATTCACTTTGGTGGCCTGCCATTAGACAGGCCCTCAGAACAGCTCGCTGCCCACAAAATCTCTTCAATACCTTCAGCGACTATCTAAAGCAATCGCAAGCTGATGTTGCCCTACAACCAAGGCATTACAGTCAAGGTCCAGGAGAGAGGCTGCCCACAAGGCTCATGTGCCGGCCCTCTCCTCTGGAACCTTACGTTTAACACAGTCCTCACCTATGCATGGCCGCCCTATGCAAAGATCACTGCCTACGCGGATGACGCGGCTATCATCATCCAAGGACGTTCGCGAAATGAGCTAGAAGAAAGAGGTAAAGCCGCATGTGAAATTTTCAACACCTTATGCACCAAACTCAAACTCTCCATCGATAAATCCGCAGCACTAATTATTCCAAAGCCAGGCACAACCCAACACGGAAACCCTGTATCAAGCTACAGCAAACCAATATCAAGATCGTTTCTGAGCTCAAATACCTCGGGATTATCTGGGATCGAGCCTGACGTGGATCCCCCATCTTCACTACATACGCAGCAAAACAAACGCAATAGCCAGAAAAGCAAAACTTTTCCAAGGAATCAACTGGGGTCAGAATCCTCATATCAACAAAATCCTGTACACAACCGTCATAGAACGCATCTGCTTGTATGCCGCAACAATCTGGGCAAATCCAATGCAGGGCAGAAAGCAAAAACAGCTACTCACTATTCAGCGCCCTTTCGCGCTTATGATATGCAAAGGTTTTCGAACCACTGCGACATCCGCAGCACTAACACTAGCCGGCATCCCTCCCCTTTATCACAGAGCCACGCAGGAAGCAGCGACCACCAGGATACTACAACTCAGACAAGATGCCACCTTTAATGAACACACCTTCAGCCCCACCTCCTATGAACACCTAAGGCATCACAGCAGACAACATCCAAGTGACAAAGGAAAAGCAGTCATCATCAGCATCCCCAAACCTCCCTCTTCAAATATCACAAGCGCTCATCCTGTCTACTATACGGACGGCTCTAAGCAGGACGCAGGAGTCGGCAGCGCCTTCCTTCTTACCCACCATAATGAAGTCATCACAAGCTGGAAGGGCCATCTCCAACCACATAACGGCATCTTCCAAGCTGAGGCACTCGCCATCCTGAAGGCCATAGCACACGCTACACGCTTCAACTACCGCTCACCCATAATCTGCACTGACAGCCAGTCAACACTACATGCCATAAAAAATCACAGACATACATCACCAATCATCAAAGACATTCAAAGTCTACTGCAGCAGCATCGTTCCAACCCAGCAAGACTCATATGGGTGAAGGCCCAAGTGGGCCTTGCTGGCAATGAAGCTGCAGATGCCCTAGCCAACGAGGCAGCCACCAACCATGAGGCCATAGAAGTGAACCTACCAGCTCCATCCTCCTACCTAAAGTCACAGCTCACACGAGCAACCATTACAGCCTGACAACGCGACTGGGACAGCTGCGACACGGGCGTCGAGCTCACATTTTTCTACCAAAAGTCTCAACTAGCCGACTCTGCTCCATACCGCCGCTTACCAGGTTTATAACAGGGCATGGGCCTTTTCCCACGTACTACCACAGACATGGCATATCCACCACAGACATCTGCATATGCGGACAAGAAGGCAACCCTAACCACTACCTGTTCGCATGGCCTCTTACCTCGGCCATGCACCTTCCAGAGCCTACCACCGATCTCGATGCCTTTCTCCATTTCACGGTTAAAAACCGTGCAGTGGTGAATAAAATTTGCCAAATGGTTAACTACCTAGTCACACAGGGTCAAGACGTCTGTCACCTGACTTAAGCAGCTGCCATGATCAACATCCATCACCATTCTTCACAGAAGTCCTCAACCGCAGTATACTGAGTGCCTGTGCTAACTGAGCTACGCTAATTGTGCTATAATCTGTGCAACAAACGTGCATAACGGACCTAGCGCATCATATGTTAAAATTTCTTAAGCATGATATACGTCATGCATGTTTATATCCCTGTTTATTACATATGTGCACTATGTATAGTAATTTAAGTGTCGGGGTATAGTGTTTTATATTTTAAGTGCATGCGTTTTGTTCATCTGTGTATTTTGTTTTCAGATTTGTGTTATATGTGTTTATCACAGCATATTTATTTTATGTGTATCAAACTATATGCATCTGTCACTGTATAAGTATTTGTCTCAATGGCAGCACTGAATGTACATTACTATTGCTTCTGTACTGCGCGCGTAATATGCTCATGTCTCCGAATTATAACTTATGTGTCACGCATACCTGCATTTTGCTTCTTGTACCTTTTGTATCTTTTGTGCATATGAGTACTGCACTACAGTATATGTGTTTATTATTGTAAATTGCAAGATTGCAATAATTGCCAGACTGCAATTTATCGCCAGATTGAAATGTGCGCCTGTGTATGAAATAACCAAACTTTGGAAATTGCCGTTTGATTTGTAATTATGCTATTGCAACAACACTGTGCGCGCAAAATGCTTATGTTTGATTTTAATATGTAATGTGTACTGTAATGTTTAATTATGTGTAATTATGTTTACTTGGGTGTTTTAATTATGTTGATGTAATGTTTAATTATGTGTATAATGAAATTTGCGTAATGTGTTTTAATGCGCAATGTATGTAACATGTTTATATCTCTGTTACTTATGTGCAATGGGTATAGTATTTTATGTATCGGTGTATAGTGTTTTGCGCATCTGTGTATTGCGATGTGTATCAATTGTGCATGAGTCTTGCTTTACATATGCTTATCACAGCATATTGTATTTTATGTATGTCTAATGCGTATCGCATCATATGTATACCCTGTACAAGCACTTGCCTCTATGGCGGCATTGCTCGTACACTACTATTGCTGCTGTACTGCGCACGTAAAATGCTAATGCATTAATTTATTACTTATGCGTCATGCATATCATTTCCTGCGTTTTGTACCTTTTGTGCTTATGAGTATTGCATTACATTTGCTTATTATTGCACTTTATATCATTGTATATTGCATTACTTCTATTGCACATCGTATTACCTGTATGGCTGCATTGATTGTACACTATTATTGCTATTGCACTGTGCACATAATATGCTAATATCTCCGATTATTACATATGTGTCCTGCGTAAAGTGTTCTGTCTATTTGTGTATTGCGTTATGTAAATTATATGCATATGAATTCTGCACTATATGTGATTATTACTGTATTACTGTATATTATATTACCTCCACTGCATATTGCATTGCATCCTGTGTCCTACGTACTGCATCCCATGTATCTGTGTACTGCGTCTGGTATCAATTGTGCATATGAGTACAGCATAGTATGTGTTTATTATTGCACTTTGTATTATTGTATATTGTACTACCTCTATTGCATATTGTATTACCTCTACAGCCACACTGATTGTACACTAATCGCTACTGCACTGCGCGCGTTAACATGCTAATATCTCAGATTATCACTCATGTGTCCTGCGTAATGCGTACTGTGCACATGTGCACTGCGTTACGTATCTTCTGAGCATGTGAGTATTGCATTATATGCGTTTATTATTGCATATTGTGTCACTGTACATTGTATTAACTCTATTGCATATTGTATTGTGTATTGTATTAAGCGTTTAAGTGTTTCTGTGTACCTTCTCAAGTGTCTAAGTGTTTAGGTGTCTTTACGTGTCTGAAGCGTCTTAGGTGTTTAAATGTTGTAGGTGTCTTTAGTGTTCATGTATTCTTTATTTTTTTTTTTTTTAATGTGCACATTTCATGTGTGTTCATGCTCTGTTTAATGTACAAACAAGACTGCCCCACCCACAAATGTACATCAAATTTCAATGTATCACAATGTCGCCTTTGTATGGCCATGTTTAATCAGAATGGAATATCAATAAGCTGCCGGTGCCGCCTTGTGCATCTCCAGGGAGTTGTTGCATCTGGATAGTGGAAGGCGTGGGACATATGCCTGCTTACCCCTGTTAAACACCAGGCGTCCCCGTCCTCCGTCACCTGTCTCATCAAATCAAACAATATCACATCCATCCTTATATTTATTTATTAATATGTCAATAAAATAGAAAATAACTATTTATTAATTTATATAGTCCATAAATAAAAATAATAACTCAGTTTGTCATTATTTTTTTTCAATTCATTTAAATTTCATTTCAAATTCAAACTGTCCAACGGAAACTGGAGTCGGAGTCTACCTGTTTTTAACGATTCCAGCTCCGACTCCTTTTACCCCAAAATCTGCCCGACTCCTATTCCGACTCCACAGCCCTGTGTTAAACGAATAGACTTGTTTAATATTTAAATTTCTTTGCAAAATTTACCACTACAAATAATGAGAAACATAATATTTTTACTTGTATGAAAATAAAAGAAAGTATTGTAATCGCGAAAAGTTTCAGGCAGCATATTTCAACAAAAATATCTATTTTGACCGCTATCGAATGCAATTTAATGATGTTTTTGCGTGATATCTGTATGTATAGACAGAATAAAATACTCTTTTATTCCAAAAAAATTATAAAACTGCTTTAAAATGAATTCTGAAGAGAATTCTTGGCTGATCTTTGGAATATGGTAACAGGTAGTTTGGCGACGTTTTGGAGGCGATAAAGGTTACTACCTAGGACTTTGGTAATAAGGTGAGAAGCGCTAAGTTCCGATTACACATTATTTTGTGCGAGGGAAATGAGAGATCATGAGATATGTCATGTGACATTAATGGATGAATTACAGTTCTTTAATCAAAAAAGGGAGTAAATTTGGAAAAATTATTTTGTATTAAGCTTCATTGTATGTTGTGTGAAATAGTGTTGATTAATTTTTAGATTGCATGGCGCTATGTAACGTGAATTCTATTTTCGGATTTAGAAATTAGCAGTAGTACTGCAGCCGATTGGAACTCTTTCTGTAGGGAAGTGTGCATACCACATAATGAAGATTCTGAAGAAGATTAGGTAAGTTAGTATTTTTAATCATTTGAGGATATTATTTTTATGCATTGTTCTAAATGTAAGGTGGAAGTAAAGTAATTTGGTATTATTGGGAAAATTGTTATTAGCAATGATTTAGTTTAAAGTAATTGGGATTGTAAGCTAATTTTTATTAATTTAATGTATGTGCTTATTTATATTTTAAGTAGTGTTTTTGAATTTAATTATGTTTTAATTAAATTATAGTTATTTTGTGAATTTTATGTTTGTAGGAACATAAAATTCGTTACGTATATTGTTACGTATATATATATATCCACTCTGTTACCCGGCTCAGTGATCTCAGTTTCTTTCCTCTTATATGTTTGTAAATTGTACATTTTTTGCTTTAAAAATGATTGAATTATGTTGTTCTTTTTGATGGCGGCCATTGCTCGTTTACATTTGAAACAGCAGGATAGTGGATTTTTCGCCAATCTAGAGAAACTTAGCTTCGCAACAACAAAGATGACGCCTACATTTATTATTGCGAATTAAATCATGCTTAATCCTTTCTGGAATATTTTCGAGGTGTTGAAGATTTACTTCGTAATTTTTAATACAGATATTCTGCGTTTTTATGTATTTTTGCCTTGTCGCGAAGTGAGAACTGAACTAATTGAATGAGAAATACTCAATCGTCTGTGAAAAACTGTTTCTTTTTTGTTTTGTTTGCTTAATTTCTTTTATACATCGTTCTAGCTTTATTATAGTATTTGAACAGAACATGTGGCAACGATTTGATAATTCTTTAAATGATATCAAATTTGTGCATTCTCAGTTATAATATGAACAAAATATAATACTGTTAAGTGAACCTAGCACCACACTGTCGCTATGGTAAACAAATAGAGTGAATTTTAAAGAATGCATTTATTCTATTGTGGTTTATGCGCTGTCGGCGAAGTAGATTTAATTCAATCCAATAAGTTTAAATAAAACGCAAGAAAAATGCGTTTAATTTAATATTCCGTACAAGTCATGTGGTGTACACATCAGAGTTTTTATTTTTAGTAATAGAAATTACATGCAAGTCATACAATAATAGCAATAATAACGCAATACGAATTAGCCTATCAATAACAATATTTCTTTGGTAAGAAGGTTTTTTAGGCAAAAAAAAAATTAATTTAAGTAAAGCACGCGAGGTTATCTGTCTAAGGGGAGGCATGCCTTCATAGAGAATTTGACTCGTATACACATGAAAAAAACTGGGAAAACACCCATACAGCCAGCAGATTCCCTAAAATTTGAACCCGGCTTGAATTATCTGTATTCAAAGACTTTAAAGGTGCGGTCGTTTCCGAACCAGGTAAGTATGTACTAAATAATAATTATAGCAAAGCCTCGAGGGCTATCTGTTCAAGGGAAAGGGATGCCCCGTGGAGGAACTTTTTAAGTGAAACTGGTTTGTATTTACGTTAGACATGGGAAAAACCACGAAAACACACATCCAGCCAGCCCCGTTCGCAGGATTCAAACCTCGGACCGAACTACCAGTGTTCAGCGACTTTACGGCTCGACCGTTGGTGGGCCAAAGAATAATAAGAATTCTTCGGTGTTTAATGACTACATTCGCTTTTTTCCCGCTTCTTAACCAAAATTCTGGAAACTAGACCAGTTTAAACATAATCAGTGTGGGCTTGTTATTGTTTGCTTGATTATTTGAATATGGCAGAGCACGTGAGAGCTAAGGGCAGGGACTCTTTCGAGATTTTTCAAGGGAAACGGCTTTGTATTATGAAAACGATAAGTACAACTTAGGATATTCAATATGACTTTTTTCCTTCAGAGTAAAGAAATGGAAGAGTTTAAGATAAAATAAGTTTCTGTTTTTTTTTTTTTTTTTTTTTTTTATTCTAATGAAAGATGTATTTCTTTAAAAATTGAAGGCAAATAAAAGATCTTAAGTCTTTTCGACCGGGAACAACTTCTGATTTCTTATCTGTGGTTTACAAAAACTATTAAATGAAACCAAAAGAATTCTTTTCTGCTGTTGGTTTCATTTAACGGTTTTTGTTTTCATTTATTTTATTTATTTATTTTTTTCAAAAAAAAAAAAAAAAAAAAAAAGAGCGAGGGCAGTAATAATATTCAGTGGGGAATCGATTTAAAAAAAAAGAAAGAAAAAAGGAAAACGAAAGCATTCGATCCCGTCTGGCATAAGGGTTAATCGACAAACTGATCAAGATAAACTTCAGTCGGGAGATTATGCTTCTCCTCAGTTCCTTTCTTACGGACCGAACATTTATTGTCAATCAAGGTAATGTCTATTCAGCCCTCAAAAACATCAGAGTTCCTATCTTGCACCCTCTACCTGTTATATGCAATCGATTTTCCCAGAGATAAACTGGATCACAACTCTGTGTTAGCCTGCTCTGTCAACAGTAGGGCTGTAGCCGTGAGCATCCAACCCAATAATGCCATCTCCAAACTCCAGGATTTGATTTAGATATTGAGGATTGGTGCAGAAAATGCAGAATCAGATAAATGGCTCAAAGCCTAAGCTTTGTTGGTAAGAAGGGGTACTCAGATCATAGTGCTGAACAACCTCTACTTTTTTGGGGAAACTGTTAACCATGTAAATAATGTAAGTTATCTAGGGTTATCACTAACCAAAAGGCTCACATGAACTTGACACATTAAGGACGTCATAGGAAAAGCCTGTGGTATCGCCAGCCAACTTTCTGTGGTTCTTGTCAATTACTCTGGAGTGTCTCTCAACAAAAAGAAAAGGATATACCTATGCATTACTAGGCCAATTCTATGGTACACATCTGCAGCCTGGGCGTCAGCTTAAGAGGCAGATTTCCACAAACTTCAGGTAGTGCAGAATAAGATTTTGAGAAGAGCTGTAAATGCACATTACCCGATTTGGAAAAAAACTGATCCATGATGACTCGAAAATCGACCCTATTACTAAACTTTGCAAGCGTTTCTTCAAAATTGGACTTAGCCGTGATGCTGCAGTGTTTTCAGAAATTCTTAGTTACCACATCATTCCGGATGACTGTTTGATCAGATCAATTGCTGCTTACATGACTAGAGATCACAACTTCGTAACCTAGCTTTGACTGCCAACGTTTGCTTTGTTTTCTTGCACGGCGTGACTTTAGTCTTTCGTCGCTTTCCATTAGATTGGCACACATACCGAAAAGGAGACAATGGCCTCCCCACCTTTACCACCGTTTTCGGAAGTTTCACCTGCTAGCTCATCAAAGTCATATGCCTTTATTGGTATAATTTTCGACTAATCTTTGGAATATGGTAACAGGTAGTTTGGCGACATTTTGGTAAGGCGATAAAGGTTACTAGTTAGGACTTTAGCAGTGTACATGGACAAAGTCAAAAGTGTGCTCAATGCCATTTTTGTGCAATTGTGGGATGTTTTTTTAAGTGAAAATAGGTCGACGTATACATGGTTACCGTGTATGTGCAATTCTTAAAAACGCGGCAAGCAGTTTGCTATTCTGCACTTTCTCCCAATTTCGCACCTAATCTTCGTCATAACTAAGCACTTTTGTTCCATAAAAGTTCTAGCATAAGCGTAATTCGGCTAGCAGATTGTTGGAAAAAAATGTTGAGTAAAAAAAATGTCTTTACTTCGTGAAAACAAAATGGCGTCCAAACAAAAACTAGGAGTTGCTGTAGCAGGGTTGGTCGCCAAATTTTCGCCAAGTTACCATAATTCAAAGATTAACCTAATTTTCTTATCTAGCTTATTAAAGCCCTCTTACGGTGTCACATTAGCTACTTCATTATCAGTGTCAATTTAGAAGCCGCCTAAATGTCAGAATGCGCTGGACACCAGAAACCGTGCATATAACAGTTCTTCGATTCTAATGCGCTCTTTTTGTTATATTCTATGTTCCAGTGGTTTTTATAGACAGATTGCGATATTTTAAAAACAGGCGCTAAGTAAGTTGTTTTGATTAAGACACAATAACACGCCGAATAAATACTAATTCAGAAGTCAAACAACAAAAATCAGCGTTATATTTACAAAATTTTTCACAGGACTAGTTTCGATGGTTTTACTGAACCACCATCCTCAGCTGCAATGCGGTTTTGCAGCTGAGGATGGTGGTTCGGTAAAACCATCGAAACTAGTCCTGTGAAAAATTTTGTAAATATAACGCTGATTTTTGTTGTTTGACTTCTGAATAAGTTGTTTTGGTTTGGTTTATGTAATTACGGCAAAGCCTCGAGAGCTATCTGCCTAAGAGGAGGGATGCCTTCATGGAGGACTTTCTATGGGAAATTGGCTCGTATACAGGTTACATACGGGGAAAACAGCGAAAACGCCCATGCAGCCAGGCCGTTCGCGAGATTCGAATCTCAGACCGAAGTACTAGTGTTCAGCGACTTTACCGCTCGGCCGCTGGTGGGCTATGCGCTCGTGGGATTTGTCTGCAATGAAAATAATTGCGTTCGCAATAGGGTAAAATTTCTGCCATGATAACAGTATATTACTTTGAAATTTGTAACAAATGCTTTAAATCTGTTTCTTCTTACAGTATGGACATTTCCTCCACAATAAAAGAAACAAAAACCTGCAAGTAATAGGTTTACTGATCGGTTATCGGAATAAACACCTAATTAATCCGTAAAAAATATGCAATAATACGTAAGTATGAAAAAATTTTTTTTGCAATTATAAGTCATCAGTAAAAAGTAAATTCTATAAAAAATATAAGTACATGTCATAAGTAAATTCTGTAAAAAAGCTGCCCAACTGCGACAGAATGGTTGGCGTTAGTATGTAAGTTCCGTAAATTAATAGTTATACTTTTTGTGTCGTTCAAGACATTAATGCAATTAAATATAATTTATGATAAAATTACTATGTAATTAGTATATAATATTTTATTAATGTATAAATTAGGATATAATGTATTATTAATATCTAATTATAATTGCTATTTCTCGGGTGAACCGAGGGATGCAGAAAAATGAGTCAAGATCAGCGGGTATGACATGCCTGATATAGATAAATACTCCCAAGTAGCACAGCAATGTCGTAATGACATTGCAAACTCGTTGCGGATGTCGTTGCAATATGTCGTCTTTAAGACGCCCAGATGTCCGTGAACATCCACTGTTTTGCGACCGTTGCAAAGACCATACTAAAAAATAAATTCATTTGCCATTTGAAATGGAGGTCAGTAAATAAACTTCCTAATGTGCTTATAGAGTAGTTTATCTTAAAACTTTTAAAACACTAATATCTCGCTCTTTTTGTCTATTTCCAGGACTAAAAAATCTGCATCGAACATCAACAGCCACACTTCTGAAACAGAACTAGTGCTTCCAGCTGTGCCAAGTTTTCAGCTTCTCAACTCATCGACAAGCAATAAACTCAACTTCAAAATGCCAACAAACTTTCATCTTTAAAAAACGAACAAAGAGAAGTATTTTAATGCAAAGCCTTCTAGCAGTAATTGAAGGCACGAGTTCCATTGCCGAATTTAACTGAGACATCGAATCCTTTCGAACCAGTTTTTGGCAGAAGTCCACAGAGGACCGTCCCTTCCCATCGAACAAAGTCAGAAAAAGTGCTTGCTTCGGATTGAAGCCCCAGAATTTCCAGTTTTTGTACACAATAGAATAAGCTTTAGTCAAAAAAACTCAAACCTTTTTAACTGAAGGCAACAACAACAATATTTCTGAGCAGTGCTATTATTCATTTATGGGTACTTTTCCGTTTCGCCGGTGCAAATTTCGCCAAGCAGACTTTATTGGCGACAACATACAGTATACACATAAAAAATATTAAAAAAATATTAGTTCTAAGAATTCTTTTAAAAAAAGAAGGCATAAACATTTTAATATCGCTTAAAATTTTATAAAAAGCCAATAAATAAAGACAATAAATTTGTAAAAAGACATTAATTTAAGAATTTACTATGTTTTCATGGTTCAACATCCTGATTCGCCGGTTCATATCACGTTACCCCAAGCGATCTCATCTCACGTAAACTACTCTACAAAAATCTAATGCTCTCAGTAATTATCTACATTCATTTCAAGTTAAATCTTAATTTGGAACACAAGTTTAAATGCAAGAAATATTTCAATTCGTACGAATAGCTTACTCAGAAATTATGTAAAACTGCAGTGCTTTACTTCGCTAATGCATTCTCATTAGAATGGATGAATTTAACCCTTGACTTTACCTTTTCTATATTTTCGGCTTCGGATAAGCGCTGTGATTGCATCCCAATTGACTTAATTACCGAAAATGGCCTTAGACATAAACTGAACTATCTGATAAAAATTCTATGTATTCTATATGCCAGTATTGTAAGAAACAACCAGTCTGATAAGAAAAAGCTGTGACTTGTTTTGAAAATGATGCGTAAAAGGTTACCAGCGAGAATATTCCGTTTGGCATCAGTTGTACCATTATTGGCAACTTCATCGCTTGCGCCGGCAAAACGGAAAAGTACCCATTTATGTTTTAATAGGTAGAGAATACATTCATCTCAAACTGAGACAGCTTTTCCCCCCAAGTAGTCCAATATAATTTTATAATCCATGAAATAAATGCAAACACCCAGTAACTGTTAAACGATTAAAAAAAAAAAAAAATCAGATATACTCGCTACTTGGTTTTCTTAACCTCCATTTTCAAGAAATATGAAAAAAAATAAGGAGTTGAGCGTTGCTTTTTTTTTTTTTTTTTTTTTTTTTTTGGTAAATGCGTACATTAACTATACTTTGAACAGAGCTTATATTATACAGGTACACTCACAACTCGCAACATTTCATTTGTCACCATATTTTTAATGTATATTTGTTTGTAAAACTTCCATGGTTCAAGCTGTATATATGCAAGTGCTGAGTAGTCCAGTGATTTTGTTCATCCAGACTATCGTGAAAAGTATTTGGTGCCTGTTCAATAAGGGACACATAAATGCTGATGCATAAAAATGCCAACAAGACGTCATCCGGTGCGTTGTTCTTTATCCTAATTCTCTTTATTTTTGTGATATAGTTTAGGCGTCCAGTGTATGTGTATATATAAATAAAGTATATAATTTAAATAAATACTATGTTCTGAAAGTATAGATACTTACAAGATGATTGCAAATCTGTCATACTGATGTATTTTATGGTCCACAATGGATACTCTACAATTATCCGCAATCCCACGGAAATTCGCCAGCTCACTGACGACTTGGTAAATTGGCAAAAAAACGTTGTATAGGTACTTTTACGGCTTATGGATACTGTTCTATTGATAATAATAAAAACATTTTACAAGGAGCAAGACACTTCATGAGAAAAAATAAAATTCTGTAGGGCAGATGTGTACATTTTTGGTACTTAATGCATTAGCGCAACCACCTTGGCAGAGTTTGGCAGTTTTATACAAAAGGAAAAAGCGATTTGGTGAATTTGATAGAAACTTACAATGGCTATATTTACCTAATGGTGTGTGTATCTAATTATGGCAAAGCACACTAGGGCTATCTGCCTAACGGGAGGGATGCCTTCGTGGAGGACTTTCTAAGGGAAACTGGCTCGTATACACGTTACACATGGGGAAAATAACGAAAACACCCATGCAGTCAGCAGGTTCACGGGATTCGAACCTCGGACCAAAGTACCAGCGTTCAGCGACTTTACCGCTCAGCCGCTGGTGGGCCTATATTTACCTAAAGCAAAGAATATGTATTGTTAAGAAGGAAAGCTTCACAGCAGCAGAAGTGGCTCCCTCCAAACGAAAAGGAACACAACTGCGCATGCGTGAAATATCAGTCGCGAAAAGGCGCCAAAGCTCGAAGCTGATGTCGAAGTTCGAATAGGTTCGACGGTCACGTTTATCAAGAGTTTAAAGCAGCGTGACTCCATTTTTTTCTCTACATATTGACAGATATAAAATCAGACATCAAACTGCGATATGGATAATATAACTTCAACTAGTAAAACAAAAAAGCACGAAAATTCGAGTTTAAATTATCGCGAAAAGTTAAAGAACGATTCATCTTAACCGGTGTTCCTCAATTTCCTGTACATGGGGCAAAGATGGAAAATCTCAGCAAGGTACATCACAAAGGGGGAAATTCTCGCCAACAGGTTCCGTCGCCAAGTCCCTTGGCGAATTGGCTCTTTTCTTTCCAGCGGCGTAGAAGACAAACTGGTTTACATTACGTCTATGGAGCCTTTCCTTCTTTACATAGACTTTCTTTGCCTAAAGAACTGTAATGCATATAGTTGCCAGAATTTGGTGACTTCTACTAAGGTGGTTGCGATAATACCCAAGTACCACATTCTTACCATCAGTGGATACTATTTAGAGAAAAAAACGGCAAAGCGTGAAAATCTACTGTGTACTCAAATATTGAAAGTACGTAGATTGACAGACTGCACGTATGCAAGAACACACCAGTTCTATGGAATGTTCAAACCTGGGGATGCGGATAATCAGAAAGTATCCAAAAATGCTTGCTACTTTGGTGTAAAAAAATGAAGAAATATTCTTTTTAGTGAGGTATATCGTTATTGTTACTGCAACGGATTGTATGTCTAAAACTACCCTTTTAAAATCAATTAAAAGCTGTAAGCAGTTCAATGAAAAAAGATTAAACATTCTTGTAAAATCCTCTGATCGCCAGTTACGTCTGATTGTATTCAAAGATTCTTTAATGGCCAATGCTTTAAAAGTTAAATTTGCTTTCTGTAGGAACATATTTATTTACTGTTTTCGAGGTGGCTCATATGTTAATCTTAACATGTAGGAAACATCTAAAAGTTGCTGAATACGTTTGTCAGAACTTCCATAAATAGCAGGTGTCTATTAAGTGAATGATAAACAATGTTTTATTTAACTGGAAGTTTAGGCTTCCTTTAATTAAACCTGCATCAGTGCGTACGCTTACGTTGCACAATTAGGCGCATTTGTGACAGGTGTCAACCACCCATTAAAATGTATCTAGAATAAAGAAAATCATTTTTGTTCTACTGCCGCCATAACAAACACCAACAGTTAACCTTCAGCGGTACTTTTCCGTTTTGCCGGCGCAGGCAATAAAGTCGCCAATAATAGCACAACTGATGCCAAACGGAGTATCCTCGCTAATTACCTTTTATGCCTCATTTTCAAAACAACTCGAAGCTATTTCTTATCAGACTGATTGTCTCTTTCAGTACTAGCATACAATTACATAGAATTTTTATCAGATGGTTCAATTTTATGCCTTCGCGGTCATTAAGTCAATTAGATTGCAATCACACCGCTCACCCGAAGGCGAAAATATAGAAAATGCAAAGCCAAGGGTTAAATTCATCCATTCTAATGAGAATGCACTAGCGAAGTAAAGCACTATGGCTTTACGTAATTTCCGAGTAGGCTATTCGTACGAATTGAAATATTTCTTTTATTTAAACTTGTATTCCAAATTAAGATTTAACTTGAAATTAATGTAGATAATTACTGAGAGAATTAGATTTTTGTAGTGTAGTTTATGCGAGATGAGATCACTTGGGGTCACGTGATATGAACCGGCGAATCAGGACGTTGAACAGTGAACATAGTAAATTCTCAAATTGTCTTTTTACAAATTTATTGTCTTTATTTATTGGCTTTATACAAAATTTTAAATGATATTAAAATGTTTATGCCTTCAAAATAAAAAATTCTTAAGAACTAACATTTATTAACATATTTTATATGTGTACGGTATGTTGTTGCCAATAAAAAGTCTGCTTGGTGAGATTTGCACCGGCGAAACAGAAAAGTGCCCGTTCTGCTAAGTGGAAAGGCGCGACTCCAAAAATCAACGCACAAATTTGAGACAGACATCACTGGACGACAGCTGTCGTTCACACGCGTGCATAGTATAGTTGGATTTTTTCCCTATAGAACAACACTTGCCAGTTTTCTGAAGAAAGATATATGCCATATTACCTATTAGCCACAGTTGCTTATACGTTGCATACGTAAATACATACGTTGCTCATATGTTATAACAATGATCCTGTTTTCGAATTAGGTCATTCTGTTTCATTCATTGTTTAGTGATATGATATAATTCGATAATGATGAGTAATAAGATATAATTCGATATATATAGATTCAACTAAGATTATGTATAAATCAATTAAGAAATTATAGATAAATATATATTAGAATTATAACTAAAGATATAATTCGACTAAAGTGGAAATTGTATGGTTTATTATCGCAGCGCATACTAGGGCTATTTGCCTAAGGTAAGGGATGCCTTCGTGGATGACTTTCTGAGGGAAACTGGCTCGTATCGTCGTTATACATGGGCTAAAGTCGAAATGAGCTTACGCCTAAATATGTTTTCTGTCTAGCAGTAACAAGGTGGCGTGTATATCATTCGAAAGAAAAGTATTTGGCGCTTGTTTTTCCTATAACGGGAAAGATCCAATTAACTTTGATGTTATATTTTTCTAATATTAATTGTAATTATAATAGGCTTCTCTTCAGTTTAATAATCATTATACATTAGTAGCATTCATCATGAATACTAATTTCATACCCGATAATTTGATTTAAAACACCATAAATAATTAGAAAAAAAAAAAGCCATAAATCAAACCACCCATGTTTCTTAAAGTAACCATTTTAAAACATGGATGGCTTGTATTTAATTCTGGAATACTATATACTGGAAAAACTTTTATTCTTTTACTAGAGCATCGTAAAGTTATTAACAAAAGACATTACTTATTATCATTAATAAGTTTAAAATAGTAAATGACTTAGTTTGAAATAGTAAATGACATACAACCCTTCCCCAGATGTATGCTACATAAAAAGTAGAAAATCATAAAATGCCACCAATTCGACTAGTAAATAAATATGAAGTTTAACAATGTAAAATTAATAGTATGCAAATAAGTCTATTCAGTTTACAACAAAACGTACATAGCAAGGAAATAGGAGGTTAATTTTTTTTGTACTAATATATGTAAATAAATTTCATGTAGCTAAATCTTTTACAAGCTTTTTCTGTTTTTTATGCCTCCGAATTATTTTTGCCCATAACCTTAAGCAGTAACAGCAACGATATACATATTCAAATAAATTCTAAATATACGAATGTCTTCTATCCTATCAAAAATTTATATTTGTTAGAATTTTTACCATCCTCGAATGTTGTCAATTACAGAAAATGCTAGACAGGAATTGTGTTTATTATCACGTTTTCTAACGGTGTATTAGCCGGCATAAATTTACCTTGTGTAAAAATTAAATGTTTATTAAAAATTAAAAGCTTCTGTGCTTAAATGCTTATTAAAAATGTCTGCATACTTTGAACTCTCAGTTTTTCCAAAAATTATATGCACGAGTCTGCTTATTTAGAAGAAATAACAGTAAATGAAAGTTATTACTAATATGGATAGGCAGTTAAAAATTGTAAAAGCTAACGAAATCTGGCAAGTGCTATTTCGTAATTTTGCCAAATCCGATCGATTCTTGCAATTAAAATATACAATAATGAATGAATTAACGAAAAAGCAAAACTTGCTGTCAACACATATCTAACTTAAAAGTTAATAGAGCTAATCTTCCATAAGCGGGATAAGATGGCGCCAAACTCTCTTTGTTTGGCGATGTGAAGTTTGACATCGCAAACGAAAACGATGCTAAATACAACACGAGCATAAATTGCTACAAACTAAAACATACATTTAAAAAACACTACAAAAAATTAAGTCACAAACGTGAAACTAAAAATTACAAAAATAATACATACCAAATGTCTCTTCACTCGCATCAAAAACTTGTCAACCACGTAAATATATTCAAATTCACTAAACTATACAAGTTACTATTGTCGTGAAATTCAACACAATGAACCACTTTCGCTCAAGACTTTAAACATTCCACATCTCTCGTTGCCACAAACAAGAAACAAAACTAAAAAAATTAACTAACCCGAAAAACATTAACTAAATAAAATTAAATGAAAACATTCATAAATTATAAACTACACGTCATCCAAAATCAAACATTCTCCCACCAACAGCAGCTTGACCTCCTGCAAATATTAAACAGTAAAACTTTTAAAAATAAACACAATATTTCAAAATTAAATTTGAAAAAAAAAAATCTGGCTAAGGTAAACTCACACTCATTACAATCACCGAAATAAAGCTATATGTTTATCATAAGAAAACATACAGCCGGAAACCACAACTAAATTGATGTGTGTATTTAATTATGGCAAAGCTCACTAGGGCTATCTGCCTAAGGGGAGGGATGCCTTCGTGGAGGACTTTCTAAGGGAAACTGGATCGTATGCACGTTACACATGGAGAAAACCACGAAAACACCCATGCAGCCAGCTCGTTCGCGGGATTCGAACCTCGGACTGAACTACCAGTGTTCAGCGACTTTACCGCTCGGCCGCTGGTGAGCCCACAACCAAATCGAAATCGCGCCAAATAAAAACTCTGGTTAGGTTTCGCGCTCACCCTGTAAGGAAGATTAACCGATTACCGCAATGAAAATATAAAAGAATAACGAAAGTAATAAAAAGCAAAATTGGCTGTCGACACATATATAACTTAATATATATAATTAAATTTAATCACAGAAAACGAGACATTACAAAAAACATCTTGCCGTAGAATAGGTGTCTTGTACTGCAATCATAATCTAATGATATTTCTTTAAAAAAAACTGAGAGCTGAAAGTTGACTTTCTTTGCTAGGAAAAGTATTGCAAAACACTTATTAAACCTTTGTTAAGTTAAAAAAGGTTTAAAACCAAAGTCTGGTCACAGTTTAATTCTATTAATCTATTTGAATAATTTCGCTTATAACTTAAAACCAGTAACTGTGTAATTACAAAAAGATGCTTCTAAACAATTTTTAACAAATTTTGATTTAACAGCATGGCGACTTTTCATTTGCCGCCGATATTTGTAGTTTCGGTTTCGTTCAAAGGAATTATATTTTTAACCTTCGTACTTATTTCAGGTTTCATTTTAAATCCTCTGGGGAAAAAAAAAAAAAAAAAAAAAAAAAAACTCTTCAATTAAGAAATTTAACTTGTTATTTCAATACACCTTTAATATACCACTATCAATGACATCTACTGCATTCACAAAGGTATTTTCGCCTTTCCCTATTTGAATGCTACGTTTTAGTTTTAAACGCACGCTGTTGACATGCAAGTATAAAAAGTAAATTAATATTAAAATCTTATGAAAGCTGTGTGAATAGCTCCTTATTTAAAAGAGCAGTTCAAAACTGCATTCGTTTAAGAATCACAGTTTACTAATCGAATTACGCAAAAATTTATTCTGAAAACAACAAATTTCCTCTTATCCACCAATAAAGTTCTTTATCAATGGCACCTCGCCGAATTCGGGAACCTGTAAAGTCTCTTAGTTCGTTTTTGCTGGCATCTATTTCTTAAAATTCTCCAAGAGATAAAAAAATATACTTTTTCAACCAATAGGTTTGCAAAACTGCAGTAATCGCAAAATATTTTAAGATAAATCGAGTAATGAAATCTAAATAATAATTCTTTGTATGACCCTTTTTTTTTTGGTACAACGTAAAACATCAAAAACAACCTAAAAAATGCAGATTCATGGTTTTGCCGTAGTGCTGACATACCAATCTCTTTAGAGCTATCCAGAAACGACAGATAAAATATGAATGCATATATTTCAAAGTATTAAAAAAAGTTCATCCTATTTCATCAAAATTCTGTGTTCATGCATTAAAATATTTTAAATACGGCAGATAACGCTGTTGTAATAAAAATTACCTTACCTTCAATTTCTTGAATACTGATACAGTATAATTCCGTTACGATGGTTGACAGGAGAGAAAAACAAATCCACGAACCAAGGTACTTCAGTGATTGCACCGTTCTACCAAGAGGAACTTGAAGCATTAATGGAGAAAGATTGGCTAACTTTGGCGATAATTTGATAGAATTCATTTCTTTCTATTTCGAGTGCAAAATATTTGACAGTCGCTTCTAATACAGCTTTGAAGTTTTTTTTTTTTTTTTTTTTTTTTTTTTTTTTTATAAACCCTTAGCTACAACTTTTACCGCCATGTGAACTCTAAATACCAGTTGTCGATTCGCATTCCCACCGATTCCATGTCTTTCATACTACATCGCCATGCGCTCTTCGATTGATTCAAATAAAATTGATTTGACAGACTTATTGACATTTACTTATCAATAAATTATACTCTTGTAAGAAACTAATAGCATCACTTTCACTGTTTGGTAGATGCCGTAGGCCCATGATCAAACTATAAACTCCGAAAAAAAAAAAAAAATCTTCGTAGCTGCGGCATATAGGCGTTTTTAAAACTTAACGACACACACTATTGCAATAGCGATTAAGATATGCTGCCAAAGTTGGAGACTATTCGTTATTTTTTTTTGGCGAATTTTGGCTTTTTCTCTGCTAACACATAAATACGCGAAAACATTAACAATTGAATCGAACAATGAATTCTTAGAAGAAACATACATTGTTTTTAACATAAATCAGCTTCTTAAAAGTTTCTAATACTCTAACTTACTCAGAATAGGAAAATGTTTATAAGAATTCAAGTTTTCTTAAAATATCAAGCAAATAATTACCTAAACATTGACGCCACACTTTCGCAGATGCCAGCCATTTACTTTTACAAATAATGAAAGAATGCTTCTTAATTCTATAAGTTTGTAGACTGCACAAGCACATTTATAGGTTTTCAAAAAACGTCCGCCGTAACATTCTACCAAATATATACGAGTACATTTTAAATATTTTTTATCGTCTGCTCGAATAAGGTCATATTTCTCTTTCTTTTTATGCATCAACTAACTATTTAATAAAATACATATACTATTTTCTACGACTCGCAGTAATTTATGTTAATATTTTATTTAGAGTAATATGAATGAAATAAATATATTACCGTGGCCAATTTAGGTATAGTTTTCCAAAACTTCAGATCTAAAATGAACTCTGAATAATTCTTTTAATATATTTTAAACGTACTTAAAAAGAAGCAACTTGCATAAAGTTATTTTAAGCCGTTTTTATGGAAGGTGAGTTGCAAAGCATAAGCGATATACAACGACATTTTAATATTCTACAGTCTGTTTAGTGCATTTGTTAATAATGTTTATCAGTAGGAGTCCATTCCTGTTCAGTGGCAATATTTTACTGTAATAGATATTATTCGAATTTTTATGTTACTAAATGTGATGTTTTATAAACTATTTGTGCAACGACTTTGTGTTGAAGTACTTATTTGAAATCAGTATTGCTTTGGCAAAATGTGTGCCAAACTGTTTGTAATGCAAAAACGTAATAAATGTTCAAAATATTAAATGCATTTTCATTCTTTCACTTACTACTGTTTATAAACATGTTAAAACAGAAAATCATTAATACTGAATAAGTTTTTAAAATTAGCTTAAAATAATGCTGCTTATAGAGATTATACACATCACACAGAATTTTTGGTACATATTAAATCATCGAACGCGAAAGTTGTCTTCTAGCGAACCATCAAAGTGCGCTAATCGCTTATGAGAAATTCTGAAAGAACTGAAACCTCTTTATTTAATAAACAATCAGTATTCCATCCACTTTGTAAGAAAGATTTCATCGATTTTTATTATTTTGTTTCGTTTTCTCATTAATTTGTTTACCCACCGACCTTTAAGGGAAGCTCTATTTAAACCGCTACGAGTTCAAACTTCCCCCCACATAACTATTCCATGTGTGACTGTTTATCAGCCATATACAACTGACCATATCGGCCATATCATATTTTTTTTTTTTTTTTCTTTAATTTTTTTTATGGCAAGATACCGTAATTTTGAAAATAATTCACCGCTTTTTCAAAATGCAGGAAATAAATACAGAATATCAGTTAATGTATGTACTTGTTCATAAAAACAAATGAGAATCAATCGTGATTATATCAAATGAAAACAGAGATTGTTGTAACGTCATGCGTACCCATAATTGGCACTAAATCGCTCTGCTTCGCGAGTTTCACAGTCGAAGTTATAATAACGATGTACCGAATTTTTTAATTGATATAATATTTGTATTATAAATCTAGAATGATCAATTTCAACATTATTACAGAAAATTTCTAACTTAAAAAATCGAAAGGCAAACTACAAATTTTGCTAAGTATTGTCACTGCAAAAACGAAGTTTTTTTAACCTTAGAAGAGATGGTTTTCTTGATTAAATAATATGTTTACGAAGGTTTCTTTTCTTTATACAAGGAAGTAAAATTTGTTTTAAAATATTACTTTATTTATCAGTTATTAATAGTCAAATAAGTAAAAATCTGCATCAACTCCCCCTTTCCTCAGAAATGGAATTCATGATAGCAGTTTTATTTGGGTATAATGTTTCTATGGTGAGCATTCCTTCATATATATCACAGCAGTTCTTTACAAAAGAACACATACAACAGGACGCCTGACTATTGGGTTTTCAAACGTAACATACACAGAGGCCAATTTTTTTTCTTGTAAAGCCTTTCACAGAAGCACGTCTTGTAAGACAGACAATCCGTCAATAAGTTGTAAAAAATTACATTGTTTCCAAACGAAAATTCTGGCACACAACTATTAAAACCTTTTACAGTACATTCATCTAGAAATTTCCATTATCTTTTGATGATTGTAGCCCTTTTTTTTTAAAAATATTTCATAGTACTTATCTTTGAATTTTATTGCAATTTATCTTCATTTAAATTAAATTATGCTTGTATATCATGCTCTTTTTGATTATCAAAATACAGTCAGTCATATATTATACTGGAGGATACCAAACAAAATTACGCACCAATAGAGTGAATTTAAAAATGTATTTCCATTTCAGTCATTTTAGTAACTAAATAGTTTTCATACAGGGTTCTACAAACTATTTTGTGTTGTGCACATAAACTAAATTCAGTGGCATAACAGCTGTAGTGCCCGAAATCTGCTTTCTTGACCGTGGTTCCCGGAGTGCATAAGCATATGACCTGAACAAGTGGACAGCTTGTCGCAGGACCCCAGTGTTTAGTCCTGAAGCGAACTTGGTACTCATTTTATTGACCCAAGTGATGGAAATCAAGGGATGAAAGGCCCCCCCCCGGACCTGTGGTGCTGCTGCGCGATGCGCTAATCCACAATGCGAGGCCCGGTGCTGCGATATGTGCTAGCCACTGCACCACCGGGCTTCACATTGTGCCACATGCTTCAGCAAAAGATGGCGAGCATTCTGTTTTTTAGCCTTTCGAAGTTCTAAATTTTGGTTTATTATTTTATTTATAGTTTGCTGCATATATATTTACAGACTTTGCAATTGATTTCTGCATTGACCGATTTTCTATTGTTACTAACAATTTAACTTTAGGAACAGTACTTACTTACCTTTTCCAAGTATTCTTTTGGAGTCTTCGTTCCATGCAGAGGTAATGATTGACAGTTTTTCCCATTCCAATTACAAATGCTTCTCATTTTGCACATAGAAATTCTAATACCATGCATTCCACAACATTTTTGAATTATTTAACAGGAATACTTCGCTTCGGAAAGCGCAAAATCATAATCTTCAATTTACAGCTTTTTTACACGTGATATTTTTAAAGATACAAATTAAAAAGTAGCAGATGATGTACTACCAATTTGAAAGAATAAGCTGTAGATATAAATTTTAATTCCAAAACGTTTGCTTTTTTAAAATTCTGTATCGAAATCATTCTAAAAATGTTTAAATACCCTGTATGACTATGAGGTGGGAGACCCCGCGAATGAACTTATTTTCAGTGGAGTTGGAATCTTTGTCACTATGTCTAATTAATAGAGAAGGGTTAAAAAAAGCATGATTTTTGAAATGTTAAATATTTATTCTTCAGAAATTTTAACATAAGCATAATATTTTTCTACTCCCACTGCTGAAGTTTAAAACACTTTGAAAAATAAATACTGAAATATAGTTAGTTAATTTTACTGTAAAATATGTAAAACCTAATGTAGGTGATATAATGAAAGCATTTAATCCTGAAGCTCCAAAAAAGGGACGAGGAACGACATCCTTCAAAAGGGACCAGCATTCATAAATACAGCCCTCATCTATTGAAGCCGTCATTTGATTCAGAGATATCAAGCCCACAAATTACTATTTATTATCTGATTTGGTAGAATAAAAATAAAATCTCTTCTTACTGCAGATTATGTAACTTTTTTAAACTTCTACTTTTCATTTTGATGTGTCTTTTCTGATATTTAACCCTAATTACTATACATACCCAAAACTATTGCCTATTTGGGGGGGGGATTTAAAAATAGTAAAAAAACCTACAAAAAATAACACCTTCCCGAATTTTGGAGATCTAAACAATGGTGCTTTGAAAAGAAGTAGTGAATGTTTCGTTTTTCAAAAATATCACCTTTTATGTCACATTCCTAAAAACGAGACACAAAAGGACACATTAAGTGAAGCAGGTGAGAAATTTTACCCCTGAATATATGAATATAACACATTTGTTCAGTAGTGATATGCTTTCAAAAATAGAATATTTAGTAGTAACACCTGCAGGGCACAGATACATATCATTAATCCAGGGCATTTTGCCTCCGGTGCAGTCTCTGTGAGTTTTAAATTCTACTGCATGGTGTTTAAATTAAAAAAAAAAAAAAAAATACTATTCCTAAATTCCACTATGAATGCCTTTCCTGAACTCTTACTTTGCTCTTTGGTGCTTCTATAAATTAAAAAATATTTGTAGCCCAGTATGGCTGCTTTGCATCTGCATGAATTCAATAAAATGATAAACATGAGACTGTGTGGCACGATCATTGGTGTTCACTGGATTCAACCATTCCATCCATAAGATTTTTAGTATGTTAAAAAAACCATAAGCAAGACTGACTGACACAGAAATCAAATGGAAATGTGAGTTCTAAAACTCCAGCTCTGATTTGGGAAGCAGAATAATGAAAAATCAGGATCATGAATACCTTTGACACCTGATTAAGTCAAATCCTTATTATTATTAGCCTTGTTAGAAGATGTAGCTGAAGACTTGGCTTTTTTCAGATTGAGTTCAGAAAATATTGTATTTGTATACTTGTACTTGGATTCCACAGGCAAATTTGCATCGCCAATGATAAAAAAATAGCATAAAGTGTGATAAAGTATGAAGTATGATGCCTAGAGACAAGAAACAATAAAAAAAAAAAAAAACATGCAGAGTTAAAAAAAAATCATATTACATGTTGTGGAGATTCAACAGATGTATGTGAACATAGTAATTACTTGAGGAAATGCTACTTACTATAGTTCAACCATCTCAAGCGCAACCCTGGTTGGCATTCTGCCAAAACATATAGACTCGCCCAAAAAGAGAGGTATTACTTGCTGCGACGTGAAAGGTCTTCTCTTCTCCGGAAAGAGCTATGCTGAAGGGAAAGAAAGTCCCCATCTTTCCACCCTATTTTGAGAATAAGTCAGTCCGAATGGCGCATGCGTGTTTTCACTCATGGTCGCGGATGAGGCGGTCGAACTATAATATATATTGTCTCTACTGTGAAATATAGCATGGGATGAACACTTCTGCAGACCTGTTTTTCTTAGACCACTAGTGCTGGACAATAATTTCCATTGTCTGTTCTATTGCACTAGTTCAAACCTGGCTCATTTTGCTTTCAATAAGATAATGCCCATATAAAGGGCTCTGCAGGGGAAAAGAAAAATCTTCTCATTTTGAAACAGAAATAGAAAAAGCACAAATGAGATCATATTTTAAATTTTATTTTTAAGTTACAAATACAGAATAATATCTGCCATTTTGCAATCAGCTTGTTCTACAGATTTCATCATCGAAATGCTTACCAGATCAACAGAGCCAGATTAACACTTTTAGAAGCCCTAAGCAGTTAAAAGATTTTGATGCCTTACATAAATTTAAGCCAAATGTTTATTCCATTTCTCTTGTCTCTTGATTTAGGTGTGCTATACAATCCATGATAAAACTGCAATGAAAAAAAATTTGGTGCTTTCTTTTCATGAGCCCCTGAGCACCTTCTTGACGTGCTTTCCTTTCATTAATGCCCTAAGCAAATGCTTATTTTGCTTAATAATCAACCCAGTTTTGCCTGATAGGCTATACACTCTTGGAAGCCTTACCCGGACATTCTGCTGTCCACCTGGTCACTACTGCTTTGATTTCACTACATACAACACCTTTCAGTTCCTCAATTATCTGCAGTCTATGTCTGAAATCGGCAACGTTTAGGTACTTTCAAGAAAAATAATTATGAGGGGAAAGATCTGGTAAACAACCTGGCTCTGCAATGTCACCATATTGGAAAATGAAGTCGCCTGGTAATTTCCTTCATATTTTTATAGGTTATACATTAAAGATTAAAATGCAGGTCGCAAGCAGTTAAGGGGATGCTATTACAATGAAATACAGAAGTACTGGAGATATCCACTGCAGAATTTCAGGTGAGTGGATAGTTCATGGGGGCAAGCATTTCGACATTGTCGCCTTTAAAACAAAGCTGGCAAACATTGTTCTATATGACAGTAAAATAAAATCTGAAACAGAATCTACATTGCCGTTTTAATTTGTGTTTCAAAGAGAGATCTTAAGGCTGAACACTGTATAAAGCAAATATCCGGAGTTGTTTGAAGGAATGCGAGTGAGTGAATTCAATGAGCTGGCTTAAAGTCTCGAACTCAATCCAACAGAGCATTCTGGCGATAAGCTGAATTAACAATTGCAAACAAGAACATACTGTTCGAAAACGAATGCAGAGACACGCTATAGAAAGACCAGTGTAAAGTACCTGAAGACATCTACAAACATTTATTGAGCATTTATTTATTTTTTAATTTTACAAACACTATTAAGAATACAAAACAATGTTATGTAAAAATGACACATTTTGTGTTACACAGGCAAAATAAAAGCTTCATCAATTTGTACTTTAGACAAGTATTATTTAAAAAAAAAACTTGAGTGAAACTTGATAATAGAACATAAAAATTATTCATTTTCTGTGACCAATGCATTATAAAGACACTCAATTATGATTAAAAACATATGAGAAGAATTTGACAATAAAAAGATGACATGCTAGGTGATTACTAAAAAGAATACATGCATGCTGAGACCAATTTTAAAACATGTTCATTTGAAAAGGTACAGTAAACAACAATAGTCTGCATTATGCATTTTTTCCCATTCAGTTAGCATGACTCCAAAGGAATACCATTACCTATTTATTATAACATCATGTTGCTGGATATTTTCATCAAAATTTATCTTTTAACATAATTTATGAAAAATCTGAATGATTAAAAAAACTAGTCATAAAGTGCTGCACATAGAAATAAAACTATACATTAAATAAATATGTTTTAATTAATTTTTATATTTCCTGAAACATTTTAAAATGGGAACAAAGGTGATGCATACAGAGTGACAATTAACCAATCAGATTACACCTTTTCAAAAAAGTCTCTAGAAGCTGAGCGGTTATAACTACATTACATTTTTGATAAGTCATTTAATATCTGCCTGAGCAAATGATTTTTAATGCTGCATTTTACATCATTCAATTTGAACAGCAATCTTCAAACTGAAACATAAAAATGCATTTCCACTTTGCAGCTATTTCTGGTCCCCCAAAACGTTTGTGTATTTAACCATATTTTACATTATCTAGATTTGTCCCCTTGTCATTTAGTCTTCCCCCCTTTTTTTAAAGCTAAAATTACCTTGAACAGAAAATTTTTCTTTGGGGGGGGGGCGAGGGAGTTTACACTAAATAAATATACCAAAAAGCAGATCTCTACAGAGTTTCTCCTTTATTATCAGATCTTTCCACTGCTTTATTAATGTCTTTTCTTTTAACTGAAGATGGAAAACTATACGACAGCTGTCTAAGGGGAAAGGATGCTTTCATGCAGGAATCTTCTAAGGGAAAACATAAAAATACACATCTGGCCAGGCGGTTTAACAGGATTGCAATAGCAGGTGTTCAATGACCTCTGCTTAGCTTCTGGTGGATATTCGGGTTAATGGAAAAAATGTACTTTTGACTAATTAATATATGTCAATTTTATCATTTTTCTTTTTTAAAAAACATAATTTCATTATTTAATTGCTGCACTGTTCTACATTTTGCATCAACATGATAAACAGTGTATGGTTTATGTATTTGGATCAAGGTTGGCAGTAGTTTTTTTTTTTTTTTTTTTTTTGTTGCCCGAGGCAATCTGTCTGCTTATTACTCCTCTAAATTTTAAAAATTTCCACCCTTAACCTTTTCGGTTACACTGGCTCTGGCACCAGTCCTGAACTGCATATCTGCAAATGCTAGCAGATTAAAGTATTACTATGTTTGTTCTTACAGACATGGCAAATTTCACATAGGTTTTTTAGAGCTCTGTTTAGTATGTAACAATGAAATCAGAATATTTACAAAACATAGAGAAACCATGGATGATCATCAGTCAGGTTGGAATAATCATATAAAAAGTTCTATATTACATAATAAATAATCATAATTTGTTCAAATAATCACAGAAAAAGGAAATTGTTTTCTACAGAGAAAGGTTACCGTGGGCAGATTCTCTAAAACTGAGTACTGGAATCAGAATTATATTCGACTAATAGAATAATCCCTCAATTATGACAGATACTAATTCATACCTGAAGATTAATGAAGCACTTGCAGAAATATTTCAAAACTGGTAAAAAAGAACACATAGGTATTCAAGCAAAAGTTCTAGCTTACTCAAATAGTTTAGATAAATGCTCTGTTGTGACCCATCACTAGATCACAAAAACAAAATGCTGTGCTGCAGAGAAACTTCACAAAATCACTAACCATACAAAGTCACAAGGGTTTTAAGGGTTCCAACACATTGAAAGAATTGCTACAGATGCTTCTAATGTTGAAATTTTGATTTTTGTTTTAATATTCAAAATCTTTCTACAAATGCAATTAAGAACTTCATGGTACTGCACTTGTAAGATGAACTGAATGGAAAAAAGATGACTGTTCACTATAGCTGGGTCTTTTTCTATATTTTTACTCATTCTTTGAGTAAAAGACTTCCTTTTCTTGGGGGAAGGAGGATTTAGAAACAAATTACACTTTCTCTGCATTTGGCAATTAGCAATAAACGTAATTCTATTTAGAATTTAATAAATATGTGACCTTGTATAGCTATGTTAAAAAACATATTTAATATACTTTACATCAAATACACACAGCCTAAGAAAGCACAAGAAATCACAAAAACATCACTTCAAAGAAGGACATGAGAATGAAGTTTTATATAGATCTTATTATAAGATCCTATCTTAATAAGGATAATAAATAAAAGAGATCTTAAGACAGAAGAGATTTATAGATATCATAAACACCATATTTTGTATCTCAAAATCCAAGTCCAGTACAAGTTTTGTCCAACACAAATGAATTAAAATTGTTTTGCAACAAACACACCATGCCAACAGATAGCTATATCTAAAGCAAATATAAAAGTTTGAATTTTCAGAATACTTTTTATGATTAATTTATTTATCATATTTTAATTTGGCATACTTTTAACTTTTTTTTTAAATCTTAGACAAGTGCATTATTTATCACACATTCGATCAGCTCTACAAATAATATATATTAAATAAATATATATAAATATCTTGCATCTGTAACTACTACTTTAAAAACTTTACAATTAATAAGTCAATTTAAAATTCTGCATATTTAACTTTATATTAGAATTACAAATATTAAAATGAAATAATTTGATTTAAATGCACTGTAACAAAAATGCAATAGTCATTTACAGTGTTCAAGACAGAGTAAAAATTTTGATTAAAATAATAACAATCATAATAATCAAAAGTTTATCTGTCCTCTGACTACTACAACTACATCTCCACTGATGAAAACTCTATTCTTTGCTAATTCCATGTGTAATTCACCCCCTCGAGGTGAGCACTGTCGAGCTGAAAGAAATATGAAATAGAAAAATAATAATACTACTGAATTGCATATTTGAAATTAAAAATAAAAAAGATTCATTGTAGAAATGTAATGAGCAAAGAAAATTATTCAAACCATTAAAATCTTATTTATACAATTTCAGGTATCAATAAAAATGCCATTGCAAGCACTGAAAGTTTCTGAAAAACTGTGCGATCGCAAAATTATTTTAGAGGTCAATGGCTTTACATTTCATAATGTTTGTTTTGTGTGTGGGGGGAGGGGGGAATCAACGAGCTTTTGAAAAAATTACTGTGAAAAACTTTACCTGGTTACTGTGGGCACTTTGCATATTTTAGGGTGCTATTGTATAAAGTTTTTATCTAACACTTTGTTTTAGTTCAATACACATGATTTATGTATTCAAAAATACTCATGCTGCAGAGGGGTTGAAGCAGGACAGCCCAAAAGTAAATGCTTGATGAGGGATGCTACATGACAAGATTTCTAGGCACATTTTTCTTGCATGAACAAGCAACAGCAGCTGGAGTTTACCTTCATACACTGATTAATCACATCTTCCCACAGCTGGAGAATTGTCAATCAGAGATAATAAATTTTTTGCATACGTCGAAGTTGTTCACTTATTACAAAAACTCTGAACCTTGTTTGTGAAAGTGCGACTAGTACCAAAATTATAATACATTCCATTCACAAACATCAAGCTGTTAAAGATGTTCAGAGACTTCGTAAATAGCCTGCATTTTAAAACAGAATTTTTCTTTATATTCAGATTTGGAATTTGTTCTGAAAATTTTTACAATTTTAAATTCCTAAGTATTTAAATATCACAATGATCAGTCATGAAATTGAAAATATATACATATAAGACATACTGATTTTAATGGGGGGTAATGTTACTCGTGTCCGTGATTATCCTTAAGTCACACGTGCCCCCTGGGTGGTGCTAAATGGGTAACTGTCACAAAGTCCTGTGGCATACTGGGGTTCAGTGGGATGAGGTTCGGTCTGATGATGAGTAATCTTATGACGACCCAACGGACCGCTCTTCCCAACGGCGATTGTGGGGGAGGATTTGAAATTCCGAGGACCTTTGATCTGGAGAGGAGGGGTCTTGGAGGAAGCAGCCATGTAGAGGATACAGGAGAAAAGCTGAGTTTTGCGTCTCAGGCCGCCAGATAGTACAGGAGCCCGGGGCAGCCTAACCAGCATGTCCTGGCTGCTCTATCAGCTGGTGTATAATCTTGCCTGCCTTGTAGTTCCAGGTGGGGTCCTGCATGGCAGAGCAGGGGGCTCTTCCGAGGTCACTACTGGCTGCTGAATCTGGGGCTAGCCCCTCCAAACTGGCTCTTAGAAAATCGGAAGGAATTTTTCTCCCCCTTCCTTCAATCTTATACCAAAATGGATGCTTGTAATACAAAATTAGATAAAAACGCATCTTCTGAAATCCCCACTATAACCACTGTAATTCCTTCTGAGGGAGTGAATGTACCCTCGGGTGCGGACGCTCTTCTCTTTAGGACTACAGAAACCAGAACCGCTGGTGAAAGGGTGAATGTGCCTTCGGACACGGACGCCTTGAACCCAGTGGGGATGGATACTGACTCCTCTGTCAGAAGTACTGTGCCAGATGCGCAAGCGGATGACCAGTCACCAATGATGGAAAGAGCGGAAACGACTGGAGAGGGCCATGGAAGGAATCTCGATCTCTGGGGAGAAGGGAGCGAAAGAGAAAACAGATAAAGCTGGGACCTCTGGAGCAACCTCCAAACCGGTGAGGAAGAACCATCCAAGCAATGAAGAGTCTCGTAAGAGAGAACGCATTGCTGGTGACACCCCGGAAATGGCCCTCAAGAAACGACGGCTATATAGTCAAGCTGCAAGAAAGGCAATCACTCTGCGAATCGTCTGCAAGGATGATTCCAGAGACATAACATCGGTGGATTCAGATTTCATCACCTCTATAATTGATGATCGAATTATAGATGGCTCTATCACCACCTGCAGGGTCCACAAGACAGTCCTGCAGCCGAATGGCCTCAACATTGCATGTGAGGACCGGGAGACTGTGGACGTCCTGAAGACTTTAATTAATGATCTACCCGACCCTGAAGAAAACCATCCAGGTTATCATGCCATGGCTCCCGGAGACAGACCCCCCATGAAGAGGTTTTTCGCTTGGTTTCCTGGAAACAGGTCACCAAAAGATAACATCAAGCTCCTTGATGCCTGCAACAAGGGCCTTGATGTTAAGAAGATCACCATCAAGGCAGTTATCCCTGGAGACGGAGGTAATACCTTGGTGCTGGGAGTAGAACATGAACTTATGGATTATCTGGAGGCCCAGAATTTCAAACTTTTTTGTGGTGCCCGTGGCTGTGTACAGTTGAAGGAACCAAGGCAACAGGAGAAATCAATTCCTTCGCCCAGGGATCCTCCAAAGAAACAGTTGACGGAAGAAAGGGAGACCGAAAAGGAGTCAGAACCAGAGCTTTCTTTGGAGGCTCTGGAGAAGACACCTGAATAGGTCTCCCTTGTCACTACTTCCTTTGAAGTAGTATGCTAAGGATGCGGCTTTTAACTAAGTCTCTCCTAAAATCCTTCAGGGTAAGTTCTTTTCTTTCATTTAACCTGTTTTAATGGTTAAGGTTAGTCAGTTAAACTTGCAACATAGCAGAGCAGCTTCATATAATTTAGCTGCTCAATTAGGTAAGCAAGACACTTTTGTTGCATTAATTCAAGAACCTTGGGTGTACAAGGGTAAAATCCTTGGTAGGCCCATGAACGCGCACTTCTTTTCGACAGAGGGACCTGATAAAAGACCTAGAACTAGCATTTACATTTCTAAAAATATAAAGGCTATGAAATTATCCCAATTTACATCAGAGGACTTAACTGCTATTGTAATTAAGGACATAAACAGTTCACTGAGAGGAAACATTTGTTTTTGCTCAGTTTACATGGCTTATGACCTTAACATTCCGCAAGAATTTATAGATCTTGTGAGCTTCTGTGAAATAAACAATATTCCTATGGTTATTGGTGGTGATGTTAACGCTCACCACCTGTCATGGGGCAGTTCTGATACTAATTTTAGAGGAGAAAAACTCATGGAATTTATAATGAATACCAACCTAACTTGGGTAAATAGGGGAAATCGCCCCACCTTTGTTAACAGAAGAAGAGAAGAAGTCATTGACCTCACATTAACTTCATCTGATATTTATAACCTTATTGAGAATTGGCATGTAAGTGACAATCCCTCACTTTCTGACCATCGCCTTATACAATTTTGTATTAGAGATGAAATTCCAGTTGAATATTTCAGAAACATTAAAAACACAAATTGGGACCTTTATAAGGATTTCCTGGTTTCTAATGTTATTAACCTTCAGGTTTTAGACAATAATTGTACAGTCGAGGAGCTTGATATTCAAGCAAACAACTTGACAAATATCATTATTGAATCTTATCATGCATCATGCCCTCTCAAACGAAGGAAGTACTCTCCTAGCAAGAGAGTTTGGTGGACCAAGGAGCTTGAAAGCCTCCGCCTAGAGGTTCGGAGAGCGCACAGGAAAGCTGTCAGAAATAAATCTGAAGTTAACTGGTCTAACTTCAAAATTCTACAAAGGAAATTTAAAAGTGAAATCAGGAAAACTAAATACAACTCATGGAGATCGTTCTGCACAGATATTCTGTCCTACCATGAGACTGCCAGAGTACATAAGATTCTTAAAAGATCTCAACTCTCATCGGTTATGCGACCTGATGGCAGTTATACTATAAACCCTTTGGATACACTTTCGACCATGTTGAATTTTCATCTGGGGGACAGAAGTGTCACCTCTGACCCCCAGGAAAATCCATTGAAACTACTTCATAATCCATTAGATCTGGATTTTGCTAAGACAATTGTGAATTTTGAAAAGGCTAAAGCGGCCCTTGATGTATTTCTTCCCTTTAAATCTCCAGGGAACGATGGCATTTACCCAATTCTGCTTCAGAAAGGCTGGGATATTTTTGGTCACATTCTCGTGGACATATTCAGGTCCAGTTTGATTTTAGAATATGTTCCTAAGGTTTGGAGAACTTCACGAGGTGTGTTTCTTCCTAAACCAGGAAAAGATTCATATGAGAAACCAAACTCTTTTAGAACGATCACGCTAACATCCTTCCAGCTTAAGCTGTTGGAGCGATTGATTTTCTGGCACCTCCAGTCAGATAATAATCTGAAACATATCTTTGGCTTAGACCAACACGGTTTTAGGCCTGGCTTCTCCACTGAGTCGGCCTTACACCAACTCGTGTGGAGAATAGAAAAGACAATTATAGACGGACACTTTGCCATTGGGATTCTACTGGATATTGTAGGAGCCTTTGATAACATCGGTTTCGAGAAAATACATAAGGCCCTTACTGGAAGTCATATTCACCCTATGATAACTAGGTGGGTCATCTTCATGATTAAAAACAGGAATATCTGTGTTAGTCTCGCTGACTATGAAGTAAAGAGAGATACAGTCAAAAGTCATTAATTCGGACACCCATAATTCGGAAGGATCTATAATAAGGACATCAAAACTAAAAACTTTCTGCGCATGCGCCGCGTTCACACATGCGCAGAGGCGTTCACGCGTGCGCGTAAGACCCTTTACGACTGCGCATATGAGTGGGCGCAAGTGCAGAATACGTTTTCGCGTGCGCATTTTATGTATAATGGACGTATAAGCTAAATAATTATCTATTTCAGTTAATGTTGATGATTGCGTTGTTCCTTAATTTTCGAATTGCATCCGGCTTATTATTTTTTGCAGACTGTAAGAGCAATTTTATAAAAGTAAGCTTAAACTTTCGATTATATCAAATAGAATTTCCGATATATATTTGTTAATATGTAAAGGATCTAAAGTGAAAGTATGTTTTGAAATGCGAAATCTGTTTATCAATTTCACACTGCTCGGCGGCGGGCGCGTAATGAATTGGAAGTTGATTTGTCAGCACTATCCTTATCTTCAGCGCAGATGTTTTTATTTTATTTGGCTTATAATTCCTTACCAAATGTAGTATTTCATCTCGATATGCTCCGTCTTATGATTCGATATGATTTAAAACAAGTTCCTCGTCATTATAATTCGCTTCCGATAGTGAAGAAAAGTGACAGAGGTTATTGAAAACAAAAAAATTTCGATTGACAAATTAGTCGGTGTTCTTGACACAGCAATTATAGGACTTGAACGGCAGAACTTTGTAACTGAACAAGAAATTATGTCTGTTTAATAGAATTAAAGAGAAAGTATTATCACATGAAACGAAGCAAAACTTAAACAACTTACATTGAAAGAAATGTTTAATAAAGTAAACAAATAAATATTAAGCTTTTTCTTTTTGCAAATTTTGATACCCTTTAGATCATAATTGTTCTTTATTTCATAAATTACGGTTTCATATTTTTAATTTTAGAATATCTGCATGCCATCTTACGAGATTTAAACTGATGATCTATAATCCGGAAAAATCGATAATCCGGAATCGCCGAAGTCCCGACGAGTCCGGATTAACGACTTTTGACTGTGTTATTAAAGGGTGTCCGCAGGGTGGTATTCTTTCTCCGTTCCTGTGGAACTTGGTTTTCGACTCACTCTTAGTACTTCTACGGGAGGAACCTGGCATGTCACAGGCTTATGCAGATGACCTTATTGTGTTATTACAGGGTTTCGATATCGGAACCCTACATAATCAAGCTCAGCAGATCTTAAATAGTTTCACACTGATGTGATACAAATGGCCTTCCTTTCTCTGCTGAAAAATCTGAGGTCATAGTTTTCACGTGGAGAAGGAAATGGAAACTGGCAGATTTATATCTGGGTCACCAGATTATTAGGCGTAAGGAATGCGTTAAATACCTAGGATGTTACCTGGATAGTAAACTTACATGGATCACCCATATAAAAGAAAAGGCACAAACAGCCACAAATGTTCTAGTACTTTGTAGGCGAATCGTTGGTAAACAATGGGGCCTTAACCCAAAATCTACTCTATGGATTTATACTGCCATTGTCCAGCCAACGCTTTCTTACGGATGCGTGGTCTGGATTAATGTTATTAACAAAAGCTCGTATTTAAACATTTTACAAAAGGTGCAAAGACTTGCTTGCCTAAGCATTAGTGGGGCTTTAAATAGTACCCCTACTGCTGCATTAGAATTTTTACTGCAAATTCCACCCTTGAAATTATTCTTGAGCGGAGAAGCAATTAAAGCCATGTATAGATTGAATAAAAATGGCACATGGTGCCAAAGGACAGGTTTTGGTCATAAAAGCCACCTGAAAAGCCACATTGACATATGCCTGGACTTGGGCAATGAGATCCCTATAATGTATATGCCCAAAGATGCAATTACTAAAACAATAGCTCCAGATAAACTATTCTCAACTCATATACCAAAAAGGAATGAGATAGAATCTCTAATTGACCTAATTCCAACAGGCTCAATTGAATGTTACACAGATGGATCAAAATCCAACTTCACTGGAGCTATTATAAGGACCAAGGGATCTGAAGAAGATTTCATTAGATTTCATCTATACCTTGGTAAATTTACAACTGTTTTCCAAGCCGAGGTTCTGGCGATCAATATGGTCGCCAAGGAGCTCTTAGCTAAAAATACAGTTGATAAGTATATATATATTCTCTCTGACAGCCAATCAGCCATCCTTGCCCTGGCTAATCGTGTCAAGTTACAAAACTGTGTTTTGAACTGTACTCAAGATCTCAATTCTCTGGCTCAGGCCCATAATACCATTAGTTTAGTCTGGGTCCCAGGTCATTGTGATTTTGCTGTGTCTAAGTTAAGGGATTTAAATGGAGTTACCATTTAAATCCCTTAACTTAGATGATCAAATGGCGGAAGAGTAATGGGCAATTTTGCCTAAACTCCTTTCCTTCTTGTCATAAGAAGGAAGCGCCCTATTGTTATGTTATGTTACTGATTTTAATTATTCATGAAATAACAAAAAATACAGTTTCGTTTTAACACATACTGACACTGCATATTGTATTACAGTATGCATATAAAAATCTATACTATATTTAAAAAACTAGATAAGAAGATACTTAGACAGGCTGACAAATAAGACAGCAAGCAAATACTCTTTGAAATATTCCAAACGTGTAACCAAAAACAGAATAATGAAAATGCAGGTAAATGTTTACAAATCAGACCGATTTCCAAATTCACCTATATATACAAATCCAGCGTTTCCTTAAAAAGACCATATTTTTATTCAAATGATAACCAGATATGATAAATTTCCAGATTATTGCATCTGAAGGAAGAACATTTAATTTTACTGTAGTAATTTTTAATTAACATATTATTATTGTTATATTTTGAATGTACTTACATCAAAATGCAAGTCAAAATCTGCAAATATCTACAAATCTACAAATGTTTTTTTTACAAAGGAAAATATGCTAGTTAACTGATTTCATTTTTAATACAAAACAAGATCACAACAACTTCACAGTATATAAAAACGAACATTATCAGCAATTTTTAACATTAGAAACTTCATTATAATTTCTAATAACACTGCGGCAGCTTTTAGTAATCGTAAATATTTTAATTTTGGAAAAAACTAAATTTTTAGTTAATAAGTAAAAAAAAAAAAAAAAAAAAAAAAAACTATTCTGAGGAATATTTTCCAATTCTTTGCTTACTAGTTACTGAATAGATAATACTGCCGAAAACTGGCAGTTCATAATCAGAGTTCCTAAAGAAAAAGCAGTTGTTTTTGTGGTTTGCTCCATATATAATATGAATACAAGAATACAAACCTCTTTCCCTTAATTTACAAAGAAAATTACCCTCTCCAACCGGACAGATAGACCTCACCTTGCATAACATAGTAGGCTTCTAACTTTTGAATATATAGTAAAACTTTTTTCTTTATTTTCATTCTCTTGAAAATTTAATTGGGGGGGGGGAACTCATGGGTTTAAACAAATCTTAAATTCATCACAGACTATTTAAGATACTTTAAACCTTGGCGGCACAGTGTGTCCGGTCTGGACACAGCTAAAAATTTCCTTCTGTACGCAGAAACAATAGCTCCAGATAAACTATTCTCAACTCATATACCAAAAAGGAATGAGATAGAATCTCTAATTGACCTAATTCCAACAGGCTCAATTGAATGTTACACAGATGGATCAAAATCCAACTTCACTGGAGCTGGAGCTATTATAAGAACCAAGGGATCTGAAGAAGATTTCATTAGATTTTATCTATACCTTGGTAAATTTACAACTGTTTTCCAAGCCGAGGTTCTGGCGATCAATATGGTCGCCAAGGAGCTCTTAGCTAAAAATACAGTTGAAAGTATATATATATTCTCTCTGACAGCCAATCAGCCATCCTTGCCCTGGCTAATCGTGTCAAGTTACAAAACTGTGTTTTGAACTGTACTCAAGATCTCAATTCTCTGGCTCAGGCCCATAATACCATTAGTTTAGTCTGGGTCCCAGGTCATTGTGATTTTGCTGGAAATGAACTAGCTGATAAAGTAGCTATAGATGCTTCGCAACTCCCCATGTCTGGCCCAGAACCATTTTACCCAGTTTCATATCAAACGGTTAAAAAAGAAGTAAGAAGCTGGATAAAGAACAAACATGATGATATATTGTCTAAACTTCCAGACTGTGCTCATTCTAAATTGGTGCTCAGTACACTTAACTTTTCAGGTAAACTCATACACCTCAGTAGAACTAACTTACGCCAGGTAATTCAAATTGTTACTGGACATGCTTATCTAGCTAAGCATCTCCACAAATGTGGTCTTGTTGTATCTCCTCTCTGCCCAGCTTGTGGAGAAGAAGAAGAAACATCTTTTCACTTTTTGGGACGATGTCCGGTGTTCTCTGTCCCTAGAAACAAATTCCTTGGGTTTCCCTATATTACCTTTGATCAAGCCCTTTTATACAAAGGGCTCTCTGGCATAATAGGGTTTCTGATGTATACTAAACACCTACAGGTAAGGTGAATATGGAACCACAAGAAACAAGCTTTGAGACGCCCTATGAGTTCTTTTTTTTTTTTTTTTTTTTTTTTTGAAAAGAAACTATGCAGGGATTTCCCTCTCATAGCTGTGTTTTGGAATATAATGATATCAAATCTTTATACACTACCTGGCCATTTGGCTTGAGAATGCACCTCTGCCCTCCTTATTTATTTATTTATTTGACTCTCCATCGCACTCTTGTTTGGTCAAGAATTGCGTTTGGTGGTTTGGGAGGGATTGAATTGGTTTTCCACCCAATAGGGAAGTTTTTACGATCCAGCCGACACCTTGAACTTAGAGATGGGATCTTTTGCTGATACTATAGATTTGGTGTCAGTTTGAGATCTTATCTATTTATTATTTACCTTTTACGGGAGTTACCATTTAAATCCCTTAACTTAGATGATCAAATGGCGGAAGAGTAATGGGCAATTTTGCCTAAACTCCTTTCCTTCTTGTCATAAGAAGGAAGCGCCCTATTGTTATGTTATGTTACTGATTTTAATTATTCATGAAATAACAAAAAATACAGTTTCGTTTTAACACATACCGACACTGCATATTGTATTACAGTATGCATATAAAAATCTATACTATATTTAAAAAACTAGATAAGAAGATACTTAGACAGGCTGACAAATAAGACAGCAAGCAAATACTCTTTGAAATATTCCAAACGTGTAACCGAAAACAGAATAATGAAAATGCAGGTAAATGTTTACAAATCAGACCGATTTCCAAATTCACCTATGTATACAAATCCAGCGTTTCCTTGAAAAGACCATATTTTTATTCAAATGATAACCAGATATGATAAATTTCCAGATTATTGCATCTGAAGGAAGAACATTTAATTTTACTGTAGTAATTTTTAATTAACATATTATTATTGTTATATTTTGAATGTACTTACATCAAAATGCAAGTCAAAATCTGCAAATATTTACAAATCTACAAATGTTTTTTTTACAAAGGAAAATATGCTAGTTAACTGATTTCATTTTTAATACAAAACAAGATCACAACAACTTCACAGTATATAAAAACGAACATTATCAGCAATTTTTAACATTAGAAACTTCATTATAATTTCTAATAACACTGCGGCAGCTTTTAGTAATCGTAAATATTTTAATTTTGGAAAAAACTAAATTTTTAGTTAATAAGTAAAAAAAAAAAAAAAAAAAAAAACTATTCTGAGGAATATTTTCCAATTCTTTGCTTACTAGTTACTGAATAGATAATACTGCCGAAAACTGGCAGTTCATAATCAGAGTTCCTAAAGAAAAAGCAGTTGTTTTTGTGGTTTGCTCCATATATAATATGAATACAAGAATACAAACCTCTTTCCCTTAATTTACAAAGAAAATTACCCTCTCCAACCGGACAGATAGACCTCACCTTGCATAACATAGTAGGCATCTAACTTTTGAATATATAGTAAAACTTTTTTCTTTATTTTCATTCTCTTGAAAATTTAATTGGGGGGGGGAACTCATGGGTTTAAACAAATCTTAAATTCATCACAGACTATTTAAGATACTTTAAACCTTTGCGGCACAGTGTGTCCGGTCTGGACACACCTAAAAATTTCCTTCTGTACGCAGAGAAAAACTGAATGAAAAAGGATTTATAGGTTACTCTGAACCTTCTTTATTTATAGTAGATGTCAGCTCAACACAAACCAGTCCATATATTTTAGCCATGTTTAGTTTTTTAAGACCCTCATTTTCCAAAGAAATCTTTCAGATTTTTTTGGGGGGGGTATAAAAGGAATTGCTTGAAAAGAAATTTCTATGTTATTTTTCTGGCTGTATGCTAATCTCCTTATTCTATATTAGTTTTAAATTTTTACCTTGAAATCTTGCCTAAAATAAAACGGCGAACCCTAGGTGTGCCCAGACCGAGCTCACCGATCATCTAGGACAACTGAGAGTCTGTATTCTTTGTTTCTCCGCATCTCATCGGTCAGTTCATTGACAACAATGCTCGTTTCAGCACTCTTTTCGAAGCTCTATTCAATCAGTGTGCCATTCTGGGCACACCCACAGAATCAAAACGATAAGTGCTATCTTCACAAAATTTTACTTTTCAGCAGAAAATAGATCTTCCTGAAAAACTTTTGATAGTAGTATTTTATATACGCATGAAGTAAATCATCATGGATAACAAAATCTATTCATCAATCTATTGCGTCAATCAATTGCCATAAACTAGAATCTGAAGACAGGGGGAAAAAAAACTGAAAGCTTTCATATTTTATATAATGCCCAAAGGGGCGTTTTTTTTCACATTTTGTGTGTTACCTTTATTTATTAAATAGCATGTTCTTTGCATTTAAACCATAAAATTCAATTCAACAGCAATATCACAAAACAATTTAAAAAGAGCATATCTTTTGAATTTCCGTTAGAGTCTTGTGGGCCGGAGATAAAAATAATTCTCCCCCCCATACAGTGTTGCCAATTGCTTGCTTTGAAATCTTTGAATTTGTTAATAAAAAATTCGTTAAAGTTTTAAAAATTATGAAAAAGATAATAAAACAAATTTCAAATTAGGGTTTCCAGATGCCCTTATTTTTGTGGAGGAGTATGTTATTCAAAATTTGATGTCTCTAGGTACTGTCGTTTTTTTCACTGTGCAAGAAACATACACACATTTATGTAGATTCTTCATTATTTAACTTCTTTAAATATAAGGCAGGGCTCTTATATTTGGTGGCAACAGTTTGAAAAGTGAAATGCCATTTATTGCAGCGCAAATTGCCAAAATGAAATTAATAGCCCTTCTGGGCAAATTGTCCCTTTGGGCTAATTATGACTGATTGTGACTAATATGATTCCAATAATTTTCAATTTACTTTTTATTTTGGCCTTCTGTCACAAAAATTTAACTTAAGATTTAAAGAAAATATTAATTTTGGGTTATAAGCTTTTGATACATAATGGAATTTCGAATTTGTTAGCAACTTTAAAAAATGGGGAGAGGAAGGGGAAGAAAGAGAGCTATTATGTTGTCTACAAGTATGCAAACAAATTTATAAAAGAGATGATATATTTTGAGAAAATGGCTGAAAATGAGAATGAGAAATGAGAAAATGGCCGAGAAACATTCGATGTAATTCACAACAATGGTTGGTTTATTTTTAATTAAACAAATTTCGTTTTTTATTTTATAAAAAGATTTTGCTGTTTTTATTTCACTTTCAACTCCTAGATAAAATATTTATTCTGTTTCATATTATGTTGGTGAACATAAGTGAATACTTTTATTCAACGTTAAATTGGTACGATTTTAAATAAGTGTAATCATTTCATGAGACAATCTCTCTTTTCATGAAATAATCTACCTGCGGAAGAAAAGACATGCATATTAGATTACTAATAATGCATTCTGACATATTTTTGAATATAAGGCAATTTAATGTTGAACCAGCTTAATTAAAGTCTCAGATCTCATAGTACTATACATTTTCTGATCAGTTTGACAGATAATCTCAAACAATTACTTACCATATAAGGCATTCTTGTTTAAAATTTTAGCCCAATATGGTGCAAGCACAGAATGAGCAGATCCTATAAAATAATAAAAAGCAGTATTAAAATTAAATATAATTCTTCCTTTACTACATAAAATTCAGAATTAGTAAATTAAAGAAAACAATACTTTTGTCACATGCCTTCTGTCAAATACTTTCCATATTAAAATTAAGTAAAAATGTAAACTTTCATAAAACTCTACCGAGTTTCTCAACAATCAGACACAGTTCCTCTTCTTAAGGAGAATTTTGTTCTTTTTACTTCATTGTACGAAGTAAAAAGGAAGTATTGTAACCGCGAAAAGTTTCAGGCATCATATTTCAATGAAAATATCCACTTTGATCGCTATTGAATGTACTTTAACGATGTTTTCGCATGACAGCTATATATAAGGATAGAATAGAAGACTCTTTCCCCCCAAAAAAACTTTTTAAAACTGATTTAAAATGAATTCTGAAGAGAATTTTTCGTGGCGTCTGTGCGTACGTACGTATCTCACATAACTCAAAAGTGAATAGCCTCAGAATGTTGAAATTTTGTAGATGTGCACCTCATATTTCAGTTGTAATCGACCGCACCAAAAGTATACAAATATACGTATATATATATATATATATATATATCCACCTTGTTATATGGCTCAGTGATCTCAGTTTCTTTACTCTTATATGTTTGTAAATTGTGCATTTTTCACTTTCAAAATGATTGAATTATGTTGTTCTTATCTTCTGGTTAAGGTTTTTATTCTTTAGTAAATCTGCATGCAATATTAATTGAGTTATCAACAATTTAAAAGTTGTTTAAGTGCAGCTAAGCCTAATTATTTTTGCCATGGTGGCTGTGACTGTTTACATTCGAAACTTGACAGAATAGTGGATTTGTTGCCAATCTATTTAATCAATCTATAAACTTCACAACAACAAACATAATGCCTTCTTTTATTATTGTGAATTAAATCATGCTTAATCCATTCTGGAATTTATTTGAGGAAATGAGTGTTTAAGATTTACTTCGTAATTTTAATATACATATTTTAAGTTTTTATGTATTTTTGCCTTGTCGCAAAATAAGAACTGAATTAATTGAATGAGAAATACTCAATCGTCTGTGAAAAACTGTTTCTTTTTTTGTTTTGTTTGCTTAATTTCTTTTATACATCGTTCTAGCTTTATTATAGTATTTGAATAGAACATGTGGCAACGATTTGATAATTCTTTAAATGATATCAAATTTGTGCATTCTCAGTTATAATATGAACAAAATATAATACTGTTAAGTGAACCTAGCGCCACACTGTCGCTATGGTAAAAAAATACAGTGAATTTTAAAGAGTGCATTTATTCTATTGTGGTTTATATGCTATCGATGAAGTAGATTTAATTCAATCCAATAAGTTTAAATGAAATGCAAGAAAAAATGCATAAAATTTAATATTCTGCATAAGGAAGTCCTGTGGTGTACACATCAGATTTTTTTTAAAAGTGAAGATGGGAGAAGCAACAGTAATTTTGCATCAAAAGCAATGAGCAGAGCAAAGTGAAAACCATCACAGTACAACTTCTCAACGGATACAGTAATAAAACAGGAAAAACTAGCTACCAGAATAAATAAACTACTAGAATTTTGAAAGCATTATGAGAAACTGGATTAGAATTCATGTCAATAAATAAAGAATAGTAATTTTTTTCTGTAAAAACAGCCTAGAAAATCCAATTCACAAACTCAATTCTTGTTTTTTTAATATTTTTTATAGAACCAAAAAATCAGAATTGTGATTAAACGCCGAGTTTTATTAGTAAGATTTATTTACTTCTTTTTGAACATTTGATTCTGTTCTTCAATGTGAAATTTTAATGCTCTTTTATTGTAACTGATGTACATCAAGCTATACTCTAAATTCTCCAAGAATCAAAACCGGAGATGGGATCTTTAGGAACTGAACAACAAATTTTACTAATAAGATAAGAAAATGACATGAAAATTATAAATATGCTTTACCTTAGCAGATGGTTATCACATGAAAAACAAATTTTTTTTAAAGAACTATTGATGTCTAACTAAATATCTTCGATAGCAGTATGTCTCAACTGGATTCAATATGTTCTCGCGGACCGGTAAGTTTAATAATTCGACCACTGGGCCCATTTTTGGACAGATAGCTGGATATTTCACGGACCAGCAAATATTTCTTGCAGACCGGTGGTTGAGAAACACTGTTCTATAATATTCTACTCAGAATTTGAAACAACAAATATCCATGCAACCTAGTGATATTGCCAAAGCTCAACCCATTCCAAGTATCACATAATCTTTTATTTTCCCTAATATTTCAATATGTTCTTGCGGACCGGTAAGTTTAATAATTCAACCACTGGACCCATTTTTGGACAGATAGCTGGATATTTCACGGACCAGCAAATATTTCTTGCAGACCGGTGGTTGAGAAACACTGTTCTATAGTATTCTACTCAGAATTTGAAACAACAAATATCCATGCAACCTAGTGATACTGCCAAAGCTCAACCCATTCCAAGTATCACATAATCTTTTATTTTCCCTATAAATCAGTGTAACAAACTATTTTAAAAACAATATAAATGTACAATTCAATGATACACATCTTTACTTAATATTTTTTTTTTTTTTTTTTTCAGAACACACCTAATGTACACTTTTTATAAATGTTTGTACAGGTAATATAATTGATAACAGACATTACTACTTTACATTAAATTTAAGAAACACACCCACAGTTCAATTAAAAAATAATTGTTCATGTGCCATTTGTAATACATTTTTTATACATTTATTTTATAAGATACTTCAAAATTTTCCCCAAATTTTATAAGAGTTATTTTAGAAATTTCTCTGTTACTCAATTTCACATTTCTTGAGAAATTAAAAGATTTACTTCTTCTACAGAAACTGAGAAAACATACTTCTTACCTGACAATTAATGAACACTTACATGGAAGTGGTATTATGATCTTGCCTCAGTATTATCACAAAAACTTATTATACTTGATGCCATAAGAATAAATAAGATATTTACTAATAGACATTTAACATATTAAGTACCATTTGCATCCAAATACACACAACATAAATTAACAAGCCATTTGTATTAGTTTAGACACTGTGACATGCATTTTTAGTCGCATGTACTCTAAATGAAATAAATTCTATGTATAATTGAATTAGACAATGGTTTTATATGGCTCAGTGGTACATAAAACTGAAGTGGGCAAAATAAAATTTTTTGTCCTGATGGACCTTATGCACCCAAATGAATTTAAACCAATTATAGTCTAAAACAGATATAACAATAATAATATATTTTATACATATATTATGTGACATGAGGGAACATTTATGATACATTAATCAAAAAATAATAATGGCCTAAAAACAACTTTTTAAAATATGGTGGTGCTCAAAAAGATAACACCAGAAAAAGAATAATCACCATAAAAAATATGATTTGAAAAATAAAAAGAATAACCCCAATTCTTATAAAAGAATTATCTTATTGATCCCCCAAACAAGTTGCTCATAGATTAATATAAAAAAAAGTCCTACAAACATACAACAGGATCCATAAATGTCATAAAAGAACATTCCCTTCAATTTTTTACTCAGGCTGTTCTCAATTTAAAATGAGTGCCATATCATTTATAATTTAGTATCCTGTTGTAATTTAGTAATGGTAACCAAATTACAATGAGATAAGGGTAAAATCAATTCTGATATAAGTTGAAACTTCTTTTGCTCTTCATAATAATTTTTTATTTAACATAAAATGAGTTTAAGATTGTATAAACTTAGCTAATAAATACTTTATTTGTACGCATACACATATACCTATTTAAAATTAATACATGCTCTTCCTATGTTATTTCACAATTACTTTTTTGCTAGTATGAACTAAGATATCATGCTCATTATGCCCTTTCACTGCTTCCTATAGAAGCAGCTTTTTCCAAATCCATTCACCTGAGACTTCTTTCCACAATATTCCAATATTTTGAATACACTGAAAAATTTAAGATTTTTTCCAAAAATCATGTAATGTATCTGCATCACACACAAACACTTTTATGTCTATGTCTATTACTTCCACAACACACAATTAATGAAAATAAACTATACTGGTAAAAGTCACATGTTTAGTAGGTGCAGAAATGCTTTCATGGTCAAAATTCATACAGTCTACAAGATGATGGTTATGTGTATATACAGAGGGTCTTTACATATTTTTGTAAAGATTTGGATTTTCTCCATGAATTTAAATATTACTTTTAAAGTACAAACGTGAAATGCATCAAAGTAGAATAAAGTTTCATTATTGCCTGTAGCATCAAAAACTATTCTTTTCTTTAAAATGTCACTGAAAAATATACAATGGGTCAAAGACTATATTTTTTAGCTGTCCTAAGAGCTTTAGCTTTTTTAGCTGTCTTCTTATTCAATTATTAAAAAAGATGTGAAAAGGACAGTTTTTAATTTTCCTACATGTAAAATAAGTGGCATAATTAATATGAAAGGAAAGAAAGGTCAAGGTTTACATGTGAATGGGAAAAAAGCAAAAAATGTATACCCAACAAAGGTACACACAGCTCTTATTAAATATAAAGTCACATCTCATGTTTTAAAGGCATTCCAGCCCCCCAAAGAGCTATTTCAAAATATTTAAATATTACTATAGGAACTGTGAACAAAATTATAAAATCTGATTTAAAGGTGATAAAAAAATAATGCCAAAACATGTTTCTCAGTGTAAGACTGTGTGCAGATTGCTGTATGAAAATTATTTGGCAGGTGAAAAATGGAAATACATAGTTACTATCGACGAGGCTTGGATATACTTATCTGATTGCAATAGAAAAAGATCGATTTACTACCAAAAAAGAAGAGAAAAAGACTTGGTTTAGAGAAAACAAAGAAAGTTTTTCTAAAGGTTTTATATGGTTATTACTGAATTCTCTTATAGCAGAAAGCTTAAAATAAGGAAAGTAGAAAAAAATGCCCCAATCAATTCAAATTACAATCAGAAATATGTTTTAACACCTATTTTTAAAGAAGAAATTCCATCTCTTTATCTAAACAATCTTCACTGTGTTATGTTCCATCAGGATAAGGCTCCGCCACCCAACAGCGTTGCTGACTACCGTGTTGAAGGAACCAGGTTCAAATACAGGAGAAGGAATGGATATTTGTAAATGCATAGTGTCAGTGCAGCATGATGGCACTCTAAATATGCGGTGAGCCAAAAGCCTCTCATGTGGTTTAGTGGAAGGTGTGAGGGGTGGGAGACTCTCGGATCTGTTCCTCCCCCCAGGGTGCTCTCCATCACAATTGGGGGTGGAGTTGGGCTAGATTGGACTGTCACCTGTATGGTGCTCAAGGCTGTTGCCAACGGCAGGCATATCTTGCGCTTCCTGCCACGAGGAATTTCGTAGGCTTGGGCTGATGCTAATAGCAGACAAGTGAGCATAAGTAACGACAACAACAAGATAAGGCTCCAATCTATAACTCTAAATCTACTGCTCCATTAAAAAAAAAAAAAAAAAAAAAAAAAAAAAAAAATTCAGAAATGAAACTGGAATTGAAGTTATTCCCTTTAACCTTTTAACTGTCAAGTTATTTTGATGATTTAGGTGTATAAATTGTCAATTTTTTTTTATTCCAAAAATGAAATGTTTGCCTCACAACAATAAAAAAAAAAAAAAAAAAAAATACCACGCACTTTGAACTGTAACCTCTATCCTTTGAAACCTTCAGTTAAGTGCTGTCATCTGTTGAATTGAAGCCGAAATAAAACGTCTCATATATATTCGGGTATAACAATACGATGCACTCAAAAAAAATTAGCCCGAGTAATATTCGGGTTTCACATTTTGGAATAACAGTGCTGTATTCCAAAATGAATAAAACCCGAAATAATCTTGGGCATGACAGTTAAAAGTTTAAATGCATCCCGCCCAAGTCCCTGAAATGGTTGAAATGAATCTTCCATGGATTACCGTGCATTTGGAATTTTAAAAGAAGCTCTTTATAAGTGGCATCCCAAAACAATGGATGGACTCTGGAAGACTGCAAAGGAGGAGTGGAATAAAATCAACCTCAATGTTTTAAGAAAAGGACTTTTATCTTGGAAATCAAGATGTAATATGATAATTCAGCAAAAAGGGCTATCAGGCTGAACATATTAGAAAATAAAATTCTAAGATTTGTTTAGATATAAATCTTTGCAAAATTGTTACTAAAATGTGTGAACACCTTTTGTACTGGCAGTATATTGAATTAGAAGATATTTCATATTAATTTTTGTCCATCGTAAAAACAAGTCATTGTAAATCTAGGACTACCTGTATTTACTTATTTTTAATACTTTAATTAGTTAGACCTTACAGAGAGAAAGGAAGAACAGTATAATATTGCATTTTCTAAATATTATGAATAATTAATATTGTGTAACAATTTCTATAATTTATGCATAATTTCAAGTATATTTAAACGAGAGTTGATAACATAGGTATGATGTTGCTAACAGAGGTATAAACGTTTATAACACAGATATGAAGTTGATAACATAAGTATGATGTTTAAAGTTTATAACATACTTAACAAAAAGCTATATTTTACCCGTGACAGGATCTTCTGATATTCCGAGCCATGGCACAAAATAACGAGATATAAAATCATAGGCGTTTCCATCACCATCAAGACAATCATCCATGCCAGATCCTTTCAAAGTTACAATAACACCTCTAACATCCGAAGATGCAGCCAAAAGTTCACCATCTTGTGGCTTTAACTGTTCCAACCTTTGCCTGATAATTGAAACAAATGAAATAAATAAGTACATATATTCACATCTGAAAGTGTTCAGATTTTAATGAGTACCTAAAATAGCTCTTTTGGAGTTTAATATGATTTATCAATAGAGGTGGCTCAAGTGAAGCAGTGAAACATTTCACAGGATATTAGATGATGATGATGATATCAGATCAGAACTTAGATTAACATGAAAACATAATGAATCTTCAGTACATTTAAAAAGTGAAAAATAGACAGTAAAATGTCGTTAGTTCGGACACCCATAATTCGGAATGATCTATAATCCGGACCTCAAAACTAAAAACTTTCTACGCATGCGCCGCGTTGACACATGCGCATAGGCGTTTACGCATGCGCGTAAGACCTTTTACGACTGCGCATATGAGTGTGCGCAAGTGCAGAATACGTTTTCGCGTGCGCGTTTTATGTATAATGGACATATAAGCTAAATAATTATCTACTTCAGTTAATGTTGATGATTGCGTTGTTCCTTAATTTTCGAATTGGATCCGGCTTATTATTTTTTGCAGACTGTAAGACCAATTTTATAAAAGTAAGTTTAAACTTTTGATTATATCAAATAGAATTTCCGATATATATTTGTTAATATGTAAAGGATCTAAAGCGAAAGTATGTTTTGAAATGCGAAATCTGTTTATCAATTTCACGCTGCTCAGCGGGGGGGGGGGGGGGCGCTGCGGGGTGCGCGTAATGAATTGGAAGTTGATCTGTCAGCACTATCCTTATCTTCAGGGCAGATGTTTTTATTTTATTTGGCTTATAATTCCTTATCAAATGTAGTATTTCATCTCGATGTGCTCCATCTTTGATATGATTTAAAACAAGTTCCTCTTCATTATAATTCGCTTCCGATAGCGAAGAAAGTAACAGAGGTTATTGAAAACGGAAAAATTTCGATTGACAAATTATTCAGTATTCTCGACACAGCAATTATAGGACTTGAACAGCGGAACTTTGTAACTGAACAAGAAATTATGTCTGTTTAATAGAATTAAAGAGAAAGTATTATCACATGAAATGAAGCAAAACTTAAACAACTTACATTGAAAGAAATGTTTAATAAACAAATAAATATTAAGCTTTTTCTTTTTGGAAATTTTGATACCCTTTAGATCATAATTGTTCTTTATTTCATAAATTACGGTTTCATACTTTTAATTTTAGAATTTCTGCATGCCATCTTACGAGATAACAGTTAAGTTTAAACAGTTAAGTTTATTCATCAATAACAGATTAAGTATGAAGGAATAATGATTTACATTTTTTCTGAACGGCAATAAACACAAATGAAAAGTAAAGCAGCACAAAAATCCCATTTTGAGACTAATGGCCCTTTTGGATTTAAAATAAATTTATGCTTCTAGCATTTCACATGCTGAAATTCATAGAAATTACAAATTTTGCGCTGGAATCCAAAGTAACTGCAATCTAGTACCCAAGCATCGGACTCCAATCTAGATCAGATTCGCTTCTAAATTTTACACAACAGTACTAAGATGGTGAAATATTTACACTTAATTTTGTATGAAAACCCAACATAAGTACTGTTTTTACTGCCAAATCTTTTTTGACTTTGAACGTACACTTTGTTTCATGACATGCATAAATTCAATAAAAAGAGACAAAGTGATATTAAAAAAGTCATAAAATATTTAGAATTAAGTCAGAGAAACAGTCTGAATTTTTCTTAGATTATGCTTAGATTTTAATTTAGATAAAAGGAAAGAAATTTTATTAATATAGTTATTTTAATAACTGAAAAGATGCTTCTTTGCCATAATTTTTAAAGATGTTTTGACACAACAATGCACATCATTACTTAGAATTTTGTAACAGTCAATGAAGTGCAGCATACAGATATTATTAATGACATATTTCCTCACTGAAAACACACTTTGATTTTCGAAGCTATACACACTTTGATTTTAGGCCAAATCCATAGCTCAAAAATTCTTAATAACAATGCCATTTCATTAAATTGTATGGTGCTGAGCAAGAGAGCCTGAAAGACTAAAGAATTCGACAGAATTATCTCTCTAATGCCCAAACCATACCTGAATATCAATTCAGTGAAAATCAGCATCAACAGTTTTTTAACCTTCCAGCACGTGTGCTTGGCAATTTTAAATGAGCATGCGTGCGTCGTATTCTTTACAACGTCCGTTATTTTACTGTTTTTTGGCCCGAAAAACGACAGAAATGAGTGAATATTGACAATAAATTTGTTAAGAAATAAAATATTAATCTTATTATTGCAAAATACAAATTAAATCACATTTAAATATAAGAAAATTATTTTAAAATTCTTTATGTTAGTGAGATGGAAATGCAATGATGTATTTCATTATAGAAAATTTAAAATTTATTATTTAATAATTATTTTAAAATCGAAGCTAATTTTAATATTCATCGAAGAGAAGTATAGACAATAAGAAAGGAAAAAACCTTGGTAGAAAAAAAAGTAAGTTTAGCATTACCTACTTCTGCAAGGAAATTTACTTCTTACTGGTTACAAAAACGCACTTTAAACTAACTTTAATGTTTTTATTTATTTCTAAAAGATAGAAATAAAAGAAAATAAGGAATGGAAATCGCTATTGTTCTCCCATCCAAAGGTTTCCTTGCCTTCCTTTTCTTCATCAGATAATTCTTGAAGAATCCAAGCAAAATCAGCTGGTTGTACTTTTTTTTTTTTTTTTTTTTTTTTTTTTTGCCATGAAAACCAATATAAGAATTTACAGAGCCAAATGCATTCAAATTAAAATAATACAAGGCAATTGATAACAAAATTACAAAATATTTGAGAAAAAAAAAATTACGAACCTTAAAACACGACCACTCGTGTGTCGTAACTTTTATGAAAAAGTTGCCACGCAGCTCAAAAGCCCAGGAAAAAAAAAGTCAAATGACTTCCTGTTGGCACATTCCACGATGTGGTAAAGGGTAGAAAGGAGGAATAGAAATGACCTTCAGACGTCTCAGCTTCGATATGCGAAAAATGTACATTAAAAACTGAATTTATCATAAATTTTTTGCATACGTGTGTGCTGGAAGGTTAAAATGAGAATCATTAACAGTTTTTTTTTAAAATAATCAAATTTGCTGCAATACTAACTGAATTTTATTTGTTATTTGATAATAACTCTATATTAATAAAATTTCTTTCCTTTCATCTAAATTAAAATCTAAGCATTATCCAAGAACTGTTTTTCTGACTTAATTCTAAATATTTTAACTTTAAATCAATCTTACAATTGGATTAGTCATTAGGATATTTTGAAGCAGGAGATGCAAAAAACAAGTAATGCCCTTGCCGGGACTGAAACCTCGGACTTCCGGAATATGCGTCGAGTGTGCTTCTAATTACATCACGAAGGCATGCAAAAAGGGGGGAGAAAATACCATACAGGATCTTCTAAAAATTTCAAACCACAAACTATGACATTTTGCATATTAGCACACTTTAGCCACACAAATCTGGAAACAAATTTATATTTTGTTTGTCCAAAAGATTTGGAAACATAAATATCAGTTGGCAACATTTTTTTAGTTTTCATTTGTGTTAAAAAGGGCAACAGTATCTACTACAGAAGTATCTTCAATACTTTTATCATTCAATGCATTTTCAAAGGAAAATTTCAATTTAGTGTAAATACCTCACTTCAGATCAGAATGATTATTTTCAGACACTAGTTAAAATATTCATCAAACTTCTGCCGACAAAATTGTAGTAATTTGCTAATAAAAGGCAATTTTAGAAATGTTTTCATTATGCTATCAATATGAAATTTACAGGAATAGCATATATAAATATACATGTATTGTTCCACAATTTAGGAAAATCAATCTCTTTTAAAATTTTGGGCCTGGGGAGCAAAATCAAAGGAAATATTAGCTTATTTCCTAGTTCAAGCTGTAATAAGACTTTGAATTTTTGTGGAAAATCCAAGTCCCAGTGACAAAAATTTACATCTGCCTAATTTAAAATAGGAATGGAATTTGGATATGGAAGGGGGACACTCTTTAGTAAGACAAATACAGCTCTACCTTATAATAATAATAATTGGTGATAAGATACTAAACTCAACTAATTTAAAGAGCAACATGAATTCAGAAAGAGGAAATCCTACAAGAAATATGAAAAATAATTACTAATTGACTAACAGAATCTCAATACCTTGTACAATCATCTCTTAAACGTATTAATAACTTTTCAGAGTCAGACAACACTACTTCTTGATAAGGGCAAGATCCAATGGCAGCCTACAAAAAAAGATAACACTATGAACATAAAATGAAAGCATATAATTGGTGTTAGTAATATTTCATGCTTTTCCTGCAATAACTGCAACATGAATAATAGAAAATAGACAATATTTACTCACCTTGATAAGCCCTTCATAATTTTCTATTGCCTGCAATTTAATAAAATTATCACTTTATTAAATAAATTAGTAAACTTAATATTAAAATGAAAGTCTGAAGTATTAGATTAAAGGTAATATTTGATAGGTCCAATGGCAGGAAGATCTTCTCAGAGCTTTAGTTGGTTTCATTCAAATTCAAATTTTTATATGTTTCACGATTACTTTTGGTACTAATATTAACATATACTTTAAAACAAAGTAATATATGCAGTGAAATGATGTTCCTTTGTATTTTACTCTATGAAGCATGCTTACTGCAATGTTGAAACTGCAAAATCATGCTTAATTGAATTATTAACTAAAGTGCTCAAAACTTGTTAATAGTAAAGATAGAATTACAGGTATAGTAAATGCATTTCTTTAAATAAAACTGCTGTTTTAATAGATGCTGCTTATTAGTACAGTAAACAACAGTGGTTCCCAAAGTGTAGATCAAGAAAAGCTTTAAATTTTTTCAATACAATTACTCACATTATTGAAAATTATTAATTAATGATAATCATTTATTAATTATTAGTTCATTATTTTGTTCTAAGTCTCTTGCTCTTTTCTTGAAAGCAGCCATATTTATTTACTTGTAAAGTTCGAGTTAATAATATGGCGAATAATGATTATCGGTGGAAGTAAAGTAACAAGAATCCACGTAATATTTGTCAATTTCCAGGACTCATTTCAAAGATTTAAATATAGAACCTTTGAAACTAGCCCTGCAAATTGACAAATATTACACTGATTATTGTTAGCTTTAACTCCTCCAATACTTGTTAAGCATTTAGTTTTGGTTTATGAATATTAAAACCAACACTTTCTATACTTTTTCTTGTTTGAGTAATAAAATACATTAAAAAAATAACCTAAATTTAAATAATTGTATATATATTTTTTGTGTTTTGGAAAGGAAAGGAGAATGTCTTGCAATGGTGAAAAGGGAGCATGGGGCAAAAAAAGGTTGAGAACTTACTGTTTGGACATATAAGCACACATAAACACAAATGCCAAAGAATGATTCTCACACTATTCCGTGATCATACAAAAAGGAATGGTTCCTTAAAAGTATATTTTCTTCCATTCGTAAAGCATAGGTTCAAAGGATAATAAATTTTATCATGAAAAATAATTTCATAAATGCATCTATTTTTAGGAGACTAGGATAACAAAAAGCAACTTCACAGTACTGTTGCTTTACCTTCAAAATTCTCTGTGTTATGAGATGCAAGCGTAGCTCTCAATTCTTGGAAAACCAGGATCCACAAGCATACTAAAATCATATTGTGCCATGCATCAAGCCAAAGAACCATCCGTGAAAGAATTTGAAACACTTCTTTCATTCCATTCAAGTTCTTTTGAAACACTTCTTTCATTCCATTCAAGTTCTTAGATTAAACTACGAGACAGAATTCTGGTTCAAGGCTGATGCTATGATGGATATTTCTGGTATTTAGGGAAAGAGGAAGTACAGAATAGATTCTTACAAGCTTAAACAGACGATCTGTCTTTTAGGAAACAGAAAATTTTTATCCTTATCAGTTTGTTTTGTACAGTATTTAAAAGACAGCCACAGTTCTGTGTTTTGAATGGAGAATTTTGCATTCTTTTAATTTCTTTTCCAAAATTTAGGATTCTTTTTTTTTTTTTTTTTTTTTATTAATAGCTATTGCATCTTTTGTAAACAACATTATATATATCCAAAGGGGAATAAATGTGTTCTTATAGGACACTGGACAGAAAGAAATTATATTCACCTATTATATTTTCCAGAAGAGCAAAATTTTACATATTCTTTTACTTAACTTATTTCACTCAGAACTGAGGAAATTTTCTAAATAAAAAATTCATCCGTATGCCGCCCTGCATATACATAGCATTCTGCATTGAAACTGAGATGCATATTATTCAAAAAATACAGAATGGATATAGCCAATTTGATATCTGCCAGAAATACAACTTAGCCAGATTTATAGCTGGTATCACATGTAAAAATCCAGACTCAATAATTTTTACTCACAGGGGAAAAAAAGGATAGGAGGGAAAAGATAAGAAAAGCTAAGCTTAAGGATGTTGAAAAAGCACTGATGAAATGGTTTTTGTCATATAAAGAAGGCCACAGTCTGCAAGTATCTGAACAAATGTTTCCTATAAAGGCCAAAGAATTTGCCAAACAGTTTGCACAGACTGCCTTTCCGTGTTTGATTTACTTGTTGGAGGGGTTCACCAAGAAGAATAGTATTTCTCAAGGAAAAATGCTTGAAGAATCAAATTGCATTTCCAAATTAAATATTGAGAAATGGGAAAAATATGATATCATTCGCCAATGCAAAAGAAAAGATATTTTCAATGCTAAACTGTTCTACATGATGAAGCCAGTTTAAAATTTAAAGACCAAAGATGTCCTCATGGAAAATTGTTAATATTACGTGTGCTTTTATGAATGATACTGAGCAAAACAAAATTTCAGTAAATTAAAAATCTCCAAAATCCCGATGCTTAAAAACTACGAAAATTCTTGCTGTTTTCTATAAAGCCACTTGTAAGATGTCAGTGATGTTGGATATATTGAAAGAAAAGCTATAAGTAGGAATAAGAATTTTTAGCTCAAAATCAAAGCATTTTATTCTTGATTGACAGCTACTAGAATTCTGGTCTACTATTGACTGTGGATCAAGGCTGTTCTTTTGCCCCCAAGTGTAACTTTGATCTTGAACCAGAATGATCAGGAGCTTGCTGTAACTTTTATTCATTTATTAAGCATTTTGGAGAAGTATGACGATCAAACAGATTATAGCATTTTAAGTCTCGATAAAATGTAACTAAAACCTTACCAATTTATTACAAAATCAGACATCTGAAAGTGCTTTTGGGATGCCAATCAAGCAAAGGTTGCTGAAGGGGAAAGTGATGAAAATTATCGAGAGTCTAGAAAAAATGGCAGTTCACTATTTTCAGAATGTGATATGGAAGTTGTCTCAAACAAGTGAATAATGATGTTACTTCAAGCAGAGATCCAAGTGGTGAAGATATTGTGACAGAAATTAAAACAATAAATGCTGACATTGAAATATCTTCTGATGCTGATGAAAATTTTGAAGAAACACAATATATGGGAAACTGAACTCTCTACCAACTACTATGAGTCTCCTGAATAATCTGTTGTTCACACTAACTGTTGAACAAAAAATGATGGGGTCTTTTCCTTTTCGGACCACCAATATAGATAAAATTTTCCTGCAGTTAATTTTTAATCCTGCTAATATAAAATTGCACATTATTTTTGCACTCAAAAGTGAAGCAAAACCATAAGTTTTTATGCTAGGTAATTTATCATGTAAAATTATTAACATATGGTAAGATTAAAAAACATTGAGAAAGAAATTCAGTAACTGCATACAATAATAATTAAACTAATTCTTAATAAGAATTTTTAAAACAGGGTTATTATTAATTTTTTTGAGGGAAGACATGACATCTTTCCCTTTTTCGTGATTCAACAATACTCTTATAGTTAGTTTTTCAAATGAAAAGCAGCTAGTTTTTTGTTTGCAAGATGACAATACATGCAAACTCACAGCAGGTTAGCATTCAGTTGATCCAAAATAATGAGATTTTATGTAACAGAACTTTAACTTTTTAAGGAAGCAATCTTAACTAAATAAACAGAAGACAATTAACTTTTTACAGTCAAGAATGAAATTTATTACTAAAGCAAATATATATATATATAACTAAACTTAGGCTTTATTGAGAATTTGAACGATCCAAATCAAGCTTTAAAATATTTGTTTCAAAATTTAATATTTATAACTGAATGATACATAATATTTTCTTTACAAAATCTAAAAGAAAATTTCTTCCACACATCAACAAAGTTTAAAATTTTTAAAATTTTATTTGCACTTTAGCAGTTGACGATGATGGTTTGGTAAAACCATCGAAACTAGTTCTGCAAAAATTTGCAAATATAAAGCTGATTTTGTTTGACTTCTATGTTAAAGTTTGTTCAGCATGTTATTTTAACCTAAATTACAAACATGTTAGTTATTTAAAATTTTATAAAGTTATGTTAAATTACAAACATGTTATTTTTTTATAGACATAAAAAGAAATCTAACCACAGGAGAAGATTCATATGCAGGTAAATTGATTTCTATTTTTCCATTTGGTAATTTTTTGGCTGTCAAGATGCCACTAGCTGTATCAAATTCCAAAATGTCCGAGTGATTGTCTGAAAGTAAAAAAATTTAAAAATTAAAAAAATTCCAAACCAAAAAGTGAAAGTTTATTTCATAAAAAGTAATGGTACTTTCTAATTATTCACATTCCCACAGGAAAGTTTAAAAAAAAAATAAATACTCATGATTCAGAGTAGTCGGCAAAGTAGTTACGCAGCTACCCACAATGTTGTCAAAAAGAATTCAAACCAGGTATGCACATAGAACATGTCTGTTTTGGCACAGTGCAATAGCAATGTTTTACAGAGCCTTAATTGTTCAATTCTCTGATCTTTTTAAATGGAAACAGATTGATGTGGGCATGGGTAGAAAAGGGAAAAAGAAGGATTTCTCTTTCTTTATTAATGATGCTTCTTGCATTTTCAATTTTATCGATAAATTGTTCTTGCATGCAATTCTTTGTTTGCTATCATTTTGAAAATGGCCATAGCCTATTCTGAATTGATTGGCAAAAAATTAGTCATCAACAAATTCATGAATTCTCTCCAAAGTCATCAATAAGTTTGCAACTTTTTGGTGAGGGAAGTGGATAAGGATAATCAAAAAGTACTGAAATAATTTCTAGGCAATTAAATAAAAACTAAAAAGTAGCTGATGGTTATCTCATGAAGAGGTATAAGAAGGTGTATTACCTTGGAGTATTAAGATAAGGCTTTTTTAATGCATTTTTAAATTTTTAAAGATTTAAAAAAAATGGCTATCAAATTTGTTTTAGAATAATTAAAACAAAATGATCAACTACGAACATGTTTTCAGTATGCTAATGTTGTCTTCATAATACATCAAATTGCATATCTACTCCTCCCCTCCAATAAAAAAGGAATATAGTACATAATTTGTAATTTGTTACTTTATATTATTAAACAAACATACATTGAAAAACTTTAAGTAATTTTGAAAGCTTGTTTCTCATCCAAGCATACTGTCAAAATGCCAATGGTATTTAGTCAATAAATCGAGAAATGAAGATAAAAGATGCCTAATAAGTATAATGTAATCAGCAAGATTTTTAAAAATGATCAAACATACACTGAATGTCCCAGGCAACAGAAAACAATCAAATACCTAAACAGCCACTTTATGATGTGTTGCATATGAACCTGTTTTTAAATTTCAGCATCCATACTTCCCTTTCTGTATAAAAACAAGATGCAAGATAATAATACTTTTCTTAAAACAGAGCCCTCTCATTGCTATAATTTTCATGCAATACATAGCCATTCAATATTCAGCACCTTTGCTTCCTCCACAATACTCTATACATCATCCATGCTTTTCTCAATATCTGTCTCTTTTCAACAACTGGAGAAAAAACATTGGTTCTCTGTTGTCTCAATAAATATACATATATTGCACTACCATCCCCCCAAAAAAGAGAAAGTCAGGGAAAGGAAAAAAAAAAAAAGACTGCATATAAAAAAACTGCTGTTGGTTAGCATGGGATTTATATGTTACATTATTGTTGCCACAGCAGGAGATATAACATCTTTTAATTTATTATTCATGACTACTGGAAAATAGTCAATTTTTAAAATTCTGCTATGTGATGCACTTCACAATCTGTAATTTATTATAAACTTACCTTAACTTTGTTACAATTTACAAAAAAATATAATACACAAAACTGATAATTTCAACAAATATTTGTAGCAATATTTTATATATAATACATTTCTAATGTCATATTTATATGCCTGGTACAGAATTATTCATTATTTTTAAAAACATGTTTTTAAATTTACAAACAGTTATTAAGTTTCAGAGTCTTTCTAACATATATTTTATTAATTTTTTTTTGAAAATTTTTGTTCTAAACATTGTAACTTTTCATAATTTCTAGTAACATTTGACTTTGATATATTTGGTATTAGAATGTGTGCAATTGTGTTCTGGTTACTTTAGCACCTCGAGGACCTACGAATGGGTATTCCTTACAGAACAGATCTTCTAGTCTGTCAATGCTTACATTCATTTGTACTGCATATAAATTTAGATGGTGACTTGTTGTGTCACAGTTATGAATATTTAATTTGAGTCATCAAAAAGTCTATGCAATGATGGCAAACTTTCAATGTAGGTTATATCAGTTATGAAACAATAGGAGAATGGCTAAATTTCATAGAATCTAATATATAGAACAATCTCAGTAGCAACATATGATGCAAAACAAATAAAGATAGCATATCAGTGCTAGGATTACATTTTATGAAGAATCCTTGCTAAATAACTAGTGGAATCTAAGTTAACAAAATGGTTCAGCAACAGTAATTTTTCCAAGCAATTAAAATAACTTCCCAAACTATAGCTGGAGTGAATTTGAGGCTATTATAGCTTTCTATGAAAACAATGATTTCTATTTATTCACATCCATTTTCCCCAGAAAAGAACTTTATTCCTTAGCACTTACATAATCTCAAATGCCTGCTTAATGTGTCAAGAGCAATTTTGTTTAGAATATATGAACAAAAAGTGAATGTTTATCAGATATTATTTTTTTCAACCGGAATAGAAAACGTTCAATTAATTTTTAAAAATACTTTTGACATTTTGCAATATGTTTACCTTAAAATAAATATGAAAATGGAAGGAACATTTAATTTCCATCAAGTAACATGAATCGTAGATTCTTTTCTATAAGTAATTTTTTCCAAATTGTAAGCTGTACAATACGTACTTAGTATGAAGATTAAAAATGTGTTGCGAAAAATCTGTGTTCCAGAAAACTTTATATAGCAAACTGACTAAATCAGTAAAGAGCTCTTACGACCCAAAGATAGAATTTACATAAAAAATGGTGGCAGTACAGCTTGTGGGTTAATTTCAGAGAATAAATCCTTTTTTTTTTTTTTTTTTTTTTTGCAATGAAAGCATAAAATACTCATTTTATACTTGTTTATGAGAACAAATTTGCTTTTTTGTTTATGATATGAAAATAGTATAATTTCAGCATGGTTTGGCAAGATTTAGCATCATGTTCTGTCCTATTCAAAATTTATTCACACATGCTCATTTGACAGTTTGGTATGAATCAAAAATTTTTTTCCAATACACAAAAAATAAATTGAAAACTTTAACAGAACACATGTAGTCAAAGGGAAAATGAAACAAAAAAACTTATACTAGTGACAATTTTGCTAAAACTTTTCATTTTTAATATCTACAGTTTTTTTTTTTTTTTTTTTTTTGTAATCACAAAGGTTCCCCCCCTTTTTAAAGACTTAAAATTTTTTTTATTCTTTCGAACACATTAATCATCGACCACACATCAGTCCTAAATGCTCTCATTTTACATTTTAATGTTCTTTAAAAAAGTGAAAGAAATGACCAAAAACAGTTACTGAGAGCTTGTTGAATTTTTTGCATAATACTTCATTGCAAGTTTTTGTACAGCAAGCAAAGTTTACTATTATGCAGCTATCAGAATAGACACATTCTAATATTTTACATCATCTTCAACATAGTTAGTTTGGATTACTCTAATTAAAAATTTCTGAGTATTCATTGTCTCGAGTTTACAATTACTTTATCATTATTTTATAAACATAATGTACCAGATGAATGTAATATCGTAATCGAACTGTTATTAGAGACTTACTAGAGTCCCACAACCTATTATACAACTAGCGAGTTATCACTACATCTTAAATAGCATGACAGAGACTTGCAAAGATTTAAACAACCTTTTTATTAAATGAACACTAACAGAAAATGGCATGACTTGAGTTACAAATAACTACTACTTGAGGCGATGTAAATTAATCAATAACAGGTACTTCAATATAAATATTGATCAAGGTAGTCTAAGATGACACAGTCAAATAAATAAGCTAAAAGTTGGATCAACTAGCTATTACTAGAACATAACTTTAAAGCTAATGGCTGCAAAACCATGCAAAGCTAAGATTATATAGAGCTGGCAGAAGTCTAACAGAGCTAGGGAGTGCCAGAAGCTCTTTCTCTCAGATAAAAAAAAAACCTCAAAATATACTTAAAACTGATATGCTTTCTGGTGAGGCATATGAAACAAAAAAGTTAAAGTAAATATCAAGTCAGAATCATAACAACTGGTTAATTAAAATGGTAAGGACCTTATAATGTTACGATACAAAGAATTTCACAAACAACAATGAATTCTATGAATTTTCTAACAATCACTTCTTTGAATATGAATAAAAAAAAAATTAATTTTGCAAATTTAAAAAAATAAAATAAATACGAGTAGAAGTAATAAGGCATTGCTTTCTGTTCTTTATGCATTTTTCATATTATATGATATCTTTAGGATCAGCAATTAAATGCTTGATTATTGAGAAAGTAATAAACTACACACACAAAAAAAAAAACTTTATATTGTGTACATATGATATAATGAAATTACACACAATAGAAATGAAGAACAAAACAGTGCATACCTAATTGATTCAAAACAAAAAAAGGGAAGACTAAAACCTGAAAAAAAATTTAAACAAGACTATCATGCACATACTCGGTAAGAGGGGTACCAACACAGCCCTGTCGGAAGAACTAAGTCAATGACCTCTATCTGAAAGGAGAGAGGGAAAATCTGGCAACAAACAAGAAGTATGGTTGAGGTGACAAGGACAGCACGCTTGCGTGAAAGAACTTTGGTTTATTTTTCTGTATTCCTTTGGTTCTTTTTTTAATAACTGAAAGATGAAATGTATTAGTTGTGCATTCAATGTAATTGTGAACAAAAATACTTTGTGAAAAGATAATTTGTATTTCAAGAATGAAAATATAACTCAAGTTGTTACTATTAAACCTACGTGAGTGTGGCAGTTTATTTTTCGTGAGTAGAGTTGACAAATAACATTCATAAGTGGATGGAAATGAACCAAGAAAGATGAATTGGTCTAGGATAATGACAGTGGTGGCAGCGATGGGATGAATATTTGTCGACTCAGAAAAAACAATCTGCAAATGTGCAACTTATATATGTAAGCCTATGAAGGTTCCGTGTGGTGTTCCGGAACTTCTCTAGTTACAGTGTTAAGAAAGTGGCGTTTGGAAAAAGAACTGTGTGAGTGGATGTCGACGAAAAATGAAATGCGTAAAATGCTTCGAAAACGTGTGGAAGGAAATCGACAAGTGTGTACTTGAAAAGGAGCGGCGACAAGTGTGTGTTTCACAACATGCGGTGTGCTTCAAACGGTCTGCATTGCAATCAGGGCTTCAGTGTTTTTAAAAGGTATGTGTGATAATGTGAAAGAATATGTAATCCTGATTAAGAAAATTATCAGTGGTAAAGAAATATAATTATAATAAGGTGTGGAAAAAAAAAAGGAAAAAGCTCAAGTGAATTCCTTACGAATGCTGCGAAGCACATTAAGTGGAATAGTTATCTCCTATCAAGGTTTTCTCGTTTAAATGTATTAGTTATGATTTTTTATGAAAAATTTGCTGTTAATGCAATGTTGCTGTTAATACTTTAACAAGTATTTCATAACACAGGAATTATCAGTGTGATTATCATATGAGACTTGAATTACCTTGCAAGTGTACTTATCTTTTATTATATGAGTGAATGGTCATTAATGCAATTAATGCTTATGTTTTATTTATGAGATATGATTGCATTAATTCTCAATTGCTTATATATACACATACATATTGTTACGAAATGTAAAGGTGCGGTGAGATGGCTTCCCCGCAAAGCAGTTTTACGGTTGCCATAAAATGGCAAAGGAGGGCAGGGCTGCCATATTTGGCGACAAAATTGGTGACATACCATGGACGGTTGGAGAAATTTCTGGAACGAATTCTTACCGGTTTAGTCCAGAATGTTCCCGAACCGAAAGCTATATAAACCCTGCTGGTCTGCAGTCAGTGAGTGTGCCTCATAGAGAGAAGTGCGTATCTCGTCTAGCGAGTCAATCCCTGCGGAAGCAATTGCGTTGACAGCTGGCCAGCGAGTGCCGAGTGGGTCGTTGAGTGCCCCGAAAGATTCACGTAGAGCATCGTGGTTAGTGCATCGTCGAGAGAGCATGTTGAGCTCTGTAGGTGAGAAACCTAAGGTCAAAGAGAGACGAGGCGGTTGGCATGGGTCAGAAACCATAGGTGGAATAGGGAAAACAAAAGGAAAATTAAAGGTTTAACATGTTTTGTATATGGTTCAGCTTCACATTTTAAAAGGAACTGTCATCAGATTAAAGGTTCCAGGCAGTCTAAATGATATTAGATTTTAGATTTAATTAGATTTGATATTAGATTTTAGATTTAATTAGAGGTTATATTTAATTTTAGATTTTAATCAAGACTTTAATTTAAAATTGTTATGCGTTAAATTTGTGTATATGACTTGTACATACTGTAAATATCTGTTTCTTTAGTTATGTAATTTCTTTATACCTTATGTTTGTTTCATTATGTTTTGTTTGTATCGAATTAAGCTTCTGACCAAGTGTTGTACTGCCCGGGACGTGCAGTCCTTGGGAGGGGGCAGTGTTACGAAATGTAAAGGTGCGGTGAGATGGCTTCCCCGCAAAGCAGTTTTAGGGTTGCCATAAAATGGCGAAGGAGCACCGGGTTGCCATATTTGTTGAGAAATTGCCCATTTGGCCACATTTGGCAACAAAATTGGTGACATACCATGGACGGTTGGAGAAATTTCTGGAACGAATTCTTATCGGTTTAGTCCAGAATGTTCCCGAACATAAGCCAAAAGCTATATAAACCCTGCTGGTCCGCAGTCAGTGAGTGTGCTTCATCGAGAGAAGTGTGTGTCTTTCATCGAGAGTGTGTGTGTCTCGTCTAGCGAGTCAATCCCTGCGAAAGCGATCGTCTTGACAACCGGCCAGCGAGTGCCGAGTGCCCCAAAAGAGTCTCGTAGAGCATCGTGGTTAGTGCATCGTTGAGAGAGCGTGTTGAGTTCCGGAAACGACTGAACCGAGAGTCAGGAACTGTGCTCTGTTGTGTCATCGAGTGCATCGCGAGTTGTAGCGTGGAGAGTCTTGAGAGTACGTGGAGTTCTGAGAATGACCAAGCAGAGTCAGGAGCTGTACTCCGGAAAGCAGAGTCGAGTGTTTTGCAGGAAGCTTGTCTCGACCATTATTGCCTGACAGTGTGAAGGCTGTGTCGCTGATTGTTCCAGCGTGTTTATAGTAGTTCATAGACGACTGTAAAACGTGTTTCGGAGCTGTCCTGACAATACTGACTAATAAAGTGTGTTTTGATACTTCATCAAGTGTCGTCGCTATTCACTCCAAATCTACGAACCCCGTACGAACGTGAAGGAAGAAAATAACATAACAACTGTTGTCAGAAGAATAAAACGATAAAAATGCAACAATATTTTTTATTTTATTGAATACTTAGATGTTATACATATGTAACGCAATTACCATGTGTTAATAATTCAATAGAAGTTAAGGATTTAATTTGATGTAGAACTTTATGTAAGGAGATTCAGTTTTAATTTTCTGTTATTTTAATTAAGTTGAACATAAAGTCCCATAATGTCATTTTTGACCAAATCTTAGAAAGGATGATCTAGCCGCCCTTGCAGAAGAGTTTGGTGTTGAAGTGTTGTCTACATTTAGAATTTTGGACTTGAGGGAAAAAAAATTCTTGCTGGTGAAAGCTATGAGGAGCAGGTAGCAAAGGATCTTCTGAGTGTTATCATTGCAGATAGGAAAGCAAAAAAGGAGAAGGAAAGGCAAGAAAGGGAATATAAACTAAAGTTAGAGGCAGAGGAGAGGATTGCCATTGAGAACTATAAGGTAGATTGCCAGGATCGTTACTTGAATAGGAGTACTACACCTGAACAGGGGGAGAATGGGAAGGAGAAGATCAGTAGAAAAGTTAACGAGGACAATCAGGTTATTGACAGTAAAGGATCCAAGTAGAGCAGATGGCTCAGACTATTTCTTCTCCAGTCTGATGAGTATAAGGCCAAAATTTTGATTTACCTTTTGGGAGATAGAGCGGCAAATTTATTAACATTGATAAGCGAGAATAAGTATGGGAATTATGAGGAAATAAAGGAAACTGTTTTGAAAGAATTTAAACCGTCACCTCAGGTATGCCTGGAGAATTTCTGGAAAGCAAGACGAAGTTGAGAAGAGACCTTTGGCCAGTTTTCTACTAGAGTAACTCCTATGTGGGAAAATTATGTGAAATTAAGGGGGGGGGTGACAGACTTTGAAGGTCTTAATCAGTTGGTGGTAGCAGACAAAATCTACCAGACCCTTGATATGGAAACTGCAGTACACATAGGTATAAGGCAGGGAGACTCATGGTTCAAGCCAAGAGAGCTTGGAAAGAAGTGTGACATATTCTTTGCGGCTATACGGAAGTCCTACAATGTTCAAAGGGAAGATTGTGAAACTAAGATTTTAAATCAAACTGTAGGTGAGAAACCTAAGGTCAAAGAGAGACGAGGCGGTTGGCATGGGTCAGAAACCATAGGTGGAATAGGGAAAACAAAAGGAAAATTAAAGGTTTAACATGTTTTGTATATGGTTCAGCTTCACATTTTAAAAGGAACTGTCATCAGATTAAAGGTTCCAGGCAGTCTAAATGAAATAAGGAAAAGGATAAAGCCAGGGTAAACTGGGTAAAGAAAGATCAGGATAATGATATCCTAGAGGACCTAAGTTGTGGTAGCTCGTGTGGATCTTTTGAGGAAGCAAGGGAATGTAACAACTATAAGGTGTGTAAGTTGAATAGAGTTCCTATTAGTGTGAATGGAACAACAGGGAAGGCTCTCATTGATTCAGGAACAGAAATTACTGAGGTTAAGAAAGAGTTAGCCAAAAGTCTCAAACTAGAGAAAGGATTGAATATACATTTGAAGGGTAATTTTGGTCCAGCTGTTAAATGCCCTTTGGTAAACATTCCACTGAGTCTCCCTGAAGGAGAAAGTGCCAATGTCACACATTAAAAGATTTTGTGTGCAGTTGCAGAATCGCTGGCAGAGGATGTGTTGCTTCCTCCGGAAGTATTCACCAAGTTAGGAGGTACATTACATGATACAGGTGAAGTGGTGAAAACCTTATCTGAAGAAACCACAAACATCCCAGAGGTTAGGAGGAAGGAAAAGTCTGTGAAGGTAAACACAGGGAAACTAGAAAGAAACACTAGTGTGGGAAGGAATCTCGATGAGAAAGGAAAGGTAGAATCAAATGAAAGCCAAGAACCCCAGTCAGGAAGACTATGTACAGTGGATGTATTTAGAAGAGAGCAGGAGACTTGTGACTCTCTGGTAGGAGCATGGGAGAATGCTCAGAAAGAAAAGGGGAAATACAGAGGATAACTTTCTCTTTCATAAGGACAAAATTCTTGGGGAAAGCATGGAGCAATTAGTTGTACCTAAGAGTCCAAGGGAGGAAATCTTGCAGTTAGTACATTGCTTGGTATTTAGCGGCCACATGGAGATAAAGGAGACTGTGGACAGAATTAGATACTTTTTCTATTGGAAAGGTCTGAGGTTAGACTTTTTGAAATTTTGGAAGGCATGTAAAGAGTGCCAGTTGACTAGACCAATTAAAACTGTTGATAGGATACCAACCACCCCAGTAACAAGGCCAGATCTGCCTTTCCAAATTGTAAACATTGACGTGATAGGTCTGAATGATCCTCCCAATTCTAAGGGTCATAAGTATATATTATGCTTAGCTGATCAGCATTCCAGGTGAGCAGAAGCAATACCTCTAACTAACCTCTCTGCCAAGAAGTGTGAATGTGTCTTGTGAAGTGTTATTACATATTTTTTCATAAACGGGTATTCCAAATCTGACAATGGAACAAATTTTAAAGCAGACTTGACTCAAGTATTTGAGAGACAAATAGGGGCCAGTCCTAAGTTTTCGACTCCGGGGTATCCTCAATTTAATGGATTAGATGAACAGTTTAATGGTACTTTAAAAAGAATGTTGCATCATGTCATCAGGGAAGAAGGTAGAGTGTGGCATTTGCAAATTTCTTATGTGATGTGGGCCTATACAGAAGTACCCAACTCAACAACAGGGGTGGCTCCATTTCAACTCATGCTTGGCAAGACACCTCAGGGACCTCTGTTGATATTAAAATCATCATCGACAGGGAAACATGAAAATTTACAATTAGATGAAACTCCTGTTTATACATATTTAGAAAATCACATCAGAGCAGGCAAAGTTCACAGCTGAAATTCAACAAGAGAAGACAACACACTATCGTAATTTAAGGTCTACCATAAAAACATTTAAGGTGGGAGATGAGGTGATAGTGCTGATTCCCGATTCTAATAACTTTGCTTTGTGTATGGTTGTAATCATTTATTGTTTGTTCTGTTTTGTTTTATTTAATACTGTACAAGGTTTGTATTGTGTAAAAGTAGTGTACAGAAAATTTGCTTGGTTACTGATTAATGAAAAGAAAGAACAAATTTCATTCTTGGCAGGGGAGTATCATGCACATACGCGGTAAGGAGAAGCTACTGACACAGCCCTGCTAGAAGAACAGTTAAGTTGATGACCTCTATCTGAAAGGAGAGAGGGAAAACCTGGCAATAAAGAAGAAGTGTGATTGAGGTGAGAAGTACGACACGCTCGTGTGAAAGAACTTATTGAAAGAACTTGGTTTATTTTTCTGTATTCCTTTGGTTTTTTTTTTTTTTTTTTTTTAATAACTGAAAGGTGAAATGTATTAGTTGTGCATTCGATATAATTGTGAAAATACTTTGTGAAAAGATAATTTGTATTTCAAGAATGAAAATATAGCTCATGTTGTTACTGTTAAACCTGAGTGAGTGTGGCAGTTTATTTTTCGTGAGTAGAGTTGACAAATAACATTCATAAGTGGATGGAAATGAACCGACAAAGATGAACTGGTTCAGTATCATGACAAAAACTTGATAAATTATAGATAAAATGTACAAAAATCACTTCCATATCATTAAAGAAGTCTGTGATTAAATACTGACAATAAACTGGCTTCATAAATCCAATGATCCAAAGGGCCTATGCAATATGCCAGGATAATAGAAGAATTTCTACACAGTTTTGAGTATTTAATTACAGTCATCTTATACAACTTCACTTTCCCTAGATTCCCACTGTATTAGGAAAAGATAAAAATGATTAATTCATTCTTGAAAACAATAATTTTGCCCAAATGATCTGCAACAAATATTTTGACAATGAATATACCAATATGTTCATGTAACTTTCTCGAATTCTGTTTGCAATACTGTTTTCATGGTCTTTTCACCTCATAATTATTTCACATCCAACAAAGAGACAAAATTCACAAAAGCCACAAACAAGAGACATTCCCTCACACATCATATCTACCAACTTTTTGAACATGCTTCTTCATCATAAAATGCTAGATAAAATCAAATAAGCACCAGACAAACAGAAGTCATTCGAATGTAGCACATTTAATTCTTGTGAACTTTGAAAACTATATATATATATATATATATATATATATATATATATATATTTTCTTCTGCAACACTACTGGCCAAGAATTTTCACGTTTCTCTTGAAGATTCATCTTTTCACATTATTTTGTTTTGCAGTAACTTACAAACATATCAGTTTGCATAGAACAGGGTTGCCACTCAAACAGGAGACTTTTCCAGGTTTTCCAGGTGTGTTTTAAGAAAATTCCAGTCTATCCACATAACACACGTTGGCTATGCTAAGAGGTAAATTAATTATGGTATTACTTGAAAACACACAAATTTGCCAATTACGTATGACTTACAATATATGTATAATAAAATAAAGAGTATGTCTGTGTGTGTGTGCGTCTTTCGTTCGTGCTGTGCGTAAGCTAATAGAAGCACGGCTACGAAATTTGGTACATAGGTACACCTAGACAAGAGCCAGTGCACCTCGAAGCGATTTTTTTGAAATTCGAATTCGAATTTTTTTTATTTTATGTTTTGTGACGAAATTGCATCATTTTGAGACATAATGGGCTATAGGAAAGCGAGATTTTATTCTATACACTCCATTTTCACATCGTCATGAAACGTAGGCACTTAGCTATTTTATGAACTTAAAATAAATTTCGTGTTTCAATATATCGATTAAATATGAATTTATTTAACAAAGGGAGCTTAACACCTTTTCAATGGAATGTTTTCTAAAAAAGTTTATTTTAAAAAATGTACAGTTTATTTTTCTTTGTTTTTTGGACACCTTAAACTTTCATCCTTGCAACTGCTTTTGCAAAAAGAATTTTGGAAAAATGATAATATTTTGTATTTTTAAAATTTTTTTTAAATGAAGCTTCCGAGTACACTTCTCACATCTCACATCTTTAAAAATGTGATTTTGGCAACAATTTTCCTTTCTTATTGTTGTTGATAGATTTTTGATGAAATCGTATCATTTTGAATACTTTCATTCTTTTAGAAATATGGGTTTGGCAACAATTTTTCATCGTGTTTCTTATGTCACTGTTTTTAAGATTGGCATATGTCATTGTCATTTTTTTATATATATTATACATTTTTATTGATTTTTTATTAAGTTGTTCTGTAGAGTAAAATTCTGCTCAGAATTTTATGCTTTTTTAGTTGCTTTCATGTTATTTTTTGCTTATTTCACTGTTTGTAAGATATTGAAAAGTTTTGCATGATTTTTTTTTTCTTCAACGGAAAGTTGGTTAATTTTTTTATTAGGAAAATTAATATTTGTATTAAGGGATATAGCTTATTTCATTGTATTTTTTTTCTCGTGGAAAATATAAGATAAAATATCATTAATTATACTTTCCTTTTCAGAATTTTTTGTTTTTTTGTATTCTTTTATGTTTTTATTGCTAATTTCACTGTTTTTAATATATATAAAAGTTTTGAGTGATTTTTTTAAGAAACAAAGTTCTTAATCTCCTTTATACCATTTGAGTTCTTACGAGTTTGCAAAGGGAAAGTTGGTTAATTTATTTATTAGGATAATTAATATTTGTATTAAGGGATATTGCTATTATTATTTATTGTAATTTTATTATAGGTAATAACTTTTTTTCTGAAGTTGTTCTGCAGAGTAAAATTCTACGCAGTTTTTAAGTTTAACATTTGGTGTTCCCTTCAGCCATTTTTCCGGTACATTTAAAAGCCAGACGAAGGCTGGCTGCGAAGCTGCTAGTACTATATATATAATTCCCAAAGCATTACTATTATAACTATAATAGAAGTTGATTTCTCCACTGAAGATTGAGATTAGAATCTGCCCAATCTGGATTAACCTTTTAACTGTCATGCCCGAGATTATCTCGGGCACATATCTCGGCATCATTATAGCACTGGTGTTCGAAAATGTCACGCCCGAGTATTTCTCGGGGTAATTTTTTTCTTTTGAGTGCATCGTATTGTCATACCTGAATATATATCGGGAGATGTTTATTTCGGCTACATTTGGTTTTTCCAATAAAAAAATTTGACAATTTGTGTACCCAAATCATCAAAATAACTTGACAGTTAAAGGGTTAAAAAAGTCTTTTTTTTGCAGATATTTTGCAGCTAAACAAAAGAAATAAATCTATTTAATGATATTTTTAAATAAATTTAGGTATTTTATAATTATTTAGCAGCATACATAAGCAAAAAATATGTGCATTAAATTTCATGATGGTATGGCATCATACTGCTAGAATTAATTTCAGGATTACGCCACAGAAAAATTTCTGAAATTTGAAAGTATTATTTAATTATAATAAATAAATTTAGAGGGAAGAAGCAACATTAAATGATATGAATAACATAAAAATAAAGTTAATTACTTAAATATTGAATTAGAATAATCAACGATATTTTAGCGAATATAGTTATATTAAATTGGTTAGCCTAGACGACTGATTACTATTTTTTTATTTTACTACAAAATAACAAATAGGGCATTTATTAAAAAGGAAAAAAAAAAAAAAGATTTAAAACATTTTGGGGTGAAATTCTAGTATATGGTAAGGCCTTGGCACGATTTTGAAAATTGTCACCAACACCAAAATGACCCGTTTTACTGCTCAGCATAATGTTACCAAATCCCGGGGGTACCGTACATGGAGGTTAGAACAGAATACATGGAGGTTATTCTAACCAAAGAACGTCTATGTAAAGAAGGAAAGGTTCCATAGACGTAATGCTATTACACCGCTAGAAAGCGGAGGAAAAATTCACCAAGGGACTTGGCGACGAAACCTGGCTGCCAGAATTTCCCTCTCCGCCATGTGTACAGGAAATTGAGAAACTGTTGTTAAGAAGAAATGTTCCTTGACAAAAGGTTTCTTTTTTTGATTTTTCGCAATAATTTAGACACAGATTTTCGTATGGTTTTTTTTTTTCCCTCCCTCAAAATAACTAATCCATTAATGAATTTACTTGCGAGAAAAAAATATTTTCTTTTCTTTTAAAGTTTAACGAAATTTTGGATGATATTCATTTTACGAACTCTTAATAAAGTGACCTTCGAACTCCGACACAGGCTTCGAGGACAGATATTTCGCACGCAGCTGTTTCCCTCTATGTTGGAACGGAGACACTCCTTTTGCAGAGAAGTTTTTCCTTCTTAAGAATATATATTCTTTGATTCTAACATCCATGGTACCTAGGATTAAACCATATACTAGGATTAAACCGATTTTGTTTTATACAAGAATAAGTATTTTGTTTAGTTCAACGTGCACTGCACATGCACATGCGATTCTCTAGTTTACTGGAAAGCAAAGCTGCTGGAAACTTGCTTTGCCTTTCTAAAAGACAATCTAATTGGAGCTGCGAAAATTGGCTCTATGCCAGTGTCTTTCTAAAAGACAATCTAATTGGAGCTGTGAATATTGGCTCTATGCCAGGTGCCCAAATTACGCTCACGGGATACACAATTCGCCAAGAATGTGATCGCTTCCAACATCGGCGCAAAACTCGCTTTTTTTGGGGGGATCACCATATGAAATTCCCTGACTTTTCCAGATTTTGACTAAAATATTTAAATTCCCTGACTTTTCCCTGAATTTTTTGGTCAATTTTCGAATTCCCTGACTTTTCCAGTTTTCCAGGTAGCGTGGCAACCCTGATAGAAGGAAAGGAGGGAACCTATTACATTTTTATACAAAAAATGTCAACATGTAAGGTTTTTAATGAGAAACTAAAATTCTTCAGATCAATATTAATTGCCAATTTTAGTAATAAAATTTAATAACTTTGTCAGAAAACTACATGATTTCAGAGATTTTTAATTACATACAGTATAAATTTAAATAAAAGCAAATAATGCACATAAAAATCAATTACTTCATTTTAAATTTTATTACTCTACATGAACTAGGATTAAATATACTTACTGTACACAGAAAAAAGGACTGCAGCTGAAGCTAGAGTTGCATGGCCACAAAGAGTCACCTCGCATGTAGGCGTGTACCACTGAAGTGCAAAATGCTTTGCTGAGGAAACAAATTTTTTTTAGTGCAGTTAAAGTTCCAAGAAAAAAATTTCAAGCAATTGTATAATTTCAAGAAATTGCTAGTTTAGTAATCATAATGGTGTTAGAGATTTAATAGATTAAAATAACTGACCTAATTACAAATGATCATAACTTGCTCATTTACATGAATATAGGGTACATAATCTTATAAAATAAAGGAGGAGGTTTAGCATTTTACTAGTTGCAATTACATTCCCAAGGTAACACAGGTTAGTGAACTCCAGATGTACTAAAGGCAAAAAGAAGATGGTAACTACACTGAAAAAGGAATTTTATAACCTGGAGTCTGAAAAGTGACATTCTGTTGTTGTAACACAGAGAATTTTTGTAACCACTAAAAATATACTCTTCCCAAGTATTACAAGCATAAGAAGATGACATTATCAGTTGAAATAAGATGTTTCCATGGAGGGAAGATTTCTGACCCAAGTGTTTCAGAAGAAAACAGAGTTTGGTTTGTACAGTAAATTTTTCAAAGATTTTAGACTTGAGCCTCCAATGATGGTAAATTCCAATTTTTGCAAAAAGTTTAGTCTGAATATAAAATAAATAAGCATATTTTTATCAGTGTAGTAAATGAAATCAATTAAAACATCCATCTGATTATAAATACATTATATGAATGTAAAATTCCAGTAAGCATACTTATGCTTTAGTATGCATGCATTATGAGGAAATTTGTTTTATATAATAGTGTGCATCATGGATGCCTATTTCTGTTACTGTGTTTAAAGTTATAATTCAAGCTTATATGTTAATAATAATAAAAAAAATATTAAAGAAAAAACATGAAAAGTATTTATGTGTTTTGTACAAGACAGAACAAAGGAAGCAACTGTTATACAATCCATTCGAGCAAAATGACTCTAACATCCCGAAAGTTAACTTACTGCATTAACTAGAAACTATACACAACAAAAAAAGCATTTTGGTATATTTTTAAACAGAAACCTAAAAATGTAACCTTGCAGATTATACACTCTAAATATATAGGTTTTAGTAATGACAAGTATCTTTCATCAAGTATGGCATAAAATGCAGTCTATATGACTGAAGAGAATAATGAGAACATTTGTGAAGTATAGAAAAAAAAAATTAAAATAGTAAATGAATGTGAACCTATGTAAATAAACAAGTTAGTGTGATTTATAACTAGTTCAATCATCTTAGCTTGTCCTGAATACAGCAGCTTAAAAAATGAGAAATACTCCTTATTTCCCTGAATTCCTTATTTTGTGCAGGTGCAGCCAGAGTGACATCAGCATGCGTCGATCGACGCATCCGCCAACAAGCAGTGGCGGTCCCGCAAGTAACTTGTACCGCGATTCTGCAGCATGCGCAAGACACCCTGGATGTTCCCGTATCGACCAGAACCATTTCGTGTCAATTGGTTGAACGTGGCCTGTATTACGGCGTCCGTTAAGAAGACTGCCATTGACCCCACAGCATAGACGCCAACGTTTAGAATGATGCCGGACTGGAGCGATGTGGATGACAGAATGTCGAAACGTCGTGTTCTCAGATGAGTCACACTTCTGTTTATGCGGTAACAGTCGCCGCATATGTGTGTGGCGTCGACATGGAGACAGATCTAATCCGGCAGTAACTGTGGAACGCCCCACCGTGCGACAATGTGGCATAATGGTTTGGGGCACTATTGCCTATGATTCCAGGTCACCTCTAGTTCGTATTCAAGGCACTATGACAGCCCAACGATACTTAGATAATGTACTGCGGCCAGTGGCAATCCCCTACCTTCAGGGGCTGCCTAATGCAATTTTTCAGCAGGATAACGCCTGACCACACAGTGCTCGCATCTGCCAACATGCTCTGCAAGGTATACAGCTGCTTCCCTGGCCACCGTACTCTCCTGACCTATCACCAATCGAACATGGGTGGGATGTGTGATTGGACGCCGTTTGCAGGCTCTGCCCCTGCTTCGTTCAGAAGACGAACTGTGGCAAATGGTTGAAAGGGAATGGAGAGCCATCCCTCAGGACACCATCCGCACTCTTATTGACTCTATGCCTAGACGTGTTTCTTCGTGCAATCCTGTCCGTGGTGGTTCTACATCCTACTGAGCCGATACCGTTTTCGCTCTGTATTCTGACTATCATTTTGAAATAAAGATCATTTATTGCTGCTTGCTGTCTCTGTCTTTGTTCCAAATTTCATCACTTTCTGACCACTCCTTCTTGGTGTTGCATTTTCAATGTCGAGCAGCGTAACTCAAGGAAATGCAAATAAATATTCAGCAATTCCTCCTTAATACACGAAATAAATCATAAAGCTTCATAGATCATTCTCAGGATAAACCCTAACTCGCAGTTCAGCTAACCGCTAAATCTCATAACTGATTCATAACTGTTTTACTACTGAACTCCCAAGCTTTCTCATCCATATTTATACTCTGCAGCAGGGCTCTGGAAACTTCAGGAAGAATCAGTCGTAGTGCTTCAGAAATGTATTTTTGTGAATATTCCAGAAAGTTGCCAACTTGGTGACAGCCCCTTGGATATAAAATTTCCTTATCTTGAGTGAGCTATTTTTACAATTCCAAAATTGTTGCATACAGAATTAAAAGATCTATAATTCTATGCAATAAATAAACATTTAATACAAGTCTTATGGCCACAAATTACATTAAAACAAAATAAACCATAAAACTACCATTATAATAACAATAAATAAGCATAACAATAAAAAATATTACAATAAAACAAAAAATCAAAAATACAATGAAAGTATTAAAATATTTATAAAAAGGCTGAAAACATCTTTAACCCATACTTAACTAAAAATCAATAATGTTCTAATTTTCAGAAATATTTTCGAAATACTTTTAAGAGTCAAAGTTGAATTTACCAACTATTTGAAAACAAAATATCACAGCAAAATAGTATGTGTTCTGCACTGGTTTTTGGCATGATGTTGTTTGTATAGCAACCCTTTTGACGTTAAAAGTTTATTTTGCTAGAGTGGTTGGTTGGTTTGACGGGCATTTTGAAATGGCTTATGTTGCAATGAAGGATGTGGTGGCAAAATTTCAGTCGCATGCTTTGGATTGCGTGCAAGGCAAATTTAGTATAAAAAAAGTTACGATGTTAACAAGTCTTTTGTTCACATGTGAGTTTATGCTGATTTTATTCACTAGTGTATGCTGGACATTGTATGCTCTGTGTCTCAGCGTCTCAGCATTTTTGGCGTAAATTGCGCATTAAAAACATGGTTTTTGCATCTGCAAAAACAGCAGACATTTTAGGCTTAAAGTTCGAAATGTAGATAAAAAATTTAGATAGTAATATGGCGCCATGGAGTTTCTCGACAAAAATGCTTGGCAAAAAATTTGTCGCCAACCGAGCGCATATATAAGAGTAGTTCCGGCTCTACTCTTATATGAGCCCTAATTTCACCAAATGTTGCAATATGTGTTCTGTGCTGGTTTTTGGCATGATTGTGTGTTGTATGGCAGCCCTGCTGATGTTGAAAAATCTTTTCCTGGAGTGGTTTAATTGCTCGTTGGTTCGTGTCGTGCGTGTTTTGAAATGGCCTATGTTGCAATGATAGATGTGGTGGGAAGATTTCAGTTGCGTATTTTACATCGTGTGGAAAGTAAATTTAGTGTTAAAAGGTATGATCTTGGAGTTGTTAATGAGTCTTTTCTTCACGTGTATGTTTATGAGGATTGAAGTGTATTTTTGGAATTTCTGTGTGACTTTTAAAACGGAGTCCAAAATACGGGGCTGCTATGATAACTCGTACGAAGAAGGGCGTTTCTGATAGCTCTTGTGTGGATTTGCAGCACTGTTATTCAGAGACATTGTGTGACTGGCGAAATTTTATTTAGGAATGTATTATGGTAAGTGCATTTTATTTTACTGTTTTTATTTTGTAGAATGTTATGTTCATTGTTTTTTTACTATGAATTATTGTTGTTTTTTGAATTGTTTGTAATTTAGTTTAGTTTATTTGGTTGATCTGTGCGCAATGCCTAGATTGTGCAATTCGTAGATGTTTTTTAAAGTTTTAACAGGATGCTGTGTAGATGGTATTCTTTGAAATTTATTGTTGTTATGTTAATTTATTAAAGCGCGGTGTGCGTAGTTCGTAGATTCGTTTGTCGCCTACATTGTGCAATTCAAAGATGTTAAAATATTACTGTGTACATGGATTCTTGTCAAATATTTTTGGTTAGAAACTCTTCGTTTTTGCTATCTAAATTGTTTGTTTTTGTTTCGGATTTTTATCTTAAATTGTGTGTTCAACACGTGGTTTTTGTATGTGAGAAAACCACATTTTTGGAGTTGGAAACGTAGACAAAAAATTTAGATAGTAATATGGCAGCGTGGAGTTTCTTGCTAAAAATGTTTGGCGAGAAATTTGGCGACCTGAGGGTGCATATAAGAGTAGTTCCTAGTAATGTTATATTATTAAATACAGTATACCTTTATTGCCCTTTAAAATTAATTTTGAATTTTATAAGAAAACCTAAAAGGGTAAAAATATATTGCGGATGCTCCTTGGCGATACACGGACACCGAGTTTGTGCAATTCTTTTGACTTGTTATTTTGGCTTTGTATAGTGGTGATTTGTATAGCGCTGCTACATTAATCCAAAATAAGAAGTCAAAGAACTGCACAAACTTGGTATCCATGTACACATTGACCTATTTTCACATTAAAAAACAGAGAATTGCACAAACAAGGTACTGCGCATTTACTTGACTTTGTCCATGTACACATACTCTATATTCACTTAAAAAGACAAAGGAGCAGCCAACAAAAAAATATATAATCTCAATAAACTACATATTAAATCAAGAATGAAATAATATAAGAAAGGAAATTCATCTTAGCACTACACAAAGGAAATATCCACTTACCTTATTTACAAATTTCCTTGCCTTCAGTCAAACAAAATCTCTTAACAGCATCCAAAAACTTCCTAAAATTATCTGAACTAGAATCTGTATACTGGAGTCGCCATATAAATCCACAAAAATAAGAATAAAAAAATATTCTCCATAATGCCGGTATCCTTCGACGTTCGACCATATACATTTCCTTCCTATAAACAGGATACCTATAATGGCTACTAATTAAACCTTCATTTACACATCAGTCAATTAATGATTTTTTTATTCCGAATCGTACAGAAACTTTGAATTAATCTTACCACACCACAAAATAACAATGTACGTCTTATCCAAAACCCGAAACACACAAACAAGCCTTTCCAAATCTTTTCCCATCATTCAAATTCACCAAAATCACGCAACCAATTATATCATAATAGGGTTTCCATAACATTCAACTACTCAGGTTACCATATGTAAGCACAATTATAAATTATTTATTATTATTAGACAGAATATATACTGAGAAATGGCAACAGCTAATTTCTGGATTTTTTATATTTATTCAGATGATGTACACTTGAAAATGTATATTGGTATAACACAGTAAAAACATCTCTTATATTATGTGGGTTTAAGAATACATTAAAGAATACATTACATGTATGATTTATCTTTTAATAAATGTTTGTTTGTCTTTTAAAAACGTCTTATGAATGAGTAATTTAAATGCAAAAGGAAGTTAACAGAAATCAGAAGTGGGATAATTCTGAAACCTAAGCCTAAAGCTACAATGATTTGCTACACGTGAATAAGATGTAAAGAATTTGAATTTCAAGGTATGTGCATTGATTGATATAATATATTTATTATAAAATTTAATTTTCTCATTTTTTTGATTATTTTGGAAAAAGAGTCTAATTTTTTTTTCATTTATTAAAATTTTGAAATACATTCAGAATGTCAAACAAACTTATAAAATACCAAGAACTGTGTTCTATTAAGTTATCTAATTGGACATTAATAATAATAGTATATATATATATATATATGCATTTTAATAAGTACGGAAATGTCTATTTTCGGTAAAGCAAAAATATACGATTTAACAATATTAGCTGAAGAACTGGGAGAAGATGTAAATGAGAGTCATAAAATTAGTGATTAGAAAAAGATAATTTTGGCTAGCAAAGAGCATGATGAAGAATGCACCAAAGAATGGTTGACCATTACAATAAATGAAAGAAAAGAAAAAGAAGAAACTAAAGAATGAAAACGTCAAGATGAAGAACGTAGGCGAAAAGAAGAAACTGAAGAATGAAAAGGTCAAGATGAAGAAGCGAAAAGCAGAATATGAGGAATGAAAACGAAAGCATGAAATGAAATTTGAACTTCAAAAATTATGTATTGAAGCAGAAAATAGATCTACAAATTATGGAACCAATTAAAATGCTAGTGGTACGCACATGAATCCAAAGTTACAGCTTCATCGTTTGATGCAAAAATTTAAACCTGATGAAAATGATATAAGTTTATATTTTATTATGTTTGACCATTTGGCCAAACAAGTTGAAATACCAGAAAATACTTGGGTTACTCATTTGCTTGGCTTGTTTCTGTATGATATTGCTCAGTTAATCCCCAGCGAAATGGATGAGACTGCAAACAACGATAGAGAAGTTAAAAAGCTTTTATTAAAACAGTACAAGATGACATCAAAAATATTTCACAAAGTAAGAGTTTAGAAAACACATGGAAGAATTTTGCATATGAGTTAAGAAGTTTTTTTTAATGACTGGATAAATGGAATTAAAGTAGTGATCTTATGGATGATGAGTGATCTTATGGATCAGATAATACGTAAAATGTCTCAAGTAAAAGATAATTTCATTGATGTCTAATCTGATTTGACCAACTGTTGAAAAAAACTAGATGTTAGTTGAAAAAAACTAGATGATTATGATACTTTGAAGTCAACTTTCAACAATAAACAACCGTGTAAAGAAGGGTCTTATGACAAACAAAACTCCTTTAAAGATGGTCCAGTTGCTTCAATCAACGAAAAGAAAAAACTCTAAGGTATCACACATAATGAAAAAGGTGAACCAAAATGCCTCAGTTGTAATAATTTTGGACACATTTCAAAGGGCTGTCCACTGCCAAAACTAGTAGTAATATGCCAAAAATGTAATAAAACAGGTTATAAAGCTAAAAATTGTGCTACTAAAGCTGAAAATAATTATTCAGATGATAAAAATTATTCTGTTGAGGAAGATGGCGAAAATTCAAAAGAGGGCAATTCATATTTGAAGAAAGCAAAACTCAATAATTCTGAAGAAATACAGGCTTTAATTGATACGGGGAATTCTTGTTGCCTCTAAAGGACTTCAGTTGCCCAGAAACTTAAACCTGAACCTGCTGTGAATGAATTGTATGGTTTTGGAAATGAAAAGGTATCCTTAATGACCTATATAGGAATGCCGATATTGAAGTTGATAATGTAAAAGGCCAAGGCGTAAATATTTACCTTGTTCCTGATAATGCATAGCCAGTTCCTCTAATTATCAGACGCACATGGCTTGATCTCTCTCACATTGCTTATAGAATAGGAAAAAGATTTCACTTCAGATATTGGGAAGATGAACTATTTAGTAACCTCCAGATTGATGAAAAGAGAAATTGAGTCTAGCTTAAAGCTCCTGAGGTATATGAATTAGAGAAAAATACGATCAGTCTTATCAGTTCTCAGACAAATTTTGTAGATAATGGATTAATTATGAGAGAAAATCCTTCCGAAGATGTTGGCCATTTATTAGAAATTAAAAATGGCAAAACTTGTATACCAATGATTAAGGTTGGCAAAAGAAGAATTAAGCTCCAAAAAGATCAATGCGGTGGGAGAGCAGAAGAAGTTGAATTATGTTTAAATACTGAAATTTCTGAATTGAGCTCAATCTAAGCAAAAAGGAAAAATATTAACAACACAAAAGTTCCTATAAATTTAAGCGAAGTTAAAAATTGGCTCAGACCTCAACGTTGATCACCAGCAAGAGTTACTGCATTTTCTGAATGAATACAGAGACTGCTTCACACTAAATATTTCAGAACTAGGGTGCACAGATCTCATAAAAATGGACATTAAGGAAATCGATGATTCAAAGCCTGTACGTATGAAGCCTTATAGAACAAATACCTCTGAAAGAGATGCGATCAAAGAATTTGTTCAAGAATGGATAGAAATTGGAGCAAACGCAATGCCCATATGCTAGTCCTGTCATATTAGTAAAGAAAAAGACCGGTGAATACAGATTAGTAGTACGCACATGAATCCAAAGTTAGAGCTTCATCGTTTGAGCTCTAACACATGGAAGATATCTCAATAGTCAAACCATAAAGGATAGATTTCCCCTGCCTAAAATAGATGATTTATTAGAACATTGCATGAGTGTATTCTGTTTACAATGCTAGATTTAGCACATGGATATTTACAGATTCCATTAACTGAAAGTGCAAAATTGAAAACTGCTTTCGTAACACCGGAGGAAAGTGGACAATTTAAAAGAATAATTTTTGGCTTGACTAACACTCCTGCGGAATTTCAACAATTGATGTAGCATGCATTATCCTCATCATGTAATAAAGAAGTATTGTGCTATCTTGATGATATACTTGTTCCAGCAAGGACGTGGGAAGAAATGATTCAGAAATTAATTAAAGTATTCGAAACACTACGTGCAGCTAAGCCTGAAGTTACCGAAATGCGAATTTGCCAAACAAGAAATAGAATATTTAGGTTTTATCATCAATAAAAACGAAATAAAGCTAGGATCAAGAAAAGTTGAAGTAATATCAAAATTCCCAGAACCTAAAAGCATTCATGAAGTTCGATGATTTCTACTGATGCATGCTCAGAAGGTACTAGGGTATGGCATGTTACTTCAACTCGGAATAAACGACAAATGGCAACTTATCTACTGCGTAAGAAGACAACAAAAGCTGAAAAGAATTATCATTCAAGTAAACTTGAGCTAATGGCAATTGTCTGGGCTGTAGACAAACTTCAACAATTCTTACTCAGTACTGAATTTACGGTAGTTACCGAATTCCATGCATTGGTTTACATGAATGCAAAGAAATCTAGCAATCCCCAAATTGCTCACTGGAGTATCCTTATTCAAGAGTAGAATTTTGAAATACGCCACAAACCAGGGGTTAAAATGTCTCATATCGATGCAATCAGTAGAACGCCTATTATTGATTCATCAGTCAAAATGCATTCTTCAATAGAAAATAATTTAGAAGTTTGTTTGACCATAAATTTAGATGAACAAATTCTTATGACACAGCATACAGATAAAAAGCTAAGAATTAATAACGATCTTGAAAAAGACCAAAGTGAAAGAACCTAAGAATAAAATCAAAATGTGGAGAATTATATTTTGAAAAGGAATAGACTGTTTCGTATTGTGGAGGATGGAGAAAAGAAGTTAATATATGTGTAAGGATTATGTTAATTTTATTAACAGTTAAATTTTAAGTTAAAGTTCCTTTCCTGTCAAATTCTTAACTTCAACTTACTACTTCCGGCCAGAACATAGTTCTGGAATCATTCTCAATAACTTAATGAGGAGGAGCGGTATTTAAACCACGAAGTTACTTCAGAACTTACGAACTGAGACAGAGAGAGAATCAGAGTTTCTGAACTACGCGCATCTGCCTTTTTGGCCGCTCTCTCTCTCAAAGCTGTTTTTACGCTCGGCCGTACTCAGGCCCTTGCTAAGCTTCGTAGTAAAATAAGTTAAGGGGCCAACTCTAATTGAACCTTGATAGTTTTGGCTATACTTATTTAGTTAATCTTAGCTTTACTTTAATTCTTAGTCTTTTAAGTTCAAGTCCAAAGTGCGGACTTTACTTGTACACTCCCAGGCGGAGTTTGTTAAATCTTATCGAAATAATAAAGGGTTAGTTAACCTTCTCTCTTGTTGTTTCTTGTCATTGAACTCTAGCGATTATTCGCTTATCAGTTCTTAGGTTCCTCACTTCCAACATTAACTTAGAATTCCAAAGTGAGGTACCTTATATATGTTGTACCTAAAAGCATGAGAAAAAGCATAGTTGTGAAGTTTCATGACCTAATGGAACATTTTGCTCTTGACAGGACTGTCTAAAAAATAAAAAAAAACTGTACTGGTTTCCTACTACGAAGAGATATGTTCGTCGACATATATCAATGTGTTTCGAATGCCTCATCAACAAAGTTCCAAGTGGAAAAAGACAGGGTCTTTTACATCCTATTCCTCCAAGCCACAGACCTTTTGTAACAATACACACTGATCATCTTGGACCTTTCATTACAAGTTCTAAAAGAAACAAGGAATTGTTAATCGTCAATGATAATACGACCAGATTTGTTCGATTGCATGGTGTTAAAAACACATATTCTAAAAACGTACTGAAATCACTGCTGAGTTTCATAGAAGAACTTAGATTACCAGATCGTATAATATCAGATCGAGGTTCTTGTTTCACTTCAAATCAATTTCAAAACTTGGGCAAGAAAAAGGGATTTCTTCATACATTAAATTCAACCTCCCACCTACAAGGAAATTGTATGGTTGAAAAATCGAACAGAACAATTTTTTCAGCGATATCAACATCAATGAAAAGTAAAGATCAAAGGGATTGGAACAAAAGAATTAAAGAAGTTATAAGTATGATTTATCTTTTAATAAATGTTTGCTTGTCTTTTAAAAACATCTTATGAAGGATTAATTTAAATACAAAAGGAAGCTGACACAAAAATGAAACAACTTGGCAATAAACCAAGGGGCAGCCTTAAATCTACTCTAGACCATCTAAAAGATACATTAAATATTTCTAACTTCCCTTTAGATGTCACTTTTTAATAACTCTGGAAAGATATGCACTGTTACATTTTGACTCGCCGATTTCTTGCTGCTACAGTTTTTATGTATATTAATTTTGCTTTGTAAAGCATACCAAGAAATACAGTTTCTCAGACTTTTCATAAATATAACATGAATAATATAATTGCATATATGCCATATAATAATATAATTCTAAATAAAGCAATATTAGATGAAAATTACATAAATGATGCATGAAAAGAAAGTAAATTGTTTTCACCTAATTAACTAAAAAAAGGAACTTACCATTTTCAAAAGTATCCTCTTCTTCAATTATTGAGACAAAGGCTGTTTCTGATAAATTCATTTCTAAGGCAATACTTTGTTTCATTTTACTTGAAATAGACTAGGACAAGAAAGGGGGACAATACTTAAACTTTCTGTTAATGTAAGCATTCACATATCCCATAATCATTCTATGAATCAAACATCATTATTTATGTCACTTAAAAAATAAATACATTGAGATATCACATATAATGAATATCAAGTTGTAAATGAATTGGCCATTAAACAAGGCAAGGTTTTACAGCTATGCAGCAAGTGCATGACAGATAGTGGTAGCAATCATTACGAGTAAACAGACATGCTTCAGAATAATGGCTGAACACATATGGCAGTGTTAACTATACAGCAAATTAAAAATTTGGGATATGAAAGCCTCATCCTCCACATATTTCCCCAACATATTACCATTTTTTTAGAACTTGTTATTATTTTTTACCTCAGAAATGCTCTGAGAACAACACATCAATTTATCGAGCAGTGGGAGATTTCACCACTTCCAGAAAAAAGTTGCATAAATGACCTATATTAGAAACCTAGTACTATTCAGCAAGATGCCACGTAGATAATACAGTTGAATCTCGGATTATGAACAATTTGGTTCATGAATTTGGCCTTGGATGCTGAATGGTATCTCCAGGTGTGAACATAAAAGTCGACAATGTATTATTTTTAAAGATATTTTAAGGTAATCTATGTCATATAATTAACACTCAGAGCCTTCTGGAAACATCAGTTTAATATTTTTCATTTTTAACTCTCAATAAACAATTAGGAAGTAACTCTCAGATAGGAAGTTACCAGGGCTGTGGAGTCGGTAGGGAAAATAACCGACTCCTGAAGTTTTAATGATTCCGACTCTGACCTCCTCATATATATGGATACACATGGGTTACAGCTCATGGGTACAGCACATGGGTACCCATGAGTACATGCACACACTCATACACATGGGTTACAGCTTATTTTTTTAATATAAAAGAAGTAATAGATGTTACAGAAAAAAAAAAATTGATGGCACAGCAAATTATTTATATTAGTTAGCATTTATTACGAAATGGAAAAACTGGCATTAGTTATTTCTAAGAAAAGTATGGCTTTGGCAAGATTTTCTTTGTTGAAGGGCCATAGATCTGATTTGATAAACTTCAGAGCTGAAAAGAGTCTTTCCACATAAACTTGAGTAGGAAGAAGAGCTACTACTGTTAGGGCTACTTTTTTTAACTTTTGATGATAGATTTTTATAAACATAAGTTCACTTAAGTTCTAAAAGAGGTGTCTTGCAAGCGCAATCATATTTCTCTATTTCTTCTAAGGCCATGTAGAAATCTTATTTGTATTTTTTCAGTATTACATCTAAAGGCTCTTGGTTCTTTATTTTCATTTGCTTTGCCTTAGCCTTTTCAATATTATCCAAAAATATTTTTCAAAATCTAATTCATCACTGGAAGAGGATGATAGAGACTCAATTGCAGTGTCTGCAGTTTGACTGTCCTGATTCGAATTCTCCAACTGTTCTGAGAATAATTTCATTCTTAATGAAAGTTCATAGATGACTTTCTTTGCCTTTTTAATTTGTTCGTCATCCAAGAAAATTCGGTGTTTCGGATCTCCATATATTGAACCCAGCAAGATCTCATTGTCTAGCAAATTATTTTCTCTTTTCTTCATTAAAGAAATATTCCTTCTGCAATAAACCCTCCATTTCAGAAAGAGCAAACATCCCATTCTTCCATTCCTGCCTCTTGTCCATTCTTCAGATTGCAGCTATTTTGTGGTTATATATGGTATAGAAAGAAGAGTTTTCAATTCTGCAAGACCATTCCACAGTCTTTCTAATAGTGAAACATTATGGTTATCTACATCTCCTAAAAAAAGTTCTTAATTCTAAAAATCTCTTTATCATCAAATATGTACTTCCTTATCGCGTTGCTTGATCAATAATTGCTTCTTTTCCTGCTCGCTTCCTAAGAATGGCATCAATTTTAGGAGTTCTTGTTGCTATTGCTGCTTACCTAAATTTACCAGTGAGATTTGTAACTAAAGGACTCAGTTTAATCACTAATGGCAAATATCACATCCATCTTCCTCCCTTATATTTATTTATTAATATGGCAATAAAATAGAAAATAACTATCTATTAATGTATACAGTCCATAAATAAAAATAACTCAGCTTGTCATATAATTTTTTATATATTAAACTTGTCTTTATAATTTTTTTCAATAATTTCATTCCGAATTCAAACTGTCCAACAAATACTAAAGTCGACCTGATTTTTCCGACTCCTTTTACCCCAAAATCTGCCCGACTCCGACTCCACAGCCCTGGAAGTTACATTGCTTATTTTGTGCTGTACACCGTAAAATGGCTGTATGTGATTAATGTAAAGTTTGTATATGATTTGGAATGAAAGGGAAAACGAGCATTAACTGACAGGTGTGTAAATCAAGGTTTACTTAGTAGTCATTATATATGTTCTCTTTGTATGAGGAAATGCGTATGGTCGAACATAAAGATCGTTCCGATGGATTCGTCGCAAGAAAGGTTCCTGCAGAAATGCCACTAATAGTCTGGCACCGCGGAGGATATTTTTTTACACTTATTTTTGTGAATTTATGTGGTGTTACCAGTATACAAATTCTAGTTCAGATAATTTTAGGAAGTTTTTGGATGCTGCCACGGAATTTTGTTTGACTGAAATTTGTAAATAAGGTAAGTGGATATTTCCTTTGTGTAGTTCATAAGATGAATTCCTTTTTTTATGTTATTTTATTGTTTGATTTAAAATGTAGTTTATTGAGATTATATATATTTTTATTAGCTGCTTCTTTGACTTTTTAAGTGAATATAAAGTGATGTGTACATGGACAAAGTCAAGGGAGTGTGTAGTGCATGATTCGTGCAGTTCTCTGATGGTTTTTTGAGTGAAAATAGGTATATGTATACATGGATACCAAGTTTGTGCAATTATTTGACTTTATGTAGCCGTGATTTTTGCGACAAAAACTGGCACTACACAAAGCCAAAATAACAAGTCAAAGAACTACACAAACTCGATGTCCACATACCACAAAAAATCACCAATTAGTACCCAGTTCGTAACAATATATATACATGGATATGTGTGACTGTGCAAGGTAAAAAAACATGAAAGCAAACTAGTAATTTTAATTTGCAATAGCCCCTTTATTCTTCATTTTAATTTGGGTTCTTCCCCTTTCCATCATTTAATGTAGCTGATTTGGAATTTTAACTCAAAATTTCCAGAACTGAAACCTTTCTCTTAATAAGCTTCCATATTGGATAATTTACACGCTTGCTTTCTTCACCTCAGCAATAGATTATCTTCTTACCACAAAACTATAAAAAATGTAAATGTTTTGAAACAGGTATGAAACAGGCAAGTGAATTGTGGCCACAAATGTTAACTGAAGTAAAAATAAATATTTAATCTGTACTGGCTACCAGTTGCTGCTAATTATGGATAGACATCTTTGGAATTGATATTTCTACTTATTATATATTACTATTATACACATATATTAAAAATATTGTGTTGCATAGATATTGAATGAATTGCTAATTGGTAAAAGTTTATAATTGGGTGCACCTTGTTTTTTGGGCGATTCTTTTTTGACGGCAAGATTGGCACCAGGAAGGCAAAATTTTAAGATGGCTGCTACAAAAAAACAAAACAAAAAGTCAAAGAATTGCATAAATTCGGTGTCCATGTACATGTCAATCTATTTTTCACTTTAAAAAACATTAGAGAATTGCAAAAACTAGGCATTGAGCTCTGCCTTATTTTTCTCCATGTACACATTGATCTAGTTTCACTTAAAAAAAAAAAAAAAAAAAACAGGAAGCTAAAACAGTTAAAAATATTATGGTAACCAGAAAAGGGGTTTCATTGCCAAAATGTGTCTCCAATCGAAGGGGCACCCACTTCTATACAAGTGCCTGCTAATTTATTGTTCAGTATAGTCAATTTTGTTTTTGTGGATGTTTACAACATTTGGCTGCAAATCACATTTTCTTAACCCCCTGACATATAAATAAAATATGTGTTTGAAGAATACCATTCAATTTGGACACTCACGTGCAAACTTAGATCGTTTAGTTTTCAAATTTACATGCTACATAACAACAATAATATACTGCACGACGTCTGCCGAAGACAGCTCTTAACGTCTCGGAGATGTCAAAGTCAAATTTCTTCTCAATAAACAAAGAAAGGTAAAAATAAAGCCTCCTAAAGAGAGTTACCTAATGTTTTTATGAATCGGAATTTTCCATCCAAACAATTACATCTTCGTCATCATCTTCTACTTAATGACACTGTCTCTTCCTTTCACCGGCACAGTAAAATTAAATTAAAGTTATGTCTATTTTATCTCTTTAATAAGTTTTTATCTTTCTTGCTTTAATGACTTCCATTGGTTTTGGTATATTAGGCACAAAGTACTGCTGCAAAGGTTAAAAAAACAATCATTTAAAGTTCAGGAATGAATTATTTAAATTTTAATTAATTCTCACGGGAAAAACTATTTTGGTTAGCAAGCAATTTTGGTTGATACATGGCCTTCAGGAACATATTAAATTTGTGCACCGAGGCTTGATTCGATTTGTCATTTCTGCTGCCCAATAGCCCTTACATGTTCTATGAGCATCATGACAACAGAAATTCATAGAAACAGAATTGTCTTATATTACTTTGTTCAATTTCAAATTGTTTAACATTATTATGTATATACGTAATAAAAAAATTAAATTGCTGATTATTAGAAAAGTATGTCACACCATCATCACTTCAAATTGTATTTAAAAAACTAAAAATTTATTTGTTACAATGTAAGAATATTTAAAGTGCCAAAGAGCTGTGAATTTCCTATGCCCAGTATAAACTGTGAAAATGCATAAGCAATAAAAAGGCCACACTCAGTCCTATAAATCAGGGAAACTTTATGAATATTGACATTAATTTTTTTAAATAAGTTTAACAAAAGCAGTCAAAGATTGCTTTCAATTTTCTGTTTCAAAAGAGCACACTAAGGTTATCTGTCTGGTGTGCTTTACTCTAATCTAGAAAGTACCCTACAAAGGTATCTGGCCTAATGGAAAGAATGCCTCCATAGAGTACTCTTTCAGGGAAACTACTTTCAAATCACATTACACATTTGGAAAAGCATGCAAATATGCATGCAGCCAGCCTGTTGGCCAGGATTTGAATGTTAGTCAAATTACCAATGTTCAGTGGATATTTGGGGGGGGATATAATTATGACCTTACATAATAATTATGTTCTTTTCAAATGAAGAGATGATTCACTTATTCTGGTACTGAAAAAAATGGTGCTGCTTTGGTTTGGATTTTCGGCGATTTATGTTGGCGCAATTGTTGGAGAGATATTTACAATTGTCAGCCATCTTAAAAAACGCTGTTTTTATGTATTTTAATCATAGTTAAGTATTCGAAACTGTTGAAAATGCCGTTTTTAAGATGGCAGGCAAATGTAATTAAATATATTTACTATGAGTATAAAATACTAAAGTAAGACTATTATTACTTTTATATAGCAAAGATATAAAATAAAAGCACCGCTATAAAAACATGTCGCCAACATTTAATTGGATTAAAATATTACTTAAATTAAATATTAAATTAAAAACATCATATCAACATTTAAAAGAATTAAAATATTACTTGAATTCAAATCCTTTAAAATAAGTTTTATAGGATATAATTACAGTCAAAAGTCATTAATCCGGACTCGTCGGGACTTCGGCGATTCCGGATTATAGATCATAAGTTTAAATCTGGTAAGATGGCATGCAGAAATTATAAAATTAAAAATACGAAACCATAATTTATGAAATAAAGAACAATTATGATCTAAAGGGTATCAAAATTTACAAAAAAAAAAAAAGCTTAATATTTATTTGTTTACTTTATTAAACATTTCTGTCAATGTAAGTTGTTTAGGTTGCTTCGTTTTTTTATGTGATAATACTTTCTCTTTAATTCTATAAACAGATATAATTTCTTGTTCAGTAACAAAGTTCCACTGTTCAAGTCCTATAATTGCTGTGTCGAGAATACCGACTAATTTGTCAATCGAAATTTTTTCGTTTTCAATAACCTCTGTGTCACTTTCTTCGCTATCAGAAGCGAATTATAATGACGAGGAATTTGATTTAAATCATATCAAAGGAGTACATCGAGATGAGATACTACATTTAGTAAGGAATTATAAGCAAAATAAAATAAAAACATCTGCCCTGAAGATAAGGATAGTGCTGACAGATCAACTTCCAATTCATTGCACGCCGTGGCGTTCCTCCCCGCCCCAGAGCAGCGTGAAATTGATAAACAGATTTCGGAATGGTTAGATAAACAAAGTATATGCCTTTATCGATTTTTTTGCAGCTATTCACTTTTTGTTTAATGGACTTCGAAACATACTTTCGCTTTGTAGATCCTTTACATATCAGTAAATATATATCGGAAATTCTATTTGACATAATCGAAAGTTTAAGCTTACTTTTATAAAATTGCTCTTACAGTCTGCAAAAAATAATAAGCCGGATCCAATTCGAAGATTAAGAAAAAACGCAATCTGCAACATTAACTGAATTAGATAATTTTAGCTTAGCTGATACTGTCTGTTATACATTAAATGCGCATTCGTAAACGTACTTTGCGCATGCGCATGCGCACACGCATATTCGCAGCCGTAAAGGTCTTACGCGCATGCGTCTAGATTATTCCGGATTATGGGTGTCCGAATTAACGACTTTTGACTGTATTTAATATTAAAACATGTGGTAATAAATATCTCGGCAATTTTTGAAAACAGTGTATTAATTTTTAAATAAAAATTGAAGTATACAATTTTAAAGTAAAAGAAAAATATGTACTTACATTTCTTTGAGTATTTAACGTGTCGTATAAATTCTTGATAAGTACCACACAAAAAATCGAAATCATAATTTAGATATCAATGAAAAAAATTTGAAAAATGTAATCTAAGAAATTGTAAGAGATGAATAATAAAATTTTAAAATGGCCCGGTAATGCACAAATATTCAGTAACCAATCAGGAAGCTGATTACAGATCGTTAATCCACAAATATTCTGCAACTAATCAGGGAGCTGATTATATTACAAATAGAATTAAAATTATTTAAATAATCATACGTAATAAAATCATTTAAAAAAATGCAAAATTAAATTATATTTTAATATTTAACAGCCATAAATAATGTTGGTACAACTCTAATATACGCCCTAATTTCACCAAATGTGGTGATATGTGTTCTGCGCTGGTTTTTGGCACGATTGCGTGTTCTATGGCAACCCTGTTGACGTTGAAAAATCTTTCGCTGGAACTCGTTGGTTCGCCTCTGTGTCTGAGAAGATGGGAGGGAAAGATAAAATGGTAGTTGTTGAATTGAAGTTTGGCAAAAGGAAATATGATTGTGGCTATCCTGTACATTGTGGTTATCCTGTTGAGGGGTAGTGGGTATTTGGAACTGTGGAAAGAGGGTCTGGAAGATTATTTTTAATGGCAGTGCATGATAGAAGTAGGGATTTGTGATTTTATTTATTTGTGAACCATAGTATAAATTTTTTGGATAGTGTGTCTGGCTGTCATGTAAATACGATGGTGATTACGTGGCGGCATGTTAAAGGTGGTATGAAATTTATATTTCTGCTATTAGAAAACGCATTAATTCATGGTAAGTGCATTTTATTTTATCCTTGTTCTTATTTTGTAGAATGTTATGTTCATTGGTTCTTTAGTATGCATTTCTGTCGTTATTGTTGTTTTTTTAAATTGTTTGAAATTTATTTTAGTTTATTTTGTTGTTTAGTGTCTAGACTGTACAATTCGTAGATGTTTTTTAAAGTTGAAACAGAACGCTGTGTACATGTTATTATTTGAAATTTATTGTTGTTATGTTATTTTATTAAAGCGAGGAGTGCATAGATCGTAGATTCCTTCCTTGCCTAAATTGTGCAATTCGTAGAATTTTTTTAAAGTTTAAACAGGATGCTGTGTACATGGTATTCTTTGAAATTTATTGTTGTTATGTTAATTTATTAAAGGGAGGTCTGCGTAGTTTGTAGATTCGTTCATTGCCTACATTGTGCAATTCGTAGATGTTTTTTTAAGTTAAAACATGTCGCTGTGTACATGGATTCTTGTCAAATATTTTTGGTTAGAAACTTTACGTTTTTGCTATCTAAATTTTTTGTTTTTGTTTCGGATTTTTAGCCAAATTGTGTGTTCAAAACATAGTTTTTGCATGTGTGAAAACCGTGATTTTGGAGACATTTTAGGCTAAAAGTTCAAAATGTAGACAAAAAATTTAGATAGTAATATGGAAGCGTGAAGTTTCTCGCCAAAAATATTTGGCGACTTGAGGGCGCATATCAGAGTAGTTCCATAATGTTTAAAACATTAGATTAAATTTATAGATATTAATACCAATTACGGCTCATCTTTAGAATATGTTAACTGGTAGTTTGGCGACATTTTGTAGGTGATAAAGGTTACTACCTGGGACTTTGGTAATAATGTGAACAGTACTCAGTTCCGATTACGCATTATTTTGTGTGAGGGAAATGAGAGATCATGGGATATGTCATGTGATATTAATGGACGAATTACGGTTCTTTAATCGGAAAAGGGGGGAAATCAGGAAAAAATCTGGAAATTTTGTATTTGGCTTTATTCTGTGTTGTGTGAAACAGTGTTCGTTAATTTTTAGATCCCATGGCCCTAACTAAAGTGAATTCAAAATGGGTATTTAGTGGGATTGAAAGGGGTAGTAATAAGTGTTTCTTTAAGGTTGTGCGAGATAGAAGTAAAGATGTTTTATTAAGTTATTTATTTTACCTGGTACCTTGCTGTGAACTATAAGTATGATTTTAAAGATCCTGAAACAGAAATAAGAAAAGTTTATCAGACACGTAATCAAGATTCTGAAGAAGAATAGGTAAGTTAGTATTTTTAATTATTTGAGGATATTATTTTTATGCATTGTTCTAAATGTAAGGTGGAAGTAAAGTAATTTGCGTAAACGTGCATGGAAATAATTTAAATATTTGACACTAAGTATTTGTAACCATTTGTAATGTTTGCAGTATGAATTAATTAGTGACGTTTGTAATATAATAGATAATGTAGAGGTAAAAGTTTTTGGATATTTTATTTATTTTATACGGGGAAATGTTCATATTTGGAAAGGGTATATACTTTTTCGCGATCAGGTAATTTCATATATGTTCTTTTTACCGGGTTTAAAGATTCAGAAAATTGTTATGGATTTTCGTGAAATTTTTCTAATTTATGAGAAAAAAGCAGTGTACATGGATATAGTGAAGAGTGTGCGCAATGCCATTTTTGTGCAATTCTGAGATGTTTTTTTAAGTAAAAATAAGTCGACGTGTACATGGTTTAGTGATATTTTAATTAAATGATAGTTATTTTGCGAATTTTATGTTTGTAGGAATTTGGTATACGTTTTAGTTGAAGTAAACGTGCATGGAAATAATTTAAATATTTGACACTAAGTATTTGTAATGCTTGCGGTATGAATTCGTTGGTGACGTGTATAATATAATAGATGATTTAGAGGTAAAAGTTTTTGGATATTTTATTTATTTTATATGTGGAAATGTTCATATTTGGAAAGGGTATATACTTTTTCACGATCAGGTAATTTCATATATGTTCTTTTTACCGGGTTTAAAGATTCAGAAAATTGTCATGTATTTTCGTGAAATTTTTCTAATTTATGAGAAAAAAGCAGTGTACATGGATATAGTGAAGAGTGTGCGCAATGCCATTTTTGTGTAATTCTGGGATGTTTTTTTAAGTAAAAATAAGTCGGCGTGTACATGGTTTATGTGTATGTGTTATTTTGAAAAATGCGTAAGGAGTATGGTATTGTGCACTTTTTCCCAATTTTGCAGGGAATATTTGTTATGATTAAGCAGTTTTGTTAGATAAAATTTCTAGCATAAGTGTAATTCGGCTAGTAGATTGTTGGAAGAAGTGTTCAGTAGATAAAAAGAAAAGAAACATGTCTTTACTTCGTGAAGACAAAATGGCGACGGGAAAAAAAAAATAGAGGGTTGCTGGTGGAGAGTTGGTCGCCAAATTTTCGCCAAAAAAACGCCAAGTTACCATAATGTAAAGATCAACCCCAATTACTTTTAAAGTAACGTGACATTATTCTTTACATCATCCACAACATAAAATTACATAAAATATCATACACAATAAAATTTTTATTTCAAATAAAAATGCAAAATTAAATTGATTTTTAATATTTAGAAGCCATAAATAATATTTAACGGTAGAGTAGACTTTAAGGGGTACTACTTTGGTAGACGGTTGCACGGATTTTGGTGAATTTTTTTTTCGGTGAGCGATACGACTTATGGTAAACTCATTGCTGGACAAGTTATTTATGGTAACCGATACTTTGTTGTCATTTTATTTTAAAAATAATGCCTTTTACTATGCATAAATTTTGTGTTTTAAATATTATTTATGACTTCTAAATAATAAAAATGAATTTAATTTTGCATTTTTTTTAAATAAAAATTTTATTGTTTATGAAAATTTTATTGTTTTATTGTTATGTTGTGAATGATGTAAAGAATTACATCACATTATTTAAAAGTAATTGCTTTAATGTCTATAAATTTAATCTAATGTTTTAAACATTATTTATGGCTGTTAAATATTAAAATACAATTTAATCTTGCATTTTTTAAATATGATTTTATTATGAATGATTATTTAAATAATTTTAATTCTATGTGTGATGTAATCAGCTCCCTAAATGGTTACTGAATATTTGTGCATTACCGCGGCATTTTAAAATTTTATTATTCCTGTCTTCAAATTCCTCAGATTTCAAATGGAACAGATATGTCTGTTTCGAAGATGAGTGCTGTTATTGGTAACTACCCAAGAATTATTGGTATAGGAATAAAAAAATTGCCCTTTGAGACCTTATTTTGGCCAACCTGGCTTTCCTAATCAAAGATTTATTTATTGCTACAAAGGTCAGAGAAAATTTATTTTCAATTTTTGGAGGAAACCTCGCTAATTGCTTCTTCAATGAAGTGCGAGAGATGTGGATAACAGATGAAGATCGTTTTTTTCCCCCTAGTACTTATTAATATACGACAGGTAAAATAATTTTAAAAAATATAAGTACATATTTTTTTTTACTTTATAATTGTACACTTCAATTTTTATTAAAAAATTAACACACTGTTTTAAAAAATTCCTGAGATATTTATTGCCACATATGTTTTAATGTTAAATAATTATATCCTATAAAACTTATTTTAAAGGATTTGAATTTAAGTAATTGAAAAATTTTAATTCTTTTAAACATTGGTATGATGCTTTTAATTTAATTTTCAATTTAAGCATTATTTTATTCCAATTAAATGTTGGCACAATGTTTTTATAGCGGTGTTTTTATTCTATTATATGATAGTAATAATTTAACCTTACTTTAGCATTTTATACTCTTAGTAAATGTATTTATTTACATTTGCCAGCCATCTTAAAAAACAATGTTTTCAACAAAAAATTAATCCATTTTTTTAAGGATATTTATTTTTTTAAAGTTTTGAATACTTTACTATGCGTGAAATACATAAAACCAGAATTTTTTTTCAAGATGGCTGATGACTGTAAAAAACCGCGCCAACAATTGTGCCAATGTAAATCGCCAAAAATCCGTGCAACCATCTACCAGAGTAGCACCCTTTAAGGTACCCCTTGTATTATGGCAAAGTTGCTGTTTGATTTATCGCCAAGTTGTTTCATTTATGGTAGCCTGAGTAGTTGAACGTTATGGAAAACCTATTGTGACGTAATCAGGTGCATGATTCTGGGAAATTTTGTATCATGGGATGTTTTGTAAGCGTTTTTATGGTTTAATAATTTTGTGCATCTCCAAGTCAGATAATGGTGGTTCAGTGGGTTTACTAATTTTAACACTTTTACATTTTAAACAATATTTTAATTACTATATACAGAGCGTATTCTTAGGCCGCCGCCTTCAACATGAACAAACTTTATTCTCTTACAACTAAGCGAGCAACAGCGCCCTCTAGCCTTTTTCTTAAAATTACACAACACTCCCCACCTGAACTCGGTGGAGAGTTCATCTTTCAATAATACATTCTAGAATATTCAATTAATATTTCGACAATAAATCCTGGAGAAATGGTTAAATATAACACATGCATACATAATTATAAGCACATAAAATTTTACAAAACATTAAATGATACCTATCAGCAAGGTCAGGAGAATCAAAGCTAAAAATACAAAATACAAACATTAGTTAAGTTCCATATTATATAACAATTGTATAGGCCTTTTTAAGGTACCAGTAGGTGTTTTAATCATGCAAGATCTTATTTTACCATCTCTGCCTGGCATTAATTCCAAAATTTTACCTATTGTCCAAAGATTTCTGGGATGTTTGTCGTCATGAATCAAGACAATATCGTTGATTTTAAACTGAGATGCGTTAGAGTGTGGAGGACAAATATTGGCAGATCTCAGATTAAAAAGATACTCTGATCTCCAACGCTTCCAAAAATGATTTAAAATATCTTGATGGTATTTATATCGTTTAATAATTGAATTTCTTGACCCAATCAAATTATTTGATGTTATTTTATTAGCAGGCAGAGATAGCAATCGTCTACCAACCAGAAAATGAGAGGGTGTTAGTGGAGAAGGTTCATTGGGATCTGTAAACACGTAGGTAATTGGTCTACAATTAATCATTGCCTGGATTTCAAGCTCTTTCACAGTAAGGGATGCTCGACCAATAATTTTGCATAAGCTGGATTTTATGGTTCGTACCATACGCTCCCAAAACCCTCCCCACCATGGACCCCTCTCAGTAATAAATTTCCAATTTATGCCTCTAGCAGAAAATAATTCTTTCACAGATGAGTCACTCAAAGTTTTAAAAATATGTTTTAGTTCTTTATCAGCTCTTTTAAAAGTCTTGGCATTATCGGAGTACACGGTGGTACACAGTCCTCGGCGAGCTAAAAATCTTCGGAAAGCTAGCAAAAAACTTTCAGTGCTGAGATCAGTTACTATCTCTATATGTAAGGCACGAGTGACCGCACATGTTAACAACAGCATGTAAACTTTACCTTGCCTGTCTTTCCTAAAAAATGGACCGGCGAAGTCCAATCCGGTCACAGCAAATGAAGGCGACTCTTGAATTCTGTCTGGAGGAAGTGAAGCGATATCCTGTACCCCAGGACGAGCACTATATCGTTTGCATATCACACATTTTCTGATGATAGTCTTAACACGCTGTCTTCCCTTAATGATCCAATATTTGTCTCTGATCTGAGTTAGTGTCGAATTAACTCCAGCATGGAATACCCTTTCATGCGAGTCCGTGATGATCAACTCGGTAAACTTGCATTTTGAGGGTAATAGAATAGGATGTTTTAAATTCTCGTGACAGTCTGCAAATTGAATGCGACCTTTCAACCGAAGAATTCCCTCCTCATCAAGCCTTAGATTAAGGGAGTAGATGGAAGAATCGAGAATTGATTTTTTATTTGATAACTTAATTATTTCCGCTTGATACGATTCTCGTTGCGTAATTTTTACCCAATAATGTTCAGCTGCATTAATCTCAAAAGCACTTAAAGGTCCATTCTCTGTAGACCTTTTCCGAAGCCTCCCAATAAATCTAAATACATAGGCAGTAATTCGAAGTAATTTTCCTAAAGAACTGAATTTTTCTATATGCAAAATTGGGGATTCATTGTTAATTACAGGTACAGTCAAAATAATACCTTTTCTTAACTCCAACGATTCTGAATTTGGTTGTAATTTCTTTTGTTTCGGAAAACTTTCAGTAGGAAAACGTAACCAGTGTGGCCCATGCCACCACAGATCATTCTTAACTAGTGACTGAGCACTAATTCCTCGAGTTAGTAAATCGGAAGGATTTTGTTTCCCTTCGCAATGGTTCCACAATTTTTTGTTGCATATACTCTGTATTTCTGTAACACGATTGGCGATAAATGATTTCCAATTATTTGGCGAACCTTTAATCCAAGTAATGGCGATTTCGGAATCACTCCAAAAATAAACATCCTCAATTAAATCACCAAACAATTTTTTCAAATATTTATACATTCGAGCAGCCATGAGTGCTCCCATTAACTCTAAACGAGGAAGCGTGATTGCTCTTAAAGGTGCAACTCTGCATTTCAACATGATAAAGGAAGTTTTAATTTTAGAATCACTCGTACAATATCTGAAATATGAGATGGCCCCATATGCTTTAGGACTAGCGTCCGAAAATAGGTGAAGGCTTATATTCATTGGATCGTCATCAAAGAAATTTCTCTGTATCGATATTTCAGTTAAATCATTAAGTTCCTCCCGCCAAATGTTGAATTTGTCCTTAATCTCTGCAGGAAGGACCTCATCCCAGTCAGAACCGGAACACCAGATTTCTTGCATAATAATTTTTGCCCGAATAACAAAGGGTGCAATAAATCCAAATGGATCGTATATTTGGGCGATGCTTTGAAAAAGTTTCCTTTTTGTAGCAAAATCGTTTCCATAAGAAAAGTCAATTAAATTTTTTAAATTTAACTTTATATCGTCTTCAATAGAATTCCAAATCATGCCTAAGAAATTCGATTCACTAGTTAATTTGTTGTCTGATTCCTTAATCCCATCTGAGACCCATAAATCGTTTAATGCTTTAGAATTAGTTCTTAATTTTCTGAAATTCATCCCAGCATCCTTAAATATATTAACCGCATCTACAGATAACCGATATGCATCTTCAACCGTTCCTGCTCCAAAATATAAGTCGTCGACATAGACAGAAGAATTTAACATTTGGAAACTGTCCTGCATTTTATCTTTATATTTTCGAATGTGATATTTTATAGTGGCGGCCAAAATGAAAGGAGATATAGTCAAGCCGAAAGCTACGCGACACATTTGCATAATCTTAAAGGAGTCATTATTTTCATTAAACCAAAGAAATTTTAGAAATTTTCTATCACCTTCAGCAATTCCTATCATCGAAAAGGCTTTTTCAACGTCTCCACAAAACGCTATCTTAAACTTACGAAAATTTAACATAATGTCTAGTATATTTGGATTTAGATTAGGTCCCGATTCAAGGCAGTCATTTAACGAATTCGTGTCCTCTGTCCTTGAGCTAGCATCGTACACAATTCTTACCTTAGTAGTTTCACTAGGTCGTATCACTGCTCGGTGGGGCATAAAATATCCCAAATTTGTATCATTATTTGGACATTCCTCCACAATTCCTTCTAATATCTGGTTCTCAATTATATTTTTATATTCCTGAAAAATCTCCGGAGTTTTACTTAGTTTATTGCGAAGGTTTGCGAATCGTTTCTTAGCTACCTCAAAATTATTTCCTAAATTATTCGGACTGTATTTCCAGATTAAATTTGCCTCATATCTTCCGTTTTTAAACTGCAAATTTCTTTCAAACTGGTCTACTATTTCGCAGTCAATATCGGAATAATCATCAGAATCATTATTTCCCATATGTTCTAATTCCCAAAAACCTTTTAAATCTTTCAACACAACAGTGTTTGTCATTACCGCTAAATTTTCAGAACAATTTTTGTTTGTTTTATTTTTCTCGATTCCTGCGGCAACCCAACCAAACACAGAACTGACTGCGTACAACCCTTCAGATATTTTAATTCTTTCAGAATAAACTACATTCCAGAATTCATCCCCTCCAATTAATATCTCAACATCTATGTTATTTTTTCTTGAGCAATCGGCGATCTGCAACCCCATATGCTCCATGAAGTCTGCAATTTGTTTACTAGGTACACTGATGGACGCTGAGGAAATAACACCCGAGATCAAACATTCAATTTTTATTTTATTATTTTGTTTCCAATTCTGAATTTCGATTTCAACGACCGGATAGGAATGATTCATTGCCTTCGTCGCACCAAATGAATAAACAGAAAGTCTTTCATAACGGATTGGAGTAAGTTTTAAATGGTCGGCCAATTTTTTCGTTATAAAGGATCTGTGACTGCCTTGATCAAGAATTAATCTAGTTAATTTTGATTTATACTTAGAACAAGCATAAACTGTACAGGTTTGTAATAATATTTCCCTGGCATTACAGTCATTATTATTATCACCTTGAGGAACAGAAGCAATCAATTTTAAGTTTTGAACTTTATTTCTTTCCTCAGAATTTCAGAGATTCAGTTTCATTTTTGGAATAACCTTGTTCCAACTTTTTGTTTACAAGGGATTTATTAGTACAAATCGATTCATTGTGATACATACCGCCACATTTATTACATTTAGTTTTATTTCTGCACCTTTCTGATCTATGGAATTTTTTAAAACAAGAAAAGCAGCGGTTTTCGGATCTTAGTTTCTTTAATTTATCAGAAACATTCACTTCGCATTTAAATGACTTGTGCAAATTATCACAAAAGATGCATTTTCGGTTAACTGCAGTATGAAATGCAGCCGTGGGTGTATTTTTTACATATTTTCTAGTTTCATATTTTGATTGATCGACTCGCGGAGGCACAGGATTTTTCCTTTCGCTTAATACTAGATTTGAAACTTCCCTGCATTCTATTTCCGTTTTAATAAATTGTGTTAATTCCGAAACTTCAACTTTATCTTTTGATCCTCTTTGCCGATTAAATTCCAAAACTAAATCGTCCGGAATTAATTTTAATAATATTGGAATTAATAAATGTCCATATGAACCAGAAGTTACTTCTAAAGTTTCCAAATTACGAATCGAAACTTCTAATTCGTCATATAATTTACGTAAAGCCTTTACGTTAGCAGAATTTTTAACAGCTTCTAAATTGAGAATTTTATTCATGAATGAATTAATGATCAGGTCTTTTCGACCATATCTGTCCTTTAGTAATGCTACACAACTATCATAATTACTTTCTGTTAACTCAAAGCCTGACACAACATTCGAAGCTTGTCCCGTTAAGAACGTTTTTATGTATCGAATTTTCGAAACTATTCCAAAATTCATTCCATTGTTTGGGGTCTCCCCAAAATTTATCGATCATTAATTTTGGTAATTTCAGCGTATTACTCCCACTAGAACTGGAACTTACATGCAAAATTAAATTACCACTAGACTGGTTTAAATCAGAACTTTGGGGATTCCTCGCTGGAGGTACTGCGGTAATCGCACCTAGAAACTGCTTAATTTGACTACAAGCAATTATACATTTGTCATTGTATTCTTCGCTTATACTACAATCTTCTTCAATTAAGTTAACATCAATTAACTCTTGTATTTCATCATCAAGCGTTCTCAAATTATTTTTCTTTTCGGTTAATAATTCAAACAATTCCCGTAATTCTTTAATCGAATTTTCCTCCCCTTCAATTTTTAATTTATCTTCAATCACTTTAATTAACCTAGTAACAGACGATCTCAATGTGGAACGTTTACGTTTCAATCTATCTAACTTCTCTTCCATTTTATTTAATTTAAATACACCCACGACAGCAATAATAAACACTTACTAATGTACTACAAATAATCACTAAATAATTAATTTAAGATTTCCCTACCTTTATTTGGAATTCCATTGTCACTTGAATATGAAATATCCATTGAAATCGAAACACTTGGATCGAACACCTAAAATCTTCACAAAGCCTTAATTCCTTACGCCGATGCACCATCTAATAATTTTGTGCATCTCCAAGTCAGATAATGGTGGTTCAGTGGGTTTACTAATTTTAACACTTTTACATTTTAAACAATATTTTAATTACTATATACAGAGCGTATTCTTAGGCCGCCGCCTTCAACATGAACAAACTTTATTCTCTTACAACTAAGCGAGCAACAGCGCCCTCTAGCCTTTTTCTTAAAATTACACAACATATGGTGTGTGTTGGTTTGATTCTTTAGATGGTAGAATGGCCGAATGTAGTGAGATTAATTTGAAGTTTCTGTACGATTTAGAGCGAAAGGGGAAAAGAGCTTTAATTGACTGGTGTGTAAATGAAGATTTACTTAGTAGCCATTATAAGTGTCCTGTATGTAGGAAGGATATGTGTTTAGTCGAACGTAAAAACCGTTTAGATGGATTTGAATGGGTTTATAGGAAGAAAGGTTCAGATGGTCACTATGTGAAGTGTTCGATCAGAAAGAGTACCTGGTTTGAAAAAAGTCATTTGAGTATGATTGATATTTTGATTTTTACGTGGCTTTCGGGGTACGAAGTGAACTCGAAAATCATGGTAAGTGAATATTTGCTTTTGGTAGTGCTTAAATGTATAACATGTTTTTCCTTTCTTTATGTTATTTTATTGTTTTGTTTAAAATGTATTTTATTGAGATTATGCATTTTTTGCTTGCCTATATTGAAGAATTTGGTGTTCCTTTGACTTTTTAAGTGAAAATACATCAATGTGTACATGGACAAAGTAAAGGGAGTGCGCAATGCAAGTTTGTGCAATTCGAGGATTTTTTTTCAAGTGAAAATAGGTCGACGTGTAAATGGATAAAGTCAAAGGAGTGCGCAATGCCATTTTTGTGCAATACGGGGATTTTTTTCTAAGTGAAAATAGGTCGACGTGTACATGGATAAAGTCAAAGGAGTGCGCAATGCCATTTTTGTGCAATTCGGGGATTCTTTTTAAGTAAAAATAAGTCAATGTGTACATGAATACAGAGTTTGTGCCATTGTTTGTCTTGTTATTTAGGCTTTGTGTAGCAGAGATTTTTGCGCCAAAAATCGCCGCTTCGCAAGCCAAAATAACGAGTCAAAGAATTGCACAAAATTGGTATCCATGTACCGCCAAAAATCATCAAGTTTCGCCAAGGGGTACTCTAAAATATACTTTTACCTAAATAACTTGTCTAGTAATGGGTTTACCATAAATCGTATCGCTAGCAAAAAAAAAAAAAAAAAAAAAAAAACGCCAAAATCCGTGCAAGTGTCTACCAAAGTAGCACCAAAAAAATCGACAACATAATATTCATAATTTAGTGTCCTTAGGTTGTAGAGTAGTTTAATGTTGCAGCATTCTGCAAGTTTTTTATTTTTGGATTCGAAAACATTTGGTTATAGATTTAAGGGTGCCCCATGGATTATTGCTAAGTAGTTGTTTCATTTATGATAACCCGAGTAGTTGAGTTCTATAGAAACCCTAATATGACATCTGATCGATTTGGAATGAAAAGGAAAAAAACATTAATTGACTGGCGCATAAATGAAGGTTTACTTAGTAGTCACTATAAGTATCCTGTTTGTAGGAAAGAAATGCATATGGTCGAATGTCGGTCGATACGGAGGATATTTTTGACTCTCATTTTTGTGAATTTATGTGGCGATGCCAGTATACACATTCTAATTCGAATAATTTTAGGAAGTTTTAGATGCTGTTAAGAGATTTTGTTTGATTGAAGGCAAGGAAATTTGTAAATAAGGTAAGTGGATATTTCCTTTGTGTAGTGCTAAGATGAATTTCCTTTCTTATGTTATTTCATTATTAATTTAATATGTAGTTTATTGAGATTATACAGTGGCTCCCGAAAGTTTTCGTACACGTATGATTTTCATTGAAATAGGGCTCTATCCATTAATTAAAAGTAAACTTTCTGAATGAGATTTTAATAAGATGTATAATCTATTCATAAAAAAATTACATTAAATATTTTTATAATGTGGCGAAACTTTATTTTTAAGAAATTAATTAAAAAAAGTTATTACATTTTATCTACAAAAGTACACAAATAGGTGTACATGAATAGCGAGCTTTTGCAATTCTTTGACCGCAAAAATAGCCGCTACACAAGGCCAAAATAACAAGTCAAAGAATTGCACAAACTCGGTATCCATGTAATGTTAAAAATTGTCTATTATCGCCAAAGGGCACCCGTAGATGTATTTTTACTAAATATTTTAGTGTTAGCATCCAAACATTTTCTTGAAACTCAATAAAAAAAAACTTGCAACAGCTATAAGAAAACATTAAAAAAATGATTGAAAGTTAAAATTTATCAAAAACATGTTATGATACATAAAATAATTTCTTATTAGTTGTCAGCTAAGACCAATAAAGGTAAATAATAGAAGACCGCCTTACTTGATGATACGGAAGTAAACAAACAGCAGCACTATTTCCCTTAAATGATTGTTTTGTAAAAGCATCTACGATATATAGTGCTAATATAGTTTCATTTGGTTTACGATTATAAGCCATTCTTGAAAAATCAACTAACTTCCAAATATAGAACTTCTATTAAACAGAATTTAAATAAACCACGCTCAATTAGAAACAGGAAAACAAGAACAACGAGATAGAGAGTGTTTAGTTGTTGAGTAACTACTCTTAATTATTTTGGCCATAGTTCGTCAACATTAAAAAAAATTAAGTGAGAAAACTGGCAGAAAGAACAAAAATCAACAAAATCAAATCATTAATTTAAAATTTATAAAGAACTTTTATACTGATGCTCTTTAAAGATATACGCTAACACTTAAAATTTCAGGATGTTGAGCTCAATTTTTTATTAGTAACGTACTACAATAGCTTGGCAGCAACCTTTATTAATAGGATTATCACTTAGAATGACAAAAGAAATTTTCCTGAACACCAAGTTTCTTCTAGAAATAGTTTGACCAGGAACTTTCGTACCGAAACTGTTGCACTCGACGATGCGTTGAAGATACGCATTCGGGGACATTTTACAAAACATAGTAAATTATTTCGACGGCAGCTCTGGCTCGCGCAGAAGAGGATGAAGAAAATATACATGTAAAATTAAAAAGTTAAAAAGAAAATATAAGAAAAATCTGAAAGCTTTCAGATTTTATATTATGCCCAAAGGGGCGTTTTTCTAATGTTTTGTGTGTTACGTTGTTTATTAAATATCATGTTCTTAGCAATAAACCATAAAAATTAATCCAACAGCAATATAACAAAATTCTTTAGAATTTCGGATACACGGTCTCGCGCGCTAGAGTTAATTTTTTTTTTCCACCGTACATTGCTGCCACTACTCGCTTTGAAATCGCTGAGTTTCTTAGTCAAAAACTCATAAATGATTAACAAAATATTAAGTAGATTATAAAACAAATTCCAAATCTGGCCTTCCAGATGCCCATATTCAGGTGGAGACGTACGTTTTTCGAAATTTGAAGGATCTAGGTACCGTTGTTTTATCACAATGCGAGAAAAATTCATATATTTGTGCACATTCTTCATTATAATTTCTTTAAATATAATACAGGGCAATAATATTTGGTGGCAACAAATTGAAAAGTGTTACGGACATTTAAAGCATGGAGGTTAGACTAGATTAGAATCTATTGATAAAATAAAAATTTGATATATAAATATTTGATAAAATGTTCTGTGGATGCTGTTCTTCGGATGGAGATACGAGATGTTATACGAGCTCAGTCTCATTTTAGTTTTCTTATCGTAAATGCAAATTAAATTGTATTTATGACTAAATAAATGGATTGCGACTCGAAATTCCTATGTGAATGTTATTCGAATCGTTATTCTATAATTACCTTCCAAGCGTGTACCATGATTTTGTAATCACCCTATATTCCGTATCACTCCCCGGGGATCGATGAGGAAGCTACTGATTAGGATCTATACCTACGCAGTCTCGGTCACGGGGGGGGGGGTAAAATCTTCACTAGCCTGGTGGTTCCCGACGACCTGTGAAGAAGCGTTCATCCTAACATTTCGCGAACCTGATGGTCCCCGTTACTAGGGTATCAGTAGCCGAATAGCGTCTGGGCCATTGAGCGTCCAGTCCCGCTGTCCTCGGTATTCTGTGTAGAGCCTCGAGGGACAGACTGCCCGCGTAGTACTGATAGGCAGCATCATTAACGACAAGTGAAACCTCCAGGCAAATCAGCCCACCGCATCGTGGTTTCTGTTCACTGAGACGCTGGGTCTGTTAATTAGAGGGAAAAAAATTTTAAGCCTGACGTACTCGGAGATGTGGGCTTTAGGTCTCAGTTGAAAAGTCTTCAAGTCTCAGTCAATCCATCCCTAACGTGGCTTTTTGGCTGGTATGCCCGCTCTGTGCGTAATATCGGAGCTTCCAGCTGCGTAGTCATTAAGTTGACAAGTGGAATCTCTAAGTTGACAAGGCGCATAGTGGAATTAAGGTAAACGAGGCGCTTATAAAGTACAATTATAATATTCCGTATATTCACCCCTTTTCCTCATGTGAAAAAATATTAAGGTAATGCTTCCAATTATAAAATTGTTTTATTTGACACAGACTTTCGTTCTGGCATTTTTAAATGAAAAAAAACTTCTTCTGCAAAGTTAAGAAATCTAACTTTTCATACGTTGCTCCAATCAATATATTTATACTTAGGAAAATTTTGCACTTTTTATGAAAAATAAAATATGTGACTACCTTGCACGGCCTATTAAATTATACACATTTTTTTGCTGCATTTCATTTAAACTTATTTCTTCGAATTTCATATTCACGTTCAATAAATTCAGTTCTCACTTCGCGGCAAGGCAAAGATACATAAAAACTCAAAATATCTACATAAAAAAGTGGCAAACACAGAAAAAACTAAAACACCAAATACAGTTAAAAACTTTTTTTGTAATTAAAATTAGTTTCTATGCTAAAAAAAGCAATTCAGATGAAAGGTAGAAAAACCAAAGTTTCGGTTCACAAAACTGAAAGTTAACTCTTCGTCCAACTGAGCACAATATCATCGAAGTTGGTGCACAAAGTGATTTAATTCACTATTCTATTAAGAGTTTCAAATGTAAACAAATAATGGTCTCGTTAGGCCTAACGCGACTTAAATTTTTAAGTTGTTGATAATTATATATAACTAGTGCACGAATAACTAGAAGCATAAAAACCTCAACCATTTGCGGCACAGTGTGTCCTGTCTGGACACACCTAAAAATTTCCTTCTGTACGCACAGAAAAATTGAATGAAAAAGGTTTTATAGGTTACTATAGGTTAACCTGAACCTTCTTTATTTATAGTAGATGGCAGCTCAACACAAACCAGTCCATATATTTTAGCCATGTTTAGTTTTTTAAGACCCTCATTTTTTTAGGATATAAAAGGAAGGTTACCATCAAAGCAAAAGGTCCTTCCTTTATTTTTTTAATTAAGAAAAGAATTCTAATACTTTGACTTTTTCTTTCTGTTAGTCCGTGGAATCAAATTTAATAATTCAGAAAAGAAATTTCTATGTTATTTTTTTGGCTGTATGCTAATCTCCTTATTCTATATTAGTTTTAAATTTTTACCTTGAAATCTTGCCTAAAATCAAACGGCGAAACCTAGGTGTGCACAGACCGGGCTCACCGATCATATAGGACAACTGAGAGTCTGTATTCTTTGTTTCTTCGCATCTCATCGGTCAGTTTATTGACAACAATGCTCGTTTCAGCACTCTTTTCGAAGCTCTATTCAATCAGTGTGCCACTTTGGGCACACCCACAGAATTAAAACGATAAGTGCTATCTTCACAAAATTTTACTTGTGTACTTCTCTAGGCCTAATTACATTGCCTACCTTTTTTTTACTCCGACTTTAAAAGGTAGCGTGCCGGAGAGGGTTAACCGACATATAAGAACAACATAATTCAACATTTTTTAAAGCAAAAAATTAACAATTTATCAACATATAAGAAAAAAATATCCAACTCTTCGAGCGAGTAACAATAACTTCGAGCAAGTAACATAATATTCCCACTCTGTTATTGTTACCAGGCTCGATGAGCTATATAACAGATTGGGAATATACAGGGTGTACCCTAAATGTTGCAACAAACTTCTAAGGGAGGTAGGGCATATCATAAGGATTAAGATTTGCATGGGAAGCTATACCAGGAAATGTAAGGGGTAAGTGGTAGCAGAGGGTAAAGATGGGAAAAGAAGCAAGAGTGATTAATTTGAAACATTTATTGGACATGAATACAAATGGTGTACGACAGCTTGAATGTTACAACAGATGCATCATCAGACGCCAGATATGCCTGACACTGACGGACTATTTGAATGCCGTGAATTATTTGATCTCTCTCTGGAGCAGGTTCTTTCCTATTTGTTTGACGATATTCCACCAAATGTGACTGTGAGGCACAACATGTGATTCCAACATCATGGGGCCCCCTGCTCATTTTGGACTGGATGCTCGTAGCCGTTTGAACAGATCATTCCAGCATCGATGGATTAAGCGTGCTGGAGCAGTCCCTTGGTCCCCACGCTCACCGGATTTATCGAGCCTTTGATTTCTTTTTGTGGGAAGCCATCAAAAGTGTCATGTATCACGATCCTCTTGGGTCTGAAACGGATCTCGTGGCAAGACACGCCTGCGCAGCTGCTACAATCAAAGAAACTCCTGGTGTGGTTGAACATGTCCGTTAATGAATGGTCTCAACAGACCATTGGTTGCCGGACAGGTTGATTGCCGGTGTATATGATGGTGCAAACTTCGAGCATCTGCTGTAACATTCAAGCTGTCGTACACCATTTGTATTCATCTCCAATAAATGTTTCAAATTAATCACTCTTCTTTCTTTTCCCACCTTCTACCTCTGCTACCACCAGGGGCGTAGCTAGAGGAGGCAAGGGGGCATCTGTCCCCGGGCGCAGAATCCAAGGGGTGCCAAACTAATGTTACGACATTTTAGAATTAAATGTTTTCCATTCTTGGCAAGCAGTAGGGGGCGCGAAATCTTCAGTTGTCCCTGGGCGCTGAAAACCCTAGCTACGACTCTGGCTACCACTTACCCCTGACATTTCCGGGCATGGGTTCCTATGCAATTCTTATGATGTGCACTACCTCCCCTAGAAATTTGTCGCAACATTTACGGTGCACCCTGTATATATAAATACTGCCACCCAGATATATATATATGACCTTAAATTCACTTATAATTACAAAATAATTTTTTAAAAACAAAATATAAGCATGTCTAGTATTTACGCACGTTAAGCGGATGAAAAATTATCAGTAAAGGCATAAAGTAAGAAATTTAGAACTAATTTTTAACGAAGACCAAAAATTGAAATTTATTATTATTAAATTTCGAATAATCCTATAAATGCAAAAAACGATTTAAAAAATGTTCAAACCAAATCTTTTCAAACAAGCAATACCCGAATTAAAGAAATTATAAGAAAAACTAACATAATAGAAGAGGTATTCAATTAACTTCAATGCCACTTCTTCAGGAAGAGGAACACTGAAATTAATTAAAATCTCTCTATTTGCTGCGACCGATTGCAATGAAGAAGAGAGGAGCAATGTTCTTCGACTACTTGTTTTTGATTTATGCGAGATAAATACTTATGCACATACGTACGTACATATAATAATTCTTCAATTTCACATTTTAAATCCCTTTCAGAAAAAAAGTCTTTTATTCTGCCCATAGGTACAGATGTCACCCAAAAAGATTATTCAAATGGATTCAAGAGAGGTCAAAATATCCATTTTCGTTGAAATACGATACCCGAAATTTTTCGAGATTATAATACTTCCTTTATTTGTTACAAGGAAGTAAAAACAAAACAAGTAATATAACAAAAAATTTAAAGTCAATTTCCACTTCAGGTCAACAAAGAAAAATTTAAAAAATACAAAAAAAAATGTTAAAATACAAAAAAAAAAAATTTTAATTAAAAATTTTCAATAAATTAAAAATTAAAAAATTAATATGTGAAAAAACTATTAACATTAAGTGTCATCCACTACAAGTTTAAAAAAATGTATTTGAACTTGATAAATAAAAAGTATTTTATAAACGATTGAAAATTTGAACAAGATATATGGAGAGTGTGAGCTAATAGTAGGAATTTAAAAAACGTTGACACCTGTACGACACAAATTGGCCGAGATATCTGATATTAAAATCGGGATTGGTATTTACGGTCAAGACACAAATTATAACACGGATATTTTATATTTTTACGCCACTAAAAATAAATTATCGTTTACAAAATTTCTGATGCTAAGAGATTACTCGACAAACATTTCTATGCAGGTTATTGTAAACAATATTATTATTATTATTATTATTATTATTTTTAAATGGGTATCATATTTACAGAATTTTATAAAATTCGTGTCCTAGTAAACTTGGGTCGATGTTGCCGTTTCGTGATGCCAAATTTCGAAATTTTTTAGCTCAACTTCAAAGCTGCATCTATTGATGGTTTAATGGTTATGTCAATCCAGTCCAAGTTTTAAGCTAATTCTCATCTTTTTACCAATTCCTCAAAAAAACGTAAAAAATGATTATTTCAATCCGCGTACTGAATGACATTACACTGAAGTGACAAAAGTCATGAAGTCATGGGATACCTCCTAATATTTTGTCGGTCCTCCTTTTGCCCGGCGAAGTGCAGCAACTCGACATGGCATGGACTCGACAAGTCGTCAGAAGTCCCCTGCAGGAATATTGAGCCATGCTGCCTCTACAGACGTCCATAATTGTGAAAGTGTTGGCGGTGCAGGGTTTTGGGCACGAACTGACCTCTCGATGATGTCCCATAAATGTTCGATGGGATTCATGTCGGGAGATCTATGTGGTCAGATCATTCGCTGGAATTGTCCAGAATGTTCTTCTAACCAATCGTGAACAATTGTGGCCCGGTGACATGGCGCATTGTCATCCATAAAAATCCCATCGTTGTTTGAGTACGTGAAGTACATGAATGGCTGAAAGTGATCTCCGAGTAGCTGAAGGTATCCATTTCCAGTCAATGATCGGTTCAGTTGCACCAGAGAACCGAGTCCATGCCATGTAAAAACAGCCCAGACCATTGTGGAACCACCACCAGCTTGAACAGTGCCTTGTTGACAACTTGGGTCCGTGGCTTCGTGGGGTCTGCGCCACACTCGAACCCTACCATCAGTTCTTACCAACTGAAATCGTGACTCACCTGACCAAGCCACGGTTTTCCATTCGTTTAGGGACCAACCGATATGCTCACGAGCCCACGAGAATCGCTGCAGGCGATGCCGTGCTGTCAGTAAAGGCACTCGAGTCGGTCTTCTGCTGGCATAGACCAAGGAAGACAAATTTCGACGCACTGTCCTATCGGACACGTCTCTCGTACGTCCCACATTGATTTCTGCGGTTATTTGATGCAGTGTTGCTTGTCTGTGAACATTGACAACTCTACGCAGACGTCGCTGGTCTCGGTCGTTAAGTGCAGGTGGTCGGCCACTGCGCTGTCCATTCTGGGATGTTATGCCTGAAATTAGATACTCCTGGCACACTCTTGACACTGTGGATCTCGGAATGTGGAATTCCCTAACGATATCCGAAATGGAATGACCCGTGCGTCTAGCTCCAACTACCATTCCGCGTTCAAAGTCTGTTAATTCTCGTCGTGCGGCCATAATCACGTCAAAGCCTCTTCGCATGAATAACTTGAACACAAATGAAAGCCCTGCCAAAGCACTTCGCATTCATACATTTTCTACGCGATACTACTGCCATCTGTATATTTGCATATTGCTATCCCATGACTTTTGTCACTTCAGTGTATACCTGTCACATAGCAAGTGTTAGGTGACATTTGAACGCATTCTGTTTAGTCTGTGTGTCTATCTCCATCCCCAAATACGGCATTTTCATTGTTCGGTCAAAACGACTTACCTGACAGCCTTCCCACCAATATAGGGCACTTCTCAAACCATTTTTCTCTGCAGTAATCCAAATCGGTTCAGCCCAATTCCACCCTTTGGGCACAGAAAGCTGTATCATTTGGTCCCATTAGAAAGAAATCATTGTAGTACAGGTGATACATCATATTCTGTACAAATCCACGACTCTCCGCTTAAAGACCTGTGGAAATCGTCAAAGAGCTTATTATTCATCACATAAGTGTACACTGTAATGTAAAGTATACTGTTACGTGCACATGGGTTCGTACAAGATTGAATGAACAAGTCAGATAAAAGGTTAATAAAATTTATTTTTATCAAAAGAAATACAGGGTGTTTATAAAGTCCCGGACCCATTTTGATGTTTAATAACTCATAAAATAATACAGATAGATTAAAATTAATAACATAAATGGTTAGATAGACTCAAAAAGTTTCATGACACTTGCCAATGAGTTTCCACATGTGTCCCCTTCGTCACACGGAGAATATGAAGTCGATATTCAATTTCACGCCAGGTACTGGAAAGCATGTTGGCATCCACAGAGGCTATTGCGGTTATCATTCTGGTTTTTAGGTCATCCATGTTCGACACTCTCCTTTTGTAAACGTTGTCCTTTACAAATTCCCAAAGGAAAAAGTCCAGTGGCGTTATATCAGGTGATCTGGGTGGCCAAGGAATTGGACCTCCTCGCCCAATCCATCTTCCTGTAAAATGGTCATTCAAAGAACTAAGAACGATGGTATCCCAATGAGGTGGGGCACCATCTTGTTGCAAAAAGACATGTGGCTGAAGCTCATCTAGTGTGAAAATACGAAGTTTTCCAACATGTCTAAGCATACGACTGATGAGACCGTCTTTTCTGTAAAAACGAAAGGCCCAATAACTCGGTCGTGCATTAGTCCACACCACCCATTAAACTTTGGGGAATCCCTTTGTGCCTCACGGAATTCATGGGGGTTTTCAGATCCCCATATGCGCCCATTATGGCGATTAACAATGCCAGAAAGATGAAAGGATGTTTACGACGGTATTACAAACGATATTTAGAAAAGTACAGATATTTAGACTGGAAAATGAAATTATCTGAAATGAACCACACGCGCAGACGATATTTACAGAAGTAAAGATACTCAAACCTGAAAAGGAAAATATATAAGTTATTCCATCAATACGCGCTATAAGTTTGTTTATATCTTCATTATTTTATGAGTTATTAAACATCAAAATGGGTCCTGGACTTTATAAACACTCTGTATATTAGAGCTGTGGAATTTTCCTTACAGGTATTCGTATAAGTGTTCGCAGTATCACCTAGCGTAATCAGTAGTTATATTTCAAACTACTAAAAAAGAGTTAAATAAAAAGCAATGCAAATCGCATTTAAAGAGAAAACTAATCTAAGTTCTCGCGGAACTAAACAACAGTAACTAAGCAACTAAGCTGAGAAGCTCTCCCTCTGGTTTTTTATAGTTTTCAACCGAGGGCGAGATATATTTCTAGTACTTTCTGTTCCTCAGCATTACCGGAAAGCAATAAGAGTGTGGATTATGGTTACAGCTACCATAGCGGTCAATTATATTTATTCAGTTTCAGTACAAATTAAAGAGATACCCATTTATTAAATGCTGGTGCCCCTGTAATCTGACATTTCCGGCATAGCTTATGATACATTACACAGAAAAATGCAACAATTTTTAATTATAATGCTACTAAAATTGCTTATCTAAATGCAAAATTCGTAACAGTAGGCTTATTTTATTTCTGGCTCTGAATGTTTAAAATTTTAGTCGTTTTATGTGCATTCAACATTGCAAATGCCCATTTAGATTGCTGTAATGTTTTCCAGCCATAAGATTGGGATAGTAATAAAACTACTTTACAGATGGAGTTGCGCGAATTTCAAAATTAGTATTAGAAACAATTATTTTTTTCGCGTCAGAATCGTAATTTGGCTAAACGAACTGTATTTACATTTCTTTAAGTTTTCCCAACATACAATTTCTAAACACAACTCTCGAATTTTTCGAAATAAAAACTGAGAGTATTTTATGTGCTGGTAATACATGTACATCATCTCCATAAAAAGCAGAAATGTACGAAATATTAAATTATACGCAGTTCTTTCTGCATTTCATTGTAACTTATTTCCTCGAATTTCATTACAGATAATTTTCTCATTCAATTAATTCAGTTTTCACTTCGCGACAAGGCAAAAATACATAAAACCTCAAAGTACCTTTATTAAAAATTGAAAAATATAGAAAAATATAAAATACCAAATACAGTTAAAACAATTAAAAACAAATTTTGCAATGCAAGTTAGACTTTCTACGCAAAAACAATCAATTCGGCCAGTGGGGATGAAGGCAGAATTTTCGGTGCACAAAACGGAAAGTTTTCTTTTGATTCCACTCGACAAAAAGGCACTGAAGGTGCAGAAACTGACTTCATTCACTATCCTGCAGAGTTTCAAATGTAAACAAATACAGCTGCTATAGAAAAAAGATTAGACATGAACAACTTTTAAATAAGTACTTGAACAACTTTTAAATTGTTGCTATAATTCTACACTTATTGCATGCAGATTAACGAAAAACACAAAAATCTTAACCGGAAGATAAGAACAACATAATTCATTTTTAAAGCAAAAAAATGCACAATTTACCAACATAAAAGTAGAGAAAAACTGAGCTCAAGTCGAGTAACAGAGTGGATATATATATATAAATTTAAATTTAAATTTTAACAAACACGTATAAAATAAAAAAGCAAATTTAAAGCCAACATAAAGAAAAAAAGCCAAAATAATTTTTTAAAAAATGTGCAAACATATAAAAGATTTAATTCTCGAACTAATCTACAATATCATTTAAATTCAGAAGGAGAAGCAAATCTAGTGCAAAACCAATTCATGAAAATAAATTCACAAATTTAGCAAATTAAAATTAATCAAACAATTTTTTTAAAATGCATAAGTGAATGACTGTTGAGTAGGCAGGAGACAGACTTATCAAGGGGAAGTTGCCTCCAAACCTAACTCTCGAATTATTCAATTCGTGTTTCGTCATTCATGGAGGCAAGGGTAAAAGTCAAAACCAAAAGTAAAAAGAAATACCAATAAAGTGGTACCCCGAGAAATTAACATTTAAGAATTAAAGTTCTAAAAGGAAAATACTAATGAAGTCTTTTGTGAAACAAGCAAGTAAAGTCAAGTATTAAATTAAACTTTTTTTAAAAAATTAAATTAAAAAAAATTAATTAAAAAAATAAAATAAAAAAATCTAGAAACCAATGTATTTTAGAAACCTTTGTCTACAGAAACCTCCCCGACACGAATATGCATATCAATAAAAAGAAACTAAAAAGAACTAGACATAATCCATATAAACCAATAAGAAACAAAAAGAACTAATACACAATTTTTAAAAAACAAATATATATTTAAAAATATAATTTCATATTTAGAAAATACTTAAAAACTACATAAAAAATTTAAAAAAATACTTAAAGCAAGTAAATAGTAAGTTTTAATTCTAACTTACCTACTATATGAGTGTTGGGGTCTGCAAAAGTGTTGTTAAAGAGAAGTAAGTGTGTTCTTCAAATTATATAGATGGCGCTTATGTAGGTAAAGTTGAGTGTCAAGCGGCTTGGAGAGTTAGGTTTGGAGGCAACTTCCCCTTGATAAGTCTGTCTCCTGCCTACTCAACAGTCATTCACTTATGCATTTAAAAAAAATTGTTTGATTAATTTTAATTTGTTAATTTGTGAATTTATTTTCATGAATTGGTTTTGCACTAGATTTGCTTATGCTTCTGAATTTAAATGATATTGTAGATTAGTTCGAGAATTAAATCTTTTATATGTTTGCACATTTTTTTAAATATTATTTTGGCTTTTTTTCTTTATTTTGGCTTTAAATTTGCTTTTTTCTTTTATACGTGTTTGTTAAAATTTAAATTTAAATTTGTTTAAATTTAAATTTCATTCCTTGCAGCAATGGCGCAAAGAATATTTAACTAAATTTGTATTTAATTTAAATTTTATTTAATTAAATTCAATTTATTCTTATGAAACATTATATATATACTTTTGATGCGGCCGATTGCAACCAAACAGGGAGGTGCAAAACTACATCTTATAGCTAAAAAATTTCAATGTTCTGAGGCTACTGTTTTTTTAGTTATGCGAGATACATATATGCGTACGTACGTACAGACGCCACGAAAAAATCTCTTTCTAATCCATTTTAAATCCTTCCCGCAAATTGTTTTGGGAAAAAGAGTCCTTTATTCTGTCCTTATTTACATATGTCATGCAAACACATCGTCAAATTGCATTTGGCAAAATGGACATTTTCGTTGAAATATTACACCCGAAAATTTTTGCGATTACAATATTTCCTTATTTCCTTTACTTCGTACAAGGAAGTAAAAATCTAAAATAAGATTTGAATTTCATGTCCTACATTTTTAAAAACAATAAAATTTAAACGAAAGTATACTCGGATGAATAAATTTTCGTATTTTTCCAAAATGTTATTTAAGAAAAGTTATATATTTCGGATGAAACTTAAAAGAAAACAAAGACTCGAAAAAATTAGAATTGAATATTAACTTGAATGAACTAGAGGCAAATTTTCCGAGATTTACACTGAAAGAAAAAGCAAATTATTGCTTTTGAAAAATTGAGAATATTTTGAATTTTCTATACTAATGATCAAGAATTCTTATATAACAGATAAACTCAGGAAGAATACCTGAAACTGAAGACCAAAGTGTAAAACTTTTCCTTATGGCTGTATCTCAAAGCTTGGGAATGATGAAAAACAAACCTTACTTATCAATATGAAAATATTACTTATCAATATGGGAAGAAGTTCCTGAACATTCAAAAAAAGAACTGACGCTGAAAAATATTGCGTGTTTTTACTCAATAGCTGTTAATTCATGTAGAATTAATTGAATTGAAAGGGTATAAAATGAAAGGGTACAAATGCATTCAAGCCCCAACACAAACACTTAATATTACTTATGTAAAGGAAATTCCAAACATTCATAAAAGGACAGACGTTGAAAAATATTGTGTGTTTCCGCTCAATAACTGTTAATTCATGTGGAATTAATTGAAATGAAAGGGAGTAAACTGAAAGGGTACACTAAAAGCTCTCCCTCAGAAGCGATACTAATGTGCACTGCGAATTTCGCCCACTGTAACGTTGAAAAATATTGTGTGTTTTCGCTCAATAACTGTTAATTCATGTGCAATTAATTGAAATGAAAAGGGTAAACTGAAAGGGTACACTAAAACCCCTCCCTCAGAAGCGATACTAATGTGCACTGCGAATTTTGCCCACTGTAACGTTGAAAAATATTGTGTGTTTTCACTCAATAACTGTTAATTCATGTGGAATTAATTGAAACGAAAGGGAGTAAACTGAAAGGGTACACTAAAACCTCTCCCTCAGAAGCGATACTAATGTGCACTGCGAATTTTGCCCACTGGAAGGAGAAAAAATATACCTTACAAATATTATAATATTGCCCACTAGCACCCGAACGGTAAAAGACGCCGATCACTGGTAATTCGGTCTAGGGTTCGAGCCCCGGCAAAGGAGTTGGGTACATAGGCCTTTTCGTGGTTTTCCCAACATGTAAGTTGGATACCAGCCAGTTTCCCTTAAAAAGACCTCCACGAGACATCCGTCCCTTTTCGTGTAGTTCATAACAAGTTAAAAAAAATTGAATACATGTGGAGACAGCGTGTATAATAACTTTTTTGTCTACTTATTATTCGAAAATGGAAATTCTTTGATTTATATCCTTAATTACAGCCCCATATTTTTACTGCAAAGTATCTTAATGTAAAGCTTTTATTATTATGAAAGTAGTGTCAACACCTCGAGCAAGGAAAGTGCTCAAAACTTAAGTTCCTGTTTTATATATAGATTCCCAAAGGATAAAAAATTCCACGCAATAAAATATTCATTATGCGACAGTTAATTGAAACCAAGTATTTTCTTAGATTTATATCCAATATCCAGCTTTATGTTTCTTTCTTGAAAAAAAAAAAAAAAAAAAAAAAAAGGTTAAATAAAGCCTTCTTCTGGTCCTTCAGTACACAAATGAAAGAAAAGCTATAAACGTGACTTGAAAATATCACCAGGAAGATTTCATGAGATTCCGGCAAGCATTTAAATGCAGTTTTCATGGTGGAATTCCATAAAGAGTGATGTATTCCGCCAGTGGCATTTCAACTCGGATTACTGCCGTTTTACCTCTGACTAAAACTGTAAAATAAAACTTACCATTTTCTTCAAAATACTCAAAATTTAAATTGATATTCCTTCAGAAAAGGTTTTGGAGTGATAACGAAAATAGTTTGATATGCTTCAACTAAATATAACATTTCCAAATTTGTTTCTGCAGATAAGTTAAATGATCCTGATATAGCTTAACGAGTGAAAACTATCTGATGACAGACACTGTATAATGTCGCTTCGAAAAAGAGCTTCAAATGCATTTTAATACACACAGAAACGGATAAAAGTATTGGTACGCAATTAACTTCTAATATTTTTCACGCAATTTTGAACAGGAAAAATATGGATGGTTCAATTAATTTTTCTCATAATAATTAAATACACTTTGAATAATGAACAGGGAATCAAAATACTATCGACACTTTTTCAGGTTTTCAAAATTTCAAAATATCTACATGCGCATAACTTGAACGAATAAAAATATTGGCTTAGTAAATATTTCATGCAAATAAAATTCAATACGTAATTTTCTGTGGAAAACCTAGAAAGGAACATAAAATTTGAACTTTCGTTCATCTTTAGTCCAAAACTCTTTCTCCTTTCAGCATATCTTTGTGGTGAAACTGAAAGTGTATTCGACGTGTTAGAGAGGTCCATGGTCCCGGCGAGGTTGTTAGAGATTCGTTGTTAGAGTGCACATTTTTCACGTTTCCGTCTTCAAAGAAACCTAATGACTCTACAAAGAAATTGATAACAAAGCTATTGAAATAGCAGTGCATGAGATACATTCACGTTCTGTTTGCGTTGCCTTCCTCAATGAAATTGAGCTCTGGCGATTTTGTTAGCCAATGCACCGGACCGCCAGCGCCGATCGCATGTTGAGGACGCGTTTTGAACATTTTCTTTGATGATGATCGTCTGATTTTGTTCTTCCGCTGCACAAGGCATGGAGGTAAGAAAGGAAGGAGTGGCCAACCGGCACTAGAAGTGAAGCACTGCTTCGAAGCTTCGGTCACCAGACGGGGTGTTCTTTGTTTACATTCAGAAGCTCGCTTGACAAGATTCTGATAGTATTTCGACACACGACAGTTCCATAGAAATCGAAAAAGGGACACTTTCACTTGAAAGAAACGTTCATAGTGTGATGGATAATAGCAATTTGTATAGTTTACTGACATTTACGCAAAAATCACATCTTGGTTATTTTTCGATAACTAACAACAGCGATTTTCATTATGAATTTGTTTTATAAAATTATAAGCTGTTGCACTACAAAAATATATATTTTAAGAAAATTGCTAAAAGAGATCTGCCGAAATTTATTTTCTAGAAGATTTGAAAAGTTTGAAACTTGATGGCTAAATGTAAATATAAAATTATGTATGTTAAAATATTTGTAATTAGGCACATAGGTCAGATTAGTCAGATTAAGTTTTTATTAAATAGAGTAACGCATGCAAGGGCTATCTACCTAAAGAGAGAGATGCCATCGTGGGGGAATTTTGAAGAAAAACTGACCTTTGAGTGGGTATTAAAAATAATACTTATAATTTTCATTCAAATTATATTCATATATATTTTTTATGTAAAACTTTCGGGTGTATGCTAAATTAGTGTAAATTACTTTACACGAAAAATATAGTGAATGCACAGAAATTAAAGATTTGCACATGCCGGAAATGATAAATAGGAAATATGTATGGGTATTTATGCATGTGCTTGCAAAACGCATGTATCTGCCTTTGACAAAATACTTAAATATTCATTAAATTATTTATAAATGTATTTGAAATGAAGAATTTATTCACTTATAAGCAACTGTGATAGTACTGTGAAGAAATCTAATGATTAAATGTATCTAATTTATAATGATTATAAATGTTATCTAAATATATAATAACCTTAATATTGAATTGTAAACATAAATTGAAATCCTTTTGACAAATACGTTATAAAACTATTTAAGCAAGAATTGTTCGTATTGGAAAGCAGTCTGTTAAAAGGTATTGTAAAGCAAATGCTATGAGATGCGCACTCGCTATGAGATGCGCATGCTATGAGATGCGGAAGAACGTAATAAAGAGTTTTGGAATATGTATTGTTGAAATGAAGGGTAAAAAAAAAAAAAAAAAAAAAAAAAAAATCTGATAAGTACTATCAAAAGAATTATTCCCTTCACATTTTATAATAACTCAGTAACAAGTTTTAAATAATATTTAAAAAAAAAAAAAATATTTTATTCCCTTTCAGAAATGTTCAGAGAAAGTCAAATACTATTTTCCTAATAATTCTCTAATTTAAAATGAACCGAATAGAGCATTAATTATAAATTGACTTACATTTTTCGATTTAAAAGAAGCCAAAAAATCATGTCATATTTAAGAAAGTATTTTAGGAAGAAGCTCTATAAATAGAAAAGAAATAATGCATAATTTTAATATTAATAATACAATAAACTTTGATCTTAATTTTTGTACCTTAACCGAATAAAATCGAATTACCTTAATTTTTTTTTTCTAATGTAATTAACGAAAACTCGTGAAAATATTTCATTCAAATTAAACCATTCTGAGAAAACTGTCCTGTGAAAAGTATAGCATTTAATTCCATTCAGAATGAAATGTTGTTTAAAAATATGTTGTTTTCACATACTTAGGACTCTGAAGTGTTGTAGAAAAAGAAAATATATACATTTATATGTATATTTGCGACGTAATTACAAAATATTTACACCCGAACGCGTCAAATCCCATAGAACTCAATGGTAAATGACCCAATGTTTTGGTCACCACGTAGGGATCGCCGGTGCTTCAGAGCAGGGTACGGAGAAACTTGTTTAGGGCGACTCCTTCTTACTTCCTACCTCCATGGTCACCACGTAGGGATCGCCAGTGCCTCAGAGCAGAGTACGGGAGAAACCTGTTTAGGGCGACTCCCTTACTTCCTACATGGAGGTAGGAAGTAAGATGGAGTCGCCCTAAACAAGTTTCTCCGTACCCTGCTCTGAAGCACCGGCTATCCCTACATGGTGACCAACACATTGGGTCATTTACCATTGAGTTCTATGGGATTTGACGCGTTCGGGTGTAAATATTTTGTAATTATGTCGCAAATATACATATAAATGTATATATTTTCTTTTCCTACAACACTTCAGAGTCCTAAGTATGTGAAAACAACATATTTTTAAACAACATTTCATTCTGAACGGAATTAAATGCTATACTTTTCACAGGACAGTTTTCTCAGAATGGTTTAATTTGAATGAAATATTTTCACAAGTTTTCGTTAATTACATTAGAAAAAAAATTAAGGTAATTCGATTTTATTCGGTTAAGGTACAAAAATTAAGATCAAAGTTTATTGTATTATTAATATTAAAATTATGCATTATTTCTTTTCTATTTATAGAGCTTCTTCCTAAAATACTTTCTTAAATATGACATCATTTTTTGGCTTCTGAAGCATCTTTTAAATCGAAAAATGTAAGTCAATTTATAATTAATGCTCTATTCGGTTCATTTTAAATTAGAGAATTATTAGGAATTAGCGAAATACTTTAAATAAGTATTTCGATAATTCCTAATAATTAAATAGGTATTAAATAGTACTTGATTTTCTCTGAACATTTGTGAAAGGGAATAAAAGAAGTTTTTTTTTTTTTTTTTTAAGTATTACTTAAAACTTGTAACTGAGTTATTATAAAATGTAAGGGGAATAATTCTTTTAATTATACTAATCAGATTTTTTTTTTTTACCCTTCATTTCAACAATACATATTCCAAAACTCTTTATTACGTTCTTAAGTGCGCATCTCATAGCATTTGCTTTACAATACCTTTTAACAGGTTGCTTTCCAATACGAACAATTCTTGCTTAAATAGTTTTATAACGTATTTGTCAACAGGATTTCAATTTATGTTTACAATTGAATATTAATGTTATTATATATTTAGATAACATTTATAATCATTATAAATTAGATACATTTAATCATTAGATTTCTTCACAGTACTTTCACAGTTGTTCATAAGTGAATAAATTCTTCATTTCAAACACATTTATAAATAATTTAATGAATATTTAAGTATTTTGTCAAAGGCAGATACATGCTTTTTGCAAGCACATGCATAAATACCCATACATATTTCCTATTTATCATTTCCGGCATGTGCAAATCTTTAATTTCTGTGCATTCACTATATTTTTCGTGTAAAGTAATTTACACTAATTTAGCATACACCCGAAAGTTTTACATAAAAAATATATATGAATATAATTTGAATGAAAATTATAAGTATTATTTTTAATACCCACTCAAAGGTCAGTTTTTCTTCAAAATTCCCCCACGATGGCATCTCTCTCTTTAGGTAGATAGCCCTTGCATGCGTTACTCTATTTAATAAAAACTTAATCTGACCTATGTGCCTAATTACAAATATTTTAACATACATAATTTTATATTTACATTTAGCCATCAAGTTTCAAACTTTTCAAATCTTCTAGAAAATAAATTTCGGCAGATCTCTTTTAGCAATTTTCTTAAAATATATATTTTTGTAGTGCAACAGCTTATAATTTTATAAAACAAATTCATAATGAAAATCGCTGTTGTTAGTTATCGAAAAATAACCAAGATGTGATTTTTGCGTAAATGTCAGTAAACTATACAAATTGCTATTATCCATCACACTATGAACGTTTCTTTCAAGTGAAAGTGTCCCTTTTTCGATTTCTATGGAACTGTCGTGTGTCGAAATACTATCAGAATCTTGTCACGCGAGCTTCTGAATGTAAACAAAGAACACCCCGTCTGGTGACCCAAAGCTTCAAAGCAGTGCTTCACTTCTAGCGCGGAATGGCCCCTCCTCCCTTTCCTACCTCCATGACTTCCTACCTCCATGGCACAAGGCGTAATAGATATTATTCTTTCGTATCCTTTCTTTTTTGTGTTTTGGGTCAATATCGCTCCAAGAAAGGGCTTCTGACCTTGTATTGCTATGCCTTTTTCCATCGTCTAGGTGTACGCTATCTCTCCTGAAAATTTGTAACCGATTTGCTGAACGATACTATATATGATCGACTTTTGATATGTATATGTCAAGAGGAATTTCGTATTGTATTAGAGTGTTGTAGTTAACTTTTGCCAAACAAAACTTCGTGTTACGTCCTAATTTATAATTTGAATTCCATATTGTTCAAGAATATATATGCTGATATGATTTTAACATACATGTATACACGTAAAAAAGCAAATTTAAAGTTAAAATAATGTCGTATTCGTGTCGGGGAGGTTATAATTGGTTTCTAAATTAATTTTTCTGGAAAATTTAATTTTTAAAAAATTTAATTTAATACTAAACTTTACATTGCTTATTTCTCAAAATACTTCATTATTGGTATTTCTTTTTGGACATTCTTCACTATGTATTTACTTTTGGTTTTGACTTTTACCCTTGCTTGCATGAATGACGAAACACGAATTGAATGATTGAAGAGTTAGGTTTGGAGGCAACCTTCCCTTGATAAGTCTGTCTCCTGCATGCTCAACAGTCATTCACTTATGCATTTTTAAAAATTTTTTAGATTAATTTTAATTTGCTAAATTGGTGAATTCATTTTCATGGTTTGGTTTTGCACTTGATTTACTTATGCTATCTGAATTTAAAAGATATTGTAAATTAGTTCGAAAATTAAATCTTTTATATGTTTGCACATTATTTTAACTTTAAATTTGCTTTTTTACGTATATACATGTAATAATAAAATTCCATAGTCAAGAATATACTTAAAATTCTAACTGTATGTTCTTTTCATTTTTAATGGCGACGTTCTCTTATCTGAAAGTACGTGGAATTAAATCCGCAGCCCCGTAGTCAAGTTGTTTTTCCCGCCTTTTCTACACGTACAGTTATAGAATGTTCTGGAAATATTTAAAGCGAATTGGATGGGCTGACGAGGCTGACGTCATTTCTTGGAAGCTCCGCCTTTCCAGAGGCTATAAAAGGACTCGCAAAGGAATATCGGGGCTTTTTCTTAAATGTCACTATGCAGTAAACTTCATACAAAAAAATATTAGTAATTCTTTTTGTTTACTCCGGATATCTGATTTTGTAACTGCTATTTCTCCTGAATAATAATAAATGGATTCTGTTTTTTTTTTTTTTTTTTTTTTTTTTTTTTTTTTTTTAACTTGTCGTCTGATAATTAAGCTACGACTAAAGCTGGTACATCACATACATGTATGTTAAAATTTAAATTTCATTCCTTGCAGCAATGGCTCAAAGAATTAATTAAAGTTGTATTTATTCAATGTATTTATTCTTTTGAAACAATATGCTGATATGATTATGTATATTGTAGATGGTAGTTTGACTCTTTTCCTATGGTCGGTATGGACCTTTAAGCTACAGAAGTTAGCAGAGGTTGTTTGAGGTATTTTGTTCGGGTTAGAATTTTTAAAGCATGGACAGTGACTAATAGTACTTTTAAGAAATAGATGAATTGAAGCTTAAATGAGGTAAAAATCGAGAATTTTGCAGTAGGAGAAAAGGAAGGTAAGAAGACCCTCTTATTCCATTTTAGGGGTGTATCACGGCCAAAACATGGCATTAAAGCAGATAAACCTAATGTGTGTGCATAAATTAAGCAATCCAAACCTATTCCTACCGGCAATCCCATTTCTATGATAATCCAAATCCATTACTTATTTTTTAATCTAATAACTGGAATGAATTTCTGGAAAATGAGTTTAAGTAAAACAGATAAGAGATAAGAAGCCCGGAACTTCCTGACTTCCGGAATAGTTAACTTTCCTAGAAAGCAATCAGTAGAAATCCTTCCAGAACCTTAATAACTTTGATTTAACTCGATCTCTGGAAATCGGATTTCTGCGCAGACCATGTTCTGTATAATTGCGAATTAACAGTCGGGTTTACTTTTAATTCTTATAAAGCCTGAGAAAATAATAATAATAATAATAAACAATAAAAATCGTCTGTTTTGAGGAAATGTTTGAAACTTTTTTTGGGGAATAACATCCTTTTAAGGTAATTCCATATCATGAGCAGAAAAAGAAAATGATAACTAAAAATGTCAAAACGAACTCGAAACTTCAACCATAAAACAAATCACAAAAACTAAAATTAGATTGGCCAAAATGATACTCTGATTCTTGGTGGCCAAACTAAACAAAATACATTCATTTCTTCTCATAGATTGTTGTCCTTCGAGTTGTCTTGCCCATGAATTTCATGGAAGAATGGTAGCTAGAGCCAAGGAGGTTGGACTTCTACTTTCACCCCAATTTTGAGAGAGACCACTCCTGGGGGTGAGCCCGAGGGTCTCCCACCAAACCACATGAAAGGAATTTCAGCTCGCCATACATTTAAAGTGCCGCAAAGACACTATACATTTACCGGGGTCAGTTCACGGGAGGGTGACCCCCACGTGACTGCCCTCGACCAATTACAAACCACCAGTGCTTATTACTGTCCACACATTTTAGACTTTCTATTTTCAAGAATTCCACAGTGCTGAAAGACTTTTCCCAATTTTTTACTTATACTACGATGTACAATGAATGCGTCTTACTTTCAAAAAACTCCCAATGTGCCAGCGCTAATGATTACTTCACCGCTTTCACCATTTAACCCTTTCTGGCATGCTACCTTTTAAAATTGGAGTTTTGATATATATATATATATATATATATTAAAAAAAAAATCTGAAATTTTTCAGATTTTAAATTACGTCCAAAGGGGCGTTTTTTTAACGTTTTGAGTGTTACCTTTATTTATTAAATATCATGTTCTTTGCACTTATTAAATATCATGTTTTTGCATAAAATTCAGTTCAAGAGCAATATCGCAAAATAATGTTAAATTAAGCATATCTTTAGAATTTCCGATATACACAGTCTCGCGAGCTGGAGATAAAAGTATTTTTTTTCTATATAACGTTGCCATTTCTCGCTTTTAAAGCATTGAGTTTGTAAATCAAATATTCGTTAAAGTTTTACAAAATATAAAATCTATAATAAAACAAATTCCAAATTTGGGATTTCAGATGCCCATATTCGCAGTAGGATTTCGTCATTCAAAATTCGATGGCTCTATGTACCATTGTTTTATCACAATGCGAGAAATAGACAATCATTTATGCAGATTTTTCATTATTTAATTTCTTCAAATATAATGCAGGACTCTAACATTTTGTGGCAACAGTTTGAAAAGTGAACCGACGTTTATGAGTCCGACGCAAAATGCCAAAACGAAAGCAATAGTCCTTCGGGACTGAAATCCCTTTGGACTAAAAAGATAAAAACAAAATCTGAAATGTTTCAGATTTTAAATTACGTCCAAAGGGGCGTTTTTTAACATTTTGTGTGTTACCTTTCTTTATTAAACATCATGTTCCTCGCACTTAAACCATAAGATCCAGTGCAACAGCAATATCGCAAAATAGTTTTAAAACGAGCATATCTTTAGAATTTCCGATACAGAGACTCACACGCTGGAGATAAAAATGTTTTTTCTGCACAACGTTGCCATTGCTCGCTTTGAAATCCTTGAGTTTGTTAATCAAAAATTCGTCAAAGTTTTAAAAAATAGGAAATCGATCATAAAACAAATTTCAAATTTCAAATTTGGTCTTCCACATGCTCATATTCGTTGGAGGATTACGTTATTCAAAATTCGATGACTCTATGTACCGTTGTTTTATCACAATACGAGAAATATACATACATTTATGCAGATTTTTCATTATTTAATTTCTTCAAATATAATGCAGGACTCTAACATTTTGTGGCAACAGTTTGAAAAGTGAACCGACATTTATGAGTCCGACGCAAAATGCCAAAACGAAACTAAAAGTCCTTCGGGATTCAAATCCCTTTGGACTAAAAAAGTAAGCAGTCTAATTAGGTCTACAGGAGTACACAAGTAATATTTTGTGAAAATAGCACTTATCGTTTTAATTCTGTGGGTGTGCCCAAAGTGGGCACACTGATTAAATACAGCTTCGAGAAGAGTGCTGAAACGAGCATTGTTGTCAATAAACACACCGATGAGATGCGGAAAAACAAAGAATACAGCCTCTCAGTTATCCTAGACGATCGGTGAGCCCGGTCTGGGCACACCTAGGATTCGCCGTTCGATTTTAGGCAAGATTTAAAGGTAAAATTTTAAAATTCATATAGAATAAGGAGATTAGCATACAGCTGAAAAAATAACATAGAAATTTCTTTTCAAACAATTCCTATTATACCCTAAAAAAATCTGAAAGTTTGCTTTAAAAAACTAAACATGTCTAAAATATACGGACTGGTTTGTGTTGAGCTGCCATCTACTATAAATAAAGAAGGTTCGGAGTAACCTATAGTAACCTATAAATCTTTCTTCATTCAATTTTTCTGTGCGTACAGAAGGACATTTTTAGGTGTGTCCAGACCGGATACACTGTGCTGCAAAGGGTTAACATCATTATCAAGTTGCTATAGCCTGGGTCAGCCAAGGGAGGGTGACTCCCCACGTGATGTACCTCGACCTATCACAGCTTCTGTTTACTTCCCAGCTCGAAGGGCTCACCAAATGTCTTCCTAACAGACTGGAGGTAGTCTTCAGTTTTTCCACGGCCAACAGAGTACTCATTACGTACTTTTTCATTTCGCTTTTTAGTGAAGCTTTCTAAATCAAGACTTAAACTAAAACCAAGGACTTAAGGCAGAAACTTTCATGCTAACCGGTTAAAGTAGAAATGACTACATGCTGGTCATTGCCACTACGTTCCACAGTCCCACTATACATTTACAAACATCCACGCCTTTTTCACGATTTGAACCCGGGGTCTTCAGTACCGCGGTAGGCTTCCCTAACCAGTATGCCGTCTGGGAGGCTTCTGATAGATTTTTAAGGCGAAAAGGCACAGCAAATGAAGATCCATGTATTTTGAGAAATCGACAGCAGGCTTTAAACGATCTATATAGGACTTCTCTTGATGGAAGTTTTATTCTCTTTCATTATGCGTGTATAAAGGCTGCAGGGATTGTCTACAGTTGTCAGTTTCAAGAAATATGCTGGGATTTCCCAAAATTTCAAGCTCATTAATTTTTTTTGGCCATATATTATCAAATCTTCCTGAAAGTTATTCATCAGACATGACTCAATATCAACTGGACATTCGAAATCAATCCCGGCATTTGAAAGAATTCAATTTAGTGATAAATAAAGATTTTACATGTATTTATGAAAAATTACAATGTTCTTTCTTGTTATTAGGCTACGATCGAAACAGCCTAATAATAAGAAAATAATCGAACATTTTAGCAATCGAAATAATCTCTCTTCGAATTCTTTGAAGAAATATAAAAATAAAATAAAGAATATGAGAAGAAGGTGCCTGAAATCTTTCAGATCTTATATTAATTTTTTTTCCTTTACACGCGTTTCAAAGCGTCAGTACTATACAGTATTACGTCACGGACGCGAAATTATTTCCCATACTTCACGAAAACTTATTTGAGTACTGGACACGGACGACGGGACAGAATGTTCAAAGAACCAAATGCAAAAATTTCAACCGAATGCAAAAATGTTACCCGTAATGATATTGAACTGTACAACCACTTTTGTAAGCCCTGCCAGAAAACACAAAATGGTATAGAAAGGGCATTGGTGAAACTTATGATTGTTTCTGTTTTTTTTTCTGTCAAGAAACTACAAAACATTCAAATTCTAACTATCAGTGTTTAATAAAAATAAATTACGCTTCTATTCCAATTGTCAAAATATTGTTACGAAATGTAAAGGCGCGGTAAGATAGCTTCCCCGCAAAGAAGTTTTAGGGTTGCCATAAAATGGCAAAGGAAGACAGGGTTGCCACATTTGGAGAGAAATCGCCCATTTGGCGACAAAACTGGCGATATACCCATGGACGGTTGGAAAACCTTCTGGAACGAATTCTTACCAGTTTAGTTCAGAATGTTCTCGAACACAAGCCGAAAGCTATATAAACCCTGCTGGTCCGCAGTCAGTTATAAGGAGTGCCTCGTCTAGTGTGCGAGATAGTTAGTCTCGAGTTACTCAGTCCGCGCGGAGTCGATCGAGTTGACAGCTTGGCAGCGAGTGCCGAGTTTGCCGTCGAGTCCACCGAAAGAGTCTTGTAGTGTATCGCGGTTAGTGCATCGTCGAGAGAGCGTTTTGAGCTCCAAGAACAACTGAACCGAAGAGTCGGGAGCTGTGCTTTGTGTGTCGTCGAATGCATCTCAAGTTGTAGAGTGGAGAGTCTCGAGAGTACCTGGAGTTCCGAGAACGACCGAGCAGAGTCGGGAGTGCTTTGCTGTGAAGCTGTCTCCACTGTGATAGCCTGATAATCTGGAGGCTGTGTCGTTGATCGTGTCAGCGTGTTTATAGTAGTTCATCGACATCGACGACTATAAAAACGTGTTTTGGAGCTGTCCTGACAATACTGGCCAATAAAGTGTGTTTCGATACTTCATCAAGTGTCGTCGTTATTCACTCCAAATCCATACAAACCCCGTAAGAACGTGATAACTGGTAACTGGTAACGAATAACGTGAATAACGTGAATAACGTGATAACTAGTGTCAGGGGAAAAAAAAAAACGCAACAATATCAATTTTCGTTTATACCCACATCTTGAATACAACTACCATTTAAGAATTTGTAAATAAAGATTAAGAAGATTCAAAGGTATTGCAGGCGTATCAAGATTTCGACAAAGAGATCAAGTGACAACATACAACGAAGAAGTGAAAAATAGCGATAAGAAAGTACGGCTTTACACATTGCTGTGCTTACATGATTGTGCAGAATTGGCAATTCTCGCTGGAAAAATACCAAAAGAAGAGCTTATAATACCAGCATTTAGCTTCCTTCCGGTATTATGGTTCTGTGGGGATATTAACAGACAGTAATTACCTTTCTATTCAATTTAAATGCACATATGTCAGTAAAATTAGTTTTGAAAGTTGCGCTTTTTTTCGGAAATATGTGATGATTTTATGCTTTTGTTCAATAACATTTATGTATCTTCAGTGACTTGTACTTCAGAATTAACATTCTATTGGCAAAAAAGAAGGGTAAAGTATTTTTAAAGTACTATTGAAATTTCATTTAGCTTTGTTCGAACTAACAGTACTTTCCTATACTTAATACGTGAATCTGAAAAGAACACCCAACTGAATTACGTCTTATAAATACAGCAGATTTGGCCAGATTCTCTTCTGTAATGGCTCTTATATAATTATTATTATATTGTATGAAAATATTAAATAAACATGGAAGTAGATTGTTGAAACATCAATGTATCTGCTTGTCTTGACGTTTGACTTAGAAAACATATTCGACAATTTATATCTTTCTTTTGTCTAATTGCGTAATTTACAACGCTTTAAATCTGTATGATTTAATAGTTAGCGAATCCATAATTAATAAAAGACATTTCTTTGTCATATTTTACATTCTCCGACATAGGAAAATAGTTTACACAGTGCTTAGCAAAGAATTTCTTGCTTCAAACTTTTACTTTCTCAAAGGCAAATATTATACTTAAAAATAATTATAATATAAAAAATCCTAAAAATGTCTGAAAGCGTTAAAATTTTACATTACGCCAAAAGGGGCGTTTTTTTAACGTTTTGTGTGTTACCTTTATTTATTAAATATCATGTTCTTCGCACTTAAACCATAAATTTCAGTTATCCACAAAATCTCAAAATAATTTTAAAATGAGCACATCTTTAGAATTTCCGATGCACAGTCTTGCGCGATGTACATAAAAAAAAAAAAAAAATTCCCCCTAACAGTGTTTTTTTTTTTTTTTTTTTTTTTTTTAGTCCAAAGGGATTTCAGTCCCGAAGGACTATTGCTTTCGTTTTGGCATTTTGCGTCGGACTCATAAACGTCGGTTCACTTTTCAAACTGTTGCCACAAAATGTTAGAGTCCTGCATTATATTTGAAGAAATTAAATAATGAAAAATCTGCATAAATGATTGTCTATTTCTCGCATTGTGATAAAACAATGGTACATAGAGCCATCGAATTTTGAATGACGAAATCCTACTGCGAATATGGGCATCTGAAATCCCAAATTTGGAATTTGTTTTATTATAGATTTTATATTTTGTAAAACTTTAACGAATTTTTGATTTACAAACTCAATGCTTTAAAAGCGAGAAATGGCAACGTTATATAGAAAAAAAATACTTTTATCTCCAGCTCGCGAGACTGTGTATATCGGAAATTCTAAAGATATGCTTAATTTAACATTATTTTGCGATATTGCTCTTGAACTGAATTTTATGGTTTAAGTGCAAAGAACATGATATTTAATAAATAAAGGTAACACTCAAAACGTTAAAAAAACGCCCCTTTGGACGTAATTTAAAATCTGAAAAATTTCAGATTTTCTTTTTTTTTTTTTTTTCTTTTTTTTTTCTTTTCTTTTTTTTTTTTTTTTAAACAGAGTTGATTCCTTGCTTTGAAATCGTTGAGTTTCTTAATAAAAAATTCTTTAATGTTTGACAAAATATAAAATAGCAAATAAAACAAATTCCAGGATTACTTATTCAAGATTTGACAGCTCTAGGTACCGTTGTTTTATCACAATGCGAGTAACATGTATACATTTGTATAGATTCTTCATTATTTAATTTCTTTTAATATAATACAGGGATCTAATAGTTGGTGGCAACAGTGTGAAAAGTGAATCAACGCAGAAAGTGAATCGAAGCAAAATTTCAAAACGAAATTAATAGCCCTTCTGGGCTAACGCTGTTTGAGCTAAAACATATTTTAGGGAAAAGTTACCGTTTTGAACGGTGAGACGAGCCAATTAATTGCCAGATTTCCTGACCAGAAAGGGAGGTTCCGATATTGTGAGGAAGGAAGCTTGTTTGTTGGAATATTTCCTGTTTTGTAATCTGTGATGTTTCGAACCATCTTAATACACTCATTTTATTTTTTCATGTCATCTCGTTTAGAGACACACAACTTTTCAAAGCAGTTTTGAGTGTAATGATTTTCATTTTTTATTGGACTGCAGTTCTTAGCGGGACATACGGTAAATGTTTTCATGTATTTAATATTACAAGGCTTTCATTCCTTTTGTTTTGATTTCAAAGCATTTGTTTTATTTTTAAAAATTTTATGGAATGTTATTGTGGTTATTCTCCCCCCCCCATATTTCCCTCTCTAGCAGCTTAGCGCCAGGTTCTGAAAATTAAAATAGTTGAACATTATGCTAACCAAATACATGAACCGGCCCATCGGACACGAAGGTCTACAATTTCGCCGTGTCGGCTGTACATTTCCCTTCTGTAATTATTGATGGATAATTAGAGGCCTAAAGAGTAGCAGTAACAATAATAAAAGCGGAGTGAGATTTAAGTTACAAGGAAATAGAAATGAAGCTATCTTATAATGTAGTGTTAGTATTAGTATGCTTATCATGTCTTAAACATGAAGTTTAACACGTTGAGCGCCACGTCAGCCATCTATGGCTGACACTAGATTTTCCGTATAGGCCTATAGGCCGCGTCAGCTATCCTTGGCTGACACTAGATTTTCCGTTTAGGCCGCGTCAGCCATCTGTGGCTGCAGTAAACCTTCCGTTTAGGTCGCGTCAAACATTTGTGGCTGACACTAGACCTTTCCGTTTAGGCCGCATCGACCGCCGCTGAACGTGATATATAACTATAAGACATGATAACATGATATATAACTATAAAATTTACATTGTTTTATGAAATTACACAAAATTTATTAAAATAAGTTTTAACACGTTGAGCGCCACGTCAGCCATTTGTGGCTGACACTAATTTTTCCGTTTAGGCCGCGTCAGCCATCTGTGGCTGCACTAAACTTTCCGTTTAGGTCGCGTCAGCCATTTGTGGCTGACACTAGACCTTTTCGTTTAGGCCGCGTCGACCGCCGCTGGCTGACAGCGTGTAACAGGATATATAACTGTAAAATTTACACTGTTTTATGAAATTATACAAAATTTATTTAAAATTTGCTTAATTTTGATTCATGATTTGATTTTGATTCATTGGATTTCATTGAAACACGGTAAATATAAAAACGGTTCTCTATTATAGCTATTACAAAATGTGACAAAACTCTTTCAGTCTTTTTTCTGGCCATTACTCTACCAGCTGCTGTTGCATTTTTATCATAACATAATTTACAATATTTTCGTACTTCAGAGGCTTTTCCCGGTTTTCTTCGGAGTTTATGTTGTCGTTTTTTAGATATTCTTACATTTTGGGTCGATGGAATGTCTTCTTTTTCACAACTTGTAGCTATCTTCGACCGTGATACCAATCACTGGCCCTACAATACCAGCGCTTTTAAGCTGCGCGCGTGGCCAGAACGGGATTGCCCAAAACATACGCATGGAGCTGAACGTCTTAAGAAACACGTTTTTAATGAATGGGATTAACATTAAGCATATACAATTTTTAGTTGTTATGCATAGTCTATGTCTCTTAGAGATTTATACTATATACTTTAAAAAGGACTATTGAAGAATTATCTTCTAACCTTGAGAAACAAAATATAAGTCAGAAAAAAGGGTGTATAAGACAATTTTATTCGAACACAATTAACAATTTACTCAGATTGGGTTCCTACAAGCCGAGCACTTCTGGTTTAACAGAAATGCGTAAGGATGAATAAATTCGAGATGTAGGGATAATTCAAGATAATACACAAGATAATTTAAGGCGCATTCAAGACTCTGGTTTTTAGAAAACCGGCAAGACAAAGCCGAATGGCTAGAAACACTCAACGCCACTAAATCAAGTCGCTAATAATCACGGCAGAACGTAGCCTGGAATAAAGAGACACACTCTAAAACTAACTTTCCGAAACTCTTGCTTAATTCTTTTCCTGCATGCTACCTTTTAAAGTCGGAGTTTGGATTTAAAAAAAAAAATGGTAGGCAGTCTAATTAGGCCTAGAGGAGTACACAAGTAAAATTTGTGTGAATTTTTCTTATCGTTTTAATTCTGTGGGTGTGCGAAAAATGTCACACTGATTGAATACAGCTTCGAAAAGAGTGCTGAAACGAGCATTGTTGTCAATGAACTGACCGATGAGATGCGGAGAAACAAAGAATACAGACTCTCAGTTGTTCTAGATGATCGGTGAGCCCGGTCTGGGCACACCTAGGGTTCGCCGTTTGATTTTAGGCAAGATTTCAAGGTAAAAATTTAAAAATAATATAGACTAAGGAGATTAGCATACAGCCAAAAAATAGCATAGGAATTAATTTCTTTTAAAACAATTGCTTTTATACCTTAAAAAAATCTGGAAGATTTCTTTGAAAAATGAGGGTCTTAAAAAACTAAACATGGCTAAAATATATGGACTTTGTTTTGAGCTGCCATCTACTATAAATAAAGAAGGTTCAGAGTAACCTATAAATGCTTTTTCATTCAATTTTTCTGTGCGTACAGAAGGAAATTTTTAGGTGTGTCCAGACCGGACACACTGTGCCGCAAAGGGTTAAACAGCATATTTATCTACCTTAATCTGAATAAACGCTCACTGTCTCATTTACATACGGGCATGACAAGCGTGGGTGAAAAGAGGGTGATAGGAAAGTCTTTCAACTTAAAATGAACTATTAGTTAAGAATAAATAGATAAACCTCGCAATATATAAATAAAATAATAAAAGTTCAAAACTCACCAGTTTTCCCGTCTTTTGAATATTATAAAATTTAATAATATTTATAAACAATTTGCATTAAAGACACATATATTATTTCGTTTACAGAAATAACAGTACAGACCTGAAGCCATAAGCTACAATCAAAAGTTCAGAAATAACGCTTAGATGGTACTCATCAGAATTAAAATTATTTGAAAGTGAATTCTGCTCTTTTATTTCGTACAGTAAATTTCTTTATAACGTACTCATACAATGTAGGCAATGTTTTTACTCTCTCAAGATGCAGTTTATCGATAGAGAATATTGCTAAGTGCACTTAATCTCTCTTGCAAATGCGATACTCTGATATATAATTATTAACTCTTCTCAGTGCTGAAAATGATGATTCTAGTGATGCAGTTGAAGCTGGTACTGATAGAATGACTGAAGATAATTTGTAAGTTTCAGTCATAATACTATGAAAATTGTTAGTATTCATATATGGAGCTAGTTCACGTACGGTTTTATTTTCAAACTCAGCAGAAGAATATGTGAGGTTTATCTATTTAATTTTAACTAGTAGTTCATTTTAAGTTTGACTACTTTGCTATTATTCTCTTTTCCCTCTATTCTTTTCTTTTCGCTTTTCATGCCAGAATGTAAATGAGATAGCAGCATTTTTCAGATTAAGGTAGAAAGAAGAGCTAAGCAAGAGTTTCGGAAGTTAGTGTTAGAACGAGTCTGCCTATACCCGGTTACAGCCGAAAACATCGTGGCAAAAACATCGCGGACGAAAACGTCGCAGAGAAAACAACGCAAGGCGAAAATGTCGTGCTACAAAACATCGTGGGAGAAAACATCGCAAAGAGAACACATCGCAGTTCTAAAACATCGTGGTACAAAACATCGTCGTCGAAAATAAAGCGGTTCAAAAACTTCGCAGTTTAAAAACACCGTCGTCGAAAATATCGTGGTAAAAAATAAAGTATCTACAAATACGTGACGATAACATCGCAGACATGCTTTTTTCAGATTTTAATAACTGCAAATAGATATTCCCATAATGATTTGTGAGCGCAAGATAGAAAGAAGGATAATTTTTACTTTCACATTTTTTTTTATTAACAAATAAACTTTTCAAAACCGTGAAAAACAACCTTATATTTAGCGTAGGTATAATGAAACACTCAATCGATTTCGATTTCGAGCACGTCGTTATAACTAGATTAAAAATCTAGTTATAACGACGTGCAGTGCTGATAAGCACCACGTGTTTCTGTGATTCCTATTTTCTTCTTTCTATGTATTTCTTTCTCCCGATGAGGAGGGACCTTTAGCTGCCCTCGAAATCGATTGAGTGTTTCATTATACCTACGCTAAATATAAGGTTGTTTTTCACGGTTTTGATTGTCACATTAGCGTGTTTCTCTTCTAGTCTAAATAAACTTTTGCTGAAAAAGTAAGAAGGAAACTTAAGCATAGAAAATTAAATGCAACTTACAGATTATACTTTTTATGAAAAATTACCAGTAAAAACTTTATAAAAAATGATTTAATTATGGTCTTTGTTAGTTAACTATGTCGGGTTAAAATTCTATTAAGTGTTATAAGGTGCATTAATTTTCTATGCTTAAGTTTCCTTCTTATTTTCTCAGCAAAAAATTATTAGTTAATATAAAATATGAAAAGCAAATTATCCTCCTTTCTATCTTGTGCTCACAAATTATTATGGGAATATCTATTTTCAGTTATTAAAGTCTGAAAAAGGCATGTCTGCGATGTTATCGTCACGCGATGATTTGTAGATACTTTATTTTTTACCACGATATTTTCGACGACGGTGTTTTTAAACTGCGAAGATTTTGAACCGCTCTATTTTCGACGACGATGTTTTGTACCACGATGTTTTAGAACTGCGATGTTTTCTCTTTGCGATGTTTTCTCATACGATGTTTAGTAGCACGACGTTTTCGCCTTACGTTGTTTTCTCTGCGACGTTTTCGTCCGCGATGTTATCGGCGGAAACCCTATACCCAGGCCACGTTCTACCGCGATTATCAGCGATTTGATTATGTGGCGTTGTGTTTTGTTCTAGCCATACGGCTTTGTCTCGCCGGTTTTTTACAAACCAGAGCCTTTCCTACGCATTAAATTATTCTGTGAGTCGTTAGGCTAATGTACTGCATTTGAAATTGTTCAATGTTACGTATTTCTGTTAAGCTAAAAGTGCAGTTACGAATCAGCTGAGAGACTTAGCTGTTACCCTGAACTAGGAGTTAGGGTTTACTCTGAGCGTGATTTGAGGAACTTTACTATTTATTTCGTGTGCTAAGGAGGAACTACTAAACATTCCCGTTCTCTTTAAGTTATTTCTAGCCTTATTGTGCTGTCCATGGTATTTACTGTGTCTATCTTCCTAATAAATTATTAACTTCTTTCTGCTTATCTGAACTTGTTATTTTAAAAATATTAAAGATACGGTAGATCTCAACACTATTAATAATAATTTTGCATTGACTAGAACATCTGAAAGCAATTTGGAATATATAACATGAGAAGAACTTTGCTTAACGAAATGTTTTGGAATTTTGCGTCAATTCACTTTCTGCGTTGATTCACTTTTCAAACTGTTGCCACCAAGTATTACAGCCCTGTATTATATTTAAAGAAATTAAATAATAAAGAATCTGCATAAATGTATGTATGTTTCTCGCATTGTGATAAAACAGCAATCAAATTGTTTAGAAAACAAATTTTAAATAACTAATCCTCCTCCCAATATGGGTATCTGGAAACCCAAATCTGGAATTTTTTTATTAGCGATTTCATATTTTGTAACACTTTAACGAATTTTTGATTAAGAAACTTCACGATTTCGAAACGAGCAATGGCAAAACTACACGGCAAAAAAATTATCTCCAGCGCGCGACATTGTGTATCGGAAATTCTAAAGATAGGCTCATTTTAAAATTAATTAGCGGTATTGCTGTTGAATTAAATTTTATGGTTTAAGTGCGAAGAGCATGATATTTAATAAATAAAGGTAAGACAGTTGAGAACCCTTGAGTAAAGAGAAGCTCCGTCTTAATTTCTGAAGGAGAAACCTCATGGAAGGAGGCCGATTGGAGGAGTTTGACCTCTCTTCCTCTACCGCCAAGCATCTCGAGAAGACTTTCTGATTGATGCTATTGTTACGAATTGTACAGGCGCGGTAAGATAGCTTCCCCGCAAGGCAGTTTTAGGGTTGCCATAAAATAAGAAGGGAAGGCAGGGTTGCCACATTTGGCGACAAAATTGATATACCATAGACGGATGGAGAACCTTCTGGAACGAATTTTTACCGGTTTAGCCCAGAATGTTCTCGAACACAAGCCGAAAGCTATATAAACCCTGCTGGCCCACAGTCAGTGTGAGTGTGCCTCGTCTAGCGAGCTGATAGTCAATCATTGATCGAGTGTCTCGAAGTCTAGCGCTGAATTGGTCGTCGAGTGCACCGAAAGAGTCTCTTCGTGTATCGGGGTTAGTGCATCGTCGAGAGAGTGTGTTGAGCTCCGGGAACGACTGAACCGAAGAGTTGGGAGCTGTGCTCGTGTGTCGTGGAGTGCATCGCGTGTTGTAGAGTGGAGAGTCTCGAGAGTACGTGGAGTTCCGAGAACGACCGAGCAGAGTCGGGAGCTGTACTCTGGTGCTTTGCAGTGAAGCTGTCTCCACCGTGATAGCCTGATAACCTGAAGGCTGTGTCGCTGATTGTTCCAGCGAGTGTATAGTAGATCTTCGACGACTGTAAAACGTGATTTTGGAGCTGCCCTGATTAATATTGGCTAAATAAAGTGTGTTTCGATATTTCATCAGGTAGTGTCGTCATTATTCACTCCAAATCCACACGAACCCCGTACGAACGTGAAGGAAGAAAATAACGTAACAACTGGTGCCAGAAAAAAAAGTAATAATATTTTCACACACTGAGTAGCATGATATTTTCGATCTGCTCATGAGGACCTGTATTTAAACAGCTTTTATTAACTAAATTTTATTATTATTTGCTTGTTCTTCCATTTTCATAAAATTCTATTCATTAAGATGATATCTGTATTATTAAAGAAATTAAGGAAGCAAAATATTTTAAACTATAGTCGACTAAGTGACAAAAAGTCTCATGACCGGCTAAAGGCGTTCATTCCGCTCGATGGGATTGAAGTAAGCCATTATACATTTACAATCACCATGCTTTTTCTGGGATTCAAATCCGGTTTCGGTTAGCTGATTGCTTCAGCACGGTAGTGAAACTTCAGTTTGCATTCTCTCTTGAGCAGAGACCATCTGATATAAGAATTTGATAGCTTTATGACGTGGCATCGTTCTGAAGGTGTCTCCTTTGTAGCAAATGGTCGCTATAATTTTGAACGTATTTTTTGAAGTATGTTTAAAAATTCCGGTTTCAAATCCGACAATCGAAATTTCCGATTGCCCAGCGGGGTGCTGTCCTTTGATTTATAAGAGACTATGGTTTTCCTGCATGCTTGAGTACATGCATATTGGCATATTAAAATAAGGTAGTTTTAGATTTTCATGTATGGATACGAAGTACTGATGTGCATATGTATGCACAAATCGATATTTATTTATTTATTTACAATCAGATTAGGAGCTGCACAGATTCTACCACTCAAATTATGCCCAAACATTAAATTCTCTAAAATTCGGCGTGAAATTTAAGGAGAAATTCAAAAATTTATCTTGGCGCATTTTTTCAGCTTGCGCCGAGAATAATTCACTGGGCGAACTTCTTAATTTATAGCAACGTATTTTCCTTTCCTTTTTTTCATTGTAGACGGGCGAAAAAAAATAATCGTTCATTATTTCATATAATTTTAACAAAGTTCATAAACGACATTTGGCGTTATTATCGCTTACAACAAGTATGCCAAATTTGGAAACTCGCCAGTATGTAAATTCACATATATCCTAGGAAATTTTGAATTAAAAAACTGTACTTTTTGCATATATACTTAGAAATACATCCACTTTAAGATGATGGTAAATATTTTATAGGTCATAATTCAAAATGTTTTTCGAAAAATTTATAAAAAATATTTAAAAATACAAATTTTAACAATAAATAATTACAAATGTGCGAATTATTTGGATTAAGCCCAAATTTCGAATTCTGGAAGAATGAATCAAGTAAGTTTAATAAAAAAAAAGATATTAGTAAATATATATCACATTCAATTAACATTAAGGAGCATTTGAGAGTACACGCACGTTTTTTAAAAAACTTGGAACTCTGGAATAATTTGAGTCGTAGAATCGATATATGGATATCGATATATAAATATTGGCATGCCATTTCAGAAAAAGTCCGCTTTTGTGTCAAAATACCTATATTAACCTATACGTTCGGAGCACTTTTTTTAAAAACATAGAATTCTGATGAAATATATATTTTAGTCAAAATGTGACATCAAATCATGAAAATGGGTAAATTTTTAGGAATAGTTTCATAAATTTTTGAAATATATGCAATTTTATGCACATTTTTAGGAGAATTTAAGACTTACGTTAAATGTCGTATATTTTTTCCCACAGCATACATTTCAATTTTATTTATACTGTATACCACTACAATATTCATCTGTGTTATGAACTAAAATGTTTATGATATTTCTAAAATTTACTGCAATTTACTGTGTAATTGCATGAAAAAACAAAGTTTTTTTGTAAAATATTTCTTATCGTTTTATATAGAAATACTTATAAAACAATCAAATTAATAAATATAACTTAGATTGTAGCTTAAAACCTAGTAAATAATATAGAAAACACTTTAGTGAAATTTAATAGAGATACTTTTAGAACATTTTGAGTAATTACATTTCTTGTATGTAAAAACACTAGAAAAATTAGTTTTCCAGAAAACGCATTACACACACACATTAACAGAAAACTGTTCTGTTGTATTTACACATTTAAAATTCTCCACATTTGTACATCACACCCTCCATATCTTTATACTTAAGTAATTTTGATTTGCTATTTGATATTAATTTTTTTCTGGCTATTTTCGAAATGAGCGACGAATGACGTTTCGAGTTCTGTATTCTTTCGTTATCAATTCCAAAGTAATTTTTAATCATTTCTTGTTCAATTGATATGCCTAAATGTTCAAACACAGGAAGTAATCCAAGATACCCTGAATTAAAAATTAAAACTGCTATATATGCACCCAGCAACATAGTCTTTATACCTAATCGCAATGTTGCCAGACCCTATTGAAAAAAACCGCAATGTTGCCAGTCCCAGTTCAAAAAATTAAGGCAAATAATTATTGCCAGAAACAAAAAAAAGTACCCAGAATTAAAATGAAATGTTTTAGCACAATTTTTACACACAAACAGGTAAAAAAAAAAAAAAAAAAAAAAAAAAAAAAAAAAAAATAAATAAATAAATAAATAAATAAAACCACGGATAACAACATTGTGTACCTTTGAGTTGAGCCTTTTAAATGGCACTTCCGGTCTTTCTGCTTTCACTCCCAGTGCAGTTAATTGGCTATATCTTATCTTCTAATTATGACAAACGTAAAGATGAACCATTTTCGGAATCCTACAAAACTGACCGTTCAAATTGGGCAATTAAAAAAAACTCGAATTTTTTCGCCGAAATCGTTTTTTTAACGTAGGCAGATACCTTAAAACAATGCTATATATAAATCTAATATATATCCTAAGTCGCTCTTTCGAGACATGAAAAACGCAATTTGAATTTCGTCAAACGGCCCAGTAGAACGGGAGACATAAAACTGTCTCAATTTTTTTTCCGCAGTGTATGTAGATGCTTAGATAAAGGTAAAGTTGTTTTCTTCAAATCCTGAAATTTATGAATTTGGATTTTTGTAGAGACATTGTGTATAAGAAAATAGTAGTATTGCTCGCAGCCGAACACAAGGTTTTCAGTGTTCTGAATCAGAGTCTTAACCATAGCGCCAAGGAACAATATCAGGAAGAAATGCTTTAATTCTTTAGAAACCTAATATTTATTGTTTCTAATTTTCTGTGCACCAAACTTTACTTTTTTTAATATGTTATGTAGCCTGTCCAAAAAACCGTTCTGGAAAAAACTGCACACTGACGTGTCACTGTGAAGGAGGTAGTCGTAACTGTGATGCGGAAGGTTTTTGTTATTATGGATGCGAAGCCGGTTGGACAGGAGTTGCTTGTCAAACAGGTATATTATTTTGCTTATATAATCACCTTTTATATTCAAACAAGTTGATACTTTTCGGTACTTTGGATTATCACAACCACCTCGGTAGAAATAGCCAAATTGTGGGAACCATGTGCATAAAATTTCTTCAGCTAAACCAGGGTTTCTTAACAACTAAACAGGTATATTATTTTGCTTATATAATCACCTTTTATATTCAAACAAGTTGATACTTTTCGGTACTTGGGATTATCGCAACCACCTTGGTAGAAATAGCCAAATTGTGGAAACCATGTGCATAAAATTTCTTCAGCTAAACCAGGGTTTCTTAACAACTACACAGGTATATTATTTTGCTTATATAATCACCTTTTATATTCAAACAAGTCGATACTTTGCGGTACTTTGGGATTATCGCAGCCACATCGGTAGAAATAGGCAAATTGTGGGAACCATGTGCATAAAATTTCTTCAGCTAAACCAGGGTCTCTTAAATTGTGGTCGCGACCCCCAAGAGGGTCGGTGAAAATTTTAGCAGTTTTGATATTTCTTTAAAACTTACAGGCATAATTTTACAATGACGAAATATTTTTACACAATGTATCTGAAAATAGGTAAAGATAAGACAATACAGGAGAAAAAAAAAAAAAAAAAAAAAAAAAAACCACGAAAACGTTTCGACGAATTCTTTTTAAATTATAAACGTTCATTTTCCTTTGCTTTGCACGTGATGCTTTCACTTCGTCTGTTACTTATTTAAAATTTTCACATTGTTCCATGTCATAAATTATAAATTAAAGTTAACGACCTAAAACTGCAATATTATATTGTAGTTCACCCACGCGTATGTCGGATTTGCGCAATACCTATGGGGTCCTGGGGGTCGCGAAAAAAATCTTTGTGATAAAAAGGGGTCGCGACTGAAAAACGTTTAAGAAATCCTGAGCTAAACATATCGACAGCTGTAAGTTTGAATTAGCAATGTCGCCATTTTCGTACACGCTGCTATGGTTGCATTAGAAGCTCCAGAGGCAAACTGCGATATTTTTGGTCTTCAGCTGAATTTTGAAATATGCGATTATGAGGTTTCCTGGCAAACTAAGAAAGATCTGTGAAAGTTTTGCAAGAATGTATTATTTTTCCACAAAGTCGGGAATGTTCAAATTGCAATGATGCATTTTGGAAAACAACCTTTTCGGAAATGCGACGTGAAGAAGTGTAACGAACACGTCGGCATCTGAAGCGGTATTTGGTTCAAGAATAGTCTTCTGCCATTTATTAACCCTTTGTTGCATACAACTAATCTAGAGAAGTTAAACGAAAATGTTTGCATTTTTTCTACTTAAAATAACCTTAGTAGGTAAGTTCGGCATTGTCTACGCCGGATGAGAAAATAATCTATGCATAACAAAAAAATGGCAATCGCCCTTCAGCCACAAAAAAATCGGACCTTCCCGTCTGCATATTTCACAAGTGCACATCAGCGTAGCCACTGAGGGGAGGGGTTTCGAAAATAGACCAATGAGCTTCTATCGCTCTTGTGAAGCTAAATCTTCATGCATATGAGCGAAAGTTTATGTTTTAATTTGCTTTTGTTTCGCAGTTATAAATGTATGACATAATAGTAGAAAATCTCGTAGATCTTTCGTTTTTATGAGTTTAATTAATCGCGGACATTTCACTTTCGCGATTTTTAGCACGCATTAATATCTGGATTGAAGTTTACAGCATATTATCGCTCTTTACATCGAAAAAATTAAGTTACCATTAGCCTTGAATATTACACATTTACTAACAACTGTGCATTAAGAGAATTCAAGCGCATATATATATATTTTAATTGAGCTGAGAAGGACTGGAAGTGTTACAATGAATCTAGTGTTTACTTATTTCAGTGCTTGCATTCTTTTGGTTTTTAAAGTATAAGATTCAGAATACATATTGTGTTTGATTTGATTATATCATTGTTAACATTAAAAGTTACATGTGAATAAATTGAATACATTCGTTGTGAATTAAGATAAATTCATTCTGTTTGATGAGTATTTCTTATGTAAACAGTACATTTAAAAGTGAGCAGTTACTGAATGTGAAATTTAACACACTTAATGAATACGAATGCAAATTAGTGAAATTCACTTTGAATAAAATTCTGCATTGGCTATTATTATAGGACATCTTTATCATGCAGACTGCTGCAATAAAAAGTGCTGACTCCTATTTACATATATAATTGATGTAAATATTTTTCTCATAGGCATACTTTTATGTAAAGATAACATTTGGGCTCATTGTTTATTACACATTTCTTTCTTTATTTTATTTACAACTTATTAAATAATTTTCACATGGATACTTTTGCGGAGTATCCAACATGTGTTTGTATTTATTTCAAATTCTTTCAACCAGGTAGTGAAATCTTCACAATTTCTTATAGTTGATCTAACTTCGCCATGAAAATTTTCAGAAGAAATCGACGATGCTTTTGTACAGAAAATCGCGTGACAAAATATTTTCAACCATCTTGCTTCAAACTTCAAGCACGCGAAAGGTCATGTGACATAACAGAAATATTACTATATTCCCATTGGTCCATCCTAGAAGCCACTCCCTCGGTGGTTACACACATGTGCACTTGCAAAATATGCTTCCCGTCTGACATCCAGGGTCAAAAGTCCCCTTGCCCTCAATGTCCCCTTTCGTCCTCTCTCTCCTTTTTACTTCCTTGTACGAAGTAAAAAGGAAGTATTGTGATCGCGAAAAGTTTCAGGCAGCATATTTCAACGAAAATATCCATTTTGACCGCTATCGAATGCAATTTAACGATGTTTTTGCGTGATATCTGTACGTAAGGACAGAATAAAAGACTCTTTTCCTCCAAAAAAAAAAAATTATAAAACTGCTTTAAAATGAATTCTGAAGAGAATTTTTCGTGGCGTCTGTACGAACGGATGTACGTACGTATCTCGCATAACTCCAAAACGAGTAGCCTCAGAACGTTTAAATTTTGTATATAGGACTCCTATAACATGTAGATGTGCACTTCGTATTTTGGTTGCAATCGGCCCCGCCCAACGTATATAAATATATTTATATATATATCCACTCTGTTACCCGGCTCAGTGATCTCAGTTTCTTCACTCTTATATGTTTGTAAATTCTACATTTTTTGCTTTAAAAATCATTGAATTATGTTGTTCTTATCTTCCGGCCTTTAGTAAATCCTTTAGTAAATCTCTATGCCTTTAGTAAATCTCTATGCAATATTTTTAGAATTATCAACAATTTTAAAGTTGCTTAAGTGCCGCTAAGCCTAATCCTTTTCTTGATGGCGGCCATTGTTTACATTTGAAACAGCAGACTAGTGGATTTGTTGCCAATCTAGAGAAACGTAGCTTCGCAACAACAAAGAAAACGATTTCATTTATTATTGCCAATTAAATCATGCTTAATCCTTTCTGGAATTTTTTCGAGGAAATAAGTGTTTAAGATTTACTTCGTAATTTTTAATATAGATATTTTGAGTTTTTATGTAACTGAATTAATTGAATGTGAAAAACTCGAACGTCTGTGAAAAACTGTTTCTTTTTTGTTTGTTTGCTTAATTTCTTTTATACATCGTTCTAGCTTTATTATAGTATTTGACTAGAACATGTGGCAACGATTAGATAATTCTATTCATTAAATGATATAAATTTTATGCATTATGAGTTATAATATGAAAGAAATATATAAGTTAACTGTTATATAATTATTAATACTTTTAAGTGAATCTAGCACCAGAGTGTCGCTATGGTAAAGAAATACAAGAGTGAATTTTAAAGAATGCATTTATTCTATTGTGGTTTATGCGCTGTCGGGGAAGTAGATTTAATTCAATCCAATAAGTTTAAATGAAATGCAAGAAAAATGCATATAATTTAATATTCCGTAGGAGGAAGTCATATGGTGTACACATCAGATTTTTTTTTTTTTTTTTTTTTTTTTTGTTTTTGTTTTTTTTATTACTTTCGTCCAAAATTCCGTCATTGAATTAATTCAGTTGTCACTTCGCGACAAGGCAAAAATACATAAAAACTCCAAATATCTGTATTAAAAATTACGAAGTAAATCTTAAACACTTATTTCCTCGAAAAAATTCCAGAAAGGATTAAGCATGATTTAATTCGCAACAATAAATGAAGGCGTTATCTTTGTTGTTGCGAAGATAAGTTTCTCTAGATTGGCAACAAATCCACTATTCTGCTGTTTCAAATGTAAAGAAGCAATGGCCGCCATGAAAAAATTATAGGCTTAGGGGCACATAAACAACTTTAAAATTGTGTATAATTCTAAAAATATTGCATACAGATTTACTAAATCCATAAAAACCTTAACCGGAAGATAAGAACAACATAATTCAATCACTTTTAAAGCAAAAAATGGACAATTTACAAACATGTAAGAGTCAAGAAACTGAGATCACTGAGCCGGGTAACAGAGTGGATATATATATAAATATATTTATATACGTTTGGCTGAGCCGATTGCAACCAAAATACGAAGTGCACATCTACATGTTATAGGAGTCCTATATACAAAATTTCAACGTTCTGAGGCTACTCGTTTTTGAGTTATGCGAGATACGTACAGACGCCACGAAAAATTCTCTTCAGAATTCATTTTAAAGCAGGTTTATATATTTTTTGGAGGTAAAGAGTGTTTTATTCTGTTCTTACATACAGATATTACGCAAAAAACAGCGTTGAATTGCATTCGAAAGCGGTCAAAATGGATATTTTCGTTGAAATATGCTGCCTGAAACTTTTCGCGAATACAATACTTCCTTTTTACTTCGTACAAGGAAGTAAAAACAGTTTTACCTCCAGCGCGCGAGTCTGTGTATAGGAAATTTTAAAGATGTGCTCAATTTAAAATGATTTTGCGATATTGCTGTTGAATTGAATTTTTATGGTTTAAGTGCGAAGAACATGATTTTCAATAAATAAAAGCAAAACAAAAAAACATTAAAAAAAGCACCTTTGATCGTAATATAAAATCTGAAAGGTTTTAGAGTTTTTTATTCATTTATATTTAATTTTGTATATTAAAAGAACTGAGTGTTTTAGTAAGCTGTAGCAAAGTACATGAATATTATCTATCTAAGAAAAAGTATGCTTTCATGGAGAATTTTCTGAGGAAAATTGGTTGGGTTTCACACTGGATAAATTATGAAAACTTTCACGAAGATAGCTTGCTTGCACGAAGATAGATTGTACACTCGCAGACATTCGAACCCTTGATGAAGTACCAAAAGCTCAATGGTCTCAGATACTCGACCGACAGTCTCAGAGACACAAAAACCCTAATATATTTATGTTACTAAGCTTTTGTGCGTCCTTTTTATATATAATACTTAACGTTGTACTTGACGTAGAAAAATCTGTGTTGGGTTTGTGACGTTTAACCAAAGAAAGTTCCTCTCTGTATCTCTACTTTGATTGTACAGTTTCTTACAGAATGTCCCCCAGGAACCTTTGGACGAAATTGTGCTTCGATCTGTCATTGTCACGAAAATTCAACTACTCCTTGCGACAAGAAAACGGGCTTCTGTGATGGTCTTTGCGAGGAAGGATACACGGGGCAGAATTGTCAGAAGCGTAAGTATCATACCGCAGCAAAATTAAAATTGTTTCAGACAATTAGTCTAAAATCTAAATTCAAAAGGTGACGACTCATCGTCCACCACATTTCAGTTCGAATGCCACTGTCGAAACTAAACATATTCTCGAGGCTAATACATAAGATAATTTCGAGCAAGAAAAGCGAAAAGCAAGAAAAACAATTGCACCTTAATCAGGATTCAAATCATGGATCTTCTACAGAGGCTGTTCACACATTTTTTAGACGATGTATATTGTATTCACAAAACTAAATTACATAACATTCTTGTATTTGAAATGTTCTAATTGACATCCCTTATTCTGAACTATCTTTCGACAACGCAATTTCCAGGATAATAATGCCTTTTGAAGTGGCAGAAGAGGTATTCTATCCCATTCCTCCCGAACAGCTTTCCAGAGTCTTGTTAGGGTTTTGGGACAACGTTTGGATAATGCAGTTTTTAAAAGTCCGAAAGCAGAAAAATCCATACGTGACACATGGAGAGATTGAGTAGGGATATCAGTGAAGGGTATGGTCTTGCTACCAGTTTTTTGTTCCATTTCTTTTAGGAAATTCACAGTGGATTTTAATGTGTCACTGCTAGCTTTATCCTGATGGAGTCTCACAGATGGATGGCACTGTGGGTAAAGCGATGGTATTCATTCAGAAAATTCGCGATAAAATATGTTCCTGATGGTATTTGGAGTTAATCTTGACATTTTTTTGCACTCTCCTTATTTTTAACTTGCCATTATAAGAAAAACCAGCAACAATCATGAATTCCTTAGATAAACTTTCTTTCGATTCTTTGAACCATGTACTTCAAATTTTTTCTCTTCTTTTATAATAATAAATGGCTCTTTTTTGTTACAATCATTTAAATACACTCATTCTTCATCTATTGTGACAATTGTTTTCCTTTTTTCTTTGGATAAGTGTTTCTCATATAGAATTCTGCAGCGTGTCCTGCGTTGAGCGATATGCTTTGGAAGAAGACGATTCACATTGCGTTTTTTCGCTTTCTTAAGATTTAAATCAACGTTTTACAGTGGACACCGAGCATTTCAATGATTTTGAAATTGTCCTTTGACTAGGGGGATTTTCTTTTAACATGAAATAACGCACCTTTGCGATAGTGGAAGATGTCCGTTTTTTCCTTGGATACTTGTTTGGAATTCTTGTCCCACTTGAGGCTCCAATTTGAAGTTTGTTTCCTTTCTTGTTGATGATTATTACCTATCGACGCTTTAGATATCACAAAAACATGACTCTCACATCGTTTTTGGATAACGGAGTATGCCTATTTCTTTTCGGAAAGAGCGTGAATGTAGCCTTCGAACCACTGCTTTCTTAAATTGGCCATTTTGAATCCAAACAAAACTTTCAAGCCACAGACGATAATTTTGACTTTTAAAATTATAGTACAACTGCAATTACTTCTTTTGCAGCAAACGATTTTTTATTACCTCTTACCAAAATCGTCTAAAAAATGTGCGAACAGCCTCTGTACGTTTTATCCGAACGCATTAAATCTTCTAGAATGGGAAAGCTCTCGTTTGCGGTTAACAGTTAATAATACTGTTAACAGCAAACAACATATTTTAGACCTATTACAATAACAATACTTGTCTGATCGCAAGAATGCTAAATAATACTAAGCAATGCCTCAAGTGCATTGAGAATTTCGCAAACTCTTATTGAGAATCATCGACTATGATGTCTGAGACTGCAACACTGGATACCAGTTACTTTATAACAATTTCCGGTAAAGCTGTAGAGTCCTACTTAGTTTTACTAACAGTTCTTTTAACTAATCTCGAAGTCATGCAACAAAAACCAGCGTTATATTTGCAAATTTTCACAGGACAAGTTTCGAGGGTTTTACCGAACCATCAACCTCAGATGCCAAAGTGCAAATGAACGAGATAAGATATAGTGATAAGATTAACCCTTTGTGGCACACCGAAAAATTTCCTTCTGTACGCACAGAAAATCTGAATGAAAAAGGATTTATAGGTTACTCTGAACATTCTTTATTTATAGTAGATGGCAGCTCAACACAAACCAGTTCATATATTTTAGCCATGTCTAGCTTTTTAAGACCCTCATTTTTCAAAGAAATCTTCCAGATTTTTTTAGGGTATAAAAGCAATTGTTTGAAAAGAAATTTCTATGTTATTTTTTTGGCTGCATGCTAATCTCCTTATTCTATATTAGTTTTAAATTTGTACCTTGGAATTTTGCCTAAAATCAAACGGCGAACCCTAGGTGTGCGCAGCAATTCTTATTGCAGCAATTCTTATTTAACCCTTTCCGGCGATGGGCTCACCGATCCTCTAGGACAACTTAGAGTCTGTATTCTTTGTTTCTCCGCATCTCATCGGTCAGTTCATGGACAACAAGGCTCGTTTCAGCACTCTTTTCGAAGCTCTATTCAATCACTTTGGGCACGCCCACAGAATTAAAACGATAAGTGCTATCTTCAAAGAATTTTACTTGCGTACTCCTGTAGGCCTAATTAGACTGCCTGCCTTTTTTTTAAAAATTAAAACCCCGATTTTAAAAGGTAGCGTGCCGGAAAGGGTTAAATAAGAATTGCTGCAATTCTTCTCCACGTAGTGTGTTCGCCATTTTGTGATTGTATGAGTTATGATGGCTCGGTAAAACCATCGAAAGTGTCCTGTGATAATTTGCAAATGTAACTCTGATTTTTTTGTTGTTTAACTTCTAAATTAACATTTGTTAGGCGTGTTAATTTAACCTAAGTTATTTTAATTTTTGAGCCTTTCCTGAATTCTCTTATTTCCCTTCGTACTTCCTCGCCAGGATATAAATGAAGCTGGTGAACGAGAGTATATAAACTGTTGGAACGAAAAGGTTAGGCAGAGTGTGATTTCGCTTGTGAAGCTCACGTTTGCTATTTTGTCCACCAGCTGTTAATCTTAGTAGTGGCTACTGGCCGTCTAGTTAGTATATCGCCGGTGTACGTTTCTGAGTCAGCCTGTTAGATTAAATTGAACTGTGTAGTCTAACACCACATTTTTACATTTTAGATTTATTGTTAAATTAACTTTTAAGTTCTCACGGCAAGTGGTGGGCGTTTTGTGTAAGCTAGTGAGTTTATGCCTTCTGTTATATAGTTTGTGATAAATAAAAGAGTCTTTTACACTCTTTCCCTGCTGTGTTCATCTTCAAGCCTGTCCGAGAATTCGCAAGGTACGAACCTTAAGTAGATCTAGTTACCATTCCATGCTTGGCAAAACGTACTAGATTCCGCAAACTTAAGTGGAGAGTGAGATTGTACTTTCACACATAGATGTTTCTTGAAATGACAGAACCTGGAAATGACATAAAAAACTGTTTTAGATACTTTTCCTTTATAGAAACCGGCATTGGTATGACTAAGAGTGTACTATCCTGCAGCTTTGAGACATTCAGGAATGAAAATCTGCTTGGCTTCTTTTACCTAATTTCTTAACACCATTCCAGCACTTAAATTTCCCCACAATACGTCATCGACATCATACAACGTGTTATGTGATATCTTAATGACAAGTGTGCCAATCCTCTCATATCTGTCAAAGTCTACTTTTAAATACAGTAATGTTGCTTGTGCTAAGTGAATGTTTTATGGAGAATGACAGCATACTGTTAATCTTCGTTTGAGCTGTCATATATTCAGATATTTTCCAAGTCAAACAAGCTCGGAATTCCATATGCTTATAGAGTCTCGGATTCATTGGTAGCATCAAATGTACGAGAAGTCATAAGACGTAAAGCGAATTATCGCTATGTCTTGTAACCAGGGAGAGAGTGTAAAGGACTGTTTTATTTAAGTCAAATAAAAGTTATGGCTTAAATCAAAGACTTAAAGATAAAGGATTAACCCTTAGTAAAAGAAGCCTTCGCTAACCTGTATGCTTAAAATATCGAAAAACCCGTCTCCGTCCATTACCCCTCCCTTCCGTTTCATCCCCTCCCCGTCCCTTAACGCACAAAGAGGAGTGACGATTTTTAATGACATCCTTTCTACTTCCTAACAAAGAAGTTTCCATTAGCCTTTTCGGACAAGCTGCCTGCAATAAACTGATATAATGCACTTTGGGAAATTGCACCTGTTACTGCATAACTTAGGAATAGGGAAAAAACATCGCATTCTCGGTCGTTTCGGGCAGTCGTGGTCGTTTGAGCGAAAGGTAAAAAATTTAAACGAGACGTTACACGCTATCCAGCGAAATTTAGCATTCCGAAAAATTGTCCTGAATTATAGACAAATAGCCTTATATATCGTAATAATATGTAATGCCTCTGGACCTATATTGCTGAATAACAGGACTAATTGCTATCAAGTTTTAATAACCTGCTTGTCTTTTCATGGATTACATCATATTTGCCCCAACCGTATAATTCTAGTTGCATGGATAGTTTTGTACATTATACACTGTTATTTGAACAGAATAAATAGATGCAAGGTACCATCACAATGTCCAAATTTTGTTTTTTGAAAATTATAGCACTTTTCTTAAATTATGAACGCAATTTGAAACTGAAAAAAAGAATAAAATTATGCGAGAAAAGTCTCTCAAACGCTAAGTTAGTCTTTATTTTAACCCTTTGAAAATCGAAACATCCGAGAAGGCATTTCTTTCAAATGACCACAACCGCCCGAAACAGCCGAGATTACGATGTTGTTTTCTTTCTTCCCCCCTAAGGTATGCAGTAGTTTCCCTAAATGCATTGCACCAGTTTAATTCAGACAGCTTGTCCTAAAAGGCTAATGGAGCTTCTTTGTTAGGAAGTAGAACGGATATCATTTGAAATCTTCACACCTCTTAAGAGGTTATCACTTCTAACGGCAGTTCCTGCTAGACAAGACTTTTCTGAACGAGATTCTGGTAGCACTGGTTTAAACGGGAGGATTCCTAGAAAAAAAGGCCCTGCTGGAAGCGAAGTTCCGCCTCATTACGGAAATGATGTAGCGGCTACGCAGGATTTTTTCATACCTCACCGAAAATGTCTCGGCTGGAGCTCTGTCAAGGGTAGAGATTAACCAATCACAGAAAAGTTCTGCTTCTGAAGTATCACGTGATCCTATTCTGAGGGATAATCGATTACTGTTTGGCGTTCAAGTCTTTGTAGTAAGTGAAAATAGTAACCTAGCTACGTGGGTTTCCTGGAAATGTGCGGGTACTGAGAACTGTTTCTTTCGACGTTCAGTCCCGCGTAGCCGGAACACAATATAATTGGGACATTAGTTCGTTAACCCTTTCCGGCACGCTACCTTTTAAAGTTGGAGTTTTGATAAAAAAATTTATGCACTCTAATTAGGCCTAGAGGAATACACAAGTAAACTTTTGTGAAGATAGCACGTTTCGTTTTAATTCTGTGGGTGTGCCCAAACTGACACACTTATTGAATAGAGCTTCGAAGAGAGTGCTGAAACGAGCATTGTTGTCAATGAATTGACCGATGAGATGCGGAGAAACAAAGAATACAGACTCTCAGTTGTCCTAGATGATCGGTGAGACCTGTCTGGGCACACCTAGGGTTCGCCGTTTGATTTTAGGCAAGATTTTAAGGTAAAAATTTAAAACTAATATAGAATAAGGAGATTAGCATGCAGCCAAAAAATAACATAGAAATTTCTTTTCAAACAATTCCTTTTATACCCTAAAAAAATCTGGAAGATTTCTTTGAAAAATGAGGGTCTTAAAAAAACTAAACATGGCTAAAATATATGAACTGGTTTGTGTTGAGCTGCCACCTACTATAAATAAAGAAGGTTCGGAGTAACCTATAGTAACCTCTTAATCCTTTTTCATTCAGATTTTCTGTGCGTACAGAAGGAAATTTTTAGGTGTGTCCAGACCGGACACACTGTGCCTCAAAGGGTTAGTGGACGGGTTATGGATGGGGACGGTCGTTTCGGTATTTGAAACATACAGCAAAATCCTAAGCAAAAGCTTAGGATTTTCTAAGGGTTAGACCGAAATTCGAATCAGCTCATCAGAGCAGTTTTATTATCAAATGGTTTTGAAAAAGCGTAGATTACCGTGGAGCAAACAACTCCGTCACCAAAATTCAAATTAACACACAAAATACAAATATATATATATATATTTCGTTTAGATAATATTTTATGATAATTCTATAATTTATAGTTCTACAATAGTTTATAATTTCTTCAATAATTCTCAAATTTATTTACTAAAACAGTAAAATGATATATACTATAAACTGCATACGATCTTTCTAGAGTGCCTGCCAAACACTTACGGTGTGAATTGCCGCGAGACATGCAACTGCTATAACGGTGGGCAATGCAATCGTGTCGATGGGTCATGTACCTGTGTTGGATTCTTTACAGGTCTCTACTGTAATGAGAGTAAGTTTAAAAAACTTTCGGTACTTCCCTATGGTACTACCAAGATGTCAATCGAAAATTCGGCAAATGGGGTAATGCGTTTTTTTATGTCACGTGTATTTATGGAATGATGTCATTGAAAATAACGAGAACAACGAAAATCAGTCCAGTCATTTTCTCTCCGATATTTTCAATTCATTTTTTTGGAGGGGGTTGAAATATTATTCCTACTATATTTAAAGAACATTTAATTTAATGCAATGTCATTACAACATATATGTTAGTATTAAGAAAAAAAATTATGATTATCTAAATTAATATATGTTAGCAATTAACGAGGTTTCTGTTCTATGAGGAAAAAGAAACTCGTCTGTTCGTTAGCCGATGGACAGTGTCCCTGAATGGAAAAGAAAGTAATAGAATTTCTCCCCTTCTGTGTTTCCGTTGCTCGTTAAAGAGCAAAAAGAGGCTAAATGAGAGCATTCCGAGAGGAAGGGATGATACGACGCGCTCCCGCGTCAGTGAAGATTTATACCTCTGCAAAAGAAATGCTGTGACTTTGTTCCTTTCATCATTATTTCTAACACAGATTTAAACAGTAAATTTAATTATTAAGCTTGTAAGGATTATGTTAATTTTATTAACAGTTAAATTTTAAGTGAAAGTTCCTTTCCTGTCAAATTCTTAACTTCAACTTACTACTTCCGGCCAGAACGTAGTTTTGGAATCTTGCTGAATATTTAATGAGGAGGAGCGGTATTTAAACCACGAAGTTACTTACTGAGACAGAGAGAATCAGAGTTTCTGAACTACGCGCGTCTACCTTTTTGGCCGCGCTCTCTCTCTCAAAGTTGTTTTTACGCTCGGCCGTACTCAGGCCCTTGCTAAGCTTCGTAGTAAAATAGGTTAAGGGGCCAACTCGATTTGAACCTTGATAGCTTTGGCTATACTTATTTAGTTAATCTTAGTTTTAGTTTAATTCTTAGTCTTTTTAGTTCAAGTCCAAGTGCGGGCTTTGCTTGTACACTCCCAGGCGGAGTTTGTTAAATCTTATTTCAATAATAAAGGGTTAGTTACCCTTCTACCTTGTTGTTTCTTGTCACCGAACGCAAGCGATTATTCGCTTATCAGTTCTTAGATTCCTCACTTCCAACAATGACTTAGAATTCCAAAGTGAGGTACTCTACAAGCTATAAGGTATTTCTCCCGCCTTCTTAGCGACCCTTCGTGGTGTAGTGGTCTGCACGCTAAGCGCGTAATTAAGAGGTCCGTGGTTCGATTCCCGGCGAAGGCGTTGCGTAATTTTTCAGCTATCCTGCTTCCAATAATTATATAATGTCTCTACAATGGCGCCCGAACTAAAAGAGTGTTGGATGATGAGTCTCCTCACTCAGCATTTGGCCATTAGGTCCCATAAAAACCCCAGTCGCCCTTTAAAAGGGGTAGTATATAAGGTTTTTCTCCCGCCTTTTTAGCGAGCCTTCGTGGTGTAGTGGTCTGCACGCTCGGCGTGTAATTGAGAAGTCCGTGGTTCGATTCCCGGCGAAGGCGTTGCATAATTTTTCATCTTGCCTGCTTCCAAAAAATTACCTAATCTTATCAGGTTCTGTGCTCCTCCTTACTTGCTTTGGGAACATTAAATGTCCTGACTCGGAACAGGGAGCTTACTAAAGCTATGTTCAATAAATTTGGGAAGTAGACAATACACACAGGAAGGATATACGAAACCCTTATTTTTCTCTCTTTACAATGATTTCCGGACTTCGGAATACAGAGACCAACCACTTGTGGTCTGAACGTAAGAATATAAAAATATTAACTAAACGCTAACTAAACTTAACTTTGGATTAATCAAACAGGTGCCTACTCCAAGATTGGCCGTATACTAGCAAAAAGCCGTATGTAGTACAGAGAACTGCTAACACTACGATACGTTTAAAATTATCAAGAGGATTAAACCTCTGGCCTTGAAGGCAACCAGCAACCGAGTAAAACTACTATGGCAAGCGGCCTGCTTCTATTAGCTCCTTCCTCTCTCTTGCTTGGCAAAAAGCCACAACTTAAGTACTTGGCGTTCGCCAGACAAATTTGCATAAATAAGTTAAAGCTTTTAATTCTGGCCGGAAGTAGAAAATAAGAAGTGATAGTAAAGATTTAAAATAAAATAAACGTTAGTAAAACTTAAGATCCTTACAATCTCACTACAAAGCTTTAAAATAAATTCTGAAAATAGAACCCCTTTAATGTTTTTTCCATCCCCGAATTCGTCGATCCCACAGCCATAATTTATCGGTGGCAAAATAGCATATCTCCGCAAAGAAATCATATCCAAGATTTAGTATAAATAATATCCACAAGGCTTTTCCTTTGAGCCAGGATAAATGCATAAAATCAATATTATGTTTTAGGTATGCATTTTGAAGAGTACTTATTTTCAGAAACTGTAATATTGTGTATGTTTACGGTATAATAAAGTTAGTTGTTAATATATGCGTACTGTTTTATTATATGGTGACAATAAAACCATGTTTTAAATGTGCAGGAAACATTTCTAATAAGCCTATTTGTTAACTGTTTTGGGTTCAGGATTTGCACTATATTTTTACACTGACCTGAACATAAAATGTTATTTTAATCTATGGTGCTTAACACAGAGTTATTTGTGATTACTTATGTATTTTTTTTTATCAATTAATTGGCATTCACGTGTCCCAAAAAGAGGAATTTAGGGAATAATCTGAACTTTTCCTAGAGTCCTCGCCCCCAATAAAGGGAGGGACTTAGCTGTGCTACACTGACTACCAATAAGTATTTGCACACCTATGCAAATGACGATATCTGCAGTCCTAAGGTACGTCACGGACTCCGCCGGTATATATCGTGTAGAAAACAGCTTCGGCTTTAGTCGCATGCAAGATGCCTCGCAGTTCGGAGCTCTCTGATTTCGAGAAAGGTGTAATTATCGGGTATCACAAATGTGGCCGATCCTTAAGGGACATATCTAGCGATCTCAAGTACCCAAAATCGACAGTGGCCTATGTGATTAAGAAGTGGAAGGTGAGCGGTGATTGTCGGAATGTGCCCCGAGTCGGCAGACCAACGAAACTGGAGGATAGAGACCGACGAGTGCTGTCCAGAGAAATTCGGAAGAACCGCACCCAACCGATTGCCCTCATCCGCGAAGAGTTTCAACAGGCATCCGGGAGTATTGTTTCAATGAATACCATCCGTAAGGAAGCACATCTGCTTGGTTTTCATGGTCGTACTGCTGCCCATAAGCCTTTGATCACAAAGTCCAACCGCGCTGCTCGGTTAATGGGGTGCAAAACACATCGAAATTGGACCGTAGATCAGTGGAAACGGGTTCTTTGGAGTGACGAATCATGGTTGACCCTTTACCGTTCGGATGGCAGGGTCTGGGTCTGACGTCTATCTGGAGAACGTCTCCTGCCAGAATGCATTGTGCCAACAGTCAAGTTCGGCGGAGGTGAAATTATGGTCTGGGGGTGTTTTTCCTGGTATGGGTTGGGACCCTTGGTCCCCATTCATGCTCCATCAAGCTCATCTCCGATGCCTACTGCACTATTTTGGATGACAACGTGCTTCCTACGTTGTGGCAGTTTTACAGGTTGGAGCCCTGTTACTTTCAGGACGACAATGCCAGTTGTCATGTTTCGACGTTAACCAAGGCTTGGTATGGTGCCAATGGAGTTCATCGAATGGACTGGCCTAGCCAGAGTCCAGACCTGAACCCTATCGAGAACCTCTGGGACGAGTTGCATCGCCGAATTCAGGGGTGCACTACCCGTGCAAAATCGGTGAAGGAACTTCTATACCTTCTCCAAGCCGAGTGAAAGAAAATACCACTAGCTGTCATACAAAGATTTGTGGAAAGTATGCCCCGGAGGGTGCACGCTGTAATTACCTCTCGAGGAGGCTCTACCAACTATTGATTTTGAATAAAGTTAGTTTTTCTTTTCTATCACAGGTGTCCAAATACTTATTAGTAGTCAGTGTATTACAGCATGCATTTGCAATTAACGGATTTTTTTTTTTTTTTCCATGAGGAAAAAATTCTGTGTGCTTTCTACTCGGTGAGTAGTCTCTTTAAACGGAAGAGAAAATACTGAGAAAAAAAAAAGACTAGACTTCTTCCCTGCTATAATTTCGTTACTAGTTAAAGAACAAAAAGAAAGTAAATGAAATTGTTCTGAGAGGCTTGGATGGTAGGTTGTGTTCGCTTGTCTGTGGAGATTTATACCTCGGTAGAAGAAATGGTATGACTCTGTCATTTGAACGTTATTTCTGATATTAATTTAACATGAAATTTAACTGTTAAAATTTAAAATAAATTTTGAAAAAACAACATGTCTAATGTTTTCCCATCCCAGAAATCGAAAACGCCACAATGGATTACTGGAATTAAGTGGCTTCCTTTTAACCCGGAAGTTACACAAATTTTAAAGTTTTGTTTCCATCTTCATTCCTTCCTTTTCGGATTATATAGTTAAACTTCAAACAAACTAATCTCTATCAGTTTAATGTGAAAACTTTCTTTTAACAATAATGACTGGGATTGTAATTTTTCATTGTTGTGGTGAGATCGTTATTGTCATTCATCAATTCGATAAAGAAATTTTTTTCAGTCTCTTAAGACTCTTCACCTTTTTCCCCTCATATTCAGATATTTGACGAAACCACTTTTTATCGTACGCAGTCTTTTTTTAAATCAAATTACATTTAATTTATTGGTTTGCTTGGTAGATTACAGCAAAGCACACCAGGGATATCTGCCTAAGGGAAAGGATGCCGTCGTAGAGAACTTTCTAAGGCAAACTGGCTCGTATACACGTTTCACAAGGGAAAGACCACGAATAAAACCATGCAGCCAGCCCTTTCGCTTGGAACTGAACCCAAGTCAGAACTACCAGTGTTCAGCGATTTTACCACTCGGCCTTAATTTATTGTTATAGTTCTTACGCATTCATGTCTACTGTGGAAACCCATGTATATTCGCACTGTGTATTCACATGAAGTATATGGATTTTAAATTTAATGTGGATAATTATTTACAATGAGATTTTTTGTAATTTCATGTAAAATTGTAAAACTGCAATGTTGCCTATTTCATTCCTAACTAAACATTTTAACGTCTAAATTTTTAACTCAAACTAGCTAAAGCAATACTATGTGAGGAAAACGTTCTATTACATATTTTAAAGTGGTACTAGCGGGCAAGCCCGCCAGCTGAGCGGGCTGAAGCCCGCTTTTCATTGTTCAATGTTCATGAGTTCTCATGTTCAATTTCGCCGGTATTCGAAAGTTGGAACGAACTACCAGTTGTCAGTGGCTTTGCGCGGGCTCCTTCCGCTTTATTCACGTATGCCTCCAGAAGACACTGTACACACGATACACATGCAGAAAATCACGAAAACACCCTTTCAGCCAGCCCGCTCGTCGGGATTAGAAAGTTAGAGCGAACTACCAGTGTCCAGCGGTAGTCACGCTTTAGTCCCCCGTTTTAGTCACGTATGCATCGAGAAGATACTGCATACACGTTAGACATGCGTTAAATCACGAAAACACCCATGCACCCAGCCCGCTGGCCGGAATTCGAAAGTTGGAACGAACTACCGGTGTCCAGCGGTTTTGCGCGGGCTACGCCCGCTTTAATTAAGTATGCATACCGAATATACTGCATACACGACACGCATGCGGAAAATCATGAAAACACCCATAGAGTCAGCCCGTTGGCCTTTATTCGAAAGTTCGTCCGAACTACCAGTGCTCAACGATTTTACCCGGGCTGCGCCCGTTTTATTCGCGTATGCATCCAAAAGATACTGCATACACGTTACACATGCGGAAAATCATGAAAACATACATGGAGGCAGCCCGCTCCCCGGGATTCGAAAGTTGGATCGAACTACCAGTGATCAGCAGATTTGCGTGGGCTCCGCCCGCTCTATTCTCGTATGCATCCAGAAGATACTGCAAACAGGATACACATGCGTAAAATCACGAAATTACCCATACAGACAGCCCTTTATCGGGTATTTGAAATTTGGTCTGAAATACCAGTGTTCAGCGGTTTTCGCCGGTTTTATTCACATATGCATCCAGAAGATACTGCTTACACGATACACATGCGTAAAATCACGAAAGTACACATGCAGCCGTTCGCCGTTATTCGAAATTTGGACCGAACTATCAATGTTCAGCGGACTGGCGCGGGCTACGCCTACTTTATTCACGTGTGCATCTAGAAGATACTGCATACACGATACACTTGCGGAAAATTAAGAAAACATCCATGCAGCCAGCCCGCTCGCTGGAATTCGAAGGATGGACTTAACTACGTTGCCTATTTCATTCCTAACTAAACATTTTAACGTCTAAATTTTTAACTCAAACTAGCTAAAGCAATACTATGTGAGGAAAACGTTCTATTACATATTTTAAAGTGGTATAAATGCATGTGAGATATATCATCTAATCGCACAGCTACAAATATCATATTCATAGAATAGCTTAAAAAGAATAAAGTTAAATTTAATTTTAAATAATTCTCTTGCGCCATTGCTGCAAGGAATGAAATTTGAATTTAACAAACATTCTCTATTCGTAAAAAGCATATTCAAGTTGATAAATTTAAATGAAATTTAATGCAAACAAACAAATGATTAATTATTGTTGCTAACTAATCTACAATATCATTTAAACTCTGAGAGCATATGTAAATTAAGTGCAAGTATTAAAATCCATGAATAAATATAAAATTCCAAAAATTATTTAAACCTAAAAAAATTATTTATAAAAATGCATAAGTGAATGATTGTTGAGCAGCCAGAAGACAGACTTATCAAGGGGAAGTTGCCTCCAAACCTAACTCTTCAATCACTCTATTCGTGCTTCGTCCTCCATGTAGACAAGGGTAAAAATCAAAACCAAAAGTAATACCAAATTTGGTGAATTACCAAAAAGAAATCTAAACAAGTGGAATCGCAAGAAATCAGCAATTAAAAGACTAGAATTAAAATAAATAAATAAATAAATAAGAGTAGAAAACCAAATTTTTAGAAAACCAAAGAAATTTAGAAACTCTTGCCGACAGAAACTTCCCCTACACGAATTATGCATATAAATAAAAAAAAAAAAAAAAAAACCTAGACATTATCTATAAAAAATAATGCATAAATTATACTTAAATAATACTAAAAAGGCAAGTAAATAGTAAGTTTTAATTTAACTTACCAACTATATTTGTTTTTGAGGAGTAAGTAATTAACAAATAGTAGAAGAAAGAATAATAGTAGAAAAGGAAGAATAAATAGTAGAAGCTAAGAAGCTGTAAAAGCTATAAATAATCAGGAATTGAATTTTGCTTTTCAAATATTATTTTAATCTGTATTTTTCTTGTTATTGTATGTCTAACATAGGTAATTGTACAATATTAAATAAAAATGCAATCTTAGTTTGCTATAAATTTTGAATAAAATTATTCAAGAGGAAAAAAAAAATTTTTTTTTTACTCCTGAAGAAGAGGGAACTATGTCCGATTGGCCCTCAAAATTGATGGGGTTTTATTTAAAATTTACGTCAAACTAAAATCGCTTTTTTTTAACCAATCACTGGCAAGTTTCTCTTTCGGTTTGATATGCTGCATTTCTTTTGTTTAGGTCAGCCTCAGATAATACCAGCTAAAGATGATATCCGAATTATTCAAGGTGGGCAGGTGCTCATTTCTTGTACAGCTCACGCAATTCCTGGACCTCTTATCAGTATAGTTAGCAGGTTTATATTTATTGTTTTTTCTTAAATTTTAGTTTTAATTTTTACTTTCTCTATACTTTAGACTGCGTTTACTAAAATATAAATAATTATTTTCGGTACTACGGTTATAAATAAAACAATGCAAATATTTAAAAAGAAATTTGTTAAAATTTTGATGTATTAATCAATTATGTAAGCAGCAATAATAATTGATTATTATGAAATAATTTTAAAAATGTATAAAACAGTTAACACACGAAAATATTTATAAGTATGATTGATCAAGATTGCTTTCTTAACATTTAATTCGCTTACAATAATTATTACACATATTAAAAACATAGCAATTATACATATTAGAAAACATAGCAATTATACATATTGGAAAACATAGCAATTATACATATTAGAAAACATAGCAATTATACGTATTGGAAAACATAGCAATTATACATATTGGAAAACATAGCAATTATACATATTAGAAAACATAGCAATATTTGTTCGGATGAAAGCAACCATATCAGTAATCGAAGACCATATCAGAAAACATAGCAGTATTTTTTAGGATGAAAAGGGATTCTTACACAGTAATTAAAGACGCATATTAGAAAACAGCAATATTTGTTAGGATGAAAGCAGTACCTACATTCTGCGAAAAGGAAAAGGTGCAGTTCTATACCTCTCGTTCTACTGGATAAGTTGAAATGTTGTCAATTGACAACATTCAACTTGCGTTTTTCATGTCTCGAAAGCGCGCCTTACATAACTGTCAAACATAGGTATTTTCACACAAACTCGGATTTCTTTTGAAATGAAAAACCGATTTGTTTCCATATTTCGATTGTACGACTCTAATTATGACGAAATATTAAATTTTGTAAAATTTTGTCAAAAACCGACCGAAAATTTAAAAGAATTTACCTTGGCGCACTTTTTTTGGTTTGCGGCAAGAATAATTCACTTGGCGAAATTCTTAATTTATGACAACCTGTTTTCCTTTCCTTTTCATCGGGTACGAGCGAGAAAAAAAAGGTGGTTTTTTCATTCTTCCAAATAAATTTAACAAAATGCGTAAACCACATTTGGCATTACTATCGCTTGTAACAAATATGCCAAATTTCAAAACGCGCCAAAACGTAAATTCACGTATGTCCTAGGAAATTTTGAATAAAACACTGTAATTGTTCGCAGATATGGCCAGAAACACATCTACTTTTGATCGTAAAAATTTTATGAGTCAAATTCAAAACGTTTTTCGGCAAATTTACAAAAACTACTAAAAAATACAAATTTTTAAAACAAATCACGAAATATCTGCGAATTTTATTCCGATTGAGCCTAAATTCCGCATTCGAAGAAGGAATCAAGTAAGTTTAATAAAACATGAGATATTAATAAATATATACCACATTCAATTAACAATGAGGAGCTAAAACTTTGAGAGCTCATTTGTTAAAAACTGCTCGAGCGATTTTTATAAAACTTGGCACTTTGGCATAATTCGAGTAGTGGAATCGAAATATGAAAAAATATCGGTATGTCATTTCACAAAATGTCCGATTTTTGTGTCAAAATAACGTTGTTTGAACAATGCTATATATAAATCTAATATGCATACCAAGTTGCGCAAGCGAGACATGAAAAGCGCAAGTTAAATGTTGTCAATCGCTTCAGTAGAACGAGAGATATAAAACTGTATTTTCTGTGAAGAATGTACTTAGTAATTGAAGACCATATTAGAAAACATAGCGGTCTCTGTTAGGATGAACGGAATGCGTACATCGATTTTTGTCAGTTGGAGCGTTATGAAGTTTGAGCCACTTAATTTTTACAAAATTATTCAACATCAACTAATACTTAAGAAAAATGTAACATGAATTTGAATTTCCCAAGGAATGACCAGAAAATTATTTCAGTTAAAAGATTTAATGGACTTAAATTTTAAGTATTTTAATTTTTCTTAGCGCTTAAATATTTCTCTTAAACTTAATTTAAAAAATCTGATGTGTACAGCACATGACTTCCTTGTACGGAATATTAAATTATACGCATTTTTTCCTGCATTTTATTTAAACTTATTAGATTGAATTAAACCTACTTCGCCGACAGCGCATAAACCACAATAGAATAAATGCATTCTTTAAAATTCACTTTGTTTACCATAGCGACACTCTGATGCTAGGTTTACTTAACAGTATTATATTTCGTTCATATTATAACTCAGAATTCACAAAATGTATATCATTTAAAGAATTATCTAATCGTTGCCACATGTTCTATTCAAATACTATAATAAAGCTAGAACAATGTATACAAGAAATTAAGCAAACAAAACAAAAAAGAAACAGTTTTTCACAGACGATTGAGTACTTCTCTTTTAATTAATTCAGTTTTCACTTCGCGAGAAGGAAAAAATACATAAAAACTTAAAATATCTATATTAAAAGTTACGAAGTAAATCTCAAACGCTTATTTCCTCGAAAAAATTCCAGAAAGAATCAAGCATGATTTAATTGGCAATAATAAATGAGGGCGTTATCTTTGTTGTTGCGAAGCTCAGTTTCTCTAGATTGGCAACAAATCCACTAGTCTCCTGTTTCAAATGTAAACATCAATGGCCGCCATTAAAAACAGGCTTAGCGGCAATTAAACAACTTTAAAATTGCTGATAATTCTAAAAATATTGCACACAGATTTACTAAAGGCATAAAATCCTTAACCGGAAGATAAAAACAACATAATTCAATCATTTTTAAAGCAAAAATGTAAATTTACAAACATATAAGAGTAAAGAAACTGAGATCACTGAGCCGGGTAATACAGTGGATATATTTATAAATATATTTATATACGTTTGGTGCGGCCGATTGCAACCAAAATACGAGGTGCACATCTACATGTTATAGCAGTCCTACATACAAAATTTCAACGTTCTGAGGCTACTCGCTTTTGAGTTATGCGAGATACGTACGTACGCACGCACGTACGTACATACGTTCGTACAGACGCCACGAAAAATTCTCTTCAGAATTCATTTTAAAGCAGTTTTATAATTTTTTTGAAGGAAAAGAGTATTTTATTCTGAGTACAGATATTACGCAAAAATATCGTTAAATTGCATTCGATAGCGGTCAAAATGGATATTTTCGTTGAAATATGCTGCCTGAAACTTTTCGCGATTACAATACTTCCTTTTTACTTCGTACAAGGAAGTAAAATCATTAACAAATCCTTTTGGGTGATCGTTAAAAATCTGAACTCTTTCAGATTTTTTTCTTTGTATATATTTTGTGGTATAAAACTATATTATATTTTTATATTGGTATTTACATTCGTTTAACAACAATGTTTTATATTTCCAGAGAGTTTCCTGACTTGAATGTACAAATTAAGCTTTTTGAACTATATGAGCATCAGGCTGTGGCGAATGTGACGCTACGAACATCTGGAACTTTCGAATTTCTTTGTACTGCACAGAACCTACATGGATTCGATATGAAAAATATGACTATAATTGTAATTTTGTAGCTAGTGTGTTCAAATTTAATACTCTTAATTTAAATAATAGAACATTACCGATGTGCAATAAGATTAAAACTGTACATGAATAAACAACGCGTTGCTAAGAGAGATCTGTTGAATTTAGAAGCAATATTTGGTTCAAAATAGCACAATAAATTTCAGCTACATAGCAGTACAATATCAATTTAATAGTTATGCCTATCACTGTTTTCAACTGAATAAAATTAAATTCGCTGCAAATTTATTTATGCATTTAAAATCCTTTATTGATATTAATACGATTAAATATAAATCAAAGATGAGAGAGATAAAAAATCTGATGTGTACATCACATGACTTTCTTTCACGGAATATTAAATTATTCGCATTTTTTTCAGCATTTTATTTAAACTTATTTCCTCCAATTTCATTACAGATATATTCCTCAGTCAATTAATTCAGTTCTCACTTCTCGGCAAGGTAAAAATACATAAAAACTCAAAATACCTTTATTAAAAATTGAAAGATATAGAAAAACATAAAAAACGAACACAGTTAAAAAAATAATTTTTTTTTTTTTTTTTTTTTTTTTACAATTAAAATTAAAGTTTCTACGCGAAAACAAGCAATTCGACCAGCGAGCAAGAAAGCAGGTTTTTCCATGCACAAAACTGAAAGTTTACTTTTGGTCTCACTCGGCAAAATGGCACTGAAGGCGTAGAAACTGAATGTGTTGTGGACGCTATGCTGAACCAATATATAAGATAATTTAATAACTTAAATGAAAATTCCAGAATGGATTGAACATAATTTAATTCGCAATAATAAAGAAAGACCTTACTTTGTTGTTGCGAAGCTTAGTTTCTCTAGATTGGCAGCAAATCCACTATTCTGCTAAGTTTCAAACGTAAACAAATATGCTGCTATGGTAAAAAAAAATTAGGCTTAGCTGCACTACTTTTAAATTGTTGATAATTCAGATTAATTAGATTTAAATACTTTAAATTTATATTGCAGTTTAGAAGTTAGCATTTGTGTACACTGTATTTTTTCTTTAAACTGACGTGCTTTTTAATTAAAATATATTTAATGCATTATAACAGTTACTAACCAACGAAGCCATTTAACTCGTTGTTCTTCAGCGTAGATACTGAACACGTAACTCAGTTTAGCGTAATTCAGCTTCAGCGATAAATCCTTTATTTATTCAATAAATCCTTTATTGGTAATAATACGATTAAATATAAATCAAAGATGAGAGAGATAAAAAATCTGATGTGTACATCACATGACTTCCTTTCACGGAATATTAAATTATTCGCATTTTTTTCCAGCATTTTATTTACACTTATTTCCTCCAATTTCATTACAGATATATTCCTCAGTCAATTAATTCAGTTCTCACTTCTCGGCAAGGCAAAAAATACATAAAAATACAAAATATCGTCATTAAAAATTGAAAGATATAGAAAAACATAAAACACCAAGTAAAGATATTACAATTAAAAAAACAACTTTACAATTCAACTTACAGTTTCTATGGAAAAACAAGCAATTCCGCCAGCAGGCAAGAAGGCATTTACTTTAGTGCACAAAACTAAAAGTTTAAAAGTTTGTTTTTTGTCCCACTCGGCAAAAAGACACTGAAGGTGCAGAACGACTTAATTCACTATTCTGCTAAGCTTCGACTGTAAACAGATATGGCTATTACAGTAAAACAAATCTCATGTATACACCACATGACTTCCTTGTACGGCGCCTTTTTCTTGCATTTCATTTAAACTTATTGGATTGAACTAAATCTACTTCGCCGACAGCGCATAAACCACAATACAATAAATGCATTCTTTAAAATTCACTCTATTTGTTTACCATAGCGACACTCTGGCGCTAGGTTCACTTAACAGTTTTATATTTCGTTCATATTAGAACTCAGAATGCACAAAATTTATATTATTTAAAGAATTATCTAATCGTTGCCACATGTTCTATTCAAATACGATAATAACGCTAGAACGATGTATAAAAGAAATTCAGCCAACAAAACAAAAAAGAAACAGTTTTTCACAGACGATTGAGTATTTCTCATACAATTAATTCAGTTCTCCCTTTGCGACAAGACAAAAATACATAAAAACTGAAAATATCTGTATTAAAAATTACGAAGTAAATCTTAAACACTTATTTCCTCGAAAAAATTCCAGAAAGGATTAAGCATGATTTAATTCGCAATAATAAATGAAGGCGTTATCTTTGTTGTTGCAAAGCTAATTTTCTTTAGATTGGCAACAAATCCACTGTCCTGCTGTTTCAAATGTAAACAAGCAATGGCCGCCATCAAAAAAATTATTAGGCTTAGCGGCACTTAAATAACCTTAAAATTGTTGATAATTCTAAAAATATTGCATACAGATTTACTAAAGGCATAAAAACCTTAACCGGAAGAGAAGAACAACATAATTCAATCATTTTTAAAGCAAAAAATGCACAATTTACAAACATATAAGAATAAAAAACTGAGATCACTGAGCCGAGTAATAGAGTGGATATATACATATGTTAACTTCCTTTTGTAGTTAAATTAATCACTCATAAAATGGTTGTAAAAGACAAACAAACATTTATTTAAAGATAAATCTTAATAACTTACACGTAACGTATTCGTAAACGTACATAACATAACAAACGTACTTATTGCATCGTACCATTAAACATTTCAAGCGTATATCATCTCAATATCTTTTTTAAAAAAATTATAAAATAGAACGGCATCCAGAAATTAGCCGTTGCCATTTTCTCAATAGATATTTTGTCTAATAACAATTAAATAATTTACAATCGTGCTTACACATATATTTATATACTTTTGGTGCGGCCGATTGCAACCAAAATATGAGATGCACATCTACATGTTATAGCAGTCGTACAAATTTAGTAAAAAATTTTGAATCTACTCGTTTTTGAGTTATGAGAGATACATACATTTGTACAAGATGCCATGAAAACATCTTTTCTGAATCCATTTTAAGTCAGTTTTATAATTCATTTGGGGCAAAAGAGTTCTTTATTCTGTCCTTACGTACAGATGTCACTGAAAATCATCGTTTAATTGCATTCGATAGCGGGTAGTAAATGCAATAGTTATAGTCTTTAGTAGTGCATAATAAACAAATACACATTAAAGGTGCCTTAATAATCATACATATACTGTGAACATAATAGTTCTAAACACAATATGAAAGGTTTTTAACACAATATAAAGGAGTTTTCTTGCACTATTTGAGAATTGGATAAATGTTAATAATTTTCCACAGTCTAAAATGCTAGAATCCGACAGAGAAATGCAATTATACATACGAAGCACTTTTTTTTAAATACATAAAATTTTTAATTAAACACACATGTTTTTGAATAAGATGGGATATAAAACTATGAATTTAAATGGGATTTTATAGAACGTTTCATTAATTTTTTAAATATAGGCAATATTTAGTAAAGTTTTAGTGAAAATTTTCATTTACGCCAGATCTCCTATAATAGATTCTAATGAATATACTTGAGTAATCTTTACACAGTATATAAATAACATACGTACCTGTGTTCTGTAGCAAAAGATTTGCTGTACTTTAAAAATTTTTGAAATATTCAAAACTTGGAACAAAAAATTTTTTGAAATATTCAAAACTTGGAACAAAAAATTTTTAAAAAGTGCTCTTTTCTTCAAAATACTGTCAATAAAATCAATAAATAAATACAAAGAAGTCAGATTTTGCTACAGGACACAGCTCAAGGTGAATAAAACATTTTGTCAAAATATCATTTCAGTATTCTAAATACATTTTGAGAAATTAACGTTATCGCAGTCAAAAGTAACGAAAAACACAATTTCTCAGAAAACGCATTTAAAGATTTTAATACAGCACAAAAAAATTTTGTAGCCACTTTAGACCTTTAAAACTCTCTGCATTTGTATCTTAGATCCTCTCTTACTTCATTTTTAACTAATTTTGACTTTCTTTTAGCATTTTTCTCGATAACTTTGTTGCTTGTAGAGATTGGCGTTTCGATTTCTGAATTCGCTGTTTGTATATTCCCATGTAGCTTTCAAGCATAATGGGATTAATTTCTATTTCTATATACCTAAAAATAGGTAAAAGTCCTAAATATCTTGAATTACAGCAATATGTGCACCTAAAAGCAATGTTTTCAGTTGGACAAAAGTTTCTTTAGGTAAAAAAGTCCTCAAAAGGTTATTAAAACACTCATTATTGTTTCGAGTCTTCCCACGTAGGCATTTTATCAGCAAAGTGTCACACAGTGAAAGATGTATTGCTTTTACAGCTTTTATATTGTTTAATAATTAGAAAATAGTTGTTTAAACTTATTATTTACATCTTTACGACCATTTAAATGCCAACTTCCGGCATCCAAAAATTCACTTCCGGTTTATTTTTTATACTATAACTTTCCTTCTAGTTATCGTAAAAACAAAAATAAAGCATTTTTGGAAACGTAAATGTATGGCCTATAAAATGACTAAATAAAAAAATGTTCGAAAATTTTCACCGAAACGACGAATTTAGGGTAGGCTCTTTCTTATGTAGCATTTTAGTGTAAACTATTTTTTCTTTTAATTTTATTACACGAGATACAACGCTGTCCTATTACAAACACATTTCAACAGAAATAATCTTTTCAAATACAGATAGGACCAAAAAGAGGTCATTCGAGAAACTCTTGCGATGGGATTTCTTAAAAAACTACTTATTATTTCTTCGCCAGGAATGACACTATTAATCCCATGCAGCACACTGGTATACAGATTGCAAGAAAACATGGCACGAATGTTATAATTTCTTGCAATATTTTAAATATAAACAACTACAATAAACTAACAATAGGAACGCTACGCAAATTATGGAAAAGTTTTAAAGCGTAAGATATTTATATTGTAAGGATTATGTTAATTTTATTAACAGTTAAATTTTAAGTCAAAGTTCCTTTCCTGTCAAATTCTTAACTTCAACTTACTACTTCCGGCCAGAACATAGTTCTGGAATCATTCTCAATAACTTAATGAGGAGGAGCGGTATTTAAACCGCGAAGTCTACTTACAGAGTTAGAGAGAATCAGAGTTTCTGATTTGCGCGCGTCTGCCTTTTGGCTGCTCTCTCTCTCAAAGCTGTTATTACGCTCGGCCGTACTCAGGCCCTTGATAAGCTTCGCAGTCAAATAGAATTAATGGGCCAGCTCGATTAGAATCTTGATAGATTCGGCTATATCTCTTTAGTTAATGTTAGTTTTAGTTTATTTTTTAGTCTCTTAAGTTCAAGCCCAAGTGTCGGCTTTGATTGTACACGCCAAGACGGAGTTTTGTTAAATCTTATTGGAATAATAAAGGGTTAGTTACCCTTCCATCTTGTTGTTTCTTGTTACACGAACGTAAGCGATTATTCGCTAACTAGTTCTTAAGATTCGTCACTTTCTACAGTAACTGAGAAATACGCTAATGAGAATCTTACAATATGTAATTATTCTTTTTAATATTCACGGTACAGTAAAAGTATTTAACTCAAGAAGCTCATCAAAGGCGGAGCTGTAAAATCGCTATAGTCAGTTCCCTCAGAAAGTCTCCTAGAAGGCATTCTTTCGCTTAGGCAGTAGTTCCAAAATGCTTAGCCATAATCAAACAAACCATTTAATACAATGATTCCACAAATCGTTAGGTGTTAGTCAAAATTACCAGCGATGTTTGATACATTTAATGCATTTGATATGGTGATAATAATAATAATATCATAATTTGGTACATTTTACTAATTTTCTTAGTATAACTGCTGAGATTGCCAAATTTACGGACGCCCCTCCTCACCCACCAATCCACACGAGACGATTTTCTGCTCGCCGCATATTTAGAGTGCCGAAGAACGTTGGGATCAAGCCGCCACAGGGAGAAGTGTTTACAATCTCATTCCCAAAGTCAAGACAACAATCCAAACTAATAGAAATTACATGACGTATTTCCTCACTGGTCATGGGGCCTTTCCTTCATACCTCTGGCGCTTTGGCTTGAGAGAGAATGGTAACTGTGAATGTGGGGAGAAGGGTCATTCAGACCATTTTGTGTTCTCTTGCCCACACACAGCCCTTAACAGCCTCAAGCAACCAGGAGCCAAATTGGTTCCAGAATCGAGAAAGTAACAGAATTGCCCAGAGGAAACGGAAAACAATAATTGAGTACGGTCCGAGCAATTACTCTTCTGACAATGGAAGATAGTAGTCATAAAAGTCCATATAAGCTAGTTCAATATGTCAGCAACAGGGTATGTGATATGTATGTTCAATATATAATTTTATATTTTTGCTGTGGCAGGTTTTTCATACACAAAGTTCGTACTGTATCTGAATGCTCTAATGTATCTGTACATGTTTATATCTTTTATTTATGGTGTAAGGATCTTAAGTTTTACTAACGTTTATTTTATTTTAAATCTTTACTATCACTTCTTATTTTCTACTTCCGGCCAGAATTATAAGCGTTAAAGTTTTTATGCAAAGTTTGTCTGGCGAACGCCAAGTATTTAAGTTGTGGCTTTTTGCCAAGCGAGAGAGAGGAAGCAGTGAGTTGAAGCAGGCCGCTTACCTTACAAGTTACGCAGTTGCTTGTTGCCTTCCAGGCCAGAGGTTTTAATCCTCTTGATAAATTTTAAACGTATTGTAGTGTTCACAGTTCTCTGTACTACATACGCTTCCTGTTATTATAAGGCCAATCTTCCACGTTTATTATTCTAAAGTTAAATTAGAGTTTAGTTTTGTTTTTATACTTTTACGTTTTGACCCCAAGTAGCGGGTCGGTGTATTCCGAAGTACGGAAGTCATTGTAAATAGAGAAAAATAAAGGGTTTAGTACACCCTTCTTGTGTATCCTGTTTACTTCCCACAGTTTTGAACATAGCTTTAGTAAGCTCTCTGTTCCGAGTCAGGTCCTTGCATGTTCCCGAAGAAGGTTAGAAGGAACATTGACCCTGATAGTGGCGCCCAACGAAGAAGAATAACCATGGCCGAGTTTCAAGAAGAACCTGTGCTGCCTGCAGAAACGGTTCAGAATCCAGAAATGCCAGCTGCCGCCCTGGAAGGATTTGGTTACATCGTCCAGACCATGCGCGCTTCGATGAAACCAGAAGCAACATTTAATGGAAACTCACCGGTAACCAGTTTTTTGGAAAAATTGGATGACCACTTCATGCTCTACCCCGTGCACGAGTTTCAAAAAGTTACCTTAGCTACCAGCACTTTGAGGGGCCAAGCGCTTAACTGGTTCAAATGTATAGGCAGAAGTCTCTTGGGTCAAGCAGGAAGTCCCACCTATACTTACGAGAATTTCAAGACTGCCCTACTAAAAGCCTTCCCTGTTGTAAGGGATCGCGCGAAATTAGAAACGGAACATTTTAGTATATATCAACAAAGAATCGAAAACCTCTCAAGCTTTATTTTAAGAAAAATTCACGTCTTCAAACTCTTGTATGGAAACCATCCGGATCCTGAAATAATTCAAGTGATTTTGCCGAGGTTACTGCCCCAAGTGCAAGACTTTATTGAATTAAGAAATCCGACTACACTGGAAAAGTTATTTGAGCTAGCAATCCAGTTTGAAAGTAGAAGAACGGCGGACGTCGAAAGAAGACGCCAATATCAACAGCTAAACCAATTTGGTACGCCAAGACTACAGCAAACTCAAGCACACGGCTGCGGAGGCAAAGCGAATCAGTGGGCAAGGAAACCCGAGCATTCAAAAACATCCGGCGAACGTCGACAGTTCAATAGCAACCCAGGAAAAAAGTCTCAAGGCCAGGAGAAAAAGAAGGAAAGCACGGAAATGAAAAATAATTTAAACTAAAACGGATTTCTGCTGACGGGAGGGTGCGGAAATCCGAAGGCCACGAAAACCCCTCTTCCTACAAGTTAAATATAGTAATGGTGAAAAATTTTACTCTTCCGAAGACTGAAGTGTTGGTGAATAATATCCCAGCCACCGCACTCCTGGATACCGGCGCGCAGTGTTCCTGTGTGGCAGAAGATTTTTTTAGGAAGTATTTTCGCAAATACCGCATATATAATTCGGATAATACGACAGTGTTAGCGGCGCAAGGAAAAAAATGTAAGTGCATAGGTAAAGTACCGTTGTATATCCGTATCAAGGACGAACAAGTAAAGGTGATGTTTTTTATATTAAAGAATCTGCAAGCACATATAATCTTAGGGATAGATTTTCTTTCAGACGCACAAGCAACACTGGATTTTAATGAAGCGTCCCTTAAGCTGACAATGAAACCAGTTCATTCAGAAAAGGCTGAACCGCCTTTTCCGGAGATGCAATGCCAGTTCGTCAAAAACCATACCGGTATGATAAGAATAAGGAAAAAATTATAGAATGGCATATTACCGATTTTGCTACGTAAAAAGATCATAACGCCCATCTCAAGTAGTTATGCTAGCCCGGTGGTTTTATGTAAGAAAAATAATGACTATCCTTAGACGCATCCAAAAAGGTGGAGATTCGCTATTGATTACCGTAAATTAAACTCCATAACTAAATATCCGGTATATCCGTTACCGATCATTGAAGAAATTCTAAGGAACATAAAATCAACCAAATTTATGACGACTTTAGACTTAACGACTAGTTATTTTCAAATAGGGGTTAGGCCTGAGGACGTGCCTAAGACTGCTTTTATAACAAAGTCTGGCACTTATGCATTTTTGCGTATGCCGTTTGACCTTTCAGGGGCCCCGGCAACATTTCAGCGATGCATGGACATTGTGTTAAGACCTGTTCTTGGAAAGTCCACATTTATCTATTTAGACGATATCATTATTACTAGTGATAATCTCGACCAACATGTACAAGATTTAAGACAGGTGTTTTCTTTATTAAATGAGGCCGGTCTAAAAGTTAATGTCGAAAAGTGCAAATTTGCAGCCCCTGAATTAAAATATTTAGGTTACAAGATATCTCAGAAAGGAATAGAAACAGACGAATCAAAAATAATCGCTGTACAAAAGTATCCGACTCCAACCACGGCGAAGAAGCTCTCTTCTTTTCTAGGAGTTTGTTCATATTATAGGTCCTTTATAAAAAATTTTGCAGCTATTGCTGAACCATTGTTAAAATTAAAAAGGAAAAAGGCAAGATTCTCGTGGACGGCCGAAGCCAATAGTGCTTTCGAAAAATTAAAACCAGCATTAACGCAAGCCCCTGTGTTGAAATTTCCTGAAAAGGATGAGAATTTAGAAATTTCAGCGGATGCTTCGGATTATGCGGTAGGAGCGGTACTTTCGCAAAATCAGCAGCCCGTGGCATTTTTTAGCCGAACTTTAAATCAAACACAAAGAAACTATTCCGCGACCGAGAGAGAGGCACTTGCAGTTCTGTTAGCAGTGCAAAAGTTCCGAGTCTATTTTGGAAAGGCGCCGATAACAGTATATTCTGATCACGCGGCGGTAACTAGATTGTACTCAGGGAAAAATTTATCCCCAAGGTTAATAAGATGGGCACTCAAGCTGCAAGAATATAATCTGGTAATCAAGCATACCCCCGGAAAAAGGAAAATATCGTAGCAGATGCCCTATCAAGAATTAAAATAGGCGAACAAGGTAATACCGTAAAGGTGGCAATGCTTACAGCATGTACAATAAATTCCCGAGAAACTGTAATAACCGATCTGGGTAAGGATCCTGAGTTTGGAAGTATTTATGAGTATTTGAAGGATCCTGAAAATTTTAGCCACCAAGATATTGTGGCGATAAGAAATAGGGCGGCCCATTACGAACTAATAGATGGTCTATTGTTTTATACAAAAACTACGAATTCCAACAACGAATTTCGACCTGTTATCCCAGCTAGTCTTAGATTAAATATCCTGCAGGAGCTCCATGACAGCCCTTTAGCTTCTCATGCTGGTATTCGAAAAACTATCCAACGCGTACGCGAGGCAGTCTACGTTCCTGAACTGCAAAAGTTAACAAGGGCGTATGTCCAGTCCTGCCCAACATGTCAAGTAGTTAATTATATTAATTTCCGCCCGGCCGGGTTTCTAAATAGTATTAAATCCGAATTTCCAAATGAAATAATTGGCATCGATTTATTGGGCCCTTTCTCAAAAAGTCAGTTAAATAAAAGTCGCTATCTCCTTGTTATGGTTGATCGTTTTAGTAAATGGACCGAAATTGTTCCCTTAAAACGAGCCTCCGCGAAATTAGTTACTGATTCTATTTTAAATAAGTATATTTTAAAATACGGGGCGCCCCTAAAAGTTATATCGGATAATGGTCCTCAATTTGTAAGTAATATATTTGAAGACATGTGCCCAAAACTGGGCATACGTCATTTAAAAATGGTCCCGTATCGGCCGCAATCAAATATAGCGGAACGGGTCAAGAGAAATATAGTGAAAATTATCCGTAGTTATGTTAAAAATTTTCATAAAAGCTGGGATAACTATGTCAATGAATTTGCTTTCGCCCTTAGGACCGCAAAACACGATACAACGGGCAAAACTCCTGCTGAGTTATTTCTAGGCAGAAAGATTATAACGCCGTTAGATAAATTATTTTATGTGCAACAAAGAGCCCCAGAATTTAAAATGGGTGATATAGAAAAACTAATAAAAGAAGCAAAAAAGAATACGGAAGTAGCACAAAGAAAACAGAAGCTCTATCCATCCACTTTGCCAATTATAATTTGAAACGACGGGGAGTAACTTATAAAGTAGGGGATGAAGTTTTAAAAATTAAGCATTCACTTTCTTCAGCACCAGAAGATAAAACTGCCAAATTTTTTCCACGATTTGAAGGACCATATGTTATAAAAAAAATAACTCACGCTGTAGTAGTGTTAAAAGCTAGAAATGGTGAAACCTGCTCCGCAAACATTGATCAAATCAAACCCTACTTCGATCGTAATAAAATGCAAATCTTTTCAGATCTTTTGCAGGATCCGGCACGGCAGACACCGCAGGCACAAGCTCCAGAGGTGGAAAAACGACAAGTGCAAGGGCAAGCCAGTAAGAGGCAGGAGCAAGTGAAAAGAAAATTTCCCCGCGGAAAAATTGAAGGGAGCAAGAAAAAGAAGCCGTTCCACCGTCCAGAGAAGAGAGTTCACGAAGACCCCCAGAATGAAGAAGGGAGAAGGACGACGTATGTGAAGAGAACCAGGAGAAATGACGGCAACTATAACCCGGCTCTAAAATGGAAGATCTACTCATCCGACAGGACTCTCCCCAGTAAATGTAGCCGAACTGCGAAAGGGCCATCAGCGGCGGAGGAAAAGTTACAAGGAAAATTTGAACGGCCAGCAACGAGGTCCAAGCAGGAACACGACAGAAGTTTCCCGGTTCCGCCAAGACCAGCTGCCATCAAACGGCCAAGACCACAAGCAGAGGAGAAAAAAAAGGTATTCAAGGGTGACCGAACTGGTGAAAAAAGGAAGCTTCCAGAGGAAGGCACTGAAGGGCGAGCCCGTACAAGCAGGAGGATAAATCAAACTACTATCTGCAATACCTTTAAAGACTGGGCCCAGAAAAGGATGTCCGAATATCACAAAGATAAGTAAAATTTTATGTTACTTTGCAAACTTAAGTTAATCTTTCATTCTTACTGCAAGTGGCAGATTTCAAGAAGTTTTACCTCATGCGAGGTCTACCTTTATCGCCAAAAGGGCGAGAAATGAGTTGTGACGATTTTCTTATTATGTTTTTCAATTACTCGCGCGTAAAACTAAAGTTGATGTATAATAGCGTTGTGTAAAGACTTAAATATTGTAAAAAGTTATTGTATAAATTTTATTTAAAACATTCTAACAAGAAAGAAGTTTAGTCTGAAAGACTTTTTGAAATGTAGTATTTCAATGTAGAAAGAATTGGCACTTGCTTTGAAAAGAATAGAAGTTAACAATGTACTACTAATGTATGTTTTCAAATGTGTAAAATTAACGGCATGTTGATATGTTCTTATATACAATGTGAACTGTTATTTTAAATGTTAAGAAATACCGTGATATGGTAAAAGTGAATGTTAAAATTTTTTTTTTATTCGTGTGACTGTAAAAAGACTAAAGCATGGCGAATATGTGTTAAAGGTTGAATGATGTAGTTAGGCTCTCTGACGCTACACTTTAGAGTTAGCCACTTTTAGAATAGTACCTCAGGGTTTAGAGTTGAAATTAGGGTGTGTTAAGAGGTCTGGTTATGTTGAATTTTAACACGTTAGTGTTTTGATTGTAGGAGGAAGTGTGGAACACGTAGACAGAAACACATTCGTGTTTGGTGTTCTTTTACAACACATGTCAGAGAGCACGGGAAGAGATAATTAAAATAGTCATGAATGAAATAAGAATGTTAAGTGAAATAAAATTATACATGTTACTTGCCATTTCATTGTGTAACATTTCATTAAACTAGTTTTCCTTCCAGATCTCTGGAAGGAACCAGATTTGAATAAGAGCTCCTGTTTGGATGCAGTACAGATGAAAAAAAATTTGTGTATCCTGGGAGCTGCTATTGAAAAAACAATTTCTTTCTTTTAAATTTCTAGTTTCTAGCGAAAAATATATGTAAAAGATTGGCCTCGCGTTAGATTCTAGAGCTAAAAGTTTTCAACAAGATCGTTTTAGACCTCAGTTTCAAACTAATTAACTCTGGCGGGAAGTATGTAAGGATCTTAAGTTTTACTAACGTTGATTTTATTTTAAATCTTTACTATCACTTCTTATTTTCTACTTCCGGCCAGAATTATAAGCGTTAAAGTTTTTATGCAAAGTTTGTCTGGCGAACGCCAAGTATTTAAGTTGTGGCATTTTGCAAAGCGAGAGAGAGGAAGCAGTGAGTGAGTGAGTGAGTGAGTGCACCGCTATGATGGCTTCCGACCACGGACATGAACCAAACGGAATTATATACCATCACGGCGGGGAAGACTCCAGAGTAACAAGGTTGAATATTATAAACTAATAATAGTTTTTACATATTGTTAACTGCAAGGCACTAAGCGTTATTCTGGTTATCTGCTTTAAGTTCTGAACGTTTGAAACATTATAATATTATCCACGGTTGTTTCTGCTTAGGCAGTGTTCTGAGATTTTCTCTATTTTATCAAGGGCTATTCTGTTTTTGAGTGTGTTAGTCGTCCACATTGCCCAGGCAAAGTCCGCTGGTTTCTTCAAGTGCCAGGTTCTTGTATGTACACAATGGAAGTAATAATGGTCCGTGTCGCCTTCCTCTCCGCATTCGCAGAAAGGAGTATCCCTAAGTCTGAATCTGTTCAGGTATACTGGGAATGGTCCATGACCTGTCAAGAACTGTGTTAGGCAAGCACAGTGGGTCTTTATTTTCATGTTAACTTTTGGCAGTAAGCGAAATGTCCTTCGTCCTACCTCTGTCTCTGTCCATCTACTTTGCCAATTTTGTAGCAGACTTGTCAAAGTTGTTCGCTTAATATGAGACCAAGGAAGTTTAGTTGGTCTTTCTAATATATCCGTACAGTTGGCTGCCTGCTTGGCCAGTAGGTCAGCGGCTTCATTGCCTTGAATCCCTGTGTGAGCGGGAACCCATTTTAAAGTGGGTCTTTGCGAAATAGGCATTGTCAGAAGCTGTTTCTGAATTCTGTATACCAATGGACTCCGGCTGTTTTGACTTGCGATAGCCGTCAGACTTGATGCCGAATCACTGAGTATGGAGAATTTCTCCTGTTGACATGTGTTCGCATATCTAATTGCAGCACTGATAGCTAGAAGCTCTGCTTGGTATACCGAGTTGTTCAAGCCTAATTTCCTTTTCCACTCGAATGTTACAACTCCATTTTCTAGTCTACAGAAGGCGCTGCCCGTGCCGTTCTCAGTTTTGGAGCCATCTGTGAAAAGGTTATTACTGTACCTCTGAATTGGTTGGTCGTTTATACTGATACCGTCAGAGAGATTAAAAGCTGCTGGATGAAAGTTATTGCAGTTGTTTTGCTCCTCGTAGTCCGAGTGGTGATAACCCCAGAGTGTTGAAGTTTGACCCAGCCTGGTAACCCTTACGATAGCTGCCTCCCTTTCTACTATCAAATCTAAGGGAGGAATTCCTGCTAGTTGTTGTAGGGCTAGTGTTGACGTGGTACGATAGGCCCTGCATACTTGAAGTAGCTGCTGTCTCTGAATAGAGAGCAGGGATCTTTTCATATGAGAGGTAACCATATGAGAGGTACCCCAGATTGCTGCTCCATATGTTATTACTCTTTCTGTAATGGTTCTATGCCAAATTTTTAGTAGCTTAGATGAGATACCCCATTTATGTGAAGTCATGCGTCTCATGTTGTTGCTTAGGATGCTAATTCGAGTCTTAAGATCCCTGACATGTGGCATCCAAGAAAGTCTGTTGTCGAGTAATAGCCCAAGATATTTCAATTGGGGGAAACATTTTACCGGTATCCCATGGAGTTTAATGCTTGGGTTGCGTCTTAGCTGCCTGCTGCGTCCTATGAGCAAAGCTTTAGTTTTCTCTGCCGAAATCTGAAGCTTATGTGCTCTGGCCCATTGGGAGAACAGATCAAGACAGTATTGAGATCTCATTTCGAGGTTACTCCTTCCTGCCACAACTAGCATAAAATCGTCCGCATAGGCTATGATTCGAGCGTATTCTATGCTCTCAAACTGACGAAATGCCGAGTTTGCCACTATATTCCACAGTGTTGGTCCAAGACATGACCCCTGTGGGCATCCTCTAAAGACATTTTTGACATAAATGCCGCTGTCTGATGTTACTTGTACACTTCGATCTTGAAGGTACGAGCGAAGGATGGTAATAATGGCTGTTGGGCACGCCATGTTGTGCAGCAAATTTATTACGTCTGGCCACCAAAGGGAGTCAAAGGCTCCCTTGATGTCAATGGCTATTGCCAGTGAGTGCAAATTGTTATACTTGTTCTGTTTGATAGTGGCCATTAAGTCTTTTATGGCGTGTTCAGTTGAGTTGCCCATTCGGAATCCATATTGGTTGGGATGCAGGGCGTTGTTCCTTTGCAGGAAGAAGTCCAATCTGTAAGGAATTACTCTTTCCAATACCTTACCGAGCGCTGGCAGTAGAAGACTGGCCTGTAAGATGTAGGTTCTGCCGGAGTTTTGCCTGATTTTAGGAATAACGCCACTTCTGCCAACTTCATATTTTTAGGAAAGTACTGATGTTTCCAGCAAGCTGAAATGATCGCAAGGAATAGTTTTGGGAATTCCCGATGTATCTCTCTAATGATGATATTATCAATTCCATCCGGACCTGGAGCTTTTTTGGGTGCCAGAGTACGTATGATGTTATCCACTTCCATTTGCGTAGGAGGGAGTTCGTCTCTTCTGGTAACTTGGCGAAATTTCATACTGTAGGTTTTTCTCGCTTCCTCTTGCTCCTCTAAGAAATCCTCTTCATCATCATCAGGAAAAACTGCATTTATGATCTCACTCATTACTTCGATGTTGGATGAGGCAGTGCTATTCACCATAGGCGAAAGGGTCGTAGGACGAAACACCTTGTTACATGTTATCTTTTGAGTAGGTCCAAAGGCTTTAGTGACATTACTACAGTAAGTTCTCCATGAGATTAACTTGGCCTCTTTAATTTTTCTTTTATATAAAGCTCTGGCTTTATTGTATGTTATCATTTTGAGTTGCCGTATGAAGCAGGCCGCTTACCTTAGAAGTTACGCAGTTGCTTGTTGCCTTCCAGGCCAGAGGTTTTAATCCTCTTGATAAATTTTAAACGTATTGTAGTGTTCACAGTTCTCTGTACTACATACGCTTCCTGTTATTATAAGGCCAATCTTCCACGTTTATTATTCTAAAGTTAAATTAGAGTTTAGTTTTGTTTTTATACCTTTACGTTTTGACCCCAAGTAGCGGGTCGGTGTATTCCGAAGTACGGAAGTCATTGTAAATAGAGAAAAATAAAGGGTTTAGTATACCCTTCTTGTGTATCCTGTTTACTTCCCACAGTTTTGAACATAGCTTTAGTAAGCTCTCTGTTCCGAGTCAGGTCCTTGCATGTTCCCGAAGAAGGTTAGAAAGAACATTGACCCTGATAATGGTACCTTTTATTTTATATCTTTTATTTATGGTTTATATCTTTATTTATGGTTATTTTATTTTAGTACAATGAGAGGATAATTCCGTAAGACTCACAGCAACCTCAATTAAATTATACCTGATTTTAGAAAAATTGTTTTCCTTTTGCATTTGTTATGCTAGGAATATAATACTTTATTATTCAATTGTGTCATAATTAATGTTAAGAACAAGAGGTTTTACGTAAATATAGTATGTTCAGGCCCATTAAGCTGAGAATGAACGCGTTTAAGTTCCACTGGCTACACATGCAATGTGCAGTCAACATTGACTATTTCCAAAGAGCTAGTTTTATAATTTTGCCGAGAACTCATTGGCTATTTTCTGTTTGAAGGGAAAAGTCATTAGGAATTTAGAAGCAGGAGACGTGAAAAATGTGCAGTACCCTAATGTGCAGTAAGCTAATGAATTTTCTGAGACCCTTTGTTAGTTTGTTTAATTGACTGTGGAAGAACAGAGAATTATTTATCTATAAGAAACTGGTTCTTATTTATATCACACATGGGAAAACTATGAAAGTGTTCATGCAGTCGGCCTGTTCGCCAGCCTACAGGGTTGACATATTGAATTGGTTGATATATTCTATTGATAATGACATAAGGTTGGTTGATATATTCTGCATATCAACCAACCTGATATATTCTGATTGTTGATATATCCTATCGCATCTATAAACAATGCATTGAATCTATGGACTATATAATGCAATGATCTGTACATCATCTATATCTATACATGTAATGAATACAATTCTTTTGTTAAATATCAACTTAAACGTTATACCCATAACCTGACACCTAAAAGTGCAACATGTCACAAAAAATGTAGCAAAATGATTATATAAACCAGTAAATTTCTTACCAAGGCTCAGGAGAGATATACACCATCGGGATGGTTGGTCTACGTAGAAATCTTACATCAAATCTATAAACAATGCATCTATAAACAATGCATTGAACCTATGGACTATATAATGCAATGATCTGTACATCATCTATATCTATACATGTAATGAATACAATCCTTTTTTTAAATATCAACTTAAAAAGTTATACGCATAGCCTAACACCTAAAAGCACAACATGTCACAAAAAATGTAGCAAAATGATTATATAAACCAGTAAATTTCTTACCAAGGCTCAGTAAAGATATACACCATCGGGATGGTTGGTCTACGTAGAGATCTTACATCAAATGTCACCTCGATCGAGCAGCCTGTTCGCGAGGATACGAACGCGGGTTAAGAACATTTACTGCGATACTTGGAAATCAGATTATACATTATCAAACAATTAAGGCAATGGGAAATCGACAAGCAATTATAGCGAATCCTAATCTTCTGTTACGTCGGTTGTCCTAAACAGATTAATTATTTACAATGTCCTGTAAGGATCGTAATCTTTTACAAATCTTCTACAATCTTTAAAATGTAAAGAACTAAAATTACAACAGAAATGTTATTTTTGCCATATCCGACGTTTAAAGGGTAACTGGGGCGTACGCCACTTAGGAAATTTTTGAAGTAGAAGATGTGAAAAGTGTGCAGTGCCCTCGCCGGGAGTCGAATCCTGGACCTCTCAATGACGCGTCGAATATAGTTTACATTACTACATTACCACGAAGGTATGCAGGAAGGAAGGGAGAAAATACCATTTAGAAGTATCCGGAAATATCTCCCGTTCTACTGAATCAATTGTCGAAATTTAAATGGAGATTTTCATGTTTCAAAAGTGCAGCTTATGCTATATATTAGATTTACATATAGCATTCTTTTAACATAGGTATTTTGACACAAAATGGGACTTTTTCTGAAATAACATACCGATTTTTGGTACTTTTCCTTTTTGCCGATGCAAACCATAAAGTCGCCAATAATGGTACACTTGATGCCAAACGAATACCTTCGCTGGTAACCTTTTACGCTTCATTTTCAAAACAAGTCGTACCCATTTTTTTATCAGATTGATTGTTTCTTTCAATACTGGCATACAAACATAGAATTTTTACCTAGATAGTTCAATTTTATGCCCTAAGACTATTCGCGGTAATTAATTCAATTAGGATGCAATCACACCGCTCACCCGAAGGCGAAAATATAGAAAAGGCAAAATCAAGGGTTAAATTCATCCATTTTAATGAGAATGCACTAGCGAAGTAAAGCAATGCGGTTTTTCATAATTTCTGAGTAAACTATTCGTACGAATTGAAATAGTTCTTTCATTTAATCTTGTGTTCCAAATTAAGATTTAACTTGAAATTAATGTAGATAATTACTGAGAGAATTATTTTTTGTAGCGTAGTTTACGTGAGATGAGATCACTTGGGCTCACGTGATACGAACCGGCGAATCAGGATGTTGAACCATGAAAACATAGTAAATTTTAAATTAATGCCTTTTTACAAATTTATTGTCTTTATTCACTGGCTTTTTACAAAATTTTAAACCATATTAAAATGTTTATGCTTTCAAAATAAAAGATTCTTTGAACTAATATTTGTTAACATTTTTTATATGTATTATGTATGCTGTCGCCAACAAAGTCTGCTTGGCGAGATTTGCACCGGCGAAACAGAAAAGTACCCGATTTTTTTTCCATGTTTCCATGTTCTACGATTCAAATTATGCCAAAATGCCTAGTTTTGAAAAAATCGCCAAATGAGCTCTCAAAATTTTACCCACTCCATGTTAATTAAACTGGGTATATATTTATTAATACTTCATTTTTTATTTAACGTACTTGATTCTTCTCTTAACATTTCGAAATTTAGGCTCATTCCAAGTAAAATTCGCCCACTTTTTATGATTTATTTTAAAAATTTTTATTTTTAAATAATTTTTATAAATTTTTCGAAAACACTTTTGAATTATAACCTATGAAATTTTTACTATCATCTTACAGAAGTTGTATTTCTATGTACACCTGCAAAAAATTAGAGTTTCAAAATGCGCCAAAATTCACATATTGAAATTTGGCATATTCGACATAAGCGATAATTACGCCAAATATGATTTACGCACTTTGTTAAAATTATTTGAATGTATAAAAGATCACCTTTTTCTCGCTCACGTACAATGAAAAAAGGAAAGGAAAACAGGTTGCTATAAATTAAGAAGTTCGCTAAGTGAATTATTCTTGGCATAAACTATAAAAATGCGCCAAGATAAATTTTTAAATTTCTCTATAAATTTCTCACCACAAATTACAAAATGTAGTATCTAGGCATAATTTGAAATGTGGAATCGAAGTATAGAAAAACACTGATATGTTATTTCAGAAAAAGTGTCCTTTTTCTGTCAAAATACCTATGTTAGAACAATGCTGTATAAAAATCTAATATATATATTCTAAGTCGCATGGAAAACGCAAGTTAAATTTCGACAATCGTTCCAGTAGAACGGGAGATATAGAACTGCTGCATTATTTGTGCAACACGTACACAAAACTATAGTAAATATGATCGTGTTATGTGAAATAAATTTATCAAAATCACTAAGACAAAAGGCAGTTATGCATCATAACTAACAAATATGCCTTATCATCGGCTTTGTAACCTTTGCCATAACTTATATAATGCCACATATGCATATTTATTTCTCGATATTCTATTTAAGGAATGACTGTGATATGAAATTCCAGCCATTTAACTTTTAAATATAGCAGTACAAATGTAGAGACATTAGGATTTTTTTGGAGGTCGGAGAGATGAAAAATTAGCAACGTCTTCACAGGAAATCGAACTGTGGATCTCTCAATTACGCGCTGAGCGTGCAGACCACTACACCACGAAGGCTTGCTAAGAAGGCGGGAGAAATACCTTATACAAAATGCAATAATAAACAGTAAAACTTTCCAAACAAGCATTTCATGAAATCCCATTTCTTTCAAGAGACAAACTTTTAGCGCATAACGCTTTAGAGCAAAAGATAAGAAAGCGCCATATATCTTGTACTCTTTACTTTATAAATGCATTTATAAAGTAAAGATTCTTTCTTTTAAATGCATTTATAAAGTACTTATAAATAAGTAAAGTACGTAAGTAATGTACATAACATACTGAATTACATCATAAAGTAAATTAAGATAACATGCTTATTTTATTAACATACTTACTTCATAAAGTAAAGTAAGTAAATCGAAATCGAGTCAATGGCTAGGCGGCAATTAGTAGCCAACCGCTACTTTAACCGTCTCTGTTGGTAAATTGCCCTAAGGCGTTGGTACTTAAGTTTTTAATTAAGGCGATTTACGCCGCGCCAACTAGGCGAAACTTGTCAAATTTTGTGAAATGTAGGTGAGTAAGGGAGCCGCGTGACAGGCAGGAGCCTGTCACGCGGGTGGTCACCAGCTTACGCGTACAATGAGAAATATTGGAAATATTAATAATTATCAAGTTTTGAAACAGGTTATCTAGATTGGAATAATTAAACTAATATCACGATCTAAATGAAGACAAATGGCACAACTAAGTGCAACAGATTAGCTAAACAAAATATTCAAATTCATCCTTTCTGTAAAACACGGATTGGACAGTGGTAGTCACGTGGGAGTCACCCTCCCGTGAACTGTCCACAGCCCAATGCATCTTGAAATAGTAGATATCACAATTCAGTGAAGTCTTGGTCTGAGAAATTAAACACTAAAGTTCTTGTACAACACTGAGGCACATGAGTTACTGTAACTATACACTATGTACATATAGGGACGGCGGTATTTGAGCGAAGTGGCAAATGGTGAAAAACATTTTACACTAGCAATAAATAATCAGAGCTTTGAAGATCCAGGTACACGGATCATGTCCATAAGTCCACAATATTACAAAGTCTCTGATATAACAATAAGAAGATTACGAAAATGACAAATATAAGATCAGTGCTTTGAAGATCCAGGTACACGGATCATGTCCATAAGTCTATAAAGTTTCAAAGACACTGGTAAAATGACACAATGAAGATAAAATAAAGATAATAGTACTATGTACAATATATACACATTTCACCATTTGCTGTTATGGAAGATGCCTCTTGGGCGCTTTGCTGCAATTTTTATAGTAGGATCATAATTTATCAGATTACGGATATGTTCGTATTGAGAAAGTTCTATTTTAGCATAGAAATTGTGGCTCGTGGTGAGAATTTGATCATCTATGGGTCTTATTTTTAGTTCTTTATGTATCCGCAGGTTACGTACGAACCATGGGGAGTCAACAATTTGTCTGAGTATTTTGTTCTGAAAGACCTGTAGTTTGTGTCTATAAGTCTTGTACACAGTGGCCCAGATAGGCACTGCATAAAGTAGGGTGGGTCTTATTAAGCTGGTATAGATCTTCTTCTTGAGACTGATATTTAATTTAGCATTTCTTCTTATTAAAGGGTAAAGAGACATTTTAGCAGCGGTGGCTTTGCGCAAGAAATACTCCGTGTGTTCTTTGAATAACAGCTGTGAGTCGAAGACCACTCCTAGATACTTGGTACTTGAAACAATTGCTAGGGCTTGATCATTAATTTTTATATTTACATTTACAGGAGTGAACTTCCGATGACGTCTGAAAAGGAGAATTTGGCTCTTTGACGGATTTACTTTTAATTTCCATGAATCATAATAGTGTGCTATGATATTTACTGCGCTTTCAAGTTTATCTACAGCGAGCTGAGGTTTTAGCGACTTGGTTAAAATTGCTGTGTCGTCGGCATATTTCACTACTTTTGCATTCAAAGGAACCGGCATATCATTCGTGTAGATATTAAACAGAAGCGGTCCCAGAACGCTTCCTTGAGCCACTCCGCTTTTAATTCTTTTTCTTGAAGAGAGAGAGTCATTAATTTTTACCTGAAAGGTCCTGTTCTTAAGATAACTTTTCATGAGCTTAATAAAACTGATGGGCAGATGAACAAGGTGCAGCTTGTAGAGGAGACCCTCATGCCACACCTTGTCAAATGCTTTTTCTAGGTCTAGAAAGCAGCTGGCGATTGTGTTCTTTTTTGCGAAGGAGTCTGCAATAAATTCTGTAACGTTCAGTAGTTGGTGCACGGTACTATGACCGGCTCTAAAACCAAACTGCTCTTTACATATAATTTCCTTATCCTCTAGATGTCGAGTTAATCTCTTTTGGAGCACACGCTCAAATACCTTTCCCAAACTGGGGAGAAGGCTGATCGGACGGTAGGAGTTTAAGTTCTTTGGGTTTTTCCCCGGCTTGACAAACGTAATTATCTGCGCGTGCTTCCACTGTTGCGGAAAGTAATTGAGCCTCATACAAGCATTGACTATATTTGTAATGAGGACTATGTAGGTTCCTGGGAGAGCTTTGAGAACCGTATTGGTGATGCTATCGTAGCCGGGAGCTTTCCTGGACTTTAAGTTGCTAATTATATTACTTATTTCTGCTGGAGAAGTTGGGTTGAAGTGATTATTACAATTTCTGTCAGCTAGGTGGTTAATGAAATTATCGACTTCTTCATCTGTCTCATCATTATTAGAGGCATGATTGGTGAACGTCTTTTCTAGATGCTGCGCAAGGGCTTCAGCCATGTCATGTTCAGAATAAGCAATTCCACTACTGGTGTGGAGAGGACCAATATTTCTGTTATTAGTATTCCTTAAGGAATTTCCAATACGCCAGACTGTATTCGGAGAGAAATCCATGGAGTCTAAGAAATCGTCCCAACAATTTGATCTGTACTCTAGGAGGAGGGTCTTGATGTTCCTAATTTTTCTGTTCAGATTTCTTTTAACAGTGGGATCGCCTGTTCTTCGCCAGATTTTTGCTGTGCGGTTTTTGTCTTTTATTTTCTCAATGATGTGGTCGGGGAGCTTATCTTTCTTATAATCTTTGAATTTGGTGGAATCATCAAGGGCTTTCTTAATTTTACTATTGATCTTAGTGATATTGTACTCAATGTCTACAATATCGGCAAGAGCCGGGTGTGCAGGTAATTGTTCTAGAGAATTATTAAATTTCTGCCAGTTTATAATTTTCTTTAAAGGCAAGGTCTTCTCAAAGCCATGGTAAGTAAATTTAACAGGGAGATGGTCAGAGGTTAATTGATTAATCACCTTTAGGAAAGGGATTTGCTGGATATTTTTTGTAATAACAATGTCGAGAACATCCGAGCTGCCTGTATGATGATACCTGGTAGGTTCCGTTGGTCCAAAAATTCTAAGGTCATTCGTAAGAGCATAGTTGTAAAGTTTGTTGCCATTTGTGTTATTTCTTTGAGAATTCCAGCTATGATGTTTAGAATTCAGGTCCCCTGCTATAATAACAGGGTGAGTGATATTGTTAAAAATTTGCAAGTCATTGTTGGTGAGAATGTTTCTGGGGGGATTATAAGCCGAGATGATGACAATCGGCTCATTTGTCCGCGAATGCACAACGATCGCAGTGGTTTCAATGCTGCTGCTATTGGGAATATTAAAGTCGTTGGCGTGCAGATGCCTTTTAATTAATATCATAGTACCGCCGCCTCTGTTATGGTCTCTGTCCGTCCTGAATGCGTTGTAACCATTGATCTTGAACTTATCATTAGGTCTGAGCCAAGTTTCATTCACTAGAAACACATCAATATTATGGTGAGTAAGGAAGTTTGCAACTTCAACGTTCTTGTGGCGAATACCGTTGGCGTTAAAAAATGTAAGATTTAAACTGCTGGGGGCAGTGAGGTGAGTTCTTGAATTACTGTTAATGTGGTTAAAATTCATAATTGATGCTTGATAAAAGTTCAAAGGCTTCCCAGCCGACTTGGATTTTTTCCAATATTGATTTAGATTTTAAGAACCGCTCGAAGAGATTTTTTCCTTGCAGGAATAATTTCTTCAGCCAAATTATGAAATCGGAAACGGAGCCTAAGTTCTCACTTTCGACAGCTGCGTCCTGATTGGTGGATGAAGCATTTTGCTCATTAACATTTTCACTGCTATTTTGAGTTATGTTTCTTCTTGGAAGAGGTGGGAAATTTTCTAAGTTGATATCAGGGGGACTATTTTTTGAAGTTTTTCTCGCTTCTTTTTGGAATTCTTTTTCTGCAATTTTTCTTTTCAAGTTATCCGGATGCATTTCGCAACCACGGTACGAACTAATGTGGGGGCCTCCGCAGAGGCAACATTTGCCGGGTAAGTTTCTGTCTTTTGTACATGTAGTAGTAATATGGTTTTGCCCGCATTTTAAACACCTGGGCTTACAGTGAGCACGACTGTGGCCATACCTCTGACAGTGGTGACACTGTTTGTGTCCTGGAGTGGGTCTGAAGGGAGTAATTTTAACAGCCAAATCTAGAATATGCGTTATGTTGTATATTTTCTTGCCTTCTATGCTGCGTTTGACTTCAACCATGAAAGTGGGTAGTTTGACAATTTCATTGTCTATTTTCTTGGTAACTTGTCTTACTGTTTTAACCGGGATGTTATTGTCTATTAGTTCTTCCATAATGTCCTCGGGTTTGGTGTGAACAGATAATTTTTTGATTACAACTCTTATCGGTTTATCCCGAGGGAGAGGAAAGGTATGGTAAGGAATTTCCTTTTCGTCTAGGTATCTCGTGACTTCACGATACTCAGTATCCGATTTAACTTTAATGTGGATATCGCCACCTTTCTGTACACATTCCATGGATATGGTAAATTGCTTAATATTATCTCTGAGGGCTTTCCAGTCCGTGACATCTGAAATGATAATCGGCGGAATTCTGTTAGCCTTTTTGTTGGGCGTAATGAAATCACCTTCATTATTAGTACTGTCTTCTTGTGAGTTTAGCGAACTAACATTTGTAGTGTCCATTTTATCATCTATTTTTAATGAAGCGTATTTATTTTTGGTTGACGTCATTGAACCGTTGCTGCTTTCACTAAGTGTGCATTTGTGGTATTTTTTGGGTGTAATCCATTTTTCATTATAATTATTTATTTTGCTTATTTCCTGAATAACATTTGAAACTGGTTTGGGTTGCTTTGTAGTTTGATTAGATGTCGAATCATTGCTAGTATTAACTAACGGGATGCTACCGCAGATATTTTGCACTGAATCTCCTGCAGCTTGTTTAATCGCTACACACTTCTCAAGCTCTGCATAGGTTTTTTGGAGCCATTGCTCCATTTCTGGGGTGATTTTCCGTAAGCCATTTCTAAGCGTGTTAAACGCTAAGTTGAACTCAGACATAATCTGCCTACAATCCTCAATCGTGCCATGTTTAAGAATATTCTCAACAATATCGCGCTTATTAAGGATTGCTAAATCATTTATCTCATCCATATTTACTAAGTCAAGCTATCCTATCGATGTACAAGACAATGTAATAATGAAAGCGTAGAAATCAAAAATATACTCACGAACTTGTCCAGATGAGCTACTCCAAGTACACCTCTCGAAAGAGACCAACGAAAAACACTTACTATTTATAAATAAATTTCCTTCACTTCCTAAATTTTAGAATCACACTCGTAGAGCAAAATAATAATACGAACTCAAACAACATTCGTATCAACTCAAATTCGACTCTAACTACCAAGTAAAGTAAGTACGTTATCTTCTTTATATATATAAGCGGCTAAAGTGTGTGTCGCCGATAGTTTAGGTGCCACTCGGAAAAATGAGCGCGGAAATTAACGTTTCCGCAGTGTTTAATTAATATCTCAACCAATCAAAGTCGTACGAGGATGAGAACGGTATCGATGGATTCGGAGAATTTTTTGGAATCCGAGGGTATGCGTCTCGAATTTCAACTCGGCGCCGTTCCGTAGATATTCGAGAAAAAGAATTTGGCACGCAGCCAAATCCCTCTAATAGGGCAAACCCAGGAAAGAAAGTGGAAAATGTAGGGAAAACGTAGCGAAAAATTAGTTTTTAATTAATGTCTCGGCTAATTAAAGTCCCAAGAAGACGCGAATGGTCAAAATGGGGTGCCACAGACCTGCGAAATCCAACGGTGTGCTTCGCTAAGCCCGGGTGCCAGGCATTTCGAAGGAGATGTTGTTACTTCACCCCATATATATATATATATATATATATATGCGTCTTAAGTGTCTGTTTGTCATCGATAGTTTATTGGTTGCTTGCGTAACTGTACTAGCAAATGGGGTGAAGTTGCCACGGCAAAGGGTTGCCGTTTCAATTGAGAGGTAGACAATTTCCTGTAAAACTTGCCTTGACCATCCATAAGTTTCAGGGCCAAACGCTTGAGCGTGTTGGCATTTTTTTACCTGAGCCTGCATTTGGGCACGGTCAACTTTATGTTGCCTGTTCAAGAGTTCGTGAAGGAACGGACGTAAAATTAAAAATAATTGATGGTCCTCTGCAAGACGAGCTTAAAAATGATGGAAATATCTACCCAAGAAATGCTGTGTACAAAGAGAACTTTAACATGTAAATTAACATTATTTAAATCACCTTTATTGATTGAGCTAGCCGTGGGCTCTCAAGAAATGTACCGCCAGTGGTTTCCTTTATTGCAGTTTACTTTAAACAATTAAGCAAGTAGAAGGGGGAAACCCCGTGGGGCAGTAAGCAAAGGGACGTCCTCGGGGCAGTAAGCAAAGGGACGTCCTCGCTGCCTGCCCTGGGGAATTCAGTTTAAATTAGCAGACACCTTTGGACAACTCATTTTAATTACAATTTATAATATTTAGAACAACGGTCATTTCGTATGACCGCCGGGCTTTCTAGTTACTTTATAAATGCATTTATGTTTCTGTGTGTAGGAGATTACATATGAGGATGACGTAAGTGAACACTGTTCCTATCGTTGCTAAAATGAAGCTTCACTTTATTGGAACTATTTTCCATACAGTTAACACAAGTTCTTTTTCTGCAAAAGCGCGGATCATCTGCTGTGCTGCACATGAATACCAACTTTTCTCGAGTAGTTCCTTAATTGCAGAACCGACGTCTACAGAAGTTTCAAATACGAGAGAGGCTGATATAGTAATGGCCAAGAAAGATAAGATGCTTGATATAAAATGCGTCGAATGCCTAATAAAATCCACCGGTTCGTATTTTCTTATAGGAAACAGAAGAACTAATATCTCGTAGTATAGCATGCCTGTATTATAAAGCAAAACCAGAAAGACGTTGAATGAGAACTCCTTGTCAACCTGTTCTACCAATTTTTTAACACAGTTGTAACGACTGAAGTACCATCCATCAATAAATACATTTTCTTGTCTTATAGCTTGTGCTAGCATTCGAATTTCTGTTTTCAGTTGATAGCAAATTAGCATATAGAATACGGCGAAAAACCCGATTGGTAGCACAACAAAATTTGCGAATGTTACCAAATAAAATGCTTTTATTATTTCGGTAATGATAGTTCCACTCATAGAAAAGCCGAACATCAAATAAAACAGTCGTTGAAAATGTTCTGTAGCAAAATATGAGGCAATGATTCCTACTATGTTCATCAAGATAATCAATACAACCAATATACGCATCGTATATTTGATGCCATTATTGGATTTAGAATTAAGTTGTGACGCGTTTCTTACAATTTCATGTAAGTTATTCATTTTGAAACACATAGTTATTCTGTGAAGATGAGTCGCCGAAATAACGATAACATCCATTAAAGTAACAGCAATCTTCCCGAATGATATCGAAAGAGAAATTACAAAATAAATGTTCAGAAACGTAACGAGAATCAAAAGTAGATGTAATGAATATCTGAAGCATTTTACTGTTCTTTGTTCTCTGGTACTTGCTTTCATGTTAATAATTCCACTTATATAAAAGAGAATGAATAATTCCTTATACGGAGATCTGGTATTCAGCATAATTTCAATTCAAAGTTTGATTTCTTATTCCAGTTTCAGCAAACAATTTATATAACGTATTTCACAATGCTCTAAATTTTTAATAGAAAAGTTATTTTCAAATTGGCCTCTTAGAGAGCCTTTTTAAAAGTACTTCCAGAACAAATAAACACAAAATCAGTTATTAACATTTGAATTATTTTTTCCACTTAAGCACAGACGATATTCTGAACTTCAGTAAGAATAGCAGCAATTATACAATAATAATTGTTGTTGGTATCAGATTTCCTGGAATTCGAAAAAGGAGGAAAAACTTTTCAAATTTTACTCTTTGTTGACTATATCTAAAATCTGTTTCTCCTTCTGAAATAATTCCTCCGAAAGCTTAGTCAAAAACAGTATGATTAATAAATGAGAAGACATTCCACCATTCACCAAAAGTACTCTTTTCCCCGTCACAGAACTATAGTCTGTCAATATGTGGTGGTAAGATTTTGCACTTCTAGCACATATATTATGTAATGAACACTTTTAAATGTCCTAGTTATAAGTATAAATTTAATGTCATACCTGATCTCGAAAAATCGATTTTTAGTATTGTCGTTTTCTCAGATGTTCATACTAATCAATAGTTTGCGCATGGCAAGAAGAGTGTTTTAAATGCATTCAGTAATTTGGTGGATTAGGAAATCGATTTTTTATATGGCACTCTTAAATTTCTACCTGACCTGCAAATGCGTTTATGGCTTTTCTAATCTCCTCAGTCTCCATCAACACTATCGAGGTATAAAAATGTTGGTGAATAATATACAGAGGCTGTTCGAACATTTTTTAGAAGATTTTGGTAAAGGGTTATAAAAAATCGTTTGCTGCAAAAGAAGTAATTGCAGTTGTACTATAATTTTAAAAGTCAAAATTATCGTCTGTGGCTTGAAAGTTTTGTTTGGATTCAAAATGGCGAATTTAAGAAAGCAGTGGTTCGAAGGCTACATTCACGCTCTTTCCGAAAAGAAATAGGCATACTCCGTTATCCAAAAACGATGGGATAGTCATGGTTTTGTGATATCTAAAGTGTCGATAGGTAATATCAACAAAAAAGAAAACAAACGCCGAATTGGAGCCTCAAGTGGGACAAAAATTCCAAACAAGTATCCAAGGAAAAAACGGACATCTTCGACTATTGCAAAGGTACGTTGTTTAATGTTAAAAGAAAATCCCCCTAGTCAAAGGACAGTTGCAAAATCATTCAAATGCTCGGTTTCCACCGTAAACAAAATGATAAATGTTGATTTAAATCTTAAGAAAGCGAAAAAACGCGATGTGCATCGGCTTCTTCCAAAGCATATCCCTCAACGCAGGACAGCTGCAGAATTCTATATGAGAAACACTTATCCAAAGAAAAATGGAAAATATTTGTCACAATAGATGAAGCATGGGTGTATTTAAATGATTGTAACAAAAAAAGAGTCACTTATTATCATAAAAGGGGAGAAAAAATTTCAGTACATGGTTCAAAGAATCGAAAGAAAGTTTTTCTAAGGGATTCATGATTGTTGCTGGATTTTCTTTTAATGGCAAGTTTAAAATAAAGAAAGTGCAAAACAATGTCAAGATTAACTCCAAATGCTATCAGGAACATATTTTATCGCCAGTGTTTCTGAATGAAATACCATCGCTTTACACACAGTGCCATCCAGATATGAGACCCCTTCAGGACAAAGCTAGCAGTCACACAACAAAATCCACTGTCAATTTCCTAAACGAAATGGAACAAAATCTGGTATCAAGGCCATACCCTTCACTGATATCCCTACTAAATCTCCGAATGTGTCATCTATGGATTTTTGTGCTTTCGGACCTTTAAAAACTGCATTATCCAAACGTTGTCCCAAAACCCTAGCATGACTCTGGAAAGCTGTTCGGGAGGAATGGAATTGAATACTCTTCTTCCACTTCAAAAGGCATTATTATCCTGGAAATTGCGGTGTCGAAAGATACTTCAGAATAAGGGATGTCAAACAGAACATTTAAAACACAAGAATTTTATGTAATTTAGTGTTGTGAATACAATATACATCGTCTAAAAATGTGTGAATTGCCCATTTTTCTTAATATTTGATGAAAGGCAATCATAAATTATACTGTGTGTTTTCATTTAGTTTATAATGGATTTTAACTTTTAATAGTTTCTAAACAAGTAAATAAGATTTTTTCTTTCCAGAGGACTTTTCATGAAAACTTTGACTGGAACTTGGAAAATTGTTTTTGTAAAGTAAACTAGCACGCAAGCAAATTTATAAGTCCTATAGACTACCAAAGCAATATTTATAAGTCCTATAGACTGAAAAACTGAAACTAAAATGAGCTATTAATTTGATGTTTTCTATGTAAATTACTAGCTGCGGTACACACGAAAAGCTCGGGTGTTTGAGCTCTATATACACCCGAAAAGAAGGTGTATAAAATATTTTAATATGAATGAAGTTTTAGTTCATTCTTTCCAAACAACAACCAATTCGTAAATAATATTTTTGTTGCTAAACCAGGAAACAAAACATTTTGGACACTTAAGGTTAATACATATACTTGTGAAGTCATGATTTAAATGTAACGTAATATAACAACTTTTTCTTAATATCAATATATCAATAAAAGAATAATACCCATGGAAACACAAAGCAATACATGCTACAAAACTAGCAAAACAATACAGGGTTTTGGAATGTAAACAAGCTAATATGTAAAGTAGAATAAACTTCGATTTTATTCTAGCCTTTTGCTAGGTATATGTAATATAACAATAAATATGTATTTATTTATATATAATATATTATGCATGTATTCTAGATTTATTTTAGGTTATATTTATTCTATTCTAATGGATAGAATACATAATATTTATTCTAATTTAAACAAATTTAAATTCTTAACAAATACGTATAAAAGTAAAAAAAAATTAAATTCTAAAAAAAGGGAAAAAATTTAAAATAATTAAAAAAAAATTTTTTTCCTTTTTTAATTAAATTCTAAAAAAAGGGAAAAAATTTAAAATAATTAAAAAAAATTTTTTTTCCTTTTTTCCTTTTTTTAGAATTTAATTTTTTTATACTTTTATACGTATTTGTTAAGAATTTAAATTTGTTTAAATTTAAATTTCATTCCTTGCAGCAATGGCGCAAAGAATATTTAACTAAATATGTATTTAAATTTAATTTTTTTAATAAATTCAATTTATTCTTATGAAATAATATTTATTCTATATATAATACCCAGTTATAATTATTCTATATTGCATATTTAATATATACATTCTATAGTCTATAATTTAACATTTGATTACGTCATAGGGTGACAGGTGAATGCAGGACCCGGACACCCGGACGGCTTAATATGACAAATCGGGTGTCGTTCGGTACCCGCACCTATCTAGAACAACACAACCCTCGCAGCTTCCTGCGAAGCTGCAAAGGATTATGTTATAAGGTATTTTCTTCCTGTTTCCAGCATGCCTTTGTGATGTAAAGGACATAAATCAGCGAAATATTGCACTCGACGCGTATTCGAGGGGTTTAGTTTAGTTTAGTTTAGTTTACGAGTATGCTGCAACCCTCCTGGCCGACAATAATCGGCCTCATGGTTAACGCAGCACACCCGACGCAGATAAAAATAAATAAATAAATAAAAGATTAAAATATTTAATGTCCTATTCCTATGATAGTCTTGTTTTCATTCACAATCCTCATAATTTCTGTTGCATAGCTATTCAAGAATTTTCTTTTTTCAATTACATTCTGTTCATTTATTTTTCCAAATCTCGTCCTCACACTCTCGGTCAGTTTACATTCTTCCACAAAATGAGCTGCATTTCCGTACTTCCCACAAGCCAAGCATTGATCATTGCCCTGGAGATTAAAACGTTTTAAATAGGCCGAGAATCTACCATGATCCGTGATAACTTGAATAGTATCTATATTATTAAATAGATCCATTTTTATTTTTATGGTCAAAATCCTCAAGTAACCCTTATTTTTATTTGAACCATTCCATTAACGAGCCCATTTCTCAATTATACTTGCTTTCATTTTTCTCGAGGTAATTCTTCTGGAATCATAAATAGCGTCATAAATATCATCCTCTCCGAGGGCAGCCTCTTTAGCTAGCATATCCGCCCTTTCATTCCCGATAACACCAATATGTGCCTTGACCCGTGAAAATATACTATACCAGTTTTCTCTCTTATTTTGTTATGAATGTTTTTTACATCCAAAAGTAGTCTATTGCTTGGTTCTGGATTTGCCAAGCCTTGTAGGGACGAGAGAGCATCAGAATAAATATGTATTGTAAAGTACTGTTTGAAGTTTTTATAACTCCACCGAAGTGCTTCTCTAATTGCAACCGCTTCAGCTTGATACACTGATTTACACTCATGTCCATAAATTAAGGATAATGCAAAATTAGGCAAAGGAAGAGTTAGAAGCAAAACAAATTTGACTTATTTCTAAAGCTTATTTATTAAACAAAAAGGTAAAGAGCAAAAAAAAGATGCTATATGTTTGATATTATTAAAAAAATAGCGATTTTTTCTCCCTGGAGCAAATTACAAAAAAAAAAAAACTATTTACAAAAATATATATATATATGAAATGTAATTTCTCATACATTATTTGTTTTGTGCAGCCGGGGCAACAGGAATGAGACAAATTTTGGAATATAAAGTGGTAGGTTTATTTCAGCATCCATCTCGTAAGCGTTCTCTTCGTACCTCGAGCAGAAGCCCTACTTATACATATGTGTACGTCACGAAGCTCCTCCAATCAGCGATATTAATTGAAATCACGAGGTGACGCTATCTCATCAGGAGTGTTCTTAAGTACTTTATGTAATATGACAGATTTATGAGTTTGGCGATTTGGCGGGCGCCAACAGGTTAATATATTTTATACTAAAGAAAGGATTTCGCCAAAATTTAGGAACAGGGATGCAATTTAGGTAGAGAATCGCCAACACATTATTAAGCAATATTAATAGAATTTAATCAATTGTTTAAAAATATCATTACAGATTATCCCCCCCATCTGAAAAGGCTTGCAGTCCCGGCCGTCGACCCAAGACAGTCCAGATAGTGAGAGCAGAAAATTTAGTTATTAGGAAATTAAGTGAGTAGGAAAACTGATTGGATTTACCTCAAGGGACAGAAAATGTTTACATAAAATATGACATAAAATATTTGAATATAATTAATACAGTATATAAAATATAATAAATGATTAATGAAATTATAATATAGTAACTAAGAACAAATAAAGCACTAATAACATATTGCTGATTAGCTACGCGGCAATAGGAAATAGTAATATAACTGAATTTGTAAGTTTATATCTTAGGGCATGCCATTCACAGTTTGTGTATGAGTCCATACAATCATTAGAGTTGTCATTCAGTCTCATCTTCAGTCTTTTACTGGTCTTTGGAGATCTCCGGATCATTTAATTAGCGCTAGAATTATGGATCAGCATTGGCACTGAAAACATTTGAGTTTTTATGTCACGATACTAGAGCTCTTATACTCTTGTTGAAAATACACATTTTGCTAGGTTTTTAACATATTTCGTCACTCTATTTTTCTCTTATTAATGATAACAAAACAAAATTTAACTTCCAACATCCATAACAGTTTTTTGGTACACGATGCTGCAGAAACATAAAATGAAATTCACAAGTTTCAACAACTGAAATTTAACTTTTTCAACTGTTGCTACAATTTATAACACAAACATAGGAAAACATGAGCTCAAGGAAATGTGAGGGTATAGTACTCTACTTGTAGTATAGCCTCAATTGAGTGTTTCCCACACGGAAAGTGCATTGAACCTGAAACTCAAGTTTGAAGGAGCTCAGTAAAAGAAAAGGGCAGACAAACTTTTCAGGCACTGAGAGATACATCAACTATTAAGGGGGACAACAGGATGAAAACTAAAAGAAGGGTTATGGATTGTTTATTGATTTATAAATTTTGATTTATTCATGATGTAATTTAAAGTTTTCAGGTGGATAATAGAACCTTAATTTTGACGCATGTACAATCTCAGTTGGTTTCTTCGTGTGAAAATTTTCCCTGTCGATTTCATAATTAACTTCAGATAATTTATTCATAATCTGATAAGGGCCTGAATAGGGTGAAGTCAATTTTCTAGTATTTGGGTATTCAAATTCCTCGTAAAGGACAAAATCTCCAGGTTGAAATTTAGCTTCCACGTTTCATCTTTATCTAAATGAGTTTTGTTAAAGTACTCAAAAGCCATGAATTTATATCCATATCATTCTGCGCGTCAAAGGGAATTATACTTGTTTCAGGTTCAGCGCTAGCTGCCCTTAATGAATCATCAGGATCAGAGATGTTTTCCTTAGCCATTATTCTCTTAATAATACTTTCATAAATAAAACTACTTTCATAAATAAAACTAACTCAAAAATAATACTCCTTAAATTTTCCCAAAACAATATTAAAACCAAAATACATCCTTTAAATACCAAATTTAAAATACATTTATACCAAAATAATACTTTTTAAAATTTTCAAAATAAAAACACTATTATTAAATCAGTAATTATAACTCAATAGTAATAATATCATTTGCATCGCCAATCTTTTTACTAATTGCTTCTGTTTGACTTATTGTGACGAGAATACGAGTGATGAAATCGACACGAAAATACACATTTTTGCGCACTCTTGTTTAGATTTTCGCAAAACACGATCAATCACCACACAAGCACAAAGCTCTCGAGAGCAACACAGAACGCCGTAGACGTAGGGAAAGATTTCCATCCTCAAAAGTAGGTCAACGGTAAGAGCACATTTGATGAACGACGAACTTTCGATGGAAACACAAATCACACATCACAGGGGGCAGAAGGATGCTTCTCTGGACGTAAAATAATCTGCAGAATACCAGAATACAGGTAACAGAAGGATGATTCTCTTGAAGCAAGAACGCCTAGCGAAAAATGTAGAAACATAGAAGTCGCACAGCGGGAAATTCATCTAAAGTGCGTAACATTTTATCCGTATAATCCTTGGGGTATCTTCTTTTTTAGATAATCCCTTTGAAGGTGGTATCCTACCGGCTTTCTGAAATGTAATTTCTCATACATTATTTGTTTTGTGCAGCCGGGGCAACAGGAATGAGACAAATTTTGGAATATAAAGTGGTAGGTTTATTTCAGCATCCATCTCGTAAGCGTTCTCTTCGTACCTCGAGCAGAAGCCCTACTTATACATATGTGTACGTCACGAAGCTCCTCCAATCAGCGATATTAATTGAAATCACGAGGTGACGCTATCTCATCAGGAGTGTTCTTAAGTACTTTATGTAATATGACAGATTTATGAGTTTGGCGATTTGGCGGGCGCCAACAGGTTAATATATTTTATACTAAAGAAAGGATTTCGCCAAAATTTAGGAACAGGGATGCAATTTAGGTAGAGAATCGCCAACACATTATTAAGCAATATTAATAGAATTTAATCAATTGTTTAAAAATATCATTACATATATATATATATATTACGTGGTTAGTATGATTATTAATACATTGTATGTCTCCCAGACGATGCAATACAGTCCGTACAACGCCTAGGCATGCTGAGTATCAAATTATCGATCTGATCTTGGGGCGATATTACACCACTCAAAAAGCAATGCTCTCCGAAGTTCCGGTAGACATGTAAAATGAGGTTGACGGGATGCAACTCGTCGGCCAAGCATGTCCCACACGTGCTCTACTGGATTCAAGTCCGGTGAGAATGCTGGCCAGTCCATACGGGTGATATCCTCTGATTGAAGGCATTCGCTTACGATGTTTGCACGGTGAGGACGGGCGTTGCCATCCACAAACACAAATTGTGCGCCCATGGCGGCCCGAAACAAACGTACATGTTGTTCCAGAATGACGTCCCGATAAATTTGGCCTGTCATGGTTCCAATTTGATCATGTAGGTCAGTTCTGGAACCCAGAATAATTCTACCCCAAACGAGCACTCCTGCACCACCGTAACGGTGTCGTTCAATGATGTTTTCTTGGTGGTAACGGGTACCTGAAGCTCTTCATATGAAAGTCCGGCGAGAATCAGACTGCAAGTTAAACCTGGACTCGTCGGAAAACATCACACATGCCCACTGTTGCGGTGTCCACAATGCATGCTCTCTACTCGAGGCTAACCGCAGGCGACAGTGAGTTTCAGTAAGTGGAACGCATCTGACAGGTCTACGAGCATATAGCCCAATCTGCCCTAAGCGTCTGTACACAGTCTGCCTTGAAATTGTCGTACCAGTGGCTGAAGAGAGCTGACGAGACAGGTCTGAGGCTGTGCTCCGCCTGTTTCTTTTGGCAGTAACTGCCAAATAGCGGTCCTCATTCGGCGTTGTAACTCTGGGGCAAACTGTGCTGTAACGTCTACTCACATTACCATCATCTTGGAATCGTTGCCAAAGCCTGGAGATGACACTCTGGGCAATTCCAAGTTCGTCTGATACTTCCAGTTGGGTACGCCCACATTCCAGACGGCCGATTATTCTACCACGTAAAAAAGCATCCAAATGCGTCCTTTGTGTTATAACTATTCGATTATTGCACTGAAAAGCTTATAAAGCGCCTGCGAACAATTTTACTTCTTTGTCTGTATTCCTTATATATCACTCTCGTCATTGTGACGTACCATCGGTGTCACCTGGTTACTTCCTGAAATTTGCATATGATGCTTGAAGATGTGTGTAGTGATTTTACAGGTGATATATTTATTTTAGAGTTCGATTTACGCGTGACTCCGAATTATCCTTAATTTATGGACATGAGTGTATTTCCTTCTAATAACTCCGTAATAAAAAATAACAAAAGCGCAACCAGTTCCACCTTCATGTCCGGAGCCATCAGTGTATATATCAATCATGCCAGTATTCATATAATCTTTATCGTACGGTATACCCTTGAAATCGTTTGGATGTATATTAATAAAATATTTTCCTGTCAAGGCGTTACCATTCAAAACATCACCATTTTCACATCTTAAAATCTTTTTAAAATCATAGCTGAGTAAAAATTTTTTATAATAGAAGTTATAAAAAATTGAGAGTGGCGGAATGCCAGCAAGTAAGCAAATAACTTCTGTAGAAACAGTACGGAAAGCTCTTGTGATTATATTATATAAGCTCTTGTATTCGAGGGGTATATGTTCGAGTCCCGGCGAAGGAATTGCACATTTTTTACCTCTCCTGCTTCAAAAATTCCTAATGCTTCTACAAGTGGCGCCCGAACTAAAAAAAAGGTGTTAAACAATAATTCGTCATCACCAGGATTTTGCGATTGGGTCTCCTAGTCCCCAGTCACCTTTTAAAAGGGGGAGTATGTAAGGTATTTTCTTCCTCCTTCCAGCATGCCTTCGTGATGTAACAGTAGCACACTCGGCGCGTATCCGAAATGTCCAAGTTCGAGTCACCGTGAGGCATTGCCCAGTTTTCACATTTCCTGCTTCAAAAAAATCGTAATCACTCTACGATTTTATCCTATATTATGCAAATTTTGTTTGCATTAAATATTGAATAATTAGGCTATAATTATTTTATTTTAATACCTAGAACACATGTATAATAATAAATATCACCTACAATAAATCTAAAACATATGCATGTATACAAAGTCCAAACTGGGTTATTACTTCTATATGTAATATAATATAATAGTAAATATCTTATATTTATTCTATTGGAAGAAAATAAATAATGCCTGCAATAAACCTCGAATACGTGCTACAAAATTGCAGAGAAAATTGGTCTTCGAATGTAAATAAACTAGCACTTAACAAATGAAGCACACTGTAATCGAATGCGTGGATCATTGCTGCACGACTGTGACATAAATCAGCAAAATATTGCAACAAAAAAATGGGCTAGAAGTTTAAGGAGAATCGTTATGAAAAGTAGATCATCGATTGGAGAACTGTTACAATCAGGGCTGTTTAAAATCTCATCCAAAATTTGATATTGCTGATTTTTGTTGCTTTATAACTTGCATCAGTTTTGCGTCAAAAGTTGATTTATTCTACAACACGTGTAGGGTTTTACTTTATTTTTAATAGCTATTTTTATCAAGACAACTTTCGATTTATTTCCTCATTTTCAGGGTTAAGCTTTCGTACAAGAAGGATGTTTCAGTTTCATGCTTTATGCAAAATGCAAAATAGGGGAGAAATTACTATTTAAGCTGAGTTCTGAATTACTTAGAGCCCACCAGCGGCCGAGCGGTAAAGTCGCTGAACACTGGTAGTTCGGTCCGAGGTTCGAATCCCACGAACGGAATGGCTGCATGGGTGTTTTCGTAGTTTTCCCTATGTGTAACGTGCATACGAGCCAGTTTCCATTAAAAAGAACTCCACGAAGACATCCCTCCCCTTAGGCAGATAGCTCTCAAGGCTTTGCCGTAATTAAGTAACCTAACCTAACCTAATTTGAATTACTTTGTAAGGATTATGTTAACTTTATTAACAGTTAAAGTTCTTTTCCTGTCAAATTCTTAACTTCAACTTACTACTTCCGGCCAGAACGTAGTTTTGGAATCTTCCTGAATATTTAATGAGGAGGAGCGGTATTTAAACCACGAAGTTACTTGCAGAGTCAGACAGAATCAGAGTTTCTGAATTACGCGCGTCTGCCTTTTTGCCTCTCTCTCTCTCAAAGCTGTTATTACGCTCGGCCGTACTCAGGTCCTTGCTAAGCTTCGTAGTCAATAAGTTAAGGGGCCAACTCCATTTGAACCTTGATAGCTTCGGCTATATTTCTTTAGTTAATCTTAGTTTTAGTTTAATTCTTAGCCTTTTAAGTTCAAGCCCAAGTGCGGGCTTTGTTTGTACACTCCCAGGCGGAGTTTTGTTAAATCTTATTGGAATAATAAAGGTTACTCTACAACTTAAGTCAGAGAGTTAGCGCTCGAGATAAAGCGTGTTCTGCCTTTCGGCAGCGTTTTCACTACGAGTTAGAGCTTGCTAGTTTACGGCGCTTTAATTACGTGCTTGTTAGTCTGAAGCCAAAAAGCTAAAAAAGTATGTAAAAGCTAAAAAACTCAATTTTTTATGGATATGCTTAGCAATAAATTACTTTAAGATGATGGTAAAAATTTTACAGGTTGTAATTCAAATTCGTTTTCGAAAAATTCATAAAAATTATTAAAAAATACAAATTTTAAAAATAAATCATAAAAATTAGGTGAATTTTATTTGGAATGAACCTAAATTTCGAAATGGTAAAGGAAGAATTAAAAAAAGTTCGATATAAAAAGATATATTGATAAATATATACCAAATTTAATTAACATGGAGGAGCTAAAATTTTGAAAGCTCATTTTTTAAAAACTACTCGTGCGATTTTTACAGAACATGGCAACCTGGCGTAATTTGAGTGGTAGAATGGAAATATGGAAAACAATTGGCTTGTCATTTCAGAAAAAAGTCCGATTTTGTGTCAAAATACCTGTAGTAGAACAACGCTATATATAAATGCAATATATATCCGCGCTTTCGAGACAAGTCGCGCTTTCGTACAAGTCGCGCTTTCGAGACAAGTCGCGCTTTCGTACAAGTCGCGCTTTCGAGTACAATAAGTCGCTCTTTCGAGACAAGAAGAACGCAAGTTGAATTTAGTCAATCGGCCCAGTAGAAGGGGAGCTATAGAACTATCCCATTTTTTTTTTTTTTTTTTTTTTTTTTTTTTGAATATTGTACATTAGTTAAAGATGTGAGTTTAAATAAAGATCAAGTTTACTATTCACTGAGTATTTATTAATTTATATACTTACTAGAAAGCCTGGTGGTCATACGAAATGACCGCTGTTCTAGATATTATAAATTGTAATTAAAATGATTTGTGCAAAGGTGTCTGCTAATTTAAACTGAATTACACAGGGCAGGCGGCGAGGACGCCCCTTTGCTTACTGTCTCACGGAGTTTAACCCTTCTACTTGCTTAATTGCTTAAAGAATGTAAAGTAGTACTTAAAGTGGTACAATGAAGGAAACCACTGGCGGCACATTTCTTAAGAACCACCGCTTGCTCAATCAATAAAGGTGATTTAAGTAATGAAATGTTAACTCACATGTCAAAGATCTCTTTGTACACAACACCTCTTGTATAGATCTTTCCATCATTTTTAAGCTCGCCTTGCAGAGGACCATCCAATATTTTTAATTTTACGTCCGTTCTTTCACGAACTCTTAAGCAGGCAACATAAAGTTGACCGTGTCCAAATACAGGCTCATGTAAAAAAATGCCAACACGCTTAAGCGTTTGGTCCTGAGATTTATTGGTGGTCATTGCAAAAGCAAGTTTTACAGGAAATTGTCTACGTCTCAAATGAAAGGGAACACTGCGCCGTGGCAACTTCACCCCATTGGCTAGTAAAGTTACGCAAGCAACCAATAAACTATAAATACATATAGTTACAAACAGACACTTAAGCCGCATATATATATTGGGGGAAGTAACATCATTTGCTCCGAAACGACTGGTTCCCGGGCTTAGCGAAGCACACCGTTGGTGTCCGTGGCACGCCATTTTGACCCTTCGCGTCTTTTTGGGACTTTAATTAACCGATATATTAATTAAAAACTAATTTTCCCCTACGTTTTCCCTACATTTTCCGCTTTCTTTCTTGGGTTTTCCCTACTAGAGGGATTTAGCTACGTTCCAAATTCTTTTTTCCGGAATATCTACGGAACGGCGCCGAGTTGAAATTCGAGACGCGTATCCTCGGATTCCAAAAAATTCTCCGAATTCATCGATATCCTTCTCATCTTCATACGACTTTAATCGGTTGAGATATATATATATATATAAAGAGAAGTGAGCTATCATCATAACAGCTCTAAGGTTTGTAATTTGTAACAGATCTAGATCATACTATTAGTAATAACTTTTATGAAACGAACTAATAACCTTTAGGAAACTTTGCACTCTTACTGCAATTTACGAAGAATATTTCTAACGCCAAATCTCTGTATGCAATAATCAAAGGCCCACCGTCTGTTAAATAATTCATTATTTTTTTTCCTTTCAACAGCAAAATCGTTATAGAAAAATATTGATGAAAATCAGTATAACCAAAAACAATGTCTATTGAAAAATAATATCGTCTTGTATGCAAAGATAAGCCAATTAATTGTTAGATTTCCTGCCCAGAAGAGAAGATTCCGATATCTAACGGCAGGAAATTGTACATTAACATAGCTTCCTGTCTGGCAAACCGAGCTTTTTCCCGACGATCTAAAACACCTTATTGAATTTAGTTTATAATTTCACGTTGTTTCACATGTAGATATGGAAATTTTTATAATAACATGCGAGCTGCTGATTGCCATGTTCTACTGGATTACATTTCAAAGAGGTAAACACTTTTAGCTTTTTATCATCATATTAATTTTACTCATTTTATTGTCAATTTTTGTTGCTCCGGTTAATTTGTTACTGTGAATTTGTTTTCTTCGTTTTAGTATAAGATGTCTGACAAACTATATTTAAGAAATTATCAAGTGAGTGTGAATGAATACATTCACCTTGAAAACACATACATATACAAAGGGAGACAGATCTATATCTCCTGTTCTACTGAACCGATTGTCGAAATTTAACTTCCGTTTTCCATGTCTGGAAAGTGCAACTTCAAATATATATAATACATATAGATATAACCTTGTTTTTACATAGGTATTTTGACACAAAATCGGACTTTTTCTAAAATATCATACCAATTATTTTTATATTTCGATTCAACGACCCAAGTTATGCCTAGATATTAACTTGTCTAATGTTTGGTGAGAAATTTAAAATTTACGTTGGCGCATTTTTTTTTCAGTTTGCCCCAAGAATAATTCACTTGGCAAACATCTCAATTTAAAGCAACCTATTGTCGTTTCCTTTTTACTTCCTTGTACGAAGTAAAAAGGAAGTATTGTAATCGCGAAAAGTTTCAGGCAGCATATCTCGACGAAAATATCCATTTTGACTTGCTATCGAATGCAATTTAACGATGTTTTTGTGTGATATCTGTACGTAAAGACAGAATAAAAGACTAGTTTCCTCCAAAAAAATTATAAAACTGCTTTAAAATGAATTCTGAAGAGAATTTTTCGTGGCGTCTGTACGAACGTATGTACGTACGTGCGTACGTATGTATCTCGCATAACTAAAAAACGAATAGCCTCAGAACGTTGAAATTTTGTATACAGGACTGCTATAACATGTAGATGTGCACATCGTATTTTGGTTGCAATCGGCCCCACCAAACGTATGTAAATATATTTATATATATATCCACTCTGTTACCCGGCTCAGTGATCTCAGTTTCTTTACTCTTATGTATTTGTAAATTGTACATTTTTTGTTTTAAAAATGATTGAATTATGTTGTTCTTATCTTCCGGTTAAGGTTTTTATGCCTTTAGTAAATCTGTATGCAATATGTTTAGAATTATCAACAATTTTTAAATTCTTTAAGGGCCGCTAAGCCTTTTTTTTTTATGGCGGCCATTGATTGTTTACATTTGAAACAGCAGACTAGTGGATTTGTTGCCAATCTAGAGAAACTTAGCTTCGCAACAACAAAGATAACGCCTTCATTTATTATTGCCAATTAAATCATGCTTAATCCTTTCTGGAATTTTTTCGAGGAAATAAATGTTTAAGATTTACTTCGTAAATTTTAATATAGATATTTTGAGTTTTTATGTATTTTTGCCTTCTCGCGAAGTGAGAACTGAATTAATTGAATGAGAAATACTCAATCGTCTGTGAAAAACTGTTTCTTTTTTTGTTTTATTTGCTTAATTTCTTTTATATTTCATTCTAGCTTTATTATAGTATTTGAATAGACCATGTGGCAACGATTAGATAATTCTATTCTTTAAATGATATAAATTTTGTGCATTTTGAGTTATAATATAAACGAAATATAATACTGTAAAGTGAATTTAGCGCCAGAGTGTCGCTATGGTAAACAAATACTAGTCTGAATTTTAAAGAATGCGTTTATTCTATTGTGGTTTATGCGCTGTCGGCTAAGTAGATTTAATTCAATGCAATAAACTTAAATGAAATGCAAGAAAAAATGCGTATAATTTAATATTCCGTACAAGGAAGTCATGTGGTGTACACATCAGATTTTTTTCATTGTACACGAGGGAGAAAAGTTCATCTTTCATACTTTCAAATAATTTTAACAAAGTACGCAAACCGCATATAGCGTTATTATCGCTTATAAAGAATATGCCAAACTTCAAAACGAGCCAAAATGTAAATTCAGCTATATCGTACGAAATTTTGAATTGAAAAACTCTTAATGTTTTGCAGGTATGCTTAGAAATATATCTACTTTTGAAGATGATGGTAAAAATTTTATAAATTGTAATTCAAAATTTATTTTCAAAAAATTATTTAAAAAAAAACAAATTTTAAAAATAAATCACAAAAATAACGAATTTTATCATGAATGAACCGGAATTTCGAAATGCGAAAGGAAAAATCAAAAACAGTTTAATAAAAAAGAAATATTAATAAATATATACGAAATTCAATCAACATGGAGAAGCTGAAATTTTGAGATTCAAATTTTTAGAAACTACTCGTGTGAGTTTTACAAAACTTGACATTTTGGCATAATTTAAATCGTATCATAAAATAAATCATAAAAAACAATGAATTTTATTATGAATGAACCTAAATTTCGATGGCCATTTTCGATGTACCTTTTTTAAAAATCTGCCGTAGTTACACGCTTGAATTTTCGTGTGTAATTAGAGTATACCTGTGTCATTATACAGAAATGAGCTTTTGAAACATTTTGAATTTTAGATTAATTACAGAATATTTTGTTAGGCATAGTAAAATTTAGCACTTTCCTCACACAGAAAACTTTAAAACAATGTTTTCTTAGACACACAAACTCTCATTTCAGTAAATATTAGGCAACCTAATAAATAAGCCATAAAGAGTTTAGGTACCTATGAGCAGTAGTTACTGAGAAAAGGTACACTGCTCAAAAAAAAAAATGGGACAGTGCTATATCTCCCGTTCTACTGGGCCGATTGACAAAATTCAAACTACGTTTTTCATGTCTCGAAAGCGCGACTTAGGATATATATTAGATTTATATATAGTACTATTCTAACATAGGTATTTTGACACAAAATCAGACTTTTTCTGAAATAACATACCAATTTTTTTACATATTTCGATTCTACGACTCAAATTATGCCAGAATACCAAGTTTTGTAAAAATCGTACGAATAGTTTTTAAAATATTAGCTCTCAAAATTTTAGCTCCTCAATGTTAATTGAATTTGGCAAATATTTATTAATATCTCTTTTTTTATTAAACTTTTTTGATTTTTTTCTCTCACATTTCGAAATTTTGGTTCATTCCAAATAAAATTTACCCATTGTTTACGTTTTATTTCTTAAATTTCTATTTTTAAATAATTTCTATAGATTTTTCGAAAAAAATTTTGAATTATAACCTATAAAATTTTTACCATCATCTTAAAGTAGGTGTATTTTTAAGCATATCTGCAAAAAATTAGATTTTTTTATTCAAAATTTTCTAAGATATACACGAATTTACATAATTTTGCGTTTTGAAATTTGGCACCTTTTTTTTGAGCGATAATAACGCCAAATGTGGTCTATGGATTTTTGTTACACTGAATTGCCACAGCTATTTTTAACCTTAAACTTCAAGTAAAATTTTACGGAGAATTAATTATATGACAATTTTTCCCTCAATGACGCGTAATAAATATTTATTAATACTATATGAAAGGCTATTTTTTAAATTATAGATTATATTATTCAAATTTTTAACTATTTCTTTTTAAATTTCTCTCGTATCTTTTCCTTTTTTAAAAAATTTACGAGTACTGAGAATTTTCGTTTGATATTTATTTGAATTTTATGACATTAACTGCATAATTTATTTCTAAACAAACTGTTGCTTTTGAAGTGGCTGAGAGAGCGGCTGATACTATTATCCATATTTTTAAAGCACAATATATTTTTATAGAAACATAATATTTAGAATAATCATTTTTTATAAAAGTCAGATTAGGATATAAACATACAACCCTCTAGAGACTGAATTAATGAAAGTTCAATGGTTATGTAGAAATGATCTGCAGCTACTTAATGGCTGGATAAGTCAGCAGATTCTGTGGACAAGTAAGAATAATTATATAAACGACACCAACATTCTGGATTCAATAAACAACGAGGATACGATGTTTACTAAATGAATTTAAGAAGTTTTAAAACATAAAAAATCAACTCATTTTTTTTCCTACAATGTATTTTTGTGCGTAGCGTATTTTCATTATATCCTTAAAATTCTAATTTAGAATGTAATTAATTGTCAAGAACTGAATCCTAATCATCAGTAATATAATAAGTAATTATTACGGTTATTAATAAATCCTTCTTATATTAATTAAAGTAATTGCAAATATTTCAAAAAACTTTCTGTCTGAATGCAAACATTTTTCTATGCAAATATTTTTAATTTTATATTAATCAAGATTGCACACCATATTACTTATTTCCACTTCAATTCTTACCGTCAGTTCTAGTAGAATTTACAAATCAATTATATTTAATTAAGGATTGGATTGGATTATTTAATTATGGCAAAGCACACGAGGGCTATCTGCCTAAAGGGAGGGATGCCTTGGTGGAGGACTTGCTAAGGGAAACTGGCTCGTATACACGTTACACATGGGGAAAACCACGAAACCGCCCATGCGGCCAGCCCGTTCGCGGAATTCGAAACTCGAACTGAACTACCAGTGTTCAGCGTCTTTACCGCTCGGCCGTTGGTGGGCTATTTAATTAAGGAATGACCATCTAAGTTAAGAAACAGCGTACCGTAACAACATTTCAATTATTGGTTCCGTATCTTTCATGTTACTCCCGATTGGCTAGCTACATGATTTTTAATGAGTATTCGGATTTTACTAGTAACTTCACTTGGAAATCGCGCTTAAACTATGTTAGTTGGTTATTTGAACATAGAAAGAACATGGGAATCATGCTTTCATAGAGAATCTTTGTAAAGAGAACCTAAAAAACTACGAAAATCAACCATGCAGCCTGGGTTAGACTGAGTAGCAAACAATTAATATTTAACAATCTTTTCTTTTTCAAATGTTAGGCAACTGATGAGGCTCCAATTAAATCTCCAATTTAATATTTTATTTGTAAATATTTAAAATATTGTTGTATTCTTTGACACAAAAAGCAGAATTTAAGTTTTGTTAACTCGTTAGTAAACTACCAAGCCGTAGTGCAAATGAATATTCAATTTCTTTGGCAATAATTGTATTCACTTAATATTCTTGGAATATGAGCTAAAGAAGGAACGTTCTCGGAAGATTAAAGAAGTGTTTAAATCCAGTGATATTAGGTTTGTCTTACAAGCTCAGGATCAAAACGATTCTGCAATTGCCCGAGTAGTTGACTTGTAAATGGATGTGAATTAAGCAGATGACTTTTAATCTTACGTTATTCAGCGAGAAAACGTATTCCAAATGTTTTGTATTGCATGACAATGCATCTTTTCATTATTCAATAACCAGTCGGAGAACCGCTTGTGTTCGGAAAATAAGTATGTATATTCAATCGTCCTGCATGTTCTTCAAATTTGTCTTCTTGTGATTTTTTTTCTTTCTCAAAAACTAAAGTTGCCTCTCAAAGGAAAGTTTTTTGACATTGAAGAGACAAAATTAATATGACATCTACTTTTAGAGGCATGTCAAAAACAGATCTCTACAAACCTTCTTTTCCATTACATGTTGTGCAGTCAGACAAAAATTTACATCAGCGTAAATTCTATAATCTATTTTTATTACACTCTGATTACTTTATTAACATACAGTGAATATATACTAAATCTTTTACTTTAGCTTAAGTAATTCGGAATTTTTGACGGAATTGTTGTCGGAACTAGGACTTAGAAGATAAGTCAAATTAAATATTTCGATAACCCAGTAAATTCAAGTTCGAAATTTAAATATTTTATTTTCGGAGGGAGGGGAAATGTTTTCAGTTTTGGTCCATCATACTAAGTATATTTGCTTCGATTTTTTATTTTTCCATAAAAGCGAAAATTTTACGCATGGTATACATATAACGCATAGCTTCAAATTAAAATTTAATAATATACAGAGTGGTTATAATATTGAAACGGTCATAAAAGGAAAACTACTGGATCAAATGTTATCAAACTTGGAAATCGTGTAAAGGAGGTCATGGGAATTTATTTTCCGCGAAAAAAAGGAAGTTCGAAACCTCACCACCAGGGGGCAAATGGCGCTGTATGCAATATTGTTAAACGAAATATGGGTCGGAATCTAACTAAACCTTTTGTTAAACGGGTTTAATATGTTGTATACCCTTAAGAAACTTTGAAGTAGGCAAATTACCATTTAAAGACGTTAAATTCGATAAATGTCGAGTGCGCCATCCCTGTAAGTGAAAATTTCGTCCGTGAAAACCACGAATTAGCGATTAGAAAATGTGAGATCGCAAATCACTCGCACAAGTGCGTACAATCTGGAAATCGTTTTCTTACAGATCGCTAATTTGTAATTTTTTAAGCCTGAATTCGGCACTAAAACATGAAGATACTGATTCAAAACGCTTTTAATCGATTTGGGCCAAAGAAATCTCTCATGTTATCTATCTAGTTCCATTGCATTCTCCTACTGCATTCGATTGCATAACAGTCATTTCACACCGTTTACTGTTGAATGACAGCTAGTTTTATAACTGAACCATTTTTTTTCTGAACAGCAGTCGACAGCTGGACCACTGCGATTGCAGCTCACTTAGAGCCAATATTAAAATGTTTTGTGATACATGAACTGCAGTAACGTGGCATTTTAGATACTACGATTTTTATGCAGGGCTGGGCACCACCTCAAGAGTGTCGCATAGTTACTTAGGCAACATTTCACGAATGAACGTCTTATAGACCAACACTTCCCCTCTTCCCACCAGACCTCAACCTCTGTGACTTTTGTCTATGAGGTTATCTCAAAAGCACTGTTTATGGTGATAATCTAAACAATTTGGCAGAAATGAAAAATGTGATACACTGATAACATTCCTCCTCATATGCTATGTATAACGTGTATACGAGCCAGTTTCCCTTAAAAAGTCCTCCACGAAGGCATCCCTCCCTTAAGGCAGATAGCCCTCGAGTGCTTTGCCGTAATCTAATAAACCAAACCAAAACCAAACCTGATATGCTAACAGCTGCTGTTGAGAATGCAGTAACATGATTTAACTTGCTTTCGGAAAATGTTGGACGCTACATTGAACATGCTTTGTAACACGTTTCGGAAAATATTAAACACATTTTAAACAGATGTTTTCGTGTCTTATTTCATTTAACAATATTGTATACAGCGCCGTTTTCCCCCTGATGGTGAGTTTTTGAACTCTTTTTTTTCCGCCGAAAATAAATTCTCATAACCTCCTTTACACGATTCCCAAGTTTGATAACATTTGGTCCGGTAGTTTTCCTTTTATGACCATTTCAAAGTGGAACTTTAATAATAACCACCATGTAAAATAAGCTTTAAAAGTCTGACAGTTTGGTTCAAGTCCCAACTTTAAAAAATATATATATAAATATAAATTTTTATATTAATTCTCTTAGAAAGCATGTTTTAAGAAGCTAATTTTTCTCTCGCGTTATAGATTGTATAAAAAAACATGACCTTTAATATGATTTAGATTGTTTCAGCCGATATAAGAATCGGGTTACTCTGTGGTACAGAATAAACCCTGCTGGACTGTTTTATTTCTTTGTCATTTAGCAAAAATCTTTTAATTAAAATATTTATCCTTTGGACTTCGCTTTAAACTTTATTTATAGCTAAAATGACTAGAAAATGAAAAGCTGTCTTTAGCTGAAACGCAATTCATATAATTGATATTTTAAAAAATTGACAAGAATGCAAAATGTATGGAAGTCTAGCAGTCGAAAAATCTTAATTTTCTTGTGTGAGCACTGAAAATAACTGTAGAAGGAAAGAAGAAAATTAGGGAGAAAAGTAAGCAAAAATTTGCAGGGAAATTTGGCTGTCAGACGTACCAAGATGTTCAAAAAGTTGGACGCTTTCGAATATACTTTCAGGATACTTCAAAGAATTTAGGTGTTCAAAGAGAAAACACTTGGACGAGTACACCAGCAAATACCATCAATTGAGCTTGTGTTAACAGAAAAGACAAAACGATATCATTGCAGATTAAAGTGAAGAGCGACTGGTTTTAAACTATATGGTTGTGTAAATTACGTTATAGAACATCATATCGTATCATAAATGGTGAATCCCATGATTTCCTCAGTCGAATTATTTGAAGATTCAGGAGTTTATCCAGTGATGTATGTGGATGTCACTTAAAGATGTTTTTTTTTCCTTTCCTGATGAAACAGCGGCCGAGCGGTAAAGTCGCTGAACACTGGTAGTTCGGTCCGAGGTTCGAATCCCGCGAACGGGCTGGCTGCATGGGCGTTTTTGTGGTTTTCCCCATGTGTAACGTGTATGCGAGACAGTTTCCCTTAGAAAGTCCTCCAGGAAGGCATCCCTCCCCTTAGGCAGATAGCCGTAGTGTGCTTTGTCATAATAAAATAAACCAAAACCTTTTGATGAAACCAGTCTTTCCTTTCATCTCACAGCTTCAAAATGTTTAGCCTCTAAAGAGTGATAAAGGCTCTGACGAAATACTTCGTGAAGAACTTTCTAAAAGAAACCAGCTGTCATACGCGGTACACATGAGAAAATCCACGGAAACGTCCATGCAACCAGCCCGTTTACCGGGGTTCGAACCCCGGAGTGAACTACCAGTGTTCAGAAACTTTACCGCTCGGCCGTTTGTGGGCCTTTATGAAATGGAAGGCAATAACTTTATTTAAAATGATTGTCAGAAATACCCAAAATGTTTCGAAAAGTTGGATACTTTTCAATATACTTTCAGAATGCTTAAAGAAACAGAGAAGAAAAATAAATTTTTTCGTAAAATTTAGTATTCGTAATTTTTTAAATTTAAAACTTTTCAATCTTATGATATTTGATTCTTGCGATTTCAAAAATAAAATATTTGACTAAAATATGAATAACATTTTAAGAAACCAAATGTAGGATAAAATTGTGTAAAGCAATGGGCACAATGATAAAACTGTTTAAAGCAGTGTATGCAAGTCATCCTAAGTTAAAATATCGGTTATACATCTCTCTTATTTATATATATTTTTTTCTGAACGGAACATTGAAAGGCGTGTAAAACTGTGCTTTACTGTATTTTCTCTTTTAATATAGTATGCAGTTTTCAAACGCATCGTAGTCTGGGTTACAAAATATTCTTCCGAAAAAAACGCAGTTCAAATAAATAAAATCAAATTCTGGAAAATTGATATTAATAAATATATTTAAAATGCTCAGTTCGAAGGAATAAATAGAAAATTTTAAAACAATTATATGAAGAGACAATGCAACACAAACTATTAAAATAAAAGTATAAAAATTTAAAAATGACCTAAAATATATATGACGAAAAATATATATAAAGAAAACTATCTGAAAAAAAAAATAAACGCTGCACTTTTATTTACGCAGTTCGAATAGGTAAATAGAAATTTTTAAAACAGTTATTCGAAAAAAAAAAAAAAAAAAAAAAAAAAAACGTGCAACTTCTTAAACAATTAAAATGAAATTCGAAAAAGAAAAATCACTTAAAATAAAAAGTTATAATTAAAAATATAATATAAAGAATATTATTTGGAAAAAAGGAACGATGGTGACTTTTTTTCCTAAGGAAACTAGGTTGCAATATATTCAGAAGTTCGCCAAGTGAAGTATTCTTGGCGCAAACTGACAAAAAAGTGCCAACATAAATTTGTGAATTTCTCCGTAAATTTCGCTCCAAATTTTACAAAATTTCATATTTAGGCGTAATTTGAGTCGTAGAATCGAAATATGTAAAATAATTGGTATGTTACTTCAGAAAAAGTCCGATTTTGTGTCAAAATACCTATGTTAGAATAGTGCTATATATAAATCTAATATATATCCTAAGTCGCGCTTTCGAGACATGGAGAACGCAATTTGAATTTTGTCAATCGGCCCAGTAGATCGGGAGATATAGGACTGTCCCATTTTTTTTTTTTTTTTTTTTTTTTTTTTTTTTTTTTTTTTGAGCAGTGTACATCGAGTATAAAAAAACCACGTTTGGAGAAAAACGCGCTTTTATGTAAAACTTCTCATTGATCAAAGCGGTCGATGACATATTAAAACTAGATTTTTTACAGTTCTAATTTTCATAGAAATTAAAGAATGGTATATTTAGAAAGATAAAAGTGTAGAGAATTTGAAAATGCAAAATTTTGAAGATTTTTGGGATTCCAACACCCCTTAATAAATATATACCAAATTTAATTAACATGGAGGAGCTAAAATTTCTAGAGCTAATTTTTTACTTCTTTGTACGAAGTAAAAAGGAAGTATTGTAATCGCGAAAAGTTTCAGGCAGCATATTTCAACGAAAATATCCCATTTTGACCTCTTTCAAATGCAATTTAACGATGTATTTCCGTGATATATGTACGTAAGGACAGAATAAAACACTCTTTTCCTCCAAAAAAATTATAAAACTGCTTTAAAATGAATTCTGAAGGAAATTTTTCGTGGCATCTGTACGAACGTATGTACGTACGTGCGTACGTACGTATCTCGCATAAATCAAAAACGAGTAGCCTCAGAACGTTGAAATTTTGTATATAGGACTGCTATAACATGTAGATGTGCATCTCGTATTTTGGTTGCAATCGGCTACACCAAACGTATATATACTTATATATATATATCCACTCTGTTACCCGGCTCAGTGATCTCAGTTTCTTTACTCTTATATGTTTGTAAATTGTACATTTTTTGCTTTAAAAATGATTGAATTATGTTGTTCTTATCTTCCGGTTAAAGTTTTTATGCCTTTAGTAAATCTGTATGCAATATTTTTAGAATTATCAACAATTTTTAAATTCTTTAAGGGCCGTTAAGTCTAATAATGTTTTTGATGGCGGCCATTGCTCTTGTTTACATTTGAAACAGCAGGATAGCGGATTTGTTGCCAATCTAGAAAAACTTAGCTTCGCAACAACAAAGATAACGCCTTCATTTATTATTTAAATCATGCTTAATCCTTTCTGGAATTTTTTCGAGGAAATAAGCGTTTAAGATTTACTTCGTAATTTTTAATACAGATATTTTGAGTTCTTATGTATTTTTGCCTTGTCGCGAAGTAAAAACTGAATTAATTGAATGAGAAATACTCAATCGTCTGTGAAAAACTGTTTCTTTTTTGTTTTGTTTGCTCAATTTCTTTTATACATCATTCTAGCTTTATTATAGTATTTGAATAGACCATGTGGCAACGATTAGATAATTCCATTCTTTAAATGATATAAATTTTGTGCATTTTGAGTTATAATATAAACGAAATATAATACTGTTAAATGAATCTAGCGCCAGAGTGTCGCTATGGTAAACAAATACTAGTGTGAATTTTAAAAAATGCGTTTATTCTATTGTGGTTTATGCGCTGTCGGCGAAGTAGATTTAATTCAATACAATAAGTTTAAATGAAATGCAAGAAAAAAATACGTATAATTTAATATTCCGTACAAGGAAGTCATGTGGTGTACACATCAGATTTTTACTACTAATAATCTACGAGAAGTTTTTAAAACTTGTCATTTTGGCTTAATTTGAATCGTAGAATCGAAATATGGGAAAAAATGGTATGCTATTACAGAAAAAGTTTCATTTTGTGTCAAAATACATATGTGAGAACAATGCTATATATAAATCTAATATATATCCTATCCTAAGTCGCTCTTTCGAGTCATGGAAAGCGCAAGTTAAAATTCGACAATCGGTCCAGTAGGAGGGAAGATATGGAACTGTCCTTTTTTTTATGCAAGATGTAGAATTTTACGTAGCATTATGAACTCTTTCGTTTCTATTACAGGTACAATGGAAATGTTTTACTCAAACGATAGATTAATTCAAATGCAGACCTTTAGCTATTCTCGTTTGCTTCTAACTATAATAAATCACGAGCTATGTTCAATCATAGCTACAGCCCAACCCAACTTTAGTTTAGTTTTTATTGCAGCTATCCGTAAGCGAGTTACCCAGTCGACATACGTATTCTCATTTATTTCGAACTATAATACAGAGGCTGTTCTCACATTTTTTAGACGATGTATATTGTATTCACAAAACTAAATTACATAAAATTCTTGTGTTTCAAATGTTCTACTTGACATCCCTTATTCTAAACTATCTTTCGACACCGCAATATCCAGGATAATAATGCCTTTTGAAGTGGCAGAAGAGGTATTCTATCCCATTCCTCCCGAACAGCTTTCCAGAGTCCTGTTAGGGTTTTGCGACAACGTTTGGATAATGCAGTTTTTAAAAGTCCGAAAGCACAAAAATCCATAGGTGACACATCGGGAGATTCAGTAGGGATATCAGGGAAGGGCCTTGATACCAATTTTTGTTCCATTTCCTTTAGGAAATTTACAGTGGATTTTGATGTGTGACTGCTAGCTTTGTCCTGATGGAGTCTCACAGATGGATGGCACTGTGGGTAAAGCGATCGTATTTCCTTCAGAAAAATTGGCGATATAATATGTTCCTGATAGTATTTGGAGTTAATCTTGACATTTTTTTGCACTCTCTTTATTTTTAACTTGCCATTATAAGAAAAACCCGCAACAATCATGAATCCCTTAGAAAAAACTTTCTTTCGATTCTTTGAACCATGTACTTAAACTTTTTTCTCCCCTTTTATGATAATAAATCGCTCTTTTTTCGTTACAATCATTTAAATACACCCATGCTTCATCTATTGTGACAATTGTGTTCCATGTTTCTTTGGATAAGTGTTTCTCATATAGAATTCTGCAGCGTGTCCTGCGTTGAGCGATATGCTTTGGAAGAAGACGATGCACATTGCGTTTTTTCGCTTTCTTAAGATTTAAATCAACGTTTATCATTTTGTTTACAGTGGACACGGAGCATTTTAACTATTTTGCAACTGTTTTTTGACTAGGGGGATTTTCTTTTAGAATTAAACAACGTACCTTTGCTATAGTCGAAGATGTCCGTTCTTTCCTTGTTTGGAATTTTTGTCTCACTTGAGGCTCCAATTTGACGTTTTTTTTTTTTTTTTTTTCCCTTTCTTGTTGATGATATTACCTATCGACGCTTTAGATATCACAAAACCATGACTCTCACATCGTTTTTGGATAACGGAGTATGCATATTTCTCTTCGGAAAGAGCGTCAATGTAGCCTTCGGACCACTGCTTTGTTAAATTCGCCATTTTGAATAAAAACAAAACTTTCAAGCCCCAGACGATAATTTTGACTTTTAAAAACATGGTACAATTGCAATTACTTCTATTGCAGTAAACGATATTTTATTACCGCTTACCAAAATTTTCTAAAATGTGTGCGAACAGCCTCTGTACTAGTTCGCTAGTTTCTTTTGTACTGTAGCTATGAGTAAGCGGTTTACCCAATCGACAGATCTCGATTGGGTGAGTGAGTGAGTGAGTGAGTGCACCGCTATGATGGCTTCCGACCACGGACATGAACCAAACGGAATTATACACCATCAAGGCGGGGAAGACTGCAAAGTAACAAGCTGGAATATTACATACTAATAACAGTTTTTACATATTGATAACTGCAGGCACTAAGCGTTATTCTGGTCATCTGCTTTTAGTTCTGAACATTTGAAACATAATATTATCCACGGTTGTTTCTGCCTAGGCAGTGTCTTGAGATTTTCTCTATTTTATGAAGGGCTACTCTGTTTTTGAGTGTGTTAGACGTCCACATTGCCCAGGCACAGTCCGCTGGTTTCTTCAAGTGCCAGGTTCTTGTATGTACACAATGAAAGTAATAATGGTCCGTGTCGCCTTCGTCTCCGCATTCGCAGAAAGGAGTATCCCTAAGTCTAAATCTGTTCAGGTATACTGGGAATGGTCCATGACCTGTCAAGAATTATCCTCATTTGTTTCTTTCTATAATAGTTCCCGAGTTTCGTTTCTACTCTGAAAGGTAGAATGAAGCCGCTGTTTCCAACGACCGCTCTCCTTAAGAATATTTGTTGTTTTAATAGGTAAACAAACAGAAAGCCTGTTAAGTTTATTGGAACTATATCTTTTATTAGATATTCAGAGAGAAACCAAGCGGAACCATACAGTAAATTTCATCTGAAATTATATGTGCACATTATATGCCAGAATATATGATTTTTTTTGGAGGGGGTCCAATCATTTTTATTTAGGACCTTGCATTCATTTGATACAATGGAATTTTCCTATTTGCATCTATCAGCTAAAAATTATATGTTTAGTAGTAACTTTCATGTAGTTTGCCCCGTTCTTTTAAAAAAACATATACAGTACAAAGTCTTTAATCCGGACTCGTCGGGACTTCGGCGATTCCGGATTAGGGGTTTTTCCGGATTATAGATCATCAATTTAAATCTGGTAAGATGGCATGCAGAAATTATAAAATTAAATATATGAAACCATAATTTATGAAATAAAGAGCAATTATGATCTAAAGGGTACCAAAATTTACAAAAAAAAAGATTAATATTTATTTGTTTACTTTATTAAATATTTCATTCAACACGCGCATGCGTAAAGCATACATTACGCACAGTCGAAATTAGAAAATTGCAACCAGAAAACTACTTCTACGTCGCTTTCGTCTCTAATATTTGTATTGTAACATGAGAACTACAATATATCTGGATGGTCTTGAAAAATACGCATTACTTCTCAATACTTATGAACATCCTTTACTCTGTATCATGGTAATCAAGCAACAGTCGCTGCCATACAGCATGCCACCCTACCAGGAGCGCTGCTTATTACACAACGATCTCGTGTTTGTCAAATGCTAATAATTTCTCATTTGTTAGTCTGTGACTGTAAATATTATGGGCGGATGCTCCAGTTTATATGTCTTATTTTGAGAGTTGCGAGTGTTTTCTGTACGTTCCTCTTTTTATCTATTGAGTTTGTTTGTATGCTTAACATGCCCCTGAAATTTTCACTGCTGTTGTCGTAAGACGGTCGGTCTGATAAAATCCTCCGCTTATTTAATTTTAGTTGAATTCAAATGAATTATACTTCCTTCTATCTCTACATATAATAAAAGAAAGAAAGTGTGTGTGTGTGTGTCTTTTGTTCGCGCTGCGCGTAAGCTAATAGACCCACGGCTACGAAATTTGGTACATAGGTGCATCTAGACAAGAGCCAGTGCTCCTCGAAGCCGATTTTTGGAAATTCGAATTAGAATTTTTTTTTATTTTATGTTTTGTGACGAAATCGCGTCATTTTGAGATATAAATGGCTATAGGAAAGCGAGATTTTACTCTACGCACTCCATTTTCATATCGACATGAAACGTAGGCACTTAGCTATTTTACGAACTTAAAATAAATTTCGTGTTTCAATAAATTGATTCAATACGAATTTATCTAACAAAGAGAGCTTAACACCGTTCCAACGGGATGATGTTTTCTAAAAAAGTTTATTTTTAAAAATGTACAGTTTATTTTTCTTTGATTTTTGGATACCTTAAACTTTCATCCTTGCGACTTCTTTTACAAAAAGAATTTTGGAAAAATGATAATATTTTGTATTTAAAAAAATTTTTTAAAAAATGTACAGTTTATTTTTCTTTGATTTTTGGATACCTTAAAGTTTCATCCTTGCGACTTCTTTTACAAAAAGAATTTTGGAAAAATGATAATATTTTGTATTTAAAAAAAAATTTTTAAATGAAGCTTCCGAGTACATTTCTCACATCTCACATCTTTAAAAATGTGATTTTCGCAACAATTTTCCTGTCTTATTGTTTTTGATAGATTTTTGATGAAATCGCATCATTTTGAATAGTTTCATTCTTTTAGAAATATGGGTTTGGCAACAATTTTTCATATCGTCATGAAACGTATTTCTTATGTCATTGTTTTTAGGAGATTGGCATATTTCATTGTCATTTTTATATACATATAATACATTTTTATTGATTTTTTTTTCTTTTTGGATAATGTTGTTCTGCAGAGTAAAATTCTGCGCGGAATTTTATGGTTTTTGAATTGCTTTCATGTTATTTTTTGCTTATTTCACTGTTTGTAAGATATTGAAAAGTTTTGTATGATTTTTTTCTTCAACGGAAAGTTGGTTAATTTTTTATTAGGATAATTAATATTTGTATTTAGGGATATAGCTTATTTCATTGTAATTTTTTTCTCTTGAAAATATAAGATAAAATATCATTAATTATACTTTGCTTTTTAGAATTTTTTGTTTTTTGCATTCTTTTATGCTATTTATTACTCATTTCACTGTTTTTAAGATATTGAAAAGTTTTGAGTGATTTTTTTTAGGAAACAAAGTTCTTTACCTCCTTTATACCATTTGAGTTCTTAAGATTTTGCGAAGGGAAGTTGGTTAATTTATTTATTAGGATAATTAATATTTGCATTAAGGAATATTGCTTATTTCGTTGTAATTTTGCTATACGTAGAAACTTTTTTTTTATGAAGCTGTTCTGCAGAGTTTCTACGCAGTTTTTAAATTTAACGTTTGGTGTTCCCTTCAGCCATTTTCCCGGTATATTTAAAAGCCAGACCAAGGCTGGCAGCAAAGCTGTTAGTAACCAAATAAAAATATCTTTTTTAATTTAATGTAATAAAAAACTATACTATGTATTTATTTAAGAAATTTCTTTTCCTTTAATCTTTTATACGCGAAACATTAGCCAAGTGAAACTTCGTTCATTACAATCAGAGATATAACAAACTGTGTGAAATTCAGAAATCTTATGCGCAACTTCCATATTTTGGCGAGCTATTACAATTCTTTCTTGCATTTGCAAATCAGTTTGTGCTAATGTATACAAGATGTTTCTTGAACGACTGGTCATTAACTCACAATTTTAAGAAGTGAACGAAATAAAGTAAGTTATCAGATAACAAAATTTTTGTTACATGACACCTTTCAGTGAAAAGAACGGAGTTTATATTTTTATACGACTCTTATACGAAAACATTGGAATTCATATACAATAAACATATTGCTGAGGCAAGATGGCAGCTCTGATTGGTACAGTGGTTAGTGCTGCGTCGTTGGCCACGGGTTCGTAAAGCAGAATAGTTTTTATTTGTAGTGTCTGGGCAGTATGGGGGTAATCAAAATGCACACAGCGAGCGGAAAGTGCTCTCGAGTGGTTAGCGGCAGACGAAGAGGAATAGGAGTAACTGTACTACTATCTGTCTTATCGTTCCTGTGCATTTCGTAACAATATGTTGACAACTGATATAGCAAGACTTGTTTCTAAAAAAGTTCGATTGATTCTAGTTTTTGGTTGATACCCTTCCAAATATGGAAAGTGAAAAGCAGCCTTTTCGGCATCTTTTACTTTTTTACTATCGAAAAGGTAAAAATGCTGTTCAAGCAAGAAACTATTATCGGATGTGTGTGGGGAAAATGTATTAACAGAACGCCAGTGCCAAAACTGGTTTGCAAAATTTCGATCTTGAATATCCACCATGTTCTGGAATGCCAGTTAAAGCTGATGGAGAGCTTAAGAACATGAAGAAGACTTATGTCAAGCTCTGAGATTAACCTTCCAGCACGCGTGTACGCGCAAAATTGACGACAAACTCAGTTTTTAATGCACATTTTGCACATACCGAAGCTCAGATGTCAGAATGTCATTTCTATTCCTCCTTTCTACCCTTCCCCACATCATAGAATGTACCAACAGGAAGTCATTTGACTTTTTTTTTTAACTAAGCTTTTGTGCTACGTGGCAGCTTTTTAGTAAAAGTTACGACACGCGCGTGGTCGTGGGTGAAAATTCGGAAAATACTTTTTTCTCAAACATTTTGTAATTTTGTGTTATTAATTGCCGTGTATTATTTTAATTTGAATACATTTGGCTCTGTAAATTTTATATCGGTTTTCATGGCAAAAACATATGTGCAACCAGCTGATTTTGCTCGCATTCTTCAAGAATTATCTGATGAAGAAAAGGAAGCCTAGGAAACCTTTGGATGGGAGAACAATAGCGATTCTATTCTTTATTTTCTTTTATTTCTATTTTTTTTAGAAATAAATAAAATATTAAAGTTAGTTTAAAGTGCGTTTTTGTAACCAGAAGTAAATTTCCTTGCAGAAGTAAATAATGCTAAACTTAACTTTTTTCTCTACTAAGGTGTTTTCCTTTATTATTTATCTATACTTGCCTTTGTTGGATATTAAAATTAGCTTCGATTTTAAAATATAGTTATTAAATAATAAATTTAAAATGTTCTATAATGAAATACATCATTGCATTTCCATTTCACTATCATAAGAACTTATCCTAAAAATGTTGAGGAAAAAAAAGTTAAATTAACTCCAACAAATATTAAATAAAATTTTAAAATGGTTTTTTTCTCTCTTATCTTCATTCCAAAAAAAAAACAAAGGAAATCAATACGTAATACCAGCCAAAATTGCAAACACAGCCCCAAAATAATTTATTTATATTTGAATGTGATATCATTTGTATTTTGCAATAATAAGATTAATATTTTATTTCTTAACAAATTTATTATCAATATTCACTCATTTCTGTCGTTTTTCGTGCCAAAAACGTTAAAATAACGGATGTCGTAAAAATACGACGCGCGTGTGCTCATGTAAAATTGCCAAGCGTGCTTGCTGGAAGGTTAAACCTAGGCGTTTCAAATCGCCGTGAACGGTCGAATTCTATAAATTAAATATCTCAGTGATATCGAGTTGTTATTCGCCGGTTTGCATCAGTCAATGACATTATTGTGTCTTCATCAGATTCAACTAGCTTTCCAGAACGTGACGAATTTTCAAAATTGCCGGATCAAAATTTTGCAAACCAGTTTTGCCACTGGCGTTCTGTCAGTACATCTTCTCCATACACATCGGATAATTTCTTTTTTGCTCGAACAGCATTTTAACCTTTTCCATAATAAAAAAAGTAAAATATGCCGAAAATGCTGCTTTTTTAATTTCCATATCTGAAAGGGCGCCAAACAAAACCTACAGCGTAGAATCAATCGAACGTTTTCAGAAACAAGCCTTTCTATATCAGCTATCAATATATGTAATGACAGTGCGGCTTAACTTGGAAGTTGGCTGCGGAAAAATACAATTAAACCCTCTGTTGGCTAAAAACGAAATTACTTTCCGAAAAACCAATATGATTATTTCAAGAGTGGTTAACATTGGCTAACACTACACTCTTGAAAACATATAAGCACTCCTTATCAATAAAAAATTGGAGAACTTTATTATCCAACTTTTATTGATAGGATCTCTGTACAACTTCAGTCAGAAGTTTAAAAAATCTCAAATCGGAAATTTCAGAACTCATTTTGAAATATGAAGCGTTCTAAAATACCAATACAATTAGGCCCTCTGTTGGAAAAAAACGGAATTACTTTCCGAACTACCCAATAATTCATTTAACGCAAGTATCAAATCTAGTTTTAGTTAAAGACTTTTAATATTGCATTTTTTTTTGTTATTATTATTCTTATATAAAGTATCTGAGAACCTTCTAGAATACGGATTAGAATTCGAGAAAATTTATGATTTGCCTTATTAGTAATACATCCGTTAATTATTTATTTTCTAGGTGCTGTTGGAGAAGATCCATGGAAGCAAATGGAGTATGGTATGGAACGAAGTATTCCCAAGGCACCAAGAATAATCACAGAACCAGGGACCATTTCACAGTATTCTGACCGCATCGGAGTTCGGTGGGAGGCTCCTATTGATAACAGAGATCCCGTCCAAGAGTTTAGCGTAAGATACGTCCCGGTAAGTTTTCAATCTTTCGTAACTAGAAAATAAATTTGAAAAATGCTATTTTATCTTTAGGAAAAAAAATCTCAGTAGAATCTTTCGAAAGTTTTTCCTGACTATCTGCTGGGAATAACAACTAACTTGTTTCATCCAAAGAAATATATAAATCATGAAATGAATACAAATTTTCTTTGAATGGTATGCCATTTACATCCTTCTCATTGTTCCCTTGGCGAAAATCTCATATTGCCAAAATAATCGGTCATCAGAGTTTTCGGAAAAATAAAGCAGCTCACACTTCTTCTTCACAGATAGCATGAGCGTTCTGAATGCGCTGAATTCCTTTCCTCCAAAACATCCGCACACGGCAGCACTTAGAGAGATCCTCTTGACGTTAGACTCTTCCATACCTTAAAAATCAACTGGATAAAAGGACATAACGGGCAGAAAGGCAACGAACGAACGGATGAACTAGCTAAGACTGCAGCTTTCAAACCAGAAACTGACAAGGCAGTTCCGCTTTCCGCAGAAGTTGCAAAAAGGCTCCTCAAGACAACATTCCAAGAGACATGGTCATCACGATGGCAGGAAGAAGAGACAGGAAGATTTACTTACAACATCTTCCCAATACCTTCTCTCAAGAGGCTCAAATGCAACCGACTCTTCCTCCAAGCCTGTACCAACCACGGGAAATTCCCAGCGTATTACAGACGATTCCTCAGACGGGACGTCAACTGTTCTTGCGGTTTTCGCGGGAAAGACGCGGACGCACTTCATTACCTGCTGTCCTGCCCTCTGACAGAGCACCTTCGACAGCAGTTCTTTCCTTCCGACTACATCACATATCCTGTGAATAGACTGTTCACGGACTATTACTGCAACATGGGCATCTTAGAGATAATGAATAAAGAGAATGAAAATAATTATATCGAAGAAACTACAGATTAATGTAAAATGTAGAAAGGCGGCCTAACCGTCAGATTGCTAGCAATGACTAGGATGACTTCCTGACCTTGTAGTGCCATTAACTTAGTTTGGCGAAACAGGTTAAGTAAAGTGACCATATATCTCTTGCCACTTCTACCCCTCTCTCGAGCTGGTCACTTGCTCTGTCCATACGTTGGTAGTTTACATCATAGGGGAGATTGGATGTTTTCACAGGACTCAAATAAAGTTTCATAGGCGTGACAGAGACTGTCAATTCTGAAATTGGCCTATGTGATCACCTAAGTGTTTGATTCGACCTAAGTGTTAATTCGGTCTAAACGTTTGAAATCGGCCTAAGTGCTTGAAATTGGCCTGATCATTTAATTCAGCAATGAGCCGTTCCCTGGCGTTTTGACCTATGTGTAAGGCTTCTGAGAAAAGACGTTACTCATGTATGAACTGCTAACGTGTCCTGGGTTTGAGTCTACTCTCCTGACGTACTGGCAGCTACGTAATCTATGACTTTGGTAACATCTTTTTATTAAAAAAAATAATACTACAAATGTCCATAAAATTATCACTTATTTGTTATTAAAGATGCTTAAAATTATATTGATTAAATAGATTTTAAAGTAAAACAAATTCGAAGGAGATCCTTAAAGCTACTGGTCATGGACTTCGTGACTCATTTGGGATGGTATGAAAACTTTACCGCATGGGAGCTTCACGTAGCATAACAGCCGTCCAATTGGTACAGTGGTTAGCGTTGTGACTGGCGTGCCGAAGGGCAAGGGTTCGAATCCCGGAGAAGGCAGTGGGTGTTTATAAATGTATATTATCGGCACGGCATATCGACTATCATAACTAGACATAGGACAAATCACTTAAAAGGAATGAGGATTTCTGCAGACGGACAGCGTAGTTACACCAACGTTTGTCCTCATTGCCCAGATGACATCCCACTGTCTCGCCATCACATCTTCAGCTGCCCAGCAATCCAGGCCAAACTGTTTAGCATCGGCAATGAAGACCCAATGGACCTACTTTATACTGATAGAGCTGCCGAGGTTGCAAAAGCTGTCTTTGACAGCTTCGAAGCTATATAATTGCACATTGCCATAGACACGACATCATCATCATCATCGGCGCGGCATGGTGGAACTCTAAATATGAGGGGAGCAGAAAGTCATGCCGTGTGGTTTGGTGGAAGGGAAGAAGGATGGGAGACCCTGGAATCCGTCCCCCCGGGGTGCTCTCCATCAAACTCGGGGACGGAACTGAGCTAAATCATACTGTCACCTGTAAGGTGCTCAAGGCTGAGTCGTTGTTGCCAACGACAAGTGCTCCTTGCCACGAGGAATTTCGTAGGCTTGGACTGATGTTACTGGACTGATGTTACTGTCAGACAAGTGAGCATAAGTAACAACAACAAAGCAGCACAGCGCTGCAGACATTTTGGAAACGCTTTGCACAGGATGTTTTTAAGTTAAACAGAAAGAATGAAGCTGCTGCTAAAGGATCTGATGAACTGCAAATTATTTGTGAACCTTCACGAGGGAGTGCTTTTTTTCTCCATGAAAGCTAGGTTGGCTCCATTACTTCGCACCAATCTTCAGTTTTCCATTTGGCAGCTGCCTCTGCGATTGCTTGACAATAGCCTTTTACAAAAATGGCAGAAAAGATGGGAAAGGGAAAGCACAGGGAGGAGAACCTACAAGTTCTTTCCCAAAGTCACGTGCTCAGTTAATACATACAGCGGAGCACAAACTCAATTCTACACTGGCCACGGTCCCTTCCCACATTACCTTAAGAGATTCGGTATACGAGCATCAGAATTGTATGAATGTGGTGCGATAGGTGATGTAGATCACTTCCTCTTCAACTGCCCACAAACCGATAAACTTCATTTAAAAATGCCAAGCAGTGAATACTGGCCGCAATGGGCAGAGAATACCTGCGGCAACAAGCAGACGAAAACTAAAATAGAGGAGGTAATCAGGCTATGCTCAGCAAGGTACTAAGAAATACTCCCCCTCTCTTGAGAATTGTATCTTCGCAGCATAATTTTAATAGCAATTCAAAATACTACAACAACTGAAAATCAACACTAGAAAAACAGCTCACCCCGTAGAATAATAACAGGACTGTAAGAGCAAAACTATTGTAATGTAAGCATACTACTATTCAGTTTGTACGTACTTGATAAAAATAATATTATAAAGCAGTTTAAATGATATTGAAAATACAGTCAACGTGTAAATGAATTGCAAATTGAATTTGATTGTCTCAGTAAAAGTATTGCAAATATGAATTCAGATAATGTTTAAATGTACACATAGCAGTCATGATTTTATGTAACTATCATATGTAACTTGTACAAGACAATGATTGTAATCGACATATCTATGCTTATACCCAGGCCTTGTATGCCCATGTAATATTTATATGTATATTTTTACACGGAGGAAATATTCCCTTCTGCCAGGATGACTATTAACACTGTAAGACTTTAACAACAAAGTCAGGTCAGTGGTTATCTCAGGCGGTGCTCAGTGCTCCATTAGATGTATTAACAATTATTTAATTTTTCTTAGTTTTATTTGATGTAACTGTTCAAATCACATGAAATGCTTTGAATGCACCACAGGATCTCTTCTCTCGATGCTGATTCATGGCTTTATTTCAGGTCGAACGAACAATTAAAGGCTGGGTTGAAAATGGCCCTGCTGCGGAAAAGACTTACGTCAGCTGGGAGAGAAATCAATATGTGGAACTTAGAGAACTATCCCCAGACACATACTACAAAATCGAAATTAGGGTAATTAATAAGAATGGAAACAGTCTTCCCGATACAGTTGTCATCAAAACTCGAGCAGGTGAGACTTTTATGATTGAAATTTGTTTCTTCTATTATTTACTGTTTCCAGTTCAAAAGGCGATTCAGATGTGAATATCTTGGATGAGGTAATAATTTGTTTTCCTTCAGGTGAAAAATTTTGGTAAATACTGATTCTTATTTCTTGGACCTTTAACTACCGTAAGACACACCTACATATAATTCTTCAAGATGGATGCAGATGTTAAACTGAGGCGATGGCGTAAGATGAGTATGGTTACATTTGCTAGTTTTGAAGCTTTACCGGCAACAAAAGGTCTGCCGGCTTCGCAGCGCCATCTATATTTGGTAATCAGTACTAACTTTGTTGGTCTACTCCAGTGAGGTCAAACTCGAATTGCATGCGAGACAAATAGGTAATGTAAAAACAACTGAAGAGAATTTTTTTTCTTTCTTTTTTAATAAGAAATTTATTAACAAGATAAAAATGCTTTAAATAAATTTTAAATTTTGCTTTCTAGATATTTATTATACAATAGTAATAACAATATCACAAAGAAAAAATTTTAAATTTGTATTTATTTTCCATCTGAAACCTAAAGTTTGGTACCTAAAACACAGTTTTGTTGATTACATTTTGTAATTCAAATACATTGACAGCTAAATATCATATTGTTAGACTGATATTTCTTTCAAATAATTCTGGTATGCTCAATTCATCATTAAATAACTTTAATTAAAACTATAAATACATAAATTATGAAAACCTTTAAAGGGTTCAAAAGAGTTTCAGAAGCCTTCACAAAAAAATTACCAGTTGGGGGGAAAAACTTGAGAACAAATAATTGCAATCTAGTCTCTTTTTCTTATTTATTAAATTTTTGTTCGAAGCATAAATAAACATACATATATTTGCATGCAAGTAATTTTTCCTTATTTTTTACTATTTATTTTTCACTTGATAGCATTTCGATTCGAACGAAGTTTGTAGTCTTGGAGAAAAATTACTAAAACTTCTCTTTATCGCTAATTGTGAATGGTCAATCATATTCTTGTCTTAATAATTTTCAACTGTGTAAAAAAGTTCTTCGCATATAAATGTATTCCCAAACCGATTATTCCTAGCGCAAAAATCCGTAACCAAACTTATTTATTTTTTGACAAATACGAATAAACGTTAACACAACATGTACTTTTAAGTTTTTGAATATCACATTCTAATTAGCTCCATTTAAAGATTTTTCCCGCGCTTTCTTCATATTTGTCTTTAATATACACGAAAACAAATTCTAATCTCAGGCTTCAAATAAAAATCTTGAACCTATGGAACACCATAACTGAAATGTATTCGCTAGTCGCATAAAATTCGTTCTGGTGTCGAGTGCAGCCTTTCTGAATTATTAATAGCAGTGTTAAGCAATAGATGGCGCTGCAATATTTTTTAAGTTGCTCTTGCACGAGTCAGGTTTGATTTAGTTCGTTTGATTACGGCAAAGCATTTGATGGCTATCTGTGTGAGGGGAGGGATGACTTCGCGTAGGACTTGTAAGGAAAATTGGCTCATATACACGTTACAGATGGAGAAAACCACGCAACCAGTCTATTCACCCTTGCACGAGTCAGAATAGAGCCCATAATCTAATGTCTTGCAGCATATGATGCTTAACACTTTACCGACCGCTAACGGTTCAACAGCATACGCACGTCCGCTCAGCCGCAGATCCTCCCTGTCCTGATAAATCTGATAAATCGTCAAAATAAAACTCTCCAGTACCATTTTCTTCGCTCATCGGGAACGGTAATTTTTTTTTTAAAACGATGTGAAAATGGGGATGTTTACGAAGCAACGCACTTAATGCGAGTAAGCAATGTATCTCAATATTAATAACAAATGCAGATGATATAGCATATGGAAATTGTTCATAGCCATGGTTACCGATTGATAGGCTATTTTTAGGTAGCCCGAGAAAAAAGCGATTAATAGGCTATCGGTCGGTACGCGTTGGCGAAAAAAAGCCAATTCATAGGCTATAGGTCAGTAGGCGTTGGCGAAAAATAAGCGATCTGTCGGTAGGCGTTGGTGTTAAAAGACCCATTAATAGGCTATCGGTCGGTAGGCGTTGGCGATGAAAAGCCGATTAATAGCTGATCGTTCGGTAGATGTTGGCGATGAAAAGCCGATTAATAGGCTATCGGTCGGTAGGATTGCTAGAACGCCCCAACCCGCCTGATCACAAAGTGATTTTATGGTCCAAAAAGGGGCGTCCCATTCACACCACAAGCGAAGGCAGCCAGCGACCCGGAGAGTCCCCCAACAAAAGTTAAAACGCCAGATTAATAAAAAAGAACAACTAATCCAAGGTATTATACACGAAGCAACTTTAACATTTAACTTAAAGTTCAAAGTTCCAAGAAACCAAGCCCGGTATTCCGAGTAACTAAAAATGTTAGCATAATCAACTAAAGAAAATAATAATCCAGCAAGGTTGCCATACAACTATATATATATATATTTTAAATGGCTGGATTAACGACACAACAGGAAAGACGAAAACTAAAAATAACTAAATCAAGAAAACTGTATTAGTAAAAATAACATAAAATAAGGAAGGAAAACACATATAAAACACACAACGGAAATATGACATACAGTCACACATATCATCCAACACGACGAAAAAGACATCCTAAAATAAACACATTGAAAATAAAACGAACTCAGTTAAAAAACCCAATCGCTTTTGAGATATATAAAAGCAATACTTCCCTTCCGGAAAACGCAAAAACATATCCTTCAATCCACAGCCTTAACATGCGTTTATATGCGACAGCTTCACACGCGTTTATATGTTGTTTACATACGACATTTTGAAAAAAAAAATTAAAAGTAGCATACGATAGGTAATATATACATTTCAATACATTTCATGGCTTTATTCTTATATACGCCCTGAGATCACCAAATGTGGCGATATGTGTTCTGCGCTGGTTTTTTGCGTGCTGTGGGATGGTTTTGGGGACGATGTTGTTTATATGGCAATACTTTTGACGTTGAAACTTAACTCTTTTACTGCAGTAGTTTAATTTCTCGTTGGTTCGAGTCGTACGTGTTTTGAAATGGCCTATGTTGCAATATGAGACGTGGTGTCAAGATTTCAGTTGCGTATTTTAGATTGTGTGAAAAGTAAATTTAGTGTTAAAAAGTACGATGTTGGAGTTGTTAACAATTCGGCTAATCTTTGGAATATAGTAACAGGTAGTTTGGCGGCATTTTGGTAAGGCGATAAAGGTTACTAGCTAGGACTTTAGCAGTGTACATGGATAAAATCAAGAGTGTGCGCAATGCCATTTTTGTGCTATTCTGGGATGTTTTTTTAAGTGAAAATAGGTTGATGTGTACATGGATACCGTGTATGTGGAATTCTTAAAAAAGCGCCAAGCAGTGGACGATTCTGCACTTTCTCCCAATTTCGCAACTAATCTTCGTCATGATTAAGCACTTTTGTTCCATAAAAGTTCTAGCATAAGCGCAATTCGGCTAGCAGATTGTCGGAAAAAAATGTTGAGTAAAAAATAAAAATAAAATAAAAAAAAACATGCCTTTACTTCGTGAAAACAAAATGGCGTCCAAAAAAAAAAAAGCTAGCAGGTTGCTGTAGCAGGGTTGGTCTCCAAGTTTTCGCCAAAAAATCGCCAAGTTACCATAATACAAAGATTAACCAGCAATTCTTTTGTTCACGGGTGTGTTTATGCGGATCGAATCGTATTTTTGGAATTTCTGTGGGACTTTTAAAACGAAGTCCGAAATGGGGAGCGGCTATGAGAACTCGGACGAAGAAGGGCGTTTCTGATAGTTCTTGTGTGGATTTGCAGTCAAATGGTTGCTGGTAAAGTATGTCGCTGTCAGCGGAGTTTAAGATTTGGATCGAGGTTTTCGCGTAGTAAGCTGGAGGAAGTTTTTATCGTTACTTTCGAAATTTGAATCCCAGAAAGACATGTGATATAACAAAATCGTGCCACTTTTGTTCACAGACGTTGTGTGATTGGCGATATTTCTGCTGTCCGAAGAAGCGTTCATTATGGTAAGTGCATTTTATTTTTTTTATTTTGTAGAATGTTATGTTTTGTAGAATGTTATTGTTTTTTTACTATGAATTTCTGTTGTTAATGTTGTTTTTTGAATTGTTTGTAATTTATTTTAGTTATTTTAGTTTATTTTGTTGATTTGAGCGGAATGCCTAGATTGTGCAATTTTAGATGTTTTTTCAAGTTTAAACAGAAAGCTGTGTATGTGGTATTCTTTGAAATTTATTGTTGTTATGTTAATTTATTAAAGTGAGGTGTGCGTAGTTTGTAGATTACTTCGCTGCCTAGATTGTGCAATTCGTAGATGCTTTTTAAGTTAAAACATATCGCTGTGTACATGAATTCTTGTCAAATATTTTTGGTTAGAAATTTTACGTTTTTGCTAGCTAAATATTTTGTTTTTCTTTCGGACTTTTAGCTTAAATTGTGTGTTCAAAACGTGGTTTTTGCATACGCGAAAACCGCGTTTTTGGAGACATTTTAGGCTTAAAGTTCGACATGTAGACAAAACATTTAGATAGTAATATGGCACCGTGGAGTTTCTCGTCAAAAATATTTGGCGAGAAATTTGTCGCCAAGCGAGGGCGTATATAAGAGTAGTTCCTATTTCATATAGTTACCAGAAATTACGATTCTTAGGTTCCGTTTTAATTTCTTATCAAAATCGTTCTAAAACTGTGTAAACACCCTCTGAAAAACTAATACAGAAGAAGGTCTTTACAATGGTCTTTACCGAATTACTTGAAAAATGTTCAACTTCTTGACTGTGCCATAGATTTCATGAAACGTAATTAGCAGATATGGGATTGAAAATAACCTAATAAATGATTCAGTATGCGAAAACGTAATAAATAAAAGATAATTTCAAATTGACACTTTTTAACTGTATTTTATCAGTCTGATATGAATAATAAGCGTAAGTTTATGTATCATTGCTAACAAAGTTGGAAATTTCCCAGCCGAGTTTGATGCCAGTTTTACTCTTCAAAATATATGGGGCAGACTAGAGCTTGATAAAAGATCTATGATACAGTGTTTCAGAGACAACAGTCTAAAAGAGGTCAAGGAGATCAGGATTTCAAGACTGCTTGACACTGGGCAAGTAAGTATATCTTTATGAGATCAACTTACCAAGATCTTGATGTTATTTCTGTTTTAAATGTTTCCTGTGTACTTTAATTTTAACTTTTTTAGGAAAAATTTACTAGCATCACTAGCCTCTTTATCAGGCTTCTTAATTCTACTGTAAAGCTTTTTTATTTTATTGTTCATCCCCCCCCCCAGGGTTGACCATGGTCAAGTTTTGTCTCGTTCGTCAATTATAAAACACAAAGTCTGTGGTGGACGGCTAGCATCCATCTAAGAAGAAACTCCTAAGCATATGTCAAAACATCGACCATTCCCCAGCCTTGGCCAAAGCAAAGCCAAACCCTCTCTAGTTTGTTTTCTTTGAATGTATTGACAATTCAGCATGACAAAATTACAGAAAAATTCATCTTTATTAGGATCTCACCGCAGGCCAAGAACTTTTATAGACTTATTTTCTACAATCATTAGAGATTTATTCTTAGTTAGACTATTTATGACTGCGTTTTCTAACACTGTTCTTTTGCTGGTAGACCACTTCTGGACTAATTCAAATTCACCTTTTCTAAGAATTTGGCTCATTTTTTAGCTTAGAATACTCTTGAACGTTATCTGCACCTGTCAATACATCGTCCACATAAAATCCCTAAGCGATTTTAGAAAAATTCTCATTTTCGTCAACTGATAATTGCCTCAATGCTCTTGCCGCCAAGTGTAGCGCAAAAGCAGTTCCATACATACACCACAGTATACGGAACTGGAAAATCTGCACACTACGTTTCGAACGTATCTGTATAATATATGTTTTGAAAACCTTATTGTTGAGGCTCAATTTTTACTTGTCAATACATCCTTCTCAATATCAGCAGTTATTGCAATTCGATGGCCCCTGAATCTCGACAGAATCCTAATCAGATAGTCTTGGGATTTTGGGCTAATCTTTGGAATATGGTAACAGGTAGTTTGGCGACATTTTGGTAAGACGATAAAGGTTACTAACTAGGACTTTAGCAATAATCTGAGAAGTACACAGTTTGAATCACAGATTATTTTGTCTCAGAGAAATAAGAGATCATGAAACATGTCATGTGACATTTTTCGGAAAATTTTAATGGGGATTTTAGCTAATAAGCACTTAGAAACAATTTCGCTGCTAAAGTGCAGAATCTCCCACTTTTTTGTTCGGCGCTTTTTACAAGAGTAAGAAGAATTGGAATTTTGTCAATTTTCTTTGACTTTTTAAGTTAAAATAGGTCGATGTGCACGTGGATAAAGTCAAGCGTGTTCGCAATGCCATTTTTGTGCAATTCTGGGATTTTTTTAAAGTTAAAATAGGTCGACGTGTACATGAATACCGTGTATGTGCAATTCTTAAATACGCGGCAAGCAGTGGGCGATTCTGCACTTTCTACCAATTTCGCACCTAATCTTCGTCATGATTAAGCACTTTTGTTTCATAAAAGTTCTAGCATAAGCGTAATTCGGCTAGCAGATTGTTGGAAAAAAAATTTTGAATTAAAAAAAAAAAAAAACACATGCCTTTACTTCGTGAAAACAAAATGGCGTCCAAAAAAAGAAAACTAGTAGATTGCTGTTTCAGAGTTCGCCGCCAAATTTTCGCCAAAAAGTCGCCAAGTTACCATAATCCGAAGATTCACCTGATTTTGGACTAACCATTAGAGTGTCATTGAGAGACTGATGATGACTTTACACTTCCATCACCTTTGAGTGAAGATTTTAAATACTGTAACTTTTAAGCATTTAAACATACTGTCACTAAGCACACATGCATTAAACAGATCATTAGAAATTATCCAGTCCTTAATTTTTACTAAATCTTGGCAAGTTTAACTGCGGGAGTTTTAACACTTTCTAAAGACGTTCGTTCCTTCAGCTTTTATCTCTGATTTCGAACCTAACTTAAGTGCCACAGATTTTCTATTTAACTTTAGAGTTACTTCATCTAGACTTTCCTGAATGCTGAACTGCTTCTCGAAGTACTTTTCAATGTAATTTTCCTCACACTTTGTACACAACTGGTCGAATATTTCTTACAGTTAACTACTAAATACATTACACGTTTTAATAGTAAATCACATGTACTTAAGTCTACATTTTCTATACTAACTTTATCGCTACATTTCGTTGTTTGCGATTTTTGTGCTATCTTTTTTTGGTACTATTCGGTTTCGAGGGCCGTAAAAAATCGCCAAGTTATCGTTGATGCCAATGCTGCCAAAAAGAATTGTGGCAGCCCTAATAATTGCGGCAAGAAAGAAGTATAATAGTAAATAACTATTTAAGATTGATGTTTTCAATTAGATGAAAGGTTAATTTAATATGATACTTTTTTATTATTATAATTTATATGATAAAGGCTAAACATGACTGAATGGAAGCATAAGAGTCAATAACTATTTCAGATCATTATTATAATTTATATAAAAATTGCTAAACATAACGGAATGGATGCCTGCATCGCTATTTCGCTACCGACTTATCGCTAAAGCATCATTTCATCTCGTTGGTTGTTCAAACGTAATTTTCTATAATGAATGGTGCCTTTTCTTTGAAAATATTCTCGGTAAAGTGCACAATCGCCCACTTATTTGTTTGCCGCTTTTTACAAGGGTAAAAACAATTGGATTTTTGTCAATTTTCTTTCACTTTTTAAGTGAAAATAGGTAGATGAGTACATAGATAAAGTCAAGTTTGGGCGCAGTGCCATTTTTGTGCAATTCTAGGATTTTTTTTTAAAGTGAAAATAGATCGATGTGCACATGGATACCGAGTATGTGCTATTCTTAAAAACGCGTCAAGCAGTGGGTGATTCTGCACTTTACCCAAAATTCTATTACCGACTTTTCGTCATGGACAATTCCCAAACTGTTAAATCCATAGGATATCAAAAAAGGATTTAAAAATTAAACTAGTATTTCAATGGCGTCTTAAGAAATATAGAACTATATAAACATACGCAATCTGAAACCAGCGCGTGCGCTAGATTTTGCGCGCTGTTAAATGGGCGCGTTTGCTAGATTTGGCGCTTTTGCGCATGCATTTTCGCTGCAATTTTCTTACGGCCCTCAAAACAGAATAGTACCATTTTTTTTAAACAAATCTTCTTAATTTTTTAAAAGATTTAATACAAACAAAAACACAACTTACCACTGTAGATCCACCAATTTTCAGGAACTAGTCTCTCACATAAGTCTCCACGAAAGTGTAGAAGCGCCAACAGCATGATGTCACGTTGTAGGTGCTAGTTTGAAAAAAATGAAATTCAGTTAGATTCACATAATCTACAATCCTTTTATTTTTGCCAGGTTACACGGGGTCTCGTTATCAGTTTCGCATTTTGTTAACAGCTACGTGCCGTAGTGGGATATGCATTTCACTCAATGCTCCACATCTGGCGGTATTCTTGGCAAGCTCTTGTTCATTCTTCTCCTTCAAGACAAGCTTTGTCCGCAACACTACTCAGTACTTCTGTGTAATCATATGCAACAGAAAAACTCCTGACGTCACTGCTTATGACGCAAAAGTTGTCATGAAGTTATATTTGAAAGAATAATTATCATTTATATTTAATGATTTTATTATTTTACATCAAATTTTTCTGGCATATTTTACATCAAATTTTTCTTTGAGTGTTTTTAGCTATCCTTATTTCAATGCGCATAATATTGTTGCGTGCGTACGGGTTCGTTATGAAATGAATGCACAAGTCCGATGAAAAATGAACAAAAATTTATTATGATCACAACAAAAATGATTAAATTTTCTCAAATTATCATGTAGTATTATAATATCTCACAGTAGTTATCTTTTAACTACTCAAATGTCCAATAAAACGTAATTCAAAACAGCCAAAGAAAGCTAATCCGCGAATTCGCTACAATCAACAAGCGCAGTTCTCTAAACAACAATGTGCTATTCTTATACAAACTAAGCAACTACTACGAACTGAGATGTTTTTCCTCCTTTTATAAGATTTTAAAATCACGCGCTAGAATTTTCCAGTACTTTCTCGAAATTGAAAAGAGATATTTATTTATTTAATGCACGCGCTCTTGTATTTTCAATTTTTCCAGCTTAGCTTTCTTTTAATATTCGTCACGCGCTGCACTGCGCGAGAAATAAAACCATTTAATTTATAATTGAACTAACATTAACTTTTTAAATACCAAATTCGTAACAATATTTTTAATTCCTTGTACGAAGCATTGTAATCGCAAAAATTGGAGTACCATATTTCAACGAAAATACGCATTTTGACCGCTATCGAATACAATTTAACGATGTTTTCTGCGTGACAGCTGTACGTAAGAGCAGAATAAAGCACACTTTTCGCCAAAACGGTTTGCAAAAAGGATTTAAAATGAATTCCGAAGAGATTTTTTATCGACGTCTGTACGTACGTACGTAAGTATGTATGTATGCATCTCGTATAACGCGAAAACGAGAAGCTCCAGAACGTTGAAATTTTGCATATGGGACTGCTTTAACATGTAGTTGTGTACCTCCCTTTTTGATAGCAATCGGCCGCACCCAAAAGTGTATATATATATATATGTAATAATAAAATTCCATAGTCAAGAATACACTTAAAATTCTAACTGTATGTTCTTTTCGTTTTTAATGGCGACGTTCTCTTATTTGAAAGTACGTTGAATTAAATCCACAGCCCCGTAAGTCAAGTTGTTTTTCCCGCCTTTTCTACACGTACAGTTTTAGAATGTTCTGGAAATATTTTAAAGCGAACTGGATTGGCTGACGAGGCTGACGTCATTTCTTGGAAGCTCCGCTTTTCCAGAGGCTATAAAAGGACTCGCAAAGGAATACTGGGGGCTTTTTCTTAAATGTCACGATGCAGTAAACTTCATACAAAATTTTATTAGTAGTTCTTTTTTATTTACTCCGGATATCTGATTTTGTAACTGCTAATTCTCCTAACCAATAATAAATGGATCCTGTTTTTTAAACTTATCGTCTGATAATTTAGGCTACGACAAAAGCTGGTACATCACATATAGATATATGCACATACCCACTCTGTTACTCGGCTCCATGAGCTCAATTTTTTATTCTTATATGTAGGTAAATTTTGCATTTTTACTTTAAAAAATGATAGAATTATGTTATTCTTATCTTCCGGCTAAGAGTTTTATGCTTTTAGTGCTTTTTATGCCTACATGCACTAGTTGTTGAATTATCAACAATTTAAAAGTTGTGTAAGTGTGGCCAAACCTAATTTGTTTAGCTTAGCACCCATATTTGTTTACACTTGGAACTTAGCAGAATAGTGAATTAAGTCAGTTTCTGCACTTTCAGCGTCTTTTTGCGGAGTGGGACCAAAAGAAATCTTTCAGTGTTGTGCACCGAAAAAAGTGCCTTCTAGCCCGCCGGCCAAATTACTTGTTTTAGCGTAGAATAATTTTAATTGTAAAAACTGTTTTTTAATTGTTTTGACTGTATTTGTTTTATATTTTTCTATATTTTTCAATTTTTAATAAAGGTATTTTGAGGTTTTATGTATTTTTGCGATGTCGCGAAGAGAGAGCAGAATTGATTGAACGGGACATGTATCTCTAATGAAATTCGAGGAAGAAAGTTTAAATGAAATGCAGGGAAAATTTGCGTATAATTTAATATTCCGCACAAAGGAGTCATGTGGTGTACACATCAGATTTTTTCTAGACGGTGTACTAAATATATTTCACGTAAGATTTTACCTTTAAAATTTATTTCAGTTTTTTTTTAAATTTTGAACTACGTAAAGTGAACTTTCTAATTTTATCTCAATGCGCTTTTTTTTCCCTTCATTTGCTTTATTAAACTGTTGTTTCTTTTAATTTTATATGCATTTTTTTATCCTGCTCTAAAATTTCTTTTATTTCTCAATCCATTTTTGTGACTTTAAAAGGCTTTGATACACTGAAATTATTGTTATTGTCATTTTTCTTATATATAACATGTGTTTTAATATCTTCCTTACTGTTCGTCTGTGAGTGGATCCATATTTAAAGACATGCTATATATAGCCTCTATTTTTGAAGCACTTTGTACGTAAATGTGTTTTTCGATGTAACATTTTAATTTATTGGTACTTTTCCGTTTCGCCGGCGCAAATATCGCCATGCAGACTTTATTGGCGACAACATACAGTATACACATAAAAAATGTTAAAAAATTTTAGTTCTAAGAATTTTTTATTTTGAAGGCATAAACATTTTAATATTGTTTAAAATTTTATAAAAAGCCAATAAATTTGTAAAAAGATATTAAGAATTTACTATGCTTTCATGGTTCAACATCTTGATTCGCCGGTTTATAACACGTGACCCCAAGTGATCTGATCTCACGTAAACTACGCTACAAAAATCTAATTCAGTAATTATATACATTAATTTCAAGTTAAATCTCAATCAGTATACACATAAAAAATGTTAAAAAATTTTAGTTCTATGAATTTTTTATTTTGAAGGCATAAACATTTTAATATTGTTTAAAATTTTGTAAAAAGCCAATAAATTTGTAGAAAGATATTAAGAATTTACTAATGCTTTCATGGTTCAACATCCTGATTCGCCGGTTTATATCACGTGACCCCAAAGGATCAGATCTCACGTAAACTACGCTACAAAAATCTAATTCAATAATTATATACATTAATTTCAAGTTAAATCTCAATTTGGAGTACAAATTTAAATGAAAGAATTATTTCAATTCGTACGAATAGCTTACTCAGAAATTACGTAAAACCGCAGTGCTTTACTTCGCTAGTGCATTCTCATTAGAATGGATGAATTTAACCCTTGACTTTGCCTTTTCTATATTTTCGCCTTTGGGTGCGATTGCCTTCGGGTGTAATTGCACCCTAATTGACTTAATTACCTCGAATGGCCTTAGGCCATAAAACTGAACTATCCGGTAAAAATTCTATGTAATGGTATGCTAGTATTGAAAGAAACAACCAATCTGGTAAGAAATGGCTGTGCTTTGTTTTAAAAATGAGGCGTAAAAAGTTACCAGCGAGGATATTAAGTTTGGCATCAGTTTTACCATTATTGGCGACTTTATCGCCTGCGCCAGCAAAACGGAAAAGTACCAATTTATTATTATGTTCTATCTTTATGGTGTGTTGAAGTACAATCAGTATCTTTCTGCTGTGCTGTAGGGTTGGGATTTACCTAGGTCATCTAAACAATTCGTACAAGGAAATCCTGTCTTTGCTCGGATACTGTTTCTGCCAAGCGAAGATCAATTAAACCGGTTTGGAGCATTCCAGTGCAGCTTTGTTAAGAATGAAACACAAAATAGTATTATAACCCTCAAACTTCCACCAGCAAGTTTAGGTAAGTATCAGAAGCATTGGCATTTAAGCATTTTTCCTGACATTCATGAAAGTTTAAACAGAAATTTCGCCAATCATTCCGAGAGACATTTAAAGAAGCAGAATACTCTTTTTCTCTCGCCTTCATCAGCAAAACAAGTTGACGGTATAGCATACAAAAAAGCTTGAGTAAACATGAAAACCAGTAAGTTAGCAAAAATCTGAAAGAAATAGACACGCTACTTCTATTTAAATTTTCAACAAATAAAGTGACATGTCAGAGTTTAGTTCAATGTTGCCTGAAACAAAGGATATCTTATGAGTCTGTAGTGGGAAAATAATTTAATGTTTTTGCATAGTTATTAAGATTTGCTGTGTGGCAACAAGGAGTTCAGTTCAAAAAGCAGTTACTTTGAGTGTTCCATAACAATCGTTGCGTAAGCTTTAATCCTTAAAAATCTTTGTTATACTATTTTTATGTAAAAAATAATTAATATGTAATAAATAAGTATGAAAGTTATATAAAAACAAATATGCTGTTTTAAAGACTAAAAAAAAGCATTATTTTAATTACGAAACACTCTGGATAGTGTTTTTTTTTTTTTTTTTTTTTTTTTTTTTTTTTTTTTTTCCCGATTTTGATTTTTTAGCAGTACCTACATCAAAAGAATGGTCACCCGAACGTGATTCCTTGAAAGAAGACTCTGGATTCTATTGCACAAATGGTTTATGGGACAACAACCAAACTTCCTGGAGAATTTTTTGATAAACCTACGGGTTCTATAACACGTCAAACATTTTTGCGTAAATTGCAAAATGAAATGGAATTGTTCAAGTTCTCTGTTGTATAGTGAAAACTGATTCCTAAAATTTTTGTCCATAAAGATCTGGATGTATGTACTCATGTCTTCCTAAAAACCGAATGAGTCAAGAAACCCTTAGAACCTAGATATGAAGGATCCTTCAAAGTACTTAAAAGGAATAAAAATTAAACAAACATCTGAGATCTTTCAGATTTTATATTACGCCCAAAGGGACTCTTTTTTCTAACTCGTTTTTTAACGTTTTATAGATTATTCGGCTTTTTAGATCGCGTTGTATTCTAACTGTACTATTAAGTGAAGATGATGAATATTAAGAATATATATGAGCATCGAACATGGCACTTAATTTAGTTTTGCATGATAAAAAATGCTAATTAGTATAAGTATAAAATTTAGTTGATTCAATTAAAAATTTAATTGGGTTTAATTGGGGTGTGACAAAATTTTTCGTCATGTTTCCACCTTGCGCGCACAGTTTAAAGCATTCTGTCGCATAATTTAATTCCATATTTAATACGTAGCTTTTGGAACATTTAGAAACGACTGTGAACCAAAAATTCTTAGAATTTCATGTTAAAGTTTTATTTAATTTGCATTTGAGTTTATAAAATGTATTTTATTAAAAAAATCTGTAATGTTTTTGAGCACAAACCTTTTAAATATTAAAATATTCATCAGATTTTTGGTTCATTTAGAAGATAGTGCCCATATAAAGAATTCCATGAAATTTGAAGTATGTACCATTAGCCATTTTTAAAATATCATGCGCGCAAGGTAGAAACATGACGAAAAGTTTTGTCCCAAAGCGGATTAAATTACAAAAATATTTGTGGCAACGCAAACGTTCTGGTTGCTAGTTCCCAAAGCAGCTATATTATGTAGTCAGCTGTAAAAAGTTGGAAGTAAATGATTTTTTAAATAAATAAAATATCTCAATTCTTGCAACAGTCACATATTCGAAGATCATAAGGGGTTTAAGGTTTATGAGCCCCCTTAATTTGCATATGCGAAATATAAGCTTTGATTTAAGGAAAAAACGCAAGAAATGTACCAAATGATGTAGTGAATGTAGTTGCTTTACATATCTTTCAAGCTTGCATGAAGTTATATAACTTCGGAAGCAATACTAAAATATCTAAATATCTTTATGGGAATTGAAGTTCTGAAAATATTTTTATGTTTTTGAGGTTGTTTCATAGAAGGTGAAGTCTTCAAACTTTTATGACATATCATAATTATTCATGAATTTTCCTGAAGGATGAAAAATAATTTCTTGTTGGAAGTTTTAGTTACATTCTGTAAACACCCATAGCAACACTCGTGTAGTTTTTCCTAAATAATGTGAAATACTTTAAAAACGAATAAGATATATTCTAACAGCATGCAGGATATTAAAATGTTTGGTATGAAACGATTAAAATCTTGCATGAAGTTCAGTATATTTTTGCTCTTATTAATGCAAACGTCTTCCTAAATTCTGAAATTGTAATGTTCCTTCCATTATTATTTTCAATATTTCTTATTTTATAAATTGACTCGGATAAATGTGTTAAATTTTAGAAAAACTTCAGATATTTAAATTCTGATTAAATTAATTAAATTGCTAATTAATTATTGCCTCGTACCCCATAATTTTAATTCATAGATTTTTTAGACCAAAGCAACAATTTGCCCAGAATATCTATTAATTTCGTTTTGGCATTTTGCGTCAGTTCACTATAAATGCCGTTCATTTTTCAAATTGTTGGCACCAAATATTAGAGCCCTGCATTATATTTAAAGAAATTAAATAATGAAGAATCTGCATTAATTCTGGCACTGTGAAAAAACAAAGTACCTAGAGTCATCAAATTTTGAAAAACGTAGACCTTCATTCGAACTTGGGTACTTGGAAGCACGAATTTTGAATTTCGAATATGTTTTATTATTTGTTTAAAATTTTGTAAAACTTTAACAAATTTTTGAAAGAACTGTTGGGGGGAAAAGACCCTTCTTTCCTCCAGTTTCCTCTATGTATCGGAAATTCTAAAGATATGCTTTTAAATATTTTGTGACATTGCTGTTGAATTGAATTTTATGTGGTTTCAGTTCAAAGAACATGATATTTAATAAAAACAATTAACACAAAAAACGTTAAAAAATAGCCCTTTTAGCTCCATGCAGTGCAGCGCGTGCGAATATTATGAGAAAGCCAGGCCGGAAAATTTAAAAATACAAGAGCACGTGCATTTAACATTTAATAAATTAATTTAACATCTATATATAATAGGATTCGGAAATATGCAACCGACAAAAACCGGCAATGATGAAAAACAAATAACATGAAATAAATAAATATCTTTATTATATGCGGCTTAAGTGTCTGTTTGTCGCCGATAGTTTATTGGTTGCTTGCGTAACTGTACTAGCCAAAGGGGTGAAGTTGCCACGGCACAGGGTTGCCGTTTCAATTGAGACGTAGACAATTTCCTGTAAAACTTGCATAAGTCTCAGGGCCAAACGCTTAAGCGTGTTGGCATTTTTTTACCTGAGCCTGCATTTGGACACGGTCAACTTTATGTTGCCTGTTCAAGTGTTCGTGATAAAACGGACGTAAAATTAAAAATAATGGATGTTCCTCTGCAAGGTGAGCTTAAAAATGATGAAAAGATACATCTACGCAAGAAAAGTTGTGTACAAAGAGATCTTTGACATGTGAATTAACATTTTATTATTTAAAACACCTTTATTTATTGAGCTAGCAATGGCTCTTAAGAAATGTACCGCCAGTGGTTTCCTTTATTGCACTCTACTTTAAGCAATTAAGCAAGTAGAAGGGGGAAACCTAGTGGGGCACTAAGAAAAGGGGCGTCCTCGCCGCCTGCCCTGGGTAATTCAATTTGAATTAGCAAACACCTTTGCACAAATCATTTTAATTACAATTTATAATATCTAGAACAGCGGTCATTTTGTATGACCGCCGGGTTTTCTAGTTTTGTAATAACTCAGTTGCAAGTTTTAAATAATATTTTTAAAAAATCCTTTTTTTATTCCCTTTCAGAAATATTCAGAGAAAGTTAAGTACTGTTTAACTTATTTCCCTATTAAAATAAAATAAAAGGTACGCTAATTTAAAATGGACCCAATAGAGCATTAATTATTAACTTTGTATTCTAGAATGTGCTGTTAGGGACAGAAAGGTTGGGGACTCGTGATTTTAAACAATAGAGCTCTGCCGATTATGGTTACAGTGAAATAATTTCGAAATTTTTTAAGGGCAGCACCCACATTTTTCCTGCACAGATTGATTATCGCATTGAAAAGCCATAAAATATAAATAAATCGAGTTGTCATGACGCACTTATGATGCAAATTTCCGACGTAAAATATTTTCAAAGAAGAACATTGTTAAGAACCAATCACAAACAAGAGAGGAGGCAGGAAAAAAACCTTTTTTTTCCATTACTATGTATAGACATTAGTTTATTTCGAAGCAAGGGACGTGAAATATGAGCAATGCCCTAGCCGGAAATCGAACCACGGACCTCTGGAATATACGCGCCCAGCATGCAGACCACTACACCACGAAGGCAGGCTAAGGAGGGAAATACCTTATATACTTCACCTTTTAAAGGGCGACTGGGAATTAGGGGACCTAATCGCCAAATCTTGGTGGTGGAGAATTATCATCCACCAACTTTTTTTTTTTTTTTTTTTTTTTTATTTCGGGCGCCAGTCTAGAGACATTGAAATTTTTTTAAGAGATGAAAAATGAGCAATGCCCTCGCCGGGAATCGAACTACGGACCTCTCGAATACGCGACGAGCTTGCTGACCACTACACTACGAAGGCATGCTAAGAAGGCGGGAGAAATACCTTATAACTGCTACTCTCTTTTTTTTTCATTACTCCATTTTAGTACATACATACATTCAATACATTACTCTGTTACTATTAATTCAGTTTTTATGTACTAGTTTTAGCAAAAAATAAATATCTCTAAAAGCCTGGTAATTCTTACAATTATTATTCTATCTGTAAATTTATCAAAATTGCTTCTTTATTTCATGTCGCATATCAAATATTTACAGGAAATCAGCATACATTTTCTCTAGTTTTGTTTCCGAAAATAATGTCTAAATATCTCTTTCAGCTGAATTAAACGCATTGACACCTTATGTGGTTGCCAGCGTGGGTGATGACATTGAACTGGAAGTGAGCATTGCCAAAAAGCGAAATCAGCGCATCAAATGGAGACGTAACGACATGCCAATTTTTAAATGGGATAACCAATTAAAGGTCTACCTGAAGAATGTACAAATGACAGATTCTGGGATTTATGAATGCTCTTACGACGGCAGAAGGGAGGAAGGTGTTCACGCTCTGATGAGACTTATAGTTAGAAGTAAGTCACGACATTAAAATAGTTTACAAAATTAAATTACACGGCTTACACGTTTATTAATTACACTGTTATTTAAGCAGCATTTAACATTCTAACCGATAAACTAAACAGCTACGTATAATATTATTACACTAAAATTAGAAATAAGATAAAATGCAAAAAGAATATACATGAAATTACTATGAAAAAACAACCCCCCCCCCGAAAAAAAAAAAAAAAAACCTGAAAGTTTTCAGATTTTATATTACGTCCAAAGGCGCTTTTTTTTTTTTTTTTTATGTTTCACGCGTTTCCTTTATTTATTAAACATCATGTTCTTCGCACTTAAACCATAAAATTCAATTTCACAAAATATTCAATTCACAAAATCACAAAATAATTTAAAAATAAGCATATCTTTAGAATTTCGATACACAGTCTCGCGCGCTGGAGATAAAAATCTATTTTTTTTTCCTACAATTTTGCCATCGCATGCTTTGAAATCGTTGGGTTTGTTGATAAAAAATTCGTTAAAGTCTCACAAAATATGAAATCGCTAATAAAACAAATACCAAATTCGGGTTTCCAGATGCCCATATTCGGGTGGAAGATTATGTTGTTCAAAATTGGATGGCTCTAGGTGCCGTTATTTTAACACAGTGCGAAAAACATATATACATATATGCAGGTTCTTCATTATTTAATTTCTTTAAATATAATACAGGGCGATAATATTTGGTGGCAACCATTTTGAAAAGTGATTCGCCGTTTATAGTGAATGGACGCAAAATCTCAAAACGAAAACAATAGTGCTTCAGGGACAAAGCCCCTTTGGACTAAAATATCTGAAAGGTTTCAGATTTTAAACTAAGTCCAACGGGGCGTTTTTTGTGTGTTACCTTTATTTCATAAATATCAGGTTCTACGTACTCAAGCCATAAAATTCAGTTCAACAGCCATATCGCAAAATAATATTAAAACGAGCTTATTTTTAGAATTTCCGATGCACAGTCTCGCGCGCTGGAGATTAAATTTTCTTCCCCCCCCTCGTACAGTATTGCCATTGTTGCTCACTTTTAAATCGTTTAGTTCGTTGAAGTTTCACAAGATATGAAATCGATCATAAAACAAATTCCAAATTGCGCTGGTTTCAAATTGCGTAAGTTTATATAGTTCTATATTTCTTAAGACGCCATTGAAATACTAGTTTAATCTTTAAATCCTTTTTTGATTTTAAATCCTTTTTTGATATCCTATGGATTTAACAATTTGGGAATTGCCCATGACGAAAAGTCGGCAGTAGAATTTTGGGTAAAGTGCAGAATCACTCACTGCTTGACGCGTTTTTAAGAATTGCACATACTCGGTATCCATGTGCACATCGATCTATTTTCACTTTAAAAAAATCCTATAATTGCACAAAAATGGCACTGCGCCCACCCTTGACTTTATTATTGTACTCATCGACCTATTTTCACTTAAAAAGTGAAAGAAAATTGACAAAAATCCAATTGTTTTTACCCTTGTAAAAAGCGGCAAACAAATAAGTGAGCGATTCTGCACTTCTGAATTCCGATTCTGAATATTTTCAAAGAAAAGGCATCGTTCATTATAGAAAATTACGTTTTAACAACCAACGAGATTAAATTATGCTTTAGCGATAAGTCGGTAGCGAAATAGCGATGCAGGCATCCATTCCGTTATGTTTAGCAATTTCTATATAAATTATAATAATGATCTGAAATAGTTATTGACTCTTGTGCTTCCATTCAATCATGTTTAGAATTTTTCATATAAATTATAATAATAAAAAAGTATTATATGAAATGAACCTTTCATCTAAATTAAAACATCCATCTTGGATAGTTATTTACTAGTATACTTCCTTTCTTGCAGCAATTATTAGGGTTGCCGCAATTCTTTTTGGCAGCAATGGTATCAACAACAGTTTGGCAATTTTTTACGGCCCTCGAAACCGAATAGTACCATATTGGGTATATTTAATATTATTTGAGTACAAAAAGAAACATAATAATAGGCTAAAGATTTAAAAAATATTAAACTCCTCCTGTGCTATAGCTGGAGGATTGAAGTAAAATAAATCTAAAGCATCTAAAGTTAAAATTAAATTGGAATTAAAGCAAGGCAATTCCTCAAAAATATTAATAACTAGCAGCTTCGCTGCCAGCCTTCGTCTGGCTTTTAAATGTACCGGAAAAATGGCTGAAGGAAACACCCAACGTTAAATTTAAAAACTGCGTAGAATTTTACACTGCAGAACAACTTCATAAAAAAAGTTATTACGTATAACAAAATTACAATGAAATAAGCAATATCCCTTAATACAAATATTAATTATCCTAATAAATAAGTTAACCAACTTCCCTTCGCAAAATCTTAAGAACCCAAATGGTATAAAGAAGGTTAAGAACTTTGTTTCCTAAAAAAAATCACTTTTCAATATCTTAAAAACAGTGAAAGGAGCAATAAATAACATAAAAGAATACAGAAAACAAAAAGTTCTGAAAAGCAAAATATAATTAATGATATTTTATCTTATATTTTCAAGATAAAAAAATTACAATGAAATAAGCTATATCTCTTAATACAAATATTATTTATTCTAATAAAAAAATTAACCAACTTCCCGTTAAAGAAAAAAAAAATCATGCAAAACTTTCCAATATCTTACAAACAGTGAAATAAGCAAAAAATAACATGAAAGAAACTCAAAAAAACAAAAAAGTCCGCGCACAATGTTGCTCTGCACAACAACTTTATAAAAAAAAAATCTGATGTGTACACCACATGACTTCCTTGTATTGGAATATTAAATTATACGCATATTTTCTTGCATTTCATTTAAACTTATTGGATTGAATTAAATCTACTTCACCGACAGCGCATAAACACAATAGAATAAATGCATTCTTTAAAATTCACTCTAGTATTTGTTTACCATAGCCACACTCTGGCGCTAGATTCACTTAACAGTATTAATAATTAGATAACAGTTAACTTATATAATTATTATATAACGGAAATTAAGTTAACTATTATACAATCCAATAATTATAATTATTCGTTCATATTATAACTCAAAAGGCACAAAATTTATATCATTTAATAAAAATTTATATCATTTAAAGAATAGAATTATCTAATCGTTGCCACATGTTCTATTCAAATACTATAATAAAGTTAGAATGAGGTATAAAAGAAATTATGCAAACAAAACAAAAAAAAGAAACAATTTTTCACAGAGGATTGAGTACTACTCATTTAATTAATTAAGTTCTCCCTTCGCGAGAAGGCAAAAATACATAAAAACTCAAAATATCTGTATTAAAAATTACGAAGTAAATCTCAAACACTTATTTCCTCGAAAAAATTCCAGAAAGGATTAAGCATGATTTAATTGGCAATAATAAATGAATGCGTTATCTTTGTTGCTGCGAAGCTAAGTTTCTCTAGGTTGGCAACAAATCCACTAGTCTCCTGTTTCAAATGTAAACATCAATGGCCGCCATTAAAAACAGGCTTAGCGGCAATTAAACAACTTTAAAATTGCTGATAATTTTAAAAATATTGCACACAGATTTACTAAAGGCATAAAATCCTTAACCGGAAGATAAAAACAACATAATTCAATCATTTTTAAAGCAAAAAATGTACAATTTACAAACATATAAGAGTAAAGAAACTGAGATCACTGAGCCGGGTAACAGAATGGATATATATATACGTATGGTGCGGCCGATTGCAAACAAAATATGAGGTGCACATCTACATGTTATAGCAGTCCTATATACAAAATTTCAACGTTCTGAGGCTACTCGTTTTTGAGTTATGCGAGATACGTACGTACGCACGTACGTACATACGTTCGTACAGACGCCACGATAAATTCTCTTCAGAATTAATTTTAAAGCAGTTTTATAATTTTTTTGAAGGAAAAGAGTCTTTTATTCTGTCCTTACGTACAGATATCACGCAAAAACATCGTTAAATTGCATTCGATAGCGGTCAAAATGGATATTTTTGTTGAAATATGCTGCCTGAAACTTTTCGCGATTACAATACTTCCTTTTTACTTCGTACAAGGAAGTAAAAAAAATAATAAAAATGTATTATATATAAAAAAATTGACAACGAAATATGCCAATCTCTTAAAAACAGTGACATATGAAATACGATGAAAAATTGTTGCCAAACCCATATTTCTAAAAGAATGAAACTATTCAAAATGATGCGATTTCATCAAAAAATCTATCAACAACAATAAGAAAGGAAAATTGTTGCCAAAATCACATTTTTAAAGATGTGAGATGTGAGAAGTGTACTCGGAAGCTTCATTTAAAGCTTTTTTTTAAAATACAAAATATTATCATTTTTGCAAAATTCTTTTTGTAAAAGCAGTCGCAAGGATGTTTAACGTGTCCAAAAATCAAAGAAAAATAAACTGTACATTTTTAAAAATAAACGTTTTTAGAAAAAATCCCGTTGAAAGGTGTTAAACTCCCTTTGTTAAATAAATTCGTATTGAATCAATTTATTGAAACACGAAATTTATTTTAAGTTCGTAAAATAGCTAAGTGCCTACGTTTCATGACGATGGGAAAATGGTGTAGAGTAAAATCTCGCTTTCCTATTGCCCATTAAGTCTCAAAATGACGCTATTTCGTCACAAAACATAAAATAAAAAAAATTCTAATTTAAATTTCGAAAAAATCGCTTCGATGTGCACTGGCTCTTGTCTAGATGCACCTATGTACCAAATTTCGTAGCCGTGGGTCTATTAGCTTACGCGCAGCGCAAACGAAAAACATATACACACAGACAGACTCTTTTATTATATGTAGAGAAGATTGCAACCGTGTATGAGAGGTTTAACACAATATCTGCACATATGAAAATTAAAATAGTACGAGGGCTATCCAGAAAGTAGATTACGTTTTGGAATAAAAAAATAAACAAAGTATAGGAAACAAATTTTATTATATACAGATGAAAGCCACACTCAAATACTACTTTTCTACATAGTCACCATACAAATTAAGGCATTTATCGTAGCGATGTACGAGCTTGGAAATTCCTTCGTCGAAAAATTCGGCCGCCTGCGCCTTCAACCACTTCGTTACCTCTTCTTGCAGCTGTGCGTCGTCATCAAAACGCATTGATTGCAATTTCGTTTCACAGTTCACATGTTTCACCCATGTTTCGTCACCAGTAACGATGCGATCGAGTAAAGAGTCACCATCCTTATGGTAAGCGTCCAAAAAGTTCAACGCTGCAGCCATTCGCTGATTTTTGTGGTCCTCTGTCAAGATTTTTGGAATCCATCTTGCACAAAACTTGTGGTAACCAAGCTTTTCGCTGATGATTTCGTGCAACAAACTTCGCGAAATTTATGGAAAACTCAAAGAAAGTTCCGTTATTGTGAAATTTCGATTTTCACGGACTTTAGCATCGACTTTTTCGAGAAGTTCGGCGGTCACTATGCTGGGTCTCCCACTTCGATCTTCGTCGTGAACATTGGTTCGGCCATTTTGAAATCTTATGACCCACTGACGCACTCCACCTTCAGTGATAATGTTGTCCCCATACACTTCACGAAGCTGCCGATAGATTTCTATCGGTTTACAGTTTTTTGCAGTCAGAAACCTTATTACTGAGCGCACCTCGCAGCTCGCGGGATTTTCAATTAACGCAGACATTTCAAACCGTCACAGTATCTGAACGGAGCACAGCACGAACCTCTCACTAGCACGGCTAGATGCAGACTGAGCTGCGCAACGCTCTGACCCCAAGATGGCCGCGCTAGCCCCGCCCCTAGCGGACACAGACGGAAACGTAATCTACTTCCTGGATGGCCCTCGTATATTTAGAGTTTAACGGAATTATATTTATTATGCTGTACTGTTTTACCTAAAACAAAGGAATTTAACTACTAGAACCTAGAACTAGATAGGTCAGTTCTTGTTGCGTAAATAATAACTTCGAAGAACGGTTAAAATACATTTTGCTTTTGAATTCATATGAATTCACAGATTGACACTCTTGGGCGTACAGGAAGCCAACACTTTTGGATTGAACTTAAATAGAAAATGAGAACTGAAAATAAAGCTTAAGGGGACGCATACACCTTAAACCCCTTATGATCTTCGAATATATGACTGTTGCAAGAATTGGGATATTTTATTCATTTTAAAAGCAATTACTTCCAACTTTTGACAGCTGACTACATAATATAGCTGCTTTCGAAACTAGTAACCAGAAAGTTTGTGTTGCTACAAATATTTTTGTAATTTAATCCTCTTTGTGACAAAATATTTCGCCATGTTTCCACCTTGCGCGCATGATATTTTAAAAATGGATGATGGTACACACTTGAAATTGGATGGAATTCTTTATACGGGCACTATTTTATAACGAAACCAACAATCTGATGAATATTTTAATATTGAAAAATTTTATGGACGAAAACATTAAAAATTTTGTTAATAAAATTTATTTTATAAGCTTAACTCAAAATAAAATAAAAATTGAACATGAAATTTTTAGAATTTTAGGTTCAGAGTAGTTTCTAAATGTTATAAAAGCTATATATTAAATATGGAATTCAATTATGAAACATAATGTTTTAAACCGTGCGCGCAAGTTGGAAACATGACGAAAAATTTTGTCACAAAGCGGATTAAATTATAAAAATATTTGTGGCAACACAAACTTTCTGATGACTATTTGAGAAAGCAGCTATATTATATATTCAGCTGTAAAAAGTTGCTGGTAATTGTTTTTAAAATAAATAAGTTATCCCAATTTTTGCAACAGTCACCTATTCGAACATCTTATGGGTTTTAAGGTGTATGAGTACCCTTAACAGCCTTAAACTGCGCAGAGATGTTACCGCGTAGTTGGCTTTTACCTAAACATCACTGACGTAGACTTACAGGCAATCTAATAAGTACGGCCGTAAACTGGTAAGCTTCTTAACTCGTAGCAACAATGTGAACGAAAAGTCCTCTCTCTCTCTCTGAGTGAAGAAGATCAGTAGATCGGCGTTCGTGGGAGAAGTTCCAGTGACCTTCCAGCGCTTTGCTTCCATAATTCTCGTTTCCCACTAGGGCGTCCATTAGAATCCGGATAAAACGGGAAAACGTCTATGTTGTAAGTAATAATTGGATAGGCGATTGTTTTTAATGGCAAGCATTGCTCTTGTCTAAGCAATTATACTGGAGGCATGTCATCTGGATAGAGTACGAGAAGCACAGCAATCACGTGAAGAAAAAACTACAGTCCAATTTTAGAAGGAGTATATGCATAAAAAATATGAAATGTCCTCTAAAATGTAGAGTAAGTCTTCAAAAATAAAAATAAGCAATTATGACGAACGTGATAAATATACCAGTCCCAAAAATGTTTTTACATTTACGAGTTCGCCTGGGATCGAACTCGCGATCTGGTCACCATTTAAAACAACTCGGCTGCCGACTCATGAGCCGAGCGGTAAAGTCGCTGAACACTGGTAGTTCGGTCCGAGGTGGAAATCCCACGAAGGGGCTGGCTGCATGGGCGTTTTCGTGGTTTTCCCCATGTGTAACGTGTATATGTTACGGTGAAACACCGAAATCTGGAGAATGTCGACATTCACATAGTCGCTTGGTGTATGTCTGAAATATTTTCCAAATACTCTTATTTCTGACTTACACAGGTGAATGTCGACATTCACCATGTGCCAATGGTGAATGTTGAACATATAAGAATATTATATTTCTTCTCCGTAATTCAGTCTCAAAAAATACGCACTTGAGATTTAAAATAAGAACTTAAGAATATAAGAACTTAAAACACACAATACATTGAAAATGAGAAAGGAAAATAATAGAAGTTAAAAGCTTAATAAATTATGTGATTCCAATCTTATTTATTGCAACAACATAAACTATTATGACACTTTGAATTGCACAAGAGGCCCTTGCTTTTACAACTGCATTTATTTGTGGAACACTTCCTTTTGCAATGACAGCACGTACATATACTCCTCTCCTTTCGACCTACACCAGAGCATATCTGTGATTGTCGACATACACCGGTTAGGGTCCGAATGTACAAGCATGTAGTGCAATATTCGATCTTTCACCGACGCGTTTGGTGAATGTTGACATTCTCCGGTGAAAGTCGACATTCTCCAATTTCGGTCTTTCACGGTAACATATACAAGACACTTCCTTAGAATGTCCTTCACGAAGGCATCATTCCCCTTAGGCAGATAGCCCTCGATACTTTGCCATAATCACACACACACACACACTCAAATGCTTCTAAAGCGAATTCGATCTTGTTTTGATTATTTTGGATATTTTCTAAGTGAAGTTCCTCAAGCCGCCCAGCCAGTATAGTGGTTTGTTCGAATCCCAGAGAAGGAATGAATGTTTGTAAATGTATAGCCGCATGATGGTACTCTAAATATGCGGCGGGCCGAAAGTCCTCTCGTGTGGTTTGGTGGAAAGGGAGAAGGATGGGAGATTCTCGGACCTGCCCCTCCGGAGTGCTCTCCATCAACAATGGGGGGGGGGAGGGGAACTGAGCTAAATTGCACTGTCACCTGAATGGAGCTCAAGGCTGTTGCCAACGGCAGGTCTAATCTAGCGCTCCTTGCCACGAGAAGTTTTCATGGGATTGTACTGACTACGTCAGACAAGTGAGTATAAGCAGACACAACAACAGTACCTAAAACCTCAACTTAATTTGTACTTTCTTCCTTATTCTGCATAAAGAGGTGAACATGAAAACTTTTTCTGGTAGGAAAATAAGAAGGTACAGGAAAATCTCTCCTAAACTAAAAATAAGTATTGGAAAAATGATGAAAACCACTACAATGCTTTGGTGAAATATCCGTTAACTGCAAATGGAAAAAAATGGAAATCACTTTCAGTCGGAGGTTCGAAAACCTGAGTTAGTAATCATAATCGTAAATTCTTTGACACAATTCTGATTTCTTTTTAGACTGAAGAACAGTTCGCATTTATATCACTTCAAAATGAAAGCAAAGTATTTTTTTGCGTGTTTTATAATAATATGTTACTTGATGTGCTTAGGTTGCCCTGCTGAATTATATGGTGAGTTTTGCCAAAAAGAATGTCCACCGTGTTACAATGGAGGAGTATGCCACCACGAATACGGAGTGTGCGTTTGTCCTGCGGGATTTACAGGAACTAACTGCGAAATTGGTAAGTCGATTTTGAATCACGTAAATATACCACATACTAAAATCCAGCATAGGAAATTGGTAAAATGCTAAGCAGACGGGAAGCACTGTGATTTTTCAGGTCAAGCACCACTTTCTTCTTCATTTGTGGAATGTTTATTGATAATATTCTAATTCCTGTTAGTAAGCGTAACATTGTTTATCATTCTATTCCTTGGAATGCTCTAGTGTAGTATAATAACAACTTCCCTACTCCGGCCACTATGTTGAATTTATTTAGAATAACGGCTGAGGTGACCCTCGGAGAATCTTCCTCCGAGGACGGGTTAAGTGATAAGTGACGGTGGACGTGGGCACTGCCCCTTTGCCGTACAGATTAATCAGTACAGCACCACGTCCAACCTTATCTAAAAAGTTGGCTAGAGAGTAGCCTCATGAGAGCTATACATTTACATGTATACTATACTTTGTACTTGACATTACCCGGTAATGTCAAGTACAAAGTATAGTATACATGTAAATGTTACGGGTTAAGGACGAATTGCCCAGTATTTTAACTTAGTTAACTAGTTTATTTCGTCCTTTGATTGCTTCGTAGTTTTACCGATTTGCCAGTATTGGCAGTACGGTTTATAAGTTGAGTTTATGTTTATGTTAGGTTCCCCCTAGCTTTTTTGTGCCGTGTTCTAGAAATTTAAAAAATATTCGAGCCATTTCTCCCTTGAGTGCATTCAGAGAACGAGCTTCCCTAAGTTGTAAAAGGAACTCGTCTGTGTAGTGATTGTTGTCATTTTACTTACAAGCGCTCGCAAATTATCTATGGCGATCACGCCGAAACTTTCCCTTTTAAATGCTGAGCTTTATGGCAACCTAATGCATAAGCCGAACTACCACGAACTCACATTTTTTTTATTTTATTACTTGCTCCACCATTAGGCACTACACGGTAAGAGAGGAATGTCCCGTGGAGAACTTTTTAAGGCAAACTGGTTCGTATCCAGTTATACATGGGGAAAACCAAGAAAAGGGGCTCGCAACCAGCCCGTTCGGCGGTATCGAGCTTTTACTGGAAACCAAAATCTTATCATTACCACAAACCTAAGCGAAACTTGCAGTTGCTTTTGTAAAATTATTTTCATAAATTTAAGCAACAGCTTATTTTGCTTATCCAACACTCCTTTATTCCTCTCCGGCTAATGTAACAATTTTTAGTTTCATATGTTTGTCTCTCTCTCTTAAGCTGCCCATGATATCTAAAAGCAGAAGTTAAAAAAAATCTAATGTGTACACCACATGACTTCCTTGTACGGAATAAATAGAATAAATGCATTCTTTAAAATTCACTTTGTTTACCATAGCGACACTCTGGCGCTAGGTTGACTTAACAGTATTATATTTCGTTCATATTATAACTCAGAATGCACCAAATTTATATCATTTAAAGAATTATCGAATCGTTGCCACATGTTCTATTCAAATAAAGCTAGAACAATGTATAAAAGAAATTAAGCAAACAAAATAAAAAAGAAACATTTTTTCACAGATGATTGAGTATTTCTCATTCAATTAATTCAGTTTTCACTTCGCGACAAGGCAAAAATACATAAAAACTCAAAATATCTGTATTAAAAATTACGAAGTAAATCTTAAACACTTATTTCCTCGAAAAAATTCCAGGAAGGATCAAGCATGATTTAAATAATAAATGAAGGCGTTATCTTTGTTGTTGCGAAGCTAAGTTTCTCTAGATTGGCAACAAATCCGCTACTCAACTGTTTCAAATGTAAACAATGGCCGCCATCAAATGCAAGCCGCCATCAAATTAGGCTTAGCGGCACTTAAACAATTTTAAAATAGTTGATAATTCTAAAAATATCGCATACAGATTTACTAAAGGCATAAAACCCTTAACCGGAAGATAAAATCAACATAATTCAATCATTTTTAAAGCAAAAAATGTACAATTTACAAACATGTAAGAGTAAAGAAACTGAGATCACTGAGCCGGGTAACAGAGTGGATATATATATAAATAAATTTATATACGTTTGCGCGGCCGATTGCAACCAAAATACGAGGTGCACATCTACATGTTATAGCAGTCCTACATACAAAATTTCAACGTTCTGAGGCTACTCGTTTTTGAGTTATGCGAGATACGTACTTACGTTCGTACAGACGCCACGAAAAATTCTGTTCAGAATTAATTTTAAAGCAGTTTTATAATTTTTTTGGAGGAAAAGAGTCTTTTATTCTGTCCTTACATACAGATATCACGGAAATACATCGTTAAATTGGATTTGAAAGAGGTCAAAATGGGATATTTTCGTTGAAGTATGCTACCTGAAACTTTTCGCGATTACAATACTTCCTTTTTACTTCGTACAAGGAAGTAATAAAGGTCTTACGATATTGTTGCGTTCTTTCTTAATTCTGACACAAGTTGTTGCGTTTTTCTCTTCCTTCACGTTCGTACGGGGTTCGTGTGGGTTTGGAGTGAATAACGGCGACACTACTTGATGAAGTATTGAAACACACTTTACTTAGCCAATATTAATCAGGGCAGCTCCAAAAACACTTTTACAGTCGTCGAACAGTTATAAACAGGTTGACACGTTCAGCGACACAGCCTTCAGGTTCTCAGACTATCATGGTGAAGACAGCTTCACTGCAAAGCACGAGAATACAGCTCCCAACTCTGCTCGGGCGTTCTCGGAACTCCACGTACTCTCGAGGCTCTCCACGCTAGAACTCGCGATACACTCGAAGACACGCAGAGCACGGCTCCCGACTCTTCGGTTCACTCGTTTCTGGAGCTCATCATGCTCTTTCGACGATGCACTAACCGCGATACACTAAGAGACTCCTTCGGTGAACTTGACGACTCACTCGGCACTCGCTGCCCGGCTGTCAACTCGATCGACTCCGCAGCGATTGACCCGCTAGACGAGACAGCAACTCGATGCTGACTATCTCGCACTCTAGACGAGGCTCACACTATCGATACTCACTGACTGCGGACCAGCAGGGTTTATATAGCTTTCGTCTTGTGTTCGAGAACAATCTCGGCTAAACCGGTAAGAATTCGTTCCAGAAGGTTCCCAATCCGTCCATGTCATATCGCCAATTTTGTCGCCAAATGTGGCAACCTTGCCTTCTCTTGCCATTTTATGGCAACCCTAAAACTGCTTTGCGGGGAAGCCATCTCACCGCGCTTTGACATTTCGTAACAGTATGTTATGTTGCTTTCAGAAGAGATCTTGCCGCTGAATGAATCAAAAGCACCGACAGCAAATTTCAAATCTTTACAAACATTAATTAATGCCTACGTACAGACGCTGTTCGCACATTTTTTAGACGATTTTGGTAAGCGGTAATAAAAAATAGTTTGCTGCAAAAGAAGTAATTGCAATTGCACTATGTTTTTTAAAAGTCAAAATTATCGTCTGTGGCTTGAAAGTTTTGTTTTTATTCAAAATGGCAAATTTAACTAAGCAGTGGTTCGAAGGCTACATTTACGCTCTTTCCGAAGAGAAATAAGCATACTCCGTTATCCAAAAACGATGAGATCCAAAAACGTGAGAGTCATGGTTTTGTGATATCTAAAGCGTCGATAGGTAATATCATCAACAAGAAAAGAAAATAACGTCAAATTGGAGCCTCAAGTGGGACAAAAATTCTAAGCAAGTATTGAAGGAAACAACGGACATCTTCGACTATTGCAAAGGTACGTTGTTTAATGTTAAAAGAAAATCCCCCTAGTCAAAGGACAGTTGCAAAATCATTAAAATGTTCGGTGTACGCTGTAAACAAAATGATAAACGTTGATTTAAATCTTAAGAAAGCGAAAAAACGCACTGTGCATCGTCTTCTTCCAAAGCATATCGCTCAACGCAGGACACGCTGCAGAATTCTATATGAGAAACACTTATCCAAAGAAAAATGGAAAACAATTGTCACAATAGATGAAGCATGGGTGTATTTAACTGATTGTAACAAAAAAAAAAAAAAAAAAAAAAAAAAAAAAAGCTATTTATTTTCATAAAAGGGGAGAAAAAAATTTAAGTACATGGTTCAAAGAATCGAAAGAAAGTTTTTCTAAAGGATTCATGATTGTTGCTGGTTTTTCTTATAATAGTAAGTAATAAAAATAAAGAGAGTGCGAAAAAATGTCAAGATTAACTCCAAATACTATCAAGAACATATTTTATCGCCAATTTTTCTGAATGAAATACCATCGCTTTAGGCACAGTGCCATCCATCTGTGAGACTCCATCAGGACAAAGCTAGCAGTCACACATCAAAATCCACTGTAAATTTCCTAAAAGAAATGGAGCAAAAAACTGGTACCTTCACTGATATCCCTACTAAATCTCCCGATGTGTCACCTATGGATTTTTGTGCTTTCAGACTTTTAAAAACTGCATTATCCAAACGTTGTCCCCAAACCCTAACAGGACTCTGGAAAGCTGTTCGGGAGGAACCACTTCAAAAGTATTAATATCCTGAAAATTGCGGTGTCGAAAGGTAGCTCAGAATAAGGAATGTCAAATAGAACATTTAAAACACAAGAATTTTATGTAATTTAGTTTTGTGAATACAATACACATCGTCTAAAAATGTGTGAACAGCCACTGCAATGTCATGTAATTTTTGGGTTGTTCGAACTTTGTAGTAAAACAAAAAAAATCATTTCAGCTTGTGGAGGTAATCGCTTCGGAGCTCACTGCAACAAATTCTGTTCACCTCCCGAAAACACCGGAAACACAAGCGACGCATGCGCTTTATATCTTTTCTGCAAGCCGGATCCATACGGATGCTCTTGTGCACCCGGATTCAAAGGCCCGGAATGCAAGGAACGTGAGTATCCCAGTAGCTATTTATATTGCTTGGTAATCTACACTTTAGATAGTCATTGCCTTATCTAGAAAATTATACATCATGGTTTATCAAATCAAAAAAAGTTTCTTTCGCTTATATAAAAGAATGAAATTTTATAACCAGAGAACTAAGTTATTTCAGAGAACTTCTCTCATTGGCTTTAGTTCGCTACTGTGCAAGCACGTAAATAAACTAAAGCTGGTGAATGAGATATGTTTGGGAGTTGGAAGCCAAAAATCTTTAAAAAAATAGTGATTTGGGATTTCGCATTTTCAAATTCTCTAAACTTTTATCTTCCTAAAAATACGAATACCTTTAAAGCTTTGAACTCTTTAAAACAGCTTTAACGCTTTGTAGGCCAAAATGCCCAGGATGGCCTCACAGTCCAACGACCACAACCACCCGAAAGGACCGAGATTACGATACTGTTATCATTTTCGCCGCATTCTAGGCGTTTACTTCCATGCCTCTTGAATTAATTTACACTTTTTCGTTGCCCTGCGTTGGCAACACACTTTGAATTTGCCGTCGATAGAATTTCCTCGCTACAATGTAGCTGATCTGTAACTGCTCTAATACTTATTTTAGAACTTAACTGTGTTATTGGATTATTACCAGATGTTTACGCATAGATACTTTATTATTATATGTTTACAATGTGGTTTGCATAAACTGAGAGTAGTTGAATTTGTTTATTTCAAAGCGAAACTACACTTTTGATTTCGTCGCCATTTAAATATAGGAACGTAAACACTAGAGGTTTGAAAATAAAGAGGAGTGAGTCTTTCTAAGGGTACAATTTCGAATTTCGTTTTCTCTACGAGTATATCTCGTTCATGAGGACACACGGCATTTTTCAAATCGACGAGTCTGCCTCGGAGGGAAAAGGTGAAGTGATCAAACAAGGAAATTTCCAGCATGAACAGAGAAGCATTCACTTATTTCTAGATCAGCTCGTTTCAGTTTTTAGCTACACATTCTTGTATAATATCAGTATTTCTGTGCTAGTTTCTTTTATTTTTATCTATTCAGATTGTGAGAGAGGATGGTATGGTGCTGACTGCAGACAGTCATGCCACTGCGCATTTGGAGGCAGAGTTTGTAATCGAATCACCGGCGCTTGTGAGGGTGGTTGCGCCACAGGGTGGAGCGGAAGCTCTTGTCAAATAAGAGGTAAGTGCATATCTGTTCTGTAAATGCCATGTAAGTCCAACTGTATCTCTTTTAGTTTGACGTAGGTATGGTATGGTGATAGATAATTATAAAACCATTATACGATTAATTGCTTCGTGAAAAAATGCCCTTGGACACATGCTTTAATTAAAAAAAAAGTAAGCCTTTCTCATTGCGACAATTTTATTCACGTAATCATCTTCATAAAGTTGCTTAAAAGTTACGATTTTACGATTTAGTAGGATGGCAGTAAACATGAGATGGATGTTTATATATATATATATATTTGTAATAATAAAATTCCATAGTCAAGAATACACTTAAAATTCTAATTGTATGTTATTTTCATTTTTAATGGCGACGGTCTCTTATTTGAAAGTACGTGGAATTAAATCCACAGCCCCGTAGTCAAGTTTTTTTCCCGCCTTTTCTACACGTACAGTTATAGAATGTTCTGGAGATATTTAAAGCGAACTGGTATGGCTGACGAGGCTGACGTCATTTCTTTGAAGCTCCGCCTTTCCAGAGGCTATAAAAGGACTCGCAAAGGAATATCGGGGTCTTTTTCTTTAATGTAACGATGCAGTAAACTTCATACAAAAAGTTATTAGTAATTCTTTTTTATTTACTCCGGAAATATTATTTTTGTAACTGCTATTTCTCCTGACCAATAATAAATGGATCCTGTTTTTTAAACTTATCGTCTGATAATTTAAGCTCCGACTAGATCTGTATTTCTTCACCAATCTATTTATTCCGGACAAAAGCTGGTACATCACATATATATGTATGATATGATTTAGTTCCTTGCAGTAATTTGATGAGAGATGAGTGCCTGACTAGAGAAGACATTATTTTGCAGTCGCGAGTTGACTGAGGTTAGATCATCACTAAAAATATCAGTTACGTAGTAGATGAGAACTTTTGAAGAATCACAAAATTTACTTGATAAATCAAATATCTCTTTATTTCTTATTGATTGCTCTATGGCATGACACATCACAATGGCGCCTATCTGCACCCCACAATTTAGATGACGACGTGTCACATTTTTAACTCAAAGCGTTGTTCAAAGAATACCAAAACGCAACAGACAACCTTTCATTCAAACGACCACAACCGTCCGAAACGGCCGAATTTACGATGTTGTTTTCTTCCCTTCAACTAAGTTATGCGGGAGCATGTACAGTTCCCCCAAAGGCAGTTTACTGCAGACAGGACAGGAGAAAAGTGTAAGGGGCACCATTACGTCGCCATAGGCAGAAGTGGTATTGCCCCTGTACACTAACTATCCAGAGGAGCCCCGCGTCGGCATTTATTGAAAAATCAAAAGGTGGTACATACATTCATTATACATACATGCGTAAAACATACATTTTTTATACATAAATTTGACATGTAACATTTGAAATTTAACATTTACCATACATTTTATATACTAGGCATTGTAACTTTATGAGTTTTTAGGCGAATCCCAGAGTTTTTAAGGTACACAGTTCATTTGGTTTGTAAGGATATTCGAATGGTATTAAGTTCATTGAGTTCATATAGTTCATAGAGATCATGGCGTTCATAGAGATCATGGCGTCAAAGAGTTTGTAAGAGAAACAGTTCTGAGTTATACAGACAGTACATATATTTATAGGAAATGTCGTTGGCACGGTTCACGTGGAGCTTATATAGTTTATAAGGTGCACAGTTCTCATGATCGATTGACCACACTGTTGTTATGGTTTGATGAGTGTACAGGGTGTATCACTCATGGTTTGATTCTGTAGTATGCATGGTGCATTGATCATAGTTTGCTAGGTGCACGCAGTACACCTGAGTCACTATTAGTTGTCTCTTGTATAATGGTCTTTATTGTTACATATATTATGCTTTTGCAATTATTGCTTATATAGCATATATGGGAGCACCCCGTTCCTTTCGGCTGGGTTTCTTTGGATCACTAGGTTTTACAGAGCACTGAGAACACTGATTTTTACGAAGTACTTTTTGGAGCACTGAGTTTCTTTGGAGCGCTGAATTTTACGGGTGGCAAAGGTCGAGCCCATGCCGGTGGAGCACGTCGATGATAGCTTTTATCTTGTTATACACTCTGGTGTGCTGTATGAGGGAGATCTGTACATCTGCTGGGTAGCTTGCCCTAAAAAGATTTACTTGTGGTTTCTCATTCTATTTGTTAGGAAGTAGAAAGGATGTTATTTCAAATCTTCACAGTTCGCCAGCGGCCGAGCGGTAAAGTCGTTTAACACTGGTAGTTCGGTCAGATGTTCGAATCCCGCGAACGGGCTGGCTAGCTACATGGGCGTTTTCGTGGTTTTTCCCATGTGTAACGCGGATACGTGCCAGTTTGCCTTAGAAAGTCCTCCACGAAGGCATTCCTCAGGCAAATAACCCTCTGGACTTTCCTGTAATTATATAAACAAAACCAAACTTAGAGTTCATGAATGGAGAGTGGAGAAAACTTGTATGAATCTCAAAAGTCATTTCGGGAGCTTCAGTATTTCAAGCATACAGATTCTTGGCTTTGGTGTTTCAAAGTGTTAATAGAAGCAGCTAAGCAAGAGACTAAGCTAGCAAGCGTAGAGAAAAAGTGTTGTTGGTTTGCAGCGGTATTTATACCAAAATGTTTCGTTAATATTATTGGCAAAAACTTATAGGTAACCCAGAAATTTAAGATGACATAATGCGGAATTAGTTTTCAGATGTGACGCAGTTTCGAGAAATTTATTTCTAGAAAGGAAATACCCGAATTAAAAATGAGGAACTGAGAGGCTTTTTAAGTTACAATTTTGACTTGTATATTTTGTATGTTACAGACACATACATAGTATATAAAAATATGTAAGATACAACAAAATATGATTGGCGATCTCAAAATTAACTCTTCTAGATTTGGTGTTCTTCTCCCTAAGTTCATCTGTTTTCCCAAATTCGAGATCTTTCTATGTTACATAACACTGCTTGAAAAAGGTAACTAAAACTAAAATTAATCAATCATAACTTCTCTCTACAATTGCATCTACTTAATATATATACTCTTTGCAAAACAAATACGTCATTCCTTTTTCCAGCTTCTATCCTGAAAACAACTCTGCCCCGCTTATGCTGTCCTGTTCAAAATACTTACGCCATAATTTTAAAGCACTTGCACAAGGAAATAATTGTGTTCTCACTATGATTTAAAATTACATTGTCCACGAAGAAAGATTCTAATGTGTGTAAAAATAAAGAGGGTAATTAGCTGAATTTTGGATTGTGTCAACATCTTCTTCCTGCCTTTCTACACTCGACTATGGAAAGCTGTTAAAAGTTCCAGTGGCGTCTACGCACTTAAAACATTACATATTGTTACGAAATGTACAGGTGAGCTAAGATGGCTTCCCCTCAAAGCAGTTTTAGGGTTGCCATAAAATGGCAAAGGAAGGCAGCGTTGCTACATTTGGCGAGAAATCGCCCATTTGGTGACATTTTGCGACAAAATCGGCGATATGCCATGGACGGATGGAACGAATTCTTACCGGTTTAGCCCAGGATGTTCTCGAACACCAGGCAAAAGCTATATGAACCCTGCTGGTACGCGGAGAGTAGTAGTATTGAGAGTGCGTCTCGACTAGCGAGTCAGTCCGTGCGCAGTCGATCGAGTTGACAGCCGGGCAGCGAGTGCCGACTGGGTCGTCGTGTGCACCGAAGGAGTCTCTTAGTGTATCGCGGTCGGTGCATCGTCGAGAGAGCGTGTTGAGCTCCGGGAACGACTGAACCGAAGAGTCAGGAGCAGTGCTCTGTATGTCGTCGAGTGCATCGCGAGTTGTAGCGTGAAGAGTCTCGAGAGTACGTAGAGTTCCGAGAATGACCAAGCAGAGTCAGAAGCTGTATTCCGGTGTTTTGCCGTGAAGCTTGTCTCCCCCGTGATAGGCTGATAACCTGGAGGCTGTGTCGCTGTTTATAGTCAGCGTGCTTAGAGTAGTTCATCGACGACTGTAAAAACGTGCTTTGGAGCTGTCCTCACAATACTGGCCAATAAAGTATGTTTCGATACTTCATCAAGTAGTATTGTCATTATTCACTTCAAATCCACACGAACCCCGTACGAACGGAAGGAAGAAAATAACGTAGAAACTTGTGTCAGGAGAGAAAAAAGCGCAACAATATATATAAACATCCGTCTCATTTATATTACCATCCACATGAATCATGAAAAGCGTAACTTTTAAAAATACATACATATCAGTTTATCAAACCGAAATATAAAGCAAAATCTTCCTTTAAACATTCAAAACCATCTCGCACATGTGATTAAAATTCCTGAAGTCTGTGTGAAAATGTTATTGAAGATACATGCATGCATGTTACATCTTTGAATGCAAATCACAAAAACATACTGCTCATTTAATTAAAGAGGGGTGTCAAACTGGCGGAAAGCAGACCGCATGCCGTCCTCGAAGCAATTTAATGCGCCCCCCCAGAGAATCCATTTCATTTCTTTATTTGTTGCAAATACGGTGTTATTTCCGAGATTTTAGTTATTTGCGATTTGAATTTAGTATATTATTTTCACTTACATTAACCATTTCCGGCACGCTACCTTTTAAAGTTGGAGTTTTGATTAAAAAAAAATGTAGACAGTCTAATTAGGCCTAGAGGAGTACACAAGTAAAATTTTCTGAAGATAATACTTATCTTTTAATTCTGTCGGTGTGTCCAAAGTGGGCACACTGGTTGAAAACAGAACTTCAAAAAGAGTGCTGAAACGAGCATTGTTGTCCATGAAATGACCGATGAGATGCAGAGAAACAAAGAATACAGACTCTCAGTTGTCCTAGATTATCGGTGAGCCCGATCTGGGCACACCTAGGTATCACCGTTTGATTTTAGGCAAGATTTCAAGGTGGAAATTTAAAACTAATATGGAATAAGGAGATTAGCATACAGCCAAATAAATAACATACAAATTTCTTTTCAAACAATTCCTTTTATACCCTAAAAAAAATCTGGAAGATTGCTTTGAAAAATGAGGGTCTTAAAAAACTAAACATGGCTAAAATATATGGACTGGTTTGTGTTCAGCTGCTATCTACTTTAAATAAAAAAGGTTCAGAGTAACCTATAAATCCTTTTTCATTCAATTTTTCTGTGTGTACAGAAAGAAATTTTTAGGTGTGTCCAGACCGGACACACTGTGCCGCAAAGGGTTAAAATCAAAGGTGAACAACGCTCTAGAAAAATCTATGATTGTGGTAAATTAATTTTTCAGTTTGATATAAATCTTATGAGAAGATTTCAAGGTAAATATTTCATTAAATTTTATTCGTACTTGTCAAAAAATAAATAACCTCAGTTACGAATTTTTCCAGTGAGAATAGTCATTTTGTTTGAGAATGCATTTGTAAGCGAAAAGCTTTTTATTTCACAGCTGAAAACTGGCAACAAAGGAATACGATTAACCGACAATAACTACAATCCGGGGTACAGACGATTCTCAGTAATTCTTCTCCAAGGCTAAAAACTTAATGAGAATCTGATACCATCAAGTGCCAAGCTCTAGTAAGAAATAGAGTTTATAATTTATTATTTGAAATGCAAACATATGTATTTTTATTTATGCGCCGGAGAAAAAAGTACTAAATGGGAGAAAGAAATTAGGTTGTCATTTTTACTTCCTTGTAGAAAGTAAAGCAAATATTGTTATCCCGAAAAATTCCGACTATCACATTTCAACGAAAATCTCTATTTTGGCCAATTTCGAATGCAATTTAAAGATGTTTTTGCATAATATCTGTACATAAAGAATAAATAAAGAATTCTTTTTCTCCAAAGCTGATTTAAAATGGTTTCATTCGTGACGTTTTACATATGTATGTATCTCGCATAACTCCAAAACGAGTAGCCTCAGAACGTTGAAATTTTGTATATAAGCAATCCTATATACAAAATACATATATTAGTTGTGCATCTCCTATTTTGGTTGCAATCGGCCGCACTATATTTATATATATATACATGTGATGTACCAGCTTTTGTCCGGAATAAATAGATTGGTGAAGAATCATAGATGTAGTCGTAGCTTAAATTATCAGACGATAAGTTTAAAAAACAGGATCTATTTATTATTGTTTAGGAGAAATAGCAATTACAAACATCAGATATCCGGAGTAAATAAAAAGAATTACTAATAACTTTTGGGGGGAAGTTTACTGCATCGTGACATTTAAGAAAAAGCTCCGATATTCCTTTTGCGAGTCTTTATATAGCCTTTGGAAAGGCGGAGCTTCCAAGAAATGACGTCAGCCTCGTCAGCCAATCCAGTTCACTTTAAATATCTCCAGAACATTCTAAAGCTTTACGTGTAGAAAAGGCGGAAAAAACAACTGGAGTACGGGGCTGTGGATTTAATTCCACGTACTTTCAAATAAGAGAACGTCGCCATTAAAAATGAAAAGAACATACAGTTAGAATTTTAAGTATATTCTTGACTATCGAATTTCATTATTACATACATATATATAAATGTATATGTATATATACCCACTCTAATACTCGGCTTCGTGAGCTCAGGTTTTTATTTTTATATGTTTGTAAACTGCGCAGTTTTTGCTTTAGAAAAAACTGAATTATGTTGTTCTTATCTTCAAGTTAAGGTCTTTATGCCTTTAGTTAATCTGCATGCAATCGTTGTAGAATGATCAACAATTTGAAAGTTCTTTAAATGCGGCTAAGCCTAATTTGTTCTACTGTATCAGCCATCTCTGTTTACATTTTAAACTTAGGAAAACGGTGAATTAAGTCTTTCTGCACCTTCAGAGCCTTTCTGCAGAATGGGACCGAAAGGAAACTTTTAGTTTTGTGCAAGGAAAAATTTGCCTTGCTTACCGGCCGAATGGCTTGCTTTTGCTAGAAACTGTAATTTTAATTGTAAAACAAATGTTTTTAATTGTTTTACCTGTTTTCGTGTTTCGTTTTTTACTTCCTTGTAAGAAGTAAAAAGGAAGCATTGTAATCACGAAAAGTTTCAGGCAGCATACTTCAACGAAAATATCCATTTTGACCGCTATCGAATGCAATTTAACGATGTTTTTGCGTGATATCTGTACGTAAGGACAGAATAAAAGACTCTTTTCCTCCAAAAAAATTATAAAACTGCTTTAAAATGAATTCTGAAGAGAATTTTTCGTGGCGTCTGTACGAACGTGCGTACGTACGTATCTCGCATAACTCAAAAACGAGTAGCCTCAGAACGTTGAAATTTTGTATATAGGACTGCTATAACATGTAGATGTGCACCTCGTATTTTGGTTGCAATCGGCCGCACCAAACGTATATAAATATATTTATATATATATCCACTCTATTACCCGGCTCAGTGATCTCAGTTTCTTTACTTTTATATGTTTGTAAATTGTACATTTTTTGCTTTAAAAATGATTGAATTATAATGTTTTTATGTTCCGGTTAAGGATTTTATGCCTTTAGTAAATCTCTGTGCAATATTTTTAGAATTATCAGGAATTTTAAAGTTGTTTAATTGCCGCTAAGCCTGTTTAAATGGCGGCCGTTGATGTTTACATTTGAAACAGGAGACTAGTGGATTTGTTACCAATCTAGAGAAACTTAGCTTCGCAGCAACAAAGATAACGCATTCATTTATTATTGCCAATTAAATCATGCTTAATTCTTTTTGGAATTTTTTCGAGGAAATAAGCGTTTGAGATTTACTTCGTAATTTTTAATATAGGTATTTTGAGTTTTTATGTATTTTTGCCTTCTCGCGAAGTAAAAACTGAATTAATTAAATGAGAAATACTCAATCGTCTCTGAAAAACTGTTTCTTTTTTTGTTTTATTTGTTTAATTTCTTTTATACATAGTTCTAGCTTTACTATAGTATTTGAATAGAACATGTGGCAACGATTAGATAATTCTTTAAATGATATACATTTTGTGCATTCTGAGCTATAATATGAACGAAATATAATACTGTTAAGTAAACCTAGCACCAGAGTGTCGCTAAGGTAAACAAAGTGAATTTTAAAGAATGCATTTATTCTATTGTGGTTTATGCGCTGTCGGCGAAGCAGGTTTAATTCAATCTAATAAGTTTAAATAAAATGCAAGAAAAAAGGCGTATAATTTAATATTCCGTACAAGGAAGTCATGTGGTGTACACATCAGATTTTTTCCTTTATCTTTCAATTTTGAATGATGATATTTTGGGTGTTAATGTATTTATGCCTTTCTGAGAAGTGAGAACTGCATTAAAATTGAATTGGAAATCTATCTCTAAATAAATTATAGAAAATAAGTTTAAATGGAATGCTGTAAAAAATTGCTTATAATTTAGTATTCCGTACGAGGAAATCATGTGGTGTATACTGTGCTGATGTGAGGTATAAGTTGGAAGAGTCAGAACTTAGTTTTGGAATCATTCTGAATACTTAATGAGAAGAGGTATTTAAACCGCGAAATCTACTTAGTTAGAAAGAATCACAGTTTCTGATTTGCGCGCGTCTGCCTTTCGGCCACTATCTCTCTCAAAGCTGTTATTACGCTCGGCCGTACTCAGGTCCTTGATAAGTCAAATTGAGCCGTAGTCAAATTGAGTTAAGGGGCCAACTCGATTAGAATCTTGATATCTTCGGCTATATCTCTTTAGTTAATCTTAGTTTTAGTTTAATTTTTTGTCTCTTAAGTTTAAGCCCAAATGTCGGCTTTTATTGTACACTCCAAGACGGAGTTTTGTTAAATCTTATAGGAATAATAAAGGGTTAGTTACCCTTCCATTTTATCGTTTCTTGTTACACGAACGTAAGCGATTATTCGCTAACTAGTTCTTAAGATTCGTCACTTTCTACGGTAACTGAGAAACACACCAGTGAGAATCATACAACGTGATGAATAACGAAAGTGATACATGTAGAATGTTAAATAACGTAAAATACAGAGGCTGTTCGCACATTTTTTAGACGATTTTGGTAAGCGGTAATAAAAAATTGTTTGCTGCAAAAGAAGTTATTGCAATTGTACTATGTTTTGAAAAGTCAAAATTATCGTCTGTGGCTTGAAAGTTTTGTTTTTATTGAAAATGGCGAAATTAACAAAGCAGTGGTTCGAAGGCTACATTCACGCTCTTTCCGAAGAGAAATATGCATAATCCGTTATCCAACAACGATGTGAGAGTCATGGTTTTGTGATATCTAAAGTGTCGATAGGTAATATCATCAACAAGAAAGGAGAAAAAAGTCAAATTGGAGCCTCAAGTGGGACAAAATTTCCAAACAAATATCCAAGGAAAAAAAGGGACATCTTCGACTATTGCAAAGGTACGTTGTTTAATGCTAAAAGAAAATCCCCTAGTCAAAGGACAGTTGCAAAATCATTAAAATGCTCGGCTTCCACTGTAAACAAAATGATAAACGTTGATTTAAATCTTAAGCAAGCGAAAAAACGCAATGTGCATCGTCTTCTTCCAAAGCATATCGCTCAACGCAGGAGACGCTGCAGAATTCTATATGAGAAACATTTATCCAAAGAAAAATGGAACACAATTGTCACAATAGATGCAGCATGGGTGTATTTAAATGACTGTAAGAAAAAAAGAGCCATTTATTATCATAAAAGGGGAGAAAAAAATTTAAGTACATGGTTCAAAGAATCGAAAGAATGTTTTTCTAAGGGATTCATGATGGTTGCTGGTTTTTCTTATAATGGCAAGTTAAAAATAAAGAGAGTGCAAAACAATGACAAGATTAACTCCAGATACTATCAGGAACATATTTTATCGCCCATTTTTCTGAATAAAATACCATCGCTTTACCCACAGTGCCATCCATCTGTGAGACTCCATCAGGACAAAGCTAGCAGTCACACATCAAAATCCACTGTAAATTTCCTAAAAGAAATGGAACAAAAAACTGGTGTCAAGGCCATACCCTTCACTGATATCCCTACTAAATCTTCCCATGTGTCACCTATGGAATTTTGTGCTTTCGAACTTTTAAAAACTGCACTATCGAAACGTTGTTCCCAAACCGTAAACAGGACTCTGGAAAGCTGTTCGGGAAGAATGGGATAGAATATCTCTTCTGCCACTTCAAAAGGCATTATTATCCTGCAAACTGCGGTGTTGAAAATAGTTCAGAATAAGGGATGTCAAAAAGAACATTTAAAATACAAGAATTTTTTTAAATTTAGTTTTGTGAATAGAATACACATCGTCTAAAAAATGTGTGAACAACCTCTGTATTTCCTTCAAGTGTCCACTGAATTCAAAAGGCCATTGGTCATCCAAGTATTACTTTACCTAGCTAACTGTTAAATTTCTACCTCAATTCGAATTTCCGAGAGAGAACGCTCCGGGACATGGTCCGAGAGTCTCCCATCCTTGTTCCTCTACCAGCAGCCTCTCGAGAGGAGTTTCCTCAACTTTGCCATCTGGAATCGCTAACAACCGTTCCATCTGAGAGGCTTTTGTAGACAAAATGCGCGCCAAAATGCAAACTGGAATTTAATCCAGGATTGAACACAGGATTTTGGGTGTGGCTGACCAATACGTACGTTAAACGTTGAAGCACAAGAGTAATGTTTTAATTTCTTAGAGAATTTTAGTAAAAATTATCGCAAAAATATTGGAAAAAATCTTTATTAATTATTGTTATTACTTTTATATTATTGTTACTACTGAATAGCCTGCCAAGGAAACCGCTTTGGTGAAAATTGTGAACTGACGTGCCATTGTGAAGGAGGCCAAGAGAACTGTGACCAGGACGGTTACTGTCACTCCGGATGCGATGCCGGTTGGACTGGATTAACTTGTCAGACAGGTATGACGCTTTTGAGATGTCTATCCCAGTATTATTTATTATTAGGAGCTTTAATTCCCTCTAATGTGTTGTAAGGTGTATTTTAATTTTATAATAGTTATTTAATTTCTGAATCCTTTCTTTTCAATTCTTGCTTCCCACTACAATTCCCTACCAGAATGAGTTTTAGAATCGCGATAACTGCAAATGAGTTATTGGAAGTTCAACTATCTTCGAAAGGGTGTGCTAGGAGTCTTTAGTGGAGCATGTTTGCTTTCTGGCTAATCCATTATTGAAACTGTTACGCTCGGCCGTATTATACGTGTCTACTGACATTCGCAGGCTAGTTTAGTTTAACACTTTTTCATAGGCCATTCATTTCTCTTTTGAATTTCTCCCGGTTTTTGTGTTTCATAACCAATTAAACAAAATCATTTAAGGGGTATCAGAAATCCCTATACCGACAATGTTAAATTGGCCATTTTCGATGTACCTTTTCTCAAAATCCGTTGTAGATACAAGCTTGAAATTTTTTCTATAATTAAAATATACCTATTTGATTATACTGAAATGAGCTTTTGAAACATTTTGAATTTTAGAGTAAATTACAGGATATTTTGTTAGGCATAGTAAAATTTAGCACTTTTCTCACACAAAAAATGTTAAAAAATTCTTTTTTCTGAGTTTATTACAAAAAGCTCATTTCAGTAAATATTAGAGAACCTAATAAATAAGCCATAAAAAGTTTAGATACCTGTGAGCAGTAGTTCCTGAGAAAAGGTACATCGAGTATAAAAAAATCACGTTTGGAGAAAAACGCGTTTTTATGCAAAAATCCTCATGGATCAAAGCAGTAGATGACAAATTAAAACTAGATTTTTTTTACCGTTCTAATTTTCATAGAGATTAAAGAATGGTATTTTTAGAAAGATAAAAGTGTAGAGAATTTGAAAATGCAAAAATCCGAAATCCAAATTTTTTGAAGATTTTGGAGTTCCAATTCCCCTTAAATATATTTTATTTTGTTCAATGTTTCGTTTATAATTAAATTCTAGGGAAGTATACTTCCCACGGAACCTTTTACGGTCATAGAGATTTTCAATTTGATGGCGATTATTTGCCATGAAAAGATCAGAAACATGTCGCAATGCACAAGGATATACCCCATTCTGTACACGTATAGCGGGTCCTCTTTCCTCGGGCTTTTGTGCTACATTTCCTACATAGTCTATAGTTGGAAGCCATCTTCGGCATATGATTTCCCACAGTGACTAAGCGTACATCATCCAGAACCACACACTAGTTACCTGGACGGCCTTCCCATTCGCTTGAAGAATATCCGTTTATTAGCTGACGACTTATACGGTCTGTTAGCTGGTATAAAATTCTGTTTCTCTTGTTTACGTGCCTCATTATAAAAACTACTTACGATGCTAAAGTCAATACCATTTTACAGATCTTTTTCCTATTCATTTTACAGATTTTCTTTGATCGAATCGATCAACCCCTCCCATGATATCGTTATATACAGCAACGGATTTTGGGCAAGGTACTTCTGTTTTAGCACCATCCTTTTCTGTCCGATTAACTGATGTAATAATCACGGGTTTATGTGCAGTAGTCAACAAATAACAGCCGTTTTGTCCATCCGCTTTATTGCAGCAACACCTGCCTTCGTTATTAGCATTGATTCACCTCTTTGGAATTTGGCATTTGTTTTTATCATTGGTGGAATATCCTTCCTTTGCGACCTCACAGTCCCCACAGAAAATAGACGACTTACAAGTAGATTTTTTGCAAGCCTAAAAGATGTGAAATAGTTATCATAGACTATAAGCCGATCTGTGTGTTTCACATCTTCCGTTAGTTGAGTTACTACTGTTTCCCCTAAGCTCAATATTTTAGCCTTATTTCCAGAAGTTTCTTTTCCATAATAAATTTCAAATTTTTGAATCTATCCGGTCTTAGAGGCTGCTCAACACCACACACTGTAACCTCCTTTTATGGGCTTCATTGGCATATATTGTTTTAATCAAGTTCTATCTTTGAAAGCTATGATACATTCATCTATTGATAAGGTTGATGAAGGTTCTTAGGCTTTAGATATCGAATCATTGAATTGTGAGAGGACTGGTCTGATTTTATGCAGTTTATCATGTCCAGGTTGCCCACGGGGTGAATTTGTGTCGTTATCATTTACATGTAAAGTTATTTTCTTGAACGGCTTCTCTTGCTACTGATTGATCCTTACTGTCATTACTCTTGCTACTGATTGAACATTGAGAATAGGTGCTCCAGTGGTGTTTTTAGTTCAGGCAATTGGTGTACACACATGTGCAAATTCCCACCTATCCATGCTTACAATTCTTCTGATGTGAGGTCTTTCCAGTTCAAGATAATCATTTTTGTAATAAGACCCAATCTCTTCCTTTCCTTAGGCTGCTTTGCATATGAGTTTGTTTCGTCAACAATATTCAGTAAAATTTCTGCACTGAAAATCATTCCAAAATAATCCTTTTCCTTCTCAGTTGAAATGAATGATACTTTCAGGCGTGGCTCATTACTGAAAGAAGAGACAATATTTTCGAAGAAATCTTCATTCCTTGCGTTTGACTCACATTTGCAATAGAATCGTGCAGCAATAAATATGTCACAGTAGAATAGGTCTCACATAACGCGTTCGAAATTTCAAAACAAATGTGCTAATTCTGTTTCAATCGATTGAACATAGATGGCAGCACAAAACTGAAGTCGGAATCAGTATTCCCAACGTTATAATAGCAAGCCCGATATATTACAGTGGGTTTTTCGCTTCCCACAGGTGTCATGCAGGTGGGAAGTAATCTTCCGCCAACTACGTTAGATAATTTTGTCTATCTTCCGCTAAGTCTAGTTTAGTTAATATTAGATTAGGTTTTTACGAGTATTTTCTTATTCTGAGTTAAATCCCGAGAAGGGGCCGATTGTATTACTTATTTGGGTGAAATAAAGTGTAATTTTACCGTTCTAGAGTCTACTCAGCGATAAATAGCTAAGTAGTTTGTTTATTAGGTTCCTCTATCAGGTTCAATGTTCCGTCTTACTTTCTTCGGGAACATGTAAGGACCTGACTCGTAACAGAGAGCTTACTAAAGCTATGTTCAATAACTGTGGGAAGTAGACAGGATACACAAGAAGGGTATACGAAACCCTTTATTTTTCTCTATTTACAATAATTTCCATACTTCGGAATACAAAGACCCACTACTTGTGGTCTAAACGTAAAAATATAAAAATAAAACTAAACTCTAATTTAACTTTAAAATAATAAACGTGGAAGATTGGCCTTATATTAACAGGAAGCCGTATGTAGTACAGAGAACTGTGAACACTACAATACGTTTAAAATTATCAAGAGGATTAAAACCTCTGGCCTGGAAGGCAACCAGCAACTGAGTAAAACTTCTAAGGTAAGCGGCCTGCGTTGACTTACTGCTTCCTCTCTCTTTCGCTTGGCAAAAAGGCCACACTTAAATACTTGGCGTTCGCCAGACAAACTTTGCATAAAAACCTTCACGCTTATAATTCTGGCCGGAAGTAGAAAATAAGAAGTGATAGTAAAGATTTAAAATAAAATAAACGTTAGTAAAACTTAAGATCCTTACACCTCGACGTTTTATCATAAACAAAGAGCGAGGAACAGACAGTGTAAGCACTTTTCTAATTAATGAAGCCTCGTAATCAAAATCGCTTTAAGGACCACATTTTAGGAATCTTAAGTATAAGCTTGGGAAAATATTGTTACGAAATGTAAAGGCGAGGTGAGATGGCTTCCCCGCAAAGCAGTTTTAGGGTTACCATAAAACGGCAAGGGAAAGCCACATTTGGCGAAAAATCGCCCATTTGGCGACAAAATTGGCGATATACCATGGATGGTTGGAGAACCTTCTGGAACGAATTCTTACCGGTTTAGTCCAGAATGTTCCCGAACACAAGCCGAAAGTTATATAAACCCTGCTGGTCCGCAGTCAGTGAGTGTGCTTCATCGAGAGTGTGTCTCTCATCGAGCGTGAGTGTGTCTCGTCTAGCGAGTCAATCCCAGCGGAGTCGATCGAATTGACAGCCGGGCAGCCAGTGCCGAGTGGGTCGTCGAGTCCACCGAAGGAGTCTGTTAGTGTATCGCGGTTCGTGCATCGTCGAGAGAGCGTGTTGAGATCCGGGAAAGACTGAACCGAAGAGTCGGGAGCTGTGCTCGTGTGTCGTCGGGTGCATCGCGAGTTGTAGCGTCTCGAGAGTACGTGGAGTTCCGAGAACGTCCAAGCAGAGTTGGCTGCTTTGCAGGAAGGTGTCTCCACCGCGATAGTCTGATAACCTGAAGGCTGTGTCGCTGATCGTGTCAGCTTGTTTATAGTAGATCTTCGACGATTGTAAAACGTGTTTTGGAGCTGTCCTGGCAATACTGGCAAATAAAGTGTGTTTCGATACTTCATAAAGTATCGTCGTTATTCACTCCAAATCTACGAACCCCGTACGAACGTGAAGGAAGAAAATAATGTAACAACTGGTGTCAGAAGAATAGGTAGAGGAAAAACGTAACAATATTTTCTTACTTCCGATACTGCTTATGCCTATTGTTTTTATTAATTTTATTCTATATTATAGTTAACTCTGAAATACATTTTCTCTGCAGTAAAAATAGTTTACTTTATTATGACGACATTTTAATGTCCAGTATCCTACATTAGGACCATTGTCTTTCTCACATAGGTTTACGGATAAAAAGGCATAGTAAGATTTAAGGAGACCTTGACAGAAAAACAGTTTTTTAGATATTTTTTTTAGTAATGTGAATAGTTATTACTTTTCATTAACATGAATAGCTAATGAAATTTGCCCTTTTACATAACTAATATGTGTTTATTTATATTAAATACAATTTATCTAAAAGATTCAAACAGTATGAAAATTCTTTTTGACAGTCAAGAGAAATACCATTTTCAGTCATTATATTCATTTAGTAGAAACCGTAACCTCTAGTAGTATATGCAATAGGTTCATATCCAAATATCACTACAGACACATTATTAGATAACGTAGCTTCATAACTTCTCTTTTTAAAAAGAAAAAATGATGGGAATTTCTTTTTTATTTATAATAACATACAACTACTAACATACAAATATAAATTCATATTTAAGATGTACATATTACATAATTCAAATTATGATTTTAGTGTGGCATCATATGAAAATCGCGCAGAGTTTTTCCAAACACTAACATTTACAAACTTAATTAGACATCTCCTTTTTATCCCTTTTTACTTACTTGTACGAAGTAAAAAGGAAGTATTGTAATTGCGAAAAGTTTCAGGCAGCATATTTCAACGAAAATATCCATTTTGACCGCTATCGAATGCAATTTAACGATGTTTTTGCCTGATATCTGTACGTAAGGACAGAATAAAACACTCTTTTCCTCCAAAAAATTATAAAACTGCTTTAAAATGAATTCTGAAGAGAATTTTTCGTGGCGTCTGTACGAACGTATCTCGCATAACTCAAAAACGAGTAGCCTCAGAACGTTGAAATTTTGTATATAGGAGTGCTATAACATATAGATGATCTCGTATTTTGGTTGCAATCGGCCGCACCAAACGTATATAAATATATTTATATATATATCTACTCTGTTACCCGGCTCAGTGATCTCAGTTTCTTTACTCTTATATGTTTGTAAATTGTACATTTTTTGCTTTAAAAATGATTGAATTATGTTGTTCTTATCTTCCGGTTAAGGTTTTTATGCCTTTAGTAAACCTGTATGCAATACTTTTAGAATTATCAACAATTTTAAAGTTGTTTAAGTGCCGCTAAGCCTAATAATGTTTTTCATGGTGGCCATTGCTTGTTTACATTTGAAACAGCAGAATAGTGGATTTGTTGCCAATCTAGAGAAACTTAGCTTCGCAACAACAAAGATGACGCCTACATTTATTATTGCGAATTAAATCATGCTTAATCCTTTCTGGAATATTTTCGAGGTGTTGAAGATTTACTTCGTAATTTTTAATACAGATATTCTGCGTTTTTATGTATTTTTGCCTTGTCGCGAAGTGAGAACTGAACTAATTGAATGAGAAATACTCAATCGTCTGTACAAAACTGTTTCTTTTTTGTATTATTTGCTTAATTTCTTTTATACATCGTTCTACCTTTATTATAGTATTTGAATAGAACATGTGGCAACGATTAAATAATTATTTAAATGATATAAATATTGTATATTCTGAGTTATAATATGAACGAAATATGATACTGTTAAGTGAACCTAGCGCCAGAGTGTCGCTATGGTAAACAAATAGAGTGAATTTTAAAGAGTGCATTTATTCTATTGTGGTTTATGCGCTGTCGACGAAGTAGATTTAATTCAATCCAATAAGATTAAATGAAATGCAAGAAAAAAATGCGTATAATTTAATGTTCCGTACAAGGAAGTCATGTGGAGTACACATCAGATTTTTTATTTTTCGTTTTGTGTAAGAATGTGAAGTCGTTCTGTCTAAGTTATGATTTATTATAGTAGTCTAAGTCAGTGTTTCTCAACTGAATTTACTCCAAGGATCGGTAAAATGTTTCAGTATGTTCTCGTGGACTGTTAAGTTTAATAATTCGACGCATTGGTACAATTTTTTCATATAAATTGTATTGTAAATTTTATTGTAATGTAGGTGCTGTTGTAATATCGGTTGTCGGCCGATGACGCTTTCTATTTTGGACAGATAGCTGGATATTTTGCGGACCGGAAAATATTTCTTGCAGACCGGTGCTTGTTCATGGACCGGCGGTTGAGAAACACTGGTCTCTTTATTATTTTTTATAGTGTGTAGCATCTCGGCAGCCACTAAACTTTCGTAGTTTAGAAAGAGTCGGAATTCTTGAACAAACACCCCCCTCGAGTTTTTTTGTGCTAATGGTAGAGAATTGGACTTGCATAAAAGAGGTCCAAGATCGAATCCCAGGGTCTTTATCATCTTCAAGGGCAAACGAACTTATACGAGCAAGCCTACTAAAACGTGATCGCTAGAGTACAGCATATTCCGGCGTATAACGTGCGCCTATAATTTCAAACTACATTTATTAATTTATAGGTATATTCTCCACATAACGCGCACCTTTTTCTTTACGAAGAAACATGAAAGATACATGGGCGATGCGTTTATCTTTTGAATTCACTGACATGAAAATTTTTCTCCCCGCGTTCAAACAGTGGTATACTGAATTGAAAAGAGACAAAGAGGAGAATACGTGTGAAGGGAAATGCTTTGGGGAGTAAATTCCGCAAAGAGGGTGGGTCGTTGGAGAAGTCAAAAACTAAGAATCAGCGTAATATTTGTAAATTTCCCAAGATTAGTCTCCATAGTTTAACTACAAAATCATATTTCGCAGCTGCCTAAATGCACGTTAACCTAAATTATAGGTTGTATTCTATTCAATGCAATGTGCACAAGAATGCTATTCTTAGGTTTTGAGAAAAGGGTGACAGAATTTTGGGTAAGAATGTCCTTCCGATACGAAAGAATTCGCGGAATTAGAGTTCAGATATTTTCTCTTCCTGTAGCCATTTCCAGCCTGTGATTCGGAAATGAACATCGAAAGTTTTAGTAAATCGAATTTGAATAATAAAATATTTCTTTTAGCAGACGTCTCGGAGAAAACAACACAAGGCGAAAACATCGTAAGACAAAACATCACGGGAAAAAAGAAAGCAAGGAGAAAACATTGCAGTTTTAAAAAATCACACTACAAACCATCGGCGTCGAAAATATCATGGTAAAAAATAAAGCACCTAAAAATCATCGCATGACGATAGCACTGCAGACGCGCATTTTTCAGTCAAAAGTTGTAAATGCATATTCAGTCAAAATTTGTAAATGCAGCTCAAAGCCTAATAATGATTCGTGAGCTCAAGAAGGAATGAGAAAATATTTACTTTTATACTTGATATTTTTGAACTAACTAATAAATTTTGTTAGAAAAATAAGAAGGAAACTTAAGCATTCTAAAACTGAAAATGAGTAGAAAATTGAATTTACTTGTAGCTACATATTATACTTACTACTTATACTACATAATTAATACAATTTTAAGCTTACGTAGTTAATACAGGCTATTAATTAAACTCTTTTCTACAGTTTTATTCGCATTATTTTTATGAAAAATGTAATCTAAAAAAGATTAGGAACAGAAAGAGGAGTAACGACTTGAAGTTACCTCTATTAAAATTGTTCAGTTAGTTATCAAACTACCAGAATAATTTCTTTCGCCCTTATTAATCTGATATTCTTTTAATGAAAATTTAATCCTGTTTTGCTTCAATTTATTCATCTTCTTAAGGGGGCTCATACACCTTAAACCCCTCATGATCTTCCAATATGTGACTGTTGCAAGAATTGGGATATTTTATTTATTTTAAAAGCACTTACTTCCAACCTTTTACAGCTGACTACATAATATAGCTGCTTTGGAAACTAGTAACCAGAAAGTTTGTGTTGCCACAAATCTTTTTGTAATTTAATCCTCTTTGTGACAAAATATTTTGCCATGTTTCCACCTTGCGCGCACGATATTTTAAAAATGGATAATGGTACACACTTGAAATTTGACGGAATTCTTTATATAGGCACTATTTTCTAACTGAACCAAAAATATGACAAATATTTTAATACTGAAAAATTTTATGGATGAAAACATTACAAATTTTTTTAATAAAATACATTTTATAACCTCAACTCCGAATAAAATAAAAATTTAACAAGAAATTTTTAGAATTTTAGATTCACAGTAGTTTCCGAATGTTATAAAAGCTATACATTAAATATGGAATTAAATTATGCAACAGAATATTTTAAACTGTGCGCGCAAGGTGGAAACATGACGAAAAATGTTGTCACAAAGCGGATTAAATTATAAAAATATTTGTGGCAACACAAACTTTCTGATGACTATTTCAGAAAGCAGCTATATTATGTAGTCAGCTGTAAAAAGTTGGAAGTAATTGCTTTTAAAATAAATAAGTTATCCCAATTCTTGAAACAGTCACCTATTCGAAGATCTTATGGTTTTTAAGGCCCACCAGCGGCCGAGCGGTAAAAGTCGCTGAACACTGGTAGTTCGGTCTGAGGTTCGAATCCCGTGAACGGGCTGGCTGCATGGGTGTTTCCGCGGTTTTCCCCATGTGTAACGTGTATACGAGCCAGTTTTCCTTAAAAAGTCCTCCACGAAGGCATCCCTCCCCTTAGGTAGATAGCCCTAGTGTGCTTTGCCGTAATTAAATACACCAAACTTATGGTTTTTAAGGTGTACGAGTCCCCTTAAAGGGACATTAACATTTTCATGTACATCGTGCTGTTAATCTTTTCGATGCTGATTTGTTAGTTTTGATAAAACATATCAGGTACATAATATTTCAGTAGGAGATATGAATTTACAAACCTAACATTAACATTTACAAACCTGTGCATAAGAGCATAGGTTTGTAAATGTTAATAACATAGCAATCATAAACATGCATGAGATTGAATTAGGGCAAAGCACACTAGCTAGCGCTATCTGCTTTAGGGAAGGGATGCCTTTGTGGAGAACTTTCTCAGGAACTGGCTTGTATTCTCTCAAGGTTAGGGAAATAAAATGCCATGCAGCCAACTCATTTGGCGAACACTATTAGTGTTCAGTGATTTTACCGCAGGTCCACTGTTTATGCTGAGTTCAGCATGGGAACATTAACGGAAGCTAGCTCGCTTTGACATAAATCACTGGGAAGATTCGAATTTAAAAAATATTCCACATTTCTGCTGATCCTCACAAATCATTGTGGGAATACACAATTACAATTTTTAAAGCCTGAGAAAAGCATGTCTGCGATGCTATCGTCAAGCGATGATTCGTAAGTTCTTTATTTCTTACCATGACAGTTTCGACTACGATGTTTTGGAACATGATGTTTCAGAACTGCGATGTTTTCTTCTTACTTTCTTTTCTCCCATAACGTTTTTTGACGACGTTTTTGCTTTGCATTATTTTCTCCGCGATGTCTTCGGCGGACACCGAAGATTCAAATTCAAGATGACGTAGTCGTGACTAGAGAAAGTAGGCAATTTAATCTTACTCTATATTTTAATGGCGCGTTCTAACGTCAGCTAGCGAAACTGCTAAAGCCAGGATATTTACTGGAAGAGCTGGACGATAAAACGTATTGCAGGCGACGCGGGCTGAAGTTCTGAAAAATTCAAAATCCTTGACTTAAATACTCAACCACTAATTTGCGTTCTAGTTATTACTACGGAAGAGAAGATAGTTATAGTAAGTGTATAAATCCTAATGATCTTTTAATTAACATAAAATACTCAACAAGCAGCACATGTTTTTTTCTGTGCCATTATACCAACCAACCATTCACCTTTCCAGCCATTCATACTTTTCTAATGATATTTTAAAACAACTTTCTTACAGAATGTACCCCAGGAAGCTTCGGATACAACTGTGCGTCAATCTGTCATTGTCACGAAAATTCAACGACTCCTTGCGACAAGATAATGGGATTCTGCGAAGGTGTCTGTGAAGCAGGCTACACGGGTCTCGATTGTCAGACACGTAAGCAAAATTTGAAAATGTCACAGCAAAATTTGAAATGTTTTGAAAAATTAAAGAGAATTCTGGTCATCCATTTATAGAAAATGAGTCTACCGCACGAATTTCTGAAGTGGATTTCAATGTTTAAAAATAATAATTGGAAAAAACCTGCATTCCGAAGCTTGCTGTTAAGTAAATAAAAGTAATACTTAATTTAAAATTAGTAAAGAAACAACCTTGTATTTGACGTCGATTTAGACAAAAAACTCAATTGATTTCGAGAGCAAACAGCAAGTCCCTCTTCTTCAGTAAACAAGAAATTTGGAAGACTGGAAAGCAGCGGGGGCAACGATCCTATTGATTGCCTACTACAGTAAAGCGAGCAGGGAGGTAGCGCCATCTGTCCTCAAAATTACTAACGAATATTAAAAATTAAGTTAATAGAATTTTAAAAGCATTAGGAAGGGCTGGATTGGTCTTAAAGTCACTAACTAAATCTTTGTGAATGTGAAAAGCTTCAAGAAAACCTAATTCGGCAATGGAAGAAACATTTTGGATAATTTTTGAAGACCCAAAATCAACTAATGGGAATTATAATTACATTCCCAACTATGATTAGCTGTTGAAGACTTATTAATTCCGTCTTTTCGGGCATAAGATTCACGTTCCTTCATACGAAACTTCAAATTCACATTCACAAAGATTTAGCTTGTTTAGTTAATGATTTTAAGTCCAATCCAGTCTTTCCTAACGCTTTTAAAATTCTATTAAATTAATTTTAATTTTTAGTTACTAATTTTGCCCACAGATGGCACTACCTTCCTGTTCACTTTACTGCAGTAGGGCATAAATACGACCGTTGCACCCACTGCTTTCTAATGCCATGTATGCTCAATAAAAAGAATGATTACTACCAGTTTGTAGTTTGCTTATCACTTATGTCAAGTTTCCTCCTTCGCGCAAATCTTTTAACTGCATAAATTTCTTTGATACAGGAGGAATTGCTGTTTCTAGGGAATATTTAAAGACTTCATAAAGACCTACACTTTGACTACATTGAAATGTCAAATCTCGGCCTTCTGAAGATAATATTTTTTTAAACTGTGGAATAAAGAGTAAATTATTCAAAAGCAACTTCTTAGCCACCAATTTTTCCTCTATTGTGAAATGAATTCTGTCATCGAACCAGAACATACTAGTACTGTGTACAAGTTGTTCTAAAAGTTTGTAAATTATGTTGTAGAAGAAATCTTTATCACCAGAGCGAAAACTGTAAACAAAACTTCTCTTATTTTGATGCATTCATAATTTATATAACATCTGAGTTAACGCTAAAATTCATTAAACATGTGATCTCTTTCTAGGGTGTCCGCCAAACAATTTTGGCGTGAATTGCCTTGGAATATGCAACTGTTATAACGGTGGGCATTGTAACCGTTTCGACGGGTCATGCTCTTGTATTGGAAGATGGAGAGGTCGCTATTGCAACGAGAGTAAGTTTGACACCTTTGCATTTCAGTTTCGTTGTTAATTCCTTTTTGACGCCATCTTGGATTAACTCTAAGCACTCTGCTCTCTACCAATTTAACGCAACAGTTTATATGCTCTTTGAAATTATTTTCAGCGGTTTTCTTTATATTTTGTGATTATGCAATATTCATCATTTAAGTGCTGTAGTGTCATTAGGTTATTACTTCCTTCTACGAAGAAAAAGGAAGTATTGTAATCGCGAAAAGTTTCAGGCAGCATATTTCAACGAAAATATCCATTTTGACCGCTATCGAATGCAATTTAACGATGTTTTTGCCTGATATCTGTACGTAAGGACAGAATAAAACACTCTTTTCCTCCAAAAAATTATAAAACTGCTTTAAAATGAATTCTGAAGAGAATTTTTCGTGGCGTCTGTACGAACGTATCTCGCATAACTCAAAAACGAGTAGCCTCAGAACGTTGCAATTTTGTATGTAGGACTACTATAACATGTAGATGTGCACCTCGTATTTTGGTTTCAATGGCCGCGACAAACGTATATAAATATATTTATATATATATCCACTCTATTACCCGGCTCAATGATCTCAGTTTCTTTACTTTTATATGTTTGTAACTTGTACATTTTTTGCTTTAAAAATGATTGATTTATGTTGTTCTTATCTTCCGGTTAAGGTTTTTATGCCTTTAGTAAATCTGTATGCAATATTTTTATAATTATCAACAATTTTAAAGTTGTTTAAGTGCCGCTAAGCCTTTTTTATGGCGGCCATTGATTGTTTACATTTGAAACAGCAGACTAGTCACATAAAAACATCATTAAATTGCATTCGAATAGCGGTCAAAATAGATATTTTGGTTAATCTTTGGATTATGGTAACTTGGCGATTTTTTGGCGACCAACCCTACTACAGCAAACTGCTAGTTTTTTTTTTTTTTTTTTTTTGGACGCCATTTTGTTTTCACGAAGTAAAGGCATTTTTTTTTTTTTTAAACTCAACATTTTTTCACATCAATCTGCTAGCCGAATTACGCTTATGCTAGAACTTTTATGGAACAAAAGTGCTTGATCAAGACGAAGATTAGGCGCGAAATTGGGAGAAAGTGTAGAATCGCCCACTGCTTGCCGCGTTTTTAAGAATTGCACATACACGGTATCCATGTACACGTCGACCTATTTTCACTTAAAAAAACATCCCAGAATTGCACAAAAATGGCATTAAGCACACTCTTGACTTTATCCATGTACACTGCTAAAGTCCTAGCTAGTAACCTTTATCGCCTTACCAAAATGTCGCCGAACTACCTGTTACCATATTCCAAAGATTATCCAATTTCTTATCCATCATATTCAATAATGGATAGACTAAAACTTTTGTCAAGTCTTTATAACTTAAAGGAAAAATTAGGAAAAAATGATGAAAATTAGCCCGCAAGGAGCATTTTAAATCTTTAATTAAAATAATTATTTGTTTTAAAAATTTTGATTTAAAATAAATTGAAATTTTGATCATATATTTTATAAATTTTTTTATTTAAAATAAATTGAAATTTTGATCATATATTTTATAAACTGATGTTATTATACGTAGATGTATAAAATTTCTTGTTGAAAACACAAAAAATTAAAAAAAATAAATTTTAAAATCCACCGTTCCCTTAAAATGAAACAATTCGATATTGCCTTAGGAAATATGGATAACACCGAGATATTTTACGTTATTATAAAAATTTAACGTTTTCATTTTCTACTTCAAGATGAATGCTTATTCCCATTTAGAAAGACATTCTCTACTTAAATTCGTAAATGACATTTTAAAAATCTGAAAACAATGCCATGAAATAGTGCTGTGTCATTATTAACTTTGAATTTTCTGCCCATTTTTAAAATTTTATTTCGCAGCTTTAATTTTTAATTTCGTCAGCCTCAGTAAATTTCGTCCAAATGACGATTTAAACTAGCTGATGCGAGAATGATGTTAATAAACTGTATTTGGAAAAGCTATAGTTTCAAAAGTATTTCAAGTACGCACACGAAATATATATGAAAAGAACTACAAACTCGCCAAGTTCATACATCCCTCTACAAGTGTTCAGTATACGCCCGTGACGGTTACAATCGAAAACGTCGCCGAGGAAAGCGAAAACGTTGTGGTACAAAACATTGTGGGAGAAAAGAAAGCAAAGAAAAAACATCGCAATTCTAACACATCGGGGTACAAAATAGCATCGTCGAAAATAAAGCGGTTCAAAAATTTCGCAATTTAAAAAAATGGTAAAAAATAAAGCACCTGCAAATCACCGCATGACGATAACATCGCACACATACGTTTTTCAGGTTTTAAAAGTTATAAATGCATATTCGCATAAAGATTTGGAAGTTTAAGAAATGTTAACGACACTTTAAGAATAAAAGAAAACAAAACAAGATAGAATTTTCATCAAAACACTATCAGATTAAAAAATGTGAAAGAAAGTAATTTGAAAATTAACTAAGCGATTTTTATAGAGGTAACCTCGTGCAGTGTTTTTATCTTCTTTTTCCTAAACATTTTTAGGCTGTGTTTTTCATCAAAAATTATGAGTAAAACATTATAATAAAAAATGAATTTATTAATAATCTTTGTTACTTCACTATGTAAATTTAAAATTCTATTAAGTGCTATAAGTTGCATTAATTTTCTACTCATTTTCAATTTTTTAAATGCTTAAGTTTCCTTCTTGCTTTTTCACACAACCATTGATTAGTTCATTGAAAATTATGAAACGCAAAAATGAAAATTCTTTTCTTTTCTTCTTGTGCTCCCAAGTCATTAAGCGAAAATGCATTTACGGCTTTTTAAACATGAAACATGAATGTGTGCGATGTTATCGTCATGCGATGATTTGTAGGTGCTTTTTTTTTACCACGATAATTTCCACGACGATGTTTTTAAACTGCAAAGTTTTTGAACTGCTGTATTTTCGATGACGATATTTTGTGCCGCGATGTTTTCTCTTCGCTTTCTTTTCTCCTACGATGTTTTTTGTACCATGACGCTTTCGCCTCACGTTGTTTTCTCAGCGATGTTTCCGTCTGCGATATTTTTGGTTTACACTGTCCAGACGATAATCGAGCTCATTCCATACACTTTGTAGCATTATTGTCCAGATGTTCGTCCACTCAAATGACCAGACGTTCGGAATACCACAAGAAACTGTGTGGAAGTTTTTGTGTCAATGGTTGCATTTCAAAACCGTACCATGTGCAGCTCCTATAAAAATTCAATCCGTAGGACTTCGCCTGTAGACTAGATTCTGACGTCAAATTTGGAGGACGAAGGTTTCACCACCAATATGATATTCAGCGATGAAGCAACCTTCCGGTTATCCGAAAAACTTGGTGAATTTGTGGTTCTTTTCATATATTTTTAATGTATGTACGCGTAATACTTTTGAAAATATAGCCATTTCAAAATGACTGAATCATTTATGTTAGCCCTGTATTGTTATAATATGGCTTTAAGGGGTTTCATACACCTTAAACCCCTTATGAGCTTCGAATATGCGACTGTTGCAAGAATGGAGATATTTTATTTATTTTAAAAGTAATTCCCTCCAAATTTTTACAGCTGACTACATAATATAGCTGCTTTGGAAACTAGTAACCAGAAAGTTTGTGTTGCCACAAATATTTTTGTAATTTAATCCACTTTGTGAGAAAATATTTCGTCATTTTTCCACCTTGCGCGCACGATATTTTAAAAATGGCTACCGGTACATACTTGAAATTTGATGGAATTCTTTATATCGGCACTATTTTCTAACTGAAATAAAAGTCTGATGAATATTTTAATACTAAAAAATTTTATCCACGAAAACATTACAGATTTTTTTTAATAAAATACATTTTATAAACTCAATTCCAAATAAAAAAAAATTAACATAAAATTCTCAGGTTTTTTGGTTTACAGTAGTTTCCAAATGTTATAAAAGCTATATGTAAACTATGGAATTAAATATTGCAACAGATAATTTTAAACTGCGCGCGCAAGGTGGAAACATGACGAAACATTTTGCCACAAAACGAATTAAATTACAAAAATATTTGTGGCAACACAAACTTCCTGATTACGATTTCAGAAAGCAGCTATATTATGTAGTCAGTCATAAAAAGTTGGAAGTAATTACTTTTAAAATAAATAAGTTATTCCAATTCTTGCAACAATCACATATTCGAAGATCATAAGGGGTTTAAGGTGTATGAGCTCCCTTAAGTGATATCGTTTCCTCATGCCCTGCTCAACTGAAATCGGATTCAATGAAGCTATGAATCGTATTAGTAAGCAAAATTTTTATGGTTTATTAATTCCAACTGAAATTAAGTGTATATAACAGGCTGAACTTCTGACATTTATGTTGAAGCTTTACTAACGAAATGTTACTTGATTTACTTCTTTCCTTTCTACCTCCTTTCGTCATGACTTTCACTCATTCCACAATTTATATAGATTTAAGTGGTAAGTAACTTTACTATAAACATGAGAGATTTATGAATTGGAATGGGAGAGAGTGGTGTGCGGTCCGTGTATACCCATACCCATCTGTGTATATCCATACGGAATTCAGTGCCAACCCAGCAGGGAGATGCCAAAGAGGACCATCCCACGGTAACACAACTCCGTGGACACCGCAAATTTAATGTTCTATTACTAGAAAAAAATCTGATGTGTACACCACATGACATCCTTGTACGGAATATTAAATTATCCGCATTTTTTCTTGCATTTCATTTAAACTTATTGGATTGATCTAAATCTACTTCGCCGACAGCGCATAAATCACAATAGAATAAATGCATTCTTTAAAATTTATTCTGTTTACCACAGCGACAGTCTGGCGCTAGTATTATATTTCGTTCATATTATAACTCAGAATGCACAAAATTTATATCATTTAATGAATTATCTAATCGTTGCCACATGTTCTATTCAAATACTATAACAAAGCTAGAATGATGTATAAAAGAAATTGGTTTGTGCGGCCGATTGCAACCAAAATACGAGGTGCACATCTACATGTTATAGCAGTCCCTATATACGTACAAAATTTCAACGTTCTGAAGCTGCTCGTTTTTGAGTTATGCGAGATACATACTTACGTACATACGTTCGTACAGACGCCACGCAAAATTCTCTTCGGAATTCATTTTAAAGCAGTTTTATAATTTTTTTTTTTTTTTTTTTTTGGAGGAAAAGAGTCTTTTATTCCGTCCTTACGTACAGATATCACGCAAAAACATCGTTAAATTGCATTCGATCACGGGCAAAATGGATATTTTCTTTAAAATATTCCGCTTGAGACTTTTAGCGATTAGAATACTTCCTTTTTACTTCGTAAAAAGTAAAAAGGAGTGTTCACAACATAGGCGCGGTTACGGGGCCCTTGAAGAGTTGCCAACATTCTATTGTCATACCGCATTAATCAAGTAATAGTTGATTACAACTGAATATGAAAATATACACTATTGTTGCATTACATATGATTAAAGAGGTACAAGTGCGTAGAATTACATAGAGTTACAAGTTAATAATAGGCATGCATATGATACTCGTACAATTATGCATATAGAAATTCAAACAATACATAGAGAAATGCTAGTGGTTACCAACAACAGGGTACAGACAGAACAGTGTAGGAGCTTTAAGAGTATAATACAGTCAAAAGTCGTTAATCCGGACTCGTCGGGACTTCGGCGATTCCGGATTATCGATTTTTCCGGATTATAGATCATCAGTTTAAATCTCGTAAGATGGCATGCAGAAATTCTAAAATTAAAAATATGAAATCGTAATTTATGAAATAAAGAACAAGTGGACCCACTATGGTCTTTACTGCAAATGTGCACTCCTGTTGCTGGGCTCTGCCCTCTACATTACTACGCATTCATCTATTACAACCTTGATCTTTAGCTGGTCTTGTCTTATCGCGGTCCAGGTAAAGCTCTCTATCCAAGTTGAATTAAAATTATTGAATTTATTCAGTTTAGAAAGGAAGGTGCTGAAGCCAGATCCAGGTTGGCCCACAATTTTACGCTTGCATATTTTAAATTAATCACTCACAGAATGTGAGGTAGAACAATTATAAAGAATTTTAATTCTGTGTCACAGAACATAACTAATACCTAGAGTCTCACATTCTTGGACTATGGATGGCTAAAGCGAATTATCGCTGTGTCTTGTGAGAAAACACAGAACGTAAGAAAGGTGTAAAAGACCCTTTTTATTAAGAAATCAAATGGTCAAGAGAAGGCTTTTCTTGTGGTTACAAAACCAGCTACCATTTATAACGTAACTTAAAAAATAGGATTTCGTCTAAGTTAGTCAAAAGCTACATAGAGAGAATTAAAGCTCAAGTTGGCTGAAACCAATACTGGCGTGACAAGCATTATTGGCAAGAATAAAAAATCTGATGTGTACACCACATGACTTCCTTGTACGGAATATTAAATTATACGCATTTTTTTCTTGAATTTCATTTAAATTGATTGGATTGAATTAAATCTACTTCGACGACAGCGCATAAACCACAATAGAATAAATGCGCTCTTTAAAATTCACTATATTTGTTTATTATAACGACACTCAATGCACAAAATTTATATCATTTGAAGAATTATCGTTGCCACATGCTCTATTCAAATACTATAATAAAGCCAAAACGATGTATGAAACAAATTAAGCAAACAAAACAGAAAAGAAATAGTTTTTCACAGACGATTGAGTATATCTCATTCAATTAATTCCGTTCTCACTTCGGAACAAGGCAAAAATACATAAAAGTTCAAAATATCTGCCTTAAAAATTACGAAGTAAATCTTAAACACTTATTTCCTCGAAAAATTCCCAGAAAGGATTAAGCGTGATTTAATTCGCAATAATAAATGAAGGCGTTATCTTTGTTGTTGCGAAGCTTAGTCTCTGTAGAGTGGCAACAAATCTACAATTCTGCTGTTTCAAATGTAAACAAATATGTCCGCCATGTTATTTAAAACTTAACCGCACTTAAAGAGCTTTTAAATTGTTGATAATTGTACAAATATTGATTCCAGAATTACGAAAGGCATAAAAACCTTCACCGGAAGGTAAGAACAACATAATTGAATCATTTTTAAAGCAAAAAATGTACAATTTACAAACATATAAGAGTAAAGAAACTGAGATCACTGAGCCGGGTAACAGAGTGGATATATATATATAAATATATTTATATATGTTTGGTGCGGCCGATTGCAACCAAAATACGAGGTGCACATCTACATGTTATAGCACTCCTATATATCCTTACGTCCACACTTGGTCTGGGTCCCAGCTCATGTGGGCATCACAGGCAATGAAAAGGCAGATGAGCTTGCCAAATCGGCATCAAATGATAAAAGCCGGAGAGAATATCCTGTGAAACTCCCAACCTCTTATCTCAAGAGAAGTACTCTTGAAAATTTATTATGCCAGTGGCAGGAAAGGTGGGACTCAGCACCCACGGGTAGAAGGACCTACACTTTTCTTCCAAAAGTGGGAACTGTAGCAAAAGTCACGAACGGTGCACACACCCACTTTTTTTCTGGACATGGACCATTCCCTACCTATTTAAAGAGGTTCCACTTAAGCGGAACAGAATTCTGTGAATGGGGAGAGGTAGGTGATCCAGATCACTATCTCTTCCATTGTGCATCCACCAAACCTTATCACCTGAGGAGACCAAGTGATTTATTTTGGCCACAATGGGCAGAAACAATCTGCAAGAATAGTATTGCTAAACGCAAATTGAATGAGGTATTAAAGTACTGTGCACAGAGTCATGCAGGCATAAACAGAGCGAACACTTCAGAATAATTGACAATTACTGCACACATCTGTACCTTGTACGCTCACAATTAAAGGATCATCTTAGGGTAAAGACTTCCTTGTGAATGACATAACATTAGCTTTATTACCATTGCAGAACCTTGAACTGTTCAATGTTTGTGTGATTTAACCACACTAGTGCATAGATTCTTAATTTTTCATTGTACACATCTTTGTGACTTTTAGATTACCCTACAATTAATAAGTCTCATAACTGAAAGAATCATTAAAACGTATTGTAAAAATTACTAGTTATATAACTGTATCATTGTTAAATTGTTTCTATTCCATCATTGGCAGAATTATATTTATTTATTTACTCAGCATAGATGGAGGCATAACCTATTGTTACCCCCCCCCCAAAAGGGAAAAATAAAAGATTTTTTTTTTTTTTTTTTTTAAGTTAGAGTACAGAATATAAATTGGATTATGCTTTATGCTTGAAATATCAATGGTTAAATCATGTTGTTGGTAGTTCCACTGTATTTGCTAACTAGGAATGGTTTTGAAAAGTGTATTGTAACCTAACCTTAGCATTTTTCATTTATAGTATTATCTTTGGGTACCTGCATCAATAATGAATAACAGTGTATGGTTTGATTAACATTGTATATTATTTCTTAATTTTGTAATTATATGGCTAACTAGTACAGTGTGAATTGTAATCAAGATATAGAGCTACTGTATTTACAGTAATTGTTCAGTATATCTGTATAAGTAGTAGTATGAGGTTATGCGACTTTAATGCTTATATATTTTGTAAATTTTGTACATATATATAATAGAATCACAATGTATTGTACCCAGTGTAAAATGCAATTCTAGCCGAGTTTGTACTTTTGTAGCTTATAGTACTAGAGTGTAAAGTTTTGTAGGCATTGTATGTACTCGAAATTTTGCGATAGAAAAATTATCTAATATTATCGTATTATATTTATAACCAGGTTTACTATGTCTTGCATTTATATAGGATATTCTATGTCTTGCATTAATATATTCTTCTATGTCTTGCATTTATATATGATATTGTTACAATGTATAGTACTCAGTGTAAAATGTAGTGTGGTCTAGTGTAAAACATTGAAGTAGTATTGTAGTGAAAAGGAAGTATAGCAACATTGCCCATGTTAAAGTAGTGTAGTATAGTTAGCAGCGTAGTAGTTAAAATAGAACTTGAGTTAACAACCAGGCAGTTATAGATACTAAAAACCTATGTAAAATAATGAGTGATTATGAAACCTAAGATTTTGAAATAATAAATGCTGTCGGATCAGCGAGTCATGATTAGACAGCATCTGCCAAGTGGAAACAAATACCGTAAGGCTTACTATAGTTAAGGGCGGCAGTCCACTTGAGCAGCGTTCAGCACTCCTATATACAAAATTTCAACGTTCTCAGGCTACTCGTTTTTGAGTTATGCGAGATACGTACGTACGCACGTACGTACATACGTTCGTACAGACGCCACGAAAAATTCTTTTCATAATTAATTTTAAAGCAGTTTTATAACTTTTTTGGAGGATAAGAGTCTTTTATTCTGTCCTTACGTACAGATATCACGCAAAAACATCGTTAAATTGCATTCGATAGCGGTCAAAATGGATATTTTCGTTGAAATATGCTGCCTGAAACTTTTCGCGATTACAATACTTCCTTTTTACTTCGTACAAGGAAGTAAAAAAGGAAAGCCAAAGACAGACTGCTATCGCAGAATTTCAACTAGTAACGTGGCCTTCATCAGGCGGAACACGCTCTGTCTAAATAATCAGAAACCTCCCTCTAAAGGCTATTTCTTTCTGCCTCATTTGAATACGCGCGAGCTAAAATTAGCATTCTGGCAGAAAAGGAGAATGGCAGTAAAGGTACTTAACATACATTTATGTTTACTGTATTGATTAGGTAAATTACCTGGGGCCCACAGCAGGTGTTACAAACTTTGCATTAAGGATATATGCACAGAAAGAATTGTTTAGTTTCTATTGCCTTATTATATGCTGCATTCAGTGTGTAATTTTGAAGCTGCGGTAAATAAATTCTATTTTAATTGTTCCTTTCATTGCCTGAATGTTCAACCTAATTATTAGGCAATAATTTCATATTTGATTGCATTGCAAGTAACAAGCCGTTGACATAAGTAGTATTTAGCAAGTGTTATTACACTGTGATATAATAAATGATAAGAAATTAAAATTTTCCAATGTATTTTTAATACGTATTTTAAACAACTAATATATGTCTAGTACATGCGGATATATTTATTCTTTTTTCAGGTGAACCTCACATAATATACGCTTCCGAAAACATAAGAGCAGTTTTCGGGGAACAAATGTTTCTTTCTTGTACAGCGACTGGAATTCCTGAACCTCTAATGGATATATTCAGCAGGTTTTTATTCCCCCCTTGATTTTTCTCTTTTGGATTTTTCTTTTTTAAATACCGTTAGCTATTTTAATATTTTAATTAAAAGCATAATGAATGAAGCTAGTAAGATGGTAGTTTACAAAATGTTGAATAATTGGTGCAAATAAAAATATTAATAAGTCTTCTTTTCCTAAAGTTATTGGAAAATTTATAAAACAATAAATATAATATTTAAAATTTAAGACACTAGAAAAGTTGTAAGGTTTAATCTTTGGATTATGGTAACTTGGCGACTTTCTGGCGAAAATTTAGCGACCAACCCTGCTACAGCAAACTGCTAGTTTTTGTTTCGACGCCATTTTGTTTTCACGAAGTAAAGGCATTTTTTTTTTTTTTTTTAACTCAACATTTTTTTCCCATCAATCTGCTAGCCGAATTACGCTTATGCTAGTTTACAAAATATTGAATAATTGGTACAAATAAAAATATTAATAAGTCTTCTTTTCCTAAAGTTATTGGAAAATTTATAAAACAATAAATATAATATTTAAAATTTAAGACACTAGAAAAGTTGTAAGGGTTAATCTTTGGATTATGGTAACTTGGCGACTTTCTGGCGAAAATTTAGCGACCAACCCTGCTACAGCAAACTGCTAGTTTTTGTTTCGACGCCATTTTGTTTTCACGAAGTAAAGGCATTTTTTTTTTTTTTTTTAACTCAACATTTTTTTCCCATCAATCTGCTAGCCGAATTACGCTTATGCTAGAACTTTAATGGAACAAAAGTGCTTAATCATGACGAATATTAGGCGCGAAATTGGGAGAAAGTGCACAATCGCAAACTGCTTGCCGCGTTTTTAAGAATTCCACATACACGGTATCCATGTACAAGTCGACCCATTTTCACTTAAAATAAAAAATCTGATGTGTACACCACATGACTTCCTTGTACGGAATATTAAATTCTACGCATTTTTTCTTGCATTTCATTTAAACTTATTGGTTTGAATTAAATCTTCTTCGCCGACAGCGCATAAACCACAATAGAATAAATGCATTCTTTAAAATTCACTCTAGTATTTGTTTAACCTAGCTACACTCTGGCGCTAGATTCACTTAACAGTATTAATAATTATATAACGGAAACTAAGTTAACTGGGTACTATTCGGTTTTGAGGGCCGTAAAAAATCGCCAAACTATTGTTGATGCCAGGGCTGCCAAAAATAATTGCGGCAACCCTAACGCAAGAAAGGAAGTATAATAGTAAATAACTATTTAAGATTGATGTTTTAATTTAGATGAAAGGTTAATTTCATATAATACTTATATAAAAATTGCTAAACATAAATGAATGGATGCCTGCATCGCTATTGCGCTACCGACTTATCGCTAAAGCATAATTTCATCTCGTTGGTTGTTCAAACGTAATTTTCTATAATGAATGATGCTTTTTCTTTGAAAAAATTCTCGGTAACGTGCAGAATCGCCCACTTATTTGTTTGCCGCTTTTTATAAGGGTAAGAACATTTGCATTTTTGTCAATTTTCTTTTACATTTTAAGAAAAAATAGGTCGATGGGTATATAGATAAAGTCAAGGGTGTGCGCAGTGCCATTTTTGTGCAATTCTGGGATTTTTTTTTGAAGTGAAAATGGATCGATGTGTACATGGATACCGAGTATGTGCAATTCTTAAAAACGCGTCAAACAGTGGATGATTCTGCTCTTTACCCAAAATTCTATTGCAGACTTTTGGTCATGGGCAATTCCCAAATTGTGAAATTCATAGAATATCAAAAAAAAAAAAAAAAAAAAAAAGATTTAAAAATTAAACTAGTATTTCAATGGCGTGCTGTTAAATGGGCGCGTTTGCTAGATTTGGCACATTTGCGCATACATTTTCGCTGCACTTTTTTTACGGTCCTCAAAACGGAATAGTACCGTTAACTGTTATATAATCCAATAATTATATAACAGTTAACTTATATATTTCATTCATATTATAACTCATAATGCACAAAATTTATATCATTTAAAGAATAGAATTATCTAATCGTTGCCACATGTTCTATTCAAATACTATAATAAAGCTAGAACGATGTATAAAAGAAATTAAGCAAACAAAGCAAAAAAGAAACAGTTTTTCACAGACGATTGAATATTTCTCAATTAATTCAGTTCTCACTTCGCGAGAAGGCAAAAATACATAAAAACTAAAAATATCTATACTAAAAGTTAGGAAGTAAATCTGAAATACTTATTTCCTCGAAAAAATTCCAGACAGTATTAAACATGATTTAATTGGCAATAATAAATGAATGCGTTATCTTTGTTGTTGCGAAGCTAAGTTTCTCTAGATTGGCAACAAATCCACTATTTTCCTGTTTCAAATGTAAACATCAATGGCCACCATAAAAAAAAAAGGCTTAGCGGCACTTAGACAACTTTAAAATTGTTGATAATTCTAAAAATATTGCATACACATTTACTAAAGGCATAAGAACCTTAACCGGAAGATAACAACAACATAATACAATCATTTTTAAAGCAACAAATGTACAATTTTCAAACATATAAGAGTAAAGAAACTGAGATCACCGAGCCGGGTAACAGAGTGGATATATATATAAATATATTTATATACCTTTGGTGCGGCCTATTGCAACCAAAATACGAGGTGCACGTCTACATGTTATAGCAGTCCTATATACAAAATTTCAACGTTCTGAGGCTACTCGTTTTTGAGTTATGCGAGATACGTACGTACGTACATACGTTCGTACAGACGCCACGAAAGATTCTGTTCAGAATTAATTTTAAAGCAGTTTCATACATACATATATATATATATATATATATATATATATATATATATATTGAAGGAAAAGAGTTTTTTATTATCACACAAAAACATCGTTAAATTGCTTTCGATAGCGGTCAAAATGGATATTTTCGGTGAAATATGCTGCCTGAAACTTTTCGCGATTACAATACTTTCTTTTTACTTCGTACAAGGAAGTAAAAACATCCCAGAACTGCACAAAAATGGCATTGCGTACACTCTTGACTTTATCCATGTGCACTGCTAAAGTCCTAGCTAGTAACCTTTATCGCCTTACCAAAATATCGCCAAACTACCTGTTACCATATTCCAAAGATTAGCCGTTGTAAGGTTTATCCTAAGTTTTTAACAGTTCATTTTAGTTAAAGCTACTTTCCATTCCTTCCTAATTTCAGCTTACAATTTCCTGCCAGAATGTGTTTTTAGAATCGCGTTTAATGCAAATGAGTGTTATTTAAGTCGAGGTTCCACTGACTTAGAGAGAAAGCCTCAGACTTGCTAACTAAGCGCGCGTTCAACTTTTGGCTAAGTCTTTATAAGCTAGTTACTACGCTCGGCCGTATTACTGTTACTACGCTCCAAGCTGTTACTACGCTCGGCCCTTAATAGCTTCGCTAGCTTATTCGATATTTAGGCGACAACTACTCAGAATTTTGATAGCTTTAGATATATCTTTTTAGTTAAGTCTTATTACTGTGAGTTGAAGACCAAGTGGAGGCTTTGCTGTACGCCTGAGAAAGGGGCCGTCTGCTTATTTCTTATTTTGAGAAATAAAGGGTAATTAACCCTTCTCGAGTTTATTCTCTGTTCATGAACTAAAGCGATTATTCGGTTAACTGTTCACGAGGGGTTCCTACACACTTAGCTGTTAGATTAAAAGGGTGGAACCCACAATGTATAAATGTCTTGAAATACATAAAAAGTGTAATAGATTCAAAACCACATTTTTATGTACTTTTCTTTCGCATGGCCCAATACTTCAAACAATTATAAATCCTTCTAGGAATAAGCTTATATATATTGGGTCAGTCCATAAATTCGTGCTTATTTTTTTAGTAAATTTTTGAAAATTATAAAAAAAAAAAAAAAAAAAAAAAAAAAAAAAAAAAAAAAAACACAATTTAACATTTTAAGGGGTGTTGGAACCCCAAAATCTTCGAAAAATTGTGATTTCAGATTTTTGCATTTTCAAATTCTCTACACTTTTATCTTTCTAAAAATACCATTCTTTAATCTCTATGAGAATTAGAACTGTAAAAAAAAATCTAGTTTTAATATGTCATCGACTGCTTTGATCAATGAGGATCTTTACATAAAAACGCGTTTTTCTCCAAACGTTATTTTTTTATACTCAATGTACTTTTTCTCAGGAACTACTACTCACAGGTATCTAAACTTTTTATGGCTTATTTATTAGGTTCTCTAATATTTAATAAAATGAGCTTTTTGTAATAAACTTAGAAACAAATTTTTTTTTAATTTTTTGTGTGAGAAAAGTGCTAAAATTTACTATGCCTAACAAAATATTCTTTAATTTACTCTAAAATTTAAAATGTTTCAAAAGCTCATTTCAGTATAATCAGATAGGTATACTTTAATTACATAAAAAAATTCAAGCTTGTATCTACAACAGATTTTGAGAAAAGGTACATCGAAAATGGCTAATTTAACATTGTCGGTATAGGGATTTCTGATACCCCTTAATCAATTATATATTTCCTCCATTATCTACATTGTCTCGCCATCTTACAGGCAGCTTTTTTATGCCATTGCTGTAGAAAGGCTCTGGTTTTGATGCGAAAAAAAAAAAAAAAAAATTGAACGTTCGTTGTGTACTTCCTGTTTAGAATTTAATTTTTTTCTCAGTAAAAAATTTTGTAAGGCACGACATAAGTGAAAATCACCTGGAAGCAATATCTGGGGAGTAAGCAGGATGTGGCAAAAGCTCCCAATTAAATTCACTCACTTTTTGCAGCGTTGTTCGAGCCGTATACGGTCTAGCGTTATCACGATGAAACAACCCTTTCTTGATATTCACCAACCGTGGACGTTTTTTTGATCAATTCTGAGTTTAAACGGCAAAGTTGTTCACCATAAACTTCTGAATCAAGCGTTTGATTTGGTTCTAACAGTTCAAAAGGTCCTGAACGGGGTTCATCATCCATGCTGCTGTTTCCAACTTTAAATTTTTTTAAACCATTTCTACGCAGTCCTTACATTAATAGTGTGTTCACCTTGTACACTATTAATTTTTATCGCTGCAAACCTGGCAGATTCACCACACGAAAATAAAAAAAAATGTAGCACAGTACGTTTGTACTGATTATCTATATTCATCTTCTATGGGCACTGAAATGCGTTCAATATTTTCGAAAGTTGGTAACGAACTGAATAATATGTTAGTCATACGATGACAAGTTTCAACAGGTTCAAAACTGTATTGTGTTAGTAAATGCGTCATAGTGAATTCCACGCATAATCTTAATGCGCACGAACTTATGGACTGATTCGATAAGTTGTTTATGTTAATGGAATAATGTTTTGATTGGGGACACAGCACAATTTTAAAGCAGCGAAGAAATCATAGAGAACATTTTTTTCCGATTTTATAAGCATTTTTAATATTGCTTGGCTTTAATACTGCGTAATATTGCATAATTTATGTACAAGACAATAGTGAAGAAATTCAACATCAAATTGAATTTCTCAAGAGACAAAATTAAAATGTTTACCCATTTCGTATAGCATTAGCGCCTAAACATATTCATTTTCTATCTTATATCGTTTTATATGCAATATATTTCTGTTTTTCTTATTATTCTTTTGTCAGCTATTTTTTATTTAAGTTGTTTATTTTTCAAATTGTTGCTGTTTTGAATAAAATGTAATTTTTTCCTGTATATTATGTATTTAATCCAGAAGCGTATATAAATGCAGTTCCTTTAAAAATTTGTTAGGTTATTTGAAGTAGGAGTACATGAAAAATGACCAATGCCCTCGCCGGGTCTCTAACCTCGACCTCTCGAATACGCGTCGAGTGTGCTAACCATTGCACCACGGAGGCATGCTAGAAGAGCAAAGCATGCTAGGAGGAAGAAATACCTTATATACGCCCTCTTTTAAAGGTCGACCTGGGATTAGGGAACGCAATCGCCAAATCCTAGTGGTGAATAATCATCATTCACCGCCTTTTAGTTCGGGTGCCACTGTAGAGACATAAGATTGTTTTTATGCGGGTGACGCGAAAAATAAGCAGTCCCTCGCCGGGACTCGAATCTGAAATTTTCTAATACCGCCTAGTGTGCTAACCATTACACCCCGAAGACATGCTAGAAGGAGGAAGAAATACCTTATAAACTGAACACTTTTAATATTAAAGAAAGCAAGCTCGCTTATCCTTTAAAGTGCTGCAAACATACTTAAATAAACAATTCCAATAATGGCCAATCTTTAGAATATGGTAACAGGTAGTTTGGCGACATTTTGGTAAGGCGATAAAGGTTACTAGCTAGGACTTTAGCAATAATCTGAGAAGTGCACATTCGAATCACAGATTATTTTGTCTCAGAGAAATGAGACATCATGAGACATGTCATGCGACATTTTCCGGAAAATTCCGATCGTGATTTTTAGCTAATAAGCACTTAGAAACAATTTCGCCGCTAAAGTGCAGAATCGCCCACTTATTTGTTTGGCGCTTTTTACAAGAGTAAGAAGAATTAGATTTTTGTCAATTTTCTTTGACTTTTTAAGTGAAAATAGATCGATGTGTACATGGATGAAGTCAAGCGTGTGCGCAATGCCATTTTTGTGCAATTCTGGGATGTTTTTTTAAGTGAAAAATAGGTCGACGTGTACATGGATACCGTGTATGTGCAATTCTTAAAAACGCGGCAAGCAGTTTGAGATTCTGCACTTTCTCCGAAATTCGCACCTAATCTTCGTCATGATTAAGCATTTTTGTTCCATAAAAGTTGTAGTATAAGCGTAATTCGGCTAGCAGATTGTTGGAAAAAATGTTGAGTAAAAAAAAAAAAAAAACATGCCTTTACTTCGTGAAAACAAAATGACGTCCGAAACGGTCACAGCCGAAAACATCGCGAACGAAAACGTCGCGGAGAAGAAAACGCAAGGCGAAAACGTCGTGCTACAAAACATCGTGGGAGAAAACATCGCAGCCCTAAAACATCGTGATACAAAACATCGTGATACAAAACATTGTCGTCGAAAATAAAGCGATTCAAAAACTTCGCAGTTTAAAAACACCGTCGTCGAAAATATCGTGGTAAAAAATAAAGTATCTACAAATCATCGCGTGAAGATAACATCGCAGACATGCTTTTTTCAGATTTTAATAACTGCAATTAGATATTCCCATAATGATTTGTGAGCACAACATAGAAAGGAGGATAATTAGTTTTTCATATTTTATATTAACTAATAAATTTTTGCTGAGAAAATGAGAAGGAAACTTAAGCATAGAAAATTAATGCAACTTATAGCACTGAATTTTAAACCGACATAGTTAACTAAAAAAGACCATTAATAAATCATTTTTTATAAAGTTTTCACTGGTAATTTTTCATGATAAGTATAAGCTGTAAGTTGCATTTAATTGTCTATGCTTAAGTTTCCTTCTTACGTTTTCAGAAGAACTTTATTAGTCAATAAAGAACTGTGAAAGTAAAAATTATCCTTCTTTACATCTTGCACTCACAAATCATTATGGGAATATCCATTTACAATTATTAAAACTTGAAAAATGCGTGTCTGCGATGTTATCGTCAGGCGATGATTTGTAGATACTTTATTTTTTACCACGATATTTTCGACGACGATGTTTTTGTTTGTTTTAGGATGTTTTAGGACTGCGATGTTTTCTCCCACAATGTTTTGTAGCAAAACGTTTTCGCCTTGCGTTGTTTTCTCCGCGACGTTTTCGTCCGCGATGTTATCGGCGGACACCTCCAAAACAAAACTAGCAGGTTCCTGTAGCAGGGTTGGTCGCGAAATTTTCGCCAAAAAATCGTCAAGTTACCATAATGTAAAGATTCACCCCAAATAATTATAAAATCTCTCATTGCTTAGACCCCTAAACAGGAATTTTCAAACAATATACGTCTAGCGCGGCTAAAGCTCTTCGAAGTTTCCTGTTAACCATGCAAAATGTTGTCTATTTCTGATGCAAAACTGTGTTGTTTAATTCTTCATATATCAGTTTATTTATTCATAACCCCACATGTTTCATGTTTCCAGTGAACTTCCTGACTTGAAGGTAAGCGTCAAGCTTCTGCAAAAGTATGAATATCAAGCTTTCGTTAAAGTGAAGCTAAACAGCTGTGGAATTTTCGATATTTTTTGCACTGCCCGTAATCAACATGGATTCGATATGAAAAAAATTACTTTAAGTATAACAGGTTAGTTTGATCTTCGAACCAGTTACGTTACTTTTAGTTATTTTCAAGCTTAGTATTTTGCTATTTTTAAATTAATAAAATTATATATATATATATGGAGAGAGAGGTTTTTATTTAAGTTTGAACTAAATATAAATGCAACTCTTTTACACACAGTTTTGAGTTTTAATGAGAATCAGTTGAAGTTGGGCAATGGAGTAGCGAGCATAACTGGCGTTCGGTGCAAAATACCTTTCTTGACGTCCCCCCACTCGAAAAATAATAATAATAATAATAATAATAATAATAATAATAATAAAACAGTGATATGATGAAAATTTTGTTTGGAGTTGCAGTCATTAATGTAAGAATTGTAAGAATTGGAGGCTCCCTTCAGCCCAACTGGACACAAGTGTCCCCATAGCCCAAAAGAAGGGGCCCCGTATCTCCACAAACGAGGGCAGCCAGTAATCCAGCCACCCCCAAACAACAAACAAAAATACTAAATCAAAACTAAATAAGCACATCTAACACAAAATTACAGACTAACAAACAAACAAAAAAATCCATAAACACAAATTCACAACACAGAACACCACAGATATCCAAAACCCATATAAACACAAAATTCAATTTTAACAGAAGATTCCTACTAGCGCCCTATTTTCATTCATAAATTTCATTACAGCAATAGAATATGATTTAAAAACTTTAAAATTAATGGCACTTACATTAAAATCAGTACTGTTAAAAATGCGTCTAATAGGGGCTGTTCAACTACAATCAACCACAAAATGCCTAGCATCATTATCAACCCGACAACTGTTACATAGTTTATTTTCCTGCGGATTAAATCGGTTGAAATAGAACGGAAACCTACCATGTCCAGTTAACACCTGATTAACATCAATATTGTTCATGCATTTCATTTTGTTTGTGATTTTAATTAGTTCCATAAATCCTTTGTTTTTGGGTGAAGAGGACCACTGTATTTTCCATTTGTTAACGTAAAATTTTTTCATTCTTCGAATTGCAATTCTTTCCGAACCTGTTACTTCAATATCCATTGCACTGACATTTGAGACCGCCTGCTTGGCCAGGCTGTCGGCCCTCTCATTACGAATATAGCCTATATGGGCTTTAACCCAATATAGCTGCTTAATATTTAAATATAAACTCAAAGTTTCTAAATGTCTCTTAATTTCGACAATTAATGGGTTGAAATTGTCTGGGCGGGAGAGCGCATGGAGAAGTGACAGGCAGTCAGTATAAATATTTACAGACGTGGGTATAAAGAAGGTATTTTATACCCACGTCATTAATGTAATTAATTAATGTAGTCATTAATGTAATTAAGTTACATTACATTTCTCTCTTTATGTAAAAAATGGTAATTGAAATTGATCTGCTCTACTGTATGAAATTTTGGTACTTACGTATTATCCCGTCGACCGTGAAACTAACCACAAGAGACGTAATTTGGTGCCAGTTATGTGCTCGTGACGTCACAACGCACACAGAACTTTTTCGCTTTCGTTTGGTTGGTTTAGTTGACTGCGGCAAAGCAAACTAGGGCTACCTGTCTATGAGAAAGAATGCCTTCGTGGAGGACTTTCTAAAGGAAAATCGCTCATATAATAAGTTACCTTGGAAGAAAGCATATAAAAGCCCATGGAGCTGCTATGTTCGCCTGGAATGCAACCCAAGTCGGAGCTAACGGTGTTCAGCGATTTTACCGCTCGGTTTGCTGGTGGGTCACGTTTTTGTTTGATTAAACCTCGACTGGTTCTTGATAAGCACGTTTTTGTTTGATTAAACCTCGACTGGTTCTTGATAAGCACGTTTTTGTTTGATTAAACCTCGACTGGTTCTTGATAAGCACGTTTTTGTTTGATTAAACCTCGACTGGTTCTTGATAAGCCATCCTTTTTTTTTTTTTTTTTTTTTTTTTTAACAAGGGTATAAATGGTGCTGTGTTAGTTCTGTATTTTTCCCCTCAAGTTGAAAAAAAAAATCTGATCTTCACAGCACCTGAGTTCCTTCTACGGAATATTAAATTACACGCATTTTATCCTGTATTTCATTTAAATTTATACTCATGTCCATAAATTAAGGATAATTCGGAGTCACGCGGAAATCGAACTCTAAAATAAATATATCACCTGTAAAATCACTACACACATCTTCAAGAACCATATGCAAATTTCAGGAAGCAACCAGATAACACCGATGGTACGTCACAATGACGAGAGTGTAAGAGAGTGATATATAAGGAGTACAGGCAAACAAGTAAAATTGTTCGCAGGCGCTTTATAAGCATTTCAGTGCAATAACCGAATAGTTATGACACAAAGGACGCATTTGGATGATTTTTTACGTGGTCGAATTATAGGCCGTCTGGAATGTGGGCGTACCCAACTGGAAGTATCGGACGAAATTGGAATTGCCCAGAGTGTCATCTCCAGGCTTTGGCAACGATTCCAAGATGATGGTAATGTGAGTAGACGTTACAGCACAGGTCGCCCCAGAGTTACAACGCCGAATGAGGACCGGTATTTGGCAGTTACTGCCAAAAGAAACAGGTGGAGCACAGCCTTAGACCTGTCTCGTCAGCTCTCTTCAGCCACTGGTACGACAATTTCAAGGGAGACCATGTACAGACGCTTAGGGCAGATTGGTCTATATCTCGTAGACCTGTCAGATGCGTTCCACTTACTCCAACTCACTGTCGCCTGCGGTTAGCCTGGAGTAGAGAGCATGCATTGTGGACACCGCAACAGTGGGCTTGTGTGATGTTTTCCGACGAGTCCAGGTTTAGCTTGCAGTCTGATTCTCGCCGGACTTTCATATAGAGAGCTTCAGGTACCCGTTACCACCAAGAAAACATCATTGAACGACACCGTTACGGTGGTGCAGGAGTGCTCTTTTGGGATGGAATTATTCTGGGTTCCAGAACTGACCTGCATGTTCAAATTGGAACCATGATAAGCCAAATCTATCGGGGCGTCATTCTGGAATAACATGTACGTTTGTTTCGGGGCGCCATGGACGCACAATTTGTGTTTATGAATGACAACGAACGTCCTCACCGTGCAAACATCGTAAGCGAATGCCTTCAATCGAAGGTTATCACCCGTATGGACTGGCCAGCATTCTCACCGGAGTTGAATCCAGTAGAGCACGTGTGGGACATGCTTCGCCGACGAGTTGCAGCCCGTCAACCTCCTCCTACATGTCTACCGGAACTTCGGAGAGCATTGTTTTTTCAGTGGTGTAATATCTCCCAAGATCAGATCGATAATTTGATACTCAGCATGCCAAGGTGTTGTACGGACTGTATTGCATCGTCTGCGACGCATACAATGTATTAACAATCATACCAACCATGTAATATTGGTTTTTTGTAAATAAGTTTTTTTTTTTTTTTTTTTTTTTTTTTTTTTTTTTTTTTTTTTTGTAATTTGCTTCAGGGAGAAAAAATCGCTAATTTTTTTTAATAATATCAAACATATAGCATCTTTTTTTGCTCTTTACCTTTTGTTTAATAAATAAGCTTTACAAATAAATCAAGTTTGTTTTGCTTCTAACTCTTCCTTTGCCTGATTTTGCATTATCCTTAATTTATGGACATGAGTGTATATCCTCGAATTTCATAAGAGATGGCTTTCTCATTCAATTAACTTAATTGTCATGCAAGGTAAAAATGCATAAAACCTCAAAATAACTTCGTTAAAACTTTGAAGATATAGGAAAATATAAAACACCAAATACAGTTAAAACAATTTAAAAAAACAATTTTTACAACATCAAATTAAGAGTTTCTACTCAAAAATAAGCAATTCTGTTATTTTTTCAATCTGTTATTTAATGCATTTCTAGCTTGACGTTACATCCCTCTCTTACAGAATGTCCTCCAGGTCGTTTCGGACGGAATTGCGCTTCGATTTGCCATTGCTACGAAAACGCTGCTTGCGACAAGGTAACGGGGGCTTGCGAAGGTGACTGCGAAGCAGGTTACATGGGATTCAATTGCCAGAAACGTAAGTGTTACGCAGAATTTTTCAAAGAAGCTAGCTGAACGTTTTGTTTCATTGAATACTCATCCTTGACTTGTGCCTTGACTTGTTTTATAAGTGAAATTGTTGTATTTTTCTATATAATGTAGCATGAAAAGCTGAGAGAACTCATGCTCTGCGACGAACATAAGAATACGAGGGCAAGACTATTTAACTTTGAGTAAATGGTTAACTCTCTAATTTGCAGAGATATCGCCAAGCTGGCAACGGTTTTGGAGACTAATTTTTGTCGCCAAATTCGGTAACAAATGGCCAAAAAATGCCAATTTTTGCAACATTTTGGTGACAAATTTTACAATCTTGGCCAAGTTTTGATGACTAACTTCTATCGCCAAATTTGGCGAGAAATCGCCTAAAATGGCCGATCGTGGCAACATTTGGGAGACCAAGAGATCATGTTTTCGAAACATTTGGGTTCAATATTAGAAACATTTGAACATTTGGGTACCAGGAGATCATGTTTCTGAAACATTAACATTAGAAATCACAGTTGAAAGGCAATCATCAGCATTCAGATTGAAAACCAAATGAATGATTCACCGTATTTTTCACATAATAGGACAAGATTTGCGTTATGTGGCTGTGAAGGTCTAAAAATCCAGATGCACAAGAAACATTTCTAATGCTGGGAGTTTAAAAGTATAGGCTGTATTTTCTTTGAGCTATTGTACCGATCTACACGTTTTTATCTACTCGTATTGTACCGATCGCATATTTCACAAGTGCACATCTGTGTAGCCACCGAGGGAGTGGCTTCTAGGATGGACCAATGAGCATCCAGTAATATTTCTGTCACGTCACATGACCTTTCGCTTGTTTTAAGATTTAAGCAAGATGCTTGAAAATACTCTGCCACGCAATTTTCTGTACAAAATAATTAAAGCATCGTCGATTGCTTCTGAAACTTTTCATTGCAAAGTTAGAACAAATATAGTAAATTATGAAGATTTCACTACCGGGTCGAAATAAATACAAACACATGTTGGATACTTCGCAAAAATTTCGATGTGAAATATTACTTAATAAGTGGTAAATAAGATGAAGAAAGAAATATGTGATAAACATCTGAGCCCAAATGCAATCTTTACGTAAAACTATGCCTATGAGAAAAATATTTACACTAATTATATGTGTAAATAGAAGTCAGCACTTTTTATTGCAGTCTATATGAAAAAAATGTTCTATAATAATAACCAATGCACAATTTTATTCAAAGTAAACTTTACTAATTTTCATTCCTATACATTTAGTGTGTTAAATTTCACATTTAATAACTGCTCACTCTTAAATGTACTCTCTACACAAGAAAAACTGATCAAAAAGAGTGAATTTATCTCATTCACAACGAGTGTATTCAATTGATTCACATATAATTTTTAATATTAGCAATGGGTATAATCAGATATATATTCTGAATCTTACACTTTAAAAATCAAAAGAATGCAAGTACTGAAATAAGAAAACGCTAGATTCATTGTAACACTTTCAGTCATTCTCAGCTCAATTAAAATAATATACACTTCAATTCTCTTAATCCACATAATATTCCGTGAACATCAATCCAAACATTAATGCGTCATAAAAATCACGAAAGTGAAATGTCGGAGATTAATTAAACTCAGAAAACGAAAGCACAAGATTTCTACCATTACGTCATATATTTATAACTGCGAAGAAAATTCAAATTAAGACGTAAACAACATACGCTCACGTGCACGAAGATTTAGCGTCACCAAGAGCAATAGCAGCTCATTGGTCCATTTTCCAAACCCCTCCCTCAGTGGCTACGCTGATGTGCACTTGTGAAATATGCATACCGACCTACGCGTGGGAGGCACTGTAACGACTTAAATATATCGGGACGAAGTCCTTGGAGAGCTTTCTATGAAACCGAATGCTACAGCAGTTGGTCCAGAATTTATTCTTATGGATGATGGAAAATATTTACGGTGCGAAAAACCTGGTGGATACGTACCTCGGGAATGCAAAAATGTCATTGCTCGCAATGACCCCATATTAGCACGATTTCAACCTTCAAGAAAATCTTCGAGGTAGCTGAGGACGAGCTGCCTTCATCCGTGTAGCGTTTTCAGCTGCTTCTTAAGAGCTGGAAGTTGCCATGTTAGAAGTAAGCAATTATTGCCCTCTAGTTCCTATTTTTATATTACTGATAATACGGAACGACACTGCAAGAGATTGTGTCGATGTCAGATGATCATATTCCTTCATTTGTTAGTTTATTTGTTAGGAAAGCTTACAGATTCCTTTTTTGTTAAATTATACATTTGCAAATACAGAGGCTGTTCACACATTTTTTAGACGATGTATATTGTATTCACAAAACTAAATTACATAAAATTCTTGTGTTTTAAATGTTCTATTTGACATCCCTTATTCTGAACTATCTTTAGACATCGCAATTTCCAGGATAATAATGCCTTTTGAAGTGGCAGAAGAGGTAATCTATCCCATTTCTCCCGAACAGCTTTACAGAGTCCTGTTAGGGTTTTGGGACAACGTTTGGATAATGCAGTTTTTAAAAGTCCGAAAGCACAAAAATCCATAGGTGACATATCGGGAGATTGAGTAGGGATATCAACGAAGGGTATGGCCTCGATACCAGTTTTTTGTTCGATTTCTTTTAGGAAATTTACAGTGGATTTTGATGTGTGACTGCTAGCTTTGTCCTGATGGAGTCTCACAGATGGATGGCACTGTGGGTAAAGCGATGGTATTTCATTCAGAAAATTTGGCCATAAAATATGTTGATTTAATATATAAGTATTTGGAGTTATTCTTGACATTTTTAGCACTCTTTTTATTTGTATCTTGCCATTTTAAGAAAAACCAGCAACAATCATGAATCCCTTAGAAAAACTTTCTTTGGATTCTTTGAACCATGTACTTACATTTTTTTTCTACCCTTTTATGATAATAAATGGCTCTTTTTTTGTTACAGTAATTTCAATACACCCATGCTTCATCTATTGGGACAATTGTTTTCCATTTTTCTTTGGATAAGTGTTTCTCATATAGAATTCTGCAGCGTGTCCTGCTTTGAGCGATATGCTTTGGAAGAAGACGATTCACATTGCGTTTTTTCGCTTTCTTAAGATTTAAATCAACTTTTAACATTTTGTTTACAGTGGACACCGTGCATTTAAATGATTTTACAACTGTCCTTTGACTAGGGGGATTTTCTTTTAACATTAAACAACGTACCTTTGCAAAAGTCGAAGATGTCCGTTTTTTCCTTGGATACTTGTTTGGAATTTTTGTGCCCCTTGAGGCTCCAATTTGATGTTTATTTCCTTTCTTGTTGATTATATTACCTATCGACGCTTTAGATATCACAAAACCACGACTCTCACATCGTTTTCAAAAATGGAGTATGCATATTTCTCTTCGGAATGAGCGTAAATGTAGCCTTCGAACTACTGCTTTGTTAAATTCGCCATTTTGAATAAAAACAAAACTTTCAAGACACAGACGATAGTTTTGACTTTTAAAACATAGTACAATTACAATTACTTCTTTTGCAGCAAACGAGTTTTTATTACAGCTTACCAAAATCGTCTAAAAAATGTGCGAACAGCCTCTGTAACATAAATTAATGTATGATAAAGACAATATGGACATCATGAATCTTGAAATTAATGACCTCTGATTCTTCTTCATCTGCCTAGATGTACTGTTCAAAGCCTTGCCATGATGCATTTGGCTTCAATGATGGATTTTAACATGTCCTGTACAATACCTGATCAACATCAATCACCAAAATGAGAAATCATATTTGGGAATGTATGTCTCGCAGTAAGTACGACAGTACTTATGCTTGCAATTGCCCCGTGTTGTTGGAACCAGATTGCATCAATCTTTGATAAGATTTGATCAGCATAAGTTTCGATATAATTCTAACTTCCATTCAAAACTGAAAACCGTGATTCATTCTGAAATATATTTTCTTTCCAGGATGTCCGCCAAATTCTTATGGTGTCAATTGCCGTAAGAAATGCCTTTGCGCTAATGGTGGGCATTGCAATCGTGCCCATGGAACATGCGCATGCGTTGGAAGATGGAGAGGTCGCTACTGCAAGGAAAGTAAGTTTTAAAATCTTTCCAAAATATTGCTTGTCCAATTCGTTATGAATTTTATCTTAGTTTCCAGAAATCTGATCTCTACGTAAATTTAATGATAAAACATATCTTTTTATTGCCATTATTCGCATTGCATTTATTTTCATTTTTCAGACATATTTAAATAATTATCCTGTAAGGATTATGGTAATTTTATTAGCAGTTAAATTTTAAGTTAAAGTTCCTTTCCTGTCAAATTCTTAACTTCAACTTACTACTTCCGGCCAGAACGTAGTTTTGGAATCTTGCTGAATATTTAATGAGGAGGAGCGGTATTTAAACCACGAAGTTACTTAGTGAGTCAGAGAGAATCAGAGTTTCTGATTTACGCGCGTCTGCCGTTTTGGCCACTCTCTCTCTCTCAAAGCTGTTATTACGCTCGGCCGTACTCGGGCCCTTGCTAAGCTTCGTAGTCAAATAAGTTAAGGGGCCAACTCGATTTGAACCTTGATATCTTCGGCTATACTTCTTTAGTTAATCTTAGTTTTAGTTTAATTCTTAGTCCTTTAAGTTCAAGTCCAAGTGCGGGTTTTGCTTGTACACTCCCAGGCGGAATTTGTTAAATCTTATTGGAATAATAAAGGGTTAGTTACCCTTCTATCTTGTTGTTTCTTGTCACCGAACTCAAGAGATTATTCGCTTATTAGTTCTTCCAACATTAACTTAGAATTCCAAAGTGAGGAACTCTACAATCCTTTTGAGGAAACATTTTTTGCATATTAAATTATCCAGTTTCATCTCTTTTAAATTCAATTTTCACTTTTCAATGCAAATTTCCAATATACCATATCTGTAGGGTCCTTTCAGTTTAACCCCTCAGTCAAATACAGCTCACTGTCTTTCTCTGCCACCATCTAAATTTAACAAGAGTGTGTGGTGGATCACAGAGAGATGAGAAAATCGTGTGTGCGGTCCTCGCATGTCACTGTTTCCAAGCGTTGACGATGTATCACCCGACATGGCCCGACATTGCAGACGCAATAATTCGGCCTAGTTGACAGTAGAAGAGACATAACTTCACGACCAGTGTCAAAAGATTTTAGCGTTCTGCACTTTGTCTGTCGTCAAAGCCTCTCGATTTCAGGAGGGCTAAGGAACTAATGATCTTGTTTTTCCAACGATATCGTTCCAGAAATAACGAATCAGAGGATGTAAAATACTACTGAAAAATTAAGGAGGCGTGGCTAATTCGGTCCGCAGATTTTTTTCCATCGGAACAACACGCCAAAATGTTCTTGAACTCTCGACTAGAGAGACCCTCGTTAGCAGGTTCCTCGTGTCACGAAGACTATAATTCTCTACCATAAATGCTATACATAAATTATATATATATAGAGAGAGAGAGAGAACTTCCATAATCATAATAAATATGTTTTGAGTTCCAAAAATGCAGTAAGTATTAGGTAATCTCACCAATGTACTAATCATCAGATGAAGTCAGAAGGGCTACTTGCGGTCGGTTACCCACAAGTGGAACGAATCCCATTTTATCAAAGTATTTTTTGGTCTTTAACTACTTGCGCTAAAAAGACGTGCCACGCACGTCGAGATGCTTTTGTCTCAAACCGCGAGCGACGTGAACACCTCGTCGATAGGCATTTATCGCAAAAATGAAAATAACGTGGTGCACAAGTCGCCTAACAACGAGATTTTTTATTTCTCTTACAGCTCTGTATTGCATTCCCAGACGCGGAACGGCGTAAATGAGACACTTTACCGCTTGCTATATTGTAACGCACGGCACCGCAAACGTGAAGTTTAGTCCTAGCGCAAGTGGTTAACTTAATTCAGATTATAATTGCAAGGTCTTAAATAAAAGTAACCACCTTAATAATTTTGTTTTTCATTTTTAGTATTTTATATTTTATGGATAAAATAATTATTCATAATTATAAAAAATGTTGGCGCTTACGCTAACGCAACCACCTTAACTCATCAAATTTTTACAATGTCTCAATATTAAGCAACGATGAGCGAAACAATGTAGAATCATTGGGTTTTTCTGAAGCAGGAGACATGAAACATATGCAATGCCCTCGCAAGGACTCGAATCTGGACCTTTAGAATATGCGCCGAGTGTGCGACCGTTTACACCACGAAGGCATGCTTGAAGGAGGGAGAAAATTCTTTATAGCCATTGGGCGTGGCCTGTTATGACCATAAGATCAAATTATTTGGTTTGACCATAAGACCATCCTGGGTCTGGCTGCGTCCACATCCGGTACCTTAGAACCATGTTCATAACAGTCCTTGAGTTAAGCATCGCCGCCATTTTTTGTATGCATTCTTTTTTGCCGTATTCCAAACTCCAACGGTTTTTTAAAACAAATCGTGAAGTTTGCTGCCTTAGTTTTAAACTATGAGCTTGTGGAATTAGCCAGAATAATAATAATAATAATAATAATAAATCTGATGTGTACACCACATGACTTCCTTGTACGGAATATTAAATTATACGCATTTTTTCTTGCATTTCATTTAAACTTACTAGATTGAATTAAACCTACTTCGCCGACAGCACATAAACCACAATAGAATAAATGCATTCTTTAAAATTCACTTTGCTTACCATAGCGACACTCTGGCGCTAGGTTCACTTAACAGTATTATATTTCGTTCATATTATAACTCAGAATGCACAAAATTGATATAATTTAAAGAATTATCGAATCGTTGCCACATGTTCTATTCAAATACTATAATAAAGCTAGAACGATGTATAAAAGAAATTAAGCAAACAAAACAAAAAAGAAACAGTTTTTCGCAGACAATTGTGTATTTCTCATTCAATTAATTCAATTCTCACTTCGCGACAAGGCAAAAATACATAAAAACTCAAAATATCTGTATTAAAAATTACGAAGTAAATCTTAAACGCTTATTTCCTCGGAAAAATTCCAGAAAGAATTAAGCATGATTTAAATAATAAATGAAGGCGTTATCTTTGTTGTTGCGATGCTAAGTTTCTTTAGATTGGCAACAAATTCGCTACTCAGCTGTTTCAAATGTAAACAAGAGCAATGGCCGCCATCAAATTAGGCTTAGCGGCACTTAAACAATTTTAAAATTGTTGATAATTCTAAAAATATTGCACACAGATTTACTAAAGGCATCAAAACCTTAACCGGAAGATAAGAACAACATAATTCAATCATTTTTAGAGCAAAAAATGTACAAATTACAAACATATAAGAGTAAAGAACTCAGATCACTGAGCCGTGTAACAGGGTGGATATATATATAAATATATTTATACACGTTTGGTGCGGCCGTTTGGAACCAAAATACGAGGTGCACATCTACATGTTTATAGCACTCCTATCTACAAAATTTCAACGTTCTGTGGCTACTCGTTTTTGAGTTATGCGACTTACGTACGTACATACGTTCGTACAGACGCCACGAAAAATTCTCTTCAGAATTAATTTTAAAGCAGTTTTTATAATTTTTTTGGGAGGAAACGAGTCTTTTATTCAGTTCTTACGTACAGATATCACGCATAAACATCGTTAAATTGCATTCGATAGCGGTCAAAATGTATATTTTCGTTGAAATATGTTGCCTGAAACTTTTCGCGATTACAATACTTCCTTTTTACTTCGTACAAGGAAGTAAAAATGAAAGAAAGAAAAGAAACTGCGGTAAAATTTTTGCAAAAATACAGAATTTTGCAGAAAATTCTGAAGGTAACATCATAAAATGTGTTTCCTAGAGAGCCGCTGTGGCCGAGGTTTGCACAAAGCCAAGTTTTCGCAATTCTCTGATGTTCTTTTAAGCAAAAACAAATCGCTCTATGTATTGGGAGAAGATTAGCACAAAAAATTATAGGAAGATTTGCATAGGAATGTAAGTGTTTTGTTTTTTAAAATATCCAGTAATCCTTATTTAATAATTCAAATTAGTGTTTTAAATTGCTAATGTATGTTTTCCTTTAATATGTTGATAATGTTTATCGACTTACCATAAACACTGATGGTTTGGAAATATTTTAAAGAGAAAGGCGCTAAAATCACCAATTTTCAGCCGACAAGTAACTTTTCATCTGTAAAAAATCGCCAAATTGCGCCAAGGTGGTTGCGTTAATACGTAAGTACCTGATTGTTTAAAAGGAAGATGCTTGATTCCATTAAAGTGACAAAACCATGACATATAGCTTAAACAATTTACCTTTTAAAATATTAACGTGTGATGCTGAAACTGGAACGGACGACAAATTTAATAATTACACATAATAATTAGTTGTAATAAGGACTTAAAGTATTTTTAAAATGAGAATTATTATTTATTTCTTTTAGCAGATATAGCAAAGTTAATGAGATTTTTGGGATTCGTCAAACAATTTTTACTCATTTTGAGACATGAGTTTCATTTTTTTTGTACAGGATCGGATATGATGAATCAAATTTTCCATCCTTTGAAGTTCCTCATAGTGAGGTTTACAGAATATTACAACAAACTGACCCGAAGTTACGTTAGGAAAACAAAGTTATAAATGATAAGGTATTAAATTTTAAATTAAAATAACACCCGGAACAAATATTAATTTAGAAGTCAAACAACAAAAATCAGCCTTATATTTACAAATTTTCACAGGACTAGTTTCGATGGTTTTACCAAACCATGACCTTCAGCTGCCAAAGTGCGAATGAATGAGATAAGATAAAATAAGAATGGCTAGACAGGAGTTAAGCTACTGGCGCCATCTACTGATGAACAAGAAAACTAAAGCATAATTTCCTTAAAGGCTGAAGGTAAAGATGAATTAGGGTTGTTAACTAGAACAGAAAGATTTTTTTTGAATGTGAAATGCCTCTAGAAAATATAATTCACTAATGGAAGATGTTTCTTGAATAGTTTTCAGAAAAATGGAAAGGGGGATTTTCGGACCAACAATGCTGGGCAACAGAGAACTTCTGTGCTTCGTTTTTCCTAACATATGCCTCATATTCTTTAACGCGAAATTTAAGACTGTCTTAGTCTTTTGAACCAATGTAAATTAACTCACACTCGCAAAGAACCATGTAACTACCCCAGGAATTCATATCCGGAATGGGGTTAAAACTCGGAATTTTATTGTAGGAAAATAAACGACTGGAAAGGTAAATTTGTTCAAAATACGTGCAATTTTATAGCTAATTGATGGAAGGAAAGGAATGACAACAGAATTTCTATAATCTCCTAAAACAGTGTGCCTTTTAGTGTGTTGAGATCAGAATTTTTTAACTGCTTGATTAATAATTTTGGGTGAAAAGCCCCTGTCAATAGCTATTGCTTTTAAATAATTTAGTTCTTCATCAAGGGCTGGTTTGGAGGAGTAAACTTGAAGAGCACGGTAAACATAGGAATAAAATGAAGCTAACTTTTATTTAGTCGGATGATATGATTTAAAGTGTGGTGGAAGGCAAACCGATAAAGGTTTACGGTAAACCGTAGTACTGAAGTTGGATGTGTTACGTGTGACCAGAATGACGAGAAACGGAAGAGAATTGCAAGTCTCAAGTTTAAAAGTGAACTGAATAGCAGGGTCAATAGAATTCATTGTTGAAAGAACTTTATTTAGATTATCTACATTACCTTCAAACAGGGTAAAAGTATCGTCTACGTACCGGAAACATACCTCGAAGTTTAAAGTTTCAAACAATTTTTTATTCATAATAGTGCATGCACATATCAGCCACGATGGGACTAAGAGGGCTTCCCATGGCTAATCCCTCAGTTAACTTCTAAATTAATACCAAATTTTATTTTTCAAAACTTTTTTATGTATGAATAGAACGTATTTAATACATATTTACACATATTTTCTTTGTTTAGGTAAGCCTCAAATAGTAGCAGTTAGTAATATGATAGTTAAAATTGGTCAAGAGGCAACCATTTCTTGCACAGCGGATGGAATACCTGAACCTCTCATCATTATATACGACAGGTTATTACTTCCTGCTTTCTTTATTTCTTTAATTTCCCTTTTTTCCCCCAAATTATAAATAATTTTCAACTGCCTACCTCCATGTAATGTATAGTCAATCAAAGCATAAATTATGTCATAATGAAATTATATTATTTCCAGGTATATCAAATTTATTTTTGCACACTTAACTTTTTTAAAGCAGTGTATTATAGTTAAATTACATTAATTTGCATTAGTAAAGCAAATAAAATATAAATTGAATTTTAAAGGGAGTAACGATCAGTTGGAAATGTAACAATATTTTGATTCCTTCGAATATACCAGTATTAATAATTATCTACTTATAAAATGATTCAGAAATGTATAAATAAAATAATCAATAATTACATACAAATATTTAAAAATATTATTAGGAAAGTCCAGCTGCGGTAAGATAGCTTCCTCCGCAGAGCGGGTTTAGGGTTGTTAGATTTGGCGCGAAATCACCTATTTGGCGACATTTGTCAACTAAGTTGGCGATCTCTCATAGACGAAGCGAGAACATTCTGGAACGAATTCTTACTGGTTGGCCCCCAGAATGTTTTTGAAGGCAAGCCAAAAGCTATAGCCGAGTCTATCAGCAGTGTATCTTGTAGAGTAGGTTGAGTTCAATAGTAGTGTTTTGAGCTCCAAGAGCGATGGACTGAGTCGGGAGCTGTGCTTTAGTGCTTTGCCGTGAAGCTGTCTTCATCGTTGTAGCCTGAAGGCTATCGTAGTTTTCGACGGCTGCAAACGTGACTTTGGAACTCACCTGTGTAATGCTGACGAATAAATTATGCTTTGATTTTTTATCAAGTGCTGTGGTCAATCATTCCAAATCCACGAATACAGCGCGATTACAAGTATATGGAAAATAAATGATGTAAAATGATTTTTTGATATTTAGTTCGCTTAGATTAATCGAAGATCTTTACTCAGGAAACAGGAAGAAAAACGAGCTTATATCGTAGATATACCAGTCAAAATCTGACTGGGTGTAAGATAGTGAAAATAATTATTCGATTAGAAAATTTATCTTTTAATTAACTTCTTTCCCTTTTTAGATAAATATATTCGACAACTATTATTTATTTAATTCATATTTATGCTAACAAACATAATAGTTGCATCATTATCTAACATCAGAATGATAGCATCAATTTTAAGTTTTCTATGAATGGCCTAAAGTTTGCATTTTTAATGCTTATATTAGTTAAAAATTTTAATAATGTTAGCAGTGTTTTACTGATTGTCACTGTATAATAATATTATTTAACTTTTGCTCTGTTAAGCAAAATGTAGTTCACTCCTATGTATTTCGTATTTAACTCAGAAATAAATGTGAATGCAAATTATGTTAATTTTTAAAATGTTTAATATCTATAAAAGCTATTAGTCTATTAAAATATGTAATAATAAATTATAAACTCATAAAGTCATTAGGATTTTTGAAGCAGGAAGACGTGAAAATATACAATGCCTTTAATGGGTCTTGAACACGTAAGTAAAAGTAAAAAGTAGAAAGTTTAAATCAAAAAGTTAAAAGCATATCACTGCAACAGACTATTTTTACATCAATAATGAGTGTGTGTAAAAATTTTGAGTTCGATAGCTTATCAGGAAGTAATTTAAAAATTAATGGCAAACTTTTGATCACAGCGACAAACACTAGCTAGCTAAAAAAAAAATAATAATAATAAATAAAAACAAAATCTGAAATGTTTCAGATTTTAAATTACGTCCAAAGGGGCGTTTTTTAACATTTTGTGTGTTACCTTTCTTTATTAAATATCATGTTCCTCGCACTTAAACCATAAGATCCAGTGCAACAGCAATATCGCAAAATAGTTTTAAAACGAGCCTATCTTTAGAATTTCCGATACAGAGACTCACGCGCTGGAGATAAAAATGTTTTTTCTGCACAACGTTGCCATTGCTCGCTTTGAAATCCTTGAGTTTGTTAATCAAAAATTCGTCAAAGTTTTAAAAAATAGGAAATCGATCATAAAACAAATTTCAAATTTCAAATTTGGTCTTCCACATGCTCATATTCGTTGGAGGATTACGTTATTCAAAATTCGATGACTCTATGTACCGTTGTTTTATCACAATACGAGAAATATACATACATTTATGCAGATTTTTCATTATTTAATTTCTTCAAATATAATGCAGGACTCTAACATTTTGTGGCAACAGTTTGAAAAGTGAACCGACATTTATGAGTCCGACGCAAAATGCCAAAACGAAACTAATAGTCCTTCGGGATTCAAATCCCTTTGGACTAAAAAAAAGAACCTTGTAAAAAGTATATATTTTATTTTTAATGTTTACATAAACTAAAACAATAATTAAAAATTATTTTATTGCTAGACTTACAGTGGTTCTGAAATTGGCAATTTGGAGAAAAGACATATTAAAGATCTTACCTGAATGTTTGAATTCAAACCGTCAGAAATCACAATTAGCTAGCTCCCACAGATGAATTAGTAAAATATTTACTTCCTCCTCACAGACTGTCTTTGTGATGTAAGTGAAAGTAATTACACACACTGGCCAATGAATCAGAAACCCAATATCAATATTTTTTTGAACCACCGTTTGAACAGATAACTGATTCGTTTGGGCGTCGAGTCTACATACTTCTAGAGTGCATCTACGTCCAGAAAATACCATGCACTAGCTATGCAGCTTTCGAGATCTTGTAAAATAGATGGAGGGGAGCATGCTGTCCAATGCATCTTTCTACCATATCCCACGCATTTTCTATGGGGTTTAGAAATGGGCTATGCGGTGGCCAGGGTGAGTGTTGGAAGTCAGACTGATGCTCAGTGAACCAATCTTGAACACTTCTGGCACGATGTATAGTTGCATCATCGTCCATGAAATATCCGTCGTCATCAGGGTAAAAATGCAACATTGTAGGTATATCTACATAGGTATCTCAGGGCTGTTTGTTTACGCTCAAGGAACAGCATGAATGCCAGCAGAACATGCCCCATATCATGACACTCCTACAAGCGCCGTGCGAGTAAGGCAAGATGGCTTCATGGCTTCATGAGGTTCTCGCCAAATTCAGCGTCTTCCAGTGGTAAAAAATAATGTATAGCGTGATTCATCCAACCACATTACCTGTTCCCAATCTTCAGATGTCCAGTGTCTTCTTTCCCGACACCACTGCAAACGAATTCTTGAATGTCGGGCAGTGGTTTTCTCGCAAGCACCCGACTATGTATTTCTATCCTTTGCAAATCTCCACATGGTTCGAGCTGAAATCTGTTGGAAAGAGCCTTGGTTGACAATCTATGTCAGTTGAAGAACAATAGAGTCCTTGTTCTGCCGTACAATTCGTCGGAGACAACGCCGTTCGCTCTCTTGGAAACTTGTGCTCGAACCACAGTTGCGTCTTCTAGAAAAGCACCGTGGGTTTTGTTTCAAACTTTATAAAACCTTTGATAGGCTGCTTTTCAGAATCCAATGAGATTTACTATCTTCGAAATCGAGGCCCCTGCTAAATAGGCACCAACAATAAGCCTTTTTTTTTTCAAATGGTGAAACATTTGCCGTTTTTTTTTCCCCAATTTACTTCATTCATCGTAAAAAGCACTCTTACACCTTACTTATTACTAGCATTCTAACCACGCGTAACCCACGTCACACGTCATAAAAAAATTTCACACTTCATCGCTAGCACGCATTTCAAATGAAAATCTCAAAGGTTTCTAATTCATTGACCAGTGTGTGCAGGGCTTAATTGCTAAAATTAGAAGTGCCGGAGCCCCATGCAAGACCGTCAGGAAAGAGGAACAAGAGTAAATAAATAAAACGGACATTAAAATCATTAATAATTTTTAAAAATTAAATAGTTAATTACTTCCGGATTAATTAACAGTTATTACATTAATATTAATAATTAGTATTTGTATTATTATTTAATTAATAATTATTTCTCAATTAATTAATTGTATTTAAAATAATTAAAGATTAACCCTTTCCGGCACGCTATCTTTTAAAGTGGGAATTTTGATTTAAAAAAAAGTAAGCAGTCTAATTAGGCCTAGAGAAATACACAAGTAAAATTTTGTGAAGATACCACTTATCGTTTTAATTCTGTGCGTGTGCTCAAAGTGGGCAAACTGATTGAATAGAGCTTCGAAAAGAGTGCTGAATCGAGCATTGTTGTCAATGAACTGGCCGATGAGATGCGGAGAAACAAAGAATACAAACTCTCAATTGTCCTAGATGATCGGTGAGCTCGGTCTGGGCACACCTAGGGTTCGCCGTTTGATTTGAGGCAAGATTTCAAGGTAAAAATTTAAAACTAGTATAGAATAAGGAGATTAGCATACAGCCAAATAAATAACATATAAATTCCTTTTCAAACAATTCTTTTTATACCCTAAAAAAATCTGGAAGATTTCTTTGAAAAATAAGGGCTTAAAAAACTAAACATGGCTAAACTATATGGGCTGATTTGTGTTGTGCTGCCATCTACTATGAATAAAGAAGGTTCAGAGTAACCTATAAATCCTTTTTCATTCAATTTTTCTGTGCGTACAGAAGGAAATTTTTAGGTGTGTCCGCACCGGACACATTGTTCCGCAAAGGGTTAAAGTAATTAAATTAAATGTACAGACATAAATGAAAATTTAATAAGCGATTTTTAATATAATTTTGCTGCTAAAAATAAAATTTTCGTGATCAGATTTCTACTGAAATTGGTTTTCAGTTACATAGAAATGCCGAAGCCTTCTTATTTAGGGCTCTGGTGTGCTCCGTCTAGAATTATGATTTACCCCCAAAACTAGGAAGGTCCGGAGACAGGCTTCGGTGGGCTCCGGCGCAATTTAAGCTCTGAGTGTGTGTACATCCGACTGGTAATCAAGAGGTCCAAAGCTCATTTTTATTGTATCGTGCTTCAAAAAAATCTAATACAATCTCTACAATCTGAGCTGTGATAATGTATCATAACATGATGTAAGAAACAAAAACAGACGCCAGAAAGAAAAGACTAGGTTTCAACTTAACTTCAATTAAAATTTCTTCAAGTTGCTTATTTATAATGTCACACTAATAATTGTTTGTTGTACAATAGTGTGTTCTATTAATCCTAAAGAACATTACATCATTTTAACAGCACTGTTTTACGTTTCTAGCAAATGTGACATCATGGATGTAAGTGTTAAATCTTTGAAACGACATCGATATCAAGCTGTGGGGGATGTGAAGCCGGCGAAGCCTGGAACTTTCGAATTGCTTTGCACCGCACGGAACTCGAAAGGATCGGATCAGAAAAATATGACTGTAACCGTAATAGCTTAAGGGCTGCTATTGGATTCAATGATCTTAATTTAAGTCAAAATGGTGTTTTTAAAATGATTAAACCCCGAGACAGAAAACATCAGGAAGTTAAGACACATTTGCTACCTTCGTAATTTATATCTGCATAAAATGAAATCTAATAGAGTTCCAGTTATCCGCACTCTATATGAACTGTTCTCAAGATGTTTCTATTGATTTAAACACTGAATAACAGCACAGTATTTTGTTGGACTTTATCATCAAAAATCACCAAGAAATCAAATACTAATTTATACAACTTTCGTCCAGAAACTGAAAGGATGCATATGATCTCGCAATTCAGCAGAACAAGCTAAAAGGCAGATTACACTAAAGAAAGGTAAACGTTTTAGTGCAAAATACAATGTTATAATTAAGTAACGTAAAGTTTTATTATATTTTCTGTAAGCTGAAGATTTAATTCTACAATAAGCATTTTGTAAAAAGATAAAGCTGTGTGCTTTGGAATTTATAGCCTTTAAATATGATGAAGCCAGAATAATAAATGAAATTATATTTATATGATGTTTACGTCTGATATATTCACGTGTTTTTACTTGAAATGCTGTATCTTTTTCCACCAGTTATGAGATTTGTACTATTTATTAAAAAATCTGATGTGTACACCACATGACTACCTTGTACGGAATATTAAATTATACGCATTTTTTCTTGCATTTCATTTAAACTCATTAGATTGAATTAAACCTACTTCGCCGACAGCGCATAAACCACAATAGAATAAATGCATTCTTTAAAATTCACTTTGTTTACCATAGTGACACTCTGCCGATAGATTTACTTAACAGTATTATATTTCGTTCATATTATAACTCAGAATGCACAAAATTTATATCATTTAACTCTTTCGCATCGAGAGAGGGCAAAATCTCAATTCCCCAAACATCGAAAACGCCCGTATCTAAGAATTTCTCTTGGAATGCTCTTCCTTCCCCCATGACAAGTTGAATACTACAGCACTAACAATAGCCTTACTTAAGTAAAGCGAGAACTTTGTTAGACGCTTTGACACTGTGTGAAGTTCCCCCTTGGGACGGGATTGCAACTTCGGGCATCAAAAGCTAAACACTGACAGTAAACAAAGGAGAGGAAGGAACAAAGGAAACAAGGAAGCTACTTTTAGTAGCTTCAAAAGAATGATTGACACGTGATTTAACAACACCTGAAAGCAATGAGTAATGCAGTAACGTGATGGGGGAAAGCACTGGGTAGGAAATTATTCAGGCGTTTCGGGCGTCCAGCCGATGTCTGAATGTTTGGGCGTTTGGGGCGACTTCGATGCGAAAGAGTTAAAGAATTATCTAATCGTTGCCACATGTTCTATTCAAATACTATAATAAAGCTAGAACTATGCATAAAAGAAATTAAGCAAACAAAAAAAAGAAACAGTTTTTCACAGACGATTGAGTATTTCTCATTCAATTAATTCAGTTTTCACTTCGCGGCAAGGCAAAAATATATAAAAACTGAAAATATCTGTATTAAAAATTACGAAGTAAATCTTAAACGCGTATTTTCTCGAAAAAATTACAGAAAGGATTAAGCATGATTTTAATAATAAATGAAGGCGTTATCTTTGTTGTTGCGAAGCTAAGTTTCTTTAGATTGGCAACAAATCCGCTACTCAGCTGTTTCAAATGTAAACAAGAGCAATGGCCGCCATCAAATTAGGCTTAGCGGCACTTAAACAACTTTAAAATTGTTGATAATTCTAAAAATATTGCATACGGATTTACTAAAGGTATAAAACCCTTAACCGGAAGATAAAAACAACATAATTCAATCGTTTTTAAAGCAAAAAATGTACAATTTACAAACATATAAGAGTAAAGAAACTGAGATGACTGAGCCGGGTAACAGAATGGATATAATTATAAATATATTTATATACGTTTGGCGCGCCGATTGAAACCAAAATACGAGGTGCACATCTACATGTTATAGTAGTCTTATATACAAAATTTCAACGTTCCAAGGCTACTCGTTTTTGAGTTATGCGAGATGCGTACGTACGCATGTGCGTACATACGTTCGTACAGACGCCACGAAAAATTCTCTTCAGAATTAATTTTAAAGCAGTTTTTTGGTGTTTTTGGAGGAAAAGAGTCTTTTATTCTGTCCTTACGTACAGATATCACGCAAAAACATCGTTAAATTGCATTCGAAAGCGGTCAAAGTGATATTTTCGTTGAAATATGCTGCCTGAATCTTTTCGCGATTACAATACTTCCTTTTTACTTCGTACAAGGAAGTAAAAGCAAAAATCATTATTATTTTTCCAGAATGAGGGAGAAAGGTAATAGCACAGTAATTTTTAAGGCGTGTTTCGCATAACTTACCCTACATGTTTTCATCATATTTAGAGAAAATAACTTTAAAAAAACTAATACGGACACCACATGAGTTACTTCTACGGAAAATTAAGTTATATGCATTTTTTACTGCATTTCATTTAAACTTATTTCTTCGAATTTCGTTAGATATACATTTCTCATTCAATTCGTTCAGTTTTCACTTCGCGGCAAGACAAAAATACATAAAACCCAAAAAATATTTTCATAAAAATCGAAAGATATAGAAAAACACGAAAACCAAATACAGTTAAAGGCCCATAAACATTTTTAATATTCATATAGTATTTTTTTAATATTCACGGCAATTTGCCCCTTTGGACCAAAACTCTAAAAAAATTGTATTTACGAAAAATTGTAGTTACGAATTAAAAAAAATTATATTAATTTAATTTTACAAGATATTAATTAATGTATGCGTTATTTAACTTATATTTCTTATCAGAATATTAGTTTAAATATGTTTTATTTATACGATAACTTACGACATATTGATTAATTAAGGTGTGCATAATAAAGCACGCATTAATTAATCAGAATTTTTCATCAGAATATTGTACAAATAAAACATTCCGTACTAGTTCTTTATGAATATAAGTATGAAACACCACAATTTCGTGTGCTGATTTCATGACATTTCTAACGGTAAAAAGTAGTAGAAAATTTTAATAATCTACATTTGTTGGAATTGCTAGATAAATGTTTTTTTCCCCGCAGTTTTTAAATTGACTTACCGGTAACCAGCATGTACCGATTCGGGTAAGAATTAGACGGAAAATTGGTGTCACATACGGAGCATGCACGCCATTCTCTGAGAGCTTCTTAAATCCCGGAAGTTGTACACTATCCTGATCCGGATTCCCATCGGCAACCATTCACGAGGATGAGCAAAAATTTTCGAGCTTTGCTGACGTCACCATTGTAATAACTATACCCATAAATTTCCGGTAATTCTAACACAACTAAAACCAACATGCAAGTGAAGAACAGAGTTATCCCTTGTGCGCAGTGGTGATAAATTAAACTCATGTTATTCGCATTTACCTAAGAGAGAGAGAAAAAAAGAAAGAAATGGAAATGCTCTTATCTTGAGGTCAATTATTCAAGCATTTGTCCTAGCCTTTCGAGCAATGGTTATCTGCACTGACGAGCAATAAAGGGAACCATCTGTGTGTGAATTAACCCTCTGAGCGGGCAGGGTTTTCACTAAGAAAGCACAAATTTCCCAAAACTACTATGAGAACAAATTATTTTTTTGCTTTTATTGTAAAAACTCTCCTGATATCTCAAACCTGGATTTGTTTTCTTTTGATATATTGCCTTAATTTCTTTGACATATTTTAATATGCACGTATATATACGTTCTTACAGATATCACAAAAAATATTCTAGGCCGTATATATACGGCTTTGCCGCTTAGAGGATTTTAAATGCTGGAGGGAGTAAATATTCCGGCAAAGAGTATGCATTGAATAGGGACTCTATTCAATGCAACTGTCCGAAGGAATGCTACTGTAAAGCACTTCCATTCTGAATAAATTCGTGGAATTAGGAATAAGATGTTTTCTCTTTCTGTAGTCATTTGAAGCCAAGATTTTGAAAGGAAAATCGAAGACTTCAGAAAATCGAAGACTTCAGAAAATCGCGTTTGCTTTAGTTGAAATACGGTTGATTTAGTGCCCCTTTTAGTAGTAAATATGGTACCCGTGAAATGAAACAAACACAGTGCTGGTTTCAAATGCAAAGCCATTCATTTTGCGAATATCATGCTAAGACAAAGATGTTTGGTGTTAGTGAAAGACGGAACGGACAATGATTATTTATTTATGGATCAAAATAACAATGATGATGAAGGTGGAACAAAATTCGATGATACGACGCCTTAAGATATATAACGGAAGACGAACATGACGAAGTATTCATATTTTTCGGATTAAAAATTTTCGTTATACGTCAGAATAGACAGCATTTCGTAACGTTACAAATTTCTAAATGTCACGGGGCATTGTATTTTCAGTATCTGAAGGGTAAATAAACAGTCAACGTTAACGATGATAAACATGTGACTAAACTAATAGATATTAAGACACAATAACACGCCGAACAAATACTAATTCAGAAGTCAAAGAACAAAAATCAGCGTTACATTTTCAAATTTTCACAGGACTAGTTTCGATGGTTTTACCGAACCACCATCCTCAGCTGCAAAAGCACAAATGAACGAGATTAGATAAGATAAGAAAGCCTGGACAGAAGATAAGCTAATGGCGCCATCTGTTGATGAAACCAGAACCAAAACGTAATTTCTTTAAAGGCCGAAGGCAAAGATGGATTGGAATTAGGATCGTTGACTAGGAACAGAAAGATTTTTTTGAATGTGAAATGCGTCTAGAAAATCCAGTTCTCTAATAGAAGATTTTTTTTTTAAATAATTTTGGCAGCAGAAAAATTGAAAGTGTGATTTTCGGACCAACAACGTTGGACAACACAAAAGCTTCTGTGTTTCCTTTTTTCTAACATACGCCTCATGTTCCTTGACGCGAAATTTTAAGGCTTTTATTTTAAGGAAATTTTGGCCAGTGTAAATTAAACCACACTGGCAAGGAATCCTATAAATACCCCAGAAAACCCGAGGAAATGTGCAACTTTATAGCTGATGGAAAGAAGTGAATGACAACACAATTTTTATAATCTCCTAAAACAAGGGTGTGCATTTTAGTGTGTTGTGATAAGAATTTTTTAACTGCTTGATTAATAATGTTGGGGGAAAAGCCCCTGTCACTATTGACTATTGCCTTCGGCCTTTAAAGAAATTATGTTTTATTTCTGGTTTCATCAACAGATGGCGCCACTAGCTTACCTTCTGTCCAGGCTTTCTTATCTTATCTAATCTCGTTCAGCTTTTGCAGCTGAGGATGGTGATTCGGTAAAATCATCGAAACTAGTCCTGTGAAAATTTGAAAATATAACGCTGATTTTTGTTGTTTGACTTCTGAATTAATAGATATTGTTTGAATGCTAGAAGCATATGTCAAAGAAAGGAAAAGTTATTTATAATTATTTATGGAGGCCTTATCTTAAACTAGTGGGTTTCAATTTGAATGCCACGGTTTTTGGCGCACTTACATAACTGAGAATTTAGCTAAGTCGCGTATTACATAAATTATTGAAGAGACATTAAAAAAGAAATAGCAATTTTTGCGCTATCTGCTGTGTATAAATTCAGTGTGTTTGGGTTAAGATTTTTACGAAAAGTACAACCAAATTTCCCATTTTTTACATTGTGAAGAAATTGTTTGTCTATTAGTTAGTCAAAAGTAGACTTGTGTCGAATAATTAAGGATTCGTTGGATTTAGATCAAGGATTTCCAATCTTTTTGTCCTTAACACCACATTCTATAATATCTGTTCGACGGAGGGCACCATTTACGTTTTCAAGGTGAATTTATATTTGGATAGAGTTTTAAAAAAATGCAATATAAAAAAGAGATCGGTTGCACTTCGCATTGTGTTGTATCTGCGTTGGACGCAATATCTATTTCATTAAAAATGAGAAAACATTCACATAGAATTTTACTGAAAACATTTTCATTCTGGTCCCATATCGGTGGGCACACATTAAACGATCGGCGGTCGCCATGGTGCTGGTGGGCTATGGAGTAGGGCTTTCCCGGAATTGAGTCCTGAAAATTAAAATCTCCCGGCTCCCGGAAGGAATTTAAAATAAATATTACTCTTCCGGAATATTAAGTTTCCCGAAAATAACGACACAATGTGCACGGACGAAATGGTTGAGAGCATCGAAAATCACACGACCGAGCACAGCAGCGAAAGCCTAGCACTGCCTAGCAGCATGGGCAGACGCTATGTCAATACATATTCTTTGCAGCAGAGATCTACGGTGAGCGGTGAGTAAGCGTCTTACGGGATGAGTCGTGGTTTCAAGCCGGCGTGTCGTGCTCACGCGCCCTCATCTCCCCTCACCCTCCCATTTTCAATCCATTCTTTCATTTAGTCTGCAATCAGCTAGCTATCTACAAACAAATGCGTATTTTAAAATTATTTAAATGCTGTCATAATAATGTCTATTGAAAAAAAAAAAAAAAAAAGATTGTGATTCTACAAGTAAACAAGTACGACAAAAAAAAAAAAAAAAAAAAATTCGACAAAATATTCGACGTTGTTTCAAGACAAGTGTTTAACCCTTTGCGGCACAGTGTGCCCGATGTGGACACTTTCCTTCTGTACGCACAGAAAAATTGAATGAAAAATTATTTATAGGTTACTATAGGTTACTCCGAACCTTCTTTATTTATAGTAGATGGCAGCTCAACACAAACCAGCCCATATAATTTAGCCATGTTGAGTTTTTTAACACCCTCATTTTTCAAAGAAATCTTCCAGATTTTTTAGGGTATAAAAGGAATTGTTAGAAAAGAAATTTCTATGTTATTTTTTGGCTGCATGCTAATCTCCTTATTCTATATTAGTTTTAACTTTTTACCTTGAAATCTTGCCTAAAATCGAACGGCGAACCCTAGGTGTGCCCAGAAGGGGCTCACCGATAATCTAGGACAACTGAGAGTCTGTATTCTTTGTTTCTCAGCACCTCATCGGTTGGTTCATTGACAACAATGCTCGTTTCGGCACTCTTTTCGAAGCTCTATTCAATCAGTGCGCCACTTTGGGGACACTCACAGAATTAAGACGATAAGTGTAATCTTCACAAAAGTTTACTTGTGTACTCCTTTAGGCCTAAATAGACGGCCTACTTTTTTTAAAAAAATTTTTTTAATCAAAACTCCGACTTTATAAAAGGCAGCGTGCCGGAAAGTGTTAACTAAATTTTATTAGCTTATGAAGAGAAACAACTTTAACGAAGAACGTAAAGTATGTCGGAAAACGGTTAATATTAAGTACGAGGATGTTAGAGCTTTAACTGTACATTCCCAAAGCAAGAAACACCAATAGTTAATATTGATTAGGGATTCTTCGCAATCGGTTTCGAACTTTTTCATGAAGAAATCTTCAGAAGAATAGAACAGTATGACAGCAATTGAAATTACTTCAGTCTATCATAGAATTAAGAACCATCCCACTTTTAATAGCCAGGTTTGCACAAATTGTTATTGCACTCTATTTCCAGATTCTTCTTTGCCAAAAACAACTTCTTGTGGTAGAACAAAATGTACAAGTATTTGCGAGAGTGTTCTTGCTCCTACAACTCAAAAAATATTTTTAAACGAGATTAAGGAGGAGGAGATTTTTTTCAGTTTCGACTGAAAAAAAAAAAAAAAAAAAAAAATTTCTTCTCAGCAAACTTTTTTTGTTCTCCCGGATTTTGACAGCCCAGAGGTGACAACGCTACCATGGAGGTAGGAAGTCCATTCTTAACTCCATGCTGTGGGCATAGGGTTCGGAATCCCTGTAGTAGGTAAACTGGTTACGAAAATGCCATTTTGGGCTATTTATTAACGGGAAAGAATATTTTTATATATTGCTTTTAAAATGAAACTGATGGATATTTACTTGATATATGAAGAAACTTACATGCAATTGCCATCGCCAGGCGATTCACCAATTTGTCGTTTCTCTTGCTCTAAACGTACAGGCCTCCAGTCACATCAACTTCGAAATGTTTTATTATTCTGTATATTATGGTAGAAAAAGAATGGTATAATCTTAGAAGAATATGTGGAAACTTCAAATATACAGAAAGGAATAATATTTATTTCTCCTAAACTGAAGCTTATTTATTGCGTAATAAACTCATAATACATTCAAAATTATATGGCATCATTCTCCGATCGGAAATTTATTTTCAACGATCCGAACTATTTTTTTTTATTGGAGATTCATTTCAGAATTTTTATTATTACTAAATGGTTTGTAACAGAGTGTTTGGTTATAAGGGTTACAGCCGAAAACATCGCGAACGAAAACGTCGCAGAGAAAACAACACAAGGCGAAAACGTCGTGCTACAAAACATCGTGGGAGAAAACATGACAAAGAGAAAAGAAACATCGCAGTTCTAAAACATCGTGGTACAAAACATCGTCGTCGGAAATAAAGCGGTTCAAAAACTTCGCATTTTAAAAACATCGTTGTCGAAAATACCGTGGTAAAAAATAAAGTATCTACAAATCAATGCGTGACGATAACATCGCAGACATGCTTTTTTCAGACTAATAACTGCAAATAGATATTCCCATAATGATTTGTGAGCGCAAGATAGAAAGAAGGATAATTTTTACTTTCATATTTTTTTATTAACAAATAAATTTTTGCTGAAAAAGTAAGAAGGAAACTTAAGCATAGAAAATTAAATGCACTTTATAGATTATACTTTTTATGAAAAATTACCAGTAAAAACTTTATAAAAAATGATATATTAATGGTCTTTGTTAGTTAACTATGTCGGTTTAAAATTCTATTAAGTGCTATAAGTTGCATTAATTTTCTATGCTTAAGTTTCCTTCTTATTTTCTCAGCAAAAATTTATTAGTTAATATAAAATATGAAAAACAAATTATCCTCCTTTGTATGTTGTGCTCACAAGTTATTATGGGAATATCTATTTGCAGTTATTAAAATCTGAAAAAAGTATGTCTGCGATGTTATCGTCACGCGATGATTTGTACATACTTTATTTTTTACCACGATATTTTCGACGACTGTGTTTTTAAACTGCGAAGTTTTTGGACCGCTTTATTTTCGACGACGATGTTTTGTACCACGATGTTTTAGAACTGCGATGTTTTCTCATATGATGTTTTGTAGCACGACGTTTTCGCCTTGCGTTGTTCTCTCTGCGACGTTTTCGTCCGCGATGTTTTTGCCGCGATGTTATCGGCGGACACCGGTTATAAGGTATTTCTCTCGCCTTCCTAACGTGCCTTCGTGGTGTAGTGGTCTGCGCGCTGGGCCGGTATTCCAGAGGTCCTTGGTTCGACTGCCGGCGAAGGCGTTTGCTCATTTTTCATCTTGCCTGCTTCCAAAAAAAAATACCTAATGTCTCTACACCGTAAATGCCTGAAATTTAAATTTTGGCGATTCAGAATTTTCTTCCTGATGTTCAAAACTGTGCATTTTGCTCAAGCTGGTCTTTCCAATTTTCGTGTCAAGTCATCATACGTTACCAGATACATTTGTTCTTGCTTAACCGCCTTAATTATTGCCTCACTCTGCATGATAATTAATACACCTGACATTAGTTCTTTCCTTTTTACATCCTTGTACGAAGCAAGGGAAGTATAGCAATCGCGAAAATTTTCGGGTATCATATTTCAACAAAAACATCTATTTGATCACTCTCGAATCTATTTGAAAGATATTTTTGACCAGCACCTGTACGTACAGACAGAACAAACGGCTCTTTTTTCCAAAATGAATTCAGAAATGACTCTTTTGTGACGTGTGTACGTATGTATATACACTCTTAGACAAGACAAAAAAAAAAAAAAAAAAAAAAAAAAAAAAAAAAGAACAGGGCACACCAAGAAAGAGTTATCCGAATGGGAAGAAAATCGGTAGAAGTGATGTATATGTGCAGAAAAACAAATGATTACAGTTTGAGAAAAATTGAATGATTTATTGAAGTTGTAGAGCTTCACAAATTGAAAAAGTCAGTATCGCGTTTATCCACCTTTGGCCCTCATGCAAGCAGTTATTCGGCTTGGCATCGATTAACAGAGGTTGTAGATTTCATCCTGAGGGATATCGTGCCAAATTCTGTCCAACTGGTGCGTTAGATCGTCAACATCCCGAGCTGGTCGGAGGGCCCTGCCCATAATGCTCCAAACGTGCTCAACAGGAGAGAGATCCGGCGACCTTGCTGGCCAAGATAATGTTCGGCAAGCATTAAGGCAAGCAGTAGAAACATGCGCAGTGTGGGGGTGGGCATTACCTTGCTGAAATGTAAGCCCAGGGTGGCGTGACATGAAGGACAACACAACGGACCTTAGAATTTCGTCGACGTACCCTGTGCTGTAAGGTTGCGAGGGATGACAACCAAAGGGGTCCTACTATGAAATGAAATGGCACCCCCAGACCATCGCTCCTGTGCCGGAAGACAGGTTGGTATCACACCGCTGTCCGGGCTGTCTCCAGACTCGCCTTCGCTGATCATCGGGGCTCAGTTCAAAGTGGAACTCATCACTGAAGTGATAAGTGACGGAGGACGTGGGCACTGTCCCTTTACCTTAATGGTTAATCAGTACAGCACCACGTCCGCCATTATCCAGACCCCGCCGATGGGGTTCGCTGCCGTCCAACTGCCCGGGTCCCAGTGTTTGCTGATATCTGAGAAAAATATAAGTACATGGCCATACAGGGGCTTTTGTAACATGCTACTTTTACAATACGTTACGATACTAATGATTCAATTATAATACATTTAAAAACTAATTTTGCAGCAGTGCACTCATAGACTTTACAGTGTATGTTACGATGAATAATAGAAACATTACCAGTTATACAATTATTATACATTACAATACTAATTATGCAGTGCACCCATTATGTAACACTGCCCCATTGTATCCCTGATGGTGCACATAGTACTCCTGAAAGTGCCCACGCAGTGCAGCTCACTACAAAATGCTAATAAAAAGGCTCTAATTATACTTTAAGATGCAAACAATAGTAATGCTAATAAGAGGTGAGATACAGTTTCCACTTATTTTTCCATTAACACGTACTACCATCTACACTATTTGACTGTCAGCAATAATGCTGCATATATGTCAGCAATAATGCTGCAATAATGTCAGCAATAATGCAATATATTACACTAAATATTACGATAATGATTTAGACAAAACATTTCATAACTAATTATATAGTTACAATATATTACAAAACTAATTTTGCAGTGCGCACATGTGCAACACTTCTCCGTAGTACTCCTGACAGTACGCTTGGTACTCCTGAAAGTGCTCGCGTAGTAAAGCTCAGTACCATAAATGTAAGGCCAGTAACAGTACCAATAACAGTACGCCTAATTGCTTTAATAATATTATAAGATGCAAACAGTAGTAATACTAATAAAAGGGGAAAACTTAAATTTCGCTTATATTTCCATTTACACGCATAGGCCACAGACACTGCATTCTATTTTCTTTGTCAGCAATAATGCTGTTAACAAAATATTACAATAAGTATTACGATACTCACTTATGCAATACATTACACTACTAATTATGCAATTCCTATATGTTACAATTCTAATTGTGCTGTGCACACATTTGTGCTAAAATCCTCCATAGTGCTCCTGATAGTGCACATAGTACTATTTATATTACGCACACAGTGTTACTCAGTACAACAAACTATAAGCTAGTAATGTCGTACTCACATAATAAGAATAGCACCACCAGTAAAAACAATAAGAATACTGAAAAATATTACACATTAAAATATGCGCTCATTTACAAGTATTCTCTCAATATGTAATTGAATGCCCATAGTCCGAGTTCCAACAGTATGGCACACACAGTTCGAAAGTTATATGAATAGAGCCATTCACGCATATTGAGACATGTTACAGTACTAATTTCAGAATCGATACTGCCAGTACTATTACACTGGTGTGCAAAAATTAAGGACGAAGTCGAAAAATTAGCATATCAGCTGAACGAAGAGGCAGAGCGGACAGAAAGACCAATCAGGAGATTAAGTAAGATGATGTACGGTAGCACATGCGCAGATATGCAGGTAGACGTAATGGGGGAGTGTCTGAGTAGTCTAAAGCATGTTGTCGGTGTAAGATCAGTATTTCTGGCAAAGAGATTGCACGATAGCAGTTAAAATCACACCGAGTTGCTGCCTCAGCGAGAAATGGCGAATAATCAATCTGTTAGACGACATCTGGATGCTTTTACCCGAGGTCGAATCATTGGGAAGTTGGAGGAAGGTCGCAGTGTGACAAGTGTGGCTGCAGAGTTCGGAATTGCTCACAGCATCGTTTCACGACTTTGGAGACAATTTCAAACTACAGGAACAGCTATCCGGGGGTTTAGTAGTGGTCGTCCACGAGGAACCACACCCGCAGATGACCGGTATATTGCCTTACAGGCCAGAAGAAACAGGCGGCAGACAGCGGGAGAAATCGCTAGACACACGACACAGGCGACTGGACGACCGATATCGCGTTTTACCGTGGCCGGAAGACTGCACGGAGGTGGTCTGTTTGCACGACGCCCTGTACGGTGTGTACTTCTAACGCCTGCCCATCGGAGAAGGCGTTCTCTGTGGGGCCGGGAACACCGGAATTGGAGAGACAATAAATGGGGACAAGTACACTTTACAGATGAAAGCAGATTCAGTCTGAGTAGCGATTCTCATCGCATACTCATCTGGAGAGAGCGAGGAAGCCGCAATCATCCCTCGAACATCATTGAAAGGGACAGGTATGGAGGTGGCGGTGTTCTCGTTTGGGGAGGCATCACGCTTGGTAGTCGTACAGACCTTCACATCTTCGACGCAGGTTCAGTCGTTATTGTAACGAGATTCTTCTTCCATATGTGCGTCTTTTTAGAGGCGCTATGGGTCCGCAGTTCCTTTTCATGGACGATAATGCACCATGTCATCGCACAGTAGCTGCCGAACAGCTCTTAGAGAGTGAGGATATTGAACGTATGGATTGGCCGGCACGATCTCCGGATCTCAATCCTATCGAGCATGTATGGGATTTTCTAGGCAGACGCTTGGCAGCTCGTACCTTACCACCAGTAACGATTCCGGAGCTTCGATTGGCGCTGCAAGACGAATGGGCAGCAATGCCTCAACAACTCATTCACACCCTCATTCTCAGCATGGGCAGACGCTGTGAAACCTGCCTAGCAGTCAGGGGAGATCATATCCCCTATTAAAGACCGGATGTTTCTTGCTGGACACCCATCACAGGGATGTTTCGGCCTTCAGTCGCATTGCGCTCCATGCTACTTTTTCAATAAAGCTTCTTTTTATCCCTCTGATTTCTCTTTTAATAAGTGTTGCTTACATTACTCATGTCCTTACGTATTGGGGATCTTACGGTATTAAATGTGTTGATTTGGAAAGCTTTTGTACAAAGTTATATTGAAAAAAACCGTCTCGTCCTTAATTTATGCACACCTGTGTACATAAAGTTAAACGGTAATTTACAGTGTCTTTCTAAAGCACGTAAGTGGATATAGTCGGTTCGGCGGTTATACTAATAGTGCTGTTCGCTCATGTTCAGACGCATTACAATACTAATTCCAGGATCGGTACTATCGATACTACTGCTAGTAATTCTGATAAATATTATACATAGTTTTGCAGTAATTCACAAATGTATTCTCAAGCATGTAAGTACATATTCAGCAATTTTGAACAGTTTGGCACTGATCAAGCCTAAGGTAGACTTTTATTATTTAATGACTTTAATATGTGCATGACTTTTATTATTATATTCACGCAAATAGACAATTGATTGTTAGTGTATTCCCTTGCAAGTGTCCTTTCAAGCACATAATTACATGAACATAGTCAGTGTTACTAAGCTTGTAGGGTTTATATTTATTTTAACTAACATTTATTTTAGTTTAAACTATCTTTCCTGTCAAGCCTTACTTTCCCCTGGAATTGCCAATGCCAGAGTATGTAAATTTTAGTAGAACGCGCAAGGATACAAATTGTCAGCGGAAGTAATCTGAGTTAAATAGAAGGGAAACGAGTTCGAAAGTGTGCTTTCTTGCTTCACGAGCGTGGAGGTGGCTAGTTAGAAATTGAAGAACCACGCGTTTCGGCCTGTGTGCTTGCCTCGGCAGATTGTTAATCTTTCAACGTAATATTCAGAAGTTTGCTGAATTATCAGCGGTATCTTAGAACGCGGTGAGGTTAGTTACGTTTAGAGAGCCTCGTAGTTAGTCACTTGTCACTATTCTTTTCTTAGTTTATTATTATTTTTTTATTTTTATTTTTTTTTTTTTTTTTACCGCCGGGTCGGCGTAGTTTGTGAGCGTCAAGAGCACGCATTTGTAATTTCTAAAGTTGAATAAAAAGGAATTTAAACCCTTCTCAAGACTTTGTCTACTTTCCAGTTCTTAGCAGTCACCACTATTGTTGCGTGCCGGTTGGAAGCGCGCAACATTACAAGCTATTTGGCAAAGATCGGTGCCTAACGCAGATAGTTTGTCCATGATTTTTGTTATTTTGACATGGGTGTCACATGAATTAAGTCAGAAGAATTTGGACGATCGAGTCGTCATATGCACATCTCTGCTTGCTCCGAACAAAATGAAACCCTTCTTGAACCAGATGATAACTGGGAATGAAAAGTGGATCACCCACGGAAACATCATAAGGGAAAGGGTATATAACCCAGAAAACCTAGCCTTCCCACCTCTAAACCAAATTTGACACTGAATAAAGAGAATGTTGTGTATATGGTGGGGCATTCGAGGACCAGTACATTATGAGCTTTTAAAACCGAACAAAATGTTCAATTCGGAGAAGTTCTGTCAACAATTAGACAATTTAAAGACAACAGTCCAAGAAAAGAGGCCGACGATTTTCAACAGGAAGGACATCGTACTGCATCATGATCATGCCAGGCCACATGCTGCTTTGGGGATTCATCAAAAATTTGCAGAACTAGGCTGGGAAATTCTGTCACATACACCATATTCCCCGGACTTAGCACCCTCTGACATAGCACTTGTTTTGGTCCTTACAAAATGTTTTGAAGGGCAAAAGATTCAAAAATGAAGTACCCTCACGCTGGAAAGAAGTCATTAATAATAATGGCAATTATATTATTTTAATGAAGTTTATTGACGGTAAGAAAAATTTGTATTTTGTTTTATTCCAAAAACGGACAGAACTTTCCGGTAGACCGTGTATAGGTAAATGGTATTTTTATATATTTTTTCTATATGAATTTAGTTTCATTAAATTAGTTATTTAATAAGTAGACAGTTATAATTACGTGTATATGAGTATGAGTATATTCATACTTATTCACAGAGATGGAATTTTTACAATACGAAAGTTAACTACTCTTTTTTACATGAAGAACTACATATAGTATAAATACCCCATTATATTATAGATTTTACTTCTATAAAATCTGTGGAAGATTATATAGCACTAAAAGTGAGATACGGAATAAAATATTATATGCTATAAGATATTTCCTTAATTCCCGAACTGTGGGTTGAGAATCGATATTTGTTGAGACTTGTAAATTTTTTAAGGTTCGTTTTGTTACAATATAATTTACTGCATTTGGAGTATTATTAAGCTTATTATATTTTATCTTCATGTTTCACTTATCTTCTGAGAGATACAGGTAACATTCAAAGTACTGTAAAGAGATGTTCAACACAGTGTTTGTATTTTATTGTTTCTTCACTACATTATATTCTAGGGTTTATCCTTTCTTCTACGCAAAACAGCTATGTGTATGCGTGTCATAATAAGCTGCAGGGTGTTGCTATCAATGTTAAGGGGCTCGTACACCTTAAAACGCTTAAGATGTTCGAATAGGTGACTGTTGCAAGAATTGGGATAACTTATTTATTTTAAAAGCAATTACTACCAAATTTTTACAGCTGACTACATAATATAGCTGCTTTCTGAAACAGGAATCAGAATGTTTGTGTTGCCACAAATAATTTTATAGTTTAATCCGCTTTGTGACAACATTTTTCGTCATGTTTCCAACTTGCGCGCACAGTTTAAAACATTTGTTACATAATTTAATCCCATATTTAATATATAGCTTTTATAACATTTGGAAACTACTGTAAACCTGAAATTCTAAAAATTTCATGTTAAATTTTTATTTTATTTTGAGTTTGTAAGGATCTTAAGTTTTACTAACGTTTATTTTATTTTAAATCTTTACTATCACTTCTTATTTTCTACTTCCGGCCAGAATTATAAGCGTGAAGGTTTTTATGCAAAGTTTGTCTGGCGAACGCCAAGTATTTAAGTGTGGCCTTTTTGCCAAACGAAAGAGAGGAAGCAGTGAGTTCGAAGCAGGCCGCTTACCTTAGAAGTTACGCAGTTGCTATTTGCCTTCCAGGCCAGAGGTTTTAATCCTCTTAATAAATTAAACGTATTGTAGTGTTCACAGTCTCTGTGCTACATACGCTTCCTGTTATTATAAGGCCAATCTTCCACGTGTGTTATTCTAAAGTTAAATTAGAGTTTAGTTTTATTTTTTATACCTTTTACGTTAGACCCCGAGTGGAGGGTCATTGTATTCCGAAGTACGGAAGTCATTGTATATAAAGAAAAATAAAGGGTTTTGTATACCCTTCGTCTGTATCCTGTCTACTTACTACAATTAGTGAACATAGCTTTAGTAAGCTCTCTGTTCCTAGTCAGGTCATTGTATGTTTCCGAAGAAGGTTAGAAGAAACATTGAACCTGATAGTGGCGCCCGACGAAGAATAACCATGGCCGAATTTCAAGAAGAACCTGTGCTTCCGGCAGAAACGGCTCAGAATCCAGAAATGCCAGCTGCCGCCCTGGAAGGATTTGGGTACATCGTCCAGACCATGCGCGCTTCGATGAAACCAGAAGCAACGTTTAATGGAAACTCACCGGTAACCAGTTTTTTGGAAAAATTGGATGACCACTTCATGCTCTACCCCGTGCACGAGTTTCAAAAAGTTACCTTAGCTACCAGCGCTTTGAGGGGCCAAGCGCTTAACTGGTTCAAATGTATCGGCAGAAGTCTCTTGGGTCAAGCAGGAAGTCCCACCTATACTTATGAAAATTTCAAGACTGCCCTACTAAAAGCCTTCCCTGTTGTAAGGGATCGTGCGAAATTAGAAACGGAACTTTTTAGCATATATCAACAAAGAATCGAAAACCTGTCGAGCTTTATTTTAAGAAAAATTCACGTTTTCAAGCTCTTGTATGGAAACCGTCCGGATCCTGAAATAATTCAAGTGATTTTGCCGAGGTTACTACCCCAAGTGCAAGACTTTATTGAATTAAGAAATCCGACTACACTGGAAAAGTTATTTGAACTAGCAATCCAGTTTGAAAGTAGAAGAACGGCGGACGTCGAAAGAAGACGCCAATATCAACAGCGAAACCAATTTGGTACGCCAAGACTACAACAAACTCAAGCATACGGCTACGGAGAAAAAGCGAATCAGTGGGCAAGGAAACCCGAGCATTCAAAAACAGCCGGCGAACGTCGACAGTTCAATAGCAACCCAGGAAAAAATTCTCAAGGCCAGGGGAAAAAGAAGGAAAGCACGGAAAGGAAAAATAATTTAAACTAAAACGGATTTCTGCTGACGAGAGGGTGCGGAAATCCGAAGGCCACGAAAACCCCTCTTCCTACAAGTTAAATACAGTAATGGTGAAAAATTTGACTCTTCCGAAGATTGAAGTCTTGGTAAATAATATCCCGGCCACCGCACTCCTGGATACCGGCGCGCAGTGTTCCTGTGTGGCAGAAGTCTTTTTTAGAAAGTATTTTCGCAAATACCGCATATATAATGCGGATAATACGACAGTATTAGCGGCGCAAGGAAAAGAATGTAAGTGCGTAGGTAAAGTACCTTTATATATCCGTATCAAGGACGAACAAGTAAAGGTGATGTTTTTTATAGTAAAGAATTTGCAAGCACATTTAATCCTAGGAATAGACTTTCTTTCAGACGCACAAGCTACACTGGATTTTAATGAAGCGTCCCTTAGGCTGACAATGAAACCAGTGCGTGTAGAAAAGGTTGAACCGCCAAGGTTAAATCTTGACCACCTGCCTAATGACGAGCAAGATAGAATCCGACAAGTGGTAAGTGAATTTGCTTCCTTATTTAGTGATTTTCCAGGATTTACTCAGGTTACTAACCATAGTATTGACACCGGAGATGCATTGCCGGTTCGTCAAAAACCATACCGGTATGATAAGAATAAGGAAAAAATTATAGAATGGCATATTACCGATATGCTACGTAAAAAGATCATAACGCCCATCTCAAGTAGTTATGCTAGCCCGGTGGTTTTATGTAAGAAAAATAATGATTATCCTTTGGAGCATCCAAAAAGGTGGAGATTCGCTATTGATTACCGTAAATTAAATTCCATAGCGAAATATCCGGTATATCCGTTACCGATCATAGAAGAAATTTTAAGGAACATAAAATCAACCAAATTTATGACGACTTTAGACTTAACGAATGGTTATTTTCAAATAGGGGTCAGGCCTGAGGACGTGCCTAAGACTGCTTTTATAACCAAGTCTGGCACTTATGCATTTTTGCGTATGCCGTTTGGCCTTTCTGGGGCCCCAGCAACATTTCAGCGATGCATGGACATTGTGTTAAGACCTGTTCTTGGAAAGTCCACATTTATCTATTTAGACGATATCATTATTACTAGTGATAATCTCGACCAACATATACAGGATTTAAGACAGGTGTTTTCTTTATTAAATGAGGCCGGTCTAAAAGTTAATGTCGAAAAGTGCAAATTTGCAGCCCCTGAATTAAAATATTTAGGTTACAAAATATCGCAAAAAGGGATCGAGACAGATGAATCAAAAATAATCGCTGTACAAAAGTATCCGACTCCAAACACGGCAAAGAAGCTCTCTTCTTTTCTAGGACTTTGTTCATATTATAGGTCTTTTATAAAAGATTTTGCGGCTATCGCTGAGCCATTGTTAAAATTAAAAAGGAAAAAGGCAAGATTCTCGTGGACGGCCGAAGCCAATAGTGCTTTCGAAAAATTAAAACAAGCATTAACGCAAGCCCCTGTGTTGAAATTTCCTGAAAAGGATGAGAATTTAGAAATTTCAGGGGATGCTTCGGATTATGCGGTAGGAGCGGTACTTTCGCAAAATCAGCAGCCCGTGGCATTTTTTAGCCGAACTTTAAATCAAACACAAAGAAACTATTCCGCGACCGAGAGAGAGGCACTTGCAGTTCTGTTAGCAGTGCAAACGTTCCGAGTCTATTTTGGAAAGGCGCCGATAACAGTATATTCTGATCATGCGGCGGTAACTAGATTGTACTCAGGGAAAAATTTATCCCCAAGGTTAATAAGATGGGCACTCAAGCTGCAAGAATATAATCTGGTAATCAAGCATACCCCCGGAAAGGAAAATATCGTAGCAGATGCCCTATCACGAATTAAATTAGACGAACAGGGTAATACCGTAAAAGTTGCAATGCTTACAGCGTGTACAATAAATTCCCGAGAAACTGTAATAACAGAACTGGGTAAGGATCCTGAGTTTGGAAGTATTTATGAGTATTTGAAGGATCCTGAAAATTTTAGCCACCAAGATATTGTGGCGATAAGAAATAGGGCGGCCCATTACGAACTAATAGATGGTCTATTATTCTACACAAAAACTACGAATTCCAACAACGAATTTTGACCTGTTATCCCAGCTAGTCTTAGATTAAATATCCTGCAAGAGCTCCATGACAGCCCTTTAGCTTCTCATGCTGGTATTCGAAAAACTATCCAACGCGTACGCGAGGCAGTCTACTTTCCTGAACTGCAAAAGTTAACAAGGGCGTATGTCCAGTCCTGCCCAACATGTCAAGCCGTTAATTATATTAATTTCCGCCCGGCCGGGTTTCTAAATAGTATTAAATCCGAATTTCCAAATGAAATAATTAGCATCGATTTATTGGGCCCTTTCCCAAAAAGTCAGTTAAATAAAAGTCGCTATCTCCTTGTTATGGTTGATCATTTTCGTAAATGGACCGAAATTGTTCCCTTAAAACGAGCCTCCGCGAAATTAGTTACTGATTCTATTTTAAATAAGTATATTTTAAAATACGGTGCGCCCCTAAAAGTTATATCGGATAATGGTCCTCAATTTGTAAGTAATATATTTGAAGACATGTTCCAAAAACTGGGCATACGTCATTTAAAAATGGTCCCGTATCGGCCGCAATCAAATATAGCGGAACGGGTCAACAGAAATATAGTGAAAATTATCCGTAGTTATGTTAAAAATTTTCATAAAAGCTGGGATAACTATGTCAATGAATTTGCTTTCGCCCTTAGGACCGCAAAACATGATACAACGGGAAAAACTCCTGCTGAGTTATTTCTAGGCAGAAAGATTATAACACCGTTAGATAAATTATTTTATGTGCAACAAAGAGCCCCAGAATTTAAAATGGGTGATATAGAAAAACTAATTAAGGAGGCAAAGAAGAATATTGAAGTAGCACAGAGAAAACAAAAATTGTATTATGACTTGAAACGACGGGGAGTAACTTATAAAGTAGGGGATGAAGTACTAAAAATTAAGCATTCACTTTCTTCAGCACCAGAAGATAAAACTGCCAGATTTTTTCCACGATTTGAAGGACCATATGTTATAGAAAAAATAACTCACGCTGTTGTAGTGTTAAAGGCCAGAAATGGTGAAACCTGTTCCGCAAATATTGATCAAATCAAGCCCTACTTCGATCGTAATAAAATGCAAATCTTTTCAGATCTTTTGCAGGATCCGGCACGGCAGACACCGCAGGTACAAGTTCCAGAGGTGGGAAAACGACAAGTACAAGGGCAAGCCAATGAGAGACAGAAGCAAGTGAAAAGAAAATTGCCCCGCGGAAAAATTGAAGGTAAAAAGAAAAAGAAGTCGTTCCACCGTCCAGAAAACAGAGTTCACGAACACCCCCAGAATGAAGAAGGGAGAAGGACGACGTATGTGAAGAGGACCAGGAGAAAGGACGGCAACTATAACCCGGCTTTAAAACGGAGGATCGACTCAACCGACAGAACTCTCCGCAGCAAAAGTCGCCGAACTGCGGAAGGGCCATCAGCGGCGGAGGAAAAAGTACAAGAAAAATTTGAACGGCCAACAACAAGGTCCAAGCAGGATCACGACAGAAGTTTCCCGGTTCCGCCAAGACCAGCTGCCTTCAAACGGCCAAGACCACAAGCAGAGGGGAAAAGGAAGGTGTTCAAGGGTGGCCGTACTGGTGAAAAACGGAAGCTTCCAGAGGAAAGCACTGAAGGGCGAGCCCGTACGAGAAGGAGGATAAATCAGGCTACGGTCTGCAGTACCTTTAAAAACTGGGTCCAGAAAAGGATGTCCGAATATTACAAAGATAAGTAAAATTTTATGTTACGTTGCAAACTTAAGTTAATCTTTCATTCTTACTGCAAGTGGCAGATTTCAAGAAGTTTTACCTCATGCGAGGTCTACCTTTATCGCCAAAAGGGCGAGAAATGAGTTGTGACCGATTTTCTTATTATGTTTTTCAATTACTCGCGCGTAAAACTAAAGTTGATGTATAATAGCGTTGTGTAAAGACTTAAATATTGTAAAAAGTTATTGTATAAATTTTATTTAAAACATTCTAGCAAGAAAGAAGTTTTAGTCTGAAAGACTTTTTGAAATGTAGTATTATTTCAATGTAGAAAGAATTGGCACTTGCTTTGAAAAGAATAGAAGTTAACAATGTACTACTAATGTATGTTTTCAAATGTGTAAAATTAACGGCATGTTGATATGTTCTTATATACATGTGTTCTGTTATTTTAAATGTTAAGAAATACCGTGATATGGTAAAAGTGAAAGTAATGTTAAAAATTTGTTATTCGTGTGACTGTAAAGACTAAATCATGGCGAATATATGTTAAAGGTTGAATGATGTAGTTAGGCTCTCTGACGCTACACTTTAGAGTTAGCCACTTTTAGAATAGTACCTCAGGGTTTAGAGTTGAAAGTAGGGTGTGTTAAGAGGTCTCGTTATGTTGAATTTTAACACGTTAGTGTTTTGATTGTAGGAGGAAGTGTTGAACACATAGACATAAACACATTCGTGTTTGGTGTTCTTTTACAACACATGTCAGAGAGCAAGGGGAGAGATAATTAAAACAGTCATGAATGAAATAAGAATGTTAAGAGAAGTATATTCTATATGTTATTTTCAATGTCATTGTGTAACATTTCATTAAACTAGTTTTCCTTCCAGATCTCTGGAAGGAACCAGAATTGAATAAAGCTCCTGTTTAGATGCAGTACAGATGGAAAAAAAAAAAAAAAAAAAGATTGTTGTAGATCCTGGGAGCTGCTATTGTAACAAATTTCTTTCTTTTAAATTTTCTAGTTTCTAACGAAGTTATGATTGTAAAAGGTTGGCCTCGCGTTATATTCTAGAGCTAAAAGTTTTCAACAAGGTCGTTTTAGACCTCAGTTTCAAACTAATTAACTCTGGCGGGAAGTATGTAAGGATCTTAAGTTTTACTAACGTTTATTTTATTTTAAATCTTTACTATCACTTCTTATTTTCTACTTCCGGCCAGAATTATAAGCGTGAAGGTTTTTATGCAAAGTTTGTCTGGCGAACGCCAAGTATTTAAGTGTGGCCTTTTTGCCAAACGAAAGAGAGGAAGCAGTGAGTTCGAAGCAGGCCGCTTACCTTAGAAGTTACGCAGTTGCTATTTGCCTTCCAGGCCAGAGGTTTTAATCCTCTTAATAAATTAAACGTATTGTAGTGTTCACAGTCTCTGTGCTACATACGCTTCCTGTTATTATAAGGCCAATCTTCCACGTGTGTTATTCTAAAGTTAAATTAGAGTTTAGTTTTATTTTTTATACCTTTTATGTTAGACCCCGAGTGGAGGGTCATTGTATTCCGAAGTACGGAAGTCATTGTATATAAAGAAAAATAAAGGGTTTTGTATACCCTTCGTCTGTATCCTGTCTACTTACTACAATTAGTGAACATAGCTTTAGTAAGCTCTCTGTTCCTAGTCAGGTCATTGTATGTTTCCGAAGAAGGTTAGAAGAAACATTGAACCTGATAAGTTGAGTGTATCAAATGTATTTTATTAAAAAAATTTAATAAAATACATTTTTTCGTCCATAAAATTTTTCAATATTAAAATATTTATCAGATTGTTAGTTCAGTTAGAAAATAGTGCCCATATAAAGAATTCCATCGAATTTAAAGTATGTACCATTCGTCATTTTTAAAATATCCTGCGCGCAAGGTGGAAACATGGCGAAATATTTTGTCACAAAGAGGATGAAATTACAAAAACATTTGTGGCAACACAAACTCTCTGGTTACTAGTTTCCAAAGCAGCTATATTATGTAGTCAGCTGTAAAAAGTTGTAAGTAATTGCTTTTAAAACAAATAAAATATCCCAATTCTTGCAACAGTCACACATTCGAAGATCATGAGGTGTTTAAGGTGTATGAGTCCCCTTAAGCGAGTTTTAAGGGGATAGCCAAGTATGCTAAATTTCAACTCTATGTTAAGTTTCTAATTTGCAAGTCCCTTATTATTTTTGCTTGCTTGTTAATAGAGTTCCCCTTCCTGAAAATTAGGGTTTCATCTAGGTTTGTTTAAATTTGGTTTACTGCATTGTAGGTAACTTAAAATTTAAGCAGATGCTAGAAAGCACCATCCCTTGGCGATACATTTCTCATTGGGTATCAAATTGTTAAAAAAGCTAATGTGATTAAATACCATTGTTTAACTTCTCAATTAAAGAACTGAAATACAAATATATGCAGTGAGATACAGTACTATATGTATATATTTATAATAAAATCAATAATATATATACAATCCAAGTCATGATTCGCAACCATCAAATGATATATAGTATATATATACAGTGGATGGACAAAAATATGGAAACACCTTGTGAAATGCATGTTTGAAAAGAAAGATTGATTTTAATGAAATATGTAGGTGGCGCTGGCGTTTTTGACTACTGACGCCACCTATACATTTTCGTAAATGTGCTAAACAGTTCAGTTGTTGTCGGAGTACTGTTATGCGAGGTTGTCATTGCATTATGTCAGAGTTAACAGACTTCGAACGTGGGCAAATTGTTGGAGCACGTATGGTAGGTGCTCCCGTAAGCAAGGTAGCCGAGGTATTTAGTGTTTCAAGAGGTACTGTATCGAAGATTTATTCCGCATATTTGAAAAGCGGAAAAACATCATCTGCTAAATCACAGCGCGGACGAAAGTGTGTCCTGATTGATCGTGACAGACGATCATTAAGGGCAATTGTGACGAAAAATAAGAAGACCACAACTGCAAAAGTTACTGCTGAAATGAATGTTGTGTTACCGAACCCTGTGAGTACCAAAACAATTAGAAGGGAGCTTCATATACAGGGAATTGCTGCCCGTGCTGCAATTGAGAAGCCACTCATCAGTGATGCTAATGCCCGTAACAGGAAAAGGTGGTGTTTAAGTCCTAAAGCCTGGACTATAGAGCAGTGGAAGCGAGTAATAAGGTCTGACGAGTCTTCTTTCACATTGTTTCCCACTTCTGGCCGAGTTTACGTCTGGAGAATGCCATCTCAAGCCTATAATACAGACTGCTTGTTGCCAAGAGTGAAACATGGCGGGGGTTCTGTTATGGTTTGGGCAGCCATATCGTGGTTCTCTGCTAGCCCCATGATAACTGTGTCAGGGCACATGACTGCCAAGACTTATGTGAACATTTTGGCCGATCAAGTTCATCCCATGGTACAAACTTTGTTCCCCGATGGTGATGGTGTCTTCCAAGATGACAAAGCCCCTGTTCACACAGCTCACATTGTCCAGGACTGGTTTTCTGAGCACGAGGATGAGTTGTCCCATCTCCCCTAGCCACCACAGTCACCAGACCTGAATATTATCGAACCTTTGTTGTCTTTGTTGTTGAACCTTTGTTGGAACGAAAAGTGCGTTCTCGTTATCCACCGCCAACATCGTTATCTGAACTTGCCACCGTTTTGCAGGAAGAATGGTATAATATTCCCTTGGCAAACATACAGGAACTGTATTTATCCATTCCTAGAAGACTGCAAGCTGTTTTGGATGCCAACGGGTTTTCTACACCATATTAAGCAAAGAAACGTGTTTTTTTAAAGGTGTTTCCATATTTTTGTTCAACCCCTGTATATATATATGTAATAGATTCTGTAGTCGAATACAAGCAGCTGAATCCGTAAAGAACAGCAAGAATTTTGATGGCTTAGAGATGTTGAAACTCCAATCGACAAAGAATAAGAAATTTGGCAGTCGAGGTAGATTTAAGGGTTATCAGAAACCCTTATACCGACAATGTTAAACTGGCCATTTTCGATGTACCTTTTCTCAAAATCAAGCTGTAGATACAAGCTTGAAATTTTTTCTGTAATTAAAGCATACCTATCTGATAATACCAAAATGAGTTTTTGAAACATTTTGAATTTTAGAGTAAATTACAGAATATTTTCTTAGGCATAATAAAATTTAGCACTTTTCTCACACAAAAAAATTAATTTTTTTTTCTAAGTTTATTACAAAACGCTCCTTTCAATAAATATTAGGGAATCTAATAAATAAGCCATAAAAAGTTTAGATACCTGTGAGTGAGTAGTAGTTCCTGAGAAAAGGTACATCGAGTATGAAAAAAATCACGTTTGGAGAAAAACGCGTTTTTATGTAAAAATCCTCATGGATCAAAGCAGTAGATGACAAATTAAAACTAGATTTTTTTACAGTTTTAATTTTCATAGAGATTAAAGAATGGTATTTTTAGAAAGATAAAAGTGTAGAGAATTGGAAAATGCAAAAATCCGAAATCACAATTTTTTGAAGATTTTTGGGTTCCAACACCCCTTAATTCAACTTTTTTTTCAGCAAATAATGTTGCAGCCACAAACAAGTTGGCACATTATTTATGCCTGTTGCAAAAGTTTACATTTTTGATAAATTTGTAGTAAGAAAGAAGGAGCAGACAGACTGCAGTCCAGCTGGGCCAAAGCGCAGAAAGCAAATGCATTATGTTAAGGGTGAAATCTTAATTCGAACTGAATTAATTTAGGTTCTCGATGCATTTTTATTTGGTAATTAATACTGCTGTAAAATTACTATTGGCTGTTTGAGTTTTAGTTCCATTTACAACATCAAATTATGTAAGAGTCATATGACATGGATTAATCTCAAAACGATGCAGTTCAGAGAGATTACTATTTCTAGAATAGAGAAGGAAAATTAATTTTATGTTGCTAATTTAATCTTTTACATATTCTTTATTTTTTTATACATATATATGTACATATATCATTCAAAGGTTGTGAATCATGACTTTTATTAATCTTTCTATTCATTTTATTTTCAAAATTATATAAAGGAAGTTTAAAATTTTGTAAAGAGAATTTACATAAATATTTTGTAATATGTTTATAGATACTGACATGCATTGAGAAGGACAGGGGCTTGTAGGCTTCTAGATATTTAAAAAAATTTATTTATTCGCATTGAATTTTATTTAAAATTATTCTACATGCTTTCTCCGCCAATTAGTTCTGTACATTTCATCAGTGCTAATTATGTACTTCTGCTGGTTTATGTTTTTATTCGCTAGTTTTTATGGAAATTTGATCTACACTTCTATTTTTGTGTATTGTTTTTTATAGGGATTCTGTATATGGATACCCGTTCTATGTACGATTCTATGTATGGATTCTCTGCTATGGTATAATTATATTGTTTTTGTTTATGGGTTTTTGTCTACTGTTTTGTGCAGCGATTTTTCCAAGAGGTACCTTTATTGGCCTGTGGATTTTTGTGTACTGGTTTTTACAGGGATTTGGCGTATGGGTACCTATATAGGTGCACGTGTTTTTGTCTACTGGTTTTTACGAGGGATAGACCTACGGAATATCCATTTTTTTTAATGGAGATATGGCCTATGGCTACGCACAAAGTTCTGATTTCTGGCTATGGGTTTTTACTGGGATTTCGTTTATGGTGCCTACAGTTCTACAGGTTTCTACAGAGATTTGGCCTACTCGTATCCGTACAGATATACGGGTTTCAGTTTATGGGGTTTTACGGGGATTTGGCCTATGGGTACCCGTACAGCTGTGCGGGTTTCTTTCTATGGGTTTTTACGGGGATTTGGCCTGCAAGTACCCGTGCAATTTTACGGGTTCCTTTCTATGGGTTTTTACAGGGATTTGTACCTACGGGTACACGTACAGCTGCATGGGTTTCTTTTTATGGGGTTTTACGGAGATTTGGCCTGCAAGTACCCGTGCAATTGTACGGGTTCCTTTCTATGGGTTTTTACAGGGATTTGTACCTACGGGTACCCGTACAGCTGCATGGGTTTCTTTTTATGGGTTTTTACGGAGATTTGGCCTACGAGTACCCGTACAACCGTACGGGTTTCTTTCTATGGGTGATTATAGGGATTTGGCTTACGGGTACTCGTACAGTCGTACGGGTTTCTGTCTGTGGGTTTTTATGGGGATTTGGCCTACGGGTACCCGTACAGCTGCACGGGTTTCTTTTTATGGGTTTTTACGGATATTTGGCCTACAAGTACCCGTACAACTTTACGGGTTTCTTTCTATGTGTTTTTACAGGGATTTGGCCTACGGGTACCCATACAGATGTACGGGTTTCTGTCTGTGGGTTTTTACGGGGATTTGGCCTACGGTACCCGCAGGGCTGTACAATTCCCCGTAAAAAATTTTTATGGGTTTCTACGGGGCATTTTTAGCAGGGCAGTTGCAGAGTTCAGACAACACCCGAGTAAACCGTATTCTTAAAACGGCGTTCCGATCCTGCTGTCACCTGTCACCTGTGACGGACAGGCGGAACGACTGGCAGATAGCTGATTGACGATCAGTGTCGCTTTAAGAGACGCGTTCTTCTCTCCAAGGTGCGAGGGCGGACGTTGAACCTCTGTGCCTCGTTCTAAGGGGCGAAGGAACTCATAGTGCGGTTCAGCCTCGCTGAACGAGGAATGCCCACATCTTACTTACTTACTTCCCCTCACATTTCCTCGTCAGGATGTAAAATAAGTAGAGAAGCGTATTTAAAAGGCAAAAACAAGAAAGTTAGACAGAGCGTGATTTCGCTAGTATAACGCACGTTGATATTGGGTCCTTCCTGCTGTTAATCTTAATTGCTGCTACGCCTTCTGGCTGTTTATTTAACACTATCGCCGGTGTAGGTTGCAGAGTAAGCATGTCAGTTTTAAGTAGTCCAGCGCTATTCTTTGCCATTTAATGTTATTATTAAATTATTCTTAAGTTCCCAACGCAAGTAGTCGGTGTTATTACGAGCACGAAATACGTGCAGTTTTATTTAAGAGTTTTAATCAAATAAAGGACAATTTGAACCCTTTCCCTGTGTTCTAGTTCTTCATGCCTGTGCGAGAATATTGGCGTATAACTAAGATCGATACTTTTACATGGTAGCGAAGAGACAGTGATCTTACAAAGTGTTTCCAGATGTTGCCAAATAGCTGAGTGCGGCTCGGTTTCATCCCCTGTAGAACGGGCTAACTGCCTAGTTGCTTTTCGTAGTTTATATCATGTGTAATGTGACTACGAGGCCGTTTCCCTCTGAAAGTCCTCCACGAAAGCATCCCTTTCCTTGGATAGCCCTTTGCTGAACCTTGCTGTATTTCATAACCAGATCCATTAGGACTAGATTGCTTAACCAGTTCGCGCCGACTGTCACGTATACATGCCAGCAACGAACGCACTTACCTACCGGCCGACACGCAGGCGTGCCAGAGGATTGTTCCATTCTCTACCGACTGTCACGCATTTGTGCCAGTACTTTGGAACGTTTTTCAAACTATAATTTCTGCCACAAGATGGCACTGCATGTCCATATGGTTTCAGATACATGTAAATTAGACCTTCTACTCGAAATGAGAGAAGCATGACTCACATACACGTGTTTTTGATTATATAAACAAACGGGGAAATAAATGTTTCAGAATGGCGTGATTTATGACGTCTCTTTAAATCGCACTTTATTCGCACGTGGTAGTTGTTTACTGTAAGTATAGAAGTTTTATTTGCTCTAAAGCGTTGGGTATTTCGGTTTGCAGTTCAGTTTTTAGAAAATAATTAGATCTTGTTAGACGTGAATTCTTTGTTTTTACCGTTGCAATGTCGAAGCGTCGAAAATGTTTAACAGAGCATGAAATAGCAGAAATGATGCAAAATATTTCAGATATTGATTCTGAAATTCTGATATTCTGATATTGATTCTGAAAGATTAACTGAAAGACATTTTCCAAAACTTTGTTCAGAAGAGACTGATAAGAAAATGAGACAACGATGCTTCGTTTGTTCACATTCCCGGAAAAATCCTCCAAAACGGCAAATGAGTTATTACGAGTGCAAGGAATGTAACGTAGGACTGTGTGTAGATCCCTGTTTTCAAATTTTTCATACGAAAAGAGAATTTTAAGTAATATATTTAGTTTTCAGATGTATAATGTTAAAATTCATAAAATGGTGAGTAATTAAAATAAAATGTGTAAAATATGCATTTAAACAGAAATAAGGTAATTAAAGTATATATATATAAATATTTATAAAGCATAATCCGTTTAAATACTCTATAGAGCATTATTAAACAATGCGTTGATACTTCGGAAATTTCATGGATTTAGGCTTAGTAGCAAAAAAGCCCCCGGCCCTGGAGAGACGCTCGCGTAAGGCACTGCCGGCCTCAGCGATAAGCGCGCGTTTTCGCTACCCGGCTCGAAGAGGTTAATAATGTGGCAGAACCTACTTGGTCTGTCTAACAAAAGAATATTTTTCAGAAGAATTTTGTGGCGGACTCTGACTACTGGCTACCCTAAGGAAAACATAAAATCTTAAGCAGTTAGCTGACTACTGATTACCTTGGGGAAAATATGGAATCCTTAAGCAGTCAAGTGACTGCTATTTACTTTCGGGAAAATATGGAAACATCAAGCAGGCAACCCGCTCAAACACAAACACTGAAACCAGGGTAAAACATCCTGTCAGTATTTCGTAGCTTTAATCACTTGGCTTCAGATTCTCCAGCTTCGAAGTTAGGTTACTGTTTGCCAAGTATATCTTGGAATCTGCGAATGATAAAACTTCTTCGACACTACAAAATTATACTATACCAGTTTTGCTACAACTAGTCCTCATGAAATGCAGGCAGTCCTTCAGCTAACTTTCAGGGATACTCCATAATTAAACAAAACCGCGATTTCATCAAAAGCATGTTCGGAACGAGTTTTCGAATTATCCGCTTCTTCTGCATAGTTTTAGGCGGAAAAATAGAATTTTGAAACCTCAGAATAGTTTAAAATTTACTTCAGACAGTTTCAGAAAACACAAGTCAGCAAAAATTATTAATATTTGAAAATTGCTTAACTCTTTTTGTAACTGTCCCGCATGCTATTGAAGGAAAGGTCTAACACGAAAGGTCTTAGTACTGCATGCGTACTCTCAGATGGATTGTTTCGAATGGAAGTTGTTCGGCTGTTCTGAAATAATTTATTGGAAATCTATTGTATCTAGACATGTGTAAATTTCTATCTAGACATGTGTCTAGTGTGATTAATTTTACGCGGAGAAAATCTCAGGAAATCAGGAAAAGTCTGTTCTACAGAATAAATCTTTGCCCTTGTAATATCGTGTGGCCCCCAACTTGTCAGCAACTGTGTTAGTGACGGTTACAGCCGGAAACATCGCGGCAAAAACATCGCGGGCGAAAACGTCGCGGAGAAAACAACGCAAGGCGAAAACGTCGTGATACAAAACATCGTGGGAGAAAACATCGCAAAGAGAAAACATCGCAGTTCTAATACATCGTGATACAAAATATCGTCGTCCAAAATAAAGCGGTTCAAAAATTTCGCAGTTTAAAAACATCGTCGTCGAAAATATCTTGGTAAAAAATAAAGTATCTACAAATCATCGTGTGACGATAACATCGCAGACATGCTTTTTTCAGGCTTTAATAATTATAAAGGGTTATTTCCATAATGATTTGTGAGCGCAAGATGGGAAGAAGGATAATTTTTACTTTCATATTTTTTATTAACAAATAAATTTTTGCTGAAAAAGTAAGAAGGAAATTTAAGCATAGGAAATTAAGGCAACTTATAGCATTTAATGGAATTTTAAACTGACATAGTTAACTAACAAAGGTCATTAATAAATCATTTTTTATAAAGTTTTTACTGGTAAGTTTTCATTAAAAGTATAATCTAAAAATGTTTAGAAAAAGGAAGCTACGTAACTGCATGACCTTATCTATAAAAAAATTGCTAATTATGAGATTATTTTCTTCACTTTTGTCAATCTAATACTCTTATAATGAAAAATATTTCTTGTTCTGCTTAAGAATGTTAACTTAAGAATAAACTTGTTAACTTAATAAACTGAAGTTTCCTTCTTAACGTTTTCAGCAAAAATTGATTAGTTAATAAAAAATATGAAAGTAAAAATTATCTTTCTTTCCATCTCGCTCTTACAAATCATTATTGGATTATCCATTTAAAATTATTAAAGCCTGAAAATAGCAGGTCTGCGACGTTATCTTCCTGCAATGATTTGTCGATATTTTTTACCGCGATATTTTCGACGACGATATTTTTAAACTGCGAAGTTTTTGAACCGCTTTATTTTCGACGACGATATTTTGTACTACGATGTTTTAGAACTGCGATGTTTCCTCTTTGCGATGTTTTCTCTCACGATGTTTTGTAGCACGACGTTTTCGCCTTGCGTTGGTTTCTCCGCGACGTTTTCGCCCGCGATGATTTTGCCGCGATGTTATCGGCGGACACCGTTGTGACTGCTACTAAGTGCGAAGTTACAGAGACACGTAAGAAGGGTTTAAAGCCTTTTTTATTCAACTTTTAACAATAACAGCTGCCTCCACTTGACGCTCACAAACTACGCCGACCCGGCGGTCTAACTGAAACAGAATGTAAAACTGAAAAATAATGACTAGATGAATAAATAACGAGATCACTATCCACGAGGCTCTGAGACCTTGAACTAACCTAACCGCGTTCTAAAATACCACCGAGATTCAGCGAGCTTACTAATTAAGCAGTTGAGAGATCCAGCAAAATCTGCCGAGATAGGCACACAGGCCGACACGCGCGGTTCTAAAATTTCTACCTAGCAACCTTCACGTTCGCGATTCAAGAAGCACACCTACAATCTCGTTTTCCTTCTATTTAAACTCAACTTACTTCTGCTAAATTTGAATATACTGCGCGCTCTACTACAATTTACATACTCAGCATTGGCAGTTGGGCCCACCAGCAGCCGAGCGGTAAGGTCGCTGAACACTGGTAGTTCGGTCTGAGGTTCGAATCCCGCGGACGGGTTGGCTGCATTGGTGTTTTCGTGGTTTTCCCCATGTGTAACGTGTATACGAGCCAGTTTCCCTTAGAAAGTCCTCCACGAAGGCATCTCTCACCTTAGGCAGATAGCCCTAGTGTGCTTTGCCATAATTAAATACACCACCACACCACCATCACCTAGCATTGGCAATTCTTAGGGGAAAGTAAAGGCTTGACAGGAAAGATAACTTAAAATAAATATTAGTTAAAATAAATATAAACCCTACACTCTTTAAATAGCTTTACTTTAATATCTGTTAAATTTGAAAATAATTAATGAAGGAATGTTTATGGGCAGAATTTATAGAAATGAAATTTAAAAAAACCTATTTTGATTACAAAACTTACATTTCTATCCTAGAATATTTGTTATTAAAATTTACATTGATTTAACAATTCCAGACCTTTAATATTAAAATAGTACCTCCTCTGTAAGGAACAACTCTATTTACAATTCTGTTGCTGAGAATTGTAAATTCTGTAAATAATTCTGTTCCTGAAACAATTCTGTTGCTGCCGGTTCCTTTGAAAAGGGACCTTAATATATCCATCTCTTATTAAGAGATACTCTATTTAAAGAACACCGAAAACAGGTTTCAAATATACGATGGAGGTACAGAAATAAAAATCTGTTGTGTACCCCACATGACTTCCTTGTACGGAATATTAAATTACACGCATTTTTTCTTGCATTTTATTAAAAACATTAAATTACATTAAATACAAAAATAAAATTACATTAAATACAAAAAATGTGTATAATTTGATAGGTCCCTACAAAGAAGTCATGTGGTGTCCGCGTCAGATATTTTTTAGTTACGGAAACAAGCGAAATATCTGTACGATTTCTCATATGTATTAAATTTTACTGTTAATCGCTTCAAATGTTCTTGAAAGTATTGTATGTGGACATTCGCTCCTACAACTCAACCGCCTCTTCCTAAATCTGGCAACAGCTACAGCAGCAAGATACTTCTTCAAGCTGCGTGAGGAAATAAAAAAGAGAATTCCATCCCGATGACGTGCGTTGGATGTAACTGAACTATGCTATTCGACGATGTTGCTTGATGATGTAATTCCTTTTCATGATGAATACAACTTTTTATCTTACTTCCTTTCACTCTGTATACCATAATCATGTTTATTCTTTCATTATTAAATACCTTTAAAATGCCACTGCCTTCTTCTATTTTAATCCTAACCTCATCCCACATATATTTTAACCTAAAATTTTCAGACTGCAAGATTCGTTCTGGGAGTAGGGGTTACTTAAGTTCTGGCCGCTAAAAAACACACCTTTTGAAAATAAGACCAAGATGAATAAAAACAGGTTAGAAAAGGAATGCCAGACAAAACTCCTGACTAATGGTTGCTTGCTTTGTGCACTTAAATAATTAAAAATACACGCATAAATACGCAAAAAGCCCTTTTCCAGGTGAAATAACAGAGGTTTGATGACGCGCCATTTCATATTCTGGATCATATTTGCAACTTCGCCCAAATCAGCTGTTTCGTCCCCAGTTATCTCTTTCCTATGCATCCAACTTTTGCATTTGTGATGTAATGACCTAAGTGAATTGCACGGTTGTTGACAGCATCAGTGTATACAGATAGATTTTTTTAAGAATAACTTCAAACGAATCGCTCATCTCTCAATCTTTATATCAGACAGATATTTCTTACGCAAGAGTAGTACAGCGTCCAGAAAAGAGAAGCAAAAAAAATAAAAAAAGAAAGTTCTGGATAATAACCCAGCGGATTGATTTGATTTGCGAAGTTTCACCGTCGTTGAGTGTGTTAAGGATCCTCGCACCACTTTTGACTCATTTAGCGCTACGAAAGGCAATTGAGGAAACCTCTGCGAGAGTTAACACTAAGCAAGACTTGTTTTTTAGTGCTTTGACATGCCAAATATCTGTCGTCGTATTTTACGTTCCATTAATAGAAAGCTATGCATCTATGTCATAAGTGTCCTTTTGCCCCTCATCTTAGCTCCTCTGGCGGTTTCCCCTTACAAGGCAAGTAAGTTAGATCTTTTTTGCCCGTTTTCTTAACGTTTCTTGCCATTTATAATGCGAAAAACAAATTTGTGTATGAACAATATATTTTAACGTATTTTTAACACCAAAAATGTGTACCGTTACTTGATCATTGAACAAAGTGGATGGTTAGAGTGGCGAATATAGCATGATAGAGTAATCTTGCATAGTTAACTCTGAATAAAATAATAAGTTATAACCAACGGAAAATGTTCTCATTCTACATCACATGGTTCAAAAAGAAATTTGGTGCTACTTTGGTAGTCAGCTGCGCGAATTTTCGGCGGTTTACATTGGCGCAGTTTTTACAATCGTCAGCCATCTTGAAAAACGCTGTTTTTACGTATTTTACGCATAGTAAAGTATTCGAAACTTTAAAAAAATTAATATCGTTAAAAATAATGGATTAATTTTTTGTTGAAAATGTCGCTTTTTAAGATGGCAGGCAAATGTAAATAAATACATTTATTCTGAGTATAAAACACTAAAGAAAGGTTAAATTATTACTTTCATATAACAAATAAAGAGAATAAAAACAATGCGGCAACTTTTAATTGGATTAAAATATTACTTAAATTGAATATCGAATTAAAAGCATCATACCAACGTTTAAAAGAATTAAAATATTACTTAAATTTAAATCCTTTAAAATAAATTTTATAGGATATAATTATTTAACATTAAAGCATATGTGGCAATAAATATCTCGGCAAATTTTGAAAACAGTGTATTACTTTTTTAAATAAAAATTGAGGTATACAGTTATAAAGAAAAATATGTACTTACATTTTTTGAGTGTTTAACCTGTCGTATATTGATAAGTACCACAAAAAAAAATCGGAATCATAATTTAGATATCAATGAAAAAAATTTGAAAAATGTAATCTAAGGAATTCGAAGAGATGAACAGTTAGACAGTTAGACAAAACAAAAACGGAAACTTCCAGTGATGCAATTATACACAAGAATGCAGACGTTTCTCATAAACATTCATCAAGTTGCCTATCGACATGGAGAAAAACTGTGTTATTAACGACTACAATAATATAATTCAAAAGGAAAGAGAATTCCAGTTCGCGCTATTTTTGATAACAGCAGCATATCCGTGGATGCCAACTCTCACTTTCAAATGTCGCTAGATACACCTGCAAAAGTAGCTAAAACGTCGCTAAATTCAGAAGGAATTTCGCTAAAAGTAGTAGCTAAAATTTAATAAAAGAAGTATAGTCCATATTCCATAATAGGTTTTAATACTCGTCATTTTTTAAACTGAATCTTCATAAAAATATAAATAATGTCCGGATTTTCTGCGGACCATCTAAGAGTTTTCAAGGACCGCCGATTGACGACCGCTGCTTTAGAACCATTACAATTTTCTTATCAGGAACTCTTGAAAATTCCTCCGTATCCTATTCGAAAGTGGAGGTTTCTAACTACCACCTAGATATGCTGACCATTGCGTAAGAAGAATTCAGAAGGGAACATTTGTAATTCTTTGGAATATTATTAACTTTAGATATGAAGCATGAAAGGCTTTTGCAAAATGTATTTAACTTCACTACAGTACTTTTAGTGCGAGTTGTAATCACCTTTCAATCTATGATTTAGAAGGCTTCGTCCTAGAAACTTGGTGGCCGTGAGTCCAATCGCAGATCAATCTCATTTCGGACTTCCTGTGCAGAATAAAATGTACAAGATGTAACTGCAGATGTAACTGTGTGAAAAAATGTAGAAGTTCAAAGGACCGATATCGGGGTTATATGGTCGGTGTCACAGAAGATGACAGGTGAGGAAGGATTGGGACGCCTGGCGTTTAACGGAGGTAAACAGGCATATGTCCCATGCCCTCCCCTATCCAGACGCAGCAACTCCCTGGGGCTCCATAAGGGCGCACCGGCAGTTTATTACCGGTATTATCAGTTTATACTAGAATTCGCCTTGGTTTGCTACATTGTTTGTAGCTTACTGCCCTGTTCTTAGTTAGTTTCATTATGGGGGTTGTGACAGAAGGCAATTCGAGTAAGTACAGAAACCAGCCGCTGAATGCAGACACACGTGGTCTTGCATTATGTTGATGGAACATTACCTTTTTGCGCCGGAACCCACTTCTATGTTTTTCCTTGATAGCAGCGCCAGGACGAACTAGCATCTCTCTGTACACCTTACTGTCGAGGGTTTTACCTTTTTTTCAGATACTCTTTGTGGATAATACCACGCCAATCCCACCAGATACAAAGCATAATCATTTTGCTAGACAAATTGAGCTTTGCGACGCTGCCGGCGCGGTCATCAACCCTTTCTTCGGCCTGTGTAGTTGAATTAAATCCACTTTCCATCAAAAATGACGATACGGTCCATAATTTTGTCTTTGCGTTGATACTCGAGCAAATTAGTCCAGGTCGGAACAGGTCTTCTTTATCTGCTTGAGTCAGCTCATGCGGCACCCAGCGATTGAACTTACAGATCAAGTTTATGGGATGCATACAGCGACTAATGGGCATGGCACTAATGCCTAATTCCTTAGCAAGGCTCTCGAATGGTTGCATACTGATCTTCTTCCACAAGTTCTCACACGCGGTCATTATCAACACCAGTAGGCCCTCTAGAGCGAGCTACTTCTTGAATGGCATCGCTCTTGTTTTTGAAGTTTCGGAACCAAATCTTCACAGTGTCATATGATACAACCTAAAGCTATACACATGATTTGGTGACATTATATACGTAGCTGGCGTTTTACAACAGAAATGGAAGTAAATGATGGTTCTAATCCGGTAGCGTCTCATAGTTCCATTTCAGGCACCTCCTACTTAATGATAACGCTATTTTTTTACAAATTTCACAATACAGTGTTCTAAAGCAAGTCTCTTCCTTTTAAATGCCAAAACTCCTTTGACGAAATATGATTAAACACGCCAACGGGAACTGTTTGCGTAGCGATATTTACGGCTGCGGGAAAATTTCATTAAAACGCGATAATTTGCGTTTTCATTCCAATCTTTCTTTAATTGTTTGCATATTTTCAAACCATAATATATCTTAAATTAGAAGCCAAACAACAAAAAATCACCGTTATAATTCCAAATTTTTCACAGGACTAGTTTCGATGGTTTTACCGAGCCATCATCCTCACTGCAAAAGCGTCAATGAACGAGGTAAGATATAATGATTAGATAATATAAGAAAGCCTGGACAGAAGATAAGCTACTGGTGCCATCTGTTGATGAAACACCATCCACCTTTCTGTTCTTTCTGTTGTCCAACATTGTTGGCCCGAGAATCACACTTTAAATTTTTCTGCTTACAAAATTATTCAAAAAACATCTTCCATTGGTGAACTGAATTTTCTAGAGTCATTTGACACTAAAAAAATCTTTCTGTTCTAGATAACGATCCTAATTCCAATCCATCTTTGCCTTCAGCGTTTAAAGAAATTACGTTTTAGTTCTGGTTTCTTCAACAGATGGCGCCAGTAGCTTAGCTCCTGTCCAGGCTTTCTTATCTTATCTTATCTAATCATTATATCTTACCTCGTTCATTCACGCTTTTGCAGCTGAGGCTGATGGTTCGGTGAAACCATCGAAACTAGTCCTGTGAAAAATCTGAAAATATAATGCTGATTTTTTGTTGTTTGGCTTCTAAGTTAATATTTGTTCGGCGTGTTCTTGTATCTTCATAATATATCTTATTTTCACAATTCTCCATGGAAAAAATCCGTTTATGAAAGAAGACTTGCAATTCAATGCCGTTCTGTCCAAGAACAAACTGCAATATTTTATACTCAATTTGAAAATCGCGATATATAATTGGCAATAGATAGAGATTATCGGGGATAAGTGAAGCATATAAATATATAATATTTGGAATATCAATTCCTACTTATTGATTCCTGTTTATTGGAACTAAAGATAGGCTGTTTTTATTAAGTATATTATAAGACTTACAAATAATGACCGTTTATTAGAAATTCTCACGTGCTGTAAGTACATGACTGTGATGAATGGGATTGCAATATTTAACAAAAAGTAAGTGGCAACAGTAAGACAGATTTCTAAAGATTTTTAAAGTGTATGGACTTAAAGAATATGGAGTTGGATGAAGCGAATGTAATGTTCCGTTTAATGCAGAGAAAATTCTCTCCATATTTTTATGTTAGCGGAATAATAATACATATATTTAAAATATAACCCTTGCTTTACAAACGGAGAAAGCGAAAAGAAACTACAAAGCAATGCAAGCGACGATTAGGAGAAGCACTGTAGATTATGCAGTAATATATCTAGGACCAAAAACTCTTAGCAGCAGGTCAATCATATGTCGCCTTAAGTCGTGTGAAATCATTAGATGGAATATTAATTGAAGAACTGGACTGCTCGAAACTCACTGTAAAGGTTCCTTGCAATAATGAAGTATTATAAGAGATAGATGGTTAACGTGTATACGGGCCAGTTTCCCTTAAAAAGTCCTCCACGAAGGCATCCCTCCCTTAAGGCAGCTAGCCCTCGAGTGATATGCTGTAACCTAATAAACCAAAATAAGAGATAGATAGAATGAGAAATTATAGAATGATAGATATAATGAGAAATTATAGAATTCATAAATTAGAAACGAAAAAATGTTAATGAAAAGTAACTAAAATAAAATTTTCTTCGTTGACTTGAGTAAGAATTGACTTTAAAAACATATTTTTTATATTACTTGTTTTTAAATTAACATTATAAAAACCTAAACAAACAGTCATCCAATTATCGTATTCTAAAATTCAGTAGCTCGTTGGACTCCTTAATGGTTTTCACTCCCGAAAGCATAATTATATTCTAATAATTAACACAAAGCATCCGAGTTTCTGTTTCTCGTTCTTACATCTAATTAATTTATTTGTAACTTAACAATACTGTGATAAATGTTTAAAAAATTTATTATATTGTCATTTTATAGAACCAAGTGTCTTCTGTCAGCGTTATTTATTTTAGTTAGGCGACTTCCAAATAAAAATTACAAGTACCACCGTAATAAACTGGAAAATACGAGATACGTACATTGATGAGTTGTATTCCAGTAATATCTTCTAGCCGGATATAAATATTTTGCTACAAAAATACTTTTGCGGGTTCGTAACAGATTGAATGCACAAGTGCGATAATAGGTTAATAAAAATTTATTTTTATTAAAAGAAATATTTATTTTTATTAAAGAAATATATCCGAACGCTTGAGTTTTCCTCAGAGATATTCGTACAAGTGTTTACAATATCCCGCAGTATAATCAGTAGTTATACTTCAAACTACTGAAAACGTTAAAACGCAAAGCGTTATCTGAAGAGAAAGCTAATTCATATATCTCAATTTAAGGGGACTCATACACCTTAAACCCCTTATGATCTTCGAATATGTGACTGTTGCAAGAATTGGGATATTTTACTTATTTTAAAAGCTATTATTTCCAACATTTTACAGCTGACTACATAATATAGCTGCTTTGGGAACTAGTAACCAGGAAGTTTGTGTTGCCACAAATATTTTCGTAATTTAGTCCGCTTTGTGACAAAATGTTTCGTCATGTTTCCACCTTGCGCGCATGATATTTTAAAAATGGCTAATGGTACATACTTGAAATTGGATGGAATTCTTTATATGGGTTCTATTTTCTAACGAAACCCAAAATCTGATGAATAGTTTACTATTAAAAAATTTTATGCACGAAAACATTACATATTTTTTTAATAAAATACATTTTATAAACTCAACTCCAAATGAAACAAAAACTTAACACGAAATTTTTTAAATTTTAGATTCACAGTAGTTTCCAAATGTTATAAAAGCTATATATTAAATAAGGAATTAAATTATGCAACAGAATATTTTAAACTCTGCGCGCAAGGTGGAAACATGCCGAAAATTTTTGTCACAAAGCGGATTAAATTATAAAAATATTTGTGGCAACACAAACTGTCTGATTACAATTTCCGAAAGCAGCTATATTATGTTGTCAACTGTAAAAAGATGGAAGTAATTGCTTTTGAATAAATAAGTTATCCCAACTCTTGCAACAGTCACATATTTGAAGACCTTATGGGTTTTAAGATGTACGAGTCCCCTTAAACAAATCGCAATAACAGTAACTAAGCAACTAAGCAACTCTTCGGCTTTAAATATTTTCCAATCAGCCGCGCTAGATAGTTCTAGCATTTTCTTCTTTTCGCGATCTCTGAAAACCAGTAAGAGGATGGAATTATGGTTACAACTAACATAGTGGTCAATCACATTTATTCAGTTTCAAAACAAATTATCGAGATATCCATTTATTTAATGTTAAATGAACGACCTCCTGTAATTTTACTTTTTCGGCATAGCTTTCTTATAAAATTTATCTCGCGCTGCATAGCACGGGGAAATAAAACAACATTAATTATAATTCTAGTAAAATTTACTATCTAAATACAAAATTCGTAACAGTACTTATGATGCATTTAAAATAGTTTATTTTATTACATTACAGAAATAATTTATAATGAGAATTAAAAAAAATTTCTAATTTCATTTTATGCCCACTACATTTGTTTTTCAAAATTTTCTATTTAAAAAAGGGGGAAAACCCTACTATTTTCCCATTCCCCTATTTGATATGATCAATGTTAACTTTTCACCATATCTTGATCGCTTATAAATTTGCAGTGCTGTTTTTACGAGTTATTAAGTTTACAATTATCGTCTTGATTAAAACATTTATGATTTTTAGTTCTGATGTTATACTTTATGATGAACTAGCTTTACCAACAAACTTGAAAACAAAAGTACGCAGTTATCCAATATGGCAGCCTATTAAGAGAAAGTTTTGGTTTAAGTTCCGAAATTACGATGCCATCAAGTAATGCAAGTTATGAGTTATGCAAGTCATATTGTAGAGTCATTAGGTTAAATGGAAGCAGAAAAGATGAAAAATATGCAACCGCCTTCGCCGGGAATCGAACCACGGACCTCTGGAATACCGGCCCAGCGTGCACCACGAAGGCACGCTAGAAAAGTGGGCGAAATACCTTATAATATGATATGGACTGATTTGGAAACTACGCAGGGCAGAGAAAGCTATTACTATTTTTAGATTAGAGAGGGGAAATTAAGGGGTCATTGCTTTGATTTATATACCTTTTTACCTTACAGGGTTTCTCAAAAGATCGTTGCCAAACTTAGTCTGTCATACCATCACAAACAAAAATTTCATAGGAACTTGTGTCCGAAAATGCGAATGGCCACCGCTAGAGGGCAATGCTCGCAAGGCTAGAAATTAACAAAGAGTGTCGAAAGAGGTCTTATAATATGACTTTCATGACATGGTTAAATCTATTCAAAATTCCTTCCATCCGCCACAATGCATGCTTCACAACGTCGACGCATGGATTCACGGACCCGTTCAAAATAAGCAGGGGTGTGCCATTTGGCACGTGCCGCCATTTCCACGATCCTGGCGACAAGATCTATGTCCGTTGTTACGATCATCTCGTACACCAAAGAATTCATGTACCCCACAGGTAGAAGAAATACAGAAGTTAGGTCGGAGGACCGCGGTGGCCATGCAACTGGTCCGCCTCTGCCAGTCCAGCGATTAAGATACTGTCCTATCGAAGCTGAAACGTCAACCATCAGATCCGGGAACACTCTTTCCACAAAATATCCATAAAGATCTTAGTAAACCGATTCATCCTTCTGCTGCTACGACCGCGCTTGAAATGATCACACTTCCAAGTCTTCCATCAGCTTGCGAACATTGCTTTCTAGAGTTCGCAGTTCGCATTTTAGAGCACAAGCTTCCATGTAAATTTTGCTGGTTATGGTATGACAGACCAGCATGTTAAGTTTGCCAACGACATTCTGAGACACTCTGTATATATATATATGTGTGTGTTGATATTCCTAGTGTATTTCTAGCGTATTGAGGAGAATTTCTGCTTATATGTGCCTTATTTAGGGGATATTTATATTCTTTTATTTTATTTGTAAAACATATTATTCATGTCAACATAATTTCGAATTTTCTTTTTATCTTAATTTTTCATTTGGATCTCTATGTTTTTAACAGGATTATCCATACTATATAAGTTTTATATTTGAGAAACAAGTCATGTGAAATTTAACTTTTTTACTTGACTAAAAACAGTTAATTGAAGTTAATATTTGTATTCCATTTCGAAGGAAAATTTTTTAACAGAGCATATTAACTTTTAATTTCAGTATAATCCATAATGTCCCTTTTCTCTGGTGAATAATTTTCAGATATACACTCATGTCCATAAATTAAGGATAATTCGGAGTCACGCGGAAATCGAACTCTAAAATAAATATATCACCTGTAAAATCACTACACACATCTCATATGCAAATTTCAGGAAGTAACCAGATGACACCGATGGTACGTCACAATGACGAGAGTGTAAGAGAGTGATATATAAGGAATACAGGCAAAGAAGTAAAATTGTTCGCAGGCGCTTTATAAGCATTTCAGTGCAATAACCGAATAGTTTTGACACAAAGGACGCATTTGGATGATTTTTTACGTGGTAGAATTATCGGCCGTCTGGAATGTGGGCGTACCCAACTGGAAGTGTCAGACGAACTTGGAATTGCCCTGAGTGTCATCTCCAGGCTTTGGCAACCATTCCAAGATGATGGTAATGTGAGTAGACGTTACAGCACAGTTCGCCCCAGAGTTACAACGCCGTATGAGGACCGCTATTTGGCAGTTTGCCAAAAGAAACAGGCGGAGCACAGCCTCAGACCTATCTCGTCAGCTCTGTTCAGCCACTGGTACGACAATTTCAAGGCAGACCGTGTACAGACGCTTAGGGCAGATTGGTCTATATGCTCGTAGACCTGTCAGATGCGTTCCACTTACTGCAACTCATTGTCGCCTGCGGTTAGCCTGGAGTAGAGAGCATGCATTGCGGACACCGCAACAGTGGGCTTGTGTGATGTTTTCCGACGAGTCCAGGTTTAGCTTGCAGTCTGATTCTCGCCGGAGTTTCATATGAAGAGCTCCAGGTACCCGTTACCACCACGAAAACATCATTGAACGACACCGTTACGGTGGTGCAGGAGTGCTCGTTTGGGGTGGAATTATTCTGGGTTCCAGAACTGACCTGCATGTTCAAATTGTAACCATGACAAGCCAAATCTATCGGGACGTCATTCTGGAACAACATGTACGTTTTTTTCGGGGCGCACAATTTGTGTTTATGGATGATAACGCCCGTCCTCAACGCGCAAACATCGTAAGCGAATGCGTTCAATCGGAGGATATCACCCGTATGGACTGGTCAGCATTCTCAGCGAACTTGAATCCAGTAGAGCACGTGTGGGACATGCTTGGCCGACGAGTTGCAGCCCGTCAACCTCCTCCTACATGTCTACCGGAACTTCGGAGAGCATTGCTTTTTGAGTGGTGTAATATCCCCCAAGATCAGATCGATAATTTGATAATCAGCATGCCTAGGCGTTGTACGGACTGTATTGCATCGTCTGGGAGACATACAATGTATTAACAATCATACCAACCATGTAATATTGGTTTTTTGTAAACAGGTTTTTTTTTATTTTTTATTTTTTATTATTTTTTTTTTATTGTAATTTGCTCGAGAAAAAATCGCTAATTTTTTTAGTAATATCAAACATATAGCATCTTTTTTTTTTGTCCTTTACCTTGTGTTTAATAAATAAGCTTTACAAATAAGAGAAATTTGTTTTGCTTCTAACTTTTCCTTTGCCTGATTTTACACTATCCTTAATTTATGGACATGAGTGTAAATTATGCATTAAAACAAGAGCACTATTTCAGAAAAATTAACTACTCTGGAATAATCCGTTGTCTATTTCAGGAATCGAAATGTGCTTATGTGTTACTCCTAGTTGCTTCCTACTGGTTATTGGAGCCTGTTCCTATAGCTGCAACAGCCTTACTGCCTGTCGTCCTCTTTCCACTCTTAGGCGTTGTCAGTTCAGCCGAAATATGTTCAAACTACATGAAGGTAAGATTGAGAAGGAATACATACTTTATTATCCTAAGTTTATAAGAGTTATTTAAGCTCCTTTCCTATCTCTTCTAGCTTCAGCTTACAGTCCTTTACCAGAGTGAGTTTTTAGAATCGCGTTAATTGCAAATGAGTAGTAGAGAGTACAGTCAAAAGTCGTTAATCCGGACTCGTCGGGACTTCGGCGATTCCGGATTATCGATTTTTAAGGATTATAGATCATCAGTTTAGATCTGGTAAGATGGCATGCAGAAATTACAAAATCATAAATATGAAACCGTAATTTATGAAATAAAGAACAATTATGATCTAAAGGGTATCCAAATTTACAAAAAGAAAAAGCTTAATATTTATTTGTTTACTTTATTAAACATTTCTTTCAATGTAAGTTGTTTAAGTTGCTTCGATTCATGTGATAATATTTTCTCTTTAATTCTATTAAACAGACATAATTTCTTGTTTAGTTACAAAGTTCCGCTGTTCAAGTCTTATAATTGCTGTGTCGAGAATACCGACTAATTTGTCAATCGAAATTTTTTCGTTTTCAATAACCTCTGTCACTTTCTTCACTATCGGTAGCGAATTATAATGACGAGGAACTTGTATCAAATCATATCAAAGACGGAGTACATCAAGATGAAATACTACATTTAGTAAGGAATTATAAGCCAAATAAAATAAAAACATCTGCCTTGAAGATAAGGATAGTGCTGACAGATCAACTTCCAATTCATTGCGCGGCACGGCGTTCCCCCCGCCGAGCAGCGTGAAATTGATAAACAGATTTCGGATTTCGAAACGTACTTTCGCTTTAGATCCTTTACATATTAGCAAATATATATCGGAAATTCTATTTGATATAATCGAAAGTTCAAGCTTACTTTTATAAAATTGCTCTAACAGACTGCAAAAAATAATAAGCCGGATACAATTCGAAGATTAAGGAACAACGCAATCTGCAACATTAACTGAATTAGATAATTTTAGCTTAGCTTATACTGTCTGTTATACATTAAACGCGCATGCGTAAACGTTTTATGCGCACACGCATATTCGCAGCCGTAAGGTAAGGTCTTACGCGCACACGTAAACGCCTATGACGCATGCGCAGAAAGTTTGTAGCTTTAGGTCCGGATTATGGGTGTCCGAATTAACGACTTTTGACTGTATTTTAGTTCCACTGACTTCGACAGAGAGAATTCAATTTCCTGAATAGCATGCGTTTGCGTTTTGGCTACGTTTCTCTACGCTGGTACTATACGCTTGGCTGTATTACGTGCCCTTGATAGCTTCGCTAGCTAATTTAACACGTTGGCGCCGGCCTGACCCACCGGTGGGTCATACTTGTCTGTTCCGTGGGGGGGGGGCATGACCCACTGGTGGGTCATGCTTGATTGTTCCACTGGCCCGCATGACTCACCTATGGGTCACGCTTGTATATCAAAAAATAGAATTATTATATTTTATTATAAAATATATAATTTCATAATATAATATAACAATTTAATTTTATAATTTTAATTTATATTTTTATAATTTTAATTTTAAGATTTTTTATTTTTTAATTTTAAAATTTTTATTTTATAATTTGACGCTGCGCCGTCCTACGAAACGGACCGCAAATTCAAGCGCCGCCGCACGAAAAGAACGATGAATATCCGCGCCGCCGTCAACGTGTTAATATTACGGGCCAACTGGTTTAGAAATTGTGTTAGCTTCGGCTAAATCGCTTTAGTTAAGTTCTTATTTCTTTAGCGCATAAGATTATGAAGATTATTAACAACAATAAAGAAGCCATTGGCATTGTGTGATTCGTGTATTTGTATAGTTGTGTGGTGATTTTTGTACTGGTGTAGCCCGTATAAAGTCATGGGGCAAACTTTGTTTTGCAAGGTGGACCGGGCTGCGCCCTAACAAAACAAAAAGCATCTTGAGTTCAAGCCCAAGTAGAGGCTTTGTTGTACGTCCTGAGATAGGAGCCATCTGTGAAACTTTATTTTGAGCAATAAAGGGTAATTAACTCTTCTTAAGTTTACCGTTTTTGTTCCTGAACTTAAGCGATTATCCGCTCAGTTGTGCACTGGGTTCGTCAACAGTTAATAGATAAAAAGTGAGGATCCCTACAATTAAACTAAGTTCCATTTTCCCTCTAAAAACTAAAGTATGCACATTGTAAATATTTAAATAACTGTCGTCCAAGTGTTCATTCAAACACGATATCATTTTTAATATCAAATTATTAATATAATTTAATAATTATATTTCAAGGAGTGTTTAGTTTAGTTTAGTTTAGTTTACGAGTATGCTGCAACCCTCCTGGCCGACAATAATCGGCCTCATGGTTAACGCAGCACACCCGACGCAGACAAAAACAGCAACAAAATAATAATAATAATTATGAAATAAATAAAAAATTAAAATATTTAAAGTCCTATTTTAATGATAGTCTTGTTTTCATTCACAATCCTCATAATTTCTGTTGCATAGCTATTCAAGAATTTTCTTTTTTCAATTACATTTTGTTCATTTATTTTTCCAAATCTCGTCCTCACACTCTCGGTCAGTTTACATTCTTCCATGAAATGAGCTGCATTTCCGCACTTCCCACAAGCCAAGCATTGATCATTGCCCTGGAGATTAAAACGTTTTAAATAGGCCGGGAATCTACCATTTCAAGGAGTGTATCTGATGACCTGAGTTTATGCGCGTTTATAGAGTAATTTAAAAATATCTGGTAGAAATGCAATGAACACGAAGACGGAGTTCTCCGATGCGTTTTTATCTATGGGGATTGAGCTTAAAATAGAACAGCTATTCAAAAGTGATTGTAGGTATAGGTTGAAGCTAGGCCGTGCACTCGTGCATTCACGAGTACTACCGGTCTAGGTACCACCGGTCATAATGCAGGGAAGACCCAATCCTCCTAGTCCCACTGGACCATATGATTATAAAGGGTCGACCCCCTCAAGACCACAAAAGGAAAGAAGAGAGAAAAAAAAGCTAATTAACTAAAAATAATTGGAGGTTAATTAACGAACTAAAAATAAGGAAGAGAAATACAAACAGCGAAGCACAACACCAAACATTCAAAATCCAAAAACATTAAAAATATACCACCGGTATTAGGTACCACCGGTCCTTGCTAACTGTCCTTGTAGGACCTCATACCTACCGGTCTAATACCTAATACCTACCGGAGGTACCTAATACCGCACCGGTCCGGTAATAATTGCTGGTACGGTATTAGGGACCACCGGTCCTTGCTAACTGTCCTTGTAGGACCTCATACCTACCGGTCTAATACCTAATACCTACCGGAGGTACCTAATACCGCACCGGTCCGGTAATAATTGCTGGTACGGTATTAGGGACCACCGGTCCTTGCTAACTGTGCAGCCCCACTCCAATTTTGATGAAGAACACCCTGGGGTCTTCTAAGAGTCTCCAGTCAGTCTTTCCCCATCACCAACCACTAAAGAGGATTTTCGTCTCGCTGTCTTGTTTTGAGCGTTTCCTTGCGGCATAGACAGGCATTATACACACACAAACGTCTCTGGGATTCGAACTCGGGCCCATCGGTATAGGAGCCGATCGGTAAGTCACTAATGACTGCACCGTCTGGGTGGCTAAAGGAGGTACATAGACACATTCCAGAATACCTCATTTGAGCAGCTGCTCTGATTTCGTCTGCATTCGTCTGCAGAGATGCATTTTACCTACTGCTCCACGGTGTCCTCCATCACCTCAGTGTGACATTTCTGCACACAGATTTCTTTACAAAAGCTGTGTATTTTGGTCCCTTTTACCTGTCTTTATATTTGTAAAGTATGGCATTCATTCATAGGATAAATTAAGTCCAAACTCCGTGTAGACATGGAGCGAGTTATCGGTATCACAAAAAATAATTGTACAATCTCAAGAAGGTTTAATAAGCCTTTGTATTAAATCAGAACTGGAACAAAAATGTACGTCTCGTGCATGACAATAATTAGGCCACCACTTGTCGCGAAGCAACAGTCAGTTTTGAAATTTAAACTAAATCTGGTAGCTAAAAATAAATTTACGTAAGTAGCTCAAAAAAAAAAAAAAAAAAAAAATCTGATGTGTACACCACATGACTTCCTTGTACGTAATATTAAATTATACGCAATTTTTCTTGCATTTTATTTAAACTTATTAGATTGAATTAAACCTACTTCGCCGACAGCGCATAAACCACAATAGAATAAATGCATTCTTTAAAATTCACTTCGTTTACCATAGCGACACTCTGACGCTAGGTTTACTTAACATTATTCATATCATAACTCAGAATGCACAAAATATATATCATTTAAAGGATTATCTAATCGTTGCCACATGTTCTATTCAAATACTATAATAAAGCTAGAACGTTGTATAAAAGAAATTAAGCAAACAAAACAAAGAAGAAACAGCTTTTCACAGACGATTGACTATTTCTCATTCAATTAATACAGTTTTCCCTTCACGACAAGGCAAAACTACATAAAAACTCAAAATATCTGTATTAAAAATTACGAAGTAAATCTTAAACGCTTATTTCCTCGAAAAAATTCCAGAAAGTATTAAGCACGATTTAAATAATAAATGAAGGCGTTATCTTTGTTGTTGCGAAGCTAAGTTTCTCTAGATTGGCAACAAATCCGCTACTCAACTGTTTCAAATGTAAACAAGAGCAATGGCCGCCATCAAATTAGGCTTAGCGGCACTTAAACAATTTTAAAATTATTGATAATTCTAAAAATATCGCATACAGATTTACTAAAGGCATAAAACCCTTAACCGGAAGATAAAAACGACGTAATTCAATCATTTTTTAAGCAAAAAATGTACAATTTACAAACATATAACAGTAAAGAAACTGAGATTACTGAGCCGGGTAACAGAGTGGATATATTTATAAATATATTTATATACGTTTGGCGCGGCCGATTGCAACCAAAATACGTAGTGCACATCTACATGTTATAGTAGTCTTATATACAAATTTTCAACGGTCTGAGGCTACTCGTTTTTGAGTTATGCGAGATACGTACGTACATACGTTCGTACAGTCGCCACGAAAAATTCTCTTCAGAATTCATTTTAAAGCAGTTTTTTAGTTTTTTTGGAGGAAAAGAGTCTTTTATTCTGTTCTTACGTACAGATATCACACAAAAACATTGTTAAACTGCATTCGAAAGCGGTCAAAATGGATATTTTCGTTGAAATATGCTGCCTGAAACTTTTCGCGATTACAATACGTCCTTTTTACTTCGTACAAGGAAGTAAAAAAAAGGTTATGAGCATCAGGATTTGAAAAGTAATTCTTGTGAAGGAAATACTGTATCCCCCGAGCTTACACAGATGGTACAGTTGTTTAGCAGTGGTTGTGAGGGTAGTAGAGTAAAAGCTTGCAGTCGCGTGAGAGCAACTGAAATGGCAAAACGTTTAGAAACGTGGTTTCGCTTGGAGTACGAGCCGTTATTCGTTGTCCTGATCAAGTATCTGGAGGGTGGCTATACCGTTACTGCCGATCGTTATTGTGCCACTTAGACAAGTTTGCGTAAAGCCATTGCAAGCGCATGGCATGACGCAAGCGCTCTGGCATCTTGAACAAAGATGTCATTCTCCGTACACATTGAACTCTATGCACAATGAACTCTGTGAAAAGTAAACTCTGCAAAATCTGTGCACAATCACATAACGATACCACCAACACAAAAATAACATAGCATTATAACTCACATCACATCCATCTTCCCAAATGCTAAGGTATGAGGGCATTGTTTCTCGGTATGAGGGCATTGTTAAAAAGCACTAAAGCGCCAGTAAACTAACGGCCTAAGCGCTAATGTTTCGCATTTGTAAAATAAATAAAATTATGTGAAAAAAATTATAGGCAAGTGTGCCTATTAATTCCTTTTTGTATTTTCTGTCTATTATTAATAAACAATTTTTTATTACCCTACAAGGTATTTCTCGCACTTTCCTAGCGTGCATTCGTGGTGTAGCGGTAGCACGCTGGGCCGGTATTCCAGAGGTCCGTGGTTCCATTCCCGGCGAAAGCGGTTGCTAATTTGTCATCTCTCTGGCTTCCAAAAAATCCTAATGTCTCTACAGTGGCGCCCGAACTAAAAGAACTTGTGGATGATGATTCTCCACATCCAGGATTTGGCGACTAGGCTCCCTAAAACCCTAGTCGCCCTTTAAGAAGGGGAGTATAAAAGGTATATTTCTCCCACTTCCCTAGCGTGCCTTCGCGGTGTAACGGTAGCAGGTAGGGCCGGTATTCCAGAGGTCCGTGGTTCGATTCCCGGCGAAGGTGGTTGCATATTTTTCATCTCTCCAGCTTTTCCAATTAACCTAATGTCTCTACAGTGGCGCCCGAACTAAAAGGGTTCTGGATGATGATTCTCCACACCCAGGATTTGGCGACTAGGTCCCCTAAAACCCTAGTCGCCCTTTAAAAAGGGGAGTATATAAGGTATTTCTCCCACTTTCCTAGCGTGCCTTCGGGGTGTAACAGTAGCACACTGGGTCGGTATTCCAGAGGCCCGTGGTTCGATTCCCGGCGAAGGCGGTTGCTATTTTTCATCTTTTCTGCCCCTAAAAAATTCCTAATGACTCAACAAGTGGCGCCCGAACTAAAAGAACTTGTGGATGATGATTCTCCACATCCAGGATTTGGCGACTAGGCTCCCTAAAACCCTAGTCGCCCTTTAAGAAGGGGAGTATAAAAGGTATATTTCTCCCACTTCCCTAGCGTGCCTTCGCGGTGTAACGGTAGCACGTAGGGCCGGTATTCCAGAGGTCCGTGGTTCGATTCCCGGCGAAGGTGGTTGCATATTTTTCATCTCTCCAGCTTTTCCAATTAACCTAATGTCTCTACAGTGGCGCCCGAACTAAAAGGGTTCTGGATGATGATTCTCCACACCCAGGATTTGGCGACTAGGTCCCCTAAAACCCTAGTCGCCCTTTAAAAAGGGGAGTATATAAGGTATTTCTCCCACTTTCCTAGCGTGCCTTCGGGGTGTAACGGTAGCACGCTGGGCCGATATTCCAGAGGTCCGTGGTTCGATTCCCGGCGAAGGCGGTTGCTAATTTTTCATCTCTCTGGCTTCCAAAAAATCCTAATATCTCTACAATCCTTGTAAACGTTTTTAGATCCACCCTCGTATAAAATTACTTTCTTATTTTCCTATTTACTTGACTTCAAATACGTAGTATACGTTGAGCATCGGATTTGAACCGAAAGCAAATTTTGTCACAGAGTTTTGAACATATTAGAATTTATTAAATGCCTTAGGTCGTAGTAAAGAATTAAAAAATTAGAACGTAATTATTGCAGATTTAAATCATTTCTATTTTGAGGTCTGAATATCATTTTCAATATGCAAGTATTTGCCTGCAAAGTACATTTCTTTCTAATGAAATGTTCAATAAATCGATGTATAGTTTACAAAGAAAGGAAAGTTATGCAAAGAAGTTAATATTTATTCTATAGTTTGAAAAATATGAAGACCTAAGATTGTCTTTGGGTTACTAACACAACACGTCTCGTGATTTTCATCCAACTTGAGGAAATCACTGTTTTTGTTCTTATCTTTGCTTCTATCTGTTTTTGATTTTCTGCATGGACTCGTGTAGAAATGTAAGACGTCATCTAGATTTACCCTTTGACTTGCTCGAATTTTATTTACATTTAACAGTCTTTTTGACCTACTGAAGAACATCATAAGATAAAATACTACAGAGAATCGGAATTGCAATGTGTTGGCAAAATATTCTTTATACTGTAGTAAAATATGCTTGACAATCTTTTGATTTCTGGCAGGTTAAATATCTCTAAATTATAAAACTGTGTTATGAACCAGACATTTTTCTAAAATTAACAGTTAAAATTGTATTTAAAATTCAAGAAAGAATTCAATACGAGTAACTGGTATTAATAATTAATATATATATATGTTACCGTGAAAGCCCGAAACTGGAGAATGTCGACATTCACCAAATACGTCGGTGAAAGATCGAATATTGCCCTACATTCTTGTATATTCGGACCCTCACCGGTGTATGTCGACAATCACAGATATGCTCTGGTGAAAGTGGAAAAGAGAGGTTATAAAGTGCCATAATAGTTTAAGTTGTTGCAATGAATAAGATTCGAATCACATAATTTAGTAAGTTTTTTATTACTGTTATTTTATTTTCGCATTTAGAACGTACTGTATAATTAAGTAAGTTTTTAACTTCTATTATTTTCATTTCTTATTTTGAATGTATTGTGTGTTTTAGGTTCTCATGTTCTTAAGTTCTTATTTCAAGTCTCAATTGCGTTTATTCGCGACTGAATGACGCAGAAGAAAATATAATATTCTTATATGTTCAACATTCACTAAGTACATGGTGAATGTCGACTTTGACCAGTGTAAGTCAGAAATAAGACTATGTGGAAAATATTTCGGACATACACCAAGAGACTATGTGAATGTTGACATTCACCGGTGAAAGTCGACATTCTCCAGATTTCGGTGTTTCACCGTAACATATATATTAAATTCCAGTGTTTTACTGAAATTTTATTTATTAATTTTTGTTTTGATTGTTAAAATAAAGATAAAATTCAACTGTATGATGATGCTAATTTTATTCAATACATATCGACGAAGGCTGACGCAAAACTTTCATGTTCAAACAGCAAAACCTGGAAAAAAAAGCTGAATGTATATACATTTTTTTCTTAAGCAAAAGGTTATAATGTTCCTCAGTACTTTGTCAACAATAAAATGTCGAGGAACCTAGTGAACTAAGTAAGTGATAAGTGACGGTGGACGTGGGCACTGTCATTTTACCGTAGCGGTTAATCAGTACAGCACCACGTCCACCCTTATCTAGAGATGGCTTGAGTGGAGCCTCACAGGAGTCTCGCACCGTGCGTCCAATCCCAGCGCCGGATTCATCCAGAGGTCAGTCCTACCGAAGTGAACTAAGTAGGGACTAATCGCTCAGTTCAAGTAGACAGCGTAGACTCGAGAAGGGTTAAAATACCTTTTATTCACTCAAGAAAATTACAGCTAGCCCTTTCTCCGGCTTACAGGAAAGCCTACACTCGGGGTTTTAAATCAGGATAAGAAAATAAGAAACTAATCTAATGCTAAATAAAACAGACTTAGCCAAAGATAGACACGATTATCTTAACACACTTGGCCCTTAATTTAAACTAGCCAGCGATTATTTACAGGCAGGTATAATACGGCCGAGCGTAATAAATTCAAGAATGAAAAAGCCAGAAGGCAAACACGTGCCACTAACTACTCCTAAGCACTCTCTTTCTCTAAGTATGTAGAATTTCCTTTAAGTACTACTCCTATACATTTGCATTCACCGCGATTCTAAAAACTCATTCTGGCAGGGAGTTGTAAGTGGGAAACAAGAATTGAGAGAAAGCGTTTCAGAATTAAAAATAACTGTTATAAAATTAAAATACACCTTACAAGGTCTTTTATTAGTTCTTAATAACAAAATACGCGAAATTATCTGCCCAAAAAGAAAGCTTTCATGGTAATAACCCAAGACAGAATTTAAAGAAGAAAAGCATGGCAATGAACAGAGCGTTTTGAACAAAACGAAGATTAATAGAGAGCTAACTTGCCACTAATTTTAATTTTAATTTTTACGTTCGCCTCTTTCGCTTGCTCATATTACTTCCAAACTATTACATTTTAATGCGTAATGAAAAATATTAAACAAATACTCTGCATTTGAAAAACAAATCATTATCTTTTAATAAAAGATTAAGGTATAAAATAATAAATTTATAAAAGATTACGATACAAATCAGATTAAGATAAAAAAAATGCGTATAATTTAAGATTCCGTACAAGGAAGTCATGTGGTGTACACATCAGATTTTTTACTTAAGCAAAAGGTTATAATGTTCCTCAGTACTTCGCCAACAATAAAATGTCGAGGAACCTAGTGAACTGAGTGATAAGTGACGGCGGACGTGGGCACTGTCCCTTCATTTACGATTCTGCACAGATTTTTTTTTTAGTTAAAATTTGAAATTCAGCTACTTTTGATACCTTAAATACGTAAGAGAAAAACATCATCTATATTTGAGTATTTGTGAAATTAAAAGCAAGATTTACGTCAACATCTATTCTGTATGATTTTATCTTTAATATGTCATTCCGAAGAAAGAATTTTGAAGCTATTTTTTTTTTTTTTGGCTTTTTAGTTTTTATTTATTTATTTTAATTTTTTTAAAAGGAAAGCTTCATGATGTTCATCGGTGGTCTCATTGTGGCAATCGCAGTGGAAGATTGCATGCTGCATGAGAGAATAGCTCTCAAAGTTCTCCTCATCATTGGAACAGAAATAAAATGGTAAGTTCTGCATACAGCTCAATTTTAGCTTTCAGCAATCGTTTTTAATCCTATGGCTGTGGGAAGTATACTTCCCAACAACTTCATGAATTTTTAAATGTCAATGGAAAGTTTTTTTCGCACCTATGATCTGTTCTGCCATCTGTTAATAACGTCAGAAAATACAAAAATACCAATGACGGGCTTTGTTCCCATAAATGGGGGTAACAATGAAGGTTAGCGTGGCGTCAAGAAGAGACTCCTATACTGGGGAGCCATTTTGTCTTGTACTTTATTGATAAGCACAGAAGTTCAAGTTTATAAACAACTAGGAAGCCCGGCGGTCATACGAAATGACCGCTATTCTAGATATTATAAATTGTAATTAAAATGATTTGCGCAAAGGTGTCTGCTGATTCATACAGAATTACCCAAGGCAGGCGGTGAGGACGCCCATTTGCTTACTGCTCCACGGGGTTTCCCCCTTCTACTTGCTTAATTGCTTAAAGTAGAGTGCAATGAAGGAAACCACTGGCAGTACATTTCTTAAAGAGCCACCGCTAGCTCAATGAATAAAGGTGATTTTAAATAATAAAATCTTAATTCACATGTCAAAGATCTCTTTGTACACAACATTTCTTGTGTTAGATCTTTCCATCACTTTTAGGCTCGCCTTGCAGAGGACCATCCATTAATTTTAATTTTACGTCCGTTCCTTCACGAACTCTTGAACATGCAACATAAAGTTGACCGTGTCCAAATGCAGGCTCAAGTAAAAAAATGCCAGCACGCTTGAGCGTTTGGCCCTGAGACTTATGGATGGTCATAGCAAAGGCAAGTTTTAAAGGAAACTGTCTACGTCTCAATTGAAACGGCAACCCTGTGCCGTGGCAATTTCACCCCATTGGTTGGTACAGTTATGCAAGCAACCAATAAACTATCGGCGACAAACAGACACTTAAGCCGCATATATATATATGGGGTGAAATAACATCATCTCCTCCAAAACTGCTGGCTTCCGGGCTTAGCGAAGCACACCGTTGGATTCCGCAGATCCGTGGCACGCCATTTTGACATTTCGCGTTTTTTGTGGGACTTTAATTAGCCGAGATATTAATTAAAAACTAATTTTCCCCTACGTTATCCCTACATTTTCCGCTTTCTTTCTTGGGTTTTCCCTATTAGAAGGATTTAGCTACGTGCCAAATTCTTTTTTCTCGAATATCTACGGAACGGCGCTGAGTTGAAATTCGAGACGCGTATCCTCGGATTCCAAAAAATTCTCCGAATTCAAAGATACCGTTTTCACCTACGTACGGCTTTAACCGGCCGAGATATTAATTAAAAACTGCGGAAACGTTAATTTCCGCGCTAATTTTTCCGCGTGGCAACAATAAACTATCGGCGACACACACTTTAGCCGCTTATATATATAAAGATTCTTAATAGAAGGTAAAATTTTGAATAATATTTGCCAGTTTTTGTTGTATTCAAATTATTTTTTGAACTCGCCATGGAAATGTATTAAAAAACCGACGAAATATACAGCAGAGGAAGCTGCTGAATTATTTTTTGCCCTCCCTTCTCATTCTGAAGATTCAGACAAAGATGCAGATGATGAAATAGATGAAGAATTTTCAATCAAGGAAAATAGAAATGTTGCTGATCCATGATTTTTTAATACAAACTATATCTAATTTATAATTTCTTTTTAAAATTTTAGATATAAGCTTTTTCTCCCGCCTTCCTAGCGTGCTTTCGTGGTGTAGTGGTTCTGCACTCTGGAACGGTATTCCAGAAGTCCGTGGTTCGATCCCCGGCGAAGGCGTTTGCTCATTTTTCATCTCTCCGGTCTCCAAAAATTACCTAATGTCTCTAGAGTTTCGCCGAGAATCGAACCACGGACCTCTGGAATACCGGCCCAGCGTGCAGAACCACTACACCACGAAGACACGCTAGGAAGGCGGGAGAAATACCTTATATGGTATTTACAAATTATATATTATGAATATCATGTAATTTGATATAAAAAGAAATGCAATACTAAGATATCTTATCTTTGAATAGCTTCCAGCGGGCGGTAGGAAACATACTTCCCACCAAAAAAAAAAATTCTTAAAAATCAAATTAATCGTAGTTAGTAAGCTAAATGAATTTATTTTAAAAGTCAATCTCAGTCCCCAAAATATTTTAACATAAGAATATTAGAAAAAAAATTGGCTTTTAAAGGGTTAAAATATTAGTGGGCACGATCCATTTGTATGTGTTCCTCGGATAACTTTTCTGATTAAATAAAACCTTATCATTACTTGTAATTACTTCAAACCGAGCTATAATTCGCTTCACATCTGGTGGGATTATTTAGCTCCAGATCGAGTAAAACCCTATAAATAAGAATTGAAGTCTGTTTGCCCCCGGGAGTTGACTCGGAAGAATCCTTGGGAAGTACTGGTTAGGATCTGTACCTAGGCAGTCTCAACCACGGGCGCATTGTAACAGACATGACAGAAGGCCTGAGGGCTGTCGGGACAGAGTAAGGCTCGACAGGGACCGTACTGGTACTGCCTTGTCTGCCCTTGCTCTGTGGGGTCGTCACGTGGTAGATAGTAAGTTCGGCAAGGCGGCACTAATTCCGTTTGGTTAAGTCCCAATCACATTATGTTTCGGCTGCGCGGGACTTGACGTCGAAAGGGACAATTCTCAGTACCCGCACAATTCCAGGAAACACACGTAGCTAGCTTACCATTCACACTTACTACAAAGACCTGAACGCCAAACAGTAATTGATTTATCGCTCAAATCGGGATCACATGATCCTTCAGAAGCAGAATTTTCGTCTGATTGGTTGTCTCTACCCGGGACCCGAGACATTTTCGGTGAGGTTTGAAAAACTCCTGCGTAGCCGCAACATTGCTTCCGTAGCTAGGCGGGACTTCCTTCAAGCGGGGCTCTTTTTTCTAGGAATCCTCCCGTTGAAATCTGTGCTACCAGATTTTAATTTAATAGGCCAAACAAGGCTGTTATGTGATGTCCACATCAGAGTTTTTTACCATCTCGTTTCTACCAGAATCTCGTTTCTCAGAAAAGTCCCGTCTGGCAAGGACTGTAGCCTTGTGTGATAACCTCTTAACATAGGCTAAGGCCGGAAGCTGCTCTTCATCTGCGTTGTCTTTGATATGCTCAGAACAATGCTTGAAAGCATGTAATATTCTGTTTTCAGTTTAGTGATATTGTCGCGTAGATGAGGGGATCCTACAAATGAACAGGCAAGTACAAGTCTAAACTCAAGACTTTTTATTAACTAGAACTGAATGAAGAGCTACTTATATACAGCTGGTGAACATGCTGAAACATTCCAGACCTGGAATATTCTGGAAGAAATAAAAGGAAATTTACATAAATAAGATAACATTAACAACAAGGATATTTACATAAAAACCAATTATCGGGCATCTTGCCGTTGATGGGCTTCGAACCCGGTACTTTCAGGTTTCGAGTTCTGCGCCTTCTCCGCTAAGCTATGAGGAGCTCGGTTGAAAAGAGCGATTTTCGCTACAATATGTTGGGAACTTGTTTATTCTGAAATGCTGCCGAACAACACAGATATCACCGCTGATGTTGTAGAGACATTAGGTATATTTTTGGAAGCCGGAGAGATGAAAAATTAGCAACCACCTTCGCCGGGAAACGAACCACGGACCTCTGGAATACCGGCCCAGCATGCTACCGTTACACCACGAAGGCACGCTAGGAAAGGGGGATAAATACATTATATTGTATACTATTGTCATTTTAACGAACTGTATATGAATTTACCATTTTAAATAACCAGCATTGCTTAATCACAACACACCGTCCTACAAGATGCAAGGAGGCGACAAACACTTAGAGTAAAATGTATCAAGAATATGATTTTATTGGCTAATTTTGAAACATATAGCACTTCTCCAACCATTTACACTAATGATTATTGTCAGTTCCGGCTTATGCAGCATTTTCTGGTATCACAAAGAACGTTTCAATAATTCAAATGAGTTCGAATAATCATTGCTTGCCTCTTTGCGCCTAAACCTAAACATTTCTCCAGGGAAGGCCACAAACACCTCCTCAAACGATTTGCAAAATTCGTGGCTAGGAATGAAGACCACATTTCCAACTGTTATATTCGTAAACAAAGCAAGTAGTCTCTTTTATAGTTTTTATTTTTCAGACCATACATTCTTTCCAATAATTTATTGTAATATTTTGAAATTGTACTCCACTAAATACAGTTGCATTCTTTTAGAATAGTAACAGGACTGTAAGAGTAAAACTATTGTAACGTAAGCATATTAATATCCAGTACGTATGTACTTGATAAAAATAATATTGTAAAGCGGTTTAAAATGATATTGAAAATCCAGTCAATGTGTAAATGAATTACAAGTTTACTTTGATTATCTCAGTAAAAGTATTGTAAATATGAATTCAGATAAATTAAATAGATTAAATAAATTAAATAGATTAAATAGATTTAAATGCATACATAACTGTCATGATTTTATGTAACTATCACATGTAACTTGTACAAGAAAATGTTTGTAATTAACATATATATGCTTATACACAGGCCTTGTATGCCCATGTAATATTTATATTTATATTTTTACACGGAGGAAATATTCCCTTCTGCCAAGATGACTATTAACACTGTAAGACTTTTACAACAAAGTCAGGTCAGTGGTTATCTCAGGGGGCGCTCAGTTGCATTCTTTGGCGTCTCTTTATTAAAATGTTCCTTATAAATTTATCGAGGTTTACATATATTATGCAATTAATTTCACGGATTAATTAAAAAAAGAAACATAAGCTGGATTGAGCTAAGAACAAACAATTTTAACTCAAAACTCTAGCTTAAATGAAGGATAAGGAGTAGCTTAAATGAAGGAGTGTCCTGGGCATACTTGTAATTTTACCTAAAATGACATTTAAAAAAATCTGATGTGGACATCACATAACAGCCTTGTTTGGCCTATTAAATTAAACACAATTTTTTATACATTTCGTTAAAACTTATTTCCTCGAATTTCATTAGAGATATATATCTCATTTAATTAATTCAGTTCTCACTTCGGGGCAATGCAAAAATACATTAAAAACTCAAAATATCCTAATTAAAAATTTTAAAATACAAGAAACATAAAACACCAAATACAGTTAAAACAGTTAAAAAATACTATTTTTACAATTAAAATTGGAGTTTCTTCGCAAAATCAAGCCATTCGGCTAGCGGGCAGAAAGACAAATTTTTCGGTGCACGAAACTGAAAGTTTAGTTTTGGTCCCAATTGGCAAAACGGCATTGAAGGTGCAGCAACTGCCTTAATTCACTCTTCTACTGGGTTTCGAATGTAAACAAATGGAGGTTCGTAACGCTTACCTCGACACTTAAAGTTTTAAATTGTTAATAATTCTAGGACAATTGCATGCAGATTAACTAAAGGCATAAAAACCTTAACCGGAATGTAAAAACTACATAATTCAATCACTTTTGAACACAAAAATGCACAGTTTACCAACATATAAGAATAAAACAACTAAGCTCATCAAGCCAAGTAACAGAGTGGGAATATAATATATACATATATAAATATTTTTACGCAATTGGTGCAGCCAATTGCAACGAAAAAGGGAGGTGCACAACTATATGATATAGCAGTCCCATATACAAAACTTCAACGTTCTACGGCTACACGTTCTAGAGTTATGCAAGTTACGTACATGCGTGCGTACGTACAGACCGTCAAGAAAAAGTCTCTTGTAAATCCATCCATTTTACAATCCTCTTTGACAAAAACAGTTCTTTATTCTGTCCGTACGTGCAGATGTCACGCAAAAACATTGTTCACAAACAAACATTCCGAGAGTGGTTAAAATGGATATTTTCGTTGAAATGTGATACCTGAAACTTTTTGCGATTACAATGCTTCCTTTTCTTCGTAAGTATAAGGAAGTAAAAAATCTGATGTGTACACCACATGACTTCCTTGTACGGAATATTAAATTATACGCATTTTTTCCTTGCATTTCATTTAAACTTATTCGATTGAATTAAATATACTTCGCCGACAGCGCATAAACCACAATAGAATAAATGCATTCTTTAAAATTCACTCTACTATTTGTTTACCATAGCCACACTCCGGCGCTAGATTCACTTAACAGTATTAATAATTAAATAACAGTTAACTTATATAATAATTATATAACGGAAACTAAGTTAACTGTTATATAATCCAATAATTATATAAGAGTTAATTTATATATTCCGTTCATATTATAACTCATAATGCACAAAATATATATGATTTAAAGAATAGAATTATCTAATCATTCCCACATGTTCTATTCAAATACTATAATAAAGCTAGAATGATGTATAAAAGAAATTAAGCAAACAAAACAAAAAAGATACAGTTTTTCACAGACGATTGAGTATTTCTCATTTAATTAATTCAGTTCTCACTTCGCGAGAAGGCAAAAATACATAAAAACTCAAAATATCTATATTAATAATTACGAAGTAAATCTCAAACACTTATTTCCTCGAAAAATTCCAGAAAGAACTAAGCATGATTTAATTGGCAATAATAAATGAATGCGTTATCTTTGTTGTTGCGAAGCTAAGTTTCTCTAGATTGGCAACAAATCCGCTACTCAGCTGTTTCAAATGTAAACAATACCAATGGCCGCCATCAAATTAGGCTTAGCGGCACTTAAACAATTTTAAAATTGTTGATAATTTTAAAAATATTGCACACAGATTTACTAAAGGCATAAAATCCTTAATCGGAAGATAAAAACAACATAATTCAATCATTTTTAAAGCAAAAAATGCACAATTTACAAACATTTAAGAGTAAAGAAACAGATCACTGAGCCGGGTAACAGAGTGGAAATATTTATAAATATATTTATATACGTTTGGAGCGGCCGATTGAAACCAAAATACGAGATGCACATCTACATGTTATAGTAGTCTTATATAAATTTCAACATACAAAATTTCAACGTTCTGAGGCTACTCGTTTTTCAGTTATGCGAGATACGCACGTACGTACTTACGTTCGTACAGACGCCACGAAAAATTCTCTTCAGAATTCATTTTAAAGCAGTTTTTCAGTTTTTTTGGAGGAAAAGAGTCTTTTATTCTGTCCTTACGTACAGATATCACGCAAAAACATCGTTAAATTGCATTTGAAAGCGGTCAAAGTAGATATTTTCGTTGAAATATGCTGCCTGAAGCTTTTCGCGATTACAATACTTCCTTTTTACTTCGTACAAGGAAGTAAAAATGGAAGTTGGCAAATATTATGTGACATTTAAATAATGGACTATGTTAAAGAGATACGAACATGTAATTTCTAGACGAAAGTTGAGCAAAATAATTTCAGAAATGATAAAGTGCCAGTAGAAAAAAATATCTGATCATGAATCATCACTACGTAAGAATGTCATCTTACATCTCCTCATATCTGATATATACGTATCCCAAGATTACATAAACGAGATCACATGTTAACCCTTTATTCCTAGATTAACATAAGCCAACAAAGATGTGCTGTGCTATTAATAGCATATAATCAGATGAATCAGATATTTTAAAGATCTTTCATGAACATTTAAGAACAAGATGATGTTGTGTTTCCCGAAAGCAATAAGAAAAATATCTGCTGTGATTTATTTTATAAACATTTGATACTTGCATTTATATTAATACATGTTACTTCTTGAAAACTTTTCCTCGTTTTCAGTAGAGTTCTTAAAAGTCATTTCTCTAATGGAAGCAAAAGTAACATTCACATTTTCAGTCATTCGAAATATTTCTGCTTAAGAGGGCTTGTTTAATAATGGATACTAAACAGTTTTATCAAAAGCTATATGACATGCAAGCATAAAATCCATGTCAGGATTAAATAAGAGCTGCAAAATATCCAAAGGATTTCAATATATTTATCGGAATTAAACTGAAAATTTCGAAACGTATTAATGTTATGAAAACATTTCCATAGAGAATAATTCGGTCGCCAGTGATGAACTAACAAAGTTATTCAGAGGCTGTTCGCACATTTTTAGACGATTTTGGTAAGCGGTAATAAAAAATCAATTGCTGTAAATGAAGTAATTGCAATTGTACTATGTTTTTAAAAGTCAAAATTATCGTCTGTGGCTTAAAAGTTTTGTTTTTATTCAAAATGGCGAATTTAACAAAGCAGTGGTTCGAAGGCTACATTGACGCTCTTTCCGAAGAGAAATAGGCATACTCCGTTATCCAACAACGATGTGAGAGTCATGGTTTTGTGATATCTAAAGCGTCGATAGGTAATATCATCAACAAGAAAGGAAAAAACGTCAATTGGAGCCTCAAGTGGGACCAAAATTCTAAACAAGTATCCAAGGAAAAAACGGACATCTTCGACTATTGCAAAGGCACGTTGTTTAATGTTAAAAGAAAATCCCGCTAGTCAAAGGACAGTTGCAAAATCATTAAAATGGTTGATGTCCACTGTAAACAAAATGATAAACGTTGATTTAAATCTTAAAAAAGCGAAAAAACGCAATGTGCATCGTCATCTTCCAAAGCATATCGCTCAACGCAGGACACGCTGCAGAATTCTGTATGAGAAATACTAGTCCAAAGAAAAAGGGAAAAGATTTGTCACAATAGATGAGGCATGGGTGTATTTAAATGACTGTAACAAAAAAAAGAGCCAGTTATTATCATAAAAGGGGAGAAAAAAATTTAACTACGTGGTTCAAAGAATCGAAAGAAAGTTTTTCTAAGGCATTCATGATTGTTGCTGGTTTTTCTTATAATGGCAAGATACAAATAAAGAGAGTGCTAAAAATGTCAAGAATAACTCCAAATACTATCAGGAACATATTTTATGGCCAATTTTTCTGAATGAAATACCATCGCTTTACCCACAGTGCCATCCACTTGTGAGACTCCATCAGGACCAAGCTAGTAGTCACACATCAAAATCCACTGTAAATTTCCTAAAAGAAATCGAACAAAAAAACTGGTATTAAAGCCATACCCTTCATTGATATTTCCTACTAAATCTCCCGATGTGTCACCTGTGGAATTTTGTGCTTTCGGACTTTTAAAAACTGCATTATACAAACGTTGTCCCGAAACCCTAAGAGGACTCTGGAAAGCTGTTCGGGAGGAATGGGATAGAATACCTCTTCTGCCACTTCAAAAGGCATTATTATCCTGCAAATTGCGGTGTCGAAAGATAGTTCAGAATAAGGGATGTCAAATAGAACATTTAAAACACAAGAATTTTATGTAATTTAGTTTTGTGAATACAATATACATCATCTAAAAAATGTGTGAACAGTCTCTGTAGACTATGAGTACTACACTAATAGCAACCTTTAAATTGGAAAGGAAAATTCATTTCATTGTTGTTTAACTTTATAAAAGATTCGCTGGCTATTGACTGCTGAATAGAGTAAGTGACAGTTTCATGATTCTACACATGGTGGATATACAAGAGTTTTCCAAGTGAAAAAAAAAGTGGTTACTGGTATCAAAAGCCAGTACAAGACACTGTGCAAAAAATAAATAAATAAAATTTTTAAAATAATTTAAAATAAAAAATGGGGCAGTTCTGTATCTCCCGTTCTATTGGACCAATTGATGAAATTCAACTTGCGTTTTTCGCGTCTCGAAAGCGCGACATAGGATATGTATTACATTTATATATAACATTGTTCAAATATAGGTATTTTGATACAAACTCAGACCTTTTTCTGAAATACCATGTCAATGTTTTTCCCATATTTCGATTCTAAGACTCAAATTATGCCAAACTGCCAAATTTTGTAAAAATCGCACGAGTACTTTATACAACATTAGCTTTCAAAGTTTTAGCTCCTCAGTGTTACTTGAATTTGGTATATATTCATTAATATTTCTTTTTTTATTAAACTTATTTGATCCTTCCTTTCACATTTCGAAATTTAGGTTCTTTACAAATAAAATTCGCCCATTTTTTATGATTTATTTTTTTAATTTCCATTCTTAAATAATTTTCATAATTTTTTTTTAAAAAATTTGTATTATAATACATAAAAGTTTTACCATCATCTTAAAGTAGACGTATTTCAAAGTACACCTGCAAAAAATAACAATTTTTTATTTAAAATTTCCGAAGATATACGTGAATTTATACATTGGCGCATTTAGAAATTTGGCATATTTATTGAAAGCCGTAATATAACATCAAATGTGGTTTAGGCACTTTGTTAACCCTTTGTTGCATCATGTCCACTCTAATAGACAAAAGTTTAAATTTGTTTATTCTTCTGTAAATGCTATAACAGATTCCATTCCTGTGTTTATTCATTCTATATTATTAGAACTTTCAACTGTCTATCATAGATGGCTGTATAGCATCACTAAGTAAAGCATTGCTATTTGGAAAATGGCTGCTACTTCTGTTTCCAAGTTAGTACAATTTCTCCTAGTAAACTTTATATAATATTGCTTACATTTTCTTATACTGCCATTTTTTATTCACAATCAGTCATTTTAGACATTTGATTTTAAATGTCGGTTTGAGAAAATTGTGGAGTGGGTAGATAAAGATCTACCGAAAAGAGTGAATTGAAACCCAAATGGACTGCTTATCAAGCCAAAACACCACTGAAAATGTTTATGTTTGGTAAAGAATTTCTAGAACATTTGACATTTGAATCCAATAGGTACAGGTTACAAAATCGTAGCAAAATGAATTCGATCACGATCGACGAAATGAATGTAGTTTGGGGGATCTGTATGTACATGTCAGTTGTACATTTACCATTTAGAAGATGGTAATGATCACTGCAAACAAGGCAGGAAATGATTTCAAATGCAATGACCGTAAATCGTTTGGGAAGAGATTTGTATGCATGTACGTATAGGAATGCTGTCCACTCTAGTGAGCAAACTGTAGCCATTATTTAAAACGAAATTTGAATAAAATTATTTATTTTTATTATAACTAACGTTATTTTAAGTAGAAAAAATACGAACATTTTCGTTTAACTTCTCTAGATTATTTGTATGCAACAAAGGGTTAAAATTATTTGAACGTAGGAACGCTGTGACATTTTTCCCGCTCATACACAATGTAAAAAGATAAAGGAAAATAGGTTGCCATATATTAAGAAGTTCGCCTAGTGAGTTATTCTTGGCGCAAACTGAAAAAAGTACTCCAGATAAATTTTTTAACTTCTCCGTAAATTTCGCACTAAATTTTGCAAAATTTAATATTTAAGCGTACTTTGAGTCGTAGAATCGAAATATGGAAAAACATTGTCATGTCATTTCTGAAAAAGTCTGCTTTTATGTCAAAATATCTATATTAGAACAATGCTATGTATAAATCTAATATATATGTCGCGCTTTCGAGACGTGAAAAAAGCAGTTTAAATTTTGTCAATCGGCCCAGTAGAAGGAGACATGTAGAACTGTCACTTTTTTTTTTTTTTTTTTGCAGTGTATATATGATTTTCTATGAACATGAAATGGAACAACAGTCTTGAGAATAAAAAAGCTGCTTGATTCCAATTAAATCTGCTTAGTTTTTAGTTTTTCATGGACATACTCGCATTTACTTGAGGACACAATGTACAGTTGTTTCACTGCCTCGTATAGTTCGACCGTCTCAAGCGCAACCCTGGTTGGCATTCTGCCAAAACACATAGACTCGTCCAAAAGGGGCGATATTATTTGCTGCGACGTGAAAGGTCTTCTCTTCTCCGGGGCCCACCAGCGGCCGAGCTGTAAAGTCGCTGAACACTGGTAGTTCGGTCCAAGGTTCGAATCCCTCAAACGGGCTTACTGCATGGACGTTTTCGTGGATTTCTCCATGTGTAACGTGTATACGAGCCAGTTTTCCTTAGAAAGTCCTCCACGAAGGCATTCCTTCCCTTAGGCAGATAGCCCTCGAGGCTTTGCCATAATCACACACACACACTTCTCCGGAAAGAGCTATGCTGGAGGGAATGAAAATCCCCATCCTTCCACCCTATTTTGAGAATAATTCGGTCCGAATGGCGCATGCGTGTTTGCGCTCATGGTCGCGGATGAGGCGGTCGAACTATAGTACCTACAGTGAAACGTTCAATTCACAGTTCAATAAAGAAAAAAGATCTATGAAAACAAAATGCTTTGTCACTGCTGTGAATTTACAGACGGTTTCTTATTTCGTAACAAATTTCTGAGCTAAGAAACTCGCAGCTCTATGAAGAGTTAAAAATTCTAGCAATTCAAGAACAGATTCTGACCACAGCACACAATTTTTTCACAAGTATGCAAAATTCTCCTTACTCTGCCATAAGAAATCTTACTTACCAACGATCCCACTCAGGAGAATGTTGTAAAACGGCCACGTTCAGTCCACCACAACCCACGGTGGTGGTGACGTACATAATGTAAATACTTCGTATTTTTTCGTATCTTATTTACTCACTTTTTTTTTTCAAGTTTGTGTTTAGTGTTTTGCATCAAGAACTTTTGTGATTTTTATAAATCATCTTGACAAAACGAACTGTGCACCGTTTTGTATATAGCCAAGTTTAGTGTTATTTTAAAATGTATTTTTCGTGTATCTTCAATGGACTTTGATTTTGCAAAGCCATCGAACTGTACAATTTAAATATTATGAACGTGGAAGGTGGAAATTACTTACTCTCTGAAGTTCAGTCAGAATAATCCCAGCTAAATTCCCATTGGATTACGAGCCACACGTGGTCGCATAAGTGTTTACCTGCAAAAGAAAATTATCACGGCTCAGTGTTTAAGTTTTGACTTCTTTTTACCATTAAAAAATCTTAAAATAGGCATAGATAAATGATTTTCGGTAATATAAAATTGTTAAAAATTACAAGTATTTTAGATATCAGCTTTTTGCGTCTCGTCATCATGAGCGCCCTGCTTAAAGCAAGGACCAATCGGAATTTGACTTTAAATCATGGGACTTTACGATGTCCTTGTTTCTCTTGCTCTATGAACGCTCACGTAGGTGTGTATGTATAACTATGTGTATAACACTTCAGCTGCACTTACTCATGTATTTAAAGAAGGCATTGTTGCTTAAATGGACTAATTTCAGCATCTTTGTTTAAATGTTTGAACTTTCACGAAAGAATGATTTTTCTGACTTGCCACCTGTGTTTCTTAGTTTTTTCGTCCCCAGGACGCGGCACACAAGACAGTGTGCCTTTGATTGAATTCAAAAAATAAAATGAAAGCCCAAGGGCTAAGATATCTGCTGGTGATTACTCTTTAAAATAGAGGCCAGACTTTAAATTTACGATACGATACGAGTTACTAGGCAATGACATATATAGCTATAATATAGTAACAGTTAAAAAGCATCAGATAGTGACATTTAGCATCAAAATGTTTTTGTGTAAGTATCAGAGCGCTTGTAGTAGGGCCCGGGTGATAAATATTTGGGCCACAACTAATCACAGATATTATTACAGGAAATATATTATTGTGTATTAATTACTGATATATAAACTGATACTGTGTATTAATTATGATAAAAATATATTACTGTGAAATTAATTACAGGAAATATATTGTGTATTAATGGTAGCAAAAATCATCTATGAACTGGATCTTCCAGAATTTCATTTCTGGAAATACATATATGGCGAATTAATTAAAAAAATAATATTAAGGTATGTCAAGAGGCCGTATGGCAATTTGACAACCTTATATCAAGGCCAGAAGCCGAATGCTTTAACCAAAATACATGTCATTTTATTATAAATCAAAATGAATCTAAGTTAGCATTGTATCTCAGATTGTAACATAATTCCTTTTAAAATTCAAAGTTATCATTTTTTATTTCCTTAATTCAAGAATTTATGTAAATAAAGTAAAATTAGACAGCATGTCTAATTTTATTTTTTATGTAATTTTTATGTAATAAGCATAAGCTGTGAAAATAAAACTGCGAACTGAGTTGAACAATTTTAGAAGAATAGTGTTTCCAATTTTAACTCAATCCAACCCACTACCTGTTACAGTTTCATAGTGTTGTAAAAATGCAGTTAACGGATTCTCAAATAAAATAAAAATAGTGCTTGAACAGGTGAAGAAGCATATGAGTAATTTAGAATTATTAGATAATCTATAATTAATTAAAATATCATCTTGTAGAGTCATTAGGTTAATTAGAAGCAGGAAACATAAACGAATATAAATAAGCAAACGCCTTCGCCGGGAATCGAACCACAGACCTCTGGAATACCGGCCCAGCGTGCACCACGAAGGCACGCTAGGGAAGTGGGAGAAATACCACATATACTCCCCTTTTTAAAGGGCGACTATGGTTTTAGGGAAGCTAGTGCCCAAATCCTGGGTGCGGAGAATCATCATCTACAACCCTTTTAGTTCGGGCGCAGCTTGTAGAGTCATTAGGTTGATTTGGAAGCACGGAAGATGAAAAATGAGCAACCGCTTTCGCCAGGAATCGAACCACGGACCTCTGGAGTACCGACCCAGCGTGCAGAACCACTACACCACGAAGGCACGCTAGGGAAGTGGGAGAAATACCATATATACTCCCCTTTTTCAAGAGCGACTACGGATTTAGGGGAACTAGTCGCCAAATCCTGGGTTCGGAGAATTATCATCCACAACCCTTTTAGTTCGGGTCCCACTTGTAGAGTCATTAGGTTGATTTAGAAGCACGGAAGATGAAAAATGAGCAACCGCTTTCGCCAGGAATCGAACCACGAACTTCTGGAATACCGGCCCAGCGTGCAGAACCACTACACCACGAAGGTACGCTAGGAAAGTGGAAGAAATACCAAATATACACCCCTTTTTAAAGGGCGACTACGGTTTTAGGGGACCTAGTCGCCAAATCTTGGGTGCGGAGAATCATCATCCACAACCCTTTTAGTTCGGGTCCCACTTGTAGAGTCATTAGGTTGATTTGGAAGCACAGAAGATGAAAAATGAGCAACCGCTTTCGCCAGGAATCGAACCACGGACCTCTGGAATACCAGCCCAGCGAGCAGAACCACTACACCACGAAGGCACGCTACAGAAGTGGGAGAAATACCTTATAATCTCACCATTAATTCGTAAAAACCAAAAAGGATTCATATTTTTGTTCAAGTGTGGGGTTTTACGCTAATCCAAGTGTCAGCTCCCAGAATAATAACGACAAACAGATAATTTTATCTCCCCCCCCCCGTATTTTTCTTTACATACATTACGTAAAACTGAATAATGAAGCTTAAAACAAATTTATTTATAAACTTGTCAGTCTATCGGTTACATGACTAATACAATAGCAGAAACACTATTTGCGGAAAATACAGAAAGAAGTTAAAATATGAAATATGAAGTGAGCTTAAATATTCACGATGCAAATGCGGCTTACGAAACTAATCCGGAAAAATAAATCAAATGGCAGGGAGGCGTAGCAGAGTAACCGACCAACGCTAGCTCCCAAAGACTCTCTTTTCAAACTCAAAACTGTTTTCTTCAGTCTATACACGGTGTCTTTAATTAAAAAACCTTATTTCAAAGCTGCCCTATAAGCGAAACCAGTGATTAGAAATTTGTGAAATTTTGTGGCGGATTTAACGAAGAGATAAGAATGTTAAGACACAATAACACGCCGAATAAATACTAGTTCAGAAGTCAAACAACAAAAATCAGCGTTATATTTTCAAAATTTTCACAGGACTAGTTTCGATGGTTTTACCGAACCACCATCCTCAGCTGCAAAACCGCGAATGAACAAGATAGTAAATAATGATTAGATAAGATAAGAAAGCCTGGACAAAAATAAGCAAGTAGCGCCATCTTTTGATGAAACCAGAATTAAAACATAATTTCTTTACCAGAACTAAAACATAATTTCTTTAAAGGCCGAAGGCAAAGATGGATTGGAATTTATAAACGATCCTAATTCCAATCCATCTTTGCCTTCGGCCTTTAAAGAAATTATGTTTTAGTTCTGGTTTCATCAACAGATGGCGCCACTTGCTTATTCTTTCAAGCTTTCTTATCTTATCTAATCATCATTTACTATCTTGTTCATTTGCGATTTTGCAACTGAGGATGGTGGTTCGGTAAAACCATCGAAACTAGTCCTGTAAAAATTTTGAAAATATAACGCTGATTTTTGTTGTTTGACTTCTGAATTAGATAAGAATGTCTTTTAAAAGAAAGTTAATTACAAATAGCGTCACCAGAGGGCATTATAATAATAAATTATACATTTAGCTACAGTTTTACAATAGTTTTACAAATTTGCAAATTTTGTTGCTAAAAAAACATGTTCCACATGATAGCTACCATTTTTCAGCTACCATTTGAAATCACAAGATGACATGTTCCACAGTTGACCGAAGTGTATTCTGGGAAATGTTCAGCACATGACGTGAAATTTTGGCTTTAAGATCAGGTAAAATTCTTGAATTAACACGACCTACCAGATATTCAAATGTCGCATGAATTGAGATCTGGGGATCGGGGTGGCCACACATTACGAAAGTGCCTGATGTTTTCGTAAAACAGTTTTACTAACAAAGCGCGACCTCGTAAACTTATCGTCATTGTGAGCAACAAGCACATGGAAGCAAAAGTCTCCGAGAATGCTTGTAGGTTTTGTAACAGCTGCTGCGTGATGTCTACAAAGATTTACATTTTTGCTACAGGTTTTCAAAGCAAAACGCCCTCTCGTGATGCTATTTGTAATTCTCATTCCTTCATTAAGTCCGCCACAAGATTTCATAATTTTCTGATCACTCGTTTCGCTTATAGGCAGCTTTGAAATAGGTTTCTTTAATTATAAACACCCTGTACATTAACTAATTTAAAACCTGGTGGGAGTTGACCAAAGCAGAAATGATACTAAAGGAAAAATAATAATAAAAAAGAATAACCAAAACAATGAAATAAAAGTCTGAAAGCTTTCAGATTTTACATTACGCCCAAAGGGACGTTTTCTACCATTTTGTGTGTTACCTTTATTTATTAAACTAGCGACCCGCTCCGGCTTCGCACGGGTATAAAATATATAGCCTATGTCACTCACTGAAAAAATGAATAAAATCGATCCAGTAGTTTTGATTTATTCATTACTGCCCGTGGCCCGCACGCGTTCAATTTGGAGTCAAACAATTCCCCTTTCCCTATACCATGAAGATTTCCTGCTATCTTTGGAATATCTAAATTCATACACTACATTTTTACTTATTTACTTTTTACATTTTTACCTATTTATTTTATTTTTACAACCATTAATATATTACAGAATGTGTTTATATACAACGTTCACAGCTTTCTTGTCATTAGACAATACAAACATGTTTTCTCTAGAGGTGACTCTTGAAAGAGCGACATACAGTTGGCCACGTGAAAAACAGTGAACGCTCCAATCTAAGCCTGCAACGTTGAAGGTTTGACCCTGCGATTTATTAATGGTCATTGCAAAAGACGTATTTACCGGAAACTGTAAACGTTTCAATTGGAAGGGTAAATCCGACGATATCAGAGGGATTCGGGGAATCAATACATCTTCTCCGGTACCACATCCTGTGATCCTTTCATAATAGAGTATTGTGCACTTTATTATGAAAGTTTTCAGTGATTTTATTTATCGTAACTTACTTATAATGACTGATACGTTGTCGCGCTGAAAAGCACATTTTTATTAAGTATATTGTTATTTTCCTCGCTAGAGAGCTCCGATAATAAACGCGTCCGATCGCTGCTAAATTCAAAGTGATATAGGGAGAACCGCGGCCTCCGACGCGCTATTTATAGGCACGCTCCCGCCGCCCCGGCCGGCCGGTACCGCCGCAAACGCTACGTCCAGCAATTTTTAAATCTGTAGACCTTTTCAATGTGTACAATACTTAGTACATTATTTTCATAAATCTCGTAGGGTTCAGCCTGCGTTTGCGATGTAAGCGGAAAAAATGTCGTTATTTACGACATCGCATTAGAAACCTCAAAAATAACAGTATTTCTCCACTATTTAATGGATGTTATTATACATATAAACCTTCCTCTTCAATCACTCTATCTATTAAAAAAAACCGCATCAAAATCCGTTGCGTAGTTTTAAAGATTTAAGCATACATAGGGATATACGGACAGAGAAAGCGACTTTGTTTTATACTATGTAGTGATATCACGTTCTTCGCACTTAAACCATAAAATTTAGTTCAACAGCAATATCGCAAAATAATTTTTAAATGAGTATATCCTTAGAATTTTCGCTATATAGTCTCGCGGAGTTGGAGATAATTTTTTTTTTTTTTTTTTTTTTTTACAGTGTTGCCACTGCTCGTTTTGCAATCTTTGAGGTTATTAATCAAACATTCGTTCAAGATTTACGAACTATGAAATAGATAATAGAAGAAATTCCAGATTCCAAATTTGTGCTTTCAGATGACCATATTCAGGGGAAAATTCACGTTATTCAAAATTGGATGGCTCTAGGTACGGTTGTTTTACCACAATGCGAGAAACATGCACCCATTTATGCAGATTCTTCATTATTTAATTTTTTTAAATATAACACAGGGCTGTAATATTTGGTCGCAACAATCTGAAAAGTGAACTGACATTTATAGTGAGCCAACGTAAAAATGCCAAAACGAAATTAATATCCCCTCTGGGATAACGCCCTTTGGAATAATAACTGGATTAATTATCATAAAACCCTAGATCAGCGGTTCTCAACCATTTGACTAACGCGTTACCATCTAAACAAGAATTGAAAAGTTTTAGTACCACCACTATATTTTAGAATGATTATTTTTCGATTCCTCAATAAAAATATTAAAATATATATATGTATTGTCATTTGCACAACCTATTGTTTACAGAGGCTGTTCAAACATTTTTTAGACGAAGTATATTGTATTCACAAAACTAAATTACATAAAATTCTTGTGTTTTAAATGTTCTATTTCACATCTCTTGTTCTGAACTTTCTTTCGACACCGCAATTTCCAGGATAATAATGCCTCTTGAAGTGGCAGAAGAGATATTCTATCCGAACAGCTTTCCAGAGTCCTGTTAGAGTTTTGGGACAACGTTTGGATAATGCAGTTTTTAAAAGTTCCAAAGCACAAAAATCCATAGGTGACACATCGGGAGATTTAGTAGGGATTTCAGCCTACATACCAGTTTTTTGTTCCATTTCTTTTAGGAAATTTACAGCGGATTTTGATGTGTGACTGGTAGCTTTGTCCTGATGGAGTCTCACAGATGGATGGCACTGTGGGTAAAGCGATGGTATTTCATTCAGAAACATTGGCGATAAAATATGTTCCTGATAGTATTTGGAGTTAATCTTGACTTTTTTTTTTTTTTTTTTTTTTTTTTTTTTTTTTTTTTTTGCACTCTCTTTATTTTTAACTTGCCATTATAAGAAAAACCAACAACCATCATGAATCCCTTAGAAAAACTTTCTTTCGATTCTTTGAACCATGTACTTGATTTTTTTCTCCCCTTTTATGATAAGAAATGGCTCTTTTTTTGTTACAACCATTTAAATACACCCATGCTTCTTCTATTGTGACAATTGTTTTCCATTTTTCTTTGGATAAGTGTTTCTCATATAGAATTCTGCAGCGTGTCCTGCGTTGAGCGATATGCTTCGGAAGAAGACGGCGCACATTGCGTTTTTTCGCTTTCTTAAGATTTAAGCCAACGTTTATCATTTTGTTTACGGTGGACACCGAGCATTTTAATGACTTTGCAACTGTCCTTTCACTAGGGAGATTTTCTTTTAACATTAACCAACGTACCTTTGCAATAGTCGAAGATGTCCGTTTTTTCCTTGGATACTTGTTTGGAATTTTTGTCCCACTTGAGGCTCCAATTGGACGTTTTTTTTTCCCTTTCTTGTTGATGATATTACCTATCGACGCTTTAGATATCACAAAACCATGACTCTCACATCGTTTTTGGATAACGGAGTATGCCTATTTCTCCTCGGAAAGAGTGCAAATGTAGCCTTCGAACCACCGCTTTGTTAAATTCGCCATTTTGAATGAAAACAAAACTTTCAAGCCACAGACGATAATTGTGACTTTTAAAAACATAGTACAATTGCAATTACTTCTTTTGCAGCAAACGAGTTTTTATTACCGCTTACCAAAGTCGTGTAAAAAATGTGCGAACAGCATCTGTAGGTTGTGCAAAAAGGGAATAAAAATTTAATACCTTTACTTGAAATGCTTTTAAATTCTTTTTCTTGGTTCAGCTAAATATTAGCGAGTGTGTTATTTTTGAAATCTTCAGTTAGAGTTCGATCACAGGAAATTTCTATAAATTATTCTTTTTCTTCACGACTTTTTTTAATTTAATAGTTAAAAATACTTTTTAAGAAGCTGCTATATTCTTCATTGTTAAACTTTTGCATGTATAAAATGTATTTTTGAAACTCTGTTTTATTTAGATTTTTGCAGAATCCTCTGCCTTTTAATTTTAATATTGATGAGGGTATCTTTTATTGTAGGCTTATGCTAGGTTTCATGTTGACCACCATGTTCCTATCCATGTGGATAAGCAATACGGCGACGACCGCCATGATGGTACCTATTGTCGATGCTGTCATAGGAAAGATATCCAATGTTACAAACATCAGTGATATCCCTCTAGAAGGGAGCAATGGTAAATTCCTTTTACTTATTCTGGATATAACATAAGTTATTTTTGGTAACTAATGTTTATAAGGACGTATTTAGTTTTAACTAACCTGTTTTATTCTGTTAATTGCCTTTTCTATTTTCTCTCCTGCCAGAACACTATTTGAGATTCGCTCATACACTGAAGTGACAAAAGTCATGGGATAGCAATATGCAAATATACAGATGGCAGTAGTATCGCGTAGAAAATGTATAAATGCAAAGTGCTTTGGTAGGGCTTTCATTTGTGTTCAAGTTATTCATGTGAAGAGGCTTTGACGTGATTATGACCGCACGACGAGAATTAACATACTTTGAACGCGGAATGGCAGTTGGAGCTAGACGCATGGGTCATTCCATTTCTGATATCGTTAGGGAATTCAACATTCCCAAATCCACAGTGTCAAGAGTATGCCGAGAGTATCTAATTTCAGGCATAACATCCCACCACGGACAGCGCAGTGGCCGACCACCTGCACTTAACGACGGAGACCAGCAACGTCTGCGTAGAGTTGTCAATGTTCACAGACAAGCAACACTGCGTCAAATAACCGCAGAAATCAATGTGGGACGTACGAGGGACGTGTCCGATAGGACAGTGCGGCGAAATTTGTCTTCCTTGGGCTATGCCAGCAGAAGACCGACTCGAGTGCCTTTACTGACAGCACGACATCGCCTGCAGCGATTCTCGTGGGCTCGTGAGCATATCGGTTGGTCCGTAAACGAATGGAAAACCGTGGCTTGGTCAGATGAGTCAAGATTTCAGTTGGTAAGAGCTGATGGTAGGGTTCGAGTGTGGCGCAGACCCCACGAAGCCATGGACCTAAGTTGTCAACAAGGCACTGTTCAAGCTGGTGGTGGTTCCATAATGGTCTGGGCTGTTTTTACATGGCACGGACTCGGTCCTCTGGTGCTACTGAACCGATGACTGACTGGAAATGGATACCTTCAGCTACTTCACTACAGCCATTCATGGACTTCACGTACTCAAACAACGATGGGATTTTTATGGATGACAAACCACCATGTCACTGGGCCACAATTGTTCGCGACTGGTTAGAAGAACATTCTGGACAATTCCAGCGAATGATCTGGCCACCTAGATCGCCCGACATGAATTCCATCGAACATTTCTGGGACATCATCGAGAGGTCAGTTCGTGCCCAAAACCTTGCACCGTCAACACTTTCACACTTATGGACGTCTGTAGAGTCAGCATGGCTTAATATTCCTGCAGGGGACTTCCAACGACTTGTGGAGTCCATGGCACGTCGAGTTGCTGCACTTCGCCGGGCAAAAGAGGACCGACAAAATATTAGGAGGTATCCCATGACTTTTGTCACTTCAGTGTAATAGTATTCTGACAGTTTAAATAGTATCTTTCTACCCTACTTTGCATAATGCGCAGTATATATTTGCGCAATATGCATAGCAGGGTAGAAAGGTACTATTTAAGCTGGAATCTGAGTTACTTCAGAGAGAATTTGTTCTGCCGTTCGACCACGCTGTTTCTCTGATATTTAGGCTCGCTATTTTACGGCCAAGCATACTAATTGCCAGCCTACCTACGTCGGAGGTAGGGCTAAGAGCCAACTTGCGTTAATTGTCTCTGTACAGCTTCGGCTGATTATTTTATGAGGTTCATCTATTTATTTTCAAATAATAGCTCATTTTAAGTTAGCACTTTCCTATTACTTTTTTTTCACCCACGCTTTTGATGCCCGAATGTAAATGAGATAGCGAGAAAGGTCAAATTAAGGTAGAAAGAAGCGGGGAGCGATTTAAATTGTTTCGTATTAACTCCCGAATACTGTAGCGTAAAACCGCGAATTTCTGGGCTAAACTTCTTAGAAATCCATTTGATACCAAAAAAGGAGTATCGATTCGTATTCCAGGTTTATCCGTTTCTTCAGATTCCGAGGTCCTAAGTATGTAAGGTTTCCCTTATTTTGCATAACAAATTATTTTAAGTTTGATACCTTTCTGGAACTCCTCAACTTCAACTCGCATTTCCTCGCCAGGACGTAAATTTAAAGTTAAGTGAGTACTTAAACAGATGAATCTCTGGGTTTATTCAGAGAGCTAGCCAACGCACGTTTCGTTGATATCTCGCTGTTACGGTAGTACAACGCCCGTTGGCCAATTAGGATAATTTTAACGACTGTTAGGTTTTTTTGAGTCAGCATTAAGTTAGCCTAACTTTAGCGTGCTAATACAGCACTATTCTACTTAGATTTTGAATTGATTTATATTCTACATTTAAGTTTCACCTGCTATCTAACGCATGTTACGTGTGTATTTAATGGTGTATTTAATTATGGCAAAGCACACTAGGGCTATCTGCCTAAGGGGAGGGATGCCTTCGTGGAGGACTTTCTAAGGGAAACTGGCTCGTATACACGTTACACATGGGGAAAACCACGAAAACACCCATGCAGCCAGCCCGTTCGCGGGATTCGAACCTCGGACCGAACTACCAGTGTTCAGCGACTTTTACCGCTCGGCCGCTGGTGGGCCTTCTGCTATCTAAGGAAAAGTTTGGGAAGTTAGGTTTAATTACAAGTAGTGGGGCAGAACACGTGCCTGCGTATCATCACAGATGCCTACTTTTTTTGTAAGGAATAAATGTCTTCATGATGACCTCAAAGTAAGAACCACTTACGAAGTTCTTACACGAGATTAATAAGCAATTCTATCAGGACGCACACGATTGCAACATTATGAATCATTTCAAATTTTCGGCTATGAAATTCTGCAAGAGGATCGGCACTTGCGCCCTTAAACAGCTTTTATATTAAACGAAAACCAAAACTTTCCTGCATAGAATTTAAAATTGTCATTACACCTCCATATTGTGTAAGCATTCTAAATGTTTTTCCTAATTTTTATAGGACTTTCTGCCATTTTAGCATGGCATACACTTGTAAATATTATGTAAATAGTGGTCTATTTTGTGGGAAAAATATGTATTTTATATTTTATGTACCAGAAGTATATTCCAGAAAGGTATTAATTGTGTAAAATGTGTTTTTCACATCCCTCACGTGAGTCACCAGCTTTCATCCTGTTCTCCGAACCCAGTCAGGCATTTTTGTACTTGCATCACTCCTTGAAGCACCTATGTTACGATAGCTTGCATACTTAGCAAGCTAGGCACGGAGTTAACGGAAAATGGAACTGGAGTTAGTTATAGAGCGTGTCTGCCTATCCCAGGTCACGTCGCGCGGTAATTATTAGCGACTTGATTTAGTGGCGTTGGGTATTTCTAGCCATTTAGCTCTGTATCGCCGGTTTTCTACAAACCAGAGCCTTGCCTGCGTGTTAAATTACCGCATGAGTCGTTAGGCTAATCTACCACATTTTGAATTTGTTCATCATTACGTAGATCTGTTAAGGTATGTATGTGCCTACACTAAATTCGTCGTTTTGGTGAAAATTTTCGAATTTTTTTTTATTTATTCATTTTATAGGCCATACATTTAGGTTTCCAAAAATGCTTTATTTTTGTTCTTACGATAACTAGAAGCAAAGTTATAGTATAAAAAATAAACCGGAAGTGAATATTTGGATGCCGCAAGTTGGCATTTAAATGGTCGTAAAAATGTAAACAATAAATTTAAACAACTATTTTCTAATTATTAAACAGTATAAAAGCTGTAAAAGCAACACAGCTTTCACTGTGCGACACGTTTCTGATAAAATACCTACATGGGAAGACTCAAAACAATAATGAGAGTTTTAATAACCTTTTCAGGACTATTTTACCGAAAGAAACTTTTATCCAATTGAAAACATTGCTTTCAGGTGCACATATTACTGTATTACTATTTAATTCAAGATATTCAGGACTTTTACCTATTTTCAGGTGTACAGAAATAGAAATAAATCCTATTATGCTTGAAAGCTACACGGGAATACAGAAACAGCGAATTCAGAAATCGAAACGCCAATCTCTACAAGGCAACAAAGTTATCCAGAAAAATGCTAAAAGAAGGTCAAAATTAGTTAAAAATGAAGTAAGAGAGGATCTAATATACAAATATGGCGAGTTTTAAAGGTCTAAAGTGGCTACAAAATGTTTTGTGCTGTATTAAAATCTTTAAATGCGTTTTCTGAGAAATTGTGTTTTACGTTACTTTTGATTGCGGTTACGTTAATTTTCAAAATGTATATACAATATTGAAATGAAATTTTGCCAAAATGTTTTGTTCATCTTTAGCTGTGTTCTGTAGCAAAATCGGACCTCTTTGTATTTATTTATTGATTTTATTGACAGTATTTTGAAGTAAAGAGGATTTTTTTTGGTTTTAATTTTGAGTTTTTGTCCCAAGTTTCGAATATTTCAAAACATTTTATAATTACAGCAAATCTTTTGCTACAGAACACAGGTAAGTAAGTTATTTATATACTGTGTAAAGATTACTGAAGTATATTCATTAGAATCTGGTACAGGAGATCTGACGTAAATGAAAATTTTTCACTATAATTTTACCAAATAATGCCTATATTTAAAAAAATAATGAAACGTTCTATAAAATCCCATTTAAATTCATAGTTTTATATCCCATTGTACTCAAAAACATGTGTGTTTAATTAAAATTTTATGTATTTAAAAAAAAGTGCTCCGTATGTAGGCACATACCTCGCCAGAAGTGCCTGGCTTGTGGAAACCCAAATTGGGTAATTGTTAAGTTTGTGTCCGAATAAAAGGCTCTTACAAGCCCTTCTTTTAACCTTTGCTTTGTTTCACAAGGCTAGAAGATAATTCTTCGATAGCGCTTTTAAAGTCTATAGCGAATGCTCCCTACGAGAACTAGACTTTATAAATTAACTTGGGCTTAGTTTTGATTTTAGAATTTTATTTTGAATTGCAGCCAAAAAGCTACGTTTTGTAAGCACCAGGAATGACGACTGTAATTTCCTTCTTAAGTTGACTAAAGGGGCCTTTTTACCCTTCGTAGACTTTGCCAATCATACAGTTTGAATTTAGTAAATAGTCCCTTCACTCTTTTAAGTAAAGATTTAGCCAGCAAAGTGAATTTAATTTAGCTAGAATCTTACAAATTTTACATGGATTTTGATTTTTCATGAATAATAGGAATGCAAGTATAACACTCATATTAAAATAACCTCATTTAACCTCAGTGCCATGTAATAGTGAATGGTAGACATTTGACTTGTCTAGTAAAATGCAAGCATGGTTTTCCCAGGTAATCAAATTATTAATTTAATTATCAAAATTAAAATAATCGATTATTGCAGCTAAGGGAAACCCTACAATGCAATTGTCCCGAAGCTATCAAAACCCCTCCATATTCTCCGGACTTCAATCCTATCAAACTTGTATGGAGTTGGAGAAAGAGATAAGAAAACATGCCATTTCTTGAGTGCTCTACAAAAAATCCCATTCTTACAGATAAATGAAACAAAATGGAATATTCTTACCCGTAAAAACTATTTAAGTCCCTACCCTAGCTCACGAAAATGTAATTTTAGCTTAAGGGTATCTAAACGAAGTATTGGATGGACCTTATTTTCATGTTTTAATTATAAACTATCCGTTCAAAGTACGAGTATCACAATACTTATGCGAGTTCATTTTCAAAGCGTTTTGAACTAACTATTTCTTTCTTACTAAAAGTTTTCAGTATCTTTCACGAAAAAAGCAGATTTTAAAAAAGATGATGAATAGCGTGAAATAAAAAATCATTTCGCTAATATTCAGTAACTGATATTTGCAAATAAAACTGAAAAACGTACAAATATAAGTCAATGTATAATTATTAGCTCAGAAAGGGGCGACAGCCCGAATGGGGTAGTCTAGGAACGAGACATTGCGACATCCGCTGTAAACGGCGAATCACTTTTCAAATTGACTCTGGCAAACACTGTGGCCCTATATTATTTTTAAAGAAATTAAAAATCAAAGTATCTGCATGTATGTGTATATGTATGTTCCTCGCATTGTGAAAAACGACGGTACAGTAAGACCCCGCTTAACGCTGTTTCATTTAGCGCTGTTTCGGTTTAGCGCTCTTTTATTTTCAACCCGGGCATTCCACGAAATCGCTCGCAGCATACGGGGATTCCCCGAAATATTATGCAGCGATAGGTTTCAAATACATATCCGAAAGAGTGTACTTGTATTTCTTGTTTGGTGCGGTATTGTGCAGACATATTTTGAAGGGGTAAACGTGGAAGATGTCGAAGAAATAATTCAAGAAGCAGCGGCTAGTCTTTCTAATGATGAGCTCAAGGAATTAACTGAACAAGAAGAAAACGAAAATGTTGACAGCAGTGATTCAGAAGAAGAGCAAAAAGAACTTTCGATGGCGTTGGTAAAAAGGAGGTTGTCTACCGTAACTGAAATAATGGATCAATTCATTGAAAATGATCCGAATTTTGACAGGAGCTCAAAAGTAAGGCGTGGTGTTAGAGATGCTCTATCCGTTTATGAAGAACTTTTAAGAGACAACGCAAAAGAAAAAGGCAAACGACATTAGATGCTTTTGTCACAAAAAGGCAGAACACTGAAAACGCGGAAGGCTAACTAAATATGACTGACTGAGAATTTTATTTGCTTTTTTTTTTTTTTTTAAGAATATTCGTTTTGTTATTTATATTTTGTTTTTATTTTTGCAAGAAATAATAATGTGGTATTAATTTGGGCTTTAAGAAATAAATGTTTGGTTTTATTTTTATTAAAAAAACATACTTTTTAAATTTAATACCTAACCAATTTCCTAGGCATCTTCCCCTAACCCCAATATTTACATGTAAAGATAGCCTCGTTTAGCGCTGTTTCGCATTACGCTCTACGCATTACGCTTTGATGGAAGCGGGGTCTTACTGTATCTGCGTTATACGTGAGCCTCACTGCACAAATTTCTGCCACGAAGCGTTAAAATTAAGTAACCTTAACATTTTTGTTGTTGTAATAACGAAATTAGAATTGAATCACGAACACCTCTCATCACGGAAAATTTGGTTCTCTAACAAATTATAATAAAATTCCTCTGATGGGGAACGGTGTTTAGAAATACGAACATTCAAATTCGAACAACGAATGGTTTCAAAGATGCTTTGAGATAACCTGCGTAAAAGAATAAACATTCAAGCACTTTCTGAAACACCGTTTTAATATTTCTGGTTCCATATAACTCTCATTTATAAGTTTGGTTTGGTTTAGTAGGTTACAGCAAAGCACTCGAGGGCTCTCTGCCTTAAGGGAGAGATGCCTTCGTGGAGGACTTTCTCATTTATAAAGACTGCAATCAAGTGACTTACAGGATCATGAATTCGGCCTGGAAGAAGTTACGGCTAGATTTGTTTACAGGAAAAGACTTTCAGGAATTTAACATTTGTTTTAAGCCCTCAGGGGCAATTTTCCCAGAAGGGATATTAATTTCATTTTGGCATTTTGCGTTGGTTCACTTTTGAAATTGTTGCCACCAAATATTAGAAACCTGCGTTATATTTAAAGAAATGAAAGCAATTAATCTGCATGTATGTTCCTCACACTGCGAGAAAACGGCACATAGAAACATAAAATTTTGAATAACGTAGTCCCCTACTCGAATATGGGCATCTGGAGAACCAAATTTGGCATTTGGAATTGGGTTTATTATCTTTTTCATATAATTGAACTAATTTTTGATTAAGAAACTCAGCAATTTCAAAACGAGCAAAGGCAACATTGTACGGAAAAGAAAAAAAAAGCATCTTTATCTCCAGCGCGCGAGACTGTGTATCAGAAATTCTAAAGATATGTTTTTTAAATGTTTTGCGACATTCTGTTGAATTGAATTTTATGGTTTAAGAGCGAAGAACATGATATTTAATAAATAAAGGTAACACTCAAAACGTTAAGGGGTATGAGAAACCCCTACACCGACAATGTTAAATTGGCCATTTTCGATGTACCTTTTCTCAAAATCTGCTGTAGATACAAGCTTGAATTTTTTTCTGTAATAAAAGTATACCTATCTGATTATACTAAAATGAGCTTTTGAAGCAATTTGAATTTTAGAGTAAATTACATAATATTCTGTTAGGCATAGTAAAATTTAGCACTTTTCTCACACACAAAAAAATTAAAAAATCTTTTTTTTTTCTAAGTTTATTAAAAAAAGCTCATTTCACTAAATATTAGGGAACCTAATAAATAAGCCATAAAAAATTTAGATACCTGTGAGCAGTAGTTCCTGAGAAAAGGTACATCGAGTATAAAAAAAATCACGTTTGGAGAAAAACGCGTTTTTATGTGAAAATCCAAAGCAGTAAATGACAAATTAAAACTAGATTTTTTTACAGTTCTAATTTTCATAGAGATTAAAGAATGGTATTTTTAGAAAGATAAAAGTGTAGAGAATTTGAAAATGCAAAAATCCGAAATCACAATTTTTTGAATAATTAAAATGTAAAAACCTCTCCTTAAAAAAACGCCCTTTTGAGTAATGTAAAAAGCTTTCAATTTTTTAAAATTATTTTTAAGCAGAAGGGAGATATAGTGCTACAAAATTTGCTCTTATATGACGTCATTGATTGTTATCCCTGCACAGGGGGGAAAAACTTCTTTCTTACTTTCTTTGTGTCTTCGTTTCTCTCACTTCAGTACATAAGTGACATTAGCGTTGGGAACTTAAGTACTTGAGCCTAATTTATTTGTTTACTGTCTTCGGAAGAAAACATTATCTTAGATCTTTAATTCGGAAAATGTTCTTTGATGCAAAGCTTTCAGGTTATGATATAAGCTTGATTAAAGTGTAGTAAGCTATAATAGTATAAGCATTTTAATTAATAATACTAGGTTATAAATGGAGCTGCTTTATCGGTAAAGTGGTTAGTGATGCTGGCTGCCGTACCGACGATCCCGGATTCGAATGAAGGAAATGGCGTGGATATTTGTTCGTGTGGGTAGTATCTGCGCTGTACTGGGGCATTTAAAGTGCTGGAGGGCCGACAGTGCTCTCAAGTAGTTTGGTGGCAAAGAAAAGGGGAAGAAGTCCCTTGGATCCGTATCCCAGGGTGGTCATCATCAGAAATGAGACGGGACGTTTTCATTACGGCGGGACAACTTGATCGTCGGCATTTGGTAAAACTTGATGATAATGATCAGGCTAAATGATCAATGGGTATTGGTCATTACTGACGAAGTTATTTAGTTTCAAGCGTCCATTCAATTGAAATGACAGGTTACAGGTTACGGAGGACGGGGACGCCTGGTGTTTAACATAGGTAAACAGGAGTATGTCCCGCGCCCTCCACTATCTAGAAACAACAACTCCGTGGAGCCCCAGGAGCTACACTGGGAGTTCATTTGGATCTTATATAAATATGTTACATGGCCATACAGGGGCTATAACTGATGTAAGACATTGTGTGGGAACGTAGTACATATGTTATACATAAAAATTACAAACAGCAGTTACATAAAACACATTAAAATTAATTAAAAATATGACATGGAACTGATAATGCACAAATTACACACACACACAAAAATAAATAAATAAACACAGAGGGGAAAAAACATATTATCACATATAAACAAAGACCATTAAAAATTCAATATACATAATGCGCTGTGCATAATGCAATAACGGAATGCGTTTAAGTGATATGTAAGAAATTGATATGCATATAGTACGGGTTACTTATGTTAAAGGTTGTGCAGTATGCAAGTACATAGTTTATGCGAAATGCATAGTACAAAAGAGAAAATTAAATACATGCAGAGTACATGGTGTACATAATACAGATTGCAAGTACATAATGCAGATAATACAGATAAACAACATACATACAGAATACATAGTACTTTGTGCGTAGGACAATACTGTTACATGATTCGTGGGATTACTCAAAACAAATTAATATACTATACATGATACATATCTTATGGAGGTGCATAATGCGCAATACAAATAAACTACATACATACAGGATACATAGTGCGCTGTGAGTAGAACAATACTGGTACACAATACTTAGCATTATTTAATACTGATTAATATACCATACACAATACTGATTGTTATGGAGATATTACGCTTAATTTGATATGCAGATAGTGATTGACATAGATTATGCTCAGTACATAATGCAGATTGTTAAACATAATACAGATCTTACATAATACATGATACAAATCGCAGATACATTATAGTCACCTACACTGTGTGTGAATTGAAATGACAGGTGACAGGTGACGGAGGACGGGGACGCCTGGTGTTTAACGGAGGTATACAGGCATATGTCCCACGCCCTCCCCTATATAGATACAAGAACTCCCTGGGGTCCCACAAGGGCGCACCGGGAGTTATTGAGCCTTCATGAAAAAGTTTGCAGAATTGAAATGACAACAACATTTCCATGAAACCACTTCAGTTGTTATCCCTCAAATGTACATAGTTGCCATTTGGCGATATACTCATATTTAGTCGAGCCCACCAGCGGCCGAGCGGTAAAGACGCTGAACACTGGTAGTTCGGTCTGAGGTTCGAACCCCGCGAACGGGCTGGCTGCATGGGCGTTTTCGTGGTTTTCCCCATGTGTAACGTGTATACGAGCCAGTTTCCCTTAGAAAGTCCTCCACGAAGACATCCCTCCCTTTAGGCATATAGCCCTCGTGTGCTTTGACATAATTGAATAAACCAATCCAATCCTTATTTAGTCAGGTAAATCAAGTCAAAACTCAAATTTTAGTTTATTGCATTGTGTAACCAATTGAATTCATACTATTTACGTCTGTTACTGTTACGTATACAGTTTTGTAAGTTTCAGTGTGGTGGCAGCACTAACGGTGTAATGGTCATTATTGCGAGTTGATACGTAGAGTGTGGACATCCTTTGTGTTTAGGAATTTTCAATTTTGTGTTCGTTGTTATTTTGATGCATTCAAAGTTTTAAAATTGTTTGAACAAGTTTATAGGGTATGTATTATTATATAAAATTGTTATTACACATTTGCCTATCCTATTTTTTAATAGTTAATAATATGTTTTCAAAAATTGGAATAAAAACTTAGTTTAAACTTTCTTTTTTTTTTTTTTTTTTTTTATTTTTTTTTTTTTTTTTTTTTTATTTATTTTTTCCTATTTTATTTGATATCAATTCTCATGTATTTTTGACTTTAAAAATAAACAATTCAGGCATGTTAGGGTTAATTCATAATTTCCATTTTCACAGATGAATCTTTAACGGAAAGTAAGCAAGTGGACGACCGTGAAGAGGACAAGAATTCTGTGAAAATTTCAACCACAGAGTAAGTTTGTTTGTACTTTTATGACAGGGGCATTTAAGTGATGATATACACACGAAAAGGTAAAAATAATGTTGTTTAATACAGTGCGTCCGTAAAGTCATAGTGAACATTTGTTCGGTCACAGGAAAGCAACAAAACAAGATAGAAATGTAAAATCTTCACCAAACAAAAGGAAAACTCTCCAAGTTTCCGTAGTATGACGTATGTGCGCACACAGGTGATGACGAAACACCGCGAACTGCGAAGCAGCAGATCAGCCCGCCCACGCCAGTCGAAATGTGGACCATACAGAGGAAAGTTCAGTGTGTTTTGTGGCTTGCCAAATTCCAATCCGTGACCAAAGTGCAACGTGAATATCGTCGCGTGTACAACGAACCGCCATCACATAGGAATAACATAAATCGGGGGGATAAGTAGTTGAAGGATACCAGCAGTTTGTTGGACAAACCCCGTTCTGGCAGGCCACTGGTCAGTGACGAGTCTGTAAAGACTATACAGGAGAGTTACCAAAGAAGCTCTAAAAAACCAGTCCGTGTGTGCTCTAAACAATTACACCTAAGCAAGACAATAGTTCATAAGGAGTTAAAGAAAAGTCTACGTTGAACGGAGGGTTACAAACTGCACGCTGTCAAGCCGATAGATAGATCCAAACGATTCACGTTTGCTACAGATATGCTTTATGAGATCAACAATGACAACTGATTTTTGCAGAAGATTGTGTTTAGCGATGAGGCGACTTGCATATTAGTGGACATGTTCATCGTCATAACGTTCGAATATGGGCTGCTGAAAATCCTCGTAGAGTATGAACGTAACAGCTCTAAAGTGAACGTGTGGTCTGGCATGATGCATGATAAAGTGAAAGGACCAAACTGGGACGGCAGACAATTACCTTGACATGTTGGAATTGTATGCAGTGCCACAATTTCAAGAAGGTGTCATCTCTCAACATGATGGCGCTCCTCCACACTATGCCAACATTGTTCGCGAGTTTCTGGACACAACATTTCCCCATCGGTGGATAGTCAGGGGTTCTGTCGAGCCATGGCCACCACGATCCTTGGATCTGATGCCCTTGGATTTTTACTTGTGGGGTTTTGTGAAGCAACGTGTGTACAGTGAACGTATCAACGACATTAATCATTTAAAACAGAGAATCACAGACGTTGTTCAGTCTGTTACACCAGATGTCCTTAACCGTGTGTGGGAAGAACTTGAGTATCGTTTGTCTTTGTAGAGATGTTTCATTCATTTTCAAATCAATATAACGCTTTACATGAGCAAAGAATTAGAAAAATATCTTCATAAGTAATGGAAGTTGAATGTCACCTTTTAAGCACATGTTTGTTTGAAACAATCGGGTGAGTGTTGCCGAATATAAAGCCATCAACACCATCTAGTGGCAAAAAAAAAAAAAAAAAAAAAAAAAAAAAAAAAAAAGACTATAAAAAGACTATAAAAAGACTTTTTATATGACCCAATACATAGATATAGATAGATTGGCAGATAAAGGGACAGAGAAATAAGATAAATGATAAATATACACTCTAAAAATTTCATGTATCATACACGGAAATTTCTCTTATACTATAAAATATACATTTCAGTTATTATAACTACTGAAAATAATACATTTCTGTTAGCTTTTATACAATTTTCTCTTTCCTTAGGATCGAAACTTCAGATTCTCGTCCTTCCGTTATTAAAGTGGCACTTCTGTTGAGTGTCTGCTATGCGGCCAATATAGGAGGAACGGGTACATTAACTGGGACAGGACCTAATCTCGTACTGAAAGGTTTGATCGAAGAGTAAGTTACCTCAATTGTTTCCTGCATTAAAAAAGTAACTGCATTTATTGATAAAAATCATTTTAAAATGTGCGTAATGCAAACCCTTTAATGAAGCATTCTGAAGAGTAACTGGTTTCCAGCATGTCTGAAATATTTTGCTTGGAAAAAATGATTTAGACAAGTGTTTTCTTTTCTCTTCCCCCCCCCGACGTAAAAGAAACCTTTGAAGTATTTTTGAGATTTTAGTCAACCTCTGAGGGATCATTCTATATGTATAGGTAATGGTACATTAGCCTGACGAGGAAATTGTAGATTTATAATCAAAGAATCATTTGCGAAACCGTTTTGAGCATTCCTCTTTGTAAACCTGCTCATCTAGTTCAATATATCAAACCTACGTTTTTTTATACATTTTTGCGCATGCAAAGGAAAAAAAATCTGGAAAAGCTTTTGAAGAGTGGCAAATGAAGCATTTGCCAAATTCTAATTCAGAAGTCAAACAACAAAAATCAGCGTTGTATTTTCAAATTTTCACAGGACTAGTTTCGATGGTTTTACCGAACCACCATCGTCAGCTGCAAAAGGGCAAATGAACGAGATAGGATAGGTTTCATCAACAGATGGCGCCACTGTCTTATTATCTGTCCAGGCTTTCTTATCTTATCTGATCATTATAGCCTATCTCGTTCATTTGCGCTTTTGCAGCTGACGATGGTGGTTCGGTAAAACCATCGAAACTAGTCCTGTGAAAATACGAAAATATAACGCTGATTTTTGTTGTTTGACTTCTGAATTAGTATTTGTTCGGCGTGTTATTGTGTGTTAATTATTTGCTAAATTGTCAAAAACATCATGTCGGTTCTTCCTGAAAAATGGAAGTCGGTGTTATGTTAAAAATTTTTCACAGATCAGAAGCTGAAAGTGGCGCCACATATATTAATCTCATTGGTGACGGTGATTCTAAAACTTTCACGTGTTAGCAAACCATATGGTGACGAAACTCTTTCAAAACATGAATGTGTTTGGCACTTACAAAAGAGAATGGGAACTCGACTGAGAAAGCTAAAACAAAACTATGTATCTAAAAAGCTGGAGGACGGTAAAACTTTTATGAAGCAAACTGGCGACTGACAGACACCGTGATAAAGTAAACTCACTTCAGTATTGTGGAAATGCAGTTCGCTCAAATACTTGGTCAGTTGATGAAATGCTTAAGAGTATTTGAGTGGTTTATTTTCGCACGAGGTCATTAGATGTTGAGCCGTTACATACATTTTGTCCTGCTGAGGCAGAATCGTGGTGCAAATATCAATAGGCAGTTTCAAATGGCTCGGTAGGTAAATTTCGTCATAAAGCGACTTTGGCATCTTCGTTCATGAATGTGATAAAACCAGTTTTTAAGCTTTATCAAGTCCAGATCTTTTGATACAATGCCTTGGTAGCTTTATCCATAATCCGAATGAATTTTTTAATTCCCTCATATGGCAGATATGTCTAAGGACTTCCGGATCTGGGAAACGAATTGCAGAAACTGCTGTATATGAAGGAAAAATTTTATTTAACATTTGTAAAAAAGGTAGGCTATCTGTCATGAGGCAAATGGATACCCATCTGGGTATAAATGCAATTAAAATGTTAACTTCACAGTGATCTGAAATGTGTAAATACTGCTAAGAAGAGAGCAGTGCACGAGCAAAGCACTATAGAAGCATGAAAAGCAAGGAGAAGATCCAAAACAAGTTTCGAATATCAGCAAATGGATAAAGAAGGAATAATGTATGAGCCTACAAGTTTTTAATTTGTGTATATAAATATTATGAACAGTGACAGTGTTTTTTGATAATATTCAAGATATGTGTGTCGACAAAACTTTAATGTCTTGTTCAAAAAACTGATTATTAATATATTTTTGCTTTCATAAATATTTAGACGATTACATTTTGGACATTGTATTCCTTTCAAATATGTCAACAATATATATTTATCAATAATGTATCCTTGAAAACAGTCGACTGTGTCATTATCACATTCATTAAACAACGCATTTTTAATTTTTTTCTCAGATGCACTTTCCGTAATATAAATATATGTTCTGCGAATAACTTTATTCAAAACATAAACAAAAAGCATAAAATACAAGTTAGGTTGTACAGACATTAGGTATTTTGTTGGAAGCAGGCAAAATGAAAAATTAGCAACCGCCTTCGCCGGGAATCAAACCACGGACCTCTGATAATACCGGCCCAGCGTGCAGGACTAATACACCACGAAGGCACGCTAGGAAAGCGGGAGATATACCTTATAATCTCACCATTAATTTGTATCATTCATATTCGCTGGTATCAATCCTCTGCAAGGCGCAAGGGAAGGGGTTGAATCCCATGTCCTGGTTCTAAGGTAGGACCGGCTGCGTAGAGCCGCCAGGTGGTTGCCGAAACGTGTAATCCACATAAAACTAGGTACATGGTACTCTTCAGGAACTTAGAAATTACGAGCAGAGTTCTGATCTACCACTTGCACACTCTTCACATTACTAACAAACTTAATGAACTGGATGATCTGTTCACTGTAAATGAGCATAGAGAAGTCTTTGTTTCCGTATTGTCTCACCTTCGTATCAATATTTGGCTGGATCCCATGGTCACATAACATTTAAAACTAGGACTGCATATGAATTTGAATGAAAAAAGCACGAATCGCCAAGGCGGTACCATAAATAAAGATCTACTTCTGTACATATGATGATTTGTAGCTTGATGGTATAACGTTTCTGTTGGACTGAAGTGCATGTAAGCTAACTTCGTTTAGTCACCAACATAATCGCCAAAATGTAATGTTAGCAACCACCGCATCTCGTTTCGTTCGGTTACAGCCGAAAACATCGCGGCAAAAACATCGCGGACGAAAACGTCGCGGAGAAAACAACGCAAGGCAAAAACGTCGTGCTACAAAACATCGTGGGAGAAAACATCGCAACGAGAAAATATCGCAGTTCTAAAACATCGTGGTACAAAACATCGTCGTCGAAAATAAAGCGGTTCAAAAACTTCGCAGTTTAAAAACATCGTCGTCGAAAATATCGTGGTAAAAAATAAAGTATCTACAACTCATCGCATGACGATAACATCGCAGACATGCTTCTTTCAGGCTTTAATAACTGTAAATGGATATTCCCAAATTGATTTTGTGATCGCAAGATGGAAAGAAGGATAATTTTTACTTTCATACTTTTTATTAACTAATAAATTTTTGCTGAGAAAATAAGAATGAAACTTAAGCATAGAAAATTAATGCGACTTATAGCACTTAATAGAATTTTAAACCGACATAGTTAACTAACAAAGGCCATTAATAAATCATTTTTATAAAGTTTTTACTGGTAATTTTTCATGAAAAGTATAATCTATAATTTGCATTTAATTTTTTATGCTTAAGTTTCATTCTTACTTTTCCGCAAATATTTATTAGTTAATAAAATATGTGAAAATAAAAATTATCCTTCTTTACATACTGCGCTCACAAATCATTATGGGAATATCCATTTACAATAATTAAAACCTGAAAAAAGCATGTCTGCGAAGTTATCGTCATGCGATGATTTGTAGAGACTTTATTTTTTACCACGATATTTTCGACGACGATAATTTTAAACTGCGAAGTTTTTGAACCGCTTTATTTTCGACGACGATGTTTTGTACCACGATGTTTTAGAACTGCGATGTTTTCTCTTTGCGATGTTTTCTCCCACGATGTTTTGTAGCACGACGTTTTCGCCTTGCGTTGTTTTCTCCGCGACGTTTTCTTCCGCGATGTTTTTGCCGCGATGTTATCGGCGGACACCGTTTCGTTCAGATATTCTCTTTTTTGTTTATTTCTTCGATCTCATAACGATTAAAAGCCTACCCCAAAAGTTATTAGTGTTAAAGCTGGGAATTATTGACGTAGCAGCTGCCTAAATGGGATCCTGTGATAAAACAGATTGCCCCATTTTTTGGTCACTTACCTTCATCCTCGAAGATCAAGATATTGTAAAAGAAGCTAAATTGAAAGAGGATCTCACCTGGTCCTGTTCTTTCAAATCAGGATCAAAAATCTTTCACTAGAGTTGAACAGAAAAATAGAAATGTGTTCTATGTGTATAATTCTTACTTTATGCGGCAACTGTAGATTCTCTGAAAAGAACTGTTGACTGTATAAATGGTAAATGGCTAGAACTTCCCAAATTTCTATGAAACTAAATGGACTTAAAATGTCCACCTATTTTAGATACATACTAGTTCAAATGATAATAAAGTTCGATAAAGTGTTTCCATTAGAAAATGATTGACTTCTTAACCACGGGAAGAAATTGAGATAAAAAAGATAAAACTGAGTGACTAAAGTAATCGTTTCATTTTTTCTTCTTCATAGGTTGCATCCTGAAAGTGAAGAAATCACTTTTGCAACTTGGATGATGTACAATGTTCCTGGAATGGTTCTGTGTGTTCTGACTGGATGGTTTTATCTATGGTTGGTGTACATTCGATGCTCGTACGTAGAATATATTATAATCTCTCTATATTATAATTCTTTATATTATAATTATAGTTAATAATTAATCTTATAGTTGTAAAGAGTATACTGAAACCGAACTATAAAAGATTCATACTGTATAAATACATGGTGATCCCTTTAATAACGTAATAAAATTAATTATCACATAACGTTTGACCTTTTTTGCTAATGACATACGTTGTTTCATACTTGAAACCTCAAAAATATTTGTTTGACTGCTGGCACACAGCAAGCAGAAAATTCCATCTGGGGCAACTACTCGTTTAGAAACATAATACTATTAGTACTATTACGAATTTGATGATATACTGTAGAGACATTAGGTATTTTTAAAGCAGGAGTGATGAAAAATGAGCAACGCTCTTGTAGGGAATCGAACCACGGAATACGCGCCCAGCGTGCGGACAACTACACCACGAAGGTATGCCAAGAAGAAATACCTTATAATTCAAAAATTCTAAACTGCATGTATACCTTGCACAAAAAATGGGACAGTTCTATATCTCCCGTTCTACTGGACCGATTTTCGAAATTTTTTCATGTTCCATGTCTCGAAAGACCGACTTAGAATATATATTAGATTTAGACACAGCATTGTTCAAACATAGATATCTTGACACAAAATCGGACTTTTTCTGAAATAAAATACCATTTTTTTTTTTTTTTTTTTTTTTTTTTTTTTTTTTTTTTTTTTACATTTCAATTCTACGACTCAAATTATGCCTAGATATTAAAGTTTGTCGTTTTTGGTCAGAAATTTATGGAAAATTTTAAAATTTATCTTGGCGCATTTTTTTCAGTTTGCGCCAAGAATAATTCACTTGGTGAAACTCTTAATTTATAGCATCCTATTTTCCTTTCCTTTTTTTTTATTGTACATGACCTGAAAAAAAAGGTCATCGTTTCTACTTTCAAATAATTTTAACAAAAAGCGTAAACCACATTTGGCATTATTATCACTTATAAACAAATACGGCAAATTTCAAAACTCGCCAATATGTAACTTCACATATATATTAGGAAATTTTGAATTAAAAAACTTTCATTTTTTGCAAGTATGCTTAGAAATACATCTACTTTAAGATATTGGTAAAACTTTTATAGGTTGTAATTCAAAATTGTTTTCCAAACCATTTATAAAATTTATTTTGAAATACAAATTTTAAAAATAAATCGTAAAAATTGGGCGAATTTTATTTGGAATGAAGCAAAATTTCGAAATGTGAAAGGAAGAATCAAATAAGTTTAATAAAAAAAAAGAGATAATAAATACATACCAAATTCAATTAACATGGAGGGGCTAAAACTTTGGGAGCTATTTTTTTAAAAAACTTAACAAAACTTTGCACTTTGGCATAATTTGAGTAGTAGAATCGAAATATGGAAAAATATTTTTAGGTTATTTCAGAAAAAGTACGATATTGTTATCAAAATAATCAGAACAATGCTACATATAAATCTAATACATATCCTAAGTCGCGCTTTCGAGACATCGAAAGCGCAAGTTAAATTTCGACAGTCGGTCCAGTAAAACGGAAGATATAGAACTGTGCCATTTTTTTGTGCAAGGTGTTTTTTAACTAAACTATAGATACTTACTGTAAAATTTGCAGAAAGACGTTATTAAACGTTATTAGCATTAGTGTACACTTGATACAAGCATTACTGAGAAACTAAGATTATAAGATCTAGTTCGTAAAACGTGACTAGATCTACCTAAGTGTTGATCTTTGCGAATTCTTGCACAAGCTTGAAGATGAAGACAACCAGGGAAAAGGTGTAAAAGATGCTTTTATTGAAAGCAATATAATTTACAGACGGCACGGACTTATGTGCTTACGAACACCGACCACCTGCGGTGAGAACTGGAAAGATAATGTAACACTAAATTGAAAAGCAAAGAACAATGCTAGACTATACCCAAGCAGCACTGGAACGTTCTGAAAACGTTCAGAGACCGTGTCATACCGTTCTATAACGGTGTTAGATGTATTTAGAACGTTCTACATAACGTGCTAAAGTGGTGCGTGAAACAACCGTATATTTAGTAGGTACATTTCGACGTACAACAATCGTTTTTTTAAACGTTCCCTGATTGTGTTATAAAATACGTTCTACATAACGTGCTAATGTGGTGCGTGTAACAACCGTGTATTTAATACGTACATTTCGACGTACAACAATCTTTTTTTAAAACGTTCCCAGATTGTGTTATAAAATATGTTCGACATAACGTGCTAAAGTGGTGCGTGTAACAACCGTGTATTTAGTACGTACATTTCAACGTACAATACTGGTACTTTTCGAAACGTTCTCAACATGTACTAGAAAATACGTTCTAAACGACGTGCTAAAGCGTGTTCTTAAAATGTACAATCCTGGTACATTTCGAAACGTTCTCAACATGTACTGTGAAAAACGTTCTAAACTATGTGCTAAAGCGGTGCATATTATAACCGTGTTCTTAGGACGTACAATTTCAACGTACAATACTGGTACTTTTCGAAACGTTCTCAACATGTACTAGAAAATACGTTCTAAACGACGTGCTAAAGCGGTGCAATTGTATACAATTCAGTGGAAGCTAACAGGTTCAAAACCGTACACCGGCAGAATAATAACTAAACGGTAAGAATGAATATCCGATATTAAGGTTAACAGGTCAAAGAATATAGCAACGTGCGCTCAGAATAGCGAAATCACGCTCTGCCTAACCTTCTTATTCCAAAAGTTTAAATACTCTCGTTCACCCTAACTTATTTACATCCTAGCGAAGGGAATAAGAGAAATCATAAAAGTCTCAATAATTAAAATAAGTATTCTTAAAAAATAAATAAAACCCTACAAGCTGTGGAAACCAAATTTATTTTTATATTTTAATATAAACTGCAAATGAAACAATCAATTTACTTAGTAGGCAGTACCTGGATTGTTTGCTTGCGATTCTAGAAAGACAATTTTTAGTTACAATATTATCGAGTGTCATTTTCTTTTTTGCTCGTAGTGAAAGTGTGGTTTCATAGCATATTATAAATTAGATTATTCTAGCAAAGTACACTTATTTATTTTTCCATTCTTTTTCTTCCCCCCTAGAAATGTTAATCACAACTTGGTGTCGAAAGAAGCCATCAAAGCCATTATTTCAAAACGATATGCCAAGCTGGGCTCAATGTCGTAAGTTTCACATGGATCTTTATATTTTGCTTTTTAAATTAGCATTCCCAAAATAAACTTGTCCAAAAATAAACTCGTCATAAAACTGTTTCCTTGATTGCGTAAAAAATTTTACTTAGTTAAGTTTTTGCAATCTTACTTGCTATATATTAAAGTGTTTCGAATGGATAACGTAATTGATATTAATATCAATTAGGAAATTATTGTTGCATATGTTTATCTAAAGTATTTTCCTTTAGGACATTTGTATTGGTAACTTTATTTAGTATTTAGTGAATATTGTTGAAGCTGTTTTTCTGCTTTTTATACGAGTGTATTGATCCTATCTCTATGTCAGATCGTAATTTGCATCCCTGCGAAATAAATGTTCTAGAGACTTTGTACAAAAACTTCACAAAACAGTTTCAAGCAGTAGCCACCTTCAGGACTACTTCCACCAAAAAGACCATAAACTTTAATCTGTTTCATTTTTGAAATGATTTTCTTTTTTCCACTTTAATAATTCTTGTACCAGTCGAAGCATTACTTTGTAAACTTAATGGATTTAATGTAATTTTTGTGAAGTCAATAGATTGCTTTATAAACTTAACCCTAATGGACTACTTTGTAAACTTAATGGATTACTTGGTAAACGTAATGGATTACTTTGTAAACTTAATGGATTACTTTGTAAACTTAATTGATTACCTTGTAAACTTAATGGATTACTTTGTAAACTTAATGGATAACTTGGTAAACTTAATGGATTACCTTGTAAACTTAATGGATTACTTTATAAACTTGTAAACAATATGAGACTCTGAAAGGTAAACTTTAAGGGTTAAGCTAAATTATCTGACTGCTGGCCTCACTCTTCGTTGGATTGGATTGGATTATTCAATTATGGCAAAGCACACGAGGGCTATCTACCTTAAGGGAGGGATGCCTTCGTGGAGAACTTTCTAAGGGAAACTGGCTCGTCTATACGTTACATATGGGGAAAACCACGAAAACACCCATGCAGCCAGCCCGTTCGCGAGATTCGAACCTCGGACCAAACTACCAGTGTTCAGCGTCTTTACCGCTCGGCCGCTGGTGGGCCTGGCCTCACTCTTGGTTGAGTTTTGCAAACAGCAGATGGCTTCTGCCGAAACAATATTTAGTCATAGAAAGCCGTCCGGGTGCCCTGTCCTGCTGTCACCTGTATCAATAAACTCCCGGTGCGCCCTTATGGGGCCCCAGGGAGTTGTTGCGTCTGGATAGGGGAGGGCGTGGGACATATGCCTGTTTACCTCTGTTAGACGCCAGGCGTCCCCGTCCTCCGTCATCTAAGGTCAGTAATTGTTTCTGGCAGTGTTTAGTGCTAGTCAGCTATTACTAGTTGAAGATGTAATAACTTTTACTACAAGCAACCTAACTGACAAAACAGATGAGCACTACTGTCTGTTTACGAGAAGAAGAGCTCTCGCCATAGTGTCTGGCGGGTGGCGGTCGCTATAGCAACAGGCCTAGTATATTTCAAATAAGGAAGAACCAAGGGTTGCTTTATTGTTATTTTGTTTTGGGCGACTGTTGGCTGAGGGGAAAAGTAGTCATTATTCGTCTTCAAGACACCCCTACCGAAAATAGGTCAAGGCTCGTTTCTACGGCAACAGACAGTTGCAGACTAACTGGCGAGATCTTTACTTAAGATAGACAGATTTTACCGAATTTCTGTATAGGTATATTAATTCTTATTATATTATTTATGTATTTCAGATACCATGAAATGGAAGTCGTGATTCTTTTCCTTATCTTGGTTGGCTTATGGATATTCCGAGATCCAAAGTTCATTACAGGATGGGCCGAAGCAGTGGGATCAGACACGTAAGGCTTTTACTTACACTGACACATTTTTATTTTCCCACAGATTAACTGCTGTAGAAACTAACAGAGAATTAATCAATTCAAATGATTTTTAATTCAAATTATGATTTTAAAGCAGAAAGGCAAAAGTTTTATAGGTAAAAAAACTTAACTTACAAATCATAAAAGGGCAGGTAATAATTGGTAGATAAGTGAGGTATACTTGCAGAAGCTTCGAGTTCAATAAACTGTAGAGACATTAGGTATTTTTTTTTTTTTTTTGAAACAGGAAGAAGTGAAAATGAGCAACGCCTTCGCCGGGAATCGAAACGCGGACCTCTGAATACGCGCCCAGTGTGCAGACCACCACACCACGAAGGCACGCCAAGAAGGCGGGAGAAAAACCTTATATACCCCTCCTTTTAAAGGGCGACCGAGGTTTTAGGGGGACACAATCGCCAAATCCCGTTTGTGGAGAATCATCACCTACCACCCTTTTAGTTCGAGCGCCACTGTACAGACATTAGGTATTTTTTGGAAACAGGAATAAGAGAAAAGTAAGCAACGTATTCGCCTGGAATCGAACCGCGGACCTCTGAATACGCGCCCAGCGTGCAGACCACCACACCACGAAGGCATGCCAAGAAGGCGGGAGAACTATCTGATAAAAATTTAAAACATTAATCTGCTAATCAAATTAAAATGAAATATTGCTACTAGCTCAGTAAATACAAAAAATTTGATGTGTACACCACATGACTTCCTTGTACAGAGTATTAAATTATACGCATTTTTCCTGCATTTCATTTAAACTCATTTCCTCGAATTTCATTAGTGATACATTTCTCATTCAATTACCGTATTTGCTGGCGTATAAGACGCAGTTTTTTTCTTTGAAAATAGGTCTAAAAAATGAGATGTGTCTTACACGCCGATACTCGGTTTTTGATTATATTCATTTCTGGAAATTTCCTCTATTTAGAGTTATGCGATTTTTTTCCCTGTTTCCTTGCAGAATGTGGGAATATTACAGTCACGTAGAGCTCAGTGAATGCGCACGGGCTGTCATCGACGATCACAGCTAGGTTCGTTTAAGTTTCTTAATTTTTGTGAACGACTTTTAAGCGTGTGAACTTTCTATTGTTCAGTTTTCTTAAATTTGTTGACAAGTTATGTCTCAAAACCAAAGTCGGCATTGCTATATGACATAGCATACAAGCTACGTGTTATTGCATATGCTAAAGAACATGAAAACAGAGAGCTGAGCACGGAAACAGGAACTGCAGAGAGGCTCCCCTACCTGAGAAAATCATAAGAACTTGACGGAATTAAAATGATCAGTAATAAAGTTTTATCCTTCAAAATATATATATATATATATATATATATATATATATATATATATATATATATAAGGAGTTGCGTCTTATACGCCGGCAAATACGGTAATTCAGTTCTCACTTCGCCACAAGGCAAAAACACACAAAACCTCAAAATATCTTTATTTAAAATTTAAAAGTATAGAAAAGTATAAAACACCGAATACAATTAAAATAATTTTAAAAAAATCCTCTGTGACGGAAAAAGCGACAATCTGTTGTGTGCTCTTGGTACAATACGTATAACGAGAAGAAATACCGAATTTACGACTGCAAAAATGATAATCAACAGAAACTCTCTAGATAGTTTGTTCTTCCGCGAAGAAGGAAGAAAAAAAAAAAAAAAATGCATGGGCATTCAAATTCCAGATTTATCGACTTAGAATATAAATAGAAGCACGGATGGAACTTGTTGAGATATGAAAATCATACACTGGTGAAATAAATTAAAAGAATTTGCATATTTTATCGAATTGCATGAAAAGAACTGAACTGAAGGAAAAACCAGGGGCGTAGCTAGAGTTTCCAGCGCCCGGGGACAACTGAAGAATTTGCGGCCCTATCTGTGTGCCAAAAATGGAAAATATTTCATTAAAAAAATTCGTAGCATCAATTTGGCGCCCCTTGGATGCTGCGCCCGGGGACAGATGTCCCCCCTTGCCCCACCCTAGCTACGCCACTGGGAAAAACCACTGCTTTTAGGTAAAAATGCATATCTTGTACGGCAAATACGTAAGCGTACACGTGTGTGTAGGCAGAGCCAGCAGGAAAACAGGTTTTATAACCGCGTGGAGGGTAAGACCAATTGGTTCGCTAGCACACCTCGGCGAATTTCTTGGTGTTATCTTGAAGCAATCGGTTAAATTCACATCGGAAAAATAAGAATGAGTAACCACCAATGTTTAGATGATGGCATGAGGTGGCGAGTTGTGAGGAGGCTAAAGGTAGTCCAATCGCAAGTCTAGATATGTAGAAAGTTTAATTTAACGCCCAGTGTCGTGTGTAGCATATGGAAGCAGTTCCAGGATACTGTAATCCATTGAGAGAAAGCCTGGGCAATGTCGTCAAGAGTCACGACGGCCAGAGAATATCGCTATTTGTCCATTTTAGCTCTCACGGGTACTCTATATTTCTCAGCTCTCTCGGGAAATGTACGCAGCACAGGAGCCCGTGTAACGAGGGTGACTGTTTCCAAAAGACTGAATGAGAGAGGGTTGTTTACCAGAAGACCGGCTGTTTGCGTCCCGCTTATGTCTACGGACAGGAGAGTCCGCTTAGCATGGTGCAGGCAGCATAGAGATTGCAGTATGGAGCAATGGGCGACCTTTCTGTTCACCGACGAGTCCCGTTTTAGCCTAAACACCGATTCTCGCTGTACTTTCATATGGAGAGAGCCAGGGACCCGCTACCTACCCTCCAATGTCAGCGAAATCAACAATTATGGCGGTGACGGTGTAATGGTCTGGGCAAGCATCATGTTGGATGGCCGCACACCTCTCCACATCTTTGACAAAGGCTCTGTGACTGGTGTGAGGAATAGGGATGAGGTATTGGAGCCCTATGATCGCTTTTTCCGGGGGGGGGCAGTGGGCCCCGAGTTCATCTTACAAGACGATAACACGAGGCCACATCGAGCTCTTCTGGTCGACGAATTTCTCGAGAGTGAGGATATTCACCGGATGGATTGGCCAACCAGGTCTGAAGACCTCAACCCTATAGAGCATGTTTGGTACACTCTGGTGAGGGCAATCGCAACTCGCAACCCCCCTCCCAGAACCATCCAGGAACTGAAAACAGCGTTGCTGAATGAGTGGGACCAGTTGCCACAGGCACTGATAAACTGCCTTTTTTCCAGTATGACATCACGCTGCGAGGCTTGTATGGCTGTAAGAGGGCATCATACCCCCTATTAACCCATTTCTTTTGTGTCTTCTGGAACCGCTGTTTCAGACCTTCAGACTCCCATGAGTATTACACTCGAACATGTGTGTGTATTATAACCGTCGAATGTTTATTTTGTTTGTATTATATCAACCTATGTTCGCACCACATTTTATTAAAATCTGTCCAGTAGTTCTGGAGATCGCAGATCAAGTATGTAAATTCTCTTAATTTATTTCACCAGTGTATATTAACCTCTTCATCGTCCGTAACGCGTCTAGCGCGTTCAAATTAAACTTTCGCAGGGCGGCCGTAACGCGCCTCAAGCGTTCTTCTACATTTTAAAACTTTTAAACGTTTAAAACGCTTTCTAAATGTTTACTTCTTTGAGTTTTTATTTTTGTTTGTTCTAATGCCTCCTAGACGGTAGCACTAATCAGGCATTCTATTTCTAATTGAATTCGCCCCGGGTTTTATGAATATTCGCTCCATTTTGTATAAGATACAAGACAATGAGAGATGGCTTCAACGTCTACTCATCAGAAAAAGAGAAAAAAATGAGGTTATGTATTGGAAAGACAAGAAGGATATACTTTTGATGAGTACAGTCCATAATAACTCGATGATGGATGTTGGAACACGGAAAAGAACTTTAAAAAAAAAACCAATAATTGTAAAAGATTACAACAGCAAAATGGGAGGAGTGGACCGCCTGGATCAGATGTTATCAAATTATCCTGCTGTTAGAAACAAGCAGAGATATTATTATGTTTCCATTATGCTTTATTTCCTCATAATTTTACTTAATATTCATTGACATTCATCCACTACGAAAGTCATGTATGGAAAGTTAAGATGTACAGAGGAAACAACATTACACGCTACGAAAAACAGACGGCCGCTGGGGAGGGGGGATTTTCGCGGACAGGAGAGGACGGCGAAAGAGTTAAAACAAAAGTGAACAACATTTACAGATTTTCCTGAAGCTTGTAGGTAGTAGAAGAAAAGTAGGAGTTTAGGAAAATAAGCTGTAGAATTTACTCGAAAGTATGGCTAACTAAACTCAACTAGTTACGACTATTAAATTAATTAGCGATACTACTAGTAATTACTTTTGCCATGACAAAACTATATCTCATCTCAGAGTTTAAAACAAAACCGGTCAGTTAAAATTTTAAAAATTGCTGTTTTCGAAATCTCTTTACATAACTTCTGTAATTTAAAAATAATGTCAGTTCATAAATTCATGTCATTACGAATTTTATATATATATATATATAATAATAGCAAGGAAAAGACGGGAGCAGTGTTGATGCGTAATAGTTATATAGAGTAGAACCATACTGAAGAGGAAGACTTCTGATTGCGTAGTAAGCTAATGTGTTAACTTCGTAGTATCTAAAAAACTCGGCAGTTGAGGCAGTTTTAATTCCATTTTTATTTGCAACTGATATTTGTGGCCACAGTTCATTTGACACTCGAGTTTTGCCTATTCAAAAACATTTATATATTTTTGATATTATTGCAACAGGAAGCAGGATAGCGAAACTGCGTCCAAGCACAGCAGAGACAGAAGCTGAAGTGTGTAGTTACGCAAGATGGAGGCACAAAAAAAGAAAGGTTTGGGTTTGAGTTAAAAAGTTTCAGTTTCCAATTATTACGTCATCAGCGCTGCGCAGGATATGCAAAATCGAATATCTAGAAATGACGCAATCCTGAGAAGTTATTACGATTTTTAGAACCGAGAGGAAGAATTAAAGAGTTCACCTTTATTTTAAATTATAATTTTGATTCACATATCTTTTATCTTGCATATCCCCCCCCCCTTTCAAAGAGAAAAAGGCTTGACTATAGAAAAGCCTTTTTAGAAAAATGCATTACAGAATTAGCGAAACAATGGAATGCTATAGTGGAAAAATCTATATATAGTAGAAAAATCTACACACTATATGATTCCAGAATTATCTTGAGGAAAATGAAAGCAAGTATAATTGAGAAATGGGCTCGGGAATGGACTGGTTCAAATAAAAATAAGAGTTGCGGGAAAATTTTTACTATAAAAAGAAAAATCTGATGTGTACACCACATGACTTCCTTGTACGGAATATTAAATTATACGCATTTTTTCTTGCATTTCGTTTAAACTTATTGGATTGAATTAAATCTACTTCGCCGACAGCGCATTAACCACAACAGAATAAATGCATTCTTTAAAATTCACACTATTTGTTAACCATAACGACACTCTGGCGCTAGGTTCACTTAACAGCGTTATATTACATTCATATTATAACTCAGAATGCACAAAATTTATATCATTTGAAGAATTATCGAATTGTTGCCACATGTTCTATTCAAATACTATAATAAACCTACAACAATGTATAAAAGAAATTAAGCAAACAAAACAGAAAAGAAACAGTTTTTCACAGAGGATTCAGCATTTCACATTCAATTAATTAAGTTCTCACTTCGCGACAAGGCAAAAATACATAAAAACCCTAAATATCTATATTAAAAATTACGAAGTAAATCATAAACACTTATTTCCTCGAAAAAATTACAGAAAGAATTAAGCATGATTTAATTCGCAATAATAAATGAAGAACTTTGTTGTTGCGAAGCTTAGTCTCTCTAGATTGGCAACAAATCTACTATTCTGCTATTTCAAATGTAAACAAACATGTCCGCCATGTTATTTAAAATTTAGGCTTAACCGCACTTAAACAGCATTTAAATTGTTGAGAATTCTACAAATATTGCTTGCAGATTTCCTAAAGGCATAAAAACCTTAACCAGAAGATAAGAACAACATAATTCAATCATTTCTAAAGCAAAAAATGCACAATTTACAAACATATAAGAGTAAGGAATCTGAAATCACTGAGCCGGGTAACAGAGTGTATATATATATATATATAAATATATTTATAAAGGTTTGGTGCGGCCGATTGCAACCAAAATACGAGGTGCACATCTACATGTTATAGCAGTCCTATATACAAAATTTCAACGTTCTGAGGCTACTCGTTTTTGAGTCATGCGAGATACGTACGTACATACGTTCGTACAGACGCCACGAAAAATTCTCTTCAGAATTCATTTTAAAGCAGTTTTGTAATTTTTTTGGAGGAAAAGAGTCTTTTATTCTTTCCTTACGTACAGATATCACGCAAAAACATCGTTAAATTGCATTCGAAAGCGGTCAAAATGAATATTTTCGTTGAAATATGCTGCTTGAAACTTTTCGCGATTACAATACTTCCTTTTTACTTCGTATAAGGAAGTAAAAATGAATCTATTTAATAATAGAGATACTATTGAAGTTATCACGGATCATGGTAGATTCCCAGCCTATTTAAAACTTTTTTACTCTCCAGGGCAATGATCAATGCTTGGCTTGTGGGAAGTACGGAAATGCAATTCATTTTGTGGAAGAATGCAACTGATCGAGAGTGTGAGGACGAGATTTGGAAAAATAAATTAACAGCATAGTTGAAAATAGAAAATTCTTGAATAGCTATGCAACAGAAAATATGAGGTTTGTGAATGAAAACAAGACTATCATAGGAATAGGACATTAAATATTTTAGTTTTTCTTTTGTTTACAAATTTGTGTGTTGGGTGAGTGAGTTATGTGTCGTCTTATTTTTTTTTTTTTTTTTCCCCCTAACCGATTATGCTTATTATTTTCCTTATTTTGTATTGTTCAAGATACACAATCTTATATGTGTATCTTGAGTGTATTTTTCAAGATACACAATCTGTTTTAATCTGTGTAATCTGTACTTTAATGTTTTGTTTTTATCTTTTAACTGTATTTTTGTTTGTCTGCGTCGGGTGTGCTGCGTTAACAACGCGGCCGATTATTATCGGCCAGGAGGGTTGCAACACACTCGTAAACTAAACTAAACTAAACCGTGATGACCTCTGCGTGTAATTTTGTGGAAATTTCCAAAACTGTGAAGTGTTTCTGTGAATAAAATAAAATTTTTCTAACTATCATCGGTTCTGTGTGTATCCAATCTATTACGAACCCGTGCGCACGCAACAATATTTCAGCAGTACAAAAATAAATAAATAAACAAACTTCAGCTGCACTAATTGCTTATACTATTGCAGATTAAAAGGAGTTCTTAAGCAAAAATCTACCATCACGCTTTCGTCTGCCAGTTTCTGATTTATTAAGATATAATATAAGTGTAATAATTTTCTTGTAAAATTCTTTATTATACCACGTTTTTTTGTACTCATTTCGCAGAAAAATTGGCGATTCTGTTCCAGCGATTGGAGTGGCCTTTCTGATGTTCTTTGTGCCGTCGAATCCCAAAGATTGGAACAGCCGTCCCATTCTGGAATGGAAGACAGCTCAAACAAAACTGCCGTGGGGTGTCATATTGCTCATTGGGGGTGGCTTTGCCTTGGCAGATGCAGCTCAGGTAAAAATGCTTAATCTAGTTGCGGTAAACCCTTGATTAAACAACAAGAAAGTAGTAGTAGTAGGATGCAAATAGGATACTTGCATACAAGGAAGTTTGACGATCACATTTTTTTCTCCTTGTTTTCGATCTTGCATCTCTTCCGAAACCCTAACAAAGAATTTCCGCTGCATATGATGCTCTATTTCAAGTCATCTTTACCGTTACTTGCTAACCTTATGTAGTAAACAAAAGAAAAAAAAAAAAAAAGAAAGAAAGAAAAATAGAAAGAAAATAACCTCAAGCACTCGATTTTACTCAGCAGGAAGTGTTATATTAAAAGTTTAAAGTAACAAAGTGTAGCTCATTCCATTTCCAAAAATCACTTATGAAACAACTGCCAAATTTCTTGGGTTTAACCTCTTGATCTCAAGTTAAAAGAAGGTTGAATTATTACATTCCTTTTGATAAACAATTTTAACTCTGTAAGTTAAAAAAAAAAAAAAAAAAAAAAAAAAAAACTGAAAGCTTTCAGATTTTATCTTAAGCCCAAAGGTGCGTGTTTTTAACGCTTTGTGTGTTTAGCTTTATTTATAAAATATCATGTTCTTCACCTTAAACCATAAAATTCAGTTTAACTGCAATATCGCAAAATAATTTTAAAATTAACGTATCTTTACAATTTCCGATTCACAGTTTCGGGCGCTGGAGATAAAAACTTTTTTTTTTTTTTCCCTTCGTACAGTGTTGCCATTCCCTGCTTTGAAAATCTTTGAGTTTATTAATCAAGAATTCTTTAATGTCTAAAATATGAAACATATAATAAAACAAATTCCAAATTAGGGCTTCCAGATGCCCATATTCGCTGGAGGATTACGTTATTCAAATTTGGATGGCTCCAGGTATCGTTGTTTTATCACAATGCGAGAAACATACATACATTTATGGAGATTCTTCATTATTTAATTTCTTTAAATATAACACAGGGCTGTAATAGTTGGTGGCAACAGCTTGAAAAATGAATCAACGCAGAAAGTGAATCGACGCAAAATGCCAAAACGAAATTAATAGCCCTTCTGGGCCTTATGAGCTAAAAATATCTGGCCCAGATTTCTGTATTCTCCAAAACCAGGTACAAATTATAAATGCATCTAGCAAAATAATAATTTTAATTCAGAATAATACATCTCTATGTTTGAAAAGGAGCAACAAGATTTAAATCAATTTGTTAAAATATGCTACTCCCGTATACGAGTAAGGCATGGCGTAAATTCTGCATGGTCTTTTTATGATTCTTTGTTCTGAGAGGATCAGAGATGAATTAACCATATAGCAAATTAAGCACGCGCTTATGGCATCAAGAAAAGAGGTACCATAAAAAAGTGCTTAAATGACTGAAGGAGAGGCAACATCACAAAATTTACATTGCCAGTTTAACCACTGAATGTATGGTGCAGCCAAACTAAGATCGAGAGAGAAAGACTGGAGGGGGGGTGTATGAAAGCACCAAAATCTTTTAAACGCTTAGGGTCTCTGTCTTAATTCGGTCTTAAAAAGGGGTCAGAGAACTATCCTCTACAAGAGACGCTATACATGTTGGATAAAAAAACAAACTTCATTTTAAACATTTACTTTATGTATGTGATTTGAAAGTTAACATTTGAGCGTGCTCAAAATGACCGTCTAAAAATAACACTTATGCTACCAGGCAATTTCAAATTTTTTTTTTATTTTATTGATATCAATGTTCCCAAAATTCTGAATCATGAAGTTGATGATTTATTGAAATTATGATATTAATTTTATTGTCCCTGAAGGACTATTGTTTTCGTTTTGCGATTTTGCATTGAATCTCTATAAATGTCCGTTTCACTTTTTAAAACTGTTGCCACCCAATGTTAGAGTCCTGCATTATATTTGAAGAAATTAAATAATGAATAATCTGCATAAATGTACAGTAAGACCCCGCTTAACGCGGGGGATACGTTCCATCAAAGTAGAGCGTAATGCGAAACAGCGCTAAACGAGGCTATCTTTACATGTAAATATTGGGGTTAGGGGAAGATGGCTAGGAAATTGGTTAGGTATTAAATTTAAAAGTATGTTTTTTTTAATAAAAATAAAACCAAACATTTATTTCTTAAAGCCCAAATTAATACCACATTATTATTTCTTGCAAAAATAAAAACAAAATATAAATAACAAAACGAATATTCTTAAAAAAAAACAAATAAAATTCTCAGTCAGTCATATTTAGTTAGCCTTCCGCGTTTTCAGTGTTCTGCCTTTTTGTGACAAAAGCATCTAATGTTGTTTGCCTTTTTCTTTTGCGTTGTTCTCTTAAAAGTTCTTCATAAACGGATAGAGCATCTCTAACACCACGCCTTACTTTTGAGCTCCTGTCAAAATTCGGATCATTTTCAATGAATTGATCCATTATTTCAGTTATGGTAGACAAACTCCTTTTTACAAACGCCATCGAAAGTTCTTTTTGCTCTTCTTCTGAATCACTGCTGTCAACATTTTTGTTTTCTTCTTGTTCGGTTAATTCCTTGAGCTCATCATTAGAAAGACTAGCCGCTGCTTCTTGAATTATTTCTTCGACATCTTCCACATTTACCCCTTCAAAATATGTCTGTGCAATACCGCACCAAACAAGAAATACAAGTACACTCTTTCGGATATGTATTTGAAACCTATCGCTGCATAATATTTCGGGGAATCCCCGTATGCTGCGAGCGATTTCGTGGAATCCCCGGGTTGAAAAAAAAGAGCGCTAAACCGAAACAGCGCTAAACGAAACAGCGTTAAGCGGGGTCTTACTGCATATATATATTTCTCGCATTGTGATAAAACAACGGTACCTAGAGCCATCGAATTTTGAAAAACGTGATCCTCCTGTGAATATGGGCATGTGCAAGACCAAATTTTAAATTTAGAATTTGTTTTATTATCGATTTCATATTTTGTAAAACTTTAACGAATTTTTGATTAACAAACTCAAGGATTTCAAAGCGAGCAATGGCAGCGCTCTACCCGGACGGGATATTTTTATCTCCAGCGCGCGGAAGTGTGTATCGGAAATTCTAAACATACGCTCATTTTGCGACATTGCTATTGAACTGAATTTTATGGTTTAAGTGCAAAGAACATATTTAATAAACAAATGTAACACACAAAACGTTAAAAAAACGCCCCTTTGGACGTAATTTAAAATCTGAAACCTTTAAGATTTTTTATTTATTTATTTATCCTCCTTCTCTTTTTTTTTTTTTTTTTTTTTTGTGTGTGTGTGTGTGTGTGTGCAAGGTGTACATGCACATAACTCGTCAACAATTACCCTGATGGGTACTTTTCCGTTTTGCCAGCGCAAGCGATAAAGTCGCCAATAATGGTACAACCGATGCCAAACGGAATATTCTCGCTGGTAACCTTTTACGCCTCATTTTCAAAACAAGTGGCAGCTTTATCTTATCAGATTGATTGTTTCTTTTAATACTGGCATATAATTACATAGAATTTTTATCAGATAGTTCAGTTTTATGTCTAAGGCCATTTTCGGTAATTAAGTCAATTAGGATGCAATCACAGCGCTTACCCGAAGCCGAAAATATAGAAAAGGTAAAGTCAAGGGTTAAATTCATCAATTCTAATGAGAATGCATTAGCGAAGTAAAGCACTGCAGTTTTACATAATTTCTGAGTAAGCTATTCGTACGAATTGGAATATTTCTTGCTTAAACTTGTGTTCCAAATTAAGATTTAACTTGAAATTAATGTAGATAATTACTGAGAGCATTAGATTTTTGTAGCGTAGTTTACGTGAGATGAGATCTCTTGGGGTCACGTGATTTGAACCGGCGAATCGGGATGTTGAACCATGAAAGCATAGTAAATTCTTAAATTAATGTCTTTTCACAAATTTATTGTCTTTATTTATTGGCTTTTTATAAAATTTTAAGCGATATTAAAATGTTTATGCCTTCAAAAAAAGAATTCTTAGAACTGACATTTTTTTAATATTTTTTATGTGTATACTGTATGTTGTCGCCAATAAAGTCTGCTTGGCGAGATTTGCGCCGGCGAAACGGAAAAGTACCTATGATGCCATATAACCACGCTAGGATTAAATATACAAGAACTACAAGATACTTATAGATAAAAGTAATGTGTTCAATATAATACGATGAATTTCAATGACGAAAAATGTCGACATTCGCATTCTGGTAGTCTTCAGGGCACGACTAAAAATGTCATCCTAGCCAGTTAACAGGTTAATGCTTCATTTTTCATAGGACAGTATTTGCTTTTTTACACCGATTATTCATTTTTCAATTTAAAATTTCTCTGTAGTTAAATTCTAAAACAAACACATAAATTTCGAAATATTTAACATTAATTTCTTTTTCAGAAATCTGGGCTCTCAAAACTATTAGGAAATCAGCTATCTTCTTTAGCTGTTATGTCACCTGGAGCTGTAGTAGCTATAATTTGCTTCATGACGGCTATGCTCACAGAAATTGTTACGAACACGACTACAGCAACAATTCTTCTTCCCGTTTTTGACCAAATGGTAAGTCCAAATTTCATACAAAATAAAGACAAATACCAAGGCCAACTTATATTTATTATATAAGTTGGCCTTGGTTGTACCATTATTGGCGACTTGATCGCCTGCGCCCGCAAAACGGAAAAGTACCGAAAAGTATTTCTCATGAAATGTGAAATGAAATCAATAATAATTCTCTGGTTTTATGATTTAGGTTCGCATTTTAATCAACAATTCCAGTGTTACAAATTCCAGTTAATAATTGCCACAATAGTATAAATTTGTTTTCTAAATTTCACTTCACATTTCATAGGGAGGTTCATGGGCGTAAAAATTGATTACAGGTTTTTAGAATCATTTTGGCGAAAACTGTAAAGAGTTTTAAAATGTTCAAAAGAACTAACTAGCAACAACATATCATTAAGACACAATAACACGCCGAATAAATACTAATTCAGAAGTCAAACAACAAAAATCAGCGTTACATTTTCAAAATTTTCACAGGACTAATTTCGATGGTTTTACCGAACCACCATCCTCAGGTTTTACCAGAATGAGCAAGTGGCGCCATCTTTTGATGAAACCGGAACTAAAACATAATTTCTTCGGCCTTTAAAGAAATTATGTTTTAGTTCTGGTAAAGAAATTATGTTTTAGTTCTGGTTTCATCAAAAGATGGCGCCACTTGCTTATTCTTGTCCAGGCTTTCTTATCTTATCTAATCATTATTTCCTATCTTGTTCATTTGCGGTTTTGCAGCTGAAGATGGTGGTTCGGTAAAACCATCGAAACTAGTCCTGTGAAAATTTTGTAAATATAACGCTGATTTTTGTTGTTTGACTTCTGAATTAACAACATATCATTTTAAATCTAAATTATCGTTTGTCATAGTTAAAATCCTTTTATTAAAAATGGCCCATGTAAAGTTTCGAATCAATGCCTATGAATTTTCTCTTTGAAAACAGAAATGGTCTTATTCCATAACTAAAAACTATTGCGAAAACCATTAAATCAATATATTAAGGTATAGAATAAGTAATATTATTCATATCAAAAACAACAGAGCCATCAAGTATTATTTTCAAATGAGGGACATCGTGGGAATATTCGAAGTGGCCGTGTACATTACAGCTATTTCAAAAGCAAGCCGGGCCCACCAGCGGCCGAGCGGCAAAAGTCGCTGAGCACTGGTAGTTCGGTCCGAGGTTCGAATCCCGCGAACGGGCTGGCTGCATGGGTGTTTTCGTGGTTTTCCCCATGTGTAACCTGTATACGCGCCAATTTCCCTTAGAATGTCCTCCACGAAGGCATCCCTTCCCTTAAGTGGATAGCCCTCGAAGCTTTGCCGTAATTCAATAACCTAATCTAACATTTCAGAGAAGATAATTTTCATCTATCTATATACTATTTGAAGTGTGCAATGCCGAAATTTGGAAATGTGCAGTTTTTTTGTTTTTGTTTTTTGTTTTTAAACATCGGAGTGTTGCACAAATTCTTCATTGCGCACATGAAATATTGCACATCTATTCATGATGTGATATAACCAGGCTACCACATTTCAGGCTTTAGCGCACATTTGGTGACTTTCCAGCTTGTTAACAGAAAAGTAGCAAACAAATTTTGAATTTCTAGGTCTCAAAAAGTGGTTAATCGAACGTGATCGGATTTTTCTTGTCATCCAGGACAAAACAAGTTCGGCGTATTTTAATTTTAAAAAATCTGATGTGTATACCACATGACTTCCTTATGCGAAATATTAAATTATACTCATTTTTTTTGCTGCATTTCATTTAAACTTATTCCCTCAATTTCATTACACATACGTTTCTCATTCAATGAATTCTGTTCTAAGTTCGCGGAAAAGGCAAAAACACATAAAACCTCAAAATACCTTCATTAAAAATTGAAAAATATAAGGAAATAAAATAAAACACCAAATACAGCTAAAACAACAACAACAAAAAAAAAAATACAATTAAAATTAGAGTTTTTACGCAAAAACAAGCAATTCGGCGAGCAGGCAAGAAGGCAGATTTTTCCGTGAACAAAACTAAAAGTTTCCGTTTGGTCCCACTCGGCAAAAAGACACTGAAGGTGCAGAAACTGACTTAATTCACTATTCTGCTAAGTTTCAAATGTAAACAAATATAGCTGTTATGCTAAAAAGAAATTAGGCTTAGCCGCACTTAAACAACTTTTAAATTACTGATAATTCTAAACTTTTGCACGCAGATTAACTAAAGGCATAGAAACCTTAACCGGAAGATAAGAATAACATAATTCAATCATTTTTATAGCAAAAAATGCACAATTTAACAACATATACGAATAAAAAACTAAGCTCACTGAGCCGAGTAACACCGTGGATATACACTCATGTCCATAAATTAAGGATAATTCGGAGTCACGCGGAAATCGAACTCTAAAATAAATATATCACCTGTAAAATCACTACACACAACTTCAAGAATATGCAAATTTCAGGAAGTAACCAGATGACACCGATGGTACGTCACAATGACGAGAGTGAAAGAGAGTGATATATAAAGATACAGGCAAAGAAGTAAAATTGTTCGCAGGCGCTTTATAAGCATTTCAGTGCAATAACCGAATATTTATGACACAGAGGAAGCATTTGGATGATTTTTTACGTGGTAGAATTATCGGCCGTCTGGAATGTGGGCGTACCCAACTGGAAGTATCAGACGAACTTGGAATTGCCCAGAGTGTCATCTCCAGGCTTTGGCAACGATTCCAAGATGATGGTAATGTGAGACGTTACAGCACAGTTTGCCCCAGAGTTACAACGCCGAATGAGGACCGGTATTTGGCAGTTACTGCCAAAAGAAACAGGCGAAGCACAGCGTCAGACCTGTCTCGTCAGCTCTCTTCAGCCACTGGTACGACATTTCAAGGCAGACCGTGTACAGACGCTTAGGGCAGATTGGTCTATATGCTCGTAGACCTGTCAGATGCGTTCCACGTACTGCAACTCACTGTCGCCTGCGGTTAGCCTGGAGTAGAGAGCATGCATTGTGGACACCGCAACAGTGGGCTTGTGTGATGTTTTCCGACGAGTCCAGGTTTAGCTTGCAGTCTGATTCTCGCCGGACGTTCATATGGTGAGCTCCAGGTACCCGTTACCACCAAGAAAACATCATTGAACGACACCGTTGCAGTGGTGCAGGAGTGCTCGTTTGGGGTGGAATTATTCTGGGTTCCAGAACTGACCTGCATGCTCAAATTGGAACCATAACAAGCCAAATCTATCGAGACATCATTCTGGAACAACATGTACGTTTTTTTCGGGGTGCCAAGGGCGCACAATTTGTGTTTATGGATGACAACGCCCATCCTCACCGTGCAAACATCGTAAGCGAATGCCTTCAATCGGAGGATATCACCCGTATGGACTGGCCAGCATTCTCACCGGACTTCAGTCCAGTAGAGCACGTGTGGGACCTGCTTGGCCGACGAGTTGCAGCCCGTCAACCTCCTCCTACATGTCTACCGGAAATTCGGACAGCATTGCTTTTTGAGTGGTGTAATATCCCCTAAGATCAGATCGATAATTTGATACTCAGCATGCCTAGGCGTTGTACGGACTGCATTGCATCGTCTGAGAGACATACAATGTATTAACAAGCAAACCAACCATGTAATATTGGTTTTTTGTAAATAGGTGTTTTTTGTAATTTGCTCCAGGGAGAAATAATCGCTAATTTTTTTAATAATATCAAACATATAGCATCTTTTTTTGCTCTTTACCTTTTGTTTAATAAATAAGCTTTACAAATAAGTCAAATTTGTTTTGCTTCTAACTCTTCCTTTGCCTGACTTTGCATTATCCTTAATTTATGGACATGAGTCTACTTTTGGTGCACCCGATTGCAACCAAAATAGAAGGTGCACAACTAGATGTTATAGTAGGCCTAGCCATAAAAAAAAAAAAAAAAAAAAAAAAAATTATACTACATGCTTTTCTTGTACGGAATATTAAATTATACGCAATTTTATTTCATTTAAACATATTGAATTAAATCTACTTCGTCGATAGTGCATAAACCACAATAGAATAAATGCACTCCTTAAAGTTCAATATATTTATTTACCATAGCGACACTTCGGCGCTTAACAGCATTGCATCTCATTCGTTTTATAACTCGGAGTGCACAAAAATTTATATCATCTGAAGAATTACCACATGTTGTATTCAAATACTATAATAAACGATGTATAAAAGAAATTAAACAAATAAAAAAGTAACAGTTTTTCACAGACGATTCAGCGCCGCTTACCCAATGTGCATACGCTACTAATTAATTCAGGTCTCACTTCGTGGTTATAGAAAAACCTAAAACACCAGTACAGTTAAAACAATTAAAAAAACAATCTTTACAATTAAAACAATTTCTACGCAAAAACAAGCTAATAACTTAAATGATAATTCCAGAATGAATTAAGCATAATTTAATTCGCAATAATAAAAGAAGACATTACTTTGTTGTTGCGAATCTTAGTTTCTCTAAATTGGCAACAAATCCACTATTGTGCTAAGTTTCAAATGTAAACAAATATGAGTGCCATGTTAAACAAAAATTAGGCTCAGCCGCACTTAAAAAACTTTTAAATTGTTGGTAATTCGAAAATTATTGCATGCAGGTTAAGTAAAGGCATAAAAAAATTAACCAAAGATAAGAACAACACAATTCAATCATTTTTAAAGCAAAAAATGCGCAATTTACAAACATATACGAGTAAAGAAACTGTGATCCACTGAGCCGGGTAACAGAGTGAATATATATACTATAAATATATTTATATACGTTTGGTGCGGCCGATTGCAATCAAAATACGAGGTGAACATCTAAATATTATAGCAGTCCTACAGTGTCTCACAAAAGTGATGGGACACTTGTGCTTTACAAAAGGAAACTGTAATAAAATAAATTAAAAAACATGTAAAATTTTTTGTGGGTGTGTTTCATACTTAAATTTAGTAACAATTATTACATAACATACATTTTATCAAAATATTAAAATAATAATTTAATAAAAATACAATTGTTTAGAATGGAGCAAAAAATGGCTCACATAAGTGATGGGACACCATTAGATACTACTACGTACTACAATAAAAATATTTTTGGGGTTTTTTAATTTTACTCAAAAGCAATTAGCAATAATTTATAAAATCGTCTGCAGTCTTTCTCTCCAGTTTGTTTTGGAATTTTTGTGTTTTTAGCTCTGTGCAGCCATGAATGCTAAACGAAAAGAAACTTTCCCTGAAATTCGAAAATTAGTTATTAATTCGCATACTGAACGTGAAAAATCTATTAGAGAAACTGCTGAAACAGTTAATATGAGTCATTCGTCAGTTTTCAATATCATTAAACGATATAAAAAGAATCATGATTCAGGATAAAAGAAGACCTAGCCGACCATCAAAGCTATCCAATGGAATAAAGCGAATTATTGTTCAAAATATTAAAAAAAAATCCAAGAATGAGTGCTCCTAAAGTTGCTGCTGATTTACAAGCATTATATGGCTTAATTGTTAATTCTGAGACTATTAGAAGTGTAATTCGATCTGCTGGATATCACGGTAGAGCAACCAGGAAAAAATTCTTCGTAAGTGAAAAGAATAGAAAACTCAGACTGGCTTTCGCAAAATCCGACATAAATAAGAAGTCTGATTACTGGAATGAAGTTATATTTACTGATGAGAGTAAATTTAATATATTTTGTTCTGACGGTAGAATCTTGGTGTAGAGAAAACCCAGAAACGAATTTCGCAAACAGAACTTAGTGCCAACAGTAAAACATGGTGGAGGAGGAGTTATGGTATGGGTGTGTATGTCGTCCGCTGGAGTTGGTAATCTTGTTTTTATTGACAGTATAATGGATCAGGACAAGTATATTGACATTTTAAATCAAAATTTGAAATCTTCAGCACGAAAATTGAACCTTCATAACGATTTTAAATTCTACCAGTACAATAACCCCAAGCACACTGCTTTGAACGTTAGACTCTGGCTGCTGTATAACTGTCCTGAAATAATAAAAACACCCCCACAATCTCCCCAATTAAATCCCATAGAGAATATTTGGCAAGAATTGGAATCAAGAATTCGCAAACACACTATTTCTTCAAAACAAAAATTAAAATCATTGCTTCAAGAAGAATGGGGTAAAATCACTCCAGAAATTACAAAAAAATTAGTCGAATCCATCCCAAGAAGATTAAATCACGTTTTAAAAGTAAAAGGAAATCCAACAAAATATTAAAACATTTTAAGAAGTAAAATTTTTGGATAAATATTTGATGGAAAAGTAAGCGTCCCATCACTTATGTGAGCCATTTTTTGCTCCGTTCTAAACAATTGTATTTTTATTACCTTACTACTTTAATATTTAGAGAAAATGTATGTTATGTAATAATTGTTACTAAATTTAAGTATGAAACACACCCACAAAAAATTTTTACATGTTTTTAAATTTATTTTACTACAGTTTCCTTTCGTAAAGCACAAGTGTCCCATCACTTTTGTGAGACACTGTATATACAAAATTTCAACGTTCCGAGGTTATTCGTTTTTGAGTTATGCGAGATACTTACATACGTACGTACAGACGCTACGAAAAATTCTCTTCAGAATTCATTTTAAAGCAATTTTATAATTTTTTGGGAGGAAAAAGAGTTTTTTATTCTGTTCTTACGAACGGATGTCACGCAAAAAAATCTTTAAATTGCATTCGATAGCGGGGAAAATGGATATTTGCGTTGGAATATGATACCCGAAATTTTTCGTGATTACAGTACTTCCTTTTTACTTCGTACAAGGAAGTAAAAAGTGTGTGATATAGTATTGGAACTAAATTTATGCATAGCGACTCGCTGTTGAAAAATTATAACTAAATTTTTCATTTAAAAAAGTTTGAAAATACCTAAAGTTTAAAATTCTAAAGCTCAAAGTTTAGAAATAAGGTTTCACTTACCTTTTTTTCCTTCCAAAGCATCGAAATTCTGGGAGGAGCTTAATATGTAGAAAATCATTAAACAGTAATTAAAGACTAATTTTTGTAGAAAACATTTATTTTCACAGTTCTTACGATGAACACGAAAACAAACGTAGCTACAAAAATACAGCATATCTACACCGAATCACAGACGATACTGTAACAGCTTTAAATAGTATTAAAATCTTGTAGTTTAAATAATTTAAATAGATGAACATTAAGGTATTTGTGAATGGCAATATTTGAAACCAGACTCGAGTGCCACGTGCGACTCTCGCACGAAGAATGTAATTTATTTTTAAATGTTAGAATTCTTTTTTCTTCTTGTTTTGTATGTCGCCATTTTGAGTGCTAAATAAAGTTTTTTCTTTGTTCCATCATTGGAATTGCTTCATATTTCCAAAGAAATATCACAATACCTAAAGAATTACAACTGATGTCAATTTTTTTTTTTTTTTTTTTTTTTTTTTTTTTTAAGCTGCACTACTGTTGCCAATGTTAAAAACAAAATGTCTGTTCTTTTTGTTTGTGTAGAGGCCATTTTCGATAGTATTGCTAAATCATGAAATTTCTCAATTCATTTTGCTCCGGAAAATCTCATCTCTCACGAAACGAAATGTTTTAAAAGCTAATAACATAAACTGCAACTTAAATTTCTAATGACAAAAATATTATCTGTAACAATATAAGAATTGTAAAAATTGTAATAATTCATCTTTAATATCCATTGTGTAATTCCTGCAATTTTTGTAAATTTTATATGTTGGAGTTTTGGATCAACCTGTTTGTGCAAAAGTCAGAATTTGCAATTTAAAGTAGTAGAATAAGTTTTACTAACATCAAAACTATTCGAAACAAAATACTTTCTGATGATGATAATTATTATAAATGATTATATTTTCTGAAATATTTCCTATTACTTTAGTGTATGAAAGATAACAAAGGACTATATACAGCAACGAAGAGGTATTTTCTCACATTTCAAATTACGTTTTGAAATCTTCAATCTGTAGTTACGTCAGAAACAGCATTTTTTAATGAGACACCATTGACAACTAAGCTGATTGCAACAGCTGTAGCTAATATATCTTTATAGAGAACGTGTGGATAACATTAAGTATAAACGTAAGCCTCTCATATTTAGAGCAAAATTTTCCTTTAAGATAAATTCTTAATAATAAGTATTTCAAGTTCCCTAGAACTAAAAAAGCTCTAGTTACAAGGTATTTCTCCTGCTTTCTTAGCGTGCCTTCATAGTGTAGTGATCTGCACGCTGGGCGCATATTCCAGAGATCCGTGGTTTGATTCCCGGCGAAGGCGTTTCTCATTTTTCATCTTGCCTGCTTCCAAAAATACTTAATGTCTCTGCAGTGGCGCCCGAACTTAAAGGGTGGTGGATAATGATTTTCCACACCCAGTATTTGGTGATTCACTCCCCTAAAAAAAACCCCAGTCGCCCTTTGAGGGGTTGAGTATATATTTCTCCCACCTTCTTAGCGTGCCTTCGTGGTGTAGTGGTCTGCACGCTGGGCGCGTATTCCAGAGGTCCGTGGTTCAATTTCCGGCGAAGGCGTTGCTCATTCTTCATGACTTCTGCTTCCAAAAAATCCTAATGTTCCGTACAATCCTAATACGTATTTTCGTGCGTCCAAAATTGTAATAACGTAACGGCAATGTTCTCTTGAGTAACATCTGCCATTAGAAATTTTTACCAACGATTTTGGACCCTTATGTCACATTACATTACGCTGGTACGCATTTATATACCAAATGTTGCCATTTTCCTGAATATAAGATCTTTATTTTCTCAATAAACATTTTCAGAGTTGGATTGGCAAAGCAAGAGATTTTTAAATTATCTTCCATATTTAATCAATTTAGCAAACCAAGACATTTGAAAACCATAAATACACTTTTTAATGTTTTAATATCTACTTCAGTTTTTAACACTACATTCATATAATTTACATTGTTTTAAACTTATAATAATGAAAATTCATAATTTTTATGAACATATGTGGTACTGCTGTAAATAATAAAAGATGTTTCAACACCTTATTACGTATCTTGTTACAGAATTAATTTTTTTCCACGAGTACGATGCTTTCGTACTCTTTTATTTAGTTCACTCGTAGTGTTTCACTGTGGTTAGAATTTTGTAATCGATTTATAATCGATTTATTTGTGCGTTTGCATCGATGCCAGTGCAGTTTGGTGAAGGAACGTTTTCTAAAATTGGATTTTAGAATTTGTAGTTCCTGTTTTAAACGGTTTTTCTCAGATATCTTCGTTTAACGTACAAACTAAACATATCAGAATTTTACTGTTTACACCACACCCACCAGCGGCCTAGCGGTAAAGTCGCTGAACACTGGTAGTTCTCTCCGAGGTTCGAATCCCGCGAACGGGCTGGCTGCATGGGCGTTTTCGTTGTTTTCCCCATGTGTAACGAGCAAGTTTCCCTTAGAAAGTCCACCACGAAGGCATCCCTCTCTTTAGGCAGATAGCCCTAGTGTGCTTTGCCATAATTAAATACATCACTACTGTTTACACCATGTGATAGAGGGGGAAAAATCTTTTCAATGAATCTTGCATGAAAGCTGTAACTTAATTTCCGAATTTTTGGCGACCTTTTGAAAATTTTTTAGGCTATTTGACGTTTATGATTTTAAAATTTCAATACCTAAAAACATATCAGATTTACAGTTTTGAATTTTTCACAGGTTATAAATCAAACTTTTCGCCCTCTTTTAATACAAGAATGATTAAAAAATATTAATTAAGCGACTGCAACACATTAAATTAGAATATTAATTAAAATATTAATTTAAAAGCCTACTAACTATTAACATATTGATTTAAAATATTAACTTCCAATTTTTTAATGTATTGCAGTCTAAAGGAGACAGGGAAAAAATTTCGCGTCTGTCTCACGAAAAAAATCTCTTTTCAGTTTGCTATCTCGGCGCATTTATGCACTTTCCGCTCTATCTTAATGACGAATTGCCGATATTTGTTTTTTCATTTTAGCTTCACGTAAAATAAATAATATATATATAGATATATATAATTGAAATAAATAAAATTGAAAATATAGAAAAATATCAACACCAGATACAGTTATAAACAATTAAAAAATTTTTTTTACAATTAAAATTGGAGTTTCTACGCAAAAACAAACAACCGGCCAGTATCAAGAAAGCAGATTTTTCTCTGCACAAAACTGAACGTATACTTTAGGTCCAATTCAGTAAACACATACTGATGGTGCAGAAAATGATTTAATTCACTATTCTGCTAAGTTTCAAATGTAAACAAATATGGCTACTACGGTACAAAAAATTAGGCTGCTATTTAGCCGTACTTAATTAACTTTGAAATTGTTGCTAATTCTACAACTATTGCATATAGATTAACTAAACACATAAAACCGAAGATATATGCATATAGATTAACTGAAGGCATTAACCGGAAGATAAGAATAATATAATTCAGTCATTTTTAAAACAGAAAATGCACTACTTACAGACATATAAGAGAAAACTGAGCTCACGGAGCTGAGTAACAGAGTGGGTATATATAGACATGTATGTATATATATATATGATGTACCAGCTTTAGTCGTAGCTTAAATTATCAGACGATAAGTTTAAAAAAAAAAAAAAAGAGAAGGATCCATTTATTGTTACTCAGGTGAAATAGCAGTTACAAAATCAGATATCCGGAGTAAATAAAAAGAATTACTAATAACATTTTGTATGAAGTTTACTGTATCGTGACATTTAAGAAAAAGCCCCGATATTCCTTTTGCGAATCTTTATTTATTAATCGATATTCTTTTGCGTGTAGAAAAGGGAGGGGAAACATCTTGACTACGGGGCTGTGGATTTAATTCCACGTACTTTCAAATAAGAGAACGTCGCCATTAAAAATGAAAAGAACATACAGTTAGAATTTTAAGTGTATTCTTGACTATGGAATTTTATTATTACATATATTTATATACTTTTGGTACAGCCGATTGCAACCAAAGAGGGAGGTGCACAACTACATGTTACAGCAGTCCTATATACAAAATTTCAACGTTCTGAAGCTACTCGTTTTTGAGTTATGCGAGATACATACATACGTACGTACGTTCAGACGTCACGAAAAAATTTCTGCTGAATCCATTTTAAATTCTTTTTGCAACCGGTTTTGGGAAAAAGAGTCCTTTATTTTGTTCTTAAGTACGTCGCGTAAAAACATCGTTAAATTGAATTCGATAGCGGTCAAAATGAATATTTTCGTTAAAATCTGAAAAACTGAAAAATTTCGTTGAAATACTCGAAATTTTTCGCGATTACAATACTTCCTTTTTACTTCGTACATGGAAATAAAAAAGGGAGTTTCAGAAGGTTACTGAGACATTTTTCATATGGTTGATAACATTTTCCGTTTCATCACTAGAATTTGTAAAATTCCTGTAATTTTCTGGTAGCTGGTAAAAACACAGTGGCTTATAGCGTTTCCAAAACAGTTTATTACCTAATATGTATGCATCAGTTCCCTTCGTTTCAAAATAACCCAAGTCAAACCCAGCTGATCATTCAAAATACCGCAACAAACCGGTCACTAAAGTATCTAAATAAATCAAAACATACTGAAAAGTAAACCATCTTATCATTTGGAGTTGCTTCGTTAATGGCAAAAATCAACATATCATCGTCTGGTATTTTTGATAACGTCTGACGTCTTTTCATAAGGGTACAACGTAAATTAGCAAGTGATAACGAAACGATGAGAGTTTAATTGCTGCATTCTGAAACTTATCACTTATAGAGGAAAACATGAATGAAGGATCAGAACAGTCAAGCAATAAACACACAAAATTGCGATTAAAATGCATCGAAGTTGCCGATGCAAATAAAAAAGTATCCTAAACCATTATACTTGGGGCTAGAACTCGAACATTATGTGCATAGAGGATCAATAACTCATAAGACCTGCAACTTTTATTTGAAAAGACGCTTAATTTCTAAAATTAATTCCAGAACCCTATGGAAGGTCGTCTGGGGAATAGGAACAAAAATAAATAAATAAAAACAAAACAAAACAAAAAACTCGGAAAGGTTTCAGATTTTAAAATACGTCCAAAGGGGCGTTTTTTAATGTTTGTGTGCTAACTTTATTTATTAAATATCATGTTCTTCGCACTTAAACCATAAAATTCAGTTCAACAACGATATCGCAAAATAATTTAAAAATAAGCATAACTTTAGAATTTCCGATACACAGTTCCGCGCGCTGGTAAAGACGCTGAACACTGGTAGTTCGGTCCGAAGTTCAAATACCGCGAAGGGCTGGCTGCATGGGTGTTTTCTTCTATGTGTAACGTGTATACTAGCCAGTTTTCCTTAGAACGTCCTCCACGAAGGCATCCCTCCCTTCAGGCAGATAGCCCTCGTGTGCTTTGCCATAATTAAATAATCCAATCCGCGCGCTGGAGATAAAAAGGCTTTTTCTGTACAACGTTGCCATTGTTCACTTTGAAGGCCTCGAGTTTTTTGATCAAAAATTCGTTAAAGGTGTATTAAATATGAAATCGATAATAAAACAAATTCCGAATTTCAAATTTGGGCTTCCAGATGCCCATATTTGCAGTAACATTAAGTCATTCAAAATTCGATAGCTGTATGTACCGTTGTTTTATCACAATGCGAGAAGCATGCGTACATTTATGCAAATTCATCATTATTCAATTTCTTCAAATATAATACAGGGCGATAATATTTGATGGCAACAGTTTGAAAAAAGAATCAGACATTTATAATGAACCAACGCAAAATGCCAAAACTATAAAATAATAAGTCCTTCAGGGCAAATTGCCCCTTTGGACTAAAAACTTAAAGATTTCATATTTTACATTACGCCCAAAGAGGCGTTTTTTTAACGTTTTCTGTGTCACCTTTATTTATTAAATATCATGTTCTTAGCACTTAAACCATAAAATTCATTTCAACAGTAATATGGCAAAATAATTTTAAAATGAGAATATTCATAGAATTTCCGATATAGAGTCTCGCGCGCTGGAGATATCCCCCCCCCGTACAGTGTTGCCATTGCTCGCTTCGAAATCGTTGAGTTTGTTAATAAAAAATTCGTTTAAGTTTTACAAAATATGAAATTGCTGATGACTTGAATTTTGAAATCTGAAATCTTAAAATCTGAAAGCTTTCAGATTTTTTTAAAAATTTTATATAAATATATTTTTTTTTAATTAATTAAACCATTTTATCTTTTACAGGCTGTGTCTATTAGGGTAAATCCTCTGTATCTAATGCTCCCGGTATCTGTAGTTTGCTCTTATGCCTTTATGTTGCCAGTAGCCACACCTCCAAACGCCATTGCATTTGAAAGCGGCAACATGAGAACTGTGGAGATGGTAAGTCTAAAAAAATATGCTTTAATAAAATTAATACTTCTGAAATGAGATATTGGTTCTACCTACATTTAATAAGAGCATTAAGGGTTGGTACTTTGCCATTTTGTCGGCGCACACATAAAGTCGCCAATAATGGTACAACTGTTGCCAAATGGAATACCTCGCTGGTAACCTTTTACGCCTCATTTTCAAAACAAGACGACGCCATTTCTTATCACATTGGTTGGTTCTTTCAATACTGGCATACAATTATATAGAACTTTTACCAGATAGTACAATTTTATGCCCGAAGGCCATTAGCGGTAATTAAATAAATTAGAATGCAGTCACACCTTTCACCCGAAGGCGAAAATGTAGAAAAGCCAAAGTCAAGGGTTAAATTCATCAATTTTAATGAGAATACACTAGCGAAGTAAAGCACTGCGGTTTTACATAATTTCTGAGTAAGCTATTCGTACGAATTGAAATAATTCTTGCATTTAAACTTGTATTCCAAATTAAGATTTAACTTGAAATTAATATAGATAATTACTGAGAGAATTAGATTTTTGTAGCGTAGCTTACGTGAGATGAGATCCCTTGGGGTCACGGGATATGAATCGGCGAATCCGGATGTTGAACCATGATAGCATAATAAATTCTTAAATTAATGTCTTTTTACAAATTTATCGTCTTTATTTATTGGCTTTTTACAAAATTTTAAACCATATTAAAATGTTTATGCCTTCAAAATAAAAAATTCTTAGAACTAACATTTGTTAACATTTTTTATGTGTATACTGTATGTTGCCGCCAATAAAGTCTGCTTGGCGAGATTTGCGTCGGCGAAACGGAAAAGTACCTTAGAGTTTTTTTCTCTCGCCTGATGGTGGATATGAACATATCTGTGGCATATTTCTGACGACCAGTAAATTTTTGCGTTATCAGTTATCTTCCTCCAATCGACTTCATTTATAGTATCACGTTTCTACTCGTGTAATGCTAATAAATAATTCAGTTTTAGCTATACAGAATAGTTATTATTAGATAAAATAGTTATTTCTTGCAAACGAAATCCATTTTCTAATTTTAGACATAAATTACTAAGTGGTTAGAAATTTTTATTATAAGACAATCCTCTTTTATTATGCAGTCAGCAAATAATAGGAATTGGTCAGCGAATAATATCGATTTGTGAAACAAATCTAAAACAAAATCATCATAGAGGAAAATTCGCTCGTTTTGAGAACCGTAAAAAAATTGCAGCGAAAATGTATGCGCAAAAGCGCCAAATCTAGCAAACGCGCCCATTTAACAGCGCGCCAAATCTAGCGTACGCGCTGATTTCAAATTGCGTAAGTTTGTATAGTTCTATATTTCTTAAGACGCCATTGAATTACTAGTTTAATTTTTAAATCATTTTTTTTTATTTTAAATTCTTTTTTGATATTCTATGGTTTTAACAATTTGGGAATTGCCCATGACGAAAAGTCTCTGCAATAGAATTTTGGGTAAAGTGCAGAATCACCCACTGCTTGACGCGTTTTTAAGAATTGTACATATTCGGTATCCATGTGCACATCGACCCATTTTCACTTTAAAAAAATCCTAGAATTGCACAAAAAGGGCACTGCGCACACCCTTTACTTTATCTATGTACACATCGACCTATTTTCATTTAAAAAGTAAAAGAAAATTGACAAAAATTCAATTGTTTTTACCCTTGTAAAAAGCGGCAAAGAAATAAGTAGGCCATTCTGCACTTTACCGAGAATTTTTTCAAAGAAAAGGCATCATTCATTATAGAAAGTTATGTTTGAGCAACCAAAGAGATGAAATTATGCTTTAGCGATAACTCGGTAGCGAAATAGCGATGCAGGCATCCATTCCGTTATGTTTAGCAATTTTTATATAAATTATAATAATGATCTGGAATAGTTATTGACTCTTCTGCTTCCATTCAGTCATGTGTAGCCTTTTTCACATAAATTATAATAATAAAAAGTATTATATGAAATTAATCTTTCATCTAAATTAAAACGTCAATCTTAGACAGTTATTTACTATTGTACTTCCTTTCTTCCCGCAATTATTAGGGTTGCTGCTATTCTTCTTGGCAGCATTGACATCAACAATAGTTTGGCGATTTTTTACGCCCTCAAAACCGAAAATTCTTTGTAAAACTGTATGCACATCCGGAATCCAATGTAGAATCAATTAAAGAATAAATTTTAAGGCATCAGTGCCACTAGACGTTAAATTTCATGTTCAGAAGTTACATAAACAGCCTGAAAATCAATGCACTAAAAACTTTATGCTTGCATAGTCGGGAAATAATTAGGAAAAAAGCACAGTATTTATTCTGTTATCGGAACTGGAGTCGTCGCCATATGTTTGGCTAAATTCGCCAAGAGATTGGGTTCATATGAAGTCAACAATGTTTACATTTAAAGTCGTTACAATTTTTGCTTTTTAAAATAATAAAAGAATGCCTTTTTAAAATTGGCAATGAAAAGACATATTCTAAAGACGTAACGTTAACTTTTGTTTTTATTGTTACTAGCCCAAAAGGACTATTAATTTCGTTTTTGCACTTTGTGTCGAAAACTTTAAAAACTCTGAATAACTTTTCAAATTGTTGCTATTGAATACTATCGCCCTGTATTATATTTAAAGAAATTAAATAATGAAGAATCTGCATAAATGTATGCATGATTCTAACTGCATTGTGATAAAACAAAGGTACCTAAAGCCATCTAATTTTTGAATAACGTAATTCTCCTCCGAATATGTGCATCTGGATGCCCGAATTTGGAATTTGTTTTATTATCTATTTCATATTTTGAAAAGCATTTATGAGTTTTTGATTAAGAAACTCGACGATTTCAAAGCGAGCCATGGCAACACGGTACCAAAAAAAAAAAAAAAAAAAAAAAAAAAAAAAAAAATTCAGCGTGCGAGACTGCTTTAAAGTATGCTCGTTTAAGGGGTGTTGGAACCCCAAAATCTTCAAAAAATTGTGATTTCGGATTTTTGCATTTTCAAATTCTCTAGACTTTTATCTTTCTAAAAATACCATTCTTTAATCTCTATGAAAATTAGAACTTTAAAAAAATCTAGTTTTAATTTGTCATCTACTGCTTTCATCAATGAGGATTTTTACTTAAAGACGCGTTTTTCTCCAAACGTTATTTTTTTATACTCGATGTACCTTTTATCAGGAACTACTGATCACAGGTATCTAAACTTTTTATGGCTTATTTATTAGGTTCCCTAATATTTACTGGAATGAGCTTTTTGTAATAAACTTCGAAAAAAAAATTTTTTAATTTTTTTGTGTGAGAAAAGTGCTAAATTTTACCATGCCTAACAAAATATTCTGTAATTTACTCCAAAATTGAAAATGCTTCAAAAGCTCATTTCTGTATAATCAGATAGGTATACTTTAATTACAGAAAAAGTTTCAAGCATGTATCTATAGCAGATTTTGAGAAAAGGTACTTAAAACGGTCACTTTAACATTGTCGGTATAGGGGTTTCTGATACCCCTTAAAAATTATTTTGCGATACTACTGTTGAATTGAATTTTATGGCTTAAGTACAGAGAACATTATATTTAATAAAGGTAACACACAAAACGCCCCTTTGGACGTAATATAAAATCTGAAAGGGTTCAGATTTTTTAAAATTATATTTACGTTGGATATGAAATTTCGGGACTTACCCTAATGATGAAGCATTTTCCATACAGTTTCTTCAGAAACGAGGAATTATTCACTCCGAAAGAAAGTTCACGAAAAACTATAAAAGGAAGTTCAGTTCTCAAACGAAGCATCGAAACGGAGGTATGAAGATATGGACGCGGCGAGTAGAAAAAAAAAGATTGCATTTTCAAAATTTTTCCAAGACTTGAGAATCAGTTTCTTAGTGCACTTTGTTTCATTTATGCATGGTGTTTAGAATTAACTTTCCTTGAGCTTGATCAGTATCAACTTGATTTGAATCTGGTGTACGGCGAAATTCGCCAAGAAACGAATGAAAATTTTTAGTTGCTGTGCCTTACCGCTCAGATAGAACTTTGCCAGAACCAGTTATTGAAGAAACTATTATCGATGGCACTCTAATATCCTGAGACTGTTGGAAAGGGTACAACACTGAAGAATTGACACAGGGTACACGTGAACAGATATAATTTTATCCATCCCGATATTGGTTGTAATACGCAAACTATTGAAGGGTTATGGTGCAGTGCGAAATGGCGGAATAAAAGTCAACGCGGCACAGACCGTAACCAATCAGATTCTTATTTAACTGAGTTTATGCTGCGACAAAAACGTTCTAAAACACGACAAGTGTTTTCACTCATTGTGAAGTGCGCAGTTTCATGAGTGCATGTTAATCTAAATTCGCTAACCGAACTTTTTTTGGTACTTTTTCGTTTTGCCGGCGCAAACGATAAAGTCGCCAATAATGGTACAACTACTGCCAAAGGGAATAGCTTCGCTGGTAACCTTTTACACTTCATTTTCAAAACAAGTCGCATTTCTTATCAGATTGATTGTTTCTTTCAATACTGGCATACAACTGCATAGAATATTTACAAAGATAATCAAATTTTATGCCCCAAGAGCATTCGCGGTAATTAAGTCAATTAGGATGCAATCACACCGCTCACCCGAAGGCGAAAATATAGAAATGCAAAATCAAGTATTAAATTTATCAATTGTAATGAGAATGCACTAGCGAAGTAAAGCACTACGGTTTTATATAATTTCTCAGTAAGCTATTCGTACGAATTGAAATAATTCTTGCATTTAAACTTGTATTCAAAATTAAGATTTAACTTCAAATTAATGTAGATAATTACTGAGAGAATTATATTTTTGTATCGTAGTTTACGTGAGATGAGATCACTTGGGGTCACGTTATACGAACCGGTGAATCAGGATGTTGAACCATGATAGCATAGTAAATTCTTAATGTCTTTTTACAAATTTATTGTCTTTATTTATTGGCTTTTTACAAAATTATAAACCATATTAAAATGTTTATGCCTTCTAAAATAAAAAATTCTTAGAACTAACATTTGTTAACATTTTTTATGTGTATACTGTATGTTGTCGCCGACAAAGTCAGATTGGCGAGATTTGCGCCGGCGAAACGGAAAAGTACCCTTTTTTTAACTGACTTCTTTGGGAAGTTGTTTAATTTACGCAAAAAGCGTCTGAAAGCTTTCAGATTTTATATTACGCCCGAAGGGACTTTTTTCAACGTTTTCTGTGTTATTTTTATTTATTAAATATAATGTTCTTCGCACTTAAACCATAAAATTCAATTCAACAGCAATATCGCAAAATAATTTTAAAATGGACATATCTTTACAATTTCCGATACACAGTCTCTCGCGCTGGAGATGAATTTTTTTTTTTTTTTTTCCCGTACAGTGTTGCCGTTCTTCGCTTTAAAATCGTCGAATTTCCCAATAAAAAATTCATTAACACGTTGAGCACCACGTCCGCCATCTGTGGCTGACAATAGATTTTTCCGTTTAGGCCGCGTCAGCCATCTGTGGCTGACACTAGATCAGGAGCGTAGCTAGAGGGGGGCAAGAGGGGTCATCTGTCCCCGGGCGCAGAATCCAAGAGGCGCCAAATTGATGTTACGATATTTTAGAATTAAATGTTTTTCATCCTTGGCAAGCAGTAGGGGGCGCGAAATCTTCAGTTGTCCCTGGGCGCTGAAAACCCTAGCTACGATTCTGCACTAGATTTTCCGTTTAGGCCGCGTCAGCCATCTGTGGCTGACACTAGACTTTCCGTTTAGGCCGAGTCAGCCATTTGTGGCTGACACTAGACTTTCCGTTTAGGCCGCGTCAGCCATCTGAGGCTGACACTATACTTTCCGTTTAGGTCGCGTCGACCGCCGCTGGCTGACAGCGTGTAACATGATATATAACTATAAAATTTGCACTGTTTTATGAAATTATACAAAATTTATTTAAAATTTACTTAATTTTGATTCATTGGATTTCATTGAAAAACGGTAAAGATAAAAACGGTTCTCCATTACAGCTATCACAAAATGTGACAACAGTCTTTTTTCTGGCTATTATTCTACCAGCTTCTATTGCATTTTTATCATAACATAATTTACAATATTTTCGTACTTTAGAAACTTTTCCCGGTTTTCTTCGGAGTTTATGTTATCGTTTCTAGATATTCTTGCATTTTTGTTCGACGGAATGTCTTCTTTTTCACAACTTGTTGCTATCTTCTACCATTCCATTCCATTGACGGGAGACGCGAGCACATGGTGCTATCTTCTACCGCGATACGAATCACTGGCCCCACAATACCAGCGCTTTTAAGCGAAGCGCGTGGCCTGAACGGGATTGCCTAAAACATACGCGTGGCGCTCAACGTGTTAAAATGTAACAAAATATGAAATCGATAATAAAGGCTTTCAGATGCCCATATTCGGAGGGAGGATTACGTTATTCAAAATTCGATGTCTCCAGGTACCGTTGTTTTATCACAATGCGAGAAACATTCATGCATTCATGCAGATTCTTCATTATTTTATTTCTTTAAATGTAACACAGGGCGATAATATTTGGTGGCAACCGTTGGGAAAGTGATACGGACATTTACAGTAAATCGATACAAAATGCCAAAACGAAAATATCCATCCCTTCTGAGCTAACGCTAATTTGGGCTAAAAAAAAAAGGATAGAATGTGTCAGGTTCACCATACCCATAAGTTTCTAGCAAATATGAAAGCACAACGCAAAATCACTGTCTCCTTCCTTCCTCAATGTCCGAACAGCCCAAGGTGGTCCATGGCCTTCTCAAGAAGCGTTTTCCAAGCCAATCTTCTCCCTACTAGCGTTTTCCACTGGTTACTAAGACCAGTAGGTCATTTTCTAGGCAATTTAACCATCTTAGATTTGGTCTGCCTTTTTTCCGAGTGCCTGTTGGTCTGGCATCAAGTACGTTTTTGGTGCACGGTCTTCATCCATCTTGAAAACGTGGCCTGGCAATTTTATTCTTTAGCATTGAATGAAATTAATGATGTCAGGTTTATATGAGCGATATAGCTCCCAACTGGATCTTCTAATCCACACACGGTCCTTTAGTATTCCTGCAAAAATTATTCTCAAAACCTTCCACTCAAAAATGCCCGAAATATCCTCATTCGTGCTCGTCATGGTCCAAGTTTCACATGCATATGTCAGAATTGGTCTTATAGGGCTCTTATAAAATAAAACCTTTGTTTTTCTTTGGATTACACTTGATTTCATAAAGTATTTTTCGTATTCCACTGAAGCTTCCATTTGGCTGCAGTGATTTTCTTTTGTATTTCTGTAATAATATTGTTCCTAGTGTTCATTTCGGAGCTTAAATATGTGAAGCTGTCAACATTCTCAAATATATATTCTCCAGTTTCTAAGCGAGTGCCCTTGAAGTCTGTTTCAGTGCACAGCATATATTTTCTTTTATTTTCATTAATTCACGGGTCCATCCTCAGAGCCTCTTTCTCTACAGATACAGTCAAAAGTCGTTAATCCGGAATCGTCAGGACATCGGCGATTCCGGATTATAGATCATCAGTTTAAATCTGGTAAGATAGCATGCAGAAATTATAAAATTAAAAATATGAAACCGTAATTTATGAAATAAAGAACAATTATGATCTAAAGGGTATCAAAATTTACAAAAAAAAAAAAAAAAAAAAAAAAAAAAAAAACCTTAATATTTATTTGTTTACTTTATTAAACATTTCTTTCAATGTAATTTGTTTAAGTTGCTTCGTTTTATGTGATAATACTTCCTCTTTAATTCTATAAACAGACATAATTTCTTGTTCAGTGCTTCGTTTTATGTGATAATACTTCCTCTTTAATTCTATAAATAGACATAATTTCTTGTTCAGTTACAAAGTTCCGCTGTTCAAGTCCTATAATTGCTGTGTCGAGAATACCGACTAATTTGTCAATCGAAATTTTTTCGTTTTCAATAACCTCTGTGTCACTTTCTTCACTATCGGAAGCAAATTATAATGACGAGGAATTTGATTTAAATCATATCAAAGACGGAATACATCGAGATGAAATACTACATTTAGTAAGGAATTATAAGCCAAATAAAATAAAAACATCTGCTCTGAAGATAAGGATAGTGCTAACAGATCAACTTCCAATTCATTGCGCGCCACGGCGTTTCCCCCCCCCCCCCGCCGCAGAGCAGCGTGAAATTGATAAACAGATTTCGGAATGGTTAGGTAATTTTTTGCAGCAATTCCACTTTTGTTTAATGAACTTCGAAACATACATTCGCTTTGTAGATCCTTTACATATTAGTAAATATATATCGGAAATTCTATTTGAAATAATCGAAAGTTCAAGCTTACTTTTATAAAACTGCTCTAACAGTCTACAAAAAATAATAAGCCAGATCCAATTCGAAGATTAAGGAACAACGCAATCTGCAACATTAACTGAATTAGATAATTTTAGCTTAGCTTACACTGTCCGTTATACATTAAACGCGTATGCGTAAAGGTATTTTGCGCATGCGCACACGCATATTCTTAAAGGTCTTACGCGCAGAAAGTTTGCAGATTTGAGGTCCGGATTATAGATCATTCCGGATTATGGGTGTCCGAATTAACGACTTTTGACTGTATAAAAGCCTGTTTTAGTGCTGCTTGGTGTCCTAGCAATAATGATAATGTCATCAGCAAAAGCCAATAACGGTATCAGTTTATTGAAGATTCTTCCACTGGTACTGATGTTTGAATCTCTTATTACTTTTTCTAGTGCCAGAATGATTTTTAAATTTCAAATGGCTTTTGACAGTTCATTTTAAAATCACGTTTTAATGCAGCTATTTCAAAGCTATGTTAAAATAAAACCTCTGTAGGTAGTTATCAAACTTAAAATGCTTACAGTTCTCTTTTCTTCCCTTTGCAGGCAAAACCAGGACTCGTTATGAACCTTGTTTGCTGTGCCGTACAACTCTTCATGCTGAACACATTAGGTGTGGCAATGTTTGATCTCAATCAGTTTCCCAAATGGGCTGATGTAAGTGACAATCAATCATTTGTCGAAACCACAACAGAATTTGCAAACGTAACTACGCTGAATAGCCTTTAAATGCCGACAACTTGATTGCCTGGAAATGTAATTCTGTAAATACTATTAGAATATACTCGTAGAAGAAAACATGTTTCATTCAATGACTGCCATAATAAAACACCAGCTTTTACTTTGTTGCTCATGTTGCTCGGTAATTGTTATGGAAGCCATTTCCATGTAGACAGAAAGATCACATAAAAACAAAGAAGCACAAGCAAAATTAACTATCCTATTACTGGAAGTCGCACAGTACTCTAACCGACGGTGACATATTTCATTTTATAATGCTCGTCTTAAAATTCATTTATGCCTTTTCTTAATTTTTTATTATTGTTATTTTATTACTGTTTGTACTGAAGCACTAACAGATAACAATGAAAAATAATAAAATACCTGTGTTGATGAATAACCCAGCGTATAAATCTGGCAACACTAGTAATTTTGTTCTACGCCAAGTTTACACAAGAATGAATAGGACATGTAGAATATTATAATATGATTTTACACGTGAATCTCACCTCACATTGAAATACCTCATATTCTCAAGAAGACATTTATAAAATGCCTTTTTGCTCGATGCACAAACTGCTATGATTATATATAATTCAGCGAAACAGAATAACAGAGGATTATTTCATACATTTCATAAATTTATACGAAATTATAATTTTCAGCATACTTGCACAAACTGTTTATAGCAGAGGTTCTCAACCTTTCGACTACCGCCTACCATATCACCTGTTGAAAACCCCTGGTTTATAAGATTATAGCAATTACTGCATAATAATACAATTTTCCTCTAAAGGAAAATTATTAGCAGTTTGTACAAAGTTTGTTTAGAGGAAAATTGTATTAGCAGTTTGTACAAGTATGCTGAAAATTATAATTTCGTATAAATTTATGAAATGTATGAAATAATCCTCTGTTATTCTGTTTCGCTGAATCATATATAATCAGAGCAGTTTTTGCATCGAGCAAAAAGGCATTTTATAAATGTCTTCTGCGAGAATATGAGATATTTCAATGTGAAGTAAGATTCACGTGTAAAATCATATTATAATATTCTATATGTCCTATTCATTCTTGTGTAAACTTGGCGTAAAACAAAATTACTAGTGTTGCCAGATTTATACACTGGGTTATTTATCAACACAGGTATTTTCCTCTAAAGGAAAATTGTATTATTATGAGCTGTGCCAAGGACAAAGCAAGTGAGGCATTTTCCTCAGATGGCAGAATTAACATTAATAAGTTACTTAAAAGTATTAAAAGAAGTTAAAAGGATTATTCACATTGGCATATTACTAAGTATGCACAGTAAAGAAAAAGTTGTATGCCTTATTTAGCAAGATCCCATGCTGTTTTGTATCTATATCAAGAGGCATATGTTTTCCAGCCATCGACTTATAAAAAAACAAGCTGTTTATGGATCAGATTTTGCTGTTGATTCCTCAGTTTTTTTTTAAAAGGCACCATGGCATATATGCACAGGAAAATTTTGACAGTACAAAAGCACTGACCACTAATAATCATTCCATTTTTTACCGTGCAGATAACTGCAATGGCAGATCTATAGTGCCTTATGGTTCAACAGGTTAATTATAATTCATAGTTCTCTATAAGGTATTTGTTGCATCGTAGAATTTAATGCTAGGATTGAAAATTTCAGAATTACTATTCTGATCTGTAGTTCTTTTCAGAACTTCACTCTTGGATACCTTTTCTGAAACACATGCTTCTTCTAGGGCACTCTTTTCGTAAGAAATTACCCTTTCACACATTTTAAAAACAAACAAAACAAATCTTTAGAAATAAAAAATTAGCTGCAGCCTTTTGTGTAAATTGTAAAACATGTAGGGTCATTAGGATTTTTTTAAAGCAGAAGTGCTGAAAGGAGGGAAAAATACCTTATATATTCTCCTTTTAAATGATGGCTGGTGATTAGGGGACTCAATCCTTGTGGTGAAGAATACCATCTTATAGTTCAGATGCCACAGTAGAAACATTAGGTATTTTTGAAGAAGGAGTACATGAGTGCCTTGCCAGGACTGGGACCTGATCCACTCAAATATGCGCCGAGTGTGCTACAATTAACATCACGAAGGCATGCACAAAGGAGGGAGAAATATCTTATAAACACATTATCTTTTCATCAAATACACAACCTCTCTGTAAGATCAGGTCAAATGTATTAAAAGAGCTTCATTCCCATTTGTGCCAAATAAACATAATAAATTTCTTATGTACATTAAAAAAGGGGATAAATTGTTTCATAATAGTACAAATAATTGAATAAATTTCAATGTGTTGTGTTTGAATTTCTTCTAACAGAATGCTTTAAAGCAACATTTAAAACTTAGCAAACTGGTTTCAAGGGTATTTCAGAGTATTAAACATTTATAATCAAGATAATTTACAATAGAATAAACAAACTAATACATAAATAAGGAACAAAAATCTGATGTGGACGCCACAACTTCCTTGTACAGCCTACTAAATGATAAACATTTTTTGCTCAAATTATTTTAACTTCATTAACCGATCCTTCAAGATAAGCTGAAAATGACATCAAAACTTGTGAATTTTAAAATTAAAATATCTCAATTAATTGTCGTATGAGAGTCAAACTTCTCTTAATTTCTTTCCTTTCACAATGAGTATAAAACTTTCTCAAACTTAAGTATAGAAACCAGGAGAACGCATTAAAAGTTAGATTTCATTATTTGTCAAAATTTTACTTTTTTTTTAAAACTGACATTGCCAAAACATTAATATTTTCATCATTTAAAACATTTCTGTAAGTAGAGGTACATGACAACAACCGATGACTGCGAAAATAAAGGACGTTTAAGGAATGTGTAACACACATTTAGTACTGCCGATTGCAATAAAAAAGGTACGTGGAATACTAGGTGTTATAGCTGCCCCATAGACAAAATTTCAGTGTTATAACGGCTAATCGTTTTTTTGACATGTGAAATACATACATATACATACAGACACCACAAAAAAAATCCTTCCTGAATTCCATTTTACAATCTGTTTTGGGAAAAAAAGTCCTTCATTCTGTGCACACGTACAGATATCATGCCAAAAAAAAAATCATACAAATGAATTCGGGAGCAGTCAAAATGGATATTTCCATTGAAATATGATACCCAAAATTTTTCGTGATTACAATACTTTCCTTTACTTCGTACTCAAATGTTCACTGTGCTTACTAATGTCAGGAGAGTGCAGAAATCGTGAAAATTGTTTTTGCCGTGTGAGGATGATGACACAAACAATTCTTTAGCAATTTCTTGGCTTTTAATCAAATTCTTTCAGCAATTGAGAGGATAAAGATACCACATAAGAAATAATGTTACTTAAGTACTATCCAACCACCATCTTAGTAGAAGTAGCCAAATTTTCAGAATGTGACAAACATGCACATAACCATTCCTCCGGCATCCATGCAACCATCATAACAATCGTTTCAGTCAAGCACAGTTGCCATTTTCGTATGCGTTCTATTTTGTTGTATTCCAAGTTCCAACAGTTTTTATAAACAAATCGTGATATTTTTTGCTTTAAACTAAATTTTTAATTTAAAATATGAGCTTGTGGAATTCGCCATCATTGGAAGAAACAACAATAAAATTCCGGCAGTAATACAGAATTTTGGTAAAAATTTTGAAAAAGAAACAACTTGAAAATGCGTTTTCTAGAGAGCCGCTATTGCCAAAGATTGCACAAAACCGAGTTTCTTCAATTTTCTGAATTTTTTTTAATGAAAACAGATCACTGTGCACTTCAGAAGAAGAATAACGAAAAAACAAAAATTATAGAAAGATTTTAAGAAGGGAAGTGTATTAGTTTTTTAATGTATCATGTAATTCTTATTTAATAATTCAAATTTGTATTTGAATTGCGAAAGTATGTCTCCTTTTTCATATGTTGATAATGTTTACCAACATTACTATAAATATCGTTAATTTGGAAATCTTTCTACAAAGAAAAGCCGCACAAACCACCAACTTGCATATGTTAAGTAACTTTTACATTTTCATCCGTAAAAAAAAATCGCCAGACTGTGCCAAGATGGCTATGATAGTACGTAAGTACCGAAATTAATTTTAAACAAAGTAGTAACAGAAGTAAAGGTGTCTGTAAATGCATTATTATTAAAACATGAACAACAGCAGGGGCGTACCTGTGACTTTCTGGAAAGAATGGAGGCTTTATTAGATTGTGAATCTCTAGACTTTTTTTCTATGTGAAACCATCTCAGAAATTTCACGATAACAAGAATGCAATCTTCGAACACCCCCTACACAGGATGAGCATAGAAATACAGGCCTTATAGTGAATTTAGACAGAGTAGTTGAATTATTTGAGATCCTCATTGTGACCCAAAAAAGATACTGTGCTAGCAACAGTAATAAAGAGAAAATATCTGAATAAATTACAAAATATTACTACTGATAAATAAACACTTATAGAGATGGTTCATTAAAATGTCACTACCTTCAAATTTCATGAATTTTCCCTTCTACAGATCAAAAGTATGAAAATGAAAAAAGTACTTTTGATATGTCAAACTTGGAAATGGTCATTTTTGTCTTCATTTTCTTTACTGCACAGTTACGAGTACACCATATTTTTTCCAAGCTAAAACACCCAGTGCTTGGAATAAATTATCAAAATGCTTCCTCATTTACCAAAGCCTAATTGATAAAGCAATACAAGTGGCAGCTTAAATTTATACTTAATTATTAAGTAAATAAATATTATACTAACTATTATCATCACAAATATTATAAAATAGATAATAAATACAAGTTTATCTTCAAAAGCATTCAGTTTTATTTACAAATTAGCATAAATCACAATAGTTATTCAACCAAAGCAATTGAGGAATGGACAATAATGTCATTATTAAGTCTTCAGGATTACAGCTTTCAAAGGTATTCTGAAAATACTTGTATTTATAAATATTTTTATCATATACAGTCTTAAAGTGCTTTTTATATAATACATGAAGAACTGAGCAAATCATTATTACCATCTAGATTGAGCAAAATCACAACACTACTTAAAACAAATAAATGAAACTGAATATATTTATGATGTATGCATAAAATGAAAACATAAAACTGATTGAAAATATGATAAACTTTGTCATATTTAATCCAGTCTAAGTATCCACACAAAACATGGAAACTTATGAAAAGTATATGCTGGCATTCATACACTAACAAATGAGGAAAAATATCTGTAATCTTATCTAAAATATATCTCAAGTTATAACAGAAATTCTAAAAAAATAAATCACTGGGAATTTACTGAAAAAATTTCAAAGACTTCAGATTCAACATAAATATGATTTTATGGAAAAAAAAAATAATAGAAGAATTTGCAGATCACAATTACATGCGTTTGTTTTATAGAGCAAAATTCTTAAAAAATAATCTATTCATAACAATTAACAAAATAAATGCATGCATAAACAGAAAAAGATTAATACCTTTAAAATAATAAAAATTTATTTTCTATATATGTCAAATCAGACAAAACAAAAACTTAAAAACAGACTAAGCAAAGCAATAATATATGTAGGTACAATAACAATTTGATTGGGAAAAAAAATAATAATTTGATATTTTAAAGAACACATGAATTAAGAGATTTCAAAGAAAAATTTAAAATTACGAAACTAAGGCATACGGCACATAACGATTAGGCTTTTATGTTAGAGTTATTCAGAAAACCTTTTAAATAATGTAGAAGCTCTTTAATTTGCAAAATTCAGTTGACTTAGTATCATAAAAACAGCTGACCCTTGAATAATGCAAGCATTAGAAGCATAAGATTCTTGCATAATTAATAATCTACATATAATTTCTTACTTGGCCTAAAGACTTAACAATTAAAAAAAATTGATTAACTCAGACTTTGTATGTTTATATATATTAGATACTTTTTCTTACAATAAAATAAACAAGAAAAAGAAAATATCTCCAAGACATAGACACTATATATGTGACACTAAATATGTGACTCTAAGACACTATATATGTGATCACATTACTACCACACATAAAAAATTAAGGTATCAATAAATTTGAGTACACTTTTGAAACTGCAATGAATCTTCAAAAACATTTCTAGTACATGCATTGAAAGAATTCTGGAATATAGTAGAGCCACGAAATTGAAACATGCATTGCTCAAGGGTCAATAGAACAGAGCCACAGTAATTAATAAACTATTTTAGAAGTAAAATTTTATATTTCCTACAGGACAAAAAGCTTAGTACGTATGGAAAAACTATGACATTAAAAGAAAACTAATTTCGAATCTTTCATATTATAGGATAATATGATTACAGCAATACTTAAATCACCTTACACATTAATTTGCTTTAATTTTCTTAATTTTAATACAAAGATGATAAGATTTGTACAATCAATAAAGAGGCAAAAAAAATAATTTCCAACAAAAATAAATTCAGTTCCTTGTAAAAAGCTGAATAATCAGCATATACTGAATACTTAATAAAATTCTTATCATTAATTTTCTTAAGCTAAAATTTTTGCAATTCTACATACATACATAATTCTACATTCTACTTTGCAAAATGCATATGTCAGATCACTGCTAAATTCCTTTTGGCCAACTAATACAGGACCATACCGTCATTATGATTCCAAAAAGCAGATTACAGAAGTCTGCTAATTCAAGTGATGATGAGTGCAAGGTAATTAATTATCTCTGAAATGGAAGACTCAGCTATCGCAAAGCTGATATGAAGGCTCATTTTTATTTCTCACAATACGACTTGAATTCTGCATTGTTTCTCTGAGTGTCACACTAGACATAGAATAAATATTCCAAGTTCTCTTTCAATTAATCATATCTGATAAAGTTTAATATGCACTGAATTATTAATATTTCTATTACTTATCAAGAAAAATCATTTTACAGATTTTTTTTTCCATGAGTACTTTCCTAAAATAACAATACCATTAATCAGCCTTATAGACTTGGTTTGTTATTCAGAACACAGAAAAGAACAGCACACAGTATTTCCACTTAAAGGTGTCAAAACACAATATGCAAACCTAGCATACTGCACTGCATAAAATACTACCCCTTAAATTTTCATACAAAGTATTAAGCTTTAATCTTTTGTTTTTTTATTTAATAACTGTCATATATTTTAAGTATTACATGATATTAACTTCATGATATGCCATTATGATTTTTTGGCAACTCCCCTAAATGCATAAATATTTGAAAAAGTGCAATACTTTAATACTGTGTGTGAAAAGTGTATTCTTTAATAGCAACATATTACATCTTTAATGCAGTTTTTATTACAGACAACAATTTTGGTTTTCATATATGTTTCATATATCTTAGAGATCCATATTATTATTATTATACTCCGCTCTTTATTCAACATGCATAAAAATAAATAAAAAAATTTAAAAAAGAGAAAAGACATATTTATATGTTAGTCAGAAAAATCAATGGCAGAATAAGGGAGGGGATACAGAAAGCTGACATAATAGGATTAAGGCTTTATAATACAAAATTTGTTTTAAATTGAATTTTATACGATTCATCACTTCAAAAAGATACAAATTATTTCACCTTTTGATGAAAAAACAAAAATAACTTAATTAAATGCATAGGATCATAATCAAATGATTCATACTTTAATATCTAAACATATTTAGCAAACTCAAAAGGGACTGCTAAGTTTCTTAAAACCCTTACACTTAAATGTGGCAATTTCTCAATATAATACAAGTTACCCTTTTTGAAGATCCCTTTAAAAACAAAAAAATTTTTTTTTTGCACATCCAATATATGCTGAAAATTATAATAACCCAGGCCATTTAACTTCATTTATATAATATAAATTTAAGTGCCTTTAAAGAAATAATTTCCTATCAAACAGCTACAGAAATATCATATCCTAAACAAGAGTATTTTCATATAAGGTACAGGGAGCCTTTTATGCGATTGATGAAAATCATAAAATTTGTCGACAAGTATGATAAAAGGATAATTTCTAAAACTAAACACTAAAACAACAGAAGTGTTTTCAGATTTACTACACCAATTGAAAAATGCTAAAAAAAGGGGGGGAGGGTTAAATGTCTTTTTATGAATTTTCAACTTATTTTCTGAATTAAAATAACTACCTATGAACATTATAAACTGAAAATCAAAAGCAAAATAAAAAGGTGGGAAATTTTAAATGTAAAATGTATAAAAGCCAAATTTTTTTTAAATAAAAGACAATAAACACTACACTGTGGCTCTCGGTACGAAACAACACAAATAAAAACAACAATGCATTTTTAAGACATTCTGATAAATTTTTGCATATGAAACTTCTATAAATGTTTCACAGCACAATTTCTCTAAATATTTGTGAATGAAAACGCAGTACTACAAAACAAGTATGAGATTCTTTTTAATTAGAAAGATGCTTCTCTTAATGCATATAGTCAGCACAAGAGTAACAGATGCATATGTAAAATAATGAAAATACAACAAAATCAAATTTTTTTCACCGGTTAATGCATGTGCATGCAATGAGGAAAAAAAAAAGAACACATGTTATACATAAATATAAAATCAGAAAGTTCAGGTATCACACAATATTTACTTATGCACAATGCACAATTCATACTGCAACATTATCTGACACAAATTCCACATGATTTGATATGTTCTGCTATCAAATTAATTTTTTATTAAATGCATACCTGCATTTAAAAATGACATGAGGGCAAAATGCAAAGATACCTAATTTTCTCTTTGCACAGACTTGTGTTTTACACTGGCTTTATCTTTGCATGTATACAAAAAATAATTACAACATATGCAAAAAAGAACTAAGTATCTTCTCATAATGCCCCTTTTAACATACTTTTTACAGAGCGAGTACTTGAAATTGAATTATTTTGAAAGAATCTCGTTTTTACAGAATGTCTAAGTATTAGACATTTGTACTTTATAAAAATATATTATTAAAAACAATTAAAAAGATTTAGACCATTACAGCTGTATAATAGATTAAATTTATGATATTTTTAAAAATAAAGACAAAAGTGCCAGCAGGTTATGATTATTCATAAAATACTACATAAACATGATTCTTTTTAAAGATAGTTTACAAAAAAAAAAAAAAAAAAAAAAAAAAAAAAACTTTTTTTAATATACTAAACAATGTTACTATGCAATAACTGAAATTAAAATGAAGGAGACTCTTATTTTTTTTTAGCAAATCTATATTGCAAAATTTTTTAGCAATATAAAATTTTTTTATATAAATGTTGGAAGTCATTTGTCACTATGGATATTGAGTATTCTGAAGATTAAATGAAATTTTACGTAGTCTAATTCCTGTATTGTTTCACATTAAAACCAACTCTTTGAAAGAAATAAAAGGCTACAAGTTTCTTTGTCAAAAAAAAAAATATTAAATTAGTTTAATTACTCTTAGTTTCTAATGGCATATTTTGAAAAGTTTGCTAGAAACTGAAGACGATATTAATAAAATATATGATCAGACAAATATGTCCACATCTTTGCAAAATACACAGTCAACTCGCACTAACACAACCCTCAAAGCAATATCTCATCCCAATACAATGATTCATCTTTAAACTAAATTTCATGGAAACTAATGATATTAATGCAAGATTACATGCATAATTTATATTGCCTAGAAAGGCAATAAAAATCTACATCAACTATTCTTGCTGTTGCATTGATATCTTTCATAGTTTTTAATAACACCAGATTTTTAACAGTTGAGACCTATGCTTTGTCAGATTAACTACATAACAAAATTTTTGGAGGAGTACGTAAATAAACTAACTACTTTTAAAACTGATAATGCCAAAATGTTCACATTCTTCAAAGTACTTATTTATAACCCTACTAAAGGTATGGATAAAGGAGGCTACAAAAGTGCAGCAAAAGAGAAAGCTGCAACATCTCATAAATAAGCAGAAAGATAGCAAATTCAAGGGTTCTCAAACAGGGGAAAATTCCCTCCTAAGGAGAAATTTCAGTTTTTGGGGGGGGGAATGCAATACCTGTTAAGTATTAGGTTTTATTTTATGAATATATGTAATGAAAACACATTTAGAGAAGTACTTACATAGGAGCACTGAGATGTAGAAACACAAAAATGCCGATTGCGCAGCACGTAGATCCATACTGAAGAGAAGATTTCTGATTGCATAAAATGTTAAATCTGTAATGCAACTTGGCAGCTGAGATGGATTAATTTCCATTTTTATTTAAATTGACATTTGTAGCCACAATTCACTTGGCACTCTAATCGTGCCTATTTCCAGAAAATTTACATTTTTGATACTGTTGTGGTAGGAAGAGAGCACAGATAAATTGCTTCCAAGCAGCACAGAAGTTGAAGCAAAGTATGCATTTATCCAATATGAAAAATCACCAAGAGGAAGGTTTTTGGCTTTGGTTTAGGTCAGAAAGGTTTTATTTCTCAAAAATTTTAAATTTAAGTTCCGAATTACCTACGTCATCAGCGCTGTGCAGGACTGCAAAATGGACTGATCCAGTAATGATGCAATCCAGATAAGTTCTTACGATTTTTAGAATAGAGAAGAATTAAGGAGTTACTGTTAATTTAAATTATAATTTTGATTTACATATTTTTTATCTTACATAGCCCCCTTTCAAAGAGACTGCTATGCATTATCAAAAGGCTGCCATTTCATGTTCATGTTTGATATTAAATAAAAAGGACAGTGAGCTTTTTCTATGTTAAGAAAGATTAAGAAACTTATGCCTGAACGATATATTTCCACAGATGTCTAAAAGAAAAGAAAGTATGCAAAGATTCTACCAGTAAATTACTTTCTTGCAGATTTAATCAAAAAAACAGAACAAAATTAAGCGTAACTTGGGATAAGCAAGAAGAAGGTTTAAAAGTTACACATGCATTTAAAGAAATATTAATCCTGAGATGACTGGAAATTCTTAAAAGATATGTGAAAAACTCATTTGGCTGTGCTCAACTAAATTGTTGTATGTCTATAGTAATTTTTATTTCTATATTTTTTTGCCTCAAACTTTTTTCAACTTTTATGTTAAAAAAATTGATTATAATTTGATTATAATTAGAAGTTTTGTTTTATGAGTGTTATTTGTTCACAAATATGACTTACTGATTGAATAACTTAGTCATATAGAAATTTTTAAAAAGTGAAGCTGAACCCTTTTATGTAAAGGATAATTATCAAGAGCTTATGAACTTTTCATCTTTTCATATTCTGTTTTGATCATTTCAAAATTCAGCTTACAATTTTGTACATAGCACTTCAATATTATTCATTTTGTATTAAATGAATTAATTACTTTATATTATATTGTAATTATTTTACAATATATTGTTAATTTCATTATATATATACCTCTACTTTTATTCAAGTTTGTGTACTTATTAACATTTTCTACACTTCTCATTATATAAAACACATTAAAATTACCCAAATTTAAAAAATATATATATATTAAATTTTGAAATGAAGGGGAGGGGGAAATGATCATCTAACAATGGTTAAAGAGGGGCTGCATAGAGCAAAAACAAGTTGAGAACCCTGCTCGATCAATTCTGTTCAAGAAATTACCTGCAATATAGTTAAGATGTATGTCATCACACATGTCAGTACACAGATAAATTAAGTCATAAGATTTTAATTCGCTGAAAACTTAGTGATGACTTTAAAATCTTAAATAATCTTAAAAATTTTATGTAACATTTCATTACAACCGCCATCTGCTATTGGATCCTTTTCCATCATTGAATTGTGATAATAGGAGTTGACAGAACTAATTTTCTGTATAAGAAGAAAAATCCAGTTTCCTTATTAATGTTTGTGGTGGTTTTGTACTTTTATGAAAAAGTCAATATCAAGCCTAAACAAAGGAAACCTATGATTTAAAGAATTTCATTCCAAAATTTCTATTTAAGATAAAAAAAAAAAAAAAAAACACATACTGCAATTTATGTTCGATAAGTAATTAGAATTAAAGACATAATGAATCATCTGAATTTCAATAACAAATGTCTTCAGAATACTACAGGTTTATTTATACATTGTTTGTATAGAGAAACTACACATGCATGTGTATGAATATACAAGTTTGTTTGTGTATATATCACATTTTAAAAATAAACTTTTACACAGCTGCAGTAAAGGCACATAATCTTAACTGCACATCATTATCATCGCATAGCTGCTGCAATTACTATCTCAAAATTTTAAATCAGATTATATGTGTAACTACTACACACATTATAAATAATGATTTTTAAAATTAAAATCAATATATTTGATCATTATTAAAATCTAAATTAAAAACAATTGCTTAAATGGAAACTATACAGGACTCTGAACAAAAATTAACAATTTAGCAAAATGACTTAATGCTACAGAAAGAAAACAGATTTTTGTATCAAATTTTTAAAAAAATGTCTTTTAAAACAATCCATATTTTTTTTTTAAAAACATGCGTGCATTACATACAGCTTCTTTCCTCAAATTGTGTATGACTAAAATACATTGTCATTCCTTTAGATTTTCTGTGCTGATATGATATGGCAATTAAGGTGCACTTATGTCATGAAGCAGAAGGAATGTAAAAACTTTTGTTATGTTTTTGAGTTCTTTCTTCAATAGTTTAAAATGTAGATTTATTTTTTTCTTTTCTACATATGAACAGATGCTGCAGTATATCTAGCTTCACCACTTCTAAAACGCCACTGGCTGGGACGGTACTACAAAAATAGAAAGAAACAATCAGTGCATTAATAAGAATAAAAATATGAAACTTCTCTGTGTGACCAATACTGAAACCTAGAAAATGCTAGATATTAATTCTTAGATTACCCTGTCCAGTAGTTCTGTAATCTTGTTTTATTAATTTCATATGAAACTAATCATTTATTATTATTTAAAAATAACTGTAGTAAAATGGTAGAGTCATTTTGGAATAATAATCAATAAATACCTCTTTATCATGGATTTTGAGTCAAACTCTGGCCACTTAGAGAATTTTGCATAGTATAGTTATTTTTTTATATCAGTGAAAATATATATTCTTTAAAATAAATATAATTTGCAAAAACATACACAATACAAACATAATTTATATGAGTAATCAAACAGCTAAAAGTAAAAAAAAAAAAAGTTTAGATGCAAACATTCCATAACACAAATAGTATACACTTGATTTAAAGCGTAATTTAACATAGTAATACTTACTCTGATTAAGAGTTGCCCTGATGAGGTGTGTGGGTTTCGATAAGCATAACCAACCCACAACATTCCACCCATAAGTATAGCCAAAATCATCAAAATAGCAACAACACTACCAACTCCCATAGAAGATGTTTCTTGAAAAACTAAAACACAAGAACAAAATTTTGGAATAATTACACTATCAACTACCACTAACAACTGAAGTTTATGAGGCTAATAGTAATACTTTCATAACGATGTACATATGGACTGATACACAAGAACTAGTTTACAACTGCACTGATACTTTTTGCAAGATAGCATTTGAAGGAGTATCCGTTTTGAGCATACAGAAGGAGTATCTGTGTTGTACATTTGGGAGGAAGGGGCACTTGTGTTATTTGTAGATTTAATTCTAAATAGGCTGTTTTCAAAGAAGCATGTATTGTTCTTTTCTTTCCCATAATTTGAAGAATACGTTTCACATTCATGAAATGTAAAATTATCCAGCAGAAGGAAATAATAATGCATTATACTTTTGTAAATTTAAATATTATGAAGTGACCAATATTAAAAAAAAAGAGTGTTTTCGTCATGAATTAAAAAAGTAATGTATCAAAAGATGTGCACCAACTTTAAATAAATGACAAAATTTGAATCTTCATTTGACATTCAAGGGAAAAAGAATCTGGAGATATTTCAAAATATGGCAAGAACTAACTTTAAGGGGCTTTCCCACATTTAGCCCATTTGAAACTGAGATGAAAGCAAAATACAGGTTGAATATAGCCATTTGTTAATCTAATCAATTATACTCACCTATACAATTATTTTGAACAATTCAATACAATTATTTTAACAAAAGTAAAAAAAAAAAAAAAAAAAAAAAACTCATACTGCATAAGTATGAAATATTACTCCGCAAAGAAGCTAATTTTTGTATGAACAAATAAAACTAAAATAACATAAAAGTTGAATAGAAATCACAACTTGAACTTGCAATGTTTCGTCTAAAGATCTTTCTAATCTTACATTGAAATATATGAATATAATATCCAATCTGTACAAACAGTTTGCTATATTTTAATATTTTCTTGTACAGCAGTGTTTGTTGTTATGCAAATTGTATTTCTAGTCACTGAACCGAGAAGTGGTACAGATACAAATTTGTTAGGGTTCTTAAGTATGCATTTGAAGCTTCAAGGTTGCTGGGAATTACTTGAGTTCCAATGTCACACAGTTTCTCTGAGATCTGCTTCTGAAACTAGGGTTTGCCATTTCTGTCCCTATTCCTCAGCCAATGTCAAGTTTGACGGCCACTAAAGAGATTCGGTCAACATTATGACTCTTAAAGTTATTGGAAGTTCAACTAAGGTAATTGCAAGTCCCCCTACAGTCCACTATTATTAAACAATGGAATACACATGATTTTTGGCAGAAGAGGATGCATTAAAGATTGTTCAAGCTTTACCTATTTGTGATAGAAATTTTGAAATCACATGGAAGTTACTGAGCCAAAGATTTTTCTCATAAGAGAGAATTACTTTCACTATTATTAATATCAAATTTACAAACAGGATGCTTACTTAAAGAAATACATAAAAGTAGCAAAATGAGTAAGATGAATCATTATTCTGCTCACATGCGTTTTTCAGATTAAAACTGAAATGGTGCCAGAATTTCAGTAGAATATAATAACTCAAAAGTGCATTATTGCCTCTACAATGCTAGATACATTTTCATTGTTAGAAAATTTTCAGGTTATTATGATATGTTACATTATTTTGCTATTTAGCAATGACAAAAGCTGCACAATTGTGAAATATAAGCCACCCACAGGATGCCTGTGACATCACACTACATAAAATAATAACTAGTCAAAAACTGAGTAATTTAAAAGCAAGTAATATCTTTCTCTGCTTATTTTTAACAATATTCTAACTGATAAAATTTAATCCACAGCTCTCAAAACCAACTTCAAACATATTATGGATATTTATACGATTTGTTATGTTTGACATTATGCATGTTAGCAAAAATGTTGTTTAGTTACATTTGAACTCCATAATTAAAAGTTTGCAGTTAAATTCATATTTTATTCTAAATATACACTTTATTATAAATCTAACTACATTTCTTACATATTTATTGAGATTTGGAGGTGGGATGTTTTTGAGGGGGATACAGGTAAGAACAGAGTGTAAATACCCTATTCCATATGCTGTACTAAATAAACTGGGAATAAATGTTATATACATGGCTAAATCCAAAACTTTTCAGATTAAATCTGTAGCATACCCATAATGACAGCACAAAGTTACACTACCAGCTCTAGTGGTACAAAGCAGTAGGCCAAGAAACATCACTACTAATCTCAGGAAGTATTATAATACTGTTTTTATAATTATACAAACGTGAGAGTCAGAAATTACCTCATGGAGAGAAAGGGGGAAGAATATACCAACATAAAATTCTGAATTAAACTGGCAAAGAGTCATTAAATATGCTTTAAAAATGACAGACACCCAATGTTGTGAGTTGCATAAGGGCTTCAAAGGCAAAAGAACATCCTTTAAAAATGAGAAGTGATCTAGAACACCTTCAATATGCATTACCCCTGAAAATGAGGAACTAATTCAGAACTTTTGCAGGCAGATTTCAAAGAACAAATGGAGATACTGAACACACTGTCATGAAAAATGGGTCAAACTTTATGTCTTCTTAATCATGCACGGGAAATTCCCCAATGGGCCAAGATGCTAGATTGCAAAACTTGACCAAATAATCCTTTTTAACCTTTGGCAAAACAAAAATAATGAACTTCTGTAAAAGATTTGGGTTTCCCAAAAGATAAACCTAAAGGGCATTTTGCAGAAAAGAAGATTCCATCATTTCTTATGCCGCTTTTAAATATAATCAAGAATATTATAATGAATATGAATTGGTTTTCTCACTGATGAATTTAACAGTGACTTTAATAATTTAATAATTAATTTTCCACAGTGACAATGCACCTTATCATTGAACATTCCTCGCTCAGGAATTTCCAATTTTAGATTTGTTTCTTCTGTTTGATAAAATTCGAGGCTTTTATTGCTCATTTCAAAAGTGTAAAAGCAGTTGAAAATACAGTCAAAAATGAGCAAAACTTATACAGTACAAAGTCCAAAATCCGGACCTCAAAACTACCAACAACTTTTACACATGCACATTTGATTCCCCCCTCCACGCATAATAAAATATCCGGAGAGTCCTGATTCTTCATTTCACTTTGACACTAAATAAAATACCTTGTTATTGAAGAAACAATGATTTTAGCATAAATTTGCATGATCAGTAATTTGGCTCCGCTGCTGCAAATCTGCTTGGCACACATCTTAAACCTAAACATTCCACATAGATACATCGTTGATCTGATGCCAACCCGGCGAATCATTATTCATAATCACCGTGTGTTTATCAAAACATGACAACTTCAGCAATGACTCATGTAGCAATGCCTAAATTTTTTTTTTATTTTAGTAATTGAATAATAAAGAAGTACAGTAACCTTGTATGTTGCCATTACGCTTGCCGATGATTACAGATTTCAGTTGCGCTAAAAAATGTTGACGAGGAAAAATTTACAAAAAATTTTTTTCCATATGCTAAAAATAGATTTTGTTGATGATACTGATAGAACCAAAGATTATTTAGGGCTATTTGAATTAAGAATAGTTGATTTGTTATTCACATAAAGCGAGAACCAGCACCAAGGCTCACATGGCCACACCGAGTCGCAGAATTTAGGACCCACAGAGACTGCATCAGGCCATAAGATATCTAGTGCCGGCACTCAATAAGGCCTAAGTATATGTGGGAATTGATTTATTCAGAACTCTGATAAGCCTTATGCATATACAAGAAATAGATATAAGTATAATAAATAACTAAACTAATACAATTCAGGCTTAATTGTCTCAGTGTGCGATAGAAGCAAGATAAAACTTAACGGAACAACTCATTGTTAATCGCCAAGCTTCCTGATGCATAGCCAAAGCCAAATATGTACAGTGAAGGATAGTTAAATTTGATGATGATAGCCGTTAATTTTAAAGGTTTTCAGATATTGCCAAACAAAGGTGATATTTTCCAATTAACAGATTTTGTAAAGAAATGTGAAGATGCAGTAATAAATGAAGATGATATAAAAGAAATTTTTCATTGTGATGACAATGTATCTCAATCATCAATCAATTAATGAATGAATGGCGAAATCTGTAATATGGTTCTAGATCCAGAAAATACCACTACTGATAGTGAAGAAAGTGACAGAGAAGTTACTGAAAACGAGAAAATTTCTATTGACCAGTTAGTCGGAATTCTCGAAACAGCAGTTACATGACTTCAACAATGTAACTTAACAAGAGATTATGTCTGTCTACAGAATTAAAGAGAAAGTATTAGCACAAAAAACGAAGCAACTTAAACATTGAAAGAGATGTTTAATAAGGTAAACAAATTTATATTAAGCTTTGTAAATTTTGATACCCTTTAGATCATAAATACTTCATTCATAAATCAAGATTTCATATTTTCAATTTTATAATTTCTATATGCCATCTTTTTAGATTTAAACTGATGATCTAATATCTGAAAAAATCCCAAATCTGGAATCGCCAAAGTGCGAACGAGTCCGGATTTCGGACTTGGTACTGTATGACGTTAGTTGATATTTATATCAGTTTATAAACCGAGTGATTTGATTTAATGAGTTTTTGTGATATATGAAATTTACACGTCACAAAAAATCATGGACATGTAATTTGATTTAATGAGTTTTTGTGATATATGAAATTTACATGTCACAAAAAATCATGGACATCAATTTCATTTTGGATTTTGCCTCAATGTGCAACATTCTTCAAGAATTAGCAAAATTATGTACAGAATTGACAGCATCCAATATCAAAGTTTACTTTGCTCATACCAACCAAATTCAATTATTTGATGAAATAAAGTGAAATACTGGACATTATTAACAAGAAGCCCTAAAAGCAAAAAAAATTTGGACTATAAAGTAAAATAAAGAGAATATAATAAAGAAATAAAATAAAGAGAAAAACTGCATTATCAATCCCATAAAATTTTATAAATATCTGAATGCCTGAATGAAAAGCTGACTTTTAGCAAGAGAAGATTCGGAAATTCCCCAATGGGCCAAGATGCTAGATTGTAAAACCTTTGGCAAAACAAAAATAATGAACTTCTGTAAAAGATTTGGGTTTCCCAAAAGATAAATCTAAAGGGCATTTTGCAGAAAAGAAGATTCCATCATTTCTTATGCCTCTTTTAAATACAATCAAGAATATTATAATGAATGTGAATTGGTTTTCTCACTGATGAATTTAAAAGTGACTTTAATAACACCTTCATTGCATTTAAATACTGCAGCAAACTTACTATTTGTAAAATTGTAGGTCCCCCATTGCATTTATTTAGCATTATTATTTAGTGTATAAAAATTCATAATTATGAAGGGACAACATATGGTGACAAATGCCAAAAGCAAGCAGAAGAATCAGAAAACTTTTAATGAATATAATCTCCTATTGCGGGAAATATTGTGAACTGTGCAATTTGAACTTCCCTTTTATATATATTCTTCCCCAGATCACATTTTACACTTTAATGCAAAATTACTTCCCATGGTTATATGCAGGGGCATTTTTGCTGAATGCATGTATTTCACAGGAATATTCAAGTCACCATATGTTGTAAATTATGTCCAGAGAAAGAACTTCAAATTCCAGTATCTAAAAATATACTTTTTTAAATAATTACAGGTGTATTTCGAATTTTCCTTATTCAAAATATTTAAGTACATTCTTTTTCCTCTACAGTTCTTTAGCTTAATTCTTATCTGAAGTATTCAAGAGATTTGCGAGCAGAAAGATTTTCTCAGATCTATCATAAGCACACTGTACAGCCAATGTAATAAATAGATAGGTCATTAAAAAAGCATGCAAGTTTTACAATGCCATGCCACAGAAAACTTATTTAGATCACTTATCAATGCCATCTACTATTTCAGATTTAAGATTTTTCAACCAAATCGCTCACTTTGGTCATTAATAATTCCAAACTGGATAATACAGTTTTCATTATTGAATTTGTAGCTCATCCCCCAAAAGTATTAATTATTGATATATTTTAAATATAAATGCATGAAAGTTTTGTATTTTATTTAATAAAACAAGGAATATTTTTGTTACAGGAACTTTTCCTCTGTGAAGATTTTTTTTTTTGGAGGAGAGGGGGGTTACTGAACTTTTCCACTCATAGCACTGAAACTGTTTCCACAAAATTACTTACCAACTTATTTTGAGAAACTTTGTTACCAGAAGTAGACAACTAGGATCAGTGTTTACAGAAACAAAGCTTACAAACTTTTTAAACATTATATACGACATAATTCTTTTGGATGTGGTTACATGAAATCGAACTAGCTGCCTCACATAACACGGTAAGGGGGGAAAATACATGCATTTAGATTAATGTTTAAATTATGAATAATAAAACTGTACCTCTAGCACTAGAAGAAGCTCCTTCACCACCAGTACTGCCTGGCTTAACAGACAGATGAGAAACTGGAGTTGTTTCTAAATTATCAAACTTGTCAGGGTCAATTAAAAATGTAAATGGATTGAACGGAGGAACTATGAAAACCATGCAAAACAAAAATACAAAAAATAAACAACTAACAATAAAAATAGAAACATAACAAAAATTTAAAAAATTAAATATCATACACTACAGAAAAACATAAGCTTTTGCATACAGTTCATATAATTATTTTCTGCATTAAATTAGCAAACAGAACTAATTAAACACACATTCTGCCTAATATCATGCATGAAACAACAAAACTCTTTTTTAGAAAATGTTTGCAGATTAAAGAACATTATCACTAATTCTTACATAATCCTTTTTGTATTTCCACCCTTTAAATTAGACACCATAAAATAGATATCATTGAAAAATGTTTGAAACATACTATCCACCCTTGAAACAGATTTATGACATACGATATTAAGTTTAAAGGTAATACAATAATAATTGCCTTTAACATAATAAAAAGCAAAACTATGCATAACCACTTTTATACTGTCACTTCAGATTATGGGCTAAATATATAAGCAAATCACATTTACATATCAACTGACAATTCTAAAGAAAATGCATTCTTGTTATGCAGCTGACTATAATTTAATTTGTAAAGTTAGGAGGTTTTTTTTTTTTTTTTTTTAAATATATATATATATATAGCAGTTTATAAAAAAAAAGTTCACTTAAAAATGCTAGAGTTTCCCTGCAACTGGCAGTAATAAACCAGCCTATCAAAATAGGCTAATCTATATTAGTACCTTGAAAAGAGTGAAATCTGAAAATGATCTAGATAAATTATTTCAGAAAAGATGAACGACAACATTCCTACGATAAAAAGTCTGTGAAAAATATTTATCTGGAATTTAAAAATTTTATTTAGAAAGCAAAAAATTATTGCCTAATCAAGAACTGAGAAACACCCATCATAATGGACAAATCCGGCTCTCGTCATGCAGGACTGAGATAATGTTACTTTACCACAATACAGTTATCAACACTTGTCAAAAGCTCTATTTCTAACAAAAGCCTTCATTTTAAAACACATCATTGGGCTGAATGACTATAAGACACTAATTCTGCATAACATGTACTATGCTGTTCTAGATGATGTTACATGTCTTCTAAAAAGTTAACTCTGACAGTCAAATTGTTTTTAAAAAAATCAAATACAACATTCTTTAGTCTTGCATTAGTGTCACAAATCTTCATGTAATGGGAGTATGCCATTTTAATATGCAAAATAATCCTTCCTCGAAGACTGTTTTATAACCAATAATCTGTTCTTTTCTGATAAAAAACCAGCTGTGCCACTTCCACACAGCTCCAACTCCTTTAATCTTGATGTCAATATCTCAGCCTGAATTTTTGCTAAATGATAGCTGTGGACAAGATTTGTCTATCATTAAATAAATATTAAAAATGAGGACAATTAGTTTACAAATTTATTTGGATTTATTTATGTTATTTAGTAAATAGTTTTATACAATAAAAAAAATAAACTTCAATACATTAATGAAGAAAAGATGGACGATTACCCTTGTTGTTAATACGGCAAATATCTAAAAACGTTTTTATCATCATTTTTAAAAAAATTATTATTTATTTATTTATTTATTGCAGCAGAGAAATTTCTGTCATTTTAAAATCATTTGAGTCTTTAACACGATCATGCAGACAAAGTGGTAGCTACAACAAAAATACACACAACAAATGCTATGAATGAAAAACTGCTTCATAGTTAATGGTTTTGCAGCAGTATTCATTAAATATGCACATAATCTAATTTCGATGATCAATGTATATATATATTTAAAGTTCACAGACCATAAAAATGGACTTCTTTCAGCTAGTGCTCTTAAGAGAAATTTGATTGTGCTTAACAAATACAGACAGTTACAAAATGGGGGGATACAAACAAAAACAAATTAAAGACATAATCAGTGAGTGATCATGAATGATAAAAAAATTGAATTGTGAATTCATAATTTTGATAACAGAATAAACAGATAACACAATTGCAAAACACAATTGCAATCTAATTCAGTATAAAAATAGAGTCCAATTTTTATATATATATATGCATATTAACTATTTTCAGCAACTTAATATTTATTAAGTATCTAATGAACTTTATAGCAGAATACAAATAAAATGTACATAATATGTTATTTAAGAATAGTATAAAATATCCAGTTCATACCAGTTAACTGCTGAACAAAAGGTTTTGAATCTGGTGGTATGGCACTGCAATTAACTGCACTTTTCTATAAATCAAAAATACGATTTAACAAACAATTCTAAATTTTAATAAGAGCAATAACAAATAACAGTTAACAAATTAATTATTTAAAATACATTTTAAACATGGGTAAAATAATTAAGAACAATATTTAATTAAAAAATAATTTGTTTTTTGAATGTTAATTTTTCAAAACTTCTGGTTACTATCAACTTGAAAAACTAAACACTTTTCTTTAGAATTTAAGTGTACATCTGACACTAAATTAACACGGTCCTTCAGTATTTTGTCAATTAAATCTTTTCAAAGGTACAATGACAAAATTATTTTCATACTGCAGGAAGAAATTCTTATTGTAGAATTTGATTAAAGCATTTGCACATATTTATTCTTAAAAACACAGATTACTTAGAGCAACACAAATGTATGCTAGCATATTTTATACATATGTCAAGAAACTTTTAAGCTTTAGGCTCTTTAATTAATTAACCATTAGAAACATGGATGATTTACAGCAAGACAACCATATGACAGCATACTTCACGTGGCAGTGTTTTTTTAAGCTTCTATACAACTTGCAAGCCATACACACATACTGAATAAAATACCTAGTAGATACACAGTAAACAGGTTAAAAAGGTAAAAAACCAAAACTCTATTAATTTAAATTATATATAGTATACATTAACTATAACATGAAATTGCAGAAATTAGAACTTCAGAGTAAAAATACATCAATAAAAAATTTCAGCATAGATTCTAGATTGTTTTTCTTGAAAAAGTTGTTTATTTGGTAAAGCATTATGAAACCGCTGATATTTATGACTAATATTTTTAGGCACATATTACTGCATGTAAGAATTAGCACTTCTTGCAAGCTACATATAGAAAACAGTACAAAAAATGACAGACAAAAGCATGACCTCCATTTTAAAACTTCCATTAGATATGATTTTTTTAGATGGATGTTAAATAATGGTAGTGAGCATGTAATATTTCTGAAGTCTATCATTGTTTTCTTTGAATTCTATATGCAATACACCAACCATATTTTAAAAAGAAAATATTAGGCTGTTTGAATACAGGTGCTATTTGCATAATGGAAGAGCTGCCTTCATACTGTATCCACATTACACAAGGCAAAACCACGAACTATATACATGCTGTAAGTCCATTTCTACAGTATGGAAGCTGGGTTAAACAATCAGTGTTTAAGCAAGTTTAACCAATTGGCCGCTGGTAAGGTCTTTAGAAGACGAAGAGAAAAAAAAAAAATAAATAAATAAATAAAATATTTAAGTTTGGATATATTCTGCACAAACCTCAACATCACATTTTGATTGAAGCCAGTCTTGTCTTAGCCGATCCAGTCCATCGGAACACCTTTTAGCTGATTCGCACCATACACAATTTAAGCCTACATCAGCATTCATGCATGAATGGCAATCATGGTAACTAAGGCAAGCTATAATATATATTAACAGACATTACAAAAAAAAAATAGTATAAATTGCAGCAACATAACAGAAACAAACTTTAATGTATGAAAAGAATATACATACTAGTTAGAGCTGTGAAGTATATAGCTGTACGGTTGCCGATTTCTTCTTTTTTCATGTCTATTCTGTGATATTCATATATTGTTTTTCGCCTAATGACTAATAAGAAAATTAAATTAGAAAGAAATAACTTAATTTCAAACCATTTATATTATTTAACTTTATTTCAAAACATTCTTTCATACATTTCATTAGATCTTCATATATCAAGTGCAATTAAAAACAATACGAGAGACCACTCTTATATTAGAAACAAAGAAAATTTAACTTTACCGCACATAACCTACTTTTAACACCCAAGAATGGCCACAAATTTTTCTAACAGATCACAATATCTTTATTGAGAAATTGTTTCAGGAAGTCATGCTATAGAGACTCAGTAAACAAAAAAAAAAAAAGAGCCTAAAAGCTTTGGTACTCTGACCAAGCAAAATGTAAACAATAAAATGGTACATGTAAACTATAAAACGGTAAGATTTGGTTTACTTTTTTAATTAATTTAATAAGATTATGAAAAAGGCTAATCAGTCTAAAAATGTCTCTAATTTGATCAACAAAATTAAAATAACTAATTTTGATATTAAAATAATAGATGAAAAATTCAATAAAATATCAAAATTTAATTCATAATCAAAAGAACAACACAGAAAAATGTACAACTTAAAAATGCCCCCCCCTTTTTTTTTTTTTTTTGAGGAATGAAGGAAAGTCATAATTTTTTAAAACTTACAGTATATAATACGATCAATAACATATGCATCAGATAAGCCAACTTTTACAGGATGAGCTTCATCTTCGATTTCAGTGACAGATATAGGGATCTAAACATCAAAGAAAAAAATATCACATTTGGTAATAAAAACGTAAAAGAACTTTTTATTATAAAAATATTATATTCTTTCCTTTATAACAATATACATGACATATTAATTAACGTAATAAATGTAAAAACCTCGACGAAAGTATAAAATAGTTTTCAGAGAAAATTCAAATTTAACACATTGGTGGCTTTCCTCCCCCCCCCAAGGTCTGGGTCCAGGTACAAAATATTCCACGATTAAACCTTATACAGATTTTCATAGACAGCTTTTTAAGGGGGTTTTGGTTTGGTTTATGTGATTATAGCTCTCTCGAAGGAGACACAAATATAGCCATAAGTCTTATGGCTACTTATGGCTCCAAGTAGACGGAGCCATAAGTCGAGAGATGCCTCCGTGGAAGACTACACATCACACGTGGGGGAAAACACAAAAACATCCATGCAGCCAGCCCATTCATGGGATTTGAGTCTTGGACTGTACAAAGACTGTTCCAGTGACTCTACCCCTCAGCCGTCTTTTTAAGAAGGAAAATCACTGCATTTAGATTACTAAGCAGAAATTACAAAAATCTTATGCAGCCTACATTCAGTTCCCAGAAAGAGAATTAAGGAGGAGTTATTAGAACTCAATACTCTTAGCCATTGCTCAGCAAAAAGAGGAAAAAAGGGATGAATCTGATAGGATGGGAATATGTTTACTTTAGTGTCTGTTGCAGTTAATATACAGATTCATTGCTCTGTATTGGAAACTTTTTTTTCATAGTTATCTTAATCATACATTTTAGGACATAGCTGGCCTGTAAGCATCTGAAAATTTATTCTTAACTGAACTACATTATTGGATCATTAGATGCTTTTATATGAACACTAAATAATGTATGTTTGCGATTTGTATAAACTAAAAGTAGTTGAATTCATTACAGTTACATTAAAAACGAAACTTTTCATTCCTATTTTATTCTCATTCCTTGATTGACGGCCAGTAAACAGGGGAAGAATAGAATAAAGTAGGCTTTTCAAAGACAATGTATTATTCACACAACAAATTTGAACTACTTCATTGCACATTAATTAGTCATATATAGAAACTCACCATTTAAATTTTTAACAATATATCCTCTAATCAGATCCTACAAAACTTTCACTTTAACACAGAAACACACACACATAAAAACACAGAAAAACATCTATTTGTAAGTTAACCTTATAAAATTTTAGAACTCTGCAGCTGAATGTATAAAATTAATAAAAATATAAATACGATCAACATGTCTATAAAATTTAATGTAAGTTACTATTAACTTGAAAACTATGCAAAGCTTTTGATTTCAGTATCTAAATTTGAAAGCATTCTCTAAACCTCGGCTACTAGTCAACATAAAATTAATTTATAAATTCAAAAAAATAAAATTTTTTTTTGGGGGGGGGGCAGACACAAATCTGTTATTTCATAGAACAAAACTTCCATATAAAATAATAACCCAAAGACATACAATGGCATAACTTCTTTTATAAACTACAGACTTAAAAGTATGATGTACATAGCTGCCAACCTTGAAATGTAAAAAACTGAGAGGCTCTCATATGAAAACCTGCATTCAAAAGAAATCCAAACTGACTACAAAATTTATTTTATGATGTGTGATTCAAGTTATTGAACTATTTGTAATATCATTCTGATGTAAAATAAATTAACATGTAATTGGGTATTCTAAATTTTATATTCATTGCCTGATTTCATTTTTTTAATTTTCTTAAAATTTTGCATTGAGAAAATCCTGAGTAGAGAAGCACTGCTTTTATATATCAAAGTACTTTTAAATATGATAAAATGATATCTAAAAATAATTACTGATAAAATATGACAATATATTTAATAATTAATGCACACACTATTGAGTGGAAAAATTTACTAAAGTAACAAATATTGGTATAAAACAAATATTAAATGATTAAACATTAGTTGAATCTTCAGAAAGTGTTTCACAAATGTTGACAGTAGATTTTGAGATTTCAGATAGAATCAAATTTAATAAGAAAGATTATGCTGAAAATCACTACAGATGAGAGAATGGAATTTGCACACTTTAAGTTTCATTAATTTAATACATTTAATTTATTGCTAGGAAACATTTTTATATTTTTATATTTACATATTTTTTATATACATACTACATATTTTTTAGTAGTAGTTTTTCTTCATCACAGCTAAAAGTTGCAAGAAACCAGGAGTATAGGCAGTTGTATAATACTGTCCACAGCAATGAAACTGTGATTACATAATCAAAATGGAAGACATTATTACATAAATATTATTTGTACTCACTGAATCATATACAAAGATAATATTTCCATTCTTCAATAAAGTGGCTTGAAATGTAAAGTTTCCACCTGTTTTAAAAACAAGGCTGGAGTAATTATGGCAAGCATTCAGTAAACAAAAGTTCAGATTTCTTTATATTAATAATAAATGAGACACTACTTTAAATGCAAATTTCAGTGAACAATTTTCCAAACTATTTATAAAAAAAATTTTCCTTGTAAGAAAATGCATATAAATTATATTAGTTTTTTGATCATATTGACATTATGACTTTAATATGAACAATGTGACAGTTAAGAAACAAGCAATTATAAAATTACACGTAATTTCCTATATCAATACAATATTTTAATTTGCAAGATAAGGGGAGGGTCATGTTGCAGCTTTTGTCCAATTCAAGAAATGCCAAAATCAAACTTACTTCATAGTAAAGATTACATCTTCAGTAGTACTTCATTTAATCAAAACTTCAATACACCTTGGACAGTTTTATGCTCTCATTTATTCTTTTACATCTTTCATTTTGCTCCCCAACACAATATTTTGTTTAAATTACTAATTAAAACAAATAAGAGATGACTAATTCTTCTTAAAATCATTTAATAAATTCTTGAATACTTCTTAACCCTCTCGGTGCGTAATTTTTTAAAGTAGGTTAGAAAAATTGTATACAGTCGAATCCGGATAATCGGACCAGCCGCTTTTTCGGACTAATATTATTCGCTTATTTGGACCAAAATTCCATTTAATCGGACCAAAAAATGTGAGAGCGAATAAGAAACAGAAGCCACAAGTCGGCCGCATAAAGAAGATGTACAGGTGGTCTGCAACACATGGGAGGATCTATAGTTGCGGTTCCCCAGGAAAAATGCTTTATTAAAAGTCAGGAATTTTTTAAAGTGCATGACAAAAGCAAAACCAGTGGGAGGTGAACACACGCACCATTTTCTTCGACCTGCGCCTCCGAGTTTCGAGGAAATGAACAATAGAGTGGCCAGCTCCACCTGAAAGGAATTCCCGCCTGTCAATCACGATCAAAGTTTACACAAGAAAGCTATAATTTCATCACTTTTTTGAGATGATTTTAGTGCCAAAACTTTGAATGGCAAGCATTTTATCTCCCTCTTGACCTCAATATCTTGAACCCGAAACACAAAGGTCCAGATCGCTTTAGTCAGTGAACTGTGCGCATGTCTTGTCTTCCCTGTCAAAATGCCACAACAAGACTTGATGTTAGCTGAAAAAATTGGTTTCCTGGATAAGACCAAGCAACAACCACAAAACACTAGTCAGCGCCGGTTGGTGGAGATAACTGTATTGGCATAGACTACAGTTTCGCGCTTGATAAAACAAGAGAATGAACCGCAAGAAGAATGGGCACAATGTGAAGGACGAGGAGGAACTTCGAAAAAATAGGAGCGTGAAGGCAAGGGACCCAGATGTTGATGAGGCCCTTAATGAATGGTTTGCCACTGTTACTGGACGATCTGTGTGAGTAAGCGGCCCAATGTTAAAATGCAAAGCAGAAGAACTCGCTAAAAAAGCTTGGCCACGATGACTTTAAAGCTACGGACGGTTGGTTGTCTCAATGGAAATCAAGACATGACATAAAATTCAAGAAAGCATATGGCGAGAAAGAAAGTGCTGATAGTGCAAATGCTGAAGAATGGAAATCAACAAAACTGCCCGAGCTTCTTGAAACTTTTTCAGCAGATGGCATCTGCAATGCTGATGAGACTGGGCTGTATCATCGTGCTACACTGGACGGCTCGTTAAGTTACAAACATGTTGCACTCTCTGGCTTCAAAAAAGCGATGGATCGCGTATTTGTGGCAGACAGCTGGCGAAAAGTGAGCAGTGAGACAATTCAGAATTGTTTTTCTCACTATGACTTTAAGCAATTAAAGCACTTTCTCACTATGACTTTAAGCATTAGATGTTTGTGGCGATTTTCTTCACGTGCAATCCACCAAGAGAACACGTCAGATCACATTGGATAAGTTCTTCAAATGTTAATTGGAACTTGGTAAGAAATTGTTTTTATTGTGCTTCACATGATGAGTATCACGGAGATCGTTTCTTAGAATTTGTTTCTAAATTAATTTTCTCATTCTCAATGAAAAAAAGCTTGACTGTAGTTCTTGTTTGTACATGTATGTTCGCCATACGTGTGTACCGCACCATAAAGTTCATAATTACATTTTAGTATATGATTTACATATACAATTACTGTTTGCTACATATAGCACGTCCCGTCTTACAACATAGGACATGTTCGTGTAATCGGACCAGCCGGTTATTAGAACCAAAATGATCGCTTCCCGACATGGCCCGATTAAGCAGAATCGACAGTATTTTTTTAACTACACATTCCAAATCTACATATATTTCAGAGTAACCCTTAAGCACAGATGTGGAGTCTGTATGAACTGCATCAATATTCTAGAACAGTGAAACAGCTTATACATTATATAGTTATTCTTCTCCAAAGTACTGAAAACATAAAATAATAGTTAACATAAAATATAAATACTCCTAAATTTTTATTAAACTCAACCCAATAGTTTTTTTTAATATAATTTTTTAAATTGGGCCGCGATCATATAGACCTCACCTATGCGTTTAAGTTACTTTTTTCTTGCATGAGGGAAAGACTACTTCTATCATTTCAGCAGCTGGTCTGATAAGAACTTGTTTAACTCTACAGGTTTGACATTGGAACTATGAAAAAAAAAAAAAAAAAAAAAGACAGAAACCAGGTGATTTTTTGCCAAATAAAACGAAAATTGAAGGATCTTTTAGGAATTCAGTGAAGGACTATTTTCTATCTGTGAATGCATGAATGATCTTCCCATTATGTATTCACAGATAGAATGACTCGCATTTCATATGTGCCCCAAAAATTAAAAAGTGTTATTCTTATTTCTTCAATGCATCATTCGAAATCATAAGACCTTGAAACTGGGAAACCAGAAATAATAATGTTTTACAATTTGACTAAAGGAGGTATAGATAGATGCGTTGGATGAAAAAAGTTCTAAACATTCTACAAGCCGAAGAACAAGGCGATGGCCAATGGCCGTATTCTTTAGGTTACTTGATGCAAATGGAATTAATGCACATGTAACACATCAATTGTTGAGAGATAGTGACAAATTGGAAAAAACTGATTTTTTGATGGAGTTATCATCAGAATTAGTGAAACCACATACAGATTGGAGGCTTCAAAAGGCAACTGTGAACTGAGAAATAAAAATGTGCATCCAGAGAGTACTAGGAGTCTTTAGCGGAATCTATTCTAGCCCAGATATAACTGATACCCTTAAAAAGCATAACTTACTTAACATACTTAAGAATTAAAATATACAAAATTATTTGTAAAAGAGGTCCCCACCCAATTTAAAATTAGATCATAAAAAAAAAAGGTTGTCGAAAAAATGAAATTGAAGAATAATCATATAAAAGCAAAATTTTGAAAATTATTCTTGTGATTTACTTTATGAAATACAAAGGTAAAATACATATATACTAATGATAATATGCAAAATACATACAAAATATTTATTTGAAATGAAGTTTAGTCTGATAAACTTCAAAACTAGGCTCAAGGCAAAATCCTAACTTACAATCTTTGCAAAAAATTTGCGTTTCTTTCCGAATTTTTACGTCAGTGTCTTTTTTTTTTTTTTTTTTGTTGTTGCAACAAACAGCACGCTGTCTATGAGGCTCTTTCTTGATGGGACTGGAGGGTACATGGCTAGTAAAATGTCAAGCAGTTTGTCTCAGGGTACTGAGAGTTGAACTACAGACATCTTTGAGCTTTGAAAAGAGTGAGCAAAATGGTGCAAAACATGCTTGCATATTTTTCAGAAATATAGACAACTAACACCATCTGTTAAACCCAGATCTGAATAAAAAATTAAACATTGCAGAAAAGCCAAAACGAAACTATCCATGGGAGAGCGGGCTGCACAGTTAAATAGATAGAAAAAAATGGATCCTTGCAGAATTCGTGGGTTGTGCAAATTTTGCTACTTCTATGTTGCCTGTTGAAACCGTAGAATACGCAATGAGAGGATTAAAAAGCAACATTCCAACAGGAAATTAAATAATAGTCTTGACCTATATACACCATTGGTTTGGTTTGGCTTATTGAGATTACGGCAAAGCACACTAGGGCTATCTGCCTAAGGGAAGGGATGCCTTCGTGGAGGACTTTGTAAGGGAAACTGGCTCGTATACACGTTACACATGGGGAAAACTACGAAAACACGCATGCAGCCAGCCCCTTCGCGGGATTCGAACCTCGGACCGTACTACCAGTGTTCAGCGACTTTACCGTTCGGCCGCTGGTCGGCCTCTATATACACCATTAAAAGTTAATGTAACCAACTCTTCTTATATGCAAGTAAGCCAAATCAAATTGTTGCCACAGAAATCCTAGATAACAATGTGCAAATAAAAAATGCCAGGGTTTTAAACAATGTCATAGGGCAGTGCAGTGCTTTCAAATACAGGATACCTATACAGAGTTTTCTGACATTTGAAGCAAATTTCTATATTCCAGCCACTCACCCTGACTATTTTGATGGCTCAACAATAACTGAACAGCATATTTCATCAGTTCACGCCTTTTCAAGGCTGGTTGGTCATATTATCATACAACCAGTGAAGTGGGTTATGACACCAGGAAAGTAGTGTGTATATGGGTAACATAAAAAAACATATGTCCAGGAAATCCACGAATAACATAATATGCAAGCGAAAATTGCCACAGCGCATGTAGATTAATTCTCAGCCCTTAGACATCTTTTATGAACATCCTGAATAATGAATCATAATCCCATATCCAAAGCACTCTTTTTCATATACCCTAGACTTTGTGCTTGACATTCACGATAATGTGTATCACTCGCTTGGCAAATATACCAAATTTCCAGTGGTAGCATGAATGAGAGACATTAATTTTATAGGCCCCCAACAATTTGAAAGAAAGCAATTCTAAAAAATAAAACAAAATGATTTGCACCATGGTGCAATTAAGAGGACTAAACACAGCCGATTTCAATCAACAAAAATTTCAGGATTTGAGTCATGCAAATAAATTTTTTTGAAAGTGCTACAGGACAATGAATTCTACAGTAAAAGAGGAAAGAATAATAGAGTACTTCTGCAAACCAAAGTGGCAAGTAGTATAAACGTTATGAATTGCACAGCTGCTGTAAGATAGCTTCCTGCGCCAGGAAGTGGTAAGGAAGAGCAGGGTTGCCATATTTGGCATGAAATCGGCCATTTGCTGACACAGTTTGAGTTATGCCATACACAGAGCAAGAACATTCTACAACAAATTCTTACCAGTTTTACCAAGAATGTTCTCGAAGCAGGTCAAAAGCTATAGAAAGTATGTTTAGTAGTAGTTCTTGAGCTCAGAAGTTAACTTGAGGGCGACCGAACCGAGTTGGGAGCTGTACTTCAGTGTTTTGCCGTGAAGCTATCTTCACCGTTATAGTCTGATAACCTGAAGGCTGTGTTTGTCTTTGTCACAATTTTTTTATGACTGTAATGTACCTTTGGAACTGTCTTGTCTAACACTGATGAATAAATTGTGTTTTGATTTTTCATCAATCATTCTAAATTCACTAACCTGTAGAACGCAACAATATATATATATACAGTCAAAAGTTGTTAATTCGGACACCCATAATCTGGAATGATCTATAATCCGGACCTCAAAGCTAAAAACTCACAGGCGTTTTATGCGTGTGTGTAAGACCTTGACTATTGCGCATATGCATGTGCGCAAGTGCAGAATACGTTTTCGCCTGCATGTTTAATGTATAACGGACGGTGTAAGCTAAAATTATCTAATTATATATTTCAGTTAATGTTAATGATTGCGTTGTTCCTTAAACTTCGAATTGGATCCCGCTTATTATTTTTTGCAGACTGTAAGAGCAATTTTATAAAAGTAAACTTGAACTTTCGATTACGTCAAATAGAATTTCCGATGCTGGAACTTCCAAAGGATCTACAAAACGAAAGTATGTTTCGATGTCCAACAAACAAAAAGTGGAATTGCTGCAAAAAATGGATAAAGACATGAAGAATGTGACAGAGAAAACGAAAAAATTTCGATTGACAAGTTAGTCGGTATTCTCGGCACAGCAATTAACGGGACTTGAACAGCGGAACTTTGTAACTGAACAAGAAATTATGTCTGTTTATAGAATTAATGAGAAAGTATTATCACATAAAACGAAGCAACTTAAACAACTTACTTTTTTTTTTTTTTTTTTTTTTTTTTTGTAAATTTTGATACCCTTTAGTTCATAATTGCTCATTATTTTATAAATTACGGTTTCATATTTTTAATTTTAGAATTTCTGCATGCCATCTTACGAGATTTAAACTGATGATCTATAATTCGGAAAAATCGATAATCCGGAATCGCCGAAGTCCCGACGAGTCCGGATTAATGACTTTTGACTGTTAACATTTACCGAGTTTTTTATGAAACAGAATATGCACTATAAAGTACAAAAAATCAACTTATCTTTTGAATAAGACAAAGAAATTAAAAAGAATCATTAAAATCTTTTAAGTTCCAAGCAACAAACTTAAGCATATAATATTTATCTAAAAAACATAGAATAAGTAATACAAAATACTGATCTAACAGTGTTAAGAACTACAGATGGAATAGCATGTGTTAATTAAAATTACAGAGTTCATAATACACCTGAATGCAATTATAAATTAACTACAAATTTAGCCTGGGTGACTTTATGCTGTAACTAGTTTCCCATAAGTTTCCTATCATATTTTAAACATATAAATGATATAGTTTTGCTCCATTATTAACAACTCAAAGTTGCCAAACCTGTAATTTAAGATTACAAAAGAAATAAAAAAAAATTACCTTTCTTTTCATCTTGCAAAGTAACTTGATGCCACTCGATAACAAATGCTGTTCCTAAAAAATATTAAATTGAAATATAAAAATCAAATGTGAAATCTGAATTCCATACTCCAATATATATTATTAAATGTTTGAAAGTTATGGGATGCAGAACAGTCCTTACTGAGGAAATATTTCTATCTTCTCAATTAAGTAGTATAATAACCAAAGCTATGCCTAGGCACTTAACCACTTGATGCTAGAAGTGAAACGTGCACCCCAATATACAGTGCAGTAATAATATACTAAACTATATTTTAAATTGAGAAAAGTTTTGTAGTTCAGTTAAAATAAATAACTTTGAAAATAATAAATAGTGGTATATGTAATAGAAAAACAGCAAATTTTTAAACTTTTTTATATCCTAATTATGTTGCCTTTATAAAAAGAAATTCACAATTTTTTAAAAATTATTTCATTACTTAACAAACTATAAATAGAACACCTGATTTGACAGTTTTTCCAACTTAATTAAAGCCCTTATACAACTTTTTAAGCTTACAGATGCTTCTTTTAAATTAGCAAAAGTGACTATAAATGTTAAAAATATTCTTAATATAGTTTTCAAATCCAAATATGGTTGAACTTAATTGAATTTGTGAATTAATTTTAAAAGGTCTTAAACTGCTTTATTCTCCAGAACCATTATAGTTGCATGATTTTTAAAACTATATAGTATTTCGGAAGAAAAGTCTTCAGAATTTACATCATTCCAGTATTTAAACGTTAAACTGCAAGCTGTTTCTTTAAATCACCTAAATCTAATAGTATTAATTTTTCAGCAGTGAGAAATGAAGAATCGGAAGCGCATAACTGAATTATTTTAAAACAACAGATTACAATAAAATCAATACAGAAATCTACTGTCGAATAAAAGTCATGAAATGTAGAAATCTGAAAATATGAACTACAGCAACTTAAAAGCACTATTTAAAAACAAATAAAATATACTTTAAATTGTTTCCAGAAAAAATTGTTAAATGTTTTTACATAATACTAATGAAATTTAGGATCAAAGACTAAAAAGGGCAACATCAGTTCTTTATATATATCATTTCATTTGCCACATTACCTCTAGCTACAAGTTCTATGCAACCAAAATATTTGGCACCACAGAAATTTTACATTTTTGACTTTAATTTACTGGCAGTTTGCATATGATTCAATTTTTCTTCATTTATGCACATTACACAATAATATTTAATATACATACAGCAGATGAATTATATTAATTATTGATAAAATTTTATATTTATCGTTGATAAAATCTGACGCTGATATTAGCAAAATGATTTATATTAATCATTGAAAAAATCTGATGCTGATATTGGCAAAATAAGCCACTCAGTCTTATAAATTCCGCTGATCATGTTACAAATACTGTTGGTATTTACAGTGTTATGAATTTCGTATATATATGGATAATTTTAGTTAAATTATACTACTTTTCTGTATAATGTAACACGGAAATCTAGAGAGAGAATGCTCTGTTGGAAAAATAAGAATACAGAGGCAAGTTTATTTAATGGTAAGTAAATGGCTTTCTCGCTAATTTGAAGAGATATCGCCAATGGTTTTAGCAACCATTTGGCGACGCCTGGGCCTGGTCCCTGTGTCACCATAATATTGTAATTGAATAACTGTAACTGACTTTAGATGCAACTGTAACCATACACCTTCCATTAATTTCTGAAGGCAATAGAAATTTCTCCGCAGCCAGGTGAAAACTAGATAAGGACAGACAGAGCATGCGCTTCCATTTTTTTGTTGTTGTTAGCTGTTTAGTTCAGCTTAATTTAAGGAGTACTGAGATATCTCCGAGTTAGCTTCACTCTTTACATGTGCTTTACATTGTGTTGTGTTTAACGTTCTTAGTAGTTTGAAGTGTAATTACTGATTATATTCTGTGAAGATTTTTTTGTGTAAAATTGCAGAACCGTGAAGTGTTTTCTTTGTTAAAATAAATTACCTGTATGCATTCACTCTACTGCAAACTCATATGCATGCAACAATTTTACTGGCATAAATTTATGTACAAGTTTATTATTACGTACAATTTGAGCATGCCTTATGTTCTGACCTTTATATGCACATTCTGTTTATATTTTATGATCTTTAAGTAATTTTTAATTTTTGGAAGACTATCAAAAATCTATGGTAGGATATAGGCGTTTTAAAAGCCTATCTGTTTCATTTTCCGTCATGGCCTGAAATATGTCTATGAGGTGTCAGTTACCACTGCTTTTAAACACATGTAAACGATATTTTTTACGGTTAATGGACCTACCACGAAGGTAGCTAAATAACCCACCACTAAGAAAGAGAAAAAAATGTATCAATGATAAAATTCATGAATGTTACCCATTTTTCACTGCACTCCTTCTAAATGTTCCTACATTTTCCCAATTTTTTAAATTCAGTTTTAAAAAAACTGTCGACTCAACAATCAGTTTAAAACAGAGATATTAGTTGAAAGAGAGATATTAGTTGATATTAGTAGTTCTAATTTTGTTGCAGTTTCTTGCACAAGACCATGGGATATAATTTACATTTATTTAAAAAAATTTTTGACTGAAAATAAAATTTTAATGCTGATGATGAGTAGCAAAATCTTCATTACCGTGCTAGCCAGTCTAGCCAGTCTCATTTTCAGATATGATTATTTCATAGTTTTAAATTCTAAAATTTTAACAAAGCTTTGTAAGTCATCATGCCAATATTTTGCTTGCGTTCAAAGCATTTCAGTTTGACTTAATCTTCATATTTGAACAAATAATAAAAATTTACTGACAGCACCACAAACTTCGCTTTTTAAGTCATAAATAAATTTGAGTTCATGCATAATTTTTAACCCATTCTATACTAGTACAGTCACTTTCATATGAAAGTTCACAGTGCTTCATAAAATGCATACGCGTATCTTACTGTAATTATCTAGCGAATCCAGAGTCATAATTTGGATGAATTGGAACAACGGAAATGCAGCCTATTCTATGGATTGGACAGTTTGCACACATCTGTCATTACTTGAACACAAATAAACTCTTCTTAGAACAGAAATAAAGTATAAAACTATGCTAATGAAACTTACCATTGTCAAAATATCTGACCATGGAGTCATTGCTGAGACTTGTGTCAAAATTTGCCATTAGAGGGGCAATATATTGTGTAGCAGCAAGCCAACTATGCATATAATCCCCCATGTACACAAACCCTATAAATAAAGTTCAGAAAAAAAGAAGAAAAAAAAGCTTAAGAATATATACATATAACAAATATACACTTGCATAACATATACAAACATACATATGATGTTACATATAGGATCATTAGACATACCTGGTGTTAGTTTTTCTTTCAACAGAAATAAAAATCATAACTGTTATTTCAAAAATATACTTTGTTTTCTTCAGAAATGGTTATTTCACTTGCTGTCCCTCCCCACCACCCAAAAATTTTATGTTTACTTATTTCAAGCCGATCCTCACTAAATTATGTAATACAAATATAAAAAAATTATCTCTTATATTATTTTTATGTTAAGATACTAAATTATGTAATACAAATATAGAAAAATTACCTCTTATATTATTTTTATGTTAAGATAGCTATAAGGTTCAATACCATAACACTACAACAAAATAAATTAACACAATTTTTTCATTAATCCAAAATTAATTAACATGTGAAACAATAAATGCAATGCACATAAATGAAAGCAAATACATCTAAACAAATTAAACAATAATTAAAGCTCAAGGTAAGATAAAATCATTTACAAAAGTATTTTACATGGTGGTTAGTTTCTATTGAAGAAATTTATTATTAAACCCATACAACTTATACTTGCTAAGACTAAGTGATTTAATTGTTTAATTTATGCACTTTTAACATTTACCTGCCACATGATTTACACTTAAAAATTAAGACATGATTTAACTTTAAAGTTTTTGATATGAAGGATACATGGCTTAAAAACTATTTGATAATACATACATTTTTAATAACTTGTATCTTTTGATTACAGTATTTATGCATTTTTAATATAATTTAATTTTTAATATAAGCATACTTCAAGTACTTCATTGCACACTACAAATCACAGCTACTCTTCTGGAAGAATCAGATAACACTCACACTCAAGCCCAGCATTAAAAAAAAAAAAAAAAAAAAAAAAAAAAAAAAAAAAAAAATCATGGACTTCATATAGCATAATATAAAGACTGAAAAGAATTTTTCAATATTAATTGATAAAGTCGGTAGAGATATATATATTTTGAAGTTATTAACACTAACATTATTAACTACTCCTAAACGTAAATTTTTAACTTATAATGAAAAGATCCTGTGATATCAAACAGTTGGGCAAAAATACCTCCAGTTGCTATCGTGATGTTCCATAAAGGGTGGCCATAAAATGGAAAATCAAAAGACAAGGTAACAGTCTGCAAGGAGGGAAAAAATATCTATAAATAAAGAACAAAATATTTTTGTGCAGGCTAAATCTACAATAGCAATTTTTAGAAGTACTGAAAGGATGAACAAAAAACTTACAGCTGCTCTCCTGTGAGAATCGGACAGCATTTGGTGTACAACGTACTTGTCTTGAGGAAGTTCATCAAAATTAACCCAAAAGGCCATCGCCTGTCCCTCATCTGAGAACAATGTTGAATTATAATAAACATGATGATCAATCTGCAATGGGAATGAAATAGTTAATAAGGATGCCACACTAAATATATATATATATATATATATATATATTATCTTCATATTACGATAATTTAGGTTTTCTAACAACATTTAATTACTGTGAGATTCAAAAATGGTATTAAAATAAATGGACATATTTTTTAAACAAAAAGTAAATAAATTAAGTAAGCCTCTTAAAAACTGAAAAATTAAAACTTTTGAATTTCAGATCAAAAAGCGATAATTTTGATCTATATTATAATTTCAATGCTGATTGATTAGTTGAATTTAAGCAACAGAACTGAATTCTGAAGACAGAAAAGAGATGGTGAAAAATCCACCACTCTGCAATTATTTCCAGAAAATGCAACTTGTGGATGTTTATTCTACCCATCTTTTAGAAAATTTTATAGTGCTTTGGTGGAAATAATGGCATTTTTAATAGATCATCAACGAGACTGATCATAGTGAAAATGCTTATAAACATTAAAAAAAAGGTAAGGGAATTATGCATGTCTTATTTATTGGAAAATTACTTATCATTTTGCCGCTTAGAATTATGCAGCAATTCTCTGTAATACACATCTCTCTCTAGAAGCTCAAATTCAAAATGGAATTTAAAATTTTTCACCCACAGAAATTTACAGCTTAAGGCCAACTTAAAGATTAAAAAATAAAGGAAAAAAAGTTGAAAGATTTCAGATTTTAACAGCCTCCCAAAAGGGTTTGTTAAGGTTTTTTTTATGCTCTTGCTGAGCTCACACTCTAACCAGTCTGCTCTTGCACTCACTCCAAATAACCTCCCCTCCCCTTTTTTTGTCTTTTAAACTTTAATATTCAGCATTCTTTTCTAAGTGCAATTCAATAGCAAAATCAAGTCTTTTAAAAGCACTGTAGCAGTTTATGTTTAGAATTCAGGATGTAGTATTAAGGGTAGGCATATATTTTTCTATTTTTTTTTTTTTTTTTTTTTCAATCTTTTCTCAGTTCATCATATAAACGTTCAATTTTCTTAGTAAGATGGCTAAAAAAACTTTTTTTTCCCCCTTTTTATTATTAACTTTTTGTGTGTTAACTTTATTAAATATTATGTTCCTTCCACTTACGTTACATCAAATTCTAACAAAAAATAAAAATACTTTAAAACAGCATATCTTTAGAATTACCAATAGAGTGTTTCATACTATGTTGATATTTCGCTGTAATTTTAATTTTTTATTTATTTATTTATTTTTATTAAATTAGCCACTTACGTCAGCTGCCTAAAATAGTTATCTTAAAAAAGTATATAAGGATTTCAATGAATCAAACTAGTGCAATTTCACAAAAAGACATCTCATTTTAATATGTTTGTTTAAAACAATCACATCAAAAAGTATGAAAAAGTACTCTTAAGAACTGTATTTATTGCTTTTAAATCCCTTCCTTACTCAAGGTTATTAGTCAATAACTTTCCAGATTAAATTGAAAGCATCACTGTTTTTTCGGCTGCGAAGTCACATTGATTCCATAGAGCTAAGAATGTTAATGATAAATGACAAAAATCTTGTTTTTACCAAATGGCAAGTCTTATGCACTGCAGATAAGAATATTTTATTTCAAATAATCAGCCACTGCTCGCTTTCAAATTGTTGAGTTTATTAATCAAAAATGCATTAAAATTTCACAGAATATGAAATAAACAATAATAATTCAAAATCCAAGCTTCCAAATGCGTGCAGGTGCAGGTGGAGGACTATGTTATTAAAAATTTGATGGTTCTAAGTACTGTCTTTTTTTACAATGGAAAAAAACATAATTTCATAATGCTGATTCTTAATCATTTAATTTACTTATTCTTCATTATTTAATAAAAAAATCTGATGCAGATGCCACATGACTTCCGTGTGCAGCCTATTAAATTATATACATTTTTTGCTGCATTTCATTTAAACTTACTTCCTCGAATTTTATTACAGATATATTTCTCATTCAATTAATTCAGTCCTCACTTCAACGCAAGGGGAAAATACATAAAACCTCAAAGTATTTTCACAAAAAATTAAAAAATACAGAAAAATCTAAAACATCAAATACAGTTAAACACAGTTAAGAAAAGAATTTCTGCAATTTAAATTAGTTTCTACAGCAAAACAAGATGTTCAGCCAATGGGCAAAAAAGCCAAATTTTCGTTGCGCAAAAATTTCAACTTAGCTTTTGGTCTCGCTGGATAAAAAGACACTGAAGTTGGTGCACCGACTTGATTCATTATACCACTAAGAGTTTCAAATGTAACAACACGTTAAGCCTAGAGAAGACACTTTTAAATTTTCGATATTTCTCCAACTACTACATGTGAATTAATTAAAGACATAAAAACCTTAACTAGAGCATAATTCAATCACTTTTAAAGCAAAAACAAAAAAAAAAAAAAAAAAAAAAAAAATACTAAAGCTTCATTCAGACAGAGCATTAAGGGCATAAGTGGTTATGCCCTTAACGCTTACTCCATTGCCAAGGCAACCAGTCTGTGCAATGTCACAAAATCTGGTTTAGGGCTCGTGGCATAGGGTTCAAAGTTTTCAACTTTACGCCGAGTTTATGATAAGCATCGACCAATTGGAGCGAAGCGGCGTTCTACAGAAAATTTCGCTGTCACAAAACAAGCAGAGCGAACGCGGGAAAGTTGTAGACACATCCCAGCATGCGCAAATTTAGCTTCTCTCATTGCAAACGGCTTATACCCCGTTCTCGCAAGTGTGAATGGAATTCCCGTATTTTATGCCCTTATGACTACACCTCTATGCCCTTTACGCCGCCGTCTGAACACAGCCTAAGGCTACTTGTTTTCTTGTTATGCAAAATACATACATAGGTACATACAGACATCATGAAAAGATTTCTCCTGAATCCATTTCAAACTCATTTTACAATATGTTTTGGAAACAAGCACCCTTTATTCTGTCAGTACAAACAGATGTCACAGAAAATCACTGTTCAAATGGATTCCAAATGCGCCAAAATGGATATTTTCATTGAAATGTGATACTCGAAATTTTTCGCAACAACAATACTTCCTTTATTTCATACAAGAAAGTCATAATAGAGGAAAGTAACATTTGATAGCAACAATCTGAAAAGTGAGTCAGCCATCTAAAGTGAAGCGATGCATACAGAGATACATCGCAATATCCTATGTCAAGACTAAGAGCCCCTTTTAGGTTTTTAAAAAAATACTCTTATTTTAAAAAGAGCAAATCATTCTTATATTTTAAAATGAGCCTCCAAAATTCTCGCAATATACCTTACAATGATAATATTTTAACATGACAGAACTGATAAGATGCAATGAATAAAGCTTGGAAAAATACTTTTTTTAATGATAATTTGAGGCTGCTTTAAGAAATCTTTGCTGAAAGGATTTGAAATCCTGTCCTTCTCATTTCATTTGGGTAACTGCTGTTTGAACAACAATTTAAGGCCTTTCAAATGGGTTATAATACAGTCAAAAGTCGTTAATTCGGACACCCATAATCCGAAATGATCTATAATCCGGACCTCAAAGCTAAAATCTTTCTACGCATGCGCCACGTTGACGCATGCGCATAGGCGTTTACGCGTGCGTGCAAGACCTTTACGACTACGCATATGCGTCTGCGCAAGCACAGAATACGTTTTCTCGTTCGCGTTTAATGTATAACAGACGGTATAAGCTAAAATTATCTAATTATCTATTTCAGTAATGTTGACGATTGCGCTGTTCCTTAATCTTCGAATTGGATCTGGCTTATTATTTTTTGCAGACTGTAAGAGCAATTTTATAAAAGTAAACCTGAACTTTCGATTATGTCAAATAGAATTTCCGATGCTGGAGCTCCCAAAGGATCTACAAAACGAAAGTATGTTTCGATGTCCATCAAACAAAAAGTGGAATTGCTACAAAAAATGGATAAATACATATCCTTTGTTTATCTAACCGTTCCGAAATCTGTTTATCACTTTCACGCTGCTCTGCACGTGGGGGGGGGGGGTCGCGGCGCGCAATGAACTGGAAGTTGATCTGTCAGCACTATCGTTATCTTCAGGGCAGATGTTTTTATTTTATTCGGCTTATAATTCCTTACTAAATGTAGTATTTTATCTCGATGTACTCCGTCTTTGATATGATTTAAATCAAATTCCTCGTCATTATAAATATCACGAATACAAATCAAATAGTTTTCTGGTTGCAATTTTCTAATTTCGGCTATGCGTAATGTATGCTTTACGCATGCGTGCGTTGGAAGAAATGTTTAATAAAGTAAACAAATAAATATTAAGCTTCTTTTTTTGTAAATTTTGATATCCTTTAGATCATAATTGCTCATTATTTTATAAATTACGGTTTCATATTTTTAATTTTATAATTTCTGCATGCCATCTTACCAGATTTAAACTGATGATCTATAATCCGGAAAAATCGATAATCCGGTATCGTCGAAGTCCCGACGAGTCCGGATTAAAGACTTTTGACTGTATTATTTTTGACTTTTATTTATTTCTCACAGCTTATTTTACCGAGACTTTGGAAAGTATCTTATATCTTGGTTTGGTATTTTTTAGCATATGACTCTTAACGATGTTGTTGAGCACATGAGAGTCAGATGCTTTGAAAATAGTTAAGGAACAGTTCTGTAAATCAAGCTAAGTTTATTTATTTTTCAAAAAGTAATGGACAGTTCTTAACGCCTCTGTATCCTTTCATGAACATGAAATTTCAAGCTTAACTGAAATAGGTTATACTCAAAACGTGTGCTCGCACAGAAGCCAAAGAAGGTCTGAATGGTTGGCTAGTTTAATATGGCAAAGAACATGAAGGCTATCTGCCTAAGAGGATGGATGCCACTTCTCTTTAGAAAGTTCTTTATGAAGAACTTTCTAAGTGGCTTATATCTATGTTACACATACAGAAAACTACAAAAATGCACATGCAATCATCTCGTTCGTTGTGGTTTGATTTCAGGTTAAATTACCAGTTTTAGTAATCTTAGCCATTCAGCAGCTTGTCAAACTAGAATATCTACATGTAGTTTCTGTTCTACACAAAGGTCTGCTTTTTAGCTACTGATTTATTTCATTTTTAAATAAACAAAATTCTGTAGTTAACTTTAAAACAACTAGAATTTAAAAGAAAACTCCACATTTAAATTTACTTGAATATCATAATTTCAAGAAAGCGAGGCACCCAACCAGTATGGTGGTTAGCATTGCTGATTGCCGTGCCGTAGGGACCACGTTTGAATTCCAAAGAGGGCACTGATGTTTATAAATAGTTTCTGTGTGGCATGGGGTCACTCTAAATATGCGGCAAGCTGAAAGTTCTCTTCAGAGGGGGGGGGGAGAATGATTGAGCTGAATCCCACTGCTACTTGTAAGGTGCTCAACGCTGTTATCAACAACAGCTGTATCTTGCGCTCATTGCGGTAAGGAATCTCGTGGGCTTGGGCTGATTATAGAACAGACAAGTAAGCATTAGTCAACAACAACAAAGAAAGGAAGAGCTACATAACTGATTTGATGATTCATTCAATACTGAAAATACAGTTAGTTGTTAATCACTGTATACATCATGCTGTGACAAAGGAATGAAGTAAATGGCTACATATGATGTGCAGCATCTTAGGTGGCTACAGACCACAGAAAAGGACTTCTTGGCAAACCCTTTACACGAGTATCAAAATGTAAGTCCATAGCATCAAGATAACGGTCAAATCTGAATGCAAATTCATCCATTAAGAAAGAGATGAAAGAGGAAATTAAAGATGGCAAAACCTGAATATATGCATCATTTAAAATATTTTAGTAATAGGAAGTACAGTACAAAGTCTTTAATCCGGACTCGTCGGGACTTTGGAGATTCCAAATTAGGGTTTTTCCGAATTATAGACCATCAATTTAAATCTGGTTACAATAGCATGTAAAAATTATAAAATTAAAAATATAAAACTATAATTTATGAAATAAACAGCAATTATGATCTAAAGAGTATCAAAATTTACAAAAAAAAAAAAAAAAAAAAAAAAAAAAAACTTAATATTTATTTGTTTATTTTATTGAACATTTCTTTCAATGTAAGCTGTTTAAATTCGTTTATCTGCTAAAACTTTCTCTTTAATTCTATAGACATAATTTCTTATTCAGATACAAAGTTCCGCTGTTCATGTCCTGTAATTGCTGTGCCGAGAATGCCGACTAACTTGTCAATCGAAATTTTTTCGTTTTCACTAACCTCTCTGTTACTTTCTTCATGTCTTTATCCATTTATTGCAGCAATTCCACTTTTTGTTTGATGGACATCGAAACATGCTTTCACTTTGTAGATCCTTTGCCAGCTCCTCCAGAATCGGAAACTCTTTTTGACATAAAAGAAAGTTCAAGCTTACTTTTTATAAAATTGCTCTAACAGTCTGCAAAAAATAATAAGGTGGATCCAATTAGAAGATTAAGGAACAACACAATCTGCAACATTGAATAGATAATTAGATAATTTTAGCCTAGCTTATATTGTCCGTTATACATTAAACGCGCATGCATAAACGTATTACGCACATGCGTAAATGCATATGCGGATGCGTAAAGGTATTATGAGCATGTGTAAATGCTACGCATGTGCAGAAAGTTTGTAGCTTTGAGGTCCGGATTATAGATCATTCCGGATCATGGATGTCCGGATTAAAGACTTTGTACTGTATATGTCTATAATTTAACGGTTGCAAAAATTAAAAAAAAAAAGTCTTATAAAGACTTTTATAAGACTTTTTGCAAAAATTGCAAAAATTAAAAAAAAAGTCTTATAAAGACTTTTATAAGACTTTTTTTTTAATTTTTGAAGACTTTTATGAACACTATGTATATATAAGATATTACATTGAAAAGAGAAAGGAAATACGAAAATGCTGTCATAACTTACAGTTGTGTTTGTAATACTTGAAGGCTTTGTTGGCAAAACATCCGGAAATGCAGAACTAGATGGCGTAGACGTGGTACTAGATGTAGTAGATGATGTTACATTCAGCACTGACACACTTGAAGCATTGGCAGGACTTTCAGTCACAGTTAAATTATATTTGTCATTAGCAGAGTTAGTTTGTACTGTCGATAAATCTACTGTCGTAGAATTAACAGTTGATGTACTCAGCTGAGTTGAATTTTTTAAAATTGTTGCAACAGTTTTTACATGAACATCGAAGTTTTCTGATAAACTTTTCCCAGGATACTTTTTCTCATCTGCTGATGATGCTTTCTTAGGAGGTGGAAGTGCAGCAGATCTTTTTGACAAATGGTAGAGGCTTTTTGATAAATCTTGATTTTGAAAATAGCTACCATCTAAATCTTGAAAATCATAACTATAAATGGATGGATTTAGTTGACGTTGATCTGAAAAAATAAAAACAATAAAAAGTCAATTTTAGAAATTACTTAATTTAGCTCTTATGATTATTTTGTACTTAAAACAATACAGAAATATAATCAAGTATGTTGAAAATAATAAAACAGCTTTGGTTACGTGGGGGAAAAAATGACAGTATGTAAACATCAGAAGGGACAGGAGTTAACGTATTTTTTATATAACTCAAAATTCTGACGACAAATGACATAGTTTCTTCTTCAGGGAAAGGGAAGAAAATTCCCCTCCAAAGGAGAATAACATATGTTGATTACTTTGATGAATAATGGTTTTATATAAAAAGAATATTTATCTTAACTTTTGCTTCGGATAATTTTACACTGGCATGTGTTTCTTTCACAAATGTAAAATGATGAGTTTACACGAGACTAATCAAAATGAAAATAATTAATTTGTAATTATAACTAAGTACAGATCATTTAATATATACTTTCAATTCTTTATTGGTTCACGGTGTTCCTATACAAAATGTCTGGTGTTTTTCTGATAAGAAATACCACCTCAGAAATGTGTCTAAAATACACTGCTCAACATTGAAAATGCAACACCAAGAAGGAGTGGTCAGAAAGTGATGAATTTGGAAAAAAGAGATAGCAAACAGCAATAAGTGATCTTTATTTTAAAATGATAGTCAGGATACAGAGTGAGAACGGCGTCGGCTCAGTAGGACCACCGTCGACAGCGATGTACAAAGAAACATGTCTAGGCATAGAGTCCAATAAGAGTGCGAATGGTGTCCTGAGGGGTGGCTCTCCATTCCCTTTCAACCATCAGCCACAGTCCATTTTCTGAACAAGGCAGGGGCAGAGTCTGCAAACGGCGTCCAATCACATCCCACACCTGTTCGATTGGTGACAGGTCAGGAAAGTACAATGGCCAGGGAAGCAGCTGTATACCTTGCAGAGCATGTTGGCAGATGCGAGCACTGTGTGGTCGGGCATTATCCTGCTGAAAAATTGCATTAGGCAGCCCCTGAAGGTAGGGGATTGCCACTGGCCACAGTACATTATCCAAGTATCGGTGGGCCGTCATAGTGCCTTGAATACGAACTAGAGGTGACCTGGAATCGTACGCAATAGTGCCCCAAACCATTATGCCACATTGTCGCACGGTGGAGCATTCCACAGCTACTGCTGGATTAGATCTGTCTCCACGTCGACGCCACGCACGTATGCGGCGACTGTCACTGGATAAACAGAAGCGTGACTCATCTGAGAACACGACGTTTCCACATTCTGTCATCCATATCGCTCCAGTCCGACACCATTCTAAACATTGGCATCTATGCTGTGGGTTCAATGGTAGTCTTCTTAATGGACACTATAGTGCAGGCCACGTTCAACCAATTGACAGGAAATAGTTCTGGTCGATATGGGAACATCCAGGCTATCTTGCACATGCTGCAGAATCGCGGTACAAGTGACTTGCGGGACCGCCACAGCTTGTCGGTGGACGCGTCGATCCACGCGTGCTCACGTCACTCTGGCTGCACCTGCACCCCTCCTTCTTCCCACATTTCCTTGTTCCAACCATGTTCGCCATAGCCGATGCACCGTGCTCCCATCCATGTGGGTATCAGCTGCGATTTGACGTAAGGACCAACCCGCTGTTCTCAGCCCGATCACCATACCCCTCGTAAAATCGTCTATCTGCTGGAAGTGCCTTCGTTGACGGCGGCCTGGCATTCTCTCCTATTACACGTTTCCTCCAAGACAAAACCCAGCTTTCTTTGATAACTGTTCTGGCAGAAATAACGACACGAATACTGCCCATTCTTCCCATTCCTTCCCTTATATCTTACTTCACGTGCGTCGGAGAGCTGCGCATTTCACATTATTCGCATAACTCAGTGACATGCGTCTGCTCTAAAATTTGCAAATTTCAGACCACTACTTCTTGATGTTGCATTTTCAATGTCGAGCAGCGTATTATGCCAAAAGGCATGTCTGCCAATCGTTGTTAAGTCATAATACAACCAGTTAGCAGTTCAAATGCTAGGAAAGATGGTAAAAAAGAAAAAAAAAAAAAAAATTATGGATCGTAATTTTTACAATCGTCCAAAAATGTTCTTTTAAAATTTAATATGGTTTACCGATAGAGATTATCAATAGATGTGGCCCAGGTAGAATAGTAAACATTTCATTGGGCATTAGATGAATATATATTTACACTAACATGGGAACATTATATATCTTTTGTATACGTATTTAAAAAATGAAAAAATATGTTACATAATTCTATAAAAATGTTTAATGTTTTTAATCCGATACACCATGAATTAAATGCATTTCTATTTAAATCAATCATAATAAAAAATAAAAGAATCATACTCTTAAGAACTGCATCTATTGCTTTTAAATAGTTTAAACAGATTAAATATGGAAGAATAATACATATCATTTCGTACATACTTTTCCGAATGGCAACAGACTCGAATGAAAAGTAAAACAGTGCATTTGAAGATTTAATAATCTTTCAAGACTAATAAATTTACTGTCATCACAGTCAACTCATTTCAACTATATATAGTAAACTCTTGATTAACTGGAAGCATATTAGTCAGGCCTCATCTAAATAGGTTAGGTTAGCTCATCGCGAAACGATGAAAACTGCTATCACAAACTATTGGAATAAATTGAAATTTATAAAAGAAATATAAAAGGAAACGAAAATGCACGGGATAACAGCGGTTGATAGAACATGATGGACCAGTACTTTGGATATGATTCAAGTGCTCAATGCAACATTAAATTAAGTGTACAATTGCTGATCTTCTGCTTCCCATTATCTTCTACTGAAAAGCAATAGCAGTATAAACAAAACATTGTTTTTTCTGTTTTTAAGTATATTCTTGCTTTGCAGTCTGATTTAATTTACAATAACCAAATGAGCTAATTATACAGATTCAACTACTTAAAAATAGAAGTACATTGTTTACTGTTCCATTTTTGTTGTCGCTGCTGATAACTATGATATGGGTTACTCCTTTCCTGTGTATATCCACCAGCAGCCGAGCAGTCAAGTCACTGAACACTGGTAGTTCAGTCTGAAGTTCAAATCTTGCGATCGGGCTGGCTGCATGGACATTTTTGTAGTTTTCCCCATGTGTAACGTGTATATGAGCCAGGTACCCTTAGTAAGTTCTCCACAAAGGCATCCCTCCCTTTAGGCAGATAGCTCTCAAGGCTTTGCCATAATCACACATACCAACACCTTTCCTGTTGGTATGTGTGGTATTGTTGTTTTAACATGGATGTTGGTGTTTTTTACTGCTACTCGATTAACCCTGATTTTTGGTTAACTGTGGATGTTATTTTTGGTGTTACCTCAGTTTATCCAGAATCTACTGTAACTTTTATGTCTTAATGTGCATTTAGTTAATGTCTCTTAACTAACTTTTATATTCAAAGACAGATATGGTGCTATGTGCATGTTGCACAAAATGAATTTACATTTACAAAATGTGCAAAATTTATCACTCAAAATACATTAATTAAATAATTCTAAATGTTTTGCCATTCAAAAGGAATAATTTTATGTATTCTAAAGTTAAAATATGTATTCAACTGTTCATAAATCCAATCAAATAACCCACACTATCTGTAAAAAAGCTAAACTAAACAGTTATCAGCTATTTTAGAAATCTCCAAGATCTTTTAAACAACAAAGCATTTAAATTTGCAGTTTGGTACAAAGTTTGATAACAATACTGAGCTGATGTTACCAAAGAATAAAAGTAACAAATTTTTATTAGGTCTGCTCCCAGATGAATGAGCTGACTTAATAGTTGTTTCTCCTCATATGTAACATGAATACAAATTCCCTTAAAATGTTCCCCATGACAGCATACCCTCTTTATCAGATAGCCCTCCTATACTTTGCCATATTCAAATAACCTAACAAAATTTCATACCTCAGTATTAAATACATTAATTTCTGCAAATTAATCGGAAAATATTCTAAATTTTTAACCTAAAAAAAAAAAAAATCTGAAATGTTTCAGATTTTAAATTACGTCCAAAGGGGCGTTTTTTAACATTTTGTGTGTTACCTTTCTTTATTAAATATCATGTTCCTCGCACTTAAACCATAAGATCCAGTGCAACAGCAATATCGCAAAATAGTTTTAAAACGAGCATGTCTTTAGAATTTCCGATACAGAGACTCACGCGCTGGAGACAAAAATGTTTTTTCTGCACAACGTTGCCATTGCTCGCTTTGAAATCCTTGAGTTTGTTAATCAAAAATTCATCAAAGTTTTAAAAAATAGGAAATCGATCATAAAACAAATTTCAAATTTGGTCTTCCACATGCTCATATTCGTTGGAGGATTACGTTATTCAAAATTCGATGACTCTATGTACCGTTATTTTATGACAATGTGAGAAATATACATACATTTACGCAGATTTTCATTATTTAATTTCTTCAAATATAATGCAGGACTCTAACATTTTATGGCAACAGTTTGAAAAGTGAACCGACATTTATCCGTCCCACGCAAAATGCCAAAACAAAACTAATAGTCCTTCGGGATTCAAATCCCTTTGGACTAAAAAAAAAAACATAATAGAATTTACTACTATAAATTAGACCTTCTTTAATATTTTTCTGGAAGACTAGCATTTCTTATGAGAAAGTATATGTTCCAAATACTAGGAAAAGGGATGCAAGATTTTAAGTATTAATTAAGATTTCTCATAACCAAAGAAAGAATGGTTTTCGCAGTGTTTATTTACACATAAATAAAAAATAATGATGATAATTAACAAGAAAAATTCAACCACTGTTAGCATTAACAACAGTCACCCAGCCCTTAGGGCTGCTGCCTGCCGTGCCAAAGGGGCTGGTTCAAATCCCTAAAACGGCATGGATGTTGGTATATAAATATCGCTCGTGCGGCATGGGCGCACTGTGAATATGCGGCGAGCCGAAAGTCCTCTCGAGAGGTTGCTGGCAGGGAAACTGTGATGGGTGCCTCTGGGGTGGTTCTCCCACAAAATTGGAGGCAGAACTGAGCTAAATCGCACTGTCACCTGTAACGTGTGCTCAAGGCTGTTGCCATTGGCAGGCGCAATCTTGTGCTCCTTGTCATGAGGAATTTCATGGGCTGGGGCTGACTATAGGTCAGACAAGTGAGCATTAGTCAACAACAACAGTTAAACAACTAATGGTATTTTGAAAGAATAACAGTTACCACGTCCCATGAACAAATAATTCTGCACAAATACTTAAAAAAAATTTTTGCCTTACCATTATGGATAAGTGTTCTCTTTTGAGGAAAACACAGCATAAAAAATTATGAACAAAGATAAGTAAACAATTTTAGGAAACAAACAATGATGAGTAAATAGCCTTTCGAAAGATTTTAAAGGGAGAAGGAATGATTAGCCTAAACAACACTTCTTAATTCTGCATCTTCAACTTAAGTTCAGTTCTTTTACAGCAGTTTTCTTAGTTTGCCTAATATGCATTAAATCATTAATCCAAATTCTCGATAATTTAAGAAATGCCATAAATTTTCCATAAACTACTATTTATTGTTAGTTCATTATTAATAAAAGTGTAACATGGAAGGTTAACATATGCAAATCTAAACAATTTTACAGAAGAAATGGATAAGAGAACATCATTTTATACAGTCAAAAGTCGTTAATTTGGACACCCATAATCCGGAATGATCTATAATCCGGACCTCAAAGCTAAAAACTTTCTGCGCATGCGCCGCGTTCACACATGCTCATAGGCGTTTACGCGTGCGCGTTTTATGTATAACAGGACGGTATAAGCTAAAATTATCTAATTATCTATTTCAGTTAATGTTGATGATTGCGTTGTTCCTTAATCTTCGAATTGGATCCGGCGTATTATTTTTTGCAGACTGTAAGAGCAATTTTATAAAAGTAAACTTGAACTTTCGACTATGTCAAATAGAATTTCCGATGCTGGAGCTCCCAAAGGATCTACAAAAGGAAAGTATGTTTCGATGTCCATGAAACAAAAAGTGGAATTGCTGCAAAAAATGAATAAAGACATTAAGAAGGTGACAGAGAGGTTAGTGAAAACGAAAAAATTTCGATTGACAAGTTAGTCGGTATTCTCCGCACAGCAATTACGGGACTTGAACAGCGGAACTTTGTAACTGAACAACAAATTATGTCTGTTTATAGAATTAAAGAGAAAGTATTATCACATGAAATGAAGCAACTTAAATGACTTACATTGAAAGAAATGTTTAATAAAGTAAACAAATAAATATTAAGCTTTTTTTTTTTTTTTTTTTTTTTTTTTTTTTTGTGAATTTGGATACTCTTTAGATCATAATTGTTCTTTATTTCATAAATTACGGTTTCATATTTTTAATTTTAGATTTTCTGCATGCCATCTTACGAAATTTAAACTGATGATCTATAATCCGGAAAAATCGATAATCCGGAATCGCGGAAGTCCCGACGAGTCCGGATTAACGACTTTTGACTGTAATAATGATTTATAGCTTGTCAGGCAAATTAAGAAAACTAATATTTTTAATCAGAAAGCATGTAGCTTATACTAGAAAAATAGAAATTCATATATAGTTCATTGATAATCACCGTTAGTCTCATGGACCATTCTTTTCAGTTTTTATCTCACTAAAATTATTTATTTATTTATTTTGACGAGCAATGATTCAACAAAAAACGAAAATCTTTACAATTTTTACGATTACCATGTATCAGTATTTCAACATCTTAGTTCTTAATACCTCCATTTTTTTCCACGTTTGTGCATACAAATTACTCGAAGTCGCAAAAAAATTAAAAGCTTTAATCTACCTAAACAATATACTACACACTTCTTAATAGTGCTTTTATAAATGCAAAATACCTAAGTTATTTGTTTATTTAAAAAAGAAATGTGTGCACTTATTTTACTTTGAGAAGCAGAGCTTCATATTTTTTTAATGATCTTCGCAAATTTCACGGCCAAATTACGACTATAGAAACGATTAAAACAACTTATGGAAAATTACAGAAAACAACGAGCAGGCTGCAAATGATATACGCGAAAAACTCCGTCTGATCCAAATATAAATAAATAAAAATAAAGATTAAAAAAAGGGGGAAGAAAGAAAGAAAAGAGGATTGAAGAAAGTATAAAAAATCGTACTCGTAACAGGTAACAGGCGATTTAATTTATCAAGAAATTTTAATTTAAGAAAAATACCGTCTTCAGGAAAACCAGAAAGTTTCATGTAAAAAAAAAAAAAAAAAAAAGAACCCACACTTTTTTCCGCAGTTAGTCATATATGACTCAAGTTGACCAATTTGATCAACCGAATCGCTTTAGAAGAATGGTTGTATGGAAACATGAAGGCGAGAATAACTACTTCGGTAGTCACGGTCTTCGCATTCTAATATTGCTATGACAAAATCGACCACCAAAAAAAAAAAAAAAAAAAAAAAAAAAAAAAACATACATCCCACAAACAATAAATTGCTTCAACGCGAAAAGCTTTTTTTTGGCCAGAACAGCAAATCATATGAAGACGTATCACCAAGCAACGAAAGCTCATAAAACAAAAACAGAAGTGGAAGAGAATCAGAGCTACATATGATACGACAATGCAGCAACAGTACGTTACTCGCAAGGGGGTCAACTGCCCCATTAAGATCAAGTTTCTACTTTCGGCTTCTCAAGTCCACGCTCATTTCGTGGTTCATTCGCAATGGGACGCACATAATAAAGAGCGTCAAATTCTTTCTTGATCAGGCAGAGAAAGACATTTTTTTTTATTTTTATTTTATTTATTTATTTATTTATTTATTTTTATTTTTATTTTTATTTTTTTATTTATTTATTTATTTATTTATTTTTTTTTTGAAGTTCCATACACAAAATAAGGTTATTTTTATCAGAATAAAGACTGGACGGTTATCAATTTAAAAGTATGCCTTTATAGAGGCTCACGTAATGTTGTGCAAAAGCTAGGCAATTTACCACCAGAAACTGACAGGATTGTTTAATTTGTTAAAACAAAACTGAAGGCTATAAGGCCGGAAATTATCATTTAAATTAGGCAAAAAATATTACAGCTATCACGTCTGGATGCAAACCAAAATACCCGAATCAAAATACTAAGCGACCCGCGACAGGGTCATTGATGGAAATCGTAACATATATATAAACTAAATATGAAAGGTTTAAAATTTTCAATTACGTCCAAAGTTCCCCCCCCCATTTTGTCTGTTACCGTTACTTATAATCACGTTCTTCGCATTTAAACCATAAAATTTAATTTAGTTCATGAACAAGATCGCAAAATAGTTTTAAACTGGGCATATCTTTAGAATTTCCGATACAGAGTAAAGCGTGCTGGTGATTTAAAAAAAAAAAAAAAAAAAAAAAAAACCCTGTGCAACGTTGCCACTGCTCGCTTTGGAATACATGAGTTTGTTAATCAAAAATGCGTTAAAGTTTTACAAAATATGAAATCGGTAATAAAACAAATTCCAAATTTCAAATTTGGGCTTCCACATGCTCATATTCGCAGTAGGATTACGTCATTCAAAATTCGAAGACTCTTATGTACCGTTGTTTTATCACAATGCGAGAAATATGCTGATTTTTCATTACTTAATTTCTTCAAATATAATGCAGGACTCTAACATTGGGTGGCAACAGTTTGAAAAGTGAAACGGACATATTACAATGAACAAACACAAAATCGCAAAACGAAAACAATACTTCTTCAGGGACAAAGCCCCTTTGGGCTAAAAAACTTAATTACTCAAGGAAGAGGATGACCCTTAATTACTCAAGGAAGGCAATTTGATCTTTTAAATAGTTTAAAAACCTGAAACAATTTTCTGCTCAACACTTACGACAGGTCTATTAATTCAAAAATAATAATTATTAAATAAAAATTAAAGAGCACAAATTTAAGGTACTGATTAAAAATGTATATGCAGAGGAACCCCGCTATAATGAAATTCCAAAGAACCGAATGTTCGGTTCGCTTTTTTCTTTGCTGCATTTCATTTATAACTCATTTTTTAAAATTTTATCAGATATATATTTTTCATTCAATTAATTCAGTTCTCACTTCGCGACAAGGCAAAAATACATATAAACTCAAAACATTTTAATTAAAATTGAAAAATATAGAAAATCATAAAACACCAAAACAATTAAAGCAGTAAATTTTTTTCTTTTACAACTGAAATTAGATTTCTTGCGCAAAAACGAGAAATTCGGGCAGTGGGCAATAAATAAGGCAGCTCTTTCGAAGCACAAAACTGAAAGTTCACTTTGGGTCCGACTCGGCAAAAAGACACTGAAGGCGCAGAAACTGACTCAAGTCACTATTCTACTAACCTTCAAAATGCTACGCTAAACAAATACGACTGCCATATTAGGCTTAATGGCAATAAAACACAATAAAACCTTCAAATTGTTGATAATTCTACAACTATTGCATGCAGATTAATTAAAGACATAAAAAACCTTAACCGGAACATAAAAAAAATAATTAAGAAAGTAAAAATGCATCATCTCATAAAACAGCGAAAAAAATGATTGCTGATTCACACAAAAAGAGTGATTAGCATTGCCACATCTCCCAAAAGTTAATAATAGCTCTTAAGCTAAAAGAAAAAAAAATATCAAGGATTAATTATCATTATTATTTACGTGCAATTACTAATAAAATTTTTTTATTGTTTATCTATTTCACCATATATTATGAATTTTACACGATACAAACGTCGTCCGGCAGTTCAATTAAAAAAAACTCAAATGCAATCAAAGAAATAATTGAAATTCTTTGCCTCAATTGATCAATGGCTTTGTGGCTCAATGCATGAGAAAATAGAACCTTCTAAAGTATAATTATTGCATTGTCCTAGTTTTCCACGAAGTGAGTACTACACCTGCCTCATACCACCTTTGTTAGGAACAGAAGGAGGTATTTATGTATTAACGCAACCACATTGGCGTAATTTGGCGATTTTTTACAGATGAAGAGGTAAAAGTTTCTTATCCAGCGATGGTTTTCGCACCTGTTTTGGAAAGATTCCTAAACTATCGATATTTATAGTAAGTCGGTTAACAATATCAACATATGAAAAGAAAATACACTTTAGCAATTTAAAATCCAAATTTGAATTATTAACTAAGGATTACGTGATACATTAAAAAAATGAAACAGTTGCATTCTTACCCAAATCTTTCTGTGATTCCCCCCCCCTCGAAGTACAGTGCAATCTATACTTCGCGAGGCGGACACATCGGGAAAACCACGAAACCTAAGGGGATGGATGATGCCTTCGTGGAGGACTTTCTATGGGAAACTGGCTTGTATACATACAGGTTACATATGGGGTAAAAACAGCGAAAACACCCACGCAGCCAGCCCGTTCGCGGAATTTAAACCCCGGACCGAACTAAAGTGTTCAGGAAATTTACCGCTCGGGGGCCTTTTCCTACACATTACACTAGTGTTTTTTCTTCTTCGAGACTAGAAACAAAAATATTACTATATAAAAGTATTCAAAGATCGCGGAGGAGGGGATGAAAGGAGGAAACGAATGCACCCAGCCATTATTTACAAGAAAGGAACAAGTTAGAAGACATTTTCTGTTCACTTGAAAAAAACGTTGCAAATTTATACAATCAGTTACCAAGTTTACGGGTATATTCTTGATGATTAAATTGATTTCGGCAGCCTACTATTACGCAGAAAATGACAATGTCTAATTCCGACAACACCGACAGAGTATAACACAGCTACACACATTTTTTACTGCGCTTTAGTTACAGTGGGTAAAAAAAGTATTGGCGATTGCCTATAATTGATCATATTACCTTACAAAGGAAATGCCAGACGATTTTAGCTGGACATAACGAACATATGAGGCAATCAACACACAAATCTAACGAAACTTTCAATTTAATATGAGTTTTATACAAAATATACAACAAAAACGTAAATCTGCATGTCGAAAAAGTATTGGCAAAGTTCTAACTGCTATGCAAATTTTGTTATGTAGAGCAGTGTTCCGCAACCGGTGTGCCATGAGTAGGATATAGGTGTGCCACAATCAAATACATGTATTTGACATTTTGCAATTTTTTATCATGTATTTAATACACAATGACAATTTTTTTCCCTTAATAATGTCTATTTTAAATGTTTTTATATATTTCACTGTTGTGTGGTTGTGTGTGTGATTGTAAGTGTGTCAGCATTTGAATATTTTCGGCACTTCCTTGATAACTCGGAACTCTTTGGTGTGCCACGAAATTCCAGAAAGATTTTTTGTGCGTCGCAGGTGAGAAAAGGTTGCGGAGCACTGATGTAGAGGTCACGCGTTTAGGCTGATAAGAAACCCTATTAGTATACAGTCTGCAGTGCTACTTCAAAATTTTTAAAATGTTATTTTGCTAATACTGTGATAAAATGGCTTCGAAGTCGAAGGAGTGTGATGTTGATATTAAAAACATAATTATTCAGCTCAGAAATGAGGGTTTAACTTATCGTGCTTTAGGAATACAGTTGAACATACAGAGGTTGGACAAAAATATGGAAACATCTTTAAAAAAACATGTTTCTTTGCTTAATATGGTGTAGGAAACCCGTTGGCATCCAAAACAGCTTGCAATCTTCTTGGAATGGATAAATACAGTTCCTGTATGTTTGCCAAGGGAATATTATCCATTCTCCCTGCAAAACGGTGGCAAGTTCAGATAACGATGTTGGCGGTGGATAACGAAAACGCACTTTCCGTTCCAATGTAGACCACAAAGGTTCGATAATATTCAGGTCGGGTGACTGTGGTGGCCAGGGGAGATGGGACAACTCATCCTCGTGCTCAGAAAACTAGTCCTGGACAATGTGAGCTGTGTGAACAGGGGCTTTGTCGTCTTGGAAGACACCATCACCATCGGGAACAAAGTTTGTACCATGGGATGAACTTGATCGGCCAAAATGTTCACATAAGTCTTGGCAGTCATGTGCCCTGACACAGTTATCATGGGGCTAGCAGAGAACCACGATATGGCTGCCCAAACCATAACAGAACCCCCGCCATGTTTCACTCTTGGCAACAAGCAGTCTGTATTATAGGCTTGAGATGGCGTTCTCCAGACGTAAACTCGGCCAGAAGTGGCAAACAATGTGAAAGAAGACTCGTCAGACCCTATTACTCGCTTCCACTGCTCTATAGTCCAGGCTTTAGGACTTAAACACCACCTTTTCCTGTTACGTGCATTAGCATCACTGATGAGTGGCTTCTCAATTGCTGCACGGCCAACAATTCTCTGTTTATGAAGCTCCCTTCTAATTGTTTTGGTACTCACAGGGTTCGGTAACACAACATTCATTTCAGCAGTAACTTTTGCAGCTGCGGTCTTCTTATTTTTTGTCACAATTGCCCTTAATGATCGTCTGTCACGATCACTCGGGACACACTTTCGTCCGCGCTGTGATTTAGCAGATGATGTTTTTCCGCTTTTCAAATATGCGGAATAAATCTTCGATACAATACCTCTTGAAACACTAAACACCTCGGCTACCTCGCTTACGGAAGCACCTACCGTACGTGCTCCGACAATTTGCCCACGTTCGAAGTCTGTTAACTCTGACATAATGCAATGACAACTTCACATAACAGTACTCCGACAACAACTGAACTGTTTAGCACATTTACGAAGTTGTATAGGTGGCGTCAGTAGTCAAAAACGCCAGCGCCACCTACATATTTCATTAAAATCAATCTTTTTTTTTTTTTTTTTTTTTTTTTTTTTTTTCAAACACGCATTTCACAAGGTGTTTCCATATTTTTGTCCATCCACTGTAAGTTTATTTACTGTTAGAAGTGTTGTAAAAAAGTTCAAAGAGACGGGATCGACGGAAAATAAGATTAGAAGTGGACCGTATCGAATATTTTCTGCAAGGGAAAACGGGGCATTATTAAAGAGGTTAAGAAAAACCCTAAAATAATTGCACCCCAGTTAGCCAAAGATGTTGCTAATACTTCGCATAAAACTTTTAGTGTACAGATTCTACAGAATGTCTGACATGGAGGAAGTTATTATGGAAGAACAGCTAGAAATAAACCTTTCATTTCAGAAATAAACAGGAGGAAGGGATTAGATTTTGCATAATCTCATTTTAATTCATCAGAAGAATTTTGGAACACTGTTAATTTGTCCGACGAATTGAAATTTAACATTTTCGAGAGTGATGGACGACAATATGTGTGGAGAGCCTAACACCGAACTGGGAAAACAACATTTAACACCAAATGTCAAATATGTTAGAGGGAGCGTCGTAGTTTGGGGCAGTATGGCAGCAAACGGAATTGGTAACCTGTGCTTCATTGGTGGTATTATTACAGCATGCACATACATTAATATATTGCGGCATAACATGAAATTCAGTGTCCCAAAAACTTGGTTTAGGAAAATCATTTGTGTTTCCACAGAACAATGACTGTAAGGACACAATGCACCTCATCTCGCAATAATTATTCTATAATGCTCGTTGTCAGTTAAAGACACCGCCTCAATAGCCTGACATAAATTCAATTGAAAATTTATGGCTTAAATTGGACCTAGAAGTCAGGAAACAAAATTTTGTGTAAAGATGAACTTAAGTGTATACTCCTGCACGAACGGCACAAAATTCCCAAAAGGACTGGTTATTTCCAACTGGACTTTTTCAACAACCAGGACTTCAACAACAAATTTTCAACAACTAGGTTTTCTCTATGAGAAATAAATTACAAGCTCTTATAGATGCAAAAGGTATGAATACAAAATATTTAATTTTGTTCCCACATTTCTCTGCATGATCTTGCTAATACTTTTTTGACATGCAAGTTTACGTTTTTGTTGTATATTTTGTGTAAAAGCTATATTAAAACGAAAGTTTCATTAGGATTGTGTCTTTATTGCCTCCAGTGTTCATCATGTCCAGCTAAAATTGTCAAGCATTTCCTTTGTTAGCTAAGATGATCAGTTATAATAGGCAATTGCCAATACTTTTTTTTACCCACTGTATAAACAGGCAATTTTAGATCCACATACATCTAAAACATCGTCTAACAACTATCTAAATCATCTAAATTTTCAACTTGATGAAATTGGATTATGCCCTATTCCAGTACATAAAAAGTCGAAGCTCGTAAAATATTAATAACAATAATAATAAGAGTTGGGGAAAGAATGCAATTTGGTTAACATCAACGCAGTAGCCCAGAAACGCAAGGAGCGCATGACGGTTCCCATACGAAAATGTAATACGCATCACTTAACACTTCTGGGAGACTCGTGAAGAATACCTACTACGCTGCCCATGTGTGGACAAACGTGTAAGACGTCATGATGTTACAGGTCTTAAAATTAATTATTTCACCAGAGTCGCCAACTACTACTACAACAAAATATTCTCGGGGGGGGGGAGATTCTCTTTAGTAACAAAATCAACAGATATACAGGACTATAATTTCCATCGTTGCAGATTCCATTCTTCTCTTCAAGTCAAACACGTGAAAGCCGCGGTCGCATATGGCCCTTGACTCGTTTTTCTGTGCCCGAGAAAATAAAAATAATAACAATTAAAAAAAAAAAAGTTTATAAGAGGCAAAAGATAAAATTACAAAAATCTGAAAGTGTTCATATTTTATATTACGCCCAGAGTTTTTAAGTTACATGTGTTAAATTTATTTATTAAATGTCATGTTCCTTCGCACTTAACCCTTTGCAGCACACCTAAAAATTTCCTTCTGTACGCAGAAAATTGAATGTAAAAGGATTTATAGGTTACCCTGAACCTTCTTTATTTATAGTACATGGCAGCTCAACACAAACCAGTCCATATATTTTAGCCATGTTTAGTTTTTTAAGACTCTCATTTTTCAAAAAAATCTTCCAAATTTTTTTTAAGGTATAAAAGGAATTGTTTGAAAAGAAATTTATATGTTATTTATTTGGCTGTATGCTAATCTCCTTATTCTATATTAGTTTTAAATTTTTACCTCGAAATCTTGCCTAAAATCAAACGGCGAACCCTAGGTGTGCCCAGACCGGGCTCACCGATCATCTAGGACAACTGAGAGTCTGTATTCTTTTGTTTCTCCGCATCCCATCGGTCAGTTCATTGATAGCAATGCTCGTTTCGGCACTCTTTTCGAAGCTCTATTCAATCAGTGTGCCACTTTGGGCACACACACAGAATTAAAACGATAAGTGCTATCTTCACAAAATTTTACTTGTGTACTCCACTAGGCCTAATTAGACTGCCTACTTTTTTTTTTTTTTTTTAAATCAAAACTCTGACATTAAAAGGTAGCGTGCCGGAAAGGGTTAAACCATAAAATTCAATTAAACTGTAAATAGTTTTTTTTTTTTTTTTATTATTATTTTTTTTATTCTATTTTCAACGTACAGTACATACAGTAATTAACAAAACTGTAGGTAGAGCCTTTTTCTCCGGAAAAAAATCCAGTTATCCGAATGGGGGGGGGGTCTGGTGCCAACTGATTCTGATAATTGGAGTTCTACTGTATAACCAAATATTCGGTCTTTTACCGACGTATTTGGCACATTCTCCAATTTCGGTCGTTCACGGTAAGCATATACATATAAACCTCTATACCTGTCACTACAACTCGGAGTCGCTGAAGACGCAATTCATTTTTCACCATTCAAAAATATCTCATAAAGGTCATACAACTGGTCTTCCTCTTAAACTGGTATTTCCCCTGCACGCGACATTCTCGTAGCTTCATTTGTTTCAAGAGTTGAGATTTCGGTGAATCATTTTGAGGAAAACTTGTCGAGATATTTCAACATATTTATCATTCATATCGGAATCAGAATATTATCTTCCAAGTGTTCCAACGCCTGCAGAAAATTACACGATTCTTTAAGTTAAAATATCTTTTACAAATTGGTGGATCCAGTTCTTTTGTTAGTTTCGGTTTCATCATGTTTCAATGTGCAATATAACCTGAAGAATTTTTAGTTTCATACTTATTTTTCGGATATCTTTTTAGCAGTTAGTGTAACGTACGCATAAGTAGTTTTTGGCATAACGCTATGCAATTGCAACATAGTGTCCTATGTTTTTTGCATGTTAAGGTTTTAGTTGTAGAGAATTTTATGTACTTTTATGCAAGCTGCCCTCGTATGGCCATGTAATTGTCTTTGATTTCAAGATGTTGGTTTAGATAGTAACAATTAAGGAACAATTATCCATCTTTGTAACAAATATTTACTTGTTTTGAAGGTAACAACAAAAGACTTACAAAACCCATAATAAACAAAATGAAATATAAAATGTGAGTCATGACAACAAATTAAAACTGAAAACGTGAGTCATGATATTGATTTGTTGTGTTATGATAAAATGAGTCACGAATATTGTATGAGTCATATTAAATATATGAACTTACACCATGAACACTTTAATGACTCATGAACTCAGCCTAATGAATATTGAAAACAATTTGTGATCATGAACTCCAAAATACAATACATTTTACACTTCTATTTTATAAATTTTATTATATGATACCGCATGTATTATCCCTATGTTTTAACATTGTATTATATTACATATTACATATTATTTTTTATCTTTACGTATTTTTCTATATTTTAAATTTTATTTTAAATTTTTCCTATGATACAGTCTATGATTTAACATTTTATTCCAATTATTTATGTATTATTATTCAATAAGGTATTTCTCCCGCATGCCTTCGTGGTGTAGTGGTCAGCACACTTGACGTGTATTCGAGAAGTCCTTGGTTCGAGTTTCGGCAAAGGCATTGCTCACTTTTCATCTCTCCTGCTTCAAAATAATTTAATGTCTCTACAGTGGGGCGCGAACTAAAAGGGGTGGTGGATGATAATTCTCCAACACCAGGATTTGGTGATTGGGTCCCCTAATCCCCAGTCGCCCTTTAAAAGAGGGAGTATGTAAGGTATTTCTCCCCTTTCTTAACATGCCTTCGTGGCGTAGTGGTTAGCACACTCGAGGTGTTTTCGAGAAGTCCGTGGTTCGTGTCCGGCGAGGGCACTGTTCATTTTTCATGTCTTCTGTTTCGAAATAACCTATAGTGGCGCCCAAACTAAAAATGTTGGGTGTATGATGATTCTCCACCACTAAGACTTGGCAACTGGGTCCCCTAATCCCCAGTCGCCCTTTAAAGGGAGGAATATATAAGGTTACAAATGAGAGGAGGAATACGACCCGATTCACCTGGTCTAAAAATAAGACTTTATGATCTTGTTTGGGTCGCCTCAAAGTTCACCACAAAATAAAGAATCATCTCTCCCGCTTTCTTAGCATGCCTTCGTGGTGCAGTGGTCAGCACACTCGACGTGCATTCGAGAGGTCCGTGGTTCGAGTACCGGCGAGGGCATTGCTCATTTTTCATGTCTCCTACTTCAAAATAACCTAATGTCTCTACAATTCTATATTTTATTTTCTGCCCCCCCTCTTATACGAAGTATTATTCTAAATTTGTCATATGATATATTCTATGCTATCTTAATGTGGAATTTGTTTTATTAGATTTCCCTCCTTTGCCTTAAAGGTACAAAGTGTTCGAGATCTGGTCTCATCCGGCGGGGCAATAACTGATTCACCCACTACACAGTAACCCTTCTAATGACCCTTTTTCTAGTTTCCTTCTTTTTATTTTTCTTCTAATAACCTTTCTCCCTTTTTACTCCTCTTAATAATAAACTTTTAAATCTCCCTCTTAAAAAAAAAAAAATATCATCATCTTTATTCTTCTCTCATCTTTCTCTCCACAAATAACCTCCACCCATATCCCCCAAATTTACCAAATCTCTGCCACGCAGACGCTTGACCTCATGGGGGTTAAATTTGCTCTAGTCGGTTAATGATTGGGAGCCTGTTCGACCTTTAACACGTTGACGGCAGCGCGGATATTCATTGTTCTTTCCGTGCGGGGCGCCTGAATGAGCAGTCCGTTCGTTTTGTGAATCCCCCTAGTGAAGTAATAATAAATAATAAATAAATAAATAAATTCGTACGAAGGATCCGCGAGGGAAACGAGAAAGCGCTGCAAAGAGTGCTATAAACGCTTAATGAGCCCAAAAGGTACTAAGTAAGTCACGAATAGAGCAAAGAAATTAACAACATACTGCGATAATTGTAAGGCCAAGACGGCACTTCGTTTAGACCGCTTTAAAAAATTGCATAAAAAAATTAGCAATTATATTTAATCATATTTAATTTATAAGTTACATTTTAAGTTTTTTGTTTGTACGGAATGTTTGATTATAATGCTGAAATGTTAATGTATACTGTTAACCCTTTCCGGAACGCTACCTTTTAAAGTCGGAGTTTTGATTTAAAAAAAAAAAAAAAAAAAGTAAGCAGTCTAATTAGGCCTAGAGGAGTACACAAGTAAAATTTTGTGAAGATAGCACTTATCGTTTCGATTCTGAGGGTGTGCTTAAAGTGGCGCACTGATTGAATAGAGCTTCGAAAAGAGTGCCGAAATGAGCATCGTTGTCGATGAACTGACCGATGTGATGCGGAGAAACAAAGAATATAGACTGTCAGTTGTCCTAGATGATCGGTGAGCCCGGTCTGGGCACACCTAGGGTTCGCCGTTTGATTTTAGTCAAGATTTCAAGGTAAAAATTTAAAACTAATAGAGAATAAGGAGATTAGCATACAGCCAAAAAAATAACATAGAAATTTCTTTTCAAACAATTCCTTTTATACCCTAAAAAAATCTGGAAGATTTCTTTGAAAAATGAGGGTCTTAAAGAACTAAACATGGCTAAAATATATGGACTGGTTTGTGTTGAGCTGCCATCTACTATAAATGAAGGTTAAGAGTAACCTATAAATCCTTTTTCATTCAATATTCTGTGCGTACAGAAGGAAATTTAGGTGTCCACACCGGACACACTGTGCGGCAAAGAGTTAAATAATTAAAATAAAATTTTGTGCTACGTATTTTTTTATATACAAGCGTGACCCATCGGTGAGTCATGCCGGCCCGCGGAACGATCAAGCATGACCCACCGGTGGTTTCATGTCGCCCCACGGAACAGACAAGTGTGACCCACCGGTGAGTCAGGCCGGCGTCTGGTGCTTCCCAACACTTTTACCTGTTCCTGTCCGGATCTGCTCTCCCCTATCACCTGCCTCAATCGATCACGAAATACATTCCAAACTTAGATACAGTAATTTCTTTTAATTGCACTCTTTTTAATATGTTAGAATATGAGTATTCTTCTCTCGAAAAGGCGCAGATCCTTATGCCGTTTGCCAAATACAGATCACGGTTAGTTATTTTAACAAATAAAAATCCTGTATCCGACAATAATGTCAAACTTATTTAACAGAAAAATATATATATAATAATGGGCCTATTTCATGCCTTTAGACTGTCTATTAGCTGTTGGACAGTGAAAATGCCTTTTTCCTTTCTTAAATTCTTAATCATTGCTACACGACAATTAGCCAGAAATTAATTAATTTTCATTCACTAGTATTTTAAAAAAAATCTTAACAGACAGTCTCTCTCAGATAAGAACTCCACAAAATACATCCCTCAAGAATTCCAAGTCCCACCCACTACCATAAATTACTTCACCCAAGTCTTACCGACTGATATTATTCAAAGCCCCTACTGCCGCTAAGAATTTTCGGACACCCTACACTTCTGAGTCAGACACGAAGAGAACACTTTGCCAACTCCCCCACTAGAAAGAATGTAAGTTACTTAATACCTTTTCTGGCCTTTATATCTTCATGTACATTCTCTGATCTTATTTATATTATTTTCTATATTATTTTTATATTTTCTTTGATTTGTTTTTACAAAGTTTGCATTATTTATCTTTTTTTATAATCTTCTATGTTTATTTCAACTTTACTTTGAATTCTATTTCATAATGACAATTAATTTCCAATGTTTAATTTCTACAAATAATATAGTACTCAAATGCATAAACATGAAAGTGTCGGGGACGGTTACTCGAGTTTTAGGATTTCTCTACAATAATTGATTTTTACTCCAAATTGAATTGACTAAAATGCTTCATAAGAATAAGTTCTTGGAGTATCAGCATTGGTTCATAATCCCTACTATTCGCGGAAATATTTGGCCTGACTAGAATTGCCGGTTTGGCTTTAACTTATAACTCGAGTAAAGACGAAACACTTTCGTATTTACGTATTTTTTTTTTTTTTTTCAATTATTGTTCATTGAACGGGAGTTGGTTTGTTCCCCTTGAAAAGTCAACTAATTTCCGATCAATGACAATGATTACATGTTTTAATTTTTCCTTTAACAATTGAAATATTATTCTTCGTGATGATTTAACTCCAGTCCCCGTTAAAACATTATTAACATTTTGCTTTCAAAATACTTCAAAACATCTTTCAAAATATAACTTACCAGTATGGATGCACACTTTTAAAATAATTCTACTTTAATTAAACTTAGGAGATAATATAATCAATTAATCAATACTGTTTAGGAAATAAATTATATATATATATATATATATATATATATGTGTGTGTGTGTGTGTGAACATTGGCTTACGTTTAAAAAAGATTTGTTATTTTCAGCCTTTGCCAACGTAACGAAACTGTTCAACGGTACAAAGACTAAACACAAACGTACCACGGTTTATAGATGTGACAATAAAACTGAAGAGGAAACGATAAAGAGCAGGATCTAAGTTTTAACAATTTGAATATAGTTACTGCACCGAAATCACGCAAAACTCGTGAAGCGCAGTGCCGTTTCAACGTAAAATGAAACACGCAGCTGCAACAGAATGCTATCCAACGACAGTTTTCTACGATATCAAAAAGGGAAAAATTAACAACGCTCAACATACCATTAAGCCGCCCTTTCAGAAAACGAGCCACTCCCTCTTCACAATACCATTAAAAGAGAAAGGACGTCCTTCAGAATCGACGGGGGGATAAAATATTGTACAACGCCCAAGTGGTTATACTGATATTTTAAGGTTCATTAATTATTTGAGAAAGTGCGAAAACTGGGCATTAATTTACGAACAATCTATTCGGGGAGATAAAATAGACAGTATCTTTCCAAAGTTGTCCATCATTGCCGTCTTAATATATATATATGCATTGCCCGATGGCTTCGCCAGTATAGGGGCTCATATTTCAGCAAATTTATCGTTATTCTTGAGAAAGGTCATGTAAATAAGGGCCCAGTATATTATAACGCTCAGGGTCGATGATCCTGTTAAGACGACCCTGCTATCTGCAACTGCATATTATCCATTTTCGTATCAGATGCTAAGTTTCGACAAATTTATGGCCTTTATTCGTTACTGTTTTGCCCCTTCAAAACTGCTCTGGTTGACTGTAGGGATTTCGCGGTTAGAAGATAACTACTGTGATATATTGTGATACTGCACGATTATTTGAGGACATTTAATCATCAAAATCGTAAAAAAACAACCTTATATTTAGCGTAGGTATTTTTTTTTTTTTTTTTTTTAATAATTTTTTTTAATCGATTTCGAGGGCAGCTAAAGGTCCCTCCTCATCAGGAGAAAGAAATACATAGAAAGAAGAAAATAGGAATCACAGAAACACGTGGTGCTTATCAGCACTGCACGTGGTTATAACTAGATTTTTAATCAGAGTTGCACTGGCCGCCTACTTTTACTGAGCCAGGCTGTCTGATCAAGCATAAAGAAATATTAGCGAAGTTAAAATAGGGAGCGAGGGGCAAATGCACCTTACGCTCAAAATCTGAACTTCAAATAATGGAAAGCAACCACTGAACGGATTTTTATACCCTCTGGTAGTACCAAGTGCGAGGAGGTAACGCCATCTATCCGCAAAAATAATTGAATTAAGACAGTAGAATTTTAAAGGCATTAGGAAGGACTGGATTGGACTTCAAATCATTAACTAAACTTTCTAAATCTTTGTGAATGTGAAAAGCCTCAAGAAAATCCAATTCGCCTATGGAAGAAGCCTTTTGGATGATTTTTGCAGACCCAAAATCAAAATTATGGTTAAAAGTCCAGCTATGATACGCTATTGAAGACTTGTTAATTTCCCCTTTTTTGACATAAGATTCATGTTCCTTGATACGAAACTTCAACGCTCTTTTTGTTTGGCCAATATATCTTAAACCACACTGACATGATATACTATAAATTCCCCAAGAATTCAAGACAGAAACGCAATCTTTTAGAATCGAAGGGTGAATTTTATTAATAGGGGAGAAACCGACTTGAAAATTGAATTTCTGGAGAATCCGTGCAATTTTATAGCTAACAGAAGGATAAAATGGAAGCACGACAAGGTCATTGATATTATTTCTAACAGTGGAATGTCTTCTTTGATGGGAATCTGAAAATTTTTTGACGGCTTTATCAATAATCACGGGAGAAAATCCACGGTCAATCGCAACTGCTCTCAAATAATTAAGTTCATTGGTAAGCAAAGATTCAGAGGAACAAACTTTTAGCGCGCGGAAAACATAATAGTAAAAAGAAGCCATTTTTTGCTTAACAGGGTGGCATGACTAGGCATGGGGTGGTAAACAAACTGCAAAGGGTTTACGGTACACAGTGGTGCTAAAATCGGTTTCATTGCGGATTATAAGAATATCGAGGAAGGGGAGGGAATTGTTGGATTCAATTTCAAGAGTGAATTGGATGGCTGGATCAATTGAATTCATAATAGATAGAATCTCGGATAAATCCTCTTTATAACCGTCAAAAAGTGCGAAAGTGTCGTCAACATACCGAATCCAAAGACGAAAAGATAATTTATCAAATAATTTCATCTCAAAATAGTGCATATAAATGTCAGCAAGTACCGGACTGAGAGGATTACCCATAGCCAATCCTTCAACTTGACGAAAATATGCATTTTGGAAAACAAAGTGGGTTTGACTTAGAGAAACTTTAGTAAGCGAATTTAATCATATTTGTTGTGATAATAATAAATGTGGCACTTAATTTCTAAAATTAAAAGTGCCGGATCCTACAGACGACTGTTAGGAAAAGAAAAAATCAATCAATAAACTAACTAAAAATTAAAATAATAAGCATAATAATAAGAAAAAAAATCACAAAGCTTTCAAGTTTTACATTACGCCTAAAGGACTGTTTTAATAACTTTTTGTGTGCTACCTTATTTATTAAATGTTCTTTGCACTTAAACCATGAAATTCAACAGCAATATTGCAAAATAATTCTAAAATCAGCATACATTTAGAGCTTCCGATACACAGTCTCGGACACTGGAGATAATTTCCCCCCTCCCCGTCCAATTTCGCCACTGCTTGTTTTGAAATCGCCGAGTTTGTTAATCAAAAATTCGCTGAAGTGTTGTAAAATATGAAATCGATAATAAAACAAATTTCAAATTCCTAATTAGAGCTTCAAGATGCCATATCCGGTGGAAGATTACGTTATTCAAAATTAGATGGCTCTAGGTACCGTCGTTTAATCACAATGCGAGAAATATACATACATTCATGCCGATTCTTCATTATTTAATTTCTTTAAATATAACACAGGGCGATAAATATTTAGTGACAACAATTTGAAAAGAGAACTGACATTTAAAGTTTTCAACGCCAAATGCCAAAATGAAATTAATAGCCCGTTGGGGTGAACTATATTCACTTTACGAACAGCCTTCAAAAACGAATTATTTCGTGAACCGAGATTTCACACCACTGTATTTCACTTAGGTGGAATTGCCAGTGATTAGCGGTTTTCTCCACTCAGCCGCTGATGGGCCAAGTTATTTTTTTAAACTACCCATATAAATAATGCAACAAACAGCCACATTTTTAAAAAATATGATGTGGAGACATGACTTCCTTGTACGGCCTATTAAATTATACGCATTTTTTGCTGCATTTCATTTAAACTTATTTCCTCCAATTTTATTAGAGATATATTTCTAATTCATTTAATTCAGTTCTCACTTCGCGGCAAGGCAAAAATACATAAAACTCAAAGCATCTTCATTACTGCCAAATACAGAAAGAAAAAAAAAAAAAAAGAAAAAAAATACACCAAGTACAGTTAAAAAAGAACAATTTTTACAATTAAAATTACAGCTCATGCAAAAACAAGCAATTCGGCCAGAAGGCAGATTTTTTTCGGTGCACAAAAGTGAAAATTTACTTTTGGTCCCACTCGGCAAAAAGACGCTGAAGGTGCAGGAACTTACTTAATTCAATATTCTACCGAGTTTCAAACGTAAACAAATGGCGCTTTGTTAGGCTTAAACTCGCCACTTAAACCTTTAAATTGTTAATTCTAAAACTACTTGCACGCAGATTAACTAAAGGCATAAAAGTCTTAAACGAAACATAAATACCACATAATTCAATCATATTTATGAACATACATCTTAAAACCCATAAGATCTTCGAATATATGACTGTTGCAAGAATTGAGTCAAGTTATTGATTTTAAAAGCAATAACTTCCAACTTTTCACAGCTGAGTACATAATATAGCTGCGTTCTGAAATAGTAATCAGAAAGTTTGTGTTGCCACAAATATTTTTATAATTTAATTCGCTTTGTGACAAAATCTTTCGTCATGTTTCCACCTTGCGCGCACAGTTTACAACATTCTGTTGCATAATTTAATTCCATATTTAATATATAGCTTTTACAACATTCGGAAACTGCGAACCAAAAATTCTAAGAATTTCAAGTTAAATTTTTATTTTATTTGGAGTTGAGTTTATAGGATATATTTTAGTAAAAAAAAACTGTAATTTTTTCGTCCATAAAATTGTTTAATATTAAATAGTGCCCATATAAAGAATTCCATCTAATGTCAAGCAATTTTGACATTGACATTAGCAATTTTTAAAATATCAAATATCGTGCTAGGTGAAAACATGACGAAACATTTTGTCACAAGCGGATTAAATTAATAAAATATATGTGGCAACACAAACTTTCTAGTTACTAGTTTTCAAAGCAGATATAGTATTAGCTGTAAAAAGATAGCTGTAAAAAGTTGGAAGTAATTGCTTTTAAAATAAATAAAATATCCCAATTCTTGCAAGAGTCACATATTCGAAGATCATAAGGGGTTTAAGGTGTATGAGCACCCTTAAAGCAAAATATGCACAACTAAACAATATAGCATAAGATTTACCATATAAGAATAAAAAAACTATGATCACACAGTCAGGTAACTGTGTGCGAATGTATATATATATATATATATAATTTATTTCCTAAACAGTATTGATTAATTGATTATATTATCTCATATATTCATATGCAATTGGTGCAGCCGACTGCAACGAAAAAGGAAGGCGGACAACTACATATTATTGCAGTCCCATAAGCAAAATTTCGACGTTCTACGGTTGCTCGTTCCTGAGTAATGCGAGATACATACATACGTACATATACGTACGTACAGACATCAAGAAAAAGTATTTATTCAGTCATTCTCCGTACGTACAGATGTCACGCAAAACATCGCTTAAATGGTTTGCAGAGCGGTTGAAAGAGATATTTTCGTTGAAATATGATACCCGAAATTTTCCGTGATTACAATACTTCCTTAAATTCGTACACGCAAGTAAAAAACTTCCACTTCCACTACACCTGACTGAAAACAACGCAAAAAATTCTTACTTAACATAAAGTTTACATTAACAAGCAATATCAGGTTGTATTACTCAAGAATGAAGATAATTTTTTAATCAGTTCCACAAAATAAAATTCATAACTGAAACATGACAAATCAAAAATACATGTAGCTTAACAACCACTTAAAAACATGCATCATCTCCCCCCCCCGAAAAAAAGGCACAAACGAGGAAAAAAAACTGTTCTTCCATCTCGAAACTTTACATGCAAATGATACGGAGCACAGAGCAAATAAAATGTCAAATTTTTTAATCTGCTAATCGTACTAAGAATACAAAATAGATCCATAATTCCTGGTTAAAGGGCACGAAATAAAACTAAGTAGGTGCTGAAGACGATATAGTTCACCTATTATCACAGAATAACGATCTATTAAACAGGTTAACTATATCGTCTTCATTACTAATTCTATCAAGAATACAAAATACGTTCCTGGTTCCTGATTAACGGTTAAAATGACATGAAACAAAACTAGCAGGTGCTGAAGACAATATCGTCAACCTGTTATCACAGAATAACGACGATTCAAATTTTAATCTGCTAATCGTACTAAGAATACAAAATAGATCCATAATTCCTGGTTAAAGGGCACGAAATAAAACTAAGTAGGTGCTGAAGACGATATAGTTCACCTATTATCACAGAATAACGATCTATGATACAGATTAACTATATCGTCTTCATTACTAATTCTATCAAGAATACAAAATACGTTCCTGGTTCCTGATTAACGGTTAAAATGACATGAAACAAAACTAGCAGGTGCTGAAGACAATACCGTCAACCCTTTATCACAGAATAACGACGATTCAAATTTTTCAGCGGTAAGCTTTGACTAAATTTAACATCGCGTCATTTCGCTCCCCGTTAATGCTTTTACCATTCTTTCGGCTGAGACTCAAAGAAGAAAATCTTTCAGATCAGTTACCCTGTTAGCAGACGATTGCACTCGACTTCTGACGACTAACGTCTAATTCTCGGAAAACAAGTTTTATCACGAGATTCTGAGACATGGGGAGAGGGAAGGAACGCATACGAAGTCTGATAACGATGCCCATCTTAGGAAGACCAACAAAAATCATATGCATTAGCAAAAATCATTCGAAGTAGTTAAAGAAAGGACTTTTTTTTTAGCCTGAATGGCATCATTAACGGATGATTAGGAAATCTACCAATAAATATTTTCTCTAGTTTTTCTCTATTTGGATCATTCATTCATTAGGAATGTTTTGTTATGTAAATGTTTAAGGAAGTAAGTGCGCATGAAGTACAGCCAAATGCATCTAGAAAAGTTTTTCTTTATATATATATATATATATATATATATATAAAGCCCAAAGGATGTTCGCTCAGGATTAATTTCGTTTTGGGATTTTGTGGCATTTCATTTTTCAAATTGTTGCCACCAAATATTATCGCCCCGCATTATATTTAAAGAGATTAAATCACGAAGAATTTGCATAAATGTAGGTATGTTTCTCGCATTGTGATAAAAAAACGGTACCTGCAGCAATCCAATTTTGAATAACATACGTCTACACTCAAATATGGAATTTGTTTTATTATCTATTCACATTTTATGAGTTTATGCATTCATCAGTTTTTGATTAACAAATTCAACGATTTCAAAGTGAGCAATGGCAACACTGTATGGGAAAGGGGGGGGGAATTATCTCCAATGCGCGAGACTCTGTGCCGGAAATTCTAAAGATATGCTCATTTTAAAATTATTTTGCGATATTGTTATTGAACTGAATTTTATGGTTTGAGTACGTAGAACGTGGTATTTAATAAATAAAGGCAACACACAAAACGTTGAAAAAAAGCCTCTTTGGGCGTAATTTTTATAATCTGAAACCTTTCAGATTTTTGTGATTTTTTTCTCACATTTTGAGTTAAAAATGTGTTGAATTTCAGGATTACTACATAGGTTCCCACAAAAATATTTACCAATTTTTAGCTTTTATATTTGTCACTTATATTTATTAATGTATAAGGAATTAAATCGACTACAATCTAAGCAAAATTTAAATTAAATATACCTGTTTGAGTAGATGCACTAGTTATTCTAGAAATTCCTCTCTTTTTCCTTTAGAAAACTGTCTAAAAAGAATTTAGATATGTACATAAACCTAAATAGGTTAGTCCATTTAATTCAAATTATTTCACAAAATATTTGTGGAAAGTTTCAGAACCTTTTTCGTAACACAAAAGTTGTGAAAACAAAAGTTTTTTTTAAAGGGGGAGGTTAATGTAATGCAAACACAAACAAAAGGAAAAGAAAATGTTGTCAAGTGTGAAAATTAAATTGCGAAACTAATCTTGTTCACGAGCACCTGATAACAAATAGAAAGGTTCAAAATCCTTTTTTAAACATCAGCAAAAGTATTCTAATGAAAAATTCTCATTTTAAACATATTCAGAGTACAGACTATGTACCTTTTTAGACATTAGCTTCCGGGTTCTTAAACTTCCGGTTCACGGCATAGATAATTCGGCTTCTAACGACCGAAGAAACAAAATAAAAGTAGCTTTGCGTAGCTTACTGTATAAGTAATAAAAATGTTTTGAAAAATTTTATCAAAATTGACGATAACAACGTAGTCTGATACCTTAATAGCAGATTCTTGAGAAAACTTAAGCAGAACTGCACGTCGGAATGAGAGCCGAAGAACTAAAAATTATAGATGACTTACGTCAGCAATGGCTAAATTTATGGTCCATCATTTAATTTCTATATTAAACTTACTTTAGATTAGAGGTCTTCAACCAGTGGCCCGCTGAAGCATTTTAGTGGCCCCACATTTGAATTTGAAGAAAAACTGTAGAATTTTTTTAAATTTTGATTTCAAGAAAAAATGCCTTGTCGGCTTTTTGACAAAAAAAAAAAAAAAAAAATATATATATATATATATATATATATATATATATTTTCTCTTATTCTTGACATTTAAAACATTTTACTGACATGCCTGATATATTTTCTAAAAATGACGAGTTTTTCAAAAATTTCACTTTACCTTATGGAATTTTAAAAATTAAAAATTTGACTACGCACAAAATCTCAATTCCATAAAGAGGGTAAATTCTTATCTTTGTTGTAAAAGTGGTTAATTTAATTCGGTCTAAAAGACTTAAAACACAGGCCAATTTCGATAGTTCTCGAGTGATTTGGAAGCTGAATATGGTGATGTGTATAACGTTGGAAGTATGAGCCGAGGAAAGAGTCTTCAGCGCCTGTTTTCTTTGCAGAACAAAGTTCAACAATTTATGGTATCTAAAGAGAAATCTATTCATGAGTTCAGTGATGAAAAATGGTGGAGAGTTTGCATTTCTTGTCGATATTACAGGCCACCTCAACTACCGCTTACTAGGAAAAGATCTACTTGTTCATAATCTTTATTACTTTGTGAAAGCTTTTGAAACGAAATTAATCCTGTGGGAAAAAATCAGTTGCTAAATATGTAAGAATTCCGCTGACTTTCCAAAACTGATGGAGAGTGTGAAGAATGTTTTACAAAATATGGACTAGATAATAAAACGAATTCCAAATTTGGGCTTTCATATGTTCATAGTGGAGGAGAGGACTACGCTATGCAAAATTTGATGTCTCTAGGTGCCGCTGTTTTATCACAATGCGAGAAACATACATCCATTCATGCAGACTCTTCATTATGTAATTTCTTTAAATACTATAATGCAGGAGCTCTAATACCTGGTGGCCACAACCTGAAAAGAGATAGCCAAAAAACGGCAAAACGAAATTAAGAGCCCTTTCGGCTAACAATCTTTAATTCGCAAAACAGTTAACAACATTAGGAATAAAATAAAAAGACAGGTATCAATTTTATTCAGTTATTGATTAGTTAAATGATTCGTAGTCAAATGAGAATCTTCGCCAGGATGTTAAGAAGAAAATCGTTTCATGAGAAAATATGTCTCTTATCTGTACACTTCGGTATTTCAACAGGAAAAATAAAATGCGCAGATGTTTGAGGAAATGATAAGATATATAATTTTGTTGACTGGAACAGGATATTGTAAAAGAAACAAATTAGTTTGCAAACATAATCATTAAAGCATTTAAATTTCAAAGGAAATGAGGCTTCGGATCGATAGTTTTAGTATTTTTAACTGTAGTCATGCAGTTTCCAGATACAGTGAGATACTAGTGGACTACAAATTTTCTCATGTTTTCAATAATTCACTATATTGGACTCGCATTCCCCCCCCCCGAAAAAAAAAAGCCTAAAACGCATTTTCAGTATTAGTAAAAAGAAGGGAGGTGGATTAAGAAAATCAGTGAGGAAGTTTCTTTCGAAATCATAAAAAATAATTTCTTTATTGCATAACTTCATGTTTCTTAAATCATATACAGTGATTAAATACAAATGATAATACATCTTCTACATATAATAAAAGAAAGAGTCTGTCTGTGTGGTGCGTCTTTTGTTCGTGCTGAGCGTAAGCTAATAGACCCAGGGTTACGAAATTTGGTACTTAGGTACATCAACACAAGAAGAGCCAGTGCACCTCGAAGCGATTTTCCAAAATTCGAATAATATTTTTTTTTTTTTTTTTTTAATTTTATCTTATTTGATGAAATCGCATCATTTTGAATAGTTTCATTCTTTTAGATATGTGGTTTTGGCAGCAGTTTTACATTCAATGCTTTGTATACTGAACTGCTGACTGTTGAAAATATGAGATAAAATGCTTGGCAACAGTTTTTCATTCAATGCTTTGTATACTGGACTGCTGACTGTTGAAAATATGAGATAAAATACTGGTTATTTTCTTTTGATTTTTGGACATGCAACACGCACACCAGAATTTTCTTCTTCTGACGCGCATGTGCCTCGCGAGGCACCCAACAGAAAGAATTTCCTTTCTCTCTCTCTCTTTATTAGATAATGGCAAAAAAGTTTGTATATGTTGAATCATGTCATCCACAAAGCACAATTGATTGGTTATTGCTTTTTGATGATAGTGTCATTCTTGTGTTTCAATGAGGTTTTGGCTACAGTTTTTCATTCATTGCTTTGGATACTGGACTGCTGATTGTTTTCTCTTGAGAATATGAGATTTATTGATTATTTCATTGTAATTTTTATACTATGTTTTAATTACATAAAAAATTGAGCATGATTTTGTTTAAAAAACAAAGTTTTTAACTTCCTTTATGACATTTAAATTCTTAAGATTTTGCAACGGGAAGTTGGTTACTTTATTTATTAGGATAATTAATATTTGTGTTAAGGGATATTGCATATTTCATTGTAATTTTTTATATATAATAAATTTTTATTGAAGTTTCTGTTTTTTTTTTTTTTGTTGTTGTTGTTGTTGTTGTTTGTTTTTTCGATAAAGTCGCAATCTTCTTATTCTGATGTGCATGTCTCGGAAATCACAACAGAATTACCTTTCTTTCTGTCTCTTTATTAGCTAATGGCAAAGAGCTTTGTATATTTTGAATTTTGTCATCCACAAAGCACAATTTTGATTGGTTATTGCTTTCTGATGATAGTTTCATTCTTTTAGAAATGGGGTTTTGGTAATAGTTTTTCATTCATTGCTTCGGATACTGGACTGCTGACTGTTTTCTCTTGAAAATATAAGATTTATTGCTTATTTCATTGCAACTGTTTTCTATTATGTTTTAATTATATACAATTTTAATTATATAAAAAAGTTTGCATGATTTTTTTTATGAACCAGAGTTCTTAACTTCCTTTATACCATTCGAATTCTTAAGATTTTGCTACGGGAAAAGCTGTTTCATTTATTTATTAGGATAATTAATAAAAATACTGAGACTACTTTATATATATATAATTTTTTCATATTAAAATTCTGTGAAATTTTTAAATTTAATGTTTGGTGATACCTTTATGCATTTAAAAGCCAGATGAAAGCTGGCTGCGTAGCGACTAGTCGATAATAAAACAAATTCCAAATTTAGGCTTATAGATGCCCATATTTGGGTAGAAACACACGCTATTGAAAATCTGATGGCTCTAGGTACCGGTTCGTTGAACTAGGTTCACGTACTCGGGCTCCTGGGTCAAGACCCACATATCCACAGAATCCCAATACATCCACATAATCGTTTTTCGAACATTAGTAGTAGCATGGGAAGGTATATCAGGTAGAGATGAAGTCTGAAGCAATTAATATGGCAGAAGATGAAGTTGACGTCGAAGAGGCATATCATTAAAAATCCTGATTACTCATCTCTTTAATTAAATTAATATAATGATACAAATCGGTGTGATAAACTGCGAAAAAGAACCATTGGCAGCGGTGGGATTCGAACCCACACCTCAATAAGACTGGTGCCTGAAACTGGTGCCTAAAACCAGCGCCTTAGACCACTCGGCCACCGCTTCTCTAGGTACCGTTGTTTTATCACAATACGAGAAACATACGTACATTTATGCAAATTCTTTATTATTTAATTTCTTTAAATATAATACATAGCTCTAATATATGGTGGCAACACTAATTCAGAAGTCAAACAACAAAAATCAGTGTTAATTTTCAAAATTTTCACAGGACTAGTTTCGATGGTTTTACCGAACCACCATCCTCAGTTGCAAAACCGCAAATGAACCGTTCTGAATTAGTACTTATTCGGCGTGTTATTGTGTCTTAATTATAGAAGCCCCAAACAGGCTTGTTTTTTGCTTTCTGAATTAGTACTTATTCGGCGTGTTATTGTGTCTTAATTATAGAAGCCCCAAACAGGCTTATTTTTTGCTTAGTCCTGTGAAAATTTTGAAAATTAACGCTGATTTTTGTTGTTTGACTTCTGAATTAGTACTTATTCGGCGTGTTATTGTGTCTTAATTATGGTGGCAACAATTTGAAAAGTGAACCGACATTTCAACGCAAAATGCCAAAACGAAATTAACAATCCTTCTGGGCAAACTGCACCTTTAGATTAAAAAAGTAAACGTGTGTGTGTATAAAACTATTGTAATAAATATATATATATCAAAACTAGCGAAACAAAAACTTTTATTACAGCTTCTACTACTATTACTACAGCCACCCCATAATCCACTTTTTCCTGGTCTGTGCTACAGAATTTTACGCAAGCGTAAAACAGCGACAAGCGTGAAACAATACCTATTAATTGAAGTACTTCAGCAACAGATAGTTTAATTAGAACTTCATGTAGTATCATTTACGAAACACAGACCTTAAAAACAACATTCGAAACAGGAAAGAACACTGCAGCGCCACCATACTGATCACGTTTATACTACAAATGAAATGATAAAAGAACTGCTCATAAAATGAAACTGGTCTTTTATTCATGCAAAACTTATTTTAACAATATCCGGAACAGGCTTCCGATATACTATTGTTCTTTTACGCTACATTAGAAGAAACGAAAAACATAACTTAACTAGGTATCATGTGACTTACATTACACATACTTTGCAATCGAAAGAAAAAACCATTAGACTTTCATAATCCATTCAAAAACTAGAGTTAAAAGGCTTTTGTGTAGTTTTGTTCTCTAACGAATAACCATTACCCTTGACATGCGTGAGTCATTTTCATTTCCTTAAGGCCAATCGCAACGATTTCGGAAGTATGCACCATTCAGTTTATTCTACGATCAATCAGAATCTCTTAGTAATAGAGTAACACTACAACAGGTAATAACACGTTTTCACTAGTAAACATAATTAGCAGAGAATATTTGAAAAACATTTCTTTATGAAATAACTAGCAGCTTCGCTGCCAGCCTTCGTCTGGCTTTTAAATGTATCGGGAAAATGGCTGAAGGAAACACCAAACGTTAAATTTAAACACCGCGTAGAATTTTACTCTGCAGAACGACTTCATAAAAAAAGTTATTACGTATAACAAAATTACAATGAAATAAGGAATATATCTTAATACAAATATTAATTATACTAATAAATAAATTAACCAACTTCCCTTTGCAAAAATCTTAAGAACTCAAATGGTATAAAGGAGGTTAATAACTTTGTTTCCTAAAAAATCACTCAAAACTTTTCAGTATCTTAAAAACAGTGAAATGACCAATAAATAACATAAAAGAATACAAAAAAACAAAAAATTCTGAAAAGCAAAGTATAATTAATGATATTTTATCTTATATTTTCAAGAGGAAAAATTTACAACGAAATAAGCTATATCACTTAATACAAATATTGATTATCCCAATAAAAAAATTAACCAACTTTCCCTTGAAGAAAAAAAAAATCATGCAAAACTTTTCAATATCTTACAAACAACGAAATAAGCAAAAAATAACATGAAAGAAACTCAAAAAACATAAAATTCCGCGCAGAATTTTACTCTGCAGAACAACTTTATCATAAAAAAGTATTATATATATATATAAATGACAATGAAATATGCCAATCTCTTAAAATTAGTGACATAAAAAATAGGATGAAAAATTGTTGCCAAACCCATATTTATAAAAGAATGAAACTATTCAAAATGATGAGATTTCATCAAAAATCTATCAACAACAATAAGACAGGAAAATTGTTGCCAAAATCACATTTTTAAAGATGTGAGATGTGTACTCGGAAGCTTCATTTAAAAAAAAAATTTAAAATACAAAATATTACGATTTTTCCAAAATTCTTTTTGTAAAAGCAGTCGCAAGGATGAAAGTTTAACGTGTCCAAAAATCAAAGAAAAATAAACTGTACATTTTTAAAAATAAACTTTTTTAGAAAAAATCCCGTTCAAAAGGTGTTAAGCTCCCTTTGTTAAATAAATTAGTATTCAATCGATTTATTGAAACACGAAATTTATTTTAAGTTCGTAAAGTAGCTAAGTGCCTACATTTCATGACGATGTGAAAATGGAGTGCGTAGAGTAAAATCTCGCTTTCCTAGAGCCCTTTATGTCTCAAAGTGACGCGATTTCGTCACAAAACATAAAAAAAATTCTAATTCGAATTTCGAAAAAACCGCTTCGAGGTGCACTGGCTCTTGTCTAGATGCACCTATGTACCAAATTTCGTAGCCGTGGGTCTATTAGCTTACGCGCAGCGCGAACGAAAGACACACACACACAGACAGACAAATTCTTTGTTTTATTATATGTAAAGAAGACGATACCTGAAAGATGTTTAACGTTTTAAAGAATGGTTAACTTTTTGAAAATGAAAGAATGAAGATTTCCTTGTCTCCTTTTCCGATTCAGTTACGAAGAATTTTTCTAGCATAGCGTAATACAGAAAATTCGAACGTTTCGTTTTGCCTTCGAACATCAGAAAGATTAGTAATGGTAATGAGTGTAATCAATTATTAACCTAATAAGTGACAACTCTAGCTTCAACATCTCAAAACAACACTCAACAATATAAATGGCCTAAGATAAATACTCACTAATTATCGAATACTCATGAAATGAAACTCAAAGCCATTTTTTTCATTTTCTAGTAAAAAGAACAGGCTCAAAATCGAAAATATAAAAAACCTCCACTGTTGCCATACGTAATTTTTCTAAATTAGTCAAACAAAGATAATATTAGATAGAGGTTAAACTTCACAAACTAGGATCAAATGTTTCAATCAAGAATGATTGGAAATTATAACTAATGATATGAATAAACTGCAGGCGCCTTCACTCTACACTGACTACCAATAAGTAGTTGGACACCTATGCAAATGACGATATCTGCGGCCTTAAGGTACATCACGGACTCCGCCGGTATATATCGTGTAGAAAACAGCATCGGCTTTTGTCGCATGCAAGATGCCTCGCAGTTCGGAGCTCTCTGATTACGAGAAAGGTATAATTATCGGGTATCACAAATGTGGCCGATCCTTAAGGGATATATCTAGCGATCTGAAGTACCCAAAATCGACAGTGGCCTATGTGATTAAGAAGTGGAGGTGAGCGGTGATTGTCGGAATGTGCCCCGAGTCGGCAGACCAACGAAACTGGGAGATAGAGACCGACGAGTGCGGTCTAGAGAAATTCGGAAGAACCGCACCCAACCGATTGCCCTCATCCGCGAAGAGTTTCAACAGGCATCCGGGAGTATTGTTTCAATGAATACCATCCGTAAGGAAGCACATCTGCTTGGTTTTCATGGTCGTGCTGCTGCCCATAAGCCTTTGACCACAAAGTCCAACGGCGCTGCTCAGTTAATGTGGTGCAAAGCACATCGAAATTGGACAGTAGATCAATGAAAACTTGTTCTTTGGAGTGACGAATCAAGGTTCACCCTTTACCGTTCGGATGACTGGGTCTGGCGTCTACCTGCAGAACGTCTCCTGCCAGAATGCATTGTGCCAACAGTCAAGTTCGGTCGAGGTGGAATTATGGTCGGGGGGTGTTTCTCCTGGTATGGGCTGGGACCCTTGGTCCCCATTCATGGTAAGCTCAACTCCAATGTCTACTGCACTATTTTGGATGACAATGTGCTTCCTACGTTGTGGCAGTTATACGGGTACCCCTGTTACTTTCAGGACGACAATGCCAGTTGTCATGTTTCGACGTTAACCAAGGCTTGGTATGGTGCCAATGGAGTTCATCGAATGGACTGGCCTGCCCAGAGTCCAGACCTGAACCCTATCGAGAACCTCTGGGACGAGTTGCATCGCCGAATTCAGGGGTGCACTACAGTGGTGCATTCAGTGAAGGAACTTCTATGTCTTCTCCAAGCCGAGTGGAAGAAAATACCACTAGCTGTCATACAAAGACTTGCGGAAAGTATGCCCCGGAGGGTCCACGCTGTAATTACGTCTCGTGGAGGCTCTACCAACTATTGATTTTGAATAAAGTTAGTTTTTCTTTTTTATCACAGGTGTCCAAATACTTATTGGTAGTCAGTGTATTTACTAGATCCTTCTCTGTAGTTTCTAAGCGAGCACTATGGTCCTTCTGTTATATTACAATCGCCAGGAGGGGAATTTCAAATTAAATTCAAAACATTATTTTCGATACAAAATGAAATTCAGATAAATGGACAACTATTACTGACATGTTTGTATCTACTCAGTAATCTATAATTATGCATGAGTAGTTTTGTGGAATTGTCAAGAAAAGGGATATTCAAAAGAAAAATTTTGATTACGATTTGACTTGGTCTTTTTGATGATGAAAGCCTAGTCCACTTACAGCAATAAAAATTCATCGTTACCAAAATTTGCATTCCAGTCTAAGACATACTTTAATAACATTTTGCTCTTATACTAATCGAAATTAAATCAAACCTTAGAATCAATCAAAATCAGTTATTAAATCAAACCTTTTGAACAAGCTCAGATTTAAAGCCGAAGAACGCGTAGATTACATAGTTGAAGGCAAAGCATACAATACAAGGTGGTGTGGTGTATTTAATTATGGCAAAGCACACTAGGGCTATCTGCCTCAGGGGAGGGATGCCTTCGTGGAGGACTTTCTAAGGCAATCTGGCTCGTATACACGTTATACATGGGGAAAACCACGAAAACACCCATGCAGCCAGCCAGTTCGCGGGATTCGAACCTCGGACCGAACTACCAGTGTTCAGCGACTTTACCGCTCGGCCGCTGGTAGGCCATACAATACAAGGACTGTCTATCTGAATTCGAACCCAAGTTTAATCGGAAGAGTCAGACGGAGTGGTTAACCTTTGGGCACAGTACCCTAAAAATTTCCTTCTGTACACACAGAAAAATTGAATGAAAAAGGATTTATACGTTACCCTGAGCCTTCTTTATTTATAGTAGATGGCAGCTCAACCACCTTGTATCAACACAAACCAGTCCATATATTTTAGCCATGTTCAGTTTTTTAAGACACTCATTTTTCAAAGAAATCTTCCAGATTTTTTTAGGGTATGAAAGGATTTGTTTGAAAAGAAATTTCTATGTTATTTTTTTTGGCTGTATGCTAATCTACTTATTCTATATTAGTTTTGAATTTTTACCTTGAAATCTTGCCTAAAATCCAACGGCGAACCCTAGGTGTGCCCAGAGTGGGCTCACCGATAATCTAGGACAACTGAGAGTCTGTATTCTTTGTTTCTCCGCATCTCATCGGTCAGTTCATGGACAACAATGTTCGTTTCAGCACTCTTTTCGAAGCTCCATTCAATCCGTGTGCCCACTTTGGGCACAACCACAGAATTAAAAGATAAGTGCTATCTTCACAAAATTTTACTTGTGTACTTCTCTAGGCCTAATTAGACTGCCTACCTTTCCCCCTCCCTTTTTATCAAAACTCCAACTTTAAAAGGTAGCGTGCCGAAAAGGGTTAACACAACTGAGTTCGACATGGATTCAAATCCCAGCGAAGAAGATGGCTGCCAGAACGTTTTAATGATTTGCGTAATGTGTAACGTGAATACGAGCCAGATTCCATGAAAGAGTCCTCCATGAAGGCTTACCCCTAGAAATCAACACAAATAAATGATAGCAAGCTAGTAGAATGAAAAGCTGATAATTTCTTACCCCTCTTTCCTACCCCAGGTTGTCGAAACGATTTTTCGGAACTTTAACGTCCCAATTCTGAAAAAAACATTATGAGTTTTAAACAAGTCTCGCTTGGAACTGAAATCGGAACTTTACGGAATGGTAGTTACACTCCTCAGAACAACAAATTACATAACAGAAGTTTAAAACTGACGAATCCTAAAACAGTGACTCACAATTATATCATAAATATCGCTATGGAATAATACAACTGTTCACCATTATCAGCATATTATTAAAGTACAACTATCAATACACTAGAATCACATAAAACAATAATTTTCTTAACGAAAAGGGTTCAACACCAATTGGCTTAGCCACAATAAATTATCTACATCTGTAACACATCGCGCTAAAGAAACTTATGATCCATCCCATTCACGAAATTTGCAGCAATCAGCTAAAGCAAACTGTACAGCCACTCACTCATTCCCCCACACCCCGCATTTGATTTGATTAAAACAAAATTATTTGGTACTTATCTGTTTTATCGGTGCAAACGATAACGTCGCCAATAATGGTACAACTGATGCCAAACGGAATATCTTCGCTGGTAACCTTTTACACTTCATTTTCCAAACAAGTCGCCGCCATTTATCATCAGATGGATTTCTTTCAATACTGGCATACAATTACATAGAATTTTTACACGATAGTTAAATTTTATGCCCTAAGAGCGTTCGCGGTCATATTGAAATAATTCTTGCATTTAAACTATTATTCCAAATTAAGATTTAACTTGAAATTAATGTACATAATTACTGAGAGAATTAGATTTTTGTAGCGTAGTTTACGTCAGATGAGATCACTTGGGGTCACGTGATAAGAACCGGCGAATCGGGATGTTGAACCATGAAAGCATAGTCAATTCTTAAATTAATGTCTTTATACAAATTTATTGTCTTTATTTATTGGCTTTTTACAAAATTTTAAATCATATTAAAATCAAACGATATCAAAATAAAAAATTCTTAGAACTAACATTGTAAGGATCTTAAGTTTTACTAACGTTTATTTTATTTTAAATCTTTACTATCACTTCTTATTTTCTACTTCCGGCCAGAATTATAAGCGTGAAGGAGTTTATGCAAAGTTGTCTGGCGAACGCCAAGTATTTAAGTGTGGCCTTTTTGCCAAGCAGAAGAGAGGAAGCCGTGAGTTCGAAGCAGGCCGCTTACCTTAGAAGTTACGCAGTTGCTACTTTGCCTTCCAGGCCAGAGGTTTTAATCCTCTTGATAAATTAAACGTATTGTAGTGTTCACAGTCTCTGTGCTACATACGCTTTCTGTTATTATAAGGCCAATCTTATTCTAAAGTTAAATTAGAGTTTAGTTTTATTTTGATATCTTTTAAGTTAGACCCCGAGTGGAGGGTCATTGTATTCCGAAGTACGGAAGTCATTGTATATAAAGAAAAAAATAAAGGGTTTTGTATACCCTTCGTCTGTATCCTGTCTACTTACTACAATTAGTGAACATAGCTTTAGTAAGCTCTCTGTTCTAGTCAGGTCATTGTATGTTTCCGAAGAAGGTTAGAAGAAACATTGAACCTGATAGTGGCGCCCGACGAAGAATAACCATGGCCGAGTTTCAAGAAGAACCTGTGCTGCCTGCAGAAACAGCTCAGAATCCAGAAATGCCAGCTGCCGCCCTGGAAGGATTTGGGTATATTGTCCAGACCATGCGCGCTTCGATGAAACCGGAAGCAACGTTTAATGGAAACTCACAGGTAACCAGTTTTTTGGAAAAATTGGATGACCACTTCATGCTCTACCCCGTGCACGAGTTTCAAAAAGTTACCTTAGCTACCAGCGCTTTGAGGGGCCAAGCGCTTAACTGGTTCAAATGTATCGGCAGAAGTCTCTTGGGTCAAGCAGGAAGTCCCACCTATACCTACGAAAATTTCAAGACTGCCCTACTAAAAGCCTTCCCTGTTGTAAGGGATCGTGCGAAATTAGAAACAGAACTTTTCAGTATATATCAACAAAGAATGGAAAACCTCTCCAGGTTTATTTTAAGAAAAATTCACGTTTTCAAGCTCTTGTATGGAAACCGTCCGGATCCTGAAATAATTCAAGTGATTTTGCCGAGGTTACTACCCCAAGTGCAAGACTTTATTGAATTGAGAAATCCGACTACACTGGAAAAATTATTTGAGCTAGCAATCCAGTTTGAAAGTAGAAGAACGGCGGACGTCGAAAGAAGACGCCAATATCAACAGCGAAACCAATTTGGTACGCCAAGACTACAGCAAACTCAAGCACATGGCTACGGAGAAAAAGCGAATCAGTGGGCAAGGAAACCCGAGCATTCAAAAACAGCCGGCGAACGTCGACAGTTCAATAGCAACCCAGGAAAAAAGTCTCAAGGCCAGTGGAGAAAGAAGGAAAGCACCGAAAGGAAAAATAATTTAAACTAAAACGGATTTCTGCTGACGAGAGGGTGCGGAAATCCGAAGGCCACGAAAACCCCTCTTCCTACAAGTTAAATACAGTAATGGTGAAAAATTTAACTCTTCCGAAGATTGAAGTCTTGGTAAATAATATCCCGGCCACCGCACTCCTGGATACCGGCGCGCAGTGTTCCTGTGTGGCAGAAGTCTTTTTTAGAAAGTATTTTCGCAAATACCGCATATATAATGCGGATAATACAACAGTATTAGCGGCGCAAGGAGAACAATGTAAGTGCGTAGGTAAAGTACCTTTGTACATCCGTATCAAGGACGAACAAGTAAAGGTGATGTTTTTTATAGTAAAGAATTTGCAAGCACACTTAATACTAGGAATAGACTTTCTTTCAGACGCACAAGCTACACTGGATTTTAATGAAGCGTCTCTTAAACTGACGATGAAACCAGTGCGTGTAGAAAAGGTTGAACCGCCAAGGGTAAATCTCGACCACCTGCCTAATGACGAGCAAGATAGAATCCGACAAGTGGTAAGTGAATTTGCTTCCTTATTTAGTGATATTCCAGGATTTACCCAGGTTACTAACCATAGTATTGACACCGGAGATGCATTGCCGGTTCGTCAAAAACCATACCGGTATGATAAGAATAAGGAAAAAATTATAGAATGGCATATTACCGATATGCTACGTAAAAAGATCGTAACGCCTATCTCAAGTAGTTATGCTAGTCCGGTGGTTTTATGTAAGAAAAATAATGATTATCCTTTGGAGCATCCAAAAAGGTGGAGATTCGCTATTGATTACCGTAAATTAAATTCCATAACGAAATATCCGGTATATCCGTTACCGATTATAGAAGAAATTTTAAGGAACATAAAATCAACCAAATTTATGACAACTTTAGACTTAACGAATGGTTATTTTCAAATAGGGATCAGGCCTGAGGACGTGCCTAAGACTGCTTTTATAACCAAGTCTGGCACTTATGCATTTTTGCGAATGCCGTTTGGCCTTTCAGGCGCCCCAGCAACATTTCAGCGATGCATGGACATTGTGTTAAGACCTGTTCTCGGAAAGTCCACATTTATCTATTTAGACGATATCATTATTACTAGTGATAATCTAGACCAACATGTACAGGATTTAAGACAGGTGTTTTCTTTATTAAATGAGGCCGGTCTAAAAGTTAATGTCGAAAAATGCAAATTTGCAGCCCCTGAATTAAAATATTTAGGTTACAAAATATCGCAAAAAGGGATCGAGACAGATGAATCAAAAATAATCGCTGTACAAAAGTATCCGACTCCAAACACGGCAAAGAAGCTCTCTTCTTTTCTAGGACTTTGTTCATATTATAGGTCCTTTATAAAAGATTTTGCGGCTATCGCTGAGCCATTGTTAAAATTAAAAAGGAAAAAGGCAAGATTCTCGTGGACGGCCGAAGCCAATAGTGCTTTCGAAAAATTAAAACAAGCATTAACGCAAGCCCCTGTGTTGAAATTTCCTGAAAAGGATGAAAATTTAGAAATTTCAGCGGATGCTTCGGATTATGCGGTAGGAGCGGTACTTTCGCAAAATCAGCAGCCAGTAGCATTTTTTAGCCGAACTTTAAATCAAACACAAAGAAACTATTCCGCGACCGAGAGAGAGGCACTTGCAGTTCTGTTAGCAGTGCAAAAGTTCCGAGTCTATTTTGGAAAGGCGCCGATAACAGTATATTCTGATCATGCGGCGGTAACTAGATTGTACTCTGGAAAAAATTTATCCCCAAGGTTAATAAGATGGGCACTCAAGCTGCAAGAATATAATCTGGTAATCAAGCATACCCCCGGAAAGGAAAATATCGTAGCAGATGCCCTGTCACGAATTAAATTAGACGAACAGGGTAATACCGTAAAAGTTGCAATGCTGACAGCGTGTACAATAAATTCCCGAGAAACTGTAATAACCGAACTGGGTAAGGATCCTGAGTTTGGAAGTATTTATGAGTATTTGAAGGATCCTGAAAATTTTAGCCACCAAGATATTGTGGCGATAAGAAATAGGGCGGCCCATTACGAACTAATAGATGGTCTATTATTTTATACAAAAACTACGAATTCCAACAACGAATTTCGACCTGTTATCCCAGCTAGTCTTAGATTAAATATCCTGCAAGAGCTCCATGACAGCCCTTTAGCTTCTCATGCTGGTATTCGAAAAACTACTCAACGCGTACGCGAGGCAGTCTACTTTCCTGAACTGCAAAAGTTAACAAGGGCGTATGTCCAGTCCTGCCCAACATGTCAAGCCGTTAATTATATTAATTTCCGCCCGGCCGGGTTTCTAAATAGTATTAAATCCGAATTTCCAAATGAAATAATCGGCATCGATTTATTGGGCCCTTTCCCAAAAAGTCAGTTAAACAAAAGTCGCTATCTCCTTGTTATAGTTGATCATTTTAGTAAATGGACCGAAATTGTTCCCTTAAAACGAGCCTCCGCGAAATTAGTTACCGATTCTATTTTAAATAAATATATTTTAAAATACGGGGCGCCCCTAAAAGTTATATCGGATAATGGTCCTCAATTTGTAAGTAATATATTTGAAGACATGTGCCAAAAACTGGGCATACGTCATTTAAAAATGGTCCCGTATCGGCCGCAATCAAATATAGCGGAACGGGTCAACAGAAATATAGTGAAAATTATCCGTAGTTATGTTAAAAATTTTCATAAAAGCTGGGATAACTATGTCAATGAATTTGCTTTCGCCCTTAGGACCGCAAAACATGATACAACGGGAAAAACTCCTGCTGAGTTATTTCTAGGCAGAAAGATTATAACACCGTTAGATAAACTATTTTATGTGCAACAAAGAGCCCCAGAATTTAAAATGGGTGATATAGAAAAACTAATAAAAGAAGCAAAAAAGAATACAGAAGTAGCACAGAGAAAACAGAAACTCTATTATGACTTGAAACGACGGGGAGTAACTTATAAAGTAGGGGATGAAGTTTTAAAAATTAAGCATTCACTTTCTTCAGCACCAGAAGATAAAACTGCCAAATTTTTCCCACGCTTTGAAGGACCATATGTTATAGAAAAAATAACTCACGCTGTTGTAGTATTAAAGGCAAGAAATGGTGAAACCTGTTCCGCAAACATTGACCAGATAAAACCATTCTATGACCGTAATAAAATGCAAATCTTTTCAGATCTTTTGCAGGATCCGGTACGGCAGACACCGCAGGTACAAGTTCCAGAGGTGGGAAAACGACAAGTACAAGGGCAAGCCAATGAGAGACAGAAGCAAGTGAAAAGAAAATTGCCCCGCGGAAAAATTGAAGGTACAAAGAAAAAGAAGCCGTTCCACCGTCCAGAAAACAGAGTTCACGAACACCCCCAGAATGAAGAAGGGAGAAGGACGACGTATGTGAAGAGGACCAGGAGAAAGGACGGCAACTATAACCCGGCTTTAAAACGGAGGATCGACTCAACCGACAGAACTCTCCGCAGCAAAAGTCGCCGAACTGCGGAAGGGCCATCAGCGGCGGAGGAAAAAGTACAAGAAAAATTTGAACGGCCAACAACGAGGTCCAAGCAGGATCACGACAGAAGTTTCCCGGTTCCACCAAGACCAGCTGCCTTCAAACGGCCAAGACCACAAGCAGAGGACAGAAGGAAGATGTTCAAGGGTGGCCGTAGTGGTGAAAAACGGAAGCTTCCAGAGGAAAGCACTGAAGGGCGAGCCCGTACAAGAAGGAGGATCAACCAAGCTACGGTTTGCAGCACCTTTAAAGACTGGGCCCAGAAAAGGATGTCTGAATATTACAAAGATAAGTAAAATTTTGTGTTACTTTACAAACTTAAGTTAATCTTTCATTCTTACTGCAAGTGGCAGATTTGAAGAAGTTTTACCTCATGCGAGGTCTACCTTTATCGCCAAAAGGGCGAGAAATGAGTTGTGACCGATTTTCTTATTATGTTTTTCAATTACTCGCGCGTAAAACTAAAGTTGATGTATAATAGCGTTGTATAAAGACTTAAATATTGTAAAAAGTTATTGTATAAATTTTATTTAAAACATTCTAACAAGAAAGAAGTTTTAGTCTGAAAGACTTTTTGAAATGTAGTATTATTTCAATGTAGAAAGAATTGACACTTGCTTTGAAAAGAATAGAAGTTAACAATGTACTACTAATGTATGTTTTCAAATGTGGAAAATTAACGGCATCTTGATATGTTCTTGTATACATGTGAACTGTTATTTTGAATGTTTAGAAATAACGTGATATGGTAAAAGTGAAAGTAATGTTAAAAAATTTGTTATTCGTGTGACTGTAAAGATTAAATCATGGTGAATATGTGTTAAAGGTTGAATGATGTAGTTAGGCTCTCTGACGCTACACTTTAGAGTTAGCCACTTTCAGAATAGTACCTCAGGGTCTAGAGTTGAAATTAGGGTGTGTTAAGAGGTCTCGTATGTTGAATTTTAACACGTTAGTGTTTTGATTGTAGGAGGAAGTGTTGAACACATAGACAGAAACACATTCGTGTTTGGTGTTTTTACAACACATGTCAGAGAGCACGGGGAGAGATAATTAAAATAGTCATGAATGAAATAAGAATGTTAAGAAAAGTATATTCTATATGTTATTTACAATGTCATTCTGTAACATTTCATTAAACTAGTTTTCCTTCCAGATCTCTGGAAGGAACCAGAATTGAATAAAGCTCCTGTTTTGATGCAGTACAGATGAAAAAGAAAAAAGATTGTTGTATATTCCGGGAGCTGCTATTGTAACAAATTTCTTTCTTTTAAAATTTTTCTAGTTTCTAGCGAAGCATTTTTTGTTAAAGGTTGGCCTCGCGTTAGTTTCTAGAGCTAAAAGTTTTCAACAAGGTCGTTTTAGACCTCAGTTTCAAACTAATTAACTCTGGCGGGAAGTATGTAAGGATCTTAAGTTTTACTAACGTTTATTTTATTTTAAATCTTTACTATCACTTCTTATTTTCTACTTCCGGCCAGAATTATAAGCGTGAAGGAGTTTATGCAAAGTTGTCTGGCGAACGCCAAGTATTTAAGTGTGGCCTTTTTGCCAAGCAGAAGAGAGGAAGCCGTGAGTTCGAAGCAGGCCGCTTACCTTAGAAGTTACGCAGTTGCTACTTTGCCTTCCAGGCCAGAGGTTTTAATCCTCTTGATAAATTAAACGTATTGTAGTGTTCACAGTCTCTGTGCTACATACGCTTTCTGTTATTATAAGGCCAATCTTATTCTAAAGTTAAATTAGAGTTTAGTTTTATTTTGATATCTTTTAAGTTAGACCCCGAGTGGAGGGTCATTGTATTCCGAAGTACGGAAGTCATTGTATATAAAGAAAAAAATAAAGGGTTTTGTATACCCTTCGTCTGTATCCTGTCTACTTACTACAATTAGTGAACATAGCTTTAGTAAGCTCTCTGTTCTAGTCAGGTCATTGTATGTTTCCGAAGAAGGTTAGAAGAAACATTGAACCTGATAACATTTGTTAACATTTTTTATGTGTATACTGTATGCTGTCGCCAACAAAGTCTGCTTGGCGAAACGGAAAAGTACCAATTACTTCTGCACAGAAAAGCATCCGTTTCTTGGGACAACTAATTAAAATGGATTACACGTTACACGATAGGATTCTATGAGAGTCATACGCGGAAAAAGACAGATGAACTTTTCCAATCACCAGATTTAATACCACTGGATTTTTTCTTGTGACGTTACTTCGAAAATACCAATAGGAGAAGGTCGACAACCTTCAATACCTTAAAGGCGCTTTGGCTACATCCATCCGATTATGCTTCGAGCAGGAAAAAATGAGATCGACTATTGTTTCGACATTTGTCATGCTACAGCAGTCCCCCCCCCTCAATTAAATTTACCACACCAACTGCAATAAAATATAGTTTTTCTTTATTATAGCTTAAACCAGAAATAGCTATAATAAATATATCCCGATGTATCATCCTTTTGTTAGCTTGGATATTTTTCATCAGAAAATTTAGTTATCTGAAAGACCATTGCTGCCTTTGAAGTCCGAACCGACTTGTAAAAAAAAAAAAAAAAAAAAAAACAGCCCTAAAGATGGTCAAGATAAAAACAGTAACCCATGTCGAAAATTTGAATAATTTACCATTTTTATTCAGTGTCATCAGTAAATTAAAGTTTTACAAAACATCATATTAAAATTCAGTAAGGATCCAGTTTCATTTTTGCTTGCAGGTGGTTCAAAGAAAATTTATAAGCACTTACCCACAGCAGATAAATAAGGAAAACTTTAAAAAAAAGAGGGGGAATCCGAAAGGTTTCAGATTTTATATTACGGCCAAAGGAGCTTTTTCTTAACATTTCGTGGGTTTCCTTTATTTACTAAATTTAATATTCTTCGCACTTAAACCATAAAATTCCGTTAAACAGATATCGCCAAATAATTTTAGAATGAGCATATCCTTATAATTTTCGATACACAGTCTCTCGCGCTGGAGATGAATTTTTTTTTCCCCGTACAGTGTTGCCATACAATAATTTAAATTGAGATATTGGTGTTTATATGGAATGTTAACATAATTTTATTCAGTGCGTTATGTGGTGTATTTTATGCTTTTATATAATTATGTATTTTATATGTATTTCATGTAATATGTAATTTCATGTATAATTATGTATTTTTATATGTATGTAAAATATATATATATATTTTGCTTGGCGCAGCCCTTGTTTGTCATAAAATCTTTTCGATTAGGTGGATGGGGATGCGCCCTATTTGTACAGTGTTGCCATTGCTCGCTTTGAAATCTTTGAGTATATTAATAAAAAAATTCGTCAAAGTTTTACAAAATATAAAATCGATCCCTCCTTTGATCTTCTATTTATCCTCCTCCACATGTTTTATTTATCTAATTACAGCTAATAATACAACTTTCGTCGCCAAATCTGGCGACATTTTGGTCCGCTCCCGGTATAACTACAATGGGTAAAATTGCAACTGAATAACTAATTGATCCTCTATGCGACTGTAACCGTATCTGGTCCTCATACTGCCTTCCAATCATTGCCAGAAGTACGAGATAGTTCTCGGCGCCCGGGACAAACTATATAAGACCTGAGAGAGCATCAATCAGTTTCTTAGCCGTCATTGGTTAGTCCAGAGAGATTTAGGATTACTGAGATATCCGTGAGATGTTCGCCTTTTAGATACCCTTTGCATTCTGTTGTGTTTAACGCTCAGAAGTGGTTTGAATTGTAACTATACTGATTGTGCTCTGTGATACTGTGAAGAGTGGTACAAATATTCTTGTGGAAAGTTCCAGAACTGTAAAATGTTCCTTTGAATAAAATAAATTTTATCAAGCTAAAAATCGGTTCTGTAAGCATTCAATCTATTGCGAACCCGTACGCACGCAACTATATTTTAATTCCCTTTTTCTCTCGCATTCACACAGGCATTTCAGAAAAAAAGGCAAGTTCAACAGAAACACTTAACTTCGTTAGATATTGCTAAAAGGATGTGAACAATTATTGAACAAGTGATGGTAAAATCTGGAATTTCCTCTAGCTTGCGAAGTTTAAGACAAATAATTTACGGTGACTATTTCCTGCTTCTGGCGGTCTCGATGGCGTCAGAATTAATAAATTCGTAAGGAATTACGATGGGGAGGGAGAAAAAGCAAAACCTTGACTGCGGGGACAATAAATTCGATGATCAAATACACAGCTTCTGGCACTCATTCGTCAACCGCTATTTATTAAGAAGGAAACTAGAACAAACAGGTTATTGAAATAACTTTCAATTCAGCCGCGACAATGGTTCTGTTCTCTTTTATTTTCTTTAAGATGTTCTTTTTATCGCTGCCGATACATAATCCTAAAAACCTGCACACAGTATGGTGCAATAACTTATTTTACAAGCAGGTTTTATAAAGTACAAGCGGGCTGAAGTCAAAGCAAAATTTATAAATGCTATGTATCCCTGAAAAGCAAAGGTATAAAAACATTTCAGTATGAATTAAATAAGTTCATTCATCCAAGCAACAACGAATTTGTATTTTTTTTTTTTTTATTGCCAAACCAGGAAACAAAAACTTTTAATATTTCAGGTTAATACGTATGACGTTGTGATTTAGATTTAATGTAATATAACAACAATTTCTGAATATTAATAAAAAGAATTAACGTCGCATTAATATTCCTGTCAATTATACTAAGCTGAAACAAAAAAGTTCTAGCCGCAGCTATTATTTAAAATGCTGACATTGGTATTTTTATTTCATATTTTGTAAAACTTAGAAATTTTTTATTAACAAACTCTGAGATTTGAAAGCGAACAGTGGCAACTCTTCGAAATGAAGCAAATTTTTAATGCGAGACTGTTGCCACTCGAAAAGATGAGTGCGAAAATTAGCGTTTTCAGAGTTTTTAATTAATATCTCGGCTAATAAAAATCCTACGAAGACGGGAATGGTCGAAATGGGTTCACACGAATTTTTGGAATCGGGAGTAATATATTTAATGTTTGGCAATGCTATTTTTATTTCATCTTTTGTAAACCTTAAGAGATTTTTTATTAGAAACTCTACGATTTGAAAGCGAGCAGCGGCAACGCTTTTCGAAATAAAGCAGATTTTCTTCTCCAGCGTGCGAGACAGTTGCCACTCGAAAAAATGAGGGAGAAAATTATCGTTTTCCCGAGATTTTAATTAATATCTCGGCTAATTAAAGTCGTACGAGGATGAGAACGGTAGAAATGGCTTCTCTCGAATTTTTGAAATCCGAGGATACCTCTCTCGACGCTCAACTCTCCGCCGTTCAGAGGAGATAATGCCACAAACAAACAAAAAAACAGCAGACGTGCAGACATTTTAATACTACAGATTAGCCAAGCACCGGAAAAATTCCTAATTATAAACATTTATGCAATAACTCACTAATTTCGACGACTGATGAAATGGAACTGACTTTTGAAATAATAGATTAAGACTAGGAAAAATTTATATCATTATTGTTTATTACTAACTGTTAGCAGATTTCACAAGGCACTTTTATTTCTCGAAGGGAAGTGAAACCACGAAAAAAATTCAAATAAATTACAAACTAGATGTAAATTGTTTGAAAATTACAAGGTGTGACAATGTAATTAATTCTTGGAATAGCCGCGTTGTATCATCCGAGACGTAAATACATCAAAATTACGATTAATCGTGTATGGACATACTTGACCTAATTCGTGTATATATTTCAAGCTTGACAGAGCAAAATATCCACAGATAGAAGATTGAAATTATCTAGCTATGCATTTTGGCGTAAAACATGGGCAGCATATTAAAACCACATTTTGTATGAACACTGCAAAAACGGTACTGTGCGTCAGAACTGTTAAAAATAGTATATAAGAAGAAGGCATAAAGAAGTCGAGGACGTTAGAACAGCACACAAAATTAAATTATGAACAAGATGTGATGATGGATAATGTGAGTAACATCCAAGTTAACCGTCGCAATAGAAGAGTTGACATTTCGATGCCAAAACACAACAAAATTTTCTCAGAAAAGGTGTGAAAACTTTAAAGAGAGAATTATATTCGAATTAAACATTCCAAATGATCTGTAATCTCCGCATCATTTCTTTACACAGAGTAAAGACAGATATTGATAACGAATGCATTCCGAAGTGCGATACGATAAATGGTTAAGTGAGAAGTAAATAGTTTTAAGCGTGATAAATAAGATTACGTATGTTAACAGATTACAAATAATGCATTAAACGAGAAGCAGGCTAATTTTTATTTCTTTGTGCGAAGTAAAGGAAGTATTATAATTGCGGAAGATTTCATGTATATTTCAAAGAAAATATCCATTCTGACCTATGGAATCCATTTGAAGAATTTTTCTGCGTGACATCTGTACGTACAGAAAGAATAAATTACTGTTTTTGTCAATACGAATTGTAAAATGGATTTAAAATGGACTCAGAAGAGATTTTTTTGTGACGTCTGCATGTCTAGCGTAACTCAAGATCGAGTAGACGTAGAAATTTTGCATATGAAACTGCTTTAACACGTAATTGTGCATTTGCCTTTTCCGCTGCAATCGACTGCACTAATCGTACATCTCTCTATATATATTCCCACTCTGTTACTACAAGGTGATATAACGAAATTTTGAAAATTTGTTTTATATAATAAAGTACTGCTCGGGGAGGGGGTTTTGTTATCTAGCCTAAGTCTGCTTTAAAGATTGATTTCACTTTCTCAATTTTTCACTTTTTTGTGTGTCACAAAAGGGGCTGTTATTCTTCTAGTGGGAGTTTGCGTCCTTCCACTATGACCGGCTTATCACTTTTCAAATTGCTGCCACCAAATATTATCGCCTTGTATTTAATTTTTTAAAAAATTAAAATAATGGTTACACGTTCCCTGCTTTTGTAAAAAAATGACGGCATCAAATTTTAATAACGTAGTCTTCTACGCCAATATGTGTACCTGGAATCTCGAATTTTGAATTCGTCTTATTATTTATTTCATATTTTGTAAACCTTTAATTAATTTTTTATAAACAAACTCAACGATGTGAAACCTAACAGTGGCAACACCTGCACGGAATAAAACATTTTTATGTCCTGCGCGCGAGGCTGTCTATTAGAAATTCTCAAGATATTGTGTTTGTAAATATTTTGTGGTTTTGCCGCTGAAATTAACTTTTTGTGTGGCGAAGAACGTGACATTTAATAAATAAAATTAATACACTAAAAGTTAATAATAAAACTATTGCAAAAATTGTCAGCCATCTTACTCAGAAAACTGAATATTGAAATGATGAGCCGAGAAAAGACAATAAAATATTCAAATGTATGCTAATATTGCATCAGGAATTCTAAATTCTAAGCTGGTATGTATGTAGCTTTTAAAAATTTTGTGGCTGAACTGTATGTTGCATAAATGCCAAGGAAACAATACCTGAAAATAAAGCTAAAACGATGTGGGTTAGCAGGAGCAGATGGTCGATTGCGAGCTCAGCGGGAGCGCATAAAACCTCAACATACCCTTCTGGGAAACCGTTAAAATCTGAAACCTTTCAGACTTATTTATTTACTTTTTTTAATGTTAATCCTACAACCATTATTTCAAGCTTTATCTCCATTATATTTTCAGTGAATAAGCCAGATGCAAGCATCTGCAAACGCTTGTTCCATTTCCTCCTCTTTGCTAACATCGGAAGTACTCTTTCTCTATTTCCATATTCTATATCGATACATAATCATGTGTATCGATATAGAACATATTCCATATTCATATATATACTCTGGCCCTAGCTTCACTTAACAGCGTTACATTTCGTTCATTTTTTAACTCAGAATGCACAAAATTTATATCATTTTAAGAATTATCTAATCGTTGCCACATGTCCTATTCAAGTACTATAATAAATCTAAAACGATGTATAAAAGAAATTAAGCAAAGAACAACAACAACAAAGAAACAGTTTTTCAGACGATTCATTATTTCTCATTCAATTAATTCAGTTCTCACTTCGCGACAAGGCAAAAAAACATTGAAACGCAAGATGTCTGTATTGAAAATTATGAAGTAAATCTTAAACACTTATTTCCTCGAATAAATTCGAGAATGGACGAAGCATGATTTAAGTCGCAATAATAAATTAAGGCGTTATCTTTGTTGTTGTGAAGCTTAGTCTCTCTAGATTGGCAAGAAATTTACTATTCTGCTGTTTTAAATGCAAACAAGCAATTGCCGCCATCGAAAAAATTATAAGGCTTAGCGGCACGTAAATAACTTTTAAATTGTTGATAATTCTAAAAATATTGCATACAGATTTACTAAAGGCATAAAAACCTTAACTGGAAGATAAAAACAACATAATTCAATCATTTTTAAAACAAAAAAATCCACAATTTACAAACATATAAGAATAAAAATACCGAGATCACTGAGATTCATATACTTTTGGTGCGGCCGATTGCAGCCAAAATACGAGGTGCACTTCTACATGTTATAGCAATCCTATATACAAAACTTCAACGTTCTGAGGCCACTCGTTTTTGAGTTATGCGAGATACATACGTACGTACGTACACATAGACGCCACGAAAAATTTTCTTTAAAATTCATTTTAATTTAGTTATGAAGATTTAATCTACCTTCGCCTCCTATTTCGTATTCATTATGGATACCCACTTCTACGACATCCAAAACTCTAGTTGTTCATTACGGATTCAACCACCTGCATTCTACTACAGAATCTATTACATATATATGGCACTTATGCACATAAGCTCTGAAGTAATAAGTGAGACACATAGCATATCTAAATTTTAATCCTGTTTAAAAAAGTTTATATGAGAACATCTATTATTTCTTTACGGGATGTTACAGCATCTTGAAAATTTAAATTTCCGCACACGCAGATACATAACCAGCGCAGCTTTTTAACGTTTCTATTTTTGGGTTTTGTTAACAATACGTTCTGTCACGCCAGCGGTGAATAAGGAGCTTTACGGAAATGCAAGGGTGTCATGCATCACTATCGACTCTCAAACGAGTTACTTTCTGTTTTCACAACAAGACCCTACATGAATAATCAATCGTTACTCGATCTTGTCAGTATATAATGATTCACGAATTACTCTATCAAGTTACGCCTTTAGATTCATTCTTTTATTTGTTTAATCATTAGGTTTGGAATGAAACTGCAAAATCTTTTCTTCAAGTGGGAAATCAGAAATTCAGCCCACTTCCATAGCTGACCTGCTGAGGCTATACAGTAAGACCCCGCTTCCATCGAAGTAGAGCGTAATGCGAAACAGCGCTAAGCGAGGCTATCTTAACATGTAAATAATGGGGTTAGGGGAAGAAGGATAAAAAATGGTTAGGCATTAAATTTAATAATGTTTTTTTTAATAAAAATAAAATCAAACATTTATTTCTTACAAAAATAAAAACAATATAAACGCATATACTTTTAAAAACAAATAAAATTCTCAGTCAGATCATTCAGTCTATTCTGGGTTTCCAATTTTCTGCCTTTTTGTCAAGAAGGCATTATGATAGATTGGCTTAATGGCATATTGCGTTCAATTTCGTCGTCAATCCATATAGACAGTCGTTTTTCCATTTCCTCTATAATGTTATTTCTAGAACGGGTAATTCTAGTTGCAGAGCTCGACGTAGTTGCCAAAATCAATGCAGCACTAATTTGAGATTGACGTTCACCAGAATCTAATCTTCTAATCACTTGCATTTGAGTTTCCAGTGAAATGCTTTTTGTGGTTGCTTTCTTTTCTTGTTTTTTATTATCATCCATGATAAAAACTAAAGATCATAATATTTGTCACTGTATTAATCGTTATAGTATTATACAAATTTAAACTTACAATAATGTCAACAAATGTTTCAAATGATAAAAAGCAAGAAACGCAAGTACACTGTTTCGGATATGTTATTTGGAAATCTAGCTCTGCGCACAATTTCGGAGAATCCCCGGGTTGAAATAAAAGAGCGTTAAACCGAAAGAGCGCTAAACGAAACAGCGTTAAGCGGGGTCTTACTGTACTACTTTTTTTCTTTCAGAATAAATGGAGAATAGCTTCTAGTCCCCTCCCCAATACCTTTCTGATGGGTATCAAATTTATCTCTTGCCACGTGGATAACAAACCTTCAATTTCGCACGGTGGTGTTTAGTACGGTCTCGCACGGAAATATCTACTTTTAATATTTAAATTCGCGGCCCTTAAATGCAAATAATTGTCTCCTAAATCGAACTACAGCGGTCAGATTAATTTCTCCTGATGCCTTCTTGATTAACCCTTTGCAGCACAGTGTCTCCGGTATAAAAATTTCCTTCTGTGTGCTCAAAATTGAATGAAAAAGGATTTATAGGTTACTATAAACCTTCTTTATTTAAAGTAGATGGCAGCTCAACACAAACCACTCAATATATTTTAGCCATGTTTAGTTTTTTAAGACTCTCATTTTTCAAAGAAATCTTCCAGATTTTTTTTAGGGTATAAAAGGAATTGTTTGAAAAGAAATTTCTATGTTATGTTTTTGGCTGTATGCTCATCTCCTTATTCTATATTAGTTTTAAATTTTTACCTTGAAATCTTGCCTAAAATCCAACGGCGAACCCAGGACCGGGCTCACCGATCAGTTTCTCCACATCTCATCGGTCAGTTCATTGACAACAATGCTCTTTTCGAAGCTCTATTCAATCAGTGCGCCATTTTAGGCACACCCACAGATTTAAAGCGATAAGTGCTATCTTCACAAAATTTTACTTATGTACTCTTCTAGGCCTAATTAGACCACCTACTTTTTTTTTTTTTTTTTAATCAAAAATCCGACTTTAAAATGTAACGTGCCGGAAAGGGTTAACGACTATATTCAGGCAATGCAACTAGGCTATTGCTGCCGTTCTGTTCAAACAGTAAAGCTCGATCTTTTTTCTGTAAAGGCATGATTAACGATGACAAAGGCACATGGAATGATTTTCTGGCTCTGCCTGCAAGTCTCTTAATAGGTTTGACTAATCTGCATAAGGAACTTTTGAAATTGCCATCTGGTGGTCAATATCTGAACTATTTTTTTATTGCAGAAATCTTTTCCCCATACTTCATATAACGTATATACCAAGTTTCATCCAAATCCGATAGGCAGAACGGGTTCTACAGGGGTCTGAATAGGGTCACTTAAATTACAACCACCCTGTATTTCGTACATTGCCGCTTTGTCATTTGGCATTAATGCCTAGGCTATGTGCAAAGCGTTTAATCATTTCATAAATTGCCGGCCAGTTTTGGGCATTCCGGTAACAAATACATTCAAATAATTTTGGAATTCAAGATCAACTACCCTTCACATTCAAGGTAAAATTCAATATTCTAGCATCCTCAGAAAATGAAACTGAATTTATTTTATAAGATTCTTGGGCAGCCGCATTTTAAAGAAATTAAGTATGTAAGGATCCTAAGTTTTACTAACGTTTATTTTATTTTAAATCTTTGCATTTTAAAGAAATTAAGTATGTAAGGATCCTAAGTTTTACTAACGTTTATTTTATTTTAAATCTTTACTATCACTTCTTATTTTCTACTTCCGGCCAGAATTAAAAGCTTTAACTTATTCATGCAAATTGTCTTGCTAACGCCAAGTACTTAAGTTGTGGCTTTTTGCCAAGCAAGAGAGAGGAAGGAGTTATTGGAAGCAAGCCGCTTGCCATTTTAGTTTTACGAATTTTCGCTCTGTTGCTGGTTGCCTTCAAGACTAGAGGTTTAGCCCTCTCGTTAATTGCAGACATATCGTAGTTTTAGCAGCTCGGCGTACTACATATGTACCTTTTTTTAAATACAGGCCAATCTTAGTGCTAGGCACTTGTATATTAATTAAAAGTTAGTTTTAGTTAGTAGTTTTTATATTCTTACGTTCAGACCACAAGTGGTTGGTCTCTGTATCCCGAAGTTCGGGAATACCTGTAAAGATAGAAAATAAAGGGTTTCGTATACCCTTCCTGCTTGTGTTGTCTATTTCACACCTTCCTGAACATAGCTCGAGTAATCTCCCTGTTCTTATTCAGGACCATTCATGTTCCCAAAGCAAGTCAAAAGAAACACAAGTCCTGATAAGTATATTGAAAATCATTAAGAAATATGTTGTACGGGAGAATCTGTGCTACTTTAGGCCATCTACAGACGAATCTATAGTGGCTGTCAGCAGATGAAAAGTAAACTACAATCAGAAATGTAACAAAAATTACGAATCTGTACAATGATTTGTAAAAGCCTTTTAAATAAATTCAGACGGTATATATCTTTCTTAAGGAAAACATATAGCTGCCAAACATTTAAATATGGAAAACCAGAAGTAGCCGGGAGGTTTTTGCACTGGGCAGCGACACCATTTCCAAAGAGCTCAATCGGATACACGTTTTAATGCATGGTTCATGTTACTGAACTATTAATAACGCTATTCGGATGTCAAATTTATTAATATTTAATTTTGAACTCTTTGGCTAATTCCTTTTTATAACTTACTTACACTTTTATACTGAGAAATCCTTAAGACAGAAGCAAAGCTTTTATTTATCAAAGTACATTAAAATACAATAGAAATAAAACAAATAATTAATGTGCGTGTGGATATACTTAGTAATGTATTATCTATGGATCTAACACAAAATTAAATAAAAATATTAAATGATTAAACGCTGGTAAGAATCTCCATAAGAAGTTCTACAAATGTCGACAGTATATTATATATAAGACAATCTAAATCAGGGTTTCGCAACCTTTTTTTTATGCCATACACACCTTTTACCACTGCTAAAAGTTCATTCCCCACCCCTCTTTTCTAAAACTCGAAAAAGACATATATTTATTTACATTTGGATTATATTTTAATGTGTTTTTTTAATTAAAAAACAAGAAGTATAGAAAAAGTTGATAAATGCCAAAACTTGAATAAAAGTAGCTCTTTTATATTTATAAACTAAAACTAAATACTGAAACGCTAAATAATACAGGCTGACCACATCCCCTCCCCCCAGTTGAGAATTTCTGATCTAGATCAAATAAAATTTTAAAAGAAAAGTTAGGTACTTGGGTATTAACGCAACCACCCTGACGCAATTTGGCGACTTTTTTAAAACTGAAAGAGTAAAAGTTACTTATTATCAATTGGGTGCAAGGTGGTGATTTACGCGACTCGTTTTAAATTCCCTAACTATCGGCATTTATCTTAAAAGTCAGCATGCGCTGTTCTCTCCATGTATACAGCGATTTATTTTCGTTTAAAAAAGCACCAGAGAATTACACAAACATCCCCTTGCGCACTGGACATCTAGCACACGATCTGATCACTTTTTCCTTTACGATTTTACAGTAAGGTACTGTAGTCCTGCAGAAATCTTACCGCAGATTTTTTCACTGCTAGCAAATTTCACAAGCAATTGAATTTAAGGCAAAAAATACTATGATTTGTGTATAAAAACCGCTGGAACTGGGAATATAACACACTGTTGCGTTTTCTTTTTCTTCTGACACCAGTTGTTGCATTATATTTCTTGGTTCAGGTTCGTACGGGATTCGTGGATTTGGAATGAATAACGACGACACTTGATGAAGTATCGAAACACACTTTATTTAGCCAATGTTAATCAGGAGAGCTCTAATAACACTTTTTACAATCGTCGGAGATTACTATAAACACATTGGAACAATCAGCGACACAGCCTTCACACTGTCAGGCAATAACGGTGGAGACAGCTTCACTGCAAAGCACCCGAGTACAGCTCCCAACTCTGCTTGGTTGTTCTCGGAACTCCACGTACTCTCGAGACTCTCCACACGATGCACTCGACGATACACAAGAGTATAGCTCTCGACTCAGTCTAAGACAAAACTCGGCGATGCACTAAAAGACTCCCTCGATGCATTCGACGACCCAAACGGCACTCGCTGGCCGGCTGTCAACGCGATCGCCTCCGCAGGGATTGACTTGCTAGACGAGACATACTCACTCAATGAGAGACGCACACTGACTGACTGCGGACCAGCAGAGTATAGCTTTTGGCCTATGTTCGAGAACATTCTGGGCTAAACCAGTAAGAATTCGTTCCGAAGGTTCTCCAACTGTCCATAATATATCGCCAAATGAGCGATTTCTCGCCAAATGTGGCAACCCTGCCCTCCTTGCTATTTTATAGCAACCCTAAAACTGCTTTGCGGGGAAGCGATCTCACCGTGCCTGTGCATTTCGTAACAACACACACACACAAAAAAGCATACGAAAATGGCAGCGTTGTTTTAACAGCAGGAACCAGACGAGATGTAAAGTAGCTGAACACTGGTAGTTCCGTCTGAAGTTCAAATCCCGCGGCTGGCTCCATGGACGTTTTCGTGGTTTTCCCAATGTGTAACGTGCATAGGAACAGTTTCTCTTAGAAAGTCCCCCCATGAAGGCATCCTCCCCTCAGGTAGATAACACTCGAGGCTTTGCCGTAATCGCATAAACCAAATCAAATTCTTAATTGCAGAATTATCAATAAACATGGCTGCCTGAAGAATGGTTATGCGCATAGTTGCCACAGACTGGCACAATTTGAGATCTGGTGATACTTCAATTAAGGTAGCTGTGATAATACGTAAGTATCAAAAAAGTATATTGGAAATTATTAAGGGTGGGGAAATAAAATTTGATATATGTGTAAAGCTAAGCCGTATTTTTGTTTAGAATGCTTCAATAAATGTCATTAAAACTACATTTGATCACATTTCATTGAGACTATACTTATTTTTTAACTTTAATACTGTCGGTACCACGGACCGACGCCAGCCAAATGAAAATTTTAGTGCCGGTTCCCAAGGACCGACGCCGGGCTCGGCGTGTTAACGAAAGGCAATAACTTGCTTTAATATAAAGATATAATTTTTAAGAGAATGTATTTAGTTATAATTAAATTAGGTATTAGATAAAACCTTAGTCATTATGGATTTACATGGCCACTATTAAATTAAATTTATTTTTTAATAATATTAGTTAAAAACTCTATTAATATCACAATCTCATAAAATTTCACAGTTTAAAATACATGGAATTTATGACATTGATTTTTAAACAATATTAGGATAATTACACATTAAAAGCTACAAAACATAAAACTCAACAAAATAGTTATGCCTCATTTTAATTTGAAGGCCTGCCCAGACATTTTGGCTAATTTATATCGATTTCCTTCTCCTTAAGCATATTTTCTAACAATTAGAAATTTGTTTCAATATGCAAAACAATGTTTTCATTAGTTTCTGCGTGTTTTATCTCCTAACTGCTAACCTCTCTACAATGTACTAATTTATATCGATTTCCTTCTCCTTAAGCATATTTTCTAACAATTAGAAATTTTTTTCAATATGCAAAACAATGTTTTCATTAGTTTCTGCGTGTTTTATCTCCTAACTGCTAACCTCTCCACAATGTACTACCTATGAGGGTTTACTTGATCTGGTAAAAGTTAAATAGACCGAACTCCCTCCCCCCACCAGACGTGATCAAATTATCACTATGTCTGATCAAATTATCAACTACAGTCAAAATAATCCGGACTCGACGGGACTTCGGCGATTCCGGATTATCGATTTTTCCGGATTATAGATCATCAGTTTAAATCTGGTTAGATGGCATGCAGAAATTATAAAATTAAAAATATGAAACTTTTTTCTTGGTAGTTTTTCCTCAGTAAGGGATACAAATTACAAACAAAAAGATTCGATGCCCTACCAAGAGACCAAAGTTCCAGGAGAGCAGTTTTGGGAGAATAATAAGCGTAAAAGAAACTGGAGGGGAAAAATGTTTTCTAAGTGGAGGAAGTACCCAGATCGAAAGACATTCTTTGTTCTTGACAACAAGGAAGCAAGGAAAGGGAGACAAAAAAAAAAAAAAAAAAAAAAAGAGTTAACACGGTCAATGCTTTTCGACATACCTGCATAATATAACAACCTGATTTACCAAATCTAAATTGTGCTACAAAAGAAACCAGAGTTGCTTGGTCATAACGAGCAACGGAACGCATTTAATAGCAAGAACTAATTAAATGACATTAAGTGTATTACATCATAAGAGCTGCTTTGAGAAAACTGATTATTTAGTTTAAATGAGTGAATCGCGCTTCTTGAGGGGGGAGAAGTTTTAACTCGCAGAAAACATTTCTCATACATTCATGTCATTGAAATGCATCTTGTAAAACGAAAAATAGCATAGCAAATGAATGCAGAAGCAGAATAAATAAATAATTATAAAATGCTTTCACAAAACATTCACATTTTTGAACCTACATATTTTTATTTATTAACGTTACTAGCGGAAATACCCGATGCCAGTTAAGTCACATTGAGAGTAATGTATCCAACAACAGAGAGAACGATACCGCTGTAATCCTTCTCCACTAACGATGCAAAAAATAAGATTCATAGTCATACATTTTTCATTCTGATGCGATAGAGAATCCACATAAAAATTTAGATAATAGATAGAAAAAATAAACTAATTCTCCCTCGTTATATCAGCAACAATGGCACGCGGTTTGAAATGATTTCAGTCTTTCTAATCAAGTGGTCGTAAAAGCTTAAATTCTATCCAATACTTCACCTATATTCAATTTCAGTCGATAAAATGTTGCAAAAAATTGGCCACACTTGATCAGAAATCAATAACGTGAACAAACACACAAACAGACATTCTTCTTTACATATGTTACGGTGAAACACCGAAATCTGGAGAATGTCGACTTTCACCGGTGAATGTCAACATTCACATAGTCTCTTGGTGTATGTCCGAAATATTTTCCAAATACTCTTATTTCTGACTTACACCGGTCAATGTCGACATTCACCATGTACTAATGGTGAATGTTGAACATATAACAATATTATATTTTCTTCTCTGTCGTTCAGTCGCGAATAAACGAACTTGAGACTTGAAATAAGAACTTAAGAACATGAGAACCTAAAACACACAATGCATTCAAAATGAGAAAGGAAAATAATAGAAGTTAAAAACTTACTTAATTATACAGTACGTTCTAAATGAGAAAATAAAATAACAGTCATAAAAACTTACTAAATTATGTGATTCAAATCTTATTTATTGCAACAATTTAAACTATTATGATACTTTATGACCTCTTTTTTGGACCTACACCAGAGCATATCTGTGATTGTCGACATACACCGGTGAGGGTCCGAATATACAAGAATGTACTGAAATATTCGGTCTTTCACCGACGTATTTCGTGAATGTTGACATTCTCCGGTGAAAGTCAACATTCTCCAATTTCGGTCTTTCACGGTAACATATAGATTATTAGTGAAGCAAAAATGCATTTTAAGGAGTCAAATCTCCAGTTAAAACGCAAAGAAATTTTGCCAACAAAAAAGAAAGTAAGTGTAGCTTCACAGAGGAGCTTAAAGCTTATGTTTGCAAAGCATTTGAAGTTATCTTCGATGAACATACATCTATACAGTTAATTTAACTTTCAAATTGCTAACCCCCCACCCCCCTAGCAGAGAGAATGGCTTGCGCAAAATCGGACAGATAATGTTTCAGTCTCTACATCTAATACCCGAGAGTTACAATTATGCTATAGAACAAAAAGTAAATCCCACTGCAGGCATTTTTAATAATTCTCATTTTCATTTATAATTTTTGAGCTATTAGTGTTATCAATAAATAATAAAGTAGCAGTCACAAAAGTGGCTTATAATCTTAATGATAATAGTTTTACTATTAAGTTTTTAATCATTAATTAGTTTTACTTTTCTAGTTTATTATTTATTTTGTTATTTTATTAGTTTCATTTTTATAAAATTAGCACAATTATACAAGAGTTACAATAATTGGGATATTTTATTTATTTTAAAAGCAATTACTTCCAACTTTTTACAGCTGACTACATAATATAGCTGCTTTGGAAACTAGTAATCAGAAAGTTTGTGTTGCCACAAATATTTTTGTAATTTAATCCACTTTGTGACAAAATTTTTCGTCATGTTTCCACTTTGCGCGCATGATATTTTAAAAATGGCTAATGGTACATACTTGAAATTTGATGGAATTCTTTATATAGGCACTATTTTCTAACTGAACCAAAAATGTGATGAATATTTTAATATTAAAAAAAAATAAGGCACGAAAGATTACAGATTTTTTTAATAAAATATATTTTATAAACTCAACTCCAGATAAAATTAAAATCTAACATGAGATTCTTAGAATTTTTGGTTCACAGTAGTTCCAAATGTTTTGAAAGCTATATATTAAATTATGCAACAGAATGTTTTAAATTGTGTGCGCAAGGTGGAAACATGACGAAATATTTTGTCATAAATCGGATTCAATTATAAAAATATTTCTGGCAACACAAACTTTCAGATTACTATTTCAGAAAGCGGCCATATTATGCAGTCAGCAGTAAAAAGTTGGAAGTAAATAAATAAGTTATCAGAAAGCCTTTAAAATAAATAAGTTTAATCCAAATTCTTGCAACAGTCACATATTCGAAGATCTTATAGGTTTTAAGGTGTACGAGTCCCCTTAATAAAACATCTTTAATGAATTCTTAGTACGAATAAGGAATAAAACGACCTCTCGGGGTTTTGCTATGGTAATTGCGGAAGTAGAGAAAATTCTGAGTCATTCTAATATAATATTTACCAGATATAAACCTAAGCATAACGCAAAGGAGTTAACATGTTCTAGGTAATAAACAAATCTTACTTTTGCGAAGCAATAACATTAACGTTTCAATTCCAAACACACACTTATGCAATCCTTATGATATTTCTAGAAAGAAATCAAAACACTTTACATGTTGACCGAAAATAGAATATGAGACAGCTGCGCATTACATTAAGTCGCCTATCTGATGGCGCATGATGATTACAGAAAAGCCTATTTTACGCTTTTCTGGAGAAAAAAGGATCTAAACACTTGCTTTTAAATAAACAAAACAGAGCACGATTACGCAAAGAACTATCGTTAACATGTAACAAGACTCCACGTTTTAAGAAACAATGATGATTATAGTGCCAAAAAATGACCCATTAAAGACCTTACATATTAGTATATGTAATGCATATAATGCACGGCGCTTATTTCAAGACTAATCTTAGTTATTTAACAGAACAGATTATTTGGATATAGCAAAATATATGAGAGTTACCTATCTAAATGAAGCGATGCCTGCTTGGAGGGCTTTCTAAAGGAAACTCGTTCCTATTCACGTTCTTCGGAAAGTAATTTCGTTTTTTCCGTGCACAGGACTTAATAGTATTTTTTCACAGCCAACATAACACTTCAGCCGCATAATCATTATATATTTTGACAGCTGATACAGCAAGGCTTGTCCACTAAAAAAGTTCGATTGATTCTATGCAGTAGCTTTTGGCTGATGCCCTTTCATATATGGAAAGTGAAAAGCAGCATTTTCAGCATAATTTACTTTTATACTATAGAAAAGGTAAAAATGCTGTTCAGGCAAGAAAAGTGTACTGATAGAACGCCACTGACAAAGCTGGCTTGCAATGTTTCGATCCGGCAGTTTTGATTTTGGAAGATTCACCAAGCTGATGAAGACACAATAAAGGCATTATAACTGATGCAAACCGGCGAAATCGTGAGATCGCTGACGGATTAAACTTATCGAATTCACCGTTTACGATCATTTGAAACGTCCAGGTTTAATTTCAAAGCTCGACATACGAGTTCCTCATGTTCTTAAGCTCCCCATCAGCTTCAACTAGCATTCCAGAACATGGTGCATATCAGCTTCAACTAGCATTCCAGAACATGGTGCATCTTCAAGATAAAATTGCAAACCAGTTTGACACTGGCGTTCCGTCAATGAATCTTCTCCTCCATTCGGTTATTTTTTTTTTTTTTTTTTTTTTTTTTTTTTTTTTCTTGCCTGAACAGCATTTTTAACTTTTCAATAGTAAAAAAGTAAAATATGTCGAAAATGCTGCTTTTTATTTTCCATATCTGAAACGGCACTAACCAAAAACTACTGCGTAGAATCAATCGAACTTTTCCACAAACAAGCATTGCTATATCAGCTGTCAAAGCATATAATGACTATGCGGCTTAAGTGTGAAGCTGCCAGTGAAAAAATACAATAAGGCCCTCTGTTGGGAAATAACGAAGTTACTTTCTAAACAACCCAATACATATGGAGGCAAACACGAAAACCAACCATTCAATCAACCAGCTCGCCTGGATTAAGACCCAGGCAACACCTCATGTGTTGATCCAGGCCTCCTTACAGAAAGGTGGACTTCTGTAAGGAGGTGTTGACCCAGGTCGAGCTACCAGTACTCAACTATAATGACTATAACTATAATGACTGGCAAGAGATGAGTAACTATAATGACTGGCAAGAGATGAAAATCGTGTTAGTACATTTTTGGGCTCACTCAATCACAACTAACTGTAATATGCCTAGCAAGATATGAGAACATTACGTAGTTTTTATTTATTTTTATAATTTTTTTGGACTATAATCAGAAATTGATTATTGTGGATGATTTCCCTTTTAATCGATTTCAATGCTGCAACCAAAAACTGTCAACAAGACTCCCCCCCCGCACCCTTTCTCTCCTTTTTCTTTCTATTTAAGTTGAGAACTTTCGAGAGGTTTTTCACGGAACTGAAGGAGAATGGAAATTGTATTCGCATCATTAATTCTTCCATACTAATATGAATTTCCGCCATTAATGACAAACTAATATGAATTTCCGCCATTAATGACAAATGTTTCGCAAAAGCAACAAAAAGATACTTTCTTACTGAATTTTTTAAAATTGAAAATAGAACCTGTTATCAAAGTTCTAAGGAAAAGTGTCCATGTCACCTTATTCATTTTTCAATAAACATTCAAATGTAAAACGCGGATCTGTTTTAAATCATTTGTAAACAGACAACATATTTATCTATAGACGCTTAAGTGGCACTGCTATAACTTTCTTTTTAATGGCAAACTATCAATTGGTGAAAGACTGTTTACAATTCCATCGCTAACAGAAATTAAGGAGGGAGAGTTTTTCCAAGAAATACGATAAATCTGTCATGATAAAAACTGCCTCTTTAAATATACACAAACTGAAGAGATGAATCCGAAAAAGTTTACATTATGATATATATATATATGTAATGTACCAGCTTTTGTCAGGAATAAATAGATTGTTGAAGAATCATAAATGTAGTCGTAGCTTAAATTATCAGACGATAAGTTAAAAAAAAAAAAAAAAAAAAAAAAAAAAACAGGATCCATTTATTATATTTCAGGAGAAAATAGCAGTTACAAAATCAGATATCCGGAGTAAATAAAAAAGAATTACTAATAACTTTTTGTATGAAGTTTACTGCATCGTGACATTAAAGTAAAAAGCCCCGATATTCCTTGGCGAGTCCTTTTATAGTCTCTGGAAAGGCGGAGCTTCCAAGAAACGACGTCAGCCAAACCAGTTCGCTTTAAATACTTCCAGAACATCTATAACTGTACGTGTAGAAAAGGCGGGAAAACAATTCCATAGTCAAGAATACACTTAAAATTTTAACTGTATGTTCTTTTCATTTTTAATGGCGACGTTCTCTTATTTGAAAGTACGTGGAATTAAAATTACAGCCCCGTAGTCAAGTTGTTTTTCCCGCCTTTTCTACACGTACAGTTATAGATGTTCTGGAAGTATTTAAAGCGAACTGGATTGGCTGACGTCGTTTCTTGGAAGCTCCGCCTTTCCAGAGACTATAAAAGGACTCGCCAAGGAATATCGGGGCTTTTTACTTTAATGTCACGATGCAGTAAACTTCATACGAAAAGTTATTAGTAATTCTTTTTTATTTACTCCAAAATTTTAAGTGTATTCTTGACTATGGAATTTTATTATTACATATATATATATATATATGAATTTTAAGTGTATTCTTGACTATGGAATTTTATTATTACATATATATATATATATAACTTATTAAACAGCCTATTTTAATCACTATGGGCCTTGCATTTAGTTTTATTAAAATAAGACTAAACCTTAGATATTAAATAAATACTTTTTTTAAGGAACAAAAAACTACTTTACGTAAGTTTAGATTTAATTTCAGCAAGTTAACTATGGCACAAAGTTTAGACTGGTAACTTGCTAACAAAGCCACATTCGTCAAACATTTTCCAGCCTGTCATGTATTCACACTTAATGATCCTTTGAAACAGAAAGGTCTTTTTTAAATCAGGAAAGGATTTTAAAACGTACTTAATTAAAGAATGAAGCTATTTTCTTCTCACCCAGCCCATCAATTTATTGCTTTTAGAGCATTATACCTGCAATCAACAAAAACGCAAAAATTCTTAATCAAATTGATTTCATTTTATAAATGCTTTTATATTAACATACAACTTTACAAAGTATAGGATAACTATATAATTCCGATTGAGATTAATATATTTTCAGCGTAAGATGAGCATTAGTTTAAAAACAAAGCCGTCATCGTTTGGAAATGACACATCAGCACACTAATTTCTTAATACTGCCAGAAAGAAATAATAAATTAATTTATCCAAACTTACATTTTGCTTTCAAACAAAATACGCTATTCGGCATATAAAAGTTTCACTATCAACCTGTCAAATTCGACATTATTCGGCATATAAAAGTTTCACTATCAACCTGTCAAATTCGACATTAAATTTCAGATAATTATCAGTTTCCATCCAATTAACAACCATTTCCTTCGATAGTAAAGTAATAAAAATAAGCAATCCATTTTATAACATGAGACCTGCCCATCTGCACTAGGTTTGAGATAATAGTCACAGATTACAAAAATGAAAGGATTGTTTATTTTATTACATATAGAAAACGAGAAAAAATAAGTACATCTACCGCCTATCAGCAAGTTCCATAACATTTGCGGCACTAGTCGGCAAGATTGACACCACTCGTATGCCTGAACATATCTCATAAACACTGACGGACTTTCGTGCTTTTGAGTTCCGTTTCCTTCTTTACCACCTGGAAAATTCGAGAGTTAATTAACGGACGACATAAATATTCGTTCTTTTTATCCATCCAATCCATGCTGCGCACAACAAAACAGGAAAATTCACGCAGTGCCAACGCCCTACTGCTACTTCGCTTTCTCAACTTCAAAAATTCTTCATTGAAATTGCCACGGATTTTCTATTCCTTGTTGCAACTGCATAAGCTAAGCATTTGTATATGCAGTATGAAAGGAATGCCGGTTAGAAAAGCGAAAATAAATTTCGTAATTTAACCCCTTTATAAAAGACGCTTTAAGTTAATGCAGATCATAACATTCCGTTTTCCAGGCCAAAGTTCTGCACCGTTTCCTCTCCTCCGCAATCAGATTTTATTGTAGAACCAAAATAGGAAAGTGCAGAACATCCACATATATTTGTTTCTCGTTTCATAGGCCACGGAGCCGGTACTAGGGGGTGTGCGCAACCGCACCAGACGGTAAATTTAGGCCAACAAAACTTTTAGAGGCACCAGGCGACAGAATTCGGGAGCCGCAAAAAACTCAGGGGCGGCAAAAGTCCTGGCGCTGGCCGCCCTGGTGGGTTAATTTCAATCGTTTTTGCTTAATTTCAAACTGGCATTTTCTTTTTTAATGAGCGATGCCTTACGGATACAGCATCGGCAAAATAATTTCCAGAAATAATACAGAGTTCACAAACAAACAAGGATTATGTTAATGTTATTAACAGTTAAATTTTAAGTTAAAATTTCTTTCCTGTCAAATTCTTAACTTCAACTTACTACTTCCGGCCAGAACGTAGTTTTGGAATCTTTCTGAATACTTAATGAGGAGGAGCGGTATTTAAACCGCGAAGTCTACTTGCAGAGTTAGAGAGAATCAGAGTTTCTGATGTGTGCGCGTCTGCCTTTTGGCTATTCTCTCTCTCAAAGCTGTTATTACGCTGGGCCGTACTCAGGCCTTTGCTAAGCTTCGTAGTCAAATAGAGTTAAGGGGCCAACTCGATTAGAATCTTGATAGCTTCGGCTATATTTCTTTGGTTAATCTTAGTTTTAGTTTATTTCTTAGTTTCTTAAGTTCCAGCCTTAGTGTCGGCTTTTATTGTACACTCCAAGACGGAGTTTTGCTAAATCTTATTGGAATAGTAAAGGGTTAGTTACCCTTTCTTCTTGTTGTTTCTTTTTACACGAACTTAAACGATTATTCGCTAGCTAGTTCTTAAGATTCGTCACTTTCTACAGTAACTGAGAAATACACTAGTGAGAATCTCACAACTTCATAAGCGGTATATTGTGAACAAGTAAAGCAGAACTGAGATGTTAGGTGAATGAAGTATAATTATTGCTAAACAGAAATTCAACTTCAATATAACGCAAATAAAATTATTTTATTGATGAAATAATAGTTGTAAAGGTACGTTGCACCAATAGCCAGTAGATGGCTAGAAAGAAGAACGTACTTATTGCTCGTATAAATGGCATCACTATCTACTTAAGAGTTCCCCATTTATAAATTGGAGGAATTCCGTCACTGGTTTGAAACCCCGAAATTAAATCATCCAAACGAATTTTAAAATGAATAAAATATTCAATTAAAATGCTTTGTTTCATGAATAAATAAAAACATCTTCGTGCACATACTAAAGAATGCTTTATTGTCTTGTTATGGTCTGAAACAATCTTCTCCTACGCTATAGCCATTTCTTTTAGAACTGCACCATTTCGGAACCCAAAAATCAGATGACACTAGTTTCATTACTGATAAATTATTAGATAAAAAAAAAAATGAACTTTTCAATTTTATTGTCTTTCACTTTAAATTTGCTATTTGAAGAAATTTACTGTCTTCGAACACAAGAAAAATAATCCTTCATAATCAGCATAACAGGAAAAATAATCCTTCATAATCAGCATAACAAAGAGGTATGCAATGTTACTTTCTTTCTAATCTTCCTATTCTTTCAAGGTCTTCCTAGCCATCCGATGGCGCAATATTACTTAAAAAATTATCTGAATCGGTAAGTTTATTTAAGGATTCAGAACAAACTTTATTTCGATCAGTCTCACACAGTGCAAATATCAAAATACAGTAATAATGAGTGAAAAAGGAATTTTGAAAAAGTCGCTATCGTATTTACTTGATTCAAAACAGACTTCCAGATATTATTCAAAGAATCTAATAAATAATATGATAAGATATTCTTTTTAGCTGCTGAAAATGTGCGCACTAGATATCTTAAAAAGTTACCCCTCTTTTGGGAACGCTTATCAGTTTTCTTGGAAAATGTTTAGCGCATGATTCCATTTGTAAATCTTTAACTCTACTTTTCTACTGCAATGCACATTTTAGAATGATCTGATTACTTCGGATGACCCTCGAATGCGAAAAGACACTGCATCTTCTTTTTAGCGTTTATGTTCGATGTCCACTTAAAAAAACAAATAATTGTCATTTCCGATCATTCCGTCTTCTTCCGCGTCTCGAAAGTTGGTTTCGTAAGAATTCAGATTCACTCGTATTACTGGTTAAATGACACCAATTTCTTCGTAAGTGAGATTTATTAACACTTCCTTGTTTTCTTTCGGAAATTTTCAGTTTCAATTACATAAATTCAAAAAATACAATCGAAAATTCACGTAAGTAATAACATGTCTGACAGCAAACATGTTCCAAAGCATCACTAATTTGGTGCGCAAACAAATCACCATGTCGTACAAAGTCGCTACTTGCTTTAGGGTGCATTTATACTATCAATGGCTTTATAGAGTTTGATGTTCTTTGGTAGCATAAACTATACAGAGTTTGATGTTCTTTGGTAGTATAAACTATATCGAGTTTGATGTTCTTTGGTAGCATAAACTGATTTTATAAAGAGTTTGATGTTCTTTGGTAGCATTAACTGACCTTATCGAGTTTGATGTTCTTTGTTAGCATTAACTGACCTTATGGAGTTTGATGTTCTTTGGTAGTATAAATTAAGTCCAAATTCCGTGCAAACATACAGTGAATTATTACTGTATCTCAAAAGAATAGCACAGGCTTGATAAAATCAGCCTACCACTTGTGGTGATGTAACCTAAAATAACAGTCAATTTCAAGATTTAAAACAAACGCTATGGAATGAATTTAGCTTATTCACAACGAATATATTTAATTTATTCATATATAACTTTCAATGTTAACAATGGGTTTAGTCAGATCATTCACAATATATATTTTGAAACTTAACACTTCAAAAACAAAGGCATACAAACATTCAGATAAAATACTACATTCATTGTAACACTTCCAGTTACTAAGTTACAGTTCAATAAAAAAAAAAATTATACACGTGAATTCTCTTAATCCAAAAGTTTTAGTAAACGCATAATATGGATGCTAATTGTAGCTTAAGTTACTTGCTCGATATGAAGAGCGATAATACGCTACGAACATTAATTCGAATATCAGTGCGCGATACGTTTCGCGAAATCGAAATGTTGACGATTAAATAAAACTTACAAAATGAAAGCACTACGAGATTTTCAACTAAAATGATAGCGGCATTTATACACCATACATTTATAACTGCGAAATAAATGCAAAATAAAACATAAACAACAACATATGCTCATACGCACAGTTTCAAAGATTCAGCATCACAAGGGGCAAAAGAAGATCATTGGTCGATTATTTTTAAACTCCTCCCTAAGTGGCGATACTGATGTGCACTTGTGGAATTGTGCGAACGGTTTACCGTAATAAATAATATTAAATATTTCCCAAACAAGCAACAAGACGATGCTAGGTTTCGATAGATTCAAACAGATGCACTTTCCTTTCATCGTCTGAAAACGATACATAAATATGAATCATTACACATTCATTCTTTTTACATCTGCAAACATAATTTAAGCACATGCCACCCTTCGAAATAAAGAATAGAGCACAACGCCTAATATAAACGCATGTCAAACAAAGGGTGAATAACATCAGTGACCTAACACGAAAAACGTCTTCGGTCGAATAAAAAGCAGGAGAAAAAAGTGTCTGAAATTAGTTCCACCAAAAAAGTACCCTTGTAGAACGATTTCCGTCACAGGATATAAGACTGCTTTGATGCAATGAAATTCGAGAACACAGAAGAATGGCATCGGCCATTTTTGTATCTGTAAATATGAGATTAAATCAATATTGATGATTATATATGATTTTTTTATAAAAATAATACATTATATTATAGAATATATTATTTTTCACTACTGCAGATTATTTTTAAAAAATAGCTCACCTCAAATAGTAACTGAAATAAGTGATGTATTACACAAAATATGACATATTTTTCAAAAAAGACAAGATTGATATTTGACTCTAGTTAATATGAAAAATATAATGAGCTTCACAATTTACTTAAGCGTAGAAGAAATAAATTTAAATTTCAATGTATTCTGAAATTTTAACTATACTGCTTCACAAATAAGTGCTCTAGATTTCCTTTTTCTGAATTTAACAAATTTTAATGCTTAAAATAATATACAAAGTCAGCTGCCCCTTGCTATGCTTTAAATAAAATTAACCTGAGTTATTCCAGTCCAGGCAACTTAAATTTTGTTTTTACTACTTGAATAATATTGTCATAACTGCAAAAAATGAAAATGCAATCTATTGTAGATATATTAAGTGTAAATAGTTATGAAGTCGTAAATACTTAAATATTTGAGACTAATTTCATAATGTAACATAAATCAATTCTTAAAGAATGTTAAAACATGCCAGCTATTCGATAAGTATACATAAAATTATTAAAAATAGATGTGGAAATCAACATTTAGAATATACAAGCAAGTTCCTTTGTATCGTATGCCATAAGGAAAACCTGTGAAGAAATACTAGTTTCTGGTAAAAAGAATTAAAGGAGGGTAGCCTTCACTACCTGTTAAAAACTTGATACATTTACACCATCTAAACAATAATGGAAGATGAGAAATAATTAATAATTAACTGAGTTTAAGAGTAATTTAGGTTAAATACATTATTTCAAAAATAGAAGTTAAAAAAAAAAAAATGGTATTAAAACTGATGGCTAAGAGCATTTTTCTCAGGTTTTTGCACTATTCTCATCTTCAGCACTCTCCAACTTCTGTATTCTAAAATAGTTTACATTTTATATGACAAACCCAATAAGCCTTCTTTAAAAAGATAATCTATATTTCAAAACAACTTAGTCTTCTGTGTCGATGGTCATTTTCAAAAAGATAACTCTCGGTAATGCAATTGTTGCATGAAAGCTGTTGCTTTGCTAGTTAAAAGCTTTTGCAAGCATGTTAAAGAAAAATACTAAATCAAAAGATTATTTTTATTAATAAAATATATTCCTAAAATTATAATGATTATTGCTGCAGTAAAACAAAAATAATATTAGGAAAATTTCTTATTTAATATTTAATTTTCTCAACAGCTCTTCTTTTTGAACAATCACTTCTTTTCTAAAACAGCTGAAACTTCATAAGCAAATCAACAATTTCATTCTTTCCTGAATTATAACATAATTATTTCAACTTCTTTAGCAGAATTTAGCGCTGTAATTGTAGGTTATAGTAGGCACCGTGCAAGGGGGGGGGGAATCCAAAATGCATAGCATGAAAAGGGAAAACACCAAATCGAAAACATAGAAATAGTAAAAACATACCCAGAAAAAGTACAATTTAGCAAAATTACACTTACATTTACTTCCTGTTTAAACCTTCACAATTCTGGTTATTTTCTGCATAAAATAAGTCACTAATATATGCAAATATGCTATTAATACAACTGCTATTAAAATTATAAAAGTTTTCCTTTTTATACACTAACACTGCTATTAGAATCTATATTACAGAGCCAGAAACTATATCATAGAGAAATAGAACATATTCCAATAAGAATGCCTTTCTTCTGCCTGCAGTGTTTAACATTTTATTTCTATTTAACAAACACTCTCTATTCGTAAAAAGCAAATTTAAAGTTAATTTAACTCTTTTTTTTTTTGGTCCAAAGGGGCTTTGACCCTGATGGACAGTTGTTTTCATTTTGCGATTGTGCGTTGAATCACTATAAATGTCCGTTTCACTTTTTAAATTCTTGCCACCAAATGTTAAGAGTCCTGCATTATATTTGAAGAAATTAAATAATGAAAAATCTGCATAAATGTATGTATATTTCTCGTGATAAAACAAAGGTACATAGAGCCATCGAATTTTGAATGACGTAATCCTCCTATGAATATGGGCATGTGGAAAACCTAATTTGGAATTTGATATTTGTAAAACTTTAACAAATTTTTGATTAACAAACTCAAGGATTTCAAAGCAAGCAATTGCAACACTCTACCTAGGGGGGGGGGACCTTTTTATCACTACCGAGTGGAACAGTGTATCAGAAATTCTAAAGATATGCTCATTTTAAAATTATTTTTGACGTTGCTATTGAACTGAATTTTATGGTTTAAGTGCAAAGAATATTTAATACAGAGTGCATATTTAATAAATAAAGGTAACACACAAAACATTAAAAAAACGCCCCTTTGGACGTAATTTAAAAATCTGAAACCTTTCAGATTTTTAAAAAAATTTAACTTTACTATATTCTTTTGAAACATTTTATTTCTAAATGCTTTCATCATTAGCATACAGGTACATTTCATGACTACTGCATATTTTATTGTAAGTAAAATTCACTTTTCTTACTTCTTGGTGAATCAAATGATTATAACATACACTGCTCAACATTGAAAATGCAACACCAAGAAGGAGTGGTCAGAAATTTATGCAAATTTTCGAGTAGACGCACGTCACTGAGTTATGCGAATGATGTGAAATGTGCAGCTCTCCGACACATGTGAAGTAAGATATAAGGGAAGGAATGTGCAGAATGGCCAATATTCGTGTCGTTATTTCTGCCAGACAAATTATTGGAGAAAGTTGGATTTTGTCCCGAATGATACGTGTAATAGGAGAGAATGCCAGGCCGCCATTAACGAAGGCACTTCCAGCAGATAGACGATTTTACGAGGGGTATGGTGATCGGACTAAGAAGGGCAGGTTGGTCCTTACGTCAAATTGTAGCTGATACCCACATGGATGCGAGCACGGTGCATCGGCTATGGCGAACATGGTTGGAACAAGGAACTGTGGGAAGAAGGAGGGGTATAGGTACAGCCAGAGTGATGTCAGCACACGGGGATCGACGCATCCGCTGACAAGCTGTGCCAGTCCCGCAAGCCACTTGTACCACGATTCTGCAGCATGTGCAAGTTACCCTGGATGTTCCCGTGTCGACCAGAACCATTTCCCGTTGATTGGCTGAACGTGGTCTGAACTCACGGCGTCCATTAAGAAGACTGCCATTGACCCCACAGCATAGACGCCAGTGTTTAGAATGTGGATGACAGAATGGCGAAACATGTTCTCAGATGAGTCACGCTTCCGTTTATCCAGCGACAGTCGACGCATACTTCTGTGGCATCGACGTGGAGACAGATCTAATCCGGCAGTAACTGTGGAACGCCCCACCGCACAACAGTGTGGCATAATGGTTTGGGGCGCTATTGTCTACGATTCCAGGTCACCTTTAGTTCATATTCAGGGCACTATGACGGCCCAACGATACTTGGATAATGTACTGCGGCTAGTGGCAATACCCTGCCTTAAGGGGCTGCCTAATGCAAGTTTTCAGCAGGATAACGCCTGACCACACAGTGCTCGCATCTGCCAACATGCTCTGCAATGCATACAGATGCTTTCCTGGCCACCGTACTCTCCTGACCTGTCACCAATCGAACATGTGTGGGATGTGATTGGATGCCATTTGCAGACTCTGCCCCTGCATCGTTCAGAAGACGAACTGTGGCAAATGGTTGAAAGAAAAGGGAGAGCCATCCCTCAGGACACCATCCGCACTCTTATTGACTCACTTGATGCCTAGACGTGTTTCTTCGTGCATCGCTGTCCACGGTGGTCCTACATCCTACTGAGTCGACGCCATTCTCGCTCTGTATTCTGACCATCATTTTGAAATAAAGATCACTTATTGCTGCTTGCTGTCTGTCTTTTTTCCAAATTTCATCACTTTCTGACCACTCCTTCTTGGTGTTGCATTTTGAATGTTGAGCAGTGTATATTGTATCCAGAATAATTATCAATATGTTCTTGCAGTTTATTAACCCTTATGTAAAATGCATTTCTTGAAAAACAAGGTCTCTGCATCTAAATAGAGTTAGTTTCAGTCAATTATGAATGTCAGCAACTAATTGCAGAGACAGTAATTTTCTTTTGTGGTATTCTTATAGCAAAAAAGTAATTTTAGAGCATACAAAAATTACTACTCGCATCCAGGGTTTTCAATCTGCATACTAATAAATCTTATATAACCTTATATAAATATTATATATAATTATATAATCTATATAAATTGACAGATATTTTTAAAAAATTCCAAGTGTTATAAACTGTTTATTGGTAACAATGTTTTCCTCCCTTCCCTCAAAAAGAAAACCCACACAATTAAAGCATTGTCCCACAGCATCAATCATTGTAGCCTCATCTTTTAATTTTTTCGTACAATTACTATTTAAACCTTTGAATACCAAAGTTTTAGTAGATATTCAATGATGAAAGATTGTAAACACTGCAATTGATCTGGACAGATAAGAAATGAAAAGGTTAATACAAACAATTAAAAAGTGTAATGAAGCATTTAAAATGATATTACAAAGGGTGCTACTTTGGTAGATGGTTGCACAGATTTTGGCAAGTGATACGACTTATGGTAAACCTATTGCTGGACAAGTTATTTATGGTTACCGATACTTTGTTGTCATTTTATTTAAAAAAATGAGTTTTATTAAGTATAAATTCCGTGTTTTAAATATTATTTATGGCTTCTAAATATTAAAAATCAATTTAATTTTGCATTTTTAATTGAAATAAAAATTTTATTGTTTATGATATTTTATATAATTTTATGTTGTGGATGATGTAATAATTGACATCACCTTACTTTAAAAGTAATAGGTTTTAATATCCATAAATTTAATCTAATGTTTTAAACATTATTTATGGCTGTTAAATACTAAAATACAATTTAATTTTGCATTTTTTTAAAAATAATTTTATTCTGAATGATTATTTAAATAATTTTAATTCTATGCGTGATGTAATCAGCTCCCTGGTTGGTTACCGAATATTTGTGCATTACCACGCCATTTTAAAATTTTTATTCATCTCTTTGAATTCCTTAGATTTTAAAGCGAATGGATATGTCCGTTTCGAATATAAACGTAGTTATTGGTAATTACCACGAATTATTGGTATCAAAATAAAAAATTTGTTCTTTGAGACCTTATTTTGGCCAATCTGGCTTTCTTAATCAAAGATTTATCAATAAATTGTTACAAGGGTCAGAGGAAATTTATTTTAAATTTTTGAAGGAAACCTCACTGCCTCTTCAATGAAGTGCAAGAGACGTAGATCACAGATGAAGATTGTTAAAAGAGCCGATTCTGAGGACAGCCGTATATGTATTGTTATCACAGTGGAAGAAATAACAGCTGTAACAGTAAAAAAAGTATTAAGACATTCCTTCTTTTTTACCAACAAATTTTTTTCATCGATATCTAAATTATGATTCCAATTTTTTTTTTGTGGTACTTATCAACATACGACAGGTAAAATACTAAAAAAAAAAAAAAAAATGTAAGTACATATTTTTCTTTTACTTTATAATTGTATACTTCAATTTTTATTAAAAAATTAATAAACTGTTTTCAAAAATTGCCGAGATATTTATTGCCACATATGTTTTAATGTTAAATAATTATATCCTATAAAACTTATTTTAAAGTATTTGAATTTAAGTACCATTTTAATCCAATGAAACGTTGGTGCAATTTTTATAGCGGTGTTTTTATTCTATTTATTTGCTTTATAAAAGTAATAATTTAAACTTACTTTAGTATTTTATACTCTTAGCAAATGTATTTATTTACATTTGCCAGCCATATTAAAAAACAACATTTTCAACAAAAAATTAATCCATTTTTTTAAAGATATTTATTATTTTAAAGTTTCAAATACTTTACTATGCATAAAAACAGCGTTATCGAAGATGGCTGCATGCCAACAATTGCGCCAATGTAAATCGCCAAAAAAACGTGCAACAGACGGTTGCACTTTGCTACTTTGGTAAACGACCAAAGTAGCATCTTACAAAGTAACCTAAAATAAACTAAAATGCATTAAAATCAAGATAAAATTGATGCTTTCTTTTTATTAGAGATATACTTCTTAATTTGTATAATTGTAGAATACTCAGAAATATTTTGGACTAGTATCAAAATTAAAACGTTTCTGGTGGTCTTAATCAGATTAGGAAATTTTCTTCATATAAAAAATATAATTATTAATACCAATACTTATTTGTATTCTCAGAAATACTGGCCATTGTTAGAGGTAGTCATTATGAAGGGATTCATTGTACATACATTTCAAATACTTAAAATATATTCAGGGTAGCATATACAATTATATTAATTTATTTAAAGTTACCAACACGAACATGAGTAAAGTTAAATGAATGAAATATATGTTATGGCATGAAGATTGCATGGCTGATACACATAAAATATAATGAACATTTTTATTTCCTTTTCAAAAATTCTTATATTTATTATTCAGTAGCGTATACACAGAAAGCACTCCCTAGCAACTGCTAGTAAAAAATGACCTATTGTTCATAAAATTCTGTATTTTTAACAGATGCAATAATTTAGCTTCAGTATTTTCAGTAGAATAATACCATCCTCAGTATGTTGGGAACAGTGGCGTAGCTAGGGTGGGGCAAGGGGGACATCTGTTCCCGGACGCAGCATCCAAGGAGTCAAACTGATACTATGAAATTTTTTAATGAAATGTTTTCCATTCTTGGCGCACAGAAAGGGATGCAAATTCTTCAGCTGTCCGTAGCAATTTAAGGTTAAATTCTCTGACATAAGTGCCTTTAACGAATGCAACATAATCCTCAGAAATAAAATTTTCTAGAATAGTCAAACATTTTATCTTTTGCTTAACTTATAATCTTCATTCATATCAGCTAATAAGATGAACACTTCTGACATTTTATCAATATGAAGAAAATTCTTGAACAATTTTTTCTTTGACAAATCATGCACGAGAATTTTGAAATCGCAACAACCCATAGAGATTTCTTCAGGTGGATAGTTAGTTATCCACATATTTATAACATGGCAAAGGTTTTAACTCTCAGCTTAAATCACATTTGTTTTCATAAATCAAATGGAAGCTCAGAATTACATCTTGACCCAATGATTATAAAACCAAGCTAAAATTTTAAGAAAATCAATATTCTGCAGTTTTTTTTTATTTCGGACAATATTTTAAAGTTACATGGTGGACAACAGGATGCAGTAAGTATATTCCCCTTGATATTTTTTCCATTTTTTGGGGGGAGCGGAAGGTATTGTTCAAATTTTATACAAATTTGTAAAAGTTCTATTTTATTTATGTTTCTGTATCTGCTTTACAAAATACAGAAAAGAATTAACATCTTTAAACAGCACAATTTCTGATGTGTCTCAAATACAAGAAATTTCTCTATGTTTCTCTTTTTACTTGTTTGAAAAGCAGTTGAGCATAATTGCATTCATGTTTTTTTTTATGGATTAATTAAAAAAATTACATAGTTCTTAATAAATGGCTAACAATATACATTTGCATTCAATGTCTCTGTAACGTGATTTTACACAAATGCTGGGTCATTATATTCACAGAAAAATTACATTGGGCTTACATAAGATCTGCCCAGACTTTGTTATGAGGCACTGTACGAGTAATTTCAAGACTGGTCATTAAGCTGTGCATCAATCATGGTAAACTAGAGAACAGAAATCAAGCTTAACATAAACATAATTCGTTTTTGTGCTTTAATGATTATTTAACTAAGCAAAGGATGAAATATGACAACTATGTGAAAGTGGGCTGTTTTTGCCTGATGAAGCTGGCACTATTTCACGAAGATGTTAATGGACTGTTTATTTGCAACTTTACACCAAAACCCTCATCCTTTATGACACAACCACTACATTTTACACAAACTGCATTCAGATGGTGAAATTGAACAGTTTAACATTACAAGTGATTCTGTCAATGATTTTAAATTTCTTTTACTATTTTATGAACATGACAAAAGAAAACTGAAGATAAATAAATAAAAGGTAAGGCTGAATAAAAGGGCGATTTAAACGAGTAAATATCTAGTATAAAGAATTTACGAAGTACATGAAACTCTAACACTGAAAGAACCACATATTGGTGCACATGGTTATTCAACAACTTTGCATACCCTACCTATAATGAATAATAATACATTTAAGTAATTTTTTTTAAATAACTTAAACGATAGTTTAAAACGAATATCCAGACTTTTAATATTTATAAATGAAAATAAATGATTACTTAAATTATATACAGCTCATTTCAAAACTAAAAGCATATTTAACTTAATACTACCAGCGTATTACCCAAGATCTGAAGACTATTCAGTAATACCAAAGAAAATAAAGCTACAGACTTATGATAAACTGATTGATTGAAATGTTACATTTGATCGCACTCTTAATTACTTTTGGTTTCAAGAATAACGTCATTACGCATAACGACGTTATAAATATCTGAAAAATATATACCTGTTAAATATTTATTAGTATGTAGTTAATATGAAATATGGGTACTCACCAACATTGTGAAGAGCTAAAACAACAGTAAACAACATATGTAAAAAACAGACAGGACGAACAACACTACCTCCGTACGCCATGATCGCTCTTTAACTTAAACTCTTTAACGTTGCCAGATGCATTTGAAGCAAGATAAATCTTAACAAGGTCATTGCCAAATTGCCAAGGCCACAATCTTAAAGATGATGATTTCAATTCTTTATAAATTCTTCCATTTCAGTCAGTTTACTGTTTTGCCCAACTTTTATTTATGAATTCTGTAAACTGTGAAAACTTTCTAATATTAATGATGCCTCCAAAATTTATGAGAAAATATAATAAATGAATTTTCCTTACTCACACGATCTCCTTTTAACTTAGATTAACGGCAAATTTATCGAATTTATTTAGAATTATTATATCTATGTTGTAACAGAAATAAACAGGGGGTTGTGGTTTGAGCAACGCTTCTAACTTTCATGCACTCTTAAAAATTTTATTCTGTTTAGGTAACATAGCATTTAAATGGGATTCGACCTGCAGACGCGGACGATGAAGGGCGTTCTAGCAAACACGAGTTTATCCGTTACCGCCGAGTATTTCGGATTGTGTTAGGCTTTCAGATATACTTTCGAGATATGCATTTCTAGACATGGCGCCAAACGTGAATTATGATAGTGATTATGAAGATGATATTAATATTTTGGGATGCGATACTGATTATACTTTCGGGATTTACTGGGGATGCGTAGTTGAGAAAATTAATAGCACTAGTTTGGCTTTCTCAGATAAGATTTTGAATTTAATTTTTATACTAGAAGTATTCGGACAGACGTGAGTTTACAAGTCCTTCTTGAAGATGAAGGCTTAAGTGTAATACTATAAATTCTATAAAATTCGTAAAAAAAGTAATTCTATAAAAATACAAGAAAACTTGTTTCTCTCTGTATGCTGAAGAAGTCAGTAAGCCTTAAAATATGTCCAATATATTTCGTTTTCGTCAATGTTTTAATGCACTTTTAAAATAAGACATGGCATTGTCACCAAAAATCTCATGCTGAGGCGTGTTAGTGTGTACAGGTTGATAAGGACAAATGTATTCACAAGTTTAATGTAAAAAAACAAACTCCTTAAAATAAATTTGTTAACAAGAGAAGCGAAGTAAAACAAATGATAACGAGTTCCTCTTTTGAAAGAAAATCCTAATATTTACATTTTATTCCAAACTATTTGTCCGTTGCCAATTGAGCAAAAAGAAAATTTCAGCGCGAAGAATTTGATGGATAGCGTTTCAGTATTGCAAACGATGTCTCCACAGAGTGTTATTTGGATAACATCGCCCTACAAAACTTTGCATCTTGCCTCATTTTTCAGGCAAGAATTTTAGTAACATTTCCCCCTTTTTTTGGGGGGGAAAGGCATTTTATGAATAATTTTTTTGCTGCTACTTTCAAAAGTTTTTCCAGTTCCTCCTCGTTGAGCTAAATCTTAGAGTTCAGCTAACCTTCTTTTACCTTTATGGTCTTATGGTAACTTCTACCTGTCTTGATTATTAAATTCTAAGACCATAGCACGGTAAAGTCGTTGAACATTGGTAGTTTGGTCCGAGGTTCGAATCCCGCGAAAAGTCTGGCTGCATGGGCGTTTTCGTGGTTTTCCCCATGTGTAACGTGTATACGAGCTAGTTTCCCTTAGAAAGTCCTCCACGAAGGCATCCCTTCCCTTAGGCAGATAGCCCTAGTGTGCTTTGCCATAATTAAATAAACCAATCTAATACCATATATACAGTAATACCATATCTATTATTATTACTGTCATTATTATTATGCTAAAGATAAGCTATCACAGGTGAAACAAATCGTCAGAAACAAATCTGTCAAAACCACTACTTTCTGCATATTCGGGCATTGTTTCTTCCAGCCGAATTAGTGCATTATAATCCTGTTTCTAGATGTCTTTAGATGCTAGTTTTGTGTTAGAGGTTACCTAAATATATCTTTCGTAATCAACTTGCATGTTTTTTCATCTAGATTCCTTCGGCCACTTGAAAGTTTTTCAAGTTCAGACAACTTGTTTCTGAGCAAATCTTTTTGTGATGAGAGGCATTTTTGATAGGAGGTATCCCTGAAATTTTTTTTTCGGAAGGGAAGGGTAAGGCTCCTCTAATATAGGAGCCTTAGGGAAGGGGGGGGGAGAATTTTGAATTTTTTTTTATTTGATTAGAAATTTTGCTCTGCATTGTGGGAGCAGTGCATTTTTGTTTACTGTAGATGAGAGAAAGAACCGGCATTAAATCCTGAGGAAGACTCTTAAGGAATAAAAGTGTAAAGGGTATTCAGGCTTGAATCAACGATTTCTAGCTAATTTTTTTTATTCATTTCTGATACTCACTAGTGAAATTATGTCACGCATTAGTGAAGGGTATTTCTGCGACTTGCAACTATCTTGGAAAAGTTCTGAGAGAAAATATTTGTGCTACGTTTTTTAGCATCCACTGTGGATTAAATTTCTCCGAGTTTCAGTTGAACATTCTCTATCGCTGTATTAAGCTGCTAAGAAACTTAATAATTTTGAGAGGGAAAAACTGTATTTGACAAATATGAAAGTAAAATGATAAGACAATATTAATTAAAAAAATTTGTTTAACAGTTGTCATCACACAGTATTTTACAGCTGGTATTCATAATTGGCTATTTTTCATTAAATATTGTACACGTTATTTTATTCATTTTGGTTGTTACGTCAATTTCTTATGTTAATAGTATGTTTATAAAATGACTTGAAATGTATTATGAATAATGAGGTATTTTCATTTCTTCTTTTCTTGACGGTTTTTTCAGCATTCTCTAACCAAATAATGTTGAAGTCTCTTGAATTCTTGGAATGTGGTTTGGTTAGGCCAAATTCTTTTCGAAGTGCTATCACATTAAATCGTGTAATTGATCTGGAGCTGAGCAACCACAGCAGTTTAGAACCTTGTCATACAGCTGGTGTTAGAAGCTTAGATATAGATAAAATAGATGAAAGATAGTAAGTAATAATTTTTATTCGTTTAGTAGTCCATATTAATTTGTACTTTACAGTCATTTCTCTAAATATAAAAAAATAGATGAAATTTAAATATTTAATTATTTATAATAAATGTACTTCAGTTTCATGCTTTGAGCAAGTACACGAAATTGAAATGGGCAGTTGATATCTCATATGATAATTAAAGCGTTGTAACTGTATATAACTTAATTCTTGATTCTACGATTTATAGATACAAAAAAAAAAAAAAAAAAAAAAAAAAAAATACGTCATTATTTTGAAATCTCGGGATTTTCTTCAGAATTTACAGATCTGCAGTCTAGTTTAAAGGGTACAAGTTCAAAATTACCGTCAATTATCAAGATAGTTTGTATATGGTTATAGCAAAATTCGCAGTTGTGTGATATGTATAATTTAAACATGTTGGCGGTAAAAGTTTTATTGCTTGTTTGTAGTTTTATATTAAGATGACTTTGCAATTACTTTTCTACTTGCATATCTAAAAAGAAATGTCTTTCCCTCTACTATTTACCATGTTTGAAATTCTTATTTCATAGTGTTTGGGACTAATAGTAATCAATATCTTCTCTGTCTATTCCAGCGTGCATTTTTGTTGTCATATGTAATGCAGTCAAAAGTCGTTAATCAGGACACCCATAATCCGGAATGATCTATAATCCGGACCTCAAAGCTATAAACTTTCTGCGCATGCATCAATGCATAATGCGTTCACGCATGTGTGTAATACTTTTACGCATGCGCATATGCATGTGCACATGCACATAATACGTTTATGCATGCGCGTTTAATGTATAACAGATGTTATAAACTAAGCTAAAATTATCTATTTCAGTTAACCCATTAACGCCCAAATTAACAATTCTTGAAATTTTGCCTTGAAATTGATAGACATTGTTAGAAATGCATAAATTAAAAGTATTTCAAAAGCATTTTGAAAAATTTTAACTGCAACCATATTTTTTAAGCCGTCCTCATTTGAGGACACTGGGCGTTTGTATATAAAAATGTAAAATTTTTAAAAATCAAAATTTTTTACATAAAATGATTTAGTTTTAATATATAAACAAACTAATAGACAAAATAATGTTAAAAATCAAAATTTATTTTAAGACGTGTAAGAAAACTTTTTTTTTACATTTTTAAGATAGATTTTTTTTATGGAAAAGAGAAAAGCATTGAATGCACAATGTTACATTGCATTTCATGCAATATGTTCTTGGCTTTGAGGCACAATTGTCATATTGGCAACGCCTTTGTTTATCTCTTTTACCAATAACATGCTGTATTTTGTCGAATTTTATGTCAGGAAGCACGTTCGATCTGCATGTTATCCTCCTTTGTACTGGTCTTCCTAGGATTGCTTTTGAGTCGGCTCCTTTTTTCAAATAGGTTACTGCAATGTATCTCCTAAAATCTTTGATTGACATTGAACGATGGATCCTTTTATAAATGAGATAGGCATTTACAACAGCCATATCTATCATCCTAGTAATAAGACAAAAATACCATTTCTTTCCTCGTATGGCTATAGAATGTTTCTCAAGAAGCCAATCATGAAGGTCAACACCCCCCATAAATGAGGTATAGGAACTTATAGCATGAGGCTGATTTACTTTCACCTTTTCTTTTTTCTCTACACTCCATCTTTGTTCTGAAGATAGCGGCATTATTGTGTCAAAATTAGTGGCCAATGAAACACACTTATTGTCTTTTCATTTGACAACAAGAATTTCATTTGTTGTGTCAAATTTACTATTGTAAAACCCTCTCTCTTTCTTACTCATTATCTTGTCATCCATTATTGGGCATTTTTCAGTACGATTTTCTCGAATTGTTCCACTAGCTCTAAACTTCAGTTCTTTTAGTTTTTTTAGTAACGCATGACTGGTAAAAAAATTATCAAAATAAACATGATGGCTCTTCGGATCTTCTACAATAGATAGTAGATTTAGCACCACTTTTGTACCTAAAGGCAGTTTGTCAGATTCGGAAGTATTTGTTTCCTTTCCACAATACAGTGCAAAGTTATAACAGTATCCATCGTTGCCACACAGAGCCCAGAGTTTATACCCAAATCTAATAGGTTTAGATTTTATAAACTGTTTCAGTGTATGATGACCATAATACCGGACGATCATTTCATCAACAGACAAATTTTCATGGAAAATGCCCCATTTTTGAAAATTCTTGGAAAGCATTTCTAACAAGGGACGTATTTTAAATGATTTATCATTCTTGTTATATTGATGTAATTTATTATCTTGGAAATGCAATAATCTTTTGAGCTCTAAGTAGAAATTTCTAGTCATAGCATTCTTCACTATTGTTACTCCTAAATCATCTGCTTCTGCCCAGTAGTCCCGTTCACTGGGTAAAGTATGATACCCCGAAAGTATCAGAAATCCTATAAATGTTTTTATTTCATCTTTAGTCACATTATAATCCAATTTATTTTTCACTTCGTGAGCATATCGATTAGTTTCCTCTACGATCATATCATAAACACTTTCAGTAAAAAATTCTTCAAACAGCTCAACTGGACTCATATTATTAGTTTGCACTGTCAATATATCGAGAATTTCTCTTAGACAAGTTTTCCAAATTCCCAAATGTGTAAGCCGGGCTTTCATTCGTCCATACAATTGACTCTCTTTTACGTTTACGGGAATTGTTTTCTTTTTTCTTATCCGAAATAATAGGGTTATCGTTATCATCTGGCATTGTAATTTCTAATGTACCTGCAACATCTGATACAACTGGAGTACCCAAATTATCATCATCGAATTGCTCTTCATCTGTTAGATCATCCACATCCGGAGGCATCGATATAATATCTGCTTCTATTTCTTCAGAAAAAAGATAAGCAGTCGCCTCTTCTAAGCTTTTAAATATTTTATTTCTACTCATTTTTCAAGATTTATTTATAGTTTTTCTGCAACAAAAGTAACAAACACTTAAAAAATAAATCTGAATACTGCATAAAAACTATACCCAAACGCCCAGTGTCCTCAAACGAGGACGGATATGTTTTCCTGTTTATTATGGATATATTTACAACAATAAATATTAACAAACATGCTAATGACACAATATGGGCTATCTAGATTATATTTATAACAAATTGAAAGAATTTACCTCATAAATCCAGTGCCATACAGTGGAACATAAAATAAACAACGCGATTACCAAAAAATGGGTAAATTATACTTTATCTTTCCCGCGCAATTTTACTTAGTTCCAAAATAATTGCACATCTCCCATTGTATGGTAGTGTCATCTATCGGACCAAATTGTACATATAAAAATTTTTTTTAATTTAATGCAAGGAATAACAATTTTTTACAGCGTCCTCAAATGAGGACACTGGGCGCTAATGGGTTAATGTTGCAGATTGCGTCATTCCTTAATCTTCGAATTGTATCCGGCTTATTATTTTTTACAGACTGTTAGAGCAATTTTATAAAAGTAAGCTTGAACTTTTGATTATGTCAAATAGAATTTCCGAAGCTGGAGCTGCCAAAGGATCTGCAAAGCGAAAGTAAGTTTCGATGTCCTTCAAACGAAAAGTGGAATTGCAGCAAAAAATGGATAAAGGCATATCCTTTGTTTCTCTAACCATTTCTAAATCTGTTTATCAATTTCACGCTGCTCTGCGGCAGGGGGGGGGACGCCGCGCCGCGTAATCAATTGGAAGTGTGATCTCTCAGCACTATCCTTATCTTCAGGACAGGTGTTTTCATTTTATTTGGCTTATAATTCCTTACTAAATGTTATATTTCATCTCGATGTACTCCGTCTTTGATATGATTTAAATCAAATTCCTCGTCATTATAATTTGCTTCCGATAGTGAAGAAAGTGACACAGAGATTATTGAAAACGAAAAAATTTCGATTTAAAAATTAGTCGGTATTCTCGACACAGCAATTATAGGACTTGAATAGCGGAACTTTGTAACTGAACAAGAAATTATGTCTGTTTATAGAATTAAAGAGAAAGTATTATCACATAAAGCAAAGCAACTTAAACAACTTACATTGAAAGAAATGTTTAATAAAGTAAACAAGTAAATATTAAGCTTTTTTTTTTTTTTTTTTGTAAATTTTGCTACCCTTTAGATCATAATTGTTCTTTATTTCATAAATTACAGTTTCATATTTTTAATTTTATAATTTCTGCATGCCATTATACCAGATTTAAACTGCTGATCTATAATCCGGAACCACCGAAGTCCCGATGAGTCCGTATTAAAGACTTTTGACTGTATAATATTTCTATATTTTGACCATTCTTGATCAGTGGCTTGAGAGGAGCAGAGAGGGCAGTCCGTTGAAAAAAAATGCCTCTATAAGAGAGTATTTCAGATTTTTATTTCAAGGGTAAAGCACAGAATCGCCCACTTATTTGTTTAACGCGTTTTACAAGAGTAAGAATTGGATTTTTGTCAATTTTCTTTGACTTTTTAAGTGAAAATAGGTCGATGTGTAAATGGATAAAGTAAGGGAATGTGCAATTCTGGGATGTGTTTTTTAAGTGAAAATAGGTCGATGTATACATGGATACCAAGTATGTGCAATTCATAAAAACACATCTAGCAGTGGGTGATTCTGCACTTTACCCAAAATTCTATTGCAGAGACTTTTCATCATGGGCAATTCCCAAATTGTTAAAATCTATCTATCTATGGTTACGGATCCTATATCGTGCCTGGGTATGCTGCTGACTATTTTGAGGCCAAACAGATTGCAAATATTATGTATTTGCCCTGCATCTCACTAACTGGTAAGGGATCACATAAACTAAACTCAGTGGCACAACAGCCTTAGTGGGCCATGGCCTGCATTGTCCTTTTTATGCTTTCTTGACCTTTGGGTCCTGGAGTACATCAGCATATATTCTGGACAAGTGGTCAGCTTATTGCAGGACCCCCAGTGTTTAGTCCCCAAGTGAACTTGGTACTAATTTTATTTACTCATAATAAATGATGTATGAAATAAATAATGGATGAAAGGCTGAGTCAATCTTTCCCAGCCCGGGGATCGACCCGCTGACCTGTGGTGCAGCTGCACGATGCGCTACCCACTTTGCCACTGGGCGCTCAAGGGATTACATACATCTGTATTAATTTTTGAAATCTTCTCTCTGATAATTCATACAAGTTTTAAAGGGGTCTTTACGTTTGTTTTAGGTTTCTTAACTTCCTTTATGTGCTGATACTTTCTCTTTAATTCTATAAACAGACATAATTTCTTGTTCAGTTCCACTGTTCAAGTCCTGTAATTGCTGTGTCGAGAATACCAACTAGCTTGTCAATTGAAATTTTTTCGGTTTCAATAACCACTCTGTCATTTTCTTCACTATCGGAAGCGGTACATCGTAACATTGTGTAATATCTTGTTATTTAATAAATAAGTATATTTATTGTTGAAGTGGCAATGCCATATTTGCATTATGTAACCATTGCTCAGCAACGTGAGAAATTGTTTTAAAGATTAGAATTCTGAAGTTTTTACCAGCTAGAGTAGTATGAAAGTTTTGCCACTAAATAATTTCTTCAAATTATCTATCTCCGTGAACTAGAAATAAAATTTATGTTCTAATAAGAAGATTTTTGTTTTGTCAATTACTGCAAAATACATTACAATTATTTTGCTTTGTAGATCTTTTGGTAGCTGCAGAATCGTAAATTCTTTTTGACATAATCGAAAGTTCAGGCTTACTTTTATAAAATTGCTCTAACAGTCTGCAAAAAATAATAAGCCAGATCCAATTAGAAGATTAAGAAACAACACAATCTGCAACATTAACTGAAATAGATAATTTTAGGTTAGCTTATAACATCAGTTATACATTAAGCGTGCATGCGTAAACGTATTATGTGCACGTGTAAAGGTATTATGCACCTGCGTAAACGCTACCCATGCGCAGAAAGTTTGTAGCTTTGAGGTCCGGATTATAGATCACTCCGGATTATGGATGTCCAGATTAAAGACTTTGCACTGTATTTTAATTTAATTTTTATGTATCTGATATAATTTATATGCATATAGTAGATGAAATATGTCCAGATAATAATTCTTAACATTTGGCACCACTATTGTAATTAGTTTTTGAAGTCATTATGCTATTATGTTACTTCAATACAGAATAATCATTTTGTTTTTTTGATTCTGAGTGGATATTTTTGTTCCTCAGTAATTTTATCTCTCTGTTTGCATCCTTTTTCCTTGTGAGTAGTTTACTTTTGACATTTTTGTAATACTGGGAATTTTTTTTGTCATATTAAAGTTTACATTTTAATTTTGTCAACTATGGCTTCTTCTAATTTCTGTTTTTATTATACTTAACTTAAAATTTGTAATACTCTTAGCTTATTGTCTGGTGGAAAGAATGGAGCTTTATATATTCATGATCTTTTGAATTCTACTGGAAGAGCATCTTATGTGTCAAAAGCTGTGTGCAAAATTCCCTAGTAAGTATTATAGTACTTTGTGTGTTAATGTTCATAAGCATCATGTTATTTTCAAATTTTTACATATATGCAGTATTATTATATACTTAATATTTCTTTGAAACAAATCTGATAAAAAGTCATACCAAAAAAACTAGTAGAACAAGCACTTTTTTATAATGCTGCAGTGGACATTTTTATCATGTAACATATCGATAGAATAAATTATGTGGCTATCATTAGTCAATTATGCATTGTTTATAGTTGGTCCTGGACAACTGAATAGGTATTCTGCATGGAGTTTTTGGGGTATGTCACTTGCATAATAATAACAGAATTGTTTTCCTTGAGAATTTTCTTAGAAGGCATATCTTCTAAGATTTCAAGTGTTTTGCTATTAATTTACTAACCCATTCCAACCCAAATTTGAAGCACATAAAGGAATCGTTTAACCAGCATCTAAAATACAATTTCTTTCTGATTATCTGCGCTCGAAAATTATTCCTGAGGCAATGCACTGTTTCACCAAATAGGCATACTCTGACGTCAGCTAAATATATTTATAACCCAGGTATGTGCATGCACAGCAGATGATTAATTGGCCCAAATGTCCACCTTCATATCTAATGGTCATTTTCCTGCTTAGTGTTTGATTTTGCACTACTAAGTACATTTTTTGTTTTTCTTATAAGAAATTGTAATGGGACTGTAAAGTTTGTTGGCTGGTTAAAAGGAAGCACTGCATTTCTCCAGAAAAATGGTGGTTTACCTAACAGTAAAAAAATGCAGAAATTTGCATTCCATGGAGTTTTACTTCTTAAATAATCAGATTTTATGGATTGAAATTTGTACATGATGCTAAAATTGTTTGATGCCATGTTTTTTTTTTTTTTTTTTAATTGAAAACAAATCACGATGTACATAGGGAGAACAACAGTCTGCATGATATCAAATTTGTGCAATTCTCTGATTTTTTTTTTTTTTTTAAGCGAAAACAAATTGCTGTGTGTGTCAGAACAACAGTAAAAAAAAAGAAAGAAAATGGCATAAAAATTTCTTCTTTTCTCTTATTTGTCATATTTCTTGCATTTTAAATTTTATCGATTCATTTCTCTTTTATGAATTCTTAGTGTGCCGCCATTTTCAAAATGGCTGTTGCCTTTTGCATATTAGCTGGGCACAAGATTAGTCACCAATGAATTGCTGACTTTTTGGAGCTTCGTACAGATAACCAGAAAGTACCAACAAGTATGTAGAACATCAGCTTTATCAGTTGACTGTTAAGAAAATTAAAAGAACATATATATATATATATTTTTTCTGCACAAAATGCTGCCATAATTATCTGTTGAATTTCTGATATTTTGTTGATAGATTCAATCTAGACTTCAGAATGTATTACTTGAATATGACATAGAAGGTTGCTATCATAAAGTAGTCAAAGAGCTGGATAAGCTGGATGTAGCATGCAAAAATTGATAATTTTTTTATAACTCCAGTTTTGTTCAAAAAGCATAATTTCAAGCTTGTTAACTTACTGTCATTTATAAGTGTGATCAAAAGAATTCTTACTGAAAGTATCTTTTGTTTTCTTGCGTTTGAAAGTAAGTAAATGTATAGGCTTATATGTGAAACATTATTTTAAAAAAACTTTGTGTACAAACTTGCACTCAACATAATATGTATAAAATACATAATAAAAGCTTAAAACATGCCAGATGCCATACATAGGATGAATCTGAATAAGTGGGCAAAACTTTACAGAGTGATAGAAGGCAGCTATACGAACAACATTCATCATAGAATGTATGGTTGGAACGTAAATGGCAAGCCGCTAGATGACATTGTAAATGGTATAAAAAGGGTCAGTCTTTGCACCCAGTGGCATTTTCTACCGTGGATTGTCAAGAGGATGGCTGTTTATATGAACCACGAAATTTCCTGGGCAATGGATTGGTAGCCTGGCACATAGCTTTGCCACTAAGATCACTGGATCTCTCATGTTTGGACTTTTTCCTGTGGGGCCATATGAGAAGACTAATTTACGAGTGTCCCACTGAAAGAAATAGTCATCAGTATGGCCATTGTTGCCGGTGATACTTGGGAAATGCAGGGTGTTTTCACAAATGTGTGTCAGTTCCTATCCCACAAGGCGAAGGGGTGCATTACAGCTGACCTTCCACCTGTCTCTCTCATTTGCATAATTTTCAAAAAGAAGGGGGGGAAAGAAGTTTTTAGTATTCTAAATTATTCCATTTACTTCAGATTTCTAGATAGTTGAATACTGATAATCAGGTTTTTACAGTACTTAATTTAACCATTTTATTTAGCAAAATAGTTGCTTTAAATTTTATTTTTCCACATTTTGAGCAACATTATAATATTACAATGCATACAGAAACTGTGAAAATACACAAAGTATAATTTATGTATTTTTTTCCCTCAGGAATTAGTTTTTGTAGCAAGGCTTAATTTTTAAAATAAAAGCTATTGAAATTCTGTAAAGGATTCCTTCTATTGATCTGAAAATTTAGAAAACTTAAATAAAGTAACATTAATGAAAATAATATATGATGATCAGTCAAAATGGAATAAAAGATTAATATATATAAATTTTAACAAATATGTATATATAATAGAGATAGGAATACAAATAATATATAAAATTAAATTCTTGACAAATAATTAAATGAAGAAAATAGAAGTAAAAATATCTTAAATATTAAAATATATGTGAAACAAATAGAAGGAGATTAAATTATTTATAGTGAGATATGATATGAGGAAAAATGAAAATAAATATTCTAAACAGTATTTCATAATATTATGTTTTAAACAAAAATATATTTGTAAATAAAAAATGTTTGCCATAAAGAACTTAGCACAAATATTAAAGTGACACACTAAAGTTTAAAACAAATGTGTAACTATCAATTAAATATCAAGCTACACATTATCTTCACTGTTGAAATTATAGGTATAAACGTTCTTTAAATTTTTATCCCACAGGAACTTTGATATTATGTCTTCTACTGTGTTTCTGCTAAAATCAGTTTGAATATTGAACCATGTTATAAGTTTTCAAGTGAATGATAAGCAAATCTTTGCACAAACATACAAATTTATCTCTGTGGCTTAGATCAACCACAACAGTTCTTCTTCAACTTAATTTATGTTTCTTACACATTTCTTATATTCTCTTATTTTTAGCAGTGTAACTTAAGCTTCCCCTTTTCTCAGGGAAAGAGCGATGTGTATTCAGCAATCAATAGCAGTCTTAGCAAATGTTAAAAGAAGTATTTTATGAATAATAAAATTTCTTGCTGGTATTGGAATTCAGTTTTGTAATAAAGAAATAGCGAAACTGTTATTGTGTGTATGGCATTCGGCAAAATGTAAGATATTTCTCTTTCAAATTTAATCTGTCTGTTATGTGTTAACAAACTAAGCTATTTAAAAGCAATAGATGCCATTCTTAAGAACTTTATTTTTTTACTTTTTAATCTAATTGATTTAAATAAAAATGCATTCAATTCATGATGTATCTAATTAAAAACATTGACTATTTTATTGAATGATGCTGTATGATTTTCCACTTTTCAAATATGCAGAATATATATATATATATATATAATGTTCCCAAGTTATATATATATATATATATATATATATATATAATGTTCCCAAGTTATATATATATAATGTTCCCAAGTTATATATATATATATATAATGTTCCCTATGTCCAAATGTATATTCACCTGAATAATATAAAATGTTTTAGTATTTCACCTGGGCCACCTCTACTGAAAATCTGTAGTGATAAATCATACTAAATTTTAAAAGAGCCCTTTTTAGTGACCATTAAAATATGAACCATCTTAGATATTTCTTTTTTTGGCACCAGTGGTGCTATTAATCTCCAAACTCATTTTTTGTCCATTTCAATTTTCAAACAGTTGCCACCAAATATTTTTGCAATGCATTATTTAAAAAAATATATATATTGAAGAATCTTTATGTATGTAGGAATATTTCTTGCACTGTGGGAAAATGATGGCAACTAGAGCCGCCGAGTTTTGAATGCACATAGTTCTCCACCCAAATATGGACACCTCAAAGCCTGAATTTTGAATTTGTTTTTCATTTGTTTCATATTTTCTGCAAATTTAATAAAGTTTTATTTGATAATTTCAGAGATTTAAAAGCAAGAAGTGGAAACTATTTAAAATAGAAAAAGTTTTTATCTGTACCATCCTAGACTTGCCACTTGGCAAAGTGTGAGATATTTAACTTTCAATTTGATCCATAGATTCAGCTATTTGAAAGCAATGTAAAGCCACTGCTTCAGATAGAATACTTATTATCTCCACACACTAGCATCTTGCCATTCAGTAAAGTCTAAGATATTTAGCTCTCACATTTAATCTTTCTGTCACTCAGTAGCAAACCAAGTGATTGAATTGCAGTAAGTGCAGTTCTTAAAAATCCATTTTCTACTTTTTAATGTAATTTAAATAAAAATTCACTTAATTCATGTGGTGCTTAATTCGAAATGTTAAATATTTTTATGTAATGACACTAGCTTGACTCATAAAATCATTAGATACTTTTTCTTTTTTATGATAACTTCTTTAGGTGGCTGAGTGTTCAAGTGCCTAGTTTTCAGAGAAACAATATAGTGAATATAAAAACGTGTATAGCAATTGGTCATAATATAACTGATAGATGTTTGTGTTTAACAGATATAAGTGATAAAAATAATTGCTGTTTTATCCATATGGTTTATAAAGATAATGCATCTAATGAAGAATTGTTCCATAGGATTTCATTCGAAGAAAAGATTTGAAGTGTAGATATACAGTATAAAGTCTGAAATCTGGACTCGTTGGGACTTTGGTGATTCCGGATTTGGGATTTTTCCGGATATTAGATCATCAGTTTAAATCTAGTAAGATGGCACGTAGAAATTATAAAATTAAAAACATGAAATCATGATTTATGATCTAAAGGGTATCAAAATTTACTAGAAAAAAGCTGAATATTTATTTGTTTACCTTATTAAACATTTCTTTCAATGTAAGTTGTTTAAGTTGCTTTTTTTTTTTTCGTGCTAATACTTTCTCTTTAATTCTGTGGACAGACATAATCTCTTGTTTAGTTACATTGTTAAAGTCCTGTAACTGCTCTGTCGAGGATTCCGACTAACTTGTCGGTCCAAATTTTCTCGTTTTCAGTAACTTCTCTGTCAATTTCTTCATTATCGGTAGCGGTATTTTCTGGATCTAGAACCATACTACAGATTTCGCCATTTACTAATTGATTGGTAATTGAGAAGCCTTATCATCACAATGAAAAACTTCTTTTATATCATCTTCATTTATTACTGCTTCTCCACATTTCTTTGCAAAATCTGTTAATTGGAAAATTTCACCTTTGTTTTGTGATATCCAAAAACCTTTAAAATTAGCGGCTATCGTCATCAAATTTAGTTATCCTTCACTATACATATTTGGCTATGCATCATGAGTTTGACGACTGACGACAAGTTGTTCCGTTAAATTTTATCTTGCTTCTATTGGTCACCGAGGCAATTAAGCCTGAATTGTATTAGTTATTTATTATAGTTATGTCTATTTCTTGCACATGCTTAAGGCTTATCAGAGTTATGAATAAACACAGTCAAAAGTCGTTAATTCGGACACCCATAATCCGGAATGATCTATAATCCGGACCTCAAAGCTACAAACTTTCTGCGCATGCGTCGCGTCCACGCATGCGCACAGGCGTTTACGAGAGCGCATAAGACCCTTACAGCTGCGAATATGTTTGTGCGCATGTGCGTTTAATGTGTAACGGAGTTATACGCTAAGCTAAAGTTATCTAATTCAGTTAATGTTGCAGATCGCGTTGTTCCTTAATCTTCGAATTGGATCCGGCTTATTATTTTTTGCAGACTGTTAGAGCAATTTTATAAAAGTAAGCTTGAACTTTCGATTATGTCAAATAGAATTTCCGATATATATTTACTACAAAGCGAAAGTATGTTTTGAAATCCGAAATCTGTTTATCAATTTCACGCTGCACTGCGGCAGAGGGGTGGGGGCAGAAACGTCATTATTAGATTATGATAGATTAGAAAGATTATGTCAAATAGAATTTCCGATATATATTTACTAATATGTAATTTGTATCTACAAAGCGAAAGTATGTTTTGAAATCCGAAATCTGTTTATCAATTTCACGGTGCGGATTGGAAGTTGATCTGTCAGCACTATCCTTATCTTCAGAGCAGATGTTTTTATTTTATTTGGTTTATAATTCCGTACTAAGTGTAGTATTTCATCTCCATATACTCCATCTTTGATATGATTTAAATCAAGTTCCTCGTCATTATAATTCGCTTCCGATAGTGAAGAAAGTGACCCAGAGGTTATTGAAAACGAAAACATTTCGATTGACAAATTAGTGGGTATTCTCAACACAGCAATTATAGGACTTGAACAGCAGAACTTTGTAACTAAACAAGAAATTATGTCTGTTTAATAGAAGAAGAGAAAGTATATATAATAAGAGAAAAGTATTATCACATGAAACGAAGCAACTTACATTGAAGGAAATGTTTAATAAAGTAAACAAATAAATATTAAGCTTTTTCTTTTTGTAAATTTTGATACCCTTTAGATCATAATTGTTCTTTATTTCATAAATTACGGTTTCATATTTTTAATTTTGTAATTTCTGCATGCCATCTTACCAGATTTAAACTGATGATCTATAATCCGGAATCGCCGAAGTCCCGACGAGTCCGGATTAACGACTTTTGACTGTACATTCCCAGATGTACTTAAGCCTTATTGAGGGCCGGCACTAGATATCGTACTGCCTGATGCAGTCTCTGTGGGCCCTAAATTCTGCAACTCAGTGCGGCCATAGGAGGCCTGGCGGTGGTTCTGGGTTTATGTGAAGAACAAATCAGTTATTCTTAATTCAAGTAGTTTAAATGTAATCTTTGGGTCTATGAGTATCATCAACAAAATCTGTTTTTAGCACATGGAAAGAAATTTTTGGTAAATTTTTCCTTGTCAACATTTTTAGCGCACTTAGCTTAAATCTGTAATCATCACCAAGCGTAATGTAAACATAAAAAATTACCATACTCCTTTATTATTCAATTACTAACATAAAAAATTGTTTAGGCATCGCTACATGAGTCATTACTCAAGTTGTCATGTTTTGATAAACATGCGGTGATGAAAGGAAAGTATAATAAATAATGATTTTCCCGGTTGGCGTCAGATCAAAGATGTGTTAATGTGGAATGTTTCGGTTTGAGATGTATGCGAAGCAGATACACAGCAATGGAGCCAAATTACTGATGGTACAAATTTATGCTAAAATGATTGTTTCTTCAGTAACAAGGTATTTTATTTAGTGTTGAAGTGAAATTAAGAATCGGGACTCTCCAGATGTTTTATTATGCTCGGAGGGAGGAAGGATCAAAAGCGCATGCCTAAAGCCTACCAGAAAAACCGTGTTGGTGATTTTGAGGTCCGGATTTTAGATCATTCCAGATAATGGGCATCCAGATTTCAGACTTTGTACTGTATTTAACATTTTTTAAAACTTTTCTCATTAGTTTGAAACCGCCATTTTTAAAACTAATTTCAATAACAACATGTAGAGCAGGTGTAATCATAGGCCACACAAATCAATTTATAAATCTATGTCAAAATGATGATGAATTCCCAAGGTTTTTCAGCTACCACTGCACAATTCATCAACAAATGATAGCCTGTGAAAGATTAATAGAAATAATGGACATAGCTTTCAAATGTGCTAACTCTGTTGCCTCATTCCAGGAAGATCTTTCAAATGGCATCTTTTCCAGTTGCAGCTTCATAGATGGCAACCAGAATTATTATTATTTGCTGATATAAAGTAACTAAGCAGAAGTAAATTTCTTCATTGATTTTTTGATTTACTAAGAGATAAAAAAGAAATCCTTTTAGGAGTGCAAAATGAAGAATGTACAAATTTAAACAATAAAATATGATTTAGCATTTCATACAGTTTTGTACACTTCATCGAAATTGATTTAAATATAGAAGTGCAAGGAAAAAACAGTAACTGGAACAATCAGTAGCTTTAATGCGTAGGAAACAAAAAATTATTAAGCTATTAGAAGATATTCAACAAAGCAGTTTGAATCACATTTCAAATATGTCTCATAATTGTAACATTGAAAAATATGTTGGAGAAGTTAAAAATGTGACTGAAGCCTTTGGGGTCAGATTTCATGGTTTTAAAAAAGTTATTACGCAGCATCTTTTTTTTTTTTCCTTTCAAAAAGGATTTAAATATAAAAAATGTTGTTGAAAAATTTCTAACACACACAGTACTGAAAAAGAGGCTCTAAAAAATTAAATTAGAATCCTACAATTTGATCTAACTTTACAAATTAGAAAGCTTGAAGATTTTTGAAAATATGCTGGTTGAGAAGTATATCCCAGTAAAACCAAATGTAGTGAATATATCTACTCTTATGTATTTAGTATGATAAGTATGTAGATCCTATTCAATGCTTTTTTCATATTTTATGTCCATAAAGACTAAACATTATTATGTAGTTACTGTTTCCTATATTAAAGATTCATTATCACTACTTGGAAACACAACAAATTAAGAACATTTGGTTTTCAGACATGCAGATGCAGACTTTTGAAGTTAATAAAATAAAATGAATTAATGAAGTTAATAAAATAAAAAATATTAATGAAGTTAATAAAATAAAAATATGTATTTTTTCTGTCTCTACTTAATAAATATTACCTATAAAATATGTTGGTTTAATACCCCCTTCCATTGTTACTTATTAGACACAAGTATGAATGTGTTAAATGTCAAGATTTTGTTAAATAGGTAGTGATACATTTTAAAGGGGAAAAAGTAAATCATTGTTGAAAAGTTTTCCGTCCCTGCTGTAAAGATAAAATACTGCATGTAATTAATTGAATGAAATATAGGTATTTTTAAAATGTTATTAATTTTTATATGTGTTTATGATGATGTGCTGTTATACAGTAGCTATAAAGATATTTATATATTTAATTTTTTTTTTAGCCATTCAACAAATGCTCACAAGTTTAGTGTTGATACTGTGCAGTGGTATCCATTTGATACTGGTGTATTTACTTCTAGTGGTATGGATTGTGATCTAAAGATCTGGGATACTAATTCTTTAAGACCTGTGGAAGTTTTTCACTTAGCTCATAAAGTTATCAATCATCATATGTCCAGTATTTCTACTCAGCATACTCTTATTGCAGGTGAAGTATATAAACTCATTTTTATATATTTTAAGTCCATGGATATCTTTATTTTTTAAATGTTACAGACACTGGGAAGCTCCTGTGATGAAAAAAGATTTTCTTTTGTAATTAGTGTTAACAGTGTTTCAAGTGTTAATGTAAGTACTAGACAGTGTCTGTTTCTTGGTTTGCAATCTTAAGACACTTCCTTTTGTTCATTTTTGATGTTTCAGAGTCAACTATTGTGATTTTTGTTTTTGAATCATGGGCTTATGAAGCTTGTATTAAAAATACTTGAAAGATGAGAGAAAAATTTTATAATTCTAAAAGAAGTGGAATTAATATTTGATACTTCGTAATTTTTTCATTTCAGTTTTATCTCTAAAAATTACAATCTTAAGGTTTTTGATCTATTCTATTTAAAATGCTTAAATATTAGTGAATATTTCATGCAGACGTAAAATATTTGAGACTGCTATTCAGTTAATAATATATATAAGTATTTTTAATATTAGCGTAATTTTCCAGATTTAAATCGTACTCAGTTCTTAAATCCAAAGCCAATCATTATTCATTAAAATAGTTTTCCTGTTTTTAAACCTTTTTGCAGCTTATGTTCAAAATAATGCAGGTTATTGTATTTGTGCAGTTTTTTTCCTTTTGTAATTTTTTTGTAACTTAAACTTTTGATGAGATGAAATTTTTGTGACATTTTCATTTTGTTTTGGTTATTCTCTTATTTAAATAATTTAATTTGTAAAAAAATTACCGTGGCCTTAAGATTTATAGAGCATGATTATTAAGCGTATTAAAAAAAAGGTAGAAATATCTTTTAAGAATAAATTATATATAAGTAAGAAACAGCTAAATAAAAAATAAAGAAATAGGGAATACCTTTAAAATATTTTGTGATGTAGAAGTATCAAAATAAAAAAAAGGGGGAGAAAAGAGAAAAATGCATTATGCCCCCCAATGATTTTTATTCATTTTGCAATTGGCTAAAAACATTTAACTCGTGGGAATGGTTTTATATTTTTCTAGTGTATAAAATGTAAATATGATAATACATATTTTACTTACTAGAAAAAATTAATTGATTAAAAGGTATTCAGTAAAATTGTGGTATTTGTAAAAAAGATATTAGAATTTTACCACAATAAAATTTCTCTCTACTAATTTACACATCAAAAAACGTCTTTAAATTCATATTTACACTTTTTCCTGCTTGAACCAGATAGTGTTTTCATTTTTCTTTGTAAATGGTATTTTAAATTTTTTTAAGAAAAATTTCAATCGGTTGTGAAGACCACACTTACAGCAATTTGAAGTGTGGACATTTTATTGCAGGTTACATTTTCATCGATATCTTTCTACATCATCAGCAATTTGAAGTGATAAAGAAATTAACAATTAAAAAAAATTAACTATTCATAGCGTAATAAATAACTGCAGTTGGCTCAAGGAGAATGCAGATATTAAGCAGTTCCTCCTTAGCATGTGAGAAATAGTATCAGTTGCCAAAATCATTTACAGAAGAAATTCTGAATCACAGTTCACCTATTACTCAATCTCACGGCTGAATAATAATTAAGTAACAATAACCTCTAAGCTCTTGAAGTCATATTTATACTGTGTAACATGAGCACAGGTCTGGTGTAGCATGGACTTCAGAAAATTTTGGCTGCCAGGGGTCGTAAAGAGGGCATTTGCTATCTCACATTCAACGAGAGCTATTTTTACACTTCAAATGTTGCAAATGTCAGAAATGAAAGATTGAAAGATCAACTATTCCGTGTAAGAAGCAACACTTTATTAAAAAAAGTTGCTGAGTATACAAAGCAAATAAAGAAATAAATGCAGTAAAAAAGATTTAAATATTAAAAAAAAAACTTGCAACATTGCACCTTTTTCAAGGCCTGCACTTTCAAGCCTGTGTAACCTCCAAGAATGGGACAGCTAATTTCATTACTACAGTACTTCATTACTACGGTACTAATCCAGATGTCCATTATCCGGAATGATCTATAATCTGAACCTCAAAGCCACAAACTTTTTTTTTTGTATGCTTTACGCATGCACATTTAATGTATAATGGACAGTTTAGTGAAAGATAATATATCCATATTATTCTTCCCTCCAAACTGTATGTCTGTCATTCAGCCTATGGATATGGGAACAATGCGCGCGCTGAAATGCAAATATAAAGTAGCATTTTTAAAATCTATGTTAAATTTCTTGAACAATGGCAATGAACAAATGGAATCCTTCCTTGAATTTATTCTCCATAAACTTAATATCATGTCTTATCTTTATTCTCTTGGTCATTGTGTTGATCCTTAACCTGATGTACTGATATACACTGCACAAAAAAAGGGGGACAATTCTGTATCCCCTATTCTACTGGGCCAATTGACGAAATTCAAATTGCCTTTTCATGTCTCGAAAGTGCGACTTAGGATATATTGTAGGGTTTATATTTATTTTAACTAACATTTATTTTAAGTTTAAACTATCTTTCCTGTCAGGCCTTACTTTCCCCTGGAACTGCCAATGCCAGAATATGTAAATTTGAGAAGAACGCGCAAGCATTCAAATTATCAGCGGAAGTATTCTGATTTAAGTAGGAAGGAAACAAGTTCGGTGAGATATTCTTACTTAGCGAGCGCGGAGGTAGTTAGCGAGAATTGAAGAACCCCGCGTTGCGGCCTATGTGCTTGGCGGGAAGTAGTGGTAATCGTTCCAGTGAGCTTCAAGTCTGCTGAATTAGCAGCGGTATTGTAAAACGCGGTGAGTTAGTTATTTTAGAGAGCCTCGTAGTTAGAATCTTGTCTTTACTTTCTTTTCAGGTTATTATTTTCATTTGACTGCCAAGTTGGCACAGTCTGTAAGCGTCAAGAGGACGCAATTGTAATTTATTACGTTGAATAAAAAGGGACTTAAACCCTTCACAAGGCTCTATCTTTTATACAAGTTTTCACAGTCACCTCTTGGTTGCGTGCAAGTTGGAGGCGCGCAACGTTATATTGGCGCCCAAACACTTATCGAACTGAAATGGCCGAAAACTGGATGGAAGCCGCTGGACAACACCAAGAAATGACAACTAAGTTAGAAGGATTTGGATACCTGGTCCAGACTTTGAGAGCATCAATCAAGCCAAACGTCCATTTCGACGGAAAAAATTCGGTGGCGGTATTTTTAGAAGGTCTAGAAAACCACTTTCAGCTCTACCCTGTGCCTGAAAGACAAAAAGTTGCCATCGCCACATCAGCACTAAGAGGACAGGCCGCGCTATGGTGGAAAAACATAGGAAAATTTCTACTAGGTGAATTTGGAAGCCCGACGTATACATTTGAAAATTTCAAAAAATCGTTAGTAAAGGCCTTACCCATAGTGAAAGATCGCGCACGGCTGGAAGCCGAACTATATAGTTTCTATCAACGGGATACAGCAGAATTGACGGACTTTATTTTACGAAAAATCAAGCTAACGGATATGCTGTATGGGAAAAAACCCGATGCGGAGATAATTGAAATAATATTACCAAGATTGTTACCCGCTGTCCAAGACTACTTTGAAATTAGAAACCCAAGAACATTGCAGGAACTCTTCGAATTGGCGGTGAAGTTTCAAAATCGCAGAATCGCGGAAAGAGCGAGAGGGGAAACATATTCTCAAAGTACCCGAAGGAAGGAGGAAACCAGAAATGGAAATCGCTCGTATGGGGGAAAGAACTATCAAGCTAACGCATCGAAACTCGAAGGTCAAGGCCCAAAAAGAAAATTTGAAAATAAACATCCGCGTACCCAGAAGACACAGATTGAAAGGAAAGCTTTAAACGACTAGAGGGGCCTGTGAAAGGGAGGGTCCAGACCCCGGAAGTTTTAAAAAAACCTCAAATAGACATTTAAACACGGTCATCGTAAAAAACTCACAGCTACCAATTATACAAGTCCTGGTTGGCGATGTACCGCCAAGAAACTTTCGTCTTTCCTTGGACTATGTTCTTACTATCGATCTTTCATAAAAGATTTCGCTAATATTGTTGAACCACTCTTAGTAATCAAAAGAAAAAAGAGTAAATTTACGTGGACAGCGGAAGCTAACACAGCTTTTGAAAGATTAAAAGAAGCGCTTATTAATGCCCCTGTTTTAAAATTCCCTGAGGGGGACGAAAACCTGGAAATTGCGGCAGATGCGTCAGACTATGCGGTGGGCGCGGTTCTTATGCAAAATAACCATCCGCTGGCATTTTTTTAGTAAAACGTTGAATCAGACACAAAGGAATTATACAGCTACAGAAAGAGAAACATTAGCCGTATTAATGGCTGTACACAAATTTCGAGTTTATTTCGGCAAGTCGCCAGTAACAGTCTTTTCGGATCATGCGGCTGTTGGTAGACTTTACTTGGGAAAAAACCTCGCCCAGGTTAATAAGATGGGCTTTAAAACTCCAAGAATATAATATCACAATAAAATATAAACCGGGTAAGGAAAACAATGTAGCTGACGCACTTTCTCGTATAAAACTGGACGATGAAGGAAATGAACTTAAATGCGCTGTGTTGACTTCAAAAATTTTAGATTCTAGAGGTACGGTTATTACTGAACTGAAAGCTGATCCTGAATTTGGAAATATCTATGCTTATTTGAAAGACCCCGAAAGCTTTGAGCATACAGATATCGATGCGATAAGAAATAGAGCAAAAAACTATGAAATAATAGATAATTTATTATTCTATACGAAAACAACAAACGAAAATCTTGAGTATAAGCCAGTCATCCCAGCCTCGCTTCGATTAAGCATTTTGAAGGAGTTGCACGAAGAAAAAACAGCGGGCCACCTCGGGGTCAGAAAGACTATAAAAAGGGTACGCGAGGCGGTATATTTCCCGCAATTATACAAAATAGTAACGGCGTATGTCAGGTCCTGCAATCAATGTCAGTTAATAAATGATATTAATTACAGCCCGGCCGGGTATGTAAATAGCATTCGCGCTACATTTCCGAATGAAATTTTAGGCGTAGATCTCCTTGGTCCCTTCCCCCAGAGCGAGTTAAATAAAAATCGTTTTCTTTTAGTAATAGTGGATCATTTTTCAAAATGGATAGAAATTGTTCCACCTAAACGCGCGTCAGCCAAAACAGTCGCAGATGCATTCTTACACAGATACATTTTAAAATACGGTGCACCGATAAAAGTCATTAGCGATAACGGAAAACAATTCATTAGTCAAATATTTGAAAACATATGCAATGGACTTGGCATACGCCATATCAAAATGGTTCCGTATAGACCACAGGCTAACATAGCAGAAAGAGTTAATAAAAACATTGTAAAAATAATTCGCAGTTACGTTAGCACACATCACAAGCGCTGGGATGGCTACATAAATGAATGAGCTTATGCTTTAAGAACGGCACATCATGATACTACGGGAAAAACTCCAGCAGAATTATTTTTAGGCAGAAAATTAATTACGCCTTTAGATAAATTATTCTTTGTGCAACAAAGAGAGCAGGAGTTTAAACAACAAGATGTGCAAAAGCTAATTGATCAGGCGCTTAAAACCTCGGATACGGCAAGAAATAGGCAGAAACTTTACTATGATAGAAAACGCCGTGAAGCAGATTTTAAAGTTGGGGATAAAGTATTGAAGCGGAAATTTTCTTTATCAAGTGCCCCAGACAATTTTATGGCAAAGCTAGCTCCAAAGTTTGAAGGCCCCTATGTAATTCAGGAAATCAAAGGGGTAGTCTTATGTCTTAAAAACGAGAGAGGGGAAATCTGTAAAGCAAGTCCCGACCAGGTGAAAAAATACTATAATCCAAATGATTTTGAAATCCTTAAAAGTTTCTTGCAGGACTCAAGTCTAAACGAAGTAGAAGAATCAGAGACTACAACAACTATTCCACCACCCAAGAAACAGAGAACTGAAGAGAGACCTAGCACTTCTACAACCCAGACATCAGTATCAAAAAGAAAAAATAATTTTCAAACTCCAGCGTTTAAGAAAAACAAAAATACAGATGCACCGGGTAAAGAAACCGTGGTAAAGAGAAAAACACCACCTACAAAGGATAGCAGGAGAAATTACACATCAAGGAGAACGCGCACACGGCCACAGAGTCAGGTGCCAGCAAGGCCGCCGGTTCGGAAACTGAAACGCCAGCAGGAGGCACAAAAATACGAGGAACAGAAGAAATTCAAGAAGGACTCCAGACCGGAGGACGTCAAGACCAGCCGTCCCAGGCAGAAACGCAAAGGCCAACAACCAGACGATTACTCTGTCAAGAGGCCAGCGTGTAGAGGACGCAAAAGAAAGAGCAACGTGGACGACACTCGGAGATCAATAAGGAGAAGATTGACATCCATGAAACCTCTAACTTGGGATCAATTTTGCCAAAAACGGATGACGGAGTTTCAAGCATCGAAAACTCAAAGATAAGTTAAAACCTTCTATAATTTTTTTTTTCTCTTTTCTTCCGAAATGTTATGCATAAGTACGAAGTTCTATGTTTTGACGAAAGTCAATATGTCTCGGTTGAGACTTAGTTTTGTTTTACTTTATTTAGCTAAGGCAAAAGTATTATTTTCTTTAAGTGTAAAAGCTAAAAACAAGCATTTTCTGTTGGTCGAAAGACTAATTCTGTTATGTTAAAGCCAAAATTTGGCCGGAGATAAAAATAACTTCGTATTCTTGTATTAATAAGAATTTTACTTTCAGTGCCACCAGCTTGGCGAAGAATGAGTAAAGTAAAAATTTATTTTCTCTTATTCATTTTATGGTAAATTGTAAAAAGCATATGTATTAAAAATTTGTAAATGTATGTAAATACTTGAAGGTTATGTAAAAGTAGAATTTAGTCTAGAAGCATAAAATTGTAGATGCTAAAAGTGAATGCTTAAAAGCCATGAAGTCAAAATTTAAGTATTAAACTGTAAAGTCATGCTTTAGAGCAAAAGCCTGCATGTTTAAAGATGAATGAGGGGGAAGTTAGAATGAATGTGTTTTGTAAGGTTCTCCACCTACATTTGAATTTTTAAGAATATTAAAGTAGCTCATTGAGTTGTAGAATGTCGAGTAAGGTGTGTCTATTTGGTCGTTGAATTCTAACAAATCATGGTGGTTAGGGAAAGTGTTGTAAGACTAAAACACGAATATTCCCGTTTGACACCACACACGGTGGAGAGCCAGGGTAAAGTTAAATTAATGCTTGAAAAATTGAATGAATGTGAAGTAAGCAATAACTAAGAAAAACGAATCGTTTAAAAACAAAAATTTATTGTGTCAAGAAAGTGTAAATTATAATGTATGTAGAAAGATACTGATACTTATTCCTTCCAGATGCTGGAAGGAAAGACCAAGATTGATTGATGAAGTCCAGGAAAAGTTGCTGTAAGAAGAGAGCTTTATAACGATCAACAAAATTTTAGATACAATTGGTTACATAAGATTTTTTTTTTTTTTTTTTTTTGTGTAAACGAGGTTCTCGCCAGTTAGTTCAGAATTAGAGAAACTTACAACAGGTCGTTTGTAGGACCTGCTTCCAAGTTTTCCAAATTCTGGCAGCGGCAAATGTAGGGTTTATATTTATTTTAACTAACATTTATTTTAAGTTTAAACTATCTTTCCTGTCAAGCCTTACTTTCCCCTGGAACTGCCAATGCCAGAATATGTAAATTTTAGTAGAACGCGCAAGCATTCAAATTATCAGCGGAAGTATTATGATTTAAATAGAAGGAAACGAGTTCGGTGTGTGATATTCTTACTGCACGAGCGCGGAGGTAGTTAGCGAGAATTGAAGAACCCCGCGTTGCGGCCTATGTGCTTGGCGGGAAGTAGTGGTAATCGTTCCAGTGAGCTTCAAGTCTGCTGAATTAGCAGCGGTATTGTAAAACGCGGTGAGTTAGTTATTTTAGAGAGCCTCGTAGTTAGAATCTTGTCTTTACTTTCTTTTCAGGTTATTATTTTTATTTGACTGCCAAGTTGGCACAGTCTGTAAGCGTCAAGAGGACGCAATTGTAATTTATTACGTTGAATAAAAAGGGACTTAAACCCTTCACAAGGCTCTATCTTTTATACAAGTTTTCACAGTCACCTCTTGGTTGCGTGCAAGTTGGAGGCGCGCAACGTTATAATATATATATTAGATTTATATATAGCATTCTTCTAACACAGGTATTTTGACACAAAATTGGACTTTTTCTGAAATAACATATCAATTTTTTCCCATATTTCACTTATACGACTTAAATTATGCCTAGATGTTAAATTTTGTATTTTTTGGTGAGACATTTATGGGGAAATTAAAAAAAATTTTCTTGCCGTATTTTTGTCAGTTTTTCTTAATTCATTGTAGCCTGCTGACTTTTGTAATTCATTGTAACCTACTATTTTTTTTTTTTTTTTTTTTTTCCGTTCATGCACGAGAGGGGAAAAAAAGTCCATTGTTCATTCTTTCAAATAACTTTAGCAAACTTTTTAAACCACATTTTTGTTATTATTGTTTATATTAAATACGCCAAATTTCAAAACGTGTCAGAATGTAAATTAACATATATGTTAGGAAATTTAAATAAAAAAGTACAATTTTTTGCAGATATGCTTAAAAATACATCTACTTTAAGATGATGTTAAATTTTTTAGAGCTTATAATAGAAAAAATTTTTTATATAAAAATTATTTAAAAATAAAAATTTTTAAAATAAAAAAAAAATGTCAATTATATTTGGATTAAGCCTAAATTTTGAATTTTGGAAGAAGGAATCAAGTCAGTTTAATAAAAAAAGGGATATTAATAAATACATATCAAATTCATTTAACATTGAGGATATGTTGGTATAATTTGAGTCGTAGAATCGAAATATAGAAAACGATTGGCATGTCATTTCAGAAAAGTCTGACTTTGTGTCAAAATACCTATATTAAAACAATTCTATATATAAATCTAATACATATCCTATGTTGCACTTTCGAGACATGAAAAACGCAAGTTGAATTTCATCAATTGGCCCAGTAGAGCAGGAGATGTAGAACTGTCCCTTTTTTTTGCACAGTGTACATCCTCTAAACATGCTGCAGATATTCTAGGTACTATGTACCGCTCAGGCAAAGAAGGCATCTCCAGCAGTTGTCCGAAGAGCAAGTCACATGGTTACCGAAGATCATAGCCCAAAATAATTTGTGTTGGAGAAAAACCAGTGCTGTCATGAATGACAGTCGTGTACATTAACTGGAATAAAGCAGTTTTTTTTTTTTTTTTTGTGTGTGTGGGATGGTCTCAGTCCTTCTAGATATAGGATAAGAATAGAGAGAGATGGTTCAACATTGTTGTACTTAATTGTTGTGGAAAAATCCCCCAAATGATTTATGTATCGCCGTTAGAGGGCGCTTCGCTTCGGAAAAAGAATGTTAGTTTTTTAGTTTGCGATGTAGTTAGTTAGCAGTGCACCATCGATGCAATCCAGGTTGCTTTGTAAATAAAATGATTATTTTTGTAGATTGTTGAAGTATTTGACTTCATTTAGAATTAGACCAATCTTTCGCCAAATGGTGCATCTTTGCCGAGAACCTTTGGCCAATTTAGAAGTTTGTGTTTTTTAATTTTGGATATCATTTTATGTGAAGACAGCCAAGGTAAGCCTGTATTTTTTATTTTGATATAATATGGAAGATCTTATTGCTAAACTGAAATCGAAACAAAAGGTATTGAGGACCGGAGTGTCCAAGATATTAAAGACAATTGAAACCGAACTGAGTAAAGATGATAGAGGTATAAATGTAAATGTATTAGAAGAAATTTTAGACCAGTTAAACGAAAAATCAAAATCCTTGAGCAATTTAGACACTCAAATAGAGCGAGAATTAAAAGTCGAAGAGGATGAATTCGAACTTGAAATCTCATCCGTTTTGGAATATGAAGAGAGAATTCAAGTGTGGCAGTTTAGAGGAAAGAAAAAGTTGAAACAATTGAATAAGCTAGAAAATTCGGACAATGCAAGTAGGGGCATTTCTAATGAAACCGTTAGAGAATCCCAAAACGAAAGTAACAAATTCACTCGTCTTCCAAAATTAACCATCTCTAAATTTTATGGTGATCCTTCGGATTGGTTAGAATTCATAGGTCAGTTTGAAAATGCGATTGATAAAAATCCAAATTTATCAAAAATAGAAAAATTAATTTACTTAAAAAGCTTTCTTGGTGGCTCAGCCGCCAAAGCTATTTCTGGTTTCACTCTCATCGAAAATAATTACGAAGCTGCTATTGAACTGTTACGTTCCAGATTTGGTCAAACAAACATCTTAATTAATTCACATTCAGGACAACTCTTAAGTACTTCACCTGTTAGAAATCCTAATGATATAAACGGATTAAGAAAACTTCTCGATCACGCCGAAGTACAGATAAGAAATCTTGAAGCATTAAAAATAGACTCTGATACCTACGGAAATCTGTTGACGCCTTTAATTTTAAAATTACTTCCTAATGAATTCGTTTTTGATTATGGCCGAAAAATTAAAGACAAAAATTCGGATTTAAAAGGTCTCTTAGCCTTTTTGAGGAACGAAGTATTCAGTAGAGAACATGCGGCTTCTGTTAATTATAACTCTAGAGAGAAATATTCGCGATTGGAAAAGCATTTGCCCTTCAAACACAAACATTCTCCAGCCATAACGAGCAAGCCGTCTACAGTTGAGTTATTAGCGGCGTCATCCGAATCGCAGTGTCTGTTCTGCGGGAACACAAATCGTAAATATGCGGATTGCAAAATTTTAAGTGTAGAAAAGAAAAAAGAGATTTTAAAACGTGAATCATGGTGTTTTTTATGTTTGGGTCAATTTCACCGGATTCAAAATTGTAAACAAAAAATAAACTGTGCCTTCTGCTTTAATAAACACTCGAAAGCCATTTGTTATTCATTCCATCAGAAAAAAGATAATGAAAAACCTGAAAAGAAAACGCCGGATTCGAGCGTTATTTCCACTGTTTCGTCATATAATTCCGATGAAAATAGATCTAATAAAATATTATTACAAACGGCTTCTGCATTGATCCGAAATAATGATAAATCTGAAAATGTCAGAATTCTTTTTGATAATGGCTCAATGAGATCTTTCATAACTAAAGATATATCTACTAAAATGGAACTTCCAATTGTTAGAAAAGAATCACTTTCTGTTTATTCCTTTGGTGATAAAACTGCATTAGAAAAAACCTTTAATGTTGTTAGAGCAAAACTAAAAAATGTTAGCGATCCTAATCTTAATATATATATTGAGCTTCTTGAAACCGAAAATATATCCAATACTGTTATCTCCCCTCCAGATTTGAACTTTGCTAAGAAAAATAAAATTTTACAAAATTTACAATTAGCAGATTGTTGTAGAAAAAGTGACAAAATTGATATTCTCATAGAGGTAGATTTCTACTATTCTATAATTACTGGTAAAATTAAAAGAATTTCAAGAAATGTAGTAGCCACAGAATCTTTATTTGGGTGGTTTTTGCAGCGTAAAGTAAATAATGATCATAGTGAATTATTAACTATGAAAGTAATAGTAAATTAAAACTTGATATCAGATCAGTTACAACAGTTTTGGAAGCTAGAAAACTTAGGTTTGGTAAGTGATACTCAAAACGACAAAACTGTTGATTTAGAAATTATGAAATCTTTCAAATCTGATATCAAGTATAAGAACTGTAGATACCAAGTAAAATTACCTTGGAAACCAAATTCAAAACATTTAATGGAAGATAATAGGGATATAGCACTTGAAAGATTTAAGGAACTGAGTAACAAATTTAAAATTGATAACTCTTTGTTTGTTCAATACACAGAGGTTTTAAAGGATTACGAGTTAAAACATATTATTGAACCAGTTCAAGAAGACAATCAAAATGATAAAACCCTATTTTATTTACCTCATAGAGCAGTCATCAGAAATGATAGAGCAACAAACAAACTAAGAATAGTTTATGATGCTTCAGCCCATAAACCAAAAACACTCTCTTTAAATGATTGTTTATATACTGGAAGGAACCTATATCCTTATATTTTTAATTCATTGATAAAATTTAGACAAAATTCGATAGCCTTTACAGCGGACATTACACAAGACATTCTTACAGATAGAGTTAAATGAAGAAGACAGGGACGTTACACGATTCTTTTGAAAAGATGATCCTGATGATAACAATGAGAGCTTGAAAATCTTTAGATTTACAAGAGTTTTGTTTGGAGTAAAATCTAGTCCCTTTCTCCTACCTGCTACTATTAAGCATCACCTTAAAAAATATTCAGAAATATATCCTGAAACAGTAGAACTCTTAAACAACTGCCTGTATGTTGATGACATTATTGGTGGTCAACAAAATTTGGAACAAGCCCTGAAAACAAGTTTAGAAATAGTGAACATTTTCAATGAAGCTAGTATGTCACTACATAAGTGGCATACTAATTCCAAAGAACTCAGAGATATTTGGCATCACAAAGAATTTTCGATGCAAGAATCTCCTAAAGTTGTCCCGATCAAAGTGTTAGGAATTAACTGGGATACGGATAATGATAATTTTTATTTTGACACTCAGCACTTGACAAATTTCATTTTCTCATCAATCAACTCAAAACATTTTCTATTGCAAACCGCAGGTCGTATTTTTGATCCTGTCGGATTTTATGGCCCTTTCACTATAAGAATAAAGTGTCTGATTCAGGAAATCTGGTCTGCCAAAATTGATTGGGACAATCAACTGCCACCTGATCTTAGTTATAAATGGAAAGCCTGGTACGAAGAAATTGAAGAACTGAACCACCTCAGAATTCCCCGCTACTATTTAGAAGGAATATTAGATGCAGATGTGAAACAAATAGAACTAAATAGCTTTTCTGATGCTAGTTTGAAAGCTTATGGATGCATGGTATATCTGAGAATAGTTTTAAACAATGGAACTTTTCAAACAGTTTTTGTTACTTCCAAGAGTAGAGTTGCACCTCTGAAATCCCTTACACTTCCTAGATTGGAGCTTTTATCCGCTAGATTGAGTGATAAAATCGTAAAATGTTTAAAATACGAAGTAATTCCCTTCCACTGGGGACTGATTCTCAAATAACGTATTTTCGGATTCATGGATCTCCTGAAAGATTTAAATCTTTCATCAGAAACAGACTTTATGAAATTCAGAAACTAACTGAAAGCAATAATTGGCATTATTGCTGTGGGAAAGATAACCCCTCCGACTTCATATCACGAGGAACTACTGTTGCTAATTTAAGAAATTGTTCACTTTGGTGATTTGGACCAGAATGGTTACAAAACAAACGTATAGACTGGCCAGTTCAACCGAAGTTTGACGTGGGAAACGATAAACAACTAGAACTCTGTAGTAAAATATCTGTTTATGACATTGTTGTGAAAAGAGATGATCAACTATTGGATATAACAAAATTCAGTAATGTGCTGAAATGTCTCAGAATTATGGCATGGATTAGACGTTTCGTTGCTAAGGCAAGAAAACTGCCTGCTAATAGTGGAACATTAAGTGCTTCTGAAATTCAGAACACTGAAATATTTTGTGTTCGTAAAGCCCAGATGGATTTCTTCACACCTGAAATCAAGGCTCTTCAATCTTAACAAGTCAATTTCTCGAAGCTCTGATATATTCAGCTTGGCACCTTTTCTTGATGAAAATAAAATTCTTCGAATTAAGGGAAGATTAGAAGAAACCGAATATACGGTTGACGAGAAGCATCCAGTTCTTCTTCCTAAAGATTCCAAATTTACTGAATTAATTGTAAAAAGGGAACATAAAAACGTTCTGCATGCGGGAGTTGCAGCAACTTTAGCCAAACTACGACAGAAATTTTGGATTCCTAAAAGCCGTCAGTTAGTAAAGAAAGTCTTAAAGAACTGTTTAATTTGTCGGAAATATGCAGTAAAACCAGCGAAACAAATGACGGCTCAGTTACCTAAAGATCGAATTGTTGAAACTCCACCTTTCTATGTTACAGGCGTGGATTTCACAGGTCCAGTTTACATCAAGTCTGGAAACGACATTCAGAAATCATACATCGTATTGTTTATTCGTATCATACATCGTATTGCGCTGTTACACGAGCGTTACATCTAGAACTCATTTCCAATATGTCTGCAAACAAATTCATTTTGGCTCTCAGACGTTTCATTTCGAGAAGAGGAAACTGTCGCACCTTTTATTCAGACAACGCGAAAACTTTCAAATATGCTGCCAAAGATTTACAGTATTTTTACAGCATAATTAAAGGTACAGACTTTCAAAATTTTCTAGCAAATGAAGGCTTGACTTGGAAATTTATTGTCGAGCTTGCTCCATGGTGGGGAGCTTTTTATGAACGCCTTATGAAAACCATAAAGGAACCGTTGAAAAAGATATTATGCAGAGCTCAACTGAATTTTGAAGAATTTATGACTGTGTTGACAGAGGTCGAAAATATTGTGAATAGACGTCCTTTTGTAAGGATCTTAAGTTTTACTAACGTTTATTTTGTTTTAAATCTTTACTATCACTTCTTATTTTCTACTTCCGGCCAGAATTAAAAGCTTTAACTTATTTATGCAAATTTGTCTTGCGAACGCCAAGTACTTAAGTTGTGGCTTTTTGCCAAGCAAGAGAGAGGAAGGAGCTATTAGAAGCAGGCCGCTTGCCATAGTAGTTTTACTCAGTTGCTGGTTGCCTTCAAGGCCAGAGGTTTAATCCTCTTGATAATTTTAAACGTATCGTAGTGTTAGCAGTTCTCTGTACTACATACGGCTTTTTGTTAATATACGGCCAATCTTGGAGTTAGGCACTTGTTTGAATCATCTAAAGTTAGTTTAGTTAGAGTTTACTTACGTTCAGACCACAAGTGGTTGCTCTCTGTATTCCAAAGTCCGGAAATCATTGTAAAGAGAGAAAAATAAAGGGTTTCGTATACCCTTCCTGTGTATATTGTCTACTTCCCAAATTTATTGAACATAGCTTTAGTAAGCTTCCTGTTCCGAGTCAGGACAGTTGATGTTCCCTAAGCAAGTAAGGAGGAACACAGAACCTGATACTTTGACCTACGATTACAACGATTTACATGAACCTGAACCGCTTGCACCGGCTGATTTTCTATTGATCGGACATAAGGATGAATATCCGTATAACTTTGCTGAGATCCTGAATAACTCTCCAACAAGAAAGAGTCTAATAAAACGAAAACAATATCAGACAACACTTATAAAACAGTTCTGGAAAAAATGGAAAAATTAGTATCTTCTTGAATTAAGAAATGCTCACTTCTTCGGTACACCAGAAGCCAAGAAAAATCTTAAAATTGGTGATGTAGTTTTACTTGAAGGAACAACTAAATCTAAGTTCCTCTGGGATTTAGGTCGAGTAATTCGTCTTCAAAGGGGTTGTGATGGTCTTGTACGATCATGTGTGGTAAAAACTAAAAAAGGGGACTTTAAGAGACCTGTGCAATTGATATACCCCCTTGAACTATCAGACTGAAAATGAACTAAATTTGTAACCTTTTAATTTTATTTCTTATATTTCATGTTCACTAACATTAATTTTAGATAATTAGTTTAGTTATTACTAATAATTTACTGTTTGTGATTTGAATTAATATTTATGTATTGAGTAACATTTGAGTTGATGCAGTTAACTATATTTGTTTATTTTACAGAATTTGCTTTTGCAGTTTATATTTACATCAGTTGAATGTACTTGATATATAAGTTGCTTTCTTACATTTTTATTATTTGTATGCTGAAATAGTGATAATTTTTGCAAAAATTATCAGGTGGGGAGTGTGGAAAAATCCCCCAAATGATTTATGTATCGCCGTTAGAGGGCGCTTCGCTTCGGAAAAAGAATGTTAGTTAGCTTGTGACGTAGTTAGTTAGCAGTGAACCATCGATGCAATCCAGGTTGCTTTGTAAATAAAATGATTATTTTTGTAGATTGTTGAAGTATTTGACTTCATTTAGAATTAGACCAATCTTTCGCCAAAATTGTAATATGCCAACCAACTGAGGATGTGCTTTACATCCTCAGTTGTTTGAATTTTTTGTATATAAAGAATTTTAGTAATCCTTTACTATGTAGAGTACCACCATGAAAAAGTGTTTGTTTTTGGCCATTTGATTAACATATGATATACATAATGGTGTATTATGTAATGTATTCATAAAATATAAAATTAATAGTTATCTCTGTTTTTAGGCCATAATTATTTTTATATATATAATTATTTTTATATAATTTGAATACATAAGGTCCATGTGATTAAATTTTGTACCACTGGTTTTATGTATCATTAAAACCATTTCGTTCAATTATATATAAGAAAAATTTTTCTTTAAAATACATGTGGCTGAATCTTAATGCATGTCACATTATCCAAACCAACAAAATTGGCATTTCAAATACATATATTATGTATATTTGAGTACAGATGGTGCTTAATATGTTAAAAATGACAGGTGTGAAACTTATTTCATTAGTCAGAGTGAATAAGAAGAGGCATTCTAAATCATAAAATGGAGTTTTCAGGTAGAACTTCTGCAGCAGTTGAAGCTTCTTGATTATGAATGGCATATATTTCTGGCCATTTACTAAAGCAGTCCATGACGACTAGGATGTACTTGATAGTTTAGTTTTATGTGGTAAATGTGTGAGAATATCAGAATAATATTTTCAGATAGTGCTCCTATATTGTAGCACTGTTAATATTCCTCACTTACGTGTCTGCTGGACTTTTTGAGCTTCACGCACATGACGGGATTTGCGCCATTTTTCTACGTCTGCTTTGGATTTGTCTCAACAGAAATATTCAAAAATTTTATGTAATGTCTTCATTACATCAAAATGATTTGCATCAGCCTACTGTGAAATTCTGACAGAAAACAAGGGACTCAAGATCTCAGTTAGATTAACTGTCATTTAAAATTTCTGGCATTTAAGCACTTTTGTCATTAGCTTCCCTTCTGCTGTAGAAAATTTCTTTTCGTAAGTGGTGGGAATCCTGTAAAGCCAAATATTTTTTTTTTTCAGCAGATTAAAGAATACTTTTTCTGATCAGCTGAGTTTTTCACTTCCATTTTCAATTAATTCTATTAATGGTTTCAATTCAGTATCTTTCATTTTGGCCTTTCTAATCCTTCACTATCCCAGAGATCAATCTCTGATGTTATAGAGTTAATTTGTCTGATCACTGGGGCTTCAAAGCTATACTTTTTCTTGGCTTTCGAGCAATGTTTTAACTTTTCTGCACCAGGTCTTCTTGAAATTGCATTATTAATGAAATACCAAGTTCCTTTGCGATGTCGAATTTCCGGGTCATATTTCTGTAGCTGCTGTATCCATTTAATTACTTGACTCTCCAGATTTTCAAAATTAAGTAGCCAACTTAATAAATGGTTAGTGTGTGACGAGAACTTCCAGCCGTAGAGATAACGATGGAAATGCTCTACTGCCTTAACAGCTCTAACCCAAAAGACTAACAGCTCTTTTTGGGTATTACAATAATTTCTTCTCAGCTTTGAGAGGCTTTTGATAATATAGGCAATAATATGCTTTTGGCTATCAGTTTCTTGTAAAAGACCAGCTCTATTCTCTTCATTGTGTGCATCTATATTGAGAATAAAGTCATATTCAGGTTGGGAATAAGCTAATGCAAAAGTGTAAATCGAAGCATCTGTCAGGGTTTTAAATGATCTTTACTGTTATCAGTCCACAAGAACTTTGAGATGGTGTAAAGAAAACCTATGTGTTTAGAGAAACCTTTGGCAAATCTTCGATAGTAAATTCAAAGCCCAAGGAAACTATTTAACTGATGAACATCATGAACCTCAGTCATGAACAGCTTTGATTTTCTCAGAATCTATATGTACACATTTGGTGAAGATAATATTGTCAAGGTAGCTTACTTCTTAATGACATGTATGCTATGTATTTTTATATGTTTCAAGTTGTATGTATTGGCAGTTGCTCAAGATACCTTCTAGCTTAGATTTTTTAATGATTAAAAATCATTCTCATGATCTAAAGGTTATGAAAACAAATAAAAAATAAATAATTGTACATATCATGATAATAAACACTGTGTAATTACAAGGTTTTGCAAGTGGCTCAAAAATGCATTGCCATTCAGTTAGTTAAATTCTAACTAACTGAATGGTTATTACAGGATTTTGCAAGTGGTTTAAAAATGCACGATCATTCAGTTAATTATATTTAAATAGTTAAATTATATTTAAATCAGTTTTATTTCCAAAAATTTTTAAATAATTCAGAAATTTCTATTTGCTTTTGAATTTGCAGTTGGTTCAAAACAACCTGAGATCATCCTTCTGGACCCAAAATCTGGATCCCAAACTCATGAACTAAGAGGTCATAGTCGTTCAGTTACATGCGTTAAATGGTCACCTTCTTCAGAGTATTTACTTGCAAGTGGGAGTGAAGATTCTAGGATTTTATTCTGGGATATCCGTTCTGCCAAAGGTTATTTACAAACTCTTGATCAGCATAATGGTGAAAGAGGAAGTAATCAAAATTCTGTAACAGCACATTCTGGCATTGTCTGTAGTTTACAGTTCACTAGTGATAGCCTTCATCTAGTGTCATATGGAACAGATAGCCAGTTAAGACTTTGGGATGTTGCATTATGTGCTAATACATTAGTAAATTTTGGTAGAGTGCACAATAGTTCAAGAGTGCGTCAACGTATCATTGATTTATGCTGTGATTCTAATCCTCAATTAGTTTTTGTGCCAAGTGCCAATAATGTTCAAATTTTTGATCTGTTAACTGGCTGCAGAGTTAAGAAGTTATTTGGCCATTTCTGTGATGTCCATTGCTGTGTTTTTCGTTCTGGTGCTCAGCAACTTTATAGTGCGGGTAATGATATGAATATACTCTTTTGGACTCCTGATCTAGCTCAGGAGATAGAAGAAGAAGCGTGCATGCCAAAAGGCTCAAAGCGTAATATTCATGAACATTCACCACATTCTGATTTCTGGTCTAGTGATGAAGATTAAAGTGATATAATTTATAATTTAAGAAATTTTGTTAAATGAAAGATTTTTTTTTTTAGTTATGAATGTCACTAAAATCCTTTTTGTAAACAGAATATATTTATGACATAGTGCAATATATATATATATTTTATTTCAAAGCTATGACAAGTATTTTTTGGATACAAAACAGAGATCTTGCTGTCTTCTGAGTCCATTGGTGGCTAAATGGTTGCCTATGTGAGTGCTGTCAGTTTTGTCCTGAATACTTTTTTTGTATGCCCGGTGAATCTTCAGGAATTTACTTCAGTACTGGTTTTATGTATTTTCGAAATTTAATGATTTAATATACTAAGGGCTAGAATTATATGTATGTATAAGGTACAATTATATCTTGTACTTGCAATAGCCTCTAAAATGTCCTTTTTAATATGGTTACCACCCCTTTCTGTCTTAAAAACAGTATAATGCTTATATTAAACCTTTTTGAAAATTATCATTCCAAAATTATTGTCTATCATATAGTACAGTCAAAAATCGTTAATCCAGACGTCCATAATCTGGACCTCAAAGCTACAAAATTTCTGCACATGCATACACGCATTATGCATTTACGCATGTGCATATGCATTTATGCATGCACATAATACTTTTATGCATGCACATATGCGTTTATGCATCCGCATTTAATGTATAATGGATGGTATAAGCTAAGCTAAAATTATCTAATTATCTATTTCAGTTAATGTTGCAGATTGCGTAGTTCCTTAATCTTTGAATTGGGTCTGGCTTATTATTTTTTTCAAACTGTTAGAGCAATTTTATAAAAATAAGCAGCTTGAACTTTCGATTATGTCAAAAAGAATTTCCGATTCTGGAGCTGCCAAAGGATCTACAAAGCAAAAGCATGTTTTGATGTCCATCAAACAAAAAGTGGAATTGCTGCAAAAAATGGATAAAGGCATATCCTTTGTTTCTCTAACCATTCCGAAATCTGTTTATCAATTTCGCTGCTCTGCGAGGGTGGGGGGGAAACGATGCAGCGCGCAATGAACTGGAAGTTGATCTGTCAGCACTATCCTTATCTTCAGGGCAGATGTTTTTATTTTATTGGGCTTATAATTCCTTACTAAATGTAGTATTTCATCTCGATGTACTCCGTCTTTGATATGATTTAAATCGAATTCTTCATCATTATAAATATCATGAATACACATCAAATAGTTTTCTGACTGCAATTTTCTAATTTCGATTATGTGTAATGTATGCTTTACGCATGCACGTGTTGAAAGAAATGTTTAATAAAGTAAAAAATAAACATTAAGCTTTTTTTTTTTTTTGTAAATTTTGATACCCTTTCGATCATAATTGCTCTTTATTTCATAAATTATGGTTTCATATTTTTAATTTTATAATTTCTGCATGCCATCTTACCAGATTTAAATTGATGATCTATAATCCAGAAAAACCGATAATCCGGAATCACCGAAGTCCCAACGAGTCCGGATTAAAGACTTTTGACTGTACTTCTTATATAATGCAAATAATACACATAGTTACATAGTGGCAAAAATGAACCTTAAATCATGAAATCGATCTATTTATATATATATATATATATTAATGAGTAATAATTTTTATCACTGATATATTTAATCAATATATATTTGAGTAATATTTTTATCACTGATATATTTATTAATGAGTAATAATTTTTCTTGCAATAATGTAATAACAAAATCTTCCTATAAATTATAATTTTATTGCATTAATATTTAAATTTTAGTTTTGTTCCATTAATATTTAAATATCTTTTTTTTCAAAAAATATTATTTTGAGTTTTAAAAGTCTATTAATAAAATCAAGTTCTTAAGCATAAAAGATCGATACTAGCAACTAGCAACTCTGACTCTATGATCTGAACCCGGATGAACAGCAATTATTCTCCCTAACCTCCATTTAAGAGGCAGAAGGTTATCTTCTTTGATGAGGACTAAGTCATTGATTTCTAAATTGTTTTGACTTTTTTGCCATTTAGGTCTTTGCTGAAGCTGAGACAGGTATTCTCGACTCCATCTTTTCCAGAAGTGCTGAAAAATAAACTGTCTCACATGCCATCTGTCAAGGTGATTGAAGGAACTATAATTTAGATCTGGTTCAGGTATGGCAGTTAAAGACATTCCTATTAGGAAATGACCAGGTGTTAATGCAGTTAAATCATTTGGATCAGCCGATGTTGGACACAATGACCTAGAGTTGAGACAAGCCTCAACCTGCGCTATCAAGGTTTGAAATTCCGGATAGGTCAGCACAGTATCACCAACAGTCCTTTTTAGATGTAATTTCATTGACTTTACTGCCGATTCCCCTAGTCCACCAAAATGGGGAGATGATGGCGGTTTGAATATCCATTTTATTTCCTCTAAAGACAAAAATTTGTGAATTTCTTGATTTTGCTTACATTGCAAAGAACATTTTCTGGTTTCTTTGTCTGCACCTTTAAAGTTAGTACTGCAGTCACTATAAATCTCAAATGGTTTCCCTCTTCTTGCAATAAATCGTTTCAATGCACTTAAAAATGCCTTTGTTGACAAATCTTCTACCACTTGAAGATGTACTGCCTTGATTACAAAACACACAAATAAGCATACGTAATATTTAAATGATTTTTGTCCACGTCTTGCACCATGTTTAATCATGAATGTTCCAGAAAAATCTATTCCAGTTCGATGAAATGGTCGCGATTGTGTTACTCTAGATTCCAGTAGATCAGCCATTATTTGACTTGCAGTTTTAGCTCTACATTTGCAACATGTGATACAAGATCTTACTACTTTTCGGATTGCAGATCTAGCAGCTATGATCCAAAATTGCTGTCTAATTAAAGATAGAAGTTCCGGTGCTGCATGCAGATATTTGACATAAAAGTGTCTAATTATGATTTCTGTCGGATTGTGTTTTGAAGGTAATAAGATTGGATGTTTTTCATTTTCTGGTAGTTGCGCATTTTTCAGTCTTCCTCCTACACGTAACACTTTGTTGTCATCTAAAATTGGACACAAGCTAAGGAGGTTGCTGTTTGTAGGTAAGTCCTTTCCCAACTCCAAAGATTGAATTTCTTTAAAAAAGTGAAATCGCTGTATTATTCGGACAATACAGAAAGTTGCAGTTCGAATTTCATTACTAGATAAAAAAAAGACGTATTTCTTTCTAGATATGCTACTTTAGAATTCAATATGAATCTTAATATCCAAGCAAATATGCGTTGTAACTTTGGAATTGAAGATATATTTGATATAATAGCAAGTTCTTGTACAGGTTCAGAAACTACAAATGAGACTGTTTTACATTCATCTGGTAATGCCTCTTCATCTATAAGAATATTTTTAGACAAATCAATCTCACTGCACTTTAACCAAGAAGGACCATTCCACCACAATTGATGAGATAATAGTTCTGCAGAAAATAACCCACGTGAAGCACAATCAGCTGGATTTTCTTTTCCATCAACATGACTCCAGTTCTCAGGTGGTAAGATTGATCGTATTTCAAAAACTCTATTGGATACGAATACTTGCCATTTTTTAGGATCTGACCTTAGCCATGACAACACGATTTGTGAATCACTCCAAGCTTGCACTAAATCAAAATTTATAACTAATGCAGCTTTTACAAACTGAATCAAGCGTGCCAATAACACTGCTGCACATAATTCCAGTCTTGGAATCGTAATAGATTTTAATGGTGCTACACGAGTTTTAGCTGTTACGAGTTTAACATTAATGTCAGAGTTATTGCAAGTTTTGATATAAATAACTGCTGCATAACCTCTTTCAGACGCATCACAAAATCCGTGAAGTTCACATCGAAAATAATCAGGTAGCAGAATTTTCCTAGGTATATTTATAGAATTCAAAAGTTTAACTTCTCTACATAGATTTCTCCAATTTCGATCAATCTCTTCTGTTACAGAATCTTTCCGTGATAATTGTAATTTCTACAATTGCTGAAGGAATTCTACAATTCATTTTAGCGAGAATTACAAACGGAGCTATCCACCCCAATGGATCGAATAGTTTTGCTACGAATGACAAAATAATCCTTTTAGTCAGAACACTTTGATACTCTATTACATCGACATTACATTTGAATTCATCATTGTCCGGATGCCATTCCAATCCCAGAACTTTCAATGTTTTGTCTTCTATTACACGATGAATATTGTCAATATCTGTGTTTGTTAAGCCAGAGGTTTTTAACAATGAGGGTTCACTTGTCGACCATTTGTGAAGCTCAAAGCCACCACTTTTTGGCAGTTGTTGCAATTCGTCTATCAATGCAATACCTTTCAAACTATCTTTTACACCAGTTAACATATCATCAACATAAAAATCCTTAAAACTATATTCTTTGCCTTTGGAAAGTTCAATCCTTCGTCAATCGCTAACTGACTCAAAACTTTGGTTGCAAGATATAGAGCAGCTGCAGTTCCATATATAACTGTTTTCAAACGACAAACTTGTATTTGTTTATACCGGCTATCTCTCCATAATATTCTCTGAAAATCTCTATCTTTTTCATGAACCTTTATCTGTCTGTACATCATTTTAATATCAGCGGTTATTGCAATGTTATGAAGTCTAAATCTTAGTAAAATACAAATTAAGTCATCTTGTATTTTTGGGCCCATCATTAAAGTATCATTTAAAGAAACATTTGTGGTTGTTTTAGAACTCGCATCGAAAACAACTCTCAATTTTGTTGTTAAGCTAGAGTCCTTCAACACGAAGTGATGTGGGATATAATAGTGATTATTCTCTAATTCATAATCTGTATCTGGAACTAATTCTACGTGTTCTAGTGAAAAGTACTCTTTTATAAACTGAATATACTGGTTGTAAATTTCTTTCATAGATAAAAGACTTTTTTCCAAGTATTGAAATCTTCTGTACGCCATTTCATGGGAGTCACCTAGAATATCTCTATTATGTTTGAATGGTAGTGCAACTGAATAACGGACTGATGTGTCTCTAAAATGCGAGTTTTTAAAATGTTCTTCACAAAGTTTTTCTTCATTTGTTAAAGATTGTACATTTGGAAACTTTTCTAACTCCCAGAAAGAATTTATAACTCATCTGTGTTTGTATTCAAATGATTTACATATACTGGCTCAAAATTTGTAGTACCTGAAATTATCCATCCCAACCTCGAATTTAGAGCAAATGGTAGATCAGGACCACGTTTGACAATTTCTCCCGTCATTAAATGCAGAAATACATTTACTCCAAATAAAATGTCAACTGGTTGCGACTTGTAAAATAATGGATCAGCTAATTGTAAATCACTGAAGTTATCGAAGATGATTGATGGCAAAGATACATAGGGAATGTTATCTGTCACCTTGTCCAGTAAAAATGCTGATGTTGATACACAAATATCACTTTTAAAATGAGAAGTGAATACTAAATCGACTTCCCCATTACTTAAAGTATTAAATTCTCCTAGACATGATACAGAACTGGAATTATCTTTCACTCGTAATCCTAATTTCTTCACACAGTTCCTTGAAATAAATGATCTCTGAGATCCAGTGTCACATAAACATCTACACTTCACAAATTGTTGCTTAGAATTTTGAACTTTTATTAAAGCAGTACACAATAAAATGTGACTGGTTTGATTACCGTTTGCATTCGAATCATAATGAGAGGCACAAACTGTGGCTGAAACGTCCTTAGGACTCGTTAATTCATCTCTTTTAGGGATAGATTGCGTAGGCAGAGATATACTGTTTAACTGAGTTTTATTCTTTGAGTTATTTACAATGTGCAAAATACTGTGATGCTTCTTAAAGCAATGTTGACATGTATTTAAACTCTTGCATTTTTTGAGCAAGTGCATATTAGATAAACAATTAAAACAGTAACGATTAGATTTTACAAATTCTATCCTTTGCTGAACCGATAAATTTAGAAATTTCGAACATTTGGCTAAACTATGATCTTCTTTACAATAACCACAAACCAAAGTAGCAACCAGAACATTATTCTTATTTTGAAACGCAGATTTAAGTACCTTATTACTTGTTGATTTGCTATTTTGAAGTGTTCTTGCATAGTTTTTTAGGAATTCAATTAAAGTCGTAAGTTTTGGAATATAATTACATTTTAACTTGACGTTCCCACCATAATTTTGTAGAAGGGTCTAATTTTTGCAAAATTAAATAAGTCATTAAAGTGTCACCAAAATTATCAATGGTTTGATTCAATACTTCTAATTCATTAATATTGTCAACTAAATTTAAAATAGCAAATGCTGATTCATTTTGAATAGTTGGTAAGCTTAGAAAACGTTTAATATATGCAAAAATTTGTTCTCTCTTATTTGAATATCTTTCATCTAACAGATTCCATGCTATTTCAAAATTACAATCCGAAATTTGAATGGTTTGAATAATGCGATATGCTTCACCTTTCAACGAAGCCTTCAAATACTGCAATTTTTGAGCATTAGATAAATTTGTATTATTTCTTACACAAGCACTGAAAAGATCTTTAAAAGCTATCCATTCTGTAATATTACCACCAAAAGTCGGTAATGTTAACTTGGGTAATTTAATATTGTCAGGAACCTGTTCTGAAATTACACTATTAGAATTATTTTTACCGTTTTGATTTTTTAATATTTTTTCACCTTTAAATTTCCACAAATAAATTTTATCTGTGTACTCCTGAACATTATCTATTTCATTTTCTAATTCTTTAGTATCTGTAATTAAACTTTCGATTTCAGAATCAAGCTTCCGTAACTCAATTTCTTTTTTTTTCAATAATTCAACACATTCCTCTAGTTCTATTAAATTAATTTCATCTGCAGTTAAAATAGTTTCAATTTTCTTTACATAATTAGTAACGCTCCTGCGTAAAACCGTTCTTTTTGTTTTAAAAGTTATAAGTTCACTCATAATTGATCAATTCAAAAAGAGAAATTGTTCTTAAATCACTTAACACTATTATTTAAATGAAATCGAATTTTATGCTGTATTACAACATTGTTCTTAAAATTTAACAATTTAAATTTAATTTAAATCAGTATAATTTATCAAATTTATTAAGACTAAAGGGACTCCACCAAAGGGAAAAATCTGATGTAGATCTCTCAGCTATTCCAGATGTGAAATTGGCAGAAAAACAAGCTTTAAACTGTCACTTCCAGTTAATTGTTTGTAAATAAAATCTACTTATTAAAACTTTATGGCTTGATTTTATCTCCCATATAATGGACAATAATAACTTTAGATGCTCATATACACATTGGCTCTTATGCTTTGATTTGAAAATATTACTTTGACCATGGTATATCTTCTAAGTTGTATAGTGTTTTGGATTTGCAAATCAGTGACTTAACAATCATGAAACTTTTAAAAGCAGCACATCTTTAGAATTTCCAATAGACTTTTTAATATTGCCATACATTTATTTTTATATTCTTTATTATATTTATATTTGCTGCATTATTTGTTTAAAAATAATGCAGCAAATATGTTTCTGATTGGGTGTTGGATCCTTTCCAAGTAGACTAAACTCAGATGAATCCATAATAATACAGGAGCAGTTTATTGAATTATCCTTAAAGGAGGAGCGGCAATGGATGTTTGAAAAAGGATACATAAATTCTGGTTACAAATACGAATTTTATATATTAAGGGTCATTGTAGGAAAGATGTTGATTATTTTCTTGTAACTTCTTATGAAACAATGTGCATTTAGTGCAGCTATGAACTTCATCACACTCAAAAAAATTCTGATGTAGACACCACAGTTTCCTTATGTGGCCTATTAAATTATACATATTTTTTGCTGGACTTCATTTAAACTTATTTCCTAAAATTATTCTAACTTAACCAATCTGTCAAGGCAAGTTGAATATGACATTAAAAATGGCAAGTCTTTTAAAATTCAATATCTCGGTTAATTTTTGTCATACGGGAATTAAACATGTAATTTTGTTTTTTTCATAACGAGTGTAAAACTTTCCTAAATATAAGCACAGAAACTGGGAGATCACATTAAAAGTTAGATTTCATTATTTGTCCAAAATTATTATTTTTTTAAATTTGATATTGCCCAAACATGAATATTTTTGTCATTTAAAACACTTCTGTAATCAAAGTATTTGATTATGACTAACCATTGTAAAATAGAGGCTGGGTAAGGACTTTTCAGCTGGGCAAGAGGAGTGGGTATATAATACAGTGACTCCCAAAAGTGTTCAAACTCTTACGAGTTTCAGTGAAATATTGCTTTACTTATGTTGTTATAAAAATTCATATTTGAGAATGAGAATTTATTAATAATATCTATAAATTTCTCTAAGCAAAACTAGTTTAATTTTATGTTCATAGTAAATTTTTTTTTTTTTTTTTGAAAAATCAATTATTGAAAAGTAACAGAAAAGTTACCTCACAGCTTAAGTCTTCATGTGCTTTAAAGAAATCTGCATTTATTAGTAAATATTGCAGTATTTCTGTCAATTTCTGTCATTTTTTTTGGGGGGGGTAATATCTGCATCAATGTTCCTCCATTCTTCCATTATTTCTATTTTTAGTTTGGTTTTCATTGTGTCTTCATACTCTAACCACTATTTCTCTCCAAATGTGTCTATCGTGTTTAAATCTAGTAATTGAGGTGGTGTTTTCAAAACTTGTGGACAATTATAAACATATCAAAGGCAAATGTTGAGGGCCCATGTGTTTAGAACTGTTATCCTAATTGATAAAGTTGTTTCCAATACACAAATTCTGGTGGATAATTTTAAATTATCTTTTAAAATATTCAAATAAAGAGCATGGTTCAGTATCCCTTTAATAAATACTAAATTACCTAAACCTGACATGCTCCCCCACACAAGGACACATCCACGGCCATGTTTTACTGTTCAAACCAAGGTCTTGGGATTAAGTTCTTTATTTTTTCATCTCTGTACAACCCCCAGAACCAAAAATGTTAAATTTGCTTTCATCTGCAAACAAGACATGCTTCTAATATGCTTTGTCCTTTTACCATTGATTTTATGGTAAAAATTAAATTTACCATTGATTTTATGAAGGGAAAGCATAATTAATGCAATTAAAAATGTTTTGATAATCACCAAATAAGAAATGCAAATTATAACAAATTCGTTTGAAATTTAGATATGCTGTTTTTGTTATTATATTAAATTAAAAAAATGTTTTAAAATTGTTTAAAAATGTTGCTGTTTTGTGAAGATATCAGAGAAAAATTTTATGGTATTAGAAATTTGAATTTTAATAATTTGGTCTAATAAACTAGTAAAGAATTTTAATAATTTTAAAATTATTTTATTTAATGGAGGTTAGTAAATCTTAAAGTGATTAATAATTATATTTTTGGAATTATTTTAAGTATGAGATTATTGTTTAAATATTTAAATTTTAAGAATTTTATAGTTATTTAAAGAATGAGGTAAATGTAAAAAAATTAATAAAATAATTTTAAATATTAGTAGTGAAAATGGATATAAAAATTATGTTTTCAGTATAAAACAGAAAATATGTAATGTTCAGAATAATGAGTATTGTTATGATGAATATAAAAATACTAAAAAAAAAGTGAAAAATTGCATGTAAAAATAAAGTATGTTTAAATTTCTCATAATTTCTCATAATTATTTAAATAATGTTATTTTGAAATTAAAACATGTCATACTGTTTCTTCATTGTTTTATGGAAATGAAAGATTAAAAATTTTTATGGTATTAGAAATATATTTAGATAGCTGTTTATGAATTAAATATAGAGCTTATTATATTAAGTAACTGTTTTTAAATTAAGTAAATACTTTTAATATTTTTTAACCAGAGATGATTATTAAATTGTAGTGTCATTAATCATTATATTTTTGAGTTATTTTAAAAGTGTTTGAATTAATGTTGCAAACACTTTTAAATTTTTTTAACATTAAGAGTTTTATAATTATTCTGAGAATGAAGTGAATATGAAAAGTAAGTAAAATGAATACAGCTAAGTACTTTCAAATTATGGTAAATAACTGATGAAAAATTTTTGTATGATATTAAGTATAGAGGGTTCACCCATCGCATTGGGGGAGGAATGTGTTGTGGTATTTTAAAACAAAAATTGTAACTTCATTAAATACTACTTTTATTATAAAAATGTTTTATTAGTACAGTACAAAGTCTTTAATCCGGACGTCCATAATCCAGACTTCAAAGCTACAAACTTTCTGCATATGCGTAAACGCATTATGCATTTACGCATGTGCGTTTAATATATAACGGACGGTATAAGCTAGGCTAAAATTATTATATATTTCAGTTAATGTTGCAGATTGTGTTGTTCCTTAATTTTCTAATTGGATCCGGCTCATTATTTTTTGCAGACCGTTAGAGCAATTTTATAAGCTTGTAATAATAAGTTTTATTGTTTATAAGTATATCTTGTTTATAAGTAAGCTTGAACTTGCAATTATGTCAAGAAGAGTTTCCGATTCTGGAGCTGCCAAAGGATCTACAAAGCGAAAGCATGTTTATTTGTCCATTAACAAAAAGTGGGAATTCCTGCAAAAAATGGATAAAGGCCTGTCCGTCTCAAAATTGTGCAAGAAGTATGGCATTGGAAAGTCCACTATATATGACACAAGAAAAAGGAATTTTTTGTGGAAGCATCTTAAACAACGTACGTTGAAAGAAATGTTTAATAAAGTAAACAAATAAATATTATTTGTAAATTTTCATACCCTTTAGATCATAATTGTTCTTTATTTCATAAATTACGATTTCATGTTTTTAATTGTAAAATTTCTGCATGCCATCTTACCAGATTTAAATTGATGATCTATAATCCAGAAAAACCCCTAATCCGGAATCGCCAATGTCTCGACGAGTCCGGATTAAAAACTTTGTACTGTATTATCATTTTAGGTCACCATTTACCATTTGAGACATCAAAGTTAACTTTGTAATTTTTCCGTAATGCAGCATATATTTGAAATGCGCTGGACTCCTTCTGCAAGTATTACTGATCTGTTTTAGATTTTATAATATCATTCCACATTAATGTAGATTCCACAAAAAACAATTGAAAAGCATGAAACATTACTCGCGATGGTCGTGCAGAGTGTAAGTTACAAGATTAGAAATAAACTATTTTTGAATGTAGGAATAAATATAATAGCATGCTTTACTTACCAGCCTAGATGCTGTACATCTTCTGGCTTCATTATTACAGTATTTTTTATCTGTAATTGCAGCATCTGAATATGTAGCTTCAATTAATTGAAGGTTTAGAATGTGTCTTTTCAGTCATAATTCATCTGATTTCTAAAGAATAGTTATCAGGACTTGTATGTCTTTTAATTTGCTTTGGGAACAGGACATGTCCTGAATGGGAACAGGGAGCTTACTCAAGCTATGTTTAAATATGCGTGGAATGGACGACACAAGCAGGAAGTGTTAACTTTACCCTTCATTCCACAATATTTACAGGCGCTCCTGCACTTCAGGATACGGAGACCAACCACTTGTGGTCTGAATGTAAAAAATATAAAAACTTCTGACTAACTAAAATTTAAATAAAAGCTAACTTTGAATACTTCACATAAATGACTAACACTAAGACTGGCCTTTTAAATTACTACATATGTAATACTTTAGCTTTTAACTGCAGAAAACTATGATACATCTTTAGCTTTCAAGTCGACTAAAACCTCTGGCCTTAAAGGCAGACAGCAACCGACTGAAACTCACGTGAAAAGGCAGTGGCAAGGCGGCTCACTTTCTCTCCATCTAACTCTGTTCTTGGCGAAATCTTAAATACTTGGGCGTTAGCAACTACAATTCGCATAAACAAGTTAACGTGTTTATTCTGGCTGGAAGTAGAAAATAAGAGAAGAGAGTATAGTTTTAAAATAAAATAAACGTTATTAAACCTTAAGATCCTTACATAGTTTATAAATGAACTATGTAAAAAAATGAAAAACCAATTGGTGAAATCTTCCATCATGAGCATACCTGAAACAAGTTTTGCCGGACATCCATTTCATCCACTAGAGTATCTTTCCTTTTGATATTCAATGACTTATTTTCAAGAAAAGGCATAAACCTGTAAAAATGTGCTTGTATTGTTTTTATATTTTTGTCTGTCGAGGCTCTTGCTGCTTATAATCTATTAACCTTTGTCCAGGTATATTAGCTAGAGCTCAGTTTTATATGAATTGATAAGATATCAGAAATATTCAGCAGTTTATCTGTACAGTTAATGTGGCACTAAATAAATTCTTGCATTTTTACTAATCGAAAAGAAAGAACTGTTGAAGCTGAGTATTGATATGTGGATTACAGACATTACGAAGATATCACACAAGCAAGGTTTTCCTTTTAGAGGTTACAGAAATGAAATCAGCAATGAATTTCTGAACTGTAGTGGGTTTTCAGCTATAGTGCTGTTGATCACAATATATATATATTTCTCATGTTTCTTCCATGCATTATAAATCTACACAAGGAATCAAATATTTAGAAAAATAAGGAAAAACTCAAATTGAAGGACATAATATACTCAACCTAAAGGACATGTATGGAGATATGCATTTAAAGGTAACTATGAAATTTCTGAAGTAATGAATAATTTTGTTCAAATTAACACAACATGAGGTAATTAATCCATCAATCAGTTTAATGCTGTTATTCCATGTGTTTTTGATGAGTTACTATTTTCTGTTATGTCGTGTTTGATTGTCTAAGAGATAGCATCTCTTTGATAAATTGGCATTACAGTATTTTAAAATTGATCCTCCTAAAATGTTTATCGGCCAGTAAATCAGATACAGCTGCAAACTAGCGTATCCAGTATATTCCTTTATAAAGTAAAATATTGATGTAGTTCAATCAACATGTTTATAAATAGTCTTGAATTTAGTAACTGATACAACAAAATTATGCATGCAATTTCTTTTTATTGTATGCTTCGGAATTTGGTTACTTTGTAAGGTATTTCTCCCACTTTGCTAGCGTGCCTTCGTGGTGTAACGGTAGCACGCTGAGCTGGTATTCCAGAGGTTTGCGGTTCGATTCCCGACGAAGGTGTTGCTAATTTTTCATCTTGCCTGCTTTCAAAAAAATACCTAATGACTCTACAAGTGATGCCTGAACTAAAAGGGTTGTGGATGATGATTCTCCATGTCCAGGATTTGGCGACTAGGTCCCCTAAAACCTACTCGCCCTTTAAAAAGGGGAGTATATAAGGTATTTCTCCCATTTCCCTAGCGTGCCTTCGTGGTGTAACAGTAGCACGCTGGGCTAATATTCCAGAGATCCGTGGTTTGATTCCCGGCAAAAGGCGTTTGCTATTTTTCATCTTGTCTGCCCCTAAAAAAATCCTAAGGACTCTACAACTTTTGTGATAACATTGTACAAGCTAAGAGCTATGTGAACAGAAATGTAAAATGACTATTGTTGGGGGGGGTTGAAAAAAAGGGAAAGAATTAAAGTTAATGAACATGTGAGACAAGAAGATAAAGAAAACGTAATGCTGTACTAACTGTACTTGGACGTTTTGACTGATGCCACCTTTGCAGATTTGAATGCTTATTGATGGCACAACATTAGGTAGCTTTGATGCAATAACAAAATGAGATGCAAATTAACATTTTTTTGTAGTTTGAAACAGTTTTGGGATCATTTGTTTACTTGTATGTTTGAAACTATACCTCCATTAACAAATTGTTTACGGAAAAGTGGTTTAAATTAGTGGCCTCGTGCTGAAATTGTATGTGAGCGGAATGCATGATCTAAAAGCACCTAACAGGCCAAAATGCTTTTTAATACCAAAATGATTTTTTTCTGTTTCTTTAGCAAAACTAAATTTATATATGTATATTTTTAAATATATTTCTAAACGTGCGTACATAAATTTATCTAAACATACATATATAATAATGATGCAAAGGAAAAAAATTCTAATTTATATATTGTTTCCTGTTTGATAATGATTGGTATCCGGATGGTTACCCTTTGTAATTCAAACATATTGACAGCTTAGATATTAAACAGTTAGATGACATTCATTTCAAATAATTTGAATATGTTGAATAAACTGCTAAATAACTTTAGCTTAAACTAAAAATAAATTAAGAAATCCTTCTAAATGAAACAAAACTTGCAAATAGGTAATAACTTATTTATTCTCTTTCTTTTATTTATTAAATAATTTTTCTCTGATGCATGCAGAATATATTTGTATATAAATAATTAGAAGCTTCCTTTATCTCTTACTGCTGCACCTCATAACGTTTCAGGGTGCAGAATCCAAGGGGCACCAAACTGATGTTACGACATTTTAGAATTAAATGTTTTCCATCCTTGGCAAGCAGTAGGGGGTGCGAAATCTTCAGTTGTCCCTGGGTGCTGAAAACCCTAGCTACGACTCTGCAGTTTTGATAAGTTTGTAATCTTGGAGAAAAATTACAAAAACCTATCTTCACTATGAACGGCAGAGGCTCATAGGTCGAGCTGGTCGTGTTTTAAACTAAGTAATTTTCTTCTGTAAAAAACACTATTCACAGATATGTCTATGCCCAAACAAAGCAATTAGTCATATTGCGAAAATTCGTAGATGAGGGAACTTTTATTTTAAAAAGTATGAAAAAAAAGTCAATCAAATCTGTATCTTCAGATCTTTGAATAAGATTTATATAACACTGTAAATTAATAAACTCTATTTTGAATGGACCGCCATTGTCCAAGCAGTAAAGTTGCTGAACCCTGGTAGTTCGGGTCCGAGGTTTCAATCTTGTGAATGGACTGGCTGCATGGGTGTTTTCATGGTTTACCCCATATGTAACATGTATACAAGCCAGTTTCCCTTAGAAAGTTCCTCCAAGAAGGGATCCGTCTCCTAAGACAGGTAGCCCTTGAGTGCTTTGCCATATAATCAAAGCAAAGCAAACCAAATCAAACCATTTGTAGGTTTTCTGGACATTACTTATGTTCATGGAAATAATATCAAATCGGACACTAAATCATTAAAATCAGAAATCTTTCTTAAAATTCCTGTCATTATAATAAATGTCATAACAAAGTTAATTAATTTACAGGAAATGTATTTGCGAGCCACGTAAAATTGTTTTGGGGGATGCAGTCGGCCTGCTAGCTGACTGTTTGAGACCAGTAATTTAGATGTTATTATTTTAATAGATTACACCAGTTTCATATACAGCAGTGTTGAAGGAACATTTTAAGACATTCACAGAACTGGTTAGAATTGTAACTCAAACTATAGGCAAAATTTCCCATTTGAAAGTGAATGCTAAAAAGTCATCCAAACAGTTATGAAATCCAGTGTGAGAGGATGCACTTGAATATGATGACAAAGCTGAGGAATTCACTGCATAAAGAAAACTTAAAATCACATTTGCTATCCATTGAAAAATAATTGTTAGGCAAATTGGTTGCAGAAGAAGTTTTTACCATAATCATCTAATGAAATACAACTAATTGCACGAAATATGTTTTGATGTCATTTAAAGGATAAAATATTCTGCAGAAGTAAACAATTTTAAAATATGCTTTGTTTACTTAAAACGAGAAAATAAAAATCTGTGTATATCATATACTGCCAGTTGTGTGTACTATATATGTATATAACTATAATTACTAAAAACATTAAGTTTTGTCAAAATTTTAATTATTATTTTTCCACTTATGCACTTCTAAAAGCTTTTTATTTTATAAAAAAATTGAATTATAGTTTCATAATTGTAGATAGGCCTTTTTTGTTTCCTCCCTGTAGATTGAATTGAAGTGTAGAAAATAATTTTTGCAGAATTAAATTCTTTGTTAGAATGAATAGTAAAACATGCTGTGTATAGAAAATGTTTTCGAAAGCTTATTTTTTTAGAAATATTGAAGTAATTTGTTTGCCTAAATGATGCATGTCTACATAGCCAGAAAGGTATCTTATTACATTCATAATCAGCAGTGCTTGGAATTTTTAAAGTTCCTTTGCTTTTTAAAGCTGTTTATCAGAACTCCATTTATCAATTTTTAATATTGAAACACAAAATTTTTTCTTTATCATTTGAGTTTCTCTTTTTCTATAGTTTTCAGATTCATGCACACACTTTTAAAACATTTTATATATAATTTTCATTTTCTTTTATTTCTTTTTTTTTGTTTTTAAAATGTAGAGAGATTCTTAATCTTAATTGCAGAAACTGTAACTGTGGACTAATTTACTAGGTCTTAATTAATAATGCATGTGTGTAATGTGAATGCATCTGTTATCTTCGTAAAATTGTGTGTTTTCATTCATCTGAGTGCAATTTTCATGAAGGCTAAGCTGTCAAAGAAATGATGGAAATGTTTAATTCATTTGTTCATTCTGGTGCTAAATCATGTTAGATAGCTATCATAATGCTTTTGCTTGTTTGCACTTTAATGTGATATGTAGTACATATTAATCCATTAATTATGTAAATATTAATGTAAAATATTAATGTGAAAAATGAATCTCAGTTTTTTGAATAAGCCTGCATAAATAACATATAAATGAAATTTTGTTATAGAAATTTAATTTTAATTAAATTTAATTTATCTCATCAAATGAATGAGCTTATCTCTTGTGAAGAGAATAAAATAATTCATTTTTAATTTATCTAAATGTTTTTAAAGTGAAAAGAATACATATATTTGAAAAATGAAATTTACGAGTGTAAAACATTTTAATTTTTACATGTCTGTACTTATTAGGCACATTTTTTAATGTCCCATTAACATCATGTTCAGCTATTTGTAATTATCGTTAAGATATACATTTGTAATATGTACGTTGCTGTAAATAGTTATATTTATATAGTTCTAGCTTTCATTTTTATGACATAAATGTCATTGTGATGACATTGAATGAAAAACATATTTTTCTCAGCTAGTAGTTTGTAAAACTTCAGAAAAATTAGAAAACTTCATTTCATTCTGAATGATATCAAGCATTAATTTTATAAAATTTATATGAAAGTAGAAGCTTAAAAATATTGTTCTAAAATATTTTAAATTAGTATGGAAATGAATCAAAAACTTGCATTAGAAAAATATATCCAAAATCATCAGATATAATTTTATGAATTTAGTGATTTGCATTTTTAATTTTTCATGAAAGAAGCTGCATATTTTTCAATCAGTCAGCTGTCATTATCATCCAGACCATGAGAACCTAACAAATAATCAAGTCTTTTTTTTTAATGTGATAGTCCAGTATTTAGTCAGTTTTCCTGTGTAGTGTACCCTAGCAGCTAAAATCAGTTTTCTTGTATGTGTTAACGTATCAATAATTCTTCAGTAGTTGATTATTGTTTACTATGTGATAAAAAGGAAATGGGCCTTAAAATGTTGCTTTTTCCAAAATATCTCATTTGTGTATATTTATATTTAATATTATTATGAATGTGTGATAAGATTTTGTAATATTTATGTGGCTAGTAATAAAATTTGTTTATATTATTATTGTTTCCTTCTGCTTCTTGATATAAATCCATTGTAGTGGTATGAAAGTAAGAAATGAAAAATTCACTTTTAAAAATCTTATGTACCTACGTAAGGCATAATTTGACAACTTAAGAAATAGTGGACAAGTTAAATAAAATTTTATTTTAGTAAATGATTTCAACCAATAATTTAGTTAAAAATTTATAAAAAAATATAATTTTCAGAAAATTGTAATGGAATTATATGAAATTTATAAGAAAAATTAGAGGTTAAAAAATGTTATCAGAATTTTCTATTTTCGGAAGTAATTTTATAACGTAAAACGCACAACTCTTTCTTTTATCAAATTATAGCTAAAACATGAGAATCCATTAGTTATAGTATCTATTTTTCTTGTATACAACAGCCTTGTAGCTAGAAATAGTTTTTCTGTTTATATGGTAGTTTGGTATATTAAAAATTATTCTTTTGCATGTAGTATTTTCCTATTTGAAATGGCATAAACATATGAATAGTTATAAAAAGGGAAAAGAGGTGCCTAAGTATTCGCCACTTCAAAATATCTTGTTGGGTGATAAGGGTTTAATATTGTTGTGACTTATTTGCTGTGTTAAATTTTAAGCAGCTTTTGATAGGCAAGATTATTATACAATCACTGAATCCCAGTCGTTTTTCAGTTGCATAGAACTGTGATATTTACGCGAATTACATGTTATTTATGATATTGTAATTGTGAGTTGTAGCAAAAATCCTTCAATATAGCCCCTTCGTCAGAATATCATTATCACGTCTTTAATGGTACTTTCTTTCCTCAGATCATATATACATGTGCACTCCTTTTGAAATTGCTGCATTATTACTATTTAAATAAAGGAATTATTTTGATGAATTTTTTTAAGGAGGCTTGGAATACTCATTAAACATGTGCAGTAATTCAAAAAGGTTGGAATTAATGAATGTGGAAAATGGAGCTAATTGAAGTTTTTTTTTTTAAACAGAATTTGTTTGTTAGTTGTAACGCTTTGATTTTTAATAAATAAACAAACTGCTGCCCATCCAATATGCAACAGCATGAAACTTGATCATGTGTATACCGCGATGGAATATGCAAACGATTACGATTTCAGCTCACGCATACATCATAGGCACCTGCAGCGCTTCTTACAATCCGCATATAAAGGGAGAAAGCTTGCTCTTTTCAATAACTGAATGGTCTTGTCGTGAGATGTTTTGTGTGTGCATTTTCGGTAAGGCTTGCAGAAAATACGAGCACGTTTCTGAGTTCGACTGAGGCAGAATCGTTGCCGTGTCAGATGTAGCCAAACAACAGTCGTGCGAATATGTAATCGGTGGATGCTGGAGAAAGACTGACGGACAGGAGCAGTTGCAGTCGCCTCGTCACACTTCTCCACGGGAAGACAGGCATGTTGTGCGCAGAGCACAGATGGAACGCACTTCTGCATCCCCAACTTATCAGAATCTGTAAAATAATAATCTGTGTCTGCACGAACAATTCGACATCATTTACAGTACCATGGGCTCTCCGCTAGGCGTCCATTGCATCGCTTTAACTTGAATCTACAGGCATCTATCTGCGTTTGTACCGGCTCACCGAATGGCGGAGAGGGACATCCGAAGGGCACGACATCATGTTTTCGGACGAATCACGATTCTGCTTGCAGTACCACGATGGTCGAATTAGTGTCTGAAGACAACATGAAGAAAGGCAGCTCAATTGTTGCTTTTACATCATTTGCTGGTCTTGTACCCGGTGATATGGCGCGGAGTGGTAATGGATTCCACTCCTACACCACCTAGCACGCATTACCGGTACACTTACCAGCTAACGGTATATCTCTGAGGTTTTGCAGCCTGTTCTTCCTTACCTTCAGAACTTGCCTGCAGCCAGATTTCAACAGGACAGTGTGCAATCACGAGTTGCACGCAGTGTTCAAGCTTTCTTCTTAGCCTACCATGTTGCATTGTTACTTTGACCTGTTCGTTCTCCAGATCTATCGCCCATCGGACATGTCTCGTCAATGATTTCATAGCGCCTAGCCCGGCATGCATCAGCGGCCACACCAGATGAATATGGCTGCCAAATTCATCTGCTAGACTACATTCTGTAACAACACATGCAAAGCCTCTTTCACACAGTGCCGCGGTGTGTAGTAGCGGTTATTGGCAAACGTGGGGAAAATACTCATTAATGATTTTTTGTCTTCCTCATCCCAAAGAAGGCTGTATTTCCAATAAGTTAACTATGTGTAATTGATATAACTCGATAGTATGTGGAATCTTTGAAATAAAAATTTGTCTTTCATATCTCTTCGTGTTGCATTTTGGATTGCCAATAGTATATTTTATTAAAAGAACTCAGCATATCGAGAATAACACGAAGTTGTTGTTTAAGTGTTGAAGTTTTTTTCTAATTTGGTATTTTACTGGTTATGATATCGATGATGCTTCCACTGTCGTTTATTGTTTTATATTCTTCTTTTCCCATGCATGACACACATATCAGTCGGCACTTGAGTTGAGGGATAATCGCAATTCCCGTTAGATGTGAAAATTGTTTAGATCACTTCACATCGTTTCTGTAAAAGCCATAATCATCACTTGAATTCGTCCCTTTCTAGCGAGCAAGGACAATTCTTCTTTCAAGAGCCATAAGAAATCGTGTGAGAAAACGAAAAATCTTTATCGCCTTTGAAAATTTTCCCCCCTTCGAGCAGCCAAGCATCTAAAAATTACATTTTAGCGGGCAGAGATCTACGGTGATTCGGGCCCAGAGCAATAATTCTGGACTACTTTATAGTGTATTCAAGTTAAATACGCATTTTCTCTCGCCTTTTCTGCATGCCTGAAGCAAATTCGACAGTTGGAGACACTTTGGGAGGTCCAGAGATTGTATTCCGGCCAGGGCATTGCACAATTTTCACGTCTCGTGCTTCATAAAAACGTAATGACTCTACATCTTGTTAAAATAATGAAAATGGTGCTGATAGAGAGACAGCAGATGGGAAAAAAGAATGAATGCACTTTCTTTAGAGATTTTAAGCGAACGCAAATATCGATCTCCAGTAGAGTTAACGAGCAGTTTAGTCCTCGTGAATGATCTCATAAGTTTTCCTCAGTATTACTTCAGAGTGCCAGATCTACAAAGTGAACGACTTATACACGGTTCTGTTATTGGCAACGTCTTCGGAATTTCTGAAACTATTCTGCGTTCTTTAAAGAGCTGATTGGATTTCCATGAATCTTGGTTTAAATCTTTTGAAATTCATGCAAAAATTAATGGCACTAACTTGTAACAAATATGTAAGTAAAGTAACTTGTTTCTCCCTACATTACCAAATCTTTCGACGCCAATAACACCACGCCACAATCGTCTGATACCTAAAACACTTCTGACATCAAAAAGCATCAAAAATCTTAATCCGCTAGCAAGGAATTGTTTTACCTGGAACTTTTATTGTAAATCATGACCAATTTTAGGGTTTGAATTATTAACTTAGAATCTGGATATTTTGTGCTTTTCAAATATTTTCAATCGACTTCTATGCAAAATAGTCTATAATCGTACAATTAATTTCTTAATGATTTTATTTATTTATTATTCATAATTATTATTATTAAAAGTTAATTCCTTAATTATACATAAAATATATACGACTTTATAATACAGTTTAGCATCTCTAAGGAAGTTTAAATTTCATACGATTTGGAAATCTATTCTTCAGATGAGAATTTGGAAGTATTTTTCTTATACTAATTGGTGACAACCCAGAAGGTTAGAACAGTCATTTCAGGTAACTTATTGGATTTTCCATTTACCTCTCCTCGTAAATTGCTAAGTATAGATCCAAAATGGAACAAAAAATATCTATCAACAAACATTAAGTGATTTTCAAATGGATAATGTTCTCTGAGCCGAGAATTTCTCTTCCACAGTCTTCTCTCATTGCTGCCAGATCGCAGAAAGCTAATTCAGAGGCAGCCGAACTTAGATACAAAGAAGTACCCAAAAAATAAATGAGGTAAAGCGGAACAAAATATAAAAAGAGACGTTTTCGATATCGCGCATGTAGCAACTACGACGAGTCAAATTTCCTTTTACTCCTTCTACGATATCATTCAGTTTCCTTTTTTATTTCTGTTTTCGTGTAGGAATGCGCCATTCGGCAGAAGCGATGCTGAAGTTACTCTGTGGTTTTACTTAAGCTTCTTTTTTTTTTTTTTTTTTTTTTTTTTTTGTGACATATTGATATGGCATGTTGCCAGATTCCGGAATCGTTGTTTTCTTTTTGCTAGTTTTCCATGTTTTATGTCTGAGTAAAAAAATATTATAAATAACATTTTATAAAATGGGCGTCTGGAATTACATGACGAATAAAAAATTTCCTTTTTTAATGGAAATATTCGAGATTTTTCTGGATAGTCAATTTTAATGCATGTTCTTAAAATAAGTTGAGCTGGAGGAGGGGGGGGGGTAAAAGAAAAAAAAAATAAATTGCTTTTGTTTCCATTCACCAAACTGAATGCACTTTTTTGATGCATTATATATAAAACCAAATTCAATCCAAATCCATATCCATTGATCTACCACAGAGTTTCTTAAAACTGTGGGTCGTGATCCGTATAGGGGTCACGAGAGCTTCAGCATGGGGTCGCCAAAACGTTTACCAGTTTTCATATTTCTTTAACTTATTATAATAATTTTACAATTGCCAAATATTTTTACGCAATGTATCTGAAAATAGATAAAGATAAGACAATACAGACAAAGAAAGAACGAAAACGTTTCGACGCATTATTTTTATAATATAAAATTTATTATAGATTCATTTTTTATAGTACATTCATTTTATTTGCTTTGCACGTGACGCTGTCATTTCGTCTGTTACTTATTTAAAATTTTCACATTGTCCTATGTCTTAAAATTATAAATTAGAGTTAATGATCTAAAATTGCAATAGTATGTTTCAATACAAGTGAAAAAATTGACAGTTTCACTCACGCGTGTGCCGGATTTATGCTTCAAGGTCTGACGAGGTGCTTTCCTTCATTTTTGCTGCTTTGTTGATATCATCACGTCATCTTGATATCATTTCCGTCGATGAAGTTCATCATCTTGTGGCAGAATCCGCATCAATCCAGGTCTTCGTTTCAGAGGATTTAGCTGCTGCGTCTTCCTGAATGGCAGCTATTATTTCCAAAAGAGCTTCTCTATTTTTCTGATTATCGGAATTTAAACGAAATCCAAAATCTGACACCATTTGTTGCGGGATACAGAGTCGCTGACATCTCTTTAAATAATCACTCCAAAATACAATCTATTATTAAAAATTCAGGACGCATAGCAAATTAAACAGCTGGTAACAGCTAAAGAAGTACGCAGCCATTAAACAATTCGTTTTTAGCACATGAGAAATATAATAATTTCCCCCAATTGCTCACACGGTAAACTCTAAATCGCAATTTAGCCTGCTGTCTTCCTCCTCATAGCTGATTAACAATTAACTCATTTTAGCTCTCGAAGCCGTATTTATATAATGTAGCACGGGCTTCTGGACTCTGTACCGTTTTAAAAATATGTGCTCTCGATGCTTCCGGAAAATCACAAAACATAGCCAATTTGTCAATAAAGATTATCACCAAGTCCCTTCAGGAACATATTTTCCCATATCTCGCATTCTGCTTGAGGTGTTTTTACAATTTAAGTGCTATCGAACTAAGATTTGTAAGATTTAAAACTATGTATAGGATACAAACACTCATGCGCAGAACACGTAGCCACAAAGTTTCAACTACATTGCAAAGTACATCCTAAATAATAATCCAAAAAGCAACATGTAAACAAATAGATAATTAAAATAATGAAAAATATTATTACAATACAGGAAAATAGCACCGCAATCAAATGAATTTAAATACATATATAAATTTTCAACGATATTTTAAAATTTCTAAATTTTTATAGCTAACATACAGCTCATCCTTGCCGTTCACCTGAGGCAAACGTCTCACTTGCTTTATCCTTGTCCAAGTTCTGATTTATGGCCCAACAAATGTGTTAAATAATCTGCATTAATTATGCAAGTGTTTATAAATATTATAAATCAGATATATTATAAATTAAAGCAAGCTGATACATTAATAAAAAGTAAAGTAAATGTAAAAATGTCAACGGGAATAGCATTGGCAGTTTGCCAAGAAAGATATTATACAAATCTTGCGAATGATTACTGCAATAATAGCTTAAGCTTGCGCAACAAGACATATGTCGAAAATAGCCTCAACACAAACAAAAAAGAATATACATTTTTGTTATTAACATTGGCAACAGTTAAAAAAATAAACTTTTGACATCGGCTGTATTTCTTTTAGTATCGTCTGTGAGTTGGTGTATATGTGCTGTGTTTTTGTAGCTACGTTTGTTTTCGTCTTCATCTTAGGAACTGTGAAATTAGAAGTACTTGTTTTGTACAAAAGTTGGTCTTCCAAGTACTGTTTGATGATTTTCTACTTATTAAACTCCTTCCGGAATTTCGATTATTTGGGAGTAAAAAGGGTAAGTGAAACCTTTTTTATACATTTTTGAACTTTAGAACTTTGAAATTTTAAATTTTAGAAGTTTTCGAACTTTTTGAAATGTAAAATTTAGTTATAATTTTTCAACAGCATAAAAATGGAAAGAATTATAGACGATTTGAGCGGGAAAGTATTGATGAATAAATTTACTGGCTCAGTCTTTAAGTGTTTATAAATTACAGAAATTTTAATTCCAAATCATATAGAAATCATATTTCGTGAATTATTTTTCTTCTTCAAGATTAATTTTTTTTATGTTTAATCAAAAGTATTTTATAAAAGCATTGAAACAAATGGAAAAATAACTGATAATTTTTTTTGTTTAATCAAAAGTATTTTATAAAAGCATTGAAACAAATGGAAAAATAACTGATTTGAAATATCTGCGTTCGAGTCATCGCTGTTCAATAAAACAGTGGATTTATAATTGATTGCGTTATTTCTTTTAATGTACATTATATGCATTTCTCAGAGGTCTCAAAACATAATTTTCCTGCAAAAAGTGGTTTTACTGCTCTGAATAAAACAAAAACGAAAACTGATCTTGGCCTCGTTTAATATTCACAAATCATTTTATGATTTATATGCTGCCGAGAATTCTTTATTTATTTTGTATGCATGTTTTTTACCGCAAGCGTGTTTTAATAGGAAAACGTAAGTAACTTATTTTATCTGAATTCTTTTTTATTTTGAAATTTATTGATACTTTGAACAACTCTGACAGTAAATATAGCTTATAAAGCTTTAAAAAATGCTAAGTAGCTGCTTGTATCCATTATTATTTCTGAAAGCAGCCTTTTTATATTTTAGCGAGTTTTTTCCTAAGTTGAAAAGGGGGGAAGGTAAACTTCCTCCAACAGGATTTAAATTCCCCCCGAAAGACGTAGAGAAACTCAAGCAGAAAATGGATCTTTTTCATTAGGGATTCGAATGAATAATAAATTAAGTTTACTGTCTTTAAGTATCAAATAAAAATAAAAGTAATATTTGCAGTTTCAATCATCTCTTTCTACGATCCCTATGTAATTTCAATCATGTGTACTATTTTTCTGTAAAGTGAAACTATATATATATATATATATATATATATAATCTGAAAAGTTTCAGATTTTAAATTACATCCAAAAGGGCGTTCTTTTAACATTTTGTGTGTTACATTTATTTATTTTGTTAATCAAAAATTCGTTAAAGTTTTACAAAATATGAAATCGATGATAAAACAAATTCCAAATTTCAAATTTGGGTTTCCACATGCCCATATTCGCAGTAAGATTACGTCATTCAAAATTCGATGGCTCTATGTACCGTTGTTTATCACAATGCGAGAAATATACATACATTTATGCAGATTTTTCATTATTTAATTTCTTCAAATATAATGCAGGATTCTAACATTTGGTGGCAACAGTTTGAAATGTGAAACGGACATTTATAGTAAACCAACGCATTTACATTTACATACCATTTACATTTTTTTAAAAAAGGCACAATACTGTTTTAATTCTATGATTTATATAAAAAAAATTTTTTAAAAATCTGAAAGGTTTCAGATTTTAAATTACGTCCAAAGGGGCGTTTTTTTAACGTTTTGTGTGTTACCTTTATTTATTAAATATCATGTTCTTCGCACTTAAGCCATAAAATTCAGTTTAAGAGCAATGTCACAAAATAATTTTAAAATGAACATATCTGTAGAATTTCCGATACACAGTTCCGCGCGTTGGAAATAAAAAGGCCCCCCCGTAGAGTTTTTTTTTTTTTTTTTTGTGGATAAAATAAATTTTATTAACCTATCATTGGACCTGTATGCATGCAATGTATTACGAACCCGTACACTTTAATGTTACTGAATAATCAATATTTAATTTTACTCCTTTATGTGCAAGAAATACCTGTAAAAACTATTTAACGTAACTTTCAAAAATGTCCTGCTTTCTGCTCATTGATATAGTGCTTATTAAAATCTTTGCTTAATGTTTCAGTCAATTGAGAACATAATCATAGTGATTATTTATTTTATAAACTCCCCCCCCCCCAAAAAAAAAAAGAGATAAATTGGGTAACAAAAAAGATTTTGAACCCAGATCCGGATTCTGAAAGAGAAAAGTGGATTTCGCAGATGCGAATTTGCATGAACCCCAATGAACGCGAATTTTGATGAACGCGAACTTTGATGAAGAAGAACGGGTACACTGTTTAATTTGCAAAATACGCACCCACGTTACCTGTGTGAGAGGAAATAACCTATCATTTGGCTTCATTATAATGGTCATAAGGCATTATAATTATTAAAAATACCTGATGTGAAAACCATATGACTTCATTTCATTCCAGATATATTTTCTCATTCAATTAATTCAGTTCTGAGTTCGCGGAAAGGCAAAAATACATAGAAACTCAAAACATCTTCATTGAAAATTGAAAAACACATAAAAACATAAAACACCAATCACAGTTAAAAAGAATTAGAAAACGATTTTTACAATTAAAATTAGAATTTCCACCCAAAAACAGGACATTTCGCCAGCGGGAAGGAAGAGAAATGTTTCCGTGCACAAAATTAAAAGTTTACTTTTGGTCCTATTCGGTGTTGAAGTTAGTGCACAAACTGACTTAATTCACTATTCTACTAAACATTTGTCTCGTTAGTCTTAGCATCACTTAAAGAACTTCTAAATTGTTGCTAATACTAAAGGCATAAATGCTTTAAATGGAATATAAGAAAAACATAATCAATGTCTTTTTAAAGCAAAAAAATGTACAATTAACCAATATATAAGAATAAACAATGCTGTGTTCTCCGAGCCAGGTAAGAGAGTGGGAATCTCTCTCTCTCTCTACATATATATACATTCTTTAGCAAAAAAAATCAAAGCACCATGAAGGAAGTGGTTGTTTTTGATGAAATTGAATATGTGTATAGCTCATACTCAGATAATAAAATGATTAAAAAATCAAGGTCATAGTACCTGCTCACGGCACACAATCACCTATTGAGTGTTCAAATTAGTAGTTGGTCAAACCGCTCTTGGCGGCAATGCATGTTTGAATTCTTCGGAGCAAGGAGTGGTAGAGGTTCCTAAGGTCATCCTGTGACACATTCTGCCAGGCATTCATCAGTTGTCGCCCAGATCTGCGATATTTGGTGGTGCCCGAATCTGGCGGCCTACCATGTTCCAGACATGCTCGATTGGTGAAAGGTCTGGTGACCTTGCTGGCCAAGGAAGAGTATCAACCGCACGGAGACAGCCCAGAGATATGCGAGCGGTATGTGGCGTAGCATTATCTTGTTGTAAAATGGCGCCAGGATGACGTGCCATGAAGGGTAATGCAACCGGCCGTAGTATGGTATCAACATATCGTTGAGCTGTTAAAGATGTAAGGAGGATGACTAAATATGACCTGCTGTCATTATAAATAGCGACCAACACCATGACACCAGGGGTTATGGCTGTATGCCTTTGTAAAACAAAGGCTGATTGGGACCGCTGGCTCGTCCTCTCCAGACACGAAAACGGTGGTCATCTGCTTCAAGAGTGAAGCGGGATTCATCGCTGAACACTATACGATTCTAGTCTGATAGCAGCCATGGTGATCGGCTGCGACACCACTCCAAACGACTCCACCGATGTTATGGCGTCAAAGGCAAACGTCTTAAAAGCCTCTGTTAGCGTAACCCCGCCTCAGACAAGCGCCGTGAGATGGTGGACAACCACGGGAGGTGTAGATGTGGCTGTAGTACGTTGAGTAGTCGACAATGATACCGTTAGGGCAGTTCAGGCCTGGCGAACAATCATCCTATCTTGCCTCGGATTTGTGATCCTTGGCCCTCCAGAGCCTTTATTTCGTCGGTAATTTCCTTGTAGCAACCACTGCTGCCAACATCTTTGCACAGCAGTGCCTGTACGCTGCAGGTGGCGGCTTATTGCTCGGTAAGACCACCCAACTTCACGCAACCCTAAAAATGCGTCCACGTTCGAAGTCGTCTGTAAGGTCTTCGATATCGTCGTAATGGCATCTTTAGTTGCTTCTTCACCGAATTACAATGGCAGAAACAAAAAAAAAAAAAAAAAAGATAAAATTTTTCGTCTTTGTTATTGGTTTTATACTTTGCAAATTGCGCATTAGAAATGCTCCTATGATCGCAATTCCAGTTCACTTGTCTTGAAACTTTGATCATTTGCATGTTTGATCAAGATGTTTTTGCATACAGAATTTCGTCACGGTTGCAAAAGTCCTTCTTGGTCTTTAGATTTTTTTGCAAAAGAGTGTATATACATTTGATGCGGGACACCCAAAAAGTTAGGTGCAGAACTACTTGTTATAGCAGTCCACTTTTTTTTAATAATACAGTCACTTTTAAAGCAAAAAATGCATAATTTAAGAAACTCTCGAATTTCATTGAAAATACATTTCTTATCCAATTAATTCAGTTCTCACTTCACGGGAATGCAAAAGTACATAAAAAATTCAAAGTATTTTCATTAAAAATTGAAAGATATAGAAAAACATAAAACACCAAACACAGTTAAACCCATTAAAAACAATTTTACAATTAAAATTACAGTTTTTAAACAAAAACAAGCAATTCGGCCAGCAGGCAAGAAGGCAAATTTTCGGTGCACAAAACTAAAAGTTTCCTTTTAGTCTCACTCGGCAAAAAGACGCTCAAGGTGCAGAAAATCTTAATTCACTGTTCTGCCAAGTTTCAAATGTAAACAAATACAGCTGCTATGGTAAAAAAAAATATCCTTAGCCGCACTTAAACTACTTATTAAATTGTTGATAATTCTACAACTACTGCATGCAGATTAACTAAGAGCATAAAAAGTTTAACCGGAAGATAAGAACAATATAGTTCAATCATTTTTAAAGCAAAAAATGCACAATTTACCATTATAACTTCCTTGTACGGAATATTAAATTATACGCATTTTTTCTTGCATTTCATATAAACTTATTGGATTGAATAAAATCTACTTCGCCGACAGCACATAAACTACAATAGAATAAATGAAATCCTTAAAATTCACTCTATTTGTCTACCATAGCGACACTCTGGCGCTAGGTTCACTTAATAGTATTATATTTTTCATATTACAACTCAAAGTGCACAAAATTTATATCATTTCAAGAATACAATTATCTAATCGTTGCCACATGCTCTATTCAAATACTATAATAAGGCTAGAATGATGTATAAAAGAAATTAAGCAAACAAAACAAAAAAGAAACAGTTTTTCACAGACGATTGAGTATTTCTCATTCAATTAATTCAGTTCTCACTTCGCGAGAAGGCAAAAATACATAAAAACTCAAAATATCTATATTAAAAATTACGAAGTAAATCTTAAATCTTATTTCCTCGAAAAAATTCCAGAAAGAATTAAGCATGATTTAATTGGCAATAATAAATGAATGCGTTATCTTTGTTGTTGCGAAGCTAAGTTTCTCTAGAATGGCAACAAATCCACTACTCTCCTGTTTCAAATGTAAACATCAATGGCCGCCATCAAAAAAAGGCTTAGCGGCACTTAGACAACTTTAAAATTGTTCATAATTCTAAAAATATTGCATACAGATTTACTAAAGGAACAAAAACCTTAACCGGAAGATAAAAACAACATAATACAATCATTTTTAAAGCAAAAACTGTACAATTTACAAACATATAAAACTGAGATCACTGAGCCGGGTAACTGAGTGGATACATATATAAATATATTTATATACGTTTGGTGCGGCCGATTGCAACCAAAATACGAGGTGCACATCTACATGTTATAGCAGTCCTATATATAAAATTTCAACGTCCTGAGGCTACTCGTTTTTGAGTTATGCGAGTTACTCGTTTTTGAGTTATTCGTACGTACGTACGAACGTACGTACATACGTTCGTACAGCCGCCACGAAAAATTCTCTTCAGAATTAATTTTAAAGGAGTTCTATAATTTTCTTGAAGGAAAAGAGTATTTTATTCTGTTCTTACGTAAAGATATCACGCAAAAACATCGTTAAATGGCATTCGATAGCGGTAAAAATGGATGTTTTCGTTGAAATGTGCTGCCTGAAACTTTTCGCGATTACAATACTTTCTTTTTACTTCCCACAAGGAAGTAAAAATGACGAAGTAAATCTTAAACACCTATTTCCTCGAAAAATTTTCAGAAAGAATTAAGCATGATTTAATTCGCAATAATAAATGAAGGCGTTATATTTGTTGTTGCGAAGCTACGTTTCTCTAGATTGGCAAGAAATCCACTACTCTGCTGTTTCAAATGTAAACAAGGAATGGCCGCTATCAAAAAAATTATTAGGCTTAGCGGCACTTAAACAACTTTCAAATTGTTGATAATTCTAAAAATATTGCATACAGATTTACTAAAGGCCTAAAAACCTTAACCGGAAGATAAGAACAACATAATTCAATCATTTTTAAAGCAAAAAATGTAGATTTACAAACATATAACAGTAAAGAAACTGAGATCACTGAGCCGGGTAACAGAGTGGATATATATATAAATATATTTATATACACGTTTGGTGGGGCCGATTGCAACCAAAATACGAGGTGCACATCTACATGTTATAGCAATCCTATATACAAAATTTCAACGTTCTGAGGCAAATCGTTTTTGAGTTATGCGAGATACTTACGTACATACGTTCGTACAGACGCGACGAAAAATTCTCTTCAGAATTCAGTTTAAAGCAGTTTTATAATTTTTTTGCAGGAAAAGAGTCTTTTATTCTGTCCTTACGTACAGATATCACGCAAAAACATCGTTAAATTGCATTCGAAATCGGTCAAAATGGATATTTTCGTTGAAATATGCTGCCTGAAACTTTTCGGGATTACTATATTTCCTTTTTACTTCGTACGATTAAGTAAAAATGAAGATTTAAATCTGCCTCCGTCTCCAATTATGGATGAACACTACTACGCCATCCAAATTCCTGCTCCTGAATATATTACACACTCATATATATATATATACTTATGGAGCGACCGCTCGCAACCAAAAAGGGAGGTGCACAACTTCATGTTATAACAGTCCTATACACGAAAAGTCAACGTTCTGAAGCTACTCGTTTTTGAGTTATGCGAGATACATACGTACGTGCGCACGTACAAAGCCACGAAGAAAAACCCTATTCTGTATCCATTTTAAATCAGTTTTGTTATTCGTTTTTGAAGAAAGAGTCGTTTATTCTGTACTTACGTACAGATGTCACGAAAAAAAATCGTTAAATCGCATTCAATAGCGTTCGAAATGGATAATTTCGTTGAAATATGGTACCCGGATATTTTCGTGATTACAATACTTCCTTTTTACTTCGCACAAGGAAATAAAAATCTTGTCTGAATCCATTTTAAATCTATTTTACAATCTGTTTTGGAGAAGCCAGTCAATTATTCTGTCTGCACTTAGAAATGGCACTCGAAAACATCGTCCAAATGGATTCGAGTGCAGTCAAAATATATATTTTCTTTGAAATGTGGTAACCGACACTTTTCGCGTTTGCAGTATTTCCTTTACGTCGTACAAGATAGTAAAAAGTTTGGTATAATCGTTATGATGTATTATAAAATTTGACCCGTTAAAAATCCAATTAAAATTCAAAATTGATTCATTCCCATAAAACTGCCGATTATATGACAGAGATACTTCCAGTTTTCAGAACCCAAACTGAAAAATATGTGTTCGAGTTTCAAACCTAATGATGAAAGTGCTTAAGGACATGGTATTTGTCTTCCAAATTTATGCAAACGATACATTCGAGCTGCATACATTATCGTAAGAGGAGGAGAAGTCTCTGAATCGACAGCGAGGGGGCGCCACCAAGGCTGTGTTCGGTAGATTAACCAATCCCAAATTTCAATCAAATGAAGCATTTGATAAATCGTCGCCTTCGAGCGTTTAGTTTGGAATGTTCAATAGCAACAAGTTGTATTTAAATTATTGTTTGAGATGTAAGTAAAGTAAACAAAGCAGTTCGCAAAACTGTATTTAAAGAACAATAATTGTTAGTGAATATACCGTATTCCCTCCCCCTTAGATATGTTCCCCTTAGCTTTTTAAGCGTTAGGTTTTAAAAATGTTTTAAATAATTCCTTAATTTTCCTCTTTTTCAGGGCTTTCAGAGAGCGAGTTTCCCTAAATTTTAAAATGGGTTCGCCGCATAGTGTTTATATAAGATTTTTCCCTCCTTCCAGCATGCCTTCATGGTGTAAAGATTAGCACACTCGGCTCGAGTTCGCGAGATCCAGGTTCGAGTCCCCGTGAGAGCATTGCGGATTTCTTCGATTTCTGTATTTCAAAAAATATCCTAATGACTTTAGAGTGGCGTCCGAACTATAAAGGTGATGGATGATGATTCTTCCCCACCAGGATTTGGCGAATGGGTCCCCTAACACCCAGTCGCCCTTTTAAAAGGAGGGGAGTATTTTCTTCCTTCTCTCTGCATGCCTTCGTGGTGTAATGGTTAGCACACTCGGCGCACATTCCAGAGATCCAGGTTCGAGTCCCGGTGAGGGCGTTTCTGATTTTTCATCTCTTCTGCTTCAGAATAACTAATTACTCTACAATTGTTTTCGTTGTACAAACTGATTTATTCATGGATTTTAGGTACATAGGCTCTGACCGATGAAACAATAACAGTGAAGAGGTGAACAGTGATGATGACTACAGTAACAGTGCCAAGAGATGCGAGCTGTAGCAGAACACAGAAACAGTGGTTCCAACAATTAAATGCAGTGGATTACAATAACAGCGGGCAAGGTTTAAGGTACACTGCAAAAAAAAAAAAAAAAAGAGGGGCAGTTCTACTGGGCCGATTGACAAAATTCAAATTGCGTTTTTCATATCTCGAAAGCGCGACTTAGGATATATATTAGATTTATATATAGCATTGTTCTAACATAGGTATTTTGACACAAAATCCGACTTTTTCTGAAATAACATAAATTTGTTTTCCATGTTTTGATTCTACGACTCAAATGATGCCTAGATATTAGGCGAAATTATTTTGCGAAATTTGGTGCAAAATTTACCGAGAAATTCGAAAATTTATCTTGGAGCAATTTTTCCAGTTTTCGCCAAGAATAATTCATTTGGCGAACTTCTTAATCTGTGCCAACCAATTTCTTTTCCCTTCCGGAAAAAAAAGGCACTTCGTTCCTACCTTTTTACATTGTGCATGAGCGGAAAAAAGGTCACTTCGTTTCTACTTCCAAATAATTTTAGTAAAGTGTCTAAACCACATTTTATGTTTTATCGCTTTCGACAAATATGCCAAATTTCAAAACCCGCCAGTATATAAATTCACGTGTATCTTTGGAAATTTTGAATAAAAAATCTGATGTGTACACCACATGACTTCCTTGTACGGAATATTAAATTATACGCATTTTTTCTTGCATTTCATTTAAACTTATTGGATTGAATTAAATCTACTTCGCCGACAGCGCATAAACCACAATAGAATAAATGCATTCTTTAAAATTCACTTTAGTATTTTTTTACTATAGCGACACTCTGGCGCTAGATTCACTTAACAGTATTAATAATTATATAACAGTTAACTTATAATTATGTAACGGAAACTAAGTTAACTGTTATATAATCCAATAATTATATGACAGTTAACTTATATATTTCGTTCATATTATAACTCATAATGCACAAAATTTATATCATTTAAAGAATAGAATTATCTAATCGTCGCCACATGTTCAATTCAAATACTATAATAAAGCTAGAATGATGTATAAAAGAAATTAAGCAAACAAAACAAAAAAGGAACAGTTTTTCACACACGATTGAGTATTTCTCGTTGAATTAATTCAGTTATCCCTTCGCGAGAAGGCAAAAATACATAAAAACTCAAAATATCTATATTAACAATTACGAAGTAAATCTTAAACACTTATTTCCTCGAAAAAATTCCAGAAAGAATTAAGCATGATTTAATTGGCAATAATAAATGAATGCGTTATCTTTGTTGTTGCGGAGCTAAGTTTCTTTAGATTGGCAACAAATCCACTAGTCTCTGTTTCAAATGTAAACGTCAATGGCCGCCATTAAAAAAAAAGGCTTAGCGGCACTTAGACAACTTTAAAATTGTTGATAATTCTTATTGCATACAGATTTACTAAAGGCATAAAAACCTTAACCGGAAGATAAAAAAAGCATAATACAATCATTTTTAAAGCAAAAAATGTACAATTTACAAACATAAAGAGTAAAGAAACTGAGATCACTGAGCCGGGTAATAGAGTGGATATATATATAAATATATTCATATACGTTTGGTGCGGCCGATTGCAACCAAAATACGAGGTGCACATCTACATGTTATAGCAGTCCTATATACAAAATTTCAACGTTCTGAGGTTACTCGTTTTTGAGTTATGCGAGATACGTTCATACATACGTTCGTACAGACGCCACGAAAAATTCTCTTCATAATTAATTTTAAAGCAGTTTTATAATTTTTTTGAAGGAAAAGAGTCTTTTATTCTGTCCTTACGTACAGATATCACGCAAAAACATCGTTTAATTGCATTCGATAGCGGTCAAAATGGATATTTTCTTTGAAATATGCTGCCTGAAACTTTTCGCGATTACAATACTTCCTTTTTACTTCGTACAAGGAAGTAAAAACTGTAATTTTTTGCAGGTATGCTTAGAAATACGTCTTCTTTATGTTGATGGTAAAAAATTTATAGATTATAATTCAAAAACGTTTTTGAAAAATTTATAAAAATTATTTAAAAATACAAATTTTGAAAATAAATCATAAAAAAATGGGTGAATTTTATTTGGAATGAACCTAAATTTCGAAATGTGGAAAAAAGAATCAAATAAGTTTAATAAAAATGTGAGATTAATAAATGTATACCAAATTAACATTGAGGGGCTAAAATTTTGTGAGCTAATTTTCTAAAAACTACTTGTGCAATTTTTACAAAACTTGCTAGTTTGGCGTAATTTGAGTCGTAGAATCGAAATATAGAAAGAAAATGGTATGTTATTTCAGAAAAAGTCCGATTTTGTACCAAAATACCTATGTTAGAATAATGCTATATATATAAATCTAATACATATCCTAAGTCGCGCTTTCGAAACAGGAAAAACGCAAGTTGAATTTGGTTAGTCGGCCCAATAGAACGGGAGATATAAAATTATCTTTTTTTTTTTTTTTTTTTCGCAGTCTACATATTTTTTATTTTTTTCAATAAATAATTTGTTTAACTTTAATTAAAGATATCTTATCTTATAATTTCATGCTAGATACTGATAATGTTAATTTCACTAGGTAATGTTATTGGAAATTAATATTATTATGATAGTTACCAAAAGCTTATCTAGTGCTTTTTATGTGTTATGTTTTTACTGTAACCACCTCCTTCAGAAATTAAATTAGTCACACAAATTTCCCCTTTTGATTTTTGTATATTAAAATTAGTAATGAAAAGGGAAAATGTTTTTAATGTGATTTAATTTATTTTTTTAAAAGTTTTTAATGTGATAGAAAATATTTTGAGGTTGTTGAATCGTGGACGGCTTCCGATCTTTAGGTATAAAAATTGTTTGTATAAACAGTTACTGTAAAATTTCTAAATATAAATACTATAATTGTAAAACTGTTTGTTATAAATAATGTTTGATTTCCAGAGCAATGATATTAATGTAATTATTTTTAACGGGCAATATGGAATGGAAATACAGGGTGTTTATAAAGTCCCGGACCCATTTTGATGTTTAGTAACTCATAAAATAATAAAGATAGATTAAAATTAATAACATAAATGGTTAGATAGACTCAAAAAGTTTCATGACCCTTGTCAATGAACTTCCACGAGTGCCCCCTTCGTCGCACGGAGAATATCCAGTCGATATTCAATTTCACGCCAGGTACCGGCAAGCATGTCGGCATCCACAGAGGCTATTGCGGTTGTAATTCTGGCTTTTAGGTCATCCATGTTCGACACTCTCCTCCTGTAAACGTTCTCCTTTACAAATCCCCAAAGGAAAAAGTCCAGCGGCGTTATATAAGGTGATCTGGATGGCCAAGGCATTGGACCTCCTCGCCCAATCCATCTTCCTGTAAAATGGTCATTCAAAGAACTACGAACGATGATACCCCAATGAGGTGGTGCCCCATCTTGTTGCAAAAATACATGTGGCTGAAGCTCTTCTAGTTGTGGAAATACGAAGTTTTCCAACATGTCTAAGTATACGACTGATGAGACCGTCTTTTCTGTAAAAAAGAAAGGCCCAATGACTCGGTCGTGCATTAGTCCACACCACACATTAACCTTTGGGGAATCCCTTTGTGCCTCACGGTATTCACGGGGGTTTTCAGATTCCCATATGCGCACATTATGGCGATTAACAATGCCAGAAAGACGAAAGGATGTTTACGACGATATTACAGACGATATTTAGAAAAGTACAGATATTTAGACTGGAAAATGAAATTATCTGAAATAAACCACACGCGCAGACGGATATTTGCAAAAGTAAAGATATTCAAACCTGAAAAGGAAAATATATATGTTATTCCATTAATAAATGCCATAAGTTTGTTTATAACTTCATTATTTTATGAGTTATTAAACATCAAAATGGGTCCAAGACTTTATAAACACCCTGTATTATGAGAAGAAATCAAATTGATCGAAATTCGCAACTCATTTGCAACTGAAAACGTTTGGCGGCCGTTCCACTGAAAAGTATTTATATATGATATATTTTTGACAATTATATCACGTTTCTGTGTGTTTTAAATTTTAGTCCTGTCCTTTAATTTTCTGCATTTTATAAGAGTGATTCGCCCAGTTCAGAGCTGTATGCAAATCTCCGTTAAGCAAGAGTAAATTTTAATTCTGCAGTTTCATATCCTCATTTTGTGCTGAATCCACTACCGAGATTCATTACCATTACCGAAGTTGATCGTCGCTGCTACAAGATTGCTTTTGCGTTCACCATCGCCCTATTATGAAAGTGTGTTTTTTAAGGGAAACAATATAATTTAACCTTAAGAGCTAGCAGACTTCCAGTTTTCAAACAAATTGAGCAATTAAAATTGTGAGCATTTACCGGTTTTAGGCCAATGGTTATATTGATTCGAAGGTTACGGTAAATCTTCTAATTTTTATGTTGTTTATTACTGTGAGTTAGATCACAAGCTGTAGTTCCAAAAAATGTAGAGCAATTGTTATTTAATCTCTACATATAATAAAAGAAAGAGTCTGTCTGTGTGTGTGTGTCTTTCGTTCGCGCTGCGCGTAAGCTAATAGACCCAAGGCTACGAAATTTGGTACATAAGGTGCATCTAGACAAGAGCCAGGGCACCTCGAACAAATATTGAACAAAAGGAGCTTAACACCTTTTCAACGGGATTTTTTCTAAAAAAGTTTATTTTTAAAAATATACCGCTTATTTTTCTTTAATTTCTGGACACGTTAAACTTTCATCCGTGCGACTGCTTTTACAAAAAAAAAAAAAAAAAAAAAAAAAAAAAAAATGGAAAAATGATAATATTTTGTTTTTTAAAAACATTTTTTAAATGAAGCTTCCGAGTACACTTCTCACACCTCACATCTTTAAAAATGTGATTTTGGCAACAATTTTCCTGTCTTATTGTTATTGATAGATTTTTGATGACATCGCATCATTTTGAATAGTTTCATTCTTTTAGAAATAGGGGTTTGGGAAAAATTTTTCATCGTATTTCTTATGTCACTGTTTTTAAGAGATTGGCATATATCATTGTCATTTATATATATATATATATATATATATATTATATATAAAATACATTTTTATTGATTTTTTTTGATAAAGTTTTTCTGCAGAGTAAAACTACGGAATTTTTTTTTTTTTTTTTTTTGAGTTGCTTTCATGTTATTTTTTGCTTATTTCACTGTTTGTAAGATATTGAAAAGTTTTGCATGATTTTTTTTTTCTTCAATGCAAAGTTGGTTAATTTTTTTACATGTAATATATTTTTTTAAAAATTTCCGAGTTATTTTTTCGGAAGTTTTCTGCAGAATAAAATTCTGCGCAGTTTTTAAATTTAACGTTTGGTGTTCCCTTCAGGCATTTTTACGGTACATTTAAAAGCCAGACGAAGGCTGGCAGCGTAGTTGCTAGTTGTGTATAAATTCCGTATTCTCGTGCAGGAAATAATTTGCCTCATGTTGCCTGAAGTCAAATGTTAGGTTCATAACGATTGAAAAGCGGAAAATATAAATTTTATGCTGGTTTGTGGACTGAAGTCTTACCCATGTGGCAGCAAAAGTAGTTTGATTGTAGTAAATTTCTTGAACTTTTTCCCATCTCAAATTAAAATTTAAACCTCTGCAGTCTCATTTTAGAAAGATAAAAGAACTTTGCGATTACTTTCTTGTATTTCTCGTGTGTACTTTATAGTGTTTATACTCTATACTCTTCTTATAACAGCACATACTCGTTGTCCCTTTTATATGCATATCAAAGATTATTTTGCTGAATATTGTTGCGTTCTACGGGTTCATGGATTTGGAGTGTTTGATGACAACACTTGACAAAACACAGTTTATTCGCCAGTGTTATATAGCACAGTTCCAAAGACGCGTTATAGTCGTCGAAAAACTACGTCAAACACCCTGAAACAATCAGCAACATAGCCTTCAGGCTATCAGGCTATAATGGTGAAGAGACCTTCACGGCAAAGCACTAAACTACGGCTCCAAACTGTGTCGCGATCGCTGTCTAGCTAACCTTTTAACTCTGCTACTAAACTGAATAATTCCTACTCCGCGTACAGGAAATTTTTATGTTTTTGAACTTTGTATGCTTATAGAAAACGTTACGTTTCACAGAATGCAAACTTGTATATATCATTTTAAAGAGAATTTATTTCTGAATTCAATACAAAACACAAAATTCAATTATTTGCAATACAAAAAAAAAGTTAAACGATAATAGTTATCGATATACATTAGATAGTGATGATTGCAGTGAGTTATCAGTACTTAGTAGGGTACCCTTTATTTTTGATTACAGCTTCACATCGACGTTTCATTGAGCTGACAAGAGTTTTAAGCTATTCTTTCGTTATTACATGATGCCAGGAAACAATTTATAGCCTCAATTAGTTCCCTTTTATTTCATGGGCGCCTCATTCGGACGAGAGTTTTCAAACGGTTCCACACATTTTCGATAGGATTGAGGTCAGGACTGTTTCCTGGCCATGACATCAATTTAATGCCCTTTGCACGAAACCACTCTTTCGATATTTTGGCCGAGTGGCAAGGAGCAGAAACCTGCTGAAAAATAAACGAAGCATTGTTGGGAAAGAGATCTCTGATGGAAGGTAGAAGTTTTGGTTCTAGAATAGTGTCAATGTATTTTCTGGCATTCAGTGTCCCATCGATGACATGAAGGCGACCAATACCATCTGCTGACATGCATGACCAAATCATAACACTAACTGGGTTCTTCGCACCTGCTTGAATGCAGTCAGGATGTAGCTCTTCTCCTATTCTACGTCTTACATATTTTCGCCCATCACTACCGAATAACGATATCTTAGTTTCATCACTCCATATAACTTGTGACCACTGATAATCTGACCAATTAATGTGTTCTTTTGCCCACTGTAGTCTTTTTTTTTTCGTTGCTGAAAATTAAGATAAGGCTGTTTTCGTGGAATTCTACCTCTCAATCGAACATCTGTTAATCTTCTGATTGTTCTTGAACTGACAGAAACACCAGCATCATTCAGATAACTTATGATGGCCGCTGATGACATTTTTCTATCTTGGAGACATAGTCTTTTTATTCTTCTGTCATCAATAGATGTGGTGCACCTTTTCCGGCCTTTTCCTTCTTTGTTTTTTATTGAATTTGTCTCCTGATATCGTAAACAAAACTTTCGGACTCCAGATGTAGTCAGTGAACCACCCACCTGTCTTGCAATTTCAGCATAGGAAAGACCACTTTCTCGTAACACAATAATATTACATCTCTTTCTAAGTGTCCAATCTACTCTTTTATTTGATGTCATTGCTTCTTGACTAAATATTAAAAATTTTTACAAAAATTCCTACTTGTAATTGCAGTGTATAAGAAACAGGTCCTCCTTCTACAGAACAAAGCAAAATAATGAATTGTTTCAAGTGTAAACATGATGTCAGCTTCTACTGGCAGTTACTAACATTGATTGGTTCTCAGAACAAGAACAGTGATTGGCCAGGAAAGCTAGACATTAAAAAATACTTCATAACTGTGTTTTTTATTTATATTAAAGTACATATAACTTTTTTGTATTGCAAATAATTGAATTTTGTGTTTTGTATTGAATTCAGTAATAAATTCTCTTTAAAATGATATATACAAGTTTGCATTTTGCGAAACGTAACATTTTCTATAAGCATACAAAGTTCAAAAACATAAAAATTTCCAAAAGTGTCCACAATTTTGGCCACCACTGTATAGCTTTTGACCTGCATTCGAGAACATTCTCGGGAAAACAGGTAAGAATTCGTTTTAGAATGTTTTCGCTCAGTCTATGGTATATTGTCAGTTTTGTCGCCAAATATCGCCAAATGGGCTCTTTTGCGTCAAAATCTGGCAATCCTGTCTTTCCTTACCATTTCTGGCAAAGAACGTCTGTGTAAAGAAGGAAAGGCTCCATAGGCGTAATGTAAACCAGTTTGTCTTCTACCGCACTAGAAAGAAGAGGGAAAATTCGCCAAAGGATTTGGCGACAGAACCCGTTGATGAAAATTTCCCCCTCTGTGATGTACCGGGCCTGGCCGAGATTTTCCTCCTCCGCGACGTGTACAGGAAATTGAGGAACACGGGTTAAGATGAGTAAGAAAATTAGGTGAAGTTTCACTTTCACTGGCTATTGAACTTGTATTATCCATATAGCAGTTTGATGTCTGATTTTATATCCGTGAATGTGGAGGGAAAAAATTGGAGTCACACATCTTTAAACTCTTGATAAACGTGTCCGTGGAACCTGTTCGAACTTCGACTTCAGCTTTGGCGGTTTTTGGCGGCAGATATTTCACGCATGCGCAGTTGTTTCCCCTTTCGTTCGAAGGGAGCCACTTCTGCTGCTGTGCAGTTTTCCTTCTTAACAATACATATTCTTTGTTTCTGGCAATCCCAACCCCGCTTTGCGAGGAAGCTATGAACAGCTGGGCATTTTGTAAGGATATATATAGCTCAATATTTAGTTTTTGTAACGTCCGTAGCGGAGTGATCTCTTGCTCACAATAATGACTTTGGAAGTAGGATTTTTATTTACTTATTACATCACAGCTCGGGAAAATTTACTGTAGATATTATAAGGTATTTCTCTCGCCTTCTTGGCATGCTTTCATGGTGTGGTGGTCTGCATGCTAGGCGCGTATTCCAGAGGTCCGCGGTTCGATTTCCGGCGAAGGCGTTGCTAATTTTTCAATCTCTGTTGCTTCCACAAAATACCTAATGTCTCTACAATATAATACGCAAATACTTGAATTAGTGTCTACAAAATTGCAGGTTATATAAACTCATCACACTAAACCTTCGACTTCTCCGACGAAACTAGTCTGTAAATAATTCTCTCATTTACCTAAAGGGCGTTGCTTTCCTTTCAGTTTAATACTGATGAGGACTAGACACGACAATTTTGTTGCATAAGCAGAAATTTCTGTTATGATGGGGCAATCGAGCTAAAATAAAGCAGAAACTACATTTAACGATTTCGTTTCGTTTAAACGTTTTGCTTGAGTTTACAAAGATGGGAAGCTGTCATTCATAAATTTATTGCAACAGATAGAAAGGCTTTTAGGATAGAAACCGTATGATCGTAAAACATACGAGACCATAAAACACTTCTGCTGTTTTTCTAGTCTTAGAAATTTTCCGCTTCGTATAAATTTCCTGACAACTCGTTGAAAGGAAAGCGAGACTGCGACAATTAATAATGTTGACTCTTTCAATATAAAATTTCCTGCGACAGAAGAGACAAAGGGAATTTATTTTAAGGTCATCGATTTAGAGAATGAAAAATTATATGGAAGAAAAGTGAGAAAGCTTAAAGCTTTTTAAACGATGCCTACTTTAAGCAGCTTATTTTTTACTTTTCTGCGTTTTATAGCATTGATTAGGAATTATCAGTTCACAGGGTTACTTAAAATGATTGAGTTGAATTCAAATGAGCATGCTTCAATATCTAGTAATCTGTCGTTGGTTCCGTTTGTTCCTATGCGATGAATTATCACTATTAGTATAGCTAGCCATCAGCAAACAGACACGAAATGAAAACAAATCAGATTTACTCTACCTCTCCATTTGTAAGTGTGTAAATTAAAACATACAAACATAAAATTACCAGACACCGCCTATTAGGTGTCTTCACAATAAAATGGCCGGTAAAAGTATAGTTTAGGGTACCCCTTGGCGAATCTTGGCGATTTTTGGCGGTACATGGATACCGATTTTGTGCAATTCTTTGACTCGTTATTTTGGCTTGCGCAAAAATCGCCGCTACACAAAGCCAAAATAACAAGACAAACAATTGCACAAACTCGGTATCCATGTACACATCGACTTATTTTCACTTAACCCCCCCGAATTGCACAAAAATGGCATTGCGTATTCCTTTGACTTTATCCATGTACACGTCGACCTATTTTCACTTAAAAAAAATCTCAGAATTGCACAAACTTGCATTGCGCACTCCCTTTATTTTGTCCATGTACACATCGATATATTTTCACTTAAAAAGTCAAAGGAGCACCAAAGTCTACAATATAGGCAAAAAAAAAAAAAATACATAATCTCAATAAAATTTATTTTTAACCAAACAATAAAATAACATAAAAAAGGAAAAACATGTTATACATTTAAGCACTACCAAAAGCAAATATTCACTTACCATGATTTTCGAGTTCGCTTCGTACACCCAGAGCCAAGTAAACATCAAAATATCAATCATACTCAAATGACTTTTTTCAAACCAGGTTCTCTTTCTGATCGAACGCTTCACATAGTGACCATCTGAACCTTTCTTCCTACAAACCCATTCAAATCCATCTAAACGGTTTTAACCAAGGAGGTTAGAATCATGGAGGTAGGAAGTAAGAAGGAGTCGCCCTAAACAAGTTTCTCCGTACCCTGCTTTGAAGCACCGGCGATCCCTACGTGGTGACCAAAACATTGGGTCATTTACCATTGAGTTCTATGGGATTTGACGCGTTCGGGTGTAAATATTTTGTAATTACGTCGCAAATATACATATAAATGTATATATTTTCTTTTTCTACAACACTTCAGAGTCCTAAGTATGTGAAAACAACATATTTTTAAACAACATTTCATTCTGAACGGAATTAAATGCTATACTTTTCACAGGACAGTTTTCTCAGAATGGTTTAATTTGAATGAAATATTTTCACAAGTTTTCGTTAATTACGTTAGAAAAAAAAAATTAAGGTAATTCGGTTTTATTCGGTTAAGGTACAAAAATTAAGATCAAAGTTTATTGTATTATTAATATTAAAATTATGCATTATTTCTTTTCTATTTATAGAGCTTCTTCCTAAAATACTTTCTTAAATATGACATGATTTTTTGGCTTCTTTTAAATCGAAAAATGTAAGTCAATTTATAATTAATGCTCTATTCGGTTCATTTTAAATTAGAGAATTATTAGGAATTAAATAGTATTTGACTTTCTCTGAACATTTCTGAAAGGAAATAAAATAAGTTTTTTTTTTTTTTTTTTTAAGTATTATTTAAAACTTGTAACTGAGATATTATAAAATGTAAAGGGAATAATTCTTTTAATTATACATATCAGATTTTTTTTTTACCCTTCATTTCAACAATACATATTCCAAAACTCTTTATTACGTTCTTAAGTGCGCATCTCATAGCATTTGCTTTACAATACCTTTTAACAGATTGCTTTCCAATACGAACAATTCTTGCTTAAATAGTTTTATAACGTATTTGTCAACAGGATTTCAATTTATGTTTACAATTCAATATTAAGGTTATTATATATTTAGATAACATTTATAATCATTATAAATTAGATACATTTAATCATTAGATTTCTTCACAGTACTTTCACAGTTGTTTATAAGTGAATAAATTCTTCATTTCAAATACATTTATAAATAATTTAATGAATATTTAAGTATTTTGTCAAAGGCAGATACATGCTTTTTGCAAGCACATGCATAAATACCCATACATATTTCCTATTTATCATTTCCGGCATGTGCAAATCTTTAATTTCTGTGCATCCACTATATTTTTCGTGTAAAGTAATTTACACTAATTTAGCATACACCCGAAAGTTTTACATAAAAAATATATATATGAATATAATTTGAATGAAAATTATAAGTATTATTTTTAATACCCACTCAAAGGTCAGTTTTTCTTCAAAATTCCTCCACGATGGCATCTCTCTCCTTAGGCAGATAGCCCTTGCATGCGTTACTCTATTTAATAAAAACTTAATCTGACCTATATTTTAAATATTTTAACATACATAATTTTATATTTACATTTAGCCATCAAGTTTCAAACTTTTCAAATCTTCTAGAAAATAAATTTTGGCAGATCTCTTTTAGCAATTTTCTTACATTCTATATTTTTGTAGTGCAACAGCTTAGAATTTTATAAAACAAATTCATAATCAAAATCGCTGTTGTTAGTTATCGAAAAATAACCAAGATGTGATTTTTGCGTAAATGTCAGTAAACTATACAAATTGCTATTATCCATTACACTATGAATGTTTCTTTCATGCGAGAGTGTCCCTTTTTCGATTTCTATGGAACTGTCGTGTGTCGAAATACTATCAGAATCTTGTCAAGCGAGCTTCTGAATGTAAACAAACAACACCCCGTCTGGTGACCCAAGCTTCAAAGCAGTGCTTCACTTCTAGCGCGAAATGGCCCCTCCTCCCTTTCTTACCTCCATGGTTAGAATAGAAGGAGGGAGGGTTTGCAGTTTCCTCCACTATCGGGGAATGAAACACCACCGAACAAGCGGCGTCCATGTTTGTAACTTCAAAACATTGCATTACGGCAGTGAAACGTACGTGTTTTTAAGCTGTTCCGTGCATGTATATTCCACTAAAAATATGTAAAATTTATAATGAAATACTTCGCTATTGTTAGTTTTTGTTTTAAAGTTATAAAAATGATATTCGTAATTTACTACGTATAGAAAATCATTAAGAAATAGTTCGAAATCTAAATGCATGTGTATAACATTAAAGCCTTTAAAAATAATGTTTCTGCATACTTCAAGAATTTGTTTAGGTTTTATTAGCAACCTGCTGGGTGTACTTTCCAGTTTTTCCTTTAAGAAGTGATATTTCTGATTTATTTACAATATTGTAATTTATTAAAGAATCATTTAAAATATACGTAACCTGAAATTAATAGCGGATAATTATCTAAAAAAATAGTCACATGTTGCATTTTTTTTTTTAAATGAAAGTTTTAAATAGATTCTTTTCACAACCAACAACCGTATAACAACAAGAAAATAAATATTAATAAAATAAAATAGATTTATATGAATTCAGTGATTTCAGTTTATGCGCGTTTCATATTTATGAATCTTAAAAAAATTGCCTTGAATTAAGCTGAATTACCGAAATATACCTATATTTTTGGATACATCTTTCCACACGTTCAGTTGTGTAAATATTTTACTTTCTTATATCGCTATACTGCCCACAAATTTGTAAATTTATGTAAAAAAATTTTAACAACAGAGAAGTTAGTTTATCTTGATGAAATGCACAAATTATATTCTTAACAGTTCAAAAAACTTAAAAATGAATAATAATTAATACACAAAGAGAAGCATTACTTTATTTAACACCTCTACAATTCATAAAAATAGTAACAATTGGTGTCTTACTTTTCATGAAAATTATCAAACGAATTACCTAAAACTTTCAAATTATACAGTTTAAGTCCTAGCATACATCATTGTATGTTAAGGAACAAAGATGCCAACTATAAACAGAAACATTAAAATGTATTTAACATATTTTGATTATTATCAAGTCCTTTTTTTCACATCTGGAAATAAAACAACATGACATTGTGATATTTTTTACCATAGTTATCAAATTACTTAAAAAAAAAAAAAAAGAAAATCAATACTAAATAATAAATTAATCCCAGGAATCTTTTTCGAAATCTGTTTGTGCATACATATACAACACAAGCTGACATGCTTCAAAAAGAAAAGAGAAAAATATTGCAATTACAGACTTCCTTGCACAAGTCACAGCGATAACAGGAACATGGCCGCCAAGCTTCACCATTTGAGTTGAACGTTCCCTCCTTCTATTCTAACCTCCTTGGTTTTAACACACACCACAGAAACGCTTACAAAACATCCCATGATTCAAAATTTCCCAGAATCATGCACCCGATTACGTCACAATAGGGTTTCCATAACATTCAACTAATTAGGCTACCATAAATGAAACAACAACTTGGCGATAAATCAAACAACAACTTCGCCATAATACAAGGGGTACCTTAAAGTCTACTCTACACAAATGGCCATCACTTCCGGCCTTAGGAGTGGCCAATGTCGAAAAAGGACAAATTATTGACCGCCCTTCGGAAAAAAATTACCAGCCAGCTAAAACATAGAAACATAAAATTACCAGCCAGCTAAAACATAGAAACATAAAATTATCAGCCAGCCAGCCAGCCTGAAGCTTTGCGTTGAAACCATGTCCTGGCTGGGTTTCAACTTCCTTTCCAGAAATAGATATTAACTTTTACAGTTTGAATCTATCCCTACCTAACCTAGGCAAAAATGATAAGACTTTCTGAAACCCGACAGAATTTCGAGCACACATTCGCCAAACAGGATCTAAACTCAGTCTAAAGTATTTAGAGCAAGACCAGCTTTAGGGTTACCAACAGTCGTTCCTTCATTCGGTAGCACGCCAAACTCTTACACATCTAATCGTAAAATTCTACACTTTATAGTAAAACTGCTAGCCACTCAAAATTTACATAAATTTTGGAATTAGTCTGGTGGTAAAAAGAGACAGAAAGGAAAGATGTAAATTAAATAATATTTCGTTAGTAAAACTTAGCGATCGAGGCGCTTTTCTGTGCACATCTTCTGTACAATCACTTTGGCTTCCAGATTCACTATCGATTATTCGGATTTTTCGTTTTCTTGCTCCTCTCGTCATCGTTCCTCATGGGCAAGCTGTCTATGTAGCGGTGTAATTTCGTTCGTTATTGCCGAAAAATTAAACTCATCTTCGCTAGAAGTAACTTCTTCGTCGTGTTCCATACTTCTTGGGCTCAGTAACTTTGAAAGAAATACTGCTATCGGCAAGAAGGTTGAGTTCGAACTGATGTCGAAGATAGAGTCCTACCTGCGGTCGCAAGTATTTTTGAGATAAGAATTTAATCGCGTAAGCATTGCAAAGACGACCTTTATTTGAGATAAGACATCCTTATAGCTATTCAGAAACTTCGTAATGTGATCTACAAAAGGCCAAGTAGATCTCTCAAGCGATATTCCTTAGGTCAAACACAAATAAACACATCGATTCGAATGGTGCCTCTCAGGCACCGCTCGAGTTATCGCATCACATGCAGTGGTGCTTGAGAGGCACCGCTAGAGTGCAAAGGGTTAAGCATAAATGCTCCTCACTTAGTTCATCCTGTTATAAATCAAAAGAGCTAAACTAGGATATCATTTCTCTTCTAGATCATTGCATATACAGACTTATGTATCTCTTTTTTAACAAAAAATAAGAACCATGCCCGGAATCATACATCCGAATTATTACAGGTTCAAGCCCAATGTCCATAAATAACCCACATCCGCTAGGCGTGAAAAATATGCGTTGAAAAAGCTATATCAAATGCAAATTTTCAAAAGCAGTTATGATACTGGATTGGGATTGTGTGAAACTGTAATGATTGTGGCGCTGTTTTGAATAAAATTTGAATGCATGTAAGGAGATAGCCAATTCTGAGGGAAGTTGTCAAATCGGACTGAAAGATCCCGTTTGTGTGCATTAAAGCTCTCGCCTAGAAAATTAGATTGTGAGAGCTTGCAAAATTGGACTGAAAGACACTGTTTTGATCATATTTAATCTCTCGTCTAACTCAAGGGACCGGAAGACATGGCAATCAAACGCTGTTGGTACCAGTGAACAATAATTAAACCCGTTACATATTCTCTGTGGATAACCAAGGACTTTATAGTAAATTATGATTTAGTGATTATGATAATTGTAAATGTTGTGTTTTACTAATCGTGTTGCCATATGACGCTGTGTTCAGTGAAACTATTACAGAACCACTTCTCCATTACGCAAAGGCCAATTCTTTGTTTTTCAGTGGCCACTGAATTCTCCAATATCATTTGTAGTGTTATATATTAACCCTTTCCGGCACGCTACCTTTTAAAGTTGGAGTTTTGATTAAAAAAAAAAAAAAAAAAGGTAGGCAGTCTAATTAGGTCTAAAGGAGTACACAAGTCAAATTTTGTGAAGTCAACAAACATTACTAACAACATTAATAATGTTGACGACCGAGTTATTAATGTTTGGCAATGCTATTTTTAATTCATCGTAAAATTTATAAAATTTTTATTAACAAACTGTAGGATGTGAAAGGGAGCATTAGGAACAACTTTCGAAATAAAGCAGATTTTCATCTTCAGCTTGCGAGACTGTTGCCACTCAGAAAAAGGAGGGCGAAAATTATCGTTTTTCCGAGGTTTTAGTTAATATCTCTGATTTTAGCTACTTCTTTTTTGAAAAACGTGGACGTCGAACTTTTCCAGGACCGAGAAATGAATTGTAGAAAGTTTGGTGACGATAGGCTATAATAGCGACTGAGTTATTAGAGGACTACCAAACACACAGACTTCCTTCTTTATATATACAGATTATTATAAAAATTTTATTCAGCTCACGTAATATGTTAAGACTGAAATTTCAGCGAACGCGCAGAAATTAATAATAGTTGCCTAGCTGCTATGAAACCTTCTTTTGAGAATCATCTGCTTGGGAAGTCCTTTTCAAAACTGCTAAACTATTCCGTTATATTTTTCTGTTGTACTAAATCCGTACCTTTTCTTATTTTTGTGCCTGATTTCCTGATCATCCAGCTATCTTCTCCCTTCTGGTGCCAATCCATAAAGAACATGTTCTGACCTCGAAGACATCTTAGCGATTTGTCTTTTTGTTACGACAGCAGACTATCTAGTTTCTCTAATCGCCATCATAATTACCAGAGGCAAATATACCCCATGAAAGTTGTCTGCCCGTGAGATTATTTCGAATAAGACGTCATCAATTGTAATTTATCAGTCGATTAGCAGTTGTCACCGTGGGGAAAAGAAGATTAAGCTGATCGATACTTTACTCTTATAAGTTTCTTCAGCGTTTCGTTTCGAAATAATGTTCTTTTAAGCCTCAATAATGCATTTTCATTTTCATTTTGGTGTTAAAAATTAGTCATTAAGGAGTTTTTTTTTTTTTCCATTTTTACTTCCTTGTACGAAGTAAAAAGGAAGTATTGTAATCGCGAAAAGTTTCAGGCAGCATATTTCAACGAAAATATCCCATTTTGACCTCTTTCGAATGCAATTTAACGATGCATTTCCGTGATATCTGTACGTAAAGACAGAATAAAACACTTTTTTCCTCCAAAAAAATTATAAAACTGCATTAAAATGAATTTTGAAGAGAATGTTTCGTGGCGTCTGTACGAACGTACCTACGTATCTCGCATACGTATCTCCCATAACTCAAAAACGAGTAGCCTCAGAACGATGAAATTTTGTATATAGGACTGCTATAACATGTAGATGTCCACCTCGTATTTTGGTTGCAATCGGCCGCACCAAACGTATATAAATATATTTATATATATATATCTGTTACCCGGCTCAGTGATCTCAGTTGTTTTACTCTTATATGTTTGTAAATTGTACATTTTTTGCTTTAAAATGGATTGAATTATGTTGTTCTTATCTTCCGGTTAAGATTTTTATGCCTTTAGTAAATCTGTATGCAATATTTTTAGAATTATCAACAGTTTTAAAATTCTTTAAGTGCCATTAAGCCTAATAATGTTTTTGATGGCGGCCATTGCTCTTATTTACATTTGAAACAGCAGGATAGTGGATTTGTTGCCATTCAAGAGAAACTTAACTTCGTAATAACAAAGATAACGCCTTCATTTATTATTTAAATCATGCTTAATCTTTGTGGAATTTTTTCGAGGAAATAAGTGTTTAAGATTTACTTCGTAATTTTTAATACAGATATTTTGAGTTTTTATGTATTTTTGCCTTGTCGCAAAGTGAAAACTGAATTAATTGAATGAGAAATAGTCAATCGTCTGTGAAAAACTGTTTCTTTTTTGTTTTGTTTCCTTAATTTCTTTTATACATCGTTCTAGCTTTATTATAGTATTTGAATAGAACATGTGGCAACGATTACATAATTCTTTAAATGATATAAATTTTGTGCATTCTGAGTTATAATATGGACGAAATATAATACTGTTAAGAAAATCTAGCGCCAGAGTGTCGCTATGGTAAACAAAGTGAATTTTAAAGAATGCATTTATTCTATTGGGGTTTATGCCCTGTCAGCGAAGTAGGTTTAATTCAATCTAATAAGTTTAAATGAAATGCTAGAAAAAATGCGTATAATTTAATATTCCGTACAAGGAAGTCATGTGTTGTACACATCAGATTTTTTTACTTCTATTTTCTCGTAATGTTAGAAAGTACTCAAAGCTAAATTAGTCAACAAATAGCTATTAAATATCGGATCCCTATTCAAGAGTTTTAAATGGGTAGTGATTTAAAATAGATTGTGCTTTCTATGTGAATCGTAGAAATAAAGTCGAAAATTATGTGATGAAGTTATATAATGAAATAAGTTAAACTTGAAATGAAACTTAAAATTGGTAGTTAGAATTTTTAATTTAAAATCGTAAAGCTTTAGAAGAAATGCTGGTCTCATGTTTTAATAGTGAAACGCAAAAAGAAAGTTTTCAAATCGAGAAACGCAGGAATTAATCCTTTGTGTGCATTTTAAGATTACAGACAAGAATATGCATTTCATTTCCATAAATAAAATCAATCAAATCATTTCACATACAACTCTTTCACACTGAAAACTTTACAGATCGAACTTAAATATTTATAACAAAATACAATAGAAATGTATGAGAATAAAAAAATTCATATCGAACTACTATTACATCTTGTTGTGGGAACTCCATTTTTGACATTATTTTTTCATATTAGGAATTCATTTTTATTTTACTTTTCGATTTTAAATTTTAAAGTTAGTTTCTATTTTTATATGGGACATATTTCTTCCTGTTAGCTCATTGAGTGTTGTATGTAAGTTGAAGCTGTGAAGGAAGAAATGCTATGAAGCACACCTTTCAGATAAGTATCTTACAATGTTCAGATTAAGAGTTCTAGTTTGGCTTTTGATCGCATGATCAAATAGCAACACTCTGAAGTTTAAGTAGACATTGAACCTCACGTCAGCATCGGTAGGAAGCGACGACTTCCTTTAAATAATGATTTAAGTAAAATTTGTGAAGTTTCACATAATTCCACAGATAGTGCTTTCTATGTGGATCAAGGAGAGTTTTAAGAATCGGTAATGTAAACTGTTGCTGATGGAAAGAAATCAGATATAATCCAGAGATTATTCAGAACGTAAACTGCTGCTGATGGAAAGAAATCAGATATAATCCAGAGATTATTCAGAACGTAAACTGTTGCTGATGGAAAGAAATCAGATATAATCCAGAGATTATTCAGAACGTAAACTGTTGCTGATGGAAAGAAATCAGATATAATCCAGAGATTATTCAGAACGTAAACTGTTGCTGATGGAAAGAAATCAGATATAATCCAGAGATTATTCAGAATGTAAACTGCTGCTGAGGGAAAGAAATCAGATATAATCCAGAGATTATTCAGAACGTAAACTGTTGCTGATGGAAAGAAATCAGATATAATCCAGAGATTATTCAGAACGTATGTTGCTGATGGAAAGAAATCAGATATAATCCAGAGATTATTCAGAACGTAAACTGCTGCTGAGGGAAAGAAATCAGATATAATCCAGAGATTATTCAGAACGTAAACTGTTGCTGATGGAAAGAAATCAGATATAATCCAGAGATTATTCAGAACGTAAACTGTTGCTGATGGAAAGAAATCAGATATAATCCAGAGATTATTCAGAACGTAAACTGCTGCTGAGGGAAAGAAATCAGATATAATCCAGAGATTATTCAGAACGTAAACTGTTGCTGATGGAAAGAAATCAGATATAATCCAGAGATTATTCAGAACGTAAACTGTTGCTGATGGAAAGAAATCAGATATAATCCAGAGATTATTCAGAACGTAAACTGTTGCTGATGGAAAGAAATAGATATAATCCAGAGATTATACAGAACGGATCCAGAGATTATCGTGATGACAGACGAGAGAAAAGAATATGTGAATGAATGAAATGATGGAAAGCCTTTACCGACAGTAAAAGAAACTGTTGAAGCTAAGAACGTTCTGCAGTGCCAAAGAACTTCTGAAGTACACTGATGGCCAAAATTGCACACCAGGAAGGAAAGCAAGCATCAGAATTTTATTTATTGCATATAGACATTATAATGGGAGGAAAGAATGATTAAATTTATAGGTGCTTAGGGTTACGAAGCGTGAAGAATTCAGTAGACAGAGCTGCCACTTCTGGCAGCAACAACGGCTAAAATCCATCTAATTGAGCTTGGATGACAGATATAGTTACTTCATTCCATACGGCCTCAACTCTACCTAATGGACTGTATATTTTGAAATCAGATGGGATGGAAAAGGATACTGATTAATATAAGGGGTGTTCGAATGAAAAGTTAGGAAACATTGTAACAAATAAACCGGCTGAAATTTGAATATGCCGCTTTTGCATGACGTAGTGAGACATATAAGGACGTAAGACAGAAGCAGGCAGTTTTGTGTTCTGTCCAATTGATGCGGCAGTGCGGATGAAGACATCACGGCCTTCACATTGCAAAATTCAACGATTGAGGAGCAATGATGTGTTATCAGATGTCTGATTGAGGAAGGGGTTAAATCAACCTATATTCATTGTCGGATGGTGGCCGTATACGCGAGAGACAAGTCAGTGAGTGAGTGACGGAGAACGTGAGCACGATCCCTCTACCATATTGGTTAAATGGTATAGCCACCCTTATCTAAAGCAACCTTGGATGTTAATGAAGGGGGGGGGCATACAGGCATCTTTCAACCAGCGCCGAAACCCAGTGCCTGGTGCATAACCCTGCCAGCCCGGGTCTCAGTCGTACATATTTGAGGTTACAATAATTACTTGAGGCTGTTACAAAAGACAAGTCACAAGTCAGTGAGAAAGTGGAGCAACAGTTTTCGTAAATTCCTAAAGTATTCTGAGTGATGACCTGAGACCAGGCTAGGCAAACATGGTAATCACGGCCATATTCATCGACAAGATGAACGATTTGGTAAAAAGTGACATGCCAAAGAAAGGCGCTTCAACTCGGACGATGAACTGATGGACACAATATAGGACTGGCTCCTGTCACGTCTACAGGAATTCTGGAAAGAGGGAATCCATCTAATTGAGCTTTTGCATAATGTAGTGAGACATCTAAGGACGTAAGACAGAAGCAGGCAGTTGTGTGTTCTGTCCAATTGATGCGGCAGTGCGGGTGAAGACATCACGACCTTTATATTGCAAAATTAAACGATTGAGGAGCAATGAGATCAGATGTCTGACTGAGGAAGGGGTTAAATCAACCGATATTCATCGACGGATGGTGGGCGTATACGGGAGAAACAAGTCAGTGAGTGATTGAGTGACAGAGAACGTGAGCACCATCCCTCTACCATATTGGTTAAATGGTATAGCCACCCTTATCTAAAGCAACCTTGGATGTTAATGAAGGGGGGGGGCATACAGGCATCTTTCAACCAGCGCCGAAACCCAGTGCCTGGTGCATAACCCTGCCAGCCCGGGTCTCAGTCGTACATATTTGAGGTTACAATAATTACTTGAGGCTGTTACAAAAGACAAGTCACAAGTCAGTGAGAAAGGTGGAGCAACAGTTTTCGTAAATTCCTAGAGTATTTTGAGTGATGACCTGAGACCAGGCTAGGCAAACATGGTAATCACGGCCATATTCATCGACAAGATGAACGATTTGGTAAAAAGTGACATGCCAAAGGAAGGCGCTTCAACTCGGACGATGAACTGATGGACACAATATAGGACTGGCTCCTGTCACGTCTACAGGAATTCTGGAAAGAGGGAATCCATCTAATTGAGCTTTTGCATAATGTAGTGAGACATCTAAGGACGTAAGACAGAAGCAGGCAGTTGTGTGTTCTGTCCAATTGATGCGGCAGTGCGGGTGAAGACATCACGACCTTTACATTGCAAAATTAAACGATTGAGGAGCAATGAGATCAGATGTCTGACTGAGGAAGGGGTTAAATCAACCGATATTCATCGACGGATGGTGGGCGTATACGGGAGAAACAAGTCAATGAGTGATTGAGTGACAGAGAACGTGAGCACCATCCCTCTACCATATTGGTTAAATGGTATAGCCACCCTTATCTAAAGCAACCTTGGATGTTAATGAAGGGGGGGGGCATACAGGCATCTTTCAACCAGCGCCGAAACCCAGTGCCTGGTGCATAACCCTGCCAGCCCGGGTCTCAGTCGTACATATTTGAGGTTACAATAATTACTTGAGGCTGTTACAAAAGACAAGTCACAAGTCAGTGAGAAAGGTGGAGCAACAGTTTTCGTAAATTCCTAGAGTATTTTGAGTGATGACCTGAGACCAGGCTAGGCAAACATGGTAATCACGGCCATATTCATCGACAAGATGAAGGATTTGGTAAAAAGTGACATGCCAAAGGAAGGCGCTTCAACTCGGACGATGAACTGATGGACACAATATAGGACTGGCTCCTGTCACGTCTACAGGAATTCTGGAAAGAGGGAATCCATCTAATTGAGCTTTTGCATAATGTAGTGAGACATCTAAGGACGTAAGACAGAAGCAGGCAGTTGTGTGTTCTGTCCAATTGATGCGGCAGTGCGGGTGAAGACATCACGACCTTTACATTGCAAAATTAAACGATTGAGGAGCAATGAGATCAGATGTCTGACTGAGGAAGGGGTTAAATCAACCGATATTCATCGACGGATGGTGGGCGTATACGGGAGAAACAAGTCAGTGAGTGATTGAGTGACAGAGAACGTGAGCACCATCCCTCTACCATATTGGTTAAATGGTATAGCCACCCTTATCTAAAGCAACCTTGGATGTTAATGAAGGGGGGGGCATACAGGCATCTTTCAACCAGCGCCGAAACCCAGTGCCTGGTGCATAACCCTGCCAGCCCGGGTCTCAGTCGTACATATTTGAGGTTACAATAATTACTTGAGGCTGTTACAAAAGACAAGTCACAAGTCAGTGAGAAAGGTGGAGCAACAGTTTTCGTAAATTCCTAGAGTATTTTGAGTGATGACCTGAGACCAGGCTAGGCAAACATGGTAATCACGGCCATATTCATCGACAAGATGAAGGATTTGGTAAAAAGTGACATGCCAAAGGAAGGCGCTTCAACTCGGACGATGAACTGATGGACAGAATATAGGACTGGCTCCTGTCACGTCTACAGGAATTCTGGAAAGAGGGAATCCATCTAATTGAGCTTTTGCATAATGTAGTGAGACATCTAAGGACGTAAGACAGAAGCAGGCAGTTGTGTGTTCTGTCCAATTGATGCGGCAGTGCGGGTGAAGACATCACGACCTTTACATTGCAAAATTAAACGATTGAGGAGCAATGAGATCAGATGTCTGACTGAGGAAGGGGTTAAATCAACCGATATTCATCGACGGATGGTGGGCGTATACGGGAGAAACAAGTCAGTGAGTGATTGAGTGACAGAGAACGTGAGCACCATCCCTCTACCATATTGGTTAAATGGTATAGCCACCCTTATCTAAAGCAACCTTGGATGTTAATGAAGGGGGGGGCATACAGGCATCTTTCAACCAGCGCCGAAACCCAGTGCCTGGTGCATAACCCTGCCAGCCCGGGTCTCAGTCGTACATATTTGAGGTTACAATAATTACTTGAGGCTGTTACAAAAGACAAGTCACAAGTCAGTGAGAAAGGTGGAGCAACAGTTTTCGTAAATTCCTAGAGTATTTTGAGTGATGACCTGAGACCAGGCTAGGCAAACATGGTAATCACGGCCATATTCATCGACAAGATGAAGGATTTGGTAAAAAGTGACATGCCAAAGGAAGGCGCTTCAACTCGGACGATGAACTGATGGACACAATATAGGACTGGCTCCTGTCACGTCTACAGGAATTCTGGAAAGAGGGAATCCATCTAATTGAGCTTTTGCATAATGTAGTGAGACATCTAAGGACGTAAGACAGAAGCAGGCAGTTGTGTGTTCTGTCCAATTGATGCGGCAGTGCGGGTGAAGACATCACGACCTTTACATTGCAAAATTAAACGATTGAGGAGCAATGAGATCAGATGTCTGACTGAGGAAGGGGTTAAATCAACCGATATTCATCGACGGATGGTGGGCGTATACGGGAGAAACAAGTCAGTGAGTGATTGAGTGACAGAGAACGTGAGCACCATCCCTCTACCATATTGGTTAAATGGTATAACCACCCTTATCTAAAGCAACCTTGGATGTTAATGAAGGGGGGGGGCATACAGGCATCTTTCAACCAGCGCCGAAACCCAGTGCCTGGTGCATAACCCTGCCAGCCCGGGTCTCAGTCGTACATATTTGAGGTTACAATAATTACTTGAGGCTGTTACAAAAGACAAGTCACAAGTCAGTGAGAAAGGTGGAGCAACAGTTTTCGTAAATTCCTAGAGTATTTTGAGTGATGACCTGAGACCAGGCTAGGCAAACATGGTAATCACGGCCATATTCATCGACAAGATGAAGGATTTGGTAAAAAGTGACATGCCAAAGGAAGGCGCTTCAACTCGGACGATGAACTGATGGACACAATATAGGACTGGCTCCTGTCACGTCTACAGGAATTCTGGAAAGAGGGAATCCATCTAATTGAGCTTTTGCATAATGTAGTGAGACATCTAAGGACGTAAAACAGAAGCAGGCAGTTGTGTGTTCTGTCCAATTGATGCGGCAGTGCGGGTGAAGACATCACGACCTTTACATTGCAAAATTAAACGATTGAGGAGCAATGAGATCAGATGTCTGACTGAGGAAGGGGTTAAATCAACCGATATTCATCGACGGATGGTGGGCGTATACGGGAGAAACAAGTCAGTGAGTGATTGAGTGACAGAGAACGTGAGCACCATCCCTCTACCATATTGGTTAAATGGTATAGCCACCCTTATCTAAAGCAACCTTGGATGTTAATGAAGGGGGGGGGCATACAGGCATCTTTCAACCAGCGCCGAAACCCAGTGCCTGGTGCATAACCCTGCCAGCCCGGGTCTCAGTCGTACATATTTGAGGTTACAATAATTACTTGAGGCTGTTACAAAAGACAAGTCACAAGTCAGTGAGAAAGGTGGAGCAACAGTTTTCGTAAATTCCTAGAGTATTTTGAGTGATGACCTGAGACCAGGCTAGGCAAACATGGTAATCACGGCCATATTCATCGACAAGATGAAGGATTTGGTAAAAAGTGACATGCCAAAGGAAGGCGCTTCAACTCGGACGATGAACTGATGGACACAATATAGGACTGGCTCCTGTCACGTCTACAGGAATTCTGGAAAGAGGGAATCCATCTAATTGAGCTTTTGCATAATGTAGTGAGACATCTAAGGACGTAAGACAGAAGCAGGCAGTTGTGTGTTCTGTCCAATTGATGCGGCAGTGCGGGTGAAGACATCACGACCTTTACATTGCAAAATTAAACGATTGAGGAGCAATGAGATCAGATGTCTGACTGAGGAAGGGGTTAAATCAACCGATATTCATCGACGGATGGTGGGCGTATACGGGAGAAACAAGTCAGTGAGTGATTGAGTGACAGAGAACGTGAGCACCATCCCTCTACCATATTGGTTAAATGGTATAGCCACCCTTATCTAAAGCAACCTTGGATGTTAATGAAGGGGGGGGGCATACAGGCATCTTTCAACCAGCGCCGAAACCCAGTGCCTGGTGCATAACCCTGCCAGCCCGGGTCTCAGTCGTACATATTTGAGGTTACAATAATTACTTGAGGCTGTTACAAAAGACAAGTCACAAGTCAGTGAGAAAGGTGGAGCAACAGTTTTCGTAAATTCCTAGAGTATTTTGAGTGATGACCTGAGACCAGGCTAGGCAAACATGGTAATCACGGCCATATTCATCGACAAGATGAAGGATTTGGTAAAAAGTGACATGCCAAAGGAAGGCGCTTCAACTCGGACGATGAACTGATGGACACAATATAGGACTGGCTCCTGTCACGTCTACAGGAATTCTGGAAAGAGGGAATTCTTCGGCTTATGAAACAGAGAGATAGTTGTGTTCAGGCCTGCGGTGATTACTTGTGAGTAAAGATTTCATTATCTCTACAGTGTCGTTTCGTACCTTTTCATTTAAACACTCATAATAATTCAGAAGTCAAACAACAAAAATCAGCGTTATATTTTCAAAATTTTCACAGGACTAGTTTCAATGGTTTTACCGAACCACCATCTTCAGCTGCAAAACCGCAAATTAACAAGATAGGAAATAATGATTAGATAAGATAAGAAAGCCTGGACAAGAATAAGCAAGTGGCGCCATCTGTTGATGAAACCAGAACTAAAACATAATTCCTTTAAAGGCCGAAGGCAAAGATGGATTGGAATTAGGATCATTAACTAGAACAGAAACATTTTTTTAAATGTGAAATGCCTCTAGAAAATCCAATTCTCCAATGGAAGATGTTTTTTGAATAATTTTGCAGCAGAAAAATTGAAAGTGTGATTTTCGGAGCAACAATGTTGAGCAACAGAAGACTTCTGTGTTTTTTTTTTCTAACATATGCCTCATGTTTCTTGACGCGAAATTTCAAAAAACATCTTCCATTGCAGAACTGGATTTTCTACAAGCATTTCACATTAAAAAAAATCTTTCTGGTCTAGTTAACGATCCTAATTCCAATCCATCTTTGCCTTCGGTCTTTAAAGAAATTATGTTTTAGTTCTGTTTTCATCAACAGATGGTGCCACTTGCTTATTCTTGTCCAGGCTTTCTTATCTTATCTGATCATTATTTCCTATCTTGTTCATTTGCGGTTTTGCAGCTGAGGATGGTGGTTCGGTAAAACCATCGAAACTAGTCTTGTGAAAATTTTGAAAATATAACGCTGATTTTCGTTGTTTGACTTCTGAATTAGTATTTATTCGGCGTGTTATTGTGTCTTAACCTTTAATAACTTCAAATAAATGTTCCTTTGAACCTGTTGATAGTCAATTTTACATTACGAACTAACTGCATTAACATGGGCACATTTTTAAGACATAATTCAGTTAGCATATTCAAAGTGAATTTCCATTTAATTCGCTATTTTTCCATAAAACTTTTGTATTAAAAGTTAATGCATTTCTGAGAATGAATTCCCAAACGGTATTTGCAGTTATCCCAGTCAGCGTTTTTCTTCTCACCTACATTTTTTTTTTTTTTTTTTTTTTTTTTTTTTTACATGGGACAAAATAAAAATTTCGTTTTGAGAAAATCTTGCATTTTCTTGGAACGATCGATTATCTTTTATCTCATAGTATTTTTTTAGGGAATAGAGGTTTTTTTTTCTTAACAAAATATGCTTACTTTCCAAAAGGTTAAAAAAGTTATTTGAGTTCATTCTAGGTTTGTGTCTGAATGTGAGTTGACAGCTAAATCGTTTATATCCTCAAATTTTTCTTTTTTAAATTCCATTCAGTGTATTTATATCGAATAAATTCCGTCTCTATCAGCGTTTGATACCTTTCGCTTAAATGTTTGAAATTCGGTTTTTATATTTAAATTTCTTTGATCTCTGACGTGCAAGGAATGAGCTTTATAGCAATTTTATGTTTCCACTTAAATTAATTCCGTAATTATTTAATAAAAAATTTTATGTCCTAAACGCGTCTTAAAATGCAGTGTATATTCTTTTCAATCTAAGTTTACGATCGATGCATCATATTTATGAAGTTTGTTTGTTTATTTGAGGCGCAGTATTATTCACACTTAAGTAATAATAGTAATAATAATGAATAAGACAGCAATATTCAATGTTTTAAAATTCTTCTTTACTTTTCATATATTTTATTCAAATTTTGGCAGATTGTAGTAAAAAACTGCATGAGAACGTCGTTGAAATAAATGTTTAACAATATTTCTCTCTACTGGTATTTGGAATATTTTCGTTATATTTAAGGTGTATTTAATTTAATTATGGCAAAGCGCATGAGAACTATCTGCCTAAGGGGAGGAATGCCTTCGTGGAGGACTTTCTAAGAGAAACTGGCTCGTATACACGTTACACATGGGGAAAACCACGAAAATGCCAATGCAGCCAGCCAGTTCGCGGGGTTCGAACCTCGGACCGAACTACCAGTGTTCAGCGGCTCTACCTCTCGGCCGCTGGTGGGCCCGTTATATTTAAGAATACTTAGAAAGTTTCACAAATTGTTAAATGTAGCGACCATCAAAAGATATATAAAGACGTTAGGTATTTTTGAAGCACTAATAATATTACCAAATCTCTAGAGACATCAGGTATTTAATCACGGATCTCTCAAATACGCGTCGAGTGTGCTGACCACTACACCACGAAGGCATGCTAAGAAGGCGGGAGAAATACCTTATAAATCATCTATCGTATTTCAGTTTAGTTTAGTTTACGAGTACGTGGAAAATGTGTAACGCCCTCGCCGGGACTCGAACCTGGACCTTTCGAATACATGCCGAGTGTGCTAACCTTTACACCAAGAAGGCATGGAGAAAGGAGGGAGATTCACACTTTTGTGCTAGAGAATTTTTTATTGTGTGTTAGTACCGAGCATAAATATAGGTTACTATAATCATACACATAGTTTAGATTCGATTTAACACACTCTTCCTCTATCTGTACTTATATCAGCAACAACGGCTGCGTGCCATTGTTACTGATATAATGAGAGAGAATTATCGATTTGATGCGATTTCATCAAAAACATAAAATAAAAGAACTCATTTTGAAAAAATCGCTTTGAGGTGGACTGGCTCTTGTCTAGATGCACCTACAGTGGATGGACAAAAATATGGAAACACCTTGTGAAATGCATGTTTGAAAAGAAAGATTGATTTTAATGAAATATGTAGGTGGCGCTGGCGTTTTTGACTACTGACACCACCTATACAACTTCGTAAATGTGCTAAACAGTTCAATTGTTGTCGGAGTACTGTTATGTGAGGTTGTCATTGCATTATGTCAGAGTTAACAGACTTCGAACGTGGGCCAGTTGTTGGAGCACGTATGGTAGGTGCTTCCGTAAGCAAGGTAGCCGAGGTGTTTAGTGTTTCAAGAAGTAATGTACCGAAGATTTATTCCGCATATTTGAAAAGCGGAAAAACATCATCTGCTAAATCACAGCGCGGACGAAAGTGTGTCCCGAGTGATCGTGACAGACGATCATTAAGGGCAATTGTGACGAAAAATAAGAAGACCACAGCTGCAAAAGTTACTGCTGAAATGAATGTTGTGTTACCGAACCCTGTGAGTACCGAAACAATTAGAAGGGAGCTTCATAAAGAGGGAATTGCTGGTCGTGCTGCAATTGAGAAGCCACTCATCAGTGATGCTAATGCCCGTAACAGGAAAAGGTGGTGTTTAAATCATAAAGCCTGGACTATAGAGCAGTGGATGCGAGTAATATGGTCTGACGAGTCTTCTTTCACATTGTTTCCCACTTCTGGCCGAGTTTACGTCTGGAGAACGCCATCTCAAGCCTATAATACAGACTGCTTGTTGCCAAGAGTGAAACATGGCGGGGGTTCTGTTATGGTTTGGGCAGCCATATCGTGGTTCTCTGCTAGCCCCATGATAACAGTGTCAGGGCACATGAGTGCCAAGACTTATGTGAACATTTTGGCCGATCAAGTTCATCCCATGGTACAAACTTTGTTCCCCGATGGTGATGGTGTCTTCCAAGACGACAAAGCCCCTGTTCACACAGCTCACATTGTCCAGGACTGGTTTTCTGAGCACGAGGATGAGTTGTCCCATCTCCCCTGGCCACCACAGTCACCAGACCTGAATATTATCGAACCTTTGTGGTCTACATTGGAACGGAAAGTGCGTTCTCGTTATCCACCGCCAACATCGTTATCTGAACTTGCCACCGTTTTTCAGGAAGAATGGTATAATATTCCCTTGGCAAACATACAGGAACTGTATTTATCATCCATTCCGAGAAGACTGCAAGCTGTTTTGGATGCCAACGGGTTTCCTACACCATATTAAGCAAAGAAACATGTTTTTTTTAAAGGTGTTTCCATATTTTTGTCCACCCCCTGTAACTGCCAAATTTCGTAGCTCTGGATCTCTTAGATTACGAGCAGCACGAACGCAAGACACACACAAACAGACAAACTCTTCTTTTTATTGTATGCAGAGATTTTAAGCTGAAGTCCCAGTGGAGGCTTTGATGTAAGCCCGAGAAAGGGGCCAACTGTCCATCCTATTTTGAGTGAAATAAAGGGTAGTTACCCTTCTTGAGTCCACACATTTTGTTATTTGAACTCAGCGATAAGTCGCTAACATGTTCACTAGGTTCCTTAACGTTCATTTTATTACAAAAAGAGCGAGAACTCTACAGGTTTTATAGAAATGTTTTTTTTTTTTTAATTTTTTTTTAAATTTAAGGTATGTATTTCGTACTTTAAAATGTTATTCACTTAAGTTAGAGATCATTTTTATACAAGCTTTGTTACTCCTTATCTATGTAACCACCCATTGTTCATGTTTATCCATGTTTACACAACTCCATATCTTTGTAATTATTTGGTCATTTTATTAATATAATAATATTACTAAATCTCTAGAGACATTAGGTATTTAATCACGAACTTCTCGAATACGCGTCGAGTGTGCTGACCGCTACACCACGAAGGCATGCTAAGAAGGCGGAAGAAATACGGTATAAATCATGTATCGTATTTCATTTCAGTTTAGTTTAGTTTAGTTTACGAGTATGCTGCAACCCTCCTGGCCGATAATAATCAGCCTCGTTAACGCAGCACATCCGACGCAGACAAACAAACAAACAAACATTTCAAACATTAAAATACAAATTAAGCAGATTAACACAGATTGTGTATCCCCAAAAATACACTCACACAATACAAAGTAAAGAAAATCATAAGCATAAGCGGTTAGAAAACAAAAAATAGTAAGACGACACGTAACTCACTCACCCAACACATAAACTCGTAAACAAAAAAGAAAAACTAAAATATTTAATGTCCTGTTCCTATGATAGTCTTGGTTTCATTCACAATCCTCATAATTTCTGTTGCACAGCTATTCAAGAATTTTCCTTTTTCAATTACATTCTGTTCCATTTATTTTTCCAAATCTCGTCCTCACACTCTCGGTCAGTTTACATTCTTCCATAAAATGAGCTGCACTTCCACAAGCCAAGCATTGATCGTTGCCCTGGAGATTAAAACGTTTTAAATAGGCCGGGAATCTGCCATGATCCGTGATCGTGTTTCAGTATTTTTCTTTAATGACTTCTGAATATGACTAACTGATTATGCAAATTGTCATCAACAATGGCTATCTTCTCTAAGACAACCACGTTTATGGAAGACCAGATTGGAACGGAAGATCATATTTCGGCGAAACTATTAGCTCGAATTATGCTAGCCAGAGCCCGAAATAAAAGACTTAAAGTTCTTCTTATATTCAGCAATGAATTACACTGGTGTGCAAAAATTAAGGACGAAGTCGAAAAATTAGCATATCAGCTGAACGAAGAGGCAGAGCGGACAGAAAGACCAATAAAGAGATTAAGTAAGGTGATGTACGGTAGCACAGGCGCAGATATGCAGGTAGACGTAATGGGGGAGTGTCTGAGTAGTATAAAGCATGTTGACGGTGTAAGATCAGTATTTCTGGCAAAGAGATTGCACGCCGTATAGCAGTTAAAATCACACCGAGTTGCTGCCTCAGCGAGAAATGGCGAATAATCAATCTGTTAGACAACATCTGAATGCTTTTACTCGAGGTCGAATCATTGGGAAGTTGGAGGAAGGCCGCAATGTGACAAGTGTGGCTGCAGAGTTCGGAATTGCTCACAGCATCGTTTCACGACTTTGGAGACAATTTCAAACTACAGGAACAGCTATCCGGGGGTTTAGTAGTGGTCGTCCACGAGGAACCACACCCGCAGATGACCGGTATATTGCCTTACGGCTAAAAATAGATTTGAGTTAATGGACTTACCATGAATGGATTCCTTAGCGATCAAAATATTTCTGGTAATGCCTGAATATAAACGAACTTCAGATCTTGTGACACCATCATTGTAAAAGGAGTTAATGGTGAAGTTTTATCTAGACTCTCAAGTGGTTAAATTCAAGCGATTAACCTAACAGTGTTTTCTTATATATTAACCAGACTACACTGGTGTGCAAAAATTAAGGACGAAGTCGAAAAATTAGCATATCAGCCAGAAGAAACAGGCGGCAGACAGCGGGAGAAATCGCTAGACACACGACACAGGCGACTGGACGACCGATATCGCGTTTTACCGTGGCCAGAAGACTCGGTGGTGCACGGTGGTGGTCTGTTTGCACGACGCCCTGTACGGTGTGTACCACTAACGCCTGCCCATCGGAGAAGGCGTTCTCTGTGGTGCCGGGAACACCGGAATTGGAGAGACAATGGATGGGGACGAGTACTCTTTACAGATGAGAGCAGATTCAGTCTGAGTAGCGATTCTCATCGCATACTCATCTGGAGAGAGCGGGGAAGCCGCAACCATCCCTCGAACATCATTGAAAGGGACAGGTATGGAGGTGGCGGTATTCTCGTTTGGGGAGGCATCATGCTTGGTAGTCGTACAGACCTTCACATCTTCGACGCAGGTTCAGTCAACGAGACCCGTTATTGTAACGAGATTCTTCTTCCATATGTGCATATTTTTAGAGGCGCTATGGGTCCGCAGTTCCTTTTCATGGACGACAATGCACCATGTCATCGCACAGTAGCTGCCGAACAGCTCTTAGAGAGTGAGGATATTGAACGTATGGATTGGCTGGCAAGATCTGCGGATCTCAATCACATCGAGCATGTATGGGATTTTCTAGGCAGACGCTTGGCAGCTCGTACCTTACCACCAGTAACGATTCCGGAGCTTCGATTGGCGCTGCAAGACGAATGGGCAGCAATGCCTCAACAACTCATTGACACCCTCATTCTCAGCATGGACAGACGCTGTGAAACCTGCCTAGCAGTCAGGGGAGATCATGCCTAGCAGTCAGGAGTCAGGGGAGACCCCTATTAAAGGCCGGATGTTTCTTGCTGGACACCCATCACAGGGATGTTTCGGCCTTCAGTCGCATTGCGCTCCATGCTACTTTTTCAATAAAACTTCTTTTTATCCCTCTGATTTCTCTTTTAGTAAGTGTTGCTTACATTACTCATGTCCTTACGTATTGGGGATCTTACGGTATTAAACGTGTTCATTTGGAAAGCTTTTGTACAACGTTATATTGAAAAAACCGTCTCATCCTTAATTTTTGCACACCAGTGTATAGCAATTTGGGAATTATCAAATTTCAAAGTGGTTGTGCCACAACAGTTTTTTTCTCGGATAAATTAGCATTATTTCCTCATCTGCGTCGTAAAATGTTAAAGATAATTTACAGAGGCTATTCACGCATTTTTTAGACAATATATAAATCACAAAACTAAATTACATAAAATTCTTGTGTTTTAAATGTTCTGTTTGACATCCCTTATTCTGAACTATCTTTCGACACCGCAATTTCCAGGATAATAATGCCTTTTGAACTGGAAGAAGAGTATTCAATCCCATACCTCCCGAACAGCTTTCCAGAGTCATGCTAGGGTTTTGGGACAACGTTTGGATAATGCAGTTTTTAAAGGTCCGAAAGCACAAAAATCCATAGGTGACACATCGGGAGATTCAGTAGGGATATCAGTGAAGGGTATGGCCTCGATGCTAGTTTTTTGTTCCATTTCCTTTAGGAAATTTACAGTGGATTTTGATGTGTGACTGCTAGCTTTGTCCTGATGGAGTCTCACAGATGGATGGCACTGTGGGCAAAGCGATGGTATTTCATTCAGAAAAATTGGCGATAAAATATGTTCCTGTTAGTATTTGGAGTTTATCTTGACATTTTTTTGAACTGTCTTTCTTTTTAACTTGCCATCATAAGAAAAACCAGTAACAATCATGAATTCCTTAGAAAAACGTTCTTTGGATTCTTTGAACCATTTACTTAAATTTTTTCTCCCCTTTTATGATAATAAATGGCTCTTTTTTGTTGCAGTCATTTAAATACACCCATGCTTCATCTATTGTGACAATTGTTTTCCATTTTTCTTTGGATAAGTGTTTCTCATATAGAATTTTGCAGCGTGTCCTGCGTTGAGCGATATGCTTTGGAAGAAGACGATTCACATTGCGTTTTTTCTCTTTCTTAAGATTTAAATCAACGTTTATCATTTTGTTTACAGTGGACACCGAGCATCTGAATGATTTTGCAACTGTCGTTTGACTAGGGGGATTTTCTTTTAACATTAAACACTGTACCTTTGCAATAGTCGAAGATGTCCGTTTTTTCCTTGAATACTTGTTTGGAATTTTTGTCCCACTTGAGGTTCCAATTTGACGTTCTTTTTTCCTTTCTTGTTGATGATATTACCTATCGACGCTTTAGATATCACAAAACCATGACTCTCACATCGTTGTTGGATAACGGAGTATGCATATTTCTCTTCGGAAAGAGCGTAAATGTAGCCTTCGAACCACTGCTTTGTTAAATTCGCCATTTTGAATAAAAACAAAACTTTCAAGCCACAAAGGATAATTTTGACTTCAAGGAAATTCAAGGAAAAAACGGACATCTTCGACTATTGCAAAGGTACAGTGTTTAATGTTAAAAGAAAATCCCCCTAGTCAAACGACAGTTGCAAAATCATTCAGATGCTCGGTGTCCACTGTAAACAAAATGATAAACGTTGATTTAAATCTTAAGAAAGAGAAAAAACGCAATGTGAATCGTCTTCTTCCAAAGCATATCGCTCAACGCAGGACACGCTGCAAAATTCTATATGAGAAACATAGTACGTTTGCAATTACTTCTTTTGCAGCAAACGATTTTTTATTACCGCTTATAAAAATCGTCTAAAAAATGTGTGAACAGCCTCTGTACAATCTGCTCTTTGGTCTTAAAATTTATCTTTTACGTTGTGCATAAAATTTTCATTGCCTTAAATCGAATTCAAGGCCACGAAAAATTCTTGATGTGAAAGATCAATGACTGCTGCATTTAATCAAAGTGTACAAGACAGCGGGACGTAGTCCATTCGGATCTAAATAAATTGAAAAAGGGAGAATACGATGAGAATTAACTCCCATAAATAAATCGATTTCCAAACTTCTCCCCAACACGGTGACTTTATCTCTGTGCGATGCCGAAGCATCGTTGAAAAGTTACGTGAGGAAGTTCGGGGGGATTCAATCGATGGGTTTGCAATCTTCTATCCTTGGTCTGTGATTGGTTCCGCCGGACAACTAATGAACTGCTATCACGGTGTCAGAGAGAAAATTGGAGGCAGAAAGTGAGCAGTAAAGACTGGAGTGAACGAAGCGTAAGTTGGCAGACATGGCAATATTTATTTGGATTAAACGTTTAAGATTATAAAATTAGGAAGGCAGTTAAAGATTAAACGTTGTTTACTCTCACTATTTGTTGTGTTTCAGAATGAATTATAGTTTTAGTCACAGTTGCAAACTGCACTTTCATATTTTACATAAACTCTATTTTAAACAGAAAAATGGATTCTGATTTCCTTGATATTATTATAACTCTTAAAAGTGTATTTTTACTACCTAAAATATTAGATTTCAATTTATAGACTTAGGGTGAATCTTCGGATTATGGTAACTTGGCGATTTTTTGGCGAAAATTTGGCGACCAACCCTGCTACAGCAACCTGCTAGTTTTTTTTTTTTTTTTTTTTTTTGACGCCATTTTGTTTTCACGAAGTAAATGCATTTTTTTTTTCCTCAACATTTTTTCCAACAATCTGCTAGCCGAATTACGCTTATGCTAGAACTTTTATGGAACAAAAGTGTTTAATCATGACGAAGATTAGGTACAAAATTGGGAGAAATAACAGAATCGCCCACTGCTTCGCGCGTTTTTAAGAATTTCACATACGTGGTATCCATGTACACGTCGACCTATTTTCACTTAAAAAAATCCCAGAATTGCACAAAAATGGCATTGCGCACACGCTTGACTTCATCCATGTACACATCGACCTATTTTCACTTAAAAAGTCAAAGAAAATTGACAAAAATCCAGCGTAAAAAGCGCCAAACAAATAAGTGAGTGATTCTGCACTTTAGCAGCGAAATTGTTTCTAAGTGCTTGTTAGCTAAAATCACGATCGGAATTTTTCCGGAAAATGTCACATGACATGTCGCATGATCTCTCATATCTCTTAGACAAAATAATCTGCGATTCGAATTGTGTACTTCTCAGATTATTGCTAAAGTCCTACCTAGTAACCTTTATCGCCTTACCAAAATGTCGCCAAGCTATCTGTTACCATATTCCAAAGATTAGCCAGACTTTCTTCTTCTTTGGAAACATAAACCACGTTGGTGGCTATTTAAGTTGCAACACAGGGGAGGAATCATCTGACGAACGTCAAAATTACACGAGAGCAAGAAGAGGTTGGGATATGCAAATGATTAGTATTTCAGCGCATTTAGACGAGGCAAGAGGGAGAAACGACATCTGAAGCACTGCATTAGTCGATTTCTCATTCGGAAAGTGCCTTGTAAGGTCGGGATGGGCTAAGAATATCGTGTTATGCCTCAAATAATAAGTAAAAATACGTACCAGCAAGTGTCGGAATTCGATGGAGGCAAGATCGTTGCCTGTGAAGAATGTGGGTTATCGTTTCGTGATATCGCCCGTCGCACTGGCCGACATCCAAGCACTGTCATACGAATATGGAATCAATGGATTGCTCAGGATCGGCATACAGAATCTCAACGCCGTCCCATGACTAATGCCAAAGAGGACAGGCATATTATGAGGTCAGCCCTGCAAAACCGTTTACGAACCATTAGTAAGGAAATGGGCATCCTTGCAGCCAGCCGAGTATCCGCTAGTACGGTGCGTCGACGATTGCAGCAGCGTGAGCTATCAGCACGGCGAGCATTAGTTCGGCTTGGCTTGTCAATACTAGCATAGAGAGAGACGGCGACTCTGGTGCGCCAAGCGACAAAGCTGGATACATGAGTGGCACGATGTCGTCTTTAAGACGAGTCCCGGTTCTGTGTGCAGCATTCTAATTGCCGTATACGTATCTGGGAAACTGCAAGCTCCTTTTAAGTACTAATAACAATGTTTCTACTGTGAATGTCAATACTCCCTTTTTGCATAAATATACCCTTTTTGCATAAATATATTGTGTTTGGTGTATATGGCCAACTGTACCTTAACCTATGATTTATATGTATTACCAATGAGTATTGCATGTTCTTGGCTGTGCAATCCTTAATACCAATGTCAAAATATGTATGTAATTTCCCAATGTTATAATATCCAAACTCTAGATAAAGGTGGACGTGGCGCTGTACCAATTAACCCAATGGTAAAGGGATGGTACCCACGTCCCCCGTCGCATATCGCATACGTATCTGGAGGAATTGAGGAGACTGCACGTCGCCTGCTTGCATTCGATATCGAAATTGTCACGAAAGAAATAATCGATTTCGATATAATGCAAGACCACATGTTGCATGCGGTGTTCTGACCTTCCTCGATAAATACGGTATTTGAATTGCTTGCTGTCTTGGCCTGCACATTCTCCAGATCTGTCATCGATTGAAAACATCTGGTGATGGGTTGGACCACATGTTGCATGTCGTGTTCTGACCTTCCTCGATAAATAGGGTATTCGATTGCTGCCTTGGCCTGCACATTCTCCAGATATGTCACCCATTGAAAACATCTGGTGATGGGTTGCTAAGAGACTGGCCCGCCTTCCCTCTCCAGCTAATACGGTTGATGAAGTGTGGTATAGACTTGAAGCAGCATGAAATGAGTTGCCCGTTTCTGTCATTGAAGCCTATTCGACTCCATGCCTTAACCGGGTAAGGGCCGTTTCGCTACCAAAGTTGGTAGCTGTTTTTACTGATTTCGCACCCCTATCAACCCCAAAACTGCTTACAAATGTAATAATTTTGTCTTCATGCTATACTGTTTGCGTACAATAAATATCTTTTTTTGTATTTGCTTTCCTTCATGAGGTTGCAATTTTAATGGCCAGCAGTGTAGATCCCAAACTGTAAAAGACGATATGCGAGTTATCTCTATGTCTTCTAAGCACCGTAGAGACAGGAAAAAAGGAACCTTTTATTAATCCAAATAAAGCATCATAACAGATGGCACCAACTTGTGCTTACAGAAGCCAAGAGGTTTGGCTTTCAGTCATATGTAATGGATAAATTAAAGTTAATGAAATTTAAGTCTAGCCTAACGACAGTTTAAATAGCGCATATGTTGGCTCTGACCGAAGTCAGCGTAAACAAGCCTAATAGCAAGAAAACTCGACGCCGCAGAATTCTGATTGCTAGAAGATCAAAGTTAGCAACGTGGCCTTCAAGCAGGCAGAACACGCTCTCATTTCAACCTGCAAAATCTTCCTTTAAATACTTCCTTCTTTCTACCTAATTTGAATGTCGCTCAGGCTGGAAATTTGCATTCTGACAGGAGAAATGAAACGAGGCTTGATAGGAAAGGGAATTAACATAAAATAACGGGTTATAAAAATAAAATGATCTATTATTTGCTGCAACATGTATTTTTCTGTGAGATAAATACGCTTACACGCTTTAATACAGTATAGAATCCGCACGAAGATGTTACGTTTATGTTAGACTTTTGTACTTGTTTTAGAACTGATACTTTCAGCTGGATATCCGACTAGAAATTTAACCTAACACAATATTTAAGTTTCAGTAGATGCAATGTTCAGTAGATGCAAAATCAGGCAAAGGAAGAGTTAGAAGCAAAACAAATTTGACTTATTTGTAAAGCTTGTTTATTAAACAAAAGGTAAAGAGCAAATAAAGATGCTATATGTTTGATATTATTAAAAAAATTAGCGATTTTTTCTCCCTGGAGCAACTTACAAAAAAAAAAACCCTATTTACAAAAAATCAATATCGCATGGTTGGTATGATTATTAATACATTGTATGTCTCCCAGACGATGCAATAATGTCCGTACAACGCCTAGGCATGCTGAGTATCAAATTATCGATCTGATCTTGGGGGATATTACACCACTCAAAACGCAATGCTCTCCGATGTTCCGGTAGACATGTAGGAGGAGGTTGACGGGCTGCAACTCGTCGGCCAAGCATGTCCCACACGTGCTCTACTGGATTCAAGTCCGGTGAGAATGCCGGACAGTCCATACGGGTGATATCCTCCGATTGAAAGCATTCGCTTACGATGTTTGCACGGTGAGGACGGGCGTTGTCATCCATAAACACAAATTGTTCGCCCATGGCGCCCGAAACAAACGTACATGTTGTTCCAGAATGACGTCCCGATAGATTTAGCTTGTCATGGTTCCAATTTGAACATGCAGGTCAGTTCTGGAACCCAGAATAATTCCACCTCAAACGAGCACTCCTGCACCACCGTAACGGTGTCGTTCAATGATGTTTTCTTGGTGGTAATGGGTACCTGGAGCTCTCCATATGAAAGTCCGGTGAGAATCAGACTGCAAGTTAAACCTGGACTCGTCGGAAAACATCACACAAGCCCACTGTTGCGGTGTCCACAATGCATGCCCTCTACTCCAGGCTAACCGCAGGCGACAGTGAGTTACAATAAGTGGAACGCATCTGACAGGTCTACGAGCATATAGACCCATCTGCCCTAAGCGTCTGTACACGGTCTGCCTTGAAATTGTCGTACCAGTGGCTGAAGAAAGCTGACGAGACAGGTCTGAGGCTGTGCTCCGCCTCTTTCTTTTGGCAGTAATTGCCAAATACCGGTCCTCATTCGGCGTTGTAACTCTGGGGCGACCTGTGCTGTAACGTCTACTCACATTACCATCATCTTGGAATCGTTGCCAAAGCCTGGAGATGACACTCTGGGCAATTACAAGTTTGTCTGATACTTCCAGTTGTGTACGCCCACATTCCATACAGCCGATAATTCTACCACGTAAAAAATCATCCAAATGCGTCCTTTGTGTCATACCTATTCGGTTATTGCACTGAAATGCTGATAAAGCGCCTGCGAACAATTTTACTTCTTTGGCTGTATTCCTTATATATCACTCTCTTACACTCTCGTCATTGTGACGTACCATCGGTGTCATCTGGTTAGTTCCTGAAATTTGCATATGATTCTTGAAGATGTGTGTGGTGATTTTACAGGTGATATATTTATTTTAGAGTTCAATTTCCGTGTGACTGTGAATTATCCTTAATTTATGGACATGAGTGTATAAACATAGTTGTAAAAATTACCTTGTAACTTTGTAACTTTGCTGTACAATTGTAACCTTGCTGTAAAAATTACTACGAGTCAATTTTTCTTGTACAGCAAACAACCTGAAATGGCAAATTTAACTTTTACGGTTTTATAGACCATTCTCTTTCAGAGCAAACACACTTCGTTTTGTTTATAGCATGCTGACTTACAAAACCATTCATAACTTCAAAAATCTTCTGGCAATTGTCTACTCTGTGATCTAAGCATCAACACTTAATATATTGTAAAAATGAGCCATGTTTGTGCAATCTATATTGTTGTAATACTGCACTGTACAGTAAAATTTCTAAGCTTCTATTAACTGATCAGGTCTTCCTCAAAAATATTAAACTATGCTTAAGATTCTGTGAGATATAACCTCATGATGCAGAGCGGTTTGCGCTAGATTTGGTACCTTATCGCCGATAACACTTTGAATTCATATCCAACAAACATTAAATACAGTTCTTCATTAGTGAGAGATTTGGAACTCTTTTTTGTTTGCTTTAAATTAGTTTTTAGTGATCTTCAAAGAGATTTCTTACACAAAAATGGTTTATCATTGGCTGAGTAGGTATGACCTCTGGGACTGGTATAGCTGGCCATTTGAGGTGTTTGAATTTCAATTAACAAGAATGACGGCAACAGATGTTTTCCTGACCTGAAGAGTTATTTAAAATCCAGCTTTCCCAAGTTAAGAACTAAATTACTTCTGTACAAGAGTTTTATAAGATCTGTGCTAACATAACGCTTCGGAAGCATGGTCGCTGACTTTACGTGATGAGGAAGTTTTGGGGACTTTTGAGAGAAAGATATTGAGTTACATACTTGGTGGGGTTCGTGTGAATGCATCGTGAGAAGATCTAATTTAGATCTATATAAGATCTATAGTCAACCTGAAGCAGTAAAATTTTTCAGAGTAACAAAGATTTAAATGGGTTGGTCATCTGGCCAGAATGCTTGAAGATCAGTGTTGTAAGAAAATCTTTCTAGCAAAGCCCATGGGAAACCAAACTTCGGGGTAGACCTCCGGGCAGACTGTGTTTAAAATGACCTAAATATTCTAAAGATAAAAAATTGGAGAACAATTGCCAAAAGCAGAGGTGCTTGGAGAAGACTTCTGGAAACGGCCAGGTTCCATCCTGGACTGTCGAGCCAATGAAGAAGAAAAAGAAGGAATTTGTGCACAAAGGTTTCGTGATTTTTCCGAATTTTGACATAAATCCCATTTTGCTTTCTCGAAGACGTTCTTCATGGAGGCATTTCTCTCTTTGAGCAGATAACCTTGATGTGTTTTGCATTGATCAAACAACCGAACAAGTACTCTAGTTCCAAGGTAAAAAAGAATTCTTTTTCTTCCTGGCCAGATTCCATTTCATTATCCTTTAAAAAGGTTGAAGCTTCTTACCTTTTTGTTTTCAAGTTTCATATGAAAATATCTTTCTATTGAAGGTGGCTGCTTGGGAATAATTTCACGCCAAATAAACAGAAATGTATATTTTGATTTTTTACTTCCTTGTACGAAGTAAAAAAGTAATGTAATTGAGAAAAGATTCAGGCAGCATATTTCAACGAAAATATCCATTTTGACCGCTATCGAATACAATTTAACCATGTTTTTGCGTGACATCTGTACGTAACGACAGAATAAAAGACTCTTTTCCTCCAAAAAATTATAAAACTGCTTTAAAATGAATACTGAAGAGAATTTTTCCTGGTGTCTGTACGTACGTATGTATCGCATAACTCAAAAACGAGTAGCCTCAAAACGTCGAAATTTTGTACATAGGACTGCTATAACGTGTAGATGAGCACCTCGTATTTTGGTTGCAATCGGCCGCACCAAACGTATATATATATATATATATCCACTCTTGTTACCCGGCTGAGTAAGCTCAGTTTCTTTACTCTTACATATTTGTAAATTGCGCATTCTTTGCTTTAAAAATTATTGAGTTATCTTGTTCTTATCTTCCGGTTAAGGTTTTTATGCCTTTAGGAAATCTGCAAGCAATATTTGTAGAATTATTAACAATTTAAAAGCTGTTAAAGTGCGGTTAAGTCTAATTTTTAAATAACATGGCGGACATATTTGTTTATATTTGAAACAGCAGAATAGTAGATTTGTTGCCAATCCAGAGAAACGTAGTTTCGCAACAACAAAGATAACGCCTTCATTTATTATTGCGAATTAAATCATGGTTATTCCTTTCTGGAATTTTTTCGAGGAAATATGTGTTTCAGATTGACTTCGTAATTTTTAATACAGATATTTTGAGTTTTTATGTATTTTTGCCTTGTCGGGAAGTGAGAACTGAATTAATTGAATGAGAAATACTCAATCATGTGTGAAAAACTGTTTCTTTTTTTGTTTTGTTTGCTTAATTTTTTTATACATCGTTGTAGTTTTATTATAGTATTTGAATAGAACATGTGGCAACGATTAGACAATTCTTCAAATGATATAAATTTTGTGCATTCTGAGTTATAGTATGAACGAAATACAACGCTGTTAAGTGAACCTAGCGCCAGAGTGTCGTTGTGGTAAACAAATACCGTGCATTTTAAAGAGTGCATTTATTGTATTGTGGTTTATGTGCTATTGACAAAGCAGATTTAATTCAATCCAATAAGTTTAAATGAAATGCAGAAAAAAATGCGTATAATTTAATATTCCGGACAAGGTAGTCATGTGGTGTACACATCGGATTTTTGCTTAAGAAAATTCTAAACAGAAATATTCAAGGTCACACTTTGTTACCTTATCACAAATTTCTACTGATGAGTCCGAGTGAAAAGAAGACATTTTCAGTAAGATACATTTAGCAGCATTTCGGAAATCAATTTTGCATTAGAGTTTATCTCACTTTCCGAATTTGAAACTTTGTCTTTTAGTAGTTGCGATAGGATTGCTTGAGATATCACGCATTCATATGAATAAATATGAAAAGAGGTTAAAAAGCGTCTTCAGATTCATATGTGCGTATATATGCAATGGGTAGGTAATGTCTTGAAGAAAATAACACCACTGCGGAAGCTGGAAACAATGATTTCAATATGTTAAACTGACAACTGTCACCAAAGCCGTTCCTTAGTGAAGGCTATGCGAGGAAACCGAATGTGATCGTATGTAGGCATTAAAGCTATTGTGGTTAGGTTGTTTGTTTCGGAGAAAATTAAATTGTTATGAATATGTACAATGTTTTAATCACTTCTACCGAAAAAATTTTAACTAAAAGAGTAATTATAAAAATTATTATTTAATACATTTCAAAACGAAAATAACAGTTTGCAACAGAAGTATAATCGGATAATACAGAATAAAACATTTTAATTTATCGTCTGTAACCTTTTAGTTTATTTTCTGTATGCTAACACACTTTTTTACGTGGTGCAGGAGATGAAAAAGGTTGAATATAAGTCAGAGTTCTTCAGATAATTAAAGATTAATTTGAAGGAATTAAATGAACTAAATTAATTAACTCTGAGGAATTAAAATTGGTATTAAAGTTAGCGCTGAGCCATAAAATCCTCCTAAACAGTTCTGAGATTGCTTCAGTAATGATTTCTGTATCTAATTAGCATTTTCATATGCTGTTAAATTTATTGCTCATAAAAATAGCCAATAAAAATCGAAATTTGATAACTTAAATTAACAATATAATCTCTTGAATCGTTTTATGATAGTGTAGACACATTAGGATATTTTGAAGCAGGAGAGATAACAAATGAGCAGTGCCTTCGCCGGGACTCGAACTACGGACCTCTCGAATACGCGTCGAGCGTGCTGACCATTACACCACGAAGGCATGCTAAGAAGGCGGAAGAAATACCTCATATACTTCCCCTTTTAAAGGGCGACTGGGGTTTTTAGGGAACACAATCGCCGAATCCTGGGTATGGAGAATCATCATCCACCACCTTTTTTAGTTCGGGCGCCACTGTAGAGATATTAGGATATTTAAAGCAGGAGAAATCAAAAATGAACCCTCACCGGGAATCGAACTACGGACCTTTCGAATACACTTCGAGCTTGCTGACCACTACACCACGAAGGCATGCTAGAAAGGCGGAAGAAATAGCTTATAATATATTCAAAAAATTAATTATTTAATCCTAAAATGAATTATTTAATCGCAATTTTATTAAAGATTTAAAAATTAAAAAAAAATTTGAAAGTCTTAAAGTAATTGAAACCTCATTTTAATATACATATTTCAGTTTGACACGTGAATAAAGTTCAGTCACACTGTTACATTTATTCAATTGAAGATTAGTCACCCAGAAGCTGAAAAATAATTTAAAATGCGTTGTTAAAAGTAACAAAACCAAATTGTAGAAAAAAATATTTCTGTGATATTATTTAAACGTGAATTAACTCCACATGAAGACATGTGCAGTTATTTAATAAAGAAAATACTTAACAAGACGCAGCTGTACATTCATTTCACTATACAGCTTGCGCATAGAACTTTCAGCAAACATTTACTTTAAGCGGCAGTATTTTCTGTTTTGTCTTCACTTAAAATACACTCATGTCCATAAAATAAGGATAATGCAAAATCAAGCAAAGGAAGAGTTAGAAGCAAAACAAATTTGACTTATTTGTAAAGCTTATTTATTAAACAAAAGGTAAAGAGCAAAAAAAAAAGATGCTCTATGTTTGATATTATTAAAAAAATTAGCGGTTTTTTCTTCCTGCACCAAATTACAAAAAAAAAAAAAAAAAAAAAAAAAACACCTATTTACAAAAAACCAATATTACATGGTTGGTATGATTGTTAATACATTGTATGTCTCCCAGACGATGCAATACAGCTCGTACAACGCCTAGGCATGCTGAGTATCAAATTATCGATCTGATCTTGGGGGATATTACACCACTCAAAACGCAATGCTCTCCGATGTTCCGGTAGACATGTAGGAGGAGGTTGACGGGCTGCAACTCGTCGGCCAAGCATGTCCCACACGTGCTCTACTGGATTCAAGTCCGGTGAGAATGCCGGACAGTCCATACGGGTGATATCCTCCGATTGAAAGCATTCGCTTACGATGTTTGCACGGTGAGGACGGGCGTTGTCATCCATAAACACAAATTGTTCGCCCATGGCGCCCGAAACAAACGTACATGTTGTTCCAGAATGACGTCCCGATAGATTTAGCTTGTCATGGTTCCAATTTGAACATGCAGGTCAGTTCTGGAACCCAGAATAATTCCACCTCAAACGAGCACTCCTGCACCACCGTAACGGTGTCGTTCAATGATGTTTTCTTGGTGGTAATGGGTACCTGGAGCTCTCCATATGAAAGTCCGGTGAGAATCAGACTGCAAGTTAAACCTGGACTCGTCGGAAAACATCACACAAGCCCACTGTTGCGGTGTCCACAATGCATGCTCTCTACTCCAGGCTAACCGCAGGCGGCAATGAGTTGCAGTAAGTGGAACGCATCCCGACAGGTCTACGAGCATATAGACCAATCTGCCCTGAGCGTCTGTACACGATCTGTCTTGAAATTGTCGTACCAGTGGCTGAAGAGAGCTGGCGAGACAGGTCTGAGGCTGTGCTCCGCCTGTTTCTTTTGGCAGTAACTGCCAAATACCGGCCCTCATTCGGCGTTGTAACTCTGGGGCGACCTGTGCTGTAACGTCTACTCACATTGCCATCATCTTGGAATCGTTACCAAAGCTTGGAGATGACACTCTGGGCAATTCCAAGTTCGTCTGATACTTCCAGTTGGGTACGCTCACATTCCAGACGGCCGATAATTCTACCACGTAAAAAATTATCCAAATGCGTCCTTTGTGTCATAACTATTCGGTTATTGCACTGAAGTGCTTATAAAGCGCCTGCGAACGACTTTACTTCTTTGCCTGTATTCCTTATATATCACTCTCTTACACTCTCGTCATTGTGACTTACCATCGGTGTCATCTGGTTACTTCCTGAAATTTGCATATGATTCTTGAAGATGTGTGTAGTGATTTTACAAGTAATGTATTTATCTTAGAGTTCGATTTCCGCGTGACTCCGAATTATCCTTAATGCATGGACATGAGTGTAATAGAATTAAAAAAAATTCAAACACCTCGAAGGAAACGCCTTGGAAGTATAAGAAGTATAGGACTTGTTACCATAATCACAAACTAAATCTCGATAAAGCTTTAAGTCTATATGACTAGGAAAAACCCTTCTCATTCTATTGTCATACTATTAGTTTTAAGTTTACTTGCATGGGTCTTTAAAATTAAAAAAAAAAAAAAATATTTAACCCCAGTTGCCAAATTAAGTAAGTTATTTTTAATTCGGGCACCATCTATTTGTTGTTTAGTGCAATTAAAAGACTGTTGTGAAAGTTGATTCCAAAACGTTTTTCTGGTCTCATATGCTTGATAATTCACCAAATATCTTTATCTTTGCGAATTTTTTGCGTAACCGTACAAACATACCCATTTGCGAAACACTGCCATAAGCGGGCAGTACCGGACATTTGGTGCCATCTGTTGACCGAGGCAAGAAAAAGAGAAGAATGAATGATAGTGTTGAATAGGATAAATGACTGATGTCATTGCATTTAAAAATTAGAGCAGAATAATTTGCTTTCGTAAGACCTCGTAAATATCCTCAAGATGCATTCAACGTTTTATTTGAAACAGAACAGAAAATGTGTACAATAAAACTTAATTAGAAATGCAAATTTTCCTACTGCGGAGACACCCCCCCCCCCCAAAAAAAAGGCAAACTTAGAAGAAATTTCTGGTTTTTAGCCCAGAAGGGCTGTTAATGAGATACATTCCGCAAGAGAAGAAGAGGAAGCATGACCTTGCTTGTTTGCTTTAGCTGAACATAAGTCACGTGATCTCTGAGGTCATCTGCATTGTTTGTTTATAAAAGGTATACATAAGTCACGTGATGAATAAGGTCATCGGAATGTATCTCATTTTGTTTTGGCATTTTGCATTGATTCACTATAAATGTGCGTTTCACTTTTCAAACTGTTGCCACCAAATATTACAACCCTGTATTATATTTAAAGAAAATAAATAACGAAAAATCTGCATAAATGTATGTATGTTTTTCGCATTGTGATTAAACGAAGGTACCTACAGACATCCAATTTTGAATAACGTACGTTTCCACCCGAAAATATGGGCATTTGGAATTTGTTTTATTATCTATTTCATATTTTGTAACAGCTTACATTTTTATCCCCAGCGCGCGAGACGGTGTATCAGAAATTCTAAAGATATGCTTATTTAAAAATTATTTTGCGATACTGCTGTTGAACTGAATTTTATGGTTTAAATGCGAAGAACATGATATATAATAAATAAAGGTAACCCATAAAACGTTAAAAAACCGACCCTTTGGGCATAATGTCAAATCTGAAAGCTTATTGATTTTGTTTTGGCATTTTGTGTTGAAAACTTTAAATGCCGGTTCAATTTTCAAACTTTTGCCACCAAATATTACAACCCTGCATTATATTTAAAGAAATTAAATAATGAAGAATCTGCATAAATGTATGTATGTTTCTCGCACTGTGGTAAAACGACGGTGCCTAGAGCCATCAAATTTTGAATAACGGGAATTTGGATGCCGAAATTCGGTACATGGAATTTGTTTTATTATTTATTTCATATTTTGTAAAACTTTAACGAATTTTTGATTTACAAATTAAAAGATTTAAAAGCGAGCAATGTCACCACTGTACGGGGGGGGGAATCATCTCCAGCGCGCGAAACTGTGTATCGGAAATTCTAAAGATATGCTCATTTTATAATTATTTTCGATATTGCTGTTGAATCGAAATAATTCTTAGATCATGTTTCCACACTATTAAGGTACAATTTTTGGGTTTTAATAACATTTTTTAGTTATGTTCACCTTTATTTTTTATACTTCAAGAGAATTTTATCAATAAATTTCATTATAAGCGCAAGATTCTTGGTGCACGTTAATTGGCATTAGTTAATTAGTATTTTCAATGCATCATTTAAGTGATTGATTACCTTTTTGTCGTCTTTTGCAAGTAAGCAGAAAACGAATTCCTTTCTTAAGCTTGATTATTCTTCCGATTTTTTAACTAGAAAATGAGCGCAGAAAAATGAGAAACAAATCACATCATCTGCATGGATGATTAATTGAATTATTTTGTAAGCGAGAATACGGGAGTTTTAAAAACACGATTCTTTCTTTACATTCTTCTGCTCAGAAGCTTTAATAGTATATTACTTCTCAGAGAAAAATGACAATGAATTTGTAATGGAAGTTTAGAGTATATTAACCTTGTAAGCGGGATGAGCAAAATATTTAATGCTAGTGGGAAGTGAAACGTATTCAAAGCATTTTATAAATCTTAAGGTCGCTTGATATGGCATATATTTATAACGCAAAATATGTTTATCCAATAATTTCTCTTTCGAACTGCACTTACTTCAGCTTTGGCTACCCAATTAAATGATAACCGGTAAAAAAATCTTTAAACAGTCTTAAATATTTCGACGAGTTGAACTTAGCTTCCAAATAGAAATCTTTGCCTATCTTATTGGTAAATTAGCTAACTGGTGGTGCAATTATTGATGACCAATCATATTCTGCTTGCTTGCCCAAATTATTGGCTATGTGGTATAAAACATCGTTTTCGAAAATATAGCAGTTTAAACAATATCGCAATACTTAAAATATATGTAGAAATTATCGTAGTAAAAATAAAGCCATTTTCACCTACATCTATTAATTATTATGCGTAACATTAATTTTATGATGATTTTCAGTTTTTGAATTATCAAATTTCTTTCTTGCTTCGTTAGCAAAAATTTTTTAATTAATTAAAAAATAGGAAACATGCAGGTAAAATATTTCTCATCCATCCTTGCGCTTAAAATTCTTATATACATTTACAAATATACATTATACAATTACAAATATATATTCATATGCAATTACAAATATATATGTATATAGAGTTACAAGTATACATTATTATTATAGCCCACCAGCGGCCGAGCGGTAAAGTCGCTGAACATTGGTAGTTCGGTCCGAGGTTCGAATCCCGCGAACGGGCTGGCTGCATGGGTGTTTTCGTGGTTTTCCCCATGTGTAACGTGTATACGAGCCAGTTTCCATTAGAAAGTCCTCCACGAAGGCATCCCTCCCCGTAGGCAGATAGCCCTAGTGTGTTTTGCCGTAATTAAATACACCACACATTGTTATTATGCCATTGCAAACATACATTTACAAATTTTAAAGCTTGAAAAAAACCCATGTCTGCGATGTTATCATCATGCTATGATTTGTAGGTGCTTTATGTTTTACCACGATATTTTCGACGACGTGTTAAAACCCCGGTGTTTTCTAATCGCTTTATTTTCGATGACGATGTTTTAGACTTGCGATGTTTTCTTCTTGCTCAGTGTTCTTCCATGATGTTTTGTACGACGATGTTTTTTTCTTTATGATGTTTTTTACGCGACATTTTATTTCACGATTTTTCGCCTAAGTTAAGCACAGAATATATATTTTTACTCTACTAAACTTATTTTTATTCTATTAAACTTTTTAAAATAAACTATTTTTATTCTACAAAATTATGCTAAGATATTAATTTTTTTTGGTCTAATATAATAAAAAACAAACCTACAATTGAAATAAACGCTATTTAATTATTTTGCATCTAAAATTTGTAAAACAAAGCAGACTTTAAAGCAGACAGTCCGAAATAGTGATGCTTTTTAATCGTCACGTTTCTTTAGTCTATTTTTAGAGAATGAGTAAATTTTAATGATTAAACAGTGATTTACGAAATGAATCAAGAAGAGTATGCTTGTACAGACTATGGTAATACTTTTCTATTAGTGCTTATGGGGTACATATTTGCTCTATATTTTAGGCAAAGCTAAAATGCCTCATTTCATCAGGTAAATTAAAAATTTTCAATCAAATTACATAATAATCAAATTTAAATCAAACATAATAATTTCTTAAAAGCATTTACCTAAAGAAACATTTAATATAATTTACATTAGTATAATCAAATAACAAAAACTCATAAATAACTTAATAAAAAGCTAAATTTTACTGCATCTAACTTATATTATAAACTGACTTATTTGAAGTTTCCATATTCTATTATTAAAAGCATTACTGAAAAAAATTTGTATAAAAATTAAAAGGAGAAAATATACTTTATTAAAATTTAATTTGCATTTGGTGACACAATGCTAATTTTTAGCACTTTTAACAAAGATAAAATGAATTGCACTAATTTAAAAATTTATGTTCCGTCGTTACATCATTTTGGTTTGCATTAGCACTGGTTACAAGCGATCGAAAATTAAAAAACCGAGATATTTGTTCCGCTCAACTGCACAAATATTCATTATCTGAAATCGAAAAGGAAAAGTGAATAGTGTCAGAATGGCCTTTTACCTTCGAGGACTATTTGCTCGCCTTCGGCTATGAATCACTTGTTTGGATTTATTGTAATTAAGAAACAAGTGTAATACTTGTTTCTTAATTACAACGGTAAATTGCTTTCTTAACTACAACAGTAAAACGGTACAAAGACGGTAAGATTATAAAAAGCTTGTAGACATATTAGGTATATTTTGGAAGCAGGAGAATAGAAAAATTAGCAACGCCGTCGCCGGGAATCGAACCACGGACCTCTGGAATACTGGCCCAGGGTGCAGAACCACAACACCACGAAGGACGCTAGGAAAGTGGGAGAAATACCTTATATACTCCCCTGTTTAAAGGGTGACTAGGGTTTTAGGGAACCTAGTCGCCAAATCCTGGGTGTTGACAATCATCATCCACAACCCTTTTAGTTCGGGCGGTAAAGACATTAGGATTTTTTGGAAGCCAGAGAGATGAAAAATTAGCAACCGCCTTCGACGGGAATCGAAGCACGGACCTCTGGAATACCATCCCAGCGTGCAGAACCACTACACCACGAAGGACGCCAGGAGAGTGGGAGAAATACTTTATATCCTTTTCGGCACTTACGGAATAATAGCGCTGTGGTATTGCGCATATGGACTCTGGATTGGGAGATTGAAATCAGCCAGGAGAAAAAATCTTTTTTTCCCTGCCAAATACTCCCTCACTTTCCCATCCATGCAACGTCTTGTACCGGTGACCGATGACATAGTGTAGCTAGCTGAAATAGCTTGTGTTGTCTTGTGTAGCTTGTGTTATGCAGAGAAAAAATAGTACTTTAGTAAATAAATTATTATTACATTACTTTGCAACTTTTCAGCAAGTATTAGGAATTTTATTTCGATTACTGTGAATTTCAGTTAATTCAATCTTTTATATGTATATATTTATATTTATATACGTTTGGTGCGGCCGAGTGCGACCAAAAAGGTAGATGCACATCTACATGTTATAGCAATGTCATATACAAAATTTCAACGTTCTCAGGCTACTCGGTTTTGAGTTATGCGAGATACGTACATACGTACGCATATTCGCACTTACGTACAGACGTAATGAAAAAATCTGAATCCATTTCACAATCTGTTTTTGGAGAAAGAGTGTTTCATTCTCTCTGTACGTGCAGATGTAACGCAAAAACCTCGTTCAAATGGAATCGATAGCAGTCAAAATGGATATTTTCGTTGAAATACGCTACCCGAAATTTTTCGCGAATACAATATTCCCTTTACTTCGTACAAGGAAGTAAAAATTCAAGAACAGAATATGTAAAAGTCTCCAAGTATGAAAAGTGAGGTTTCATGAGATCTTTGTGAAACGTGCATTTTGTGAAATTTTTCGAAAGTGTTTTTATTAAATTCAATCATTCACGTAAAAAGTAAATAAGTTTTAGTTGGGCAGTAATAGTAGCACCACAAACATCCTAGCAATAATCCATTCTGGTTCATATTTCGGGAAAAACGTCTAGTATAACGCTTGCAATTGTGTGTGAGGTTCTATCTTTCAGATGGTCAATATTATGCAGTCTTCCGCAGCAAACTTCCCATTTTGGTAAACCTCCTGAGCCTTTGGTAAATCTTCTAGTGGAATTCAAATCAGGATATCACACGGACGATATGATAAATATATTTCTGCCAATCGTTTTGGAAGTCGAAGATTCAAATCACCTTCCAGCAGTTGTAAAGAGATGTGGAGAAAAGTTTAATTTCAAAGAAAAACGAAGTTTAATTTTCAGAATTTTTTTAAAATTTCACTACTCCATTTATAATTTATAGGGCGTCGATTTAAACGTTTTTACTGCGGTTTTCGAAAGCAAAATTTTTTGCTTTAAAAATGCTTGAAGTATGTTGTTCTTATATTTCGGCTAAGGTTTATATGCCTTTAGGAAATCTGCAAGTAATATTTTTAGAATTATCAACAATTTAAAAGCTCTTTAAGTGCAATTAAAGCTATCTCTAAATAACATGGCGGACATGTCTGTTTACATTTGAAACAGCAGAATAGTAGATTTGTTGCCAATCTAGAGAAACGAAATTTCGCAAGAACAAAGATAATGCCTTCATTTATTATTGCGAATTAAATCATGCTTAATCCTTTCTAGAATTTTTTCGAGGAAATATGTGTTTAAGATTTACTTAGTAATTTTTAATACAGATATTTTGAGTTTTTATGTATTTTTGCCTTATCGCGAAGGGAGAACTGAATTAATTGAATGAGAAATACTTAATCGTCTACGAAAAACTGTTTCTTTTTTGTTTTGTTTGCTTAATTTATTTCATACATCGTTCTAGATTTATTATAGTATATGAATAGAATATGTGGCAACGATTAGAAAATTTTTAAGACGATATAAATTTTGTACATTCTGAGTTAAAAAATCAATCAAATGTAACGCTGTTAAGTGAACCAGAGTGCCGCTATGGTAAACAAATATATAACTAGAGTATCGCTATTGTAAACAAATATATAACCAGAGTGTCGCTATGGTAAACAAATATAGTGAATTTTAAAGAGTGCATTTATTCGATTGTAGTTTATGCGCTATCTACGAAATAAATTTAATTCAGTCTAATAAGTTTAAATGAAATGCAAGAAAAAATGCGTATAATTTAATATTCCATACAAGGATGTGATGTGGTGTACACATTAGATTTTTTTATGGCATAAACTTTTACAACCTCATGAGAATATATAGGTTTTAGTTCAGACGATAATATACACAAGGTAAGAATTATAGAAATTTTGCATTTGTGTGTTCTGTTCGAGTGTGTTAGATACCTATTTTGTTTGTGACACTAATGATGTCACATAAAATAAATTCAAGGCTACTAAATAATAACTTCGGTTGCAAAATACGTTTAAATAAATAATTGGATAAAACTAACTAGTTAAATTAAATAAATAACTAGATATAAATAGCTAAATTAATATTTTAAATGATTAAGTCTATATTTCGAGCGTATTTTTATAATCCCATCGAATGGCAACAACATTTAAAACTGAAGATAATAACGTGTTTGTGAGGTATTAAGGGAAAAAATGAAAAGCTGCAAGAATTATAGCAAATCCTTATCGCAAGAATTATAGCAAATCCTTAACACAAAGCAAATCACAATTTGAGCATGCTTTTAAGCCCGGTCAAGACGATGCAATAAATTTACTTTTATATCTTACGTAAATGGTTTTATTGTACAAATGATAAAATTCCAAAATATCTTGAATATTATTTTCAGTACATTTAGTTCAAAAAGAAACTTTCTATTCTCTTAAGCTATTACAGATTTATATTTCGTATTGAGATATATTTTCTCAATGTTTGAGCTGCTAGTAGATGTTTTTTACATAAGGATATGGAGAACGCTTCCAGTTACCATGGTTACTGTTCTATTTTAAACTGAGTATCTTGCTTTATAGAAAAGGTCGTCTCGACAGAACACACATACACACACACACACACACACACACACACACACAAAAAAAAAAAAAAAAAAAAAAAAAAAAAAAAAAAAAAAAAAAAAAAGACCATCATGTATGCTAGATCAAAGTAATGCTATTTGTTTAGGAATGTTTGCTTTAAAATTTGAACAAAACAAGTTAAACTTTGATGTTAAGATTTCAATTTTTATTTCTTTCGGCAAATTCAAGCAACATTTGTCTTGTTATAAAGAGCCAATTTTTTGAGAATTTGCTCACATATGTATACTGTGATGACAACACACCAGAATGTTTACAAAATTCGAATCAGATACATTTTAAAATTTTATTCACAATTTTTCTTTTCTGAATTGCTTAATTACAGTAGATTAATCACAGTAGAATTTCGACCTCTGCATCATTAGATAGATAGAAAAATAATATTTCCAATGAAATGATTTAGGAACACCTAACGTAACTTAATTTTGACTGAATCGAAAAAAATAAAAAAAAAATTACTAAATATGATACATATTTTGAATCTAAAAGTAATCCACCATTGTTGATAGCCTCACGAATTTAAGTTATGATAAACCTGGATTTTCCAATAGAGCTAAAATGCTTTGAATGTAAATTTTGCATCATATACCAAAGAGGTAGGCCTTGAAAAAAATCATATTGTTGCGTTTTTCTCTTCCTGACACCAGTTGTTACGTTATTTTCTTTCTTCACGTTCGTACGGCGTTCGTAGATTTGGATTGAATAACGACGACACTGGATAGATGGAGACAAGTTGTATCAAATTTCAAAGCAGCGGTAACGCAAAGTCGAGATATTCCGATATGGTGTTGTCTGAGCTGGAGCTGCTTCTCCATGACATCCAAAACGTCCTCTATCAGGTTATGATTCGGCGAGTTTGATGGCCAGGACATTAATTGGATTCATCTTTATGCTACTTGAACCACTCGAATAAAATTCGAGCCTTGTGACATGGGGCGTTATCCTGCTGGAAGATTCCATTTCCAGTGGGAAGACAGGCGTTATGTAAGGAAGCAATTGATTTTCAGACAGTCTACAGCTTTCGTGGCCTGTTCTACCACTACTAAGGCTTCCAGGGCCGTCCATGAGAACGCCTCCAAAGCATAATACCGCTACTATCAGCCCGTGTATGACCTGCTGTAGCGGGGCGGGGAGCAACTATTCGCCTGGAAGACGGCTTACCATCACACAGCCATCGACGTGATGGATGAGAAATCGTAATTCATCCGACCAGGCAACTATCTTCTACTTATCCGTGGTGCAGTCTCGATGTTGCAACTGTGGGCGTAGTTGGCAGTGATGCTTGTACAACTAAGACACACGAGGGGGACGTATGCTGAGCAGTTCCACATCCAACAGAGTCCGCAGAACTGTGTGTTCCGAAACACTTGCACTTGGACCTGCACTGTGTTGTGGGCTATAAATTGAGAAGCTGTTTGGCGCCGAATTTGTTCTATCAAGCGAGACAGTTTCTGACAACCTCCTTCTTTGATGACGCGTGGACGTCCAACACCTTGGCGTCTATTACTGTTTTCACCATCTGCCAACGAGGCTTGGCAAATGGAATGGACGAATGTACATACTGGACGTCGGACACACAGTCTGCTACTCAAGGTTAATGAAGAACGCATTATCTCCAACAATTTCCTCACACAATTTATCTCCGGTCATGGTCCATTCCTCACATACTTCTGCGAAAGAAATCTCTGTTCAACAAATGTGTGTGTATGTGGGGAGATGGGCGACTTTGATCACTACAACCTACAATGTCCCCTGACTACAACTTACCATGTACGTCATCCCACGAACCCCGGAATAGAATTCGTATGGTTACTAATCAAGCGAAGAAATGTGTATGACGAACTTCGAAGTTAATAGACACACTACACCAATATGGACTCGAGCTGTGCTCTCCAGAATGAGAAACAAGCACAAACCACCTAACGGCAACGTGATCTCAAAGACTGTACCTTATAATAACTGTCTTCCAAAAGGACTAGCTATAATGCCAGCTAACAATTTATATTGTACCTGTGCCTGCATCCACTGGTACTATGTCATTGTGTCACTGGTAATGTGTTCACATACTCCACAAGAGGAGAAGTGTATCGTCACAGGGGTGCCTGCAACTCTTCAAACAGAGGTAGTGCTTAAACAGGTAACAGAATCTACACCAGGTAGAACGTACCAATTTCACATGTGTACTGAAACAGCTGACCAGTGCATCAAATGCAATAATTCATCAAAGTACATGTTAAAAGTAGTGCATCCATGGACCGCTAAACTCTGAACATTGAACTTGGACCAAATGGAACACTACCTACATAATTACAGCACTACAACATTCAATACATAATTCAGATATAACACCCTAGGTATCATAAAGCATATGCTATGCCAATATGCTTATGCTTGTAAATGTTTGCTAAGCATATGCTTGTAAATAATCTGTAATAGTATGATAATGCTATGTCATGTGTTGAAGTATGTTGTAACAGTATGTTGCGCTATGTTCTATACGTTAACAACGTATATGTCTATACGTTGTTAGCGCTATGTCCTATGTTTACTGTAATCAGGTTCCTTGTGGAAGGGGCGGTGCCAAAACAACAAGCTCTATAATGAACATAACTTCTTGCATTGTAAATAATCTGTAACAATATGTTAATGTTATGTCCTGTGTGTCAAAGTATGTTGTAACAGTATGATGTGCTGTGTCTTATTTGTTGTTAGTACTATGTCCTATGTATACCGTAATCAAGTCCCCTGTGGAAGGGGCGGTATGCTAGAGAAGTAGTGCGTGGGGGCTATACCTTTTTTGTCAATGGCGATGGCGTGGTGCCCCCTGTACTTGTTCCTGTCCTGTTTTCACCATCATTTATCCACTTTACAGAAATACTAATAGCGGCAGATAGTGAACAATTTACTTGTCGTGCAGTTTCTGAGATACTCGTTCCGAGTCTTCGAGCCATTTCAATCTGTACTCTATAAAATTCGCTTAGGTCAGCAGCCTTTTCCATCACTCGCAAAAGGAAGTGCCAGAATGATTCCTTACTTTCTCCAGCAGCTAAATACCATTCCCATATAATAACTTGCTCTTCACGTCATCCAGACGAATTCATTGAAAAATATGGGGATGGTCATAATATTTAGGCTCGTCCGTGTAGGTATCTAAAAGCATCTACGTATGTCTTTCGAAGTGAGTTTTTTAAGATGAAGAATAGCTGTCCAAGAATGTGATGATTAATAATTTTAAACACCGTTTTGCGCACAACGTCTCAGAAGAAGATGGCCATTATAAGTGATATGAGCCGTAGTGCAATAAAATTTCGTTAGGATTTCAAAATGTGTTTCTGCAAAAATTCATAATTATTGGAACTAAGAGTTAAGTCAACAAGTTGCATAACAACTTGTAGAGTTCCTGATTTTGTAAATGCTAATTTACAGTTGAACGTGAAGAATCTTAAGAACTGCTAAGCGAATAATCGCTTAAGTTCGTGTGATAAGAAACAACAAGATGGAAGGTTAACTAACCCTTTATTATTCAGATAAGATTTAACAGAACTCCGTCTTGAAGCGTACAATCAAAGCCGACACTTGGGCTTGAACTTAAGAGACTAAGAAATAAACTAGAACTAATCCAAACTAAAAAGAAATATAGTCGAAGCTATCAAGATTCTAACCGAGTTGGCAGCTTAAAGCTAAATGACTGCGAAGCTATCAAGGGCCTGAGTACGGCCGAGCGTAATAACAGCTTTGCGAGAGAGTAGCCAAAAAGGCAAGACGCGTGCTAATCAGAAACTCGGATTCTCTCTAACTCAGCAAGTAGAAATTTGCGGTTAAATACCGCCCTTCCTTATTATGCATTCAGACGTGATTCTAAAACTACGTTCTGGTCGGAAGTAGTAAGTTGAAGTTAATTTGACAGGAAAGGAACTTTAACTTAAAATTTAACTGTTAATAAAATTAACATAATCCTTACAAACTTTATAGACAAAACTGATTATGTATTTTATACTTCTGTTGCACCGGTAAATTTTTAAAATTTCCAGACTCTTTTATCTATACTTTATCTTCTTGAATTCTTTGAAAGAGAATGGAAGCTTTGAATATTTTGAAATGCGGAACTGTTCTGCATTCAGCTTTTGAAAATAACCACATACAGAGAACTACAAAATACAAACAAGAAATCTGAACATAAGACATTAAAGGAAACTGGATATATATTTCGATGTAATATAAGAAAAATCTATTCAATAAAAAAAGTTTTCGAGGTATTTCTCTGCACCTGAATGCGCTACTGAAAGGGACTGGATAAATTTTCCCGAATCAAATATCTCCTTTTTTTCAGAATTCTATACTTTAGTAAACACAAAGATTAAAAAGAGTCGCATTTTAGTTTCCTCTTTCTTGATTTTTATTACTAGTTAGGAATCATGTTCTAAAAGACTTATTTAAAAGATTTATATGAATGTCAAATAAAACTTTTTGGAATTTAACATTTTATTAGTTGATAAAAGATAAATGTATTCACTTTTAGAAATTACTGAATTAATAAATTGAAGGAAACTAACAGTCACATCGCAAATAAAAGATATTTAAAACTTTGAAAATCCGTGCACATTAAAAGCAAATTTGCTTCTCTCTCTCTCTCTTTTTTTATTTCCTTGTACGAAGTAAAAAGGAAGTATCGTAATCGCAAAAAGTTTCAGGCAGCATATTACAACGAAAATATCCATTTTGACGAATATCGAATGCAATTTAACGATGTTTTTGCGTGATATCTGTACGTAAGGGGAGAATAAAAGACTCGATTCCTCCAAAAAAAAATTATAAAATTGCTTTAAAATGAATTCTGAAGGAATTTTTCGTGGCGTCTGTATGTACGTACGTATGTACGTATCTCGCATAACTAAAAATGAATAGCCTCAAAACGTTGAAAGTTTGAATATAGGACTGCAATAACATGTAGATGTGCACCTCGTATTTTGGTTGCAATCGGCCTATATATCCACTCTGTTACCCGGCTCAGTGATCTCAGTTTTTTTACTCTTATATGTTTGTAAATTGCACATTTTTTGCTTTCAAAATGATTGAATTATGTTGTTTTTATCATCCGGTTAAGGTTTTTATGCCTTTAGTAAATCTGGATGCAAGATTTTTAGAATTATCAACAATTTTAAAGTTGTTTAAGTGCCGCTAAGCCTTTTTTTGATGGCGGCCATTGATTGTTTACATTTGAAACAGCAGACTAGTGGATTTGTTGCCAATCTAGAGAAACTTAGCTTCGCAACAACAAAGATAACGCATTCATTTATTATTGCCAATTAAATCATGCTTAATCCTTTCTGGATTTTTTCGAGGAAATAAGTGTTTAAGATTTTCTTCGTAATTTCTGATACAGATATTTTGAGTTTTTATGTATTTATGCCTTCTCGCGAAGTGAGAACTGAATTAATTGAATGAGAAATACTGAATTGTCTCTTAAAAACTGTTTCATTTGTTTTGTTTGCTTAATTTCTTTTATACATCATTCTAGCTTTATTTGAATAGAACATGTGGCAACGATTATATAATTCTATTCATTAAATGATATAAATTTTGTGCATTCTGAATTATAATATGAACGAAATATAATAATACTGTTAAGTGAATCTAGCGCCAGAGTGTCGCTATGGTAAACAAATACTAGAGTGAATTTTAAAGAATGCATTTATTCTATTGTGGTTTATGCGCTGTCGGCGAAGTAGATTTAATTCAATCTAATAAGTTTAAAGGAAATGCAAGAAAAATGCGTATAGTTTAATATTCCGTACAAGGAAGTCATGTGGTGTACACATGAGATTTTTTTTTTTTTTCTAAATGTCTTGTTCTTTTCATCAGGCCTTTCGATTCCATATTTTTAGTCTTCTTGGTTTTGACAAAGAACTAGGAATTAAGAGTAACTACGGACTATTCAGGCAATTGAACAAATAATGTGTTTGAACACTTTGGACTCATGTTTTACTTTATTTGGGGAGCGACGAAGCGTGCGAAGAAAATTTTATTTCATCACTGCAGTACACCGTAAATCACATTATCTTGTGGGTGTTTGAATAACTTATCCCTCCTTTTAGAATGCTTTCGTGGTGTAACGGTAGCACTTTTCGCGCATGTTCGAGAGATCCAGTTTCGAGTCCAGGCGGGGGGCATTGCCCATTTTTATGTTTCCTGCTTCAAAAAAAAAAAAAAAAAAAAGAAAAAAAAAAAAATCCTAATGACCCTACAGGCTTTACTTCTTCATTTAATTAAAACGATAATTAAAACGATTGTGGTAACGTATTTTATTTAGGATTCCAATAGAATGATGTGTTTTTGCGAAAGTATAAATGACAGTACTTGCTCGTTCATTTGTAAAATAAGAAAAAAAAAGGACAATTGGCCCGCAAGCGGCTGAGCGGTAAAGTCGCTGAACACTGTTAGTTCTGTCTGAGGTTCGAATCCTGCGAACGGACTGGGTGCATGGGCTTTTTCGTGATTTTCCCAATGTGTAACGTGTATACAAGCCAGTTCGCTTAGAAAGTTCTCCACGAATACATCCCTCTCCTTTGACAGACAGCCCTCGTGTGCTTTGCCGTAATTAAATAAACCAAACCAAACCTTTGGCAGATAGTCCTCGAGGCTTTGCCGTAATCAAATAAACCAAACCAAAACAAACCAAAAGGGGAATTACTATAACTTCAAACGATCCATATCACAAAACTGAATGTTTTGAGTCTTCATGAAATTTAATTTGATAAATAATTTAATAAATAAACCAAACCAAACCTTTGGCAGATAGTCCTCGAGGCTTTGCCGTAATCAAATAAACCAAACCAAAACAAACTAAAAGGGGAATTAGTATAACTTCAAACGATCCATATCACAAAACTGAATGTTTTGAGTCTTCATGAAATTTAATTTGATAAATAATTTAATAAATAAACCAAACCAAACCTTTGGCAGATAGTCCTCGAGGCTTTGCCGTAATCAAATAAACCAAACCAAAACAAACCAAAAGGGGAATTAGTATAACTTCAAACGATCCATATCACAAAACTGAATGTTTTGAGTCTTCATGAAATTTAATTTGATAAATAATTTAATAAATAAACCAAACCAAACCTTTGGCAGATAGTCCTCGAGGCTTTGCCGTAATCAAATAAACCAAACCAAAACAAACCAAAAGGGGAATTACTATAACTTCAAACGATCCATATCACAAAACTGAATGTTTTGAGTCTTCATGAAATTTAATTTGATAAATAATTTAATAAATAAACCAAACCAAACCTTTGGCAGATAGTTCTCGAGGCTTTGCCGTAATCAAATAAACCAAACCAAGGGGAATTACTTTAACTTCAAACGATCCATATCACAAAACTGAATGTTTTGAGTCTTCATGAAATTTAATTTGAAGAAAGTCATTTAGGATAAACACGGTGTAGGGTTTATTTAATTTACATAACAGTTACTTTTGTGTCTGAAATCTTCACTGTCACTTTTCTCTTCCCGTTTTCAGAAGGAATATTAATTCGTGTCTATTTAAGTGAGGGTTTGAGTGAGTAAGTGAGAGTCACTTATTAGAAATTACTCTGGATTGTCACTCAACGAAACGAGAAGTATATACGTATACACAATAAGGCTACTTCTATGCTACGCATCTGCAATCTGGACGTGAGCTCCAAAGACAGACTTTTGCAAACTTCAGCTAGTACAGAATAAGATTCTGAGAAGAATTGCAAATACCCTTTACCTGATTGGAAACAAACTGTTCCATGACGACTTGAAAATCGACCTTTCTTACTTAGTTCTTAGTTACCGAATCATTCGAGAAGATAATTTGATCAGACCATTTGCTGGTCGCATGCTTAGAGATGATATCTTCAGAACCTAGCTTTGAAGGCCAATGTTTATATGTTTCCTTGCGCGGTGCGATTTTTGTCTCTCGTCGCTTTCCATTACACTGGCGCACATGCACTACAGGAGACACCTAGCTTCCTCTACAACTAGCTCCTACAGGAGACAACTAGCACGACAGGAGACAACTAGACTCCTTTTTACTTCCTTGTACGAAGTAAAAAGGAAATGTAGTAATCGCGAAAAGTTTCAGGCATCATATTTCAAAGCAAATATCCGTTTTCACCGCTATCGAATGCAATTTAACGATGTTTCTGATTGACATCTGTACGTAAAGACAGGATAAAGGACTCTTTTCCCCCAAAAAATTGTAAAACTAATTTAAAATGAATTCTAAAGAGAATTATCTGTGGCGTCTGTGCGTACGTACTTACGTACGTATCTCCCATAACTCAAAAATGAGTAGCCTCAGAACGTTGAAATTTTGTGCAGAGTATTGCCATAGCATGTAAATGTGCACTTCGTATTTTGGTTGCAATCGGCCGCACCAAAAGTATATAAGTATATATATATCATCTGTGTTACTCGGCTCAGTGATCTCAGTTTCTTTATTCTTATATGTATGTAAAGTGTGCATTTTTTGCTTTGATTGAATTATACTGTTCTTATCTTCTGGTTAAGGTTTTTATGCCTTTAGGGAATCTGTATGCAATAGTTTTACAATTTTTAAAAATTAAAAGTTCTTTAAGTTCAGCTAAGCCTAATGAATTTTGCGATGTCGGACATGTTTGTTTTTATTTCAAACTTGGCGAAATAGCAGATTTGTTGCCAATCTAGAGAAAGTAAGTTTCTTTTATTATTGCGAATAAAATCAAGCTTAAATCATTCTGGAATTTATTCGAGGAAATACGTGTTTAAGATTTTCTTCATAATTTTCAATACAGACATCTTGAGTTTTAATGTTTTTTTTTGCCTTGTCGCGATGTCAGAACTGAATTAATTGAATGAGAAATACTGAATCGTCTGTGAAAAATTGTTTCCTTTTGTTGTTCTTTTCTTAACTTCTTTTACACATCGTTTTTACTTTCTTGTACGAAGTAAAAAGGAAGTATTGTAATCGCGAAAAGTTTCAGGCAGCATATTTCAACGAAAATATCCATTTTGACCGCTATCGAATGCAATTTAACGATGTTTTTGCGTGATATCTGTACGTAAGAATAGAATAAAAGACTCGTTTCCTCCAAAATAAATTATAAAACTGCTTTAAAATTAATTCTGAAGAGAATTTTTCGTGGAGTCTGTACGTACGTATCTCGCATAACTCAGAAACGAGTAGCCTCAGAACGTTGAAAGTTTGTGCATAGGATTGCCATAGCATTTAAATGCGCACCTCGTATTTTGGTTGCAATCGGCCGCACCAAAAGTATATAAATATAAGTATATATATATATCCACTCTGTTACTCGGCTCAGTGACCTCAGTTTCTTTATTCTTATATGTTTGTAAATTGTGCATTTTTTGCTTTGAAAATGATTGAATTATGTTGTTCTTATCTTTCGGTTAAGGTTTTTATGCCTTTAGTGAAAATGATTGAATTATGTTGTTCTTATCTTTCGGTTAAGGATTTTATGCCTTTAGTGAATCTGTATGCAATAGTTTTAGAATTATTAACAATTTAAAAGTTGTTTAAGTTCAGCTAAGCCTAATGAATTTTGCGATGTCGGACATGTTTGTTTACATTTCAAACTTGGCAAAATAGCGGATTTGTTGCCCATCTAGATAAAGTAAGCTTCTTAGATAACGCCTTCTTTTATTATTGCGAATAAAATCAAGCTTAAACCATTCTGGAATTTATTCGAGGAAATCCGTGTTTAAGATTTACATCATAATTTTCAATACAGACATCTTGAGATTTAATGTTTTTTTGCCTTGTCGCGAAGTGAGAACTGAATTAATTGAATGAGAAATATTGAATCGTCTGTGAAAAACTGTTTCCTTTTGTGGTTCTTTTCTTAACTTCTTTTATACATCGTATCTTAGATTTATTATAGTATTTGAATAGAATATGTGGCAACGATTAGATACTTCTTAAGATGATATAAATTTTGTGCATTCTGAGTTAAAAAATAAATGAAATGTAACGCTAAGTTTAATGAAATGCAAGGAAAAAAATGGGCATAATTTAATATTCTGTACAAGGAAGTCATGTGGTCCACACATCAGATTTTTTTAATCACACTTTCTTGAGCATTCTTGGAGTTTCACCTACTAGCTTATGAAGTCATGTGCTCTCACTGTCTTAACTTCACGATCTAGGACAACTGAGGATCTGTATTCTTTGTTTCTCCGCATCTCATCGGTCGGTTCATTGATAAAAATGCTCGTTTCAGCACTCTTTTTGAAGCTCTATTCAATCAATGTGCTCATTTTGGGCACACTCACAGAATTAAACGATAACTGCTATCTTTACAAAATTTTACTTGTGTACTCCTCTATAACTAATTAGACTGCCTACTTTTTTTTTTTTTTTTTAATAAAAACTCCAACTTTAAAAGGTAGCGCGCCGGAAAGGGTTAAACGATTAAACTGTATTAACGATTTCCTATTAAACTATTAAACAATTTATGTTTACCGAGAGATTCCAGAGTTATTAATGCTTGGTATGTGACCCTCTACAACAACAATTCGATTCCTCAGGCCGAATTAATCGCCATCAGGTCAACCACCAATTCTAAAGCCGAAAGTATTCATATTACTATAATAAGGATTGACATACACTGGATGGACAAAAATATGGAAACACCTTGTGAAATGCATGTTTGAAAAGAAAGATTGATTTTAATGAAATATGTAGGTGGCGCTGGCGTTTTTGACTACTGACGCCACCTATACAACTTCGTAAATTTGCTAAACAGTTCAGTTGTTGTCGGAGTACTCTTATGTGAGGTTGTCATTGCATTATGTCAGAGTTAACAGACTTCGAACGTGGGCCAGTTGTTGGAGCACGTGTGGTAGGTGTTTCCGTAAGCAAGGTAGCCGAGGTGTTTAGTGTTTCAAGAGGTATTGTATCGAAGATTTATTCCGCATATTTGAAAAGCGGAAAAGCATCATCTGCTAAATCACAGCGCGGACGAAAGTGTGTCCCGAGTGATCGTGACAGACGATCATTAAGGGCAATTGTGACGAAAAATAAGAAGACCACAGCTGCAAAAGTTACTGCTGAAATGAATGTTGTGTTACCGAACCCTGTGAGTACCAAAACAATTAGAAGGGAGCTTCATAAAGAGGGAATTGCTGGCCGTGCTGCAATTGAGAAGCCACTCATCAGTGATGCTAATGCCCGTAACAGGAAAAGGTGGTGTTTAAGTCATAAAGCCTGGACTATAGAGCAGTGGAAGCGAGTAATATGGTCTGACGAGCGTTCTTTCACATTGTTTCTCACTTCTGGCCGAGTTTACGTCTGGAGAACGCCATCTCAAGCCTATAATACAGACTGCTTGTTGCCAAGAGTGAAACATGGCTGGGGTTCTGTTATGGTTTGGGCAGCCATATCGTGGTTCTCTGCTAGCCCCATGATAACTCTGTCAGGGCACATGACTGCCAAGACTTATGTGAACATTTTGGCCGATCAAGTTCATCCCATGGTACAAACTTTGTTCCCCGATGGTGATGGTATTTTCCAAGACGTCAAAGCCCCTGTTCGCACAGCTCACATTGTCCAGGACTGGTTTTCTGAGCACGAGGATGAGTTGTGCCATCTCCCCTGGCCACCACAGTCACCAGACTGCAAGCTGTTTTGGATGCCAGCGGGTTTCCTACACCATATTAAGCAAAGAAACATGTTTTTTTAAAGTGTTTGCATATTTTTGTCCAACCCCTGTATATTGAATTACAAAGACTACTTCTAAACATCTCACTGAGCATTAAGAAAACATCTGTGTCGCGTTTCGTCTCTTGAAACTAAAAGGCAGATGACTTAACGGACATGCAAATTCTCGTACCAGTGCTCCAAGAATGTAAATTCTCCTTCTGACTTTCAACATGAAAATAGTTACAGCTCAGTGATTGCAAAAAAGCGGTAAGAAAGCTGAAATTCCAATCCAAATCAGGTTACATACAAGAAAGTAGGGTCTCTAAAGCATCTTCATAAACAAAACTGGTAAAGCCCCGCCATACTAACAAACTAGAAAATCGGTTTCTTCAGGGGCCCTCAAATGGCATTTTATTCTTAATTAAAAAAAAAAAAAAGTTTACAAGAAGTTTATAGAGTCACATGTGAGTTACAGTTTTACTGTATATAAAAGATATGGTTATACACAATATTATATAATTTAGAATTTTCATCCAAATAATCAAATCCAACAAGCAGGGACAGGGACAAGAAAAGGAAATCACGCCCCCTTTTTTCCAGCGTTCATTCCCACAGGCATATGCAAATAATTTGTTTTTAGACAATTATTTACTGGCCAACGAGACCTTTGTCATTTACTTGTTTCACTTGGAATAAGGGAAGATGTCTGCAGCCATGGATTGCTTTCAGAGATGTAGCTGACTAAATGTTTGACTTTGAACTAATTCTATGGTTCACTAGAGTTCTAATTTTTTAAAAACTACTCGTGCGATTTTACAAAACTTGGCAGTTTGGCATAATTGGAGTCGTAAAATCGAAATATGGAAAACAGTTGCCATGTCATTTTGTAGAGACATTAGGATTTTTGAAAGCCGGCAAGATGAAAAATGAGCAACCGCCTTCGCCGAGAATCCAACCACGGACCTCTGGAAATACCGGCCCAGCATGCAGAACCACTACACCACGAAGGCACGCGAAGAAGGCGGGAGAAATACCTCATATACTCCCCTTTTTAAAGGGCGACTGGGGTTTTTAGGGGACGCAATCGCCAAATCCTGGATGTGGAGATTCATCATACACAACCGTTTTAGTTCGGGCGCCACTGTTGAGACATTAGGTGTTTCCCATAGCCAGATGTAGAATCTATTCTTCTCCTTAATGTTCAATGTTTTTTCTTTTGAACTATTTAACAATAGCATTGTACTTTACTTTTTCTTAAAATTATTATTATTATTATTATTATTATTATTCTAATTTTTAACATCAGAGTTCTGTAACTTTGCTAGATATGTTAAAATAGCTTCTCTTTTCTATTAGTTCCTTTATGAACATTTTGTCAAAATATGTTTGTTCACAAATCATGTAGTGTTTGGTTATGGTGTATATGCTAGTTCTTTAAATCAAAAATGTCAAAGTCCAAATTTCCAATAACCATGCCTAACTTTCATATCAATGTTTTTTACATTTTCCCTTCAAGACATAGTTTTCATCCCAAATCATTTTTCTTTTTCTAATCGTACGAAGCACCTACTGCGCAAGGCACAATAGTCTTCATAACAACAAAAACTTTCATTTTCTTATGACGATCGTTCAGTTTACCATATCTGATCCGCCACCCGGCCTTTCGCTGTGGTACGCTGATAGAGGTTTCTTCCTTCCGTGGGATGGCATCATCCTTTTTTTTTGTCCTACAGGACAGCTTAGGTCAGGAGCCGATATGTTTTTGCATGATATCTATACGTAAGGACAGAATAAAAGACACTTTTCCTCCAAAAAAACTAAAAAACTCCTTTATGAATTCTGAAGAGAATTTTTCGTGGCGTCTGTACGAACGTATGTACGTACGTGCGTACGTACGTATCTCGCATAACTCAAAAACGAGTGGCCTCAGAACGTTGAAATTTTGTATATAAGACTACTATAACATGTAGATGTGGACCTCGTATTTTGGTTTCAATCGGCCGCACCAAACATATATAAATATATTTATATATATATCCACTCTGTTACCCGGATCAGTGATCTCAGTTTCTTTACTCTTATATGTTCGTAAATTGTACATTTTTTGCTTTAAAAATGATTGTATTATGTTGTTTTTATCTTCCGGTTAAAGTTTTTATGCCTTTCGTAATTCTGGAAGCAATATTTGTACAATTATCAACAATTTAAATGCTGTTTAAGTGCGGTTAAGTTTTAAATAACATGGCGGACATATTTGTTTACATTTGAAACAGCAGAATTGTAGATTTGTTGCCAATCTAGAGAGACTAAGCTTCGCAACACAAAAATAACGTTTTCATTTATTTTTGCGAATTAAATCATGCTTAATCTTTTCTGAAATTTTTTCGAGGAAATAAGTATTTAAGATTTACTTTGTAATTTTTAATACAGATATTTTGAGTTTTTATGTATTTTTGCCTTGTTGCGAAGTGAAAACTGAATTAATTGAATGAGAAATACTCAATTGTCTGTGAAAAACTGTTTCTTTTTCGTTTTGTTTGCTTAATTTCTTTTATACATCGTTCTAGCTTTGTTATAGTATTTGAATAGAACATGTGGTAACGATTAGATAATTCTTTAAATGATATGAATTTTGTGCATTCTGAGTTGTAATATGAACGACATATAATACTGTTAAGTAAACCTAGCGCCAGAGTGTCGCTATGGTAAACAAAGTGATTTTTAAAGAATGCATTTATTCTATTGTGGTTTATGCGCTGTCGGCGAAGTAGGTTTAATTCAATCTAATAAGTTAAATGAAATGCAAGAAAAATGCGTATAGTTTAATATTCCGTACGAGGAAGTCATGTGGTGTACATATCAGATTTTTTTTTTTTGTGCAGTGTAGATAAGTAAATCAATATTCTTGTGATTCTATCACTTTAATGATTTATTTAAAGTTTTTAATTTGCTAAGATTATTTATTTGATCAAATGCAATACAGTTGTCAGTTTATTTGGATAAGAGTTAGAGCTCATGCGCATTCTGAGTGTTGCATGTAAAGATTTAAAATATAGGATCACAGAGAACAACGTGTTTTCCATTCTGAATGAAAGATTAAAACTGCGCTGAAAGTACTCATCAAAGACAAAGAAAAGTGCATCTGTCAATTGTCAAAGTTCGACGAGACTAGAGAGAATAGATAAATGACAAGTACGAAATAAAAAACAGACTACAGTGCTGGCACACATTATTCGGGAAACAGCATATGGTACACGTTTAACAGAGGTTGAACTAATTCGTGGAATTCTTTTACTATTTTTGAAACAGAGGTTTCTAAATTCAACAGAAAACTGCATATTAGAATTTAAAATATTGTTGCGTGCGTACGGGTTCGTTACGAAATGAATGCACAAGTCCGATGAAAAATGAAGAAAATTTATTATTATCACAACAAATATGATTAAATGTCCTCAAATAATCGTGCAGTATCACAATATATCACAGTAGCTATCTTCTAACTACTCAAGCGTTCAATAGAACTTAATTCAAAACAGCTAAAGAAAGCTAATCCGCGAATTCGCTACAATCAACAAGAGCAGTTTTCTAAACAACAACAAACTAAGTAACTAACTCGAACTGAGAGGTTTTCCTCCTTTTATAAGATTTTAAAATCACGTGCAAGAAATTTCTAGTACTTTCTCGAAATCAAAAAGAGATATTTATTAAATGTTAAATGCACGCGCTCTTGTATTTTCAATTTTACGGCTTAGCTTTCTTTTAATATTCGTCACGCGCTGCACTGCGCAGGAAATAAAACCATTTAATTTATAATTGAACTAACATTAGCTTTTTAAATACCAAATTCGTAACACTATGAAGTAAAGCACACAGAAATCTAAAACGTTATGATTGTTCATTAACGTTTTTCAAAGACGTTTAGAAATGCAATTGAAATTTAAATAGCACAGGTTTGAACTTCACGGTTTCAATGCATATGTATGAGTGTTCTCATACATACTTCATGCGCATCGATATGTTTTTAATACTACATACTTAGGAAAAAGATTTGGAGGTTTGATGTGTGAATGTGTTAGTACGGAGGTTAATGCATGAGTACTCGTTAGTTTTATTATTTATTGCCGTAACTACAAGCGAATTTAGATTTAAGGCAGAGGAGTAAGACCAGTACATTGATTACATGTCTTCCATTTGAAACAGGCCAAATCCACCCGCAGTTAAGTAGTTAAGGCCCCTGAATACTGTACACCGCGAAGATGACATCCGTCCTACTTCGTGCCGTACGGAATTGAACGTCATTTCTGCGGAAATCAGTTACATTGGCATATAAGACCTGTTGTTCAGTACATATTATTTTCTTTTGTTACAAGATATTTTGAATAACACAGTTTTACATATGAACACTCTTATAACATAAATCACTACTACATATACGTGAAATTATATTGTATGTATGTACATATATGCATTTGGCAGTGCATTAAATGAGTACTACATTTGGTGTATAAATACGTTAAATGTGCTACATTGAAGTGATGACAATCAATGGGGAAGAAAGATCTTTATACTACAGAAATATATAAATGGCATTATGCAACATTGTTATTGGTATTTCATGTATTTTTAGATGGCATATTTACTATATTGGAATGAACACTTATATTACGAAAGTTAGGTAACTGTATGCAACAATGTATTCACCGGATGAGTACAAATATTTGTATATGTCAAGAAGTTGATTCGATGGAACAAAGATTTTTGTAACAAAAGAGTTAAATAACTATATATATATATATATATATATATATATATATATATAAAGATAAATAAAAAATATTGAAAAAAATTAATTGCTTATATTACAGAAGCTGAAACAGTAATTTACCTATTTGGGGAATGACTGCAATGAGAGCTGTTCCAGGTTACTGCAATTTGCAGCGCAGTAGGTAGTGATAGCATGTAATTTCGGTAGAGCAACATTGTTATTTTGAATATTATTCCACCACGCCGCGCGAAACATGAGTGCTGGTTTTTTTAGATGGAACTTTGCCGTCAAGCGGCATTCAAAGTAATAGTGGTCTGGACTGCTGACTTCCCCACAGTCGTAGATGTCTGTGTTCAATATACCAAACCTATGCAGATAGGCTTTGTACGGTCCGTGTCCTGTTAGAAAATGTGACATGCTGCCAGTTTTGCTCTGCAGATCCATGCTTACACTTGGGAGCATTGCATGTGTACGTCGACCCGTTGTAGCATCATTCCAGCGGGTTTGCCACTGTCTTATATGAAGTTTGCATGTGGAATGCTTAAGCAGCGATGTTGAAAGTGTTGTTGGACACTCAAGTAAGGATGCACTATTGGCAGCTTCTTTAGCCACAACGCCTGCTCTTTCATTTCCTAGTATTCCTACGTGCGCTGGCACCCAATAGAGTACAGGACGAAAAGGTATAGGGATACTAAGGAGAGTTTTCTCTCTTTTGTTAACCAGAGGGCTCTTGTTGTGCATGCTTGAGAGTGCTTGGAGGCTTGAGGCGGAGTCCGTATAAATATGAACTTGATTAAGACCATTCCTACGACTGTGACTGTTTGCTGCGTGTAAGGCTATGAGTTCTGCCTGAAACACTGAGTTACTTTCGTTCAGTCTTCGTTACCAGGAGAAGGTAATGCTTCCTTTGTCCAATTCGCAGAATCCACGTTCTGTGCCAGCCTGTGTCTTAGATCCATCGACCTGGGTTTGATTCGCCTCGGTCAAGCGCAGCACTTGCCACGATTACTCGCTTATAACAACACAATTCCCTAGTGTCCTTTTGCTTAACAATCTAGAGGCAAGAACTTTAACATTTCTAATGCCAGCTAATTATCAATTTTAACTGACAGTGACTTAAGAATTTACAAAATTTGTTTCGTCTCAGTCAACTAGTACTCGCACATTTCTAAACTTAGCTTGTGTACAGGATACTTTCGAGGTTTTACACAATACACGTATTACAATAGGTACTACCTTCACAATATTGCAATAACATTTAACACTATACTTACACATTTACTTATCACGTTACACAATACAATAACAGCGCTAAAAATTATAAGTTTATTGAATTCTAAGAAGTTTATTGACTTCTAAGAAGTAATTTTAATTAATTAAGTAAGGTATTTCTCCCGCCTTCTTGGCATTCCTTCGTGGTGGGGTGGTCTGCACGCTGGGCCCGTATTCCAGAGTTCTGTGGTTCGATAGGTATTGCTCATTTTTCATCTTCTCTGCTTCCAAAATACCTAATGTCTCTACAAATCTACGCGGCTAAGTGCATCCGCATTTTTATTTGCAGTCCGTGGTCTAGTTTCTATCTTGTAATCTAACGGTTGGATACATAGAGACCATCTTAGTAGCCTCTGATTTGCATACGAGAGGTCGAAGTAAAATCTCAATTTTTTTAGAATATACACTGCTGCCCATTAAAATTGCAGCACCAGGAAGGAATAATCTGACGAACATCACATGAAAGGAAGAAGAAGTTGAGATATGCAAATAATTAGTATTTCAGCGCGTTTACACGATGCAGGAGGGTTGGTGTTGGTGTATTTAATTATGGCAAAGCACACGAGGGCTATCTGCCTAAGGGGAGGGATGCCTTCGTGGAGGACTTTCTAAGGGAAACTGGCTCGTATACACGTTACACATGGGGAAAACCACGAAAACGCCCATGCAGCCAGCCCGTTCGCGGGATTCGAACCACGGACCGAACTACCAGTGTTCAGCGACTTTACCGCTCGGCCGCTGGTGGGCCGATGCAGGAGGGAGAAACGACATATGAAGCATTGCATAAAAGAAAAATTGTCTACTGGATTTCTCATTCGGATTGGATTGGATTGGATTATTGTAATTTGGCACAAAACCTGTCAAGGTTATCTGCGCCAGACAAATGGTAACAATGCAATTAGTCATTTGTAAAAACTTCCAGCTTAGGTAAAAAGAGACAGATTACAATATATGATAAAAGCTGATATCTTTTAAAAAACAGGTTAAAGTCTATTATAAAAGCCAATATGTTTTAAAAGCAGAAACAAATTACGATGATGTGTTTTTCCAATTAAATTTCCTAAGTCCAGTTCTGAACAATTAAAATGTTTTGGGCGAAAATAATTAAAACTCTGGCATTCCACCAAGATGTAATGGACTGTCAGATCTGCATTGCAGTTTGGGCAGCTGGGATTCTCTTCTCCCTTCAGAAGATACTGATGGGTCAGGCGACAATGGCCAATTCTCAGTCGAGTCAAGAGGACATCCTCCCTTCTATTAGCCATACATGGCCAGTATCCAATGGTGGGTTTTACATTTCTCAGCTTGTTATATACTTTGTCGTCCCATTGCTTCTGCCATTTGCTGAGAATTTTGCTTTTGACAAACCCTTTGATGTCTGCTAGTGGAATCTGAAGATTGTACATTGTGGTTGCAGTTTTAGCTGCAATATCCGCCAATTCATTCCCCTTAATGGCAACGTGTCCAGGGATCCACGAATAAAGAATCTGGTATCCCCGAATTTTTAAAGAATGATTCAACTTCAGGATTCTCGTTGCAACTGGGTGAGTACATTGAGCGTGATTTTCCAATGACATTAAGGCACTCATGGAATCTGTGTAGACAATAAACTTTATGTACTCGTACTTTTGTTTTGAAGTTAAGTCAAAGCCAGATGGATTGCAGTAAGCTCAGAAGTAAGCACAGAGCAAACTGTATGTAATCGAACCCCTACTATTGTTTTCTCTGTGACGAAAGCGGCACCAACATGATCCCGAATCTGGTATTCCAGAATTTTTAAGGAATGATTCAACTTCAGGATTCTGGTTGCAACTGGGTGAGTACATTGAGCGTGATTTTCCAATGACATTAAGGCACTCATGGAATCTGTGTAGATAATAAACTTTATGTACTTTTGTTTTGAAAGGTAAGTCAAAGCCAGATGGATTGCAGTAAGCACAGAGCAAACTATATGTAATCGAACCCCTACTATTGTTTTCTCTGTGACGAAAGCGGCACCAACATGATCCTGGGATTTTGATCCGTCTATATATAGAGGGATGCATTTCCTATATTTGTTTCTATGTTAAAAAAAATCTGCTTGTAGATGATTTCGTTAGTTTGTGATTTACTCCAGTGTCGAAAAGTATCCAGAGAATGGATTCTCCAATCCTCCCAGGGAGGAATTCCAAAAAAATCCTCCACCTGTATATCTATGTTAGACAAATTATACTCCTCCACCAAAGCACTCATCCGCAAGCCGAAAGATGGGACATTTCTCATTCGGAAAGCGCTTTGTAAGGTCGAAGTGTGCTAAGAATATCGTGTTATGCCTCATGTAATAAGAAGAAATGCTTCCCAGCAAGTGTCGGAAATCGATGGAGGCAAGATCGCTGCCTATGGAGAATGTAACATTTTTGCGTAAGTTACTTTACGGGCCCTAGTACTAACTTTCGGGATAAGTAAAATAAAATTCTGGCTCAAATCCTTTTTCGTAACCAAGTTCGGGATAAGTAAACTCAAAATATGTAAGATTTTATTTACCTCAAATCGTATACCCTAGACCCACCCATACCTTTGGGATGTGTAAAAGTAGGCTATAGTCTAAGCTCTTTCATGTATGCTTTTAATTAAAATGACCAACCACCATACCTAAGTCCTGTTCAAAGTTCTATTCTTGTTTTTAATCTATAATAATCTGTCTGGTATAAATTTTTTCGATGTGTTAATATTGATGTTACGTTGTCGAGCGCACGCTTAGAATAAACACTTTTTTAAACCAGTGTGATGTTAAAGTGTATTAAACCTTATATTAACCAGGATGCTGATGTCACTGCTAACACTGGGAATAATAACTCAAGAAAACAATAACTAAATGTGCCTTACAACTCTTTAAATATGCCATTCATTAAATATGCCTTAAAAAATTTATTTTTCCAAAATAAAATGGTTTAAAGTTAGGATTCCATTTTAAGCTGCTTTACAAATTGTTGCCATCCTCAGCTTTAAAAAAAAAAAAAAAAAATTAAAATTTTTTACTGTATATTGAGTTAGTATTTTTGCATGTTAACAGTTCGTATAAACTTTGTGAAAAAACATGCCAGAAAAGCAGCAAAAATCAAACAAAACTTTAAAATCTTTTTTACAGTTCTAAACAGTAATAATTCTTACCACATATAATTTTTACCAGATCAATTTACATTCCAAATATATAGTTAAAAGGTATTTTCTCTCTCCTTTCCGCATACCTTCGTGGTGTCATTGGAAGTAAACTCGACTCGTATTCATGAGGTCCAGCGTAGTTTCGGCGAGCGCACTGCATAATTTTCACGCCTCCTGTTTCGAAAAAAAAAAAAAAACCTAATGATGGTAGACTATTATTGTCCACCACCTTTTAATTCGAGCGCCAATGTAGAGACATTAGGGTTTTTTGATGCGGAAGACTGAAAAACGAGCAATGCCTTTACGGAACTCGAACCTGGTCCTCTCGAATATGCGCCGAGTGTGTTACCATTACACCACGAGTGCATGCTGGAAGGAGGAAGAAAATACCTTATATACTCTTCCTTCTAAAGGGCGTTTCTGGATTAGGGAACCCAGTAGCCAAATCATGGTGGTGAAGAATTATTTTCCACCAGCTTTTAGTTCGGGCGCCACTGTAGAGTCATTAGGTTGTTTTTGTAGCAGGAGTCGTGTAAAACGTACACTGCCGTCGCCGAGACTCGAACCCTGGAATTATGAACACGCGTCGAGTATGCATCCAATTACACAACGAAGGCATGCAGAATGGAAGGAAAAATATCAGTGAATATAAAAATATACAGCAACATTTAATAATCTGTAAACGAAAACATAAATCAGCTGAATGTGTCCAAGCTACACACATTTTTTTTTCTCTTCGCTTTTTATAATATATGTTACAGTTCATTTATGAATGGGTTCTTTTGTTTGACAGGTAGTTATCAAATTGATGAATACAAGATGGTTACCGATTTAGAAAAGATAAATAAGTAATTCCGCTGAGTCCAAGATATAGGTTACAACTTCCAATACAATCTAAATAGTAATGATAAACCCCAACTGCACTAACTACAAATTCAGTGGCAGAATTCCGCAGATCTTCGGTCTACGTGACTATGAATAAATGAGGACCCGCCCATCGATTCGTCCATTATCTAATTGCCTTCTAAGAACGAAAATAACGCACTTCAGCGATCGAATCGCTCACTCTTTGATCGACGGAGTCCTTAAGAGTAAGGTAAAGGGAACGAATCTTTAACGAATGATACTTCATAATTTTATCAGCTACTTAAAACTATGGAAGAAGCAATCAATAAAATGATATCTTACTCAAGAGCGCGTGTGAGATTTTGCGAAGAAAAGCAAGACAATTGAAAATTGAAGCTTTTCAGTTGATGATGCGTTGTTATGAGTGTAATTGCGTAAATATATTCTTGTTGTATATTTATATATTGTACGGCCAAAATTTTCTTTGAAAGCTCATAAGCGCTTTTATACATTAAATAAGCTAAAAAATACTTAAAAAAAAAAAAAAAAAAAAAAAAAAAAAACTGAAATGTTTCAGATTTTAAATTACGTCCAAAGGGGCGTTTTTTAACATTTTGTGTGTTACCTTTCTTTATTAAATATCATGTTCCTCGCACTTAAACCATAAGATCCAGTGCAACAGCAATATCGCAAAATAGTTTTAAAACGAGCATATCTTTAGAATTTCCGATACAGAGACTCACGCGCTGGAGATAAAAATGTTTTTTCTGCACAACGTTGCCATTGCTCGCTTTGAAATCCTTGAGTTTGTTAATCAAAAATTCGTCAAAGTTTTAAAAAATAGGAAATCGATCATAAAACAAATTTCAAATTTCAAATTTGGTCTTCCACATGCTCATATTCGTTGGAGGATTACGTTATTCAAAATTCGATGACTCTATGTACCGTTGTATTATCACAATACGAGAAATATACATACATTTACGCAGATTTTTCATTATTTAATTTCTTCAAATATAATGCAGGACTCTAACATTTTATGGCAACAGTTTGAAAAGTGAACCGACATTTATCCGTCCGACGCAAAATGCCAAAACGAAACTAATAGTCCTTCGGGATTCAAATCCCTTTGGACTAATTATTAAATTCGTTAAAATACTATAGTACAAATATTATCTATGGAATAATGTTATAACATTATGTAACTAACTGAAAATAAGCTAACTACATAATGTAGTAATTTAATTAGCAAAATTATCGGTATAAGGTATATAAGGTGTAATACATATATAATATAAGTGACGTATTTATAATATAAGATATAAATATATAAGGTATTTCTCCCGCCTTCTTTGTAGAAGCCAGCACACTCGGCACGTATTCGACAGACCCTTGGCTCAAGACCTGGCGAGAGCATTGCACATTAGCCTGTTCTCCTGCTTCCAAATAACCTATTGACTTAAAAGTGGCGCCCGAACTAAAAAAAAGTGGTGGATGATGGTTCTCCACCAACTAAGATTTGGCGAGTGGGTCACCTAATCTCCAGTCGCCCTTTAAAAGCGGGGGGGGGTTATATAAGGTATTTCTCCCGCCTTCTTAGTATGCCTTCATGGTATGTTTGTCAGTATACGTGGCGCGTATTCGAGAGGTCTGTGGTTCGAGTCCCGGTGAGGGCATTGCTCTTTTTTCACGTCTCCTGCATCAAAATAACCTACAAATAAATAAAAAAATGTCTCTACAAATAAATAAAAAAGTGGAAAACATAAAATCAAAATTTATTCAGCAGTAGTTTTCTTAATTCTGAAAGACTGGACTGCATAGATTTAATTGTTTATTGTTTTGAAATCAATTTTTTTAACTACGCATTTATTAACAGAAGTTTTATTTTTTGAGCCATTGTATTACGTTCAAAATAAAGTCAAATTTAAAGCAATGTGGGAATTCGCTTCAAATAAAGCGTTTCAAAAATGCGTTTTACGATTTTATATTGATTTAGCATTTATAAAGACATTTTTACTTCCTTGTATGAACTAACGGAAGTTTTGTAATCGCCAAAAATTCATATTTCAATGAAAATATCCATTTTGACTGCTATCGAATGCAATTTAATAATGTTTTTGTGTGATATCTGTACGTATGGACAGAATAAAGGACATTTTCCCCCAACGAATTATAAAACTGATTTAAAATGGATTCAAAAGATATTTTTATCGTGGCGTCTGTACGTATGTATGTATCTAGCACAACTCAAAAGCGTTTAGCTTCAGACACTGCAATTTTGTATACGGCACTGGTATAACATGTAGTTGTGCGCCTCCCTTTTTAGTTGCAATCGGCCACTCTCAAAAGCTTATATATATATATATATCCGCTCTGTAACTCGGCTGTGTAAGCTCAGTTTCTTTTTATTCTTATATGTTGGGAAATTGTGCGTTTTTTGCTTTAAAAATGATTGAATTATATTGTTCTTATCTTCTGGTTAAAGTTTTTATGCCTTTAGTTAATCTGAATGCAACAGTTCTAGAATTGGCAACAAATTAAAAGTTGCTTAATTTCGGCTAAGCCGAATTCTTTTTCCCGGAGCAGCCATAATTGTTTACATTTGAAACTTAGCGGAATAGTGAATTAAGTTTTTCTGCACCTTCAGTGTCTTTTAGCCGAGTGGGGGCCAAAAAGAAGCTTTTAGTTTGCGCCCCGAAAAATCTGCCTTGTTATCTGCTGGCCGACTTGCTCGTTTTTTTGCGTAGAAAATGTAATTTTAATTGTAAATTTTTTAAAAAATTGTTTAACTGTAGTTGGTGTCTTTTGTTTTTCTATATGTTTGAATTTTTAAGTAAAATTTTTTGAGATTTTATGTATTTTTGCCTTGCCGCGAATTGAGAACCGAATTAATTGAATGAAAAATATATTTCTAACGAAATTCGAGGAAATACGTTTCAATGAAAATCAAGAAAAAATGCGTATAATTTAATATTCCGTACATTGGAAGTCATGCGTATAAGTTACAGTGAAACACGGAAACTGGAGAATGTCGATTTTCACCGGAGAATGCCAACATTCACCAAATACGTCGGTGAAAGGTCGAATATTGCATTACATTCTCGTACATTCGGACCCTAACCGGTGTATGTCGACAGTCGCAGATATGCTCTGGTGTAGGTCGAAAAGAGAAGAGTATATGTACACGCTGCCATTGCAAAAGGAAGTGTTCCACAAATAAATGCAGTTCTAAAAGCAAGGGACTCTTGTGCAATTCAAAGTGTTATAATAGTTGAAGTTGTTGCAATAAATAAGGGTTAATCTTTGGATTATGGTAACTTGGCGATTTTTTTGGCGAAATTTTGGCGACCAACCCTGGTACAACAACCTGCTAGTTTTTGTTTGGACGCCATTTTGTTTTCACGAAAAAAAGGCTTTTTTTTTTTTTTAACTCAACATTTTTTTCCAACAATCTGTTAACCGAATCACGCTTATACTAGAACTTTTATGGAACAAAAATGCTTAATCATGACGAAGATTAGGTGCGAAAATGGGAGAAAATGCAGAATCGCAAACTGCTTGCCGCGTTTTTAAGAATTGCACATACACGGTAACCATGTACACATCGACGTATTTTCACTTAAAAACACATCCCAGAATTGCACAAAAATGGCATTGCGCACACTCTTGACTTTATTCATGTACACTGCTAAAGTCCTAGCTAGTAACCTTTATCGCCTTACCAAAATGACGCCAAACTACCTGTTACCATATTCCAAAGATTAGCCTAAATAAGATTTGAATCACATAATTTAGTAAGTTTTTAACTCCTATTATTTTCCTTTCTCATTTTGAATGTACTGTGTGTTTTAAGTTCTTATATTCTTAACTTCTTATTTTAAGTTTCAAGTGCGTTTTTTCGCGACTGAATTACGGAGAAGAAAATACTATAATATTCTTATATGTTCAACATTCACCATTAGTACAAGGTGAATGTCGACATTAACCGGTGTAAGTCAGAAATAAAAGTATTTGGAAAATATTTCGGAAATACACCAAGCGACTATGTGAATGTTGACATTCACTGGTGAAAGTCGACATTCTCCAGATTTCGGTCTTTCACGGTAACATATACACATCAGCGTTTTGTTTAAAACTTTCAAGATAGAAATAGTTTTTAACTTTTGTTTGAATTTCTTAAATTAGAGGTAGTTTCTGAGTTTACCTTCCTTTTCAAATACACATTGGAGGGGAGCGAAGAAAAAAAACTTTCATGATTTTGCAAATAGTCCTGCGTACTTGAGTCCCGAAGGACTATTACTTTCATTTTGGCATTTTGCGTCGGACGGATAAATGTCGGTTCACTTTTCAAACTGTTGCCATAAAATGTTAGAGTCCTGCATTATATTTGAAGAAATTAAATAATGAAAATCTGCGTAAATGTATGTATATTTCTCACATTGTCATAAAATAACGGTCCATAGAGTCATCGAATTTTGAATAACGTAATTCTCCAACGAATATGAGCATGTGGAAGACCCAATTTGAAATTTGAAATTTGTTTTATGATCGATTTCCTATTTTTTAAAACTTTGACGAATTTTTGATTCACAAACTCAAGGATTTCAAAGCGAGCAATGGCAACGTTGTGCAGAAAAAACATTTTTATCTCCAGCGCGTGAGTCTCTGTATCGGAAATTCTAAAGATATGCTCGTTTTAAAACTATTTTGCGATATTGCTGTTGCACTGGATCTTATGGTTTAAGTGCGAGGAACATGATATTTAATAAAGAAAGGTAACACACAAAATGTTAAAAAACGCCCCTTTAGACGTAATTTAAAATCTGAAACATTTCAGATTTTTTTTTTTTTTTTTTTTTTTTTTTTTTTTTTTTTTTTAAATCTCGACTGTGAGTGGTAATATTCGGCGATGATAAGAAGCCAATTTTGTGCTATGTTTGCTAACGGCCATTTGTGAGTGATGTTCATCATAAAAGAAGGATTGAAGATATTTTATGGGGAGAAATAAAATAACTGATACAAATCGGAATTGCTATTTTAAAGAGCCTTTTGGCTGCAAGCTTGGATGACTGCATTTCCGAAGTATGACGAATTTAACGATATTAGAATATATTGTAATTCCTTTTTGCCACCGATGCAATTATTTGGATTAAAATGTTTGTAAAAATCTTAGTAGATTCACATAAACGCCATTATGTCGTAGCTCTATAGTGCAGTTATATCATCCACATTTTGAAAAGGGATACATATTAATTTTTACTATTCGTCAAAGATTCTGCAGATTTTCCCGAATTTTGATATTATTCTGAAATTTTTTTCCATATTGCTGATTTAAACAGGAATATTATTGCCGTTAATAAATCTAAATCGTTTATTAAAAATATTTCCTGGAGGTATTTTACTGTTTTGTTTCCTTTTATTTCTTAGAGTTAAGATTGTCCTTTATTCCTTTGCTGAAATAAAAGGGCACGCCTTAAAATCGATGGTATCACAGTGTCGAAGAAATATGGTACAGTAAGAACCCGCTTAACGCTGTTTCGTTTAGCGCTGTTTCAGTTTAGCGCTCTTTTTTTTTTCAACCCGGGGATTCCTCGAAATTGCTCGCAGCACTACGGGGATTCCCCGAAATTGTGCGCAGAGCTAGGTTTCCAAATAACATATCCGAAACAGTGTAGTTGCGTTTCTTGCTTGGTACGGTGCATTACGGACACATTTTTATCATTTGAAACATTTGTTGACCTTATTGTAAGCATAAATTTATATAATACTATAACGATTAATACAGTGACAAATATTATGATCTTTAGTTTTTTTCATGGGTTATAATAAAAAACAAGAAAAGAAAGCAACCAGAAAAAGCATTTCACTGGAAACTAAAATGCAAGTGATTAGAAGATTAGATTCTGGTGAACGTCAATCTCAAATTAGTGCTGCATTGAATTTGGCAACTTCAACAATAAGGACAATTCTTAAGAATAAAGAAAAAATACTGTCATCGGCAACTGCAGCTACGTCAAGCTCTGCAACTAGAATTAACTGTTTTAGAAATAACATTATAGAGGAAATGGGAAAACGACTGTCTGTATGAATTGACGACGAAATTGAGCGCAATATGCCATTAAGCCAATCTATCATAATGCCTTCTTGACAAAAAATCAGAAAATTGGAAACACAGAATAGTCTGAATGATCTGACTGAGAATTTTATTTGTTTTTATATATATATTCGTTTATATTGTTTTATATTTTTAAGAAATGAATGTTTGGTTTTATTTTTATTAAAAAACATTATTAAATTTAATAATTAACTAATTTTCTACCTATCTTCCCCTAACCCCATTATTTACATGTTAAGATAGCCTCGTTTAGCGCTGTTTCGCATTACGCTCTACTTTGATGGAACGTATCCCCCGCGTTAAGCGGGGTCTTAGTGTATTTAAAAATATGAACTTTAACAAGTAAACAAATTTAGGGTAAAAACGTATTATTTAATTATTTCTGTATGTAAGTTTCCTTTAGATTATTTTCTGCGTTCATTATACTTAAGTTACCTTTGGGAATAATTCATCTTTTAAACGTTTTAAAAATATTTAAGGAGAAAATTCTAATATAGGTACTTTTCATATTCTGCCAGGAGCATAGATTTTCGGCAAAGAAGCTGTTTTTTACGCTGCATGTTAAAAAATTCAGAAATTAGCATTTTCTTTATGGGGGGGGGAAACTGACGTCTGAAAAAAATCTACAAACATATAAAAAAAAGCTAATTTTACTTGCAAAATATGCTTCGTAGGAATGGTATTCGAGAGAATAAAATAGCTTAGTGTGTAATCAAATCTAGCCATTAGTAACATTATTTAGTTTTAAAATATTGGATTATTAATGATGTTTTGAAGCCATTCTCCCAAAGGATTGAAGTTCACTAGATGTAAGAAAATCCTAACTGTCACGCCTTCAAGACGTGAAGTAAGATCCTTAACGAAATAAAGCCATATCGAATTACGATGTTACCTGCGTTGACATAAGTTCCAAAGAAAGCAAGTTAGAAATGACAGCATTGTAGCATCCTTCTCACGCCTGTGATTAAGAATTCTGTTATTATCAGAATCGATTTTTAGGATTTCATTGTAGCCGAATTCGATTATGAAGTGCATTTGCTTGTCGGAATATGGGAAAGCACGCTCAGGGAAGGATGCTTTCTGAAAAGATAACTTTCTGGTAATTACGCAATACAGAGGCTGTTCGCACATTTTTTAGACGATTTTGGTAAGCGGTAATAAAAACTTGTTTGCTGCAAAAGAAGTAATTGCAATTGCACTATGTTTTTAAAAGTCAAAATTATCGTCTGTGGCTTGAAAGTTTTGTTTTTATTGAAAATGGCGAATTTAACAAAGCAGTGGCTCGAAGGCTACATTCACGCTCTTTCCGAAGAGAAATATGCATATTCCGTTATCCAACAACGATGTGAGAGACATGGTTTTGTGATATCTAAAGCGTCGATAGGTAATATCATCAACAAGAAAGGAAAAAAAAAACGTCAAATTGGAGCCTCAAGTGGGACAAAAATTCCAAACAAATATCCAAAGAAAAAACGGACATCTTCGACTATTGCAAAGGTACGTTGTTTAATGTTAAACGAAAATCCCCCTAGTCAAAGGACAGTTGCAAAATCATTAAAATGCTCGGTGTCCACAGTAAACAAAATGATAAATGTTGATTTAAATCTTAAGAAAGCGAAAAAACGCAATGTGCATCGTCTTCTTCCAAAGCATATCGCTCCACGCAGGATACGCTGCAGAATTATATATGAGAAAATGAGAAACACTTATTCAAAGAAAAATGGAAAACAATTGTCACGATAGATGAAGCATGGGTGTATTTAAATCATTGTAACAAAAAAAGAGCCATTTATTATCATAAAAGGGGAGAAAAAAATTAAATACACGGTTCAAAGAATCGAGAGAAAGTTTTTCTAAGGGATTCTTGATCGTTGCTGGTTTTTCTTATAATGGCAAGTTAAAAATAAAGAGAGTGCAAGAAAATGTCAAAATTAACTCCAAATACATCAGGAATATATTTTATCGCCAATTTTTCTGAATGAAATACCATCGCTTTACCCACAGTGCCATCCATCTGCGAGACTCCATCAGGACAAAGCTAGCAGTCACACATCAAAATCCACTGTGAATTTCCTAAAAGAAATGAAACAAAAAAACTGGTATCAAGGCCATACCCTTCACTGATATCCCTACTAACTCTCCCGATGTGTCACCCATGGATTTTTGTGCTTTCGGACTTTTAAAAACTGCATTATCCAAATGTTGTCCCCAAAACTCTAACAGGACTCTGGAAAGCTGTTCGGGAGGAATGGGATAGAATACCTCTTCTGCCACTTCAAGAGGCATTATTATCTTGGAAATTGTGGTGTCGAAAGATAGTTCAGAATAAGGGATGTCAAATAGAACATTTAAAACGCAAGAATTTTATGTAATTTAGTTTTGTGAATACAATATACATCGTCTAAAAAATGTGTGAACAGCCTCTGTACATGGGGAAAACCACCAAAACAAACATGCAACCAGAGGGGGGGGTATCACCAGTTTGAAAACTTCCCAACCGGTATAGCGATTAGCGTCGCTGACTGCCGGGCTGAAAAACTCGGGTTCGATTCCAGGAGAAGGCATAGATTTTTGTAAATGTATAGTATAGTATGTGTGCGGCGTGGATACACTCTAAATATGCGGCGAGCTGAAAGTGCTTTCGAGAAGCCGGTGGTAGTGGAAGAGGGGTGGGAGACCCGTCAGACCCGTCCCCCAGGGGTGCTTTCCATCAAAATTGGAAGCGGAACTGAACTAAATCGCACTGTTATCCGTATGATGCCCAAGGCTGTTGCCAACGGTAGGCGTATCTTGCGCTCCTTGCCACAAGCAATTTCGTGGGATTGGATTAACTACAGGCAAACACGACGTGACGTTCGCTGGCACGGATTCCCGGGTGTTATTGCTAACCCGGATTAATATGTTGGCGTTTTTCCATTCCTTGCAAATTTCGAATAGTTCCTTAGAGGAGGAACACAATGTGACAGTTCATAATAGTTGAGTGAATCAGGAGCAGCGAAGTAGAACACGTATCGAGTCTAGACGAGATTAACGCCTGAGCTGTTAGCCGGTGAAGAAGAAGGGTTGCAAGGGTTGTAAGTTGTTGCCCCGGCGAAGGCGTTTGCTACACTGACTACCAATAAGTACTTGGACTCCTATGCAAATGACGATATCTGCGGTCCTAAGGTACGTCACGGACTCCGCCGGTACATATCGTGTAGGAAACAGCATCGGCTTTAGTCACATGCAAGATGCCTCGCAGTTCGAAGATCTCTGATTTCGAGAAAGGTATAATTATCGGGTATCACAAATGTGGCCGATCCTTAAGGGACATATCTAGCGATCTCAAGTACCCAAAATCGACAGTGGCCTATGTGATTAAGAAGTGGAAGGTGAGCGGTGATTGTCGGAATGTGCCCCGACTCGGCAGACCAACGAAACTGGAGGATAGAGACCGACGAGTGCTGTGCAGAGAAATTCGGAAGAACCGCACCCAACCGATGGCCTTCATCCGCGAGGAGTTTCAATAGGCATCCGGGAGTATTAATAGGCATACGGGAGTATTGTTTCAATGAATACCATCCGTAAGGAAGAACATCTGCTTGGTTTCCATGGTCATGCTGCTGCCCATAAGCCTTTGATCACAAAGTCCAACCGCGCTGCTCGGTTAATGTGGTGCAAAGCACATCGAAATTGGACCGTAGATCATTGGAAACGGGTTCTTTGGAGTGACGAATCAAGGTTCACCCTTTACCGGTCGGATGGCAGGGTCTGGGTCTGGCGTCTACCTGGAGAACGTCTCCTGTCAGAATGCATTGTGCCAACAGTCAAGTTTGGCGGAGGTGGATACTGCACTATTTTGGATGACAATGTGCTTCCTGCGTTGTGGCAGTTTTACGGGTTGGACCTCTGTTACTTTCAAGACGACAATGCCAGTTCTCATGTTTCGACGTTAACCAAGGCTTGGTATGGTGCCAATGGAGTTCATCGAACGGACTGGCCTGCCCAGAGTCCAAACCTGAACCCTATCGAGAACCTCTGGGATGAGTTGCATCGCCGAATTCAGGGGGTGCACTTCCCGTGCAAAATCGGTGAAGGAACTTCTATGTCTCCTCCAAGCCGAGTGGAACAAAATACCACTAGCTGTCATACAAAGACTTGTGGAAAGTATGCCCCGGAGGGTCCACGCTGTAATTACCTCTCGTGGAGGAGCTACCAACTATTGATTTTGAATAAAGTTAGTTTTTCTTTTCTATCACAGGTGTCCAAATACTTATTGGTAGTCAGTGTATTTTTCATTTCTCCTGCTTCCAAAAATCCTAATAAACTTCACGGGTCATATCGCCCTTTCCGTGTAGTGAAATAAATTAAAATGCATTTAAAAGCCTTTTGAGTCATTTATTACCATCAGATCGTTTCAAAATTTCTATTCAGTGTGGTAAAGGTGTAAAAATGTATTTTGGGCAAAAAACCCGGAGAATCGGTAGTTTCATCAATTCTTGGGTGCCCTTAATTGCTTCCATAACTTAACCATATATATTAAATTAAGGATTCCTTTCGAGATACGAAATTAAGCAGCGTAATATTAAAATATTATTTATATGATACTGTAAATAATTTTATTGTCATTCCAAAACAAAGCTGAAATACATGGAAAATACATAAAGGGTTAACAATAAATTTTTGCATGAAGTCATATTTTCTTCCATTTCATAAAAACAAAATCTGATGTGTACACCACATGACTTCCTTGTACGGAATATTAAATTATACGCATTTTTTTCATGAATTTCATTTAAATTGATCGGATTGAATTAAATCTACTTCGTCGACAGCGCATAAACCACAATAGAATAAATGCACTTTTTAAAATTCACTATATTTGTTTACTATAACGACACTCAATGCACAAAATTTATATCATTTGAAGAATTATCGTTGCCAAATGTTCTATTCAAATACTATAATAAAGCCAAAACGATGTATGAAAGAAATTAAGTAAACAAAACAGAAAAGAAACAGTTTTTCACAGACGATTGAGTATTTCTCATTCAGTTAATTCAGTTCTCACTTCGCGACAAGGCAAAAATACATAAAAACTCAAAATATCTGCATTAAAAATTACGAAGTAAATCTTAAACACTTATTTCCTCGAAAAAATTCCAGAAAGGATTAAGCATGATTAAACTCGCAATAATAAATGAAGGCGTTATTTTTGTGCTGCGAAGCTTAGTCTCTCTAGATTGGCAACAAATCTACAATTCTGCTGTATCAAATGTAAACAGATATGTCCGCCGTGTTATATAAAACTTAACCGCACTTAAACAGCTCTTAAATTGTTGCTAATTGTACAAATATTGCTTCCAGAATTACGAAAGGCATAAAAACCTTAACAGGAAGATAAGAACAACATAATTCAATCATTTTTAAAGCAAAAATGTACAATTTACGAACATATAAGAGTAAAGAATCTGAGATCACTGAGCCGGGTAACAGATTAGCTATATATATAAATATATTTATATACGTTTGGTGCGGCCGATTGCTACCAAAATACGAGGTGCACATCTACATGTTATAGCAGTCCTATATACAAAATTTCAACGTTCTGAGGCTACTCGTTTTCGAGTTATGCGAGATACGTACGAAGGTACGTACATACGTTCGTACAGACGCCACGAAAAATTCTCTTCAGAATTCATTTTAAAGCAGTTTTATAATTTTTTGAAGGAAAAGAGTCTTTTATTCTGTCTTTACGTACAGATATCACGCAAAAACTTCGTTAAATTGCATTCGATAGCGATCAAAATGGATATTTTCGTTGAAATATGCTGCCTGAAACATTTCGCGATTACAATACTTCCTTTTTACTCGTACTTCGTACAAGGAAGTAAAAAGACCTTGATATCGGCATTCGTTTGCTAAAGTTCGAAAACACTGTGGAAATTTTGGAAATGAGAGAGCTGATGCTTTAGCAAAGCTAGTCACGAAACGTCATATTAATGTAAATCTCCGTGTTCTTATTCCATCTTAGTGTATTCCATAATTCTTATTATATTATTGGAAGCGCTTTATATAAAGCTCTATCTGTATGTGGAACAGAGAATATCTGTTCTCACCAAAGCGCAATGGATCAAAGTGTTTTGTCAACCAATTTTTCAAAGGATGAAAATTTGATAAGCTTTCAGCCGAATTTATATTAACACAATTTTTGATTCAATATGGCAGTTATAAAAACTAATTAAAGCGATCTGACTTGCCTCAAGTGCTTTGTATTGCTGCGGTCTCGGTGATAAGGACGTTGAGCATATTCTTCTTGAGTGCATTCTTCACGTCCAGCAGAGGCAGATACTTCAGGCAACTTTGAAGCGCCTGTCTGTATCTTGGCCACCAATCAATCAATTTTTCTGAACTTTTTGGACTAAAGAAACACTTTTTGCTTTTTGAAATTTCATTATCAATTTCGATTAGTGAGTTATCATTATTTTATTACTTTTTCTTTTCTTTTAAGCTTTCTTTCTCTTTTCTTTCTTTTCATTTCTTTTTCTGTTAATTTCGTTTCGGCATTTTACGTTGAAACTTTAAATGTCAATTTCAAACTGTTGCCACCCAATATTCCAGCCCTGTATTATATTTAAAGAAATTAAATAATGAAGAATCTACGTAAAGGTATGTATGTTTCTCGCATTGTAATAAAACGACGGTACCTGGAGCCATCAAATTTTAAATAATGTAGACCTCCACTCGAAAATGGGCATCTGGAATTGGTTTTATTATCTATTTCATATTATTTATTTAACGAATTTGTGGTTAACAAACTCGATTTCAAATCGAGCAATGGCAACACTGTACGCGGGAAAACATTTTTACCTCAAGCGCACGAGATTGTGTATCGGAAATTCTAAAGATACGCTCAGTTTAAAATTATTTTGCGATACTGCTGTGGAACTGAATTTTATGGTTTAAAAGCGAAGAACATGATATTTAATAAACAAAGGTAACCCACAAAACTTAAAAAAAAAAAAAAAAAAAAAAAAAAGGGCTTTTTGGGCGTAATGTAAAATATGAATCCTGTCAGATTTTAGTTTTTTTTTAAATTTTCTTTTATTTATTTTCTTTATTGTTTTTTTTAATAATCTTTGCCCATTTGCATTCCCGATGTATATTTGTTCATTTGTTAGTAATATATCTTATTTGTGCCTTACTTAAGCCTCGTGGTATACTTTATGGAACTCGAGGATTTCAAATTAGAGTTCACGTTAAAAAAAGTGCCAAGCACTTGTAAGAATTGGAGGCTTTTTTCAGCCTATTTGGACACGAGTGTCCCCATAGCTCAAAAGAAGGGGCCCCGTATCTCCACAAACGAGGGCATCCAGTAACCCAGCTACCCACAAACAACAAACAAAAATACTAAATAAAAATAAGTAAGCACATCTAACACAAAATTACAAACCAACCAACCAACTAACAAACGAAACCAAACAAAAAAACCATAAACACAAATTCACAACATAGTGCACCACAGATATCTAAAACCCATATAAATACAGAATTCAATTTTAACAGAAGATTCCGGCCAGCGGCCTATTTCCATTGATAAACTTCATTAGAGCAATAGATTATGATTTAAAAACTTTAAAATAAATGACACTTGCATTAAAATCAGTAATGTTAAAAATCTTTCTAATAGGGTCTGTTAAACTACAATCAATAACAAAATGCCTAGCATCTCTACCAACCTGACAACTCTTACATAGTTTATTTTCCTGCAGATTAAATCGGTTGAAATAGAACGGAAACCTACCATGTCCAGTTAAAACCTGATTAACGTCAATATTATCCATACATTTTATTTTATTCGTGACTTTAATTAATTCCATAAATCCTTTGTTTTTAGGTGAAGAGAACCACTGTATTTTCTATTTGTTAACGTAAAATTCTTTCACTCTTTGAATAGCAATTCTCTTCGAACCTGTTACTTCAATATCCATTGCAGTGACATTTGAGACCGCCTGCTTGGCCAGGCTGCCGGCCCTCTCATTGCCAATAAAGCCCTTTAATCCAATGTAGCTTAATATTTAAATATGAACACAAAGTTTCTAAATGACTCTTAATTTCGACACATAATGGATTGAAATTGTCTGGCCCGGAGAGCGTATGGAGAAGTGACAGGCAGTGAGTGTAAATATTTACAGACGTCGGTATAAATAAACAAGGTATTTTTAATCCATAATATGGCTTGTTTGAACGCTTCACTTTCTGTTTGGAAAACTGAATTATATATATTCAACTTAAACATTTTATAATCCACCTCAGTTCCATAGTGAAAACAACAAAGGCAGCTCCTACGCTCCCTCCGACCCCAGAACTATCTGTATAAATATCAAATACATCAACAGTTGGATTACTTTTATCAAAAACAAAAGAAAATCTATTGGAAGGATGTATTGAATGAATATTAAATTTTTCAAAAACATTCTTTGTAACTAAATAATTTTCATATATTTTCAGTTCCATTCGTCCAGTTCTAAATAAAAATTTCTCATAATAAAATTCGTATAAAACAGAGAGAGGAGGCAGCCCAGCCAACATAAAGACGGCCTCGATAGGCACCGTTCTAAAACATCGGGTTAAAGCTAAACCCCAAGCTCTCTGAATACTGTCTAACTTCAGGATCCCCAGGCTACAATTCCATACATGATGATTGGAAGCACTACATTTAAGTATATCTTCCTAAGAATGGAGGATTTCAAGGCTAAAATCTCAGCTTAAAAAGCTCTTCTATAATTTTGGGATCGCAAAATTATAGAAGAACAAATAATATAAGTGGCGTTATATTCCCAAAATTAAATTATATTCCCAAAATATATGTGCAACTTTGTGCTTACATTACCTTTGTTGAGCTATAAGATTGAAGGAGTAATGTAATGTATTAAATGCGTTAGAAAATGTTACGTGCTAGGTCTACGAATTTTGAGGTAATTCTTGAAACGGAAAGTACTAGAAAATACAGTTCCAAGTTTTGATGAAAAGTGAGTGATAGAAAAAGTCTAATTTTTTTCCCTATAAAAAACTCAGTTAATGAGCTGAATGTTTTAATTGCTATAATATGAGATAAGTGATTGGAATAAAATTTGTACTCAAAAAAAAAAAAAAAAAAAAAGTAATATTCTGTTAAAAGAAATGTTGAAACCAATAAAGTAATTGCATTTTCAGCGAACCATTAAAACCTGATTAGGATAATGTGCTTTCATAAACCAGGTGAAAATGACTGAAAATAGCAGAACTAAATTAATTACAAACTAATTAGCGAAATTACAAATCTGTTCGGAGTTAAAAAATTAAATTCAAGTATATTTTCACTGCAGTTTTACCCACTTCAAATACTTATACACCGTCATGGAATGTTTACATAGATGTCTTTGACAATTAAGGACTGTTGCCACTAGAAAAAGAATATAACTAAGCAGAGCATCTTCGTTAACGAAATAAACATAATTGAAAACTCAAATTTTATTTCATCGAAAGTCAAAAGCTATCAAGCAAAGTGTTTCTTTTGAAAAGACCCCGGAAAAGAACGAGTAATTAGAAATTCTTCAGAAACTTTGAATTTTTTCTCCCCTTTCACTAAATTATTCTCTTATTTATCTTTTCAGCATCGATCCTTTTAACTGCGCGTAAAATGTTAAAAATACATAGAATTAGTTTCTACATAAACATCTAATTCTATACTCTATGCAGCAATAAAAATAGATGTTTATTGGTAAACATAAATATAGGTTGAAGCTGTAGTTGTACAATAAAATGCAGGAAGAAAAAAGAAAGAAAAATTAATAGTTTGAGATTTTCATCGCGCAAATAGTTTTCAGGGGGGGGGGAATACAGAGATTTTAAAATCCTTCTGGAGATTTTTTGCAATTAAGCTCTTTCGTTAATGTTAAAGGTTTTTAAAGCCAAAAACGCATTTTTAATGTAATAATAAATAAGGTAATAGTAAAAATATTTCTTTTCAATTTTTTCCCGTTTTCTACACGTTTTTTAATATAATATATAACTAAAAATTCTGAAAAGTCTTTTGAATCTATTGAAATTAGTTTTGAATAAAAGGTCCTTTACTGTGTCCACACGAACACATATCACGGGGAAAAAATTGTCCAAATGAATTTAGTAAAATCTGAAAAGCCTTCAGATTTTATATTAATTTCGTTTTAGCATTTTGTGGCGTTTCACTTTTGAAATTGCTTCCACCAAATATTAGAGCCCTGCATTATATTTAAAGAAATTAAATAATGAAGAATCTGCATAAATGTATGTATGTTTCTCGCACAGTGATAAAACAACGGTACCTACAGACATTCAATTTTGAATAACGCAGTCCTGCATTGGAATACGGGCATCTGGAAGCTCAAGTTTGGAATTTGTCTCTTTCATATTTTATAAAACTTTGATGAATTTTTGATTAACAAACTGAACGATTTCAAAGCGAGCAATTGGCTACACTGTATGGAAAAACACATTTTTATCTCCAGGATAAATATATAAAAAAATATTTTCGCTGAAATATGGTACTCGAAAGTTTTCGAGATTGCAGTCCTTTATATCGTACGGAAATGGAAAATCTGCGCAGTTTTTAAATTTAACATTTGATATTCCCTTCAGGCATTTTCCGGTACATTTAAAAGCGAGACGAAGGCTGGCAGCGTAGCTGCTAGTTTAAAATAAAGAAGAAAATTATTTGAAGCTAAATACTTACGCAGGTTTACTAAATTCTCGATTCACAAATGATATCAAATGCCTTCGATCGTATCTTAGTAGTTCATGCATAAATTCCGAACCCTCCGGTGTTGTTTGCAGCACTGCATACAGAAGAGAATACCGTTGCTATGGCCACAGATCTATTTTAGTTGGGATCGTTCCCTTCGGAAAAGAGCAATAACCTGGCCAAAAAGTATGAGCTGGATCAGCACTGATTACCTCTTTATAAGTGAAAGCGTAAATCCCATTGAACTAAGCGAGAGAAATTCAGAAAAGCTGGTAAACATTCTTTAGTGAGGATCAAAGTTCTCAGAAATTCTCGGTATATAAAAGAAAAGGAAATTTATTTTGCTTTAGAAAATTTTGTTTAAAATATAAATTTGGGATAAAGAAAAGAAGTAAAAGAAAGTTATCTTTAAAGTATTACATAATGCCGGTATCTTTCACTGTGTCTGAGGAATAATTTGAGGGTCGGGGGTTTGGTTTTCAAAGTATAAACGTATGATAAAAGAAAATTATCTCAAAAGTATTACATAATGATGGTATTTTTCACTAGCTTTGAGCGATAATTTGAGGTCCGGTGTTTTGGCTTATTTGATTACGGTGAAGTACGTACAGGCTATCTGCCTAAAGGGACGCATGCTTCAGTGAAGGATTTTCTAAGGGAAAGCTATGTTGTAATTTGTATACAGTGTATTTCGGAAATTTTTATATTGCCTTAACTCAGCTTGGAAATGAAACTTAAAAAATATGATGGGGAAACCACATGATTTCCTTGCATAGCCTATTAGATTATACACAGTTTTTGCTGCATTTAATTTAAACTTATTTACTCGAATTTCATTAGAGATATATTTCTCATTCAATTAATTCAGTTCTCACTTCGCGACAAAGCAAAAATACATAAAAAGGCAAAACATCTCCGTTAAGGGGAGTCATCACCTTTACACATTCAAAAAATCGAATTTTTTTCCCTTTTAGAAACTGTAGACATTTCTGAGTCTTTTAAAACAAACATCGTTACGATATTCGAATTAGAACCTTAAAAATTATGAAATAAAGAAAACTATTCTGAGGTAAATTTTGCTAGATCGAACATTTAAATCATCCCCTGACGTTTGTTTACATTTGTACGCGCAGCTGCTTACGAATGTTCACTCGCAGATTGCTTTAATTTTTACTGTTAACATCATGTATAATTGGTAAAATTGAATGTGTCGGACAGATTCTGAAAAGAATAGGCACTAGATTACGAAAGCAAAAGCAAGAAATGAAGAAACTTAGTGACAGTAAAACTCTCAGTGGAAAAGGTCGCCTTACGGATGATAATATAACCCAAGTGGAAATTTATTGTGGAAATGCTATTAAAAATATTGCAATTCTGTAAAAGATATGCAAGAGGCAATGTGGGCAATATTCTACCACCAAATGTTCAACCGACGGGGAACCAACTCACAATTTTTGCTCAACAGGGGTGGATTCGTGGTGTACATATCGAAGATGGATTGCAAGTGGAAATCTGAAATCCTATAAACGTAACAATTCAATTCCATCACCTGTAATGGATGCTATCAAAGATTATTTAAAGATTTTAGCATGCCACTATTACTAAAAAGTGTTTAGGAGAACATACCCAGAATCCAAATGATTCCGTTGAATGCTCTGATTTGGAAACTGTGTCCTAAAAATTCTGGATGGGGTTATAATATTGTTAAGACAGCAGTGAATGAGGCAGTTATTATATAAAATGATGGTCAAGCTGGGCGATTACATATTATGAAAGAAGTTGGATACCGAATTGGTGATAAATGTAGTCAAGTTTGCAGCAGACACTGGTCAAAGTCTTATTCAGTCAGCCAAAATAAAGGCAAAGATGTCTACAATAGATGCTCGCAGAGCAAGAAAAAGAGCCAAACGTGTTGCAGTAACAGCTAATTGAAGAACAGGAGGGAATTAAAATTTGGGAACTTTAAAACCTTTTTTCTCAAAATGGTGATTTTCATTCTTGCGCGCATTCTTTAAGAAAATCTATCATAGCTATTGATTTAAAACTTTCAGGGTAAGTACATGATGATATTGCTAAAAAAATGCACCTACCGTTTTCTTTGAAAAATTATTTTTTAAGATTTTATATAATTTTACTTAAATTTTTTTAATGCTTTCTCTGTTTTATAAGATTTTATTGTAATAGTGTTAATATTCTTCGATATTTTAAAATTTAGATAGGTGAAGAATAATACCTAATGATGTTTCATTACAAAATTGTAAAAATTATTACTGTAACTATATTTGTATTACAGTCAGTTTGCGCTCAGCGCTTCAGTACAAATTTTAAATTTTCGGAAAATGCAGTTTGTTTTTTCTTTATGAAACAAATTCTTATACACTATTAGTAAAATAAATCAAGAAACATAATCAATTGCAATATTTTAATAGCATATAATTTAATAGCATAGAGATGACACATTGAAAATTTCATATTGTAGATACATTAGGATTTTTTTAAAGAAGGAGTGATGAAAAATTAGCAAACGCCTTCGCCGGGAATCGAACCACGGACCTCTGGAATACCGGCCCAGCGTGCAGAACCACTACAACACAAAGGCACGCTACACTGTAAAAAAAAAGTTCGCTCTTTACAGGCAAAAGTTTTGTAAAGTTACAGAAATCAAAAAGTTACACAAGAATTTCCTGTAATGGTAACAGGTTGAAAGCAAACTGTGGCTGGTACAGCTAATTTGTCTGTAACATTACAGATAATGTTTCAGTAGCCGCGTGGAAGAATCACGTGACTGACTGGAAATCAGCCAATCAGAAGAAAAGTGTTTGAAAGCTAGTTGCAGAAAAAAACATGGCTGAATGCATGTTGGTTGTATAGCGCAGGTAAGTAAGAAAATGTTTACAATTACGTTTGAAATATTTTTTGTTCATTTTATGCAGATTATTCTCATGCACTTTGCACTGTTATATGTAGTGAGTAAGTATTTAAACATTTAAGCTTTGCGATTAATTAATATCAGTGTTCGTAATGAGTTGAAAGAGTGCAGAATATTTATTCCAAATGCAGATCTAATAGTAGTATTTTGTCATTGCGCATCCGATAAATTACGCCTTAAATTGCCCGTATTATTATTTATAACTAATTATTCCAAAATTTAATCACTGTTGTGGTATTTAATTGAAACGGTAATGTGGTTGTTGAAAACAAAATTAATCTTGTTAGCGTTCGTTTGCAATCGTCTGACCAAAGAACGTTTGACATCTTTTTCCCGGCAGGCCTTGCGAGAAAAGTTTATGTAAACATTTAGAATTCTGAATGTAATGTATATATTTTTTTTGCTTACTAGGTTTAGTTTATTCTTTTTCTAGGATTACCTAATTAATTATACTTGGTTTATAATTCAGTCTAATATGTTTATATACGAGTGTGTTATGAAGTAAAATTACAAAAACTTGAACAATGCGGTCGAGAATCTCGTTTATTCTTTAGTGTAATAATATTATTTTTTCAATGGTATTAATTTCTTACGAATATGTTATAATTCCAGAATGAAGTAATTATATTGATTAAAAATATATCGCATCATACTTTTCGTAATGTTTTGGTTTACTAACTAGATGCAACTTAATTATTCCATATATTTTAATATACCAATATCAACAGGGAAAAGATGGAAATGACCTAAAATATTTTTCTAAAAATTCGTTAAACTAGTTATAAAAGAAAACTAAAATTTTGTACATTATTTCCAAAAATATTCCATTAATATTTTAGAAGTTACAAAATTTATTATATTGTATATATAACTTTAAACATTTAATGTAGAATTTATGTTGATTTTATTTTGCCCAATTTTAATACAGTTTTGAAGTATGATAGTCTTGTTACTAGGATAGCATGAATCTGCTAATACAAGTTTAATATATTTCTTGACAAATGTGTCTCTTATTCATGTAATATAATATATAAATCATAAAATAAGTTTTTTTAAATAAATTATGATTGTGTATTGGAATTTAACACAATTCTGTATCTGTATGTTAGTATTAAAAATAAAATAATAATAAATTTTTAATGAAGCATTGATTTTAGGATTAACAACTGTAAATATATATATATACTCACACATGAATAAATGGAAATGCAAGTTACTTTTTCTTACAAAGCCGTCCATGAATATATACTTCCCTTTAGACTGATAGCCTTTGCATGCTTTGCCATATTCTATCAATCCAAATGATGCAAATATGCAGAAAATTTTACTTTCTTTGAAAGTTAATGCAGGAAATAAAATTTAGTGCATTTGTAAACTACATTAGTTCTCTTATAGCTTGGTATTTAATTGTCCAATGATTTACTAGTCCAAACTAATGCAGAATTCAGATATTGTTCAAATAAAAGAAAATTAATAAGTTCTGATTGTTAGACGTATATATGAAGATTTATTTTTTTAAATATTATTTTAAGTCAACTAAATTAATTTCAAATTTAAGTAAGTATTCATGCCTTTCAGTAGTATTATTTTTGGAAATCTTAAATTAAATAACTGAATGCAATATTTCTTGTTAATAAAAGAAAAGCAATGTTATGAAAGACTAGCGAAGTGGATTTGCAAGTTCTAATTACGAAAGGTCCCATGCTCTAAGGGGTCATTTTTAAAAATACTTAATTAAAAAAAAGTATTTAACGTAAAACTTCCAGCTTCACACATGTGCAATATTAATTCTATATATTTTATCTCATTTTATTGATTAATTTCATAGCATTTCGTGTGACACTAGTAGAAATTATTTATTAAATTTTATGCAGTTTCTGATCTACGTTTTGATTTTGTTATTAATTACGTTAGGTTACATAAGATTTAAAATTATGTAAGGTACAAAAACCTTCTGCATCTATTAATATATGCTGAAGTGAATGGAATTATGCCAGTGAAATTTTTTAAAATCAAAAACAAATTTCTGTGGAAAATTAAAGTTATAAATTCTAAATGCAAACAAAGGAGTGAATTTGAAAATTATCAAATAAGCCAAAGTGTTGGTAATTTTTGCAGTTTTGCAGAAGAATTTTTATACTGTGCAGAATGGGAATATGATGTTTGGTTTTGTTAGTACAGTCAAAAGTTGTTAATCCGGACTCGTTGGGACTCGTCGAGGCGATTCCGGATTATCAATTTTTCCGGATTACAGATCATCAGTTTAAATCTGATAAGATGGCATGCAGAAATTTTAAAATTAAAAATATGAAACCGTAATTTATGAAATAAAGAACAATTATGATCTAAAGGGTATCAAAATTTACAAAAAAAAAAAAAAAAAAAAAAAAAAAAAAAAAAAAAAAAAAAGCTTAATATTTATTTGTTTACTTTATTAAACATTTCTTTCAATGTAAGTTGTGTAAGTTGCTTCGTTTTATGTGATAATACTTTCTCTTTAATTCTATAAACAGCCATAATTCTTCTTCAGTTACAAAGTTCCGCTGTTGAAGTCCTATAATTGTTGTGTCGAGAATACCGACTAATTTGTCAATCGAAATTTTTTCGTTTTCAATAACCTCTGTATCACTTTCTTCACTATCGGAAGCGAATTATATTGACGAGAAATTTGATTTAAATCATAAACAAGACGGAGTACATCGAGATGAAATACTACATTTAGTAAGGAATTATAAGCCAAATAAAATAAAAACATCTGCTCTGAAGATAAGGATTGCTGACAGATGAACATCCAATACATTGCGCGCCGTGGCAATCACAATAATATTGTGATAGTAGTAGTTTATACATGATTACTTTTCATTTGTTATATTCCTACTGTGACTGTGTCCTTTGGAAATTAAATTATTCGTTTAATGTTTCCCTCTCAATTTTCGGAAGATAAAATTAGTAAAAATAAGTGGGAACATAGCATCAAGAGCATTATATATCCCCATTTTCTTGAAGCTGTTCACTGTTATTGTTTCATAAATAATAGGCCGTGCACCCAAAATCCACTAGCAAATCAGTTAGTAAGATGAAAACGACCACTATGCAGACGAAAAATTTAGGGTAACTTGTTTTGTGAGCGCCTTAAGAGAGACAAACATTACCTAAATCATTAAAACAATTTCAGAATCCTGTTGCTAAAAGAAAGCTTGGAAAATGTTGTCCGAGTCCCAGTGATTCATTTGACCAATATGTAATATTGTTTTAGAAATTTAAGGTAATAAATATAATATATTTCGAATGCTAAAACAGTTCGAGAAATTTATTCAAGTTCTGAATTCTGAATATAAGTATACTGTATATTATATTTAATAACTATGGTGGCTTCATTTATGAAAAGATTTGCATATTGTCTGCTTTTGTACAATGAACCTTCTCTAAGCTAGCTATGCGTGATTCCTGAAGATTTTGATCTTTAATGATATTGGGCATCTTAGATAAGTTATGTTTACTAATTAGTTATTTTATGAGGAATGCTGGTTAAATTTAAAAAGTGATTGACTGAGGTAGCTTGTAGTAATGAGACGGTTCACTGTAATGCAATTTTTTAAAGTATTTAAGCTGTTCCTGATTACTTAAGATATTATAAAGAAATATGATTAAAAGTGTTATATGAGCACACGTTTAAAACATCTATTAAAATAATTTTTATAAGCATTTTAAGAGCATGATTATGATTATGATTTTAAAAGGAATGTTTTTTTCTTTATTTAGGAGACATGGTTTACAAAGAAGGGGAAAAACCATTCATTTTTTCCAAGCAGTCGAAACGAATTTTTATGAAATGTTATATTGTGTTATTTTTTAATTAATTCTTTTTTTAAGGTTTTATGTAAAGTTTATGAATTAAGTAATAAATTATTTTTACTTCTGTATTTTAATTAGCATATTATTTGCTTCATAATGTTTCACAATAAAATTATGAATTCAATAAACTTCATAATTAACATGCTGTAATATATATATAGAGAGAGAGCATAAAGTTTGTTTTCTGTTGTCACATGTATATTTCACAATTTTGTATGCAAATCTCGAAATTTATAATAACTAAGAATACTTTTTAGTATCACTTTCTAAATGGTAATTATTAAGCTTAAAGTTTTATTACATATCACGTTTGTAAAAAATTATAGGTAAAATTAAAATGCATTAAATTTTAAGTTAAACTGAAGTATTAATTTTTGAAACAAAAAGGCATAATTGTATTAAACATCAAGAATTTTAATGGAAGCAAGGCTTTAAAAATTAAGGTCAGTTGGTGAAGTTTTATGCTTATTCAAAAAGCATGATATTAGGTTTTTAATGAAAGACTTCTATCTGTTAATTCAAAGGAAATTATTTGTGGGTAGGGTAAAAACGTTATGCAGTTGACATCTATTACTTCAAACAATAGCAGACTGTTGTCAAACACTGAGTGCAGATAAGAATAAAAAGGTTAGTTGGACGTTGTAATTCAAGCGTATGAACAAAATTTTGAATTCCTTGTAGTAACAAAATAAAGTTCATTGCTATGTTGAATTCTTTAATTTACTGAAAATGTCATTTTTTAGAAGGAGAGAATATAATATTTTTGAAACATAAAGAACAGCTGTTCTGAGTTCTTCATAGAAATATTTCACAAAATGTCTTTTATTGTAATAATATGATCATATCAACATGCAACACGTTTACTCATATAAGTTAAATCTAAAGGAACATGTGTCTATTTTAACTAAAATTACTAAAAAGAAAGTTCTAGAACATATCTTAATAATTGACACTAAAACATGCAAAGAATGCATACTGTTTTTTTCAGCTATTTTACAGGCCAAATATAAATTCCAGATGACTTTCCATTATTTTATGTAAAGGATATACATGTAATTTAATGTAAGGAGTAGCATATCAATTTGAACTTAATTATCAAATTAAGCTCATATCGATTATTAATCAAAATGATATATATACCTACAGATATTGCTTTATATGCATTTCAATGTATTTTTATTATAATAAGCATTATTTTAGACCAAAAATCTATTACTTTTATAGACATATCCTTTAGTATTTCATCTATGAAAAATATATTCTACACACATATAATTACTTAATGAGATATTAGAAGGAAATAATCTGAAACCTTTACAGATACAACCACTGGAATTTTACGTAAGAAAAGTATCTTTTACTCACATAATAACGTGCTGTAATAATACAAGCAAATAACCTGTAACGGTTACAGATATATCTGTTGAGATCTTACATGAGAAAAACATGTTCTTTTTACATAATTATTTGATGTAATATTACACGCAAATAATCTGTAACCATTACAGATATATCGTTTGGGATTTTACATGAGAAAAATATGTTCTACTTACATAACTATATGCTGTGATATTACAAGAAAAAGATCTGTAACCATTACAGGCAAAACTCTTGTAAAGTTACAAAGAAAACACCTGTTGCTGTTACTCAAATAACCCATGGCATCCCAGTTTCCATGAGTTTTCTTAGTAACCTTACAGATTTTTTTTTACAGTGTAGGAAGGCAGGAGAAATACCTTATAACATATGTATGAACATAACAATTTGACGTATTTAAACTCGAAAATCAGCCAAAATTTTCATTTTTTGTGTTACGCAAAAGTGAAGACTCCCCTTAAAAATTGAAAAACGTAAAAACTAAACACAGTTAAAACAATTAAAAGAAAATTCACAATTGAAATTAGAGCGAAACAACATAATTCAATCACTTTTAAAGCAAAAATCGCACAATTTGCCAACATATAAGAATAAAAAAAGCGAGCTTACCTAGGCGCGTAATAAGGGGTATATATTTGATCTTGGAAGATTCACCATGTTCTGGCGAGAATAACGCAACGCCACAGAATATTAGCAAGAGAAGCACAGTATCAACGTGGCCTTTAGGCAAGTAGAACACGCTCTGATTGTATTCTTTATAACCTTCCTTTAGATATGCTGTTCTTTCTACCTCATTTGAATATCACGGGATCTAGAAATTTACATTCTGGCAGGAAAATGGAAATGAGGAAGATAAAAAGGATGAGTAACATGATATAAATTATTAAAAACTAAACGTAAACACTAAAAGTAGGTAAAAAAGTAATAACTATAAACTTATCGTAAACGGATAGTTATGTAATAAGCAGCATAAAAAGGCTAAATAGAAAATTTGCTGTTTGAAGTCTGTAAGGTGCTCTGAAAATCATTTTTCTGCAGAAAGCTGTCTCATACTGTTAAACCATGCTTGCACTGTACGCATAATATTCATTTCGGATGAAAATCAATTCGTTGAATATGTGATAAATTTCAGTCGCGTCCAGTGAAAAAGTAATCAGCTTTACATTTAATATTTTAGATTAGTTACATTTATATAGAATTGAATCAAATTATAGTTGAGCTTTGGCAGCTAGAAATGAGTGAGTTACTTAAATGAAATTCAACTGTGCCAGCAGTCTATTTGGTACTATTCCGTTTTGAGGACCGTAAAAAAATTGCAGCGAAAATATATGCGCAAAAGCCCCCAAATCTAGTAAACGCGCCCATTGAACAGCGCGCCAAAGCTAGCGTACGTGCTGCTTTCAGATTGCGTAAGTTTATATAGTTCTATATTTCTTAAGACGCCATTGAAATATTAGTTTAATTTTTAAATCTTTTTTTGATATCCTACGGATTTAACAATTTGGAAATTGCCCATGACGAAAAATGTGCAATAAAATTTTGGGTAAAGTGCAGAATCACCCACTGCTTGACGCGTTTTTAAGAATTGCACTACTAGGTATCCATGTGCACATCGACCTATTTTCACTTAAAAAAAAATCCCAGAATTGAAAAAAAAAAAAAAAAAAAAAAAAAAAAAAACACCACCCTTGATTTTATCTATGTACTTTCACTTACAAAGTAAAAGAAAATTGACAAAAATCCAATAGTTTTTACCCTTGTAAAAAGCGGCAAACAAATAAGTGGGCGATTCTCTCTTTACCGAGAACTTTTTAAAGAAAAAGCATCATTCATTATTGAAAATTATCTTTGAACAACCAACGAGATGAAAGTAGGCGTTATAGCGATAACTCGGTAGCGAAATAGCGATGCAGGCATCCATTCAGTTATGTTTAGGAACTTTTATATAAATTATAATAATGATCTGAAATAGTTATTGACTCTTATGCTTCCATTCAGTCATGTTTAGCCTTTTTCATATAAATTGTAATAATAAAAAAGTATTATTTGAAATGAACCTTTCATCTAAATTAAAACATCCATCTTAGATAGTTATTTACTATTATATTTCCTTTCTTGCTGCAATTATTAAGGTTGCCGCAATTATTTTTGGCAGCATTGGCATCAACAATAGTTTGGCGATTTTTTACGGCCCTCGAAACCGAATAGTACCGTTTATTTTTATATACATATGAACGGCTAGTCTCCGGGTTACCAATGTTAGTTGAATTATAAATAAAAATGTTTTATTCCCCGTGCAGTGTAGCGCGTGACGAATATTTAAGGAAAGCTAAGCCGGAAAATTAAAAATACAAGAGCACGTGTATTTAACGTTTAATAAATAAATATCTCTTTCGAGAAAATTCCAGAAAATTCCCGCGCGCGATTTAAAATCTTATGCAAGGAGGACAACCTCTCAATTCGTTGTATTTAGTTAGTTTCTTGTTTTAAGATTTTGTTTAGAAAACTGCTCTTGTTGATTGTAGCAAATTCGCGGATTAGCTTTCTTTAGCTGTTTTGAATTAAGTTCTTTTGGTACTACTTTGGTAGACGGTTGCACGGATTTTTGGCGATTTACGTTGGCGCAATTGTTGGCGTGATTTTTACAATCGTCATCCATCTTGAAAAGCGCTGTTTTTACGCATAGTATAAAGTATTCGAAACTTAAAAAATTACAAAAAAACAAAATCTGAAATGTTTCAGATTTTAAATTACGTCCAAAGGGGCGTTTTTTAACATTTTGTGTGTTACCTTTCTTTATTAAATATTATGTTCCTCGCACTTAAACCATAAGATCCAGTGCAACAGCAATATCGCAAAATAGTTTTAAAACGAGCGTGTCTTTAGAATTTCCGATACAGAGACTCACGCGCTGGAGATAAAAATGTTTTTTCTGCACAACGTTGCCATTGCTCGCTTTGAAATCCTTGAGTTTGTTAATCAAAAATTCGTCAAAGTTTTAAAAAATAGGAAATCGATCATAAAACAAATTTCAAATTTCAAATTTGGTCTTCCACATGCTCATATTCGTTGGAGGATTACGTTATTCAAAATTCGATGACTCTATGTACCGTTGTATTATCACAATACGAGAAATATACATACATTTACGCAGATTTTCATTATTTAATTTCTTCAAATATAATGCAGGACTCTAACATTTTGTGGCAACAGTTTGAAAAGTGAACCGACATTTATCCGTCCGACGCAAAATGCCAAAACGAAACCAATAGTCCTTCGGGACTCAAGTCCCTTTGGACTAAAAAATAAATAAATAAATAAATATCATTAAAAGTAATGGATTAATTTTTTGTTGAAAATGTCGTTTTTTAAAATGGCAGGCAAGTGTAAATAAATACATTTACTATGAGTATAAATTACTAAAGTAAGGTTATTATTACTTTTATGTAGCAAAAAAGAGAATAAAAACACCGCTATAAAAACATTGTGCCAACGTTTAATTAGATTAAAATATTACTGAAATTGAATATTGAATTAAAAACCATCATACCAACATTTAAAAGAATTAGAATATTATTAAATTCAAACACATTAAAATACGCTTTATAGAATGTAATTAACATTAAAACGTATGTGACAATAATTATCTCAGCAATTTTTGAAAATAGTGAATTAATTTTGTTAACAAAAATTGAAGTATACAATTATAAAATAACAGAAAAATATGTACTTACATTTTTTTGAGTCATTTAACCTGTCGTTTATTGATAAGTACCACAAAAAAAAACGGAATCATAATTTAGATATCAATGAAAAAAAATTTGAAAAATGTAATATCAAGGGCAAGAATAAAAAAATTTAAAAAAAAATTATAAATAGATAAAGCAATTTAGAGCCAAATTAATGGATCATGAAAATTAAAAAAAAAAAAAAAAAAACCTACAATAATTATTTTTAAGATTTAGAAGATCCTCTCTGAAGTACAAAGGACAATTTTTTTTATTCCGATACTAATAATTCTTGGTACTTAACAATAACAACATTCATCTTTGAAGGAATTCGAGGATATGAATTAAATTTTAAAATGGCGCGGTAATGCACAAATTTTCAGTAACCAATCAAGGAGCTGATTACAGTACATTAATGCACAAATATTCTATAACCAATCAGAGAGCTGAGTACATCACGCCTAGAATTAAAATTATTTAAATAAATAATTTACATAATAAAATCATTTTTTAAAAAAAAATTCAAAATTAAATTGTATTTTAATATTCAACAGCCATAAATAATGTTTAAACATTAGATTAAATTTATAGATATTAAAACTAATTACTTTTAAAGTTAGGTGACGTCATTGATTACATCATCCACAATATAAAATGCATAAAATATCATAAACAATAAAATTTTTATTTCAAATGAAAATGCAAAATTAAATTGATTTTTAATATTTAGAAGCCATAAATAATATTTAAAACACGGAATTTATGCACAATAAAACGCATTATTTTAAAAATAAAATGACAACAAAGTATCGGTTACCATAAATAACTTATCCATCAATGGGTTTACCATAAGTCGTATTACTCGCCAAAAGAAATATCGCCAAAAATCGCCAAAATCCGTGCAACCGTCTACCAAAGTAGCACCATTCTCATGAACGTTTGAGTGGTTAAAAGATAACTACTGTGAGATATTGTAATACTGCATGAATATTTGAAAAAAGTCAAGCCTTTTTGTTGTAATAATAATAAATTTTGTTCATTTTTCATCGAACTTGTGCATTCATTTCATAACGAACCCGTACACACGCAACAATACGTTTTTTCAAGCTTCTTCTTTATAAGGTATTTTCTCCCTCCTTTCTGCATGCCTTCGTAGTGTAACAATAAGTACACTCGGCGCGCATTTAATTCGTCCAGGTTTGAGTATTGGCGAGGGCACTGCTCATTTTAATGTCTTTTGTTCCAAAATAACTTAATGACGCTACGGTGGGGCGCGAACTAAAAGGTAGCGGATCATGTTTCTTGGTTAATCTTTGGATTATGGTAGCTTGGCGATTTTTTGGCGAAAATTTGGCGACCAACCCTGCTACAGCAACCTGCTAGTTTTTGTTTGGATGCCATTTTGTTTTCACGAAGTAAAGACTTTTTTTTTTTTTTTTTTTGATACTCAAAATTTTTTTCCAACAATCTGCTAGCCGAATTACCCTTATGCTAGAACTTTTATGGAACAAAAGTGCTTAATCATGACGAAGATTAGGTGCAACATTGGGAGAAAGTGCAGAATCGCCCACTGCTTCGCGCGTTTTTAAGAATTGCACATACGCGGTATCCATGTACACGGCGACGTATTTTCACTTAAAGAAACATCCCAGAATTGCACAGAAATGGCATTGCGCACACGCTTCACTTTATCCATGTACACATCCACCTAGTTTGACTTAAAAAGTCAAAGAAAACTGACAAAAATCCAATTGTTCTTACTTTTGTAAAAAGCGCCAAACAAATAAGTGGGCGATTCTGCACTTTAGCAAATTGTTTGTAAGTGCTTATTAACTAAAATCACGATCGGAATTTTCCGGAAAATGTCACATGACATGTCTCATGATCTATCATTTCTCTGAGACAAAATAATCTGTGATTGGAACTGTGTACTTCTCAGATTATTGCTAAAGTCCTACCTAGTAACCTTTATCGCCTTACCAAAATGTCGCCAAACTACCTGTTACCATATTCCAAAGATTAGCCCATGTTTCTTCACCATTTTGATTTGGCTATTGGGTCTTCTAATCCCTTTCAGCTCGTCTTATTACATTTCTCTTTTAAACTATTGACTGACCTATACTTTTCAAACCAATTTAACATTCAGTGTGGAAAGAAACTGAACGCTCTTGTCATTTTACTTTAACCACGGGACTTCGACAATTTCGACACTGATTTACCAAAATCAAAAACGCTTTAAATTAAAGAATATACATGTCGTGAAAAGAACAAATTAACAATATTCCATTGCTAATCATCAATGATACATCAACAATTTTTTAGGTTGAATTTCTTTAAAAGTTCTCAAAGTGTTCTTCAGAGAATAAATAAATTAGCAATAAATAACATTTAACGCTTGCATTACAATCAAAATATGTTAATTCCGATTAATCACTTTAATTCTAGTACCTGTATTTCGTAAACTGTTTTTAAACGTGTTGCTCCATTTTTACCTTTTCCTTTCTGTAAGTTCAATACAAGAGAGATAAAATTGCTCTAGTGTTATTTATTAATTTAAACTGCAGTACTTCTTCCAAAATGGTACGGAACGTTTCTCCTGCTTGATGAAAAGGGGTCTATTTCAATCAATTTTTGCTGCATGATGAAAAGGGGTATCAAATAAAATGCAAAAATCATTTCCTTAGAGCGTACGTTCTTTCAGACTACGTTTTCCCTCAGTTTAAAGTTGGTTTGTTTTTCTTCGATCTAGACCGACTAACTTGACTAGGTACATTCTGCATAAAATTACAGAAAAAAAATTTATATTAAATTTTACAATTTATCTACATAGGATCTAACGTCTGTTAATATAATCTATATACCTATTATAGCTATGCTCAATATGATCTAATGTCTCTTCATCTTTGGTAATCGATTTCATCTTCATCCCAACATTAGCCGATTTAATATTCGTTTTTTACATTCATAGACACCATCTTACAATAGCCAAGTCCTGAATATGTATCCCATCTTCATATTCTTCAGCTATCTCTTTTTTTCCCCTCCATATTGATCCTAACAATTTTCTTCGTTACTTGACCCTTCTCACTGATTTTCCTGAAACTTATTGTTAATGAATTTAAAAAATATTTACGTGAAAAAACACAAAATCACTTGAAATTAAGAGTTATCATCGAATTCAAATCACATTCCAAACATGTATCTTGTACAAAAAAAAAAAAAAAAAAAAAAAAAAAAAAAAAAAAAAAACCATTCGTGTTTAAACAGAACGTATACCAAGTTGGATGCATTTCAAAACGGACGTCTGTGGAGATATTACTTTACAATTAAAATTACGTATAACAATAATTATAAAAATCTTATATAAATAACTATATGATTGGAATAAAATCATGTTCACACTAAAAATTATTTAAAAAAATAAATATGTTTGTACTGAAAAATGTCGCATGATTTTGAATTAAATGCATTTACATATTTCAATCGTGTTTTGTTTACAATATATAAGTACAGTACAAAGTCCGTAATCCGGACTCGTCGGGCTTCAGCAATTCCGGATTATGGGTTTTTCCGGATTATAGATCATCAATTTAAGTCTGGTAAAATGGCATGCAGAAATAATACAATTAAAAATATGAAACCGTAATTTATGAAATAAAGAGCAATCACGATCTAAAGGGTATCAAAATTTACAAAAAAAAAAAAGCTTAATATTTATTTGTTTACTTTAGTAAACATTTCTATCAATGTAAGTTTTTTAAGTTGCTTCGTTTTTTGTGCTAATACTTTCTCTTTAATTCTATAAACAGACATAATTTTTTGTTCAGTTACAAAGTTCCACTGTTCAAGTCCTGTAATTGCTGTGTCGAGATTACCGACTAACTTGTCAATCGAAATTTTTTCGCTTTCAATAACGTTCTCTGTTACTTTCTTCACTATCGGAAGCGCGCATGGGTAAACGCTTTAGTGGCTTTACGCGCATGCGTAAGTTTGTGGCTTTGAGGTCCGGATTATAGATCATTCCGGATAATGGACGTCCGGATTAGAGACTTTGTACTGTATTTTGAATATTTGCACTTTTTAATTCATGCAGTTTATTCTTTGAAATGTACCGAAATGATTTTCGAAGTTCACTAGGGAATACATATTATATGAAATATAAATTTTTTTATGACATAAAACTTTTCCTTACCTCAATATCCTTAAATTATGTAAAAAGACTAGTTTTGCCGCTCAACGGTATAGTGGTTAGTCACTGTGACTATTGCCCCGAAGGGGGGTTCGAATCTCGGATGTTGTAAATGTATAGTGTCTTTGCGGCATGGGAACACTCTAAATGTATGGCGAGCTGAAAGTCCTCTAATGTGTATTGATAGTCGGGGAAAAGGATTGGAAGTCTCCCGGACCACCCCACCCGGATACTCTTCCTCAAAACTGGTCAAAATCGTACTATTACTTATAAGATGCCCATTGCTCTTGCCAATGATAGACGCAATCTTGTACTCTTTGACACTATAAAACTAGTGGGTCTTATGCTGATTATGTCAGACAGGTGAGATTAGTCACAAAACAACAACAGACTGTTTTAGCGATTGAGATAAGATCGAAACAATAAATTTATTCTAATTATTTGAACGCTTTAATATACTGTTTCGATTTTGTCGAACAAGAATAAAATATCACACCGCCGTACTCGATTATACAGATCTCCCTGACAACTATAAAAAACCGATAATTTGAAAGATAATACAGAAAGGTGAAAGTTAAAAGGTGATTCTCCCGCCTTCGTGGTGTAGTGGTCTGCACGCTGGGCGCGCAGATGAGCCAAACGATACTAGGTTAGGATATTTGATTTGGCTTTATTTAATTATGGCAAAGGTTCCGATGGCTACCTGCCTGAAGGGAGGGACGCTTGTGTGGAAGACTTTCTAAGGAAAACTGGCTCGTATACACATGGGGAAAACCATGAAAACGCTCATGCAGTCAACCCGTTTGCCGGGATCCGAACTCCGGACCAAACTACCAGTGTTCAGCGACTTTACCACTCGGCCGCTGGTGAGCCTACAGTATTAGGATATATAAAAATGACAAATCACACGAGGGTACGTTCGTGAAAGCATTTCTAAGGAAACCTGGCTGGTATTCATGTTGCACAAGGTTAACACCACGGAAATCGATCATGCCCCATGTGTTCAATACCAGACTATTCGCCTGGTATTGAACACAGATCGAACTCCCGGCATTCAGTAACTGGCTCAAGGCTGTAATGCATCCGATACGTACCGGGTTGCCTAATCATATGTATAGGATTGCCAATACTTAAAGGCTTTGTAAAGGAGCTTTCCAGAAACTTCTTGATTGCCGCCAAGTTGGCGAAAAACCTCGAGCTATCCCCAGTGTAGTCAAAACATTGTTGCTAAAGTCCATAAACTGGGTTTATGGCTATATATCCGGATCTAACTGGCACATCTTTATGATTCAAACATCGATCTGTTCCAAATTACGAAATCTACAACATAATTTGCCAAATAAATATTTACAGACCCAGTGGCTTTGAATTTAATTAAATAAAACTTCCCACTATTATTATTACTTTTTAAAGTACTACTTTAAGTAAATAAATAAATGAAAACAATACACAGCACCGCAAATACAAAGTAAGCAAAGTACGATCAAATAAACACAAATATTTTCAAAGATTCTCAGCAATGTCAGCAAGCGTAAACATATTAGATTAATACACTGAATAAATTCAGAGCAAAAATGAAAGAAAACACGTTTTAGGATACGAAAAAAGAAAAATCTCCCGCAGAGACATCTAATGAGTGACCATTATTTTTTCCTCTCCTTTAGGAAGTTGTAATCAACTTTAATTGAAACTCTGAACTCTTGCGTTTTGTAAAGTACTAAAGCCGTTCGAAAGTTTAAAAATACTGAAAAGAAAATAAATTTTAAAAATCTCTAATTTCACTCGTTTTGTTCTTGAGCCAGTTTTCTTTTAACTTCTCAATCGATTTGAAAAGAACCATTCGAAAACATCAAGGAAATAATCTTTTTTTTTTTTTTTTTTTTTCTGAAATCCCGATTTATAGGAAACCGTGAATGAAAGCGTATTTTCGCTGCGTGAGCTGAATGCATATCATATAAAATTTTATCTCTTTCGATAAGGTAATTTTTTCTATTCATTCATGAGATGAGGTTGGTAAAAAACCAAACGTGGCTATGAATTTTAATAATCCAGTCAAATTCCTTTTATGAAGTTTAAAACTGTGAAGTATATATCACTATTTTCTTCTTTTACTTTATAAACTAAATCGTTTATATGGTTATTTAACGATATATCAACTTAACTTGCTTTCACTATAATAGTGATTTATGTTATTACCTTCCGGAACGAATCGCAATTTAAGAAGGTTAGAAATGAAAGAAACTGCAACAAAATTACAATCTTATAATCGGTCGGTATAAATGTAACCTTAAATGTATCACAGTCATATAAAAAAATCTTTTTTCATTCCAATCATTGTGACATATGATGTTTTTTCTCAAGGAAGAAGCATGCTACGCAGAAGTTTCCTAAAAATGTCTCTTAGACAAAAAGGTCAAACACATATTCAAAAAGAATTCTGACTAAATGTCGTCCTCGATTCACAGCTAGAAAACAGCAAAAGGAATAGAATTTTAATATACAGGGTGTTTATAAAGTCCCGGACCCATTTTGATGTTTAATAACTCATAAAATAATAAAGATAGATTAAAATTAATAACATAAATGGTTAGATAGACTTAAAAAGTTTCATGACCCTTGTCAATGAACTTCCACGTGTGCCCCCTTCGTCGCACGGAGAATATCAAGTCGATATTCAATTTCACGACAGGTACCGGCAAGCATGTCGGCATCCACAGAGGCTATTGCGGTTGTAATTCTGGCTTTTAGGTCATAAATGTTCGACACTCTTCTCCTGTAAACGTTGTACTTTACCCCAAGGAAAAAGTCCAACGGCGTTAAATCAGGTGATCTGGGTGGCCAAGGAATTGGACCTTCTCGCCCAATCCATCTTCCTGTGTGTGTGTATTTAAATATGGCAAAGCACACTAGGGCTATCTGTGTAAGGGGAAGGATGCTTTCGTGGAGGACTTTCTAAGGGAAACTGGCTGGTATACACGTTACACATGGGGAAAACCACGAAAACACCCATGCAGCCAGCACATTTGCGAGATTCGAACTTGGGACCGAACTACCAGTGTTCAGTGACTTCAGCGCTCGGCCGCTGGTGCGCCCCCATCTTCCTGTAAAATGGTCATTCAAAGAACTACCAACAATAATACCCCAATGAGGAACTAGAACAAACACTAGAACTAGGAACACTAGAACAAACACATCAAAAGTAAACATAACATTGCAATAGTTGCCAAAAACAAAAGAGAAAAAAATGCAATTAATAAGCAGACGATATTTAGAAAAGTACAGATATTTAGACTGGAAAAGGAAATTATCTGAAATTAACTACACACGCAGACGATATTTACAAAAGTAAAGATATTCAAACCTGAAAAAGAAAATATATAAGTTATTCCATCAGTAAATGCCATAAGTTTGTTTATATCTTCATTATTTTATCAGTTATTAAACATCCAAATGGGTCCGGAACTTTATAAACACTCTGTATTAATAAAAATTGGAATTCCATCCCATACCGAGGCGTATATGTAACACCGGATACTAAAATGGACTCTTGAGATAGCCTCTTGAGAAAAATATTTCGTCAATTGGCAATGAAAAAGGTGCCACCCGTGAATTCCCCAATTTTCCATATCTTGTCCGGGATTCGAATCCGGGCCCTTTGGTACGACAGTCGGAGTCTCTTAATAACTTTGTAGAGACATTAGGTATTTTTTTGGAAGCAGGAGACATGAAAAATGAGCAACGGCTTCGCCGGGAATCGAATCACAGACCACTGGAATACGCACCCAGCATGCAGACCATTTCACCAGGAAGGCACGTTAAGAAGGCGGGAGAAATACCTTATACACTCTCCCCTTTAAAGGGCGACTAGGGTTTTAGGGGACCCAATCGTCAAATCGTTGGTATGGAGAATCATCATCCACCACCCATTTAGTTCAGGCGCCACTTGTACAGACATCAGATATTTTTTGGAGCATGAGAGATGAAAAACGAGCAACCGCCTTCGCCAGAGACCATTGGAATGCGCACCCAGCGTGCAGACCACTACACCACGAAGGCGGGAGAAACACCTTTTAACTTTCACCTTTCTGTATTACCTTTCAAATAAATTATGTCTGAGCGTAACAATTCTATAAAAAGGGAGCTGCTTAAAAATATAAAGAAAAAAATAATTCCAGAAGAAACGATGCTTTTATTAGATCTCTTCAAATCGATTTAGCTTTATGTAAAATTGATCGAGCTTATTATAAAATCTGGGCCAAACATCACAAGTGCCTTTCTGACTAATTTTACGTTTTACTTTGGCATTCCTTTCTTCCTTATATAAAAATAATATGCTACTTTATAATTTATATACATATTGTTGCGCTTTTCTTGTCTGACACCAGATGTTACGTTATTTTCTTCCTTAACGTTCGTACGGGTTTCGTAGATTTGGAGTGAATAACGACGACAATGTGGCAACCCAGCCCTTCCCTGCCATTTTATGGCAACCCTAAAACTGCTTTGCGGGGAAGCTATCTTACTGCGCCTGGACATTTCGTAACACTATGAATAAGATTTGTATATAAATAGATTCATGGATCTTGCATAAAACATGCAATAAAACTAACTGATAATTTTTACAGATAATTATACCGTAGATGTACTTATTTGCAAGACCTTCTAATTCGAAACATTATACTCCTTAGCTGCAGTAAACACTTTTCCTTGCATAAAAAAAGCATATGCATTTCGATTATACATTTTATATACTTTTGTGAAGTTCTCAAAAATTTTGTTTGTAAAATTTCGAGTTGAGAATAAGTACTTTTCACCTTCTAATCGTAAAAGTAAAGATCATCATTCTGTATTAAATAATTATGGTTGTTACCATGAAGCATTAAGTTTTAATTAATGTTAGTTTTCTTCAATCTTTAAGAAACTGTGATCTTTCTTAAATATGTTTAATTGCGATAACTGTGGGCTAACTTTATATCATTCAAAAAGGAAACAAACACTTCCATTCGCTTAATTTGTTTTATATGAAATGTGAATTTAAAGCCTGATTGTTGTAATTATTCATGAAATTCTGAAAGATTTAATTAATACTTTATCATATTTCCATGTGGAACGAAACTGGATTACTTGAACAAATTTGTCAAAGTTATCGAGATTTATGCGAGTTCCTCTTTTACACGGGTTTGCCGTCAGCACATATATCATTGCTTCTAAGCGTTTAGAATACGGATCACCACAGGTCATGACATGAAACTGTAACCGTTTAGCTCAGCGAGGAATAATGGAACCGCTAATAGCGTATTAAAATTGTTGCCTGTCAAAATGATCTCTAACCTTAGCTAAATCATTTAGGAGCACAGTTAAATTTAATTACTTTCACTCTTGCAAAATAATTTATCATTTATAATACTTTTTTGTTTTCATCAACCAATTAGCATTATTTCTTCTTAAGAATCATAAAAAAGTAATAATAATATGAGGGAAAGGTGAAGTATTCTCAGCCTCACAGTGAAGAGACAGTTTGAACTACAGTTTCTCAGTATAATTTCTCTACATTATTTACTCTCTATATCAAAGCATTTATGTCTCTCAATTTCTTTTACAGTTATCTTGTAGGATGATTTATGTTGAATTTCACGCCGTCAAACGAATGTCATTACCCATGTTGAAATGATCTCCTCGAAATTCTTCATAGCAAGGAGTGTGTGTGTGTGTGATTATGGCAAAGCCTCGAGGGCTATCTGCCTAAGGGGAGGGATGCCTTCGTGGAGGACTTTCTAAGGGAAACTGGCTCGTATACACGTTACACATGGGGAAAACCACGAAAACGCCCATGCAGCCAGCCCGTTCGCGGGATTCGAACCTCGGACCGAACTACCAGTGTTCAGCGACTTTACCACTCGGCCGCTGGTGGGCCTTCATAGCAAGGAATAGATAAAAATATAACGGAGTTAAAGCGGAGGAATAAAGAGAATGAGCAATGAGGTGGTGATGGCACAATCGACGCAAATAACCATCTTGTGCAATGGCAATATGTTGAAGAGTTGGAATTTTGATGTAGAATGGTTCCTTTCTCAATTTTCATTCGCAATGCAGGATGAGTCCTTTCCCTATTTTCGTTTCCCTCCATATGATATCTCAGTTTACCATCTCCCACTATCAGATTGGCATGATACTCCCTGTTAGCTACTAATTCTTTCATCCCCAAATCAGCAAAATTATTCCTTTTTTTCCCTCTTCTTTTTTTTATGCGTACGACTGGTGGTACGCAAGAGAAAAATACGTAGGTGGTAAGCAAGGAAGCAAAGTATTTTTCACGATTAAATTCAAAAATTAAAACTCCAGCATTCTGATAGAGTTTTTTCTCTAACACTCGTAAATTTATGCGATCTGAGCTTTGTTCAAGAGTGGTGGTAGTAGTACTTTGTAGTGGTGGTACTAAAGGTTTTCAATTATGGTTTAAATTCTACGCGTTAGTCAAAAGGTTGAGAACCGCTACTTTAGAGTATAGTTGCTCCAATTGTAAGCACATGTTTGGGATGAAAAGTAGATATAGCTTTCAAAACAAAGATGTAGAAAGTAGAGCAGAAACATCCTATGCAAGCAAAACTACCGTTATATAAACTGAAAATTATAAATAAATCTATGGACAATTCCAACTACAGAAATGTTTAAGAAATCAGTAAATTTCCCTTATTCTACAAGAAATACCTTCTTTATATGTCACGTGTTTTCCTTCTAAAAGATTATGAAATATTTATTCGCAGATAAAACTGAAAACTCCGATTATACTAGCAAATTCCCTAAATTTTAATCTTTAAATTCAAAATTTTAAGGCAAAGCACACTTTTGCAAGGCGAAAATATTCAATCTTTCAACTACAATATCTTATTCACTTCTTATTTCACATTCATTTGCTTCTTCTGAAGACAGCTAATACATCTAAGAAATATAGGAAAAGATAATTAAATTAAAACTGTAACTTTGAGTAAAAAATTAAAATAAAACCCTGCAAATTAAAATCGAAATTCCCTTCGTGTTCCAGCAGTCTTTCGCCTTTTACTTCTTTCCGACGGAGAAATTCGATAGGTCCATGGAGATTATTCAGGAATATGATTCGTTGAAAGACAGTGAATTTTAATTAATAAAATGAAATTCGATGTACATGTGCAGTTAAAGGAAGTACGTCGTCTTTAAGAAACGTCTCCGAACAAGTATAACTTTGTCAACTGATACTTTTTCTCCTCTGAAATAAGAAATATAACTCGTTAAGGATCAAATTTTAATTCCTCCGCCCCTTTTTCCTTCCTTGTACGAAGTAAAAAAGAAGTATTGTAATCGCGAAAAACTTCAAGCATCGTATTTTAAAAAAATATCCATTTTGATGCTATCGAATGCAGTTTAACGATGTTTTTGCGTGACATCCGTACGTAAGGACAGAATAAAGGTCAGAACTCTTTTCTCCCCCCCCAAACAAATTATAAAACTCATTTAAAATGAATTCTGAATGAGAACTTTTCGTGGCGTCTGTTTGTACGTACTTATCTCGCATAACTCAAAAACGAGTAGCCTCAGAACGTTGAAAATTTGTATATAGGATTGCAATAACATGTAGATGTGCGCCTCGTATTTTGGTTGCAATCGGCCGCACCAAAAGTATATAAATATATTTGTATATATATCCATTCTATGATCCGGCTCAGTGATCTCAGTTTTATTATTTTGATATGTTTCTAAATTGCTTTCATATTTTTTATCTTACATGTATTATGTGTATATATATATATATATAACATGGTGTAACTCCTTTTACTCAGGAATTAAGAGTATCAAATGTACTTTTGAGCAATAGCTTTTTAGAACTTTCTTCTTCTTTGCAAATGTTTTAAAAATTTCCAGCTATTGAGCTGGAACGCAAAATTCTTGACCACATAGGTCTCTCTTGTTCGTGTAATAATTTCTACTTTCGTATATATAAGATACAATGAAATACGATGGCTCCGTTAAGAAATAACTGGAAGCCTCAAAATTGACTCTTCTAAATTTGGTGTTCTCCCCCCCCCCTAAATTTTTCCTTTCTTTTCCTCAAATTCGAGATCTTTCCAAATTACATAGTGTTGCGTGCGTACGGGTTCGTTACGAAATGAATGCACAAGTCCGATGAAAAATGAACAAAATTTATTATTATCACTACAAAAATGCTTAATTCTTCTCTGATATTCGTGCAGTATTACAATATCTCCCAGCAGGTATCTTTTAACTACTCAAACGTTCAAGAGAACTTAATTCAAAACAGCTAAAGAAAGCTAATCCGCGAATTCGCAACAGTCAGCAAGAGCCGTTTTCTAAACAACCTCTTAAAACAACAACTAACTAACTAAAATCAACGAATTGAAAAAATCGAAATCGAGTCAATGGCTAGGCGGCAATTAGTAGCCAACCGCTACTTTAACCGTCTCTGTTGGTAAATTGCCCTAGGGAGTTGGTACTTAAGTTTTTAATTAAGGTGATTTACGCCGCGCCAACTAGGCGAAACTTGTCAAATTTTGTGAAATGTAGGTGGAGTAAGGGAGATGATTGGCAGGTGCCTGTCACGTGGGTGGTCACCAGCTTACGCGTACAATGAGAAATATTGGAAATATTAATAATTATCAAGTTTTGAAACAGGGTATCTAGATTGGAATAATTAAACTAATATCACGATCTAAATGAAGACAAATGGCACAACTAAGTGCAACAGATTAGCTAAACAAAATATTCCAATTCATCCTTTCTGTAAAACACAGATTGGACAGTGGTAGTTATGTGGAAGTCACCCTCCAGTGAACTGTTCCATCTTGAAATAGTAGATATCACAATTCAGTGAAGTCTTGGTCTGAGAAATTAAACACTAAAGTTCTTGTACAACACTGAGGCACATGAGTTACTGAAACTATACACTATGTACATATAAGGGACGGCGGTTTTGAGCGAAGTGGCAAATGGTGAAAAACATTTTACACTAGCAATAAATAATCAGAGCTTTGAAGATAGAGGTACACGGATCATGTCCATATGTCCACAATATTACAAAGTCTCTGATATAACAATAAGAAGATTTCGAAAAATGACAAATATAAGATCAGTGCTTTGAAGATCCAGGTACGCGGATCATGTCCATAAGTCTGTAAAGTTTCAAAGACACTGACTGGTAAAATGACACAATGAAGATAAAATAAAGATAATAAATAGTACAATAGTACAACAAATAGTACAAATAGTACAAGATAATAAATGTACAATATATACACATTTCACCATTTGCTGTTATGGAAGATGCCTCTTGGGCGCTTTGCTGCAATTTCTATAGTAGGATCATAATTTATCAGATTACGGATATGTTCGTATTGAGAAAGTTCTATTTTATCATAGAAATTGTGGCTCGTGGGGAGTATTTGATCATCTATGGGTCTTATTTTTAGTTCTTTATGTATCTGCAGGTTACGTACGAACCATGGGGAGTCAACAATTTGTCTGAGTATTTTGTTCTGAAAGACTTGTAGTTTGTGTCTATAGGTCTTGTACACAGTGGCCCAGATAGACACTGCATAAAGTAGGGTGGGTCTTATTAAGCTGGTATAGATCTTCTTCTTGAGACTGATATTTAATTTAGCATTTCTTCTTATTAAAGGGTAAAGAGACATTTTAGCAGCGGTGGCTTTGCGCAAGAAATACTCCGTGTGTTCTTTGAATAACAGCTGTGAGTTCAACGAATTGAGAGGTTTGCTTCCTTTTTATAAGATTTTTAAATCGCGCGCGAGAATTTTCTGGATCTTTCTCGAAATCAAAAAGAGATAATTATTTATTAAATGTTAAATGCGCGTGCTCTTGTAGTTTTAATTCCGGCTTAGCTTTCTCATAATATTCGTCACGCGCTGCACTGCACGGTAATTAAAACAATTTAATTTATAATTCAACTAACGTTAGCTATTTAAATACCAAATCCGTAACAATTGGAATCCGTAATAATTGGAAGCCTCAAAATTGACTATTCTAAATTTGATGTTCTCCCCGTAAATTTTTCCTTTCTCCGAAATTCGAGATCTTTCCAAATTACGTAACACTGCTTGAAAAATTAACTAAAACCTAAAATTAACCAATAGTGGCTTAGCTTTATAAGTGCACCTACGTAGTATAAATACTGCTTCGCGAGCAATTACGCCTTAAAATGGCTCTGTACCCCCTCATCAAAAGAGACTCAAAATTAAACATTCAATTAAAGAAAAGAGTTTACATGATGCTGATTAGACCGACACTACTTTATGCAATTCCCATATGGGCTACAGTGTTCAAACGTACAGACACAAGTTACAAGTCTTTCAAAACAAGATTCTAAGAGAAATAGTTAATTCTCCTTGGTTCGTCAGAAATTTGCAAATACACAAAGAATTAAAAATCAGACCAATTGCTGACCAAATTATTTCAACCTGCCACAACTTTTATAGTAAAATTGAACAGTCTCAATATGATCATATTAAGGAACTAATCAATTATGATCCAACACTTGAAAATGCTGCTAAGCGTCCTAGGAGCATTTTTCGTAATCCTAGGTGGTGAAACTTGTAAATAGCTGTACATACTGTAAATATTTCCCCACTAGAGACTTTTGTGTTTTTTTTTTTTTCAACTTATTTAGGACTTAAAAAAGTTCAGTGGATTATTACTTTATATCATTATTTTCAAGAATTTTATATTTTATTAGTGTTCCTATAAAAAGACTTTGTTAGGGACACACAAACTGAATTAATTATGTGTGTTTCACCATCTCGCCTTCTAAACTGTGACTTATGCTGAAATATTGTGTCTTTTAAAATTATAAGTGTTTTTTAAAAAGTGTGTTTATTCCAGAACTTTGTACAGTGTGAACTGTTTGTGAATACAGTTAATTTATATGACTTTAACATTTCTCGTACGAGAACTCTTGAAATTCACCAGAAATATGTTACTGTTGACTTATTCCTCATTTGAGCCACTCCCACCAGTATAATTACGATCCATTTCATTCTGAACCTGTTTCAAAAGCATACTTAATTTAAATTACTTAATGTTTATTTTTTCAAATGCTTTATTAAGCATACTTTTCAGCTAGTTATATCTTTTGTCACAGCTCGAACAGCTCCCAGATGCTTTTTCACTCTACATACCTTTGTATTTGCTTCAGCTTCGCCTAGTAGGCGCGGCGTTACACGCCCATTTTTTCAATTATATATACCAACGCCTAAGGGCATTTTTTCAAAAGCGGTGGTTAAAGCAGCAGAGGCTGCTAATTGCCTCCTAACCATTCAAAAGACAAAGACAATTACGCCTTTCTTTTTCCTAACATAACAACTCTGCGCCGCTTTTGCTTTTCTGTTTAAGATGCTTACGTCGTACGTAAACCAGTGTACTTAAAAATTATTGTATTCAACTATGATTGAAAAGTAATTTGTCTGCTAAAGAAGTGATTTGAAATGTGTAAAAATAAAGACGGTGATTCTTTAAAGTCAGTTTTGTTAGCTTAGTCTGTATGCCTTCACCCTCTGTCATGACGACTACGCTTTAAAATATGACACATATATATATATATATATGTAATAATAAAATTCCATAGTTAAGAGTACACTTAAAATTCTAACTGTATGTTCTTTTCATTTTTTAATGGCGACGTTCTCTTATTTGAAAGTACGTGGAATTAAATCCACAGCCCCGTAGTCAAGTTGTTTTTCCCGCCTTTTCTACACGTACGGTTTTAGAATGTTCTGGAAATATTTCAAGCGAACTGGATTGGCTGACGAGGCTGACGTCATTTCATGGAAGCTCCGCCTTTCCGGAGGCTATAAAAAACTCGCAAAAGGAATATCGGGGCTTTTTCTTAAATGTCACGATGCAGTAAACTTCATACAAAATGTTATTAGTAGTTCTTTTTTATTTACTCCGGAGATCAGATTTTTGTAATTGCGATTTTCTCCTGAAATGTAATAAATGGATTCCTGTTTTTTAAAACTTATCGTCTGATTATTTAGCTACGACTACATTGATGATTCTTCAACAATCTATTTATTCCTGACAAAAGCTGGTACGTCACATATATATATGTAATTAATTATATGAATATTTCAGAATATTTCAAAGCTATTGGAGAATATAGTTCTTTTCTTTACTTAGTAAGTAATTCTTTCACGTCGCTTTATCACAAAATGTAATTTAATTTAAATTTTACAGTGACACTAAGATTTCTTTTCATAAGAGTAACAATAAAATTTTAATATTTTCATTCGATGCAGAAGTTAAAAAAAAAAAAAAAAAAAAAAAAAAAAAAAAAAAGAGAAAGCATCGCATCTCTTTGTATTGAATTCTAGAAGAAGTGAATTCATTGATTCTCTGCAAAGAAATAATGAAAAGGCAGCTCCACAATAAAGTTATTTACATTTCAAAGCATTTTTCAGTTCTCTTTTTTATTTTTCATAACTTTATATTTTCCAGAATTTCTCTCACAAGTATGAATCCTAAGAATAAATAATCTAATAAGGATATTTCATTCTAGTTATTCATTATTTTTTTTTTCATTTGCTGCAGATTTGGATTTTGTAACTCCGAGCCTCCAATACTTGCGCAAAGCTCTTATGCGTCGAAATTTTAGAAAATAAGTATTTAAATCCATTTAAAAGTTTAACTAACGTATAAAGATCTGTAAAGACTGGGAATAATCTTCAGGAATCTGCGCAAGGTTGAGCAAGAAGTGTTTAGGAAAAGCCTATTCACATGAATTAAATGTCTGCAAAGCATGAATAATTTAGATGGAGGTCGATGAACAGAAAACTGAGAAACGTTTTGCGATGAAAATTTATGAAACCATTACTTTATTCAATTTAAAAATTTAACAGATACATAAAATGATATATGTGCATATCCCCATGGATGTCGCGGGATTTGAAGCAGGGGGTCGCCAAAATTTTAGCAGTTTTGATATTTCTTTAACTTATTATAATAACTTTACAATTACCAAATGTTTTTACGCAATATATCTGAAAACAGATAAAGATAAGACGAAGACAAAAACGAAAATTTTTTGACGCATTCTGTTTTATAAATATATGTATATATATATCCACTCTGTTACTCGGTTCAGCGATCTCAGTTTCTTTATTCTTATATGTTTGTAAATTGTGCATTTTTGCTTTAAAAATGATTAAATTATGTTGCTCTGATCTCCCGGTTAAGGTTTTTATGCCTTTAGTAAATCTCTATGCAATAGTTTCAAAATTATCAACAATTCGTAAAAGTTGTTTAAGTGCCGCTAAGCCTAATAATTTTTGTCATGTCGGCCATTGCTTGTTTACGTTTGAAACAGCATAATAGTAGATTTGTTGCCAATATAGAGAAAGTGAGCTTCGCAACAACAAACATAACTCCTTCTTTTATTATTGCTGCGAATTAAATTATGTTTAATCAATTCTGGAATTTATTCGAGGAAATAAGTGTTTAAGATTTACTTCTTAATTTTTAATACAGATATTTTGAGTTTTAATGTATTTTTGCCTTGTCGCGAAGTGAGAACTGAATTAATTGAATGAGAAATACTGAATCGTCTGTGAAAAACTGTTTCTTTTTGTTTGTTGGTTTGTTCTTTGCTTAATTTCTTTTATACATCATTTTAGATTTATTGTAGTATTTGAATAGAACATGTGGCAACGATTAGATAATTCTTAAGGTGATATAAATTTTGTGCATTATGAGTTAAAAAAGGAATGAAATGTAACGCTGTTAAAGTGAACCTAGGGCCACAGTGTCCCTGTGGTAAACAAATATAGTGAATTTTAAAGAGTGCATTTATTGTATTGTGGTTTATGCGCTATCGACGGAGTAGATTTAATTCAATCCAATAAGTTTAAATGAAATGCAAGAACAAATGCGTATAATTTAATATTCCGTACGAGGAAGCCATGTGGTGCACACATCATATTTTTTTGCTAATAGGTTGAGTCTTTTAGGATTACTATGTGAGGTTCTATTACGTTTTGCATTCTTTAATTTCAGAAAGCCTTCAGTTTAACTTATATACCTTATGCGACCTCAGTTTATTATGGAGAGCAAGCGTTTGTTATCAGACGAATGATGATTGAGTCAATTAGTGAGAGGAATGAAAGTGATGATTCATTTCCTAACGCGTTAGGAAGCGGTGTTTCTAGTGTTTCTCGAATGGACATTTTTTAAGAGACTGAGCTTACTGAGTATCTATCTTCCAGTTCACGTGAAAGATTTTACTTTTTGTAATCAGACTTTCTTGTATTTTGTTTATTGATTTAAAAGTTTATTAATGTATTTTATCAATTAAAACTTCGGAATAATTTGATTAGCGCTTCCGAAAATTATTTCTTTGAAGTGAGCAATTTTTTGATTTTCATGTAAAGTAAAGGAAAAAGATATTTAAACGCTAATTTTAACATATATGATAGCTTAAAGAGCCGTCATAAAGCATGCCATTTGAAAACATTCTTTTCCTCTTATGTTTATACTAGCAGCTTCGCTGCCAGCCTTCGTCTGGCTTTTAAATGTACCGGAAAAATGGCTGAAGGGAACACCAAACGTTAAATTTAAAAACTGCGTAGAATTTAACTTTGCAGAAAAACTTCATAAAAAAAGTTTATTACGTATAACAAAATTACAATGAAATAAGCAATATACAAATATTAATTATCCTAATAAATTATATACAAATATTATACAAATACTAATTATTATACAAATATTAATTATCCTAATAAATAAATTAACCAACTTCCCTTTGCAAAATTTTAAGAACTCAAATGGTATAAAAGAGGTTAAGAACTTTGTTTCCTAAAAAAAATCACTCAGAACTTTTCAATATCTTAAAGACAGTGAAATGAGCAATAAATAACATAAAAGAATACAAAAAACAAAAAATTCTGTAAAGTAAAGTATAATTAATGATATTTTATCTTATATTTTCAAGAGAGAAAAATTACAATGAAATAAGATATATCTCTTAATACAAATATTATTTATCCTAATAAAAAAAATTAACCAACTTTCCGTTGAAGAAAAAAAATCATGCAAAACTTTTCAATATCTTACAAATAGTAAAATAAGCAAAAAATAACATGAAAGAAACTCAAAAAACAAAACATTCCGCGCAGAATTTTACTCTGCAGAATAACTTGATAAAAAAAATCAATAAAAATGTATTATATATATAAAAAATGACAATGAAATATGCCAATCTCTTAAAAACAGTGACATAAAAAAACAATGAAAAATTATTGCCAAACCCATATTTCTAAAAGAATGAAACTATTCAAAATGATGCGATTTCATCAAAAATCTGTCAACAATAATAAGGAGGCCCACCAGCGGCCGAGCGGTAAAGTCGCTGAACACTGGTAGTTTGGTCCGAGGTTCGAATTCCACGAACAGGCTGGCTGCATGGGCGTTTTCTTGGTTTTCCCCATGTGTAACGTGTATACGAGCCAGTTTCCCTTAGAAAGTCCTCTACGAAGCCCTCCCTCCCCTAGGCAGATAGCCCTCGACGCTTTGCCATAATCACACATACATCAACAATAAAAAGGAAAATTGCTGCTGAAATGACATTTTTAAAGATGTGAGATGCGAGAAGTGTACTCGGAAGCTTCATTTAAAATGTTTTTAAAAAATACAAAATATTATCATTTTTCCAAAATTCTTTTTGTAAAGGCAGTCGCAAGGATGAACGTTTGACGCGTCCAAAAATCAAAGAAAAATGAACTGTACATTTTTAAAAATAAACTTTTTTAGAACAAAATCCCGTTGAAAAGGTGTTAATCTCTCTTTGTAAAATAAATTCGTATTTAATCGATTTATTGAAACACGAAATTTATTTTAAGTTCATAAAATAGCTAAGTGCGTACGTTTCATGAAGATGTGAAAATGGAGTGCGTAAAGTGAAATCTCGCTTTCCTATAGCACATTATGTCTGAAAATGATGCGATTTCGTCACAAAACATAAAATTTAAAAAAAAAAAAAAAAAAATCGAATTTCGAAAAAATCGCTTCGAGGTGCACTGGCTGTTGTCTAGATGCACCTATGTACCAAATTTCGTAGCCGTGGGTCTATTAGCTAACGCGCAGCGCGAACGAAAGACACAAACACTGACACACAGACAGACTCTTTCTTATGCTACTCTCATTTTGAGTAGAAGATCAAATCTAGATCTATCTGAAACAATATGGAAATACAATGCCATCTTCTGCCAAAAGGTATAGTTTTTAAAACGTTTCAGGACACTGGCACAAATGTGTGACGGCCGGGGGTGAACTAGAAAACGCTCTGGCACGTCAATGCGTCGGCCACGAAATGAGTGCTTTTTTGGGAAAGGGTTAAAAGACATAACAATAATTCGTTTCAAGAGTTCTCGTACATTTGATATTACCAAAGAAACTTTACATATTTATAATTTTACATTTTTATTTTGTGAACTGCCTTTTTAGATGCTGAGAAAAAAGTATTTTAAAATTTTGGAGGCTGAAAAGTAGTAAGTATTGCGTTGAGAAATATTATGATTGCTTAAATTTTTGACTACGTATCTTCTGGAGACTGATATTTCTAGCATTATGTATTCCTAGATAGGCAAAATGTCAATAATTTTGTAGAATTACTGAGTATCCCATGGAAAAGAGTTTCAAAACTGCTTACCGGCATCTCATACACTGGTTATCATAAATTAAGGAAAAATCACAAAAATAGCGACAACTCCCTCAAAAATAAGCCAAACCTTGTAAACTTTGAATGTGTTGCCAAGTAAGAGTAGCTGAATAAAGCTGCAATATGCAAATTAGTGGCGCTGCACTCGGAATACGTCATCTGCGAGGAGAATGAAAGTCCATGTTTGTAAGAGTAAGTCCATGTTTGTAAGAGAGTAAGCCCACATACTTCACTGTGATAGTGACATCAGAAATCTGAGATAGCCAATTCGTAACAATGACCTCCAGGACCTGCAGAACTCCGATGGAGAGCCGTTGGGAGACTAGAGGCAGGATAAAGTCCAACAGAAGTGGCCAGATGGCTAAATGCGAGTCCTTCTGTGGTTCATAGACTTCGGAGGCGATTTCAAACCACAGATTCGGCATCTAGGAAGTTCAACCAAGGACGGCCAACTGCTACGACGAGCGCTGATTACCGATATAAGACATTATGTGCACGCAGGAATAGAATCGGTATTCCGACTCACTTGCTGCAGCCACCGGAAGGTTGGTGTCAACGTCAACTGCGCGTAGATGGCTTCACGGAGGTGGTCTGTATGCGAGACGACCAGCCATTTGCGTGCCGCTCACGTCACGCCATAGGAGGACCCGTTTGCAGTAGGCACAACAGCATGTCCACTGGAGACTTGATCAGTGGAGGCGTTATTTGATATGGAGAGAACCTGGAACCCGTTATCATCCGTCAAACATCCGTTAAACAGATGCATACGGAAGGGGCAGTGTCTGTGTTTCGGGTGGCATCTCTTTGGGTGGACGCACAGACCTCCATGTCTTTCCAAGGGGAACCATGAATGCTCAGCTTTATAGAGATGGTATCCTTGATGTTTATGTGCGCCCATATGCCGAGGCGAACAACCATTTGCGTGCCGTTCAAGTCACCCCATAGGAGGGACCGTTTGCAGTGGGAACGACAAAATGTCCACTAAACGCCTGAGCAATGGAGGGCTAGTCTCTTTACGGATGAGTCCAGGTTTAGTCTAGAACACGATAGTAGGCGTTATTTGATATGGAGAGAACCTGGAACTCGTTATCATCCGTCAAACATCTGTGAAAGAGATGCATACGGAAGAGGCAGTGTCTGTGTTTGGGGTGGCATCTCTTTGGGTGGACGCACAGAGCTCCGTGTTTTTCCAAGGGTAACCGTGAATGCTCATGTTTATACAGATGACATCCTTGATGTTTATGTGCGCCCATATGTCTGGGCAATAGGTGATGCTTTCCTGTTACAGGACGATAACGCAAGACCACACAGGGATCGCATCGTAAATGATTATCTTCCACAGGAAAAAAATTATGCGCATGGAGTGGCCAGCTCGATCCCCGGACTTTAATCATATCGAGCACGTTTGTGATGCTTTAGAGAGACGTCTAACTGCTTTCGATCCGCCCCCTCAGACCCTTGCCGCGCTTGCAACTGCTTTGCAAGAGCAATGGCTCTCGCTTCCTATGGAACTGATAGACCGCATAATTGAAAGCATCACACATCGCTGTATCTGCTGTATTGTTTCTAGAGGCGACTATATCCCATATTGAAGGTACTTTTCCTATAGCAAACTGGCACCTTCGATTTGTTCATTTTATACATGTGTTAATTTCTATACTACCATAATTTTCTGGTAATTTATTTTTATGTTATTTGATACCTTACTATGTGTTGTATATTGTGGGTAAGTTTCATAAAATTCTACATGTAACTTTTTCAGTAATCGGGATTTTTGTGATTTTTCCTTAATTTATGATAACCAGTGTAGTTTAATTAATAAAAGGAGCTATCCAAGAACCCATCTGGAACCCAAAGTTTTATGAATATTTGCCTGTGTTTATTTTAGGAATCAAAATACTATTTAAAACATGATTCAAGCGCTATTAAATTACGAAAGTAGACATAGCGAAACTGCGCGATTACTTAAAAGAAGAAAGCAAAAATTTAGAACCTCGAGTAAATATATAAAGAAATCATAGTAATATATTCTAGTATATATTATGATGGAGTAATTTGTGTAAATTGTCTTTTGGGAACGGTAGAAAATGTAAATTAGAATTTGCTCAGAATATTTTAATTTGCTAATACTGAGAACGGAGAGGGAAATTATTTTCAACACTTTACCATAACCGAATTTACCGTTGAATGATATGTAAACAGCATTAAATGTATTTTTTAAGCATTATGCAGGAATATTTAATAACACTTATGCAAATATTTTATAGATTTTAAATTAAAACCACATCGTCCATTTAAATGATGAATATATTCATGTGGTGGTTTCAGAGCGGATTCTTTTTTCGTCTTTCATCGATCGAAAATAAGGCGGTGGTGTATTCGATTTATTTCAACCTGCCGCAAATCGTTAGATCACGCTGTTTAAAAATTTTATGTTCTGTTCTTAAATAAGAGGCTGTTCTGTTCTTTAAATAAGAGGCTGTTCTGTTCTTTAAATAAGAGGCTGTTCTGTTCTTTAAATAAATATGTTCTGTTCTTTAAATAAGAGGCTGTTAGTTTTAGGCCAAATCTGAATCAGATGGAATCTTTAATCCATCAGTATTTTGCCTCTTAAAAAGGCATCATAATTATTTACAATGTTTTCTATTACAAGATGTAGAAAAGTCCAGAATTAAATCTTCGTAAGGTTAACTTCTCATGACTGACATGATGATTTCTCAATGAAATATTCTTATATTTCCTTAAATGAAAAAGTTTATGTGCTGAGGTATTTGAAACTTAGTTTCAAAATTAATCATTTTTATGCATTTCAGTTAAAAAAATTACCAAAGTGAAAAATACAGAAATGCGCGAAATACATTACACATAACATAAAAAGTAAATATTTCTGATTTTCAAAATCACATCGGACATCAAAGGGTTTGTCAAAAGCAAAATTCTCAGCAAATGGCAAAAGCAATGGGATGACAAAGTATATAACAAGCTGAGAAATGTAAAACCCACCATTGGATACTGGCCATGTATGGCTAATAGAAGGGAGGATGTCCTCTTGACTCGACTGAAAATTGGCCATTGTCGCCTGACCCATGAGTATCTTCTGAAGGGAGAAAAGAATCCCAACTGCCCAAACTGCAATGCAGATCTGACAGTCCATCACATCTTGGTGGAATGCCAGAGTTTTAATTATTTTCGCCAAAAACATTTTAATTGTTCAGAACTGGACTTAGGAAATTTAATTGGAAAAACACTTCATCGTAATTTGTTTCTGTTTTTAAAAGATATTGGCTTTTATAATAGACTTTAACCTGTTTTTTTAAAAGATATCAGCTTTTATCATAGACTGTAATCTGTCTCTCTTTACCTAAAGCTGGAAGTTTTTACAAATGACTAATTGCATTGTTACCATTTGTCTGGCGCAGATAACCTTGACAGGTTTTGTGCCAAATTATGATAATCCAATCCAATCCAATCCAATCCAAAATCACATCGCGTATTTGTATTTTATAAAAAGAAATTCTGAAAATTCGAAATTTTCTCTTGTTATTAGCCCAAAGTGCCAATTTGCCCTGAAGGGCTATTAATTTCGTTTTGGCATTTTCCGTTGAATCACTATAAACGTCGAACAACTTTTTAAATTGTTGCCACCAAATATTATCGCCCTGTGTTATATTTAAAGAAATTAAATAATGACGAACCTGCATAAATGTATGTATGTTTCTCGCATTGTGATAAAAAAATGGTACCTAGAGCCGTCAAATTTTGAATAGCGTACATCTCCACCCGAATATGGGCATCTGGAAGCCCAGATTTGGAATTTATTTCATAGTTTGTAAAGCATTTATGAGTTTTTGATTAAGAAACTCAACTATTTCAAAGAGAGCAATGACAACAGTGCACGGAAAAAAAAAACATTTTTATCCCGAGCGCGAGAAACTGTGTATCGGAAATTCTAAAGATATGCTTTTTTAAATATTTTGCTGTTGAATTGAGTTTTATGGCTTAAGTGCGAAGACCATGATATTTAATAAATAAAGGTAACACACAAAATGTTAAAAAAATCCCCTTTGGGCGTAATATGAAGTCTGTAAGCTTTCAGATTTTTTTTTTTTTTTTTTTTAATCTTAATGGTTTTTCTTTAATTTTTACGTTTATTTTTTCCTTGTAGTTCGGTCCGAGTTTCGAATCTCGCGAACGGGCTGGCTGCATGGGTGTTTTCGTGGTTTTCCCCATGTGTAACGTGTATGCGAGCCAGTTTCCCTTAGAAAGTCCTCCACGAAGGCACCCCTTCCCTTAAGCAGATAGCCCTCGTGTGCTTTGGTATAATTAAATATACACACACACACCATGTTTATTGTTTTCTTTAAAAATTAAAATTTTATGTAAGATTTTATAATTTATAATTTGATTTTCAAATTGCTGATGAAAACACAGCAGTTAAAAACGTTGCACAAGGAAGAGAGCAAGAGGAAAACATCGTCATAAAAGCAGATATGGGAGGAAGAAAAGGAAGCGAAAGCGTCGCACATAGGAAACATCGCAGTGGCAATATATCTTGATAGAAAATAAAGCGAAGATAAAACATCTCAGTTTATAAGGTATTTCTCCCACTTCCCTAGCGTGCCTTCGTGGTGTAACGGTAGCACGGTGGGCCGGTATTCCAGAGGTCCGTAGTTCGATTCCCGGCGAAGGCGGTTGCTAATTTTTCATCTCTCTGGCTTCCAGAAAATCGTAATGTTTCTACAAGTTTTACAGCATGGCGACGATAAAACATTTCAGTTTTACAGCATGATGGCAAAAGGCAAACCATCTACATAAACACACAACAAAATATAAAACGCACAATAAATACAACATAAAAATCTACGTAAAACACACAACGCAAGATGTCACATGACAATAGAATCGCAAACACGTAATTCTAGGATTTAAAAGATTCAACTGCGTGTTCGCTGTTGCAGTGTGTAATGATTTGTAAGCGCCAGAAGAAATGAAAAACATTTGCACAGTCATGACGGAATTAGCTTGCTCAGATTTTATCTCGAATCGCACTTAGTTATTTTTATGAAAGCTTTTTCTATGGCGTTTATTTTCAAAAAGTTATGTATAACTGTAAAATTCTGATCAATTCGTGTTCTTAATAACTAATCTGTAGTTACTCTATATTCCACAGTATCATTTTTATTCTTAATATGAAATGCAAGAGCGATACATTATAATTCAATTTTAAAAGAAGAGCAATACATTATAATTCAATTTTAAAAGCAGTTTGCTAACTAATCTTCTGTAGGAGTTCTGCAGATTACTTGTAATCCCCATTTATTCATTAACTTACAGTTCAGAAGTCATCAATTCGTCAATTTTCTGTCAAAGACTATTCTATGAGCAGACAGACAGATAGTTTATCATGGCAAAATCACTACGGGGATTTTTGCTTAGAAGTGTAATGTGATGATGTGATAAAGAAAAAACAGTTTCATACCATTAGAAAGTATCGTTCTGTTAGAAAGTAGAAACTAGCAAGTTCTAAAAAGACTGTATTAGGAATTATCCTCAGGTCTTAACACAACAGAAAAGTCAGACGTGTGTAAAGGACCGTTTATCCAATCCAATATAAATGCACAGATGGCCCCATTTGGGCTTTCATAAAGCCAACACTTCTGGCTTAACTGAAACAGGTATTGCTTAACTTCAGATAATGCTATTAAACCAGCGTAATGTCTCAGAGGATAATTTAATGCGCAGGAAGGCTCTGACTCGTAGAAGCCGGTGGAAACAAGCTTTATGGCTAGAACCACTCAGTGCCACAGAATCAAATCGTTAGTAATTCATGTAGTAACAATGTAGCTTTGAAGCAGGCATTCAATAACATGCACTGAACGTGGCATTCAATAACACGCACTCAAGGTGGCATTCAATAACACGCACTCAATGTGGCATACAATAACACGCACTCAATGTGGCATTCAATAACACGCACTCAACGTGGTATTCAATAAGGCGTACTAAAATCACCTTCAGAAACCTTCGCTTAAATAGCACTTTTTTCTCCCTTAGTTTAAAAACATTATCTCATTAGCATTCTGGAGGCTTACCAGCGGCTTAGCAATAAAGTGTCTGAACACTTGTAGTTCAGTCTGAGGCTCGAATCCCGCGAACAGGCTGGCTGCATGGACGGTTTCGGGGTTTTCCCCATGTGTAATATATATATATACGAGCAAGTTTTCCTTAGAAAGTCCACCATGAATACATCCCTCCTCTTAGGCAGATAGCCCTCGATGCTTAAAAAAAAAAAAAAAAAAAAAAAAAAAAAAATAGTATTCTGGATGGCAGGAAAGCGTGGATGAAAACGAGACTAAAAGGAAAGTTGTTTTAAGTAAAAATTAACTGTTAGTCAAACTAAATAAATCTCCATATCATTCTAAATTTAGAAAATATTCTACATTTTTTTCAGTTTCAGTAAGAAATCGCACTCTCTTTTTCAGTTTAAAAGAATTTCTAGAAGATAATTGTGCGCCCGTTCACACCGAAATTTGGGACATTCTATCGAGCCCTTTCGGAGATATTCGCGAGTATGGTACTGGGTGAGCGGTTTGAAATTCGGTGTAACGGTTCCGGGGATATTCGCTGGCGTTCATGTGTCAAATTCGGGAACTTTGATCTTATGAAAGTCGGGTCCTATTGGGCCTGGAGAGAAACTTTTTTTTAAAAAATTGATGTACTCTTCGAGAGGATGATTTCTGGAAAATCGTAAGATTGCTACAAATTAAATCAATTAACTTTCTCATTTTACTCTGGTGTAGGACGCAAACGAGCAATACTTAAAAAAAAACCGAAACTTTTGAATCCAACCACCATTTGGTAGACCATCGTGATTCTCAGCATTTATAGCCTCTTTTTCTCCTTTTGTACGAATGTCAGTTACCAATACATTTTCTTAAGTGGTATAATTCAATTAGGAGGTAAAACTGAAAGCTGAGATTTCATTTTAATATGCTGTCAAACACATATCAATTTAAGGATTATTTCACATAATGAATAAACACCATTTAAATGCTTATTTAGAAGGTAAATTTTTATTATATTTACTGAATGTACTGAATGTGAAAACGCATGTACTGAATTTGCTTTATACATTTCACTTTTACGTGATGTTTAAATATAGCTCTTTCCAAATCATTTCAGTCATATGGTTTCAGCCATACTGTAAGTGATCGTTCTTTGTCTTGATTCTTTTGTTGCAGTTTGAATCCTCTACTATGAGATCGAAACAATTCTTTCTTAACACAGTGTTTCCAACTACGGGAAGTGTTCTTCAGCGTTGAGGACCCCTGCTGTAGACAATATGAAGACGCATCGCATTTACCCATTTGCGGCACAGTGTGTCAAGTATGGACACACCTAAAAATTTCTTTCTGTACGCACAGAAAAATTGAATGAAAAAGGCTTTATAGGTTACTGTAGGTTACTCTGAACCTTCTTTATTTATAGTAGATGGCAGCTCAACACAAACCAGTCCATATATTTTAGCCATGTTGAGTTTTTTAAGACCCTCATTTTTCAAAGAAATCTTCCAGATTTTTTTAGGGTATAAAAGAAATTGTTTGAAAAGAAATTGCTATGTTATTTTTTTGGCTGTATGCTAATCTCCTTATTCTATATTAGTTTTAAATTTTTACATTTAAATCTTGCCTTATATCAAACGGTCTATCAAACGGTCTGGGCACCTTAGGTGTGCCCAGACCGGATTTACCGATACTCTAGGATAACTGAGAGTCTGTATTCTTTGTTTCTCCGCATCTCGTCGGTCAATTCATTGACAACGATGCTCGTTTCAGTAGTCTTTTCGAAACTCTATTCAATCAGTGTGCCACTTTGGGCACGCCCACAGAATTAAAAGATAAGTGCTATCTTCACAAAATTTTACTTGTGTACTCTAGGCCTAATTAGACTGCCTACTTTTTTTTTTTAAATCAAAACTCCAACTTTAAAAATTAGCGTGCCGAGAAGGGTTAATCTGAACTCCGTCGCATTTAAGTGAGTTTTAACAGTATTTTGGGCCTTGCTGGTATTGAAATTATTGTTTCGTTTACAATTTTTTAAAGAGAAATAGTGTCCACGTTTAATTTTTCCGCAAAAGTGTGTATCTGGTTTTAACAAAAGTTTCCCGCCGTCGCAAATATCGTCTGTGCAAGCAGTTTTCGTTGGCGTGTTTAATCGTATTTTCTCACTCGATTTTTAGCATTTGATAAAAAGAGACTTGTTTAAGAATACTGTGTTGTGAAATTTGTAAAAAAAATATCGTTATCATTAAGTAGAAGGTGTCTTAGAACCGTCATTTACTTCCAGTTCTGTTGCAAAAAATCAGCTACAGATTGTCACCAAATCATGTATTCAGCTTTAGATGCTAATGTTATATAATATGCTCCTGTGAAGTTTTGGTACCGAAAGTTTAGAAACAAGGACTATGACATTCAAGAAGCACAGTTCTCTGGCCCGCCTACTGATGTTGATGATTCCGGCTAGAACTTGTTGAAGAAAATCAGTATTGCATCGCATAAACTTGAAGAACAAGTTGAATCGCTGGATGCCGCATGAGCTGACTCAAACAGACAAGGATTGTGGAGGGGCCTGCACTAATCTGCTCGAATATCAACGCAAGAAAAACATTCTGGACCGGATCCTCACTTGTGATAAAAGAAGTATTTATTTCAACAACACAGGCCGAAAAGAGGATTGGTCTGTGCCCGGTGAGCCCGTCGGCAGCGTCGAAAAGCGCAATTTGACTAATAAAAAGATCATGCTTTGTATCTGGTGAGATTGCCATGAAAACCGACAGATGAAATCAACAAACGAAAATCGTGTAACCTTCAGTGTTGCCAACTTATTAGATCCGAAATGGCGGGCCTTTCAAAAGTTGCGTTCTTTATGGAACACCCTTTAGAACAAACAATAAAAGCAATAGTCTTAACATCGAGAAGATTAAAACCACAGCAGAGTAATAAGAAAAGAAAAAGTTGAAAATCGGCAAAAGAAGCAACAATAAAGGAATACATATTTCGCTTTTGGAAATCCGAAGAAATAATAGACAAATATAAAGAAAGAACTCATTTAAAGTCGACAGCACCGACGAGATTAACATATACGGAAAGATAATAGCATCAAATCTTCTTTCAAGTCAAACATACATTATTAGTAGGAGACCATTTCCAAGTACAACTTATAAACTACCAAAAATTTCTGGTGAACTTGAGTAGATTCTGCAAGAAGAATAGAACCCCTGCCGTTCTCTAGCACAAGACTTTGAAGTTTCTCACTGCATTTCGATACATTCCCTGATTAAAGACCTCAGTATAACGTAGTTCTTAGGTTACCTCGAATCTCAGTCTGATAAGACTTTTTAAAAGACCACGCCCGCGTGTCAAAGATAAAGTATATTATGTGATACATATTTATGTGTATATTATGTTATCTTTGCACATGAACAAAACCTTACATTAGAAAGCAGCTATTGACCATTGGAGCTGTCATCGTTCATCTGTGTGCAGCAACAAAAAGCACCCAGCTTATAAGATCTATGCTAAGGTATATTCTTCCAGGTGCCCGTCCTCCATGTTTTCGATCCTTTATATATGTTGATACTATTTTATTTATGGTGATCAAGAATATTTTATGTTAATCAGTAACATATATTCATAATTATTGTGTTTCATACTTCATTTATTCCCTTTTACTTTTGCGCCACCAGTTTTTTTTTTCTTGTTAGTCGTAGATATTTATTAATAAAGACACTTAAGGTCCCAAAAATGAGCAGTTGTTCACAGTTATTCTAGTTATAAAATCAAATCACACAAATGTGAAAGAACGTAGGTTAATTTTAATACAGGGAAGCAATTAATTTAAAAAACTCAAAATTTTAAGTGGAGAGAAAGTAATTAAAAAAAATAAGTTGATGCAGCCCCAGCGCCAAAACGACTGAGTCAAAAGACTCAAAATTTTAAGTTGTCCATGACTGAAATAAAAATTCTTTGTATCTTGCACTGAAAGAAAAGGGAAGCATGAAATTAGTTACGATATATTGTAAACGAACATTCTGAAGATCTGCAGGCAACTGAAAAGCTATATGGCATCTAGTACCATGCAAACGTGTCGTTATTTCTCTGTTTTTAAATATCCTTGCTGAAGAGCGTGATTAATGAATTGTTTCTTTCTACTTCCTTGTACGAAGCAAAAAGGAAGTATTGTAATCCCGAAAAGTTTCAGGCAGCATATTTCAACGAAAATATCTATTTTGACCGCTATCGAATGCAATTTAACGAAGTTTTTTCGTGATATCTGTACGTAAAGACAGAATAAAAGACTCTTTTCCTTCAAAAAATTATAAAACTGCTTTAAAATGAATTCTGAAGAGAATTTTTCGTGGCGTCTGTACGAACGTATATACGTACGTGCGTACGTACGTATCTCGCATAACTCAAGAACGAGTAGCCTCAGAACGTTGAAATTTTGTATATATGACTGCTATAACATGTAGATGTGCACCTCGTATTTTGGTTGCAATCGGCCGCACCAAACGTGTATAAATATATTTATATATATATATATATCCACTCTGTTACCCGGCTCAGTGATCTCACTTCCTTTACTCTTATATGTTTGTAAATTGTACATTTTTTGCTTTAAAAATGATTGTATAATGTTGTTTTTATCTTCCGGTTAAGATTTTTATGCCTTTAGTAAATCTGTATGCAATATTTTTAGAATTATCAACAATTTTAAAGTTGTCAAAGCGCCTCTAAGCCTTTTTTCATAGCGGCCAATGATGTTTACATTTGAAACAGGAGACTAGTGGATTTGTTGCCAATCTAGAGAAACTTAGTTTCGCAACAACAAAGATAACGCATTCATTTATTATTGCCAATTAAATCATGCTTAATTCTTTCTGAAATTTTTTCGAGGAAATAAGTGTTTCAGATTTACTTCGTAATTTTTAATATAGATATTTTGTATAATTGTAATTTTTAATTGTAATTGATTGTAATTTTTAATATAGAACTTTTATGTATTTTTGCCTTCTCGCGAAGTGAGAACTGAATTAATTGAATGAGAAATACTAAATCGTCTGTGAAAAACTGTTTCTTATTAGTTTTGTTTTCTTAATTTCTTTTATACATCATTCTAGCTTTATTATAGTATTTGAATAGAACATGTGGCAACGATTAGATAATTCTATTCTTTAAATGATATAAATTTTGTGCATTATGAGTTATAATATGAACGAAATATATAAGTTAACTGTTATATAATTATTGGATTATATAACAGTTAACTTAGTTTCCGTTATATAATTATTATATAAGTTAATTGTTATAAAATTATTAATACTGTCAAGTGAACCTAGCGCCAGAGTGTCGCTATGGTAAACAAATACTAGAGTGAATTTTAAAAAATGCATTTATTCTATTGTGGTTTATGGTCTGTCGGCGAAGTACATTTAATTCAATCCAATAAGTTTAAATGAAATGCAAGAAAAAATGCGTATAATTTAATATTCCGTACAAGGAAGTCATGTGGTGTACACATCAGACTTTTATTTTACATCCAATGTTAAATATCACTGTCTCTTTACTTTTTGCCGGTACTAGACTCAAGCTTGTCTTAACATATCGATGTTAAGGTATTTAAGGTGACAAAAGACGTGGAAGAAGTTTGGGAGCAAATAAGAAATCAAACCCAATGATCAAATGAAGAGTGCATAGTATAGAAACTTCTTCGAATGTTGGAATATTTCTGAATACACTTTTACATTCTGAATTCAAACTTTTCCAAAGCCAAAAAAGAAATACATCTTACGTTTCAGCCATTCATGGGTCACTGCCGAAAAGACAAAGTCAATGGCCATTGATGACGTAAAACTTTCCATTATTCAACCAATGATATCCGCGTTCGGTCCTTTCTCTATTGATTGCCCGCGAATTTTCTCCATTGGCAACTCAGATTGGACGTATTATCGCCCAACTTTCGTCGCCAAGAAAGAAATTTGGCGAGAAAGTTAAAGGAGAACTTCGATTGAAACGTGGTCCACTTTCCCAGGTGTGTGTAACGTTAGGATGAACTTGAGTGGCTTCTACAAGGCAAGAAGAGGGGAAAAACGTCAATCGATCGACTAAGTTCCCGGACTTCGCCAAAACTTTTACATGAGTACCATGTCTCCAAAAATAGATATTTCTCCTCAAAAAAACAAAAGTAAAGAAACTGAGAGCCGAGGTTTTGAAGTATGTTTTAGTATATAAAGCAAATAGATGCTCAAGAGTTAAAAGAAACATTGTGGCGTGCGATTAGTTTCAGTCGTGTCTAAATACTCTTTAACTTTCTTGTAGCTTTTTTTTCAGCGAATTGCAATGTTTTTAGTATCAAATTTATGCATTTGGAGCTCTATGAAGCAGCAATCATGAGGAGGATTAAAAGTGATATACTAACCAAAGTGACTTCGAATTCAATATTTAAAAAAATGTTTTAAATTGAAGTTTAAAATTAAAAATTTAATGAGAGTTTAATGAATTAGGAGAGAAATATTTACGTATTTCATTTTTACTTCCTTGTACGAAGTAAAAAGGAAGTATTGTAATCGCGAAAAGTTTCAGGCAGCCTATTTCAACGAAAATATCCATTTTGACCGCTATCGAAAGCAATTTAACAATGTTTTTGCGTGATATCTGTACGTAAGGATATAAATAAAAGACTCTTTTCCTCCCAAAAAAAATAAATAAATAATATATAAAAATGCTTTAAAATGAATTCTGAAGAGAATGTTTCGTGGCATCTGTACGAACGTATGTACGTTCGTACGTACGTATCTCGCATAACTCAAAAACAAGTAGCCTCAGATCGTTGAAATTTTGTATATAGGACTGCTATAACATGTAGATATGCACCTCGTATTTTGGTTCCAATCGGACGCACCAAACATATATAAATATATTTATATTGTTACGAATTTGGTATTTAAAAAGGTAATGTTAGTTCAATTAGAAATTAAATGGTTTTATTTCTCGCGCAGTGCAGCGCGTGACGAATATTAAAAGAAAGCTAAGCCGGAAAATTGAAAATACAAGAGCGCGTGCATTAAATAAATAAATATCTCTTTTTGATTTCGAGAAAGTACTGGAAAATTCTAGCGCGTGATTTTAAAATCTTATAAAAGGAGGAAAACATCTCAGTTTGTAGTAGTTGCTTAGTTTGTTGTTGTTTAGAAAACTACTGTTGTTGATTGTAGCGAATTCGCGGATTAGCGTTCTTTAGCTGTTTTGAATTACGTTCTATTGACATTTGAGTAGTTAAAAGAAAACTACTGTGAGATATTGTAATACTGCATGATAATTTGAGAAAATTTAAGCATTTTTGTTGTGATAATAATAAATTTTTGTTCATTTTTCATCGGACTTGTGCATTCATTTCATAACGAACCCGTACGCACGCAACAATTTTTGGTGTCAGGAGTGGGATTTGAATGCCAATAACAAGAGCGATGGAAGAACAATTGAGACAGCTCATTAGTGCTTTTGCTGCATTCCAAGAAAAGATGGAAGCTGGCCAAGCATCATTTAAGGAAGAAATGAAATTGGGCCAGGAATCCGTTAAGGAAGAAATGAAATTGGGCCAGGAATCCGTTAAGGACGAAATGAAAGCCGTTCAAGCTGGTCAAGAAGAAATGAAAAGAGAAATTACTTGCATAATAGAAAATAAATTTGAAGCTATGGAAGGCAGAATTGACGCAGTTGAAAATAAAGTTGGACATATTGAAGAAAGAGTTTCTTCGGTGAAAGAAGAAATAGAAGAAAGAGTTTCTTCTGTAAAAGAACAAATTGATGAGAGAGTTTCTGCAGTTGCCAAAGAAATGGATACTTTAAAGAAATTCGTAGCGTCGGCAGGGAGCAGGAGTGATGATTTTAAATTCTTACCAATGCCTGCTCGTCCACCTCTGAAGCTATCCACATATGATGGGAAGACCTCCTGGCAGGTGTATAAGACACAATTTTCTATCGTGGCGGATGCGAATGGATGGGATTCCCAAGCTAAGGCCTCTCATCTCGCCGCTTCTCTAAGAGCCGACGCAGCGGATATCCTTCAGACTCTTCCCGAAAACAAAAGGTTAGATTTCGAAGCTCTGTCCGGCGCCTTGGAGTTGCGCTTTGGGGAGAAGTGTTTAAAAGACTACAGCAGGCTCCAATTAAAATCTCGTCAACAGAAGCCTACCGAAACACTTCAGGAGCTCGCCGCGGATGTTGAAAGGCTGTCCTATCTCGCCTTTTCGGAATGCCCGACAGAAACAAGGGAAATCCTGTCCTTGCAATACTTTATCGACGGCATCCGAGATACTGAAATACAGAAAGCTCTACGAATGGCGGATGTAAAAGATTTAAAAAGTGCTCTAGTGTACGCCATGAAATTTGAGGCAGCCCAGCAAGCCACTCGTCGAGACCGCCACCCAGTCAGAGCTGCTCAAGTCCAGGAGCCAGGGGATCAAGTCACCGCTCGACTTGACGATTTAACTAGACAACTGAACGCCTTGAGACGGAATATTGGTGAGAAGAAACCGACCGTTAAGTGCTGGAACTGCGGTGCTGAAGGACACATACGACGAAACTGCAAAACACCCCAGGGTACTGATGTTAAGACCGCTTCTAACAAGCAGCAGGGAAACTAATTAGTGGCCATCTCGCGGGGCGGAGGTTGCCAGATAATGAAAAGCCCCCGTTTAAAGCGCTTCAGATTTCTGCAGTGAGAGGCGGCAGTAATGGACTTTTCATAATAGGACATATTAATGGAGTTCCGTGCAATATGACTATAGATACAGGAGCCAACGTCACCATCATCCGAAAAGATTTGGCTCAACAACTAGGAAACAAACTTATCTGGACGCCGCCCTGCGTTACCCTCCAGACTGTGTCCGGTGAGAAGATCGACATCGACGGAAAAGTAAATGTTAACATCACGTTTGGAAGTGCCGCTTACCATCACACGTTATATGTAGCAGAGATCACTGATTCTTGCATACTCGGATTGGACTTTCTAAGGAAATACAATTTTTCCTTGGATTTTAAAAATAACGAATTGCATTCTACATCTGAGGACATAGCGTTATTTCTCGTTAATGATGAACAAGTTAAATCTGTCCATAAAATCATAGCACAAGACTATATTACAATACCGGCAAGAACAGAAATTTTACTTCCTGGATCCATAGCCGAAAATAGAAATTTCCGCTACAACATCATAGAATATCCCAGTAACTGTAATATCCCAAAAGGAGTATTAGTAGCCTCAACACTCGTCGACCTATCCAGAACGGTTATCCCGGTGAGAGTCGCCAATGTAACTGAAAAGTCGAGAGTTATTAAGAAAGGTGAAGTGGTTGCAACATGTACTCCAGTAACCAGCGTTGAAAAAAAGAGTAACATCCCAGAATCCGTGTCCTCAGAGAGCATTACATCGGAGTTATTGCAGAATGCACAATTAAACGATAAAGAGAAAAATGCTGCCGATCGCGTCATTAAAGATCTTCAAGTTGTTTTCTCCCGCTCGTCTTCTGACGTGGGTCGAACTAGTTTGACACAACATAGAATAGATACTGGCGATCATCCCCCGATCAAGCAACATCCAAGACGTCTACCGTTTGCTAAACAGGAAGAGGTGCGAACACTGTTAAAAGATATGGAAGAAGGCGATGTCATCGAGCCTTCAGCGAGTCCATGGGCATCTCCCATCGTTCTCGTCAGAAAGAAAGACGGCTCAACAAGATTTTGCGTTGACTATCGCCGGTTGAATGAGGTTACGAAGAAAGACAGTTACCCTCTTCCTAGAATTGATGACATTCTAGACACTCTTTCTGGAAGCAAGTGGTTCTCAACACTTGATTTAAAGAGTGGGTATTGGCAGGTAGAAATCCATCCTGATGACCGAGAAAAGACGGCATTTACTACGGGACAAGGACTTTGGCAGTTCAAAGTGATGCCGTTTGGACTGTGTAATGCGCCGGCAACATTCGAACGTCTTATGGAGACTGTTTTGAAAGGCCTTTCTTACGAAGCCTGTCTGATACACCTGGACGATATCATCATCGTCGGAAAGAGTTTTGAAGAGCATCTAGAAAATCTTAGAAAGGTGCTTCAGAAACTGAAAGAGGCCAATCTGAAGCTGACTCCCGCTAAATGCAAATTGTTTCGAAAGGAAGTGACTTACCTGGGACATGTCATCTCTGCAGAAGGTGTGCGCACGGATCCTGAAAAGGTATCAGCGGTTAAATCCTGGACGCGTCCCGAAAATGTCCATCAGCTGAGAAGCTTCCTAGGGCTTTGCACCTACTATAGGAGATTCGTGAAGAACTTTTCTTCCATCGCAAGACCACTTCACAAGCTGACAGAGAGCAAGCAAAGATTCTTGTGGACAAAGGAATGTGAGGATGCATTTAACAACTTAAAGGAAGCTTTAACATCTGCTCCAATCCTGACGTATCCTCAGCTCGACAGACCATTTATTCTCGACACCGACGCGAGCAATGAAAGTGTCGGTGCTGTTTTGTCCCAAGAAATAGACGGCCAAGAACGTGTAGTAGCTTACTGGAGCAAGTGCCTGTCTAAACCGGAGAGGAATTACTGTGTCACAAGGAAAGAGTTGCTCGCCATAGTCAAAGCTGTAGAACATTTCCATCATTATCTATACGGGAGAAAATTCCTCCTCCGCACGGACCATGCCTCATTGGCGTGGCTTTTAAATTTCAAAAATCCTGAGGGTCAAATAGCCAGGTGGATACAGAGACTCCAAGAATATGACATCACTATCCGTCATCGTAAGGGATCATCACACGGAAACGCCGACGCCCTGTCTAGAAGACCTTGCCAAGAAAACTGCCGATATTGTTCCAGGGTGGAAGCGAAATACGAGCTGCTGACTCCGGTCGCAAGACAAATTACAACATCAACATCGGCTGCTCGAGACCCGTGGAGTGATGATGAAGTCAGGAAAGACCAGCTGGAAGACCGCGACATTAAACCCATACTTGATTTAATAGAGTCATCAAACAGAAAACCTACATGGCAGGACATTTCTATCTGTAGTCCTACAACAAAACAATACTGGGCACTCTGGGATTCACTTCACATTCGAAACGGCGTCTTATACCGGAAATTCGAGTCGGATGATGGGAAGACGTTCCGATGGCAACTGATACTTCCAAGATCCCGGATTCCTGATGTCCTCAAAGAACTACATAACAGCCCTACAGGAGGTCACTTTGGAATTATGAAGACCTTACAGAGAGTTCGTGAGCGCTTTTACTGGAATAATGCAAAGAATGACGTGCAAAAGTGGTGCCGATCTTGCGATGCCTGTGCAGGTCGGAAAGGACCGAGGAAACGCAGCCGAGGCAGACTGCAACGTTACAACGTAGGTGCGCCTTTTGAACGTTATCGCCTTTGACATCCTGGGACCTCTGCCACGAACTGCTGATGGCAACAAATACATACTCGTTGTCATTGATTACTTCACCAAGTGGCCTGAAGCTTATCCTATTCCTGATCAAGAGGCAGTCACAGTAGCTGAGGTAATGATACAGCACTGGATTTCCAGGTTCGGAGTGCCTCTTCAGTTACATTCCGATCAGGGAAGGAATTTTGCCTCGGCAGTAATCAAAGAACTATGCAAACTACTTGGCATTGACAAAACTCAAACGACGCCATTGCATCCCCAGTCGGACGGCATGGTAGAGAGGTTCAATCGAACCATCCTTAATAACCTCTCATTAGTGGTTTCCAGAAACCAACAGGACTGGGACAAGAAATTACCACTCTTTTTACTGGCTTACCGCAGTGCTGTCCACGAGACTACCGACTATTCTCCATCACAGATGCTCTTCGGTCTTGACCTTCGTCTGCCTTGTGATCTATTGTTTGGCCGCCCTCCGGATGCTCCTTCATCGTCTGAGGAATATATTCAAGATCTCCAGGCCCGGTTTGAAGTGATGCACAATTTTGCACGAGAGCGAGTCAACTTGGCGACGGAGAAGATGAAGACCCGATACGACACAAGAGCTACTGAACATCAATTCCACGAAGGAGACAAGGTGTGGTTGTGGAATCCGACTCGACGGAAAGGACTTTGTCCGAAATTACAGTCACCTTGGGATGGGCCGTACACAGTCCTAAACAGGCTGAATGACGTCGTGGTTCGGATTCGTAAGTCTTCGAACTCTAAACCTAAAGTCGTTCATTACGACAGGTTAGCTCATTACTATGGCCATAGTACATAATGTAAATAATTGTAAATAGTATAAGACCATGGTCCATTTTGTTTTTAAATGTGTATTTGATTTGTATTTGATAGCATTTGATTTGTTTTATGTATTGCATTTATTGTTCATGTTGTTTATTATTGTAATGTAATGCTTATTAATGCATTTATGCCACAGTTGTAAGTTTTGCTTCCTGTCCAGGGATTGTACTGCCCGGGACGTGCAGTCCTTGGGAAGGGGGCAGTGTTACGAATTTGGTATTTAAAAAGCTAATGTTAGTTCAATTAGAAATTAAATGGTTTTATTTCTCGCGCAGTGCAGCGCGTGACGAATATTAAAAGAAAGCTAAGCCGGAAAATTGAAAATACAAGAGCGCGTGCATTAAATAAATAAATATCTCTTTTTGATTTCGAGAAAGTACTGGAAAATTCTAGCGCGTGATTTTAAAATCTTATAAAGGGAGGAAAACATCTCAGTTTGTAGTAGTTGCTTAGTTTGTTGTTGTTTAGAAAACTACTGTTGTTGATTGTAGCGAATTCGCGGATTAGCGTTCTTTAGCTGTTTTGAATTAGGTTCTATTGACATTTGAGTAGTTAAAAGAAAACTACTGTGAGATATTGTAATACTGCATGATAATTTGAGAAAATTTAAGCATTTTTGTTGTGATAATAATAAATTTTTGTTCATTTTTCATCGGACTTGTGCATTCATTTCATAACGAACCCGTACGCACGCAACAATATATATATCCACTCTGTTACCCGGATCAGTGATCTCAGTTTCTTTACTCTTATATGTTTGTAGATTGTACATTTTTTGCTTTAAAAATGATTGATTTATGTTGCTCTTATCTTCCGGTTAAGGTTTTTATGCCTTTATTAAATCTATATGCAATATTTTTAGAATTATCAACAATTTTAAAGCTGTTTAAGTGCCGCTAAGCCTAATTTTTTTTTTTTTTTTTTTTTTTTTTTTTGATGGCGGCCATCGCTTGTGTACATTTGAAACAGCATACTAGTGGATTTGCTGGGAATCTAGAGAAACGTAGCTTCGAACAACAAAGATAAATCCCTTCATTTATTATTGCGAATTAGATCATGCTTAATCCTTTCTGAAAATTGTTTTCGAAGAAATATGTGTTTAAGATTTACTTCGTAATTTTTAATACAGATATTTTGAGCTTTTATGTATTTTTCCTTGTCGCGAAGTGAGAACTGAATTAATTGAATGAGAAATATTCAATCGTGTGTGAAAAACTGTTTCTTTTTGTTTTGTTTGCTTAATTGCTTTTATACATCGTTCTAGTTTTATTATAGTACTTGAATAGAACATGTGGCAACGATTAGATAATTCTTTAAGTGATGTAAATTTTGTGCATTCTGCATTACAATATGAACGAAATATAATACTGTTAAGTGAATCTAGCACCTGAGTGTCGCTATGGTATGGTGAACATATAGCGTGAATTTTAAAGAATGCATTTATTCTATTGTGGTTTATGCGCTGTCGGCGAAGTAGATTTAATTCAATCCAATAAAAGTTTAAATGAAATGCAAGAAAAAATGCTTATAATTTAATATTCCCTACAAGGAAGTCATGTGGTGTACACATCAGATTTTTAGTTTTAAAAATAACTTTCAACTCAAATATTTTTTGCGAGTATAATCATAAGCCAATTTTCTTTTTCGTGCATGCGTGATACCATGAAATTATTGTTTGCTGGTTCAGCCACAGTTCATATTTAAATTTTTAATATTTCTATAAGCAACTATAAGCCAGAATAACTTTACATTAATATTTGAGTTAAAATAGTAAAAATTAGAATAAAATCTCACATAAAGGAGTTCGGAATATATAATATTTTGAGAACATGAACTACACTCCGTGCCCTAAAATCCCACCGTCTTATCATAATAAAGCGTTATAGCCGGCTTTATCCGGTCATGAGATTTTTTGTCATTTGATATATATTATCTAATAATTTATGATATAATTCGGAATATATAATATTCGGAATTAATATATTAGTTCAGAATTAATATAATATTCGGAATTAATAGCTAATAATTCGGAATATATAATAGTTTGGGAAAATGAACTACACTCCGTGCCCTAAAATTCCACCGTCTTATAATAATAAAGCGTTATAGCCGGCGTTATCCGGTCATGAGATGTTTTGTCATTTGTTATATATTAGCTAATAATTTATGATATTTGGCTTTCTTGCTTTCTTGAATAATATAAATATCATCTTAATAAATGTAAGTTTATGAAAATAGAGCCTAAAGTAAGTAAATATACAAATTTAGCTAATAAAAGTGTCTTTGAATACAGGTCTTCTTGACAGATCCAAAAACCCGTGCCGCTCAGAGGGTTAAGGCCAGTGGTCTTAACCTCTAATTGCATGAGGGCCAAATGCACGACCTGCAAGCTGGTGATGGCCCTGAATTTTTTTACTTCCTTGTACGAAGTAAAAAGGAAGTATCGTAATCGCGAAAAATTTCGAGTATCATATTTCAACGAAAATGTCCATTTTGACCGCTATCGAATGCAACTGAACGATGGTTTGGCGTGATATATGTACGTAAGGGCAGAATAAAAGGACTATTTTTCCCCAACCGAATTATAAAACTGATTTAAAATGGATTCAGAAGAGGTTTTTTTCGTAGCATCTGCACTTAACATATGTCTATATCTCGCATAACTCAGAAACGAGTAGCCTCAGAACGTTGAAATTTTGCATACAGGACTGCTATAACTTGTAGATATGTACCTCATATTTTGCTTCCAATCGGCCGCTACTCGGTTCAGTGAGCTCAGTTTCTTTATTCTTAAATGTTTGCAAATTGCGCATTTTTAGCTTTAAAATGATCGAATTATGTTGCTCTTATCTTCCGGTTAAGGTTTTTATTTTTTTTAGTTAACCTGAATGCAATAGTTGTAGAATTATCAACAATTTAAAAGTTGTTCAAGCGAGGTTAAGCCGAATTTTTTTACCATATCAGACATATCTGTTTACCTTTGAAACTTAGCAGAATAGATGATTTTGTTGCCAATCTAGAAAAACTAAGCTTCGCAACAACAAACTAATGTCTTCTCTTATTATTACGAATTAAATTATGCTTAATCTATTCCGGAATTATCATTTAAGTTATTGAGTTATCCAATATATTGACTCGGCATAGCGTCCACAACAAATTAAGTCAGTTTCTACGCCTTCAGTGTTTTTTTGTCGAGTGAGGCTAAAAGTAAACTTTAAGTTGTGTGCACCGAAAAATCTGCCTTCTTGCCAGCTTGTCCATTTGCTTTTTTATGCGTAGAAACTAATTTTAATTGTAAAAAAAATTTAAATTGTTTTAATTGTATTTAGTGTTTTATGTTTTTCCATACCTTTCAATTTTTAATACAGATATTTTGCGATTTTATGTATTTTTGCCTAGTCGCGAAGTGAGAACTGAATGAATTGAATGAGGAATACATCTATGTCTAACGAAAATCAAATAAATAAATTTAAATGATAGGCAGGAAAAAAATGCATATAATTTAATAATATTCCGTACAAGGAAGTCATGTGGTGTACACATCAGATTTGTTTCTTTTATCAAAATGAAAGTTTTTCTTAGCAAAATACACTTTAAACTACATTTAAAACGTCGCTTTCTAAATATTTATAAAAAAGTACTAATTATAACAACGGTAGGAAAAAAGTTCAAATTTATAGTTATGTTCTGTATGAAATCTAAAGTTTGGTACCTACAAGAAATTTCTGTTGGTAAACATTTTTGATTTATTCAAAAGCTGTGCACAATTCCAAACAAAAGTATAGATGTAAAGTTGATCTAATAAATAAAAACAAAAACAAAGAGCATATATTAGCTATACCTTAGTTTGTCAGGACGTATAAGCTGTGCATTAATTTGTCTCTATCTACAGAGTATCTATAATTAATGAACGCTATTTCAAAGTTGCTTACAGGTGAAATTAGTGATAAAACATTTGTGAACATTTGTGGCGGTCTTACTGAAGAAGGGATGAGAATGTCTTTCAGCGAAGAAAAGGTTAGGTTAGGTTAGGTTATCTAATTACGGCAAAGCCTCGAGGCTATCTGCCTAAGAGGAGGGATGCCTTCGTGGAGGACTTTTTAAGGGAAACTGGCTCGTATACACGTTACACATGAGGAAAACCACGAAAACACCCATGCAGCCAACCCGGTTGCGGGATTCCAACCTCGGACCGAACTACCAGTGTTCAGCGACTTTACCGCTTGGCCGCTGGTGGGCTTCAGCGAAGAAAAACATAGTTATAAATAGCGTCACCAGAGAGAATTATATTAGTAAATTACACATATAGCCACATATTTACCGTAGTTTAGTTTTACAATTTTACAAATTCTGTTACAAAAAAAAAAAAAAAAAAAAAAAAAAATCTGAAATACTTCAGATGTTAAATTACGTCCAAAGAGGCGTTTTTTTTACGTTTTGTGTGCTACCTGTATTTATTAAATATCATGTTCTTTGCACTTAAACCATAAAATTCAGTTCAAGAGCAATGTCGCAAAATAATTTTAAAATGAGCCTATCTTTAGAATTTCCGATACACAGTTCCTCGCGCTGGAGATGAAAAGGTTTTTTTTCCCCCGTAGAGTGTTGCCATTGCTCGCTTTGAAATCCTTGAGTTTGTTAATGAAAAATTCGTTACAGTTTTACAAAATATGAAATCGATCATAAAACAAATTCCAAATTTCAAATTTGGGCTTCCACATGCCCACATATTCGTAGGATGATTACGTCATTCAAAATTCGGTGGCTCTAGGTACCGTTGTTTTATCACAATGCGAGAAATATACATACTTTTTATGCAGATTTTTCATTATTTAATTTCTTCAAATATAATGCAGGACTCTAACATTGGGTGGCAACAGTTTGAAAAGTGAAACGGACATTTATAGTGATTTAACGCAAAATTGCAAAACGAAAAAATAACGGTCCTTCAGGGACAAAACCCCTTTGGACTAAAAAAAAGTTCCACATGATGGCGATCATTTTCAGTTACCATCTGAAATCGCAAGATGGCATGTTCCAGAGTTGAACGTGGTTTATCCAGTGCCTCTGCTATAGGCTGGACACTGGTGCTATCCTGAAAGTTTGAAACTAGGACTAGGCGCCAAACATTATCGAAATACACCCTTACAAAGGAGGAGGCTTACCTGTATGGGGTGGATAATAACGAACGGCCGCACCTCCCTCTATGTGATTTTTGGTGGTTTCATCACAGCCGTACGATATCGCTTCGAAATTCTACACTTTCTTGGGTGTCCTTTTATCGTGGCAATAGATACCGAGGAGATATTTATGGACGATAACGTCCGTTCTTACAGAGCTCGAGTGGTGCGGAGTTATCTGGATCGGAGAGAGAAACCATTCGAAATCCGCCGTGGCTTGCTACATAACCGGACCTCAATCCCATACAGCATGTGTGGGACATGGTGCGGTGACAGGTCGCAGTGTGTTGCCAGACACATTCTCGAGCTCCGAGATGCGTTATTACAAGAATAGATGCTAATGCCACAGCAAGCGATCAACGAGACTATTGCCAAGCTGGTATTCTCCAAGCTGGCATTTCAGCTTGAAAGTATCAGAGCCGTCGTGAGCTTGATGTTCCCACTGTACATTCTTTCGACCCATTTGGCCTTTCGCGATATGATGGTCGTAATACTTGTGTTTTTGTATGTCTTTGCTTTATTGTTTGCTGTGTCGTCTAATAATACCTCATCAAACTCTTGGATCAATTCTACACCACATCCAATAAATAGTTTTCGTTTAATTACATGTTTTGCGTTTGTTGCTTATTTTTTGAACAGAAGTATCTAACTCTTTTAGGTGGCAGGGCGCTCGAGGGACAAGTTTCCAAAGTAATAATACAACAAAAATTTATCTATATCTGGCAGCTCCTAACACTCAATAGAGAATTCTAAAGATATGCTGTTTTTAAATACTTTTTAATTTTGCTCCTGAATTTCATGTGACGTAAGTGCGAAGAAAGCAATGCTTAATAATGGGGCTAAAAGGATAAAAAAAAAAGTGTGTTAGCGGGAGTGATTCCAAGAGCAGATTCGTAATCTGCAATGCTCAACGGGAGCGTAGAAAAAACCTTAACAAATCCTCTGGTGCGACGTTAAAATCTAAATCTTCTCAGACTCTCTTTCTTTCTTTCTTTTTTTTACTTTCGTTGGTGTTACCAATATGCGTACGCCGTATGAAAGAAATTGAGAGTAACAAGCTGACGCATATATCTGTCATAAGACAATTGTAAGTGACATATTGTCATGCAATGCCGAATATATATATACTGGAATATTATCACTTGGGGGGATACAGGACAGGACAGGAAAAAGTGCAGGGGACACCACGACATCATCGTAGACAAAAATGGTATTGCTTCACTGCACTAACCTTTTCTGGTATTTATTTAGACAAAAGATTACATTTCAAGTCATTACATTACGCAGTTGACATAATAAATTACATTAAAGTGACAAGTTATTTACATAGGAAGAACAATTATACAGATAAACTGGGGTACAGGTAATTGAGGTACTGATATATTGGTATACAGGAATCAATGTGGAGATAACATGTTACAATTAATTAGGTGTTGCAGTTTGACATTTATTGGTGTGCTTGGAGGAATGCCTTAGCATTTGGGAAGATGGATGTGATGTGAATTGTAATGCTATGTTATTTTTGTGTTGGTGGTATCGTTGTGTGATTGTGCACAGATTTTGCAGAGTTTACTTTGCACAGAATTCATTGTGCATAGAGTTCAATGTGCACAGAATTGTGCGCAGCAGCATGGAGAGCACTTTGTATAATGAGCATCAGATAATAGTGTAAAGTTCAAAGTACTGCGCTTTGGAAGTTTGAAGGCGCTGGTAGTTGATAATCATCACTCACATAAATAGTGATGACTTAGGATAGGAACACTCCCTGTTGAATATCATATTTGAATCATATGAGTACCTTAGATTATTTCCATGGAAAGTTAAATCGTGAAACTACAGATTAGGTGTCGTTCTTCAGTAGAGGTAAGCAAAAACAGTCATGATTCTTTGGACAGCTGTGTGGTGCCACTTCGATAGCTAGGTATTCATCATTACGTCCGTTTTGTTATTTATGAGTGGCACAGTTCTCTACCTTGTTGTTGTAGCTTGTCTATGATTAGTTTAATGTTTTTGTAGGTGTGCTGATACTTGGGGGGGGGGATACAGTATTCAAGTTAAGAATTTTCGAAAGAAATAGAGAAATGTTAATATCTTGAATTGTAAAGACAGTAGGTAATTTTTGAAAGCAGGCAAGATGAAAAATTAGCAATGCCTTCGTCAGGAATCGAACCGCTGACTTCTCAATTACGCGCTGAGCGTGCAGACCACTATACCACGAAGGCTCGTTAAGAAATCCGGATAAATAGCTTATATTCTCCCCCTTTTAAAGAGCGACTGGGCAGCCCAGCAAACCGGGGAGATAACCCCCCGGCTACGGATCCTACCGCTCAGGACATGTCAGACCCCGAGGCCGGCCAAAAAGTGACCTTTCCCAGGGCGTTCAGAACACTAAGTTCATAAATTTTATACCCCCGTGGCCGAGACTGCCTAGGTACAGATCCTAGCCAATAGCCTCGCAGAATTTTCTAAGTCGACCCACGGGGGAGAAGCAGGAGAGATAACAAATGAGCAGTGCCCTCGCCGGGACTCGAACCACGGACCTCTCAATTACGCGCTGAGCGTGCAGACCACTACGCCACGAAGGCGGAAGAAATAACTTATAGAATAATAAATTATATAAGGAGCAAATACGAAACACTTCCTTCTGTTACAGAAAAGTTAATTTTACACTAACTCTAAAACTGTAGCTGATATTTAAAGTCTTGCGTCGGCCAATAGAAAATCCGGTACGGCTATAGTACAAAAACACATTCATATTCAAACTTCACAGAAATTTAAGTTATCGCGAATAGGATATAACATTGTTATTTGGTGTGCATTTTGTGAGACCGCAATAATATCTGAAGTGGGCCCAGCTGCGCAAGGCGAACTGGTGGTAGAGTTTAACTGATTAAAAGCACTCGTCTCCGCATTGTTCGCTCTTTATTTAGTTTAAGATGAAATGAAATATATTCGGAATTACGTTAATCAAATCAATCTCGCTTCATTTTGATTACATTTTCCTCTTTATATAGGCCAAGGAAAGTAAACTTAATACATTTTTTATGAAATTTATTTTTAATGTACTCGCATGTCTTTAACTGTTTTATTGATTTAAACAAAAATAATACAGCACATTACATACTTCCTTTAAAAAACAATTAAAAACAAATCTGAAAGTTTTCAGATTTTTTATTATGCCCAAAGGGGCATTTTTTCCCTAACGTTTTGTGTGTTACCATTATTTATTAAAATATCATGTTCTTCGCACTTAAACCATAAAATTCAATTCAATAGGAATTTCACAAAGTAATTAAAAAAGAGCATTATCTTTAAAATTTCCGATGCACAGTAAAGAGATAAAAATGTTTTTTTTTTCTTTCCCCCACACAATGCTGCCATTGTTCGTTTTGAAATCGTCGAGTTTGGTAATTAAAAATTTGTTAAAATTTTACAAAATATGAAATCGATAATAAAACAAATTCCAAATTTGGGCAATAGAAAAGGTACTCCACTTTATTTGCGCAGTTTGCTCCGATGGTTTCGAAATTGCGTCTTCTGAATTTAGCTCTGTTCTGTTATTTGTGTAACCTGATAGTCCTTACCACAAAGCACTTCTCATTTACTTTGGAATAATCTTTGGCGCTAGCTTAGCCACATTTATTATTTACGTGGAATGAAAGAACTAAAGCACCGTACTTATGTAAGTGTAGCCCAAAGGGATAATTTGCCAAGACGAGCTTATAATTTCCTTTTTGCGTTGGTTCACTATAAACCGGCATTCCATTTTTCAAATTGTTACCGCCAAATATTAGAGCCTTGCATTATATTTAAAGATATTAAATAATTATATTTAAGGCATCGTGAAAAAACAAAAGTACATGGAGACATCAAATTTTGAATAACGTAAACTTCCACTCGAATATGGGCATCTAAAAGCCCAAATTTGGAATTTTTTTTGTTATCTACTTCATATTTTGTAAAACTTTAAGAAGTTTTTGATTAACAAGCTCAATGATTTCAAAGCGAGCAGTGGCAACACTGTAAGAAAAAATCTGATATGTACACCACATGACTTCCTTGTACGGAATATTAAATTATACGCATTTTTTCTTGCATTTTGTTTAAACTTATTGGATTGAATTAAATCTATTTCGCCACAGCGCATAAATCACAATAGAATAAGTGCATTCTTTAAAATTCACTCTATCTGTTTACCATAGCGACACTCTGGCGCTAGGTTCACTTAACAGTATTGTATTTCGTTCATATTATAACTCAGAATGCACAAAATTGGTATCATTTAAAGAACTATCTAATCGTTGCCACATGTTCTATTCAAGTACTATAATAAAGCTAGAACGATGTATAAAAGAAATTAAGAAAACAAAACAAAACAAAAAAAAAACAGTTTTTCACATACGATTGAGTATTTCTCATTCAATTAATTCAGTTCTCACTTCGCCACAAGGCAAAAATACATAAAAGATCAAACTAACTCTACTAAAAATTACTAATTATTAAAAATTAAATTACTAATTATTAAAAATTAAGTAAATCTTAAACACTTGTTTCCTCGAAAAAATTCCAGAAAGGATTAAGCATGATTTAAATCGCAATAATAAATGAAGGCATTTATCTTTGTTGTTCGAAGCTACGTTTCTCTAGATTGGCAACAAATTCACTACTCAGCTGTTTCAAATGTAAACAAGCAAGGGCCACCATCAAAATAGGTTTAGCGGCACTTAAACAACTTTTAAATTGTTGATAATTCTAAAAATATTGCATACAGATTTACTAAAGGCATAAAACCCTTAACCGGAAGATAAAATCAACATAATTCAATCATTTTTAAAGAAAAAAATGTACAATTTACAAACTTATAACAGTAAAGAAACTGAGATCACTCAACCGGGTAACAGAGTGGATATATTTATAAATATATTTATATACGTTTGGCGCGGCCGATTGAAACCAAAATACGAGGTGCACATCTACATGTTATAGTAGTCCTATATACAAAATTTCAAAGTTCTGGGGCTACTCGTTTTTGAGTTATGCGAGATACGTACGTACGTACGTACGTTCGTACAGATGCCACGAAAAATTCTCTTCAGAATTCATTTTAAGGCAGTTTTTAGTTTTTTTTTTTTTTTGGAGGAGAAGAGTCTTTTATTCTGTCTTACGTACAGATATCATGGAAAAACATCGTTAAATTGCATTCGAAAACGGTCAAAGTAGATATTTTCGTTGAAATATGGTGCCTGAAGCTTTTCGCGATTACAATACTTCCTTTTTACTTCGTACAAGGAAGTAAAAACAAAGATTTTTATCTTCAGCGCACGAAACTGTGTATCTAAAATTCTAAAGATATGCTTTTTTAAAATTATTTTGTGATATTTTCTGTTGAATTTAGTATTATGGTTAAAGGGCGAGGAACATGATATTTAAAAAATAAATGCAACACACCAAACGTTAAAAAAACGCCCCTTTGGGTGTAATATAAACATCTGAAAGCTTTCATATTTTTTTTTATTATTTATTGTAGTAAATTTAGCATTGACTATGATTTGGTAGTCAGAAATCGATTTTATAAGCAAAGTAAATATTTTGTTATTTGAGGATGAAATTGGATTTGTAACTGTGATTTGCTACTGTAAGTTATTTTTTCCTGGTATCACATTTATTGACTGTGAATTTCTTTTACAGGCGAATACTTGTACATTATTTAATTAATAATACTATTTAAATATAATATTTGTGCATATACTATTTCGATTTATCAATATTTCTTAACAAGTTATTTTATCTTAAAGGCATTTAGTATGGAATTAACATAATTTAATCCTAGTATTTATGTAAGTTCAATTTTATTTTAAGATTAAATGTATTGTTATTATTTATAATGATATTTATTAACTATTTAAAACTTGATAAGTAAAAACAGTTTTAATGAAGCTCATATTTAATTTTTGTATAAGTGTCATTTATTACAGTTAATGTATATTTTTATAAGGAATATTATTCTGTTTAAAATATTTTGATAAGGAATATTATTCTGTTTAAAATATTTTGATAAGGAATATTATTCTGTTTAAAATGAAGGAATAACTCCGTCCATTTTTTGTCTATTTGCACACTTGCAGACAACTAACATTTAATTTTTTCGTCAGTAACGTATCTCCTTACCAATGACCTCTCATCAAAAAGATCCTTTTTACAAGTATTATTTTTCGGAAAATTGTTACTAATATATTCAAAAGATTTTTCAGCATATTCCCATAAAATCTTTCTTCTTAATTTTCAATTCCAAGGAAATGAAAAAAGACATTTAGATTGGAAAATGAGACTAAACTTATTGTTTACAAAATTTAAGACTGTCTAAAAGTTATATAAATTGGGTTGTGATCGATCTTCTTATTAATTTATATTATTATACTATAATTATGAATATTGTAATATTAAAGATATCGAAATGTATTTAATAACATCAGTTTTGCATGCACTGTATTATTTTAAAGTTAATACTACGAGTATAATTTAGTTCACGCGCAACAGCTCGTGAACTAATACATTGTTGACTCTTTCAGAGTCAACAATATATTAGTTAATAATAATGACTCTTTCACAGTCAACAATATAAACAGCAATGGCTGACAGTTTTAAATTTAAAATTAAACACAATTATTTAAATTTATAATCTAAAGGGCAATATTTTAAACGATTAATATTTTTAGGGGCAAATTACAGGATGTTTATAAAGTCCCGGACCCATTTTGATGTTTAATAACTCATAAAATAATAAAGATAGATTAAAATTAATAACATAAATGGTTAGATAGACTCAAAAAATTTCGTGACCCTTGTCAATGAACTTCCACGTGTGCCCCCTTCGTCACACGGAGAATATCCAGTCAATGTTCAATTTCACGCCAGGTACCGGCAAGCATATCGGCATCCACAGAGGCTATTGCGGTTGTAATTCTGGCTTTTAGGTCATCCATGTACGACACTCTCCTTCTGTAAACGTTCTCCTTTACAAATCCCCAAAGGAAACATTCCAGCGGCGTTATATCAGGTGATCTGCGTGGCCAAGGAATTGGACCTCCTCGCCCAATCCATCTTCCTGTAAAATGGTCATTCAAAGAACTACGAACGATGGTACCCCAATGAGGTGGTGCACCATCTTGTTGCAAAAAGACGTGTGGCTGAAGCTCTTCTAGTTGTGGAAATACGAAGTTTTCCAACATGTCTAAGTATACGACTGATGAGACCGTCTTTTCTGTCAAAACGAAAGGCCCAGTGACTCGGTCGTGCATTAGTCCACACCACACATTAACCTTTGGGGAATCCTTTTGTGCCTCACGTTATTCACGGGGGTTTTCAGATCCCCCTATGTGCACATTATGGCGATTAAATATGCCAGAAAGATGAAAGGATGCTTCGTCGGAGAAAATTATCCGCTTCAGAAATTCAGCATCATCTTCTATCCTCCTTAGCATATCCTTAGCAAACAAAACAGAGAAAAATACAGTTAATAAGCAGACGATATTTAAAAAGGTACAGACATTTAGACTGGAAAATGAAATTATCTGAAATTAACTACACGCGCAGACGATATTTACAAAAGTAACGATATTCAAACCTGAAAAGGAAACTATATAAGTTATTCCATCAATAAATGCCATAAGCCATAAGTTTGTTTATATCTTCATTTGATTAATCTTTACGGCAAAGGGACAGTGCCCACGCCCACCGTCACATATCACTTATCACTTATATCTTCATTATTTTATGAATTATTAAACATCAAAATGGGTCCGGGACTTTATAAACACCCTGTATAAACAGCAATGGCTGATAGTTTTAAATTTAAACACAATTATTTAAGTTTATCATTTTAAGGCTCTATTTTAAAGGATTAATATTTTTAGGGGCAAATTATATTACGATGATTAGAAAAATGATTTTACTATGCATTACAGTGGATTTTTATTACTGTCCCTTTGGTTTATATACTTTAGCCAAATAAATGTAAACTGTGGAAATATCTGAAGATTGTTCCTTTAAGTAAACTTGCCTTTGCGTAGCGTGTAATGTAAAATTCTGGAACTTTTTAGATTTACCTAATGAGTAAATTAAGTATAACTCTAACTATATCAATCGTATATGTCTTCTAGACACGAGAAAAGCTAATCGAGCTGTAGGGTCATTAGGAAGAGGAGACGTAAAAAATCTGCAGTACCTTCGCCGAGATTCGAACACTGAATCTTTCGAACACGCGTCGAGTATGCTTCCAATTACACCACGAAAGCATGCGGAAAGGAGGAAGAAATACCTTATATACTCCTCCTCTTAAAAGGCGAGTGGGGATTAAGGGATCTATTCACCGAATCCTCCTGGTGGCGAATTATCGTCCACCACCTTTTAGTTCGAGCACCACTTGTAGAGTCATTAGGTTATTTTAAAGCAGGAGGAGTGAAATATGAGCAATGCCTTCGCCGAGACTCGATCCATGGACTTCTCGAATGCGCGTCGAGTAACCTTCCAATTACACCACCAAGGCATCGCAAAGGAGGGATAAAATGCCTTATAGAGCTATAATTATTTACCAGTAGACTGCTATTGCCTATTGTTTGAGATTTTTTTAAGGTTTTGGTATGGATACCAAATATTGCCATCTTTAAACTATAAAATTTAGAGTCTTTTACTAATGCAAACTCCCCGGGGGTCGACGTAGGGTACTCTGCGAAGTACTGGCTAGGATCTATACCTAGGCATTCTCGGCCACGGTGGTATAAAATTTATGAACTTGGCCGTTTTCGAAGGTCCATGGGGTAAGTCTATACTTACTCTTCATGGGCCGGGAGGCAAATGGCAAACCGCACATTGAGTTACACAATGTTAAACGAATTTCGCTTACTGCGTATGCCCAGAATAGAATTTCGTGCAATTATAACTTTGGTGCAATTTTAAAACCAGATAAACACAGTATATGGCTAATATTGTGTTATCTGGGCGTAAACAGTTCAGGGTTTTAAAACTTGTTAGGTTGTAAGTTGCTTCATTACATATAGTTTAACTATCGATTGTAAACTACGCAAATTTTAGTTTAAGATGGATTACAGAACAGGAAACATTACAAGATAAATTATCTGAATGCTTATTGATTATACTTCTGAGGAATAAAAGGAACTGAGTATTTACTATACGTTCCATTCGTACTGTACTTTAACAAATTAAGGAATAAATCCTGTTTAAATTACCGAATTAAAGTCAAATAACTGATATAAAATGTAATGTTTATAAACAAAATAAACCAAAATGAAAGAAACAGAAGCACATGCAATACTAAGCACACACAAATTTCCGTAGTATTTCAATTGTAAACGGTAAAACCAACATGACTAACAGGCTTGTGTAGGGTTGCTTATACCCTTAATCGCCAAGCCAACGGTACACCATTGAGCATGCGCAGTAAGCGAAATTCTTTAACATTGATCAACTCAATGTGCGGTTTGCCATTACGCGGCCGGGAGGTGTTAGTCCCCTCCACCAGGGTATTGGTAGCCAAATAGCAAACTGAACCATTAAGAGTCTGGTCACTGCTGTCCTTGGTATTCCTTGTAAAGCCTAAGGAGAGGGGCGTCCCGTGTGGTGCTGGCAGGTAGCCTCAATCAACGGCCAGTCATTGCTCCAAGTTGTCATCGCCCACCCCACCGTGGTCTCGGTCCATGGAGGTAGGAGAGGGAGGAGGGGCCATTCCGCGCTAGAAGTGAAGCACTGCTTTGAAGCTTGGGTCACCAGGCGGGGTGTTCTTTGTTTACATTCAGAAGCTCGCTTGACAAGATTCTGATAGTATTTCGACACACGACAGTTCCATAGAAATCGAAAAAGGGACACTCTCGCATGAAAGAAACATTCTTAGTGTGATGGATAATAGCAATTTGTATAGTTTACTGACATTTACGCAAAAATCACATCTTGGTTATTTTTCGATAACTAACAACAGCGATTTTGATTATGAATTTGTTTTATAAAATTCTAAGCTGTTGCACTACAAATATATAGATTTTAAGAAAATTGCTAAAAGAGATCTGCCAAAATTTATTTTCTAGAAGATTTGAAAAGTTTGAAACTTGATGGCTAAATGTAAATATAAAATTATGTATGTTAAAATATTTGTAATTAGGCACATAGGTCAGATTAAGTTTTTATTAAATAGAGTAACGCATGCAAGGGCTATCTGCCTAAAGAGAGAGATGCCATCGTGGAGGAATTTTGAAGAAAAACTGACCTTTGAGTGGGTATTAAAAATAATACTTATAATTTTCATTCAAATTATATTCATATATATTTTTTATGTAAAACTTTCGGGTGTATGCTAAATTAGTGTAAATTACTTTACACGAAAAATATAGTGAATGCACAGAAATTAAAGATTTGCACATGCCGGAAATGATAAATAGGAAATATGTACGGGTATTTATGCATGTGCTTGCAAAAAGCATGTATCCGGCTTTGACAAAATACTTAAATATTCATTAAATTATTTATAAATGTATTTGAAATGAAGAATTTAAACAACTGTGAAGGTACTGTGAAGAAATCTAATTATTAAATGTATCTAATTTATAATGATTATAAATGTTATCTAAATTATATGATAACCTTAATATTGAATTGTAAACATAAATTGAAATCCTGTCGACAAATACGTTATAAAACTATTTAAGCAAGAATTGTTCGTATTGTAAAGCAATCTGTTAAAAGGTATTGTAAAGCAAATGCTATAAGATGCGCACTTAAGAACGTAATAAAGAGTTTTGGAATATGTATTGTTGAAATGAAGGGTTAAAAAAAATCTGATAAGTATAATTAAAAGAATTATTCCCCTTACATTTTATAATAACTCAGTTACAAGTTTTAAATAATACTTTAAAAAAAAAAACTTATTTTAATCCCTTTCAGAAATGTTCAGAGAAAGTCAAGTACTATTTAAAGTATTTCGCTAATTCCTAATAATTCTCTAATTTAAAATGAACCGAATAGAGCATTAATTATAAATTGACTTACATTTTTCGATTTAAAAGATGCCTCAGAAGCCAAAAAATCATGTCATATTTAAGAAAGTATTTTAGGAAGAAGCTCTATAAATAGAAAAGAAATAATGCTTAATTTTAATATTAATAATACAATAAACTTTGATCTGAATTTTTGTACCTTAACCGAATAAAATCGAATTACCTTAATTTTTTTTTTCTAATGTAATTAACGAAAACTGGTGAAAATATTTCATTCAAATTAAACCATTCTGAGAAAACTGTCCCGTGAAAAGTATAGCATTTAATTCCGTTCAGAATGTTTAACAATATGTTGTTTTGACATACTTAGGACTCTGAAGTGTTGTAGAAAAAGAAAATATATACATTTATATGTATATTTGCGACGTAATTACAAAATATTTACATCCGAACGCGTCAAATCCCATAGAACTCAATGGTAAATGACCCAATGTTTTGGTCACCACGTAGGAATCGCCGGTGCTTCAGAGCAAGGTATGGAGAAACTTGTTTAGGGCGACTCCTTCTTACTTCCTACCTCCATGTTTCGGTCAGGCCGATACGGTGGTCTTGACTGGTCCGTGTTTAGCTGTGGGTTCGCTGAACGTTGAGCGTTTAGCAGAGTGAGCTGAAATTTGTTGGATAACTCGGAGATGTGGGACCCCGGGCCCAGCGGGAGTGTTAAAAAGTCATCTTTGTGTGACTGTTTCTGGTGTTTGTTACCAGACCCCGAATGTGATTCAGTTCACGGGCGCTGGTATAAATTCAGTTACAGTTACTAGTGCAAAATGTACTTAACCTTTAAAAAGATTCTAAGGAACTTATCGCTAAGAAAGTACAGAAACTTTCGAAGGCTGTAAAAGACCCTTTTATTTTAAATTCAAAAAGATGAACAGAAGGCGGTCCTGGAACTTGCAAATCTGGCAACTCTTAGGGCGAGAACTCAAAGCAGAAATTCAAATGTAGAACTAAGTTTGAATAGTTAATAGCCAAAGACCCCACAGAGTATGCATGGGCGTTTTCGTGGTTTTCCCCATGTGTAACGTGTATACGAGCCAGTTTCCCTTAGAACGTCCTCCACGAAGGCATCCCTCCCTTTAGGCAGATAGCCCTCTTGTGCTTTGCCGTAATTGAATAACCCATCTTATCTAGAGCAGCAAATCTAGTAACATGGCTTTCAAATGGTAAAATATGCTCTGACTTAAATTAGTCTCAAATCCCCACTTACATACATTCTGGCTAATTTGCATTCTAGGGGTTGAAGGGAAACGGAAAGAGAGAAGTGAGAGTAAAGATTCCCAACATAAAATAACTTTTATGTAAATTAAATAAACTTCACAAAAAATTTGCGATAAGGTAACAAGGATTGATCAAAATTATTTTGAAAAAAGTATGAAATGTTTCAGATTTTAAATTACGTCCAAAGAGTTTTTTTTTAAAATATTTTGTGTGTTACCTTTATTTATTAAATATCATGTTTTTCGCACTTAAACCATAAAATTCATTTCAAGAGCAATATCGCAAGATAATTTTAAATTCAGCCAATCTTTACAATTTTCGATACGCATTCTCACGCGTTGGAGATAAAAATGTCTTTTCTATGAAACTTTGCCATTGCTCGCTTTGAAATCCTTGAGTTTGTTAATCAAAAATTTGCAAAATTTTACAAAATAGGAAATCGATAAAAAAGAAACTCCAAATTTCAAATTTGGGCTTCCAGATGCCCATATTCGTAGAAGGATTACGTCATTCAAAATTCGATGGCTCTAGGTACCGTTGTTTTATCACAATGCGAGAAATATACATACATTTATGCAGATTCTTAATTATTTAATTTCTTCCAATATAATGCAGGACTCTAACATTGGGTGGCAACAGTTTGAAAAGTGAAACGGACATTTATAGTGATTCAACGCAAAATCGCAAAAAGAAAACAATGGTCCTTCAAGGACAAAGCCCTTTTAGAGTAACATACATTTATGCAGATTCCTTACTATTTAAGTTTTTCAAATATAATACAAGGCGGTAATATTTGGTGGCAACAGTTTGAAAAGTGAAACGGATAATTAGAGTGATTCAACTCAAAATCTCAAAACGAAAACTATATTCCCCCAGGAACGAAGCCCCTTTGACTAATAAAAAATAACTAGAGGAAGTATTTGAAGTGATTATATATACCGGATTTGAATTACATGTGTGTTCTGCATTGTATCTGTTTATCCAATAAAAAGCTTTATTAACAGCAAAGATTAATGACTATTGCAGAGGAAAGGTACTAAAAAAAATGATTAAGCAGAAGATGTTAACGATTTCATAGCATAAACAGCGCGAAAATTAAAAAACCAAAATGGTCGTCACAATCGTAAACTCCTTTGAATGAAAAATGCGGGGAACACCTTTCCCTTTTCGACTTCCTCTCCAACTGGTAATAATTCCTTGTTTGTTTTTTGTTGGGTGTTGAACTATAATAATATAACTTTGTGATTGATATTATAGTTGTTTCGCACAGTTAGATTGAAAAATTCCTTTATGTTTCACTAGCAGCTTTACTGCCAGCCTTCGTCTGGCTTTTAAATGTACCAGAAAAATGGGTGAAGGGTTAAACGTTAAATTTAAAAACTGGGTAGAATTTTACTCTGCAGAACAACTTCATAAAAAAAAGTTATTACGTATAACAAAATTACGATGAAATAAGAAATATCCCTTAATACAAATATTAATTATTCTAATAAATACATTAACCAACTTCCCTTTGCAAAATCTTAAGAACGGAAATGGTATAAAAGAGGTTAAGAACTTTGTTTCCTAAAATAAATCACTCATAATTTTTCAATATCTTAAAAACGTTGGAATGAGCAATAAAGAACATAAAAGAATACAAAAAACAAAAAATTCTGAAAAGCAAAGTATAATTAATGATATTTTACCTTACATTTTCAAGAGAAAAAAAAATTACAATGAAATAAGCTATATCCCTTAATACAAATATTAATTATCCTAATAAAAAAATTAACCAACTTTCCGTTGAAGAAAAAAAATCATGCAAAACTTTTTAGTATCTTACAAACAGTGAAATACGCAAAAAATAACACGAAAGCAACTCAAAAACCATAAAATTCCGCGCAGAATTTTACTCTGCCGAACAACTTCATAAAAAAATCAACAAAACTGCATTATATATATAAATGACAATGAAATATGCCAATCTCTTAAAAACAGTGACATAAGAAATACGATGAAAAAGTGGTTGCAAAACCCATATTTCTAAAAGAATGAAACTATTCAAAATGATGCGATTTGATCAAAAACCTATCGACAACAAAAATTGTTGTTAAAACCACATTTTTAAAGATGCGAAATATGAGAAGTGTACTCCGAAGCTTCATTTAAAAAATTTTTTTTAAATAAAAAATATTATCATTTTTCCAAAATCCTTTTTGTAAAAGCAGTCGCAAGGATGAAAGTTTAACGTGTTCAAAAATCAAAGAAAAATAAGCCATACATTTTCAAAAATAAACTTTCTTAGAAAAAATCCCGTTGAAAAGGCGTTCAGCTCCCTTTGTTAAATAAATTCGTATTTAACCGATTTATTGAAACACGAAATTTATTTTAAGTTCGTAAAATAGCTAAGTGCCTACGTTTCATGACGATGTGAAAATGGAATGTGTAGAGTAAAATCTCGCTTTCCTATAGCCCATTATGTCTCAAAATGACGCGATTTCGTCACAAAACATAAAATAAAAAAAATTCTAATTCGAATTTCCAAAAAAATCGCTTCGAGGTGCCCTGACTCTTGTCTAGATGCACCTATGTACCAAACTTCGTAGCAGTGGGTCTATTAGCTTACGCGTAGCGCGAACGAAAGGCACACACACACAGACAGACTCTTTCTTTTATTATATGTAGAGATTAGGGGTGCTACAAAGAAAGATTAATATGAAAGAACTTCTGTCCTCTCAGTATCAAAGTTAAACGTACATTTAGGAAAACGTTTTTGCTACGTTATTGAGACTTTTATTCTTAAGATCATTCATTAAGATATCTTCCTTTAAACTTTGGAGTTATATAGAGCTTAAATTCGGTATTTTAATGACTTTCTGAATGCATGTTTTGATATTAATCACTCAGGAAAATTAATTAGGCTTAATTGTCTTCACTGGTCAGCTTCTTTCACAGTGAACGAGGTAATCGTAAAAAATATTGATCTGTTAAATTAATTTGTGAGGGTACTTTCGTTTAAAAATTAATTAAAATCGCTTGTTTAAAAGTGAATAAAAAGCTGTATTTTTGATAATCACAGCGATTAATTACAACGAGAAAGTTTTAAAAGTATTTAAAACTCGTAAAAGTTAATTAACGGATTTTAGAGATTTAAAGAGTGTGCTGCATTTTAAGCTAGACTGGAAGTTCAAAAACATTTTCTTCTTGTTTGTTTATTATATTGTCTTTCACTGTGGATAAAGGGATGATGAAAAGTAAAAATTATTTTAAGTAATCTCTTTCATTGTTCATTTTCATACCAAAGTAAATTCATAGACTCTGATAATTTGTACTTGAAATCAACTACTTGACGGATTTCTGTTTGTATTTAAATTCTGTAACGGATCTCCTGAATGTGAGAGATTTACTTTGATGAGCATATTTCCGTAAGGACAAAAATGATTTTATTTAGTGATGTAATTGCTACCATTGTGAGAGGCTACCGTATGAGGTATATTTTATAAGTATACATTAAATATTTACAGGATATTAGGAAAAAAAGGAAAACAAGGTATAAGGTATTTCTCTCACTTCCCTAGCATGCCTTCGTGGTGTAAGGGTAGCACGCTGGGCCGGTATTCCAGGTGACAGGTGACAGCAGGGCCGGACACCCGGACGGCTTTCAAAGACTAATCGAATATAGTCCGGGACCCGCTCCATCTAGAGCATAACATTTTTACAACATAAAATACTTAGAGTTGCATTACCTACACGACAGGAGAGCATTGCATGGCGACATAACATAGCTCAGCACGGACAAAACATGGCATAGCATTCGACGGGACATAGTATAGAATACACTCATCGCATAGTGATATAACATATTTACAACATTAAATACACCACGTAATGTAACTTACATTACAGGTGGATATAGTATAGCAACATAACATAGTTAAGCATAGATAAGACATAGCGACATAACATACTGTGGTTACATATTTACAACATACATTTCGCAGTGTGGCATGACCTATGCGACAGGGCCGGTATTTCAGAGGTCTGTGGTTCGATTCCCGGTGAAGGCGTTGTTAATTTTTCATCTCTCCGGCCTCCAAAAAATACCTAATGTCTCTACAGTGGCGCCCGAACTAAAAGGGTGTTAGATGAGACTTCTCCACACCCATGATTTGGCGACTAGGTCCCCCAAAACCCTAGTCACCCTTTAAAAAGGGGAGTATATAAGGTATTTCTCCCACTTTTCTAGCGTCCTTCGTGGTGTAGTGGTTCTGCACGCAGGGCCGGTATTCCAGAGGTCCGTGGTTCGATTCCTGGCGGAGGCGTTGTCAATTTTTCATCTTGGCTGCTTCCAATTAACCTAATGACTCTGTTACGGTGAAACACCGAAATCTGGAGAATGTCGACTTTCACCGGTGAATGTCAACATTCACATAGTCGCTTGGTGTATGTCCGAAATATTTTCCAAATACTCTTGTTGTTGACTTACACTGGTGAATGTCGACATTCACCATCTAATAAGGGTGAATGTTGAACATATAAGAATATTATATTTTCTTCTCCGTAATTCAGTCGCGAAAAACGCTTTGTAAACTTAAAATAAGACTTAAGAATATAAGAACTTAAAACACACAGCACATTCAAAATGAGAAAGGAAAATCGTAGGAGTTAAAAACTTACTAAATTATGTGATTCGAATATTATTTATTGCAACAACGTAAACTGTTATGAAACTTTGAATTGCACAAGAGGCCCTTGCTTTTACATCTGCATTTATTTGTGGAACACTTCCTTTTGCAGTGACAGTGTGTGCATATACTCCTCTCATTTCGACCTACAACAGACTTATCTGTGATTGTCGACATACACCAGTGAGGGTCCGAATATTCAAGAATGTAATGCAATATTCGTATTTCGTGAATGTTGACATTCTCCGCTGAAAGTCAGCACTCTCCAATTTCGGTCTTTCACGGTAACAACTCTACACAAAGGTATTATATCTAAAAGTATACTGATTCTGAACATGGATTTCTAATTGCAAAGGGTCCTAAGATTTGATAGGGGAATTTATAAAAATAGTTGTGGCTGTGGAATTTGTGTAAATGGAACATTTTATATAGAACATTTTACATAGAACATTTTATATTGACTCCATATGAAAAATAATTTTAATTACTAAGTTTTTACCTTCTTTTAAGGTAAATATAAAAGCATTTTATTCGTTAACGGGTAAAATTTATTGAGATATAAACATGTGAAATTAATAGTTTTACCTGTCCAACGGCAAATTCAATACTTAGTGCCCCTTTGCAAAATACACAACTAATAATCGCCAAAGCAAGCTAATTTTGCTTTGTATTTTGGGCCTAAGTGTAGCTGAAATGTATGACATTTGATTGAGTAAAAAGCGCTGAAAAGTGTTATGCAAGGAATGGTGCTACTTTGGTAGACGGTTGCACGGATTTTTGGCGATTTACGTTGGCGCGATTTTTACAAACGTCAGCCATCTTGAAAAACGCTATTTTTACGCATAGTAAAGTATTCGAAACTTAAGAAAAAAAATAAATATCGTTAAAAGTAATGGATTAATTTTTTGTTGAAAATGTCGTTTTTTAAGATGGCAGGCAAGTGTAAATAAATACATTTACTATGAGTATAAAATACTAAAGTAAAGTTATTATTACTTTCATATAGCAAAGAAGAGAATAAAAACACCGCTATAAAAACATTGGGCCAACGTTTAATTAGATTATATTTTTCCTGAAATTGAATATCGAATTAAAAACCATCATACCAACATTTACAAGAATTAGAATATTATTAAATTCAAATACTTTAAAATACGTTATATAGAATATAATTAACATTAAAACATATGGACAATAATTATCTCAGCAATTTCTGAAAATAGTGTATTAATTTTTTTTAATAAAAATTGAAGTATACATTTATAAAATAAAAGAAAAATATGTACTTACATTTTTTTGAGTATTTAACCTGTTGTTTATTGATGAGTACCACAAAAAAAATCAGAATCATAATTTAGATAACATCTTTGAAGGAATTCGAAGATATGAATTAAATTTTAAAACGACGCGGAGATGCACAAATTGTCAGCAACCAATCAGAGAGCTTATTACATCACGGCTAGAATTAAAATTATTTAAAAATTCATACATAATAAAATCATTTTTTTAAAGAATGCAAAATTAAATTGTATTTTAATATTTAAAATCCATAAATAATGTTTAAAACATTAGATTAAATTGATATATATTAAAACGAATTACTTTTAAAGTAAGGTGACGTCATTGATTACATCACCCACAACATAAAATTTCATAAAATATGATAAACAATAAAATTTTTATTTCAAATAAAAATGCAAAATTAAATTGATTTTTAATATTTAAAAGCCATAAATAATATTTTAAACACGGAATTTATGCACAATAAAACGCATTTTTTTAAAAATAAAATGACAACAAAGTATCGGTTACCATAAATAACTTATCCAGCAATGGGTTTACCATAAGTCGTATTACTCGCCAAAGGAAAATCGCCAAAAAATCGCCAAAATCCGTGCAACCGTCTGCCAAAGTAGCACCCAAGGAATGAAAATTTAATATGAGGAATGTTCCTTTAAAAATATACATATGGAATTTTTATTGTTATTGTGACTAATCTCTCTAATAAGACATCAAAACGAGTCCACGAAATGGCAAGTAGGCATCTTGGCAAGAATGCAAGACTGCGGTTGTCGTTGGCAAGAACCTCGGGTACCATACGACTACTCATTGCAGCATCTCCCTCTCTGCAGCACGCAAGAAAAACCGTTTAGCATGGTGCAGCCAATATGCACCTTGGACCAGACTTTGCGTTTTACAGATTGTCAGGAGATGTATGTCTTCTCACTTGTTTTGGGAACATACTGTGTCCTGAATAAGAACAGTTAACTTACTAAAGCTCTGTTCCAGAATTTGTGAAATAGACGACACAAGCAGGAAGGGTATACGAAACCCTTTATTTTCTATACTTTTACAAGTACTCCCGAACTTAGGGATACAAAGACCAACCACTTGTGGTCTGAACGTAAAAATATAAAACTACTAACTAAAACTCTAACTGAAAGCTAACTTTGAATTAGTATACAAATGCCTAGCACTAAGACTGGCCTTTATTTAAAAGGGTACGTATGTAGTACGCCGAGCTGCTGAAATTACAATACGTTTTCAAATATCAAGAGGGCCAAACCTCTGGCCTTAACGGCAAACAGCAACCGAGTGAAAACTCGTAAGACCGCAGTGGCAAGCGTCTCGCTTCCTAAATCTCCTTCTGTCTCTCTAACTCTTGGCAAAAAACCACAACTTAAATACTTGGCGTTAGCAAGACACTTTGCATAAACAAGTTAGAGCATTTAATTCTGCCCGGAAGTAGAAAATAAGAAATGATAGTACAGTTTTAAAATAAAATAAACGTTAGTAAAACTTGGGATCCTTACAAGATGACTGAAGATTCATTCTGATGCTTGGCATATCTGTGTCAGGAGGGAGCCTCTAATACGTTACCATCCTTCTGTCATCAGAAAAAGAGATCATTACGGTGGTGGAGGTGTAATGGTTTGGGCAGGCATTATGTTGGACGGCCCCATACCGCTGTATGTGTTTGGTAAAGGCTCCCTGACTGCAGCGAGGTATAGAGAGAAGATCTCAGAGCCTTATATTCGACTTTTTTGGGGGGGAATCCGGTCCTGGTTTTCTGTTAATGGATGACAACGGTCGTCACATAGGACTCAGATGGGAAATCATTACCTGGAAAGTCAGGATACTCGCCGGATGGATTGGTCAGTCAGATTTTCTCAACTTAACCTTGTAGAGCATGTCTAAGTCGCTTTATGGATGGTAATTTCATCTCGCTATCCTCTTTGAAAACCATTCCGCAGTTGAAAACTGCTTTGCTGGAGGAGTGAGACTGATTGCCACAGGAAATCCTGAACTGCCTCCTGTCCAGTTTGCAAAAGCGCTGAGTGATCTTTCTGGATGTAACCATTCCCCTCATTAGACTCATTTTCAGTTCAATATCAGAATGTAGATTTTGGACATCCTTGCACTTTACTGATAACCATTCGTACTTCAAACGATTTTCGAATGGTATGTCTCTTTCTCTGTTATAAATATATATTCATATCAAATTTCATAATCTGTTCACTAGGTTTTCAGAAATTCAACATAATGTGCAAAATCACTTCATCTTGCAAACGAGTGTAGTTAGTACCTCCCTTACACTGGAAGATCTATGAGTTGAATCCCAGTAATATTATAGTCGATTTAACCGCCTTCCCTTTCGAAATCCTAAGTCTCTGCAAAAATATTTCCCATGGTTGCTCTAAGTGCCATAATCATCAGTATTAATATTAATATGTGATTTATTATTAAATGGCAATATATGTAATTGAATTTAGTATTAATTGATAAATACGTGGGACGATTACAGCAGAAAGTTCTCATATATAATATATTATGTAGGTGAAATGGTGCAAATACGGCAATCTTCTTTTATCCAGTAACTGAGCGTATAAGGTGAGTGAGTAAGTGAGTGAGTGCACCGCTATGATGGCTTCCGACCACGGACATGAACCAAACGGAATTATATACCATCACGGCGGGGAAGACTCCAGAGTAACAAGGTTGAATATTATAAACTAATAACAGTTTTTAGATATTGTTAACTGCAAGGCACTAAGCGTTATTCTGGTTATCTGCTTTAAGTTCTGAACATTTGAAACATTATAATATTATCCACGGTTGTTTCTGCTTAGGCAGTGTCCTGAGATTTTCTCTATTTTATCAAGGGCTTTTCTGTTTTTGAGTGTGTTAGTCGTCCACATTGCCCAGGCACAGTCCGCTGGTTTCTTCAAGTGCCAGGTTCTTGTATGTACACAATGGAAGTAATAATGGTCCGTGTCGCCTTCCTCTCCGCATTCGCAGAAAGGAGTATCCCTAAGTCTGAATCTGTTCAGGTATACTGGGAATGGTCCATGACCTGTCAAGAACTGTGTTAGGCTAGCACAGTGGGTCTTTATTTCCATGTTAACTTTTGGCAGTAAGCGAAATGTCCTTCGTCCTACCTCTGCCTCTGTCCATCTACTTTGCCAATTTTGTAGCAGACTTGTCAAAGTTGTTCGCTTAATATGAGACCAAGGAAGTTTAGTTGGTCTTTCTAATATATCCGTGAAGTTGGCTGCCTGCTTGGCCAGTAGGTCAGCGGCTTCATTGCCTTGAATCCCTGTGTGAGCGGGAACTCATTTTAAAGTGGGTCTTTGCGAAATGGGCATTGTCGGAAGCTGTTTCTGAATTCTGTATACCAATGGACTCTGGCTGTTTTGACTTGCGATAGCCGCCAGACTTGATGCCGAATCACTGAGTATGGAGAATTTCTCCTGTTGACATGTGTTCGCATATCTAATTGCAGCACTGATAGCTAGAAGCTCTGCTTGGTATACCGAGTTGTTCGAGCCTAATTTCCTTTTCCACTCGAATGTTACAACTCCATTTTCTAGTCTACAGAAGGCGCTGCCCGTGCCGTTCTCAGTTTTGGAGCCATCTGTGAAAAGGTTATTACTGTACCTCTGAATTGGTTGGTCGTTTATACTGATACCGTCAGAGAGATTGAAAGCTGCTGGATGAAAGTTATTGCAGTTGTTTTGCTCCTCGTAGTCCGAGCGGTGATAATTATGACCCCAGAGTGTTGAAGTTTGACCCAGCCTGGTTACCCTTACGATAGCTGCCTCCCTTGAGCGTATAAGGTATTTCTCCCGCCTTCGTAGCATGCCTTCGTGGTGTAGTGGTCAGCACACTCGGCGCGTAATCGAGAGGTCCGTGGTTCGAGTCTCGGCAAGGGCTTTGCTCATTTTCATTTCTCCTGCTTCGAAATAACCCAATGTCTCTACAAGCGTAACGAAAGTATGGAAATTCAATTAATGGAAATTTGTGTATAATGTGTATTTCGTTGTTTCCTGCATTATTGCTGGCATATTAGCTGTCCTAAAGTGGAAATGGTTATGTACTACCAATGTTCTGGGGCTTCCTGTCAATGTTCAATTAGAGCTTCCTATCAATACTACTCCTAACTCATTTTCGAAGGGGGTTGTAAATGGGAAACAGGAATTGAAAGGAAACGGTTTCAAAACTAAAATACACCTTGTAGAGAATTTTAGAGAATTTATTAAATTAAACAGACATAAATATTTCAGCTTTGTTTCCCTGAGTAGTTTGGTTTCAATCCCCAATCTTCATTAGTAATCGGATTATCGAAAAACTGAGCGAACGTTTCAACGCAGACCCCATAAGCAGCTTTTCTTTAGGAACAGTTAGGACAATACTGACACTTTATTATTTCTAGAGCTTCTAAAGCTATTTTAAAGCTGAGAGTTTAAATCTGTGTGGAAGTATAAAGAGTTACTTCTAAGAATAATCTGCTTGCAGAAAAAAAAATGTGATGACATGAGTGTTTTGTTATACATAATAAGAAATGAGATTCCTTAAAGGTATTTGATTTACTTGAGAAAATATTAAATATTTTTTTCAAAGGAATTTGTTCCTTAGAAATAGAAATAAAAAAATAATCAGCTATTTATGAACAAGAACATATTGCTTCACTATCTTTATTTAAAACAAATGCTTCAGAGAAATTTCATACTAGTTACTATCCAGATAAAAAATAAAACCGAAGAAATTGAGATTGAAGTTTAAACAAAACAAAATTTAGATTTTACGAAAGGCTATGCAAATTCAATAGAGTGTATACAAGGATTTCTCGCCGTCAAGGATGAAAAATGTTTTGTAAAATCAACATGATATATAATAATTAATGAGCAATTTTGTTTTTGATCAATAAGCAATAAGCTCTTCGGAAGTAATATATACAGAGGCCATACATAAGTTCTGATCGCCATACATAAGGCGACCAGATTTTAACATTGGTTAAGCGGGACACGATTGACCGGGGGGGGTTAGATTCTTGATTAAAAATTTGGTCTGTATGGAGCAACACAAATTTTCCTAGAACGCAAAAATAGTATTGTAATATATATATTTTATTAGCTGCATTGACTAATTAATCAATCGTTTAAAAAAATTGTAATGTACATTAATTCACAAAAATTATACATATATTAATTGACAAAAATATAATAACATTTATTTTCAAAATAAAAAAAAATGCTAGATCAAATTTTTTAATTTTGGGTAGTACTTAAAATCTTGATTTTCCTTTGATTATCTCCCTTATCTGTACTCAAATAGTAAATTTTTAATAAATCTTACTGAATTGCGACAGATAATGTTTTTCATGTGATCTTTGCGCAAAGCACTCAACGAGGTGTATTTGAGATCAAAGTCTAATGTCTTTAATTTTTACATTTGTTGCTGTGACTAATCTCGCTTTTTACTTCCTTGTACGAAGTAAAAACGAAGTATTGTAATCGCGAAAAGTTTCAGGCAGCATATTTCAACCGCACAATCAACCATTTTGACCGCTATCGAATGCAATTTAACGATGTTTTTGCGTGATATCTGTAGGTAAGGACAGAATAAAAGACTCTTTTCCTTCAAAAAAATTATAAAACTGCTTTAAAGTTAATTCTGAAGAGAATTTTTCGTGGCGTCTGTACGAACGTATGTACGTACCTTCGTACGTATCTCGCATAACTCAAAAACGAATAGCCTCAGAACTTTGAAATTCCGTATATAAGTCTGCTATAATATGTAGATGTGCACCTCGTATTTGGCACCTCGTATCAACAAAAATAACGCCTTCATTTATTATTGCCAATTAAATCATGCTTAATCCTTTTCGGAATTTTTTCGAGGAAATAAGCGTTTGAGATTTACTTCGTAAATTTAATATAGATATTTTGGGTTTTTATGTATTTTTGCCTTCTCGCGAAGTGAGAACTGAATTAATTGAATGAGAACTACTCAATCGTCTGTGAAAAACTGTTCCTTTTTTGTTTTGTTTGCTTAATTTCTTTTATACATCATTCTAGCTTTGTTATAGTATTTGAATAGAACATGTGGCAACGATTAGATAATTCTTTAAATGATATAAATTTTGTGCATTCTGAGTTATAATATGAACGAAATATAATACTGTTAAGTGAATCTAGCGCCAGCGTGTCGCTATGGTAAACAAATACTAGAGTGAGTTTTAAAGAATGCATTTATTCTGTTGTGGTTTATGCGCTGTTGGCGAAGTAGATTCAATCCAATACGTTTGTAGGGTTTATATTTATTTTAACTAACATTTATTTTAAGTTTAAACTATCTTTCCTGTCAAGCCTTACTTTCCCCTAGAACTGCCAATGCCAGAATATGTAAATTTTAGTAGAACGCGCAAGGATTCAAATTATCAGCGGAACTATTCTGATTTAAATAGAAGGAAACAAGTTCGGGGAGAGTTATTCTTACTTAGCGAGCGCGGAGGTAGTTATCGAGAATTGAAGAACCCCGCGTTGTGGCCTATGTGCTTGGCGGGAAGTAGTTGCAATTGTTCCAGTGAGCTTCAAATCTGCTGAATTAGCTGCGGCTTTTGTAAAACGCGGTGAGTTAGTTATTTTAGAGAGCCTCGTAGTTAGAATATTGTGTTTACTTTCTTTTCAGGTTCTTATTTTTATTTGACTGCCTAGTGGGCACAGTCTGTAAGCGTCAAGAGGACGCCATTGTAATTTATTACGTTGAATAAAAAGGGACTTAAACCCTTTATAAGACTCTGTGGTTTATACAAGCTTTCACAGTCACCTCTTGGTTGCGTGCAAGTTAGAGGCGCGCAACGTTATATTGGCGCCCGAACACTTATCGAACTGAAATGGCCGAAAACTGGATGGAAGCCGCTGGACAACACCAAGAAATGACAACGCAGTTAGAAGGATTTGGATACCTGGTCCAGACTTTGAGAGCATCAATCAAGCCAAACGTCTATTTCGACGGAAAAAATTCGGTGTTCGTATTTTTAGAAGGTATAGAAAACCACTTTCAGCTCTACCCTGTGCCTGAAAGACAAAAAGTTGCCATCGCCACATCAGCACTAAGAGGACAGGCCGCGCTATGGTGGAAAAATATCGGCAAATTTCTTCTAGGTGAATTTGGAAGCCCGACGTATACATTTGAAAATTTCAAAAAATCGTTAGTAAAGGCCTTCCCCATAGTGAAAGATCGCGCACGGCTGGAAGCCGAGCTATATAGTTTCTATCAACGGGATACAGCAGAATTGACGGACTTTATTTTACGAAAAATCAAGTTAACGGATATGCTGTATGGGAAAAAACCCGATGCGGAGATAATTGAAATAATATTACCAAGATTGTTGCCCGCTGTCCAAGACTACTTTGAAATTAGAAACCCAACCACATTGCAGGAACTTTTCGAATTGGCGGTGAAATTTCAAAATCGCAGAATAGCGGAAAGAGCGAGAGGGGAAACATATTCTCAAAGTACCAGAAGGAAGGAGGAAACCAGAAATGGAAATCGCTCGTATGGGGGAAAGAACTATCAAGCTAACGCATCGAAACTCGAAGGTCAAGGCCCAAAAAGAAAATTTGAAAATAAGCATCCGCGTACCCAGAAGACACAGATTGAAAGGAAAGCTTTAAACGACTAGAGGGGCCTGTGAAAGGGAGGGTCCAGACCCCGGAAGTTTTAAAAAAACCCTCAAATAGACATTTAAATACAGTCATCGTAAAAAACTCACAGCTACCAATTATACAAGTCCTGGTTGGCGATGTACCAGTAGAAGCCCTCATCGATACAGGGGCAGAAGGAAATTTCACGAGTGAAAAGTTCTTCAAAAAGAATTTTTATAGGATACGACTATTTAAAACTAGAAATACGGAAATTATAGCGGCGCAAGGAAAAACATGTCACTGTATCGGGAAAGTATCATTAAACTTACAGATAAAAGAAGAAAATCTCAATGTATTAATTTTTGTGGTGAAAGACCTCCAACACTCTCTTATTTTAGGTATGGACTTTTTAAGAGCCGCGAGGGCCAAATTAAATTTTCAAGATAGTTCCGTGGTGCTGGAGATGGACCAGAGGGTGGTGGAACCGGTGGAGACACCTGAATTGGACCTTAGCCATTTGAATGACCAGGAAAGTAAAGCAATACAGCAAGTGGTGAGTAATTTTTCTCATTTGTTTTCAGAAAAACCGGGAAACTGTCAGATCGTGACTCACAAGATTCAATTAAATGCCGAAAAACCTTGTAGGACTAAACCGTATCGCTGTGATAAACAAAAAGATTTAATCATCGAAGAACATATTCAGGAGATGTTAAAGAATAAAATAATAACGCCCATAAATAGTGAGTACGCGAGTCCAGTCGTACTATGTAGGAAAAAGAACGAGTTTCCTCCTTCGGATAAAAGGGCTTGGAGGTTTGCTATCGATTATAGAAAACTAAATAGCATAACTAAATTTCCAGTTTACCCTTTGCCGGTTATAGACGAGATCATTAGACAGATCAAATCGACGAGATATATGTCTACTTTGGACTTAACGTCTGGCTACTATCAAATAGCTATGAGACCCGAAGATATACATAAAACCGCGTTTATAACAAAATCGGGCACTTATGCATTTTTACGCATGCCTTTTGGGTTGTGTGGGGCCCCATCAACATTCCAGAGAGCTATGGACATTGTTCTAAAGCCTGTCCTAGGAAAATCTACTTTAATTTATCTAGATGATATAATTATAACGAGTAATACGTTGGAACAACACATTAATGACCTCGAACAAGTTTTTAAATTATTAAAAGAGGCCGGTCTTACAATTAACGCCTCAAAATGCAAGTTCGCAACTAAAGAACTTAAATATCTCGGTTATAAAATTTCGCAAAAGGGTATAGAAACGCAAGATTCAAAAATAAAAGCTATTAAGAATTTCCCACCGCCCAACACCGCCAAGAAACTTTCGTCTTTCCTTGGACTATGTTCTTACTATCGATCTTTCATAAAAGATTTCGCTAATATTGTTGAACCACTCTTAGTAATCAAAAGAAAAAAGAGTAAATTTACGTGGACAGCGGAAGCGAACACAGCTTTTGAAAGATTAAAAGAAGCGCTTATTAATGCCCCTGTTTTAAAATTCCCTGAGGGGGACGAAAACCTGGAAATTGCGGCAGATGTATCAGACTATGCGGTGGGCGCGGTTCTTATGCAAAATAACCATCCGCTGGCATTTTTTAGTAAAACATTGAATCAAACACAAAGGAATTATACAGCTACAGAAAGAGAAACATTAGCCGTATTAATGGCTGTACATAAATTTCGAGTTTATTTCGGCAAATCGCCAGTAACAGTCTTTTCGGATCATGCGGCTGTTGGTAGACTTTACTCGGGAAAAAACCTAACGCCCAGGTTAATAAGATGGGCTTTAAAACTCCAAGAATATAATATCACAATAAAATATAAACCGGGTAAGGAAAACAATGTAGCTGACGCACTTTCTCGTATAAAACTGGACGATGAAGGTAATGAACTTAAATGCGCTGTGTTGACTTCAAAAATTTTAGATTCTAGAGATACGGTTATTACTGAACTGAAAGCTGATCCTGAATTTGGAAATATCTATGCTTATTTGAAAGACCCCGAAAGCTTTGAGCGTACAGATATCGATGCGATAAGAAATAGAGCAAAAAACTATGAAATAATAGATAATTTATTATTCTATACGAAAACAACAAACGAAAATCTTGAGTATAAGCCAGTCATCCCAGCCTCGCTTCGATTAAGCATTTTGAAGGAGTTGCACGAAAAAAAAACAGCGGGCCACCTCGGGGTCAGAAAGACTATAAAAAGGGTACGCGAGGCGGTATATTTCCCGCAATTATACAAAATAGTAACGGCGTATGTCAGGTCCTGCAATCAATGTCAGTTAATAAATGATATTAATTACAGCCCGGCCGGGTACTTAAATAGCATTCGCGCTACATTTCCGAATGAAATTTTAGGCATAGATCTCCTTGGTTCCTTTCCCCAGAGCGAGTTAAATAAAAATCCTTTTCTTTTAGTAATAGTAGATCATTTTTCAAAATGGATAGAAATTGTTCCACTTAAACGCGCGTCAGCCAAAACAGTCGGAGATGCATTCTTACACAGATACATTTTAAAATACGGTGCACCGATAAAAGTCATTAGCGATAACGGAAAACAATTCATTAGTCAAATATTTGAAAACATATGCAATGGACTTGATATACGCCATATCAAAATGGTTCCGTATAGACCACAGGCTAACATAGCAGAAAGAGTTAATAAAAACATTGTAAAAATAATTCGCAGTTACGTTAGCACACATCACAAGCGCTGGGATGGCTACATAAATGAATTAGCTTATGCTTTAAGAACGGCACATCATGATACTACGGGAAAAACTCCAGCAGAATTATTTTTAGGCAGAAAGTTAATTACGCCTTTAGATAAATTATTCTTCGTGCAACGAAGAGAGCAGGAATTTAGACAACAAGACGTGCAAAAGTTGATTGATCAGGCGCTTAAAACTTCGGATACGGCAAGAAATAGACAAAAGTTATATTACGATAGAAAACGCCGTGAAGCAGATTTTAAAGTTGGGGATAAAATATTGAAACGGAAATATTCTTTATCAAGTGCCCCAGACAATTTTATGGCAAAGCTAGCTCCAAAGTTTGAAGGCCCCTATGTAATTCAGGAAATCAAAGGAGTAGTCTTATATCTTAAAAACGAGAGAGGGGAAATCTGTAAAGCAAGTCCCGACCAGGTGAAAAAATACTATAATCCAAATGATTTTGAAATCCTTAAAAGTTTCTTGCAGGACTCAAGTCTAAACGAAATAGAAGGGCCAGAGACTGCAACAACTATTCCACCACCCAAGAAACGGAGAACTGAAGAGAGACCTAGCACTTCTACAACCCGGACGTCGGTATCATAAAGAAAAAATGATTTTCAAACTTCGGCGTTTAAGAAAAACAAAAATACAGATGAACCGGGTAAAGAAACCGTGGTAAAGACGAAAACACCACCTACAAAAGATGGCAGGAGAAATTACACATCAAGGAGAACGCGCACACGGCCACAGAGTCAGGTGCCAGCAAGGCCGCCGTTCCGGAAACTGAAACGCCAACAGGAGGCACAAAAATACGACGAACAGAAGAAAGTCAAGAAGGACTCCAGACCGGAGGACGTCAAGACAAGCCGTCCCAGGCAGAAGCGGAAAGGTCAACAACCAGACGATTACTCCGTCAAGAGGCCAGCATGTAGAGGACGCAAAAGAAAGAGCAACGGGGACGACACTCGGAGATCAATAAGGAGAAGATTGACATCCATGAAACCTCTAACTTGGGATCAATTTTGCCAAAAACGGATGACGGAATTTCAAGCATCGAAAACTCAAAGATAAGTTAAAACCTTCTATAAATTTTTCTTTCTGTTTTGTTCCGAAATGTTATGCATAAGTACGAAGTTCTATGTTTTGACGAAAGTCAATATGTCTCGGTTGAGACTTAGTTTTGTTTTACTTTATTTAGCTAAGGCAAATCCGGATATCTGATTTTGTAACTGCTATTTCTCCTGAATAATAATAAATGGATCCTGTTTTTTTTTTTAAACTTATCGTCTGATAATTTAAGCTACGACTAAAGCTGGTACATCACATATATATTGCCGTTTTGTTGTAGTATAACTGCCTAAGTCATTTTTAAATGTTTATATACTCATTAAATCTATAATCGTAGAAATTTCAGAGTAGGCAATATTTTATGACGTGCTGTTTCTGATGATTTCTTTACAAATTATTCATCGCCAAAAGTTCGCCAAATTTGCTGTTTTTCGGGCTGATCGTGTGAAAAGAATGTTATTGTTATATATATATATATATATATATATATATATTTGTATTAAAGGGAATAATGTTTTAAAATATGTTTGTATATGCGCGACTTTACGTTTTTTGCTAATTACTTTTAAATTGAAATTGCATGGTCAGCGATTATGTATACTTATTAAATATTTTTTAATAATGACGATTCACATTAAAGTTGTGTGCTATTATCTTCATGTTATTAATAAAATGCTTTTTAGATTATAGGATTGTTCTGGGAAGTCAGCTTCCCAGAATTGTTCCTTTTAACGTTATGTTTCGGCAAGAAATATCATATGTAATAGCAGCCTTAAGCGTAAAATGTTCAGAACCATTATTGTAGAAGGATTGCTACTTAATTCTTGCTTACACACTTTCTTCATATTTTACTAAAATGCTTTAAAGTTTATGCCAAAAAAGCAAAATTCGATCGCATTATTACATTATTAAATTTTAATTCACAGAAAGGCATGTTAAAATACCAACATTAAAGGTTGGGAGGATCACGCAATGGAGATATTACATTCTACAGCTCTAACATTCTTCTGTAGTTTTATAATGTTAAATGAAATTGCTTTTATTAAAGGTATGCATAAAAGAATGAGAGAACAAACTAATTCAAATCGTAGTCAAAAATTAAAATACAAATCTCTTATACCACGGGTTAGTTCTAAACATTTCAAGTTTGAATAACAGATGTTATTACCTACCTTCTGTAAATAAATTCGATTGAGTATTTTTAAATTTTGCTAAATTAACCAAAAGGACATAATACCTTCTGTTAAATCCAGTGCTATTTTAAGTTGTTTCAATAAGAAGGACCAATAGCAAGAATTTCAACGCATTACCTGAATGTAGCAGAAGCTTCTGCTGAGTAGTAAAACTAATACTAGCATTCCTAGAAAATTCACTTCAGACTATCCAACTAATTTTATTAGAATTCCTAAACTAAGATTTTAGGAAGAGCGGAAAAAACTCAGCATATGTGAACTCAGCTTATGTGAAATTCATGAACCAACTGAATTATTAAAGCCTCCGCGTTGGTTGGCGAAATAGTTTGTAGAAATTCGGCTATACAAGTAAAGGATTTAAGTCTAGTTAGGTATTTATTCTAAATTTCTATCTTTTTATGAGTTTTTTTCTGCTTAACAGATGTAGAATGATTTTAATGATTGTATAAATATACTAGCAGCTTCTCTGCCAGCCTTCGTCTGAATTTTAAATCTACCGGAAAAATGGCTGAAGGAAACACCAAACGTTGAATTTAAAAACTGGGTGGAATTTTACTCTGCAGAACAACTTCATAAAAAACGTTATTACGTATAACAAAATTACAATGAAATAAGCAATATTCCTTAATACAAATATTAATTAACCTAATAAATAAATTAACCAACTTCCCTTTGCAAAATCTTAAGAACTCAAATGGTATAAAGGAGGTTAAGAACTTTGTTTTCTAAAAAAACTACTCAAAACTTTTCAATATCTTAAAAACAGTGAAATCAGCAATAAATAACATAAAAGAATACAAAAAACAAAAAATTCTGAAAAGCAAAAATATAATTAATGATATTTTATTTTATATTTTCAAGAGAAAAAAATAAAATGAAATAAGCTATATCCCTTAATACAAATACTAATTTTACTAAGAAAAAAATTAATCAACTTTCCGTTGAAGAAAAAAACAAATCATGCAAAACATTTCAATATCTTACAAACAGTGAAAAAAGCAAAATATAACATGAAAGCAACTCAAAAAACATAAAATTCCGCGCAGAATTTTACTCTACAGAACAACTTTATCAAAAAAGAAAAAAAAAATTATATATATATATATATATATAAATGACAATGAAATATCTCAATCTCTTAAAAACAGTGACATAAGAAATGCGATGAAACTTTGTTGCCAAACTCATATTTCTAAAAGAATGAAACTATTCAAATTGATGCGATTTCATCAAAAATCTATCAATAATAATAAGAAAGGAAAAATGTTGCCAAAGTCACATTTTTAAAGATGTGAGATGTGAGAAGTGTACTCGGAAGCTTCATTTAAAAAATGTTTTAAAAATACAAAATATTATCAATTTCCCAAAATTCTTTTTGTAAAAGCGGTCGCAAGGATGAAAGTTTAACGTGTCCAAAAATCAAAGAAAAATAAACTGTACATTTTTAAAAATAAACTTTTTTAGAAAAAATCCGGTTGAAAAGGTGTTAAGAACCCTTTGTTAAATAAATTTGTATTCAATCGATTTATTGAAACACGAAATTTATTTTAAATTCGTAAAAGAGCTAAGTGCCCACGTTTCAGTGATGTATGTTTGTAGGTAATGGATTCGGCGTTGAATATAGATACTTGTGGTCACAGCCGGTTTTAGTTTGCCTTTTATTCTCGTTAAGAACGTCTTATAGCTAACGCAAAACATCTGATGCGTGCACATCATGACTTTTTTGTACAAAATGTTAAATTATACGCATTTTTTCTGCATTTCATTTAAACGTATTTCCTCGAATTTCATTAGAGATGTATTTCTCATTCATTAATTCACTTCTCACTTCGCGGCAAGGCAAAAATACATAAAAACACAAAATATCTTCATTAAAAATTGAAAGATAGAGAACATAAAACACCAAATGCGGTTAAAACAATTAAAAAAAGAAACAAATTTTACGATTAAAATTAGTTTCTACTCAAAAAGAAGCAATTTGGCCGGCGGGTAAGAAGGTAGATTTTTTTCGGTGCAAAAAACATAGTTTTTTTTCTCACTCGGCAAAATGTCACTGAAGGTGCAGAAAAGACTTCATTCACGATTCTGCTTAGTTTCAAATGTCAACAAATATGGCTGCTATGGTAAGAAAAAAGTTAGACCTAGCCGCACTTAAACAACTTTTAAATTGTTCATAATTCTACAACTAATGCATGCACATTAACTAAAGGCATAAAATCTTAACCGGAAGATACGAACAATATAATTCAATCATTTTTAAAGCAAAAATGCACAATTTACCAATATACGAGAATGTTTTTACATAATTATAAAGACCTCGTATAAGAATTTAAAAAAAGCTGAGGTCACGGAGCCGAGTATCAGAGTGGGTGTATATATATATATATGTGTGTGTGTGTGTGTGTGTGTGTGTGTGTGTGTGTGATGTACCAGCTTTTGTCAGGAATAAATAGATTGTTGAACAATCATCAAAGTAGTCTTAGCTTAAATAATCAGGCGATAAGTTTTAAAAAAACAGGATCCATTTATTATTATTCAGGAGAAATAGCAGTTACAAAATCAGATATCTGGAGTAAATAAAAAGAATTACTAATCACTTTTTATATGAAGTTTACTGCATCGTGACATTAAAGAAAAAGCCCCGATATTCCTTTTGCAAGTCTTTTTATAGCCTCTGGAAAGGCGGATCTTCCAAGAAATGACGTCAGCCTCGTCAGCCAATCCAGTTCGCTTGAAAATCTCCAGAACATTCTAAAACTGTACGTGTAGAAAAAGCGGGAAAAACAACTTGACTACGGGGCTGTGGATTTAATTCCACGTACTTTCAAATAAGAGAACGTCGCCATTAAAAATGAAAAGAACATACAGGTAGAATTTTAAGTGTATTCTTGACTATGGAATTTTATTATTACAAATATAGTATATACACGTTTGGTGCAGCCGATTGCAACCAAAAAGGAGGCACACAACTGCATATTATAACAGTCCTATATACAAAATTTTAACACTCTGAGGCTACTCGTTTTTGAGTTATGCGAGATAGATACGTACACTGGTGCCAAATGTTAAGCTTAAATTGTAAAATGCGAAAAACATGGAGTAAATATTTGTACAATTATTCCAAATTTCTTGCGGATTGAAATTGGGTGAAGAAGAAACATTGGGTTTATGCAAAACTTTTCAGTCGACTACGTCCTGCGCGAAACACCTGCGCATGTCGGAACGCAGAGAAACCGATTCGTGCAGCATAGACAGTTCAGACAAGTTTCGGGCAACTGCTGTGCGAAAGAACGTTGTTAACCATTAAACAAGGTGAATGGTGGCACAAAGACGCCAATTGGAGATGTTTGCGAAAGGAAAAATCGTTGGATACTGGAATCTGGACGATCACAAACCGAAGTGTCTCGAATTCTGAATGTGAACCAGTCTGTGATCTCAAGACTGTGGCAGAAGTTTCAAAGAACGGGAGATGTTACCCGACGACCAGTATTAGGTCGACCAAGAGTCACAACCCCTCGCCAAGCCCGATATCTGGTAATAAGTGCGCGACGTCAGAGGGGCAGTACTGCCAGAGCACTGGGTTCGGCGCTCACAGTCGCCACAGGAATACGAATTTCGAGACAAACTGTTTACAAGAGACTCAATCATGCTGGCCTGTATGCCAGAAGACCAGCAGTTTGCATTCCCCTCACGTCTGCGCAGAAACGCGCACGTTTGAACTGGAGTTTGAAACATCAACATTGGGGTGTGGGAGAGTGGGCCAATGTGATGTTCAGTGACGAGTCTCGGTTTAGTCTGAGTTCTGTTTCTCGTCGGGTAACGATATAGAGAGAACGTGGAACACGTTTTGAACCAAGAAACATATCGGAAAGATATCATTTTCTATCAAAGGGAGTAATGGTATGGGCAGGCATTATGATGGACGGCCGCACAGACCTCCGTTTCTTTGACACGGGGTCTGTGACTAGTCAAAGATACAGAGACGAAGTTCTTGAGCCTTATGTTCGCTTGTTTCGAGGTGCTGTCGGTCCTGACTTCATATTCATGGATGATAATGCGCCTTATCACCGAGCGGTGCTGGTTGATGACTTCCTTGAAACGTAAACCATCCAGCGCATGTCGTGGCCTGCGAACTCCCCTGATTTAAATACTATTGAGCATGTATGGGATATGCTCGGGAGACAAATTGCAGCCCTTTCGCATCTACCAAGCTCCGTTACAAAACTGAAGAGAACTCTCCAAGAAGCTTGGAACCGTTTGAGCCCACAACTCATTCATCATCTCATAGCAAGTATGGTAAATCGCTGTGCAGCGTGCTTGGCTGTCAGAGGCGACCACACGCCTTTTTAAACTGCAGCATCATTAGTTTATTTAATGTTTTTTTTTTTTTTTTTTTTTTTGTTTTGTTTAAAGTGTGAACCTTTGCTATTCTCAGTTTTCTTTCAAGCTGCTACTTTGGATAATAAAATTAATTATTAGCGTTCTTTTGATTTGCTTCCTTATTTTATAACCATTTTACACTCGCATATCACGTTTCCCGCCATTCTGATGTACAGTTCCTTCTTTATTCACATTATGCTTAACTTTCGGACACCAGTGTACGTGGATACGTACAGACGCCACGAAAAAAAAATCTTTTGAATCCATTTTAAATCAGGTTTATAATTCGTTTTGGGAAAAAGAGTCATTTATTCTGTCCTAACGTGACGTCATCCGACGGTTGGTGGCCCGAAAGTTTCCATTGTGAGGCTTAGAAATTGGCCACGAGTTTTATATTTCTCGGTAAACCTCGAGAAAGGTAAACTATCTCTTTATGATTTTTATGAGTCTTTGACTTTTCATAAAAGATTTTAACGTTTGTATATAATTTTCTCAATTTTATCCAGTGGTTGTGTTCAGTGCTATGTTCGTTTCTTGTTCTTCTTGGCAGTTTCTGTGGAATCTAAGTTTGAATTCACTTTATTATTTTTATGAGCACTAAATAATACAGCTTTGAGTGAGTAATTTATCAACCAATATATTACAGAGTTATCGATTTAATTTTCTTTATTATATATATGTAAACTAAATAAAGTTCTCGTTCATTACGTTTCAGATTCATCTGATTGAACCGTGGATCCTATGGCTATGCTCTTGAGTAAGCTTAAATCCAGTCATTCTTACATTATTTTTTTATTTTTCGATTTATGCTTTGCTTAGTTATTGACAGTTTTTATTTTTATTGCAGTGTTTAAAATAATTTCAATTAATTTTATATTATGTTATTAAACAGATTGAATGTGTTTTGTATATTATTTACTTGATTTATGAATGAAGTATAGAAAAAGAATTAAAGAAACATTCGAAATAGTGTACATACACGTGCAAGACGCACACGCAAAATGGCTAAGGGTGCGACGTTGTTTTATCTATATTTCTAGATGCAAATGCATCGTTTTATTCGCAGAATTGTTAAATGTATTGCGAGCGAATAATCTAAATGAAGGTTATTGCGAGCGAATAATCTATATGAAGGTTACGTGCATAATTTTATCGTTATACAAGATGTATGTATACTTTTATTAGTATACTGTTAATAATCACTTTACAGTAAGGTGTATGTATAATTTACAGATATGAATATTTATTTTGACTTGTATCTCATTTCTAAACTACTTCATTATGTATATGTTATTAAGTATTTAAAAACAGGAAGAATGCGTCGACAAATTGAAGTAAAGCGGGTAGGTTTGTCTGCTCGTCAAGTTCTCGAGATTTGTTATGAACCTGTGCTTGGCTGTTAATGTTAATGAGCTAGAAGAAATTTATAGATTCTAGGAGCGTTACGAAGGTTTTTCCTAAACATAATACTGAGAAAAACTGAAATATACTTTCATTCAAAATAATTTTATGATATGTGGAAATGCATTTCTATATTTAAACTTACAGGTGCTTCCATAAAAATTCAGTCAGTCCGCATGTTAAAAATAATTACCTTTTTTTATATTAAAAAAATTGCATTTCTAATTTTTACTGTCTTCATCAAAATATGACCCTTCGTAATAATATATGTTTATTATGTCTTGTTGATAATTTGAACGGGATCTGGAAATTATTGTTCAAAATACCTGTTCAAAGAGAGTAGCATTTTCCAGCGCAGCCGTACTGGAGATCAATGACTCTTGAACATGCCATCTGAGATAACAAGTAAAATGTCGCCTGTTGTGTTATAAGGTATTTCTCCCACTTCCCTAGCGTCCTTCGTGGTGTAGTGGTTCTGCACACTGGGCCGGTATTCCAAAGGTCCGTGGTTCGATTCCCGGCCAAGGCGTTTGCTATTTTTCATCTTGTCTGCTTTAAAAAAATACCTAATGTCTCTACAGTGTGTCACATAAATACACTGAAGAGCAACTGAATTAGGGTTACCTGTAATGCAACGCTAGGTATTTTATGTTGTAAACATGTTATGCTCTAGATGAAGCGAGTCCCGGACTATACCCGATTAGTCTTTGAAAGCCGTCCGGGTGTCCGGCCCTGCTGTCACCTATCTAGTAGTGCGTAGCATCACGTTTTCCTTTTTTATGGCTGCGATTCGTCTTAGCATGGACTCGGTAAGACACTGGAAGCGATGGAAAACCATACGTGTTCATGACTCCTGCACAACCTCCCACAATTTATGAAGATTAGGTGGAAGTTGGTCGGAGCCTCCAACATCTCTCTCAGTTGTATCCCAGATGTGCTCGGTTGGATTCAGGTCAGGTGACTCTGATGGTCAGGAAATAATGTGCAGGTCTGTGGAATGTTCATGCAACCATTCTGATGCAGTTCGGGAGGGATGATACGGTGAATTGTCTTGTTGAAAGATAATCTCTGTAGTGGGATATCGAAAATGAGCATACGGGAACAGATGGTTGTCAAGGGTATTCCGGTAACAGACAGATGATGTCAGGGCTCCATTTCAGACCACGTGAGCGCTTTCCAGACTAGAATACCACCTCCACCAGTTTGAAGAATTCTCTGCTGGCAGGAAGGATTCATCGCTTCATGTGGTTTACGCGGTACACGTACTCTGTCATCGGCATTGACCAAAGTGAATCTTGGCTGATGACCCTAAGGGAACATTTTCCCACATTTTGACGGTACCATTCCCATGCTAATGGCAGCGTCACGTTTTGTGCAATCAGCAAAGAGACTCTCGTAGGACGATGACTCCTGTCCCTCCCGGGGGTTGACTAAGGGGAATCCCTGGGAAGTACTGGCTAGTATCTGTACTTAGGCAGTCTCAACCACAGGAAACAAACATACTTCACAGAAGGCCTGAGGGTCCTCGGGACAGAGTAACGCTCGGGAGGGACCGTACTGGTACTGCCTTGTCTGCCCTAGCTCTGTGGGGTCGCAACATGGTAGATTGTTCATGTGGCGGGACGGCACTCAATTCTGATTGGCGCCTAGTGGCAGCCTTAGGACAGAAATTGTCTCGTTCATTCGTGTTGTACCCCACTGGGAGTATATGGTTTTGTATGGTGTGGCAGCTTACACGTTGCTGTGAATCAGCATTAAATTGACGGATAATAAATTGCATTGTGGCCCAGATCTGGGCCCGACTATCTACTGTTATAATGCGGCCTAGTCGGCCGCCAAGCTTGGTGATCCACACGCTGGTCTCCACAACAGTTCACCCTGGCAGGGACGGTTTGACAGGAATCGACGTATTCACGGCACGCCCTTGATATTGTGGTGTGTGAAAATCCGAGTATCTGCACTACTTCGGAAATGCAATGACCGGTTAGTCGGGACCCGACGATTTTTCATAGTCAAATGCGCTTAGATCCGTACTCTTAACTATTTCGCTTTTGACTGTTGCTGATATTGTGAACAGCAGTCTTTGTCTTGCCAAACTGCTGCTTACGTTATTTGTAAATCACTTCCAGACTTGCGCACAACTCAAGATTTGCGTAACTATTCCTAATTTAGTTGCTCTTCTGTGTATGTGGGGTAGGAGTAAGGAAAGTTATTCTCATTTTAAGTAGAGATCTGAAAGCTGAGAATGAACTGTGGTCACAAACTTTGCTTTATGAGGATACGTTTGGGCTCACTTAAGCTGAAGAGCTTAAGCTTATCGCTCACTTAAGCTGAAGAGAACATTAACATTCATATCAAAACACCTCTCGTCTTTGCTATTGCTTAGCTCTTTATAGAATCTGCACCTACGTGAGGAATTTACTCGGTTGGTGACATCCACATTAGCGAATTGAGTACGAAACATCATTCTCCTTTCTCTGTTATGACTTTGGTAAACATTTGAAGCTCGTAATGGATTAACATTTTCGAGATCGCTTAACATTTCCAAACGTAGCTTCAATTGGTCTTCATACAGCTGAAATTGCGAATAGAATTGCCTTGATATACAGGGCGTTCGGGATAAATTTGACAGTTTCGTAAGGAAAAAGAAGATTTTGTATCTATTAAATTTAACGAATTGACAAAAAAAATTACAAGCAGAGTAAATTACAATACTATCAACAAGATTCACTCAAAATAACCACCATTAGCATCGATCACAGCTTCGAAACCTGGAACAAGCTGATGCTACAGTCTTCCTGGGAAGGGCCTCAAAAACTGTTTTAATTTTATCCATTAACTGGGCTTTTGTATTACTGGAAGTGCGATTGGTGTCTTTTTCAACTGCGCCCCATACAAAACAATCCATGGAGTTAAGGTCTGGGGAGTTTGGAGGCCAAACATTTGGACTGGTGAAGTCGCAGAAATTTTCAGACAACCATTTTTGACTTATCCCAGAAGTGTGGCAAGGGGCCGAATCCTGCTGCCATACATACGAGCTACCTTTGGCTATCCTTGTTATCCAGGGCTTGACTACAGTGTTTAGCACGTGACGAAGCCCGAATTCCAATGCCATGGTTCTTCAACACACGTTCCTGCAGATTCGCGAGGAATTCTGCTGTACGAACGCAATCAGATCGTCTGCTAGGGATCTTTCTTATTGCTACATCCTCGTAGTCACCATTGCAAGTCTCTAGTTCATGCCTGATTGTTTTTACTGTGTTCAGGGAGCGTTGGGCAGCAGTCATAATATCCTTATTTTGATGGCCGGCACGAATCATCTTGATGCAAGTTATTCTCTTCCATGATTCAGGTGAGTTCCAGTCATCCATTCTTTCTGACATCTTGTATATGATGTCAGAAAGGATGGATGACTGAAACCCACCTGAATGAAGAAGGGTCCAAACTTTTAAATGACGAGTAGTATGTGTCAATACCTCCAACCTACGAAAACATATAATCAGTTATAAATATGTCAAATTTATCCCGAACATCCTGTATAGTTCCGCAGATGCATCAGGCAATAAGTTAGCGTACCCGATGAATGCTGAGATTCGCTTGTCAGTATTCAGAGGAGCCTTGGCCCATACAAACGCAACTACTTGCAAAAGTTTCTCGTTGTTCTCTACCAACGGCTGTTGTGTTTATGTCTTTCCTGGAAATAAAGAATTTATTCATAATTTCATCAACTAATCAACCATTTAAAGACTGTCAAATTAGGCACAGTATCATCATCATAAATCACCCGTTACATTTCATAGATGGGTAATTTGTTGAAGGGAATATCGAGGCTTAATACTCTTGCGCTACTCAAGTAGAATGGATCTGCTACACATGTGCATTTGAGACAGCTTAGTTAAACCTGGAGATCAATGACTGGACCGGGAATCAAGTGGCGCACCCACTTGTGGTCAGGTGGACGGGTTGCTCTCCACAAATAAACGAACACATGTGCATTATCTTTAATAATATGAAATCATATAGGTAAAGATCTGGCATAGGAGTATTTCTTATGTTTATGTGATATACAGTAGTGGCCAAAATTGTGGCCACTTTTGGAAATTTTTATGTTTTTGAACTTTGTATGCTTATAGAAAATGTTACGTTTCGCAAAATGAAAACTTGTATATATCATTTTAAAGAGCATTTATTAATGAATTCAATACAAAACACAAAATTCAATTATTTGCAATAAAAAAAACGTTAAAAGATTATAGTTATCGATATACATTAAATAGTCATGATTGCAGTGAGTTATCAGTACTTAGTAGTGTACCCTTTATTTTTGATTATAGCTTCACATCGACGTTTCATTGAGCTGACAAGAGTTTTAAGCTCTTCTTTCGTTATTACATGATGCCAGGAAACAATTATAGCCTAAATTAGTTCCCTTTTATTTGATGGGAGCCTCATTCGGAGAAGAGTTTTCAAACGGTGCCACAAATTTTCGATAGGTTTGAGGTCAGGACAGTTTCCTGGCCATGACAACAATTTAATGCTCTTTGTACGAAACCACTCTTTCGATATTTTCGCCGTGTGGCAAAGAGCAGAATGGATGGGAAGAAACAACCTACCCCCTCATATATGAATCAATCAGAAGCTATGTTAAATAAAACATAACCTTATAACAACTAAACCTGTAGAGTCACTAGGATTTTTTTAGAGGCAGAAGGATGAAAAATATGCAAGCGTCTTCGCCGGGAATCGAACCACGGACCTCTGAAATACCGGCTCAGTGTGCAGAACCACTTTACCACGAAGGCACGCTAGGGAAGTGGGAGAAATACTTTGTATACTCCCCTTTTTAAAGGGCGACTAGGGTTTTAGGGAACCTAGTCGCCAAATCCCGGGTGCGGAGAATCATCGTCCACGACCCTTTTAGTTCGGGCGCCACTTGTAGAGTCATTACGTGAATTGGAAGCAGGAAAGATGAAAAATATGCCTTTGTTGGGAATCGAACCACGGACCTCTACATTAGGTTAATTGGGAAAAGCCGGAGAGATGAAAAATTCGCAACGCCTTCGCCGGGAATCGAACCGCGGACCTCTGAAATACCGGCTCAGTGTGCAGAACCACTACAACACGAAGGCACGCTAGGGAATGGGGTGAAATACCTTATAAACCATTAGAAAATTGAGATAAAATAACCCGCACAAGTATTAAAACTAAACCATTATTTGTTTTGCCTCATTTAAGTAACAAAAGTCAGTAAACTAATATAACCGAAGTACGATAAAAATAACACCTTGTCATTAATTAAGTGAAACGTAACGTTGAAAATTTTTATTGTCAAAATGCTATAAATAGTGAAATATTAGCATTCTTTATTGGATCATCTAGCCTTGCTTCCTTTAGGCATTAATTCACTACTTCTTTAGCTGTACGCTCCTCTGCCCTAGGCTTATACGCCGGTTTGAAGAAACAGCTGGGTTTATATTCTTTTAATGGCTCTGAGAACAATTGTCTTTATTCAAACATTGCATATGGCAGACGACGATATGTCGTTCGAATAACAAAGAATTAATATATTGGGAAACTGAACAAAGTAAATGACAGTTGCCTCACAGGTATAAAAAGAGAGAAATTTATGCTTAATAACCGTAACGGGAATTTCGAAAGAAAATTTATTTTATCAAATATAATTACTATCCAGCATTTGAAACGGATTTGAATTGTTCACCAGTTCATTTGAATATGTGGGAAATATTTATGACAGCAGTTTAGAGGTGCTTTGATGAAGGAAGTACTTAAGTTGTAGAGACATTAGGATTTTTTTTTTTTTGGAAGCAGGAAAGATGAAACATTAGCATTCGCCTTCGCCCGGAATCGAACTTTGGACCTCTGAAATACTGGCTCAGTGTGCTGACCACTACACCACGAAGGCTTGCTAAGAAGGTGGGAGAAATACCTTATATACTCCCCCCTTTTAAAGGGCGACTAGGGTTTTTAGGGAAGCCAATCGCTAAATCCTGGGTGTGAAGATTCATCATCCACTACCCTTTTTAGTTCGGGCGCCACCGTAGAGAAATTAGGATTTTTTTTTGGAAGCAGAAAAAATGAAAAATTAACAGTCGCCTTCGCCGGAAATCGAACTACGGACCTCTGAAATACCGGTTTAGTGTATAAGGTATTTCTCCCACTTTCCTAGCGTCCTTCGTAGTGTAAGGGTAGCACGCTGGGTCGGTATTCCAGAGGTCCGTGGTTCGATTCCCGGCGAAGGTGGTTGCATATTTTTTCATCTTGTTTGCTTTTAAAAAAACACCTAATGTCTCTACAAGTGGCGCCCGAACTAAAAGGGTTGTGGATTATGATTCTCTGCACCCAGGATTTGGCGACTAGGTCCTCTAAAACCCTAGTCGCCCTATAAAAAGGGGAGTATATAAGGTATTTCTCCTACTTTCCTAGCGTCCTTCGTGGTGTAACGGTAGCACGCTGGGCCGGTATTCCAGAGGTTCGTGGTTCGATTCCAGGCGAAGGCGGTTGCGTATTTTTCATCTTTTCTGCGTCCAATTAACCTAATGACTCTACAAGTGTGCTGACCACTACACCATGAAGCCTCGCCAAGGAGGTGGGAGAAATATCTTATAAAGTACCAAATTAAAATTATCTGACTATTCAATATTTTACATATAACAATTGCAAGCATCGTTGAATTTCTTCAAATAACGAGCATGTTATTCATAATACACGTGAACAAGATCGTCCTTTATTATGGAGCTACTGAAATGAATGTGGTTCTAATTCCATTTTATTATCTTAGCCTAGCATCCTTAAGGGGTGTTGGAGCCCCAAAATCTTCAAAAAATGGCGATTTCGGATTTTTGCATTTTCAAATTCTCTACAATTGTTCTAAATTTTAATAATAAATTTTAATAATTTAAATAATTTCTAAAATTACCATTCTTTAATCTCTATGAAAATTAGAACTCTAAAAAAATCTAGTTTTAATTTGTCATCGAACGCTTTGATCAATGAGGATTTTTACATAAAAACGCGTTTTTCTCCAAACGTGATTTTTTTACACTCGATGTACCTTTTCTCAGGAACTACTGCTCACAGGTATCTAAAATGTTTATGGCTTATTTATTAGGTTTCCTAATATTTATTAAAATGAGCTTTTTGTGATAAACTAAGAAAAAAATTTAAAAATGTTTTGTGGTGAGAAAAGTGCTAAATTTTACTATGCCTAACATAATATTACGTAAATTACTCTAAAATTTAAAATGTTTCAAAAGCTCATTTCAGTATAATCAGATAGGTATACTTTAATGACACAAAAAACTTCAAGCTTGTATCTACAGCAGATGTTGAGAAAAGGTACATCGAAAATGGCCAATTTAACATTGTCGGTATAGGGGTTGTTGATACTCCTTAAGGCTACTTGCCAGATGTGGACTTACGGGTTATTTTACACTGGAGCTCTTCAGTGTTAGAAAGTTGCGTAATTTTTCAGAAATTTAGAACGGAAGAATATAGCTGACCGTCAAGGACATTTGCTTCAGGTGACTTATGAGTTTTCAGTAGAGGCAGATGTTACTTTAAGTTAATATTTGCCAAAATACTGTAGGATACTCGGTAACGCAACCTCTGAAAATTTTGGAACGTTTTCTCTAAAGACGTTTCTAAAGTCTTCTCGGTAAAATTTTAAATAGTATGCTAAAATGCAATTATTGTACCTATGGAAACAATGACGTAATAGTAGGTGACAAGCACATAGTTCTCCAATAGTTTTGGCGTTTGGGGAAATTGCCCGTAAATTAAAGTTTTATATTTAATATAAATGATTCAAAAACAGTGTGAATAATGCATATTTAACAATGCTTTTGTATGAGATACACACTGCCTCTCTTTCTACCACTAGTTCTCTCTCTATTATATATATATACAGGGTGAATCTGACAAAGTGGGCATAACTTTAGAGGGTGATAAAAGGCAGCTATTGGAGCAATATTTGTCATAGAATGTATAGACGGAAAGCAAGTGGTGAGAAATTACAAGGTAGTTTTGTAATGTCATCTCTACATATAATAAAAGAAAGAGTCTGTCTGTGTGTGTGTCTTTCGTTCGCGCTGCGCGTAAGCTAATAGAACCACGGCTACGAAATTTGCCACATAGGTGCATCTAGACAAGAGCCAGTGCACCTCGAAGCGATTTTTTCGAAATTCGAATTTTTTTATTTTATGTTTTATGGCGAAATCGCGTCTTTTTGAGACATAATGGGCTATAGGAAAGCGCGATTTTACTCTACACACTCCATTTTCACATCGTCATGAAACGTAGGCACTTAGCTATTTTACGAACTTGAAATAAACTTCGTGTTTCAATAAATCGATTCAATAAGAATTTACTTAGGAAAGGGAGCTTAACACCTTTTGAACGGGAATTTTTATAAAAAAGTTTATTTTTAAAAATGTACAGTTTATTTTTCTTTGATTTTTGGACACGTTAAACGTTCATCCTTGCGACTGCTTTTACAAAAAGAATTTTGGAAAAATGATAATATTTTGTATTTTTAAATGAAGCTTCCGAGTACACTTCTCACATCTCACATCTTTAAAAATGTGATTTTGGTAACAATTTTCCGTTCTTATTGTTGTTGATAGATTTTTGATGAAATCGCGTCATTTTGAATATTTTCATTCTTTTAGAAATATGAGTTTGGCAACAATGTTTCATCGTATTTCTTATGTCACTGTTTTTAAGAGATTGGCATATTTCATTGTCATTTTATATATATATATATATAATACATTTTTATTATTTTTTTTTATAAAGTTGTTCTGCAGAGTGAAATTCTGGGCGGAATTTTATGTTTTTTTGAGTTGCTTTCATGTTATTTTTTGCTTATTTCATTGTTTGTAAGATATTGAAAAGTTTTGCATGATTTTTTTCTTCAACGGAAAGTTGGTTAATTTTTTATTAGGATAATTAATATTTGTATTAAGGGATATAGCTTATTTCATTGTAATTTTTTTTTCTCTTGAAAATGTAAGGTAATGTAAGGTAATTGTATTAAGGGATATTGCTTAGTTAAGCTGCTAGTGTTTAAATAATTAACACAAGAATGAGAGGAGATACTTCAGAAAACATTTATTAACGGAACGTGCTCATAGAATTTGCTCAAGAGACCTTCCGCCAGCTGTAATGCAGGCTTCACGCCTGCGAGATAGGGATTGACGCACATTTGCGAAGACAGCAGGCATTTCCATCGTCGGCAACAGCAGCGATTCTGGGGACTACATCCATATTGGTTTCAATGGGGCACTCGTAGATTAGGCTTTTCATATGTCTCCACAGGAAACGTCCAAACACGAGACATCCAGCGATCTTGATAGCCGAGCTATGAGATCATCTTTACTAATCCCTCGCACTGAAAAATTTGTGGTTCGTATAATCAACCATCCTGTCGGCAATCCATGGTAGAAAATGCCGTTGGGTTTTTTCAAGTTCCAATTTCCGATGAATATGCCGCGAATAGCATGCATGCTGCATGCTTTGTTCCGGCTGTCTTGAAATCATGCTTCAAAGAGCGCGTCAGGTAAGCGAATGTTGAAGATAGGTCCAGGGGACAGGCTAGTTGGTGAATGCCGTTTGGTATGGATTGGCATGAATTGAGGTAGTTATGAGTATTTAGTCTTTAAGACTTTGACTCAGAAGTTATTTACCCTACGGAGTAAGTCTTAGTCATGAGAAAAAATTCTTGAGTTTTAGTTGCTTGGTGAAGATACGGTGGCTCCATTTGTTGATCTCTTTAGAACTTGTTGCAGGAGAAGTTGGAAGCAGCTTGGTCGAAGAGCAATTATTGTAATAAGCAATTATAGTAGAGGCATAAATTTGATGAGGATGATTAAGTTTGATGAAATAACGCTTAGTAAATTCACAGAAATAGTACAATCGTAAAAATATATACAAGTCCCTAAGTTTTAAATTCGTGAGAGAACGAAGGCAAATCAGAAAGTTTTTCATGAGTCACGTGAACACGTGACTCATGATTTCACGTGAACACGTGAATACTGAAATTGGACGTAGAAAATTTTCTCATGATGCGAACACATTTTTAAGCGAGAGGACTGACCCTTTTTATACCATACATTTACAATGCCACCTAGCGGCTAGTTCCGACGAGACATTCTGTGGTGCATATTTGCTCGAATAGTTGGCTTCTATCATCCCCTAAAGTTTCTCCCTCTTCCTCCCATTCACCCTGTATAATACACAACATCCCTTAACGCATAGAAATACACAACATCCTGTAACGCATAGAAATACACAACGTCCTGTAACTTTATATTCAGTAATAATTCTTCTAAAAATATAAACGAAGTTTTGCTACCTTAAACACGAAAATGGGCAAATGTGCAAAATTTCTTTGAAAATGTATTTGCAGGGAAAATGTTTCCTTAACAGCCGAACGTTTGACTTTTCCGTTAATATTTATTAATTTTGTGCATAACATGAAAAACAATTTCTGGAAATTCTACCATCGTTTAGAGAAGAGAAAATTTGTTTCTGTAAATTCTAAAAATACTTATTGATAATTTTAAACAACAAAAAATCTGAAACTTAAATTTCGAAATATAAGCGAAAGAAATAATTTCGAAATCTGAAGGAGGAATTTCGAAATCGGAAGAATAATACAGCGCACTTTGAAATGTCGAAATCCTGCATTTCAATATGGCTTTAGGGAATTATCTGTGATATTGCATTAGCCCGTATAACTGAGAAATATTTTTCCGAAAATAATGGGAAAGCTTTGCTTAAAGTGTGTAAGAAACCAGAAACATTGGAACTTACGTAACAGTTCTTGAAGGTCGTCTGAAGAAGGTTCCTTGCTCTTTGAAAAGGTTTAAATATCATTTTTCTGGAACCTCTATTGATAAAATTCTGTTGGAAAAACCTTTGGGTGATTTAATCGTCTACTGACCGTCCTCGCATCAATAGTAAATGTTTTTTTTTCTTTATAGATCTTAGGAATTCAACTATAAATATTATTTTGAAACTACCAGGAAATTCATTTAAAAATAAAAGCATCATATTTTAACGATTAAGCGGAAATGCATGTGGCAAAGATAAAAATTCTTTAAGTTCTTTGAACTCACCGAAGTTTCAAAACAAATTATTTGATGGTCATTATCAAAAGAAAAATCAATAACTCTACGAAAAACGGCTTTTCTAATTCAAAAATTGTTAAAACATTGTTTAAAGTATGTATGGCCGCACATTTATTCTATTAATAAAAGCTCCACCACATTATTTGATAGAACATTTTTATTAATTCTATGAGTTCACAGTTTCAAATGTGAGTTCATTTTGGGAAATAAATACTATATTTTTTGAAATATTATTTTACACTTAAAATGTACAGTGGATGGACAAAAATATGGAAACACCTTGTGAAATGCATGTTTGAAAAGAAAGATTGATATTAATGAAATATGTAGGTGGCGGTGGCGTTTTTGACTACTGACGCCACCTATACAACTTCGTAAATGTGCTAAACAGTTCAGTTGTTGATTCAGAAGTCAAACAACAAAAATCAGCGTTAATTCACAAAATTTTCACAGGACTAGTTTCGATGGTTTTACCGAACCATCATCTTCAGCTGCAAAACCGCAAATGAAAAAGATAGGAAATGATGTTTAGATAAGATAAGAAAGCCTGGACAAGAATAAGCAAGTGGCGCCATCTGTTGGCGAAACCAGAACTAAAACATAATTTCTCTAAAAGCCGAAGGCAAATTTGGATTGGAATTAGGATCGTTAACTAGAACAGAAAGATTTTTATGAATGTGAAATGCCTCTAGAAAATCCAGTTCTCCAATGGAAGATGTTTTTTGAATAATTTTGGCAGCAGAAAAATTGAAAGTGTGATTTTCGGACCAACAATGTTGAGCAACAGAAGACTTCTGTGTTTCCTTTTTTCTAACATATGCCTCATGTTCTTTGACGCGAAATTTTAAGGCTCTCTTAGTTTGGCCAATGTAAATTAAACCGCACTGGCAAGGAATCCTATAAATACCCCAGGAATTCATATCCGGAATGGGGTCCTTGAGTATAGAAGTTGGAATTTTATTGATGGGAGTGTAAACAACCCGAAAGTTAAATTTCTGCAAAATATGTGCAACTTTATAGCTAATTGATGGAAAGAAGGGAATGACAACAGAATTTTTATAATCTCCTAAAATAAGAGTGGGGCTTTTAGTGTGTTGAGATGAGAATTTTTTAACTGCTTGATTAATAATGTTGGGTGAAAAGCCCCTGTCAATAGCTATTGCTTTTAAATAATTTAGTTCTTCATCAAGGGCTAGTTTGGAGGAGCAAACTTGAAGAGCACGGAAAACATAGGAATAAAATGAAGCTAACTTTTGTTTAGTCGGATGACATGATTTAAAGTGTGGTGGAAGGCAAATCGATGAAGGTTTACGGTAAACTGTAGTACTGAAGTTGGATGTGTTACGTGTGACCAGAATGTCGAGAAACGGAAGAGAATTGCAAGTCTCAAGTTCAAAAGTGAACTGAATAGCAGGATCAATAGAATTCATTGTTGAAAGAACTCTATTTAAATCATCTTTATTACCTTCAAACAGGGTAAAAGTATCTGAGTACTGATTTTTGTTGTTTGACTTCTGAATCAGTATTTATTCGGCGTGTTATTGTGTCTTAGTTCAGTTGTTGTCGGAGAACTGTTATGTGAGGTTGTCATTGCATTATGTCAGAGTTAACAGACTTCAAACGTGAGCAAATTGTTGGAGCACGTATGGTAGGTGCTTCCGTAAGCAAGGTAGCCGAGGTGTTTAGTGTTTCAAGAGATACTGTATCGAAGATTTATTCCGCATATTTGAAAAGCGGAAAAACATCATCTGCTAAATCACAGCGTGGACGAAAGTGTGTCCTGAGTGATCGTGACAGACGATCATTAAGGGCAATTGTGACGAAAAATAAGAATACCACAGCTGCAAAAGTTACTGCTGAAATGAATGCTGTGTTACCGAACCCTGTGAGCACCAAAACAATTAGAAGGGAGCTTCATAAACAGGGAATTGCTGGCCGTGCTGCAATTGAGAAATGCCCGTAATGCTAATGCCCGTAACAGAAAAAAGTGGTGTTTAAGTCATAAAGCCTGGACTATAGAGCAGTGGAAGCGAGTAATATGGTCTGACGAGTCTTCTTTCACATTGTTTCCCACTTCTGGCCGAGTTTACGTCTGGAGAACGCCATCTCAAGCCTATAGTACAGACTGCTTGTTGCCAAGAGTGAAACATGGCGGGGGTTCTGTTACGGTTTGGGTAGCCATATCGTGGTTCTCTGCTAGCCCCATGATAACTGTGTCAGGGCACATGACTGCCAAGACTTATGTGAATATTTTGGCCGATCAAGTTCATCCCATGGTACAAACTTTGTTCTCCGATGGTGATGGTGTCTTCCAAGACGACAAAGCCTCTGTTCACACAGCTCACATTGTCCAGTACTGGCTTTCTGAGCACGAGGATGAGTTGTCCCATCTCCCCTGGCCGCCACAGTCACCAGACCTGAATATAATCGAACCTTTGTGGTCTACATTGGAACGAAAAGTGCGTTCTCGTTATCCACTGCCAACATCGTTATCTGAACTTGCCACCGTTTTGCAGGAAGAATGGTATAATATTCCCTTGGAAAACATACAGAACTGTATTTATCCATTCCGAGAAGACTGCAAGCTGTTTTGGATGCCAACGGGTTTCCTACACCATATTAAGCAAGGAAACATGTTTTTTTAAAGGTGTTTCCATATTTTTGTCGAAGCCCTGTAGCTTTTCTACCACTTTCCTTCGTGGTATTTCTTCCTCTTTCCTTTGTGGTGTAGTGGTTCTGCACGCTGAGCCGGTATTCCAGAGGTCCGTGTTCGATTCCCGGCAAAGGCGATTGTTCATTTTGCATCTTGCCCGCTTCCAAAAAATATCTAATGTCTCTACAGTGGCGTGCAAACTAAAAGGGTTTTGGATGAGATTTCTCCACACCCAGGATTTGCACCCAGGATGGCGTTGCATATTTTTCATCTCTCCTGCTTTAAAAAAAAAGTCTTAATGTCTCTACAACGGTTTAATTAAAATTGGTTTCATATTTAATAGAGATGTATGTTTATAGACAATAAACAAATGTAAGATTTTTTTTAAAACATTGGGACTTTTTGAAACATTGGGAATCCCGGAGAAGGCATGGTTGTTCGTAAATGAAAATCCTCTTTGAGGCGTGGGGGCACTCACCCTGGTGGTAGGGAAGAGAGGTTGCAGACTCTCGGACCACCCCTGGGGTGCTCTTACTCAAAATTGGGGTTAAAGTAGAAGTCCAACCTCCTTGAAGGGTGTCCGCCGATAACATCGCGGCAAAAACATCGCGGACGAAAACGTTGCAGAGAAAACAACGCAAGGCAAAAACGTCGCGCTTCAAAACATCGTGGGAGAAAACATCGCAAAGAGAAAACATCGCAGTTTTAAAACATCGTGGTACAAAACATCGTCGTCGAAAATACAGCGGTTCAAAAATTTCGCAGTTTAAAAACATCGTCGTCGAAAATATCGTGGTAAAAAATAAAGTATCTACAAATCATCGCGTGACGATAATATCGCAGACATGCTTTTTTCAGACTTTAATAATTGTAAATAGATATTCCCATAATAATTTGTGAGCGCAAGATAGAAATAAGGATAATTTGTTTTTCATATTTTATATTAACTAATAAATATTTGCTGAGAAAATAAGAAGGAAACTTAAGCATAGAAAATTACTATGCTTAAGTAATGCAACTTATAGCACTTAATAGAATTTTAAACCGACATAGTTAACCAACAAAGACCATTAATAAATCATTTTTTATAAAGTTTTTACTGGTAATTTTTCATGAAAATTATAATCTATAAGTTGCATTTAATTTTCTATGCTTATGCTTCCTTCTTACTTTTTCAGCAAAAATTTATTAGTTAATAAAAAATGTGAAAGTAAAAATTATCCTTCTTTACATACTGCGCTCACAAATTATTATGGGAATATCTATTTACAGTTATTATAGCCTGACAAAAGCATGTCTGCGATGTTATCGTCATGCGATGATTTGTAGATACTTTATTTTTTACCACGATATTTTCGACGACGATGTTTTGAAACTGCGAAGTTTTTGAACCGTTTTATTTTCGACGACGATGTTTTGTACCACGATGTTTTAGAACTGCGATGTTTTCTCTTTGCGATATTTTCTCCCACGATGTTTTGTAGCACGACGTTTTCGCCTTGCGTTGTTTTCTCTGCGACGTTTTCGTCCGCGATGTTTTTGCCGCGATGTTTTCGGCAACCACTCTTCCATGAAATTCATGAACAAAACAACTCGGCTTCCTAGTACGGCCTGTTAAGTTATAAATATGTTTTACTGCTCTTCATTTAAACTTACGTCCTGGAGGTAATTAACCGATCCATCGAGCCAAATTGAAATTTGCAAAATCTGAAATTAAATATCCCAGTCAATTTTTGTCGTACGAGGGTCAAGCTTCTTATAATTTTATTTTCTTAAAACGTTCCCAAATATAAAAATAGGAAATGGAAGATGGCATCAATTTTTTTTTAAATTTGACGTTCCCATAGTATAGATATCTCCGTCATTTAATATACTTCTGTAATTGGAAATATATGACAACCAACGATTGCGAAAATAAGGCCGGGTAAGAGGGTGGGTATATTATATATATATGATATACCAGCTTTTGTCCGGAATAAATAGATTGGTGAAGAATCATAGAGGTAGTCGTAGGTTAAATTATCAGACGATAAGTTTAAAAAACAGGATCCATTTATTATTGGTCAGGAGAAAAAGCAGTTACAAAAAAATCACATCCCCGGAGTAAATAAAAAAGAATTACTAATAACTTTTTGTATGAAGTTTACTGCATCGTTACATTAAAGAAAAGATCCCGATATTCCTTTGCGAGTCCTTTTATAGCCTCTGGAAAGGCGGAGCTTCCAAGAAATGATATCAGCCTCGTCAGTCATTCCAGTTCGCTTTAAATATCTCCAGAACATTCTATAACTGTACGTGTAGAAAAGGCGGGAAAAACAACTTGACTACGGGGCTGTGGATTTCATTCCACGTACTTTCAAATAAGAGACCGTCGCTATTAAAAATGAAAAGAACATACAGTTAGAATTTTAAATGTATTTTTGACTATGAAATGTTATTATTACATATATATATATATATATATATATATATATGTGTGTGTGTGTGTGTGTGTATAATAATAATTTATTTACTAAAGAAATATTGATTATATTATCTCCTAATATAAATTTAGTTGAAGTATCAAAAAAGGGGGAAACCATATGTAGGAAGTTTAATTCCGAAAATTGTGTTTTAAAGAACTTCAGCGTAAATTATTAAAAATGTTTTACGGGGACTTGAATTTAAATCATGAATAACAAATTTCAAACTTTGAAAAAGAAATTAAATTAAAAGCAAATAATTATCGCTATTGATCGGAAATTAGTTGACTTTTCACTTGGAATAAACCAACTCCCGTTCAACGAAAAATAATTAATAAATGCGAAGGTGTTTCGTCTTTTACTCAAGTAAGAATGATGATGCCAAACTGGCCAAAAGTCAACTCATTTCCGATTCAACTAATTTCCGATGAATAGCGATAATTACTTGCTTTTAATTTAATTTCTTTTCAAAGTATGAAATTTTGTTAAACATGATTTAAATTCAAGTCCTCGTAAAACATTTTTAATAATTTACATTCAATTTTTTTAAAACAATTTTCGGAATTGAACTTCCTACATATGGGTTCCCTCTTTTTTGATACTTCAACTAAATTTATATTAGGAGATAATATAATCAATATTTCTTTAGTAAATAAATTATTATCTTACTTTGCAGCTATTGCGCAAATATTAGAAAAACTTGTTTTCGAACTAAGTGAATTTAAGATCATTCAACATTATATATATATATATATTGTTTCACAAGAAAATAGTAAAGTTAAATTAAATTTAAATAATTCTCTTGCGCCATTGCTACAAGGAATGAAATTTGAATTTAACAAATATTCTCTATTCGTATAAAGCAAATATAAAATTAAAATTTAAAATTTAATTAAGATTCATATATGTATCTAGGTAAGTTAAATTAAAACTTGCTATACACTATCTTTTTATTATTATTTTTATTTTTATATTTTAATTGTTGTATATAATTTATTTTAGGTTTTTCCTATAGGCAAGAGTTTCTAAATTACTTTGGTTTTCTAAAAAAGTTGGTTTTCTACTCTTAATTGACTTTTAATTAATTTAATTAATTTTAACTCTAGTCATTTACTTGCTTTTTCCTTAAAATTCCACTGTTTAAATTCCCTTTTTTTTTTTTTTTTTTTTTTTTTTTTTGTAATTCGCGACATTTGATTTTACTTTTGGTTATGAATTTTACTTTTACCTTTGCCTATGTAGATGGCGAAACACTAATTGAGTAATTAAAGAGTTAGGTTTGGCAGCAACTTCCCCTTAATAAGCCTGCTCAATAATTATTCACTTATGCAATTTTTAGGAATAATATATTTTTTCATTGTTTTAGATAAGTGCAATTAATTTACATATGCTCTTAGAATTTAAATGATATTGTAAATTAGTTCGCAGCATTAATAATTATTATTATTTTTATTTCTTTGCTATTAAAATTTAAAACTTGAATTTTATATTTGCTTTATACGAATAGAGAATATTGGTTAAATTCATATATATAAGTCTGTCTCCTGCCTTCTCAACAATCATTCACTTATGCATTTTTCTAAATAATTTTTTAGGATTAAATAATTTTTAGAATTTTATATTTATTCATGAATTTGATGCTTGCACTTGATTTACATATGCTCTCAGAATTCAAATGATATTGTATATTAGTTCGTAACAACATTAATCATTTATTTGTTTGCATTAAATTAATTTAAATTAATTTTAAATATATATATATATATATATATATATACACATGTTTGGTACTGCTGATTGCAATAAAAAAAGGAGGCGCACAACTAGGTGCTATAGCTGCCTCATGTACAAAATTTTAATGTTCTCTGTTTCATTATTTTTGATTTATGCAAGATACATACATATGTACATACGTATAGACGTTCCGAAAAAATCCTTTTTGAGTCCATTTTAAATGCATTTTACAATCCGTTTTGGAAAAGAGACTTTTACTCTGATCGTACATGCAGAAGTCAAGGCCAAAATAATCTTTCAAGTGGATTCGGGAGTGGTCGAAATGGATGCTTCCGTTGAAATATGATACCTGATATATTTCGAGGCTTCCTTTACTTCGTAAATAGTTAAAAAAGCACTCTAAATAATGAAGAATAAACATAATTAAAAACAAAGAAATTAAATTCTAAATAACTATGACATTTATAACTTAGTTTATCATTGCTATTACTCCATGTATTGTTTCTTTATATCTTTTTGTATTTTCTGTGGACAGTTTTGGTTTACTTTGGTACTTCGTGAAAGTATGGTCTATAAACGAATTTAACACGGCTCAGGTAATTCAGTTCACCGTTAATCGATAATAGCTGTAAAGAAAACTAAGTTTTACAGTTTCTGAGCAACTTTCATGTAAAAGTTTTGTTGACATTATTTTCGGAAATCATAATTGTCCCTCTCACTTTTGTGAAACAGAGTACCAATAGATATTAGAGTGTTTGTGTTTTTTCTCGTTTTTTTTTACCAGATGATGCACTGATAAGAAAGTTAGAGAAATGCTGGGCAGCAGATATATAGATACGGATATGGAATTTGAAAATGCTGAAAAGCATATAATTTTACCTAGAACAAGCAACAACGCAAAATGAAGGTAATTTCAGTACTTTCAATTTCTCTGCGCAAACAATGTTTTAGTAGATAAAACAATATGTACTACTTGTGCGTAAGGAAAATAACGTACAATTTCATAACAATAGTAGGAAATTTTAAAACGAATTTTTTAATACTGTGGAAATATTAAATAAAAAAAATTGCAACTAACGTTTTCTCATAGTCTGTTCATTTTTCGCTTACTTATTATTGCAAATATTTTTCAACTAAGTATTTGTTTAGATTTCTGAGATTATCGAGAATTTCTGGAATTTGGGGAAATAAATTATTCACTCATTCAGAAATCCCCAAATCTCAGAGTTCGGAAAAGCACAAAAATTTATAGATGATGCTATTGTACATTCGTCCGCGTAAGGTAAATAATACTGAAATGAAGTAATAAAAACTGCAACAAAATGTAATATTCAGAATTATTCTGCGAAAGATAATATGAATAAACTTTTAGAAGTTACTTGCAACAAATTCTTTTTTCTTACTCAAGAATGAAAAATGATTTTCCGTAAAAGTGTACAGGTAAACACAGAGTGGAGGAACGTAATTTCTCCCACTATATCATTCAAAGAGATGTTTGGCGACAAAACTTGGCGACGAAGATTGAGCTCGTAGACCGCACGTTACGGCAACCCTCCGATTGTCACTCAGAGAGACAGCGACGGTTATATCCGTAGCAAGTTGAATCGAAAACGAGTCGGGCAGCTGTTACCAAAGTTTGTCTTTTCAGAAAATAATACTACGACTATGTCTACCTGACGATATACTACTGCCAACACCTGAGTGAGGGGGAAAATAATTCGTCTTCGCAATTTGGAATTTTAGGCAGGTAAATTTGCCCTTTTCCTTTTAAAAATCTTTTTTTTAAGTAGCTTTTAAAAAAAATAAAAGAAATGCCAGATTTTTCAGAGCTTACGAATGATGCTATAGTAATTTCGTATATTTTGCAACCAGTTTGATAAATATTCATATATAAATAAATTAGTTACCATGAAAAATATGTTGTTAACAAATTTAAACTTAGTGGTTCTCGTATTGAATCAAATATTGTGCATAATTCTTCTCTGTTTAGTTAATTTTGATAACCTAACATCAAATTCTAATGCAAATCTGACATCTGTTTAATTGTTCTGAGAAGTTATTTAAGTTCTTTAAGCGCTGGAAATCGAACTTTCGAGAGAGTTTGGGCAGAACAAATAGGAAAATGTATTTAATATTAGTGGATATTTTTATGATCATATGCAATAATCTACAACGTCAAAGTATGAAAGTGTAGTTTAATATTATGATTAACAAAAATAATTTATGTAAGGTTAAGGGAAAGAATGCAACTGTAAGAGAGAGGAAACAGCAAAGATATAACTTGAGTAATTCGAAGTTTAAAACTCGAAAGAGGGTATGCTGTTCAAATGAATGCTTTGTCATTATTACGGCGTGGCGTACTTGATATTTCGCTTGGCATACCTGATATATATTGAAAAAATTCAAACATCTTTTACCATGAGAGAAATACTGTTTATATAAAATTTCTGTGCATTTTCTTTTACTTGAAGTAAAAAGTAATTACCTTGAATTAACTAAAATTTTATTTTCAATTTTATGATTTTAAAAATTTGTAAGGGAACATTTTAAACTAATTTACGAAGCAAATGAAAGTGATTTCCCTAAGCAAATGTTTCGCTTTTATAAATTTAAATGTATTTTATAATTACAAAAATGAAAGTGAGAAAATTGCATATTTTAAAACGTGAATGAAAAATAAAATTAAAAAAAAAAAAAAAAAAAAAAAAAAAAAACCCTGAAAGGTTTCAGATTTTAAATTACTTCTAAAGGGGTGTTTTTTTAACGTTTTGTTTTACCTTTATTTATTAATTATCATGTTTTTCGCACTTAAACCATAAAATTCAGTTCATGAGCAATATCGCAAAATAATTTTTAAATGGGCATAGCTTTAGAACATCGGATACACAGTCTCGCGCGCTGGAAATGAAAGCGATTATTTCTGTACAACGTTGCCATGGCTCGCTTTGAAATCCTTGAGTTTGTTAATCAAAAATTCGTTGAAGTTTTACAAAATATGAAATCGATAATAAAACAAATTCCAAATTAGGGCTACCAGATGCCTATATTCGGTGAAAAATTATGTCATTCAAAGTTGGATGGCTCTAGATACCGTTGTTTTATCACAGTGCGAGAAACATGCATACATGCATGCAGATTCTTCATTATTTAATTCCTTTAAATATACTACAGGGTGATAATATTTGGTGGCAACAATTTGAAAAAAATAGACAAAATGTTAGCTCCTTCACAGCTTATGAATGATGCTATTGTAATTTCGTATATTTTGCAATAATTTGATAAATATTTATATATAAATAAATTAATTGCCATGAAAAATATGCTTTTAACAAGTTTAAGCTTAGTTGTTCTCGTATGAACAAGTGAAGCAGCGCAGAAAGTGAATACACGCAAAATGTCAAAACGAAATAGGTCATTTTAAAAGCAAAATAATCAAACTTTGCAAAGCTCAAAATATGGTCACCACTTCTTTAGCCTGGATAACACATCACCCGCTGTAAAGCTTGAAATTCATGAATTACTGTACGTATATCTTTCCTTTTCAATTTTAAGTAGAAATGCAATTAAATATAGTGTTTCAAACTTCCATATTTATTCCAACAATTTTTCATAAAGAAATTAGTATTTTGTAAACCTTAGTCGAGGGTCAATTTTTATCAAAATATAGGACAATTTCGTATCCTAAATTTTCTTACTATCTCGATCCCAACGGGCTGTAGGAAGTATTCCACGAAGGCATCCCTTCCCTTGGGTAGCCTGAATTAAATAAATCTAACCATACCCCAACCCAATCCAACTCTCAGTTTGCTAAGTATCTAAAGAAATTGTAAGGTTCATTTTTCCTGAGGAGATTTAATCTGTTCTTGATAGTTTATTAATTTTTAATCTTAAGGCATTTATCTTCTAATGTTTTGATATTTTAATTGAAATGTTACTGATCATATCAATTAAGAAATACATTGACATTTGGGAGCTGGCAAAGTTTATGTGACAACTTTGCGGATAACCTTTCGTGCATTATTTGATAAGGGAGATTAAATTCAGTTATATTTTTTCAGCTTTTAATAGTTCTTTAAATAAAATATAAATCACATTTGAAGCGTAATGTCTAAGAGGAAGATCGAAGGGAGGAGCAGAGGTATTTCATTCTTACCAAAAATCATCATTAATGCTATCTATTTTTGCTAAGATTTAAGGCATAAAATATTTCTTGTTGCGAAATTAAGAAACTTAATTATTTAAGCTTCGGGAAGTAGAAGTAGAGTGCAAAATGGAAACAAGAAGACAATTTAAATATCAGATTTCAGTCGCGTGGAAATAGCAAATCAGCAATTAAAGCAAGCAAGAACTAACAATTTTTAATCTTAATCTTTAATCTTACGTTGAAATGAAATTATTTTTTCTTGAATACCGTTATAAAAGGCAACTTGCTAGGCCTTTTTAAGAATCCTCAAAATGCAGTGTTATCCTTGTTTGCCTCTTCTTGGACTCAAAATGGAGTACTAACCATATTTGACTCTTCTTAGACATTAGAATTTTTTTTTTCCATTGGCAGGCCGAATCCGTCCACAGACGTTGTCTCTACTAAGGACAGAAGAGGTGGTCACTTTATTATGGCGTGTGTGTGTGTGATTATGGCAAAGCCTCAAGGGCTGAGCGCCGCCTGAGATAACCACTAACCTGACTTTGTCGTAAAAGTCTTACAGTGTTGATAGTCATCCTGGCAGAAGGGAAAATTTCCTCCGTGTAAAAATATACATATGACTATTACATGGGCATACAAGGCCTGTGTATAAACGGGCTGGCTGCATGGGCGTTATATATAGATATGTTGATTACAATCATTGTCTTGTACAAGTTACATATGATAGATACATAAAATCATGACAGCTATGTGTTCATTTAAACATTATATGAATTCATATTTACAATAATTTTACTGAGATAATCAAAATTAAACTTGTAATTCATTTACACATTGACTGGATTTTCAATATCATTTAAACTGCTTTACAATATTATTTTTATCAAGTACATACATACTGGATATTAATATGCTTACATTACAATAGTTTTGCTCTTACAGTCCTGTTATTATTCTACGGGGTGAGCTATTTTCCTAGTGTTGATATTCAGTTGTTGTAGTATTTTGAATTGCTATTAAAATTATGCTGCGAAGATACAATTCTCAAGAGAGGGGGAGAATTTCTTAGTATCTTGCTGAGCAAAGCGTGATGATCTCCTCTATTTTAGTTTTCGTCTGCTTGTTGCCTCGGGTATTCTCCACCCATTGCGGCCAGTATTCACTGCTTGGCATTTTTTAAATGCAGTTTATCGGTTTGTGGGCAGTTGAAGCCTCAAGGGCTATCTGCCTAAGGGGAGGGATGCCTTCGTGGAGGACGTTCTAAGGAAAACTGCCTCGTATATACGTTACACATGGGGAAAACCACGAAACCGCCCATGCAGCCAGCCCGTTCGCGGGATTCGAACCTCGGATCGAACTACCAGTGTTCAGTGACTTTACCGCTCGGCCGCTGGTGAGCCACTCTATTATGGAGGCACCTAATTAGGTAGCACTAGGCATATTAGTTTATTCATAACTCTAAGAAATAACCAATTCTAGCTGTAAATTTATTACTGTCGTACCACTTAAAATGCACGCATTCAGTATGAGAGAAGATTTGATTTCAATCGAATGGAAAGATGTTCCATTGTATATTTAAAAAGCTTTTTTTTTTTTTTTTTTTTTTTCTTGTAAATGTAAATAAACACTTTAGTTTAGCCTTTTAGTACTTCGCAGCCTCTTTTGCCTAACATATGTACGTTTTGACACTCGTAGCATCTCTTTTCCTACAAAGCAGGTACTAACAATTTTTAATCTTAATCTTTAATCTTAAGATGAAATAAAATTGTTTTTTTAAAAGTCCGTTATAAAGTCAAGAATCCCTTTTTAAGAATCTTAAAAATGCAGTTCTATCCATGTTTGACTGATAAGGTATTTCTCCCACTTTCCTACCGTCCTTCGTGGTGTAGTGGTTCTGCACGCTGGACCGGTATTCCAGATGCCCGTGGTTCGATTACCGGCGAAGGCGGTTGCATATTTTTCATCTTTTCTGCTTCCAATTAACATAATGACTCTACAGACTCTTCTTCGACTTTGCATACTCCCCCCGCGGCCCACCAGCGGCCGAGCGGTAAAGTCGCTGAACACTGGTAGTTCGGTCCGAGGTTCGAATCCCGCGAACGGGCTGGCTGCATGGGTGTTTTCGTGGTTTTCCCCATGTGTAACGTGTATACGAGCCAGTTTCCCTTAGAAAGTTCCTCCACGAAGGCATCCCTCCCCTTAGGCAGATAGCCCTAATGTGCTTTGCCATAATTAAATACACCACACCATACTCCCCTGCCACTGTTGGTGGGCCCAATCCGTCCACAGACGTTTGGCCCTACTAAGGCCAGAAGAGGTGGTCACTTAATTATGGAGGCACCTAATAGGTAGGCCACCTTTGCCTCCTATGAGGGGACAGGCAAAGACAACCATTCCTTCTCCGGGATTCGAACCCTGGCTGTTTGGTTTCGCAGTGATTTCTCTAACCACTTCTGGTGACTTTGCATATAGGGTATTTGATATACCCAGACTAAAGCACTGTATTTTCTTATTTCCGCCGGCGGAAAAGCCAGTCCGCTTAGGAAAGCTGCTGTATTTCTTGCATGCTAATACGGTTAATGCGCAATACACATATGAAAACACTAATACGATAAGTTTTTAACTGGTGAACTAACCTGATGACGTAGGAAAACATGTTCGAGATGAGATATATTTACATATTTTGTATGCCGGGACTCAAATTAAAATACTTAAAATCTAGTTATCTCTTTCAAATCCTCCTTGCACAGAGATTCCTGCTTAAGCTGGTCTCTTCTTTACCAACGAGTCATAAATTGGTTATCAGACAGATTCCTGATAGTTATTGTTCTGAGGAATGCCTGGAGTTTGCTATTATCCCCATGAATTCTGCCAAATGCACCCCTAATGTTCGCCCATTTCTTGAGGCGCTTGGTCTTATTGCCATTTTTATAGATGACAAACCGCCAGTTCACCAGACTTCGATACTTTACATGACATTCTCACCGACATCTTGACTTGAGTCGAATGATATCGAGTGTCTATGGGAAGCATTTGGAAGACGTTACACTCTTCTCCGTGACTGTCCTCAGAGCCTTTACGTTGTAAAAATAATTCATATGTATTTTTTGCTCGTGAGGAAATATCGTGGATGGATGAACATACTCCAAACCGCTACAGAGGATCTCTTTCCGGGCCTAAACCGACGATCATCGGGTTTGCGCTTTCAGTCGAGGTCATTACACTTCGCACTGACAGACCTATAGAGAAAAAAAAGCGTGTGTTATAATATAATAATTCCATGTTTTTGTTTACCTTACTGTCTACATTTCATATCCCCTCGCTAATATCTTTTGTTATTTTCCGTGATATATGAATATTTTAACAAATTGGACTGACCCGTCTGCACGCTGTCTACTGCGGTTCTATTTCATAAAGTAAAGTAGATCATTTTATGACAGTTGTTTCTACATTAGGATTCCGGGAATTGATGTAAAATCTAATTCTTCATCTGGTCATCGCAAGGCGAAACTTCTATTCAGTGAAATAATCAGTATGGTAAGCATTTTCAAATGGGAAATTCTCTTAGATGAAACTAAATGATGTTTCCCTTTTAAGCTATGTGCCTACATACGAAGCACGTTTTTTGAAATACATAAAATTTTAATTAAACACACATGTTTTCGAGTAAGATGGGATATAAAACTAGGAATTTAAATGGGATTTTACAGAAAGTTTCATTAATTTTTTAAATATAGGCTGTAGAGTCATTAGAAATTTTTAGAAGCTGAAGATGAAAAATATGCAACCGCCTTCGCCGGGAATCGAACCACGGACCTCTGAAATACCGGCCGAGTGTGCAGAACCACTACAGCACGAAGGCACGCTAGGAAAGTGGGAGAAATACCTTATATACTCCTCTTTTTAAAGGGCGACTAGGTTTTTAGGGGACCTAGTCGCCAAATCCTGGGTGCGGAGGATCATCATTCACAACTCTTTTAGTTCGGCCGCCAATTGTAGAGTCATTAGGTTAAGTGGAAGCAAAAAAGATGAAAAATATGCATCCGCCTTCGCGGGGAATCGAACCACGGACCTCTGGAATACCTGCCCAGCGTGCTACGTTACACCACGAAGGCACGCTAGGGAAGTGGGAGAAATACCTTATATACTCCCCTTTTTAAAGGGCGACTAGGGTTTTAGGGGACCTAGTCGCCAAATCCCGGGTGCGGAGAATCATCGTCCACGACCCTTTTAGTTCGGGCGCCACTTGTAGAGTCATTACGTTAATTGGAAGCAGGAAAGATGAAAAATATGCCTTTGTTGAGAATCGAACCACGGACCTCTACATTAGGTTAATTGGGAAAAGCCGGAGAGATGAAAAATTCGCAACGCCTTCGCCGGGAATCGAACCGCGGACCTCTGAAATACCGGCTCAGTGTGCAGAACCACTACACCACGAAGGCACGCTAGGGAAGGGGGTGAAATACCTTATAAACCATTAGAAAATTGAGATAAAATATATCGTCGAACAAGTATTAAAACTAAACCATTATTTGTTTTGCATCATTTAAGTAACAAAAGTCAGTAAACTAATATAACCGAAGTGCGATAAAATTAACACCTTGTCATTAATTAAGTGAAACGTAACGTTGAAAATTTTTATTGTAAGAATGCTATAAATAGTGAAATATTAGCATTCTTTATTGGATCATCTAGCCTTGCTTCCTTTAGGCATTAATTCACTACTTCTTTAGCTGTGCGCTCCTCTGCCCTGCTCTCATCCACAACCCTTTTAGTTCGGGCGCCACTTGTAGAGTCATTAGGATTTTTTGGAGCTGGAAAGATGAAAAATATGCAACCGCCTTCGCCGGGAATCGAACCACGGACCTCTGAAGCACCGGCTCAGAGTGCAGAACCACTACACCACGAAGGCACGCTAGAGAAGTGGGAGAAATACCTTATAAAGGAGCCCGTCGAAATCTGAGATTTAAATTGTCGAACCTTCGAACCTTAAAAGATAGTGACCTGTAGAATTCAAAGAATTTCTTACCACCCAAGTAGATTTTTTATCCATACCTATATCGGAATCTTCACAGACTCTGTGCAAGCAAATTTTAACAAGCTCGTGTAACTATCGTTATGCAGTAAACCTTCGCGGAACACGATTTCCCATGTACGCGTTGTCTTAATTGTTTCCATTTACTAATTTATCCAACTCAAGCATTTCATTTATACTTTCAACAGTTATTTGTTAACAGTTTCTGCCAGAGAGGTTTCTGCCCAGAGGACAGAGAGGATTTCTTAGCAGTTTCTGCCAGAAAAGTTTGTGCTACAGTTTCAACAATTCTTAAGAATTTTCATCCACTAAATGAAGCCAAAGAAACTGTAGAAATTACCAAAAACAATTCGCAGCGACAGATTTGCAGATATGGAAGTCAAAGAATTTATCGAGTTTTGACGCCGAATGAAGAAATGGGGTATCTTATAATACCAGTCGACCGTGAAAACAGTGATAATGAAGAAGATAAAGAGCCTTTAACTTACAAGAACTTAAACGAAATGTTAAAAGAGGCATTGGAGCTGACTGATTTTATTGTGGAGATCGACCCAAATAAAGACAGAGAAAGCTAATTAGTAACTGTATATTCATAACAGTAAACAAAATGAGAAATGGAGTGAGTAACTGCATGAAAATATAGTTCATGCATGTTATGAGCATGAAAAGCACTTAATCGAGGAAAAGCTACTGAATAGTTGAAGAGGAGCATGAAAAAGGTGGAAAAACGTAAAATAACAGGAGGAAGCTGAAAGAACATAGAACCTGAAAGGTTCATAAAACAAGAAAGCAAATAACCTTTTATAAAGCAGCTACTAAAATCATGAAAAACACATATGAATGCGTGCTGTACGAAATAATAAACTTATACATAGAGATTACAGCTAAAACCAGAAATGATACAATAGTTTCCTTTTGCAATTACTAGCAAAGTATTTATGAACAATATTCGTAATTGATCAGTAATGCCATAATATTAGCGCATTGGTGTTCTTTCGTTGCCACTGCCAACCAATTCACACGTTTTGCTGTCTGCCTAGCGTAACCATATTTCCTCAGATTACTTCAGAAGCATCTTTAGCTCTCTGCTTTGCTTTTAATAAATAAATCCATATTTTTATTTGCTGTTTTTCTGAAAAGAATTTATTAATTTCGTAATACGGATTTAAATACTCCTGAAATTCCTTCTTGACTTCTGAAATTATTTCAATTGCAACATGCATATTTTTACCTCCAATAGCGGGCTCTAGATAGCACAAAACTGAGGCCGGAAGCGGTACTCTCCTTATTAAAGTAGCCCACATATTAGGTGTAATATGTGGGGCACCGTTGCCTCTTATGAAAGAACGGACACGTTATATCCGTGCCTTCTCCGGGATTCGAAGCCGGGCCCTTCGGTAGGCTGTCATAATCAATAACCTCTTTCCCGTCTGGACGGCATATTAAAAAAATTCCGATGTGTACACAACATAACTTGCAATGTATGAACAATATTGATGTTAATGAGGTTTTAACTGGACATGGTAGGTTTCCGTTCTATTCCAACCGAATTAATCTGCAGGAAAGTAAATTATGTAATAGTTGTCGGGTTGATGGTGATGCTAGGCGTTTCGTGGTTGATTGTAGTTTAACAGCCCCTATTAGACAGATTTTTAACATTACTGATTTTAATGCAAGTGACATTATTTTTAAAGTTTTTAAATCATATTCTATTGCTCTAATGAAGTTCATCAATGAAAATAAGACGCTTTTAGGAATCTTCTGTTAAAATTGAATTCGGTATTTATATGGGTTGGAGATATCTGTGGTGTTCTAGGTTGTGAATTAAGTGTTTATGGTTTGTTTGTTTGTTTGTAATTTTGTGTTAGATGTGCTTACTTATTTTTGATTTAGTATTTTTGTTTGTTGTTTGGGGGTGACTGGGTTACTGGCTGCCCTCGTTTGTGGAGATACGGGGCCCCTTCTTTTCCGCTATGGGGACACTCGTGTCCAGGTGGGCTGAAGGGAGCCTCCAATTCTTACAGTTCTTACACCACATAACTTCCTTGTATGAAATATTAAACTATACACATTTTTGTTGCATTTTATTTAAACTTATGTCTACGAATTTCGTTAGAGATATATATCTCATTCAATTAATTCAGTTCTGTCTTAATGGCAAAGCAAAAATACATAAAAACTGAAAATAGTGTCATTAAAAATTGAAAGCTATAGAAAAAGATAAAACACACACAGTAAAAACAAACTAAAAAATTTACAATTTGTAGAGACATTAGGATTTTTTGGAAGCAAGAGAGATAAAAAATTAGCAACCGCCTTCGCCAGGAATCGAACCACGGACGTCTGAAATACCGGCTCAGTGTGCTGACAACTACACCACGAAGGCACGCTGGGAAGGCGGGAGAAATAACTTATATACTCCCTCTTTTAAAGGGCGACTGGTGTTTTTTTAGGGAACCCATTCGCCAAATGCTGGGTGAGGAGAATCATCATCCAACACTCATTTTAGTTCGGGCGCCACTAAGCAGGCAAGATGAAAAATTAGCAACGCCTTCACTGAAAATCGAACCACGGACCTCTGAAATACCGGCGCAGCGTGCAGAACCACTACATCACGAAGGCACGCTAGGAAGGCGGGAGAAATACCTTATATACTCCCCCTTTTAAAGGGTGACTGGATTTTTTTAGGGGACCCTATCGCCAAATTCTGGGTGGGGAAAAATTATCATTCACCACCCTTTTTAGTTCGGGCGCCACTGTGGAGTCATTAGGTATTTTGGAAGCAGGAAAGATGAAAAATTAGCAACGCCTTCGTCGGGAATCGAACCGCGGATCTCTGAAATACCGGCTCAGTATACTGACCACTACACCACGAAGGCTCGCCAAGAAGGTGGGAGAAATACCTTATATACCCCCTTTTAAAGGGCGACTGGTGTTTTTAGGGGACCCAGTCGCCTAATCCTGAGTGAGGAGAATCATCATTCATACACTTTTAGTTCGGGCGCCACTATAGGGACGTTGGGAGTTTTCTGAAGGAAGAGGGATGAAAAATTAGCAAAAGCCTTCGCCGTGAATGTAACCACGGACTTCTGAAACACCGGCTCAGTGTGCTGACCACTACATCACGAAGGCACCCTAGGAAGGTGGGAGAAATACGGGCAGCACCTTCTGTAGACTGTAAAATGGAGTTGTAACATTCGAGTGGAAAAGGAAACTAGGCTTGAACAACTCGGTATACCAAGCAGAGCTTCTAGCTATCAGTGCCGCAATTACATACGCGAACACATGTCAACAGGAGAAATTCTCCATACTCAGTGATTCGGCATCAAGTCTGGCGGCTATCGCAAGTCAAAACAGCCGGAGTCCTTTGGTATACAGAATTCAGAAACAGCTTCTGACAATGCCTATTTCACAAAGACCCACTTTAAAATGAGTTCCCGCTCACACAGCGATTCAAGGCAATGAAGCCGCTGACCTACTGGCCAAGCAGGCAGCCAACTGCACGGATATATTAGAAAGCCCAATTAAACTTACTTGGTCTCATATTAAGCGAACAACTTTGAGAAGTCTGCTATACAAAATTGGCAAAGTAGATGGCCAGAGGGAAAGGTAGGACGAAGGACATTTCGCTTACTGCCAAAAGGGAAATAAAGACCCACTGTGCTAGCCTAACACAGTTCTTGACAGCTCATGGACCATTCCCAGTACACCTGAACAGATTCAGACTTAGGGATATTCCTTTCTCCTTTCTGCGAATGCGGAGAAGAAGGCGACACGGACCATTATTACTTCCATAGTGTACATACAATAACCTGGCACTTGAAGAAACCAGCGGACTGTGCCTGGGTAATGTGGACGCCTGGGGACACTCAAAAAAAAAAAAAAAAAAGAGTACCCCTTGATAAAATAGAGAGTATCTCAAGACACTGCCTAAGCAGAAACAACCGTGAATAATATTATGTTTCAAATGTTCAGAACTTAAAGCAGATAACCAGAATAACGCTTAGTGCCTTGCAGTCATCAATATGTAAAAACTGTTATTAGTATGTAATATTCAACCTTGTTACTTTGGAGTCGTGATGGTATATAATTCCGTTTGGTTCATGTCCGTGGTCGGAAGCCATCATAGCGATGCACTCACTCACTCACCTTATAAATTAAAATTAATTAACCCAAGTAACAGAATCGGTGTTTTTCTATATGTGTATATATTTATATATGTTTGGTGCCACCGATTGCAACCAAAACGCGAGGTGCACAACTGCATGTTATAGCAGTCCTACATAAAAATGGTCAACGTTCTGAGTCTATTCATTTTTGAGTTATGCAAGATACATACGTAGGTACAGACGTCACGAAAACGCCTCTTCTGAATTCATTTTAAATCGATTTTCTAATCCGTTTGGCATTAAAGGAGTCGTTTGTTCTGTCCTTACGTACAGATGTCACGTAAAAACATCGTTAAATTGCATTCGATAGCGATCAAAATGGATATTTTCGTTGCAATATGATACTCGAAAATTTTCGTGATTACAATACTTTCTTTACTTCCTACAAGGAAGTAAAAAAGAGCTGAAGTCGTTGGTATTTTTGCCTGCACCTTCAAATATAAGTTTTATGGTAAAATATGGATCTTCAAAGTTGATATTTATGTTTTGTCTATCATTAACTTTATTAAATTAAAATTTTTGCGGGGCATAATCAATGCAGTTTTGCTTCAAAATTAAAATTTCGGTGTGCGTGTTTCAGAAATGTTTCAGAAAATTTCTCATTTCTTCTCTCTTAAAGATATTCTTGAATTTTTACATTCTTTCGCAGTTGTAATTAACCAGTTAACTGTGGCGGCCTTATTTAAGAGTGCGCACCGTTTTCTGTCGCGAGAATCGAGCCATGACGAGTATATTCGTCAATCACAGAATAAGTTGCGCTGGTAAGATATTGCGTGAAAAAGATGGGTTATTTTATAAAATTGAAAATTTTATGACTAATATTGACTTATTTGGTTAACATAAGCATATATTACATGCATATGAAACTAAAAACGTAATAAATTAAATTAAATATTATATATATATATATAAAAGTAAGAATTTAAATTCCTGCTGTGGAGTGATATTTGGCGAAACAGGGTTACTATACACAATGGGACTTTGCAAATCGAACACCAGTAACGCGATTCCTTCCTGATCTTACGTTTGTAGCAAGGCGAACACCTTCGCGTAGGTTTTTTTTTTTTTTTTTTTTTTTAAGTCCAAAGGGATTTGAATCCCGAAGGACAATTAGTTTCGTTTTGGCATTTTGCGTCGGACGGATAAATGTCGGTTCACTTTTCAAACTGTTGCCATAAAATGTTAGAGTCCTGCATTATATTTGAAGAAATTAAATAATGAAAAATCTCCGTAAATGTATGTATATTTCTCGTATTGTGATAAAACAACGGTACATAGAGTCATCGAATTTTGAATAACGTAATCCTCCAACGAATATGAGCATGTGGAAGACCGAATTTGAAATTTGAAATTTGTTTTATGATCGATTTCCTATTTTTTAAAACTTTGACGAATTTTTGATTAACAAACTCAAGGATTTCAAAGCGAGCAATGGCAACGTTGTGCAGAAAAAACATTTTTATCTCCAGCGCGTGAGTCTCTGTATCGGAAATTCTAAAAAACTATTTTGCGATATTGCTGTTGCACTGGATCTTATGGTTTAAGTGCGAGGAACATGATATTTAATAAAGAAAGGTAACACACAAAATGTTAAAAAAAGCCCCTTTGGACGTAATTTAAAATCTGAAACATTTCAATTTTTTTTTTTTTTTTTTTTTTTTTTTTTTTTTTTTTTTTATGTTCCGGGTCTATAATCCGGAACATGATTCCCGCCTAATTGGCTTATATTAGGTCTAAATAGCCGAGTTTGTGTCGATTTATTTCTTTCAATTGGATGCGTCGCAAAAGTGTCTTCAATAAATTTGAGCAAAACTTTGATACGCGATAATGTTCCATTATTTGTTTTGTATAATAGGAATGCATTCAAACACATAATGTCTAAGGAAATGGAGAAAATATCTTTTTGTAGTACTTTTTGAGTTGTTTTCGTTTTGTGGAGTACCACGCTATGATAATTCCATCGCTCCTATCCACTCCACCCATTTTTTTATTATAATCAATCCCTAGCTCCGGTTTCTTTGTTATTATTTTTCTTTTCTCTGTTCCTATTACGTTGTCAGTATGTATAGTACTTACTAAATAAACCTCCCTTTTATCTTTCCATTTCATTATACGCGTGACGAGTATACTCGTCCATGCATAAAATCGTGTCGCTTCTTCATGACGAGTATACTCGTCAATGACAGTTAAGTGGTTAAGTCCTTGCTCCCAGTTGTCCTGCAGGTGGTCGGGGGATAGCGTAAAGTATTTTCTCCTTTCTTAACGTTTACCTTCGAGGCGTAATTGCAAGCACGCCCGGCTAGCACTACCCAAGTCCAAAGCTCCAATATCGGCGAGAACATAGCACATTTTACATGTTTCCTATTGCGATAAACCTAATGACTCTTCAAAGGATACATTCCAAAGCGTAAAACTTGAAACATCAGCTAAGCATCCAGTGAGGAGGGCGAAAGTTCCTCACACTCTCTCCCATTTAAGGGACGGATTGGGGTAGAAAAAAACGCAGTGACAAAATCCAGATCCTGATGAATCTAATAGACATTATTCCAGGGATGTGGGCAATCCTAAACGCGAAAAATCGTTTACTATTTTACAGGATTCAGTAGTGGTGACAATTATTTTTAAGCTTTTCGGTATTAAAATTAGAAACTAACGAACATTCATTGAGGGCGTAGAGGCAGTATTGGGTGATTTAGTAATCAGGAATTATTATTATTATTACACTGGTATACTGCATTTCTTCACGCGCTGTATGAAGGGACTGCTTAACGAGAAACAGCAAGGAGTTCAGCAATTTAAAGGGAAGGGGCAAACGAAAAGGTGATTCAACGAAGTCGATTATTAGAAACTGCTTTTCTTGCAGAATCAGAGCGTTAATGAGGTTCTGAATTCATTTACACTGCATGTGGTGGGGTCTATAAAAAGAAGGATTTACGGAGCTTCCAATATTCTTTTTCATAGTCTGAAACAGAATAAAATAAAGGTTTGTTTTCGATAGATAAGACATTGAGGCAAGTTAGGTTAATAACAAAATTTTATTATTATTTCTGCACTTTATTTGAACGTTTACTCTGTGAATTTATTTTATATCCCCTTTATTTGAATTAAACGAACGACTATATTAACTTTTACATTTCATCATTGCAGTACAGGATATTATAATAATGAAAATGAATTATTTTGCACAATATTATCGCAAATATAAGGTATTATATACAACTGTATTTTTTATATCGTAATCCATTATAATATATATATATATATATATATATATATATAAAAGTGACAGTGTTTGGAGCGCCCTGTAGCGCGATCTAATAGCCGAAATGGCACCAAACTTGGTATTTAGACTAATCAAGACATGGGACATCAAGACATACAATCATACAGTTAAATTATTAATGTTTATTTACTACATTAATTTCCCCGGTGAGGAATTAGACCACATTCAATGTGAGCACCGTTCTCAGAAATAACACCGTGTATTCTGTGCACAACGTTCTCCACAGCCGTATGTAACATATCACGAGGAATATTCCACACTGTCTTTGTTATGTTGTCCTTTAGAATAGACAAATTTGATACTTCACCAACATAAACTTGAGTTTTCAGATAACCCCAGAGCCAAAAATCGCATGGCGTGAGCTCAGGGGAGCTGCGGATGCATTACATTGATTCATGTAATACAGCTTCACCAGTAACGCACGTTCCGGTAACGTGAGAGGCATGTCCACTGGAGCTCGTTTACTTCAGCTGAGATTATTTGTCGGAGCTGTCTACTGCTTGCTTTTATAGCCCCTTTTACTGGCGCTGTCATTGCACAACATTTGCATTTTTCTTTGATACCCGTGTTTTATGCTAATTCTCTTTATTGTAAGCTACAGCAGCGCCACGAAATACCCTAGCGGCGATTTTTGGAATTTAATGTTTTTTCACGGAATCCTTCCCATGTCTTGATTAGTCTAAATACCAAGTTTGGTGCCATTTCGGTTATTAGATCGCACTACAGGGCGCTCCAAAGACTGTCACTTTAAAAAAGATCACCCTGTATATAAAGAAGAATGTTTGTGTGTTTGTTCGCGATTGACTAAGTCACTACTATAGCTATCGTAACCAAACTTTCTATTATTCTTTTCTGGGTCCTGGGAAAGATAGACGTCCACTCCCTCCGCAACAAAATAGCTAAAATCACAGATGTTAATTAAACACTGTGAAAACGCTAATTTTCGCCTTTATTTTTTCGAGTGGCAACATTTTCTCACGCTAATTTTCGCCTTCATGTTTTCGAGTGGCAACATTTTCTCACGCTAATTTTCGCCTTCATGTTTTCGAGTGGCAACATTTTCTCACGCTAATTTTCGCCTTCATGTATTCGAGTGGCAACATTTTCTCACGCTAATTTTCGCCTTTATTTTTTCGAGTGGCAACATTTTCTCACGCTAATTTTCGCCTTCATGTTTTCGAGTGGCAACATTTTCTCACGCAAATTTTCGCCTTCATGTTTTCGAGTGGCAACATTTTCTCACGCTAATTTTCGCCTTTATTTTTTCGAGTGGCAACATTTTCTCACGCTAATTTTCGCCTTCAAGTTTTCGAGTGGCAACATTTTCTCACGCTAATTTTCGCCTTCATGTTTTCGAGTGGCAACATTTTCTCACGCTGTAAATAAAAATTTGTTATACTTCGAAAAGTGTTGCCACTGCTCGCTTTCAAATCATTAAGTTTGTTAATAAATTTTTTTTAAATTTTACAATGAAACAAAAATAGCATTGCGAAACATTAAATACATTATTCCAGATTCCGAAAATTTGTGAGAAGCCATTTCGACTCTTCCCATCTTCGTACGACTTTAAGCAGACGACATATTAATTAAAAACTCTGAAAACAACTAATTTCCACACTTATTTTTCCGAGTAGCAAAGGTGTTGCTAATGCTCATGTATTCAAACCGTAGAGTTTGGCAATCATAAATTTGCAAGTTTTACAAAATCTATGTATAGAAAGAAGAATGCGTGTTTCTGTGTTTGTTTATTGGCGCTGTTGATTTCTGATTAATTTTTTGCCACATTTAATCGACTAAAATTGAAAACATAGGTGAAACAGTGTTGCTAATATAGTAAGTTTATTTTTCTACCGAAATGTTTTATGTGGGTTTCGTATCTCATCAAAGTGAAAAATGTATGACTATGAATCGTATTTTTTGCATCGTTATTAGAAAATGATTACAGCGGTATACTGTTCTCTCTGTTGTTAGGTACATTACTCTCAATCTAAGGTTTTCTAAGTTTACTGAGGGCAAGGCCCTAAGCATTTTTAGTCCTTTTAACCCTTTGCGGCACAGTGTGTCCGATCTGAACACACCTAAAAATTTCCCTTTATTATTCCACTGAACTTTAGCAAAACTCCGTCATGGAGTTGTACAATAAAGCCGACACTCGGGCTTCAACTTAAAAGAGACTAAGAAATAAACTAAACTAATCTTAACTAAAAAAGATACCAAACACCCAGGGTTCGAAACTCAGAGAAGGCATGGTTGTCTTTGCCTGTCCCATCATAGGTGGCAAAGGTGGCCTACCTATTAGGTGCCTCCATAATTAAGTGATCACCTCTTCTGCCCTTATTAGGGGCAAATGTCTGTGGTTAGGTTATTTAATTACGGCAAAGCCTCGAGGGCTATCTCCCTAAGGGGAGGGATGCCTTCGTGGAGCACTTTCTAAGGGATACTGGCTCGTATACATGTTACACATGGGGAAAACCACGAAAACACTCATGCAGCCAGCCCGTTCGCGGGATTCGTACCTCGGACCGAACTACCAGTGATCAGCGACTTACCGCTCGGTCGGCCACTGAAACGTCTGTAGACGGACTGGGCCCACCAGCAGTTGGGGGGGGGGAGAAGTATGCACGAGGTACTAAAAGGCTAAACGAAAGTGTTTATTTACAGTTACAAGGGGGAAAAAAGATTTAAATAAACAATGGAACATCTTTCCATTCGACTGCCATTAAATCTTCTCTCATACGGAATGCATGCATTTTAAGTGGTACGACAGTAATAAATGTACAGCTAGAATTGGTTATTTCGTAGAGTTATGAAGAAACTAATACGTGTAGTTCTACCTAATTAGGTGCCTCCATAATAAAGTTGTAAGATTTCCACTGTGTAAATCTCAGTTACTGTAGAAAGTGACGAATCTTAAGAACTAGTTAGCGAATAATCGCTTAAGTTCGTGCGACAAGAAACAACAAGATGGAAGGGTAACTAATTCTTTATTTTTCCAATAAGATTTAACAAAACTCTGTCTTGGAGTGTGCAATCAAAGCCGAAACTTGGGCTTGAACTTAAGAGACTAAGAATTAAACTAAACTAATCTTAACTAAAAGGATATAGCCGGAGTTATCAAAATTCTAACAGAGTTGGCCCCTTAACGCTAATTGACTGCGAAGCTATCAAGGGCCTAAAGTACGGCCGAGCGTAATAATAGCTCACGAGAGAATAGCCTAAAAAGACGGACGCGTGCTAACCAGAATATCTATTATGTCTCTCACTAAGACAGTAGAACTTCCCGGTTAAATACCGCTCTTCCTCATTAGCATTCAGACGTGATTCTAAAACTGCGTTCTGGCCGGAAGTGGTAAGTTGAAATTAAGAAGCGAGAAAAGGGAGTTTAAGGGGACTCGTACATCTTGAAATCCATAAGATCTTCGAATATGTGACTGTTGCAAGAATTGCGATAACTTATTTATTTTAAAGGCAATTACTTCCAACTTTTTACAGCGGACTACATAATATGGCTGCTTTCTGAAATAGTCATCAGAAAGTTTGTGTTGCCGAAAATATTTTTATAATTGAATCCGATTAATGACAAAATGTTTCGTCATGTTTCCACCTTGTGCGCACAATATAAAACATTCTGTTGCATAATTTAATTCCATATTTAATACATAGCTTTCAAAACATTTGGAAACTACTGCGAACCAAAAATTCTAAGAATTTTATGTTAGATTTTTATTTTATCTGGAGTTGAGTTTATCAAATGTATTTTGTTAAAAAAATCTGTAATATTTTCGTACCTTAAATTTTTTAATATTAAAATATTCATCAGATTTTGGGTTCAGTTAGAAAATAGTGCCTATATGAAGAATTCCATCAAATTTGAAGTATGTACTAATAGCCATTTTTAAAATATCCTGCGCGAAATGTGGAAACGTGACGACAAATTTTCTCACAAAGCGGATTAAATTACAAAAATATTTTTGGCAATACAAACTTTCTGATTACTAGTTTCCAAAGCAGCTTTATTATGTAGTCAGCTGTAAAAAGTTGGGAGTAATTGCTTTTAAAATAAATAAAATATCCCAATTCTTGTAACAGTCACATATTCCAAAAGCATAAGGGGTTAGAGGTGTATGAGCCCCCTTAACTGAAAATTTAGCTGTTAATAAAATTAACGTAATCCTTACATAGTACCGAATCATAACTGAGTGTAAATATTTAATGAGATAAGTAACATTACCTCTGTAACAGTGCTCTCTGTCTTAAAACTTTCCGTTTCATCAACATTTTACGCGATTATTATAACTAAGTTAGTGCTATTTTAACTTTGAATACGATAAAGCTCACGCGGGCAGTAAAGGTATATCTTCGTGGAGGGACTTACTAAAGGAAATTGTTTCGTATTCACGATACACGTGAGGAAAATTGTGGCCTTTACAACTTATCTTATGGCATTGAGGCGGCATATGTCGCTGTAATATATAGAGTAAATTTTCATGTTTTTTGTGGTACATTTTCTGCGTAATATTTGACAATTATGTAATTATTTTGAAGTGCGGAATAAATAGTCTGGATTATAAGGAAGGCATAATTTAGGAAAAAAGAATTCACATTCTTGTTCTTCAAGGTAATGTTTTAACACTCTAAGATAAATTATTTATATTGATGTTAAAACGATAAATATAGGCCAAACACTTCTTTATTACAGTATAGAAAAGCAAGGGTAAAAAGATCCTTTTATTAATTAAGACACAATAACACGCCGTACAAATACTAATTCAGAAGTCAAACAACAAAAATCAACGTTATATTTTCAAATTTTCACAGGACCAGTTTCGATGGTTTTACCGAACTACCATCGTCAGCTGCGAAAGCGCAAATAAAAGAGATAGGATATAATGATCAGATAAGATAAGAAAGCCTGGACAGGTGTGGTGTGGTGTATTTAATTATGGCAAAGCACACTAGGGCTATCTGCCTAAGGGGAGGGATGCCTTCGTGGAGGACTTTCTAAGGTAAACTGGCTCGTATATACGTTACACATGGGGAAAACCACGAAAACACCCATGCAGCCAGCCCGTTCGCGGGATTCGAACCTCGGACCGAACTACCAGTGTTCAGCGACTTTACCGCTCGGCCGCTGGTGGGCGATGAAAGACTGGACAGAAAATAAGTTAGTGGCGCCATCTGTTGATGAAACCAGAACTAAAACATAATTTCTTTAAAGGCCGAAGGCAAAGATGGAATGGAATTAGGATCGTTAACTGTAATAGAAAGATTTTTTGAATGTGAAATGCTTCTAGAAAATCCAGTTCTCCAATGGAAGATGTATTTTGAATAATTTTGGCAGCAGGAAAATTGAAAGTGTGATTTTCGGACCAACAATGTTGGGCAACAGAAGACTTCTGTGTTTCCTTTTTCCTAACATATACCTCATGTTCCTTGACGCGAAATTTTAAGGCTCTCCTAGTTTGGCCAATGTAAATTAAACCACACTGGCAAGGAATCCTATAAATACCCCGGGAATTCATATCCGGAATGGGGTCCTTGAGAATGGAACTCGGAATTTTATTGATGGGAGAATACACGACCCGAAAGTTAAATTTATGCAAAATATGTGCAACTTTATAGCTAATTGATGGAAAGACGGGAATGACAACAGAATTTTTATAATCTCCTTCTTAGCATGCTTTCGTGGTGTAGTGGTCAGTAAGCTCGGCGCGTTTTCGAGAGTTCCGTGGTTCGAGTCCCGGCAAGGGCATTGCTCATTTTCAATGTCTCCTGCTTCGAAATAACGTAATGTCTTTACAAGAAGAAATTTAGTGTTGAGATATTTTTAACTGCTTGATTAATAGTGTTGGGTGAAAAGCCCCTGTCAACAGCTATTGCTTTTAAATAATTTAGTTCTTCATCAAGGGATAGTTTGGAGGAGCAAACTTGAAGAACCCTTTTATTGTTTGAATTGTTATGATGTCCGATTATGTCATTTAAGTGTTTATTTATGCAACCTATTTCAATATAACAGTTATCTATGTTGAAGGATTTCTTCAAAAGTTCGACGCCTTTGCTCTTAAATTTCCCCGCCAAAGATGCTTCTGCCCGCTGTATTTTTAGAATAAAACAGTTCAGGCTTCACTTTATTCTTCTTATCCGGCGTCAGCTGATTTATGGATTTTCCTGAAACCCTTGGAAACATCTACGAAGATAGAGATGATGTCATCATAAGCAGTTTCGGAACAGCTGGATAACAGGGCGGGAATGAAAAACATCCGCGAACGTTATGAATAATGAGTGTATCCTTATTTTAGGAAAAAATAAAGTGAAATTGACAATGATTATCCTGAAAAATATTGCATAAAGGCTTCAAGAAATGAAAAGTAACGAAATGACAGTATCTTAATTGTTTGTAACAAATCTGTAATGGACCTTACCGTGGATTACTGAGAAGTATATAAGGTATTTCTCCCGCTTTCTTAGCATGCTTTCGTGGTGTAGTGGTCAGTACGCTCGGCGCGTATTCCAGAGTTCCGTGGTTCGAGTCCCGGCAAGGACATTGCTCATTTTAAATGTCTCCTGCTTCGAAATAACGTAATGTCTTTAGAAGAAGAAATTTAGTATTTTAGTTATTTGACTTGAAAATGCGATACCTTTTCCCTCTCTCACTTAATGAAACGGATAACGGGTAATTGATACAAACATTTCACAGAAAAAATCTGATGTGTACACCACATGACTTCCTTGTACGGAATATTAAATTATACGCATTTTTTCCTTAATTTCATTTAAATTGATTGGATTGAGTTAAATATACTTCGTCGACAGCGCATAAACCACAATAGAATAAATGCACTCTTTAAAATTCACTATATTTGTTTACTATAACGACACTCTGAATGCACAAAATTTATATCATTTGAAGAATTATCTTATCGTTGCCACATGTTCTATTCAAATACTATAATTGAATAGAATGATGTATGAAAGAAATTAAGCAAACAAAATAGAAATGAAAGAAATTAAGCAAACAAAATAGAAATGAAAGAAATTAAGCAAACAAAATAGAAATGAAACAGTTTTTCACATACGATTGAGTATTTCTCATTCAATTAATTCAGTCCTCACTTCGCAACAAGGCAAAAATACATAAAAACTCAAAATATCTGTATTAAAAATTACGAAGTAAATCTTAAACACTTATTTCCTCGAAAAAACTCCAAAAAAGATTAAGCATGATTTAATTCGCAATAATAAATGAAGGCGTTATTTTTGTTGTTGCGAAGCTTAGTCTCTCTAGATTGGCAACAAATCTACAATTCTGCTGTTTCAAATGTAAACAAATATGTCCGCCATGTTATTTAAAACTTAACCGCACTTAAACCGGTTTTAAATTGTTGATAATTGTACAAATATTGCTTCCAGAATTACGAAAGGCATAAAAACCTTACCCGGAAGATAAGAACAACATAATTCAATCATTTTTAAAGCAAAAAATGTACAGTTTACAAACATGTAAGAGTAAAGAAACTGAGATCACTGTGCCGAGTAACAGAGTGGATATATATATAAATATAGTATTTATATACGTTTAGTGCGGCCGATTGCTACCAAAATACGAGGTGCACATCTACATGTTATAGCAGTCCTATATACAAAATTTCAACGTTCTGAGGCTACTCGTTTTCGAGTTATGCGAGATACGTACGTACGTACGTACATACGTTCGTACAGACGCCACGAAAAATTCTCTTCAGAATTAATTTTAAAGCAGTTTTATAATTTTTTGGGGGGAAACGAGTGTGTTATTCTGTCCTTACGTACAGATATCACGCAAAAACACCGTTAAATTGCATTCGATAGCGGTCAAAATGGATATTTTCGTTGAAATAAGCTGCCTGAAACTTTTCGCGATTACAGTACTTCCTTTTTACTTCGTACAAGGAAGTAAAAATAACGATAAATAATTTATAATCTCTGTCATAAAAATGAAATTATTTGGAGCACACCATTTCAAATAATTATCACAAATATTTTCGCAAAAAGCTGAATAATTGATTAACGATTTCCTTGAATATTTTGAAATGCTATAAAGGATATTCGGGTCATTTTTCCTTGGGTCGTTGGGTCTACGTGAAGTGTTGAGAATACTAAAACAGCGTAGTATAAAACACCTGTATCATTTAATACGAGATTTCCCGAGTGGCACAAAAATGGAGCTTATTCAATTTGCAATAGTATCAATTTAAACCTCTTACACATGTGTGTCTTAATCATGCGGCGACCAATTTTATAAATTAGAATGTTCTGCAAACCACCTTATTCTCGTCTCCTTCGAAAGCAATTACTAAGCACATGTTACAACTGCTATACTTATATCTTTACAGTTAACAAAAAATTAATTTCTTTTATCTTGCTATTAAGTTAATAGAAGTAAACTTTTATTTGGTTTTAATAATTTAAGGTTACTCGAGTTTGGGTAATCTTTATTTTTATTGCTACTCACATTAATAAGAAGGATGAGGCTGCTGATTCTTGCATTGCTGTTCTATATTAGGATGCATGTCGTAAGAAACACCACAGTCACAGTGCTATAAATCTATCTTTTGTTACAAAAACTTAAGTAAGAAGTTCATAAGTAAGGTAACCGTAATATATTTCTTGAAATATTAGTCTTGGGAGAGGTGCAGACGATTGCCTTACGTAATTTCCAAACTCTGAGGTTTTCGGTTATACAGGGTGCGGCAGCGTAGCACTTGCGTAGCACAATGACATACTGCATGATCGCGCGCCATCTCGTGCCGCATTCGTGTACTAACAGAGGCTGTTCACACATTTTTTAGACGATGTATATTGTATTCACAAAACTAAATTACATAAAATTCTTGTGTTTTAAATGTTCTGTTTGACATCCCTTATTCTGAACTATCTTTCGACACCGCAATTTCCGGGATAATAATGCCTCTTGAAGTGGCAGAAGAGATATTCTATCCCATTCCTCCCGAACAGCTTTCCAGTGTTCTGTTAGAGTTTTGGGACAACGTTTGGATAAAGCAGTTTTTAAAAGTCCGAAAGCACAAAACTCCATAGGTGACACATCGGAAGATTTAGTAGGGATATTAGTGAAGTATATGGCCTTGATACCACTTTTTTGTTCCATGGATTTTGATGTCTGACTGCTAGCTTTGTCCTGTCTAGAATCTCACAGATTGATGGCACTGTGGGTAAAGCGATGGCATTTCATTCAGAAAAATAGGCGATAAAATATGTTCCGGATAGTATTTGCAGTTAATCTTGACATTTTTTTGCACTCTCTTTATTTTTAACTTGCCATTATAAGAAAAACCAGCAGCAGTCATGAATCCCTTAGAAAAACTTTCTTTCGATTCTGAACCATGTACTTACATTTTTTTCTCCCCTTTTATTATAATAAATGGCTCTTTTTTTGTTACAGTCATTTAAATACACCCATGCTTCATCTATTGTGACCATTGTTTTCCATTTTTCTTTGGATAAGTGTTTCTCATATAAAAATTCTGCAGCGTGTCCTGCGTTGAGCGATATGCTTTGGAAGAAGACGATGCACATTGCGTTTTCTCGCTTTCTTAAGATTTAAATCAACGTTTATCATTTTGTTTACAGTGGACACCGAGCATTTTAATGATTTTGCAACTGTCCTTTGATAAGGGGGATTTTCTTTTAACATTAAACAACGTACTTTTGCAATAATCGAAGATGTCCGTTTTTTCCTTGGATACTTGTTTGGAATTTTTATCCCACTTGAGGCTCCAATTTGACGTTTTTTTTTTCCTTTCTTGTGTGATGATATTACCTATCGACGCTTTAGATAACACAAAACCATGACTCTCACATCGTTTTTGGATAACGCAGTATGCATATTTCTCTTCGGAAAGAGCGTCAATGTAGCCTTCGAACCACTGCTTTGTTCAATTTGCCATTTTGAATAAAAACAAAACTTTCAAGCCACAGACGATAATTTTGACTTTAAAACATAGTACAATTGCAATTACTTCTTTTGCAGCAAACGATTTTGTATTACCGCTTACCAAAATCGTCTAAAATATGGGCGAACAGCCTCTGTAATGAGTTGCCATTTCGAGTGTAACAGTGATATGGATCGGTTGAGTTCACAGCATCGTGCCTTTTCTGTTGAATGTTATTTCAAGAATAACTACTCTGTTATTGCTACCCTGTGTCTGTTTCGGCAGCATTTCAACTTGGGACGTCATGGAAAAGTTCCAGATGGACGGACTATTGCGACAGACATTTCCAGATTTGGGTTTCCAGTTCCAAATTTTCCGTTTTGGGGACATTTCCTGGCCGCCTCGCTCACCCGATCTTTCATGTGCAGACTTTCCCTTTGGGGCCACCTGAAGCAAGAAGCGTTCCGAACACGTTGTGCCACCATTCCTGAGTTGAAGAATCGCATCAGAATTGCCGCCGGCAGTGTCCCAGGGAATACGTTACGCCTACTTATGGCAAGCTTCCAACGCCGCCTAGATGAATGTGCTGTACAGAGGGGGCATCATTTGAAAAAAGGTAATCCACGGAATGGACAGTGACTTACACATTAGTAAATGGCATACCTTTAACTATTAATTGACATAAGAGGCAATAAATAAACTACAGTTACTGCCTTATGAGGTGTTTTTAATATCCTACTATGAATGATGTTGCTGCAGCCTGTAGTTTGATATAGGCAGTTAATTCCAGTTTTATTCTTTGTCTTTTTTGGAAGTCTAGCAAGACGAGAAATGCAAGATTCGAAGATCATTTCTGGTCCGCATGCTGTAAGGATTTTCGAGGACTAATTGCGGACCATTTGAGAACCATTCTCGGTCCATTTGTGGTCCGTGGATCATAGTTTGAGAAACGCTGCCTCATACAATTTGTTTCAATAAATTTCACTCTGACAGTAAGGAAAAGAAATTTTGCATCCCCTTGCGATGAACATTTAACATACAAAACACTCATATCACGTTTTTATATCACGCTTATTACTATTAAAGTTAGTTTCAGATGCCCAATTAAAAACAATCTAATATGCAATAATCCAGTTCTTAAATTTCAAGCTTTATGATTTAGTATTAAAAGCCAGACTATTTACAACAGTAAATTTTCATAACAATCGCGACTGCATTTAATGTATTTGTGGTTGCCATTTTTACTTTCTTGTACGAAGTAAAGGTCTTCCGGCCCAGCAGAAGCCGAGCTGTACGATCGTTGAACACTAGTAGTTCGGTCCGGTGCTCCAATTCCGAAAAACGGGCTGGCTGCATGGGCGTTTTCTTTGTTTTCCCCATGTTTGACATATATATATGAGGCAATTACCTTGAAAAGTCTCCCACGAAGGTATCCTACCCCTTAGGCAAATAGACCTCTTGTGCTTTGCCGTAATTAAAGAGACCAAATCGCGTTGCTCCTTCATTCTATAAAGAACACCCTTCGAGTTGGTTCATCTCATTCAATGAAGACAAGTTAGATCAGTCAAAGCTCCATATATTTCGGAATTTCTCTATCCAATCATCATTTTTCGTATTTATCTCTTTATTTATTATCTCAAATATAACCATGGTAATCAGAATCAACAGCCAAAACATCACACCATTTTTTCCCGTCCTGTAAGTTTCTTATTCTTCTCTTGATCCAAATACACCGACTGTTAGGCTTAACTTTCTTCTTAATTATATCTCAGGCTCCACGTCCTTTTTCCTGCCCCATTTTCCAATAACATTTTCACTGCTTATATGTTCCTTAAACATCAATCAAAAGTGATATTTAACGCAACGACATCTCACATTGGTAAAGGGATACCTTGAAGCAATGAGGAAAAATCATCCGATGGGGAAAGTCAAAATGGTGCAGTTGTGATTAGTGTCTATGCTTGACAAAAAACTCTAAAACTCTAATTTTTTCAGAATATCTCCTAGCGCGGTGAAGGACAATTTGATCAGAAAAACTCTTAAATAGACCTCGTAGATAGCCTGTCTATTTATTATTTCATTAATAAATTCAATTTCAGTTCACATAAAACGTGTATTTAACATATAAGGAGATATTTAACACATTTCCAAAGCTGCGGTCCGATCATTACCATGAGATAAGCGTTTTTGACCTATTTTATTCCTTTTCTTAATTCCAAATCCGTTGGCTTATTTCCATTACCGCGCGAAGAAGTATTTTTTGCAAAGCAACATATCTTTATTCGTTTGCACCGAGTCCTGAATAAGCTATGAAGCGACTTATCTAACTAGGATTGAAGAAATTGAGCCATTTCTTGATATTTATGCTGAAAGAGATTAAAAGAGAAAGTGTTGTTTTATTTTTATTCAAGGTTTCTTTGACCTTAGTTTTTTTTCGATGTTTCTGTGAGATCTTATATTCGGACAAATTTATCTGTTCTTGCTTTTAACGAATCTAAGCAGAACAACAGTTATGCTATAAGATATTTCTCCCACTTCCTAGCGGCCTTCGTGGTGTAGTGGTTCTGCACGCTGGTTCGGTATTCCGGATGTCCGTGGTTCGATTCCCGGCGAAGCCGTTTGGTAATTTTTCATCTTGCCTGCTTCCAAAAAATTCTTAATGTCTCTGCAATAGGAATTATTTGACATTCCGTAAAGTCAGCTTGACATAAAACACGTACTGATTCAGAAGTCAAACAACAAAAATCTCCGTTATATTTTCAAATTTTCGCAGGACTAGTTTCGATGGTTTTACCGGTACACCATCCTCAGCTGCAAAAGCGCAAATGAACGAGATAGGATATAATGATCAGGTAACATAAGAAAGGCTGGACAGAAAATAAGCGGTACTTACGTATTATCGCAACCAGGTTGACGCTATTTGTAAGTTTGAGTAAAAAAGTATGAATAGAAAGAAAATGTACATTTATTAATTACAGATAATTTTTAATACAGTTTTTTTATATTATTTTGTTTTAAAATATAAGATAGCAATTAAACCCTTCCGGTTTCAAATTTGAATAAGTTGCAGAATTATATTTTCGGCAGAATTATTTTTTGGCTATTGCTTTTAGCACTGATTGAAAACCGTATTCTCCATAACCATGTACACGTCGACTTATTTTTACTTAAAAAAAATCCCAAAATTGCACAAAAATGGCATTGCGCACACTCTTGACTTCATCCATGTACACTGCTATATTCTCATAAATTACAAAAATTTGCACGAAAATGCAGGAAAATTTTGTGAATTTCCACATGCTCTTTTTATAAAACTACGTATAACACGTAAGGTTGCCGTAAGTAGGGTCGCCAAATTTGGCAATTTATGCGAATTCTGGCCTGGTTGCGTTAATACGTAAGTACCAAATAAGCTAGTGGCGCCATCTGTTGATGAAACCAGAACTAAAACATAATTTCTGTAAAGGCCAAAGGCAAAGATGGATTGGAGTTAGGATCGTTGAATAGAACAGAAAGATTTTTTTGAATGTGAAATGCCTCTAGAAAATCCAGTTCTCCAATGGCAGATGCTTTTTGAATAATTTTGGCAGCAGCAAAATTGAAAGTGTGATTTTTCGGAAACAATGTTGGGCAACAGAAGACTTCTGTGTTTCCGTTTGTCTAACGTATAACGTATATACACGTAGCCACTGAATTAAAGTGAATTGTTTCGATAATACAAAAAAGTAGGATATGTTATTTACTTTAATAAGAGTAAGTGTCATCCTTTCTCTTGGAAAACAGGTATATGCACGGCTCTGGATCAAATAGAAAAGGATCACCTAATCCAAAATTTTCTGAGATGTTTCTTTAGGTAAGGTTGCCATTAGAAAAGAAAGAAAGGAAACTGGTCTTTGAACCATGCGTTCCTTTTTGTTTTTCGATGTCACTGCTGTTACCATAGCACATCCTAAGGTATTTTCTCCCGCCTTTCTGCATGCCTTCGTGGTGTAATGGTAGCACACTTGGCGCGTATTCGAGAGGTACATATTCAATTCTGGGCAAGGCCATTGCAAATTTTTCAGGTCACCTGCTTCCAAAAAAAACCTAAATGACTCTACAACTGCACAAAATTAAGCGTTTGGGCAATTATTACTTCGTAACTATAAAACACCGAGCTCATTTTTATATTTGTTGGTGGAAAATGGGAAATATTGTTTATGTGCATTTGAGCAAATTTCGTATTTCAAAGAGCTGATTTCTGTCTGTTCGATGACTAAATGATTATTTTACTGAATAGAAGTTTCGCTTTACGATGACCAGTTAAAGAATTAGATTTTGCACTAACTCCCGGAATCTCAGTTTAGAAACAACTTTCATAAAATGCTCTTCTTTCTTTTCAGAAATAGAACTGCAATAGAAAGCTTATGCTAATCATATTTATTCATATCTGGAAGCGGAAGGACTGTAAACTATTCAATCTAGTTCGTTAAAACATTATCAGATCATAGGAAATTGCAAAAACATTGCTCATTTTCCCATCTCCTGCATCAGAATATTCTAATGACTATACAGTGGCGCCCGATTTAAAAGGTGGTGGAAGATGATTCTTCACCACCAGGATTTGGCGACTAAGTCCTCTAATCCGCAGTCGCCTATTAAAAGGGGGAATATATGAGGTATTTCCTCCATCCTTTCTGCATGCCTTCGTGGTGTAACGGTAGCACACTCGGCGTGTATTCGAGAGGTCCAGGTTTGAGTCCCGGTGACGGCATTGCAAATTTTTCACGACACTTTTTTTTTTTAATATCCTAATTACTGTGCAACATAATAAAGTCTGCCATCATGTAGACTGCAATTATAACTTGCAATAAAACTCCCACTGAATCAAAAGTCATCTAAACTCTCTTTCGAATTTATATTCTTTCTTCTGTTGCATCGTAAGAGACGCATTCTTTAAAGGGACGCGTTTATTACTATGTTATAGAAATTCGGGCCGTACATTCAAAATTTTTATTAACGGTGGAATCTAGTGTTATTTATTTTAATTGTTTCATTTATTTATGTGTGTTAAATGTTCGCGTAGATGCACATATATATAATTTCTTTGTTTATGAAATGTTGGAAGCCTTAGATAAATTTTTCAAATAAATAGGAACTTGAAATCAATGATTTTCTTCGTTTTTACATTAATCCTGACATGAATGTAAAGTTCAATAAATGAAATTATTGAATTCAGAGAATGTGTTGCAAGAAATTTTTTCTGTTGATGAAATATGTGTACTATATTTTTAGCCATTAAAAAATATACTTCGGTGAGAAAGAAAAACGTCTTTCGTTTAGAAGGTAAACACAAAAATACTCTGTCAATATTTTTCTGTGGTAATGTCATTTTCAACTGAGCTGCAGGTTATAAAAAAAGGGGTGAGTGAGTGAGTGAGAGATTATGGCGCAAAACCAAAGATGATTATAGTGCGCCAAACACGAGATGGGGTGAGCACAATTGATGGTTATAAAAAAAGCTGCTTATTTTTATACTAGCTTTCTTCGTTATTATCCCGAATCTTTTATAAATTCCTACTTTTTATTTTCTTGTGTATAGTTCCTTTTGTTTGTATTTATTAAAAACTTCTTTGTTTAAATGCATTGCGAGCTTATGTTTTGGATATTTATGAACACTTATGACAACTTTCATGCGAATCTTGTTGTTGCTTTTATATGAAATTGAATATAAAAAAAAATCTTATTTCAGACACTTATACAAATCTGTGTAGAGGAAACATGAATAAATTTAGTAAATTTCACCTGCTATTCGTTAAACATTTCCGAGATGTGAAGCAATGAACAAGGAAGCGTAAAATTAGAAATCAAGGGATACTTTACATTCAGAATTTTCCTTAGCAACACTTAAAATGAATTCTAAACTTTTAAAATAATGGTCACAAATTGGTCTATATTTATGAGTGGAGATATTATTGGGTGGAATTATTATACGAGCTGAAATACAATTTTACACGAAGACCCACAGTTGAAACCAATTAAAATATTTTTAACATGATACATCATGCAGTAGCGTTCTAAACTGTGAATATCTAAAGTGGCACTGAATCTGAAATAAAGTGCCACTGAATTATTATGCGAGCTAGTTCTTTATAGATACAATTTTACACGAAGACCGAAAGTTGAAACCAATTAAAATATTTTTAACATGGTACATCATGCAGTAGCGTTCTAAACTGTAAATATCAAAAGTGGCACTGAATCTGAAGTAAAGTGCCACTGAATTATTATGCGACCGAGTTCTTTATAAATACAATTTTACCCGAAGACTCAAAGTTGAAGCCAATTCAAATATTTTTAACATGATACATCATGCAGTAGCGTTCTAAGCTGTGAATATCTAAAGTGGCACTGAATCTGAAGTAAAGTGCCACTGAATTATTATACGCGCTAGTTATTTATAAATACAATTTTACACGAAGACCCAAAGTTGAAACCAATTCAAGTATTTTTAACATGATACATCATGCAGTAGCGTTCTAAATTGTGAATATCTAAAGTGGCACTGAATCTGAAGTAAAGTGCCACTGAATTATTATACGAGCTAGTTCTTTATAGATAAAATTTTACACGAAGACCCAAATTTGAAACCAATTCAAACATTTTTAACATGATACATCATGCAGTAGCGTCCTAAATTGTGAATATCTAAAGTGGCACTGAATCTGAAGTAAAGTGCCACTGAATTATTATGCGACCGAGTTCTTTATAAATACAATTTTGCCCGAAGACTCAAAGTTGAAGCCAATTCAAGTATTTTTAACATGATACATCATGCAGTAGCATTCTGAACTGTGAATATCTAAAGTGGCACTGAATCTGAAGTAAAGTGCCACTGAATTATTATGCGACCGAGTTCTTTATAAATACAATTTTACCCGAAGACTCAAAGTTGAAGCCAATTCAAATATTTTTAACATGATACGCAGACAAGATCCATAATTGAAATCAATTCAAATATTTTTAAATGATACATCATGCAGTAGCGTTCTAAACTGTGAATATCAAAAGTGGCACTGAATCTGAAGTAAAGTGCCACTGAATTATTATGCGCACTAGTTATTTATAAATACTATTTTACAAGAAGACCCAAAGTTGAAACCAATTCAAGTATTTTTAACATGATACATCATGCAGTAGCGTTCTAAACTGTGAATATCTAAAGTGGCACTGGATCTGAAGTAAAGTGCCACTGAATTATTATGCAAGCTAGTTCTTTATAAATAGAATTTTACCCGAAGACCCAAAGTTGAAGCCAATTCAAATATTTTTAACATGATACATCATGCAGTAGCGTTTTAAAGTGTGAATATCTAAAGTGGCACTGAATCTGAAGTAAAGTGCCACTGAATTATTATGCGAGCTAGTTATTTATAAATACAATTTTACACGAAGACCCAAAGTTGCAAATTGGGCCAGCAAGAAATGAAAGATGAGATGAAATCTGGTCAGAAAGGTGGAGGAATCCGTTAAAAAGGAAATGGATGCAGTTCACGAAAAGTTGGAAGCTGGTCAAGTAACTTTTAAGAAGATATAAAAGCTGTACAAGAAAAGATTGAAGCAGGTCAAGACGAAATGAAAAGAGAAATTGCCTGCATAATAGAAACCAAATTCGAGGCTATGGAAGGCAGAATTGACGCAGCTGAAAATAAAGTTGGAAACATTGAAGAAAAGGTTTCTTCGGTAAAAGAAGAAATAGAAGAGAGAGTTTCTGCCGTGGAACAACAAATTAGTGATAGAGCTTCTGCGGTCACCAAAGAAGTTGATGATTTAAAGAAATTCGTAGCGACGGCAGGGAACATGTTTATTTATTTAATGTTAAATGACGACATCAAAAAGACATATTTATTTATTTAATGTTAAATTCACGTGCTCTTTCCGGCTTAGCTTTCTTCTTTTAATATTCGTCACGCGCTGCACTGCGCGGGAAATAAAACCATTTAATTTATAATTGAACTAACATCAGCATTTTAAATACCAAATTCGTAACACTATAGATGTCACGCAGAAGCATCGTTAAATTGCATTCGATAGCGGTCAAAATGGATATTTTCGTTGAAATATGCTTGCTGCCTGAAAGTTTTCGCGATTACAATACTTCATTTTTACTGCGTACAAGGAAATAATAAATACAGGCACAGACTCACTGATCAAACTTGGACAACGCTATTAGAATGGAAACCACTGTCTACTCTCCCAACACTGAAAAACTTGTTGATAACAAAAAATAAAGTTCCCTCCTTCCCATTAAAGTTAATAAGTCTGATAGAAAATATGTCATTACATTTGTTATATATAAGTAACTACATTTCACTTTCTTTCTTATGTACAGTTCAGTTTCAGTTACCTGTTTTGTTAGTTACAGTATAAGATATTTCTCCCGCCTTCTTAGCATGCCTTCGTGCTGTAGTGGTCTGCATGCTGGGCGCGTATTTCCAAAGGTCCGCGGTTCGATTCCGGCGAAAGGCGTTGCTAATTTTTCATCGTTCCTGCTTCCAAAAAAATACCTATTGTCTCTACAGTTAAGTTTGTAAATGTGCAAATAAATTTTAAAACGAAAACCTATTTGAATTGTCTAATTTCATGAATTATGATTAAAACACAAATACGTGTCAAATGTCCACGACTACCTCTTATGAGAAAATCAAATCACCATCTGCCTTCTTTTCTGCATCACTTTGTTGAGGATGGATAGAGTGCCAATCGGCTTTCTTCTTAGAATTTTATTACGTGCTTATTCTCTTCAAACAAACTTAATTCTAAACATAAACAGTGATGCCAATCGCATCAAGAAAATTATTTTGTTACACTTGTTGCCGGATTTGCTTTATGAATAGCTAATGATGGATTTGTAAAGGCCTTGGGTTAATTGAAGGTAGGAGAGATGTAAAATGAGCATGCCTTTGCCGGGAATCGAACCATGGACCTCTGGAATACGCACCCAATGTGCAGACCACCACACCACGAAGGCACGCGAAGAAGGCAGGAGAAATACCTTATATTTTCTATGCTGTAAAGAGATTAGGGTAACTGGAGGCAGGAGAGATGTAAAATGAGCATGTCTTCGCAGGCAATAGAACCACGGACCTCTGAAATACGCGCCCAGCGTACAGACCACCACACCACGAAGGCACGCGAAGAAGGCGAGAGACATCCTTATTCTTACTAACATTATTAATGCGAATGTGAGTTTGTTTGTGGGTTTGTTTGTTTGTTACGCTTTCACGCCTTAATTACTTTCATCATGAAATTTCTAGGAAATATTTTTGATGTATTAGAAAAAGTTATAGGCTATAAAATGCCTTCGTACGATTTTCATTAGCCGAGATATTAATTAAAAAATAATTTTCCCCAACATTTTTCACTTACTTTGTTGGGTTTTTCCCTAAAGAAGGGATTTGGCTACACGCCAATTTATACTTTCACAAATACCTATGGAACGGCGGTTAGTTGAATTTCGAGACACATATCCGCTGATTCCAAAAATTCGTCGGAATCCATCGATACCATTCTCATCTTCGTACGACATTAATCAGCTGATATATTGTTTAAAAAATTCTGAAAACGCTAATTTGAATGCGACTCAGTAGCGACATTGGGGATTTTTTTCTTGAGTCTTCCCGTGTGGGTCCAATAAATTGGTATTAAATAATAATAAAATAAATTATAATTTTATTAATTTTTTTAATTATAATTTTATAAATTATAATTATTTATTTTATTAATTATAATTTTATAAATTATTTTATTAATTATAATTTATATATATAAAAATAATAAATTATAGTTTTTAAAATTATAATTTTTGATCTAATTATCCAAATTTCTCGAAATTTAGAAACTTGTGTCGCTCTCTGACAGATAGGAACAATGGTGGTGTAACTATTTTTGCCGCTTAATTATTTCCAGCTTAATCACAGATGAAACAATACTCCGCTTGCTATTGTTAACTCTTTGTTAACAGGCTGAGATTCGAAAGTGACGGGGGGGGGAAAGCTGCTATCCGGTCGACCGTTGGGTTGGCGAGAAGCTTCACGCATTTACACGTGAAAAATCATTTTAAAATTAATAACTTCTAATTAACTTACTGACTTGAAACTGTTATCAACATTTCGCCTTTTGTGATATATTTAAAGTTTTGTTTCATACTTTTTTAAAGATCTGTTCATTCGTGTTATATATTTATGTTACTGTTGCTTGAAAAATTGCATTTACATTTTACTGTGAGCATTAAAAAATTTTGTTTTACCATTTTAGGGCGCTCGAATGTTCTTTATTTTGAAATTTTACTCGGAGTATATTTTTAAAATTCACTCGGAGTTGAAACTTATTTAAGGACATCAACGTGAGCGAAGCCGCGGGTAAAGTTAGTACCTTATATTTTCTATACTGTAAAGACATTTGGTTAATTGGAGGCAGGAGAGATGTAAAATAAGCATGCCTTCGCCGGGAATCGAACCACCGACTTCTGGAATACACGTCCAGCGTGCAGACCACCACACCACCAAGGCTCGGGAGAAATACCTTATAGAATAACAACGCGACACACTACTCTATTACAAATTTCCATTATTACATTTATGTATCAGTAAAGAAATTGGTAAACAGTAAAGCAACGTTTTGTATTTTTGCTCACATCGTTCCCTCACTTAACGAATGTTCATTGAAAAGATAAGCTTAAGCGAAAGGATTTTCCTGCAATTGAAATATTCTTCTATGAAGTTGTATTTTTGTATATTCCAAATGACGTCAGTGAAAGGAAACTAATGATGCTTGAAATGTTGCCTGCGAATTATTAATGGAGTGTAGAAGCTTAAATCGTTTCACGAGGGACATACAAAAATACACCTCGAAATGCACTGCGACGATTTTGCTTCTTCTGCTTAAAATGAAGCTCAGTTTGAAAGCTTTGGAGCAGCCCATGATTCTAATGATCAATGCAAACAGTTAAAATGTTTACTGGTAGCAGTAAAATCTTACGCATAAAAATGGGTTTGGTGAAAGAATAAGTAACTGCAAATTTTGTTAACTGTCATTCAGTTAGTAATTATCAACTTTTTATAATTTTAAAAAGATTTATAGGTTACTATAGGTTACTCTGAACCTTCTTTATTTATACTAGTCCATATATTTTAGCTAGGCTTAGTTTTTTAAAACCCTCATTTTTTAAAGAAATCTTCCATATTTTTTTAGGGTATAAAAGGAATTGTTTGAAAAGAAATTTCTACGTTATTTTTTTGGCTGTATGCTAATCTCTTTAATGTATGCTGTCTTTACAAAATTTTACTTGTGTACTCCCTATGCCTAATTAGACTGCCCAGCTTTTTTTTTTTTTAGTCCAAAGGGGCTTTGTCCCTGAAGGACTATTGTTTTCGTTTTGCGATTTTGCGTCGGACTCATAAACGTCGGTTCACTTTTCAAACTGTTGCCACAAAATGTTAGAGTCCTGCATTATATTTGAAGAAATTAAATAATGAAAAATCTGCATAAATGATTGTCTATTTCTCGCACTGTGATAAAACAATGGTACATAGAGCCATCGAATTTTGAATGACGAAATCCTACTGCGAATATGGGCATCTGAAATCCCAAATTTGGAATTTGTTTTATTATAGATTTTATATTTTGTAAAACTTTAACGAATTTTTGATTTACAAACTCAATGCTTTAAAAGCGAGAAATGGCAACGTTATATAGAAAAAAAAAATACTTTTATCTCCAGCTCGCGAGACTGTGTATATCGGAAATTCTAAAGATATGCTTAATTTAACATTATTTTGCGATATTGCTCTTGAACTGAATTTTATGGTTTAAGTGCAAAGAACATGATATTTAATAAATAAAGGTAACACTCAAAACGTTTAAAAAACGCCCCTTTGGACGTAATTTAAAATCTGAAACATTTCAGATTTTTTTTTTTTTAATCAAAACTCCAACTTTAAAAGGTATCGTGCCGGAAAGGGTTAAACTATTTCTTCAAAGTGGAAATTTACATTCCTTCAGGCGCGCTACAAAATTTAAATATTCTGGCACTTACACTTAAGGCGGTGTATTTGCGGTGTGGCGGTGTATTTAATTATGGCAAAGCACACTAGGGCTATCTGCCTAAGAGGAGGGATGCCTTTCGTGGAGGACTTTCTAAGGGAAACTGGCTCGTATACACGTTACACATGGGGAAAACCACGAAAACACCCATGCAGCCAGCCCGTTCGCGGGATTCCAACCTCGGACCGAACTACCAGTGTTCAGCGACTTTACCGCTCGGCCGCTGGTGGGCCTTTCACTTAAGGAAATGAAGGCTTATAGGAAAGTTTAAAATTAAACTTTAACTTGCTAGTTAAAATAAATATAAATTTCCACAAGATAATAGAACAAATCCAAAATTCAGGCTTCCAAGTGCCCATGTACGGTTGGACGACTAGTTATTCAAAATTCGATGGCTGCAGGTAATACATTACAATACATTGGGGGTACACTTCGACCCACCTGGCCGCGAAGTGGCCTCATTGTGAAAATAAAGAGTGACCCCAAAAGAACATCAGATACAAAATAAATATTATCGCGATGGCTGTATGTACCGTTGTTTCTTCACAGTGCGAGAAACGTTTATGCATTCATGCAGATTCTTCATTATTTAGTTTCTTTAAATGTAATACATGGTGATAATATTTGGTGCCAACAATTTCAAAAGTCAATCGACAGAAAATGCCGTTTTGAAATTAATACCCCTTCTAGGCTAACGCCCTGTGGACTAAAAATTATTTGTCATACATTTGATATATTTTCATCACACTCCATAATATAAAACGTTTAAGATGAATTTACAATCACAAAATTTCTCTATGAAAGAAAATAAAAGGATATATCAGTAAATAAGAACAAATAGCTTTTAAAATTTCTGCCGAGACCCTGGAAACATTTCAAGGAACCCAGTTTAAATGTCACCAGCTCAAAAGATCAGCATATTTTTAAACACGTGACGTACAATATGTTAACTGCTTTTATTTTTTGATCCGTTCTTCAGAGAGTTAGTTTAACAGAAATGAAATATTTTCTGCAGCTGCATATTTCAGCCGGTTCATTTTGTCGCTGTCACAGTTGAAAACATTTCCTGTATCCAGCGAGTACATTCAGTAAGAATCTTGTTATCAATAAATTAAAGATGAAGCTGAGTAATGCTTTAAAAACTACTAACTATGCAAGCTTTTCCAATATGACTATCATATTTTTAGCAAATAGGGCGTTAGCCTAGAAGGGCTATTAATTTCGTTTTGGCATTTTGCGTTGATTCCCTATAAACGGCGTATCACTTTTTAAATTGTTGCTACCAAATATTACAGCTCCGTATTATATTTAAAGAAATTAAATAATGACGAATCTGCATGAATGTATGCAGGTTTTTAGCATTGTGATAAAACAACGGTACGTAGAGCCATCTGATTGCGAGACAGGCAGACGGACTTTCACCTACCTCCCGAAAGTTTCCGCCGATCGACTCTTTGCCGTAACACCTCTCACCTACTTCATCACGGGTCACGGCCCGTTTCCCAGCTATTACAATCGCCACGGCATCTCAAATACAGATATCTGTGTCTGTGGATCAGAAGGGTCACCAGACCATTACGTATTTGAATGTCCTTCGACGGCTGCACACCATCTTCCGCTACCTACAAATAATAGGAACGCCTATCACCGGTTCCTTATAACGCATAAAGGAGCGGTTAATTCAATCTCCAGCATCATGAATACCATCGCGGCAAAGGGCACAGACCTTTGCCTACCGTGCTAAAATGACGCTATGGTGTACTGACGATAAGCTCTAAGACTAGTCCAGTGAATTTTACAATATCTGGGCTTCACCACAACTGTGTGTTTAAGCTCCCCTGCCCACAATCTAAAGTGGCAATACTAACAATTCGCAAATATGTGGCATCTCCTTAGAGAGATGTGTTATGCCTCCATAATGATACGTGTGTAATCCCTTCAACAGCATGTAAACAACATCTTCTTACGCAGTGTTAGTGAAAGCTTGTGTGCCTCACGGTGCACACAATGCTGGGGCACTGCCCAATAATTAGCACTGCAACATCCTCGTGCCTTTTATATCTCCTTAGAGAGATGTGTTATGCCTCCATAATGATACGTGTGTAATCTCTTCAACAGCATGTAAACAACATCTTCTTACGCAGTGTTAGTGAACGCTTGTGTGCCTCACGGTGCACACAATGCTGGGGCACTGCCCAATAATTAGTACTGCAACATCCTCGTGCCTTTTATATCTCCTTAGAGAGATGTGTTATGCCTCCATAATGATACGTGTGTAATCCCTTCAACAGCATGTGAACAACATCTTCTTACGCAGTGTTAGTGAACGCTTGTGTGCCTCACGGTGCACACATTGCTGGGGCACTGACCAATAATTAGTACTACAACATCCTCGTGCCTTTTATCAGTGTTTTTATCTATGTTCTTAGCGATGCTACAATAATCAACGCCTTAGCAATGTAACCGCACTCTTCTTCTGCACACATGAGTATTCATGAACTCATCATTCATCATTCAAGATGTACTTGTATTTATATCCAACAGAACTGCCTTACACTAACATTGTGCTCCAGCTTTCATGTGACTTCATGTACTCCATTTATCTTTTTGTGCTTTAAGTGACTATGTGTATGTACCTGTTTTTTGTGCTCTCTGTTTATGCATTTTACGCATTGTGCTTTGTGTATTGTTACCTATGCATTTTTATGTTTTTTTTATGCGTACGTCTTATTATCCAAGTATTTTTAGTTTAACTACCTACTATCTGTAACACCACAGCTTGCCTCTTCAAACTGTAATACAATCCTACTAATGCCCTTGTAAGACCATGTACTTCCCTTTGACAACCTCAATAATCTCCTGATGCAGCCTCGTGTGGTTCCAGGAAGCTTTTGCCGTAGTTAGAGGAGGGTTTGGAACACATGCCTGTTTACCTCTGTTAGACACCAGGCCTCCGTAACCTACCTACCTACCAAATATTAGAGCACGGTACTATGTTTAAAGAAATTAAATAATCAAGAACCTGAATAAATGTATATATGTTTCTCGCATTGTGACAAACAACACTACCTAGAGCCATCAAATTTTGATTAACGTACGCCTCCACCGCCCGAAACCGCTACACAAACCACGCGTTGTAATACAGTGTTGAAATGAACTTCTAACTCAGGTTCTAGTAATAACATAATTTTTAATGAAATAAAAATATTAACAGTTTTGGTTCTTGGCAGTATGGAACTTGGGCATATTTAGTCCCGTAATTTCAGAATTTTGTTAACAGGAAAAATGCTCTATTGCATTATATACGAGGATAGATAGTTCTAACGGGCCAGCAAGCCCATAGCTCTAGCAGGAAAGAAGTCTCGTCTCTTCTCAGGAAACCACGTTTTATATCTCACTGTGTCTTTACTTGCGCTGAACTCCCGGAGGGGGTTAAATTCCTTCACTCCTACAAAAAGGTGACCATCTCCTGACCCTGATGAAAAGACCTCCTTTGTCTCTTTGCCCATTGGAGTGACCTTCGAGGCTGCAACCGGAATCATTAACAAAGACACCTCATTCCACAGGATTTCACTTATGGACTGAAAACTATTGCACTCTGAAATCATTCATTATAGGCAAAGAACCTCTATGCGACCTTATCACACTATATAGTTCTGTAGGTTCCTCTACGTTTCATCTTAGACAAAGGAGTGAGGAACCCTACAAGGTATTTTTCTCCTTCCTTTCCGGCCCACCAGCGGCCGAGCGGTAAAGTCGCTGAACACTGGTAGTTCTGTCCGAGGTTCGAATCCCGCGAACGGGCTGGCTGCATGGGCGTTTTCGTGGTTTTCCCCATGTGTAACGTGTATACGAGCCAGTTTCCCTTAGAAAGTCCTCCACGAAGGCATCCCTCCCCTTAGGCAGATAGCCCTAGTGTGCTTTGCCGTAATTAAATACACCACCACACCACACCACACCTTCCTTTCCGTATGTCATCGTGGTGAATCTGGAAGCACGTTCGAAGCGTATTCAGGAGTCCCGAGTTCGAATCTCGGTAGAGCCATCGCGGATTTCTTCGATTTCCTTGCTTGGAAAAATTCTAGAATGGTTCTACAACCTTGTTATGATAGTGCGCATTGCATTTTAAAAATATTCAAGATGGATTAAAGATATTATCTGTCATCGATTGGCATTAACGTTTGTTGGTAACGGGCAAGATTTTACCTCCTGGTGACGTCAATAACACCAAGTTGAAATGTTAAAATAGTGAAACTCTGTCTGAGCTTAACCAGTAAAACATTTAAAATAATACTTCGTATATAGTAAGAATGATCGAAGTTCTAGACATGCGACGGGGGACGTGGGCACCACCCCTTTACCGTCGGTTAATTGGTGTAGCGCCACGTCCACCAATAATCTAGAGTTGAACCTTGAGTCTTTCAAAAGAGCAATTACATGGCCATACAAGGGCTGTTAATATTTAGTATTACATTCTTGTTTGCTGGTTAACATATTCTATGGATAACGTGATTTACAGAGTTACATACTGACTTTGTCTCTCATTTTCGGCATACAATGCATATGCATTACCTGAATTACATTAATCTTACATTGCGTTGGATTACTTTTGTGTACAGTTACAGTTTTTAGCTGTACATTTCAATAAATATACCTACATTACTTGTAGATTGCATATAAATACAGTTTGCATGTACAGTTACATATGCCAATATTACATGTGGCTTGCGTTACATTATTTTTATATACATACATAGTCAGGCACGCCTGCTTCACATATTACTTAATTTTACCTACACTGCTTAACCTTAGGTTACATATACTTGCAGTTGCATATAGATACATGCAGATACATTCTGATTAATTTTTTAGATACAAATATTTTCAAACATAATAGTCTTACAGGTTACTTACATTACATGTTATTTGGGTACTTATTACATAATTTTCCAGTACATGAAATAGACATTCCAATACATACATTGCTTTGCGTTAGACATCCTATATCCCTTATTCATAATACCAAACATATATGTTACCCATGCATTTTTATTAGACATTACAGCATTTATATTGCATTACTTTAAATTGCATAACTTACTTATACATAGCTTACTGATACACAAAAATATTTACATATATTACACTCCCTTACAAAGTTCTAGACAATCAGTTTTCAGCGTACTTTAATCAGCAAAGTGTGTACGATTTTTTTTTTAACGAGCTATTATGTTAATCGAAAATAAACACAAGCGCAGTTATGTCAATAAAGTACGATATGTGTGTTATATTCTTATCTTCGAGATTAGTTCTAATCATGATTATAAATGAGATTGCAGTTAAATCTCAGTTTAACCTCGCGTTTGAGAACATTCATTTCAGTTATGCACTTGAACGGAATGCGGAAGGTCACGAAATTGACTCTGATGAATCCATTAGAAATGTAATTACCAAGAAACATTCCAAGCTGCTGTAATAACAATATATGAAACTAATTAATTCCAAAGTACCTACGGATTTAGTCAATGAATCAGCTGCGATAGAATTATAAGGGCTTCAGTGTTATCTTAAGCCGTACAGTGTATTTATGCAGAGGGAAACACGTAAAATATAATAAGAGGAAAATAAATGTAATAACACCTCGACCAACCAAGACACTGCAATTCGTCGCTACCTCGGTAGCAAAAAGCTTAGTTTATTAGTTGGTTAATTAGTTAAGGGAGAGTATACAATGGTATCTGCCTCAGGGAGGAATGCTTTCGTGGACGAGTTTATGTAGCAATCCTTTTGCAGCGATAAGAATTAGTAAAAAGTACCTACTAACTTAAATTTGTTTGACTGAAAACAGCATGGAGGTAAGAAAGGAAGGAGTGGCCAAACCGGCATTAGAAGTGAAGCACTGCTCCGAAGCTTCGTCACCAAATGGGGTGCTTTTTGTTTACATTCAGAAGTTCGCTTGACAACGCTCTGATAGTACTTCGACACCAACAGTTCCATACAAATCGAAAAAACGGGACACTTCCGCATAAAAGAAACATTCCTAGTGTGACGGATAATAGCAATTTGTATAGTTTACCGACATCTACGCAAAAATCACATCTTGGTTATTTTTCAATAACTAACAACAGCGATTTTGATTATGAATTTGTTTTATAAAATTCTAAGCTGTTGAACTATAAAAATATAGATTTTAGCAAAAAAGTTATGCTTAAAGAATAAAAAATACCTCACCGTACCTTTAAAATTGTATACATTTTTCGATACCCTTAATACAGTATTCGCTACTTTTATTTTATGTTCCAAACGCCAAAATGTTTTAAATAAAATAATTTTTTTTCACATTCGCATATTATTGTAACATGTACTTTTTAAAATTTGTGTAAATTACTTTACTCGAAAAATTATAGTGAACGAACAGAAATTAAAGATTTCCTCATGCCGGAAATGAAAAATATGAAATATGTATGGGTATTTATGCATGTGTTTCCAAAAAGCATGTATCTGCCTTTAACAAAATACGTAAATAATTATTAAATTATTTATAACTGTATTTGAAATGAAGGATTTATTCTTTCATAAATAACTGTGAAAGTTACTGTGAAGAAATCTTATTATTAAATGCATCTAAATTTATAATGATTATAAATATTATCTAAATATATAATAAGCTAAACATTGAATTGTAAACATAAATTGACATCCTGTCGACAAATACGTTATAAAACTATTTAAGCAAGAACTGTTCGTACTGGAAAGCAATCTGTCAAAAGGTATTGTAAAGCAATTTCTATGAGATGTGTACTTAAGAAAGTAATAAAGAAGAGTTTTGGAATATGTATTGTCGAAATTAAAGGTAAAAAAATCTAATATGTAAAATTAAAAGAATGATTCCCCTTACATTTTATAATAAGTCAGTTACAAGTTTTAAATAATATTTAAAAAATAATCCTTATTTTATTCCCTTTCAGAAATATTCAGAGAAAGTTAAGTACTATTTAAAGTATTTCTGGCTATTAAATTAAAAGGTGCTCTAATTTGAAATAGACCATTAATTATAAATTGACTTATAGTTTTCGATTTAAAAGATGCCTTAGAAGCTAAAAATTATGTCATATTTTAGAAAGTATTTTAGGAAGAAGCTCTATAAATAGAAAAGAAATACTGCATAATTTTAATAATAAAATAAACTTTGATTTTAATTTTTGTAATGCTTAATCCAATCAAATCGAATTACCTTATTTTTTTTTCTAATGTAATTAACGAAAACTTGTGAAAATATTTCAAACTAAACCATTCTGAGCAAACTGTTCTGTGAAAAGTATAGCATTTAATTTCGTTCAGAATGAAATGTTTCAAAATGTATTCTTAGGACTCTGAAGTATTGTAGAAAAAGAAAATATATACATTTATATGCATATTTACGACGCAATTACAGAATATTTACATCCGATTGTCTCAAAACTCATTGAACTCGATTGTAAATTACCCAATGTTTTGGTCACCAAAAAAGGGATCGCCAGTGCTTCAAATCAGGGTATGGGGAAACCGGTTTAAGACCACTCCATCTAACTTCCTACCTCCATGGAAAACAGCAAAGCACTCGAAAGATAATAAAGGAAAGGATGCTTCCATGGAGGAATGAATGCTACGCACATATACAGAAAATTACTAGGGCATATAAGCTGCTAGTCCTTTCAAGGTATCTTCAACTCAAGTCGAATTACCAATGTTTAGCTGTCTTACCGTCTCAGCCATTGTATAGTCTAAAATTCAAATAAAACAAAATCTCTTTAATCCTTTCCGGAACGCTCCTCAGACCCGAGACAAAAATAAAAGCTTGATATTTTGTAAGAGGTATTTAAATAGTTGTTTCGATTACTTTGATGTAGAAAAGTGCAATAAAAATTTTTTTTTTTAGTTTATGAAAGCTAGGGGCGATGTATCACATGTGATACATTAGGAACAAGGCACTACAATCAGAATTTTCTTAAGTATTAAGCAAAATTGAAGTAATTAATTTAATCTTAGTCTTTAATCACACAATACATACAATTCATAAATTCAACACGAAAATTAAGTTTTATTGGCGTTGTAGGTACATATTATTATTATTATTTATATTCGTGAAATGCCTTGAAACAATTTCTACTAGTTGTAAAGCATAGAAAAACCTTGCAGTCTGTACATTGTACATTTGTTAAGGCCGAGCAGTTCTCATTCCTGCACCTACTTCGATGAGTTCTATCCCCAACCATTTCAGGCATGTGCCTAGCTTCATTGTTACGAGCTGCTTGATGTGGAATGCAAGTTGTAACTCTGCGTTTTGGAGGGGGTTCATCATTTTCATCTTCGGCTAGCGAACCGCCCACCAGCGGCCGAGCGGTAAAGTCGCTGAACACTGGTAGTTCGGTCCGAGGTTCGAATCCCGCGAACGGGCTGGCTGCATGGGTGTTTTCGTGGTTTTCCCCATGTGTAACGTGTATACGAGCCAGTTTCCCTTAGAAAGTCCTCCACGAAGGCATCCCTCCCCTTAGGCAGATAGCCCTAGTGTGCTTTGCCATAATTAAATACACCACCACACACACACCACCATCGGCTAGCGAAGGAGTGAGAGATGGCTCCTTCAGTAAGCCGTGGATGAGTGTATTTGCAATACTGAGTCTAAACGCAAAATAGTCCAGAATATTCTTCTTAGGTCCCCCTAATTCTGTTGTCATAGTATTTCTGTACGCGAGCCATGCACTCGACATGGTAAAGTCGATCATATGCAGAATGACTCGTACTGTCCATTTCTTGGTTCGGTGCTTCATTCTGTAGAAACTAATGGTACGGTCCAGATGATCGACGCCCCCCCCCCATGTAATCGTTGTAATTTTTTACAATATGAGGGCAATCAACTTCTAGGTATGACTTGTCCGTTTTCGACCATCTTTTGCATTTTGTGATGGGAATTTTCCCATGCTCACTGGACATAAGCAAAACACTTTTATTGTCGAACCATTTCACAAGGGAAATTTTTTGATCCACTCTCTCAACTTGATCTATTGACCCTCGGCCTTCTCGTCTCATTTCTGAATCTGACTTTAGTTGTGTCAATTTCGGAACTTTATTTTTCATAAGAGTGCCAGTTAAATGCAATTCTCTATTCAGGAAGAAGTCAAGAAGCAATTCTGAAGTGAAATACCGGTCCACATATATCGAGGAGCCGGGAAATAATGAGTCCGAAAGCTTCAGAACAACTTTTCCTCTTAAGTCAAGAAAACTTGTATCCTCTGGAGATGTAACATCAGTTCCCTTTCCTTCATAAAAGATGAAATCTAAAGGCAAACCGTACGAAGAGCACATTACAAAAACTTTTATTCCTACTGGGTTTGGATTTCCTCTGACATACTGTCGCATAGAAACCTGTCCATGAAAAGGGATAATCTGTTCATCAATTGAAACAATTTTTGGCCTTTTCTGCTTCAAGCAACGTTCTCGTATTTTATTTAGCATTGGCCTGACTTTCCAAAATTTATCTTTTTCCTTTATTTCCTTTGCGACATCATTATCATTTAAAACTTTCAAATTGTTGCGAATTTGAAAAAAACCTATCCCTAGAAATATTGTCAGCTATAATGGGTATCCGTGTGGACCTTTCCCATATCATTTTTATTCTGGGATACCCATAGCAGGACAAAAGAAGACTGCAGCCTATGAATGTCATCATTTCCTCTTTTGATGCATTAATACTCTTGCCAGCACGTGTTACGGATCGAATGTTACTGAAATTTGCCAAATCTTCAAAAAAGCATTCATCTAAATATTCCATAAAATATTCAATGGGTGCAGTACTTTGATATTCAAAGCATCCTACCTCCTGAAAATCAAATGAAACTGGATTGAACTTATCTGTATGTAGACTAGAAGAGAAACACGCTAATGTGACAATCAAAATCGTAAAAAACAACCTTATATTTAGCGTAGGTATAATGAAACACTCAATCGATTTCGAGGGCAGCTAAAGGTCCCTCCTCATCAGGAGAAAGAAATACATAGAAAGAAGAAAATAGGAATCACAGAAACACGTGGTGCTTATCAGCACTGCACGTGGTTATAACTAGATTTTTAATCAGAGTTGCACTGGCCGCCTACTTTTACTGAGCCAGGCTGTCTGATCAAGCATAAAGAAATATTAGCGAAGTTAAAATAGGGAGCGAGGGGCAAATGCACATTACGCTCAAAATCTGAACTTCAAATAATGGAAAGCAACCACTGAACGGATTTTTATACCCTCTGGTAGTACCAAGTGCGAGGAGGTAACGCCATCTATCGGCAAAAATAATTGAATTAAGACAGTAGAATTTTAAAGGCATTAGGAAGGACTGGATTGGACTTCAAATCATTAACTAAACTTTCTAAATCTTTGTGAATGTGAAAAGCCTCAAGAAAATCCAATTCGCCTATGGAAGAAGCCTTTTGGATGATTTTTGCAGACCCAAAATCAAAATTATGGTTAAAAGTCCAGCTATGATACGCTATTGAAGACTTGTTAATTTCCCCTTTTTTGACATAAGATTCATGTTCCTTGATACGAAACTTCAACGCTCTTTTTGTTTGGCCAATATATCTTAAATCACACTGACATGATATACTATAAATTCCCCAAGAATTCAAGACAGAAACGCAATCTTTTAGAATCGAAAGGTGAATTTTATTAATAGGGGAGAAACCGACTTGAAAATTGAATTTCTGGAGAATCCGTGCAATTTTATAGCTAACAGAAGGATAAAATGGAAGCACGACAAGGTCATTGATATTATTTCTAACAGTGGAATGTCTAAATTCAAAAAGGTCCGTCAAAAAATTTTCAGATTCCCATCAAAGAAGACATTCCACTGTTAGAAATAATATCAATGACCTTGTCGTGCTTCCATTTTATCCTTCTGTTAGCTATAAAATTGCACGGATTCTCCAGAAATTCAATTTTCAAGTCGGTTTCTCCCCTATTAATAAAATTCACCCTTCGATTCTAAAAGATTGCGTTTCTGTCTTGAATTCTTGGGGAATTTATAGTATATCATGTCAGTGTGGTTTAAGATATATTGGCCAAACAAAAAGAGCGTTGAAGTTTCGTATCAAGGAACATGAATCTTATGTCAAAAAAGGGGAAATTAACAAGTCTTCAATAGCGTATCATAGCTGGACTTTTAACCATAATTTTGATTTTGGGTCTGCAAAAATCATCCAAAAGGCTTCTTCCATAGGCGAATTGGATTTTCTTGAGGCTTTTCACATTCACAAAGATTTAGAAAGTTTAGTTAATGATTTGAAGTCCAATCCAGTCCTTCCTACTGCCTTTAAAATTCTACTGTCTTAATTCAATTATTTTTGCCGATAGATGGCGTTACCTCTTCGCACTTGGTACTACCAGAGGGTATAAAAATCCGTTCAGTGGTTGCTTTCCATTATTTGAAGTTCAGGTTTTGAGCGTAATGTGCATTTGCCCCTCGCTCCCTATTTTAACTTCGCTAATATTTCTTTATGCTTGATCAGACAGCCTGGCTCAGTAAAAGTAGGCGGCCAGTGCAACTCTGATTAAAAATCTAGTTATAACCACGTGTAGTGCTGATAAGCACCACGTGTTTCTGTGATTCCTATTTTCTTCTTTCTATGTATTTCTTTCTCCTGATGAGGAGGGACCTTTAGCTGCCCTCGAAATCGATTGAGTGTTTCATTATACCTACGCTAAATATAAGGTTGTTTTTTACGATTTTGATTATCTGTATGTATTCCCCATTGAGTTGGAGCAGAAAAGTCAAAAGTTACATCCTAATCTTCAACACCATCCATCTCACATCCATTATCGCTTTGATAATCATCTTCATCTGACCGTGAACTCAAATCAGAATCATCGCGATTCGTCAGCTCTAAAATTTCATCTGGTGTCAAATATTTCACTGAAAAAAAATACTTATTAAATAAAAAATTATCCGGAAAAAGTGGGTAAAAATGGAATGCAAACACCTCAACTAAAGATTTGAATTCAAGAAATACTTCTATCAATCTTCAAATCCCCCCCAAAATATAACTAAAAATTAAAACAAAATTGACTTAAAAAGTGTGTTCATAAGTGATTGGGTTCCATTGTATCACAAGTGATACAAACAAATTTCACAAGTTATTATACTTTAATATTTCAGTAAAAATTTCTTTTTTTGCTGTTAACTAGTAAAAAGTACATATACAAAGAGAAAGCATATTTTAAAAATAGTTTAATATTTGTATATAAATAAGAAAAAAATACTTACTTCGACGACGTGCAGACATTTTGTTTTGATTCAGAGATGCTACTAGAAATCGCTATCATGGACAAGTACTGCCATCTGTTGACTAAACGAGGAAAATATATGAGGTATTTCACTTTGTATCTTATGTGATACAACCGGTCCCAAATTTGTTTTTGCAGCTCAGCCTTCACAAAAAATTATGAAACATTTGTATCACATGTGATACAAGAGAACCGAAGAGGATAGTCTAAAATTCAAATAAAACAAAATCTCTTTAACCCTTTTCCGGAACGCTGCCTTTTAAAGCCGGAGGTTTGATAAAAAAAAAGGTAGGCAGTCTAATTAGGCTTAGAGGAGTACACAAGTAAAATATTGTGAAGATAGCGCACTTATCGCTTTAATTCTGTGGGTGTGCCCAAAGTGGGCACACTGATTGAATAGAGCTTCGAAACGAGTGCTGAATCGAGGCATTGTTGTGAATGAACTGACCGATGAGATGCGGAGAAACAAAGAATACAGACTCTCAGTTGTCCTAGATGATCGGTGAGCCCTGTCTGAGCACACCTAGGGTTCGCCGTTTGATTTTAGGCAAGATTTCAAGGTAAAAATTTAAAACTAATATAGAATAAGGAGATTATCATACAGCCAAAAAAATAGCATAGCAATTTCTTTTCAAACAATTCCTTTTATACTCTAAAAAATCTGGACGATTTCTTTGAAAAATGAGGGTCTTAAAAAACTAAACATGGCTAAAATATATGGACTGGTTTGTGTTGAGCTGTCATCTACTATAAATAAAGAAGGTTCAGAGTAACCTATAAATCCTTTTTCATTCAATTTTTCTGAGCGTACAGAAGGAAATTTTTAAGTTTAAATGTGTCCAGAAGGGATACACTGTGCCGCAAATGTTTAATTAAAAAAGTCGTCTAAGGCTGCTATCACACGTCGGTTTGTTTCGAAAGAACAACTGTTTGGAACAATTTTTCTGCTTTGTCACAACAGCCAATCACCACAGCCCGCTTTGCGGTTAACACAGGGCAAACTGGTTCTCCATTACAAACAAGCTAATAGCATTCGGCACTGATAGCTGATTGGTTGAAAACGAACAACTTGCAACTTTTTTCGAAAGGAAGGAAAAAGTCGCACGTCTTTCTTTCAATAGTAAACCAGGCAGAAAAATTGTCCGAAACAGTTGTTTGTGTGAAATAAACGCCGTGTGATATGGGCCTAAAGCTACTAGTTTGATTTAGGCTCAAATTCCGGAGAACGGGCTGTCTGCATGTTTGTTTGGTGTTTTTTTTGGCGGGGGGTCTGTAAATGTTGGAAGGAATGATGACATTCGCCCATGCGTACTCTCTTGATATGATGGGGAGCATTTCTAGTTAGCAGTGGAAGATTCGTGGCTCAAATACCGGCGAGGACATATCTAATTTTTTATGTTTCTTACCACTCCGTATAACAGTGTTAATACCTGTGTGCCTGGGTACAACGCTCTATCCGAAATCTAACGAAACGTTATAATTTACGAAAAAATCTTGTCAAAAATAATTTCAAAGAGCTAAGAATTTTCCCCTAATTAAATTAATGAAAAGTAAGCAAACGTCAGCTGCGATAGAATACTTTATAAAGTATTATATAAAGCGTGACTTTATAAAGTTTATAAAATCGCGCTTCACAAATCTTTATAAAGTTTATAAAGTCAAATTTTATATACTTTATAAAGCGTGACTTTATAAAGTTATGCGAAAACATGTAAATGAATAGGGAGCTGCAGAGGTAGTGACTAGCACGATAGAAAATAAGTGCAGTTGCATAAGACAAGTAGTATGATCAAAAATGTACACTGAGCAAAAAAACAAATGAGACAGTTCTATATCTCCCGTTCCACTGGGCCGATTGACGAAATTCAAATTGCATTTTTCATTTCTCGAAAGCGCGACCTAGGATATGTATTAGATTTATATATAGCATTGTTTTATTATAAGTATACTGACACAAAATCGGACTTTTTCTGAAATGACATGCCACGTTTTTTTTCCATATTTCAATTCTACGACTCAAATTATGCCTAAATATTAAATTGTGTAAAATTTGAAGCGAAATTTACGAAGAAATTCAAAAATTTATCTTGGCCCATTTTTTTCAGTTTGCGCCAAGAATAATTCACTTGGCAAATTTCTTAATATATGGCAACCTATTTTACTTTCCATTTTTACATTGCGCATGAGCGGGGGGGGGAATTCTCATCGTTTCTTCTTTCAAAAAATATTTTTAATAAAAGATTTATTTATTTTTTTTTAATTTAAAAAATCCCTAATATGAATATTTGCATTATTTAAAACGCTTTTGGAACTTCAAATATGTGTCTATCCTCGACGGTTGCGAAAATAAAAGCAGTAAAAATATTTTATGGATATAATGGATACACATTGCAAGTTTCGGAGGAAACACAAAATAAATGCCCTGACACTGTAAACCCTAACAAATGTTAATTACTTCCTAGAACGAAAAATAGAATAGCAAAATATTTCTCAATATGTTGCTGAAAGACCGTCTGTTAATGTGCGTCAAGCAATTGTGCAATATAAGTACTGCTCAACAGTCTGACGTGAAATCTGGTTCAGCCGCAGTAATTCACATAATATTTATATACTTAAAAAAATATTTTAACATAGATGACTTTAATGCGAGGCACTATTCTAGTCATATAGGGTTATGATTTTGTAATTTGTTTTCGACATTCAAGTACGTAAATACAAAAACAAGTTGTTCATCGTATATAATTCGAGATATCTGGAAACTTAATGTTTAGCTAAGTTTGCTTTTATACTTCCTTGTAGTAACTTAACTATTGTAATCGGAAAACATTTCGAGTATCATATTTCAACGAAAATATCCATTTTGACCGTTCCCGAATCCATTTGAGAGTTTTTTTTTTTTTTTTTTTTTTTTTTTTTTTCTAACGGATTGTAAAAGGGGTTTAGAATGGATGCAGAAGGGATTGTTTTCGTGACGTGCGTAGGTGCGTATGTATATCTGTATCTCGCATAACTCAAAAACGATTAGCTATAGAACGTTGATATTTTGTATATGGGACTGCTTATAGCATCTGGTTGTGCATCTCCTTTTTCTATTGCAATCGGCCTCACCAAACGTATATACAAGGTGTATCAGTACAGGACAGGACAGGAACAAGTACAGGGGGCACCACGCCATTGACATTGACAAAAATGGTATAGCCCCCATGCACTACCTCTCTAGCGTACCGCCCCTTCCACAGGGGACCTAATTACAGTAAACATAGGACATAGTACTAACAACAAAAAAAACATAGCACAACATACTGCTACAACATACTTCGACACATAGGACATAGCATTAACATATTGTTACAGATTATTTACAGTTCAAGAAGTTGTGTTCATTATAGAGCTCGTTGGTTTTGACACCGCCCCTTCCACAGGGGACCTGATTACAGTAAACATAGGACATAGCACTAACAACGTATAGGACATAGCGCAACATACTGTTACAACATACTTCAACACATAGGACATAGCATTATCATACTATTACAAATTATTTACAATGCAAGAAGTTATGTTCATAGGACATAGCATTATCATACTATTACAGATTGGGTGTATCAGTACAGCAGTAACAAACTTTCATGAGAGATAGAGTACACCTAGAAGATGGGCAATCACATTGCAATGTGTGGTCGGAAACGCTTTCCTGGCCTGATAGTGACGACACGAAACGCAGAAAAGGAAGACCACAAACAGTGAGTCAAAACATATGTTATTATGTTTAGTACAGCAGAAACCTACAAATGAGAACAAAAACAAACAGCGATCATCATTAACCCTTTCCGGCACGCTACCTTTTAAAGTTTAAGTTTTGATAAAGAAAAAAAAGGTAGGCAGTCTAATTAGGCCTAGAGGAGTACACAAGTAAAATTTTTTAAAAATAGCACTTATCGTTTTAAGGAAACTCATACACCTTAAACTCCTCATGATCTTCGAAAATGTGATTGTTGCAAGAATTGGCATATTTTATTTATTTTAAAAGATATTACTTTCAACTTTTTTACAGCTGACTACATAATATAGCTGCTTTGGAAACTAGTAACCAGAAAGTTTGAGTTGCCACAAATACTTTTGTAATTTAATCCTCTTTGTGACAAAATATTTCGCCCTGTTTCCACCTTGCGCGCACGATATTTTAAAAATGGCTAATGGTACATACTTGAAATTGGATGGAATTCTTTATATGGGCACTATTTTCTAACTGAACTAACAATCCGATGAATATTTTAATAGTGAAAAATTTTATTTACAAAAACATTACAAATTTTTTTAATAAAATACATTTTATAAACTCAACTTCAAATAAAATAAAAATTTAGCATGAAATTTTTAGAGTTTTAGGTTCACAGTAGTTTCCAAATGTTATAAAAGCTATAGATTAAATACGGAATTAAATTATGAAACAGAATGTTTTAAACTGTGCGCGCAAGTTGGAAACATGACGAAAAATGTTGTCACAAAGCGGATTAAATTATAAAAATATTTGTGGCAACACAAACTTTCTGATTACTATTTCAGAAAGAAGCTATATTATGCAGTCAGCTGTAAAAAGTTGGTAGTATTTGCTTTTAAACTAAATAAGTTATCCCAATTCTTGCAACAGTCACGTATTCGAACATCTTATGGGTTTTAAGGTGTATGAGTCCCCTTAATTACGTAGTTGTGCCAAAAGTGGGCAAACTGATTGAATAGAGCTTCGAAAAGAGTGCTGAAACGAGCATTGTTGTCAATGACTTGACCGATGAGATGCGGAGAAACAAAGAATACAGACTCTCAGTTGTCCTAGATTATCGGTGAGCCCGGTCTGGGCACACCCAGGATTCGCCGTTTGATTTTAGGCAAGATTTCATGGTCAAAATTTAAAACTAATTTAAACTTTCGCGGTTTAAAAAAAATAACATATAAATTTCTCTTCAAACAGTTCCTTTTATACCCTAAAAAAATCTGGAAGATTTCTTTTAAAAATGAGGGTCTTAAAAAACTAAACATGGCTAAAATATATGGACTGGTTTGTGTTGAGCTGCCATCAACTATCAATAAAGAAGGTTCAGAGTAACCTATAAATCCTTTGTCATTCAATTTTTCTGTGCGTACCAAAGGAAATTTTTAGGTGTGTTCAGACCGGACACACTGTCCCACAGAGATTTAAAAAGGTGTTCGAAATTACGATGACGGTCCGTGATGCAGGCCTCACTTCTCCGGTGCATGGAATATCTGCATCACAAATGGAAGATCGTATGGAGATGCAATGACGCGCGGTGCCTGGGATCGCATGGAGATGCATCACGGTCCGGGTCGTAATTTCGAATACCTTCTTTGATGATGATCGTTGTCTCTTTGTGTTGTTTTTTCTTTATTTTTGTTGTACTCCAAATAATAAATGTTTTCTCACCCGTTCGTGTACTTTCATTCTTGAATTTTGTGTCGTCAGTTATCGCTCCAGGAGAGCGTTTCCGACCATGCATTACTATGTGATTTCCCATCGTCTGTGTGTACTCTATCTCTCCTTAAAGTTTGTCAATGCTGTACTGATACACCCTGTATACATGCCCACGGCACATGGGGGAAAAAAAGAAAAAAAGGTTCTGTGAGCTTTGCTTTTTTTTTTATTTTTACATTTTGGTAATTTTTGCATTTTTACTTTATAACATATTGAATTATATCTGCTTTGTTATGTTCTGCTTAAAGTTTTTATGTCTTTAGTTAACCTGCATACAATAGTTGCAGAATTATCAACAATTTAAGGGGGGCTCATACACCTTAACCCCCTTATTATCTTCGAATATGTGACTGTTGCAAGAATTGGGATATTTTATTTATTTTTAAAGCAATTATTTCCAACGTTTTACAGCTGATTACATGATATACCTACTTTGGAAACTAGTAACGAGAAAGTTTGTGTTGCCACAAACAGTTTTGTAATTTAATCCGATTTGTGACAAAACCTTTCGTCACGTTTCCATCTTGCGCGCATATTTTAAAAATGACTAATGGTACATACTTGAAATTGGATGGAATTCTTTATATAGACACTATTTTCTAACTGAACCAAAAATCTGATGAATGTTTTAAAATTAAAAAATTGTATGCTAGAAAATATTACAGATTTTTTCAATAAAATACATTTTATAAATTCAACTCCAAATGAAATAAAACTTTAACATGAAATTCTTAGAAATTTTGGTTCACAGTCGTTTCCAAATGTTATAAAAGCTATGTATTAAATATAGAATTTAATTATGAAACAGAATGTTTTAAACTGTGCGCACAAGATGGAAACATGACGAAAAATTCTGTCACAAAGCGGATTAAATTATAAAAATATTTGTGGCAACACAAACGTTTTGATTATTGTTTCAGAAAGCAGCTATATTATGTAGTCAGCTATAAAAAGTTCGAAGTAATTGCTTTTAAAATAAATAAGAACTCTGATTTTAATAGCAAAAACTGTTTTAAACTGTATTCTGTGTTTTAGTTTTTTCTGTATTTTACAATTTTAATGAAAAGTTTTTCATACTTTATTTTTGTCTTGCCGCGAAGTGAGAAATCAATTAATTGAATGAGAAATATATATGTAATGAACTTCTAGGAAATAAGTTTAAATGAAGTGCAGCAAAAAAAGTGTATAATTTAATAGACCGTCTAAGGAAGTCAATGTGATGGTCCACATCAGAGTTTTTAAAATTTTGTTATGGTTCTTTAATCACTCCAACAGTCTTTATTTTCTTTTTCATTTATTTTTATCATTTTTAAAAATGAAATCTTTCTGATGTTCCGTGTCTTGCTACGTACTAAATACCACATTTTTCTGCTTAAGAGTTAATTTTCATTTTTGATATTAAATAAAAACGTTCCATTAGAAGTTTTTAATTAATTTAAAGGCAGGTATATCCGCTTTCTTCGCAGCAGCTGACAGATATTTTTGCACTAATGAGAAACATTGTCATATTTTCGAATTTTTAATAGGTATCATGTTGACACAATTTTCGAATTTTTAATAGGTATCATGTTGACACATTGATTAATACAAAAGCAGATACAGATCGCATTAATCAATATTTTAATACACTCATGTCCATAAATTAAGGATAATTCGGAATCACGCGGAAATCGAACTCTAAATTAAATATATCACCTGTAAAATCACTACACACAACTTCAAGAATCATATGCGAATTTCAGGAAGTAAACAGATGACACCGATGGTACCTCACAATGACCAGAGTGTAAGAGAGTGATATATAAGGGATACAGGCTAAGAAGTAAAATTGTTCGTAGACGCTTTATAAGCATTTCAGTGCAATAACCGAATAGTTATGACACAAAGAACGCATGACTTTTATGTGAACGCATGACTTTGAATGACTTTTTATGTGGTAGAACTATCGGCCGTCTGGAATGTGGGCGTACCCAACTGGAAGTTTCAGACGAACTTGGAATTGCCCAGAGTGTCATCTCCAGGCTTTCACAACGATTCCAAGATGATGGTAATGTGAGTAGACGTTACATCACAGGTCGCCCCAGAGTTACAACGCCGAATGAGAACCGGTATTTGGCAATTACTGACAAAAGAAACAGGCGGAGCACAGCCTCAGACCTGTCTCGTCAGCTCTCTTCAGCCACTGGTACGACAATTTCAAGGCAGACCGTGTACAGACGCTTAGGGCAGATTGGTGTATATGCTGGTAGACCTGTCAGATGCGTTCCACTTACTGCAACTCACTGTCGCCTGCGGTTAGCCTGGAGTAGAGAGCATGCATTGTGGACACCGCAACAGTGGGCTTGTGTGATGTTTTCCGACGAGTCCAGCTTTAGCTTGCAGTCTTATTCTTGCCGGCCGTTCATATGGAGAGCTCCAGGTACCCGTTGCCACCAAGAAAACATCATTGAACGACACCGTTACTGTGGTGCAAAAGTACTCGTTTGGGGTGGAATTATCCTCGGTTCCAGAACTGATTTGCATGTTTAAATTGGAACCATGACAAGCCAAATCTATCGGGACTTCATTCTGGAACAACATGAACGTTTGTTTCGGGGCGCCACGGGCGCACAATTTGTGTTTATGGATGACAACGCCCGTCCTCACCGTGCAAACATCGTAAGCGAATGCCTTCAATCGGAGGATATCACCCGTATGGATTGGCCAGCATTCTCACCGGACTTGAATCCAGTAGAGCACGTGTGTGACATGCTTGGCCGACGAGTTGCAGCCCGTCAACCTCCTCCTACATTCTACCGGAACTTCGGAGAGCATTGCTTTTTGAGTGGTGTAATATCCCTCAAGATCAGATCGATAATTTCATACTCAGCATGCTTAGGCGTTGTACGGGCTGTATTGCATCGTCTGGGAGACATACAATGTAATCACAATCATACCAACCATGTAGTATTTGTTTTTTGTAAATAGGTGTTTTTTGTAATTTGCTCCAGGGGAAAAAAATCGCTAATTTTTTTAATAATATCAAACATATAGCATCTTTTTTTGCTCTTTACCTTTTGTTTAATAAATAAGCTTTATAAATAAGTCAAATTTGTTTTGCTTCTAACTCTTCCTTTGCCTGATTTTGCATTATCCTTAATTTATGGGCATGGGTATAATTTATGAGGTAGCAGACGAAAAAAATGAAACATCGTCCTTTTAGAAATTTCCCATTTATTTATTTTGTTAAGGCATTTATTAATTTTATTCTTTTAAAATAACCATTTAAGAAAGAATCTTCACTGGAGAGGATTCATGTAACATTTTGTCCTTAACACTAGGTAGTTCTTGTTTTAAAATCGTATTAAAACAATTCCAAATGCCCCAGTTTTCTTGTCTGCTTGTAGAAATTTGTGGATAACAAAAAATCATTGATTTTTCTCACGCTTCTGTAAAGTTCATGCATCTGTGGTATTTTTCTCGTCGATAATCGCTTCATTCTTAATAATAATTTTTAAATTCATTTTCAATTATTATATATTAATTATTACTTCTATCATTCAAGTCAGTATACAATAAGTGCTTACTCCCCATATGTGTTGATTAAATAAAGGAGCTTGTGTACTTTAACGCATAAATATCCGAGTTTGAGTTTACCGTATGAGCTACGACTAGTATTTAAGCATTGCTGTGAACGTCATAGTATAGTGTATATTCTCAGAAGTGAGTAAATACAGATTTTCTGTAAGTCAGCTTTGGTAAAAATAATTGTTTTATGAACTGGAATAATTAATTCGTGCAAATTTGTTACGCTTTTGCGTAATACAGTCAAAAGTCGTTAATCCGGACTCGTCGGGACTTCGGCGATTCCGGATTATAGATCTTCAGTTTAAATCGCGTAAGATGGTATGCAGAAATTCTAAAATTAAAAATATGAAACCGTAATTTATGAAATAAAGAACAATTATGATCTAAAGGGTATCAAAATTTACAAAAAAAAAGCTTAATATTTATTTGTTTACTTTATTAAACATTTCTTTCAATATAAGTTGTTTAAGTTGCTTCGTTTTATGTGATAATACTTTCTCTTTAATTCTATAAACAGAAATAATTTTTTGTTCACTTACAAAGTTCCGCTGTTCAAGTCCCGTTAATTGCTGTGCCGAGAATACCGACTAACTTGTCAATCGAAATTTTTTCGTTTTCGCTAACCTCTCTGTCACATTCTTCATGTCTTTATCCATTTTTTGCAGCAATTCCACTTTTTGTTTGACGGACATCGAAACATACTTTCGTTTTGTACGATCCTTTGGGAGCTCCAGAATCGGAAATTCTATTTGACATAATCGAAAGTTCAAGTTTACTTTTATAGTATTGCTCTTACAGTCTGCAAAAAATAATAAGCCGGATCCAATTCGAAAATTAAGGAACAACGCAATCATCAACATTAACTGAAATAGATAATTAGGTAATTTTAGCTAATACCGTCTGTTATACATAAAACGCGCACGCGAAAACGTATTCTGCGCTTGCGCACACGTAAATGCGCAGTCGTAAGAGGTCTTACGCGCAAGCGTAAACGCCTATGCGCATGTGTCAACGCGGCGCAAGCACAGAAAGTTTTTAGCTTTGAGGTCCGGATTATAGATCATTCCGAATTATGGGTGTCCGAATTAACGACTTTTGACTGTACTCTATTTGTTAGCAGAACAGAAAAGTGCGTTTAGGAAATGCTGAACTATTTAAAACAAATGATTCACATTAATTATCAAATGAAACAAATTATACGATATTTACAATAAACAAATTATACAATTATTTAAATATATTGAAGTTGTGCAGTGTAAGACAGTTATTTTAAATTGATTAAAACTTAAAAATCTCATAAAATTGTAATTTGTCAATGGAGTAATAATGGTGAAAGAGAATGCCAATTTTGTATAACTAATATGATTAAGTATAAATATTTATTTTCTGTAATTTAGTTTCCATAACCACGTTTCCCAATTACTGACTTTTGCACCCATTTGTTCAGTATTATAGATTAAGCAACAAATCGCTAATTTGGAAACGTAGATTGTAGTTAACTAATTTGGAGTCTGTGATTGTGTTGATTTATAAAAGCTTTTAATTCAAAACGAAACATTTCGTTATATAAGAAGATAATAAAATAGGTAAATATCCTATAAAATATTGTACTAAAACGGTTTTTCTTTCATCCAGTTATCAAAATAATTTAGATCTTTTTCTGGAAGGAAAGAAATTAAGGAAAAACGAAATGGAGAGCAGATAACAGTATTAATAGCCAAACTGTTAAAAAAAGTTTGTACAGATATGTAATAAACATAGATGTGTTACAGTTATATAAACCTTAATAGGTGAGATACAACCTCAGTAAATTGAAGAAATTTCAAATGATTATATTGGATATTTTCAGTTATTTAAAAATTTCGAATATTACTGTTCACTGCCACGCCTATCGAATTAATTTCTACGTTTTCGTTGCCCTGCGTTGGCAACATGCTTTTGAGATTTGTCGTTCGTAGGATTCGGTCGCTAAAAGCGTAGCTGCCCTGTAACGGTTGTAATTATTATTTTATGCTTATCTGTACTTCTGAATTATTACTAAATGTTTACGTGTGAATGTTATATTATTAAATGTATTCAGTTTGGTTGAAATAGACCGAGAGTGACTGAATTTATTAAGTATAATCAAGTCGAAACTGCGTCATCCATGTCGGCGCCATTCTTATACGAGGTACGTAAACAATTACGGAAGTATTTTAATACCTTGAAAGTATAATACCTTACTGGATAATTAAGCAATTGTTGTAGTTATTTACCTGTTCTCTAAAATAGGAGTTCATCACTTTAATCATTTAGAAAGTAATGCAGTTTTGGTGACATCCATTTACATCTTTAGTGACATTATATTCATGTCACTCTATGGCTTAAGTCGAAATTAGTTGTTACATGAATGTCGCAGTGTGACTTCACAACAATATTACAGTGTAACTTCACAACAAAGTCGCAGCTTGACTTCACAGCAGTGTCACAATGTGACTTCACATCAATGTCCCAATCTGACTTCACTTCAACGTCGCAATGTGACGTCGCAAAAACGGACATTAAGCCATTCCTACAACGTTACTGCGACATTCAAGTCGTCACAATGCGACACGTTTGCAATGTTGCAGCGACGTGCCGTGCTGTTGAGGCTTGTGTGGTTTGCCACAGTCAGACAAAGCCAAATCAAGTCAAAGCAAAGCATGTGACTTTTAAAGTTTACACTATGTATAACGCAAAAATATTCAATGCTTAGAAAGTTATATACCTCATTAGTTTAAAATATAATGCTGTTTTGTTTTAAGTTAAATTATTACCCAAAGATTCTTTAGCCTAGAAGGGTTATTAGTCTTGAAACGGCATTTTGCGTCCAATTACTAAAAGCGTTGAATCACCTTTCAAATTGTTGCTACCACACATTATCACTTTGGATTACATATATTTAAAGAAACTAAATAATGAATAATTTGCATGAATATATGTATGTTTCTCCTATTATGAAAATGCAATGGTACTTAGAACCATCAAATTTGGATTAATATAATTCTGTACCTGAATATGTCCACCTGGAAGCACGAATTTTGAATTTAGAATTTGGTTTATTATCTGTTTGATATTTTGTAAAACGTTAAGGAATTTTTAATTACAAAACGATTTTAAAGCGAGCAGTGGCAACACTGTAAAAAAGAAAATATTTTTCTCTCTTTCGGGAGAGGCTATCCATCGGGAGTTAAAAAGATATGCTGTTTTTAAATACTTTTAGACCAAATGCTCTTGAATCATGTATGTGGCTTTCATTAAAAAAATCTGAAACCTTTCACACTTTTAATTTTTATTTTTTAATATTTTTACAATTCCACATTCTTTCGGAATGTACTTTGGACATAATATAAAATCCGAAAACGTTCATATTATTTTTTTTTTTTTTTTTTTAGTCCAAATGGGCAATTTTCCCTGAAGGACTATTATTTTCATTTTGGCATTTTGTGTTTGTTCACTGTAAATGTCCAATTCCCATTTCAAATTGTTGCCACCAAATATTATCGTCCTGTATTATATTTAAAGAAATTGAATATTAAAGAATCTGCATGAATGTATTTACGTTTCTCGCATTATGATAAAACAAAGATACCTAGAGCCGCCAAAGTTTCAATAACGTAATCATCCACTCGAATATGGGCATTTTGAAACCCAAATTTGGAATTTGTTTCATTAGCGATTTCATATTTTGTAAAATTTTAACGAATTTTGATTAACAAGCTGAACGATTTCAAAGCAGGCAATGGCAACACTCTACGGGGGAAAAAACCTTTTTATCTCCTGAGCGCGAGACTGTGTATCGGAAATTCCAACTAACGATATAAAGATATGCTCTTTTCAAACTATTTTGGGATATTACTGTTGAATTGAAGTTTATGTTTAAGTGCGAAAAACGTGATAATTAATATATAAAGGTAACAAAAAAAATTAAAAAAGCAACTTTGGGCGTAATATAAAATCTGAAAACTTTCATATGTTTTTGTCATTTTTTTGTTTTAATACCTGATCGGCCCTAATTGCTCTATGTTGAATAAAATGAAATAAAAAAAGATAAAGCGGTAACAAAACGCATTTTTAAACTCTTTTGTAAAGATTAACGAATTTGCTAAGATAAACCGAACCGGATCTGAGAGATTTTCTTTGCTTCGGATTTTGTTTACATTTGGCCACCCGATATTAAACAATGCAAAATCTAAATATGAAACAATGCAAACCTAATTCATCAATTTATAAAGTACTTTTCTGGCGACAACCTTCCGCAGATTACCATTATTTAAAGCGATTAATATTTCTGAGAAGATAAATAAACATCAATATCGGTAACTTTAATAGTACTCTCTAATACAACTCCTCCCTAACGGGACCAGGACCATCAATTGCATATGAAGGCGTAAAAAACAGTGTGATTTCGTTACCAAAGAGAAATGTCTTATATGCGAAATAAATAATTATAAAATATGAAATTTAATTTGCAAGCAAATCAATGATTAATATTTGCTGCGAACTAATCTACAATATCATTTAAATTCTGAGAGCATATGTAAAATATCAAAATCCACGAATAAATATATAATATTCCAAAAACATTTTAATCCTAAAAAATTAAAAAATGCATAAGTGCATAAAGGTATTTCTCTCGCCTTCATAGCGTGCCTTCGTGGTGTAGTGGTCAGCACACTGAGCCGGTATTCCAGAGGTCCGTGGTTCGATTCCTGGCGAAGTCGTGTTCTCATTTTTCATCTCTCCGGCTTCCAAAAACTACCTAATGTCTCTAGAGTGACCCCCGAACTAGAAAAAAAAAATTGTCGATGATGATTCTCTGCACCCAGGATTTGGCGACTAGGTCCCCTAAAACCCTAGTCACCCTTTAAAAGGGGGAGTATATAAGGTATTTCGTCCACCTTCCTAGCGAGCCTTCGTGGTGTAGTGATTAAGCACACTGAGCCGGTGTTCCAGAGGTCCGTGGTTCGATTCCTGGCGAAGGCGTTTTCTCATTTTTCATCTTTCCGGCTTCCAAAAACTACCTAATGTCTCTAGAGTGACTCCCGAACTAGAAAAAAAAGTTGTCGATGATGATTCTCTGCACCCAGGATTCGGCGACTAGGTCCCCTAAAACCCTAGTCACCCTTTAAAAGGGGAGTATATAAGGTATTTCTTCCACCTTCCTAGCGAGCCTTCGTGGTGTACTGATTAAGCACACTGAGCCGGTGTTCCAGAGGTCCGTAGTTCGATTCCTGGCGAAGGCGTTTTCTCATTTTTCATCTTTCCGGCTTCCAAAAACTACCTAATGTCTCTAGAGTGACTCCCGAACTAGAAAAAAAAGTTGTCGATGATGATTCTCTGCACCCAGGATTCGGCGACTAGGTCCCCTAAAACCCTAGTCACCCTTTAAAAGGGGGAGTATATAAGGTATTTCGTCCACCTTCCTAGCGAGCCTTCGTGGTGTAGTGATTAAGCACACTGAGCCGGTGTTCCAGAGGTCCGTGGTTCGATTCCTGGCGAAGGCGTTTTCTCATTTTTCATCTTTCCGGCTTCCAAAAACTACCTAATGTCTCTAGAGTGACTCCCGAACTAGAAAAAAAAGTTGTCGATGATGATTCTCTGCACCCAGGATTCGGCGACTAGGTCCCCTAAAACCCTAGTCACCCTTTAAAAGGGGGAGTATATAAGGTATTTCTTCCACCTTCCTAGCGAGCCTTCGTGGTGTAGTGGTAAGCACACTGAGCCGGTATTCCAGAGGTCCGTGGTTCGATTCCTGGCGAAGGCGTTTTCTCATTTTTCATCTTTCCGGCTTCCAAAAACTACCTAATGTCTCTAGAGTGACTCCCGAACTAGAAAAAAAAGTTGTCGATGATGATTCTCTGCACCCAGGATTCGGCGACTACGTCCCCTAAAACCCTAGTCACCCTTTAAAAGGGGGAGTATATAAGGTATTTCTTCCACATTCCTAGCGTCGTGGTGTAGTGGTAAGCACACTGAGCCGGATTTCCAGAGGTCCGTGGTTCGATTCCTGGCGAAGGCGTTTTCTCATTTTTCATCTTTCCGGCTTCCAAAAACTACCTAATGTCTCTAGAGTGACTCCCGAACTAGAAAAAAAAGTTGTCGATGATGTTTCTCTGCACCCAGGATTCGGCGACTACGTCCCCTAAAACCCTAGTCACCCTTTAAAAGGGGGAGTATATAAGGTATTTCTTCCACATTCCTAGCGAGCCTTCGTGGTGTAGTGGTAAGCACACTGAGCCGGTATTCCAGAGGTCCGTGGTTCGATTCCTGGCGAAGGCGTTTTCTCATTTTTCATCTTTCCGGCTTCCAAAAACTACCTAATGTCTCTAGAGTGACTCCCGAACTAGAAAAAAAAATTGTCGATGATGATTCTCTGCACCCAGGATTTGGCGACTAGGTCCCCTAAAACCCTAGTCACCCTTTAAAAGGGGGAGTATATAAGGTATTTCTTCCACCTTCCTAGCGAGCCTTCGTGGTGTAGTGATTAAGCACACTGAGCCGGTGTTCCAGAGGTCCGTGGTTCGATTCCTGGCGAAGGCGTTTTCTCATTTTTCATCTTTCCGGCTTCCAAAAACTACCTAATGTCTCTAGAGTGACTCCCGAACTAGAAAAAAAAAGTTGTCGATGATGATTCTCTGCACCCAGGATTCGGCGACTAGGTCCCCTAAAACCCTAGTCACCCTTTAAAAGGGGGAGTATATAAGGTATTTCTTCCACCTTCCTAGCGAGCCTTCGTGGTGTAGTGGTAAGCACACTGAGCCGGTATTCCAGAGGTCCGTGGTTCGATTCCTGGCGAAGGCGTTTTCTCATTTTTCATCTTTCCGGCTTCCAAAAAAAACCTAATGTCTCCAGAGTGACTCCCGAACTAGAAAAAAAAAGTTGTCGATGATGATTCTCTGCACCCAGGATTCGGCGACTAGGTCCCCTAAAACCCTAGTCACCCTTTAAAAGGGGGAGTATATAAGGTATTTCTTCCACCTTCCTAGCGAGCCTTCGTGGTGTAGTGGTAAGCACACTGAGCCGGTATTCCAGAGGTCCGTGGTTCGATTCCTGCGAAGGCGATTTCTCATTTTTCATCTTTCCGGCTTCCAAAAACTACCTAATGTCTCTAGAGTGACTCCCGAACTAGAAAAAAAAGTTGTCGATGATGATTCTCTGCACCCAGGATTCGGCGACTAGGTCCCCTAAAACCCTAGTCACCCTTTAAAAGGGGGAGTATATAAGGTATTTCTTCCACCTTCCTAGCGAGCCTTCGTGGTGTAGTGGTAAGCACACTGAGCCGGTATTCCAGAGGTCCGTGGTTCGATTCCTGACGAAGGCGTTTTCTCATTTTTCATCTTTCCGGCTTCCAAAAACTACCTAATGTCTCTAGAGTGACTCCCGAACTAGAAAAAAAAGTTGTCGATGATGATTCTCTGCACCCAGGATTCGGCGACTAGGTCCCCTAAAACCCTAGTCACCCTTTAAAAGGGGGAGTATATAAGGTATTTCTTCCACCTTCCTAGCGAGCCTTCGTGGTGTAGTGGTAAGCACACTGAGCCGGTATTCCAGAGGTCCGTGGTTCGATTCCTGGCGAAGGCGTTTTCTCATTTTTACTCTTTCCGGCTTCCAAAAACTACCTAATGTCTCTAGAGTGACTCCCGAACTAGAAAAAAAAGTTGTCGATGATGATTCTCTGCACCCAGGATTCGGCGACGAGGTCCCCTAAAACCCTAGTCACCCTTTAAAAGGGGGAGTATATAAGGTATTTCTTCCACCTTCCTAGCGAGCCTTCGTGGTGTAGTGGTAAGCACACTGAGCCGGTATTCCAGAGGTCCGTGGTTCGATTCCTGGCGAAGGCGTTTTCTCATTTTGCATCTTTCCGGCTTCCAAAAACTACCTAATGTCTCTAGAGTGACTCCCGAACTAGAAAAAAAAGTTGTCGATGATGATTCTCTGCACCCAGGATTCGGCGACTAGGTCCCCTAAAACCCTAGTCACCCTTTAAAAGGGGGAATATATAAGGTATTTCTTCCACCTTCCTAGCGAGCCTTCGTGGTGTAGTGGTAAGCACACTGAGCCGGTATTCCAGAGGTCCGTGGTTCGATTCCTGGCGAAGGCGTTTTCTCATTTTTCATCTTTCCGGCTTCCAAAAACTACCTAATGTCTCTAGAGTGACTCCCGAACTAGAAAAAAAGTTGTCGATGATGATTCTCTGCACCCAGGATTCGGCGACTAGGTCCCCTAAAACCCTAGTCACCCTTTAAAAGGGGGAGTATATAAGGTATTTCTTCCACCTTCCTAGCGTCGTGGTGTAGTGGTAAGCACACTGAGCCGGTATTCCAGAGGTCCGTGGTTCGATTCCTGGCGAAGGCGTTTTCTCATTTTTCATCTTTCCGGCTTCCAAAAACTACCTAATGTCTCTAGAGTGACTCCCGACCTAGAAAAAAAAGTTGTCGATGATGATTCTCTGCACCCAGGATTCGGCGACTAGGTCCCCTAAAACCCTAGTCACCCTTTAAAAGGGGGAGTATATAAGGTATTTCTTCCACCTTCCTAGCGAGCCTTCGTGGTGTACTGATTAAGCACACTGAGCCGGTGTTCCAGAGGTCCGTAGTTCGATTCCTGGCGAAGGCGTTTTCTCATTTTTCATCTTTCCGGCTTCCAAAAACTACCTAATGTCTCTAGAGTGACTCCCGAACTAGAAAAAAAAGTTGTCGATGATGATTCTCTGCACCCAGGATTCGGCGACTAGGTCCCCTAAAACCCTAGTCACCCTTTAAAAGGGGGAGTATATAAGATATTTCGTCCACCTTCCTAGCGAGCCTTCGTGGTGTAGTGATTAAGCACACTGAGCCGGTGTTCCAGAGGTCCGTGGTTCGATTCCTGGCGAAGGCGTTTTCTCATTTTTCATCTTTCCGGCTTCCAAAAACTACCTAATGTCTCTAGAGTGACTCCCGAACTAGAAAAAAAAGTTGTCGATGATGATTCTCTGCACCCAGGATTCGGCGACTAGGTCCCCTAAAACCCTAGTCACCCTTTAAAAGGGGGAGTATATAAGGTATTTCTTCCACCTTCCTAGCGAGCCTTCGTGGTGTAGTGGTAAGCACACTGAGCCGGTATTCCAGAGGTCCGTGGTTCGATTCCTGGCGAAGGCGTTTTCTCATTTTTCATCTTTCCGGCTTCCAAAAACTACCTAATGTCTCTAGAGTGACTCCCGAACTAGAAAAAAAAGTTGTCGATGATGATTCTCTGCACCCAGGATTCGGCGACTAGGTCCCCTAAAACCCTAGTCACCCTTTAAAAGGGGGAGTATATAAGGTATTTCTTCCACATTCCTAGCGAGCCTTCGTGGTGTAGTGGTAAGCACACTGAGCCGGTATTCCAGAGGTCCGTGGTTCGATTCCTGGCGAAGGCGTTTTCTCATTTTTCATCTTTCCGTCTTCCAAAAACTACCTAATGTCTCTAGAGTGACTCCCGAACTAGAAAAAAAAATTGTCGATGATGATTCTCTGCACCCAGGATTTGGCGACTAGGTCCCCTAAAACCCTATGCACCCTTTAAAAGGGGGAGTATATAAGGTATTTCGTCCACCTTCCTAGCGAGCCTTCGTGGTGTAGTGATTAAGCACACTGAGCCGGTGTTCCAGAGGTCCGTGGTTCGATTCCTGGCGAAGGCGTTTTCTCATTTTTCATCTTTCCGGCTTCCAAAAACTACCTAATGTCTCTAGAGTGACTCCCGAACTAGAAAAAAAAGTTGTCGATGATGATTCTCTGCACCCAGGATTCGGCGACTAGGTCCCCTAAAACCCTAGTCACCCTTTAAAAGGGGGAGTATATAAGATATTTCGTCCACCTTCCTAGCGAGCCTTCGTGGTGTAGTGATTAAGCACACTGAGCCGGTGTTCCAGAGGTCCGTGGTTCGATTCCTGGCGAAGGCGTTTTCTCATTTTTCATCTTTCCGGCTTCCAAAAACTACCTAATGTCTCTAGAGTGACTCCCGAACTAGAAAAAAAAGTTGTCGATGATGATTCTCTGCACCCAGGATTCGGCGACTAGGTCCCCTAAAACCCTAGTCACCCTTTAAAAGGGGGAGTATATAAGGTATTTCTTCCACCTTCCTAGCGAGCCTTCGTGGTGTAGTGGTAAGCACACTGAGCCGGTATTCCAGAGGTCCGTGGTTCGATTCCTGCGAAGGCGTTTTCTCATTTTTCATCTTTCCGGCTTCCAAAAACTACCTAATGTCTCAAGAGTGACTCCCGAACTAGAAAAAAAAAGTTGTCGATGATGATTCTCTGCACCCAGGATTCGGCGACTAGGTCCCCTAAAACCCTAGTCACCCTTTAAAAGGGGGAGTATATAAGGTATTTCTTCCACCTTCCTAGCGAGCCTTCGTGGTGTAGTGGTAAGCACACTGAGCCGGTATTCCAGAGGTACGTGGTTCGATTCCTGACGAAGGCGTTTTCTCATTTTTCATCTTTCCGGCTTCCAAAAACTACCTAATGTCTCTAGAGTGACTCCCGAACTAGAAAAAAAAGTTGTCGATGATGATTCTCTGCACCCAGGATTCGGCGACTAGGTCCCCTAAAACCCTAGTCACCCTTTAAAAGGGGGAGTATATAAGGTATTTCTTCCACCTTCCTAGCGTCGTGGTGTAGTGGTAAGCACACTGAGCCGGTATTCCAGAGGTCCGTGGTTCGATTCCTGGCGAAGGCGTTTTCTCATTTTTCATCTTTCCGGCTTCCAAAAACTACCTAATGTCTCAAGAGTGACTCCCGAACTAGAAAAAAATAGTTGTCGATGATGATTCTCTGCACCCAGGATTCGGCGACTAGGTCCCCTAAAACCCTAGTCACCCTTTAAAAGGGGGAGTATATAAGGTATTTCTTCCACCTTCCTAGCGAGCCTTCGTGGTGTAGTGGTAAGCACACTGAGCCGGTATTCCAGAGGTACGTGGTTCGATTCCTGACGAAGGCGTTTTCTCATTTTTCATCTTTCCGGCTTCCAAAAACTACCTAATGTCTCTAGAGTGACTCCCGAACTAGAAAAAAAAGTTGTCGATGATGATTCTCTGCACCCAGGATTCGGCGACTAGGTCCCCTAAAACCCTAGTCACCCTTTAAAAGGGGGAGTATATAAGGTATTTCTTCCACCTTCCTAGCGTCGTGGTGTAGTGGTAAGCACACTGAGCCGGTATTCCAGAGGTCCGTGGTTCGATTCCTGGCGAAGGCGTTTTCTCATTTTTCATCTTTCCGGCTTCCAAAAACTACCTAATGTCTCTAGAGTGACTCCCGAACTAGAAAAAAAAGTTCTCGATGATGATTCTCTGCACCCAGGATTCGGCGACTAGGTCCCCTAAAACCCTAGTCACCCTTTAAAAGGGGGAGTATATAAGGTATTTCTTCCACCTTCCTAGCGAGCCTTCGTGGTGTAGTGGTAAGCACACTGAGTCGGTATTCCAGAGGTCCGTGGTTCGATTCCTGGCGAAGGCGTTTTCTCATTTTTCATCTTTCCGGCTTCCAAAAACTACCTAATGTCTCTAGAGTGACTCCCGAACTAGGAAAAAAAGTTGTCGATGATGATTCTCTGCACCCAGGATTCGGCGACTAGGTCCCCTAAAACCCTAGTCACCCTTTAAAAGGGGGAGTATATAAGGTATTTCTTCCACCTTCCTAGCGTCGTGGTGTAGTGGTAAGCACACTGAGCCGGTATTCCAGAGGTCCGTGGTTCGATTCCTGGCGAAGGCGTTTTCTCATTTTTCATCTTTCCGGCTTCCAAAAACTACCTAATGTCTCTAGAGTTACTCCCGACCTAGAAAAAAAAGTTGTCGATGATGATTCTCTGCACCCAGGATTCGGAGACTAGGTCCCCTAAAACCCTAGTCACCCTTTAAAAGGGGGAGTATATAAGGTATTTCTTTCACCTTCCTAGCGTCGTGGTGTAGTGGTAAGCACACTGAGCCGGTATTCCAGAGGTCCGTGGTTCGATTCCTGGCGAAGGCGTTTTCTCATTTTTCATCTTTCCGGCTTCCAAAAACTACCTAATGCTCTAGAGTGACTCGCGAACTAGAAAAAAAAGTTGTCGATGATGATTCTCTGCACCCAGGATTCGGCGACTAGGTCCCCTAAAACCCTAGTCACCCTTTAAAAGGGGGAGTATATAAGGTATTTCTTCCACCTTCCTAGCGAGCCTTCGTGGTGTAGTGGTAAGCACACTGAGCCGGTATTCCAGAGGTCCGTTGTTCGATTCCTGGCGAAGGCGTTTTCTCATTTTTCATCCTTCCGGCTTCCAAAAACTACCTAATGTCTCTAGAGTGACTCCCGAACTAGAAAAAAAAGTTGTCGATGATGATTCTCTGCACCCAGGATTCGGCGACTAGGTCCCCTAAAACCCTAGTCACCCTTCAAAAGGGGGAGTATATAAGGTATTTCTTCCACCTTCCTAGCGAGCCTTCGTGGTGTAGTGGTAAGCACACTGCGCCGGTATTCCAGAGGTCCGTGGTTCGATTCCTGGCGAAGGCGTTTTCTCATTTTTCATCTTTCCGGCTTCCAAAAACTACCTAATGTCTCTAGAGTGACTCCCGAACTAGAAAAAAAAGTTGTCGATGATGATTCTCTGCACCAGGATTCGGCGACTAGGTCCCCTAAAACCCTAGTCACCCTTTAAAAGGGGGAGTATATAAGGTATTTCTTCCACCTTCCTAGCGAGCCTTCGTGGTGTAGTGGTAAGCACACTGAGCCGGTATTCCAGAGGTCCGTTGTTCGATTCCTGGCGAAGACGTTTTCTCATTTTTCATCTTTCCGGCTTCCAAAAACTACCTAATGTCTCTAGAGTGACTCCCGAACTAAAAAAAAATTGTCGATGATGATTCTCTGCACCCAGGATTCGGCGACTAGGTCCCCTAAAACCCTAGTCACCCTTTAAAAGGGGGAGTATATAAGGTATTTCTTCCACCTTCCTAGCGAGCCTTCGTGGTGTAGTGGTAAGCACACTGAGCCGGTATTCCAGAGGTCCGTGGTTCGATTCCTGGCGAAGGAGTTTTCTCATTTTACATCTTTCCGGCTTCCAAAAACAACCTAATGTCTCTAGAGTGACTCCCGAACTAGAAAAAAAAGTTGTCGATGATGATTCTCTGCACCCAGGATTCGGCGACTAGGTCCCCTAAAACCCTAGTCACCCTTTAAAAGGGCGAGTATATAAGGTATTTCTTCCACCTTCCTAGCGAGCCTTCGTTGTGTAGTGGTAAGCACACTGAGCCGGTATTCCAGAGGTCCGTGGTTCGATTCCTGGCGAAGGCGTTTTCTCATTTTTCATCTTTCCGGCTTCCAAAAACAACCTAATGTCTCCAGAGTGACTCCCGAACTAGAAAAAAAAGTTGTCGATGATGATTCTCTGCACCCAGGATTCGGCGACTAGGTCCCCTAAAACCCTAGTCACCCTTTAAAAGGGGGAGTATATAAGGTATTTCTTCCACCTTCCTAGCGAGCCTTCGTGGTGTAGTGGTAAGCACACTGAGCCGGTATTCCAGAGGTCCGTGGTTCGATTCCTGCGAAGGCGTTTTCTCATTTTTCATCTTTCCGGCTTCCAAAAACAACCTAATGTCTCCAGAGTGACTCCCGAACTAGAAAAAAAAGTTGTCGATGATGATTCTCTGCACCCAGGATTCGGCGACTAGGTCCCCTAAAACCCTAGTCACCCTTTAAAAGGGGGAGTATATAAGGTATTTCTTCCACCTTCCTAGCGAGCCTTCGTGGTGTAGTGGTAAGCACACTGAGCCGGTATTCCAGAGGTACGTGGTTCGATTCCTGACGAAGGCGTTTTCTTATTTTTCATCTTTCCGCCTTCCAAAAACTACCTAATGTCTCTAGAGTGACTCCCGAACTAGAAAAAAAAGTTGTCGATGATGATTCTCTGCACCCAGGATTCGGCGACTAGGTCCCCTAAAACCCTAGTCACCCTTTAAAAGGGGGAGTATATAAGGTATTTCTTCCACCTTCCTAGCGTCGTGGTGTAGTGGTAAGCACACTGAGCCGGTATTCCAGAGGTCCGTGGTTCGATTCCTGGCGAAGGCGTTTTCTCATTTTTCATCTTTCCGGCTTCCAAAAACCACCTAATGTCTCTAGAGTGACTCCCGAACTAGAAAAAAAAGTTGTCGATGATGATTCTCTGCACCCAGGATTCGGCGACTAGGTCCCCTAAAACCCTAGTCACCCTTTAAAAGGGGGAGTATATAAGGTATTTCTTCCACCTTCCTAGCGAGCCTTCGTGGTGTAGTGGTAAGCACACTGAGTCGGTATTCCAGAGGTCCGTGGTTCGATTCCTGGCGAAGGCGTTTTCTCATTTTTCATCTTTCCGGCTTCCAAAAACTACCTAATGTCTCTAGAGTGACTCCCGAACTAGAAAAAAAAGTTGTCGATGATGATTCTCTGCACCCAGGATTCGGCGACTAGGTCCCCTAAAACCCTAGTCACCCTTTAAAAGGGGGAGTATATAAGGTATTTCTTCCACCTTCCTAGCGTCGTGGTGTAGTGGTAAGCACACTGAGCCGGTATTCCAGAGGTCCGTGGTTCGATTCCTGGCGAAGGCGTTTTCTCATTTTTCATCTTTCCGGCTTCCAAAAACTACCTAATGTCTCTAGAGTGACTCCCGAACTAGAAAAAAAAGTTGTCGATGATGATTCTCTGCACCCAGGATTCGGCGACTAGGTCCCCTAAAACCCTAGTCACCCTTTAAAAGGGGGAGTATATAAGGTATTTCTTCCACCTTCCTAGCGAGCCTTCGTGGTGTAGTGGTAAGCACACTGAGCCGGTATTCCAGAGGTCCGTGGTTCGATTCCTGACGAAGGCGTTTTCTCATTTTTCATCTTTCCGGCTTCCAAAAACTACCTAATGTCTCTAGAGTGACTCCCGAACTAGAAAAAAAAGTTGTCGATGATGATTCTCTGCACCCAGGATTCGGCGACTAGGTCCCCTAAAACCCTAGTCACCCTTTAAAAGGGGGAGTATATAAGGTATTTCGTCCACCTTCCTAGCGAGCCTTCGTGGTGTAGTGATTAAGCACACTGAGCCGGTGTTCCAGAGGTCCGTGGTTCGATTCCTGGCGAAGGCGTTTTCTCATTTTTCATCTTTCCGGCTTCCAAAAACTACCTAATGTCTCTAGAGTGACTCCCGAACTAGAAAAAAAAGTTGTCGATGATGATTCTCTGCACCCAGGATTCGGCGACTAGGTCCCCTAAAACCCTAGTCACCCTTTAAAAGGGGGAGTATATAAGGTATTTCTTCCACCTTCCTAGCGAGCCTTCGTGGTGTAGTGGTAAGCACACTGAGCCGGTATTCCAGAGGTCCGTGGTTCGATTCCTGGCGAAGGCGTTTTCTCATTTTTCATCTTTCCGGCTTCCAAAAACTACCTAATGTCTCTAGAGTGACTCCCGAACTAGAAAAAAAAGTTGTCGATGATGATTCTCTGCACCCAGGATTCGGCGACTAGGTCCCCTAAAACCCTAGTCACCCTTTAAAAGGGGGAGTATATAAGGTATTTCTTCCACATTCCTAGCGAGCCTTCGTGGTGTAGTGGTAAGCACACTGAGCCGGTATTCCAGAGGTCCGTGGTTCGATTCCTGGCGAAGGCGTTTTCTCATTTTTCATCTTTCCGTCTTCCAAAAACTACCTAATGTCTCTAGAGTGACTCCCGAACTAGAAAAAAAAATTGTCGATGATGATTCTCTGCACCCAGGATTTGGCGACTAGGTCCCCTAAAACCCTATGCACCCTTTAAAAGGGGGAGTATATAAGGTATTTCGTCCACCTTCCTAGCGAGCCTTCGTGGTGTAGTGATTAAGCACACTGAGCCGGTGTTCCAGAGGTCCGTGGTTCGATTCCTGGCGAAGGCGTTTTCTCATTTTTCATCTTTCCGGCTTCCAAAAACTACCTAATGTCTCTAGAGTGACTCCCGAACTAGAAAAAAAGTTGTCGATGATGATTCTCTGCACCCAGGATTCGGCGACTAGGTCCCCTAAAACCCTAGTCACCCTTTAAAAGGGGGAGTATATAAGGTATTTCGTCCACCTTCCTAGCGAGCCTTCGTGGTGTAGTGATTAAGCACACTGAGCCGGTGTTCCAGAGGTCCGTGGTTCGATTCCTGACGAAGGCGTTTTCTCATTTTTCATTTTTCCGGCTTCCAAAAACTACCTAATGTCTCTAGAGTGACTCCCGAACTAGAAAAAAAAGTTGTCGATGATGATTCTCTGCACCCAGGATTCGGCGACTAGGTCCCCTAAAACCCTAGTCACCCTTTAAAAGGGGGAGTATATAAGGTATTTCTTCCACCTTCCTAGCGAGCCTTCGTGGTGTAGTGGTAAGCACACTGAGTCGGTTTTCAGAGGTCCGTGGTTCGATTCCTGGCGAAGGCGTTTTCTCATTTTTCATCTTTCCGGCTTGCAAAAACTACCTAATGTCTCTAGAGTGACTCCCGAACTAGAAAAAAAGTTGTCGATGATGATTCTCTGCACCCAGGATTCTACGACTAGGTCCCCTAAAACCCTAGTCACCCTTTAAAAGGGGGAGTATATAAGGTATTTCGTCCACCTTCCTAGCGAGCCTTCGTGGTGTAGTGATTAAGCACACTGAGCCGGTGTTCCAGAGGTCCGTGGTTCGATTCCTGGCGAAGGCGTTTTCTCATTTTTCATCTTTCCGGCTTCAAAAAACTACCTAATGTCTCTAGAGTGACTCCCGAACTAGAAAAAAAGTTGTCGATGATGATTCTCTGCACCCAGGATTCGGCGACTAGGTCCCCTAAAACCCTAGTCACCCTTTAAAAGGGGGAGTATATAAGGTATTTCGTCCACCTTCCTAGCGAGCCTTCGTGGTGTAGTGATTAAGCACACTGAGCCGGTGTTCCAGAGGTCCGTGGTTCGATTCCTGGCGAAGGCGTTTTCTCATTTTTCATCTTTCCGGCTTCCAAAAACTACCTAATGTCTCTAGAGTGACTCCCGAACTAGAAAAAAAAAAGTTGTCGATGATGATTCTCTGCACCCAGGATTCGGCGACTAGGTCCCCTAAAACCCTAGTCACCCTTTAAAAGCGCGAGTATATAAGGTATTTCTTCCACCTTCCTAGCGAGCCTTCGTTGTGTAGTGGTAAGCACACTGAGCCGGTATTCCAGAGGTCCGTGGTTCGATTCCTGGCGAAGGCGTTTTCTCATTTTTCATCTTTCCGGCTTCCAAAAACAACCTAATGTCTCCAGAGTGACTCCCGAACTAGAAAAAAAAGTTGTCGATGATGATTCTCTGCACCCAGGATTCGGCGACTAGGTCCCCTAAAACCCTAGTCACCCTTTAAAAGGGGGAGTATATAAGGTATTTCTTCCACCTTCCTAGCGAGCCTTCGTGGTGTAGTGGTAAGCACACTGAGCCGGTATTCCAGAGGTCCGTGGTTCGATTCCTGCGAAGGCGTTTTCTCATTTTTCATCTTTCCGGCTTCCAAAAACTACCTAATGTCTCTAGAGTGACTCCCGAACTAGGAAAAAAAGTTGTCGATGATGATTCTCTGCACCCAGGATTCGGCGACTAGGTCCCCTAAAACCCTAGTCACCCTTTAAAAGGGGGAGTATATAAGGTATTTCTTCCACCTTCCTAGCGTCGTGGTGTAGTGGTAAGCACACTGAGCCGGTATTCCAGAGGTCCGTGGTTCGATTCCTGGCGAAGGCGTTTTCTCATTTTTCATCTTTCCGGCTTCCAAAAACTACCTAATGTCTCTAGAGTGACTCCCGACCTAGAAAAAAAAGTTGTCGATGATGATTCTCTGCACCCAGGATTCGGAGACTAGGTCCCCTAAAACCCTAGTCACCCTTTAAAAGGGGGAGTATATAAGGTATTTCTTTCACCTTCCTAGCGTCGTGGTGTAGTGGTAAGCACACTGAGCCGGTATTCCAGAGGTCCGTGGTTCGATTCCTGGCGAAGGCGTTTTCTCATTTTTCATCTTTCCGGCTTCCAAAAACTACCTAATGCTCTAGAGTGACTCCCGAACTAGAAAAAAAAGTTGTCGATGATGATTCTCTGCACCCAGGATTCGGCGACTAGGTCCCCTAAAACCCTAGTCACCCTTTAAAAGGGGGAGTATATAAGGTATTTCTTCCACCTTCCTAGCGAGCCTTCGTGGTGTAGTGGTAAGCACACTGAGCCGGTATTCCAGAGGTCCGTTGTTCGATTCCTGGCGAAGGCGTTTTCTCATTTTTCATCTTTCCGGCTTCCAAAAACTACCTAATGTCTCTAGAGTGACTCCCGAACTAGAAAAAAATGTTGTCGATGATGATTCTCTGCACCCAGGATTCGGCGACTAGGTCCCCTAAAACCCTAGTCACCCTTCAAAAGGGGGAGTATATAAGGTATTTCTTCCACCTTCCTAGCGAGCCTTCGTGGTGTAGTGGTAAGCACACTGCGCCGGTATTCCAGAGGTCCGTGGTTCGATTCCTGGCGAAGGCGTTTTCTCATTTTTCATCTTTCCGGCTTCCAAAAACTACCTAATGTCTCTAGAGTGACTCCCGAACTAGAAAAAAAAGTTGTCGATGATGATTCTCTGCACCAGGATTCGGCGACTAGGTCCCCTAAAACCCTAGTCACCCTTTAAAAGGGGGAGTATATAAGGTATTTCTTCCACCTTCCTAGCGAGCCTTCGTGGTGTAGTGGTAAGCACACTGAGCCGGTATTCCAGAGGTCCGTTGTTCGATTCCTGGCGAAGGCGTTTTCTCATTTTTCATCTTTCCGGCTTCCAAAAACTACCTAATGTCTCTAGAGTGACTCCCGAACTAAAAAAAAAATTGTCGATGATGATTCTCTGCACCCAGGATTCGGCGACTAGGTCCCCTAAAACCCTAGTCACCCTTTAAAAGGGGGAGTATATAAGGTATTTCTTCCACCTTCCTAGCGAGCCTTCGTGGTGTAGTGGTAAGCACACTGAGCCGGTATTCCAGAGGTCCGTGGTTCGATTCCTGGCGAAGGAGTTTTCTCATTTTACATCTTTCCGGCTTCCAAAAACAACCTAATGTCTCTAGAGTGACTCCCGAACTAGAAAAAAAAGTTGTCGATGATGATTCTCTGCACCCAGGATTCGGCGACTAGGTCCCCTTAAACCTTAGTCACCCTTCAAAAGGGGGAGTATATAAGGTATTTCTTTCACCTTCCTAGCGTCGTGGTGTAGTGGTAAGCACACTGAGCCGGTATTCCAGAGGTCCGTGGTTCGATTCCTGGCGAAGGCGTTTTCTCATTTTTCATCTTTCCGGCTTCCAAAAACTACCTAATGTCTCTAGAGTGACTCCCGAACTAGAAAAAAAAGTTGTCGATGATGATTCTCTGCACCCAGGATTCGGCGACTAGGTCCCCTAAAACCCTAGTCACCCTTTAAAAGGGGGAGTATATAAGGTATTTCTGCCACCTTCCTAGCGAGCCTTCGTGGTGTAGTGGTAAGCACACTGAGCCGGTATTCCAGAGGTCCGTGGTTCGATTCCTGACGAAGGCGTTTTCTCATTTTTCATCTTTCCGGCTTCCAAAAACTACCTAATGTCTCTACAGTGACTCCCGATCTAGAAAAAAAAGTTGTCGATGATGATTCTCTGCACCGAGGATTCGGCGACTAGGTCCCCTAAAACCCTAGTCACCCTTTAAAAGGGGGAGTATATAAGGTATTTCTTCCACATTCCTAGCGAGCCTTCGTGGTGTAGTGGTAAGCACACTGAGCCGGTATTCCAGAGGTCCGTTGTTCGATTCCTGGCGAAGGCGTTTTCTCATTTTTCATCTTTCCGGCTTCCAAAAACTACCTAATGTCTCTAGAATGACTCCCGAACTAGAAAAAAAAGTTGTCGATGATGATTCTCTGCACCCAGGATTCGGCGACTAGGTCCCCTAAAACCCTAGTCACCCTTTAAAAGGGGGAGTATATAAGGCATTTCTTCCACCTTCCTAGCGAGCCTTCGTGGTTTAGTGGTAAGCACACTGAGCCGGTATTCCAGAGGTCCGTGGTTCGATTCCTGGCGAAGGCGTTTTCTCATTTTTCATCTTTCCGGCTTCCAAAAACTACCTAATGTCTCTAGAGTGACTCCCGAACTAGAAAAAAAAGTTGTCGATGATGATTCTCTGCACCCAGGATTCGGCGACTAGGTCCCCTAAAACCCTAGTCACCCTTTAAAAGGGGGAGTATATAAGGTATTTCTTCCACCTTCCTATCGAGCCTTCGTGGTGTAGTGGTAAGCACACTGAGCCGGTATTCCAGAGGTCCGTGGTTCGATTCCTGGCAAAGGCGTTTTCTCATTTTTCATCTTTCCGGCTTCCAAAAACAACCTAATGTCTCTAGAGTGACTCCCGAACTAGAAAAAAAGTTGTCGATGATGATTCTCTGCACCCAGGATTCGGCGACTAGGTCCCCTAAAACCCTAGTCACCCTTTAAAAGGGGGAGTATATAAGGTATTTCTTCCACCTTCCTAGCGAGCCTTCGTGGTGTAGTGGTAAGCACACTGAGCCGGTATTCCAGAGGTCCGTGGTTCGATTCCTGGCAAAGGCGTTTTTTCATTTTTCATCTTTCCGGCTTCCAAAAACTACCTAATGTCTCTAGAGTGACTCCCGAACTAGAAAATAAAGTTGTCGGTGATGATTCTCTGCACCCAGGATTCGGCGACTAGGTCCCCTAAAACCCTAGTCACCCTTTAAAAGGGGGAGTATATAAGGTATTTCTTCCACCTTCCTAGCGAGCCTTCGTGGTGTAGTGGTAAGCACACTGAGCCGGTATTCCAGAGGTCCGTGGTTCGATTCCTGACGAAGGCGTTTTCTCATTTTTCATCTTTCCGGCTTCCAAAAACTACCTAATGTCTCTAGAGTGACTTCCGAACTAGAAAAAAAAGGTGTCGATGATGATTATCTGCACCCAGGATTCGGCGACTAGGTCCCCTTAAACCCTAGTCACCCTTCAAATGGGGGAGTATATAAGGTATTTCTTTCACCTTTCTAGCGTCGTGGTGTAGTGGTAAGCACACTGAGCCGGTATTCCAGAGGTCCGTGGTTCGATTCCTGGCGAAGGCGTTTTCTCATTTTTGATCTTTCCGGCTTCCAAAAACTACCTAATGTCTCTAGAGTGACTCCCGAACTAGAAAAAAAAGTTGTCGATGATGATTCTCTGCACCCAGGATTCGGCGACTAGGTCCCCTAAAACCCTAGTCACCCTTTAAAAGGGGGAGTATATAAGGTATTTCTGCCACCTTCCTAGCGAGCCTTCGTGGTGTAGTGGTAAGCACACTGAGCCGGTATTCCAGAGGTCCGTGGTTCGATTCCTGACGAAGGCGTTTTCTCATTTTTCCTCTTTCCGGCTTCCCAAAACTACCTAATGTCTCTACAGTGACTCCCGAACTAGAAAAAAAAGTTGTCGATGATGATTCTCTGCACCCAGGATTCGGCGACTAGGTCCCCTAAAACCCTAGTCACCCTTTAAAAGGGGGAGTATATAAGGTATTTCTTCCACATTCCTAGCGAGCCTTCGTGGTGTAGTGGTAAGCACACTGAGCCGGTATTCCAGAGGTCCGTGGTTCGATTCCTGGCAAAGGCGTTTTCTCATTTTTCATCTTTCCGGCTTCCAAAAACAACCTAATGTCTCTAGAGTGACTCCCGAACTAGAAAAAAAGTTGTCGATGATGATTCTCTGCACCCAGAATTCGACGACTAGGTCCCCTAAAACCCTAGTCACCCTTTAAAAGGGGGAGTATATAAGGTATTTCTTCCACCTTCCTATCGAGCCTTCGTGGTGTAGTGGTAAGCACACTGAGCCGGTATTCCAGAGGTCCGTGGTTCGATTCCTGGCAAAGGCGTTTTCTCATTTTTCATCTTTCCGGCTTCCAAAAACAACCTAATGTCTCTAGAGTGACTCCCGAACTAGAAAAAAAGTTGTCGATGATGATTCTCTGCACCCAGAATTCGACGACTAGGTCCCCTAAAACCCTAGTCACCCTTTAAAAGGGGGAGTATATAAGGTATTTCTTCCACCTTCCTAGCGAGCCTTCGTGGTGTAGTGGTAAGCACACTGAGCCGGTATTCCAGAGGTCCGTGGTTCGATTCCTGGCAAAGGCGTTTTTTCATTTTTCATCTTTCCGGCTTCCAAAAACTACCTAATGTCTCTAGAGTGACTCCCGAACTAGAAAATAAAGTTGTCGGTGATGATTCTCTGCACCCAGGATTCGGCGACTAGGTCCCCTAAAACCCTAGTCACCCTTTAAAAGGGGGAGTATATAAGGTATTTCTTCCACCTTCCTAGCGAGCCTTCGTGGTGTAGTGGTAAGCACACTGAGCCGGTATTCCAGAGGTCCGTGGTTCGATTCCTGACGAAGGCGTTTTCTCATTTTTCATCTTTCCGGCTTCCAAAAACTACCTAATGTCTCTAGAGTGACTCCCGAACTAGAAAAAAAAGTTGTCGATGATGATTCTCTGCACCCAGGATTCGGCGACTAGGTCCCCTAAAACCCTAGTCACCGTTTAAAAGGGGGAGTATATAAGGTATTTCTTCCACCTTCCTATCGAGCCTTCGTGGTGTAGTGGTAAGCACACTGAGCCGGTATTCCAGAGGTCCGTGGTTCGATTCCTGGCAAAGGCGTTTTCTCATTTTTCATCTTTCCGCCTTCCAAAAACAACCTAATGTCTCTAGAGTGACTCCCGAACTAGAAAAAAAAGTTGTCGATGATGATTCTCTGCACCCAGGATTCGGCGACTAGGTCCCCTAAAACCCTAGTCACCCTTTAAAAGGGGGAGTATATAAGGTATTTCTTCCACCTTCCTAGCGAGCCTTCGTGGTGTAGTGGTAAGCACACTGAGCCGGTATTCCAGAGGTCCGTGGTTCGATTCCTGGCAAAGGCGTTTTTTCATTTTTCATCTTTCCGGCTTCCAAAAACTACCTAATGTCTCTAGAGTGACTCCCGAACTAGAAAATAAAGTTGTCGGTGATGATTCTCTGCACCCAGGATTCGGCGACTAGGTCCCCTAAAACCCTAGTCACCCTTTAAAAGAGGGAGTATATAAGGTATTTCTTCCACCTTCCTAGCGAGCCTTCGTGGTGTAGTTGTAAGCACACTGAGCCGGTATTCCAGAGGTCCGTGGTTCGATTCCTGACGAAGGCGTTTTCTCATTTTTCATCTTTCCGGCTTCCAAAAACTACCTAATGTCTCTAGAGTGACTTCCGAACTAGAAAAAAAAGTTGTCGATGATGATTATCTGCACCCAGGATTCGGCGACTAGGTCCCCTAAAACCCTAGTCACCCTTTAAAAGGGGGAGTATATAAGGTATTTCTTCCACCTTCCTAGCGAGCCTTCGTGGTGTAGTGGTAAGCACACTGAGTCGGTATTCCAGAGGTCCGTGGTTCGATTCCTGGCGAAGGCGTTTTCTCATTTTTCATCTTTCCAGCTTCCAAAAACTACCTAATGTCTCTAGAGTGACTCCCGAACTAGAAAAAAAAGTTGTCGATGATGATTCTCTGCACCCAGGATTCGGCGACTAGGTCCCCTAAAACCCTAGTCACCCTTTAAAAGGGGGAGTATATAAGGTATTTCTTCCACCTTCCTAGCGAGCCTTCGTGGTGTAGTGGTAAGCACACTGAGCCGGTACTCCAGAGGTCCGTGGTTCGATTCCTGACGAAGGCGTTTTCTCATTTTTCATCTTTCCGGCTTCCAAAAACTACCTAATGTCTCTAGAGTGACTCCCGAACTAGAAAAAAAGTTGTCGATGATGATTCTCTGCACCCAGGATTCGGCGACTAGGTCCCCTAAAACCCTAGTCACCCTTTAAAAGGGGGGGTATATAAGGTATTTCTTCCACCTTCCTAGCGAGCCTTCGTAGTGTAGTGGTAAGCACACTGAGCCGGTATTCCAGAGGTCCGTGGTTCGATTCCTAGCGAAGGAGTTTTCTCATTTTTCATCTTTCCGGCTTCCAAATACAACCTAATGTCTCTAGAGTGACTCCCGAACTAGAAAAAAAAGTTGTCGATGATGATTCTCTGCACCCAGGATTCGGCGACTAGGTCCCCTTAAACCCTAGTCACCCTTTAAAAGGGGGAGTATATAAGGTATTTCTTTCACCTTCCTAGCGTCGTGGTGTAGTGGTAAGCACACTGAGCCGGTATTCCAGAGGTCCGTGGTTCGATTCCTGGCGAAGGCGTTTTCTCATTTTTCATCTTTCCGGCTTCCAAAAACTACCTAATGTCTCTAGAGTGACTCCCGAACTAGAAAAAAAAGTTGTCGATGATGATTCTCTCCACCCAGGATTCGGCGACTAGGTCCCCTAAAACCCTAGTCACCCTTTAAAAGGGGGAGTATATAAGGTATTTCTTCCACCTGCCTAGCGAGCCTTCGTGGTGTAGTGGGAAGCACACTGAGCCGGTATTCCAGAGGTCTGTGGTTCGATTCCTGGCGAAGGCGTTTTCTCATTTTTCATCTTTCCAGCTCCCAAAAACTACCTAATGTCTCTAGAGTGACTCCCGAACTAGAAAAAAAAGTTGTCGATGATGATTCTCTGCACCCAGGATTCGGCGACTAGGTCCCCTAAAACCCTAGTCACCCTTTAAAAGGGGGAGTATATAAGGTATTTCTTCCACCTTCCTAGCGAGCCTTCGTGGTGTAGTGGTAAGCACACTGAGCCGGTATTCCAGAGGTCCGTGGTTCGATTCCTGGCGAAGGCGTTTTCTCATTTTTCATCTTTCCTTCTTCCAAAAACTACCTAATGTCTCTAGAGTGACTCCCGAACTAGAAAAAAAAGTTGTCGATGATGATTCTCTGCACCCAGGATTCGGCGATTAGGTCCCCTAAAACCCTAGTCACCCTTTAAAAGGGGGAGTATATAAGGTATTTCTTCCACCTTCCTAGCGAGCCTTCGTGGTGTAGTGGTAAGCACACTGAGCCGGTATTCCAGAGGTCCGTGGTTCGATTCCTGGCGAAGGCGTTTTCTCATTTTTCATCTTTCCGGCTTCCAAAAACTACCTAATGTCTCTAGAGTGACTCCCGAACTAGAAAAAAAGTTGTCGATGATGTTTCTCTGCACCCAGGATTCGGCGACTAGGTACCCTAAAACCCTAGTCACCCTTTAAAAGGGGGAGTATATAAGGTATTTCTTCCACATTCCTAGCGAGCCTTCGTGGTGTAGTGGTAAGCACACTGAGCCGGTATTCCAGAGGTCCGTGGTTCGATTCCTGGCGAAGGCGTTTTCTCATTTTTCATCTTTCCGGCTTCCAAAAACTACCTAATGTCTCTAGAGTGACTCCCGAACTAGAAAAAAAAATTGTCGATGATGATTCTCTGCACCCAGGATTTGGCGACTAGGTCCCCTAAAACCCTAGTCACCCTTTAAAAGGGGGAGTGTATAAGGTATTTCGTCCACCTTCCTAGCGAGCCTTCGTGGTGTAGTGATTAAGCACACTGAGCCGGTGTTCCAGAGGTCCGTGGTTCGATTCCTGGCGAAGGCGTTTTCTCATTTTTCATCTTTCCGGCTTCCAAAAACTACCTTATGTCTCTAGAGTGACTCCCGAACTAGAAAAAAAAAGTTGTCGATGATGATTCTCTGCACCCAGGATTCGGCGACTAGGTCCCCTAAAACCCTAGTCACCCTTTAAAAGGGGGAGTATATAAGGTATTTCTTCCACCTTCCTAGCGTCGTGGTGTAGTGGTAAGCACACTGAGCCGGTATTCCAGAGGTCCGTGGTTCGATTCCTGGCGAAGGCGTTTTCTCATTTTTCATCTTTCCGGCTTCCAAAAACAACCTAATGTCTCTAGAGTGACTCCCGAACTAGAAAAAAAAAGTTGTCGATGATGATTCTCTGCACCCAGGATTCGGCGACTAGGTCCCCTAAAACCCTAGTCACCCTTTAAAAGGGGGAGTATATAAGGTATTTCTTCCACCTTCCTAGCGAGCCTTCGTGGTGTAGTGGTAAGCACACTGAGCCGGTATTCCATAGGTCCATGGTTCGATTCCTGGCGAAGGCGTTTTCTCATTTTTCATCTTTCCGGCTTCCAAAAACTACCTAATGTCTCTAGAGTGACTCCCGAACTAGAAAATAAAGTTGTCGATGATGATACTCTGCACCCAGGATTCGGCGACTAGGTCCCCTAAAACCCTAGTCACCCTTTAAAAGGGGGAGTATATAAGGTATTTCTTCCACCTTCCTAGCGAGCCTTCGTGGTGTAGTGGTAAGCACACTGAGCCGGTATTCCAGAGGTCCGTGGTTCGATTCCTGACGAAGGCGTTTTCTCATTTTTCATCTTTCCGGCTTCCAAAAACTACCTAATGTCTCTAGAGTGACTCCCGAACTAGAAAAAAAGTTGTCGATGATGATTATCTGCACCCAGGATTCGGCGACTAGGTCCCCTAAAACCCTAGTCACCCTTTAAAAGGGGGAATATATAAGGTATTTCTTCCACCTTCCTAGCGAGCCTTCGTGGTGTAGTGGTAAGCACACTGAGTCGGTATTCCAGAGGTCCGTGGTTCGATTCCTGGCGAAGGCGTTTTCTCATTTTTCATCTTTCCGGCTTCCAAAAACTACCTAATGTCTCTAGAGTGACTCCCGAACTAGAAAAAAAAGTTGTCGATGATGATTCTCTGCACCCAGGATTCGGCGACTAGGTCCCCTAAAACCCTAGTCACCCTTTAAAAGGGGGAGTATATAAGGTATTTCTTCCACCTTCCTAGCGTCGTGGTGTAGTGGTAAGCACACTGAGCCGGTATTCCAGAGGTCCGTGGTTCGATTCCTGGCGAAGGCGTTTTTTCATTTTTCATCTTTCCGGCTTCCAAAAACTACCTAATGTCTCTAGAGTGACTCCCGAACTAGAAAATAAAGTTGTCGGTGATGATTCTCTGCACCCAGGATTCGGCGACTAGGTCCCCTAAAACCCTAGTCACCCTTTAAAAGGGGGAGTATATAAGGTATTTCTTCCACCTTCCTAGCGAGCCTTCGTGGTGTAGTGGTAAGCACACTGAGCCGGTATTCCAGAGGTCCGTGGTTCGATTCCTGGCAAAGGCGTTTTTTCATTTTTCATCTTTCCGGCTTCCAAAAACTACCTAATGTCTCTAGAGTGACTCCCGAACTAGAAAATAAAGTTGTCGGTGATGATTCTCTGCACCCAGGATTCGGCGACTAGGTCCCCTAAAACCCTAGTCACCCTTTAAAAGGGGGAGTATATAAGGTATTTCTTCCACCTTCCTAGCGAGCCTTCGTGGTGTAGTGGTAAGCACACTGAGCCGGTATTCCAGAGGTCCGTGGTTCGATTCCTGACGAAGGCGTTTTCTCATTTTTCATCTTTCCGGCTTCCAAAAACTACCTAATGTCTCTAGAGTGACTTCCGAACTAGAAAAAAAAGTTGTCGATGATGATTATCTGCACCCAGGATTCGGCGACTAGGTCCCCTAAAACACTAGTCACCCTTTAAAAGGGGGAGTATATAAGGTATTTCTTCCACCTTCCTAGCGAGCCTTCGTGGTGTAGTGGTAAGCACACTGAGCCGGTATTCCAGAGGTCCGTGGTTCGATTCCTGACGAAGGCGTTTTCTCATTTTTCATCTTTCCGGCTTCCAAAAACTACCTAATGTCTCTAGAGTGACTTCCGAACTAGAAAAAAAAGTTGTCGATGATGATTATCTGCACCCAGGATTCGGCGACTAGGTCCCCTAAAACCCTAGTCACCCTTTAAAAGGGGGAGTATATAAGGTATTTCTTCCACCTTCCTAGCGAGCCTTCGTGGTGTAGTGGTAAGCACACTGAGTCGGTATTCCAGAGGTCCGTGGTTCGATTCCTGGCGAAGGCGTTTTCTCATTTTTCATCTTTCCAGCTTCCAAAAACTACCTAATGTCTCTAGAGTGACTCCCGAACTAGAAAAAAAAGTTGTCGATGATGATTCTCTGCACCCAGGATTCGGCGACTAGGTCCCCTAAAACCCTAGTCACCCTTTAAAAGGGGGAGTATATAAGGTATTTCTTCCACCTTCCTAGCGAGCCTTCGTGGTGTAGTGGTAAGCACACTGAGCCGGTATTCCAGAGGTCCGTGGTTCGATTCCTGACGAAGGCGTTTTCTCATTTTTCATCTTTCCGGCTTCCAAAAACTACCTAATGTCTCTAGAGTGACTCCCGAACTAGAAAAAAAAGTTGTCGATGATGATTCTCTGCACCCAGGATTCGGCGACTAGGTCCCCTAAAACCCTAGTCACCGTTTAAAAGGGGGAGTATATAAGGTATTTCTTCCACCTTCCTATCGAGCCTTCGTGGTGTAGTGGTAAGCACACTGAGCCGGTATTCCAGAGGTCCGTGGTTCGATTCCTGGCAAAGGCGTTTTCTCATTTTTCATCTTTCCGCCTTCCAAAAACAACCTAATGTCTCTAGAGTGACTCCCGAACTAGAAAAAAAAGTTGTCGATGATGATTCTCTGCACCCAGGATTCGGCGACTAGGTCCCCTAAAACCCTAGTCACCCTTTAAAAGGGGGAGTATATAAGGTATTTCTTCCACCTTCCTAGCGAGCCTTCGTGGTGTAGTGGTAAGCACACTGAGCCGGTATTCCAGAGGTCCGTGGTTCGATTCCTGGCAAAGGCGTTTTTTCATTTTTCATCTTTCCGGCTTCCAAAAACTACCTAATGTCTCTAGAGTGACTCCCGAACTAGAAAATAAAGTTGTCGGTGATGATTCTCTGCACCCAGGATTCGGCGACTAGGTCCCCTAAAACCCTAGTCACCCTTTAAAAGGGGGAGTATATAAGGTATTTCTTCCACCTTCCTAGCGAGCCTTCGTGGTGTAGTGGTAAGCACACTGAGCCGGTATTCCAGAGGTCCGTGGTTCGATTCCTGACGAAGGCGTTTTCTCATTTTTCATCTTTCCGGCTTCCAAAAACTACCTAATGTCTCTAGAGTGACTTCCGAACTAGAAAAAAAAGTTGTCGATGATGATTATCTGCACCCAGGATTCGGCGACTAGGTCCCCTAAAACCCTAGTCACCCTTTAAAAGGGGGAGTATATAAGGTATTTCTTCCACCTTCCTAGCGAGCCTTCGTGGTGTAGTGGTAAGCACACTGAGTCGGTATTCCAGAGGTCCGTGGTTCGATTCCTGGCGAAGGCGTTTTCTCATTTTTCATCTTTCCAGCTTCCAAAAACTACCTAATGTCTCTAGAGTGACTCCCGAACTAGAAAAAAAAGTTGTCGATGATGATTCTCTGCACCCAGGATTCGGCGACTAGGTCCCCTAAAACCCTAGTCACCCTTTAAAAGGGGGAGTATATAAGGTATTTCTTCCACCTTCCTAGCGAGCCTTCGTGGTGTAGTGGTAAGCACACTGAGCCGGTATTCCAGAGGTCCGTGGTTCGATTCCTGACGAAGGCGTTTTCTCATTTTTCATCTTTCCGGCTTCCAAAAACTACCTAATGTCTCTAGAGTGACTCCCGAACTAGAAAAAAAGTTGTCGATGATGATTCTCTGCACCCAGGATTCGGCGACTAGGTCCCCTAAAACCCTAGTCACCCTTTAAAAGGGGGAGTATATAAGGTATTTCTTCCACCTTCCTAGCGAGCCTTCGTAGTGTAGTGGTAAGCACACTGAGCCGGTATTCCAGAGGTCCGTGGTTCGATTCCTAGCGAAGGAGTTTTCTCATTTTTCATCTTTCCGGCTTCCAAAAACAACCTAATGTCTCTAGAGTGACTCCCGAACTAGAAAAAAAAGTTGTCGATGATGATTCTCTGCACCCAGGATTCGGCGACTAGGTCCCCTTAAACCCTAGTCACCCTTTAAAAGGGGGAGTATATAAGGTATTTCTTTCACCTTCCTAGCGTCGTGGTGTAGTGGTAAGCACACTGAGCCGGTATTCCAGAGGTCCGTGGTTCGATTCCTGGCGAAGGCGTTTTCTCATTTTTCATCTTTCCGGCTTCCAAAAACTACCTAATGTCTCTAGAGTGACTCCCGAACTAGAAAAAAAAGTTGTCGATGATGATTCTCTCCACCCAGGATTCGGCGACTAGGTCCCCTAAAACCCTAGTCACCCTTTAAAAGGGGGAGTATATAAGGTATTTCTTCCACCTGCCTAGCGAGCCTTCGTGGTGTAGTGGGAAGCACACTGAGCCGGTATTCCAGAGGTCTGTGGTTCGATTCCTGGCGAAGGCGTTTTCTCATTTTTCATCTTTCCAGCTCCCAAAAACTACCTAATGTCTCTAGAGTGACTCCCGAACTAGAAAAAAAAGTTGTCGATGATGATTCTCTGCACCCAGGATTCGGCGACTAGGTCCCCTAAAACCCTAGTCACCCTTTAAAAGGGGGAGTATATAAGGTATTTCTTCCACCTTCCTAGCGAGCCTTCGTGGTGTAGTGGTAAGCACACTGAGCCGGTATTCCAGAGGTCCGTGGTTCGATTCCTGGCGAAGGCGTTTTCTCATTTTTCATCTTTCCTTCTTCCAAAAACTACCTAATGTCTCTAGAGTGACTCCCGAACTAGAAAAAAAAGTTGTCGATGATGATTCTCTGCACCCAGGATTCGGCGATTAGGTCCCCTAAAACCCTAGTCACCCTTTAAAAGGGGGAGTATATAAGGTATTTCTTCCACCTTCCTAGCGAGCCTTCGTGGTGTAGTGGTAAGCACACTGAGCCGGTATTCCAGAGGTCCGTGGTTCGATTCCTGGCGAAGGCGTTTTCTCATTTTTGATCTTTCCGGCTTCCAAAAACTACCTAATGTCTCTAGAGTGACTCCCGAACTAGAAAAAAAAGTTGTCGATGATGTTTCTCTGCACCCAGGATTCGGCGACTAGGTACCCTAAAACCCTAGTCACCCTTTAAAAGGGGGAGTATATAAGGTATTTCTTCCACATTCCTAGCGAGCCTTCGTGGTGTAGTGGTAAGCACACTGAGCCGGTATTCCAGAGGTCCGTGGTTCGATTCCTGGCGAAGGCGTTTTCTCATTTTTCATCTTTCCGGCTTCCAAAAACTACCTAATGTCTCTAGAGTGACTCCCGAAGTAGAAAAAAAAATTGTCGATGATGATTCTCTGCACCCAGGATTTGGCGACTAGGTCCCCTAAAACCCTAGTCACCCTTTAAAAGGGGGAGTGTATAAGGTATTTCGTCCACCTTCCTAGCGAGCCTTCGTGGTGTAGTGATTAAGCACACTGAGCCGGTGTTCCAGAGGTCCGTGGTTCGATTCCTGGCGAAGGCGTTTTCTCATTTTTCATCTTTCCGGCTTCCAAAAACTACCTTATGTCTCTAGAGTGACTCCCGAACTAGAAAAAAAAAGTTGTCGATGATGATTCTCTGCACCCAGGATTCGGCGACTAGGTCCCCTAAAACCCTAGTCACCCTTTAAAAGGGGGAGTATATAAGGTATTTCTTCCACCTTCCTAGCGTCGTGGTGTAGTGGTAAGCACACTGAGCCGGTATTCCAGAGGTCCGTGGTTCGATTCCTGGCGAAGGCGTTTTCTCATTTTTCATCTTTCCGGCTTCCAAAAACAACCTAATGTCTCTAGAGTGACTCCCGAACTAGAAAAAAAAAGTTCTCGATGATGATTCTCTGCACCCAGGATTCGGCGACTAGGTCCCCTAAAACCCTAGTCACCCTTTAAAAGGGGGAGTATATAAGGTATTTCTTCCACCTTCCTAGCGAGCCTTCGTGGTGTAGTGGTAAGCACACTGAGCCGGTATTCCATAGGTCCATGGTTCGATTCCTGGCGAAGGCGTTTTCTCATTTTTCATCTTTCCGGCTTCCAAAAACTACCTAATGTCTCTAGAGTGACTCCCGAACTAGAAAATAAAGTTGTCGATGATGATACTCTGCACCCAGGATTCGGCGACTAGGTCCCCTAAAACCCTAGTCACCCTTTAAAAGGGGGAGTATATAAGGTATTTCTTCCACCTTCCTAGCGAGCCTTCGTGGTGTAGTGGTAAGCACACTGAGCCGGTATTCCAGAGGTCCGTGGTTCGATTCCTGACGAAGGCGTTTTCTCATTTTTCATCTTTCCGGCTTCCAAAAACTACCTAATGTCTCTAGAGTGACTCCCGAACTAGAAAAAAAGTTGTCGATGATGATTATCTGCACCCAGGATTCGGCGACTAGGTCCCCTAAAACCCTAGTCACCCTTTAAAAGGGGGAATATATAAGGTATTTCTTCCACCTTCCTAGCGAGCCTTCGTGGTGTAGTGGTAAGCACACTGAGTCGGTATTCCAGAGGTCCGTGGTTCGATTCCTGGCGAAGGCGTTTTCTCATTTTTCATCTTTCCGGCTTCCTAAAACTACCTAATGTCTCTAGAGTGACTCCCGAACTAGAAAAAAAAGTTGTCGATGATGATTCTCTGCACCCAGGATTCGGCGACTAGGTCCCCTAAAACCCTAGTCACCCTTTAAAAGGGGGAGTATATAAGGTATTTCTTCCACCTTCCTAGCGTCGTGGTGTAGTGGTAAGCACACTGAGCCGGTATTCCAGAGGTCCGTGGTTCGATTCCTGGCGAAGGCGTTTTCTCATTTTTCATCTTTCCGGCTTCCAAAAACTACCTAATGTCTCTAGAGTGACTCCCGACCTAAAAAAAAAAGTTGTCGATGATGATTCTCTGCACCCAGGATTCGGCGACTAGGTCCCCTAAAACCCTAGTCACCCTTTAAAAGGGGGAGTATATAAGGTATTTCTTCCACCTTCCTAGCGAGCCTTCGTGGTGTAGTGGTAAGCACACTGAGTCGGTATTCCAGAGGTCCGTGGTTCGATTCCTGGCGAAGGCGTTTTCTCATTTTTCATCGTTCCGGCTTCCAAAAACTACCTAATGTCTCTAGAGTGACTCCCGAACTAGGAAAAATAGTTGTAGATGATGATTCTCTGCACCCAGGATTCGGCGACTAGGTCCCCTAAAACCCTAGTCACCCTTTAAAAGGGGGAGTATATAAGGTATTTCTTCCACCTTCCTAGCGTCGTGGTGTAGTGGTAAGCACACTGAGCCGGTATTCCAGAGGTCCGTGGTTCGATTCCTGGCGAAGGCGTTTTCTCATTTTTCATCTTTCCGGCTTCCAAAAACTACCTAATGTCTCTAGAGTGACTCCCGACCTAGAAAAAAAAGTTGTCGATGATGATTCTCTGCACCCAGGATTCGGCGACTAGGTCCCCTAAAACCCTAGTCACCCTTTAAAAGGGGGAGTATATAAGGTATTTCTTCCACCTTCCTAGCGAGCCTTCGTGGTGTAGTGGTAAGCACACTGAGCCGGTATTCCAGAGGTCCGTGGTTCGATTCCTGGCGAAGGCGTTTTCTCATTTTTCATCTTTTCGGCTTCCAAAAACTACCTAATGTCTCTAGAGTGACTCCCGAACTAGAAAAAAAGTTGTCGATGATGATTCTCTGCACCCAGGATTCGGCGACTAGGTCCCCTAAAACCCTAGTCACCCTTTAAAAGGGGGAGTATATAAGGTATTTCTTCCACCTTCCTAGCGAGCCTTCGTGGTGTAGTGGTAAGCACACTGAGCCGGTATTCCAGAGGTCCGTGGTTCGATTCCTGACGAAGGCGTCTTCTCATTTTTCATCTTTCCGGCTTCCAAAAACTACCTAATGTCTCTAGAGTGACTCCCGAACTAGAAAAAAAGTTGTCGATGATGATTATCTGCACCCAGGATTCGGCGACTAGGTCCCCTAAAACCCTAGTCACCCTTTAAAAGGGGGAGTATATAAGGTATTTCTTCCACCTTCCTAGCGAGCCTTCGTGGTGTAGTGGTAAGCACACTGAGTCGGTATTCCAGAGGTCCGTGGTTCGATTCCTGGCGAAGGCGTTTTCTCATTTTTCATCTTTCCGGCTTCCAAAAACTACCTAATGTCTCTAGAGTGACTCCCGAACTAGAAAAAAAAGTTGTCGATGATGATTCTCTGCACCCAGGATTCGGCGACTAGGTCCCCTAAAACCCTAGTCACCCTTTAAAAGGGGGAGTATATAAGGTATTTCTTCCACCTTCCTAGCGAGCCTTCGTGGTGTAGTGGTAAGCACACTGAGCCGGTATTCCAGAGGTCCGTGGTTCGATTCCTGGCGAAGGCGTTTTCTCATTTTTCATCTTTCCGGCTTCCAAAAACTACCTAATGTCTCTAGAGTGACTCCCGAACTAGAAAAAAAAGTTGTCGATGATGATTCTCTGCACCCAGGATTCGGCGACTAGGTCCCCTAAAACCCTAGTCACCCTTTAAAAGGGGGAGTATATAAGGTATTTCTTCCACCTTCCTAGCGAGCCTTCGTGGTGTAGTGGTAAGCCCACTGAGCCGGTATTCCAGAGGTCCGTGGTTCGATTCCTGGCGAAGGCGTTTTCTCATTTTTCATCTTTCCGGCTTCCAAAAACTACCTAATGTCTCTAGAGTGACTCCCGAACTAGAAAAAAATGTTGTCGATGGTGTTTCTCTGCACCCAGGATTCGGCGACTAGTTCCCCTAAAACCCTAGTCACCCTTTAAAAGGGGGAGTATATAAGGTATTTCTTCCACATTCCTAGCGAGCCTTCGTGGTGTAGTGGTAAGCACACTGAGCCGGTATTCCAGAGGTCCGTGGTTCGATTCCTGGCGAAGGCGTTTTCTCATTTTTCATCTTTCCGGCTTCCAAAAACTACCTAATGTCTCTAGAGTGACTCCCGAACTAGAAAAAAAAATTGTCGATGATGATTCTCTGCACCCAGGATTTGGCGACTAGGTCCCCTAAAACCCTAGTAACCCTTTAAAAGGGGGAGAGTATAAGGTATTTCGTCCACCTTCCTAGCGAGCCTTCGTGGTGTAGTGATTAAGCACACTGAGCCGGTGTTCCAGAGGTCCGTGGTTCGATTCCTGGCGAAGGCGTTTTCTCATTTTTCATCTTTCCGGCTTCCAAAAACTACCTAATGTCTCTAGAGTGACTCCCGAACTAGAAAAAAAAAGTTGTCGATGATGATTCTCTGCACCCAGGATTCGGCGACTAGGTCCCCTAAAACCCTAGTCACCCTTTAAAAGGGGGAGTATATAAGGTATTTCTTCCACCTTCCTAGCGAGCCTTCGTGGTGTAGTGGTAAGCACACTGAGCCGGTATTCCAGAGGTCCGTGGTTCGATTCCTGGCGAAGGCGTTTTCTCATTTTTCATCTTTCCGGCTTCCAAAAACAACCTAATGTCTCTAGAGTGACTCCCGAACTAGAAAAAAAAAGTTGTCGATGATGATTCTCTGCACCCAGGATTCGGCGACTAGGTCCCCTAAAACCCTAGTCACCCTTTAAAAGGGGGAGTATATAAGGTATTTCTTCCACCTTCCTAGCGAGCCTTCGTGGTGTAGTGGTAAGCACACTGAGCCGGTATTCCAGAGGTCCATGGTTCGATTCCTGACGAAGGCGTCTTCTCATTTTTCATCTTTCCGGCTTCCAAAAACTACCTAATGTCTCTAGAGTGACTCCCGAACTAGAAAAAAAGTTGTCGATGATGATTATCTGCACCCAGGATTCGGCGACTAGGTCCCCTAAAACCCTAGTCACCCTTTAAAAGGGGGAGTATATAAGGTATTTCTTCCACCTTCCTAGCGAGCCTTCGTGGTGTAGTGGTAAGCACACTGAGTCGGTATTCCAGAGGTCCGTGGTTCGATTCCTGGCGAAGGCGTTTTCTCATTTTTCATCTTTCCGGCTTCCAAAAACTACCTAATGTCTCTAGAGTGACTCCCGAACTAGAAAAAAAAGTTGTCGATGATGATTCTCTGCACCCAGGATTCGGCGACTAGGTCCCCTAAAACCCTAGTCACCCTTTAAAAGGGGGAGTATATAAGGTATTTCTTCCACCTTCCTAGCGAGCCTTCGTGGTGTAGTGGTAAGCACACTGAGCCGGTATTCCAGAGGTCCGTGGTTCGATTCCTGGCGAAGGCGTTTTCTCATTTTTCATCTTTCCGGCTTCCAAAAACAACCTAATGTCTCTAGAGTGACTCCCGAACTAGAAAAAAAAAGTTGTCGATGATGATTCTCTGCACCCAGGATTCGGCGACTAGGTCCCCTAAAACCCTAGTCACCCTTTAAAAGGGGGAGTATATAAGGTATTTCTTCCACCTTCCTAGCGAGCCTTCGTGGTGTAGTGGTAAGCACACTGAGCCGGTATTCCAGAGGTCCGTGGTTCGATTCCTGACGAAGGCGTCTTCTCATTTTTCATCTTTCCGGCTTCCAAAAACTACCTAATGTCTCTAGAGTGACTCCCGAACTAGAAAAAAAGTTGTCGATGATGATTATCTGCACCCAGGATTCGGCGACTAGGTCCCCTAAAACCCTAGTCACCCTTTAAAAGGGGGAGTATATAAGGTATTTCTTCCACCTTCCTAGCGAGCCTTCGTGGTGTAGTGGTAAGCACACTGAGTCGGTATTCCAGAGGTCCGTGGTTCGATTCCTGGCGAAGGCGTTTTCTCATTTTTCATCTTTCCGGCTTCCAAAAACTACCTAATGTCTCTAGAGTGACTCCCGAACTAGAAAAAAAAGTTGTCGATGATGATTCTCTGCACCCAGGATTCGGCGACTAGGTCCCCTAAAACCCTAGTCACCCTTTAAAAGGGGGAGTATATAAGGTATTTCTTCCACCTTCCTAGCGAGCCTTCGTGGTGTAGTGGTAAGCACACTGAGCCGGTATTCCAGAGGTCCGTGGTTCGATTCCTGGCGAAGGCGTTTTCTCATTTTTCATCTTTCCGGCTTCCAAAAACTACCTAATGTCTCTAGAGTGACTCCCGAACTAGAAAAAAAAGTTGTCGATGATGATTCTCTGCACCCAGGATTCGGCGACTAGGTCCCCTAAAACCCTAGTCACCCTTTAAAAGGGGGAGTATATAAGGTATTTCTTCCACCTTCCTAGCGAGCCTTCGTGGTGTAGTGGTAAGCACACTGAGCCGGTATTCCAGAGATCCGTGGTTCGATTCCTGGCGAAGGCGTTTTCTCATTTTTCATCTTTCCGGCTTCCAAAAACTACCTAATGTCTCTAGAGTGACTCCCGAACTAGAAAAAAAAATTGTCGATGATGATTCTCTGCACCCAGGATTTGGCGACTAGGTCCCCTAAAACCCTAGTAACCCTTTAAAAGGGGGAGAGTATAAGGTATTTCGTCCACCTTCCTAGCGAGCCTTCGTGGTGTAGTGATTAAGCACACTGAGCCGGTGTTCCAGAGGTCCGTGGTTCGATTCCTGGCGAAGGCGTTTTCTCATTTTTCATCTTTCCGGCTTCCAAAAACTACCTAATGTCTCTAGAGTGACTCCCGAACTAGAAAAAAAAAGTTGTCGATGATGATTCTCTGCACCCAGGATTCGGCGACTAGGTCCCCTAAAACCCTAGTCACCCTTTAAAAGGGGGAGTATATAAGGTATTTCTTCCACCTTCCTAGCGAGCCTTCGTGGTGTAGTGGTAAGCACACTGAGCCGGTATTCCAGAGGTCCGTGGTTCGATTCCTGGCGAAGGCGTTTTCTCATTTTTCATCTTTCCGGCTTCCAAAAACAACCTAATGTCTCTAGAGTGACTCCCGAACTAGAAAAAAAAAGTTGTCGATGATGATTCTCTGCACCCAGGATTCGGCGACTAGGTCCCCTAAAACCCTAGTCACCCTTTAAAAGGGGGAGTATATAAGGTATTTCTTCCACCTTCCTAGCGAGCCTTCGTGGTGTAGTGGTAAGCACACTGAGCCGGTATTCCAGAGGTCCATGGTTCGATTCCTGGCGAAGGCGTTTTCTCATTTTTCATCTTTCCGGCTTCCAAAAACTACCTAATGTCTCTAGAGTGACTCCCGAACTAGAAAATAAAGTTGTCGATGATGATTCTCTGCACCCAGGATTCGGCGACTAGGTCCCCTAAAACCCTAGTCACCCTTTAAAAGGGGGAGTATATAAGGTTTTCTTCCACCTTCCTAGCGTCGTGGTGTAGTGGTAAGCACACTGAGCCGGTATTCCAGAGGTCCGTGGTTCGATTCCTGGCGAAGGCGTTTTCTCATTTTTCATCTTTCCGGCTTCCAAAAACTACCTAATGTCTCTAGAGTGACTCCCGACCTAGAAAAAAAAGTTGTCGATGATGATTCTCTGCACCCAGGATTCGGCGACTAGGTCCCCTAAAACACTAGTCACCCTTTAAAAGGGGGAGTATATAAGGTATTTCTTCCACCTTCCTAGCGAGCCTTCGTGGTGTAGTGGTAAGCACACTGAGCCGGTATTCCAGAGGTCCGTGGTTCGATTCCTGGCGAAGACGTTTTCTCGTTTTTCATCTTTCCGGCTTCCAAAAACTACCTAATGTCTCTAGAGTGACTCCCGAACTAGAAAAAAAAGTTGTCGATGATGATTCTCTGCACCCAGGATTCAGCGACTAGGTCCCCTAAAACCCTAGTCACCCTTTAAAAGGGGGAGTATATAAGGTATTTCTTCCACCTTCCTAGCGTCGTGGTGTAGTGGTAAGCACACTGAGCCGGTATTCCAGAGGTCCGTGGTTCGATTCCTGGCGAAGGCGTTTTCTCATTTTTCATCTTTCCGGCTTCCAAAAACTACCTAATGTCTCTAGAGTGACTCCCGAACTAGAAAAAAAGTTGTCGATGATGATTCTCTGCACCCAGGATTCGGCGACTAGGTCCCCTAAAACCCTAGTCACCCTTTAAAAGGGGGAGTATATAAGGTATTTCTTCCACCTTCCTAGCGAGCCTTCGTGGTGTAGTGGTAAGCACACTGAGCCGGTATTCCAGAGGTCCATGGTTCGATTCCTGACGAAGGCGTCTTCTCATTTTTCATCTTTCCGGCTTCCAAAAACTACCTAATGTCTCTAGAGTGACTCCCGAACTAGAAAAAAAGTTGTCGATGATGATTATCTGCACCCAGGATTCGGCGACTAGGTCCCCTAAAACCCTAGTCACCCTTTAAAAGGGGGAGTATATAAGGTATTTCTTCCACCTTCCTAGCGAGCCTTCGTGGTGTAGTGGTAAGCACACTGAGTCGGTATTCCAGAGGTCCGTGGTTCGATTCCTGGCGAAGGCGTTTTCTCATTTTTCATCTTTCCGGCTTCCAAAAACTACCTAATGTCTCTAGAGTGACTCCCGAACTAGAAAAAAAAGTTGTCGATGATGATTCTCTGCACCCAGGATTCGGCGACTAGGTCCCCTAAAACCCTAGTCACCCTTTAAAAGGGGGAGTATATAAGGTATTTCTTCCACCTTCCTAGCGAGCCTTCGTGGTGTAGTGGTAAGCACACTGAGCCGGTATTCCAGAGGTCCGTGGTTCGATTCCTGGCGAAGGCGTTTTCTCATTTTTCATCTTTCCGGCTTCCAAAAACAACCTAATGTCTCTAGAGTGACTCCCGAACTAGAAAAAAAAAGTTGTCGATGATGATTCTCTGCACCCAGGATTCGGCGACTAGGTCCCCTAAAACCCTAGTCACCCTTTAAAAGGGGGAGTATATAAGGTATTTCTTCCACCTTCCTAGCGAGCCTTCGTGGTGTAGTGGTAAGCACACTGAGCCGGTATTCCAGAGGTCCGTGGTTCGATTCCTGACGAAGGCGTCTTCTCATTTTTCATCTTTCCGGCTTCCAAAAACTACCTAATGTCTCTAGAGTGACTCCCGAACTAGAAAAAAAGTTGTCGATGATGATTATCTGCACCCAGGATTCGGCGACTAGGTCCCCTAAAACCCTAGTCACCCTTTAAAAGGGGGAGTATATAAGGTATTTCTTCCACCTTCCTAGCGAGCCTTCGTGGTGTAGTGGTAAGCACACTGAGTCGGTATTCCAGAGGTCCGTGGTTCGATTCCTGGCGAAGGCGTTTTCTCATTTTTCATCTTTCCGGCTTCCAAAAACTACCTAATGTCTCTAGAGTGACTCCCGAACTAGAAAAAAAAGTTGTCGATGATGATTCTCTGCACCCAGGATTCGGCGACTAGGTCCCCTAAAACCCTAGTCACCCTTTAAAAGGGGGAGTATATAAGGTATTTCTTCCACCTTCCTAGCGAGCCTTCGTGGTGTAGTGGTAAGCACACTGAGCCGGTATTCCAGAGGTCCGTGGTTCGATTCCTGGCGAAGGCGTTTTCTCATTTTTCATCTTTCCGGCTTCCAAAAACTACCTAATGTCTCTAGAGTGACTCCCGAACTAGAAAAAAAAGTTGTCGATGATGATTCTCTGCACCCAGGATTCGGCGACTAGGTCCCCTAAAACCCTAGTCACCCTTTAAAAGGGGGAGTATATAAGGTATTTCTTCCACCTTCCTAGCGAGCCTTCGTGGTGTAGTGGTAAGCACACTGAGCCGGTATTCCAGAGATCCGTGGTTCGATTCCTGGCGAAGGCGTTTTCTCATTTTTCATCTTTCCGGCTTCCAAAAACTACCTAATGTCTCTAGAGTGACTCCCGAACTAGAAAAAAAAATTGTCGATGATGATTCTCTGCACCCAGGATTTGGCGACTAGGTCCCCTAAAACCCTAGTAACCCTTTAAAAGGGGGAGAGTATAAGGTATTTCGTCCACCTTCCTAGCGAGCCTTCGTGGTGTAGTGATTAAGCACACTGAGCCGGTGTTCCAGAGGTCCGTGGTTCGATTCCTGGCGAAGGCGTTTTCTCATTTTTCATCTTTCCGGCTTCCAAAAACTACCTAATGTCTCTAGAGTGACTCCCGAACTAGAAAAAAAAAGTTGTCGATGATGATTCTCTGCACCCAGGATTCGGCGACTAGGTCCCCTAAAACCCTAGTCACCCTTTAAAAGGGGGAGTATATAAGGTTTTCTTCCACCTTCCTAGCGTCGTGGTGTAGTGGTAAGCACACTGAGCCGGTATTCCAGAGGTCCGTGGTTCGATTCCTGGCGAAGGCGTTTTCTCATTTTTCATCTTTCCGGCTTCCAAAAACTACCTAATGTCTCTAGAGTGACTCCCGACCTAGAAAAAAAAGTTGTCGATGATGATTCTCTGCACCCAGGATTCGGCGACTAGGTCCCCTAAAACCCTAGTCACCCTTTAAAAGGGGGAGTATATAAGGTATTTCTTCCACCTTCCTAGCGAGCCTTCGTGGTGTAGTGGTAAGCACACTGAGCCGGTATTCCAGAGGTCCGTGGTTCGATTCCTGGCGAAGACGTTTTCTCATTTTTCATCTTTCCGGCTTCCAAAAACTACCTAATGTCTCTAGAGTGACTCCCGAACTAGAAAAAAAAGTTGTCGATGATGATTCTCTGCACCCAGGATTCAGCGACTAGGTCCCCTAAAACCCTAGTCACCCTTTAAAAGGGGGAGTATATAAGGTATTTCTTCCACCTTCCTAGCGTCGTGGTGTAGTGGTAAGCACACTGAGCCGGTATTCCAGAGGTCCGTGGTTCGATTCCTGGCGAAGGCGTTTTCTCATTTTTCATCTTTCCGGCTTCCAAAAACTACCTAATGTCTCTAGAGTGACTCCCGAACTAGAAAAAAAGTTGTCGATGATGATTCTCTGCACCCAGAATTCGGCGACTAGGTCCCCTAAAACCCTAGTCACCCTTTAAAAGGGGGAGTATATAAGGTATTTCTTCCACCTTCCTAGCGAGCCTTCGTGGTGTAGTGGTAAGCACACTGAGCCGGTATTCCAGAGGTCCGTGGTTCGATTCCTGGCGAAGGCGTTTTCTCATTTTTCATCTTTCCGGCTTCCAAAAACTACCTAATGTCTCTAGAGTGACTCCCGAACTAGGAAAAAAAGTTGTCGATGATGATTCTCTGCACCCAGGTCTCGGCGACTAGGTCCCCTAAAACCCTAGTCACCCTTTAAAAGGGGGAGTATATAAGGTATTTCTTCCACCTTCCTAGCGTCGTGGTGTAGTGGTAAGCACACTGAGCCGGTATTCCAGAGGTCCGTGGTTCGATTCCTGGCGAAGGCGTTTTCTCATTTTTCATCTTTCCGGCTTCCAAAAACTACCTAATGTCTCTAGAGTGACTCCCGACCTAGAAAAAAAAGTTGTCGATGATGATTCTCTGCACTCAGGATTCGGCGACTAGGTCCCCTAAAACCCTAGTCACCCTTTAAAAGGGGGAGTATATAAGGTATTTCTTCCACCTTCCTAGCGAGCCTTCGTGGTGTAGTGGTAAGCACACTGAGCCGGTATTCCAGAGGTCCGTGGTTCGATTCCTGGCGAAGGCGTTTTCTCATTTTTCATCTTTCCGGCTTCCAAAAACTACCTAATGTCTCTAGAGTGACTCCCGAACTAGAAAAAAAAGTTGTCGATGATGATTCTCTGCACCCAGGATTCGGCGACTAGGTCCCCTAAAACCCTAGTAACCCTTTAAAAGGGGGAGTATATAAGGTATTTCTTCCACCTTCCTAGCGAGCCTTCGTGGTGTAGTGGTAAGCACACTGAGCCGGTATTCCAGAGGTCCGTGGTTCGATTCCTGACGAAGGCGTTTTCTCATTTTTCATCTTTCCGGCTTCCAAAAACTACCTAATGTCTCTAGAGTGACTCCCGAACTAGAAAAAAAGTTGTCGATGATGATTATCTGCACCCAGGATTCGGCGACTAGGTCCCCTAAAACCCTAGTCACCCTTTAAAAGGGGGAGTATATAAGGTATTTCTTCCACCTTCCTAGCGAGCCTTCGTGGTGTAGTGGTAAGCACACTGAGTCGGTATTCCAGAGCTCCGTGGTTCGATTCCTGGCGAAGGCGTTTTCTCATTTTTCATCTTTCCGGCTTCCAAAAACTACCTAATGTCTCTAGAGTGACTCCCGAACTAGAAAAAAAAGTTGTCGATGATGATTCTCTGCACCCAGGATTCGGCGACTAGGTCCCCTAAAACCCTAGTCACTCTTTAAAAGGGGGAGTATATAAGGTATTTCTTCCACCTTCCTAGCGTCGTGGTGTAGTGGTAAGCACACTGAGCCGGTATTCCAGAGGTCCGTGGTTCGATTCCTGGCGAAGGCGTTTTCTCATTTTTCATCTTTCCGGCTTCCAAAAACTACCTAATGTCTCTAGAGTGACTCCCGAACTAGAAAAAAAAGTTGTCGATGATGATTCTCTGCACCCAGGATTCAGCGACTAGGTCCCCTAAAACCCTAGTCACCATTTAAAAGGGGGAGTATATAAGGTATTTCTTCCTCCTTCCTAGCGTCGTGGTGTAGTGGTAAGCACACTGAGCCGGTATTCCAGAGGTCCGTGGTTCGATTCCTGGCGAAGGCGTTTTCTCATTTTTCATCTTTCCGGCTTCCAAAAACTACCTAATGTCTCTAGAGTGACTCCCGAACTAGAAAAAAAGTTGTCGATGATGATTCTCTGCACCCAGGATTCGGCGACTAGGTCCCCTAAAACCCTAGTCACCCTTTAAAAGGGGGAGTGTATAAGGTATTTCTTCCACCTTCCTAGCGAGCCTTCGTGGTGTAGTGGTAAGCACACTGAGTCGGTATTCCAGAGGTCCGTGGTTCGATTCCTGGCGAAGGCGTTTTCTCATTTTTCATCTTTCCGGCTTCCAAAAACTACCTAATGTCTCTAGAGTGACTCCCGAACTAGGAAAAAAAGTTGTCGATGATGATTCTCTGCACCCAGGATTCGGCGACTAGGTCCCCTAAAACCCTAGTCACCCTTTAAAAGGGGGAGTATATAAGGTATTTCTTCCACCTTCCTAGCGTCGTGGTGTAGTGGTAAGCACACTGAGCCGGTATTCCAGAGGTCCGTGGTTCGATTCCTGGCGAAGGCGTTTTCTCATTTTTCATCTTTCCGGCTTCCAAAAACTACCTAATGTCTCTAGAGTGACTCCCGAACTAGAAAAAAAGTTGTCGATGATGATTCTCTGCACCCAGGATTCAGCGACTAGGTCCCCTAAAACCCTAGTCACCATTTAAAAGGGGGAGTATATAAGGTATTTCTTCCTCACTCCTAGCGTCGTGGTGTAGTGGTAAGCACACTGAGCCGGTATTCCAGAGGTTCGTGGTTCGATTCCTGGCGAAGGCGTTTTCTCATTTTTCATCTTTCCGGCTTCCAAAAACTACCTAATGTCTCTAGAGTGACTCCCGAACTAGAAAAAAAGTTGTCGATGATGATTCTCTGCACCCAGGATTCGGCGACTAGGTCCCCTAAAACCCTAGTCACCCTTTAAAAGGGGGAGTGTATAAGGTATTTCTTCCACCTTCCTAGCGAGCCTTCGTGGTGTAGTGGTAAGCACACTGAGTCGGTATTCCAGAGGTCCGTGGTTCGATTCCTGGCGAAGGCGTTTTCTCATTTTTCATCTTTCCGGCTTCCAAAAACTACCTAATGTCTCTAGAGTGACTCCCGAACTAGGAAAAAAAGTTGTCGATGATGATCCTCTGCACCCAGGATTCGGCGACTAGGTCCCCTAAAACCCTAGTCACCCTTTAAAAGGGGGAGTATATAAGGTATTTCTTCCACCTTCCTAGCGTCGTGGTGTAGTGGTATGCACACTGAGCCGGTATTCCAGAGGTCCGTGGTTCGATTCCTGGCGAAGGCGTTTTCTCATTTTTCATCTTTCCGGCTTCCAAAAACTACCTAATGTCTCTAGAGTGACTCCCGACCTAGAAAAAAAAGTTGTCGATGATGATTCTCTGCACCCAGGATTCGGCGACTAGGTCCCCTAAAACCCTAGTCACCCTTTAAAAGGGGGAGTATATAAGGTATTTCTTCCACCTTCCTAGCGAGCCTTCGTGGTGTAGTGGTAAGCACACTGAGCCGGTATTCCAGAGGTCCGTGGTTCGATTCCTGGCGAAGGCGTTTTCTCATTTTTCATCTTTCCGGCTTCCAAAAACTACCTAATGTCTCTAGAGTGACTCCCGAACTAGAAAAAAAGTTGTCGATGATGATTCTCTGCACCCAGGATTCGGCGACTAGGTCCCCTAAAACCCTAGTCACCCTTTAAAAGGGGGAGTATATAAGGTATTTCTTCCACCTTCCTAGCGAGCCTTCGTGGTGTAGTGGTAAGCACACTGAGCCGGTATTCCAGAGGTCCGTGGTTCGATTCCTGGCGAAGGCGTTTTCTCATTTTTCATCTTTCCGGCTTCCAAAAACTACCTAATGTCTCTAGAGTGACTCCCGAACTAGAAAAAAAAGTTGTCGATGATGATTCTCTGCACCCAGGATTCGGCGACTAGGTCCCCTAAAACCCTAGTCACCCTTTAAAAGGGGGAGTATATAAGGTATTTCTTCTACCTTCCTAGCGAGCCTTCGTGGTGTAGTGGTAAGCACACTGAGCCGGTATTCCAGAGGTCCGTGGTTCGATTCCTGGCGAAGGCGTTTTCTCATTTTTCATCTTTCCGGCTTCCAAAAACTACCTAATGTCTCTAGAGTGACTCCCGAACTAGAAAAAAAAGTTGTCCATGATGATTCTCTGCACCCAGGATTCGGCGACTAGGTCCCCTAAAACCCTAGTCACCCTTTAAAAGGGGGAGTATATAAGGTATTTCTTCCACCTTCCTAGCGAGCCTTCGTGGTGTAGTGGTAAGCACACTGAGCCGGTATTCCAGAAGTCCGTGGTTCGATTCCTGGCGAAGGCGTTTTCTCATTTTTCATCTTTCCGGCTTCCAAAAACTACCTAATGTCTCTAGAGTGACTCCCGAACTAGAAAAAAAAGTTGTCGATGATGATTCTCTGCACCCAGGATTCGGCGACTAGGTCCCCTAAAACCCTAGTCACCCTTTAAAAGGGGGAGTATATAAGGTATTTCTTCCACCTTCCTAGCGAGCCTTCGTGGTGTAGTGGTAAGCACACTGAGCCGGTATTCCAGAGGTCCGTGGTTCGATTCCTGGCGAAGGCGTTTTCTCATTTTTCATCTTTCCGGCTTCCAAAAACTACCTAATGTCTCTAGAGTGACTCTCGAACTAGAAAAAAAAGTTGTCGATGATGATTCTCTGCACCCAGGATTCGGCGACTAGGTCCCCTAAAACCCTAGTCACCCTTTAAAAGGGGGAGTATAAAAGGTATTTCTTCCACCTTCCTAGCGTCGTGGTGTAGTGGTAAGCACACTGAGCCGGTATTCCAGAGGTCCGTGGTTCGATTCCTGGCGAAGGCGTTTTCTCATTTTTCATCTTTCCGGCTTCCAAAATCCACCTAATGTCTCTAGAGTGACTCCCGAACTAGAAAAAAAAGTTGTCCATGATGATTCTCTGCACCCAGGATTCGGCGACTAGGTCCCCTAAAACCCTAGTCACCCTTTAAAAGGGGGAGTATATAAGGTATTTCTTCCACCTTCCTAGCGAGCCTTCGTGGTGTAGTGGTAAGCACACTGAGCCGGTATTCCAGAGGTCCGTGGTTCGATTCCTGGCGAAGGCGTTTTCTCATTTTTCATCTTTCCGCCTTCCAAAAACTACCTAATGTCTCTAGAGTGACTCCCGAACTAGAAAAAAAAGTTGTCGATGATGATTCTCTGCACCCAGGATTCGGCGACTAGGTCCCCTAAAACCCTAGTCACCCTTTAAAAGGGGGAGTATATAAGGTATTTCTTCCACCTTCCTAGCGAGCCTTCGTGGTGTAGTGGTAAGCACACTGAGCCGGTATTCCAGAGGTCCGTGGTTCGATTCCTGGCGAAGGCGTTTTCTCATTTTTCATCTTTCCGGCTTCCAAAAACTACCTAATGTCTCTAGAGTGACTCCCGAACTAGAAAAAAAAGTTGTCGATGATGATTCTCTGCACCCAGCATTCAGCGACTAGGTCCCCTAAAACCCTAGTCACCCTTTAAAAGGGGGAGTATATAAGGTATTTCTTCCACCTTCCTAGCGTCGTGGTGTAGTGGTAAGCACACTGAGCCGGTATTCCAGAGGTCCGTGGTTCGATTCCTGGCGAAGGCGTTTTCTCATTTTTCATCTTTCCGGCTTCCAAAAACTACCTAATGTCTCTAGAGTGACTCCCGAACTAGAAAAAAAGTTGTCGATGATGATTCTCTGCACCCAGAATTCGGCGACTAGGTCCCCTAAAACCATAGTCACCCTTTAAAAGGGGGAGTATATAAGGTATTTCTTCCACCTTCCTAGCGAGCCTTCGTGGTGTAGTGGTAAGCACACTGAGCCGGTATTCCAGAGGTCCGTGGTTCGATTCCTGGCGAAGGCGTTTTCTCATTTTTCATCTTTCCGGCTTCCAAAAACTACCTAATGTCTCTAGAGTGACTCCCGAACTAGAAAAAAAAGTTGTCGATGATGATTCTCTGCACCCAGGATTCGGCGACTAGGTCCCCTAAAACCCTAGTAACCCTTTAAAAGGGGGAGTATATAAGGTATTTCTTCCACCTTCCTAGCGAGCCTTCGTGGTGTAGTGGTAAGCACACTGAGCCGGTATTCCAGAGGTCCGTGGTTCGATTCCTGGCGAAGGCGTTTTCTCATTTTTCATCTTTCCGGCTTCCAAAAACTACCTAATGTCTCTAGAGTGACTCCCGAACTAGAAAAAAAAGTTGTCGATGATGATTCTCTGCACCCAGCATTCAGCGACTAGGTCCCCTAAAACCCTAGTCACCCTTTAAAAGGGGGAGTATATAAGGTATTTCTTCCACCTTCCTAGCGTCGTGGTGTAGTGGTAAGCACACTGAGCCGGTATTCCAGAGGTCCGTGGTTCGATTCCTGGCGAAGGCGTTTTCTCATTTTTCATCTTTCCGGCTTCCAAAAACTACCTAATGTCTCTAGAGTGACTCCCGAACTAGAAAAAAAAGTTGTCCATGATGATTCTCTGCACCCAGAATTCGGCGACTAGGTCCCCTAAAACCCTAGTCACCCTTTAAAAGGGGGAGTATATAAGGTATTTCTTCCACCTTCCTAGCGAGCCTTCGTGGTGTAGTGGTAAGCACACTGAGCCGGTATTCCAGAGGTCCGTGGTTCGATTCCTGGCGAAGGCGTTTTCTCATTTTTCATCTTTCCGGCTTCCAAAAACTACCTAATGTCTCTAGAGTGACTCCCGAACTAGGAAAAAAAGTTGTCGATGATGATTCTCTGCACCCAGGTCTCGGCGACTAGGTCCCCTAAAACCCTAGTCACCCTTTAAAAGGGGGAGTATATAAGGTATTTCTTCCACCTTCCTAGCGTCGTGGTGTAGTGGTAAGCACACTGAGCCGGTATTCCAGAGGTCCGTGGTTCGATTCCTGGCGAAGGCGTTTTCTCATTTTTCATCTTTCCGGCTTCCAAAAACTACCTAATGTCTCTAGAGTGACTCCCGAACTAGGAAAAAAAGTTGTCGATGATGATCCTCTGCACCCAGGATTCGGCGACTAGGTCCCCTAAAACCCTAGTCACCCTTTAAAAGGGGGAGTATATAAGGTATTTCTTCCACCTTCCTAGCGTCGTGGTGTAGTGGTAAGCACACTGAGCCGGTATTCCAGAGGTCCGTGGTTCGATTCCTGGCGAAGGCGTTTTCTCATTTTTCATCTTTCCGGCTTCCAAAAACTACCTAATGTCTCTAGAGTGACTCCCGACCTAGAAAAAAAAGTTGTCGATGATGATTCTCTGCACCCAGGATTCGGCGACTAGGTCCCCTAAAACCCTAGTCACCCTTTAAAAGGGGGAGTATATAAGGTATTTCTTCCACCTTCCTAGCGAGCCTTCGTGGTGTAGTGGTAAGCACACTGAGCCGGTATTCCAGAGGTCCGTGGTTCGATTCCTGGCGAAGGCGTTTTCTCATTTTTCATCTTTCCGGCTTCCAAAAACTACCTAATGTCTCTAGAGTGACTCCCGAACTAGAAAAAAAGTTGTCGATGATGATTCTCTGCACCCAGGATTCGGCGACTAGGTCCCCTAAAACCCTAGTCACCCTTTAAAAGGGGGAGTATATAAGGTATTTCTTCCACCTTCCTAGCGAGCCTTCGTGGTGTAGTGGTAAGCACACTGAGCCGGTATTCCAGAGGTCCGTGGTTCGATTCCTGGCGAAGGCGTTTTCTCATTTTTCATCTTTCCGGCTTCCAAAAACTACCTAATGTCTCTAGAGTGACTCCCGAACTAGAAAAAAAAGTTGTCGATGATGATTCTCTGCACCCAGGATTCGGCGACTAGGTCCCCTAAAACCCTAGTCACCCTTTAAAAGGGGGAGTATATAAGGTATTTCTTCTACCTTCCTAGCGAGCCTTCGTGGTGTAGTGGTAAGCACACTGAGCCGGTATTCCAGAGGTCCGTGGTTCGATTCCTGGCGAAGGCGTTTTCTCATTTTTCATCTTTCCGGCTTCCAAAAACTACCTAATGTCTCTAGAGTGACTCCCGAACTAGAAAAAAAAGTTGTCCATGATGATTCTGTGCACCCAGGATTCGGCGACTAGGTCCCCTAAAACCCTAGTCACCCTTTAAAAGGGGGAGTATATAAGGTATTTCTTCCACCTTCCTAGCGAGCCTTCGTGGTGTAGTGGTAAGCACACTGAGCCGGTATTCCAGAAGTCCGTGGTTCGATTCCTGGCGAAGGCGTTTTCTCATTTTTCATCTTTCCGGCTTCCAAAAACTACCTAATGTCTCTAGAGTGACTCCCGAACTAGAAAAAAAAGTTGTCGATGATGATTCTCTGCACCCAGGATTCGGCGACTAGGTCCCCTAAAACCCTAGTCACCCTTTAAAAGGGGGAGTATATAAGGTATTTCTTCCACCTTCCTAGCGAGCCTTCGTGGTGTAGTGGTAAGCACACTGAGCCGGTATTCCAGAGGTCCGTGGTTCGATTCCTGGCGAAGGCGTTTTCTCATTTTTCATCTTTCCGGCTTCCAAAAACTACCTAATGTCTCTAGAGTGACTCTCGAACTAGAAAAAAAAGTTGTCGATGATGATTCTCTGCACCCAGGATTCGGCGACTAGGTCCCCTAAAACCCTAGTCACCCTTTAAAAGGGGGAGTATATAAGGTATTTCTTCCACCTTCCTAGCGTCGTGGTGTAGTGGTAAGCACACTGAGCCGGTATTCCAGAGGTCCGTGGTTCGATTCCTGGCGAAGGCGTTTTCTCATTTTTCATCTTTCCGGCTTCCAAAAACCACCTAATGTCTCTAGAGTGACTCCCGAACTAGAAAAAAAAGTTGTCCATGATGATTCTCTGCACCCAGGATTCGGCGACTAGGTCCCCTAAAACCCTAGTCACCCTTTAAAAGGGGGAGTATATAAGGTATTTCTTCCACCTTCCTAGCGAGCCTTCGTGGTGTAGTGGTAAGCACACTGAGCCGGTATTCCAGAGGTCCGTGGTTCGATTCCTGGCGAAGGCGTTTTCTCATTTTTCATCTTTCCGCCTTCCAAAAACTACCTAATGTCTCTAGAGTGACTCCCGAACTAGAAAAAAAAGTTGTCGATGATGATTCTCTGCACCCAGGATTCGGCGACTAGGTCCCCTAAAACCCTAGTCACCCTTTAAAAGGGGGAGTATATAAGGTATTTCTTCCACCTTCCTAGCGAGCCTTCGTGGTGTAGTGGTAAGCACACTGAGCCGGTATTCCAGAGGTCCGTGGTTCGATTCCTGGCGAAGGCGTTTTCTCATTTTTCATCTTTCCGGCTTCCAAAAACTACCTAATGTCTCTAGAGTGACTCCCGAACTAGGAAAAAAAGTTGTCGATGATGATTCTCTGCACCCAGGTCTCGGCGACTAGGTCCCCTAAAACCCTAGTCACCCTTTAAAAGGGGGAGTATATAAGGTATTTCTTCCACCTTCCTAGCGTCGTGGTGTAGTGGTAAGCACACTGAGCCGGTATTCCAGAGGTCCGTGGTTCGATTCCTGGCGAAGGCGTTTTCTCATTTTTCATCTTTCCGGCTTCCAAAAACTACCTAATGTCTCTAGAGTGACTCCCGAACTAGGAAAAAAAGTTGTCGATGATGATCCTCTGCACCCAGGATTCGGCGACTAGGTCCCCTAAAACCCTAGTCACCCTTTAAAAGGGGGAGTATATAAGGTATTTCTTCCACCTTCCTAGCGTCGTGGTGTAGTGGTAAGCACACTGAGCCGGTATTCCAGAGGTCCGTGGTTCGATTCCTGGCGAAGGCGTTTTCTCATTTTTCATCTTTCCGGCTTCCAAAAACTACCTAATGTCTCTAGAGTGACTCCCGACCTAGAAAAAAAAGTTGTCGATGATGATTCTCTGCACCCAGGATTCGGCGACTAGGTCCCCTAAAACCCTAGTCACCCTTTAAAAGGGGGAGTATATAAGGTATTTCTTCCACCTTCCTAGCGAGCCTTCGTGGTGTAGTGGTAAGCACACTGAGCCGGTATTCCAGAGGTCCGTGGTTCGATTCCTGGCGAAGGCGTTTTCTCATTTTTCATCTTTCCGGCTTCCAAAAACTACCTAATGTCTCTAGAGTGACTCCCGAACTAGAAAAAAAGTTGTCGATGATGATTCTCTGCACCCAGGATTCGGCGACTAGGTCCCCTAAAACCCTAGTCACCCTTTAAAAGGGGGAGTATATAAGGTATTTCTTCCACCTTCCTAGCGAGCCTTCGTGGTGTAGTGGTAAGCACACTGAGCCGGTATTCCAGAGGTCCGTGGTTCGATTCCTGGCGAAGGCGTTTTCTCATTTTTCATCTTTCCGGCTTCCAAAAACTACCTAATGTCTCTAGAGTGACTCCCGAACTAGAAAAAAAAGTTGTCGATGATGATTCTCTGCACCCAGGATTCGGCGACTAGGTCCCCTAAAACCCTAGTCACCCTTTAAAAGGGGGAGTATATAAGGTATTTCTTCTACCTTCCTAGCGAGCCTTCGTGGTGTAGTGGTAAGCACACTGAGCCGGTATTCCAGAGGTCCGTGGTTCGATTCCTGGCGAAGGCGTTTTCTCATTTTTCATCTTTCCGGCTTCCAAAAACTACCTAATGTCTCTAGAGTGACTCCCGAACTAGAAAAAAAAGTTGTCCATGATGATTCTGTGCACCCAGGATTCGGCGACTAGGTCCCCTAAAACCCTAGTCACCCTTTAAAAGGGGGAGTATATAAGGTATTTCTTCCACCTTCCTAGCGAGCCTTCGTGGTGTAGTGGTAAGCACACTGAGCCGGTATTCCAGAAGTCCGTGGTTCGATTCCTGGCGAAGGCGTTTTCTCATTTTTCATCTTTCCGGCTTCCAAAAACTACCTAATGTCTCTAGAGTGACTCCCGAACTAGAAAAAAAAGTTGTCGATGATGATTCTCTGCACCCAGGATTCGGCGACTAGGTCCCCTAAAACCCTAGTCACCCTTTAAAAGGGGGAGTATATAAGGTATTTCTTCCACCTTCCTAGCGAGCCTTCGTGGTGTAGTGGTAAGCACACTGAGCCGGTATTCCAGAGGTCCGTGGTTCGATTCCTGGCGAAGGCGTTTTCTCATTTTTCATCTTTCCGGCTTCCAAAAACTACCTAATGTCTCTAGAGTGACTCTCGAACTAGAAAAAAAAGTTGTCGATGATGATTCTCTGCACCCAGGATTCGGCGACTAGGTCCCCTAAAACCCTAGTCACCCTTTAAAAGGGGGAGTATATAAGGTATTTCTTCCACCTTCCTAGCGTCGTGGTGTAGTGGTAAGCACACTGAGCCGGTATTCCAGAGGTCCGTGGTTCGATTCCTGGCGAAGGCGTTTTCTCATTTTTCATCTTTCCGGCTTCCAAAAACCACCTAATGTCTCTAGAGTGACTCCCGAACTAGAAAAAAAAGTTGTCCATGATGATTCTCTGCACCCAGGATTCGGCGACTAGGTCCCCTAAAACCCTAGTCACCCTTTAAAAGGGGGAGTATATAAGGTATTTCTTCCACCTTCCTAGCGAGCCTTCGTGGTGTAGTGGTAAGCACACTGAGCCGGTATTCCAGAGGTCTGTGGTTCGATTCCTGGCGAAGGCGTTTTCTCATTTTTCATCTTTCCGCCTTCCAAAAACTACCTAATGTCTCTAGAGTGACTCCCGAACTAGAAAAAAAAGTTGTCGATGATGATTCTCTGCACCCAGGATTCGGCGACTAGGTCCCCTAAAACCCTAGTCACCCTTTAAAAGGGGGAGTATATAAGGTATTTCTTCCACCTTCCTAGCGAGCCTTCGTGGTGTAGTGGTAAGCACACTGAGCCGGTATTCCAGAGGTCCGTGGTTCGATTCCTGGCGAAGGCGTTTTCTCATTTTTCATCTTTCCGGCTTCCAAAAACTACCTAATGTCTCTAGAGTGACTCCCGAACTAGAAAAAAAAGTTGTCGATGATGATTCTCTGCACCCAGCATTCAGCGACTAGGTCCCCTAAAACCCTAGTCACCCTTTAAAAGGGGGAGTATATAAGGTATTTCTTCCACCTTCCTAGCGTCGTGGTGTAGTGGTAAGCACACTGAGCCGGTATTCCAGAGGTCCGTGGTTCGATTCCTGGCGAAGGCGTTTTCTCATTTTTCATCTTTCCGGCTTCCAAAAACTACCTAATGTCTCTAGAGTGACTCCCGAACTAGAAAAAAAGTTGTCGATGATGATTCTCTGCACCCAGAATTCGGGGACTAGGTCCCCTAAAACCATAGTCACCCTTTAAAAGGGGGAGTATATAAGGTATTTCTTCCACCTTCCTAGCGAGCCTTCGTGGTGTAGTGGTAAGCACACTGAGCCGGTATTCCAGAGGTCCGTGGTTCGATTCCTGGCGAAGGCGTTTTCTCATTTTTCATCTTTCCGGCTTCCAAAAACTACCTAATGTCTCTAGAGTGACTCCCGAACTAGAAAAAAAAGTTGTCGATGATGATTCTCTGCACCCAGGATTCGGCGACTAGGTCCCCTAAAACCCTAGTAACCCTTTAAAAGGGGGAGTATATAAGGTATTTCTTCCACCTTCCTAGCGAGCCTTCGTGGTGTAGTGGTAAGCACACTGAGCCGGTATTCCAGAGGTCCGTGGTTCGATTCCTGGCGAAGGCGTTTTCTCATTTTTCATCTTTCCGGCTTCCAAAAACTACCTAATGTCTCTAGAGTGACTCCCGAACTAGAAAAAAAAGTTGTCGATGATGATTCTCTGCACCCAGCATTCAGCGACTAGGTCCCCTAAAACCCTAGTCACCCTTTAAAAGGGGGAGTATATAAGGTATTTCTTCCACCTTCCTAGCGTCGTGGTGTAGTGGTAAGCACACTGAGCCGGTATTCCAGAGGTCCGTGGTTCGATTCCTGGCGAAGGCGTTTTCTCATTTTTCATCTTTCCGGCTTCCAAAAACTACCTAATGTCTCTAGAGTGACTCCCGAACTAGAAAAAAAAGTTGTCCATGATGATTCTCTGCACCCAGAATTCGGCGACTAGGTCCCCTAAAACCCTAGTCACCCTTTAAAAGGGGGAGTATATAAGGTATTTCTTCCACCTTCCTAGCGAGCCTTCGTGGTGTAGTGGTAAGCACACTGAGCCGGTATTCCAGAGGTCCGTGGTTCGATTCCTGGCGAAGGCGTTTTCTCATTTTTCATCTTTCCGGCTTCCAAAAACTACCTAATGTCTCTAGAGTGACTCCCGAACTAGGAAAAAAAGTTGTCGATGATGATTCTCTGCACCCAGGTCTCGGCGACTAGGTCCCCTAAAACCCTAGTCACCCTTTAAAAGGGGGAGTATATAAGGTATTTCTTCCACCTTCCTAGCGTCGTGGTGTAGTGGTAAGCACACTGAGCCGGTATTCCAGAGGTCCGTGGTTCGATTCCTGGCGAAGGCGTTTTCTCATTTTTCATCTTTCCGGCTTCCAAAAACTACCTAATGTCTCTAGAGTGACTCCCGACCTAGAAAAAAAAGTTGTCGATGATGATTCTCTGCACTCAGGATTCGGCGACTAGGTCCCCTAAAACCCTAGTCACCCTTTAAAAGGGGGAGTATATAAGGTATTTCTTCCACCTTCCTAGCGAGCCTTCGTGGTGTAGTGGTAAGCACACTGAGCCGGTATTCCAGAGGTCCGTGGTTCGATTCCTGGCGAAGGCGTTTTCTCATTTTTCATCTTTCCGGCTTCCAAAAACTACCTAATGTCTCTAGAGTGACTCCCGAACTAGAAAAAAAAGTTGTCGATGATGATTCTCTGCACCCAGGATTCGGCGACTAGGTCCCCTAAAACCCTAGTAACCCTTTAAAAGGGGGAGTATATAAGGTATTTCTTCCACCTTCCTAGCGAGCCTTCGTGGTGTAGTGGTAAGCACACTGAGCCGGTATTCCAGAGGTCCGTGGTTCGATTCCTGACGAAGGCGTTTTCTCATTTTTCATCTTTCCGGCTTCCAAAAACTACCTAATGTCTCTAGAGTGACTCCCGAACTAGAAAAAAAGTTGTCGATGATGATTATCTGCACCCAGGATTCGGCGACTAGGTCCCCTAAAACCCTAGTCACCCTTTAAAAGGGGGAGTATATAAGGTATTTCTTCCACCTTCCTAGCGAGCCTTCGTGGTGTAGTGGTAAGCACACTGAGTCGGTATTCCAGAGCTCCGTGGTTCGATTCCTGGCGAAGGCGTTTTCTCATTTTTCATCTTTCCGGCTTCCAAAAACTACCTAATGTCTCTAGAGTGACTCCCGAACTAGAAAAAAAAGTTGTCGATGATGATTCTCTGCACCCAGGATTCGGCGACTAGGTCCCCTAAAACCCTAGTCACCCTTTAAAAGGGGGAGTATATAAGGTATTTCTTCCACCTTCCTAGCGTCGTGGTGTAGTGGTAAGCACACTGAGCCGGTATTCCAGAGGTCCGTGGTTCGATTCCTGGCGAAGGCGTTTTCTCATTTTTCATCTTTCCGGCTTCCAAAAACTACCTAATGTCTCTAGAGTGACTCCCGAACTAGAAAAAAAAGTTGTCGATGATGATTCTCTGCACCCAGGATTCAGCGACTAGGTCCCCTAAAACCCTAGTCACCATTTAAAAGGGGGAGTATATAAGGTATTTCTTCCTCCTTCCTAGCGTCGTGGTGTAGTGGTAAGCACACTGAGCCGGTATTCCAGAGGTCCGTGGTTCGATTCCTGGCGAAGGCGTTTTCTCATTTTTCATCTTTCCGGCTTCCAAAAACTACCTAATGTCTCTAGAGTGACTCCCGAACTAGAAAAAAAGTTGTCGATGATGATTCTCTGCACCCAGGATTCGGCGACTAGGTCCCCTAAAACCCTAGTCACCCTTTAAAAGGGGGAGTGTATAAGGTATTTCTTCCACCTTCCTAGCGAGCCTTCGTGGTGTAGTGGTAAGCACACTGAGTCGGTATTCCAGAGGTCCGTGGTTCGATTCCTGGCGAAGGCGTTTTCTCATTTTTCATCTTTCCGGCTTCCAAAAACTACCTAATGTCTCTAGAGTGACTCCCGAACTAGGAAAAAAAGTTGTCGATGATGATTCTCTGCACCCAGGATTCGGCGACTAGGTCCCCTAAAACCCTAGTCACCCTTTAAAAGGGGGAGTATATAAGGTATTTCTTCCACCTTCCTAGCGTCGTGGTGTAGTGGTAAGCACACTGAGCCGGTATTCCAGAGGTCCGTGGTTCGATTCCTGGCGAAGGCGTTTTCTCATTTTTCATCTTTCCGGCTTCCAAAAACTACCTAATGTCTCTAGAGTGACTCCCGAACTAGAAAAAAAAGTTGTCGATGATGATTCTCTGCACCCAGGATTCAGCGACTAGGTCCCCTAAAACCCTAGTCACCATTTAAAAGGGGGAGTATATAAGGTATTTCTTCCTCACTCCTAGCGTCGTGGTGTAGTGGTAAGCACACTGAGCCGGTATTCCAGAGGTTCGTGGTTCGATTCCTGGCGAAGGCGTTTTCTCATTTTTCATCTTTCCGGCTTCCAAAAACTACCTAATGTCTCTAGAGTGACTCCCGAACTAGAAAAAAAGTTGTCGATGATGATTCTCTGCACCCAGGATTCGGCGACTAGGTCCCCTAAAACCCTAGTCACCCTTTAAAAGGGGGAGTGTATAAGGTATTTCTTCCACCTTCCTAGCGAGCCTTCGTGGTGTAGTGGTAAGCACACTGAGTCGGTATTCCAGAGGTCCGTGGTTCGATTCCTGGCGAAGGCGTTTTCTCATTTTTCATCTTTCCGGCTTCCAAAAACTACCTAATGTCTCTAGAGTGACTCCCGAACTAGGAAAAAAAGTTGTCGATGATGATCCTCTGCACCCAGGATTCGGCGACTAGGTCCCCTAAAACCCTAGTCACCCTTTAAAAGGGGGAGTATATAAGGTATTTCTTCCACCTTCCTAGCGTCGTGGTGTAGTGGTAAGCACACTGAGCCGGTATTCCAGAGGTCCGTGGTTCGATTCCTGGCGAAGGCGTTTTCTCATTTTTCATCTTTCCGGCTTCCAAAAACTACCTAATGTCTCTAGAGTGACTCCCGACCTAGAAAAAAAAGTTGTCGATGATGATTCTCTGCACCCAGGATTCGGCGACTAGGTCCCCTAAAACCCTAGTCACCCTTTAAAAGGGGGAGTATATAAGGTATTTCTTCCACCTTCCTAGCGAGCCTTCGTGGTGTAGTGGTAAGCACACTGAGCCGGTATTCCAGAGGTCCGTGGTTCGATTCCTGGCGAAGGCGTTTTCTCATTTTTCATCTTTCCGGCTTCCAAAAACTACCTAATGTCTCTAGAGTGACTCCCGAACTAGAAAAAAAAATTGTCGATGATGATTCTCTGCACCCAGGTTTCGGCGACTAGGTCCCCTAAAACCCTAGTCACCCTTTAAAAGGGGGAGTATATAAGGTATTTCTTCCACCTTCCTAGCGTCGTGGTGTAGTGGTAAGCACACTGAGCCGGTATTCCAGAGGTCCGTGGTTCGATTCCTGGCGAAGGCGTTTTCTCATTTTTCATCTTTCCGGCTTCCAAAAACTACCTAATGTCTCTAGAGTGACTCCCGAACTAGAAAAAAAGTTGTCGATGATGATTCTCTGCACCCAGGATTCGGCGACTAGGTCCCCTAAAACCCTAGTCACCCTTTAAAAGGGGGAGTATATAAGGTATTTCTTCCACCTTCCTAGCGAGCCTTCGTGGTGTAGTGGTAAGCACACTGAGCCGGTATTCCAGAGGTCCGTGGTTCGATTCCTGGCGAAGGCGTTTTCTCATTTTTCATCTTTCCGGCTTCCAAAAACTACCTAATGTCTCTAGAGTGACTCCCGAACTAGAAAAAAAAGTTGTCGATGATGATTCTCTGCACCCAGGATTCGGCGACTAGGTCCCCTAAAACCCTAGTCACCCTTTAAAAGGGGGAGTATATAAGGTATTTCTTCTACCTTCCTAGCGAGCCTTCGTGGTGTAGTGGTAAGCACACTGAGCCGGTATTCCAGAGGTCCGTGGTTCGATTCCTGGCGAAGGCGTTTTCTCATTTTTCATCTTTCCGGCTTCCAAAAACTACCTAATGTCTCTAGAGTGACTCCCGAACTAGAAAAAAAAGTTGTCCATGATGATTCTCTGCACCCAGGATTCGGCGACTAGGTCCCCTAAAACCCTAGTCACCCTTTAAAAGGGGGAGTATATAAGGTATTTCTTCCACCTTCCTAGCGAGCCTTCGTGGTGTAGTGGTAAGCACACTGAGCCGGTATTCCAGAGGTCCGTGGTTCGATTCCTGGCGAAGGCGTTTTCTCATTTTTCATCTTTCCGGCTTCCAAAAACTACCTAATGTCTCTAGAGTGACTCCCGAACTAGAAAAAAAAGTTGTCGATGATGATTCTCTGCACCCAGGATTCGGCGACTAGGTCCCCTAAAACCCTAGTCACCCTTTAAAAGGGGGAGTATATAAGGTATTTCTTCCACCTTCCTAGCGAGCCTTCGTGGTGTAGTGGTAAGCACACTGAGCCGGTATTCCAGAGGTCCGTGGTTCGATTCCTGGCGAAGGCGTTTTCTCATTTTTCATCTTTCCGGCTTCCAAAAACTACCTAATGTCTCTAGAGTGACTCTCGAACTAGAAAAAAAAGTTGTCGATGATGATTCTCTGCACCCAGGATTCGGCGACTAGGTCCCCTAAAACCCTAGTCACCCTTTAAAAGGGGGAGTATATAAGGTATTTCTTCCACCTTCCTAGCGTCGTGGTGTAGTGGTAAGCACACTGAGCCGGTATTCCAGAGGTCCGTGGTTCGATTCCTGGCGAAGGCGTTTTCTCATTTTTCATCTTTCCGGCTTCCAAAAACCACCTAATGTCTCTAGAGTGACTCCCGAACTAGAAAAAAAAGTTGTCCATGATGATTCTCTGCACCCAGGATTCGGCGACTAGGTCCCCTAAAACCCTAGTCACCCTTTAAAAGGGGGAGTATATAAGGTATTTCTTCCACCTTCCTAGCGAGCCTTCGTGGTGTAGTGGTAAGCACACTGAGCCGGTATTCCAGAGGTCCGTGGTTCGATTCCTGGCGAAGGCGTTTTCTCATTTTTCATCTTTCCGCCTTCCAAAAACTACCTAATGTCTCTAGAGTGACTCCCGAACTAGAAAAAAAAGTTGTCGATGATGATTCTCTGCACCCAGGATTCGGCGACTAGGTCCCCTAAAACCCTAGTCACCCTTTAAAAGGGGGAGTATATAAGGTATTTCTTCCACCTTCCTAGCGAGCCTTCGTGGTGTAGTGGTAAGCACACTGAGCCGGTATTCCAGAGGTCCGTGGTTCGATTCCTGGCGAAGGCGTTTTCTCATTTTTCATCTTTCCGGCTTCCAAAAACTACCTAATGTCTCTAGAGTGACTCCCGAACTAGAAAAAAAAGTTGTCGATGATGATTCTCTGCACCCAGCATTCAGCGACTAGGTCCCCTAAAACCCTAGTCACCCTTTAAAAGGGGGAGTATATAAGGTATTTCTTCCACCTTCCTAGCGTCGTGGTGTAGTGGTAAGCACACTGAGCCGGTATTCCAGAGGTCCGTGGTTCGATTCCTGGCGAAGGCGTTTTCTCATTTTTCATCTTTCCGGCTTCCAAAAACTACCTAATGTCTCTAGAGTGACTCCCGAACTAGAAAAAAAGTTGTCGATGATGATTCTCTGCACCCAGAATTCGGCGACTAGGTCCCCTAAAACCCTAGTCACCCTTTAAAAGGGGGAGTATATAAGGTATTTCTTCCACCTTCCTAGCGTCGTGGTGTAGTGGTAAGCACACTGAGCCGGTATTCCAGAGGTCCGTGGTTCGATTCCTGGCGAAGGCGTTTTCTCATTTTTCATCTTTCCGGCTTCCAAAAACTACCTAATGTCTCTAGAGTGACTCCCGACCTAGAAAAAAAAGTTGTCGATGATGATTCTCTGCACCCAGGATTCGGCGACTAGGTCCCCTAAAACCCTAGTCACCCTTTAAAAGGGGGAGTATATAAGGTATTTCTTCCACCTTCCTAGCGAGCCTTCGTGGTGTAGTGGTAAGCACACTGAGCCGGTATTCCAGAGGTCCGTGGTTCGATTCCTGGCGAAGGCGTTTTCTCATTTTTCATCTTTCCGGCTTCCAAAAACTACCTAATGTCTCTAGAGTGACTCCGGAACTAGAAAAAAAAGTTGTCGATGATGATTCTCTGCACCCAGGATTCGGCGACTAGGTCCCCTAAAACCCTAGTCACCCTTTAAAAGGGGGAGTATATAAGGTATTTCTTCCACCTTCCTAGCGAGCCTTCGTGGTGTAGTGGTAAGCACACTGAGCCGGTATTCCAGAGGTCCGTGGTTCGATTCCTGACGAAGGCGTTTTCTCATTTTTCATCTTTCCGGCTTCCAAAAACTACCTAATGTCTCTAGAGTGACTCCCGAACTAGAAAAAAAGTTGTCGATGATGATTATCTGCACCCAGGATTCGGCGACTAGGTCCCCTAAAACCCTAGTCGCCCTTTAAAAGGGGGAGTATATAAGGTATTTCTTCCACCTTCCTAGCGAGCCTTCGTGGTGTAGTGGTAAGCACACTGAGCCGGTATTCCAGAGGTCCGTGGTTCGATTCCTGGCGAAGGCGTTTTCTCATTTTTCATCTTTCCGGCTTCCAAAAACTACCTAATGTCTCTAGAGTGACTCCCGAACTAGAAAAAAAAGTTGTCGATGATGATTCTCTGCACCCAGCATTCAGCGACTAGGTCCCCTAAAACCCTAGTCACCCTTTAAAAGGGGGAGTATATAAGGTATTTCTTCCACCTTCCTAGCGTCGTGGTGTAGTGGTAAGCACACTGAGCCGGTATTCCAGAGGTCCGTGGTTCGATTCCTGGCGAAGGCGTTTTCTCATTTTTCATCTTTCCGGCTTCCAAAAACTACCTAATGTCTCTAGAGTGACTCCCGAACTAGAAAAAAAGTTGTCGATGATGATTCTCTGCACCCAGAAATTGGCGACTAGGTCCCCTAAAACCATAGTCACCCTTTAAAAGGGGGAGTATATAAGGTATTTCTTCCACCTTCCTAGCGAGCCTTCGTGGTGTAGTGGTAAGCACACTGAGTCGGTATTCCAGAGGTCCGTGGTTCGATTCCTGGCGAAGGCGTTTTCTCATTTTTCATCTTTCCGGCTTCCAAAAACTACCTAATGTCTCTAGAGTGACTCCCGAACTAGAAAAAAAAGTTGTCGATGATGATTCTCTGCACCCAGGATTCGGCGACTAGGTCCCCTAAAACCCTAGTCACCCTTTAAAAGGGGGAGTATATAAGGTATTTCTTCCACCTTCCTAGCGTCGTGGTGTAGTGGTAAGCACACTTAGCCGGTATTCCAGAGGTCCGTGGTTCGATTCCTGGCGAAGGCGTTTTCTCATTTTTCATCTTTCCGGCTTCCAAAAACTACCTAATGTCACTAGAGTGACTCCCGAACTAGAAAAAAAAGTTGTCGATGATGAGTCTCTGCACCCAGGATTCAGCGACTAGGTCCCCTAAAACCCTAGTCACCATTTAAAAGGGGGAGTATATAAGGTATTTCTTCCACCTTCCTAGCGTCGTGGTGTAGTGGTAAGCACACTGAGCCGGTATTCCAGAGGTCCGTGGTTCGATTCCTGGCGAAGGCGTTTTCTCATTTTTCATCTTTCCGGCTTCCAAAAACTACCTAATGTCTCTAGAGTGACTCCCGAACTAGAAAAAAAGTTGTCGATGATGATTCTCTGCACCCAGGATTCGGCGACTAGGTCCCCTAAAACCCTAGTCACCCTTTAAAAGGGGGAGTGTATAAGGTATTTCTTCCACCTTCCTAGCGAGCCTTCGTGGTGTAGTGGTAAGCACACTGAGTCGGTATTCCAGAGGTCCGTGGTTCGATTCCTGGCGAAGGCGTTTTCTCATTTTTCATCTTTCCGGCTTCCAAAAACTACCTAATGTCTCTAGAGTGACTCCCGAACTAGGAAAAAAAGTTGTCGATGATGATTCTCTGCACCCAGGATTCGGCGACTAGGTCCCCTAAAACCCTAGTCACCCTTTAAAAGGGGGAGTATATAAGGTATTTCTTCCACCTTCCTAGCGTCGTGGTGTAGTGGTAAGCACACTGAGCCGGTATTCCAGAGGTCCGTGGTTCGATTCCTGGCGAAGGCGTTTTCTCATTTTTCATCTTTCCGGCTTCCAAAAACTACCTAATGTCTCTAGAGTGACTCCCGACCTAGAAAAAAAAGTTGTCGATGATGATTCTCTGCACCCAGGATTCGGCGACTAGGTCCCCTAAAACCCTAGTCACCCTTTAAAAGGGGGAGTATATAAGGTATTTCTTCCACCTTCCTAGCGAGCCTTCGTGGTGTAGTGGTAAGCACACTGAGCCGGTATTCCAGAGGTCCGTGGTTCGATTCCTGGCGAAGGCGTTTTCTCATTTTTCATCTTTCCGGCTTCCAAAAACTACCTAATGTCTCTAGAGTGACTCTCGAACTAGAAAAAAAAGTTGTCGATGATGATTCTCTGCACCCAGGATTCGGCGACTAGGTCCCCTAAAACCCTAGTCACCCTTTAAAAGGGGGAGTATATAAGGTATTTCTTCCACCTTCCTAGCGTCGTGGTGTAGTGGTAAGCACACTGAGCCGGTATTCCAGAGGTCCGTGGTTCGATTCCTGGCGAAGGCGTTTTCTCATTTTTCATCTTTCCGGCTTCCAAAAACCACCTAATGTCTCTAGAGTGACTCCCGAACTAGAAAAAAAAGTTGTCCATGATGATTCTCTGCACCCAGGATTCGGCGACTAGGTCCCCTAAAACCCTAGTCACCCTTTAAAAGGGGGAGTATATAAGGTATTTCTTCCACCTTCCTAGCGAGCCTTCGTGGTGTAGTGGTAAGCACACTGAGCCGGTATTCCAGAGGTCCGTGGTTCGATTCCTGGCGAAGGCGTTTTCTCATTTTTCATCTTTCCGCCTTCCAAAAACTACCTAATGTCTCTAGAGTGACTCCCGAACTAGAAAAAAAAGTTGTCGATGATGATTCTCTGCACCCAGGATTCGGCGACTAGGTCCCCTAAAACCCTAGTCACCCTTTAAAAGGGGGAGTATATAAGGTATTTCTTCCACCTTCCTAGCGAGCCTTCGTGGTGTAGTGGTAAGCACACTGAGCCGGTATTCCAGAGGTCCGTGGTTCGATTCCTAGCGAAGGCGTTTTCTCATTTTTCATCTTTCCGGCTTCCAAAAACTACCTAATGTCTCTAGAGTGACTCCCGAACTAGAAAAAAAAGTTGTCGATGATGATTCTCTGCACCCAGCATTCAGCGACTAGGTCCCCTAAAACCCTAGTCACCCTTTAAAAGGGGGAGTATATAAGGTATTTCTTCCACCTTCCTAGCGTCGTGGTGTAGTGGTAAGCACACTGAGCCGGTATTCCAGAGGTCCGTGGTTCGATTCCTGGCGAAGGCGTTTTCTCATTTTTCATCTTTCCGGCTTCCAAAAACTACCTAATGTCTCTAGAGTGACTCCCGAACTAGAAAAAAAGTTGTCGATGATGATTCTCTGCACCCAGAATTCGGCGACTAGGGCCCTAAAACCATAGTCACCCTTTAAAAGGGGGAGTATATAAGGTATTTCTTCCACCTTCCTAGCGAGCCTTCGTGGTGTAGTGGTAAGCACACTGAGTCGGTATTCCAGAGGTCCGTGGTTCGATTCCTGGCGAAGGCGTTTTCTCATTTTTCATCTTTCCGGCTTCCAAAAACTACCTAATGTCTCTAGAGTGACTCCCGAACTAGAAAAAAAAGTTGTCGATGATGATTCTCTGCACCCAGCATTCAGCGACTAGGTCCCCTAAAACCCTAGTCACCCTTTAAAAGGGGGAGTATATAAGGTATTTCTTCCACCTTCCTAGCGTCGTGGTGTAGTGGTAAGCACACTGAGCCGGTATTCCAGAGGTCCGTGGTTCGATTCCTGGCGAAGGCGTTTTCTCATTTTTCATCTTTCCGGCTTCCAAAAACTACCTAATGTCTCTAGAGTGACTCCCGAACTAGAAAAAAAGTTGTCGATGATGATTCTCTGCACCCAGAATTCGGCGACTAGGTCCCCTAAAACCCTAGTCACCCTTTAAAAGGGGGAGTATATAAGGTATTTCTTCCACCTTCCTAGCGTCGTGGTGTAGTGGTAAGCACACTGAGCCGGTATTCCAGAGGTCCGTGGTTCGATTCCTGGCGAAGGCGTTTTCTCATTTTTCATCTTTCCGGCTTCCAAAAACTACCTAATGTCTCTAGAGTGACTCCCGACCTAGAAAAAAAAGTTGTCGATGATGATTCTCTGCACCCAGGATTCGGCGACTAGGTCCCCTAAAACCCTAGTCACCCTTTAAAAGGGGGAGTATATAAGGTATTTCTTCCACCTTCCTAGCGAGCCTTCGTGGTGTAGTGGTAAGCACACTGAGCCGGTATTCCAGAGGTCCGTGGTTCGATTCCTGGCGAAGGCGTTTTCTCATTTTTCATCTTTCCGGCTTCCAAAAACTACCTAATGTCTCTAGAGTGACTCCGGAACTAGAAAAAAAAGTTGTCGATGATGATTCTCTGCACCCAGGATTCGGCGACTAGGTCCCCTAAAACCCTAGTCACCCTTTAAAAGGGGGAGTATATAAGGTATTTCTTCCACCTTCCTAGCGAGCCTTCGTGGTGTAGTGGTAAGCACACTGAGCCGGTATTCCAGAGGTCCGTGGTTCGATTCCTGACGAAGGCGTTTTCTCATTTTTCATCTTTCCGGCTTCCAAAAACTACCTAATGTCTCTAGAGTGACTCCCGAACTAGAAAAAAAGTTGTCGATGATGATTATCTGCACCCAGGATTCGGCGACTAGGTCCCCTAAAACCCTAGTCGCCCTTTAAAAGGGGGAGTATATAAGGTATTTCTTCCACCTTCCTAGCGAGCCTTCGTGGTGTAGTGGTAAGCACACTGAGCCGGTATTCCAGAGGTCCGTGGTTCGATTCCTGGCGAAGGCGTTTTCTCATTTTTCATCTTTCCGGCTTCCAAAAACTACCTAATGTCTCTAGAGTGACTCCCGAACTAGAAAAAAAAGTTGTCGATGATGATTCTCTGCACCCAGCATTCAGCGACTAGGTCCCCTAAAACCCTAGTCACCCTTTAAAAGGGGGAGTATATAAGGTATTTCTTCCACCTTCCTAGCGTCGTGGTGTAGTGGTAAGCACACTGAGCCGGTATTCCAGAGGTCCGTGGTTCGATTCCTGGCGAAGGCGTTTTCTCATTTTTCATCTTTCCGGCTTCCAAAAACTACCTAATGTCTCTAGAGTGACTCCCGAACTAGAAAAAAAGTTGTCGATGATGATTCTCTGCACCCAGAAATTGGCGACTAGGTCCCCTAAAACCATAGTCACCCTTTAAAAGGGGGAGTATATAAGGTATTTCTTCCACCTTCCTAGCGAGCCTTCGTGGTGTAGTGGTAAGCACACTGAGTCGGTATTCCAGAGGTCCGTGGTTCGATTCCTGGCGAAGGCGTTTTCTCATTTTTCATCTTTCCGGCTTCCAAAAACTACCTAATGTCTCTAGAGTGACTCCCGAACTAGAAAAAAAAGTTGTCGATGATGATTCTCTGCACCCAGGATTCGGCGACTAGGTCCCCTAAAACCCTAGTCACCCTTTAAAAGGGGGAGTATATAAGGTATTTCTTCCACCTTCCTAGCGTCGTGGTGTAGTGGTAAGCACACTTAGCCGGTATTCCAGAGGTCCGTGGTTCGATTCCTGGCGAAGGCGTTTTCTCATTTTTCATCTTTCCGGCTTCCAAAAACTACCTAATGTCACTAGAGTGACTCCCGAACTAGAAAAAAAAGTTGTCGATGATGAGTCTCTGCACCCAGGATTCAGCGACTAGGTCCCCTAAAACCCTAGTCACCATTTAAAAGGGGGAGTATATAAGGTATTTCTTCCACCTTCCTAGCGTCGTGGTGTAGTGGTAAGCACACTGAGCCGGTATTCCAGAGGTCCGTGGTTCGATTCCTGGCGAAGGCGTTTTCTCATTTTTCATCTTTCCGGCTTCCAAAAACTACCTAATGTCTCTAGAGTGACTCCCGAACTAGAAAAAAAGTTGTCGATGATGATTCTCTGCACCCAGGATTCGGCGACTAGGTCCCCTAAAACCCTAGTCACCCTTTAAAAGGGGGAGTGTATAAGGTATTTCTTCCACCTTCCTAGCGAGCCTTCGTGGTGTAGTGGTAAGCACACTGAGTCGGTATTCCAGAGGTCCGTGGTTCGATTCCTGGCGAAGGCGTTTTCTCATTTTTCATCTTTCCGGCTTCCAAAAACTACCTAATGTCTCTAGAGTGACTCCCGAACTAGGAAAAAAAGTTGTCGATGATGATTCTCTGCACCCAGGATTCGGCGACTAGGTCCCCTAAAACCCTAGTCACCCTTTAAAAGGGGGAGTATATAAGGTATTTCTTCCACCTTCCTAGCGTCGTGGTGTAGTGGTAAGCACACTGAGCCGGTATTCCAGAGGTCCGTGGTTCGATTCCTGGCGAAGGCGTTTTCTCATTTTTCATCTTTCCGGCTTCCAAAAACTACCTAATGTCTCTAGAGTGACTCCCGACCTAGAAAAAAAAGTTGTCGATGATGATTCTCTGCACCCAGGATTCGGCGACTAGGTCCCCTAAAACCCTAGTCACCCTTTAAAAGGGGGAGTATATAAGGTATTTCTTCCACCTTCCTAGCGAGCCTTCGTGGTGTAGTGGTAAGCACACTGAGCCGGTATTCCAGAGGTCCGTGGTTCGATTCCTGGCGAAGGCGTTTTCTCATTTTTCATCTTTCCGGCTTCCAAAAACTACCTAATGTCTCTAGAGTGACTCTCGAACTAGAAAAAAAAGTTGTCGATGATGATTCTCTGCACCCAGGATTCGGCGACTAGGTCCCCTAAAACCCTAGTCACCCTTTAAAAGGGGGAGTATATAAGGTATTTCTTCCACCTTCCTAGCGTCGTGGTGTAGTGGTAAGCACACTGAGCCGGTATTCCAGAGGTCCGTGGTTCGATTCCTGGCGAAGGCGTTTTCTCATTTTTCATCTTTCCGGCTTCCAAAAACCACCTAATGTCTCTAGAGTGACTCCCGAACTAGAAAAAAAAGTTGTCTATGATGATTCTCTGCACCCAGGATTCGGCGACTAGGTCCCCTAAAACCCTAGTCACCCTTTAAAAGGGGGAGTATATAAGGTATTTCTTCCACCTTCCTAGCGAGCCTTCGTGGTGTAGTGGTAAGCACACTGAGCCGGTATTCCAGAGGTCCGTGGTTCGATTCCTGGCGAAGGCGTTTTCTCATTTTTCATCTTTCCGCCTTCCAAAAACTACCTAATGTCTCTAGAGTGACTCCCGAACTAGAAAAAAAAGTTGTCGATGATGATTCTCTGCACCCAGGATTCGGCGACTAGGTCCCCTAAAACCCTAGTCACCCTTTAAAAGGGGGAGTATATAAGGTATTTCTTCCACCTTCCTAGCGAGCCTTCGTGGTGTAGTGGTAAGCACACTGAGCCGGTATTCCAGAGGTCCGTGGTTCGATTCCTAGCGAAGGCGTTTTCTCATTTTTCATCTTTCCGGCTTCCAAAAACTACCTAATGTCTCTAGAGTGACTCCCGAACTAGAAAAAAAAGTTGTCGATGATGATTCTCTGCACCCAGCATTCAGCGACTAGGTCCCCTAAAACCCTAGTCACCCTTTAAAAGGGGGAGTATATAAGGTATTTCTTCCACCTTCCTAGCGTCGTGGTGTAGTGGTAAGCACACTGAGCCGGTATTCCAGAGGTCCGTGGTTCGATTCCTGGCGAAGGCGTTTTCTCATTTTTCATCTTTCCGGCTTCCAAAAACTACCTAATGTCTCTAGAGTGACTCCCGAACTAGAAAAAAAGTTGTCGATGATGATTCTCTGCACCCAGAATTCGGCGACTAGGTCCCCTAAAACCATAGTCACCCTTTAAAAGGGGGAGTATATAAGGTATTTCTTCCACCTTCCTAGCGAGCCTTCGTGGTGTAGTGGTAAGCACACTGAGTCGGTATTCCAGAGGTCCGTGGTTCGATTCCTGGCGAAGGCGTTTTCTCATTTTTCATCTTTCCGGCTTCCAAAAACTACCTAATGTCTCTAGAGTGACTCCCGAACTAGGAAAAAAAGTTGATGATGATTCTCTGCACCCAGGATTCGGCGACTAGGTCCCCTAAAACCCTAGTCACCCTTTAAAAGGGGGAGTATATAAGGTATTTCTTCCACCTTCCTAGCGTCGTGGTGTAGTGGTAAGCACACTGAGCCGGTATTCCAGAGGTCCGTGGTTCGATTCCTGGCGAAGGCGTTTTCTCATTTTTCATCTTTCCGGCTTCCAAAAACTACCTAATGTCTCTAGAGTGACTCCCGACCTAGAAAAAAAGTTGTCGATGATGATTCTCTGCACCCAGGATTCGGCGACTAGGTCCCCTAAAACCCTAGTCACCCTTTAAAAGGGGGAGTATATAAGGTATTTCTTCCACCTTCCTAGCGAGCCTTCGTGGTGTAGTGGTAAGCACACTGAGCCGGTATTCCAGAGGTCCGTGGTTCGATTCCTGGCGAAGGCGTTTTCTCATTTTTCATCTTTCCGGCTTCCAAAAACTACCTAATGTCTCTAGAGTGACTCCCGAACTAGAAAAAAAAGTTGTCGATGATGATTCTCTGCACCCAGGATTCGGCGACTAGGTCCCCTAAAACCCTAGTCACCCTTTAAAAGGGGGAGTATATAAGGTATTTCTTCCACCTTCCTAGCGAGCCTTCGTGGTGTAGTGGTAAGCACACTGAGCCGGTATTCCAGAGGTCCGTGGTTCGATTCCTGACGAAGGCGTTTTCTCATTTTTCATCTTTCCGGCTTCCAAAAACTACTTAATGTCTCTAGAGTGACTCCCGAACTAGAAAAAAAGTTGTCGATGATGATTATCTGCACCCAGGATTCGGCGACTAGGTCCCCTAAAACCCTAGTCACCCTTTAAAAGGGGGAGTATATAAGGTATTTCTTCCACCTTCCTAGCGAGCCTTCGTGGTGTAGTGGTAAGCACACTGAGTCGGTATTCCAGAGGTCCGTGGTTCGATTCCTGGCGAAGGCGTTTTCTCATTTTTCATCTTTCCGGCTTCCAAAAACTACCTAATGTCTCTAGAGTGACTCCCGAACTAGAAAAAAAAGTTGTCGATGATGATTCTCTGCACCCAGGATTCGGCGACTAGGTCCCCTAAAACCCTAGTCACCCTTTAAAAGGGGGAGTATATAAGGTATTTCTTCCACCTTCCTAGCGTCGTGGTGTAGTGGTAAGCACACTGAGCCGGTATTCCAGAGGTCCGTGGTTCGATTCCTGGCGAAGGCGTTTTCTCATTTTTCATCTTTCCGGCTTCCAAAAACTACCTAATGTCACTAGAGTGACTCCCGAACTAGAAAAAAAAGTTGTCGATGATGAGTCTCTGCACCCAGGATTCAGCGACTAAGTCCCCTAAAACCCTAGTCACCATTTAAAAGGGGGAGTATATAAGGTATTTCTTCCACCTTCCTAGCGTCGTGGTGTAGTGGTAAGCACACTGAGCCGGTATTCCAGAGGTCCGTGGTTCGATTCCTGGCGAAGGCGTTTTCTCATTTTTCATCTTTCCGGCTTCCAAAAACTACCTAATGTCTCTAGAGTGACTCCCGAACTAGAAAAAAAGTTGTCGATGATGATTCTCTGCACCCAGGATTCGGCGACTAGGTCCCCTAAAACCCTAGTCACCCTTTAAAAGGGGGAGTGTATAAGGTATTTCTTCCACCTTCCTAGCGAGCCTTCGTGGTGTAGTGGTAAGCACACTGAGTCGGTATTCCAGAAGTCCGTGGTTCGATTCCTGGCGAAGGCGTTTTCTCATTTTTCATCTTTCCGGCTTCCAAAAACTACCTAATGTCTCTAGAGTGACTCCCGAACTAGGAAAAAAAGTTGTCGATGATGATTCTCTGCACCCAGGATTCGGCGACTAGGTCCCCTAAAACCCTAGTCACCCTTTAAAAGGGGGAGTATATAAGGTATTTCTTCCACCTTCCTAGCGTCGTGGTGTAGTGGTAAGCACACTGAGCCGGTATTCCAGAGGTCCGTGGTTCGATTCCTGGCGAAGGCGTTTTCTCATTTTTCATCTTTCCGGCTTCCAAAAACTACCTAATGTCTCTAGAGTGACTCCCGACCTAGAAAAAAAAGTTGTCGATGATGATTCTCTGCACCCAGGATTCGGCGACTAGGTCCCCTAAAACCCTAGTCACCCTTTAAAAGGGGGAGTATATAAGGTATTTCTTCCACCTTCCTAGCGAGCCTTCGTGGTGTAGTGGTAAGCACACTGAGCCGGTATTCCAGAGGTCCGTGGTTCGATTCCTGGCGAAGGCGTTTTCTCATTTTTCATCTTTCCGGCTTCCAAAAACTACCTAATGTCTCTGGAGTGACTCCCGAACTAGAAAAAAAGTTGTCGATGATGATTCTCTGCACCCAGGATTCGGCGACTAGGTCCCCTAAAACCCTAGTCACCCTTTAAAAGGGGGAGTGTATAAGGTATTTCTTCCACCTTCCTAGCGAGCCTTCGTGGTGTAGTGGTAAGCACACTGAGTCGGTATTCCAGAGGTCCGTGGTTCGATTCCTGGCGAAGGCGTTTTCTCATTTTTCATCTTTCCGGCTTCCAAAAACTACCTAATGTCACTAGAGTGACTCCCGAACTAGAAAAAAAAGTTGTCGATGATGATTCTCTGCACCCAGGATTCGGCGACTAGGTCCCCTAAAACCCTAGTCACCCTTTAAAAGGGGGAGTATATAAGGTATTTCTTCCACCTTCCTAGCGTCGTGGTGTAGTGGTAAGCACACTGAGCCGGTATTCCAGAGGTCCGTGGTTCGATTCCTGGCGAAGGCGTTTTCTCATTTTTCATCTTTCCGGCTTCCAAAAACTACCTAATGTCTCTAGAGTGACTCCCGAACTAGAAAAAAAGTTGTCGATGATGATTCTCTGCACCCAGGATTCGGCGACTAGGTCCCCTAAAACCCTAGTCACCCTTTAAAAGGGGGAGTGTATAAGGTATTTCTTCCACCTTCCTAGCGAGCCTTCGTGGTGTAGTGGTAAGCACACTGAGTCGGTATTCCAGAAGTCCGTGGTTCGATTCCTGGCGAAGGCGTTTTCTCATTTTTCATCTTTCCGGCTTCCAAAAACTACCTAATGTCTCTAGAGTGACTCCCGAACTAGGAAAAAAAGTTGTCGATGATGATTCTCTGCACCCAGGATTCGGCGACTAGGTCCCCTAAAACCCTAGTCACCCTTTAAAAGGGGGAGTATATAAGGTATTTCTTCCACCTTCCTAGCGTCGTGGTGTAGTGGTAAGCACACTGAGCCGGTATTCCAGAGGTCCGTGGTTCGATTCCTGGCGAAGGCGTTTTCTCATTTTTCATCTTTCCGGCTTCCAAAAACTACCTAATGTCTCTAGAGTGACTCCCGACCTAGAAAAAAAAGTTGTCGATGATGATTCTCTGCACCCAGGATTCGGCGACTAGGTCCCTAAAACCCTAGTCACCCTTTAAAAGGGGGAGTATATAAGGTATTTCTTCCACCTTCCTAGCGAGCCTTCGTGGTGTAGTGGTAAGCACACTGAGCCGGTATTCCAGAGGTCCGTGGTTCGATTCCTGGCGAAGGCGTTTTCTCATTTTTCATCTTTCCGGCTTCCAAAAACTACCTAATGTCTCTGGAGTGACTCCCGAACTAGAAAAAAAGTTGTCGATGATGATTCTCTGCACCCAGGATTCGGCGACTAGGTCCCCTAAAACCCTAGTCACCCTTTAAAAGGGGGAGTGTATAAGGTATTTCTTCCACCTTCCTAGCGAGCCTTCGTGGTGTAGTGGTAAGCACACTGAGTCGGTATTCCAGAGGTCCGTGGTTCGATTCCTGGCGAAGGCGTTTTCTCATTTTTCATCTTTCCGGCTTCCAAAAACTACCTAATGTCACTAGAGTGACTCCCGAACTAGAAAAAAAAGTTGTCGATGATGATTCTCTGCACCCAGGATTCGGCGACTAGGTCCCCTAAAACCCTAGTCACCCTTTAAAAGGGGGAGTATATAAGGTATTTCTTCCACCTTCCTAGCGTCGTGGTGTAGTGGTAAGCACACTGAGCCGGTATTCCAGAGGTCCGTGGTTCGATTCCTGGCGAAGGCGTTTTCTCATTTTTCATCTTTCCGGCTTCCAAAAACTACCTAATGTCTCTAGAGTGACTCCCGAACTAGAAAAAAAGTTGTCGATGATGATTCTCTGCACCCAGGATTCGGCGACTAGGTCCCCTAAAACCCTAGTCACCCTTTAAAAGGGGGAGTGTATAAGGTATTTCTTCCACCTTCCTAGCGAGCCTTCGTGGTGTAGTGGTAAGCACACTGAGTCGGTATTCCAGAAGTCCGTGGTTCGATTCCTGGCGAAGGCGTTTTCTCATTTTTCATCTTTCCGGCTTCCAAAAACTACCTAATGTCTCTAGAGTGACTCCCGAACTAGGAAAAAAAGTTGTCGATGATGATTCTCTGCACCCAGGATTCGGCGACTAGGTCCCCTAAAACCCTAGTCACCCTTTAAAAGGGGGAGTATATAAGGTATTTCTTCCACCTTCCTAGCGTCGTGGTGTAGTGGTAAGCACACTGAGCCGGTATTCCAGAGGTCCGTGGTTCGATTCCTGGCGAAGGCGTTTTCTCATTTTTCATCTTTCCGGCTTCCAAAAACTACCTAATGTCTCTAGAGTGACTCCCGACCTAGAAAAAAAAGTTGTCGATGATGATTCTCTGCACCCAGGATTCGGCGACTAGGTCCCCTAAAACCCTAGTCACCCTTTAAAAGGGGGAGTATATAAGGTATTTCTTCCACCTTCCTAGCGAGCCTTCGTGGTGTAGTGGTAAGCACACTGAGCCGGTATTCCAGAGGTCCGTGGTTCGATTCCTGGCGAAGGCGTTTTCTCATTTTTCATCTTTCCGGCTTCCAAAAACTACCTAATGTCTCTAGAGTGACTCCCGAACTAGAAAAAAAGTTGTCGATGATGATTCTCTGCACCCAGGATTCGGCGACTAGGTCCCCTAAAACCCTAGTCACCCTTTAAAAGGGGGAGTGTATAAGGTATTTCTTCCACCTTCCTAGCGAGCCTTCGTGGTGTAGTGGTAAGCACACTGAGTCGGTATTCCAGAGGTCCGTGGTTCGATTCCTGGCGAAGGCGTTTTCTCATTTTTCATCTTTCCGGCTTCCAAAAACTACCTAATGTCTCTAGAGTGACTCCCGAACTAGGAAAAAAAGTTGTCGATGATGATTCTCTGCACCCAGGATTCGGCGACTAGGTCCCCTAAAACCCTAGTCACCCTTTAAAAGGGGGAGTATATAAGGTATTTCTTCCACCTTCCTAGCGTCGTGGTGTAGTGGTAAGCACACTGAGCCGGTATTCCAGAGGTCCGTGGTTCGATTCCTGGCGAAGGCGTTTTCTCATTTTTCATCTTTCCGGCTTCCAAAAACTACCTAATGTCTCTAGAGTGACTCCCGACCTAGAAAAAAAGTTGTCGATGATGATTCTCTGCACCCAGGATTCGGCGACTAGGTCCCCTAAAACCCTAGTCACCCTTTAAAAGGGGGAGTATATAAGGTATTTCTTCCACCTTCCTAGCGAGCCTTCGTGGTGTAGTGGTAAGCACACTGAGCCGGTATTCCAGAGGTCCGTGGTTCGATTCCTGGCGAAGGCGTTTTCTCATTTTTCATCTTTCCGGCTTCCAAAAACTACCTAATGTCTCTAGAGTGACTCCCGAACTAGAAAAAAAAGTTGTCCATGATGATTCTCTGCACCCAGGATTCGGCGACTAGGTCCCCTAAAACCCTAGTCACCCTTTAAAAGGGGGAGTATATAAGGTATTTCTTCCACCTTCCTAGCGAGCCTTCGTGGTGTAGTGGTAAGCACACTGAGCCGGTATTCCAGAGGTCCGTGGTTCGATTCCTGGCGAAGGCGTTTTCTCATTTTTCATCTTTCCGCCTTCCAAAAACTACCTAATGTCTCTAGAGTGACTCCCGAACTAGAAAAAAAAGTTGTCGATGATGATTCTCTGCACCCAGGATTCGGCGACTAGGTCCCCTAAAACCCTAGTCACCCTTTAAAAGGGGGAGTATATAAGGTATTTCTTCCACCTTCCTAGCGAGCCTTCGTGGTGTAGTGGTAAGCACACTGAGCCGGTATTCCAGAGGTCCGTGGTTCGATTCCTGGCGAAGGCGTTTTCTCATTTTTCATCTTTCCGGCTTCCAAAAACTACCTAATGTCTCTAGAGTGACTCCCGAACTAGAAAAAAAAGTTGTCGATGATGATTCTCTGCACCCAGCATTCAGCGACTAGGTCCCCTAAAACCCTAGTCACCCTTTAAAAGGGGGAGTATATAAGGTATTTCTTCCACCTTCCTAGCGTCGTGGTGTAGTGGTAAGCACACTGAGCCGGTATTCCAGAGGTCCGTGGTTCGATTCCTGGCGAAGGCGTTTTCTCATTTTTCATCTTTCCGGCTTCCAAAAACTACCTAATGTCTCTAGAGTGACTCCCGAACTAGAAAAAAAGTTGTCGATGATGATTCTCTGCACCCAGAATTCGGCGACTAGGTCCCCTAAAACCCTAGTCACCCTTTAAAAGGGGGAGTATATAAGGTATTTCTTCCACCTTCCTAGCGTCGTGGTGTAGTGGTAAGCACACTGAGCCGGTATTCCAGAGGTCCGTGGTTCGATTCCTGGCGAAGGCGTTTTCTCATTTTTCATCTTTCCGGCTTCCAAAAACTACCTAATGTCTCTAGAGTGACTCCCGACCTAGAAAAAAAAGTTGTCGATGATGATTCTCTGCACCCAGGATTCGGCGACTAGGTCCCCTAAAACCCTAGTCACCCTTTAAAAGGGGGAGTATATAAGGTATTTCTTCCACCTTCCTAGCGAGCCTTCGTGGTGTAGTGGTAAGCACACTGAGCCGGTATTCCAGAGGTCCGTGGTTCGATTCCTGGCGAAGGCGTTTTCTCATTTTTCATCTTTCCGGCTTCCAAAAACTACCTAATGTCTCTAGAGTGACTCCCGAACTAGAAAAAAAAGTTGTCGATGATGATTCTCTGCACCCAGGATTCGGCGACTAGGTCCCCTAAAACCCTAGTCACCCTTTAAAAGGGGGAGTATATAAGGTATTTCTTCCACCTTCCTAGCGAGCCTTCGTGGTGTAGTGGTAAGCACACTGAGCCGGTATTCCAGAGGTCCGTGGTTCGATTCCTGACGAAGGCGTTTTCTCATTTTTCATCTTTCCGGCTTCCAAAAACTACCTAATGTCTCTAGAGTGACTCCCGAACTAGAAAAAAAGTTGTCGATGATGATTATCTGCACCCAGGATTCGGCGACTAGGTCCCCTAAAACCCTAGTCGCCCTTTAAAAGGGGGAGTATATAAGGTATTTCTTCCACCTTCCTAGCGAGCCTTCGTGGTGTAGTGGTAAGCACACTGAGCCGGTATTCCAGAGGTCCGTGGTTCGATTCCTGGCGAAGGCGTTTTCTCATTTTTCATCTTTCCGGCTTCCAAAAACTACCTAATGTCTCTAGAGTGACTCCCGAACTAGAAAAAAAAGTTGTCGATGATGATTCTCTGCACCCAGCATTCAGCGACTAGGTCCCCTAAAACCCTAGTCACCCTTTAAAAGGGGGAGTATATAAGGTATTTCTTCCACCTTCCTAGCGTCGTGGTGTAGTGGTAAGCACACTGAGCCGGTATTCCAGAGGTCCGTGGTTCGATTCCTGGCGAAGGCGTTTTCTCATTTTTCATCTTTCCGGCTTCCAAAAACTACCTAATGTCTCTAGAGTGACTCCCGAACTAGAAAAAAAGTTGTCGATGATGATTCTCTGCACCCAGAAATTGGCGACTAGGTCCCCTAAAACCATAGTCACCCTTTAAAAGGGGAAGTATATAAGGTATTTCTTCCACCTTCCTAGCGTCGTGGTGTAGTGCTAAGCACATTGAGCCGGTATTCCAGAGGTCCGTGGTTCGATTCCTGGCGAAGGCGTTTTCTCATTTTTCATCTTTCCGGCTTCCAAAAACTACCTAATGTCTCTAGAGTGACTCCCGAACTAGAAAAAAAAGTTGTCGATGATGATTCTCTGCACCCAGGATTCGGCGACTAGGTCCCCTAAAACCCTAGTCACCCTTTAAAAGGGGGAGTATATAAGGTATTTCTTCCACCTTCCTAGCGTCGTGGTGTAGTGGTAAGCACACTTAGCCGGTATTCCAGAGGTCCGTGGTTCGATTCCTGGCGAAGGCGTTTTCTCATTTTTCATCTTTCCGGCTTCCAAAAACTACCTAATGTCACTAGAGTGACTCCCGAACTAGAAAAAAAAGTTGTCGATGATGAGTCTCTGCACCCAGGATTCAGCGACTAGGTCCCCTAAAACCCTAGTCACCATTTAAAAGGGGGAGTATATAAGGTATTTCTTCCACCTTCCTAGCGTCGTGGTCTAGTGGTAAGCACACTGAGCCGGTATTCCAGAGGTCCGTGGTTCGATTCCTGGCGAAGGCGTTTTCTCATTTTTCATCTTTCCGGCTTCCAAAAACTACCTAATGTCTCTAGAGTGACTCCCGAACTAGAAAAAAAGTTGTCGATGATGATTCTCTGCACCCAGGATTCGGCGACTAGGTCCCCTAAAACCCTAGTCACCCTTTAAAAGGGGGAGTGTATAAGGTATTTCTTCCACCTTCCTAGCGAGCCTTCGTGGTGTAGTGGTAAGCACACTGAGTCGGTATTCCAGAGGTCCGTGGTTCGATTCCTGGCGAAGGCGTTTTCTCATTTTTCATCTTTCCGGCTTCCAAAAACTACCTAATGTCTCTAGAGTGACTCCCGAACTAGGAAAAAAAGTTGTCGATGATGATTCTCTGCACCCAGGATTCGGCGACTAGGTCCCCTAAAACCCTAGTCACCCTTTAAAAGGGGGAGTATATAAGGTATTTCTTCCACCTTCCTAGCGTCGTGGTGTAGTGGTAAGCACACTGAGCCGGTATTCCAGAGGTCCGTGGTTCGATTCCTGGCGAAGGCGTTTTCTCATTTTTCATCTTTCCGGCTTCCAAAAACTACCTAATGTCTCTAGAGTGACTCCCGACCTAGAAAAAAAAGTTGTCGATGATGATTCTCTGCACCCAGGATTCGGCGACTAGGTCCCCTAAAACCCTAGTCACCCTTTAAAAGGGGGAGTATATAAGGTATTTCTTCCACCTTCCTAGCGAGCCTTCGTGGTGTAGTGGTAAGCACACTGAGCCGGTATTCCAGAGGTCCGTGGTTCGATTCCTGGCGAAGGCGTTTTCTCATTTTTCATCTTTCCGGCTTCCAAAAACTACCTAATGTCTCTAGAGTGACTCTCGAACTAGAAAAAAAAGTTGTCGATGATGATTCTCTGCACCCAGGATTCGGCGACTAGGTCCCCTAAAACCCTAGTCACCCTTTAAAAGGGGGAGTATATAAGGTATTTCTTCCACCTTCCTAGCGTCGTGGTGTAGTGGTAAGCACACTGAGCCGGTATTCCAGAGGTCCGTGGTTCGATTCCTGGCGAAGGCGTTTTCTCATTTTTCATCTTTCCGGCTTCCAAAAACCACCTAATGTCTCTAGAGTGACTCCCGAACTAGAAAAAAAAGTTGTCCATGATGATTCTCTGCACCCAGGATTCGGCGACTAGGTCCCCTAAAACCCTAGTCACCCTTTAAAAGGGGGAGTATATAAGGTATTTCTTCCACCTTCCTAGCGAGCCTTCGTGGTGTAGTGGTAAGCACACTGAGCCGGTATTCCAGAGGTCCGTGGTTCGATTCCTGGCGAAGGCGTTTTCTCATTTTTCATCTTTCCGCCTTCCAAAAACTACCTAATGTCTCTAGAGTGACTCCCGAACTAGAAAAAAAAGTTGTCGATGATGATTCTCTGCACCCAGGATTCGGCGACTAGGTCCCCTAAAACCCTAGTCACCCTTTAAAAGGGGGAGTATATAAGGTATTTCTTCCACCTTCCTAGCGAGCCTTCGTGGTGTAGTGGTAAGCACACTGAGCCGGTATTCCAGAGGTCCGTGGTTCGATTCCTAGCGAAGGCGTTTTCTCATTTTTCATCTTTCCGGCTTCCAAAAACTACCTAATGTCTCTAGAGTGACTCCCGAACTAGAAAAAAAAGTTGTCGATGATGATTCTCTGCACCCAGCATTCAGCGACTAGGTCCCCTAAAACCCTAGTCACCCTTTAAAAGGGGGAGTATATAAGGTATTTCTTCCACCTTCCTAGCGTCGTGGTGTAGTGGTAAGCACACTGAGCCGGTATTCCAGAGGTCCGTGGTTCGATTCCTGGCGAAGGCGTTTTCTCATTTTTCATCTTTCCGGCTTCCAAAAACTACCTAATGTCTCTAGAGTGACTCCCGAACTAGAAAAAAAGTTGTCGATGATGATTCTCTGCACCCAGGATTCGGCGACTAGGTCCCCTAAAACCCTAGTCACCCTTTAAAAGGGGGAGTATATAAGGTATTTCTTCCACCTTCCTAGCGTCGTGGTGTAGTGGTAAGCACACTGAGCCGGTATTCCAGAGGTCCGTGGTTCGATTCCTGGCGAAGGCGTTTTCTCATTTTTCATCTTTCCGGCTTCCAAAAACTACCTAATGTCTCTAGAGTGACTCCCGACCTAGAAAAAAAGTTGTCGATGATGATTCTCTGCACCCAGGATTCGGCGACTAGGTCCCCTAAAACCCTAGTCACCCTTTAAAAGGGGGAGTATATAAGGTATTTCTTCCACCTTCCTAGCGAGCCTTCGTGGTGTAGTGGTAAGCACACTGAGCCGGTATTCCAGAGGTCCGTGGTTCGATTCCTGGCGAAGGCGTTTTCTCATTTTTCATCTTTCCGGCTTCCAAAAACTACCTAATGTCTCTAGAGTGACTCCCGAACTAGAAAAAAAAGTTGTCGATGATGATTCTCTGCACCCAGGATTCGGCGACTAGGTCCCCTAAAACCCTAGTCACCCTTTAAAAGGGGGAGTATATAAGGTATTTCTTCCACCTTCCTAGCGAGCCTTCGTGGTGTAGTGGTAAGCACACTGAGCCGGTATTCCAGAGGTCCGTGGTTCGATTCCTGACGAAGGCGTTTTCTCATTTTTCATCTTTCCGGCTTCCAAAAACTACTTAATGTCTCTAGAGTGACTCCCGAACTAGAAAAAAAGTTGTCGATGATGATTATCTGCACCCAGGATTCGGCGACTAGGTCCCCTAAAACCCTAGTCACCCTTTAAAAGGGGGAGTATATAAGGTATTTCTTCCACCTTCCTAGCGAGCCTTCGTGGTGTAGTGGTAAGCACACTGAGTCGGTATTCCAGAGGTCCGTGGTTCGATTCCTGGCGAAGGCGTTTTCTCATTTTTCATCTTTCCGGCTTCCAAAAACTACCTAATGTCTCTAGAGTGACTCCCGAACTAGAAAAAAAAGTTGTCGATGATGATTCTCTGCACCCAGGATTCGGCGACTAGGTCCCCTAAAACCCTAGTCACCCTTTAAAAGGGGGAGTATATAAGGTATTTCTTCCACCTTCCTAGCGTCGTGGTGTAGTGGTAAGCACACTGAGCCGGTATTCCAGAGGTCCGTGGTTCGATTCCTGGCGAAGGCGTTTTCTCATTTTTCATCTTTCCGGCTTCCAAAAACTACCTAATGTCACTAGAGTGACTCCCGAACTAGAAAAAAAGTTGTCGATGATGATTCTCTGCACCCAGGATTCGGCGACTAGGTCCCCTAAAACCCTAGTCACCCTTTAAAAGGGGGAGTATATAAGGTATTTCTTCCACCTTCCTAGCGTCGTGGTGTAGTGGTAAGCACACTGAGCCGGTATTCCAGAGGTCCGTGGTTCGATTCCTGGCGAAGGCGTTTTCTCATTTTTCATCTTTCCGGCTTCCAAAAACCACCTAATGTCTCTAGAGTGACTCCCGAACTAGAAAAAAAAGTTGTCCATGATGATTCTCTGCACCCAGGATTCGGCGACTAGGTCCCCTAAAACCCTAGTCACCCTTTAAAAGGGGGAGTATATAAGGTATTTCTTCCACCTTCCTAGCGAGCCTTCGTGGTGTAGTGGTAAGCACACTGAGCCGGTATTCCAGAGGTCCGTGGTTCGATTCCTGGCGAAGGCGTTTTCTCATTTTTCATCTTTCCGCCTTCCAAAAACTACCTAATGTCTCTAGAGTGACTCCCGAACTAGAAAAAAAAGTTGTCGATGATGATTCTCTGCACCCAGGATTCGGCGACTAGGTCCCCTAAAACCCTAGTCACCCTTTAAAAGGGGGAGTATATAAGGTATTTCTTCCACCTTCCTAGCGAGCCTTCGTGGTGTAGTGGTAAGCACACTGAGCCGGTATTCCAGAGGTCCGTGGTTCGATTCCTGGCGAAGGCGTTTTCTCATTTTTCATCTTTCCGGCTTCCAAAAACTACCTAATGTCTCTAGAGTGACTCCCGAACTAGAAAAAAAAGTTGTCGATGATGATTCTCTGCACCCAGCATTCAGCGACTAGGTCCCCTAAAACCCTAGTCACCCTTTAAAAGGGGGAGTATATAAGGTATTTCTTCCACCTTCCTAGCGTCGTGGTGTAGTGGTAAGCACACTGAGCCGGTATTCCAGAGGTCCGTGGTTCGATTCCTGGCGAAGGCGTTTTCTCATTTTTCATCTTTCCGGCTTCCAAAAACTACCTAATGTCTCTAGAGTGACTCCCGAACTAGAAAAAAAGTTGTCGATGATGATTCTCTGCACCCAGAATTCGGCGACTAGGTCCCCTAAAACCCTAGTCACCCTTTAAAAGGGGGAGTATATAAGGTATTTCTTCCACCTTCCTAGCGTCGTGGTGTAGTGGTAAGCACACTGAGCCGGTATTCCAGAGGTCCGTGGTTCGATTCCTGGCGAAGGCGTTTTCTCATTTTTCATCTTTCCGGCTTCCAAAAACTACCTAATGTCTCTAGAGTGACTCCCGACCTAGAAAAAAAAGTTGTCGATGATGATTCTCTGCACCCAGGATTCGGCGACTAGGTCCCCTAAAACCCTAGTCACCCTTTAAAAGGGGGAGTATATAAGGTATTTCTTCCACCTTCCTAGCGAGCCTTCGTGGTGTAGTGGTAAGCACACTGAGCCGGTATTCCAGAGGTCCGTGGTTCGATTCCTGGCGAAGGCGTTTTCTCATTTTTCATCTTTCCGGCTTCCAAAAACTACCTAATGTCTCTAGAGTGACTCCCGAACTAGAAAAAAAAGTTGTCGATGATGATTCTCTGCACCCAGGATTCGGCGACTAGGTCCCCTAAAACCCTAGTCACCCTTTAAAAGGGGGAGTATATAAGGTATTTCTTCCACCTTCCTAGCGAGCCTTCGTGGTGTAGTGGTAAGCACACTGAGCCGGTATTCCAGAGGTCCGTGGTTCGATTCCTGACGAAGGCGTTTTCTCATTTTTCATCTTTCCGGCTTCCAAAAACTACCTAATGTCTCTAGAGTGACTCCCGAACTAGAAAAAAAGTTGTCGATGATGATTATCTGCACCCAGGATTCGGCGACTAGGTCCCCTAAAACCCTAGTCGCCCTTTAAAAGGGGGAGTATATAAGGTATTTCTTCCACCTTCCTAGCGAGCCTTCGTGGTGTAGTGGTAAGCACACTGAGCCGGTATTCCAGAGGTCCGTGGTTCGATTCCTGGCGAAGGCGTTTTCTCATTTTTCATCTTTCCGGCTTCCAAAAACTACCTAATGTCTCTAGAGTGACTCCCGAACTAGAAAAAAAAGTTGTCGATGATGATTCTCTGCACCCAGCATTCAGCGACTAGGTCCCCTAAAACCCTAGTCACCCTTTAAAAGGGGGAGTATATAAGGTATTTCTTCCACCTTCCTAGCGTCGTGGTGTAGTGGTAAGCACACTGAGCCGGTATTCCAGAGGTCCGTGGTTCGATTCCTGGCGAAGGCGTTTTCTCATTTTTCATCTTTCCGGCTTCCAAAAACTACCTAATGTCTCTAGAGTGACTCCCGAACTAGAAAAAAAGTTGTCGATGATGATTCTCTGCACCCAGAAATTGGCGACTAGGTCCCCTAAAACCATAGTCACCCTTTAAAAGGGGGAGTATATAAGGTATTTCTTCCACCTTCCTAGCGAGCCTTCGTGGTGTAGTGGTAAGCACACTGAGTCGGTATTCCAGAGGTCCGTGGTTCGATTCCTGGCGAAGGCGTTTTCTCATTTTTCATCTTTCCGGCTTCCAAAAACTACCTAATGTCTCTAGAGTGACTCCCGAACTAGAAAAAAAAGTTGTCGATGATGATTCTCTGCACCCAGGATTCGGCGACTAGGTCCCCTAAAACCCTAGTCACCCTTTAAAAGGGGGAGTATATAAGGTATTTCTTCCACCTTCCTAGCGTCGTGGTGTAGTGGTAAGCACACTTAGCCGGTATTCCAGAGGTCCGTGGTTCGATTCCTGGCGAAGGCGTTTTCTCATTTTTCATCTTTCCGGCTTCCAAAAACTACCTAATGTCACTAGAGTGACTCCCGAACTAGAAAAAAAAGTTGTCGATGATGAGTCTCTGCACCCAGGATTCAGCGACTAGGTCCCCTAAAACCCTAGTCACCATTTAAAAGGGGGAGTATATAAGGTATTTCTTCCACCTTCCTAGCGTCGTGGTCTAGTGGTAAGCACACTGAGCCGGTATTCCAGAGGTCCGTGGTTCGATTCCTGGCGAAGGCGTTTTCTCATTTTTCATCTTTCCGGCTTCCAAAAACTACCTAATGTCTCTAGAGTGACTCCCGAACTAGAAAAAAAGTTGTCGATGATGATTCTCTGCACCCAGGATTCGGCGACTAGGTCCCCTAAAACCCTAGTCACCCTTTAAAAGGGGGAGTGTATAAGGTATTTCTTCCACCTTCCTAGCGAGCCTTCGTGGTGTAGTGGTAAGCACACTGAGTCGGTATTCCAGAGGTCCGTGGTTCGATTCCTGGCGAAGGCGTTTTCTCATTTTTCATCTTTCCGGCTTCCAAAAACTACCTAATGTCTCTAGAGTGACTCCCGAACTAGGAAAAAAAGTTGTCGATGATGATTCTCTGCACCCAGGATTCGGCGACTAGGTCCCCTAAAACCCTAGTCACCCTTTAAAAGGGGGAGTATATAAGGTATTTCTTCCACCTTCCTAGCGTCGTGGTGTAGTGGTAAGCACACTGAGCCGGTATTCCAGAGGTCCGTGGTTCGATTCCTGGCGAAGGCGTTTTCTCATTTTTCATCTTTCCGGCTTCCAAAAACTACCTAATGTCTCTAGAGTGACTCCCGACCTAGAAAAAAAAGTTGTCGATGATGATTCTCTGCACCCAGGATTCGGCGACTAGGTCCCCTAAAACCCTAGTCACCCTTTAAAAGGGGGAGTATATAAGGTATTTCTTCCACCTTCCTAGCGAGCCTTCGTGGTGTAGTGGTAAGCACACTGAGCCGGTATTCCAGAGGTCCGTGGTTCGATTCCTGGCGAAGGCGTTTTCTCATTTTTCATCTTTCCGGCTTCCAAAAACTACCTAATGTCTCTAGAGTGACTCTCGAACTAGAAAAAAAAGTTGTCGATGATGATTCTCTGCACCCAGGATTCGGCGACTAGGTCCCCTAAAACCCTAGTCACCCTTTAAAAGGGGGAGTATATAAGGTATTTCTTCCACCTTCCTAGCGTCGTGGTGTAGTGGTAAGCACACTGAGCCGGTATTCCAGAGGTCCGTGGTTCGATTCCTGGCGAAGGCGTTTTCTCATTTTTCATCTTTCCGGCTTCCAAAAACCACCTAATGTCTCTAGAGTGACTCCCGAACTAGAAAAAAAAGTTGTCCATGATGATTCTCTGCACCCAGGATTCGGCGACTAGGTCCCCTAAAACCCTAGTCACCCTTTAAAAGGGGGAGTATATAAGGTATTTCTTCCACCTTCCTAGCGAGCCTTCGTGGTGTAGTGGTAAGCACACTGAGCCGGTATTCCAGAGGTCCGTGGTTCGATTCCTGGCGAAGGCCTTTTCTCATTTTTCATCTTTCCGCCTTCCAAAAACTACCTAATGTCTCTAGAGTGACTCCCGAACTAGAAAAAAAAGTTGTCGATGATGATTCTCTGCACCCAGGATTCGGCGACTAGGTCCCCTAAAACCCTAGTCACCCTTTAAAAGGGGGAGTATATAAGGTATTTCTTCCACCTTCCTAGCGAGCCTTCGTGGTGTAGTGGTAAGCACACTGAGCCGGTATTCCAGAGGTCCGTGGTTCGATTCCTAGCGAAGGCGTTTTCTCATTTTTCATCTTTCCGGCTTCCAAAAACTACCTAATGTCTCTAGAGTGACTCCCGAACTAGAAAAAAAAGTTGTCGATGATGATTCTCTGCACCCAGCATTCAGCGACTAGGTCCCCTAAAACCCTAGTCACCCTTTAAAAGGGGGAGTATATAAGGTATTTCTTCCACCTTCCTAGCGTCGTGGTGTAGTGGTAAGCACACTGAGCCGGTATTCCAGAGGTCCGTGGTTCGATTCCTGGCGAAGGCGTTTTCTCATTTTTCATCTTTCCGGCTTCCAAAAACTACCTAATGTCTCTAGAGTGACTCCCGAACTAGAAAAAAAGTTGTCGATGATGATTCTCTGCACCCAGAATTCGGCGACTAGGTCCCCTAAAACCATAGTCACCCTTTAAAAGGGGGAGTATATAAGGTATTTCTTCCACCTTCCTAGCGAGCCTTCGTGGTGTAGTGGTAAGCACACTGAGTCGGTATTCCAGAGGTCCGTGGTTCGATTCCTGGCGAAGGCGTTTTCTCATTTTTCATCTTTCCGGCTTCCAAAAACTACCTAATGTCTCTAGAGTGACTCCCGAACTAGGAAAAAAAGTTGTCGATGATGATTCTCTGCACCCAGGATTCGGCGACTAGGTCCCCTAAAACCCTAGTCACCCTTTAAAAGGGGGAGTATATAAGGTATTTCTTCCACTTTCCTAGCGTCGTGGTGTAGTGGTAAGCACACTGAGCCGGTATTCCAGAGGTCCGTGGTTCGATTCCTGGCGAAGGCGTTTTCTCATTTTTCATCTTTCCGGCTTCCAAAAACTACCTAATGTCTCTAGAGTGACTCCCGACCTAGAAAAAAAGTTGTCGATGATGATTCTCTGCACCCAGGATTCGGCGACTAGGTCCCCTAAAACCCTAGTCACCCTTTAAAAGGGGGAGTATATAAGGTATTTCTTCCACCTTCCTAGCGAGCCTTCGTGGTGTAGTGGTAAGCACACTGAGCCGGTATTCCAGAGGTCCGTGGTTCGATTCCTGGCGAAGGCGTTTTCTCATTTTTCATCTTTCCGGCTTCCAAAAACTACCTAATGTCTCTAGAGTGACTCCCGAACTAGAAAAAAAAGTTGTCGATGATGATTCTCTGCACCCAGGATTCGGCGACTAGGTCCCCTAAAACCCTAGTCACCCTTTAAAAGGGGGAGTATATAAGGTATTTCTTCCACCTTCCTAGCGAGCCTTCGTGGTGTAGTGGTAAGCACACTGAGCCGGTATTCCAGAGGTCCGTGGTTCGATTCCTGACGAAGGCGTTTTCTCATTTTTCATCTTTCCGGCTTCCAAAAACTACTTAATGTCTCTAGAGTGACTCCCGAACTAGAAAAAAAGTTGTCGATGATGATTATCTGCACCCAGGATTCGGCGACTAGGTCCCCTAAAACCCTAGTCACCCTTTAAAAGGGGGAGTATATAAGGTATTTCTTCCACCTTCCTAGCGAGCCTTCGTGGTGTAGTGGTAAGCACACTGAGTCGGTATTCCAGAGGTCCGTGGTTCGATTCCTGGCGAAGGCGTTTTCTCATTTTTCATCTTTCCGGCTTCCAAAAACTACCTAATGTCTCTAGAGTGACTCCCGAACTAGAAAAAAAAGTTGTCGATGATGATTCTCTGCACCCAGGATTCGGCGACTAGGTCCCCTAAAACCCTAGTCACCCTTTAAAAGGGGGAGTATATAAGGTATTTCTTCCACCTTCCTAGCGTCGTGGTGTAGTGGTAAGCACACTGAGCCGGTATTCCAGAGGTCCGTGGTTCGATTCCTGGCGAAGGCGTTTTCTCATTTTTCATCTTTCCGGCTTCCAAAAACTACCTAATGTCACTAGAGTGACTCCCGAACTAGAAAAAAAAGTTGTCGATGATGAGTCTCTGCACCCAGGATTCAGCGACTAGGTCCCCTAAAACCCTAGTCACCATTTAAAAGGGGGAGTATATAAGGTATCTCTTCCACCTTCCTAGCGTCGTGGTGTAGTGGTAAGCACACTGAGCCGGTATTCCAGAGGTCCGTGGTTCGATTCCTGGCGAAGGCGTTTTCTCATTTTTCATCTTTCCGGCTTCCAAAAACTACCTAATGTCTCTAGAGTGACTCCCGAACTAGAAAAAAAGTTGTCGATGATGATTCTCTGCACCCAGGATTCGGCGACTAGGTCCCCTAAAACCCTAGTCACCCTTTAAAAGGGGGAGTGTATAAGGTATTTCTTCCACCTTCCTAGCGAGCCTTCGTGGTGTAGTGGTAAGCACACTGAGTCGGTATTCCAGAGGTCCGTGGTTCGATTCCTGGCGAAGGCGTTTTCTCATTTTTCATCTTTCCGGCTTCCAAAAACTACCTAATGTCTCTAGAGTGACTCCCGAACTAGGAAAAAAAGTTGTCGATGATGATTCTCTGCACCCAGGATTCGGCGACTAGGTCCCCTAAAACCCTAGTCACCCTTTAAAAGGGGGAGTATATAAGGTATTTCTTCCACCTTCCTAGCGTCGTGGTGTAGTGGTAAGCACACTGAGCCGGTATTCCAGAGGTCCGTGGTTCGATTCCTGGCGAAGGCGTTTTCTCATTTTTCATCTTTCCGGCTTCCAAAAACTACCTAATGTCTCTAGAGTGACTCCCGACCTAGAAAAAAAAGTTGTCGATGATGATTCTCTGCACCCAGGATTCGGCGACTAGGTCCCCTAAAACCCTAGTCACCCTTTAAAAGGGGGAGTATATAAGGTATTTCTTCCACCTTCCTAGCGAGCCTTCGTGGTGTAGTGGTAAGCACACTGAGCCGGTATTCCAGAGGTCCGTGGTTCGATTCCTGGCGAAGGCGTTTTCTCATTTTTCATCTTTCCGGCTTCCAAAAACTACCTAATGTCTCTAGAGTGACTCCCGAACTAGAAAAAAAGTTGTCGATGATGATTCTCTGCACCCAGGATTCGGCGACTAGGTCCCCTAAAACCCTAGTCACCCTTTAAAAGGGGGAGTGTATAAGGTATTTCTTCCACCTTCCTAGCGAGCCTTCGTGGTGTAGTGGTAAGCACACTGAGTCGGTATTCCAGAGGTCCGTGGTTCGATTCCTGGCGAAGGCGTTTTCTCATTTTTCATCTTTCCGGCTTCCAAAAACTACCTAATGTCTCTAGAGTGACTCCCGAACTAGGAAAAAAAGTTGTCGATGATGATTCTCTGCACCCAGGATTCGGCGACTAGGTCCCCTAAAACCCTAGTCACCCTTTAAAAGGGGGAGTATATAAGGTATTTCTTCCACCTTCCTAGCGTCGTGGTGTAGTGGTAAGCACACTGAGCCGGTATTCCAGAGGTCCGTGGTTCGATTCCTGGCGAAGGCGTTTTCTCATTTTTCATCTTTCCGGCTTCCAAAAACTACCTAATGTCTCTAGAGTGACTCCCGACCTAGAAAAAAAGTTGTCGATGATGATTCTCTGCACCCAGGATTCGGCGACTAGGTCCCCTAAAACCCTAGTCACCCTTTAAAAGGGGGAGTATATAAGGTATTTCTTCCACCTTCCTAGCGAGCCTTCGTGGTGTAGTGGTAAGCACACTGAGCCGGTATTCCAGAGGTCCGTGGTTCGATTCCTGGCGAAGGCGTTTTCTCATTTTTCATCTTTCCGGCTTCCAAAAACTACCTAATGTCTCTAGAGTGACTCCCGAACTAGAAAAAAAAGTTGTCGATGATGATTCTCTGCACCCAGGATTCGGCGACTAGGTCCCCTAAAACCCTAGTCACCCTTTAAAAGGGGGAGTATATAAGGTATTTCTTCCACCTTCCTAGCGAGCCTTCGTGGTGTAGTGGTAAGCACACTGAGCCGGTATTCCAGAGGTCCGTGGTTCGATTCCTGACGAAGGCGTTTTCTCATTTTTCATCTTTCCGGCTTCCAAAAACTACTTAATGTCTCTAGAGTGACTCCCGAACTAGAAAAAAAGTTGTCGATGATGATTATCTGCACCCAGGATTCGGCGACTAGGTCCCCTAAAACCCTAGTCACCCTTTAAAAGGGGGAGTATATAAGGTATTTCTTCCACCTTCCTAGCGAGCCTTCGTGGTGTAGTGGTAAGCACACTGAGTCGGTATTCCAGAGGTCCGTGGTTCGATTCCTGGCGAAGGCGTTTTCTCATTTTTCATCTTTCCGGCTTCCAAAAACTACCTAATGTCTCTAGAGTGACTCCCGAACTAGAAAAAAAAGTTGTCGATGATGATTCTCTGCACCCAGGATTCGGCGACTAGGTCCCCTAAAACCCTAGTCACCCTTTAAAAGGGGGAGTATATAAGGTATTTCTTCCACCTTCCTAGCGTCGTGGTGTAGTGGTAAGCACACTGAGCCGGTATTCCAGAGGTCCGTGGTTCGATTCCTGGCGAAGGCGTTTTCTCATTTTTCATCTTTCCGGCTTCCAAAAACTACCTAATGTCACTAGAGTGACTCCCGAACTAGAAAAAAAAGTTGTCGATGATGAGTCTCTGCACCCAGGATTCAGCGACTAGGTCCCCTAAAACCCTAGTCACCATTTAAAAGGGGGAGTATATAAGGTATTTCTTCCACCTTCCTAGCGTCGTGGTGTAGTGGTAAGCACACTGAGCCGGTATTCCAGAGGTCCGTGGTTCGATTCCTGGCGAAGGCGTTTTCTCATTTTTCATCTTTCCGGCTTCCAAAAACTACCTAATGTCTCTAGAGTGACTCCCGAACTAGAAAAAAAGTTGTCGATGATGATTCTCTGCACCCAGGATTCGGCGACTAGGTCCCCTAAAACCCTAGTCACCCTTTAAAAGGGGGAGTGTATAAGGTATTTCTTCCACCTTCCTAGCGAGCCTTCGTGGTGTAGTGGTAAGCACACTGAGTCGGTATTCCAGAGGTCCGTGGTTCGATTCCTGGCGAAGGCGTTTTCTCATTTTTCATCTTTCCGGCTTCCAAAAACTACCTAATGTCTCTAGAGTGACTCCCGAACTAGGAAAAAAAGTTGTCGATGATGATTCTCTGCACCCAGGATTCGGCGACTAGGTCCCCTAAAACCCTAGTCACCCTTTAAAAGGGGGAGTATATAAGGTATTTCTTCCACCTTCCTAGCGTCGTGGTGTAGTGGTAAGCACACTGAGCCGGTATTCCAGAGGTCCGTGGTTCGATTCCTGGCGAAGGCGTTTTCTCATTTTTCATCTTTCCGGCTTCCAAAAACTACCTAATGTCTCTAGAGTGACTCCCGACCTAGAAAAAAAAGTTGTCGATGATGATTCTCTGCACCCAGGATTCGGCGACTAGGTCCCCTAAAACCCTAGTCACCCTTTAAAAGGGGGAGTATATAAGGTATTTCTTCCACCTTCCTAGCGAGCCTTCGTGGTGTAGTGGTAAGCACACTGAGCCGGTATTCCAGAGGTCCGTGGTTCGATTCCTGGCGAAGGCGTTTTCTCATTTTTCATCTTTCCGGCTTCCAAAAACTACCTAATGTCTCTAGAGTGACTCCCGAACTAGAAAAAAAGTTGTCGATGATGATTCTCTGCACCCAGGATTCGGCGACTAGGTCCCCTAAAACCCTAGTCACCCTTTAAAAGGGGGAGTGTATAAGGTATTTCTTCCACCTTCCTAGCGAGCCTTCGTGGTGTAGTGGTAAGCACACTGAGTCGGTATTCCAGAGGTCCGTGGTTCGATTCCTGGCGAAGGCGTTTTCTCATTTTTCATCTTTCCGGCTTCCAAAAACTACCTAATGTCTCTAGAGTGACTCCCGAACTAGGAAAAAAAGTTGTCGATGATGATTCTCTGCACCCAGGATTCGGCGACTAGGTCCCCTAAAACCCTAGTCACCCTTTAAAAGGGGGAGTATATAAGGTATTTCTTCCACCTTCCTAGCGTCGTGGTGTAGTGGTAAGCACACTGAGCCGGTATTCCAGAGGTCCGTGGTTCGATTCCTGGCAAAGGCGTTTTCTCATTTTTCATCTTTCCCGCTTCCAAAAACTACCTAATGTCTCTAGAGTGACTCCCGAACTAGAAAAAAAAGTTGTCGATGATGATTCTCTGCACCCAGGTTTCGGCGATTAGGTCCCCTAAAACCCTAGTCACCCTTTAAAAGGGGGAGTATATAAGGTATTTCTTCCACCTTCCTAGCGTCGTGGTGTAGTGGTAAGCACACTGAGCCGGTATTCCAGAGGTCCGTGGTTCGATTCCTGGCGAAGGCGTTTTCTCATTTTTCATCTTTCCGGCTTCCAAAACCTACCTAATGTCTCTAGAGTGACTCCCGAACTAGAAAAAAAGTTGTCGATGATGATTCTCTGCACCCAGGATTCGGCGACTAGGTCCCCTAAAACCCTAGTCACCCTTTAAAAGGGGGAGTATATAAGGTATTTCTTCCACCTTCCTAGCGAGCCTTCGTGGTGTAGTGGTAAGCACACTGAGCCGGTATTCCAGAGGTCCGTGGTTCGATTCCTGGCGAAGGCGTTTTCTCATTTTTCATCTTTCCGGCTTCCAAAAACTACCTAATGTCTCTAGAGTGACTCCCGAACTAGAAAAAAAGTTGTCGATGATGATTCTCTGCACCCCCGATTCGGCGACTAGGTCCCCTAAAACCCTAGTCACCCTTTAAAAGGGGGAGTATATAAGGTATTTCTTCTACCTTCCTAGCGAGCCTTCGTGGTGTAGTGGTAAGCACACTGAGCCGGTATTCCAGAGGTCCGTGGTTCGATTCCTGGCGAAGGCGTTTTCTCATTTTTCATCTTTCCGGCTTCCAAAAACTACCTAATGTCTCTAGAGTGACTCCCGAACTAGAAAAAAAAGTTGTCCATGATGATTCTCTGCACCCAGGATTCGGCGACTAGGTCCCCTAAAACCCTAGTCACCCTTTAAAAGGGGGAGTATATAAGGTATTTCTTCCACCTTCCTAGCGAGCCTTCGTGGTGTAGTGGTAAGCACACTGAGCCGGTATTCCAGAGGTCCGTGGTTCGATTCCTGGCGAAGGCGTTTTCTCATTTTTCATCTTTCCGGCTTCCAAAAACTACCTAATGTCTCTAGAGTGACTCCCGAACTAGAAAAAAAAGTTGTCGATGATGATTCTCTGCACCCAGGATTCGGCGACTAGGTCCCCTAAAACCCTAGTCACCCTTTAAAAGGGGGAGTATATAAGGTATTTCTTCCACCTTCCTAGCGAGCCTTCGTGGTGTAGTGGTAAGCACACTGAGCCGGTATTCCAGAGGTCCGTGGTTCGATTCCTGGCGAAGGCGTTTTCTCATTTTTCATCTTTCCGGCTTCCAAAAACTACCTAATGTCTCTAGAGTGACTCTCGAACTAGAAAAAAAAGTTGTCGATGATGATTCTCTGCACCCAGGATTCGGCGACTAGGTCCCCTAAAACCCTAGTCACCCTTTAAAAGGGGGAGTATATAAGGTATTTCTTCCACCTTCCTAGCGTCGTGGTGTAGTGGTAAGCACACTGAGCCGGTATTCCAGAGGTCCGTGGTTCGATTCCTGGCGAAGGCGTTTTCTCATTTTTCATCTTTCCGGCTTCCAAAAACCACCTAATGTCTCTAGAGTGACTCCCGAACTAGAAAAAAAAGTTGTCCATGATGATTCTCTGCACCCAGGATTCGGCGACTAGGTCCCCTAAAACCCTAGTCACCCTTTAAAAGGGGGAGTATATAAGGTATTTCTTCCACCTTCCTAGCGAGCCTTCGTGGTGTAGTGGTAAGCACACTGAGCCGGTATTCCAGAGGTCCGTGGTTCGATTCCTGGCGAAGGCGTTTTCTCATTTTTCATCTTTCCGCCTTCCAAAAACTACCTAATGTCTCTAGAGTGACTCCCGAACTAGAAAAAAAGTTGTCGATGATGATTCTCTGCAGCCAGGATTCGGCGACTAGGTCCCCTAAAACCCTAGTCACCCTTTAAAAGGGGGAGTATATAAGGTATTTCTTCCACCTTCCTAGCGAGCCTTCGTGGTGTAGTGGTAAGCACACTGAGCCGGTATTCCAGAGGTCCGTGGTTCGATTCCTGGCGAAGGCGTTTTCTCATTTTTCATCTTTCCGGCTTCCAAAAACTACCTAATGTCTCTAGAGTGACTCCCGAACTAGAAAAAAAAGTTGTCGATGATGATTCTCTGCACCCAGGATTCAGCGACTAGGTCCCCTAAAACCCTAGTCACCCTTTAAAAGGGGGAGTATATAAGGTATTTCTTCCACCTTCCTAGCGTCGTGGTGTAGTGGTAAGCACACTGAGCCGGTATTCCAGAGGTCCGTGGTTCGATTCCTGGCGAAGGCGTTTTCTCATTTTTCATCTTTCCGGCTTCCAAAAACTACCTAATGTCTCTAGAGTGACTCCCGAACTAGAAAAAAAGTTGTCGATGATGATTCTCTGCACCCAGGATTCGGCGACTAGGTCCCCTAAAACCCTAGTCACCCTTTAAAAGGGGGAGTATATAAGGTATTTCTTCCACCTTCCTAGCGAGCCTTCGTGGTGTAGTGGTAAGCACACTGAGTCGGTATTCCAGAGGTCCGTGGTTCGATTCCTGGCGAAGGCGTTTTCTCATTTTTCATCTTTCCGGCTTCCAAAAACTACCTAATGTCTCTAGAGTGACTCCCGAACTAGGAAAAAAAGTTGTCGATGATGATTCTCTGCACCCAGGATTCGGCGACTAGGTCCCCTAAAACCCTAGTCACCCTTTAAAAGGGGGAGTATATAAGGTATTTCTTCCACCTTCCTAGCGAGCCTTCGTGGTGTAGTGGTAAGCACACTGAGCCGGTATTCCAGAGGTCCGTTGTTCGATTCCTGGCGAAGGCGTTTTCTCATTTTTCATCTTTCCGGCTTCCAAAAACTACCTAATGTCTCTAGAGTGACTCCCGAACTAGAAAAAAAGTTGTCGATGATGATTCTCTGCACCCAGGATTCGACGACTAGGTCCCCTAAAACCCTAGTCACCCTTTAAAATTGGGAGTATATAAGGTATTTCTTCCACCTTCCTAGCGAGCCTTCGTGGTGTAGTGGTAAGCACACTGAGCCGGTATTCCAGAGGTCCGTGGTTCGATTCCTGGCGAAGGCGTTTTCTCATTTTTCATCTTTCCGGCTTCCAAAAACTACCTAATGTATCTAGAGTGACTCCCGAACTAGAAAAAAAAGTTGTCGATAATGATTCTCTGCACCCAGGATTCGGCGACTAGGTCCCCTAAAACCCTAGTCACCCTTTAAAAGGGGGCGTATATAAGGTATTTCTTCCACCTTCCTAGCGAGCCTTCGTGGTGTAGTGGTAAGCACACTGAGCCGGTATTCCAGAGGTCCGTGGTTCGATTCCTGGCGAAGGCGTTTTCTCATTTTTCATCTTTCCGGCTTCCAAAAACTACCTAATGTCTCTAGAGTGACTCCCGAACTAGAAAAAAAAGTTGTCGATGATGATTCTCTGCACCCAGGTTTCGGCGACTAGGTCCCCTAAAACCCTAGTCACCCTTTAAAAGGGGGAGTATATAAGGTATTTCTTCCACCTTCCTAGCGTCGTGGTGTAGTGGTAAGCACACTGAGCCGGTATTCCAGAGGTCCGTGGTTCGATTCCTGGCGAAGGCGTTTTCTCATTTTTCATCTTTCCGGCTTCCAAAAACTACCTAATGTCTCTAGAGTGACTCCCGAACTAGAAAAAAAGTTGTCGATGATGATTCTCTGCACCCAGGATTCGGCGACTAGGTCCCCTAAAACCCTATTCACCCTTTAAAAGGGGGAGTATATAAGGTATTTCTTCCACCTTCCTAGCGAGCCTTCGTGGTGTAGTGGTAAGCACACTGAGCCGGTATTCCAGAGGTCCGTGGTTCGATTCCTGGCGAAGGCGTTTTCTCATTTTTCATCTTTCCGGCTTCCAAAAACTACCTAATGTCTCTAGAGTGACTCCCGAACTAGAAAAAAAGTTGTCGATGATGATTCTCTGCACCCAGGATTCGGCGACTAGGTCCCCTAAAACCCTAGTCACCCTTTAAAAGGGGGAGTATATAAGGTATTTCTTCTACCTTCCTAGCGAGCCTTCGTTGTGTAGTGGTAAGCACACTGAGCCGGTATTCCAGAGATCCGTGGTTCGATTCCTGGCGAAGGCGTTTTCTCATTTTTCATCTTTCCGGCTTCCAAAAACTACCTAATGTCTCTAGAGTGACTCCCGAACTAGAAAAAAAAGTTGTCCATGATGATTCTCTGCACCCAGGATTCGGCGACTAGGTCCCCTAAAACCCTAGTCACCCTTTAAAAGGGGGAGTATATAAGGTATTTCTTCCACCTTCCTAGCGAGCCTTCGTGGTGTAGTGGTAAGCAAACTGAGCCGGTATTCCAGAGGTCCGTGGTTCGATTCCTGGCGAAGGCGTTTTCTCATTTTTCATCTTTCCGGCTTCCAAAAACTACCTAATGTCTCTAGAGTGACTCCCGAACTAGAAAAAAAAGTTGTCGATGATGATTCTCTGCACCCAGGATTCGGCGACTAGGTCCCCTAAAACCCTAGTCACCCTTTAAAAGGGGGAGTATATAAGGTATTTCTTCCACCTTCCTAGCGAGCCTTCGTGGTGTAGTGGTAAGCACACTGAGCCGGTATTTTAGAGGTCCGTGGTTCGATTCCTGGCGAAGGCGTTTTCTCATTTTTCATCTTTCCGGCTTCCAAAAACTACCTAATGTCTCTAGAGTGACTCCCGAACTAGAAAAAAAAGTTGTCGATGATGATTCTCTGCACCCAGGATTCGGCGACTAGGTCCCCTAAAACCGTAGTCACCCTTTAAAAGGGGGAGTATATAAGGTATTTCTTCCACCTTCCTAGCGAGCCTTCGTGGTGTAGTGGTAAGCACACTGAGCCGGTATTCCAGAGGTCCGTGGTTCGATTCCTGGCGAAGGCGTTTTCTCATTTTTCAACTTTCCGACTTCCAAAACTACCTAATGTCTCTAGAGTGATTCCCGAACTAGAAAAAAAAGTTGTCGATGATGATTCTCTGCACCCAGGATTCGGCGACTAGGTCCCCTAAAACCCTAGTCACCCTTTAAAAGGGGGAGTATATAAGGTATTTCTTCCACCTTCCTAGCGTCGTGGTGTAGTGCTAAGCACACTGAGCCGGTATTCCAGTGGTCCGTGGTTCGATTCCTGGCGAAGGCGTTTTCTCATTTTTCATCTTTCCGGCTTCCAAAAACTACCTAATGTCTCTAGAGTGACTCCCGAACTAGAAAAAAAAGTTGTCGATGACGATTCTCTGCACCCAGGATTCAGCGACTAGGTCCCCTAAAACCCTAGTCACCCTTTAAAAGGGGGAGTATATAAGGTATTTCTTCCACCTTCCTAGCGAGCCTTCGTGGTGTAGTGGTAAGCACACTGAGCCGGTATTCCAGAGGTCCGTGGTTCGATTCCTGGCGAAGGCGTTTTCTCATTTTTCATCTTTCCGGCTTCCAAAAACTACCTAATGTCTCTAGAGTGACTCCCGAACTAGAAAAAAAGTTGTCGATGATGATTCTCTGCACCCAGGATTCGGCGACTAGGTCCCCTAAAACCCTAGTCACCCTTTAAAAGGGGAAGTATATAAGGTATTTCTTCCACCTTCCTAGCGTCGTGGTGTAGTGGTAAGCACACTGAGCCGGTATTCCAGAGGTCCGTGGTTCGATTCCTGGCGAAGGCGTTTTCTCATTTTTCATCTTTCCGGCTTCCAAAAACTACCTAATGTCTCTAGAGTGACTCCCGAACTAGAAAAAAAAGTTGTCGATGATGATTCTCTGCACCCAGGATTCGGCGACTAGGTCCCCTAAAACCCTAGTCACCCTTTAAAAGGGGGACTATATAAGGTATTTCTTCCACCTTCCTAGCGAGCCTTCGTGGTGTAGTGGTAAGCACACTGAGCCGGTATTCCAGAGGTCCGTGGTTCGATTCCTGGCGAAGGCGTTTTCTCATTTTTCATCTTTCCGGCTTCCAAAAACTACCTAATGTCTCTAGACTGACTCCCGAACTAGAAAAAAAAGTTGTCGATGATGATTCTCTGCACCCAGGATTCGGCGACTAGGTCCCCTAAAACCCTAGTCACCCTTTAAAAGGGGGAGTATATAAGGTATTTCTTCCACCTTCCTAACGAGCCTTCGTGGTGTAGTGGTAAGTACACTGAGCCGGTATTCCAGAGGTCCGTGGTTCGATTCCTGGCGAAGGCGTTTTCTCATTTTTCATCTTTCCGGCTTCCAAAAACTACCTAATGTATCTAGAGTGACTCCCGAACTAGAAAAAAAAGTTGTCGATAATGATTCTCTGCACCCAGGATTCGGCGACTAGGTCCCCTAAAACCCTAGTCACCCTTTAAAAGGGGGAGTATATAAGGTATTTCTTCCACCTTCCTAGCGAGCCTTCGTGGTGTAGTGGTAAGCACACTGAGCCGGTATTCCAGAGGGCCGTGGTTCGATTCCTGGCGAAGGCGTTTTCTCATTTTTCATCTTTCCGGTTTCCAAAAACTACCTAATGTCTCTAGAGTGACTCCCGAACTAGAAAAAAAAGTTGTCGATGATGATTCTCTGCACCCAGGTTTCGGCGACTAGGTCCCCTAAAACCCTAGTCACCCTTTAAAAGGGGGAGTATATAAGGTATTTCTTCCACCTTCCTAGCGTCGTGGTGTAGTGGTAAGCACACTGAGCCGGTATTCCAGAGGTCCGTGGTTCGATTCCTGGCGAAGGCGTTTTCTCATTTTTCATCTTTCCGGCTTCCAAAAACTACCTAATGTCTCTAGAGTGACACCCGAACTAGAAAAAAAGTTGTCGATGATGATTCTCTGCACCCAGGATTCGGCGACTAGGTCCCCTAAAACCCTAGTCACCCTTTAAAAGGGGGAGTATATAAGGTATTTCTTCCACCTTCCTAGCGAGCCTTCGTGGTGTAGTGGTAAGCACACTGAGCCGGTATTCCAGAGGTCCGTGGTTCGATTCCTGGCGAAGGCGTTTTCTCATTTTTCATCTTTCCGGCTTCCAAAAACTACCTAATGTCTCTAGAGTGACTCCCGAACTAGAAAAAAAAGTTGTCGATGATGATTCTGTGCACCCAGGATTCGGCGACTAGGTCCCCTAAAACCCTAGTCACCCTTTAAAAGGGGGAGTATATAAGGTATTTCTTCTACCTTCCTAGCGAGCCTCCGTGGTTCGATTCCTGGCGAAGGCGTTTTCTCATTTTTCATCTTTCCGGCTTCCAAAAACTACCTAATGTCTCTAGAGTGACTCCCGACCTAGAAAAAAAAGTTGTCGATGATGATTCTCTGCACCCAGGATTCGACGACTAGGTCCCCTAAAACCCTAGTCACCCTTTAAAAGGGGGAGTATATAAGGTATTTCTTCCACCTTCCTAGCGAGCCTTCGTGGTGTAGTGGTAAGCACACTGAGCCGGTATTCCAGAGGTCCGTGGTTCGATTCCTGGCGAAGGCGTTTTCTCATTTTTCATCTTTCCGGCTTCCAAAAACTACCTAATGTCTCTAGAGTGACTCCCGAACTAGAAAAAAAGTTGTCGATGATGATTCTCTGCACCCAGGATTCGGCGACTAGGTCCCCTAAAACCCTAGTCACCCTTTAAAAGGGGGAGTGTATAAGGTATTTCTTCCACCTTCCTAGCGAGCCTTCGTGGTGTAGTGGTAAGCACACTGAGTCGGTATTCCAGAGGTCCGTGGTTCGATTCCTGGCGAAGGCGTTTTCTCATTTTTCATCTTTCCGGCTTCCAAAAACTACCTAATGTCTCTAGAGTGACTCCCGAACTAGGAAAAAAAGTTGTCGATGATGATTCTCTGCACCCAGGATTCGGCGACTAGGTCCCCTAAAACCCTAGTCACCCTTTAAAAGGGGGAGTATATAAGGTATTTCTTCCACCTTCCTAGCGTCGTGGTGTAGTGGTAAGCACACTGAGCCGGTATTCCAGAGGTCCGTGGTTCGATTCCTGGCGAAGGCGTTTTCTCATTTTTCATCTTTCCCGCTTCCAAAAACTACCTAATGTCTCTAGAGTGACTCCCGAACTAGAAAAAAAGTTGTCGATGATGATTCTCTGCACCCAGGTTTCGGCGACTAGGTCCCCTAAAACCCTAGTCACCCTTTAAAAGGGGGAGTATATAAGGTATTTCTTCCACCTTCCTAGCGTCGTGGTGTAGTGGTAAGCACACTGAGCCGGTATTCCAGAGGTCCGTGGTTCGATTCCTGGCGAAGGCGTTTTCTCATTTTTCATCTTTCCGGCTTCCAAAACCTACCTAATGTCTCTAGAGTGACTCCCGAACTAGAAAAAAAGTTGTCGATGATGATTCTCTGCACCCAGGATTCGGCGACTAGGTCCCCTAAAACCCTAGTCACCCTTTAAAAGGGGGAGTATATAAGGTATTTCTTCCACCTTCCTAGCGAGCCTTCGTGGTGTAGTGGTAAGCACACTGAGCCGGTATTCCAGAGGTCCGTGGTTCGATTCCTGGCGAAGGCGTTTTCTCATTTTTCATCTTTCCGGCTTCCAAAAACTACCTAATGTCTCTAGAGTGACTCCCGAACTAGAAAAAAAGTTGTCGATGATGATTCTCTGCACCCCCGATTCGGCGACTAGGTCCCCTAAAACCCTAGTCACCCTTTAAAAGGGGGAGTATATAAGGTATTTCTTCTACCTTCCTAGCGAGCCTTCGTGGTGTAGTGGTAAGCACACTGAGCCGGTATTCCAGAGGTCCGTGGTTCGATTCCTGGCGAAGGCGTTTTCTCATTTTTCATCTTTCCGGCTTCCAAAAACCACCTAATGTCTCTAGAGTGACTCCCGAACTAGAAAAAAAAGTTGTCCATGATGATTCTCTGCACCCAGGATTAGGCGACTAGGTCCCCTAAAACCCTAGTCACCCTTTAAAAGGGGGAGTATATAAGGTATTTCTTCCACCTTCCTAGCGAGCCTTCGTGGTGTAGTGGTAAGCACACTGAGCCGGTATTCCAGAGGTCCGTGGTTCGATTCCTGGCGAAGGCGTTTTCTCATTTTTCATCTTTCCGCCTTCCAAAAACTACCTAATGTCTCTAGAGTGACTCCCGAACTAGAAAAAAAAGTTGTCCATGATGATTCTCTGCACCCAGGATTCGGCGACTAGGTCCCCTAAAACCCTAGTCACCCTTTAAAAGGGGGAGTATATAAGGTATTTCTTCCACCTTCCTAGCGAGCCTTCGTGGTGTAGTGGTAAGCACACTGAGCCGGTATTCCAGAGGTCCGTGGTTCGATTCCTGGCGAAGGCGTTTTCTCATTTTTCATCTTTCCGGCTTCCAAAAACTACCTAATGTCTCTAGAGTGACTCCCGAACTAGAAAAAAAAGTTGTCGATGATGATTCTCTGCACCCAGGATTCGGCGACTAGTTCCCCTAAAACCCTAGTCACCCTTTAAAAGGGGGAGTATATAAGGTATTTCTTCCACCTTCCTAGCGAGCCTTCGTGGTGTAGTGGTAAGCACACTGAGCCGGTATTCCAGAGGTCCGTGGTTCGATTCCTGGCGAAGGCGTTTTCTCATTTTTCATCTTTCCGGCTTCCAAAAACTACCTAATGTCTCTAGAGTGACTCTCGAACTAGAAAAAAAAGTTGTCGATGATGATTCTCTGCACCCAGGATTCGGCGACTAGGTCCCCTAAAACCCTAGTCACCCTTTAAAAGGGGGAGTATATAAGGTATTTCTTCCACCTTCCTAGCGTCGTGGTGTAGTGGTAAGCACACTGAGCCGGTATTCCAGAGGTCCGTGGTTCGATTCCTGGCGAAGGCGTTTTCTCATTTTCATCTTTCCGGCTTCCAAAAACCACCTAATGTCTCTAGAGTGACTCCCGAACTAGAAAAAAAAGTTGTCCATGATGATTCTCTGCACCCAGGATTCGGCGACTAGGTCCCCTAAAACCCTAGTCACCCTTTAAAAGGGGGAGTATATAAGGTATTTCTTCCACCTTCCTAGCGAGCCTTCGTGGTGTAGTGGTAAGCACACTGAGCCGGTATTCCAGAGGTCCGTGGTTCGATTCCTGGCGAAGGCGTTTTCTCATTTTTCATCTTTCCGCCTTCCAAAAACTACCTAATGTCTCTAGAGTGACTCCCGAACTAGAAAAAAAGTTGTCGATGATGATTCTCTGCAGCCAGGATTCGGCGACTAGGTCCCCTAAAACCCTAGTCACCCTTTAAAAGGGGGAGTATATAAGGTATTTCTTCCACCTTCCTAGCGAGCCTTCGTGGTGTAGTGGTAAGCACACTGAGCCGGTATTCCAGAGGTCCGTGGTTCGATTCCTGGCGAAGGCGTTTTCTCATTTTTCATCTTTCCGGCTTCCAAAAACTACCTAATGTCTCTAGAGTGACTCCCGAACTAGAAAAAAAAGTTGTCGATGATGATTCTCTGCACCCAGGATTCAGCGACTAGGTCCCCTAAAACCCTAGTCACCCTTTAAAAGGGGGAGTATATAAGGTATTTCTTCCACCTTCCTAGCGTCGTGGTGTAGTGGTAAGCACACTGAGCCGGTATTCCAGAGGTCCGTGGTTCGATTCCTGGCGAAGGCGTTTTCTCATTTTTCATCTTTCCGGCTTCCAAAAACTACCTAATGTCTCTAGAGTGACTCCCGAACTAGAAAAAAAGTTGTCGATGATGATTCTCTGCACCCAGGATTCGGCGACTAGGTCCCCTAAAACCCTAGTCACCCTTTAAAAGGGGGAGTATATAAGGTATTTCTTCCACCTTCCTAGCGAGCCTTCGTGGTGTAGTGGTAAGCACACTGAGTCGGTATTCCAGAGGTCCGTGGTTCGATTCCTGGCGAAGGCGTTTTCTCATTTTTCATCTTTCCGGCTTCCAAAAACTACCTAATGCCTCTAGAGTGACTCCCGAACTAGGAAAAAAAGTTGTCGATGATGATTCTCTGCACCCAGGATTCGGCGACTAGGTCCCCTAAAACCCTAGTCACCCTTTAAAAGGGGGAGTATATAAGGTATTTCTTCCACCTTCCTAGCTTCGTGGTGTAGTGGTAAGCACACTGAGCCGGTATTCCAGAGGTCCGTGGTTCGATTCCTGGCGAAGGCGTTTTCTCATTTTTCATCTTTCCGGCTTCCAAAAACTACCTAATGTCTCTAGAGTGACTCCCGACCTAGAAAAAAAAGTTGTCGATGATGATTCTCTGCACCCAGGATTCGGCGACTAGGTCCCCTAAAACCCTAGTCACCCTTTAAAAGGGGGAGTATATAAGGTATTTCTTCCACCTTCCTAGCGAGCCTTCGTGGTGTAGTGGTAAGCACACTGAGCCGGTATTCCAGAGGTCCGTTGTTCGATTCCTGGCGAAGGCGTTTTCTCATTTTTCATCTTTCCGGCTTCCAAAAACTACCTAATGTCTCTAGAGTGACTCCCGAACTAGAAAAAAAGTTGTCGATGATGATTCTCTGCACCCAGGATTCGACGACTAGGTCCCCTAAAACCCTAGTCACCCTTTAAAATTGGGAGTATATAAGGTATTTCTTCCACCTTCCTAGCGAGCCTTCGTGGTGTAGTGGTAAGCACACTGAGCCGGTATTCCAGAGGTCCGTGGTTCGATTCCTGGCGAAGGCGTTTTCTCATTTTTCATCTTTCCGGCTTCCAAAAACTACCTAATGTATCTAGAGTGACTCCCGAACTAGAAAAAAAAGTTGTCGATAATGATTCTCTGCACCCAGGATTCGGCGACTAGGTCCCCTAAAACCCTAGTCACCCTTTAAAAGGGGGAGTATATAAGGTATTTCTTCCACCTTCCTAGCTTCGTGGTGTAGTGGTAAGCACACTGAGCCGGTATTCCAGAGGTCCGTGGTTCGATTCCTGGCGAAGGCGTTTTCTCATTTTTCATCTTTCCGGCTTCCAAAAACTACCTAATGTCTCTAGAGTGACTCCCGACCTAGAAAAAAAAGTTGTCGATGATGATTCTCTGCACCCAGGATTCGGCGACTAGGTCCCCTAAAACCCTAGTCACCCTTTAAAAGGGGGAGTATATAAGGTATTTCTTCCACCTTCCTAGCGAGCCTTCGTGGTGTAGTGGTAAGCACACTGAGCCGGTATTCCAGAGGTCCGTTGTTCGATTCCTGGCGAAGGCGTTTTCTCATTTTTCATCTTTCCGGCTTCCAAAAACTACCTAATGTCTCTAGAGTGACTCCCGAACTAGAAAAAAAGTTGTCGATGATGATTCTCTGCACCCAGGATTCGACGACTAGGTCCCCTAAAACCCTAGTCACCCTTTAAAATTGGGAGTATATAAGGTATTTCTTCCACCTTCCTAGCGAGCCTTCGTGGTGTAGTGGTAAGCACACTGAGCCGGTATTCCAGAGGTCCGTGGTTCGATTCCTGGCGAAGGCGTTTTCTCATTTTTCATCTTTCCGGTTTCCAAAAACTACCTAATGTCTCTAGAGTGACTCCCGAACTAGAAAAAAAAGTTGTCGATGATGATTCTCTGCACCCAGGTTTCGGCAACTAGGTCCCCTAAAACCCTAGTCACCCTTTAAAAGGGGGAGTATATAAGGTATTTCTTCCACCTTCGTAGCGTCGTGGTGTAGTGGTAAGCACACTGAGCCGGTATTCCAGAGGTCCGTGGTTCGATTCCTGGCGAAGGCGTTTTCTCATTTTTCATCTTTCCGGCTTCCAAAAACTACCTAATGTCTCTAGAGTGACTCCCGAACTAGAAAAAAAAGTTGTCGATGATGATTCTGTGCACCCAGGATTCGGCGACTAGGTCCCCTAAAACCCTAGTCACCCTTTAAAAGGGGGAGTATATAAGGTATTTCTTCTACCTTCCTAGCGAGCCTTCGTGGTGTAGTGGTAAGCACACTGAGCCGGTATTCCAGAGGTCCGTGGTTCGATTCCTGGCGAAGGCGTTTTCTCATTTTTCATCTTTCCGGCTTCCAAAAACTACCTAATGTCTCTAGAGTGACTCCCGAACTAGAAAAAAAAGTTGTCCATGATGATTCTCTGCACCCAGGATTCGGCGACTAGGTCCCCTAAAACCCTAGTCACCCTTTAAAAGGGGGAGTATATAAGGTATTTCTTCCACCTTCCTAGCGAGCCTTCGTGGTGTAGTGGTAAGCACACTGAGCTGGTATTCCAGAGGTCCGTGGTTCGATTCCTGGCGAAGGCGTTTTCTCATTTTTCATCTTTCCGGCTTCCAAAAACTACCTAATGTCTCTAGAGTGACTCCCGAACTAGAAAAAAAGTTGTCGATGATGATTCTCTGCACCCAGGATTCGGCGACTAGGTCCCCTAAAACCCTAGTCACCCTTTAAAAGGGCGAGTATATAAGGTATTTCTTCCACCTTCCTAGCGAGCCTTCGTGGTGTAGTGGTAAGCACACTGAGTCGGTATTCCAGAGGTCCGTGGTTCGATTCCTGGCGAAGGCGTTTTCTCATTTTTCATCTTTCCGGCTTCCAAAAACTACCTAATGTCTCTAGAGTGACTCTCGAACTAGGAAAAAAAGTTGTCGATGATGATCCTCTGCACCCAGGATTCGGCGACTAGGTCCCCTAAAACCCTAGTCACCCTTTAAAAGGGGGAGTATATAAGGTATTTCTTCCACCTTCCTAGCGTCGTGGTGTAGTGGTAAGCACACTGAGCCGGTATTCCAGAGGTCCGTGGTTCGATTCCTGGCGAAGGCGTGTTCTCATTTTTCATCTTTCCGGCTTCCAAAAACTACCTAATGTCTCTAGAGTGACTCCCGACCTAGAAAAAAAAGTTGTCGATGATGATTCTCTGCACCCAGGATTCGGCGACTAGGTCCCCTAAAACCCTAGTCACCCTTTAAAAGGGGGAGTATATAAGGTATTTCTTCCACCTTCCTAGCGAGCCTTCGTGGTGTAGTGGTAAGCACACTGAGCCGGTATTCCAGAGGTCCGTGGTTCGATTCCTGGCGAAGGCGTTTTCTCATTTTTCATCTTTCCGGCTTCCAAAAACTACCTAATGTCTCTAGAGTGACTCCCGAACTAGAAAAAAAAGTTGTCGATGATGATTCTCTGCACCCAGGATTCGGCGACTAGGTCCCCTAAAACCCTATTCACCCTTTAAAAGGGGGAGTATATAAGGTATTTCTTCCACCTTCCTAGCGAGCCTTCGTGGTGTAGTGGTAAGCACACTGAGCCGGTATTCCAGAGGTCCGTGGTTCGATTCCTGGCGAAGGCGTTTTCTCATTTTTCATCTTTCCGGCTTCCAAAAACTACCTAATGTCTCTAGAGTGGCTCCCGAACTAGAAAAAAAAGTTGTCGATGATGATTCTCTGCACCCAGGTTTCGGCGACTAGGTCCCCTAAAACCCTAGTCACCCTTTAAAAGGGGGAGTATATAAGGTATTTCTTCCACCTTCCTAGCGTCGTGGTGTAGTGGTAAGCACACTGAGCCGGTATTCCAGAGGTCCGTGGTTCGATTCCTGGCGAAGGCGTTTTCTCATTTTTCATCTTTCCGGCTTCCAAAAACTACCTAATGTCTCTAGAGTGACTCCCGAACTAGAAAAAAAGTTGTCGATGATGATTCTCTGCACCCAGGATTCGGCGACTAGGTCCCCTAAAACCCTATTCACCCTTTAAAAGGGGGAGTATATAAGGTATTTCTTCCACCTTCCTAGCGAGCCTTCGTGGTGTAGTGGTAAGCACACTGAGCCGGTATTCCAGAGGTCCGTGGTTCGATTCCTGGCGAAGGCGTTTTCTCATTTTTCATCTTTCCGGCTTCCAAAAACTACCTAATGTCTCTAGAGTGACTCCCGAACTAGAAAAAAAGTTGTCGATGATGATTCTCTGCACCCAGGATTCGGCGACTAGGTCCCCTAAAACCCTAGTCACCCTTTAAAAGGGGGAGTATATAAGGTATTTCTTCTACCTTCCTAGCGAGCCTTCGTTGTGTAGTGGTAAGCACACTGAGCCGGTATTCCAGAGATCCGTGGTTCGATTCCTGGCGAAGGCGTTTTCTCATTTTTCATCTTTCCGTCTTCCAAAAACTACCTAATGTCTCTAGAGTGACTCCCGAACTAGAAAAAAAAGTTGTCCATGATGATTCTCTGCACCCAGGATTCGGCGACTAGGTCCCCTAAAACCCTAGTCACCCTTTAAAAGGGGGAGTATATAAGGTATTTCTTCCACCTTCCTAGCGAGCCTTCGTGGTGTAGTGGTAAGCAAACTGAGCCGGTATTCCAGAGGTCCGTGGTTCGATTCCTGGCGAAGGCGTTTTCTCATTTTTCATCTTTCCGGCTTCCAAAAACTACCTAATGTCTCTAGAGTGACTCCCGAACTAGAAAAAAAAGTTGTCGATGATGATTCTCTGCACCCAGGATTCGGCGACTAGGTCCCCTAAAACCCTAGTCACCCTTTAAAAGGGGGAGTATATAAGGTATTTCTTCCACCTTCCTAGCGAGCCTTCGTGGTGTAGTGGTAAGCACACTGAGCCGGTATTTTAGAGGTCCGTGGTTCGATTCCTGGCGAAGGCGTTTTCTCATTTTTCATCTTTCCGGCTTCCAAAAACTACCTAATGTCTCTAGAGTGACTCCCGAACTAGAAAAAAAAGTTGTCGATGATGATTCTCTGCACCCAGGATTCGGCGACTAGGTCCCCTAAAACCGTAGTCACCCTTTAAAAGGGGGAGTATATAAGGTATTTCTTCCACCTTCCTAGCGAGCCTTCGTGGTGTAGTGGTAAGCACACTGAGCCGGTATTCCAGAGGTCCGTGGTTCGATTCCTGGCGAAGGCGTTTTCTCATTTTTCAACTTTCCGACTTCCAAAACTACCTAATGTCTCTAGAGTGATTCCCGAACTAGAAAAAAAAGTTGTCGATGATGATTCTCTGCACCCAGGATTCGGCGACTAGGTCCCCTAAAACCCTAGTCACCCTTTAAAAGGGGGAGTATATAAGGTATTTCTTCCACCTTCCTAGCGTCGTGGTGTAGTGCTAAGCACACTGAGCCGGTATTCCAGTGGTCCGTGGTTCGATTCCTGGCGAAGGCGTTTTCTCATTTTTCATCTTTCCGGCTTCCAAAAACTACCTAATGTCTCTAGAGTGACTCCCGAACTAGAAAAAAAAGTTGTCGATGACGATTCTCTGCACCCAGGATTCAGCGACTAGGTCCCCTAAAACCCTAGTCACCCTTTAAAAGGGGGAGTATGTAAGGTATTTCTTCCACCTTCCTAGCGAGCCTTCGTGGTGTAGTGGTAAGCACACTGAGCCGGTATTCCAGAGGTCCGTGGTTCGATTCCTGGCGAAGGCGTTTTCTCATTTTTCATCTTTCCGGCTTCCAAAAACTACCTAATGTCTCTAGAGTGACTCCCGAACTAGAAAAAAAGTTGTCGATGATGATTCTCTGCACCCAGGATTCGGCGACTAGGTCCCCTAAAACCCTAGTCACTCTTTAAAAGGGGAAGTATATAAGGTATTTCTTCCACCTTCCTAGCGTCGTGGTGTAGTGGTAAGCACACTGAGCCGGTATTCCAGAGGTCCGTGGTTCGATTCCTGGCGAAGGCGTTTTCTCATTTTTCATCTTTCCGGCTTCCAAAAACTACCTAATGTCTCTAGAGTGACTCCCGAACTAGAAAAAAAAGTTGTCGATGATGATTCTCTGCACCCAGGATTCGGCGACTAGGTCCCCTAAAACCCTAGTCACCCTTTAAAAGGGGGAGTATATAAGGTATTTCTTCCACCTTCCTAGCGAGCCTTCGTGGTGTAGTGGTAAGCACACTGAGCCGGTATTCCAGAGGTCCGTGGTTCGATTCCTGGCGAAGGCGTTTTCTCATTTTTCATCTTTCCGGCTTCCAAAAACTACCTAATGTCTCTAGACTGACTCCCGAACTAGAAAAAAAAGTTGTCGATGATGATTCTCTGCACCCAGGATTCGGCGACTAGGTCCCCTAAAACCCTAGTCACCCTTTAAAAGGGGGAGTATATAAGGTATTTCTTCCACCTTCCTAACGAGCCTTCGTGGTGTAGTGGTAAGTACACTGAGCCGGTATTCCAGAGGTCCGTGGTTCGATTCCTGGCGACGGCGTTTTCTCATTTTTCATCTTTCCGGCTTCCAAAAACTACCTAATGTATCTAGAGTGACTCCCGAACTAGAAAAAAAAGTTGTCGATAATGATTCTCTGCACCCAGGATTCGGCGACTAGGTCCCCTAAAACCCTAGTCACCCTTTAAAAGGGGGAGTATATAAGGTATTTCTTCCACCTTCCTAGCGAGCCTTCGTGGTGTAGTGGTAAGCACACTGAGCCGGTATTCCAGAGGTCCGTGGTTCGATTCCTGGCGAAGGCGTTTTCTCATTTTTCATCTTTCCGGTTTCCAAAAACTACCTAATGTCTCTAGAGTGACTCCCGAACTAGAAAAAAAAGTTGTCGATGATGATTCTCTGCACCCAGGTTTCGGCGACTAGGTCCCCTAAAACCCTAGTCACCCTTTAAAAGGGGGAGTATATAAGGTATTTCTTCCACCTTCCTAGCGTCGTGGTGTAGTGGTAAGCACACTGAGCCGGTATTCCAGAGGTCCGTGGTTCGATTCCTGGCGAAGGCGTTTTCTCATTTTTCATCTTTCCGGCTTCCAAAAACTACCTAATGTCTCTAGAGTGACACCCGAACTAGAAAAAAAGTTGTCGATGATGATTCTCTGCACCCAGGATTCGGCGACTAGGTCCCCTAAAACCCTAGTCACCCTTTAAAAGGGGGAGTATATAAGGTATTTCTTCCACCTTCCTAGCGAGCCTTCGTGGTGTAGTGGTAAGCACACTGAGCCGGTATTCCAGAGGTCCGTGGTTCGATTCCTGGCGAAGGCGTTTTCTCATTTTTCATCTTTCCGGCTTCCAAAAACTACCTAATGTCTCTAGAGTGACTCCCGAACTAGAAAAAAAAGTTGTCGATGATGATTCTGTGCACCCAGGATTCGGCGACTAGGTCCCCTAAAACCCTAGTCACCCTTTAAAAGGGGGAGTATATAAGGTATTTCTTCTACCTTCCTAGCGAGCCTTCGTGGTGTAGTGGTAAGCACACTGAGCCGGTATTCCAGAGGTCCGTGGTTCGATTCCTGGCGAAGGCGTTTTCTCATTTTTCATCTTTCCGGCTTCCAAAAACTACCTAATGTCTCTAGAGTGACTCCCGAACTAGAAAAAAAAGTTGTCCATGATGATTCTCTGCACCCAGGATTCGGCGACTAGGTCCCCTAACACCCTAGTCACCCTTTAAAAGGGGGAGTATATAAGGTATTTCTTCCACCTTCCTAGCGAGCCTTCGTGGTGTAGTGGTAAGCACACTGAGCTGGTATTCCAGAGGTCCGTGGTTCGATTCCTGGCGAAGGCGTTTTCTCATTTTTCATCTTTCCGGCTTCCAAAAACTACCTAATGTCTCTAGAGTGACTCCCGAACTAGAAAAAAAGTTGTCGATGATGATTCTCTGCACCCAGGATTCGGCGACTAGGTCCCCTAAAACCCTAGTCACCCTTTAAAAGGGGGAGTATATAAGGTATTTCTTCCACCTTCCTAGCGAGCCTTCGTGGTGTAGTGGTAAGCACACTGAGTCGGTATTCCAGAGGTCCGTGGTTCGATTCCTGGCGAAGGCGTTTTCTCATTTTTCATCTTTCCGGCTTCCAAAAACTACCTAATGTCTCTAGAGTGACTCTCGAACTAGGAAAAAAAGTTGTCGATGATGATCCTCTGCACCCAGGATTCGGCGACTAGGTCCCCTAAAACCCTAGTCACCCTTTAAAAGGGGGAGTATATAAGGTATTTCTTCCACCTTCCTAGCGAGCCTTCGTGGTGTAGTGGTAAGCACGCTGAGCCGGTATTCCAGAGGTCCGTGGTTCGATTCCTGGCGAAGGCGTTTTCTCATTTTTCATCTTTCCGGCTACCAAAAACTACCTAATGTCTCTAGAGTGACTCCCGAACTAGAAAAAAAAGTTGTCGATGATGATTCTCTGCACCCAGGATTCGGCGACTAGGTCCCCTAAAACCCTAGTCACCCTTTAAAAGGGGGAGTATATAAGGTATTTCTTCCACCTTCCTAGCGAGCCTTCGTGGTGTAGTGGTAAGCACACTGGGCCGGTATTCCAGAGGTCCGTGGTTCGATTCCTGGCGAAGGCGTTTTCTCATTTTTCATCTTTCCGGCTTCCAAAAACTACCTAATGTCTCTAGAGTGACTCCCGACCTAGAAAAAAAAGTTGTCGATGATGATTAAGGGGGAGTATATAAGGTATTTCTTCCACCTTCCTAGCGAGCCTTCGTGGTGTAGTGGTAAGCACACTGAGCCGGTATTCCAGAGGTCCGTGGTTCGATTCCTGGCGAAGGCGTTTTCTCATTTTTCATCTTTCCGGCTACCAAAAACTACCTAATGTCTCTAGAGTGACTCCCGAACTAGAAAAAAAAGTTGTCGATGATGATTCTCTGCACCCAGGATTCGGCGACTAGGTCCCCTAAAACCCTAGTCACCCTTTAAAAGGGGGAGTATATAAGGTATTTCTTCCACCTTCCTAGCGAGCCTTCGTGGTGTAGTGGTAAGCACACTGAGCCGGTATTTCAGAGGTCCGTGGTTCGATTCCTGGCGAAGGCGTTTTCTCATTTTTCATCTTTCCGGCTTCCAAAAACTACCTAATGTCTCTAGACTGACTCCCGAACTAGAAAAAAAAGTTGTCGATGATGATTCTCTGCACCCAGGATTCGGCGACTAGGTCCCCTAAAACCCTAGTCACCCTTTAAAAGGGGGAGTATATAAGGTATTTCTTCCACCTTCCTAGCGAGCCTTCGTGGTGTAGTGGTAAGCACACTGAGCCGGTATTCCAGAGGTCCGTGGTTCGATTCCTGGCGAAGGCGTTTTCTCATTTTTCATCTTTCCGGCTTCCAAAAACTACCTAATGTCTCTAGAGTGACTCCCGAACTAGAAAAAAGAAGTTGTCGATGATGATTCTCTACACCCAGGATTCGGCGACTAGGTCCCATAAAACCCTAGTCACCCTTTAAAAGGGGGAGTATATAAGGTATTTCTTCCACCTTCGTAGCGTCGTGGTGTAGTGGTAAGCACACTGAGCCGGTATTCCAGAGGTCCGTGGTTCGATTCCTGGCGAAGGCGTTTTCTCATTTTTCATCTTTCCGGCTTCCAAAAACTACCTAATGTCTCTAGACTGACTCCCGAACTAGAAAAAAAAGTTGTCGATGATGATTCTCTGCACACAGGATTCGGCGACTAGGTCCCCTAAAACCCTAGTCACCCTTCAAAAGGGGGAGTATATAAGGTATTTCTTCCACCTTCCTAGCGTCGTCGTGTAGTGCTACGCACACTGAGCCGGTATTCCAGAGGTCCGTAGTTCGATTCCTGGCGAAGGCGTTTTCTCATTTTTCATCTTTCGGGCTTCCAAAAACTACCTAATGTCTCTAGACTGACTCCCGAACTAGAAAAAAAAGTTGTCGATGATGATTCTCTGCACCCAGGATTCATCGACTAGGTCCCCTAAAACCCTAGTCACCCTTTGAAAGGGGGAGTATATAAGGTATTTCTTCCACCTTCCTAGCGAGCCTTCGTGGTGTAGTGGTAAGCACACTGAGCCGGTATTCCAGAGGTCCGTGGTTCGATTCCTGGCGAAGGCGTTTTCTCATTTTTCATCTTTCCGGCTTCCAAAAACTACCTAATGTCTCTAGACTGACTCCCGAACTAGAAAAAAAAGTTGTCGATGATGATTCTCTGCACCCAGGATTCAGCGACTAGGTCCCCTAAAACCCTAGTCATCCTTTGAAAGGGGGAGTATATAAGGTATTTCTTCCACCTTCCTAGCGAGCCTTCGTGGTGTAGTGGTAAGCACACTGAGCCGGTATTCCAGAGGTCCGTGGTTCGATTCCTGGCGAAGGCGTTTTCTCATTTTTCATCTTTCCGGCTTCCAAAAACTACCTAATGTCTCTAGAGTGACTCCCGAACTAGAAAAAAAAGTTGTCGATGATGATTCTCTGCACCCAGGATTCGGCGACTAGGTCCCCTAAAACCCTAGTCACCCTTTAAAAGGGGGAGTATATAAGGTATTTCTTCCACCTTCCTAGCGAGCCTTCGTGGTGTAGTGGTAAGCACACTGAGCCGGTATTCCAGAGGTCCGTGGTTCGATTCCTGGCGAAGGCGTTTTCTCATTTTTCATCTTTCCGGCTTCCAAAAACTACCTAATGTCTCTAGAGTGACTCCCGAACTAGAAAAAAAAGTTGTCGATGATGATTCTCTGCACCCAGGATTCGGCGACTAGGTCCTCTAAAACCCGAGTCACCCTTTAAAAGGGGGAGTATATAAGGTATTTCTTCCACCTTCCTAGCGTCGTGGTGTAGTGGTAAGCACACTGAGCCGGTATTCCAGAGGTCCGTGGTTCGATTCCTGGCGAAGGCGTTTTCTCATTTTTCATCTTTCCGGCTTCCAAAAACTACCTAATGTCTCTAGAGTGACTCCCGAACTAGAAAAAAAGTTGTCGATGATGATTCTCTGCACCCAGGATTCGGCGACTAGGTCCCCTAAAACCCTAGTCACCCTTTAAAAGGGGGAGTATATAAGGTATTTCTTCCACCTTCCTAGCGTCGTGGTGTAGTGGTAAGCACACTGAGCCGGTATTCCAGAGGTTCGTGGTTCGATTCCTGGCGAAGGCGTTTTCTCATTTTTCATCTTTCCGGCTTCCAAAAACTACCTAATGTCTCTAGAGAGACTCCCGAACTAGAAAAAAAAGTTGTCGATGATGATTCTCTACACCCAGGATTCGGCGACTAGGTCCCCTAAAACCCTAGTCACCCTTTAAAAGGGGGAGTATATAAGGTATTTCTTCCACCTTCGTAGCGTCGTGGTGTAGTGGTAAGCACACTGAGCCGGTATTCCAGAGGTCCGTGGTTCGATTCCTGGCGAAGGCGTTTTCTCATTTTTCATCTTTCCGGCTTCCAAAAACTACCTAATGTCTCTAGAGTGACTCCCGAACTAGAAAAAAAAGTTGTCGATGATGATTCTCTGCACCCAGGATTCGGCGACTAGGTCCCCTAAAACCCTAGTCACCCTTTAAAAGGGGGAGTATATAAGGTATTTCTTCCACCTTCCTAGCGTCGTGGTGTAGTGCTACGCACACTGAGCCGGTATTCCAGAGGTCCGTGGTTCGATTCCTGGCGAACGCGTTTTCTCATTTTTCATCTTTCCGGCTTCCAAAAACTACCTAATGTCTCTAGAGTGACTCCCGAACTAGAAAAAAAGTTGTCGATGATGATTCTCTGCACCCAGGATTCGGCGACTAGGTCCCTTAAACCCTAGTCACCCTTTAAAAGGGGGGTATATAAGGTATTTCTTTCACCTTCCTAGCGTCGTGGTGTAGTGGTAAGCACACTGAGCCGGTATTCCAGAGGTTCGTGGTTCGATTCCTGGCGAAGGCGTTTTCTCATTTTTCATCTTTCCGGCTTCCAAAAACTACCTAATGTCTCTAGAGTGACTCCCGAACTAGAAAAAAAAGTTGTCGATGATGATTCTCTGCACCCAGGATTCGGCGACTAGGTCCCCTAAAACCCTAGTCACCCTTTAAAAGGGGGAGTATATAAGGTATTTCTTCCACCTTCCTAGCGAGCCTTCGTGGTGTAGTGGTAAGCACACTGAGCCGGTATTCCAGAGGTCCGTGGTTCGATTCCTGGCGAAGGCGTTTTCTCATTTTTCATCTTTCCGGCTTCCAAAAACTACCTAATGTCTCTAGAGTGACTCCCGAACTAGAAAAAAAATTTGTCGATGATGATTCTCTGCACCCAGGATTCGGCGACTAGGTCCCCTAAAACCCTAGTCACCCTTTAAAAGGGGGAGTATATAAAGTATTTCTTCCACCTTCCTAGCGAGCCTTCGTGGTGTAGTGGTAAGCACACTGAGCCGGTATTCCAGAGGTCCGTGGTTCGATTCCTGGCGAAGGCGTTTTCTCATTTTTCATCTTTCCGGCTTCCAAAACTACTTAATGTCTCTAGAGTGACTCCCGAACTATAAAAAAAAGTTGTCGATGATGATTCTCTGCACCCAGGATTCGGCGACTAGGTCCCCTAAAACCCTAGTCACCCTTTAAAAGGGGGAGTATATAAGGTATTTCTTCCACCTTCCTAGCGTCGTGGTGTAGCGCTAAGCACACTGAGCCGGTATTCCAGAGGTCCGTGGTTCGATTCCTGGCGAAGGCGTTTTCTCATTTTTCATCTTTCCGGCTTCCAAAAACTACCTAATGTCTCTAGAGTGACTCCCGAACTAGAAAAAAAAGTTGTCGATGATGATTCTCTGCACCCAGGATTCAGCGACTAGGTCCCCTAAAACCCTAGTCACCCTTTAAAAGGGGGAGTATATAAGGTATTTCTTCCACCTTCCTAGCGAGCCTTCGTGGTGTAGTGGTAAGCACACTGAGCCGGTATTCCAGAGGTCCGTGGTTCGATTCCTGGCGAAGGCGTTTTCTCATTTTTCATTTTTCCGGCTTCCAAAAACTACCTAATGTCTCTAGAGTGACTCCCGAACTAGAAAAAAAAGTTGTCGATGATGATTCTCTGCACCCAGGATTCGGCGACTAGGTCCCCTAAAACCCTAGTCACCCTTTAAAAGGGGGAGTATATAAGGTATTTCTTCCACCTTCCTAGCGTCGTGGTGTAGTGGTAAGCACACTGAGCCGGTATTCCAGAGGTCCGTGGTTCGATTCCTGGCGAAGGCGTTTTCTCATTTTTCATCTTTCCGGCTTCCAAAAACTACCTAATATCTCTAGAGTGACTCCCGAACTAGAAAAAAAAGTTGTCGATGATGATTCTCTGCACCCAGGATTCGGCGACTAGGTCCCCTAAAACCCTAGTCACCCTTTAAAAGGGGGAGTATATAAGGTATTTCTTCCACCTTCCTAGCGAGCCTTCGTGGTGTAGTGGTAAGCACACTGAGCCGGTATTCCAGAGGTCCGTGGTTCGATTCCTGGCGAAGGCGTTTTCTCATTTTTCATCTTTCGGGCTTCCAAAAACTACCTAATGTCTCTAGACTGACTCCCGAACTAGAAAAAAAAGTTGTCGATGATGATTCTCTGCACCCAGGATTCGGCGACTAGGTCCCCTAAAACCCTAGTCACCCTTTAAAAGGGGGAGTATATAAGGTATTTCTTCCACCTTCCTAGCGAGCCTTCGTGGTGTAGTGGTAAGCACACTGAGCCGGTATTCCAGAGGTCCGTGGTTCGATTCCTGGCGAAGGCGTTTTCTCATTTTTCATCTTTCCGGCTTCCAAAAACTACCTAATGTCTCTAGAGTGAATCCCGAACTAGAAAAAAAAGTTGTCGATGATGATTCTCTGCACCCAGGATTCGGCGACTAGGTCCCCTAAAACCCTAGTCACCCTTTAAAAGGGGGAGTATATAAAGTATTTCTTCCACACCCTAGTCACCCTTTAAAAGGGGGAGTATATAAAGTATTTCTTCCACCTTCCTAGCGTCGTGGTGTAGTGGTAAGCACACTGAGCCGGTATTCCAGAGGTCCGTGGTTTGATTCCTGGCGAAGGCGTTTTCTCATTTTTCATCTTTCCGGCTTCCAAAAACTACCTAATGTATCTAGAGTGACTCCCGAACTAGAAACAAAAGTTGTCGATGATGATTCTCTGCACCCAGGATTCGGCGACTAGATCCCCTAAAACCCTAGTCACCCTTTAAAAGGGGAAGTATATAAGGTATTTCTTCCACCTTCCTAGCGTCGTGGTGTAGTGCTAAGCACATTGAGCCGGTATTCCAGAGGTCCGTGGTTCGATCCCTGGCGAAGGCGTTTTCTCATTTTTCATCTTTCCGGCTTCCAAAAACTACCTAATGTCTCTAGAGTGACTCCCGAACTAGAAAAAAAGTTGTCGATGATGATTCTCTGCACCCAGGATTCGGGGACTAGGTCCCCTAAAACCCTAGTCACCCTTTAAAAGGGGGAGTATATAAGGTATTTCTTCCACCTTCCTAGCGTCGTGGTGTAGTGGTAAGCACACTGAGCCGGTATTCCAGAGGTTCGTGGTTCGATTCCTGGCGAAGGCGTTTTCTCATTTTTCATCTTTCCGGCTTCCAAAAACTACCTAATGTCTCTAGAGAGACTCCCGAACTAGAAAAAAAAGTTGTCGATGATGATTCTCTACACCCAGGATTCGGCGACTAGGTCCCCTAAAACCCTAGTCACCCTTTAAAAGGGGGAGTATATAAGGTATTTCTTCCACCTTCGTAGCGTCGTGGTGTAGTGGTAAGCACACTGAGCCGGTATTCCAGAGGTCCGTGGTTCGATTCCTGGCGAAGGCGTTTTCTCATTTTTCATCTTTCCGGCTTCCAAAAACTACCTAATGTCTCTAGAGTGACTCCCGAACTAGAAAAAAAAGTTGTCGATGATGATTCTCTGCACCCAGGATTCGGCGACTAGGTCCCCTAAAACCCTAGTCACCCTTTAAAAGGGGGAGTATATAAGGTATTTCTTCCACCTTCCTAGCGTCGTGGTGTAGTGCTACGCACACTGAGCCGGTATTCCAGAGGTCCGTGGTTCGATTCCTGGCGAAGGCGTTTTCTCATTTTTCATCTTTCCGGCTTCCAAAAACTACCTAATGTCTCTGGAGTGACTCCCGAACTAGAAAAAAAAGTTGTCGATGATGATTCTCTGCACCCAGGATTCAGCGACTAGGTCCCCTAAAACCCTAGTCACCCTTTGAAAGGGGGAGTATATAAGGTATTTCTTCCACCTTCCTAGCGAGCCTTCGTGGTGTAGTGGTAAGCATACTGAGCCGGTATTCCAGAGGTCCGTGGTTCGATTCCTGGCGAAGGCGTTTTCTCATTTTTCATCTTTCCGGCTTCCAAAAACTACCTAATGTCTCTGGAGTGACTCCCGAACTAGAAAAAAAAGTTGTCGATGATGATTCTCTGCACCCAGGATTCAGCGACTAGGTCCCCTAAAACCCTAGTCACCCTTTAAAAGGGGAAGTATATAAGGTATTTCTTCCACCTTCCTAGCGTCGTGGTGTAGTGCTAAGCACATTGAGCCGGTATTCCAGAGGTCCGTGGTTCGATCCCTGGCGAAGGCGTTTTCTCATTTTTCATCTTTCCGGCTTCCAAAAACTACCTAATGTCTCTAGAGTGACTCCCGAACTAGAAAAAAAGTTGTCGATGATGATTCTCTGCACCCAGGATTCGGGGACTAGGTCCCCTAAAACCCTAGTCACCCTTTAAAAGGGGGAGTATATAAGGTATTTCTTCCACCTTCCTAGCGTCGTGGTGTAGTGGTAAGCACACTGAGCCGGTATTCCAGAGGTTCGTGGTTCGATTCCTGGCGAAGGCGTTTTCTCATTTTTCATCTTTCCGGCTTCCAAAAACTACCTAATGTCTCTAGAGAGACTCCCGAACTAGAAAAAAAAGTTGTCGATGATGATTCTCTACACCCAGGATTCGGCGACTAGGTCCCCTAAAACCCTAGTCACCCTTTAAAAGGGGGAGTATATAAGGTATTTCTTCCACCTTCGTAGCGTCGTGGTGTAGTGGTAAGCACACTGAGCCGGTATTCCAGAGGTCCGTGGTTCGATTCCTGGCGAAGGCGTTTTCTCATTTTTCATCTTTCCGGCTTCCAAAAACTACCTAATGTCTCTAGAGTGACTCCCGAACTAGAAAAAAAAGTTGTCGATGATGATTCTCTGCACCCAGGATTCGGCGACTAGGTCCCCTAAAACCCTAGTCACCCTTTAAAAGGGGGAGTATATAAGGTATTTCTTCCACCTTCCTAGCGTCGTGGTGTAGTGCTACGCACACTGAGCCGGTATTCCAGAGGTCCGTGGTTCGATTCCTGGCGAAGGCGTTTTCTCATTTTTCATCTTTCCGGCTTCCAAAAACTACCTAATGTCTCTGGAGTGACTCCCGAACTAGAAAAAAAAGTTGTCGATGATGATTCTCTGCACCCAGGATTCAGCGACTAGGTCCCCTAAAACCCTAGTCACCCTTTGAAAGGGGGAGTATATAAGGTATTTCTTCCACCTTCCTAGCGAGCCTTCGTGGTGTAGTGGTAAGCATACTGAGCCGGTATTCCAGAGGTCCGTGGTTCGATTCCTGGCGAAGGCGTTTTCTCATTTTTCATCTTTCCGGCTTCCAAAAACTACCTAATGTCTCTAGAGTGACTCCCGAACTAGAAAAAAAAGTTGTCGATGATGATTCTCTGCACCCAGGATTCGGCGACTAGGTCCCCTAAAACCCGAGTCACCCTTTAAAAGGGGGAGTATATAAGGTATTTCTTCCACCTTCCTAGCGTCGTGGTGTAGTGGTAAGCACACTGAGCCGGTATTCCAGAGGTCCGTGGTTCGATTCCTGGCGAAGGCGTTTTCTCATTTTTCATCTTTCCGGCTTCCAAAAACTACCTAATGTCTCTAGAGTGACTCCCGAACTAGAAAAAAAGTTGTCGATGATGATTCTCTGCACCCAGGATTCGGCGACTAGGTCCCTTAAACCCTAGTCACCCTTTAAAAGGGGGGTATATAAGGTATTTCTTCCACCTTCCTAGCGTCGTGGTGTAGTGGTAAGCACACTGAGCCGGTATTCCAGAGGTTCGTGGTTCGATTCCTGGCGAAGGCGTTTTCTCATTTTTCATCTTTCCGGCTTCCAAAAACTACCTAATATCTCTAGAGTGACTCCCGAACTAGAAAAAAAAGTTGTCGATGATGATTCTCTGTACCCAGGATTCGGCGACTAGGTCCCCTAAAACCCTAGTCACCCTTTAAAAGGGGGAGTATATAAGGTATTTCTTCCACCTTCCTAGCGAGCCTTCGTGGTGTAGTGGTAAGCAACTGAGCCGGTATTCCAGAGGTCCGTGGTTCGATTCCTGGCGAAGGCGTTTTCTCATTTTTCATCTTTCCGGCTTCCAAAAACTACCTAATGTCTCTAGAGTGACTCCCGAACTAGAAAAAAAATTTGTCGATGATGATTCTCTGCACCCAGGATTCGGCGACTAGGTCCCCTAAAACCCTAGTCACCCTTTAAAAGGGGGAGTATATAAAGTATTTCTTCCACCTTCCTAGCGAGCCTTCGTGGTGTAGTGGTAAGCACACTGAGCCGGTATTCCAGAGGTCCGTGGTTCGATTCCTGGCGAAGGCGTTTTCTCATTTTTCATCTTTCCGGCTTCCAAAACTACTTAATGTCTCTAGAGTGACTCCCGAACTAGAAAAAAAAGTTGTCGATGATGATTCTCTGCACCCAGGATTCGGCGACTAGGTCCCCTAAAACCCTAGTCACCCTTTAAAAGGGGGAGTATATAAGGTATTTCTTCCACCTTCCTAGCGAGCCTTCGTGGTGTAGTGGTAAGCATACTGAGCCGGTATTCCAGAGGTCCGTGGTTCGATTCCTGGCGAAGGCGTTTTCTCATTTTTCATCTTTCCGGCTTCCAAAAACTACCTAATGTCTCTAGAGTGACTCCCGAACTAGAAAAAAAAGTTGTCGATGATGATTCTCTGCACCCAGGATTCGGCGACTAGGTCCCCTAAAACCCTAGTCACCCTTTAAAAGGGGGAGTATATAAGGTATTTCTTCCACCTTCCTAGCGTCGTGGTGTAGCGCTAAGCACACTGAGCCGGTATTCCAGAGGTCCGTGGTTCGATTCCTGGCGAAGGCGTTTTCTCATTTTTCATCTTTCCGGCTTCCAAAAACTACCTAATGTCTCTAGAGTGACTCCCGAACTAGAAAAAAAAGTTGTCGATGATGATTCTCTGCACCCAGCATTCAGCGACTAGGTCCCCTAAAACCCTAGTCACCCTTTAAAAGGGGGAGTATATAAGGTATTTCTTCCACCTTCCTAGCGTCGTGGTGTAGTGGTAAGCACACTGAGCCGGTATTCCAGAGGTCCGTGGTTCGATTCCTGGCGAAGGCGTTTTCTCATTTTTCATCTTTCCGGCTTCCAAAAACTACCTAATATCTCTAGAGTGACTCCCGAACTAGAAAAAAAAGTTGTCGATGATGATTCTCTGCACCCAGGATTCGGCGACTAGGTCCCCTAAAACCCTAGTCACCCTTTCAAAGGGGGAGTATATAAGGTATTTCTTCCACCTTCCTAGCGAGCCTTCGTGGTGTAGTGGTAAGCACACTGAGCCGGTATTCCAGAGGTCCGTGGTTCGATTCCTGGCGAAGGCGTTTTCTCATTTTTCATCTTTCCGGCTTCCAAAAACTACCTAATGTCTCTAGACTGACTCCCGAACTAGAAAAAAAAGTTGTCGATGATGATTCTCTGCACCCAGGATTCGGCGACTAGGTCCCCTAAAACCCTAGTCACCCTTTAAAAGGGGGAGTATATAAGGTATTTCTTCCACCTTCCTAGCGAGCCTTCGTGGTGTAGTGGTAAGCACACTGAGCCGGTATTCCAGAGGTCCGTGGTTCGATTCCTGGCGAAGGCGTTTTCTCATTTTTCATCTTTCCGGCTTCCAAAAACTACCTAATGTCTCTAGAGTGACTCCCGAACTAGAAAAAAAAGTTGTCGATGATGATTCTCTGCACCCAGGATTCGGCGACTAGGTCCCCTAAAACCCTAGTCACCCTTTAAAAGGGGGAGTATATAAGGTATTTCTTCCACCTTCCTAGCGTCGTGGTGTAGTGGTAAGCACACTGAGCCGGTATTCCAGAGGTCCGTGGTTCGATTCCTGGCGAAGGCGTTTTCTCATTTTTCATCTTTCCGGCTTCCAAAAACTACCTAATGTCTCTAGAGTGACTCCCGAACTAGAAACAAAAGTTGTCGATGATGATTCTCTGCACCCAGGATTCGGCGACTAGATCCCCTAAAACGCTAGTCACCCTTTAAAAGGGGAAGTATATAAGGTATTTCTTCCACCTTCCTAGCGTCGTGGTGTAGTGCTAAGCACATTGAGCCGGTATTCCAGAGGTCCGTGGTTCGATTCCTGGCGAAGGCGTTTTCTCATTTTTCATCTTTCCGGCTTCCAAAAACTACCTAATGTCTCTAGAGTGACTCCCGAACTAGAAAAAAAAGTTGTCGATGATGATTCTCTGCACCCAGGATTCAGCGACTAGGTCCCCTAAAACCCTAGTCACCCTTTAAAAGGGGGAGTATATAAGGTATTTCTTCCACCTTCCTAGCGAGCCTTCGTGGTGTAGTGGTAAGCACACTGAGCCGGTATTCCAGAGGTCCGTGGTTCGATTCCTGGCGAAGTCGTTTTCTCATTTTTCATCTTTCCGGCTTCCAAAAACTACCTAATGTCTCTAGAGTGACTCCCGAACTAGAAAAAAAAGTTGTCGATGATGATTCTCTGCACCCAGGATTCGGCGACTAGGTCCCCTAAAACCCTAGTCACCCTTTAAAAGGGGGAGTATATAAGGTATTTCTTCCACCTTCCTAGCGTCGTGGTGTAGTGGTAAGCACACTGAGCCGGTATTCCAGAGGTCCGTGGTTCGATTCCTGGCGAAGGCGTTTTCTCATTTTTCATCTTTCCGGCTTCCAAAAACTACCTAATGTCTCTAGAGTGACTCCCGAACTAGAAAAAAAAGTTGTCGATGATGATTCTCTGCACCCAGGATTCGGCGACTAGGTCCCCTAAAACCCTAGTCACCCTTTAAAAGGGGGAGTATATAAGGTATTTCTTCCACCTTCCTAGCGTCGTGGTGTAGTGCTACGCACACTGAGCCGGTATTCCAGAGGTCCGTGGTTCGATTCCTGGCGAAGGCGTTTTCTCATTTTTCATCTTTCCGGCTTCCAAAAACTACCTAATGTCTCTAGAGTGACTCCCGAACTAGAAAAAAAAGTTGTCGATGATGATTCTCTGCACCCAGGATTCAGCGACTAGGTCCCCTAAAACCCTAGTCACCCTTTGAAAGGGGGAGTATATAAGGTATTTCTTCCACCTTCCTAGCGAGCCTTCGTGGTGTAGTGGTAAGCATACTGAGCCGGTATTCCAGAGGTCCGTGGTTCGATTCCTGGCGAAGGCGTTTTCTCATTTTTCATCTTTCCGGCTTCCAAAAACTACCTAATGTCTCTAGAGTGACTCCCGAACTAGAAACAAAAGTTGTCGATGATGATTCTCTGCACCCAGGATTCGGCGACTAGGTCCCCTAAAACCCTAGTCACCCTTTAAAAGGGGGAGTATATAAGGTATTTCTTCCACCTTCCTAGCAAGCCTTCGTGGTGTAGTGGTAAGCACACTGAGCCGGTATTCCAGAGGTCCGTGGTTCGATTCCTGGCGAAGGCGTTTTCTCATTTTTCATCTTTCCGGCTTCCAAAAACTACCTAATGTCTCTAGAGTGACTCCCGAACTAGAAAAAAAAGTTGTCGATGATGATTCTCTGCACCCAGGATTCGGCGACTAGGTCCCCTAAAACCCTAGTCACCCTTTAAAAGGGGGAGTATATAAGGTATTTCTTCCACCTTCCTAGCGAGCCTTCGTGGTGTAGTGGTAAGCATACTGAGCCGGTATTCCAGAGGTCCGTGGTTCGATTCCTGGCGAAGGCGTTTTCTCATTTTTCATCTTTCCGGCTTCCAAAAACTACCTAATGTCTCTAGAGTGACTCCCGAACTAGAAAAAAAAGTTGTCGATGATGATTCTCTGCACCCAGGATTCGGCGACTAGGTCCCCTAAAACCCTAGTCACCCTTTAAAAGGGGGAGTATATAAGGTATTTCTTCCACCTTCCTAGCGTCGTGGTGTAGCGCTAAGCACACTGAGCCGGTATTCCAGAGGTCCGTGGTTCGATTCCTGGCGAAGGCGTTTTCTCATTTTTCATCTTTCCGGCTTCCAAAAACTACCTAATGTCTCTAGAGTGACTCCCGAACTAGAAAAAAAAGTTGTCGATGATGATTCTCTGCACCCAGCATTCAGCGACTAGGTCCCCTAAAACCCTAGTCACCCTTTAAAAGGGGGAGTATATAAGGTATTTCTTCCACCTTCCTAGCGAGCCTTCGTGGTGTAGTGGTAAGCACACTGAGCCGGTATTCCAGAGGTCCGTGGTTCGATTCCTGGCGAAGGCGTTTTCTCATTTTTCATTTTTCCGGCTTCCAAAAACTACCTAATGTCTCTAGAGTGACTCCCGAACTAGAAAAAAAAGTTGTCGATGATGATTCTCTGCACCCAGGATTCGGCGACTAGGTCCCCTACAACCCTAGTCACCCTTTAAAAGGGGGAGTATATAAGGTATTTCTTCCACCTTCCTAGCGTCGTGGTGTAGTGGTAAGCACACTGAGCCGGTATTCCAGAGGTCCGTGGTTCGATTCCTGGCGAAGGCGTTTTCTCATTTTTCATCTTTCCGGCTTCCAAAAACTACCTAATATCTCTAGAGTGACTCCCGAACTAGAAAAAAAAGTTGTCGATGATGATTCTCTGCACCCAGGATTCGGCGACTAGGTCCCCTAAAACCCTAGTCACCCTTTAAAAGGGGGAGTATATAAGGTATTTCTTCCACCTTCCTAGCGAGCCTTCGTGGTGTAGTGGTAAGCACACTGAGCCGGTATTCCAGAGGTCCGTGGTTCGATTCCTGGCGAAGGCGTTTTCTCATTTTTCATCTTTCCGGCTTCCAAAAACTACCTAATGTCTCTAGACTGACTCCCGAACTAGAAAAAAAAGTTGTCGATGATGATTCTCTGCACCCAGGATTCGGCGACTAGGTCCCCTAAAACCCTAGTCACCCTTTAAAAGGGGGAGTATATAAGGTATTTCTTCCACCTTCCTAGCGAGCCTTCGTGGTGTAGTGGTAAGCACACTGAGCCGGTATTCCAGAGGTCCGTGGTTCGATTCCTGGCGAAGGCGTTTTCTCATTTTTCATCTTTCCGGCTTCCAAAAACTACCTAATGTCTCTAGAGTGACTCCCGAACTAGAAAAAAAAGTTGTCGATGATGATTCTCTGCACCCAGGATTCGGCGACTAGGTCCCCTAAAACCCTAGTCACCCTTTAAAAGGGGGAGTATATAAGGTATTTCTTCCACCTTCCTAGCGTCGTGGTGTAGTGGTAAGCACACTGAGCCGGTATTCCAGAGGTCCGTGGTTCGATTCCTGGCGAAGGCGTTTTCTCATTTTTCATCTTTCCGGCTTCCAAAAACTACCTAATGTCTCTAGAGTGACTCCCGAACTAGAAACAAAAGTTGTCGATGATGATTCTCTGCACCCAGGATTCGGCGACTAGATCCCCTAAAACGCTAGTCACCCTTTAAAAGGGGAAGTATATAAGGTATTTCTTCCACCTTCCTAGCGTCGTGGTGTAGTGCTAAGCACATTGAGCCGGTATTCCAGAGGTCCGTGGTTCGATTCCTGGCGAAGGCGTTTTCTCATTTTTCATCTTTCCGGCTTCCAAAAACTACCTAATGTCTCTAGAGTGACTCCCGAACTAGAAAAAAAAGTTGTCGATGATGATTCTCTGCACCCAGGATTCAGCGACTAGGTCCCCTAAAACCCTAGTCACCCTTTAAAAGGGGGAGTATATAAGGTATTTCTTCCACCTTCCTAGCGAGCCTTCGTGGTGTAGTGGTAAGCACACTGAGCCGGTATTCCAGAGGTCCGTGGTTCGATTCCTGGCGAAGTCGTTTTCTCATTTTTCATCTTTCCGGCTTCCAAAAACTACCTAATGTCTCTAGAGTGACTCCCGAACTAGAAAAAAAAGTTGTCGATGATGATTCTCTGCACCCAGGATTCGGCGACTAGGTCCCCTAAAACCCTAGTCACCCTTTAAAAGGGGGAGTATATAAGGTATTTCTTCCACCTTCCTAGCGTCGTGGTGTAGTGGTAAGCACACTGAGCCGGTATTCCAGAGGTCCGTGGTTCGATTCCTGGCGAAGGCGTTTTCTCATTTTTCATCTTTCCGGCTTCCAAAAACTACCTAATGTCTCTAGAGTGACTCCCGAACTAGAAAAAAAAGTTGTCGATGATGATTCTCTGCACCCAGGATTCGGCGACTAGGTCCCCTAAAACCCTAGTCACCCTTTAAAAGGGGGAGTATATAAGGTATTTCTTCCACCTTCCTAGCGTCGTGGTGTAGTGCTACGCACACTGAGCCGGTATTCCAGAGGTCCGTGGTTCGATTCCTGGCGAAGGCGTTTTCTCATTTTTCATCTTTCCGGCTTCCAAAAACTACCTAATGTCTCTAGAGTGACTCCCGAACTAGAAAAAAAAGTTGTCGATGATGATTCTCTGCACCCAGGATTCAGCGACTAGGTCCCCTAAAACCCTAGTCACCCTTTGAAAGGGGGAGTATATAAGGTATTTCTTCCACCTTCCTAGCGAGCCTTCGTGGTGTAGTGGTAAGCATACTGAGCCGGTATTCCAGAGGTCCGTGGTTCGATTCCTGGCGAAGGCGTTTTCTCATTTTTCATCTTTCCGGCTTCCAAAAACTACCTAATGTCTCTAGAGTGACTCCCGAACTAGAAACAAAAGTTGTCGATGATGATTCTCTGCACCCAGGATTCGGCGACTAGGTCCCCTAAAACCCTAGTCACCCTTTAAAAGGGGGAGTATATAAGGTATTTCTTCCACCTTCCTAGCAAGCCTTCGTGGTGTAGTGGTAAGCACACTGAGCCGGTATTCCAGAGGTCCGTGGTTCGATTCCTGGCGAAGGCGTTTTCTCATTTTTCATCTTTCCGGCTTCCAAAAACTACCTAATGTCTCTAGAGTGACTCCCGAACTAGAAAAAAAAGTTGTCGATGATGATTCTCTGCACCCAGGATTCGGCGACTAGGTCCCCTAAAACCCGAGTCACCCTTTAAAAGGGGGAGTATATAAGGTATTTCTTCCACCTTCCTAGCGTCGTGGTGTAGTGGTAAGCACACTGAGCCGGTATTCCAGAGGTCCGTGGTTCGATTCCTGGCGAAGGCGTTTTCTCATTTTTCATCTTTCCGGCTTCCAAAAACTACCTAATGTCTCTAGAGTGACTCCCGAACTAGAAAAAAAGTTGTTGATGATGATTCTCTGCACCCAGGATTCGGCGACTAGGTCCCTTAAACCCTAGTCACCCTTTAAAAGGGGGGTATATAAGGTATTTCTTCCACCTTCCTAGCGTCGTGGTGTAGTGGTAAGCACACTGAGCCGGTATTCCAGAGGTTCGTGGTTCGATTCCTGGCGAAGGCGTTTTCTCATTTTTCATCTTTCCGGCTTCCAAAAACTACCTAATATCTCTAGAGTGACTCCCGAACTAGAAAAAAAGTTGTCGATGATGATTCTCTGCACCCAGGATTCGGCGACTAAGTCCCCTAAAACCCTAGTCACCCTTTAAAAGGGGGAGTATATAAGGTATTTCTTCCACCTTCCTAGCGAGCCTTCGTGGTGTAGTGGTAAGCACACTGAGCCGGTATTCCAGAGGTCCGTGGTTCGATTCCTGGCGAAGGCGTTTTCTCATTTTTCTTCTTTCCGGCTTCCAAAAACTACCTAATGTCTCTAGAGTGACTCCCGAACTAGAAAAAAAATTTGTCGATGATGATTCTCTGCACCCAGGATTCGGCGACTAGGTCCCCTAAAACCCTAGTCACCCTTTAAAAGGGGGAGTATATAAAGTATTTCTTCCACCTTCCTAGCGAGCCTTCGTGGTGTAGTGGTAAGCACACTGAGCCGGTATTCCAGAGGTCAGTGGTTCGATTCCTGGCGAAGGCGTTTTCTCATTTTTCATCTTTCCGGCTTCCAAAACTACTTAATGTCTCTAGAGTGACTCCCGAACTAGAAAAAAATGTTGTCGATGATGATTCTCTGCACCCAGGATTCGGCGACTAGGTCCCCTAAAACCCTAGTCACCCTTTAAAAGGGGGAGTATATAAGGTATTTCTTCCACCTTCCTAGCGAGCCTTCGTGGTGTAGTGGTAAGCATACTGAGCCGGTATTCCAGAGGTCCGTGGTTCGATTCCTGGCGAAGGCGTTTTCTCATTTTTCATCTTTCCGGCTTCCAAAAACTACCTAATGTCTCTAGAGTGACTCCCGAACTAGAAAAAAAAGTTGTCGATGATGATTCTCTGCACCCAGGATTCGGCGACTAGGTCCCCTAAAACCCTAGTCACCCTTTAAAAGGGGGAGTATATAAGGTATTTCTTCCACCTTCCTAGCGTCGTGGTGTAGTGGTAAGCACACTGAGCCGGTATTCCAGAGGTCCGTGGTTCGATTCCTGGCGAAGGCGTTTTCTCATTTTTCATCTTTCCGGCTTCCAAAAACTACCTATTATCTCTAGAGTGACTCCCGAACTAGAAAAAAAAGTTGTCGATGATGATTCTCTGCACCCAGGATTCGGCGACTAGGTCCCCTAAAACCCTAGTCACCCTTTAAAAGGGGGAGTATATAAGGTATTTCTTCCACCTTCATAGCGAGCCTTCGTGGTGTAGTGGTAAGCACACTGAGCCGGTATTCCAGAGGTCCGTGGTTCGATTCCTGGCGAAGGCGTTTTCTCATTTTTCATCTTTCCGGCTTCCAAAAACTACCTAATGTCTCTAGACTGACTCCCGAACTAGAAAAAAAAGTTGTCGATGATGATTCTCTGCACCCAGGATTCGGCGACTAGGTCCCCTAAAACCCTAGTCACCCTTTAAAAGGGGGAGTATATAAGGTATTTCTTCCACCTTCCTAGCGAGCCTTCGTGGTGTAGTGGTAAGCACACTGAGCCGGTATTCCAGAGGTCCGTGGTTCGATTCCTGGCGAAGGCGTTTTCTCATTTTTCATCTTTCCGGCTTCCAAAAACTACCTAATGTCTCTAGAGTGACTCCCGAACTAGAAAAAAAAGTTGTCGATGATGATTCTCTGCACCCAGGATTCGGCGACTAGGTCCCCTAAAACCCTAGTCACCCTTTAAAAGGGGGAGTATATAAGGTATTTCTTCCACCTTCCTAGCGTCGTGGTGTAGTGGTAAGCACACTGAGCCGGTATTCCAGAGGTCCGTGGTTCGATTCCTGGCGAAGGCGTTTTCTCATTTTTCATCTTTCCGGCTTCCAAAAACTACCTAATGTCTCTAGAGTGACTCCCGAACTAGAAACAAAAGTTGTCGATGATGATTCTCTGCACCCAGGATTCGGCGACTAGATCCCCTAAAACCCTAGTCACCCTTTAAAAGGGGAAGTATATAAGGTATTTCTTCCACCTTCCTAGCCTCGTGGTGTAGTGCTAAGCACATTGAGCCGGTATTCCAGAGGTCCGTGGTTCGATTCCTGGCGAAGGCGTTTTCTCATTTTTCATCTTTCCGGCTTCCAAAAACTACCTAATGTCTCTAGAGTGACTCCCGAACTAGAAAAAAAGTTGTCGATGATGATTCTCTGCACCCAGGATTCAGCGACTAGGTCCCCTAAAACCCTAGTCACCCTTTAAAAGGGGGAGTATATAAGGTATTTCTTCCACCTTCCTAGCGAGCCTTCGTGGTGTAGTGGTAAGCACACTGAGCCGGTATTCCAGAGGTCCGTGGTTCGATTCCTGGCGAAGTCGTTTTCTCATTTTTCATCTTTCCGGCTTCCAAAAACTACCTAATGTCTCTAGAGTGACTCCCGAACTAGAAAAAAAAGTTGTCGATGATGATTCTCTGCACCCAGGATTCGGCGACTAGGTCCCCTAAAACCCTAGTCACCCTTTAAAAGGGGGAGTATATAAGGTATTTCTTCCACCTTCCTAGCGTCGTGGTGTAGTGGTAGCACACTGAGCCGGTATTCCAGAGGTCCGTGGTTCGATTCCTGGCGAAGGCGTTTTCTCATTTTTCATCTTTCCGGCTTCCAAAAACTACCTAATGTCTCTAGAGTGACTCCCGAACTAGAAAAAAAAGTTGTCGATGATGATTCTCTGCACCCAGGATTCGGCGACTAGGTCCCCTAAAACCCTAGTCACCCTTTAAAAGGGAGAGTATATAAGGTATTTCTTCCACCTTCCTAGCGAGCCTTCGTGGTGTAGTGGTAAGCACACTGAGCCGGTATTCCAGAGGTCCGTGGTACGATTCCTGGCGAAGGCGTTTTCTCATTTTTCATCTTTCCGGCTTCCAAAAACTACCTAATGTCTCTAGAGTGACTCCCGAACTAGAAAAAAAAGTTGTCGATGATGATTCTCTGCACCCAGGATTCGGCGACTAGGCCCCTAAAACCCTAGTCACCCTTTAAAAGGGGGAGTATATAAGGTATTTCTTCCACCTACCTAGCGTCGTGGTGTAGTGGTAAGCACACTGAGCCGGTATTCCAGAGGTCCGTGGTTCGATTCCTGGCGAAGGCGTTTTCTCATTTTTCATCTTTCCGGCTTCCAAAAACTACCTAATGTCTCTAGAGTGACTCCCGAACTAGAAAAAAAAGTTGTCGATGATGATTCTCTGCACCCAGGATTCGGCGACTAGGTCCCCTAAAACCCTAGTCACCCTTTAAAAGGGGGAGTATATAAGGTATTTCTTCCACCTTCCTAGCGAGCCTTCGTGGTGTAGTAGTAAGCACACTGAGCCGGTATTCCAGAGGTCCGTGGTTCGATTCCTGGCGAAGGCGTTTTCTCATTTTTCATCTTTCCGGCTTCCAAAAACTACCTAATGTCTCTAGAGTGACTCCCGAACTAGAAAAAAAGTTGTCGATGATGATTCTCTGCACCCAGGATTCGGCGACTAGGTCCCCTAAAACCCTAGTCACCCTTTAAAAGGGGGAGTATATAAGGTATTTCTTCCACCTTCCTAGCGTCGTGGTGTAGTGGTAAGCACACTGAGCCGGTATTCCAGAGGTCCGTGGTTCGATTCCTGGCGAAGGCGTTTTCTCATTTTTCATCTTTCCGGCTTCCAAAAACTACCTAATGTCTCTAGAGTGACCCCCGAACTAGAAAAAAAAGTTGTCGATGATGATTCTCTGCACCCAGGATTCGGCGACTAGGTCCCCTAAAACCCTAGTCACCCTTTAAAAGGGGGAGTATATAAGGTATTTCTTCCACCTTCCTAGCGAGCCTTCGTGGTGTAGTGGTAAGCACACTGAGCCGGTATTCCAGAGGTCCGTGGTTCGATTCCTGGCGAAGGCGTTTTCTCATTTTTCATCTTTCCGGCTTCCAAAAACTACCTAATGTCTCTAGAGTGACTCCCGAACTAGAAAAAAAGTTGTCGATGATGATTCTCTGCACCCAGGATTCGGCGACTAGGTCCCCTAAAACCCTAGTCACCCTTTAAAAGGGGGAGTATATAAGGTATTTCTTCCACCTTCCTAGCGTCGTGGTGTAGTGGTAAGCACACTGAGCCGGTATTCCAGAGGTCCGTGGTTCGATTCCTGGCGAAGGCGTTTTCTCATTTTTCATCTTTCCGGCTTCCAAAAACTACCTAATGTCTCTAGAGTGACTCCCGAACTAGAAAAAAAAGTTGTCGATGATGATTCTCTGCACCCAGGATTCGGCGACTAGGTCCCCTAAAACCCTAGTCACCCTTTAAAAGGGGGAGTATATAAGGTATTTCTTCCACCTTCCTAGCGAGCCTTCGTGGTGTAGTGGTAAGCACACTGAGCCGGTATTCCAGAGGTCCGTGGTTCGATTCCTGGCGAAGGCGTTTTCTCATTTTTCATCTTTCCGGCTTCCAAAAACTACCTAATGTCTCTAGAGTGACTCCCGAACTAGAAAAAAAAGTTGTCGATGATGATTCTCTGCACCCAGGATTCGGCGACTAGGTCCCCTAAAACCCTAGTCACCCTTTAAAAGGGGGAGTATATAAGGTATTTCTTCCACCTTCCTAGCGTCGTGGTGTAGTGGTAAGCACACTGAGCTGGTATTCCAGAGGTCCGTGGTTCGATTCCTGGCGAAGGCGTTTTCTCATTTTTCATCTTTCCGGCTTCCAAAAACTACCTAATGTCTCTAGAGTGACTCCCGAACTAGAAAAAAAAGTTGTCGATGATGATTCTCTGCACCCAGGATTCAGCGACTAGGTCCCCTAAAACCCTAGTCACCCTTTAAAAGGGGGAGTATATAAGGTATTTCTTCCACCTTCCTAGCGAGCCTTCGTGGTGTAGTGGTAAGCACACTGAGCCGGTATTCCAGAGGTCCGTGGTTCGATTCCTGGCGAAGGCGTTTTCTCATTTTTCATCTTTCCGGCTTCCAAAAACTACCTAATGTCTCTAGAGTGACTCCCGAACTAGAAAAAAAAGTTGTCGATGATGATTCTCTGCACCCAGGATTCGGCGACTAGGTCCCCTAAAACCCTAGTCACCCTTTAAAAGGGGGAGTATATAAGGTATTTCTTCCACCTACCTAGCGTCGTGGTGTAGTGGTAAGCACACTGAGCCGGTATTCCAGAGGTCCGTGGTTCGATTCCTGGCGAAGGCGTTTTCTCATTTTTCATCTTTCCGGCTTCCAAAAACTACCTAATGTCTCTAGAGTGACTCCCGAACTAGAAAAAAAAGTTGTCGATGATGATTCTCTGCACCCAGGATTCGGCGACTAGGTCCCCTAAAACCCTAGTCACCCTTTAAAAGGGGGAGTATATAAGGTATTTCTTCCACCTTCCTAGCGAGCCTTCGTGGTGTAGTGGTAAGCACACTGAGCCGGTATTCCAGAGGTCCGTGGTTCGATTCCTGGCGAAGGCGTTTTCTCATTTTTCATCTTTCCGGCTTCCAAAAACTACCTAATGTCTCTAGAGTGACTCCCGAACTAGAAAAAAAAGTTGTCGATGATGATTCTCTGCACCCAGGATTCGGCGACTAGGTCCCCTAAAACCCTAGTCACCCTTTAAAAGGGGGAGTATATAAGGTATTTCTTCCACCTTCCTAGCGAGCCTTCGTGGTGTAGTGGTAAGCACACTGAGCCGGTATTCCAGAGGTCCGTGGTTCGATTCCTGGCGAAGGCGTTTTCTCATTTTTCATCTTTCCGGCTTCCAAAAACTACCTAATGTCTCTAGAGTGACTCCCGAACTAGAAAAAAAGTTGTCGATGATGATTCTCTGCACCCAGGATTCGGCGACTAGGTCCCCTAAAACCCTAGTCACCCTTTAAAAGGGGGAGTATATAAGGTATTTCTTCCACCTTCCTAGCGTCGTGGTGTAGTGGTAAGCACACTGAGCCGGTATTCCAGAGGTCCGTGGTTCGATTCCTGGCGAAGGCGTTTTCTCATTTTTCATCTTTCCGGCTTCCAAAAACTACCTAATGTCTCTAGAGTGACCCCCGAACTAGAAAAAAAAGTTGTCGATGATGATTCTCTGCACCCAGGATTCGGCGACTAGGTCCCCTAAAACCCTAGTCACCCTTTAAAAGGGGGAGTATATAAGGTATTTCTTCCACCTTCCTAGCGAGCCTTCGTGGTGTAGTGGTAAGCACACTGAGCCGGTATTCCAGAGGTCCGTGGTTCGATTCCTGGCGAAGGCGTTTTCTCATTTTTCATCTTTCCGGCTTCCAAAAACTACCTAATGTCTCTAGAGTGACTCCCGAACTAGAAAAAAAGTTGTCGATGATGATTCTCTGCACCCAGGATTCGGCGACTAGGTCCCCTAAAACCCTAGTCACCCTTTAAAAGGGGGAGTATATAAGGTATTTCTTCCACCTTCCTAGCGTCGTGGTGTAGTGGTAAGCACACTGAGCCGGTATTCCAGAGGTCCGTGGTTCGATTCCTGGCGAAGGCGTTTTCTCATTTTTCATCTTTCCGGCTTCCAAAAACTACCTAATGTCTCTAGAGTGACTCCCGAACTAGAAAAAAAAGTTGTCGATGATGATTCTCTGCACCCAGGATTCGGCGACTAGGTCCCCTAAAACCCTAGTCACCCTTTAAAAGGGGGAGTATATAAGGTATTTCTTCCACCTTCCTAGCGAGCCTTCGTGGTGTAGTGGTAAGCACACTGAGCCGGTATTCCAGAGGTCCGTGGTTCGATTCCTGGCGAAGGCGTTTTCTCATTTTTCATCTTTCCGGCTTCCAAAAACTACCTAATGTCTCTAGAGTGACTCCCGAACTAGAAAAAAAAGTTGTCGATGATGATTCTCTGCACCCAGGATTCGGCGACTAGGTCCCCTAAAACCCTAGTCACCCTTTAAAAGGGGGAGTATATAAGGTATTTCTTCCACCTTCCTAGCGTCGTGGTGTAGTGGTAAGCACACTGAGCTGGTATTCCAGAGGTCCGTGGTTCGATTCCTGGCGAAGGCGTTTTCTCATTTTTCATCTTTCCGGCTTCCAAAAACTACCTAATGTCTCTAGAGTGACTCCCGAACTAGAAAAAAAAGTTGTCGATGATGATTCTCTGCACCCAGGATTCAGCGACTAGGTCCCCTAAAACCCTAGTCACCCTTTAAAAGGGGGAGTATATAAGGTATTTCTTCCACCTTCCTAGCGAGCCTTCGTGGTGTAGTGGTAAGCACACTGAGCCGGTATTCCAGAGGTCCGTGGTTCGATTCCTGGCGAAGGCGTTTTCTCATTTTTCATCTTTCCGGCTTCCAAAAACTACCTAATGTCTCTAGAGTGACTCCCGAACTAGAAAAAAAAGTTGTCGATGATGATTCTCTGCACCCAGGATTCGGCGACTAGGTCCCCTAAAACCCTAGTCACCCTTTAAAAGGGGGAGTATATAAGGTATTTCTTCCACCTTCCTAGCGTCGTGGTGTAGTGGTAAGCACACTGAGCCGGTATTCCAGAGGTCCGTGGTTCGATTCCTGGCGAAGGCGTTTTCTCATTTTTCATCTTTCCGGCTTCCAAAAACTACCTAATGTCTCTAGAGTGACTCCCGAACTAGAAAAAAAAGTTGTCGATGATGATTCTCTGCACCCAGGATTCGGCGACTAGGTCCCCTAAAACCCTAGTCACCCTTTAAAAGGGAGAGTATATAAGGTATTTCTTCCACCTTCCTAGCGAGCCTTCGTGGTGTAGTGGTAAGCACACTGAGCCGGTATTCCAGAGGTCCGTGGTACGATTCCTGGCGAAGGCGTTTTCTCATTTTTCATCTTTCCGGCTTCCAAAAACTACCTAATGTCTCTAGAGTGACTCCCGAACTAGAAAAAAAAGTTGTCGATGATGATTCTCTGCACCCAGGATTCGGCGACTAGGTCCCCTAAAACCCTAGTCACCCTTTAAAAGGGGGAGTATATAAGGTATTTCTTCCACCTACCTAGCGTCGTGGTGTAGTGGTAAGCACACTGAGCCGGTATTCCAGAGGTCCGTGGTTCGATTCCTGGCGAAGGCGTTTTCTCATTTTTCATCTTTCCGGCTTCCAAAAACTACCTAATGTCTCTAGAGTGACTCCCGAACTAGAAAAAAAAGTTGTCGATGATGATTCTCTGCACCCAGGATTCGGCGACTAGGTCCCCTAAAACCCTAGTCACCCTTTAAAAGGGGGAGTATATAAGGTATTTCTTCCACCTTCCTAGCGAGCCTTCGTGGTGTAGTGGTAAGCACACTGAGCCGGTATTCCAGAGGTCCGTGGTTCGATTCCTGGCGAAGGCGTTTTCTCATTTTTCATCTTTCCGGCTTCCAAAAACTACCTAATGTCTCTAGAGTGACTCCCGAACTAGAAAAAAAAGTTGTCGATGATGATTCTCTGCACCCAGGATTCGGCGACTAGGTCCCCTAAAACCCTAGTCACCCTTTAAAAGGGGGAGTATATAAGGTATTTCTTCCACCTTCCTAGCGAGCCTTCGTGGTGTAGTGGTAAGCACACTGAGCCGGTATTCCAGAGGTCCGTGGTTCGATTCCTGGCGAAGGCGTTTTCTCATTTTTCATCTTTCCGGCTTCCAAAAACTACCTAATGTCTCTAGAGTGACTCCCGAACTAGAAAAAAAGTTGTCGATGATGATTCTCTGCACCCAGGATTCGGCGACTAGGTCCCCTAAAACCCTAGTCACCCTTTAAAAGGGGGAGTATATAAGGTATTTCTTCCACCTTCCTAGCGTCGTGGTGTAGTGGTAAGCACACTGAGCCGGTATTCCAGAGGTCCGTGGTTCGATTCCTGGCGAAGGCGTTTTCTCATTTTTCATCTTTCCGGCTTCCAAAAACTACCTAATGTCTCTAGAGTGACCCCCGAACTAGAAAAAAAAGTTGTCGATGATGATTCTCTGCACCCAGGATTCGGCGACTAGGTCCCCTAAAACCCTAGTCACCCTTTAAAAGGGGGAGTATATAAGGTATTTCTTCCACCTTCCTAGCGAGCCTTCGTGGTGTAGTGGTAAGCACACTGAGCCGGTATTCCAGAGGTCCGTGGTTCGATTCCTGGCGAAGGCGTTTTCTCATTTTTCATCTTTCCGGCTTCCAAAAACTACCTAATGTCTCTAGAGTGACTCCCGAACTAGAAAAAAAGTTGTCGATGATGATTCTCTGCACCCAGGATTCGGCGACTAGGTCCCCTAAAACCCTAGTCACCCTTTAAAAGGGGGAGTATATAAGGTATTTCTTCCACCTTCCTAGCGTCGTGGTGTAGTGGTAAGCACACTGAGCCGGTATTCCAGAGGTCCGTGGTTCGATTCCTGGCGAAGGCGTTTTCTCATTTTTCATCTTTCCGGCTTCCAAAAACTACCTAATGTCTCTAGAGTGACTCCCGAACTAGAAAAAAAAGTTGTCGATGATGATTCTCTGCACCCAGGATTCGGCGACTAGGTCCCCTAAAACCCTAGTCACCCTTTAAAAGGGGGAGTATATAAGGTATTTCTTCCACCTTCCTAGCGAGCCTTCGTGGTGTAGTGGTAAGCACACTGAGCCGGTATTCCAGAGGTCCGTGGTTCGATTCCTGGCGAAGGCGTTTTCTCATTTTTCATCTTTCCGGCTTCCAAAAACTACCTAATGTCTCTAGAGTGACTCCCGAACTAGAAAAAAAAGTTGTCGATGATGATTCTCTGCACCCAGGATTCGGCGACTAGGTCCCCTAAAACCCTAGTCACCCTTTAAAAGGGGGAGTATATAAGGTATTTCTTCCACCTTCCTAGCGTCGTGGTGTAGTGGTAAGCACACTGAGCTGGTATTCCAGAGGTCCGTGGTTCGATTCCTGGCGAAGGCGTTTTCTCATTTTTCATCTTTCCGGCTTCCAAAAACTACCTAATGTCTCTAGAGTGACTCCCGAACTAGAAAAAAAAGTTGTCGATGATGATTCTCTGCACCCAGGATTCAGCGACTAGGTCCCCTAAAACCCTAGTCACCCTTTAAAAGGGGGAGTATATAAGGTATTTCTTCCACCTTCCTAGCGAGCCTTCGTGGTGTAGTGGTAAGCACACTGAGCCGGTATTCCAGAGGTCCGTGGTTCGATTCCTGGCGAAGGCGTTTTCTCATTTTTCATCTTTCCGGCTTCCAAAAACTACCTAATGTCTCTAGAGTGACTCCCGAACTAGAAAAAAAAGTTGTCGATGATGATTCTCTGCACCCAGGATTCGGCGACTAGGTCCCCTAAAACCCTAGTCACCCTTTAAAAGGGGGAGTATATAAGGTATTTCTTCCACCTTCCTAGCGAGCCTTCGTGGTGTAGTGGTAAGCACACTGAGCCGGTATTCCAGAGGTCCGTGGTTCGATTCCTGGCGAAGGCGTTTTCTCATTTTTCATCTTTCCGGCTTCCAAAAACTACCTAATGTCTCTAGAGTGACTCCCGAACTAGAAAAAAAAGTTGTCGATGATGATTCTCTGCACCCAGGATTCGGCGACTAGGTCCCCTAAAACCCTAGTCACCCTTTAAAAGGGGGAGTATATAAGGTATTTCTTCCACCTTCCTAGCGTCGTGGTGTAGTGGTAAGCACACTGAGCTGGTATTCCAGAGGTCCGTGGTTCGATTCCTGGCGAAGGCGTTTTCTCATTTTTCATCTTTCCGGCTTCCAAAAACTACCTAATGTCTCTAGAGTGACTCCCGAACTAGAAAAAAAAGTTGTCGATGATGATTCTCTGCACCCAGGATTCAGCGACTAGGTCCCCTAAAACCCTAGTCACCCTTTAAAAGGGGGAGTATATAAGGTATTTCTTCCACCTTCCTAGCGAGCCTTCGTGGTGTAGTGGTAAGCACACTGAGCCGGTATTCCAGAGGTCCGTGGTTCGATTCCTGGCGAAGGCGTTTTCTCATTTTTCATCTTTCCGGCTTCCAAAAACTACCTAATGTCTCTAGAGTGACTCCCGAACTAGAAAAAAAAGTTGTCGATGATGATTCTCTGCACCCAGGATTCGGCGACTAGGTCCCCTAAAACCCTAGTCACCCTTTAAAAGGGGGAGTATATAAGGTATTTCTTCCACCTTCCTAGCGTCGTGGTGTAGTGGTAAGCACACTGAGCCGGTATTCCAGAGGTCCGTGGTTCGATTCCTGGCGAAGGCGTTTTCTCATTTTTCATCTTTCCGGCTTCCAAAAACTACCTAATGTCTCTAGAGTGACTCCCGAACTAGAAAAAAAAGTTGTCGATGATGATTCTCTGCACCCAGGATTCGGCGACTAGGTCCCCTAAAACCCTAGTCACCCTTTAAAAGGGAGAGTATATAAGGTATTTCTTCCACCTTCCTAGCGAGCCTTCGTGGTGTAGTGGTAAGCACACTGAGCCGGTATTCCAGAGGTCCGTGGTACGATTCCTGGCGAAGGCGTTTTCTCATTTTTCATCTTTCCGGCTTCCAAAAACTACCTAATGTCTCTAGAGTGACTCCCGAACTAGAAAAAAAAGTTGTCGATGATGATTCTCTGCACCCAGGATTCGGCGACTAGGTCCCCTAAAACCCTAGTCACCCTTTAAAAGGGGGAGTATATAAGGTATTTCTTCCACCTACCTAGCGTCGTGGTGTAGTGGTAAGCACACTGAGCCGGTATTCCAGAGGTCCGTGGTTCGATTCCTGGCGAAGGCGTTTTCTCATTTTTCATCTTTCCGGCTTCCAAAAACTACCTAATGTCTCTAGAGTGACTCCCGAACTAGAAAAAAAAGTTGTCGATGATGATTCTCTGCACCCAGGATTCGGCGACTAGGTCCCCTAAAACCCTAGTCACCCTTTAAAAGGGGGAGTATATAAGGTATTTCTTCCACCTTCCTAGCGAGCCTTCGTGGTGTAGTGGTAAGCACACTGAGCCGGTATTCCAGAGGTCCGTGGTTCGATTCCTGGCGAAGGCGTTTTCTCATTTTTCATCTTTCCGGCTTCCAAAAACTACCTAATGTCTTTAGAGTGACTCCCGAACTAGAAAAAAAAGTTGTCGATGATGATTCTCTGCACCCAGGATTCGGCGACTAGGTCCCCTAAAACCCTAGTCACCCTTTAAAAGGGGGAGTATATAAGGTATTTCTTCCACCTTCCTAGCGAGCCTTCGTGGTGTAGTGGTAAGCACACTGAGCCGGTATTCCAGAGGTCCGTGGTTCGATTCCTGGCGAAGGCGTTTTCTCATTTTTCATCTTTCCGGCTTCCAAAAACTACCTAATGTCTCTAGAGTGACTCCCGAACTAGAAAAAAAGTTGTCGATGATGATTCTCTGCACCCAGGATTCGGCGACTAGGTCCCCTAAAACCCTAGTCACCCTTTAAAAGGGGGAGTATATAAGGTATTTCTTCCACCTTCCTAGCGTCGTGGTGTAGTGGTAAGCACACTGAGCCGGTATTCCAGAGGTCCGTGGTTCGATTCCTGGCGAAGGCGTTTTCTCATTTTTCATCTTTCCGGCTTCCAAAAACTACCTAATGTCTCTAGAGTGACCCCCGAACTAGAAAAAAAAGTTGTCGATGATGATTCTCTGCACCCAGGATTCGGCGACTAGGTCCCCTAAAACCCTAGTCACCCTTTAAAAGGGGGAGTATATAAGGTATTTCTTCCACCTTCCTAGCGAGCCTTCGTGGTGTAGTGGTAAGCACACTGAGCCGGTATTCCAGAGGTCCGTGGTTCGATTCCTGGCGAAGGCGTTTTCTCATTTTTCATCTTTCCGGCTTCCAAAAACTACCTAATGTCTCTAGAGTGACTCCCGAACTAGAAAAAAAGTTGTCGATGATGATTCTCTGCACCCAGGATTCGGCGACTAGGTCCCCTAAAACCCTAGTCACCCTTTAAAAGGGGGAGTATATAAGGTATTTCTTCCACCTTCCTAGCGTCGTGGTGTAGTGGTAAGCACACTGAGCCGGTATTCCAGAGGTCCGTGGTTCGATTCCTGGCGAAGGCGTTTTCTCATTTTTCATCTTTCCGGCTTCCAAAAACTACCTAATGTCTCTAGAGTGACTCCCGAACTAGAAAAAAAAGTTGTCGATGATGATTCTCTGCACCCAGGATTCGGCGACTAGGTCCCCTAAAACCCTAGTCACCCTTTAAAAGGGGGAGTATATAAGGTATTTCTTCCACCTTCCTAGCGAGCCTTCGTGGTGTAGTGGTAAGCACACTGAGCCGGTATTCCAGAGGTCCGTGGTTCGATTCCTGGCGAAGGCGTTTTCTCATTTTTCATCTTTCCGGCTTCCAAAAACTACCTAATGTCTCTAGAGTGACTCCCGAACTAGAAAAAAAAGTTGTCGATGATGATTCTCTGCACCCAGGATTCGGCGACTAGGTCCCCTAAAACCCTAGTCACCCTTTAAAAGGGGGAGTATATAAGGTATTTCTTCCACCTTCCTAGCGTCGTGGTGTAGTGGTAAGCACACTGAGCTGGTATTCCAGAGGTCCGTGGTTCGATTCCTGGCGAAGGCGTTTTCTCATTTTTCATCTTTCCGGCTTCCAAAAACTACCTAATGTCTCTAGAGTGACTCCCGAACTAGAAAAAAAAGTTGTCGATGATGATTCTCTGCACCCAGGATTCAGCGACTAGGTCCCCTAAAACCCTAGTCACCCTTTAAAAGGGGGAGTATATAAGGTATTTCTTCCACCTTCCTAGCGAGCCTTCGTGGTGTAGTGGTAAGCACACTGAGCCGGTATTCCAGAGGTCCGTGGTTCGATTCCTGGCGAAGGCGTTTTCTCATTTTTCATCTTTCCGGCTTCCAAAAACTACCTAATGTCTCTAGAGTGACTCCCGAACTAGAAAAAAAAGTTGTCGATGATGATTCTCTGCACCCAGGATTCGGCGACTAGGTCCCCTAAAACCCTAGTCACCCTTTAAAAGGGGGAGTATATAAGGTATTTCTTCCACCTTCCTAGCGAGCCTTCGTGGTGTAGTGGTAAGCACACTGAGCCGGTATTCCAGAGGTCCGTGGTTCGATTCCTGGCGAACGCGTTTTCTCATTTTTCATCTTTCCGGCTTCCAAAAACTACCTAATGTCTCTAGAGTGACTCCCGAACTAGAAAAAAAGTTGTCGATGATGATTCTCTGCACCCAGGATTCGGCGACTAAGTCCCCTAAAACCCTAGTCACCCTTTAAAAGGGGGAGTATATAAGGTATTTCTTCCACCTTCCTAGCGTCGTGGTGTAGTGGTAAGCACACTGAGCCGGTATTCCAGAGGTCCGTGGTTCGATTCCTGGCGAAGGCGTTTTCTCATTTTTCATCTTTCCGGCTTCCAAAAACTACCTCATGTCTCTAGAGTGACCCCCGAACTAGAAAAAAAAGTTGTCGATGATGATTCTCTGCACCCAGGATTCGGCGACTATGTCCCCTAAAACCCTAGTCACCCTTTAAAAGGGGGAGTATATAAGGTATTTCTTCCACCTTCCTAGCGAGCCTTCGTGGTGTAGTGGTAAGCACACTGAGCCGGTATTCCAGAGGTCCGTGGTTCGATTCCTGGCGAAGGCGTTTTCTCATTTTTCATCTTTCCGGCTTCCAAAAACTACCTAATGTCTCTAGAGTGACTCCCGAACTAGAAAAAAAAGTTGTCGATGATGATTCTCTGCACCCAGGATTCGGCGACTAGGTCCCCTAAAACCCTAGTCACCCTTTAAAAGGGGGAGTATATAAGGTATTTCTTCCACCTTCCTAGCGAGCCTTCGTGGTGTAGTGGTAAGCACACTGAGCCGGTATTCCAGAGGTCCGTGGTTCGATTCCTGGGGAAGGCGTTTTCTCATTTTTCATCTTTCCGGCTTCCAAAAACTACCTAATGTCTCTAGAGTGACTCCCGAACTAGAAAAAAAAGTTGTCGATGATGATTCTCTGCACCCAGGATTCGGCGACTAGGTCCCCTAAAACCCTAGTCACCCTTTAAAAGGGGGAGTATATAAGATATTTCTTCCACCTTCCTAGCGAGCCTTCGTGGTGTAGTGGTAAGCACACTGAGCCGGTATTCCAGAGGTCCGTGGTTCGATTCCTGGCGAAGGCGTTTTCTCATTTTTCATCTTTCCGGCTTCCAAATACTACCTAATGTCTCTAGAGTGACTCCCGAACTAGAAAAAAAAGTTGTCGATGATGATTCTCTGCACCCAGGATTCGGCGACTAGGTCCCCTAAAACCCTAGTCACCCTTTAAAAGGGGGAGTATATAAGGTATTTCTTCCACATTCCTAGCGAGCCTTCGTGGTGTAGTGGTAAGCACACTGAGCCGGTATTCCAGAGGTCCGTGGTTCGATTCCCGGCGAAGGCGGTTGCTAATTTTCATGTCGTCTGTCTTCTAAAAAATTCTAATGTCTCTACAAGTGAATAATTGTTGAGCAGGCATGAGCCATACTTATCAAGGGGAAGTTGCCTCCAAACCTAATTCTTCAATTACTCAATTCGTGTTTCGTCATTCACTTAGGTAAGGGTAAAAGTAAAATTCAAAACCAAAAGTAAAATTACATGTTTTAAAATTAATAAAAAGAAATGTAAACAAGTGGAATTTTGAGAAATTAGCAAGTAAATGACTAATAATTAAAATTAATTAAATGACAATTAAGAAAAGAAAACCAATTTTTTTTTTAGAAAACCAAAGTAATTTAGAAACGTTTGGCTACAGAAAACTTCCCCGACACGAATTATGCAAGTAAATCAAAAATAAACTATATACAACCTATAAAATACATAAATAATACTAAAAAAGCAAGTAAATAGTAAGTTTTAATTTAACTTATCAAGTTGTATTTGTATTGGAGATTGGAGCAACATTTGCCAAACAAAGAGATGTTAAGTAGTGTGTTTCTGCTAACTTTATAAGCGGAGGTAATTTAACTTTACTATTTATTCTTATAAATACATGCATATATGTAATGATATTTTTAAATCAATTAATTTAATTAAATTCTACTGATATTCCTAAAAAATGTATTGGCGATTCTCTACCCAAATTGCATTTCCGTTTCTAGGTTTTGTCGAAACCCTTTCTTTCTTATTAATTGTATAAACCTGTTGGCGCCCGCCAAGTCGCCAAACTCATAAATCTGTCATATTACATAAAACTTTTATAGAATACTCTGATGAGAAGATAGCGTCACCTTATGATAACAAATAACACCGCTGATTGGATGAACACCATGATACTCGCGATGTACAGGAAGAACGCTTTATATTCGAAATTTTGTCTCATTTCTGTTCCCCCGACTGCACAAAACCAATAATTTATGAGAATCTACATTACATATATATACACCGACTCTGTTCCTCGGAACAATGAGCTCAGTTTTTGTATTCCTATATGTTGGTAAATTGCGTATTTATTGCTTTAAAAATGATTGAATTATGTTATTCTTATCTTCCGGCTAAGGGTTTTATGCCTTTAGTTAATCTGCATGCAATAGTTGTAGAATTAACAATAATTTAAAAGTTGTTTAAGTGCCGTTAAGCCTAATTTGTTTTTTGTTTTTTTTTACCATAGGAGCCATATTTGTTTACATTTGAAAGTTAGCGGAATAGTGAATTAAGTCTTTCTGCACCTTCGGTGTCTTTTTGCCGAATGGGACTAAAAGGAAACTTTTGTGCACCGAAAAATCTGCCTTCTTGCCTGCTGGCCGAATTGCTTATTTTCGTGTAGAAACCCTAATTTTAATTGTAATTTTTGTAATTGTTTTAAATGTATTTAGTGTTTTATGATTTTCTATAACTTTCCATTTTTAATGAAGATATTTTGAGTTTTTATTGTATTTTTGCTTTGCCGCGAAGTGAGAACTGAATTAATTGAATGAGAAATCTATCTCTAATGGAGTTCAAGGAAATAAGTTTAAATGAAATGCAGGAAAAAATATGTATAATTTAATATTCCGTACAAGGAAGTCATATAGATCAGATTTTTTATTAAAGCAGTCAAAAACTTTGCAAATCGTATCTCATTGTTTATAGATAGCAGACTTGTGAATTACACTTTAAAGTTCGAAAACAACTTTCAAAACTTCTCTTGCCTCAGGAACTGATTGAAGGAGTCATAAAATCGGCGCAGCTGCGAAGGACAGATTGGAGTTCCATTTCATTCCATTCCAATCGATTGGGAAAATAAAATAAAATAAAATATAAGAGATCTAGCATCCACTTTTATAACTTCGGTTAAGAGCAAACAAAATTTCATTAAAACCTCAATCATGCCAATCTACGAATCGAAGCAGCGTCACTAAAAGTCATTTACGAAGATCCTGAAAGAAAAACTTCGCTATTACATCACCATAATGAAATTAAACTGCATTGATTGAAGCGTAAGGTTGTTGCCAACGGAAAAAGAACAAATAAATTGAAAAAAATACGCAGTTAACCGACGCTCGTAATCGGCTTTAACTTTCACTTTAAATTTAATTTCCTTCCTATCGGTGATTAAGCTCGCGCTAAGCATTATGGGCAATTAACGCGTTTTTAAAATCCGACTTTCCAGCTAGTACTGGAAAAGGCGATTTATTTCCAATAAAGAGAATGTTTGCATGAATTGCTTTGATGTAATAATGGCAGAGTCGCTGTTGTAATTCACGTCTGACATGTAGAACTGCTAATGGTAGAATTGGCGATGCATTTCTTTCCCGAAGCGTCATTAGTTTACCTCATTCTTTTGGCAACAGAACCGGTGAAGCTTTGTTTAAAATTTTACAAAGCAGTTTTCTTAATATGGTTGGGAAGTAATAATAACTATTTGTCTACATAAACGTAGGTAACAAGTTCAGATAATATGTGAGTGGCTATTAAGAGGTGCTAAATTAAACATTTGGTTCAAGGGAAAAGGAATAAATTCTTTTTTACTTCCTTGTACGAAGTAAAAAGGAAGTATTGTAATCGCGAAAAGTTTCAGGCAACATAGTTCAACGAAAATATCCATTTTGACCGCTATCGAATGCAATTTAGCGATGTTTTTGCGTCATATCTGTACGTAAGGACAGAATAAAAGATTCTTTTTCTCCAAAAAATTATAAAACTGCTTTAAAATGAATTCTGAAGAGAATTTTTCGTGGCGTCTGTACGTACGTACGCATCTCGCATAACTCAAAAACGAGTAGCCTCAGAACGTTGAAATTTTGTATATAGGACTGCTATAACATGTAGATGTGCAGCTCGTATTTTGCAATCGGCCGCACCAAACGTATAGAAATATATTTATGTATATATCCACTCTGTTACCCGGCTGAATGATCTCAGTTTCTTTACTCTTATATGTTTGTAAATTTTACATTATTTGGCTTTAAAAATGATTGAATTATGTTGTTCTTATCTTCCGGTTAAGGTTTTTATGCCTTTAGTAAATCTCTACGCAATAATTTTAGAATTATCAACAATTTTAAAGTTTTTTTAACTGCCGCTCAGCCTAATAATTTTTTAGATGGCGGCCATTGCTTTTTTGCATTTGAAACAGCAGGATAGTGGATTTGTTGCCAATCTAGAAAAACTTAGATTCGCAACAACAAAGATAACGCCTTCGTTTATTATTGCGAATTAAATCATGCTTAACGTTTTCTGGAATTTTTTCGAGGAAATAAGTGTTTAAGATTTACTTCGTAATTTTTAATACAGACATCTTGAGTTTTAATGGATTTTGGCCTTGTCGCGAAGTGAGAACTGAATTAATTGAATGCGAAATACTAAATTGTCTGTGAAAAACTGTTATTCATATGTCAATGTTATAATTTCCTTTTTTATTGAGATTGGCAGCTGACACTTGTAGCTTGCAATAGAAACAAATTCCGTGTATTTTTTCTTTACAACTGTTAGCTTACGGTAAGTTTTAACGTAGGGTGAGAAAATAAGCGTTTTCGACACACTTTACGTTTTTGTGTTCATAAAGGCGGAGGGTCGCTCATAAAGAGATACTTAAAGTTTATGATTTGGTTTCTTAACATCACGCAGGTGTGAGAATTGGTTTAAAAAATTTCAATCTGGAGATTTTTCGCTTGAATATGATCAACATTCTTGAATGACCTTCTGAAGGTGATGATGAAAAAATAAAAGCCATATTTGAATCGAATCGTCATGTTATAAGGTATTTCTGCCACTTCACTAGCGTGCCTTCGTGGTGTAACGTTAGCACGCTGGGCCGGTATTCCAGAGGTCTGTGGTTCGATTCCCGGCTAAAGCGGTTGCATATTTTTCATCTTTTCTGCTTCCAATTAACCTAGTGACTCTACAAGTGGCGCTCGAACTAAAAGGGTTGTGGATGACGATTCTCCGCACCCAGGATTTGGCGACTAGGTCCCCTAAAACCCTAGTCGCCCTTTAAAAAAGGGAGTATATAAGGTATTTCTCCCACTTCCCTAGCGTGCCTTCGTGGTGTAACGGTAGCACGCTGGGACGGTATTCCAGAGGTCCGTGGTTCGATTCCCGGCGAAGGCGGTTGCATATTTTTCATCTTTTCTGTTTCAAATTAACGTAATGACTCTACAATGTAACTGCGCGAAAGATTTCAAAAAGTGTTGCACGTATAACATACGAAAATTGCAAATCACATAAGATGTCTTAGACTCGTTAAGAAGCTCGATATTTGGATTCCTCATGAATTGAAAGAAATTTACTTAGTACAACGAATTAGTATTTGGGATACGCATTTCAAATGTAATGCAATCGACCCTTGTGGAACGAATTATCACTGGTGATGAAAAATGGATCCTCTCCAATGAGATTTATCGGAGGAAATTGTGCTTCAAGCATGAATAATCAACACAAATCATATCGAAAGCTGCCAATTTGCATCACAAAAGGGCCATGCTGCCAATTTGCTGGGATTACAAAGATGTGTATTTTGATTTGCATCCAAGCAACCAAGCGATCAACTGCTAACAACTTACGGTTTTGGTTTGGTTTATGTATTACGGCAAAGCTTGGAGGGCTATCTGAATAAGGAAAGGGATGCCTTCGTGGAGAACTTTCTGAGGAGAACTGACTTATATACACGTTACACATGGGGGAAATCCACGGAAATGCCAGCCCGTCCGCGGTATTCGAACCTCGGACCGAACTTTGAGTGTTTAAAACGACTTTACCGCTCGACCGCTCGCGGGCTAAGAACTTATGAAACTGTAGAAAGCGATTAAAGAGAAAAGGACAGAATTGGCAAATCGCCAGAGGAATCATGTTCTGTCATCACAATGCGAGGACTCGCACATTTTTTGCAACACATACGAGTTCATTAGAGCTTGGTTGGGAAGTGATCTCCCATCCTCCATACAGCCCCGACTTTGCATCATCGAAACGCCATTTATATCTAAGTTTACATATTTTCTTAAATGGTAAAAATTTCAATAATAACGATGACTTCAAATCACCTTTGGCTGAATGTTTGCCTGATAAAAGCCACAAATTCTGTGAGTGCGGAATCAGGAAGTTGCTAGAAAGGTAGCGAAATTTAACGAAAAAAATGGATGGTATATGACTGATTAAAGTTAAAAAGTTTAGTTGTAGAAAAAGTTTAGTTTTATTCCGCCCTACAAAATTGAAATCACTTTCTTACCTACCCAATAAAATGCAGGAGAAATGAGGTGAAATCTGTTCTTAATGAAAGTGAAGGAAAAGCTTTCCGAAAATAAAATTTGAAAATATTAAAAACACATTTTTTAGACGTTAAAGTAAATTTAAGGTTGCAGATATTTCAGATGGATAATGAAAATAATATTTACGTAGCTCAAAATTAATTAAATTGAATTTATGTAAAAGATTTAAAGAAGAGAATGGTGATTTTCAAGATAATTTATTACGGTAGAATCGAAACTAATATCAGATGGCAGTTGCGAAAAACGTATTGGGTATATATATTTGCAACATGAAAGGCAAGTAAACGGCATTTTATTTCTTCTTCCGGTAATTTAACTTGACTTTGATCAGTGCTCAACCTCGCGGATGAACTCATAGTTAAACATAAATAATAACAATGAAAAAAAAATCTGAAAGGTTAAACCATAAAATTCAGTTCAGTAGCAAAGTCTCAAAATAATTTTAAAATGAGCATATCTTTAGAATTTCCGATACACAATTCCGCGCCCGCTGGAGATAAAAAAGGTTCCCCCCCCCCCCGCCTTAGAGTGTTGCCATTGCTCGCTTTTAAATCGTTGAGTTTGTTACTCAACGATTCGTTAAAGTTTTACAAAATATGAAATCAATAATAAAACAAATTCCAAATTTCAAATTCAGTCTTCCACATGCCCATATTCGTAGGAGGATTACGTCATTTAAAATTCGATCGCTCTATGTACCGTTGTTTTGTCACAATGCAAGAAATATACGAGGGCTATTTTTTTTTCAACCTCCGATGGGCTATAAAGAAAAGACGGGTGAATATACAAAAAAGATTTTATTACCAAAAGTAATGTACAATACAGGTTATTTCTCTACATAATCACCCTAACGATTGAGGCATTTGTCATATCCATTAACAAGCTTTCCAATACCCTCTTCATAAAATGTCCCCGCCAATGATTGGAAGTGAGTTGTGACGGTTTCTTTCATCTTGACGTCATTTTGGAAGCGCTTCCCGCCAAGCCACTGCTTCAGTTCAGGGAACAGATGAAAGTGACTCAGCGCTAGGTCGGGACTATATGGTGGATGTTCGAAAATGTCCCATTGAAATTGCCGAAGGAGCCGTTGGGTTACACGAGCGCTGTGAGGACGGGCATTGTCGTGGATCAGAACAATTCCAGAAGTCAGCATGCCTCTTCGTTTGTTTTGAATAGCTCTCCGTAGCCGTCGCAAAGTTTCACAATATGAATCTGCAAGGCTGATCTTCTGCATTATTGCGCCAGTTGCGTCAGTGTTTCATTTCTTTTTAATGTATAAGTGTTTATTGTTTGCCTATCTCGTTAACCACTTAGACCAATATACATATGTATCCAATGTACCTATGTATGAAACTTTTTATTAATTGTATACTGAAGCATATATATGCACACGCCCTTGTTTGGCCACGTCAATACCACATATTCTCCATTAATATATTTCCGATGCAGCCCTCTCAGGAAGTCGCCAGGGTTGTGTTGTTCTAAATAGGTGCGGGTACCGGACGACACCCGATTTGTCATATTAAGCCGTCCGGGTGTCCGGGCCCTGAATTCACCTGTCACTTGCATAAACTCCACAAACAACACACCTTTTTGGTCCCAAAAAACAGTTGCCATAAACTTACGGTCGTTGAAGGTTCGTTTGAATTTTGTGGGTCTCTTTGGAGAATTTGTGTGCATCCATAGTTGTGATTGTCGGTTCGTTTCGGGCGTGTCATATTGAACACATGTCTCATCCCCTGTCACAATGGATTTCAAAAACTCTTCTCCGTCAGTATTGTAACGGTCAAGAAACTCAGACGCTGCAACCATTCGGCGAGTTTTGCGGTCGTCAGTCAACATCTGTGGGACCCAACGAACGCAAACTTTTCTGTAGCGCAACTGTTCAGTAACGATAGAGTACAGGGAAGATCTTGAAACTTCCGGAAATTTCATCGATAATTCACTTATGGTGAACCTTCGATTTTGCTTAACCGCTTGGTCAACTCGTTGAACAATGTCGTCTGTAGCGACAGACTTGCGTCCTTGACCCCCTTCATCATGCACATCAGTTTGGCCATCTAATAATAAATCTATAATCAAAAAAAAAAAAATAAAATAAAATCTGAAATGTTTCAGATTTTAAATTACGTCCAAAGGGGCGTTTTTTAACATTTTGTGTGTTACCTTTCTTTATTAAATATCATGTTCCTCGCACTTAAACCATAAGATCCAGTGCAACAGCAATATCGCAAAATAGTTTTAAAACGAGCCTATCTTTAGAATTAACGATACAGAGACTCACGCGCTGGAGATAAAAATGTTTTTTCTGCACAGCGTTGCCATTGCTCGCTTTGAAATCCTTGAGTTTGTTAATCAAAAATTCGTCTAAGTTTTAAAAAATAGGAAATCGATCATAAAACAAATTTCAAATTTCAAATTGAGTCTTCCACATGCTCATATTCGTTGGAGGATTACGTTATTCAAAATTCGATGACTCTATGTACCGTTGTTTTATCACAATACGAGAAATATACATACATTTATGCAGATTTTTCATTATTTAATTTCTTCAAATATAATGCAGGACTCTAACATTTTGTGGCAACAGTTTGAAAAGTGAACCGACATTTATGAGTCCGACGCAAAATGCCAAAACGAAACTAATAGTCCTTCGGGATTCAAATCCCTTTGGACTAATAAATAAATAATTATTTATTTACCAGTATAAATAAATAATTATTTATTTACCAGTATAAATAAATAATTATTTATTTACCAGTATAAATAAATAATTATTTATTTATTTACCAGTATTGAAATATGGTGTCATATTTCAATTTACCGGTTGAAAAAAAGTTTTAAGTAACCGCCGCATACCTGGCCATCATACTGTGCGGTCGGAGGTTGAAAAAAAAACAACCTACGTACATACATTTAAACAGATTTTTCATTATTTAATTTTTTCAAATATAATGCAAGACTCTAACATTGGGTGGCAACAGTTTGAAAACTGAAACGGACATTTATAGTGATTTAACTCAAAATAGCAAAACGAAAACAAAAGTCCTTCAGGGACAAAGCCCCTTTGGACTAAAATTTTTTTAAATTAATATTCGAATATAGCTGCAATGATTTTTCTAACATATAATCTTTTAGGAATTTTGGTTCATCTTTATTAGCCTTATGAAGCTAGCCCAGGAGGGCTATTAATTTCGTTTTGGCATTTTACGTCGATTCACTCTTCAAAGTGTTGCCTGTAAATATTACAGTCCTATATTTGCAGAAAATACAAACAGGCAACGTCATCACGTTTCAGTGGGCACTAAAGTGTCAAAGATTTAAAAGGGACAGTCAAATAAAAGCAGAGTGGTGAGTAAATGCCAAAAATATTCTGAAATTGCTAAAAGCGGAAAGAAAAATCAAGATTTTTTTATCAGAAAATTTGAAATGAGAAATGAAAAACCTATTTCACGTTACCAGGTTTGCGTTATAAAACCAAATTCGGGGCATCTGTATATCAGTTGCTTATAAATTCTGGGCATATTTGTAAATTTTGCAAGATACTCTAATAAGAATTGCAAATTCAATATTATTCATGGATTCATTCAATTTGCATAAGTATCTTTGTATTATTTTGCTTTAATTTCAGTTTAATATTTAAAAAAAAACTAAATTTTCGCATGCAGAATTTAAGATGATCTGATATTTATTATTTACCAAAAGCTGTTTGCGATAAATTAATGTCTTAAGGTTTTAAGTAACCTTACAATAACTTTTAAAACTGCATTTTATTTTATAAGCTTATATACCACTTTTCGTGTGCAAGAAAATAATATTTTATTAGTTTATTCATTTTGACTAGACTTTCTATTGCGTAAAATGAATTTTCGATGTTAATTTTGATAGAGTTTTATATAAGAATATTTCTGAAACAAATTTTCAAGGATTGTTGTAGTCTCTTTGCATTAGACACTTAAATGAAATGTTATCGAAGATATACATAATTAAATACAAAGCAATATTACTAGCAGAGGGTTTATAACTACAATTTAGCAATGATCAAAGGAAACCTTTATCAAAACTGATGTTAAGGTATTTTAAATAGAATTTCATCGTACCTAAAGTTGTTATTTTCAATAACTAACAGTTAATAAAAGTTCAAATAAAATTTTAACAACATGTAATATTTAATTGTTCCTTCGTTTCACTGATGAAATAAATTTCTTTGTCGTTTATTCTTCAGTACAGTTGTAAACACTTCAAGAAAATTTCGCGAAACTAAAGTGTAATCATATTTTTACTTCTCTGTACGAAGTAAAAGAAGTAGTGTAATTGCGAAAATTTTCGTGTGTCATATTTCAACAAAAATATCCATTTTGATCGCTTTCCAATACAATTTAAAGATGTTTTTGCGTGACGTCTGTATATAAGGACAGAATAAAGGATTTTTCCCCCCCGAAACGAGTTGAAAAAAGAATTTAAAAGGGATTTAGAAGAGATTATTTCATGACGTCTGACATACGTATGTATGTATCTCGCATAACTCAAAAACGATTAGCTTCAGAACGTTGATATTTTGTATATAGGACTGGTATAACATGTAGTTGTGCATCTTCCTTTTTGGTTGCAATCCGTCGCACCAAAAGTATACCTACATTGTTTCTTGGCTCCGTGAATTCAGTTATTTTTCAATTCTTATATATTGGTAAATTCTTCATTTTTGCTTAAAAAATGATTGAATTGTGTTATTCTTATCTTCCAGTTAAGGTTTTTATGCCTTTAGTTAATCTGCATGCAATAGTTTTAGAATTATCAGTAATTTAAAAGTTGTTTAAGTGCGGCTAAGCCTAATTTTTTTCATCGTAGCAGCCATACTTGTTTACATTTGAAACTTAACTGAATAGTGAATTAAGTCAGTTTCTGCACCTTTAGTTTCTTTTTGCCGAGAGGGACCAAAAGTAAACTTTGAGTTTTATGCACAGAAAAAAAATCATCCTTCTTGCCCGCTGGCCGAATTGCTTTTTTTTTTTTTTTTTTTTTTTTTTACGTAGAAACTCTAATTTGAATTGTAGAAAAGTGTTTCTTTATCTGTTTTACTCTGTAATTAGTGTTTTATGCTTTTCTGTATTTTACAAATTTTAATAAAGGTGCTTTGAGTTTTTATGTATTTTTGACTTGCCGTGAAGTGAAAACTGATTTAATTGAAGGAGATATATATGTATAATGAAATTCGAAGGCATAAGTTTAAGTGAAATGCAGAAAAAAAATTAATACGCAGTACAAGGAAGTCATGTGGTGTACACATAATATTTTTTACACTGAAAGTAAAACATGGGCTTCTAAAGTAAAGACATCTGTTATTCGAATTTTCCTTATCAAATGCACAAGAATTTTTTTTAATAAATTTATTATTGACCGAAACGCGTTTTTATTATTCGTTATATAAAATTGTATTTATATATTTTAAAGGGAATTATTGAATCCATTGTTCCCAAACAATATGATAAATAATTTTTGTTCTTTTAGTTCATCAATTAATTACTCTAAATAAAACCTTACTTTATAAAACCTTTTTTCAAATTTTTTTGTTTACATTGAAAATAGTGAAATACAAGCAGAGAAGACCGGCTGTTTGTTTGGCTGTCTGCCAATTCTTGACACATTTTGTAAATACATAAGCACATATATCAAATTAATGATTCAGTTTTTATAACATAGAACTGATAATATTTTTTTTTTCCAAATGCCGGGTTCTAGCCGTTTATAGACATTGGCCACTACTAAGGTCGGAAATGGTGGTCTCTTTACTATGAAGACACCTAACATCGTTGCCTCCTATGAAGCGATGGAGAAATTACAGTGGAACCTCGAGATACAAGTTTAATTCGTTCCAGCATTGAGCTCGTATAGCGAATTTCTCGTATATAGAAACAAACTTCTCCATTGAAAATAATGGAATCCGTTCCGCACCCCCAAAAATATCAAGATAAAAGTCAATTTTTATAATAAATAACACTGGTAAATAATACGAGTAACTGTAGTTTACTTTTACGACAGCTTCCGACACCGAATCGCCTTTTAACTAACTTTTAACTGCTGTAATGCACACCAACAACAGCTTCTCAACATCTTCTAGGCGTTTTGGACGGTACTTGGAAGTAACGGTAACTCCTTTGGCCACATCAAGTTCTTCAATTTCTATCCACTTCTCCAGAATAGTCAATAGAATTGTCAATATCGAAAGTCGTCTTCGCCAATTACGTCACTCTTGGATCACGCTTGTTTATGTATGATTACTTTCTTAATTTCAATGACCATGGCTCTCTTATTTTCCTTTACAGCACTATCTGAGGCAATTTTCTTGGGAGGCATCGTAAAATAATTATTTTCACGTTTAATGTAATAAAAAATTAACTCACAAGCTCACAAACACGTTGATGAAAGAACACTGAGTGATCTGACGAGGGGATTCCCCGAGTCGAGCCGGATCGGGAAATGGCGCCACGCATATCAACACCCTGGCTCCTTGTCCATTACACGAGTCAGTGCTCGTGTTTAGAGACTTCTTCGCTCATACTTTCCTCGTATTCTCGCTCATACTTTCCACCATCTTTTAGTTCTCGCATGAGCAACAAAAATAGTCTTACATCAGTAAAGTATTATATCAGCCTTGTATCAGTAGTGTATCAGTTATATTTCATCAGTAATGTACAAGTAATGTAACAGTAGAACACTGATCTATGATATTTTAATTCGCAGTTTTTGAGTCTCTGTAACGTATAATTTCGTGGATTTATTTACCGACTTGTGCAAAATCATTCCCATTTCATCAGTATTAATAATCAGTGTTATATCAATGAATCAGTACTGTAGCAGTATTAATCAGTGTTAATATCAGTATTATATCAGCCTTTTATCAATTCTGCATCTGTCATATTTGCATCAGTAATGTATCTTGAATATTAATCTGTAACTCTGTAACATTTTATTTTGTATGTCTTGTCGTACACGTTGAATACCTTTCAGGTGGCATTATGTATTTTGAAGGGGTGCTATAGATAGTGGTGGACGTGGTGCTATACTAATGAACCGTGTGATAAGGGGATAGTTCCCACGTCCTCCGTTCTCTGTCTCACCTTTTAGTTCGGGCGCCACTTGTAGGGCTATTAGATTACTTTGAAGCAGGAAACATGGAAAACGTGCATTGCCCTCGCTTGGACACGTACCCAGGACCTCTTAAATACGCGTCGAGTATGCTTCCATTTACACCAGAAAGGTAAGTGGAAAGGAGGGGGAAAATACAGTATTTTTACAAAATATCCAGTTCACAAGGAACTGATTCTACCTTACCTACTAGGACCCACTAGCGGCCGTGCGGTCGCTTAACACAGGTAGTTCGATCTGAGATTCGAATCCCGCGAAAGGGTGGGCTGCATGGACGTTTTCGTAGTTTTTCTCATGTGCAACCTGTATACGATCCAGTTCCCTTAGAAAGTCCTCCACGGTGGTATCCTTCCTCTTAGGCAGATAGCCCTCGAGGCTGTTCCATAATCCCATAAGCCAAACCAGTCTACCTTGCATATGTGTAAGGAATGAAACGTAAACATTGAAAGTGCATTTTACCAATATTTACTGGTAGTTCAAAACTTGTACTAAAATTCTATAACACAATAAGAAAACAAAAGCTTACATGACATATAATCTTATGTATCTTATTATCTGAAGTGTTTGTTGCCGATAGTTTATTGGTTGCTTGCGTAACTGTAAATTGTTTTATTTCCCGTGCAGTGCAACGTGTGACGAATATTATGAGAAAGCTAAGCCGGAAAAATTAAATATACAAGAGCACGTGCATTTAACATTGAATAAATAAATTTAACATCTATATATAATAGAATTCGGAAATATGCAACCGGCAGAAACCGGCAACGATGAAAAAACAAATAAAATGAAATAAATAAATATTTTTATTATATGCGGCTTAAGTGTCTGTTTGTCGCCGATAGTTTATTGGTTGCTTGCGTAACTGTACTAGCCAATGGAGGGAAGCTGCCACGGCACAGGGTTGCCGTTTCAATTGAGACGTAGGCAATTTCCTGTAAAACTTGCCTCTGCTATGACCATCAATAAGTCTCAGGGCCAAACGCTGAAGCGTGTTTCCCTGAGCCTACATTTGGACACGGTCAACTTTATGTTGCCTGTTCAAGAGTTCCAGAAAGAATAGACGTAAAGTTAAAAATAATGGATGGTCCCTTGCAAGGCGAGCATAAAAATGATGGAAAGATCTACACAAGAAATGTTGTGTACGAAAAGATCTTTGACATGTGAATTAACATTTTATTATTTAAATCACCTTTATTGATTGAGCTAGCGGTGCCGCTTAAGAAATGTACCGCCAGTGGTTTCCTTCATTGCACTCTACTTTAAGCAATTAAGCAAGTAGAAGGGGGAAACCCCGTGGGGCAGTAAGCAAAGGGGCTTCCTCGCCGCGTGCCCTGGGTAATTCAGTTTGAATTAGCAGACACCTTTGCACAAATCATTTTAATTACAGTTTATAATATCTAGAACAGCGGTCATTTCGTTTGATCGCCAGGCTTTCTAGTTATAAATCTAAACAAAATATTAACCTTCTGGTATGAGTTAAATAGATGTAACTGCACTATTTACTTGTTTCATAAAACATATTGTATTTCCAATACTTAGACTACACTGTTTTTCTCCTTTTGTCTCAGAAACTTTATATCCTGTCCTTATGCTATTATAAAGAAGATAAAAGTATTTTATGATAGCACTTTAGAGAAATATAATGATTTCATTCCAAGCCTCGGCTATACTGAAGACCTAATGATGAAACACAGAGGAAAAAGATATTTTCGTCCCATTTTTTAATCTTGTTTCCTATTTATTTCGTGAGAAAAAGAGAAGACCGCTTGCAGAAGGAACTTCCTGGAGAGTTTTATGATAAATAATCCGTTTTCCCTTTCACTTCTAATTTTAGCTTATAATAGGCTTAATATAAAAGCTCACTGCAATTTGTCAGCTGCATTTATGATATGCTTGCTGTTAGCGCACTTTCTTGATTTAATTTTTAGTTTATAGATATATAATTTATTTTCCATCTCTTGTAAATGCATTTATAGGTACGGTACTATTCTGTTTTGAGGGCCGTAAAAAAATTGCAGCGAAAATGTATGCGCAAAAGCGCCAAATCTAGCAAACGCGCACATTTAAACAGCGCACCCAATCTAGCGTTCGTGTCGATTTCAGATTGCGTAAGCTTATATAGTTCTATATTTCTTATGACGCCATTGAAATACTTATTTAATTTTTAAATCCTTTTTTGATATCCTATGGATTCAACAATTTGAGAATTGCCCATGACGAAAAGTCGGCAATAGAATTTTGGATAAAGTGCAGAATCACCCACTGCTTGACGCGTTTTTAAGAACTGCACATACTCGGTATCCATGTGCACATCGACCTATTTTCACTTAAAAAAAAATCCCAGAATTGCACAAAAATGGCATTGAGCACACTGTTGACTTTATCTATGTACACATCGACCTATTTTCACTTAAAAAGTAAAAGAAAATTGACAAAACTCCAATTGTTTTGACACTTGTAAAAAGCGGCAAATAAATAAGTGAGCGATTCTGCACTTTACCGAGAATATTTTCAAAGAAAAGGCATCATTCATTGTAGAAAATTACTTTTGATCAACCAACGAGATGAAATTATGCTTTAGCGATAAGTCGGTGGCGAAATAGCGATGCAGGCATCCATTCAGTTATGTTTAGCAATTTTTATATAAATTATAATAATAAAAAGTATTATAACTAATAGTATTAATAATAAACTAACAATAATACTAATAATAACTAATCATAATTAACTAATAATAAAAAAGTATGTTAACCTTTCATATAAATTAAAATATCAATCTTAGATAGTGATTTACTATTATACTTCCTTTCTTGCCGCAATTATTAGGGTTGCCGCAATTATTTTTGGCGACATTGGCATCAACAATAGTTTGGCGATTTTTTACGGCCCTCGAAACCGAATAGTGCCATAGGTACTATATAAGGTATTTTCTCCCTCCTTTCTGCGTGCCTTCGTGGGGTAAAAGGAAGCATACTTGACGCGTATTAGGGAGATCCGACGATGCTCGAATCCCGGCGAGGACATTGCAGATATTTCACATCTGCAGCATCGATGTAAACTAATGACTCTACAGCTATTATTAGCCCAAAGGGACAACTTGCCCAAAAGGGCTATTAAATTTCGTTTTGGCATTTTGCGTTGGTGCACTATAAATGGCGTTTCACTTTCAAAATTGTTTGCCACCAAATATTAGAGCCCTGTATTCTATTTAAAGAAATTAAATAATGAGGAATCTGCATGAATGTATGCATGTTTCTCGCATTGTGATAAAACAACGGTACCTGGAGCATCCAGTTTTGAATAACGTAATCCTCCACCCGAATATGGGCATCTAGAAGCCCTAATTTTTAATCTGTTTTATATTTTGTAAATCATTTATAAGTTTTTGATTAGCAAACTCAACGATTTCAAAGCGACCCTTGGGAACACTGTAGGGATGGGGGAGGGAAACTTTTATCTCCAGCGCGCGAGACTGTATCGGAAGTTCTGTAGATATGCTTTTTTAAAATTATTTTGTGATATTGCTGTTGAATTGAATTTTGTGGCTTAACTGCGAGGAATATGATATTTGGGGGCTCATACACCTTAAACCCCTTATGATCTTCGAATACGTGACTGTTGCAGGAATTGGGATATTTTATTTATTTTAAAAGCAATTACTTCCAACGATTTACAGCTGACTACATAATATAGTTGCTTTTGGGAACTAGTAACCAGAAAGTTTGTGTTGCCACAAATATTTTTGTAATTTAATCCGCTTTGTGACGAAAATTTTCGTTATGTTTCCACCTTGCGCGCATGATATTTTAAAAATGGCTAATGATACCTACTTGAAATTAGTTGGAATTCTTTACATGGGCTCTTTTTTCTAACTGAACCCAAAATCGGATGAATATATTAATATTAAAATATTTTATGCACGAAAACATTATTCCAAATGTTATAAAAGCTTTATATTAAATATGGAATTAAATTATGCAACAGAATGTTTTAAACTGTGCGCGCGGAAACATGATGAAAACTTTTGTCACAAAGCGAATTAAAATTATAAAAATATTTGTGGCAAAACAAACTTTGTGATTACTATTTTAGAAAGCAGCTATATTGTGTAGCCAGCTGTGAAAAGTTGGAAGTAATTGCTTTTAATATAAATAAGTTATCCCAATTCTTGCAACAATCACATATTCGAAGATCTTATGGGTCTTAAGATGTACGAGTCCCCTTAATAAATAATGGTAATATAACGGAACGAAAATACCGCTTTGGACATAGTATAACATCTGAAAGCTTTCAGAATTTTTTATTTGAGTTTTGAAATATTTAAAACAATTCAACTGATTCAACTGTAATTGAATAACTTAACCCTCAACTGATTATAAAATAAGTTATAGAGTTCCTGTATAAATTGCGTGAGCTCAGTTTTTTTTTATTCTTATATGTTGGTAAATTGTGAATTTTTTGCTTTAAAAATAATTGAATTATGATGTTCTTATGTTTCGGTTAATATTTTTATGCCTGTAGTTAATCTGCAGGCAATCGTTCTACAATTATCAACAATTTAAAAATTGTTTAGGTGCGGCTTTTTAATTATTTCTCCCATAGCATCCATATTTGTTTAAATTTGAATGTTAGCAGAATAGTGAATTCTTTCTGCACCTTCAGTATCTTTTTGCCGAGTGGGAGCAAAAGAAGCTTTGTTTTGTGCACCGAAAACTCTGCCTTCTTGCCCGGCGGCCGAAATGCTCGTTTTTGCGTAGAAATTCTAACTTTAATTGTATTTTTTAAAAATTGTTTTAACTGTATTTGGTGTTTTTTCTTTTTTATATTTTTCAGTTTTTAATAAAGATATTTTGAGGTTTTATGTATTTTTGCTTTGCCTCGAAGTGAGGACTGAATTAATTGAATAAGATATATATGTGATGTACCAGCTTTAGTCGTGGCTTAAATTATCAGACGATAAGTTTAAAAAAAAAAACAGGATCCATTTATTATTATTCAGGAGAAATACCAGTTACAAAATCAGATATCCGGAGTAAATAAAAAGAATTACTAATAACTTTTTGTATGAAGTTTACTGCATCGTGACATTTAAGAAAAAGCCCCGATATTCTTTCGCGAGTCCTTTTATAGCCTCTGAAAAGGCGGAGCTTCCAAGAAATGACGTCAGCCTCGTCAGCCAATCCAGTTCGCTTTAAATATTTCCAGAACATTCTATAACTGTACGTGTAGAAAAGGCGGGAAAAACAACTTGACTACGGGGCTGTGGATTTAATTCCACGTACTTTCAAATAAGAGAACGTCGCCATTAAAAATGAAAAGAAAATACAGTTAGAATTTTAAGTATATTCTTGATTATGGAATTTTATTATTACAAATATATCTGATGAAATTAGAGGAAATAACTTTATTAATAAATAAAATGCGGGAAAAATGCGTATAATATAATATTTCGTGCGGGGAAATCATGTTGTGTACAGATCATATTTTTATAATTCGTAATATATGCATATGTTTCACCATCAAAGGAAATTGCAGGCTTTGTAACTTTTCATAAAACGTATTTCTTCGGAAAACGTTATAAAGAGTGAAAGTTATTCTAGCTTTCCACGCTCAGTTCCAAAGGAATGCAGCGAATTAAGAAACGGGGCGTATTTATTGGAAAATATATATGAAGCGAAAGATATCATTTCCACCAAATTTGTCAGGTTTGCTTAGGAAGCATTTCCACCTTGTTCCTGTTCCGCACATCCTGTAATTTTAAAATCCAACGTCAACGAAGCGTTAATCGGGACAGAGCTCCGGAGATAAAATTATCGGAAAGTTCCGGCGAACTTTTAACCTTTCCTGTTTCCAGGACATCGTTTTCGAAGACAATGTCAGATGGGCCTCTGGGGATCATTTTTAAATTACGCCATTACAAAGTTCTGGTGTTATTAATGGAAGCGAGAATACATAATTTACTTCGGCATTGACCTTTTAGCACCGGATTAGTTATTTCCTTCTTTCTTAGGCTGTGGGAGAAAGGAAGGTCAGATGGTGTGAGGGAGATATTGGATTTTGCGTCTGGCTTATTTGCAAATGAAAGGTGGCCGAAGATGATTATTGAATTTCAGACGCGAAGGAAGACGATAAAGAATGATTTTGATTTGGAAGTAAAATATTTATTTATTATTAAATTTTTCCAAAGCGTATGGGAAATCAGATATGACTTTTCAGACCAAGTGAAAGATAAAATTATATATATCTAATTTTCTGTGTTGTAAATTTTTGATGTGTTGTTTTGTATCTTTGTATTTATTTTGTATTTATGTGTCAATTTTTTGGCAACGACATTAATGGTAATTATAAAACGCTGCTGAAGTTGAAAGTTGTGGTGAGCGACAATGCAGTATATGACATAATTGTCACTGTCGACAGTAAAAGGTAAAATACGAGTAAAATTATTGTGTAAAATGATTATCATCAAAATAAGTGTTTTATATGAATAAGTAGTCAAAATAAAATACTGTAAATAAACTAAAAGTCAAAAGGAAATGTTAAGAAATTAGTCAAGTATTGCAATTTTCAATCATATGAAGAAAATAATAGAGGAATACCTCACCCAAAATAAAAATTTTTAATATTAAAGCCACGGCGAACTGGAAATGAAAGATTTGTAAAATAAGAACTGCTCTAATGTTTTGCAACAATATCTAAAGACCTGGATCCAGAACTGAAACTCTTCTCGAGAAATGTTTTCCCAATACTCCATGCATAATTTTATTTTTCTTTATTTTCTAAAAATGTCAATATATTAAGGTATATTATTTACAATTTTATATATTATTATTGACTGTGTTATAGTGAGAGTGTCTATTTAAGATTAATATTATTGTAACTCAAATTCTGGATGCGAGTTCTTCAAACAAATTAAGCAATTATTTAAAATAATTTTTCTATCTGGAATGTCTTGCGGTCGAGGCTCCCGGCTTCAAGCTTTTTCAGATGGTGGGAATATTTTGTAATAATAAAATTCCATAGTCAAGAATACACTTAAAATTCTAACTGTGTGATCTTTTTCATTTTAATGGCGAACGGTCTCTTATTTGAAAGTACGTGGAATTAAATCCACAACCCCGTAGTCAAGTTGCAAAAATAGCAGTTACAAAAATTAAGATACACATACAGTTATAGAATATTTTTAGATACAGTAAGACCCCGCTTAACGCTGTTTCGTTTAGCGCTGTTTCGGTTTAGCGCTCTTTTATTTCAACCCGGAGATTCCACGAAATAGCTCGCAGCATACGGAGATTCCACGAAATAGCTCGCAGCATACGGGGATTCCCCGAAATATTATGCAGCGATAGGTTTCAAATACATATCCGAAAGAGTGTACTTGTATTTCTTGTTTGGTGCGGTATTGTACAGACATATTTTGAAGGGGTAAATGTGGAAGATGTCGAAGAAATAATTCAAGAAGCAGCGGCTAGTCTTTCTAATGATGAGCTCAAGGAATTAACTGAACAAGAAGAAAACAAAAATGTTGACAGCAGTGATTCAGAAGAAGAGCAAAAAGAACTTTCGATGGCGTTTGTAAAAAGGAGTTTGTCTACCATAACTGAAATAATGGATCAATTCATTGAAAATGATCCGAATTTTGACAGGAGCTCAAAAGAAAGGCCTGGTGTTAGAGATGCTCTATCCGTTTATGAAGAACCTTTAAGAGAACAACGCAAAAGAAAAAGGCAAACAACATTAGATGCTTTTCTCACAAAAAGGCAGAACACTGAAAACGCGGAAGGCTAACTAAATATGACTGACTTAGAATTTTTTTTTTTTTTTTTTTTTTTTTTTTTTTTTTTTAAGAATATTCGTTTTGTTATTTATATTTTGTTTTTATTTTTGCAAGAAATAATAATGTGGTATTAATTTGGGCTTTAAGAAATAAATGTTTGGTTTTATTTTTATTAAAAAAACATACTTTTTAAATTTAATACCTAACCAATTTCCTAGCCATCTTCCCCTAACCCCAATATTTAAATGTAAAGATAGCCTCGTTTAGCGCTGTTTCTCATTACGCTCTACTTTGATGGAACGTATCCCCCGCGTTAAGCGGGATCTTACTGTATTTAAAGGAGATATTTAAAGCGAACTGGAATGGTTGACGAGGCTGACGTCATTTCTTGGAAGCTCCGCCTTTCCAGAGGCTATAAAAGGACTCGCAAAGGAATATCGGTGTCTTTTATTTAATATGACGATGCGGTAAACTTCATACAAAAAGTTATTAGTAATTCTTTTTTATTTACTCCGGAGATCTTAATTTTTGTAACTGCTATTTTCTCCTGAAATATAATAAATGGATCCTGTTTCTTAAACTTATCGTCTGATAATTTAAACTACGACTACATCTATGATTCTTCACTAATCTATTCATTCCGGACAAAAGCTGCTACATCACATATATATATATATTATTTTTTTACGAAGCATGTAAATCTGTTGCATTACGAAAAACTATTAAATTTTCAGATTTCCAACTCAAATATAAAATTTCAACTTCAAATATAAAAAATAGGATAGCTGTAAAACACAGCATTTCCTATATAAAGACAATGATTACTTTCTTAGACGACCACCTACATATAAACGTGAATAAAAGAGCATCTCTATCTTTTCGTTCCATAATTGGATTAAATTTAAATAATTCTTTTTTAGAAATGTGCATCTTGCGCACACAAAACACACACACACACAAAAAAAAATCTTAAAATTTTCAGGTATTATTATATGAAACCCAAAGGCACTTTTTTGCCCTAAAGGACGATTGATTTCGTTTTGGCATTTTGTGTCGATTCTCTACAAGCGTTGATTCACTTTTCAAATTGTTGCCACCAAATATTATCACCCTGTATTATATTTAAAAAAAGCAATAATGAAGAATCTACATGAATGTTTGTAGGTTTCTGGCATTGTGATAAAAGAACGGTCCCTAGAGCCATCGTATTTTGATTCACGTAACCCGCCTGCGAATATGGCATCTGAAAGACCAAATTTAAAATTTGGAATTTGTCTTATTACCGATTTCATACTTTGTATAACTTTAACGAATTTTTGATTCACAAACTCACGGATTTCAAAGCGAGCAATGGCAACGTAATTCAGGAAAAAGATTCTTATCTCAAGCGCGTGAGACTGTTTATCCAAAACTCTCAAATGTTCATTTTAAAATTATTTTGCTCTTCAACTGAATTTTGAGGTTTAAGTGCGAAGAATATGACATTTAATGAAGAAAAGGTAACACACAAAGCGTTAAATAAACGTCCCTTTGGACGTAATTTAAAATCTGAAACCTTTCAGATTTTTTAGTCCAAAGAAGCTTTGTCCCTGAAGGAATATCGCTTTCGTTTTGCGATTTTGCGTTGGTTCACTATAAATGTCCGTTTCACTTTTCAAACTGTTGCCACCGAATGTTAGAGTCCTGCATTATATTTGAAGAAATTAAATAATGAAGAATCTGCATAAATGTATGTATGTTTCTCGCATTGTGATAAAACAACGGTACCTAGAGACATCAAATTTTGAATAACATAATCTTTTTAGTATGGGCATGTGGAAGACCCAATTTGAAATTTGGAATTTGTTTTATGATCGGTTTCATATTTTGTAAAACTTTAACGAATTTTTCATTAACAAACTCAAGGATTTCAAAGCGAGCCATGGCAACGATGTACAGAAAAAACATTTTTATCTCTTGCGCACGAGCGTGTGTATCGGAAGTTCTCAAGGATAGGCTCAATTTAAAACTATTTTGCGATATTGCTGTTGAACTGAGTTTTATGGTTTAAGTGCGAAGAACATGATAGTTAATAAATAAAGTAACACACAAAATGTTAAGAAAACGCCCGTTTGGACGTAACTTAAAATCTGAAACCTTTCACACTTTTAAAATTTTTTTTGATTTACATATACATACACGTTTCGGGGGCATGTGGGCTAAAAATATTTAAAAACAGCGTGTCTTTAGAATTTCCGGTAGACAGTCTCGCGTACTGAAGAAAATAATAATTTTTTTCGTACAGTGTGTTGCCACTGCTAGCTCTGAAATCAAGTTTCTTAATAATAATTCTTTAAAATTTCAAAAGCATAAAATAGAAAATAAAAACAAATTCGAGATTCGGGCTTCCAGGTGCCCGTGTTCGGGTGGAGGATTACGTTACCTAAAATCTGTTGGCTGTAGGTATCGTTGTTTTTTCAGAGTGCGAGAAACATAGATACATTCATGCAGTATCTTCATTATTTAATTGTTTTAAATATAATACGGGGTGATAATATTTGGTTGCAACAATCTGAAAGTGATACAGCCGTTTAGAGTGATTCGACTGCATTTCCAGACGAATAAACCTTCAGGTCTAACGAGCAAATTTGCACAGCATATATGATTTTATTTGTAATATTTAAAATGTACTATTTTACAACTTTTTAATACTGTCAAAATTTGAATATTTCTCTAAAATTGGTAGTTCATACTAGAAATTTGTTGGAAAAAACTTATAATGTATTTCTCCCACTTCCCTAGCGTGCCTTCGTGGTGTAACGGTAGCACGCTGGGCCGGTACTCCAGAGGTCCGTGGTTCGATTCCCGGCGAAGGCGGTTGCATATTTTTCATCCATTCTGCTTCCAATTAACCTAATGACTCTACAAGTGACGCCCGAACTAAAAGGGTTGTTGATGATGATTTTCCGCACCCATGATTTGGCGACTAGGTCCTCTAAAACCCTAGTCGCCCTTTAAAAAGGGAAGTATATAAGGTATTTCTCCCTTTTCCCTAGCGTGCCTTCGTGGTGTAACGGTAGCACGCTGGGCCGGTATTTCAGAGGTCCGTGGTTCGATTCCCGGCGAAGGCGTTTGCTATTTTTCATCTTGCCTGCTTCCAAAAATAATCCTAATGTTTCTACAAGCACATATGATTTTATTTGTAATATTTAAAATGTACTATTTTACAACTTTTTAATACTGTCAAAATTTGAATATTTCTCTAAAATTGGTAGTTCATACTAGAAATTTGAAAAGAAATTTATTGGAAAAAAGTGTTTTCTGCTTTATACATTGAAATAAAAATCGAAATTTTATGCTGATTGGTTTGATAATGAAGTACGTTTACAGGCAAAAAAAATAGTGTGATTAAAAAAACATTAGTTCCAAATTAAAAGATTTAAGTCAAATTTTGATTGAAAAAATATCTGTGTAAATTACTGGATTGTCATTTAAAATACGCATAAAGCAATGTGGTGAATTAAAATTGACTCAAGTAAATGAATAGAGAAATGTAAATTAAATTATGTACATGAAAAACTACTTTTAGGTAATTTAATATGTATACGTTAGAAATAAAAAATACTTTTATAGCGAAACTAGGTTTATCAAATTTTGCTGTATCGAAAAAAACATGGAGGATGTATAGCAGAAAAAATATAAATGGTGAGAGAAAACGTAATATCAGAAAAAAGTCAACTATTTTATCATCAAGCATGGCTAAATTAAAATTAAATGAAAGATTTGGAAAAAAAAAAAAACATTCCTAAGATTATTCGATCAGTTAAGAAAATTTTGAAAGATAAAAATACGAAAGAAAAACCTGAAATCCTTTTTCGTTGAATGTATTACTCAAGGGAAAAAAACATACAATTTATTAATATTATTGTCATAACATTAATATGATTAATTATTTAATTATAATAAACAAAAATTTAGTTTCATTTTGTTGAATTATTTTGAGTTTTCATGTCCTCAGTTATTTAAAATAATGAGATAGTTTTAGTATTTTATTTTGCATCCTAAACATATTTTCCTGAAAAAAAAAATCCCGCATATCAATATTTCTTCGTATTTAGGGTTTAAAATGAAATTCCGGGGGAAAAATAGTTGTATTTTTGGTTTCATTGAAATTTTCATGTGTTGAAAACGTGCTTAATTTTGTTTAAAACCATAATAGTTAATCCTTTTGATAATTAATCGTAATCTTTTCTTGAAATTTTGTGATCTTCATCAGCTCTGGAGCTGCTTGCATTAATTCTTTTTTGGAATTAAAATTAGAGTTTCTACGCAAAAAAACAAGCAATTCGGCCAGCGGGAAAGAAGGACGATTTTTTGCGTTGCATAAAACTCAAAGTTTACTTTTGGTCTCTCTCGGCAAAAAGAAACTAAAGGTGCAGAAACTGAATTAATTCACTTACAAGTATGGCTCCTACGGTAAAAAACATTAGGCTTAGCCGCACTTAAACAACTTTCAAATTGCTGATAATTCTATAACTATTGCATGCAGATTAACTAAAGGCATAAAAACCTTGATTGGGAGATAAGAATAACACAATTCAATCATTTTTAAAGCCAAAAATGCAGAATTTACCAACATATAAGAATAAGAAACAACTGAGCTCACGGAGCCAAGAAAAAGTAGGTATATATATATATACTTTTGGTTTGATGGATTGCAACCAAAAAAGGGAGGTGCACAACTATATGTTATACCAGCCTACGTGCAAAATCTCAAAGTTCTGAGGCTAATCGTTTTTGAGTTATGCGACATACATACATACATACATACGTATTAAGACACAATAACACGCCGAATAAATACTAATTCAGAAGTCAAACAACAAAAATCAGCGTTAATTTACAAAATTTTCACAGGACTAGTTTCGATGGTTTTACCGAACCATCATCTTCAGCTGCAAAACCGCAAATGAACAAGATAGGAAATAATGTTTAGATAAGATACGAAAGCCTGGACAAGAATAAGCAAGTGGCGCCATCTGTTGGCGAAACCAGAACTAAAACATAATTTCTCTAAAAGCCGAAGGCAAATTTGGATTGGAATTAGGATCGTTAACTAGAACAGAAAGATTTTTATGAATGTGAAATGCCTCTAGAAAATCCAGTTCTCCAATGGAAGATGTTTTTTGAATAATTTTGGCAGCAGAAAAATTGAAAGTGTGATTTTCGGACCAACAATGTTGAGCAACAGAAGACTTCTGTGTTTCCTTTTTTCTAACATTTGCCTCATGTTCTTTGACGCGAAATTTTAAGGCTCTCTTAGTTTGGCCAATGTAAATTAAACCGCACTGGCAAGGAATCCTATAAATACCCCAGGAATTCATATCCGGAATGGGGTCCTTGAGTATAGAAGTTGGAATTTTATTGATGGGAGAGTAAACAACCCGAAAGTTAAATTTCTGCAAAATATGTGCAACTTTATAGCTAATTGATGGAAAGAAGGGAATGACAACAGAATTTTTATAATCTCCTAAAATAAGAGTGTGGCTTTTAGTGTGTTGAGATGAGAATTTTTTAACTGCTTGATTAATAATGTTGGGTGAAAAGCCCCTGGCAATAGCTATTGCTTTTAAATAATTTAGTTCTTCGTCAAGGGCTAGTTTGGAGGAGCAAACTTGAAATTTAACTTTCGGGTTGTTTACTCTCCCATCAATAAAATTCCAACTTCTATACTCAAGGACCCCATTCCGGATATGAATTCCTGGGGTATTTATAGGATTCCTTGCCAGTGCGGTTTAATTTACATTGGCCAAACTAAGAGAGCCTTAAAATTTCGCGTCAAAGAACATGAGGCATATGTTAGAATAAAGGAAACACAGAAGTCTTCTGTTGCTCAACATTGTTGGTCCGAAAATCACACTTTCAATTTTTCTGCTGCCAAAATTATTCAAAAAACATCTTCCATTGGAGAACTGGATTTTCTAGAGGCATTTCACATTCATAAAAATCTTTCTGTTCTAGTTAACGATCCTAATTCCAATCCAAATTTGCCTTCGGCTTTTAGAGAAATTATGTTTTAGTTCTGGTTTCGCCAACAGATGGCGCCACTTGCTTATTCTTGTCCAGGCTTTCGTATCTTATCTAAACATTATTTCCTATCTTGTTCATTTGCGGTTTTGCAGCTGAAGATGATGGTTCGGTAAAACCATCGAAACTAGTCCTGTGAAAATTTTGTAAATTAACGCTGATTTTTGTTGTTTGACTTCTGAATTAATACATACGTATGTCAGACGTCAGAAATAATCTCTTCTGAATCCATTTTAAATCCTTTTTTCAACCCGTTTTGCGAAAAGAAATCATTTAATGATTTTGTTAATATTTAATTAAGGTCTGGATCACATTATTATTATTTTTAGCCTTAACTATGAACTTAACTTCTTAACGTGCGTTTATCGATTTTGTTAACAGTTTGGATTTGTTATACAGCGTGTGCATAAAATTCTTGAACGGTTCTTCTGGGCTAACGCCCCTTTGGGCTAAAAAACGTTTCAGTAAAAATTATTGTGTTACTATTGTTACTTGCTATAAACAGACGTTCTTGGATACTTTAGCTTTCTGTTAAATTTCTTGATTTGGAACCTCCAGGTCATCAAAGTCCAGTCAGATAAAAAACATTACATCTATATAAAAGTACTCATTAATTTTGAATGGCATTATAAATGATGTTATTATGTAGTGGAAATACTCAAATGAAAGAACTTAAGAAGAATGGACACTCACGAGCCATGAGAATTCCAAAATTTCATCTTCAGAAATGATTCCAAATACATTAATTAAATGTTTCGTTTAAACGATTGGAAACAATAGAGAAATTAGAAAACATTTCAATGTGGTAAATTCCGTTTCTGTGCATTTGAAAGGAAAACAGCTATTGGAAAAACGTACTGCTTCGTAATGTATTTGATAAGATCCAGCAAAGTTTAAATAAATAAACAATATAAAGCATTCTTTGGAACACAAACGTAGCTTTCTAAAACTATTACAAAAATAAAATATATATATATATATCTGAGAAAGAAAAAAAGTGGTGAATGTTCTTTAGGAAAATAAAAAAAATGCCAAAAATCTATTACTACAGTTTTTTAAACAATGTAGAACGCAGTCCAGAAACGTGACTTACTGAGATAATTCCACAACCTTCTTCTACATCAAACTTACCACCAAAACCAAACAAAGATGATAAAATGGAAGATGTCACGTGCGCTCAGATAACAGGGCTAAACAATCATTTTTATGGCTAACGTTGCCAGTCGACGCCTATAAATCTTTTATATATATATTTTTTTACTTTTTCGACAGAACATCATTTTGAATGCGGTTAAGCTTGAAAAAATCTCTTTTGGTGACTAAAGTTTTACGCTTATTTATTTATTTATTTATTCAGAATCTTTAGTTTTATTTCAAATAGTGTTTTGCGAAAGTTAAATCAGCTGCTTAAATATTCTTTAGGCTCAATAATCTAGAAAAAAATCCTTGTTACTAAATTTCCATGCTGAGAAAGAAAGTATTTTAAAAACTTAAAATTGTTTTTCCTATGGGATCGATTGGTTGTTATGTAACAGCTTTTCAAAGCAATAAAAATTTTACGTAGTGGATAAAATATTAAATTTTTGAGTCCTTGTGACAAATTCTTTTCTTTTTTTAGTGCCAGCTGGGATATTTTTTCCCAATAAAATCCACATCAGGAATTCAAAATCTTCGAAGTAGTGACGAATTTACATAGGTTTTTATCGTAGTTTGAAGGAGAGTTCTCAGAAAAGTTTTCGGATATGTTAAAATTTTTTCTTGTGTAACTTTGAAGATCTTGGGATTTGAACGAGAAACTCAAGCAGATATTAGTTTTCAACTCACTTGAAAGTGAGATAGCAAAAATCTCTCCAGTTGGTTCGTAAGCTCCGTTCGCCATATGATGTTTACATTATTGCTTGATCTTACTTTGGGCTGATCTTTGCGTTACTTCGGCTTGATCTTACTGAGTGATCTTACTTTGGGTTATTTGAGTATTTCATTAACTCAAACTCAAATAAACATTAACAGTAAATTTCCTTTAAACGTAAAATTTATAAGGTATTTCTCCCATCATCTTAGCGTGCTTTCGTAGTGTACTGATCTGCACGCTGGGTGCGTATTCCAGGAGTCCGTGGTTCGATTCCCGGCGAAGGCAGTGCTCATATTTCATTTCTCCTGCTTCCAAAAAAATTACCTAATGTCACTGCAGTGACGCCCGAATTAAAAGAGTGGTGGGTGATGATTCTCGACACACATGATTTGGCAAATGGGTCCCCTAAACCCAGTCGCCCTTTAAAAGGAGAAGAATGTAAGGTATTTCTCCCGCCTTCGTGGCGTTCCTTCGTAGTGTGTTGGTCTGCATACTGGGCGCGTATTCCAGAGGTCCTTGGTTCGATTCCCGGCGTAGGCGATGCTCATTTTTCATCACTCTTGCTTTAAAAATACCTAATGTCTCTATAAATTAAGCTTTAAACTCGCGTTTTAAGAATAATTCTTGTGTAATATTGGGAACTAAGTATAGAAATTATTCATTTATCTGTTCCCGATTTCTATACAATATATTTAAAATTCTAACTTTATCTTGTATTCTTTTAACTTAATTATAAAAATTCTAAATTTATCTTGTATTCAACTTAATTATAAAAATACACAATTACAATTTATCTTGTATTCTTTTAACTTAATTATAAAAATACACAATTACAATTTATCTTGTATTCTTTTAAATTAATTATAAAAATACACAATTACAATTTACCTTGTATTCTTTTAACTTAATTATAAAAATACACAATTACATTTAGTTGCATTTGGGGCACTAAAACGGTTTTGATTTCAAAGTATAACTGTATTTATGCTGATATTATATACATTTTCCCTCTTTGAAATGTTTTAATGGAATAGTAAACTCTCGAAAAACATATTTTTCTCATATGAAAATCGTACTAAAATGACAAAAATGATGCTGCCGTTCGATATTAGAATATAGTGAAACCGTTTTACTTCTTTGTACGAAGTAAAGGAAGTGTTATAATCGCGAAAATTTTCGGGTACCATATTTCAACGAAAATTACCACTCTGACAGCTGTCGAATGCAATTTAAGGATGCTTTTACGTGACATCTGAACGTGAGGACAGAATAAAGGACTCTTTATCACCCAAACGAATTATAAAACTAATTTAAAATGGATTTTTTCGTCACTGGTAAAGAGTTTCGTCACTGTACGTAAGTACCTGCTTATGTATCTCGCATATGTCAAACACTAGTAGCCTCAGGACTTTGAAATTTTGTAATATAGGATTGCTATAACATGTAGTTGTGCAGCTCCCTTTTTCGTTGCAATAAAAATTAATAGAATTATGTTATTTTTATTCCGTTCTTCCGGTTAAGCTTTTGGTGTCTTAAGTAAATCTGTATGCAATATTTGTGGAGTTATCAGCAATTTAAATGTTGTTTAAGTGCGGCAAAGTCTAAGTTTTTTAGCATAGCAGCCATATTTGTTTACATTTTAAACTTAGCAGAATAGTGAATTAAGCCAGTTTCTGCACCTTCAGTGTCTTTTTGCCGAGTGGTAACCAAAGTAAATTTTCAGTTGTGTGCACCAAAAAAATTTGCCTTCTTACCCGCTAGCCGAAATTTTTATATTTTTATAGTTTTTGCGTAGAAAATGTTTTTTTGATTGTAATTTTTTTTTATTTCTTTTAACTGTATTTGGTGTTTTTATTTTTTCTATATGTTTCAGTTTTTGACAAATATATTTTGTGGTTTTTATGTATTTTTACCTTGTTGCAAAGTGAGAACTGAATTAATTCAATGAGAAATATATCTCTTATGAAATTCGAGGAAATAAGTTTAAAAATGCAGCAAAAATGCGTATAATTTAATAGTCCGTACCAGGAAGTCATGAGCTGTACACATGAGATATTTTGAAAGAAATCTCCTAGTGAAGTGTTAAAGGAATGTTACATTTTAGAGTTTAAAAATTTATTCCTTTTTAACGTGACTATAATATATTCATTATCTTTTAGATTTTTTTAACTTTGTGGCAATCGGTAACCATTTTCACCTATTATTATATCATACTTAAATGCAAAGAATGAGTACCAACCTCGCTTGGGGACTAAACACTGGGGGGTCCTGCGACAAGCTGACCACTTGTTCAGGGCATATGCTTACGCACCCCGGGGCCCACGGTCAAGAAAGCAGATTTCGGGCACTGCAGGCCTTGGCCCATTAGGGCTGTTACGCCACTGAGTTTTTAAATGCAAAGAATAATACACTGAAGGAAAATGATCACATTAAGAGTAAAATGTAAAACAGTGCATCATTTGCAATGTAATTAGAGAAAACTTGTTGATTTATTAAGAAAAATCTTGTTGTTTAATTAACAAATGCTGTTAATTACTGTTAAATTCAATTACTGTTTAAGGTATGTGCCTACACTAAATTGGTTGTTTTGGTGAAAATTTTCGAAAATGTTTTTATTTATTCATTTTATAGGCCATATATTTAGGTTTCCAAAAATGCTTTATTTTTGTATTTACGATTAACTAGAAGCAAAGTTATAGTATAAAAAATAAACGGGAAGTGAATTTTTGGATGCCGGAAGTTGGCATTTAAATGGTCGTAAAAATGTAAACAATAAGTTTAAACAACTATTTTCTAATTATTAACCAACATAAAAGCTGTAAAAACAACACATCTTTCACTGTGTGACACTTTGCTGATAAAATGCCTACGTGGGAAGACTCGAAACAATAATGAGTGTTTTAATAACCGTTTGAGGACTATTTTACCTAAAGAAATTTTTGTCCAACTGAAAACATTGCTTTTAGGTGTACATATTGCTGTATTATTATTTAATTCAAGATATTTAGGACTTTTACCTATTTTGAGGTATATAGAAATAGAAATTAATCCCATTATGCTTGAAAGCTACATGGGAATAGACAAACAGCGAATTTAGAAATCGAAACGCCAATCTCTACAAGGCAACAAAGTTATCCAGAAAAATGCTAAAAGAAGGTCAAAATTAGTTAAAAATGAAGTAAGAGAGGATCTAATATACAAATATGGCGAGTTTTAAAGGTCTAAAGTGGCTACAAAATTTTTTTGTGCTGTATTAAAATCATTAAACGCATTTTCTGAGAAATTGTGTTTTTCGTTACTTTTGATTGCGATTACGTTCATTTCTCAAAATGTGTTTAGAATATTGAAATGAAATTTTTCCAAAATGTTTTATTCATCTTGAGCTGTGTTCTGTAGCAAAATCGGACCTCTTTGTATTTATTTATTGATTTTATTGACAGTATTTTGAAGAAAAGAGGATTTTTTTGTTTTAAATTTTTGTACCAAGTTTTGAATATTTCAAAAAATTTTATAAGTACAGCAAATCGTTTGCTACAGAACACAGGTAAGTATGTTATTTATATACTGTGTAAAGATTATTGAAGTATATTCATTAGAATCTGTTATAGGAGATCTGGCGTAAATGAAAATTTTCACTAAAATTTTACTAAATATTGCCTGTATTTAAAAAATTAATGAAACGTTCTGTAAAATCCCATTTAAATTCGTAGTTTTATATACCATCCTACTCAAAACATATGTGTTTAATTAAAATTTTCTGTATTTAAAAAAAAAGTGCTTCGTATGTTGGCACATACCTTAAACCGCTGTTTAAATTTTGATACACTGTTTGTAAAGTTATCGTGAAGCACCATTAAGAGAGTTATGGGGTTTTGGATCTCATAGTTACTGGACCACACATAGCAAGAAACGATACAAAGTAATCAACTATTCCCTCAGGCCCAACTCTGTTCCCGAGAGGCGCTGCTGGTACTCACTGATCAGAGGAGTGGCCGCAGGAGTGCAAGCGAGTGGCCAACATTTGAAATTCGAATATGTAGCTAGTGATTCATTAATTACCGTGGTTGAAATTTAACATGGGAATAACCCTAGATTAACATGCCCTGGCGCGCCATTCGAGCTAAGGGATAAATTTTTAAATTTGAAGTTTGGAAGTTTATCAGTTAATTCACCATTACGGGTTATTATTAAAATAATCAGTAAAATTTAAATTTCTTTCATCCTTAAATCAATGAACGTGGATTTAGAATTGTTCCAAATATTTTGACCTCACCCCAAAAAATAGGAAAAGAAAGTGTGTGTGTGTTATTATGGCAAAGCCTAGAGGCTATCTGCTTAAGGGGAGGGATGCCTTCGTGGAGGACTTTCAAAGGGAAACTGGCTCGTAAACACGTTACACATGGGGAAAACCACGAAAACACCCATGCAGCCAGCCCATTCGCGGGATTCGAACCTCGGACCGAACTACCAGTGCTCAGCGACTTTACCGCTCGGCCGCTGGTGGGCCCCCTCCCTCCCAAAAAAAAGAAGGGGAAAAATGTCTGAACATTTTCAGATTGCATATTACGCCTAAAAGGGGGGTTGACACACGCACACACATACACGCTTCGAGAGCATTTAGCCTGAAAATGTTTAAAACAGCATATCTCTGGAATTTCCGATAAACAGTCTCGCTCGATAAAGATATTTTTTTTTTACGTACAGTGTTGCCATCGCTCGCTTTGAAACTGTTGAGCTTATTCTTAATCAAAAATTCGTTAACGTTTTACAAAATATGACATGGACGAAAAACAGATTGTAAATTCGAGCTTCCAGGTGCCCATATTCGGGTGGAGGATTACGTTATTCAAAATTTGACGACTCTAGGTACCGTTGTTTTTTCACAATGCGAAAAACATACATACATTCATGTAGATTCTTCATTATTTAGTTTCTTTAAATATAATACAGGCCGATAATATTTGGTGCCATCAATTTGAAAAGTGAAACAGAGGTTTATAGTGGAAAGATGCAAAACCGAGAGTATTAGCTCTTCTGGGCTAACGCTTTTTTGAACTAAAAAAGGGAGAGAAGAAGGAGAGCATTTTAGGTTATGATGGTAGAATATTACTGATAAATATCTAACCAAATATATATATATAAATAAAATACATACTGGAATGTGAGAGCCTAAAATGTTAAATTACTTATATACGGTGGGCCAAATAAGATCTATCAATGTTAAACACAAATAACTTTTTTATTTTGTGGTATAATTATTTTTTCCTTTTTGTAGGTTATAATTCAATTCTTGGAAATTTATTATAGTACCCTACAGTACAAAACAACGCGTTAAAATTATCGAGTTTTTCTATTCTTGTCAACGATCAATTGTTATGAATGCAGCGTAAATATTGGCCGCATTTTAATTCAAGTGTACTGTTTGGTGCGGTGTTAGGGCCCATAGAGTTATCGGCCTATATTTCTTCGAGAATGAGGATGGAACGCCGGAAACAATTTCCGAAGGCTCTGACAGAACAATGATTGACAACTTTGTGCGGCCAATGGCGGAGCAGAATCTTTTTTTAATGGGGATGTTTAAAAGATAAAGTGTATGTTAATAAATCAGAGACTGTTAGACAGCTGAAGCAGAATGTTCCAGACAAAATACTGATCCTTCAACCAGAAACATTACGTGGTGTAATGGAAAACGCATTAAAAAGATTCAATCGAGAAAAGTGGTGGACATGTGTGTGATGCCATATTTCATACATAATTTTACATAAAATATATTTAATATATTAAAAAATTCATCAAAATAAATGATTATTAAAAGAGTTATCCGTGTTTAACATTAGTAGGTCTTATTTGACCCACCCTATAGAAGGTAATTTTGCTGGAAAATCTAAACTTTGATACCTTAAGGAAAAGCTTTTTCAGAAGTCAAACAACACACATCGGCGTTATATTTTCAAATTTGCACAGGACAAGTTTCGATGGTTTTAGCGAACCATCATCCTCAGCTGCAAAAGCGCAAATAAACGAGATATGATATAATAATAAAAAATTCTCATCTCAACATACCAATCTCTTGTTTTAGGAGATTATAAAAATTATGTTGTCATTCCCTTCTTTCCATCAGTTAGCTATGAAGTTGCACGTATTTTGCAGAAATTTAACTTTCGGGTCGTTTATTATCCCATCAATAAAATTCCGAGTTCCATACTCAAGGACCCCATTCCGGATATGAATTCCTGGGGTATTTATGAGATTTCCTTGCCAGTGTGGTTTAATTTACATTGGCCAAACTAAGAGAACCTTACAATTTCGCGTCAAGGAACATGAAGCATATGTTAGAAAAAAGGAAACACGGAAGTCTTCGGTTGCCCAACATTGTTTGTCCGAAAATCACACTTTCAATTTTTCTGCTGCCAAAATTATTCAAAAAACATCTTTCAATGGAGAACTGTATTTTCTAGAGGCATTTCACTTTCAAAATCTACAGTCATTTCTAGAGTCATTTCATTTCATCTTTCTGTTCTAGTTAACGATCCTAATTCCAATCCATCTTTGCCTTTAAAGAAATTATGTTTTAGTTCTGGTTTCATCAACAGATGGCGCCACTTGCTTATTCTTGTCCAGGCTTTCTTATCCTATCTAATCATTATATCCTATCTCGTTCATTTGCGCTTTTGCAGCTGATGCTTGTATGATAAAGAAACTGTATTAAATATGATATTTTCTTCTTTTTCAAACTAATTGGGCTTGGTAAAATCCCTGAACACTGGTAGTTCTTACCTGGGTGTCATTACAGGAAAACGGGCTGGCTGCATGGACGTTTCTGTGATTTCCCCATGTGTAAAGTGTTTACGAGCCAGTTTCTCTTAGAAAGTCCTCCCTCCCTTCAGGCAGATAGCTCTAGTGCCGCCCAACCGGTGTAGTGGTTAGCGTCGGTGACTGCCGTGCCGGTTCGAATCCCAGAGAAGGCATGGATGTTTGTAAATGTATAGTGTCCGTGCGGCATGGGGGCACTCTAAATACGCGGTGAGCCGAAAGTGATCACGAGAGATTGCTGGAAGGGGAAGAAGGGGGTTCTCTCCATCAAAATTGGAGGGGGGAGGAAATGATCTGAATCGCACTGTCACCTGTACAGTGCTCAAGGCAGTTTGCGGAATTTCGTGGGCTTGGGTTGACTCTAGATCAGACAAATTAGTATTAGCAACAGCGAGAGAAAGCTTTTGTTGTATGCTTTGCCATAATCAACAAAACTGAAATATCTTAAAAGAGTAATAAACCTGTAGAGACATTAGGTATTCTTTGGAAGCAGGAGTCATGAAATATGAGCAACGCCCTCGCCGAGAATCGACCCACGGACCTCTGAAATACGCGCCCAGCGTACAGGCCACCACACCACGAAGGCATGCCAAGAAGGCGGGAGAAATACCTTATAAACTTATATATTTTGAATTATTTTATTAATCTAAAACTTTAATCAAATTTAATTGAAACTTATAGTTAAAATATACCGGGTGGCCATAATTAAACTGACAGTGCTCACAGTGTTCTGTAGCGCGATCTATTTGCGAGAATGACGCCACATTTTGTAGGAAGATTAAACAAGACGGGGGACGAAGGATTCCGCAAAAAAATTTAGTTCCAAAAATCACCGCTAGAGGAATATTTGGCGCTGTGTAATAGAAAATACAGTGTTAACAAATGCAAATTAATACGGAATAAAATTACCTTTTATTATGGATATGCCTTATGGAATATGGCTATGCCTTACAGTAATGTATGGAAAATCTTACGAAAGATTATCAGCTTCTATCCGGACAAGATCAGCCGTGTACAGGAGTTACTGTACCCCGACCATGAGAAGCGATTGACTTTTGCTTTCACCTATCTTGCCAGAATGGAGGTGGATGATGCTTGGCCGTGATGGATGATCTTATGGGGAGACGAGGCCCACTTTTACCTGTATGGAACTGTGAATACCCAGAACTGCCGAATTTGGGATGACAAATCACCACATGCACTCACAGCAATTCCCTTACATTCACCAAAGGTAACTGTTTGGTGTGGGTTCACAGCGGAATTTATCGTAGGTCCATTCTTCTATGAGAACATTACCCCGACAGGACCAGAAACCTGTTCTGTTACCGGAGAGAAATATCGCCACATGTTGAACAGCCTTGTCATTCCGACACTTCAGCAAAGACAATGCCTGGGGAAAATCATTTTCATGCAGGATGGAGCCCCTCCGCACGTTGCTGTACGGGTGCAACAGGACAGAAATTCACAACAGAAAGAGTCATTAGCCGCTACTTTCCAACTGCGTGGCTACCTCGGTCGCCTGATCTTACCCCATGCGACTTCTGGCTATGGGGTTACCTTAAGTCCAAGGCCTATCAAGGAGTGGTCCAGGACCTGGCTACGTTGAAGGATAACATATCACGGACTATACGGGAGATTCCTGCAGACATCTTACTATCTGCTGTTGTGCATACTGTGCGCAGAATGCAATATGTGGTCCACAACAACGGCAGCCACATTGAACCTCATTTGAATGCAAAATAAAAGGTAATTTCCGTATTGATTTGCATTTGTTAACACTCTATTTTCTATTACACAGCGCCAAATATTCCCCTAGCGGTGACTTTTGAAAGTAATTTGTTTTTTCGCGGAATCCTTCGTTCTCCGTCTTGTTTAATCTTCCTACAAAATGTGTCGTCATTTTCGCAAATAGATCGCGCTACAGAACACTGTGAGCACTGTCAGTTTAATTATGGCCACCCGTTATATAACAATAACTGACATATAAAATATTCTCTCTCTTTTTTCACTTCTGATTTTCCCTTCTATTCCTTTCATGTCTATTTCAAGTTACTTCGGTTTATTACACAGCTGGGCAATGAACACATTTATACTGTTAAAATATTAAATTTTTTAGTGGTGATTAAATTTCAGTTTTATGTAATGAATTAATCCATTCCTTTTAATTAATTTCAAGATAATTTCATTTTTATTACTCCAACTTTTCCGAAAATTTACCATTATCGATAATTACGATTCTTAGTTCTAGACGTATTTTATACATTTCCTTTGCTAACGCAGCAACGCTAACGAATAAATTAAAATGTCCTTAAAATAAAATCTAGGAATATGACGCTTTTTTAAATAACTAATTATTAAAATACCTTTCTTCATTTCCGGGAAAGTAAGGTTTTATGTTCTGCGAAAAAAATAACAGCATTATGAGTCGAGCCATTAGGGAAATCAGTCTTGCCTAATACTCTGAATAAAATGATATTTTACTTATAAAGAATTAGGCAGAATTTGAAGTTTCAATTTATTTCTTATCTTCATCTCTGTGTCGGATTGTGTGCCACAATTCTTCATCTGTGCCCTATTTTAATCCGCAGGCGGAAAAATTGTTTCCAAAAGAATAAGAAAGTAGCCGCTATTGAGGGCTAGTTTTTTCTTCCAAATATATTTAAAAAATAAAGTAAAATAATAATAAAAAGAAATGAAAGGTTTCAGATTTTAAATTACGTCCAAAAGTTTTTTTTTTTTTTTTAACGTTTTGTTTGTTCCCTTTGTTTATTAAGTATCATGTTCTACGTACTCAAACCATAAAATTCAGTTCAACAGCAATATTGGAAAATAATTTTTAAATGAGCATATCTTTAGAGTTTCCGATACAGAGTCTCGCGCGCTGGAGATAAAAAGGTTTTTTCCCCCTTTAGAGTGCTGCCATTGCTTGGTTTGAAATCCTTGAGTTTGGTAATCAAAAATTCGTTAAAGTTTTCCAAAGTACGAAATCGATAATGTAACAAATTTTAAGATCATATATGGGATTCCAGATGCCCATATTCTGTGGAAGATTACGTTATTCAAATTTTATTGCCTGTAGGTATCGTTGTTTTATCACAATGCGAGAAACATACATACATTTATTCAGATTCTTCATTATTTAATTTCTTTAAATATAAGACAGGACGATAATATACGGTGGCAACGATTTGGAAAGTGACAGGGTTTTAAAGTTTTCGACGCAAAATGTCAAAACGAAATTAATAGTCTTTCAGGGCATGTTCCCCTTTTGGAATAAAAATTTAAATAATGGTTAAAATTAAGGAGAGGAACAGGAATGAAACAAGATAAAAGCTTCCAATTTTATGATTGAATATTACTGTAAACATATAGAGTAAGGATCATTTCATTTTTAAATAAAACACCAGTGAATCAGATCACAGGTTAAACATCGTAACTAAGATTTAAAATAACCAAAAATTGCTTAAATCTTCATTATAAATATTAGCTTATAAAGCATTTTCTGCCTCCTTTTCGCATGCTTTCGCTGTGAAGCTGTAGCACACTGGACGCGTTTTCGAGAAGTCCAGGTTCGAGCCCCGGCGAATTCATTGCACATTGTTTACGTCTCCTGCTTCAAAAATCACGTAAGGTCCCTGCAGTGGCGCCCGAATGAAAAGGTATTGTTTAATGATTCTTCGACACCAGGATTTGGCGATTGGGTTCCCTAATTCCCCGGTAGTCCTTTAAAAGGGAGAGTATATAATGAATTTTCTTCCCTCTTTCTGGATGCCTTCGTGGTGTAACGGTAGCACACTCGACACGTATTCGAGAGATCAAGGTTAGAGCCCCGTCCAGGGCATTGCACATTTTTTACGTTTCCTGCTTCAAAAATCCTAATGTTTCTTCAAGCTATCCAGTTTAGCTTATATTTATCATAGAGTTTCGAAATATATGTCCATATTTCTGGGTTCTTATATTCATTCTTGAAAAATGCTGACATTTTTCTGTGCTTCTCGGGTCTTTTCTTGTGTACTCTACTGTTGTCTTATTTTTCCCCTTGTGCTTCTTTGTGTTTTATAGTTCTTTTGTTTTGCTCGTCTTTACTAATCTTTTCGTTATTTTATGTATTTCCTTGAATTTTTCGTGTATTTTCTGGTCTATTTTTTATTCATTGTACGAAGTAAAAAGGAAGTATTGTAATCGCGAAAAGATTCAGGCATCATATTTCAACGAAAATATCCATTTTGACCGCTATCGAATGCAATTTAACGATGTTTTTGCGTGATATCTGTACGTAAGGACAGAATAAAAGACTCGTTTCCTCCAAAAAAAATTATAAAACTGCTTTAAAATTAATTCTGAAGAGAATTTTTCGTAGCGTCTCTACGAACGTATGTACATACGTATCTCGCATACTCAAAAACGAGTGGCCTCAGAACGTTGAAATTTGTATATAGGACTGCTATAACATGTAGATGAGCACCTCGTATTTTGGTTGCAATCGGCCGCACCAAACGTATATAAACACTATATTTATATATATATCCACTCTGTTACTCGACACAGTGATCTCAGTTTCTTTACTCTTACATGTTTGTAAATTGTACATTTTTTGCTTTAAAAATGATTAAATTATGTTGTTTATATCTTCCGGTTAAGGTTTTTATGCCTTTCGTAATTCTGGAAGCAATATTTGTACAATTACCAACAATTTAAAAGCTGTTTAATTGCGGTTAAGTTTTAAATAACATGGCGGACATATTTGTTTACATTTGGAACAGCAGAATTGTAGATTTGTTGCCAATCTAGAGAGAGTAAGCTTCGCAACAACAAAAATAACGCCTTCATTTATTATTGCGAATTAAATCATGCTTAATCCTTTCTGGAATTTTTTCGAGGAAATAAGTGTTTAAGATTTACTTAATTTTTAATAATTAGTAATTTAATTTTTAATAATTAGTAGTTTTTAATACAGATATTTTGAGCTTTTATGTATTTTTGTCTTGTGGCGAAGTGAAAACTGAATTAATTGAATGAGAAATACTCAATCGTCTGTGAAAAACTGGTTTTTTTTGTTTTGTTTGTTTAATTTCTTTTTTACATCGGTCTAGATTTATTATAGTATTTGAAAAGAACATGTGGCAACGATTAGATAATTCTTTAAATGATATACGTTTTGTGCATTCTGAGTTATAATATGAATGAAATATAATACTGTTAAGTGAACCTAGTGCCAGAGTATCGCTATGTTATACAAATAGAGTGAATTTTAAAGAATGCATTTATTCTATTGTGGTTTAGGCGCTGTCGGCGAAGTAGATTTAATTCAATCCAATAAGTTTAAAAGAAATGCAAGAAACAAATGCGTATAATTTAATATTCCGTACAAGGAAGTCATGTGGTGTACACATCAGATTTTTTATTCATTGTTGCGTTATCTTAAATTATTGTTACAAGTCTTTCTTAGCTAAGTTTGAAACATTAAAAACTGCCATTAGTAAAAAGTAAAATGTTCGAGCATAATTTAAGATCATTCAGGCAGAAACGTTATTGGTGATAAATGGAAATCAGATCGTGTTAATTCTCACGGATGCAGATATTTCTGTTTTATAAGAAATTATGAGCTGAAAAACTCTTGTTGGGAGAAATTGATAGATTGTTTCCTCTGTATTCGGGGTTGAATTTCTGTCCATATTTTGAAAAGCGATTTTGCTTATGCCGAAATTGATAAGTACCTATAACCATCTTTCAATATTTGATCTTATTTGTCTACAGATTAAACAAGGAAAATCATAGAAAATGTTGCTAAATACCAAAACTTGAATAAAAATATATACAGAGGCTGTTCACACATTTTTTAGACGATGTATATTGTATTCACTAAACTAAAGTACATAAAATTCTTGTGTTTTAAATTTTCTATTTGACATCCCTTATACTGCACTATTTTTCGACACCGCAATTTCAAGGATAAGAATGCCTTTGGAAGTGGCAGAAGAGGTATTCTATCCCTTTCCTCCCGAACAGCTTTCCGGAGTCCTGTTAGGGTTTGGGGACAACGTTTGGATAATGAAGTTTTTAAAAGCCCGAAAGCACAAAAATCCATAGCTGACACATCAGGAAATTTAGTAGGGATATCAGTGACGGGTATGGCCTTGATACTGGGTTTTTGTTCCATTTCTTTTAGGAAATTTCGATTGGATTTTGATGTTTGACTGCTAGCTTTGTCCTGACGGAGTCTCACAGATGGATGGCACTGTGGGTAAAGCGATGGTATTTCGTTTAGAAACATTGGCGATAAAATATGTTTCTGACAGTATTTGTAGTTAATCTTGACATTTTTTTGCACTCTCTTTATTTTTAACATGCCATTATAAAAAAAAAAAAAAAAAAAAAAAAAAAAAAACCCAGTAACAATCATGAATCCCTTAGAAAAATTTTATTTCGATTCTTTGAACCATGTATTTAAATTTTTGCCTCCTCTTTTATCATAATAAATGGCTCTTTTTTTGTTACAATCATTTAAAAAGAATTCTGCAGCGTGTCCTGCGTTGAGCGATATGCTTTGGAAGAAGACGATGCACATTGCGTTTTTTCTCTTCCTTAAGATTTAAATCAACGTTTATCATTTTGTTCACAGTGGACACCGAGCATTTTAATGATTTTGCAACTGTCCTTTGATTAGCGGGATTTTCTTTTAACATTAAACAACGCACCTTTGCAATAGTCGAAGATGTCCGTTTTTTCCTTGGATACTTGTTTGGAATTTTTGTCCCCCTTGAGGCTCCAATTTGACGTTTGTTTTCTTTCTTGTTGATGATATTACCTATCGACGCTTTATATATCACAAAACCATGACTCTCACATCGTTTTTGGATAACGGAGTATGCCTATTTCTCTTCGGAAAGAGCGTCAATGTAGCCTTCGAACCACTGCTTTTTTAAATTCGCCATTTTGAATAAAAACAAAGCTTTCAACAAGCCACAGACGATAATTTTGACTTTTACGTAAAAACATAGTACAATTGCAATTACGTCTTTTGCAGAAAACGAGTTTTTATTACCGCTTACCAAAATCGTCTAAAAAATGTACGAACAGCCTCTGTATTGCGTAATTACAAGAATTCGCCATTTTGAATAAAAACAAAACTTTCAAGCTACAGACGATAATTTATACTTTTAAAAACTATTATAAGTATTACTATTACTTCTTTTGCAGCAAACGATGTTTTATTACCGCTTACCAAAATCGTCTAAAAATGTGCGAATAGCCTCTGTATTTATCTTTATAAACTAAGTTTGTAACGGGTAAATAAAATATTGGCCACATTCTACCGACTGAAACTACGAAATATCCTACTATCTTTGTTGAGAACCCCTGCTTTAAACCATAAATCGTGTTTGCTTTTTGATACAAATCGAATGCCTGTACAATGACAAATCCTTTTGGTGCAGCTGAACCATGTTTGAAATCTCCATTAATAAGATTATAATCAATAGTGTTCTAAAGCTTATTCTAGATTTCTGTTCGGGTATAATTTATGTGAAAGGAGATCATATATATCTATTATGTCATATATAAAAGCTTAAAACGTTGTTCAGTGTCAAAATTGTTTGCTTTTTAACTTGGGAATTTTTTTTTTTTTTTTTTTTTTTTTTTTTTTTTTTCATTGTCAAGAACTGGTTTTTGTCAAATGCATCAGTGAATTCATTAATAAACGGGAAAAGTTAGGTTATTTCTTTTATTGTATGTCAGCACAAGATACGAATGTGTGCTGGGAAAAAAGTAATTATAACAAAGTTTAAAATCGACGTTTTATAATTGCAAAATAAAAAATGTTTATAGAAAAATATTGACGTATCGCAGTTGGAAACCTACATCAACGTCAATTACAGAGATCCTTTACTACCACTACGTGAAATTTCCGTGTTTTTATGCTATGGTAGGATTACAATGCAGGATATATATCGATGGTGGATCAAATATTTTATACAGCAAATTCTCGGTGACATGAATCCCAAAGGACCAAAAAATCAAGAATTCAATGTTTCAAAAAAAAAAAAAAAAAAAAAAAAAAATGTGTGGCTTATCTTTGGAATATGGTAACAGGTAGTTTGGCGACATATTGGTAAGGCGATAAAGGTTACTAGGTAGGACTTTAGCAATAATCTGAGAAGTACACAGTTCGAATAACAGATTATTTTCTCTCGGAGAAATGAGAGATCATGAGACATGTCATGTGACATTTTCCGGAAAATTCCGATCGTGATTTTAGCTAATAAGCACTTAGAAGCAATTTCGCTGCTAAAGTGCAGAATCGCCCACTTATTTGTTTGGCGCTTTTTACAAGAGGTAAGAAGAATTAGATGTTTGTTAATTTTCTTTGACTTTTTAAGTGAAACTAGGTCGATGTGTACATGGATAAAGTAAAGCGTGTGCGCAATGCTATATTTGTGCAATTATGGGATGTTTTTTAAGGGGACTCATACACCTTAAACCCCTCATGATCTTCGAATATGTGACTGTTGCAAGAATTGGGATATTTTATTTATTTTAAAAGCAATTACTTCCAACCTTTCACAGCTGATTACACATCATAGCTGCTTTGGAAACTAATAACCAGAAAGTTTGTGTTGCCACAAATAGTTTTGTAATTTAATCCTCTTTGTGAGAAAATATTTTGCCATGTTTCCACCTTTCGCGCATGATATTTTAAAAATGGCTAATGGTACATACTTGAAATTTTATAGAATTCTTTATATGGGCACTATTTTCTAACTAAAGAACCAACAATCTGATGAATATTTTAATACTGAAAAATTTTATGGACGAAAACTTTACAAATTTTTTTAATAAAATACATTTTATAAACTCAACTCCAAATAAAATAAAAGTTTAACATGAAAGTTTTAGAATTTTAGGTTCACAGTAGTTTCCAAATACTATAAAAGCTATATATTAAATATGGAATTAAATTATGAAACAGAATGTTTTAAACTGTGCGCGCAAGTTGGAAACATGACGAAAAATGTTGTCACCAAGCGGATTAAATTATAAAAATATTTGGGGCAACACAAACTTTCTCATTACTTTTTCAGAAAGCAGCTATATTATGTAGTCAGCTGTGAAAAGTTGGTAGTATACTTTTAATTCTTAAAAACGCGCGAAGCAGTGGACGATTCTGCACTCTCTCCCAATTTCGCACCTAATCTTTGTCATGATTAAGCACTTTTGTTCCATAAAAGTTCTAGCATAGGCGTAATTCGGCTAGCAGATTGTTGGAAAAATTGTTGAGTAAAAAAAAAACTAGCAGGTTGCTGTAGCAGGGTTGGTCGCCAAATTTTCGCCAAAAAATCGCCAAGTTACCATAATCCGAAGATTCACCAATTGTGTTAACTAGGAGTTTAATTTTATTTTTGGGACAACTTTTTCTACTATTCTATTTTTTCTGTAAGAGAAATTGTACTCACTGATCATTTCCTGCTAAAAAAGTCCTGTATATTATGCTGTCGCAGGAGGGAAAGAAAATGGCCTGGAAACTTCATGGCCATCTATACTCATGTCTTTCGTAAAACTAGCGATCAGTTCGGATATTACAGGTAAACGTTCTTAAAATGTCCAAGATGCGTAACACTTCTTTCGGGTGGGCGAAATTATATTATTCTCCTCACTTTTTTTCTGTGACATTTCTTGCACCACAGACATAAGTGATTTCACGGGAGCATGCACGACTACATAGTCACTTGTATAAGGTATTTCTCCCACTTTCCTAGCGTCCTTCGTGGTGTAGTGGTTCTGCACGCTGGGCCGGTATTCCAGAGGTCGGTGGTCCGATTCCCGGCGAAGGCGTTTGCTATTTTTCATCTTTTCTGCCTCTAAAAAAATGCTAATGACTCTACAAGTGGCTCCCGAACTAAAAGGGTTGTGGATGAGGATTCTCCGCACCCAGGATTTGGCGACTAGGTCTCCTAAAACCCTAGTGTTCTTTAAAAAGGGGAATATATAAGGTATTTCTCCCACTTCCCTAGCGTGCCTTCGTGGTGTAGTGGTTCTGCACGCTGGGCGGGTATTCCAGAGGTCCGTGGTTTGATTCCCGGAGAAGGCATTTGCTATTTTTCATCTTTCCGCCTTTCGAAAAAATCCTAATGTCTCTACAATAGAACGGAAACCGGGAAATTAACCATGAATCCAACGCATTCGTCTACTATATCCTCTATTCGTCTATTCGTCCTAGACGAAACTACTATACTATTCGTCCTAGACGAAATTCCATTCGTCTATGACGAAATCCGAGGACACAGCGGTCCTAACCCCTCAGCCAGTTGGGGGGAGGTATGAAAAAATTGATAAACTAGCTCGTATGCACGTTACACATGGGAGAAATCCATGAAAACACCCATGTATTCAGCCTGTTTGCCTGGAATCGAACCCAGATCAGAATGACCAATGTTATGCGATTTTAGCACTTGCCCCTGGTGGGCATTGCCTTACGGAAAGAAAAAAAGATATCCAGTATACATACAAGAAAAAGCATACAGTAGATATTTATCTTTACGCTATTGGATGTTAGTAAAATTTTGGAGATGAATAGTTTACTTAGCATACGATATTATTGGAGAGTTACTCTTATTATACCTGAAAAAATAATCCGCGAATAACACGGCATTAATATACTTTATGGCTTACACTAGCAACTGCCTGTCATAAGTAACTAAAACTTCTAGCTCAGCGCAAAAACATCTCATCAACAAAGAAGATCTGTTATATTTAGATAGTATTACCGTTCTCTACTATGTTTTTCAAACCAATGAAATATTGCTAGTGATACATTTACGGAAGTTCTAAAGAAGATCACCTAATTTTTTATGTTATATCTTCTTGGTAGGTTGTTTTGAATAAAGAGGAGCTGTATTAAGGATTTCTGTGGACTGAAAATAACGAATAAATTGATTCGAAAATTTGCGAATCGATTTTTTTGGAGTAAACACAGTACTCAGTAAATGTCAAAAACTATTCAATTGACGTATGAATTTTATTTTAAAGCATTTCTGCTAGAATAGTAAAATTTCAGTGAGTTGTTTTAAGAACCAAAAATTCCTACGGTTGCTTAAAGCGCAATGTTTATCATTCAGGAATCTCCGAAAATGCTTACAAAAATTTGTCAGATTCCCCGTATTTTTAATTAAATTTATTCATGCAGTTTTTAAATAATTGAACTATCGTTTAATACGATTTAGTTAAGTATGTTAATGTTCAAAATATTTTAAGTAGACGTTAGGTGGTAATAACCTACGTAAGGCTATTATTACCTTAATGCAGTAGAAATTTTCGAATGCGGAAGTTTTGGTTGCCTTTAAAAGTGCTCCATCATTAACAAAGCATATGAGTTTCTATTTTTGATTTTTTTCTAATGGGGTCCTCTAGCGTTTTATAGGCTTTGCCCACTATTAAGGCCAGAAATAGTGCCCTCTTTGTAATGGAGAGACCTAATAGGTAGGCCACCCTCCCCTGCTATTAATGGACAGTGCACTAGGGAGAAGGCGCTCCCAGACTTGGCTTATAAACTCTTTCCCATCGGAGTCGTCCAAAACGCCCGACCACTGAGACATCGGCTGGTCGCCTGAATATTTTGTACCTGTTGCTTTCCCCGATTACGTTAGTGCAAGGCTCATTGCTTTTGGGTGTTGTTAAATGATGCCAATCATTTTGAAGCCACTAAAAGTAATTCTATTACTTGAATGCGCTTTTCTTCTCTTTTTTTTTAGCATCAATGTTCAGCTATTGATGCCCGAATTTACAATTCTGTCCTAAGGGGAAAAGGCGCACAGTGTGGTGAAAGCGCATGAAGATCCCAAGAGAGAAGTTATCGCGTTACATAAGTAGGTTATTGTTAGGGCTGTAGCATTCTATTTGGCATTGGGGGGAAGAAATGCATTCCAACAAAAATACATACAGATAACGGATTTATCGCATTACCTAGACGAAAAACCGTCGGAAATTCGCGGCTCGAATCCGCCGATGTCATAGTTATCTATTTTCAATTCTTGCATTAATATACCTAATAGTTCGTACGCCACCCAAGTGGGATAGTGGTTAGCGCCGCTGACTGCCGAGCCCGGAAGTGTAATGGCAAGCTGCACATTCAGTTGATCAATGTTAAATGAATTTCGCATATTGCGCATGCCCAGAAGAGAATTTGGTGCAATTACGACTTTGGTACAATTTTAAAAGAAGATAAATACGGTGTGTGGTGTATATATTCTGTTATCTGGGCGTAAACAGTTCGGGATTTTAAAACTTATTATGTTGTAAGTTGCTTCATTACTTAGAGTGTAAATATCGATTGTTAATTACGAAAATTTTCTTTCAAAAATGATTACAAAACAGGAAACATTACGAGATTTATTAGCTGAATCTTTATTGATTATACTTCTGAGGAATAAAAGCAACTGCGTATTTACCGTACGTTCCATTCGTATATATTTCAACAAATTAAAGAATAAATCCAGTTAAATTACTGAATTAAAGTCAAGGAAATTATTATAAATAACCGTCATTAAAAATAAGGTTTATGAACAAAATAAACCAAAATGAAATAAAACAGAAGCAAATGCATTAAGCACAAACAAATTTCGGTAGTATTGCAAATGTAAACTGTTGCTAAGACCTGCATAACGCGCAGGCTTGTGTAGGTTTGCTTATGCCCCCCCCCTTAGTCGCCAGTATTTCCTCCCACGCCAACGGTAAACCACTGAGCATGCGCAGGATGCGAAACTCGTTAACATTGATCAACTCAATGTGCGGTTTCCCATTACGCATCTCGGAGAAGGCATGGATGTTAGTAAATGTATAGGGTCTGTGCGGCATGGGGGCACTCTCAATATCCGCTGAGCCGAAAGTCTTCTCGAGAGGGTGTAGTAGGGAAAGAGATGTGGAGACCCTCGGGCAAGTGCCGCCCCGGGGGTATTCCCCGTCAAAATTGGGGGGGGCGGAACTGAGCTACATCGCACTGTAACCTGTGCGGTGCTCAAGGTTGTTGCCAACGACAGGCGCAGTCTTCCACTCCTTACCACGATGAATTTTGTGGGTTGTTATGATATTACTGTCGGACTAGTCACATCATACACAACAGCAACAATAGTTTCTATGATGAAAGGATCGGAATGGAAGGAATATGTTCACTGGCTCAACGATTAAGCGACACATAGGTATTTCTACGGAACATTCACTCGCATATTCAGTTAACTCTTTCGCATCGAGAGAGGGCAAAATCTCAATTCCCCAAACATCGAAAACGCCCGTATCTAAGAATTTCTCCTGGAATGCTTTTCCTTCCCCCATGACAAGTTAAATACTACAGTGCTAACAATAGCCTTACTTAAGTAAAGCGAGAACTTCTTTCTTCGACGCTTTCACACTGCGTGAAGTTCCCCCTTGGGACGGGATTGCAACTTCGGGCATCAAAAGCTAAACACTGATAGTAAACAAAGGAAAGGAAGGAACAAAGGAAACAAGGAAGCTACTTTTAGTAGCTTCAAAAGAATGATTGATTTAACAACACCTGAAAGCAATGAGTAATGCAGTAACGTGATGGGGGAAAGCACTGGGTAGAAAATTATTCGGGCGTCCAGCCGATGTCTGAATGCTCGGGCGCTTGGGGCGACTTCGATGCGAAAGAGTTAAGGTGGACCTATATAACGCTGTAAGTATGGCAGAAAATATATTAATATACTCAGTTATAGATCAGGTCGCTAGACGTTATAAATCGCATTAGAAGCTAAAGAAGAAATACTCTTTCAATAGTATATATTATAGCTAAAAACAGGATACCTCTAAAACATTTTGAAACAAATGCACAAACTGTATCTAATACCCGATTAATAACAGCCGCTAAAAATATCATGTATACCATAATTTCAGGAAGCTATTTCTAAATGGAGTAATTTTGCGCAGAATTGACTCTTGTGATATGTATTAAACTCTGATTATTTTATGCAGTTCTCAGAAAATGTTTCAGGTCATGGAAAACCAAATTAAATATTTAATCTTTGCAAACAAAATTCAACCAAGACCTACATTTGCAGATAATAGCTTTTTCGCGGACAGATTACGAGAGAGATAAGAAGATTTACGGGGAAGTCGTTAAGCGTCAGTAACATCTGACCCGGATTTCTTACTCCACGCTAAACGTTTGATCATGATATACGTTCTTTGGAATTTACACTTTTTGTCATTTAGCGTTTTAAATACACAGAAACTGAAATATAGATGGTTGCATTATTCTACAAGCATCAAGTCCTGCGATTTTGGCGTTCGCTGTAAATCTTCCAATCATTCATAACAATTTATTGCAAAGTATCTCATATTTATATTTTTCTGGCACGCAGTTTGCGAAAAGGCATTGTTTTGAGGCCTTGCTTAAAATGTATTATACAGTTATGGATAAGGGACATTTTTTTAAAAAATATTTATCACAAAACTAAAAAAAAAGATAGCGACATAAAACGAGTGGAACATTTGATGTCGTTTTGGAATATTAATTCCTCGATGTAGATGGTAGTGATTGTTAGAGGGTTCATAAGTTCTTGTCCAAAAACCTTTTGTTGTAATTTACCTCTTATTTGTATTTCATCCTTGAAAAGAGTTTCAAACAAGATTACGCGCTGCAGATAAGCCGTGAAATGAACAAAGCATGATTATGAAATGAGTGATTATTTTTTTACCTCCTTGTACGAAGTAAAAAAGAAGTATTGTAATCGCGAAAAGCTTCAGGCATCACCTAATGACTCTACAAATTACCTGAAAAAACAGTACCTTCAGTATTTGATAAACCTCCTACGACGTAGATGGAAGGAAGTCGCATATAAAATCATAGCTACTTTATTTTCCGTATTCTCCGCCATTCTTTATCGTCTAAAAAACAAGCAGAACTTTCGTACACCCTTAAAGTGTTGTTAGCACTTACATCTATATCTACTTTCTTTACAAAGTTCATTAACATAAAAATTGTCGCTACGGAATTTCTATCACGGGAAAGGGGAAAAGAATGAGAGAGAGAGAAGTGAAGTCAGTGAAAATCGATTATTACCAACCACTTGGCATCATTTAATATGTCTCTCTAAATATAACTGTATAACTTATATCATGTGTAACGCAGACATTTGTATGACTCTTATAATATTCTTGTTGCGTGCGTACGGGTTCGTATAGATTGGATGCACAAGTTCGATAATAGATTAATAAAATTTATTCTAATCAAAAGAAATATATCAGAATTCTGGAATTATCCTCAGAGATATTCGTACAAGTGTTCACAGTGTCACGCAACATAATCGGTAGTTATACTTCAAGCTACTAAAAACGATAAATACAACGCACTGCAAAGCGCATCTAAAGAGAAAGCTACTTCAGACATCTCAGTTCAGGCGGAGCTGAAAAATTGCAACAAAAGTAACTAAGCAACTACGTTGAGATGTTCTCTTTCCAACTTTTTATAGATTTCAACCGGTCGCGAGATATTTCTAGTACTTTCTGCTTCCCGAGATTTCTGTGTAAGCAATAGGAGTTCAGAATTTTGGTTACAGCTAACATAGTGCTCCATTACATTTATTTAATTTTAATACAACTAAGCAACCGAGCTGAGATGTTCTCTTTCCGGCTTTTTATAGATTTCAACTGGTCGTGAGATATTTCTAGTACTTTCTGCTTCCCGAGATTTCTGGTAAGCAATAAGAGTGCGGAATTATGGTTACAGCTAACATAGTACTCCATTACATTTATTAAATTTTAATACAACTAAGCGATCGAGCTGAAATGTTCTCTTTCCGGCTTTTTATAGATTTCAATCGGTGGCGACATATTTCTAGTACTTTCTGCTTCCCGAGATTTCTGGTAAGCAATAAGAGTGCGGAATTATGGTTACAGCTAACATAGTACTCCATTACATTTATTCAATTTTAATAGAAATTACCGAGATATCCATTTACTTAATGTCAAATGCACGTTTACCTATATTCTTAATGCCACCAGTGGCCGAGCGGTAAAGTCGCTGAATACTGGTAGTTCGGTTTGATGTTCGAATTCCGCGAACGGGCTGGCTGCGTGGGCGTTTTCGTGATTTTCCCCATGTGTAACGTGTATACGAGCCAGTTTCCCTTATAAAGTCCTCCACGAAGGCATTCCTCCCCTTAGGCAGATAGCCCTCGTGTGCTTTGCCATAATTAAATACATCACATCACATCACCCTATATTCTTAATTTTCCGGCATAGCGTTCTCTCAAAATTTGTCTCGTGCTACATTGCACGGGAAAATACAAAAATTTTAATTATAATTCTACTAAAATTACCTACCTAAGTTTAAAATTCATAACATTATAATACTTTGCAATGGCAACAAACCTACTAGTGTTCGAGTGGTTAAACCACCGGACAGTGGCAGTTCGATCTGGGTTCAAATCTTTGCGGGTGGATTTGAGTGTTTTGCAGTAATCTAAGAAATTCTAATTCTGATTGGTAATAACAACAGTGTTAAAAATACCTGTAATTTGAAATGCATCGCATCTTCACTGTAGCGAAATCATAATTAATGGCAGATATCAGCAATATTGTTATTTATATTCCTCAGATACCTTCTTCATAAAATATTTGAAAAAATTTTAATCATAGTTTGAACGATCAAAATGTTGCAGTAGGCGAATAAGAAACTCTGCCTTTCCATATTTCATATGTCAAAAACTTGATTTTTGTTAAACAAATATTGTTACTGCAAGTATTTTTATTAACTTTATGTCGTCTCTGTTTCTCTGTGAGCCATACATATACTCGTACTTACGAGCAATGTTCGATCTATTCTTTTTAAGAACACTTAGAAGCAGAAATACGTTTTAATAACGAACATTCTTCTTTCTCTTATTGGAACTGGAGTCGTAGATGTCAAATGTAGATTACGATTTCAAGTTATATTTAAACTGGTATTGCATTTTTAAAATATTTTTTCTTCTCTTCTAGGTAGTCATTCCCATGCATTTTTAATATCTTTTCATACGAAAAAAAAAACGATTTCGACTTTAGATTTTGAGTTTCGATTCAAAGAATGCGAGCAATTTGTTGATTTTTAAAAATAAATTGAAATAGCTTAAAATACTTTTGCCGGCTCTCAATTCAAATATCATTTTTCGATGACAGAATCTTGATATTTATATGTTAGTCAGATTAAAGGGAAAAGACTAAATATTTCATTTGCGCTTGAAAATGCGCTTATTTTTATAAACGGAGGTAGAAAGGAGTTTGAATAAAGATTTTGGAAACATTCGCCAAATCGAAAAATATCCTTTACGTACGTGTTTTTGAGCTAGGTGTAAAGCAAACAAAATTTTAGCAAGAATTTTGTTAAAGATATTTCAGAATAATTAAAATTACATTACTCCCAAAAGGGTGCTTTTTTAACATTTTGTGTGTTGCCTTTATTTATTAAATATCATGTCTTCGCGCTCAAATCATAAAACTCAGTTCAACAGCAATATCACAAAATAATTTTAAATTGAAAATATCTTTAGAATTTCCGATACTCATTCTCACGCTCTGGAGATAAAAATGTTTTTTTTTTCCGTACAACGTTGCCATGGCTCGCTTTGAAATCCTCGAGTTTGTTAATCAAAAATTTGTTCAAGTTATGCAAAATATGAACTCGATAATAAAACAAATTCGAAATCTCAAATTTGGGCTTCCAGATGCCCATATTCGCTATAGGATTAGGTCATTCAAAATTGGATAGCTCTAGGTACCGTTGTTTTATCACCATGCGAGAAACACACATACATTTAAGCAGATTCTTTATTATTTAATTTCTTTAAATATAACAGAAGGCGATAATATTTGGTGGCAACAGTTTGAACAGTGAATCAACGCAGAAAGTGAGTCGTCGCAAAATGCCAAAACGAAATTCTGAGCTAACGTTTCTTTGGGCTAAAAATGGAAGCTTTTTTATAGTGGTTAGAAATCTAGAGGTGCCCTTAGCCGATATAGTGGTTAGTAATCCTGACCGCCTTAGCAATGGGCCTGGTTTCGAATCCCGGAGAAAGCATGGTTGTAACTGTCCCTCCTTTCACAGGAGGCAATGGTGCCACCTATTACGTGCTTCCAGGGTTTCTTAAAATTTCTTGGTGTGAGAACCGCATAATATTTATGAAAACTTCGAGGGACTCCATAAGCATTGTGCAAATAGGACACACGCGTGAGTGAAACTGTCAGTTTCTTCACTTGTAATATAATATTACGTTATTTTCTGGCACCAATTGTTACGTTATTTTCTTCCTTCACGTTCGTACGGGGTTCGTGTGGATTTGGATTGAATAACGACGACAGCACTTAATGGAATATCGAAACACACTTTATTTACCAATATTAATCAGGACCGTTCCACAACCCTTTTACAGTCGTCGAAGATCTACAGTAAACACGCTGGAACAATCAGCGACATAGCCTTCACGCTGTCAGGCAATAACGGTGGAGACAGCTTCACTTCAAAGCACCAGAGTGCAGCTCCCGACTCTGCTCGGACGTTCTCGGAACTCCACGTACTCTCGAAACTCTCCACAACTCACGATGCATTCGACGACACACAGAGCACAGCTCCCGACTCTTCGGTCCAGTCGTTCCCGAAGCTTATAACACACTCTCTCGACGATGCACTAACCGCGATACACTAAGTGACTCTTCGATGCACTCGACGACCCACTCGCCACACGCTGCCCGGCTTTCAGCTCGATCGATTCCGTACGGATTGACTAACTCGAGACTAACTATCTCGCCCGTAGACGAGGCACACTGTAACTAACTGCTGATCAGCAGGGTTTATATAGCTTTCGGCTTGTATTCGAGAACATTCTCAGCTAAACCGGTAAGAATTCGTTCCAGAAGCTTCTCCATCCGTCCATGGTATATCGCCAATTTTGTCGCCAAATGAGCGATTTCTCGCCAAAGCATAATCTAGGAGCGTCAAATGTAGGGCATGAGAAAATCAAATGTTCCACATCCTGATGTACTGTTGTTGAACATTCACGGAATTTTTTTTTATCTTAGATTAAAACAAAACGGGTAACTTGCAAATTTACCGTGGCCAGAATAAAACCTGAGAACCTTTAAAATTTATAGAGAGGAAAGACTCGGAATGCAGTCTGGGGTAGAAAGAACGTTCTAGTCTGGGGTAGAAGCTAAAAGCTTTTTATAATGAAAGAACTTCCAATAGCTCTTTCGAATGCTAATGCTGATTGATATCAGTGATAAATTTAAGGCATCTTTAGCTAAGAAATCAGCTCTTCCATTCCCATGGAAACCGTGATTAGCACGCACATAAGAAAAGTGGATATCAATTCCTCTATTTCTAAGCGTTCAGAGTACTGACAAATTGCTTACTGTGCGAGCTTACGCTTTTAAGACTTAAGGCTTTTGTGTTCAGAATTCTTAGTAAATTAAAGTGGCTCTGATTGGGCTCTGTCATATTAAGAAGAGCTGTACGAGTACTTTTGGCCCACCTGCGGCCGAGCGGTAAAACCGCTGAACTCTGGTAGTTCTACCAGGGTTCGATCCCAGGTACAGCTCTCGACTCTGCTTCGTCGTTCTCGGAACTCCACGTACTCTCGAGACTCTCCACGCGATGCACTCGACGATACACAAGAGTAACGCTCTCGACTCAGCACAATCTAAGACAAAACTCGACGTTGCACTAATTCGCGATGCACTAAAAGACTCTCTCGATGCACTCGACGACCAGCCCAGCGCTAGACTTTGAGACAATGACTGACTATCAGCTCGCTAGACGAGGCACACACACTGACTGCGGACCAGCAGGGTTTATATAGCTTTCGGCTTGTGTTCGAGAACATTCTGGGCTAAACCCGTAAGGATTCGTTCCAGAAGGTTCTCCATCCGTCCATGGTATATCGCCAACTTTGTCGCCAAATGTAACGAAATGAGCGATTTCTCGCCAAATGTGACAACTCTGCCTTCCCTTGCCATTTTATGGCAACCCTAAAACTGCTTTACGGGGAAGCCGTCTTACCGCGCCTGGACATTTCGTAACAATATATTTTTAAGTAAATATTATTTAGTTTTTCGGGGTGCGAATATCGTGCTGGTCACTTTTTTTTACATAAATTTTATCTGTAAAGTTGAGGTGCGGACATTACACGAGCGTATATATATATATATGTAAAAAAAAATTCCATAGTCAGGAATACACTTAAAATTCTAACTGTATGTTCTTTTCATTTTTAATGGCGACGGTCTCTTATTTGAAAGTACATGGAATTAAATCCGCAGCCCCGTAGTCAAGTTGTTTTCCCGCCTTTCCTACACGTACAGTTATAGAATGTTCTGGAAATATTTAAAGCGAACTGGATTGGCTGACGAGGCTGACGTCATTTCTTGGAAGCTCCGCCTTTCCAGAGGCTATAAAAGGACTCGCAAAAGAATATCGGGGGCTTTTTCTTAAATGTCACGATGCAGTAAACTTAATACAAAAAGTTATTAGTAATTCTTTTTATTTACTCCGGATATCTGATTTTGTAACTGCTATTTTCTCCTGAATAATAATAAATGGATCCTGTTTTTTTAAACTTATCGTCTGACAATTTAAGCTACGACTAAAGCTGGTACATCACATATATATATATATATATATATATATATATATATATATATATATATATATATATACATACAGAGAGAGACAGAATTTGTAGATTAGTATATATGAATGATTTAAAATGTGGTGACCATTATTATGATGCATACAAATATAACATTTTTTTTTTACTTGCAGAAAGAGGAAATGTGAAGCGTGATGCCTGAACAGAGCAACGACTACCGAGTGGTGGTATTTGGGGCTGGAGGTGTAGGCAAGAGCTCTCTGGTTCTTCGTTTTGTGAAAGGATCTTTCTGTGAAATGTATATACCCACCGTGGAAGACACGTATAGACAGGTAGGATTTTTTCCTAGAGACTGCTTTTGCGCGGAGCTTTTTATAATAACTTTACCATATTCGTTTGTGTTTTATTACTAAAAAAGATTAGAAAGCTATTTTTAAAATGCCCATACGCAGACATATTACATTAGACTTTTATTATAAAAAGTTTTTATTGAGATCAAATAAGATTGACTTTTATACATATACAGATGATATTGTTTTTAACACTGCTTTTTATATTTTTAATTGTCATTTTTTACATTCAAAGGAAAGAAGAGCAATTACTTTTAATAGATGCATTCCTGTATTTAATGATACTGATGTCTATACAGATGGCTCGGGGTTGGAGGGAAAAACTGACATAGCATTTGTAGTATTCTATCATGGACTGGAGATTGAACACAGGAAGTTTAAATTAGAAAAATATAATTTGGTGTATCAAGCCGAACTGATTGCTCTACAAAAAGCCTTGAAGTGGCTTGTAAGAAATCTAAATGAATCACATATAATTACAATATATTCTGATTGTATGTCAGTTCTTCAAGCACTCTCTGACCCCGAGCAGCAAATTTAAATATTCAAATTATTAAAAAATTGGTGATACAATTGGAGGTAAGGCATCGATTGAATTTTAATCGGGTTAAAGCCCATATTGGTTGTTTGGGCAATGAGAGGGCGGATGTCTCAGCAAAGGAGGCAACAATGAGTAATGATATTGAAACTGTCGATGTACAAGCCTCCAGGAGAAGATGCATTAACATTATGAAGTGTGACATTGTAGATAAATGGCGGACTCAATGGGTAAATTCTGCTAAAAATAATATGTTCATGAAGATTTTTGTTCCTAAGGAAAATATGAATATTAACAATGACATTGACTTGAATCAGTTAATTTCTTTCCAGGTCATGGGAGATTTCCCTTTTGTCTGAAAAGATTCCATGTTCAAGATAATGATTTATGTAAAGTATGTACAAAAATAGGAGACAATGTCCACTTTATTACAGAATGTAAGTTAACCAGATGCATTGATGGAGCGAACATAGATTTTACGAAAAATGGTTTACTTAAGGCAAGAGGAATAGCACATAAGATTATGAGGACTATTAATAACAATAAACAAGCCATTGGCATTGTGTGATTCGTGTGTCTGTATAGTTGTGCGGTGATATCTCGGCATTTTTTTGAATATATCTTGATTAACAAATCATTTTCCTGTAGTCAGTTGCAAACGATCTATTGGAGTTTATTTCAGCTTAATCGAAATTTAGCTTTCCACAATTTCAAGGAAACTTAAGGCACAGATTTTGTCTCTTGTGTGTCTATCTATATATGTATAGAATGCCGTTTTTTACTGTTTTATAAACGAACTCTTGTGAACGGAATGTACTAAACCTAATTCCACAATGAAATATGTGTCTCGAAGAATATCGATTTTTATATTGAGAAGCATTAAAACACTTATTCTGGAAATACTTTCTCAATTTTGTATTGAGTAAAATGTTAGTGTGAATTGTTTTTCGATTCTATCTCCTGTCTGTTTGACATTTATTTTACATTATAAGTTCACATCTAAACTTTTAACACGCGAATAATATTATTCGTAATCTGTTAGTTCTTAATGCAAGTAGATATGTGTTTTTAAATTCCTTTATTTTTATTATATATGTTATGTAAACATTTCGTACATAACCTGAATCTCTTTCAGGTTCACATTTCAAGAGAAATTTTGAATTTATGTGTGAGCGAAAATAGTTTGATATTGAAATATATCTATTAATTTTATAAATTAAATCTAAAAATTTGTGTAAAAAACTTCTAGAGCAGCGGTTCTCGACCTTTTGTAAAACATTAGTACCACCACTACATTTTACAATGATTATTTTTCCATTTCTTAAATATTAAAATATATACATTAACTTGCGTTTTTATTTTTCTGACACCAGTTGTTACGTAATTTTCTTCCTTCACGTTCGTAAGGGGTTCGTATTGATTTGGAGTGAATAACGACGACACTTGATGAAGTATCGAAACACACTTTATTTACCAATATTGATCAGATAGCTGCAAAATCACTTTTGCAGTCGTCGAACAGTTATAAAATGCTGACACGTTCAGCGACACAGCCTTCACACACTTTATTAGCCAATATTGTCAGGACAGCTCCAAAACACGTTTTACAGTCGTCGATGAACTTGTAAGAATTATGTTAATTTTATTAACAGTTAAATTTTAAGTTCCTTTCCTGTCAAATTCTTAACTTCAACTTACTACTTCCGGCCAGAACGTAGTTTTGGAATCTTGCTGAATATTTAAACCACGAAGTTACTTACTGAGTCAGAGAAAATCAAAGTTTCTGATTTACGCGCGTCTGCCTTTTTTGGCCTCTCTAAGAACTGTTATTACGCTCGGTCGTACTCAGGCCCTTGCTAAGCTTCGCAGTCAAATAAGTTAAGGGGGCCAACTCGATTTGAACCTTGATAGCTTCGTCTATACTTCTTTAGTTAATCTTAGTTTTAGTTTAAATCATAGTCTTTTAAGTTAAAGTCCAAGTGCGGGCTTTGCTTGTACACTCCCAGGCGGAGTTTTGTTAAATCTTATTGGAATCATAAGGGGTTAGTTACCCTTCTATCTTAATGTTTCTTGTCACCGAACTCGAGCGATTATTCGCTTATCATTTCTTAGATTCTTTACTTCCAACATTAAATTAGAAATTAAAAAGTGAGGAACTGTACAAGCGATATCGCAAAATAATTTTAAATTGAGCATCCGAACTTGTTAGTTCTTATGGTATTTTTTGTCATTTAGCTGGCCACCAAGCCCCCCTTTTTAATTTTAATTTTAATTTTATTTACTTATTTATTATTTTTTATTTTCTTTTATTTTTTTAAATTTTTATTTACTTATTTATTTATTTATTTTTTAGTTTTTGTTGTTTGAACAGTACAAAGCTTCGCACTTTCACTTTTCGTAAGTGAACAAAAATCCTTTTATATTTTCGAAAAACATTTATTACTCGGGCGTACGGCTCTGAATTTAAAAGAAAATTGAAAGGTATTTTCAATAATAAAATTTTTAATCAAATAACCTGGAAAAAAATTGTAACTTAACAATTAATCTAATAATACTAATTATATTGTTACGTTATTTTCTTCCTTCACGTTCGTACGGGGTTCGTGTGGAGTGAATAACGACGACACTACTTGATGAAGTATCGAAACACACTTTATTGGCCAGTATTGTCAGGACAGCTCCAAAACACGTTTTTACAGTCGTCGATGAACTACTATAAACATGCTGACACGATCAGCGACACAGCCTTCAAGTTATGAGGCTATCACGGTGGAAACAGCTTCACTGCAAAGCAGCCGAGACAGTTACCAACTCTGCTTGGTCGTTCTCGGAACTCCACGTACTCTCGAAACTCTCCACGCGGTGCACTCGATGATACACAAGAGTATAGCTCTCGACTCAGCACAGTCTAAGACAAAACTCGACGATGCACTAATTCGCGATGCACTAAAAGACTCTCTCGAAGCACACGACGACCAATTCGAAGCTAGACTTCGAGACATTCGCTCATTGACTATCAGCTCGCTAGACAAGGCATACACTCTAACTGACTGCAGACCAGCAGGGTTTATATAGCTTTCGGCTTGTGTTCGAGAACATTCTGGGCTAAACTGGTAAGAATTCGTTCCAGAAGGTTCTCCATACGTCCCTGGCATGGAAAACCATTGTCGCCAAATGGGCAGTTTCTTGCCAAATGTGGCAACCCTGCTTTCTCTTGCAATTTTATGGCAACCCTAAAACTGCTTTGCGGGGAAGCTATCTCATCGCTCCTGTACATTTTGTAACAATATATATATATATTGCCATTTGCACAACCTGTTGGCTATTTGTATTAAATACGCATGCGTAAAAATATTCGATTAAAAATTGTTACCATTTTAATTATCAAAATTTAAGTTATAATAATTGAATTCTAAAATTTTGTGCGAAATTTGGGCGTGTTTAAAAGAGATCAATTCCTTTATGTCTGGTCTTATTTCACTTAGTTTTAACCGTAAATTAGGATCCACTTTTAATTTCTGTATTTATTTTTCAAATACAGCATGGAAGAAAATCCTTGCTCGCACGAATAGGTTTTGCAAGAAGGCAATAAAATTTGAACACAAATGCCTTTAAATTGTTTTTTCCGGTTCAGTCAAAAGTTAATCAGTCTGCTTAACCACGTTCCTTCACAAGTATTTTAATTTAATAGTTAAAAATACTTTATTTCTTTGTGTACCACCTATTTTTCTCTTGCGTACCAGCAGTGATACGCGTACCACCGGTTAAGAATCCCTGTTCTAGAGTATTTAACATCTTGTAGATAATTTTTGCAGATATGCCAGAGTTTTGTATAGAGATATGCCAGAGGTCCGTGGTTCGATTCCCGACGAAGGCGATTGCATATTTTTCATCTTTTCTGCTTCCAATTAACCTAATTTCTCTACAACATTACGTACAAAGGGGCGTTTTTCAAACTTTTTTATGTTACCTTTATTTATTAAATATCATGTTCTTCGCACTTAAACCATAAAATTCTATTCAACAGCAATATCGCAAAATGAATTTCAAATGAGCATATCTTTAGAATTTCCGTTACACGGTCTCGCGAGCTAGAGATATAAATGCTTAGCCTCCCCCCCCCCCGGGTACAGTGTTGTCATTGCTCGTTTCGAAATCGTTGAGTTTGTTAATCAAAAATTCGTTAAAGTGTTATAAAATATGAAACCGATAATAAAACTAATTCCATAATAAGGCCCATATTTGGATGGGAGATTACGTTATTAAGAACTGGATGGCTCTAGGTAACGTTGTTTTATCCCAATGCGAGAAATATACATACATTTGTGTATATTCTTTATTAATTTCTTTAAATATAATGCGGGACTCTAATATTTAGTGGCAACAATTTGAAAAGTGAAGCACTTTTTCCACTGAGCCAAAGGAAAATGCCAAAGTGAAATGGATGGCAAATTGCTCTTTTGAACTAAAAATAAAAAATAGAAATTAAATTAAAAATAATTTGTAATATTTAAAATAAATATCAAACCTTTAATAAATCAGTAAAATTGGAAAATGAATGCCTAATTTGCATTTGGAATAAAATGATATTTCAATATCGATAAAACAACCACAGGCGTTTTAATTACATGGTGAGGTACTTCATATGATGTATACTATAACACACAATTTAATACCGAGTGTCATATTTAAATTTAAAATAACACAGGCAGGAAGGGGGTAAAATAGCAAGGAAGGTAAATAGTTTCAATAAAAGCACAATCGCTTTCTCGCACCTATTCTGTACTTAAAGTATTTTGAAATTATTTTAATTAATGTTTATTTTACGTAAGGATAACAGATTCTACATTTCATTGTTTTCACAAATAACAGATCTTGAATCGGCGCTTGAGGGGAACTTTAATTATAATTTTACTTCCAGCATCCGCTTGTTTTTCTTGGTCGTTTCTTTTTTTTTTTTTTTTTAATAACATACTTCACCATTGGACTGAAAGTAACACATGTTAACGTTTCTCATGAACTAGGAATATTCACTCTAATTAATATAAACATTAAAGTGAACTGTTGAAAATTTCCACTAATACTTTAAGTTGAAATGTTCCTATTGATTTAAAACGAACGTTAAGCACTTCAGTCACCACCAGACACCACAGGAGAAGCTTATATATTATATTCACTCTAATTAATATAAACATCAAACTGAACTGTTGAAAATTTCCACTAATACTTTAAGTTGAAATGTTCCTATTGATTTAAAACGAACGTTAAGCACTTCAGACACCACCAGACACCACAGGAGAAGCTTATATATTATATTCACTCTAATTAATATAAACATCAAACTGAACTGTTGAAAATTTCCACTAATACTTTAAGTTGAAATGTTCCTATTGATTTAAAACGAACGTTAAGCACTTCAGACACCACCAGACACCACAGGAGAAGCTTATATATTATATTCACTCTAATTAATATAACCATCAAACTGAATTGTTGAAAATTTCCACTAATACTTTAAGTTGAAATGTTCCTATTGATTTAAAACGAACGTTAAGCACTTCAGACACCACAGGAGAAGCGTATATATTATATTCACTCTAATTAATATAAACATCAAACTGAACTGTTGAAAATTTCCACTGATACTTTAAGTTGAAATGTTCCTATTGATTTAAAACGAACGTTAAGCACTTCAGACACCACCAGACACCACAGGAGAAGCTTATATATTATATTCACTCTAATTAATATAAACATCAAACTGAACTGTTGAAAATTTCCACTAATACTTTAAGTTGAAATGTTCCTATTGATTTAAAACGAACGTTAAGCACTTCAGTCACCACCAGACACCACAGGAGAAGCTTATATATTATATTCACTCTAATTAATATAAACATCAAACTGAACTGTTGAAAATTTCCACTAATACTTTAAGTTGAAATGTTCCTTTTGATTTAAAACGAACGTTAAGCACTTCAGACACCACCAGACACCACAGGAGAAGCTAAATATCTTTTTACTTAGTCCAGTGTGGTCCAACTTATAGTTACCAGAGGGCCAATCAAGCGTTACTATAGGAGACTAAAGGCCATAGACATTAACCCTTTAACTGTCAAGTTATTTTGATGATTTGGATACACAAATTGTCAAATTTGTTTTGCAAAAATCAAAGGTTTAGTACAAAATAAAATATACTTAAGTAGTTCAAAATTGATATTTTGAAGTACATGGGTAAAATTTTTAAAGTTTTGTAGCCACTGCATATTTGCTTGAGGCAGCTGCCACTCAACAAGGCAGTTGTAAATTTCGCTTCTAGTGGAGCATTATTTTCTAAAAATTAAAAAGATTAATTATTTTCTAAAAAATAAATAAATATAATACCTATTAGTAGTTCAGTAATTCAGTCTTGTGTGGTACAACTGGAAACACTTTTCCAAACACAAACCAACTGCACAATCACTACACCAGAATCGTGTTTCCTTCCTTATCTTTTCCCCATTTTTATCCTTTTTCGAACAACACACTTTGCACTGTCTTGTAGGCGCACGTTTCGCAGGAGTAGGAGGAATATGGGATATAATATGTCGTTCAGTAAGACGAGCAGGGTTATCTATTGTAGGCGGTTTGCCAACATTCTTTTGTCCAGAAGCTTCGTCATCATATTTATGTAAAAGCTCTTCTACAAATTGTATTCGAAATTCTAAAAATGTAATACGTTTCCCTACTACATTTTTATAGAGCAAATATGAGTTCCAAACTATCTTGTCTAGTAAATGTAAAAGTATCTTTTTCTAATATTTTTTCTGATGTTTCAGATTGTTGGATGAAAGGATATTTCCTGATCACAGCGATCTACACCACCCATAGTTAGACTGTAATTAGAAACAATCTTCGGCTTGAGTATATCTCCATTTTTTTATTTTTGAGGCTGACCATGGAAATATCATCAATACTGCTCATCAAACACACATCCTTCATCTTCGGTTGAAGTATCTAAATCATCTATATAACGTTTCAAAGAATTGAACGTCATTTTACAACAAAAAGATCCCGTGCACTTTGAACCAAAGAACTTATAACCTCTAACCTTTGAAATCTTCAGTAAAGTGCTATCATCTATTGAATTGAGAGCACATTAACTTTTCCCGAGATACAGTCGGGTTTGACAAAGAGATGAAGCCGAAATAAACGTCTCCCGAGATATATTCGGGTATAACAATGCGATGCACTCAAAAAAAAAAAATTACCCCGAGTAATACTCCGGCGTGACATTTTCGAACAAATCTCGGGCATGTCCGTTAAAAGGTTAAAGAAAGAAAATGAATTATATGTAAAGCACTTTATTTTATAGTCTAGAAATAAATTTGATCATTGGCACTGCTTTTTTATACAAGTTTATCAATGTCCATTGTTTGCAGTAAGGCTGAGGCTGGATTCCAGTGAAGAAATTTCAATGCGATTTCTCGTTTTTGATTTAATTTTTTCGAAAGCAGAAATTAGTAAAGTTTTTTAAGTGTGAAAACAACTGCCACGTCTGGCAAGCTTAACGAAGAATCTGCACAAATTGCGGTTAAAATAATAAATGCGAGGGAAAATAAAGTAGACGAAATGATAATGCAAATAAAAATTGAATACACAATAAAACTTTTTAAAAAAAAATTGAAAGCTTTCACATTTTATATTACACCTAACGTTTTTGTGTGTTACCCTTATTTATTAAATATTATGTTCTTTGCGTTTAAATCATAAAATTTAGTTCAACAGCAATAGCGCAAAATGGCTTTGAAATGAGCCTATCGTTAGAATTTCCGATAAAAACTTCCGCGTGCTGGAGATAATTTTTTTTTTTTTTTTTTTTTTTTCGTACAGTATTCCTACTGCTGGCTCTGAAATCGTTGAGTTTTCTAATCAGAAATTCGTGTTAAAGTTTTACAAAATATGAAATAAATAATAAAACAAAATCGAAATTCAAAATTTCAGGCTTCCAGGTGCCCATGTTTAGGTGGAAGACTACGTTATTCAAAATTCGATGTCTCTAGGTAATGTTGTTTTTTCACAGTGCCAGAAATATACAGGCGTTCATGCAGATTCTTCATTCTCTAATTTCTTTAAATATGATGCAGGGATCTAATATTTGGCGGCAACAATTGAACAGTGAAACCTTGTTTGTAGTGAATCAACGCAAAATGCCATAACGAATTTAATAGAGCCCTTCTGGGTAAAGTGGCGCTTTGGATTAATAATCAAGGGAAAGTAAATAAAGTAGCCCTAAGGGAAAAAAACTAAGTACGATAAAGGAAGGGGAAGGTTATACGAATTTTAAACATTTTGTATAGACATTAGGTTAATTGGAAAAGCCGGAGAGATGAAAAATTGGCTAATCTTTGGAATATGGTAACAGGTAGTTTGGCGACATTTTGGTAAGGCGATAAAGGTTACTAGGTAGGACTTTAGCAGTGTACATGGATAAAGTCAAGAGTGTGCGCAGTGCCATTTTTGTGAAATTTTGGGATGTTTTTTTTAAGTGAAAATAGATCGACGTGTACATGGATACCGTGTGTGTGCAATTCTTAAAGACGCGGCAAGGAGTTTGCGATTCTGCACTTTCTCCCAATTTCGCACCTAATCTTCGTCATGATTAAGCACTTTTGTTCCATAAAAGTTCTAGCATAAGCGTAATTCGGCTAGCAGATTGTTGAAAAAAATGTTAAGTAAAAAAAAAAAAATGCCTTTACTTTGTGAAAACAAAATGGCGTCCAAATAAAAACGCGCAGGTAGCTGTAGTAGGGTTAATCGCCAAATGGTCGCCAAAAAATCGCCAAGTTACCATAATCCAAAGATTAACCGAAAAATTAGCAATCGCCTTCGCCGGGAATCCAACCACGGACCTCTGAAATACCGGCCCAGCATGCAGAACCACTACACCACGAAGGCACGTCAGGAAAAGGAGAGAAATACCTTACAATTTTATCATACTTAAACATACCAATCCCTAAAAATCTATATACCTATTCTTGAAAAGAAGAAAAGTTTTGCCGGGAAATACGGTAATAATGAGAGTGTTTCGCACCGTGAAAATTGAATTAATTTCAGTATATGCTTTTTAAGAGGTGTTTATGCTAAGGTAGTCCGAAAGACTTAGTTTATGTCTTATCAATATCTACGTACATACATTATTAAAATGGTCTGCAAATGGGATTTTAGGACATGTCAAAGTCCCTTAAGTACTATGCACATCACGCAGAATACGCCTAGCGTCACGTCCATTATGTCGTTAGAGAACGTCGAGCTCTTCCATCTACGCATTACCTATTGATCTTGATATTTTAACATGAAGGGATAATTTTAGCCAATATTTTCCTGTAATGTTACTGTAAAACTGTTATTAAATTCTGTAACCTCATTGTTTGTTATCCCATAAAAAGAGCTTAGAATGAAACGAGCACTTTTGATGAAAATTGAATTATAGCTCTGCAGGATTTACAAATTACGCTAATTGTTTGCAAACGTAACGCTTTTAAGGTTAGGTCAGGATATTTTAAAATTAGTGTACGATTAAGTAGCTCTTGAATGGCTAGTAAGTATAGTGTAGGTAAGTATAGTAAGTATAGTACTAGTAAGTATAGTGTAGGTAAGTTATTCCTGTTAATTAATTTTTAAAGGAATAAATAAGGTAGATTTACAGGCTGCGTGAATTTCAGTCGTTTGACATCTTTTTATAAAGATATATAACAATTAAATATTGAAATGGATCCTGCAGGTAAATAAAGTTAATTAAGATTCAGTTTTAGCAGAATTTACACACGCTCTTTATGCACATTTAAAGGTATACTACAGGACAAGCCCGCCAGATGAGCGGGCTGTAGCTAAAGCAAAGGTTATGTGTTTTATGTACCCCTGAAACGGAAATGTATAAAAACATGCCAGCATTAATGAAACCAGTTCATTCTTTCGAAGCAAGAACCAATTCGTAAATAACTTTTTATTCCCAAATCCGGAAACACAAACTTTCGACGTAGGTTAATATGTATACGTATGAATCATGATAAATATTTAATGTTATATAACAACTTTTTCTCAATATATATTAGTAAAAGAATTAATGTGGCACTAATATATCGTGTCAATTATCCTAACCCTAAAAACAAAGTTCCCAACAACAGCTATTTACTTACAATGCTGTCAATAACGAAAGATTTTCGACATACAATGACGTCACATGTAATCGTCTGCATTTTCCAACGTCAGAATATGACCTTATATATAATAACAATATGCTTAATGTTTGGCAGTGCTATTCTTTATTTCATATTTTATAAAACTTGCACATTTTTACCTCCTTGTACGAAGTAAAAAGGAAGTATTGTAATCGCGAAAAGCTTCAAGCAGCATATTTCAACGAAAACCTCCACTTTCACCGCTTTCCAATACAATTAAACGATGTTTTTGCATGATATCTGTACGTAAGGACAGAATAAAAGACTCTTTTCCTCCAAAAAAACTAAAAAACTGCTTTAAAATGAATTCTGAAGAGAATTTTTCGTGGCGTCTGTACGAACGTACGTACGCATCTCGCATAACTCAAAAACGAGTAGCCTGAGAACGTTGAAATTTTGTATGTAAGACTGCTATGACATGTAAATGTGCACCTCGTATTTTGGTTACAATCGGCCGCGCCAAACGTATGTAAATATATTTATAAGTATATCCACTCTGTTACCCGGCTCAGTGATCTCAGTTTCTTTACTCTTATATGTTTGTCAATTGTACATTTTTTGCTTTAAAAATGATTGAATTATGTTGTTTTTATCTTCCGGTTAAGGGTTTTATGCCTATAGTAAATCTGTCTGGAATATTTTTAGAATTATCAACAATTTTAAAATTGTTTAAGTGCCGCTAAGCCTAATTTGATGGCGGCCATTGCTCTTGTTTACATTTGAAACAGCTGAGTAGCGGATTTGTTGCCAATCTAGAGAAACCTAGCTTCGCAACAACAAAGATAACGCCTTCATTTATTATTTAAAACATGCTTAATCCTTTCTGGAATTTTTTCGAGGAAATAAGCGTTTAAGATTTACTTCGTAAATTTTAATACAGATATTTTGAGTTTTTATGTATTTTTGCCTTGTCGCGAAGTGAAAACGGAATTAATTGAACGAGAAATACTCAATCGTCTGTAGAAAACTGTTTCGTTTTTGTTTTGTTTGCTTAATTTCTTTTATACATCATTCTAGCTTTACTATAGTATTTGAATAGAACATGTGGCAACGATTAGATAATTCTTTAAATGATATACATTTTGTGCATTCTGAGTTATAATATGAACGAAATATAATACTGTTAAGTGAACCTAGCGCCAGAGTGTGGCTATGGTAAACAAAGTGAATTTTAAAGAATGCATTTATTCTATTGTGGTTTATGCGCTGTAGGTTTAATTCAATCTAATAAGTTTAAATAAAATGCAAGAAAAAATGCGTATAATTTAATATTCCGTACAAGGAAGTCATGTGGTGTACGCATCAGATTTTTTTATTAGGAAACTCTACGATTTGAAAGTGAGCAGTGGCGACAGTTTTCGAAATAAAGCAGATTTTTATCTCTAGCGTACGAGACATGCCCCTCGGTAAAATGAGGTTGAAAATTAGCTTTTTTAGAGTTTTTAATTAATATCTCCGCTAATTCAAGTTCTACGAAGATGAGAATTGTCGAAATGGCTTCACATGAATTTTTGGAATCCGGGGGTATGTCTCTTGAAATTGTACTCCCCCCCCCGCAGATCCGGAAGAGATAATGCCACAAACAAAGAGGCAGACGCGCACAGATTTTAATAATTAAAAACTAGCGGGCAAGCCCGCCAGCTGAGCGGGCTGAAGCCCATTACTTCAGGGGACGGATGCCTTCGTGGTATTCGAAAGTTGAACCGAACTAACAGTGTACAGCGATTTTACGTTTGCTGCGCCCGCTTTATTAAAGTATGCATGCAGTATTTTCTCCATGCGGAAAATCACGAAAACACACATGCAGCCAGCCCGCTCGCCGGGATTAGAAAGTTTGACCGAACTACCAGTGTTCAGCGAATTAACAGCTTAGCCGCTTGTACGAAGTGTAATCGCGAAAATTTTCGGGCGTGATATTCCAACAGTATACTCGTTAAAATTCCTTTATTTAAATGCTTTTTGGTAAACTCCAACTTCTGTCTATAAATTTTATACTTAACATCTCTTTCGAAATTATGTTTCATAACAGTAAATATATACTGGCATTTAAATGCCTGTAAAATTGTAGAAAACATTTAAAAGCATTATTTTACAATTTTCCCATTCTCGGAAGTAATACTTTTAACTGCGAGCAAACCTTTGATCTTAGTCGTAACTGTAACTGCTTTCGGCGGCGTTTGTTTACATTTTTCAAGCGTGGGTTTTCGTCAGTTATCTTTGTTTACCTTCTAAAAATGTTCTTCGAAGGGTCTTCTAAGACTCTTGATAATATTTTAGTCGTGAATTTGTTCTATTTTGATTATACTGATAAATTTCTTTCGTTTTACGTATGCTATCATAATGCATACTATTAGCAAGTAGTATCATAAACCCAAAGCATCAGTGGTTCTAAAATAAAACTCGTGCATGTGTGAAGAATATTCATGGCAGATGGTCATTTGTAGATGCTGTTGCTGCAGAAAAAATTGCTGACACTTAAAAAATAAATCTCCTTTAGTGGATATGAAAATGATGAAAGTCCAGCGTGAAAATCAATTGTGAATACAACTGCGAGTGTAAAGGCAGCTGAGTTGAAAACAACTTTTCAATATACATCAAATTCTAATCAAAATGTGAGTGAAATGTGTTCCTATATTTTAATGAACAGCGAAATGTTTGTTGCATAATGCTACAACAGTTCTTCAGATGTAATATGAAAGGGAATGTTTGGCAATGAACTCATTTGCAAATTGTATAAGAAGGTTTTAATTTTAAAAAATCAAAAATTGTAAAACCAAAACTTGCAGATTGTAAAATTGCTGGTAAATAACAGAATTTAAATAATAATATGTGCAATGCTATGGAAATTCTAAGAACAGATAACAATTATCAAAATATTTTGAATAATTAGGTAACGACCACAGGAAGCGCCATTTTTACTTCCGTGTGTAAAGTAGTGGTGTAACGTATTCAGCTACGGCAAAGCACTCGAGTGCAATCTGCCTAAGGGGAGGGATGCCTTCTTGTCGGCTTTTTAAAGGAAAGTGGCTCATATACGCATGGGGAAAATAACAAAAACACCCATGCAGCCACCCCGTTCACTGGGATTCGAATGTTGGGTGTTTGTAAAAGACGCAACTTTGTGGAACAAACTCATTTGCTCATTACAGTCCTATCCCTCGAGTATATCAAATATCATGTGAATCATGCCCATGTCTTGCATCTGCTGCACACCTAGTTCCATCATTGCGTGGATATAGCTCATATTGTGTCAATAGTGTTTTATGTGTCCAATATCCCCTGTATATACATTTGAAAATATATATGTACATACATATAAACCAAATTAGTTAGTCGCCTGTTTTTATCGCATTCAAAATAAATAAATAACAGAAAATAATTTTAAAAATCTACCGAGTAAGTATTGCAGATGGGCGGGCTGCACCCACTCAATTCTTTGCTGGTGTCTAAAATAGTCTCTGTGTGAAATTTTTGAAAATATTTTATATTTAAATCAAAAACAGAAAAATAATTTTAAATCTATGATTAAAATTGTTTTTCTCACTTTCATTATTATTAACACGAAACTGAAGGGACTGAAGAATTTTTTCGTGTTAAAGGATATTGAAAAAAAAAAAATATTCTCAACAAAATTAAGTTTATTAGAGTACATTTTATTTGCACAGATATGCATATAGGCATGTATTTAATAAAAAATCAATGAAACAAAATCATTCACAAGAACTGCATTATTCATTTCGTTTTCTTTGTCGGAATCTGCATCAATGATATTTTTTTAGCTTTGAACAAACTCCAAAATGTCCTTGTCTCCAATTATTTGGGGCTGTACACACATTATCATCAACTACTGCAACTGTTGTTCTTTGGATAACACAGTAGGGCAGCACACAGAAACTTTTCCAAACGTTTCATAAAATGTCAGTCGTGTGAACCCGTAAAATATTTTACTGTACCTATGTCTATAAAAGACACAACTTTGGGAAAGACATTACAGGCCTATCCCTTGAGTACATTAAATATCATGCAAAACAAAATATTTCATATGAATGAAATCAGTTATTGCGTCAATAGTTCAAAGAAAAACAGAAAATAATTTTTAAAATCTACCGAGTAAGTACGCCAGATGGGCGAGCTACAATCCGTATTTATCTGAAAAGAAATAATAATAATAATAATAATTTCTTAGTTATAAGTTTATATTAAACTCAAAAACTTGCACAGAAAAAAAAAATTAAACAGAAAAAAATTGGTGGGCTTTTGACGGCATAAACTGCCTGACACCTGGGGTCTCCTCTGCAATCTTATCGACCAGGGGGTTATTTTTTCTCCCAGGTATCAGCCCCTTCCCTGGTCTGCTGTTACAGAATCATAGACAAAATTGCATCACTATATATAAATATGTATATATATATATATATTGATGCAATTGTATATACATATATATACACACACGCACAATTAAGATATATATATATTTGTGTGTGTTTACAAAAATGCAGGCAATGAATAAGAAAAATTATTTACATTTGAAAAGGAAAATTAGCATGTTCTATGTACACCTGAAAAGAAAAACATTTTAATTTGAATGAAATCATTTCTATATACACCTGAAAAAAAGTATTTACAAGTTCTATGTACATCTGAAAAGAAATGTATAAAAACATTTTAATTTGAATCAAATCATTTCTATATACACCTGAAAAAGAAATATTTTTATGTGATTGAAATCAGTTCCATACATACCTAAAAAAGAAAAATACATAAAATGTTTTAAAATTAATTAACGCAATTGTATGTAGACCTGAAAAGAAAATTTATAAAAAATATTTACAACATTGAAAAAATAATACAGCTTCCGATTGCCTAACTACTCCAAAATTCCACTTTGTAACAACAGACATAAAAGCCGACTAATGCATCATTCTCAAACTGTTTCAGCTTCATCTTGACTTGCTTCAATTTATCCCAGTCATCCAAAAACCTCAAATCTTTTTCATTTTTGCTTTGGCTTGATTAACTTCATTTTGTGTTGCAAAAATCTCACTGTTTCAATGTCTCGAGTAAGTTTTTTACTGCAGAACCTCCCTGTAAATAATATTTCTTGTGAATACTTTAGAACATGCAGGCATCAAACGGCCTTGCTTCTTGGTGTCTTTCACTAAAACACGAACATTCCTCATAGACGAACATCTTGAAAAAGCTACGTAAAGCATTCCGTGACTGAAAACTGGTTGCGGTAAATAAATCCCAACTTTCTTAAGCGTCTGTCCCTGTGACTTATTAATAGTCATACAAAATGCAAGCCTGATGGGAAACTGTCTTCGCTTGAGCTGAAAGGGGAGGTTTGAATCTGATGGTGAAAGTTCAACACGTGGAATGAAAACTCTCGATCCAGCATTCTGTCCAGAGATGACTTCACAATCTAAAACGTTTGGCATAATTCTCTTCACAATGAGCCTTGTTCCATTGCAGAGTCCAACCGATGGATGTAGATTTCGTAGAAGCATAACTATAACTCCAACTTTCAAATTCAGACGATGAGGTGGCATTCCAGAAGGCGTCAGGCTGTGGATGAAATCCCGCTGATACGTTTCTTGTTCTTCTTCGTCATCGCAAATAACCGAGTCTGCACTGTAGTGCGTGAAAACTTGACCTGGAAACGTGGAAAGAATTTCTTCATTAAGCTTCAGAGCTTCCTCGTTCTTTGGACATAAAATCGCTTTACTGGCCAAGTCTTGTAAGTCGAATTCATTACCGCAGCCAAACATTTCTTCTACTATCGATCTGTTGACCACACACAAAGATGGAATTTCGATAATGTCTTCGTCCAAGCCACTGTCATTTTTAAGACGACCGTCTCCCAACTGCAGAAGCCATTCTGAAAATTCTTGTTCTTCCGGATTCAATCGCATATTGTTGGAAAGCGTGCATTGTTTGAAATGTGGCCACAAAAAGGAGTTCCTGAGGCAGCTCTCGATCGCAGAAGTTCGGTTTCCATGTGCGACAACAGGTAATGTTTGTCTCCAGTCACCTCCTAAAACTAAGGTTTTACCGCCAAAAGGAACATCCAGTCCGGTCAAGTCTCTCAGCAATCTGTCGACAGCTTCCAAAGCGTAATGAGGCGTCATGGTGCATTCATCCCATATGAAAAGTTTCGCAGTCTTCAGGTACCTTCCTTCAGCGCTATCTTGTCTCACACGGCACGAAGAATTTTCCAGAAGTGGAACGGGCAACTTGAAAGTAGAGTGTACAGTTCTTCCACCGGTCAACAGCACAGCAGCAATGCCTGTCCACGCAACGGGAATGGCAACGTGGCCCATTCCTCGAACAGCATGAAGGATCGTCCTAAAAAGGAAAGTTTTTCCAGCTCCGGCAAACGCATTAACACAAAATGTCTTCGGTGTGTTAGGATTCTCATCTCGTACAGCTTCCAAAACCGAGTCGTAAACTAATTTCTGTTCAGGATTCAACATCCCGTTCAACACTTCGGCTTGTTCGTTTTCATACTGGACATCGAACTGCGGGACTTCGAGAGAAACAGCATCAGTCAATGTTGGTTGCGGGAGACCAAGAGAACATAGCGAAACATTGTGCACTTCTAACTGGTCTTCTATACTGCTCAGTGCAAGGCTGAAACTGTCTTCTAAGGAGTAAGATCTCGCAAAATCTTCAGAAAGGGACTCTTTGAATTCATTCCACAAAGCGACGGGTTCCGCAGGGTTGCAGAAAACACAGATGAAGCAAAAAAGCTGTCTTAGCTGCGGTGGCATTTGAAAAGCTGATGCTTCTGCCAGAGTATTTTTCCATTCTTCGTCGTCTTGCAGCAGATGCCTTGCACGGCAGGCTTCCTTGAACGTTGAATACTCCACACCTTCGTAAGTTCTTAAGTCGGCAAAACTCTTCGCTCCTTTAACGTGACACAGCAGCAACCTCAGGTGGAAACGCTCAACATCTTTCGGGCTAACAGAATACATTCTTGAAATGATGTAATCTCCAAGTCTAACTCGTGTCTGCCAGGCATGATTCCTCCAGGTGAAATGTTTAGGAATTTCGGCATACAAGTAACCATTCGCTTCGGGAACTGTCCTGTTCAGTTCAAACCATCCGGTGAGCATGGTATTTTTCTCGGCAGCTCTCTGGAAAGCATTCCTTTCTTCGGATTCGGCAAAATACACGGGCTGCAGGTTTTCCAAATGAACCGGTAGTCGTATGATGGAGTGCGACTTAGAATGCATTCTTTTTTCAAACAGCCTCCACACTGCTTCAGGGGCAGACATGTATCTTGCATTTAAGAAGCATTTGATCTCGTCCCACATTAAAGTTCTATCTCCAGATTCTTCCAGAACAACTTTAGCTGCATCATGACCCTTGTACACGTATTTGAACAAATACTTCACCGATTTTATGGAGCTGCATACTTCAACGTTTATGTGGGCGTTGTACTTTTTCGATAAATACGGATTGTAAGGAACGACCCATCTGTTATCGATGGCATGACCCTTGATCACGATAAAGTTTCCGTCGTCCCTTCTTCTGTAGAGTGGGTAGCCATTCACGTTCTCTTTAGTTTCTGCCTGAAACGGTTTCGGAAATCCTTTCGAACATACACCATCACTCATGCAGGGAGAGTTTCGATTCAGTTCACCGCAGGGTCCGTGAATCATCGATGACTTCACAATGTCGTGTAGCTCCGGATGTCGAGTAGCATCTGGAAGTTCAGCACACACCAGCGAGTCGATGCACTCTGCATCTCTTATTTTATCTTCTTCCGCTAAAAACAACAAAAGGTGCATATGAGGCAGTCCTCTCTTCTGAAATTCGATGACGTGTATATCTGCAATGGTCGCACCTAAGATGTGATTCTTTGTCAAATCATGCATCAAAGCTGTTTTCTTCAGGTCAAATACCCTCGAAACGATGTCCGGGCGATCGTGAGCCTTCTGTCCTGGGAATAAGTTTTCTGTTATTTCCGGCCATTTAGGGTTGCATGTGAAAGTCAAAAACAGATCCGGTTTACCAAAGTCGCGCGCAATGGCCATCGAGTCCTGATAGTTTTGCTGCATGCAGCGAGGGCTTCCTATAAACGTTGACGGAAGTATAACCGGTATTCCAGGGCGGACGCCCGTCTCTTGACCAACTCTGTAAATGTGATCGGCAAGACCCATGTAAGTTTCCACTCTCAGATTCGTCTGATGGCTCCGGAGGTACGCAATCCTGTTGCCTTCGACTTTGACGTATGCATCCACAAGATACTGCTGAAACAATTTCCGGCCATACAAAATCGGGTTGTAGCAATCTCGTCGTACGGACACCCTGTGACTATAAAACTGCAGCTCTGTGTATTGCTGTCCGACTCTGAATCCTTGGTCGCCGTGAGGAAAGAAAAGCACGTACGTCATCGGTTCCAAGTTGGGATTTAAGGTACTTATGTTGATGAGACCGCCACCTCTCGGATGGATCACGATGTCTCGGTTCGATGGAGGAGCGCCGTCCGTACTCTTGAAGACAACTGCAACTTCATTTTCTTTCGGAGCATTGTAACGTCCCCTGTGCTCGCCCGCAGCCACACTTTCACCCTTGATGTACATGCGGATATCTGCAGAAGTTTCGGCGCCTTGCTCTCGTAGAGTTTCTTCTTCGAATTCTTTCAGCATCTTGTAGGCCTCCGCATATGGATTAACGTTCCTTAAAACTGCGTCCAACTGTCTCAGCATTCGGCATTCAGGGCAACATTTCCAAATATGTTCATTCTCTGCCTGAGGGCTTGATCCGAATCTAAAATGTATAGCTTAGCATACTGTTCTTGACCGGGATGAGGCGGATGAAGGTGGCTTGTCCGATGATATATGGCACCATGAATCCTGAAGCAGTAGGGACCCGAACCCGTAGGCATTTCTATCTTGGCACCCAATGAAGCAAAGCTGAGCAGGCAGTTGTAAGTGCGTATGTTAGCAAAAAACTCTTCAGAAAACGGGTGGTTTCGATTCATTAGATTGCGCCATTCTTCTGGATATCTTCTTTCAGCTTCGACAATTTTTCCATTGTTACAACAGTGCATGTATCTTCCCCTTGCATTTCTTTCCCCTGTAAAGAAGAATCCGTTGCAGAGATCGCAGCAGGCTTCCATTGAACCGACGCTGTGTTGCTCAACGTAAACTTCCAGTCCACATCTTCCTGTATTGTGAAGAGTGCTACGCGAACGTTGTGCTGCATTCATGCGTAGCCTGTCTTCTCGTACTGACATCGTTTCTTCGGATCGAACTTGTCTGTGACGTGCAGCGTCTAGCGTTCTTCGCGTAGTGGCGTCCTCTTCCGACTCTTCTGCTCGAACTCGACGATGACGATGAGAGTCCAGTCTGTGCCTCCTACTGGTTTCTTCTTCGCTTTCTCGAGCGCGTATGTTTTCTTGTCTTTCCGCTTTCCTGCTGAGTCTCCTACTGGTTTCTTCTTCGGTTTCTTGAGCGCGTAGATTTGCTTGGCGTTCTGCTTGCATGCTCAGTCTCCTACTGGTTTCTCCTGCACTTTCTACAGCGCGTAAGTTTTCTTGTCTTCGGGCTTTCCTGCTGAGTCTCGTAACAGTTTCTTCTTCCGTTTCTTGAGCACGTAGGTTTGCCTGGCGTTCTGCTTGTGTGTTCAGTCTGCTAGCGGTTTCTTCTTCGTTTTCTGTAGCTCGCCGTAACCTTTGTGCCTCAGCTCTTTGTCTTCTCGCTGCATCTCCCGTAATGCCTCTTTTCCTTTTCGGCATTTCAGTATGTCAAAAAAACACTACTCTGCTAAAATATTAACTCAACTAAAAAAACTGACTACGCAGATGAAAGAAAAAGCTTGCTCATTAAAGCAATACCGCTGGAAAAAAAAATTAATGCATTCTAAATGTATACAACACAAATTTTAAAATAACCCAAGACTAAATGAAAAATTCTCCACTCAACAGCAAATTAATTAAAAAAAAAATCAAAAGTGTAAAACCAAAACTTCCCTATTAAAAAAATTGCTGGTAAATAACAAATAATATGGGTAATATTATGAAAATTCTAAGCACAGATAACAATTATGAAAATCTTTTTAATAATTAGGTTAATCTGAAAGCAATCAAGTAAAAAGAAAATCAAAATTATAAACAAAAAATAAATAAAAGTATAAATGCAAAGATAAATCAAAAAGTTACGAAATCAATTCTGAAATTTAAAAGCAAAAATGAACTAATACATCTAAAAAAAGAACATTCGATAGCCTTAAAACGATAGTTTTTATCGCACAACTCGCATAAAAAAGAAAATGAAAATTATAAACGCAAAATAAATAAAAGTATAAATGCAAAGATAAATTAAAAAGTTATGAAATCAATTCTGAAATTTAAAAGCAAAAATGAACTAATAGATCTACAAAAATAACATTCGATCGCCTTAAAACGATAGTTGTTACCACACACAGTAAAATGTCAAAAATATAAAACGTAAATGAAATTTTTCAAGCAACAAAAACACACCTATATAATACGAATGAATAGATCTTTAAAAAAAATACAAAAGAAAATATTAAAAATATATCACAAAAGTCAAAATGTTAACGTTCCAAAGAATTCTCAAGTTCTAAACTACCAGGAGCATATAAAAGTCTAAAATACTACTTTAAATTACTAAAACTACAAATACAAATGCAAAAAAGAATCAAATATCCTGTAAAAAGAAATAAAGATTAAGTGCAATGAGTAATAATAAGTATATTTACGAAATTTCGTATCTTGGAAAAAATTGCGAAGGTCTCCTTCCAAATCCAAAATTCGTAAATAAATTTTTTGTTGCCAAACCAGGAAACTAAACTTTTGATTCTATTTTATCTGTTGCCAGACCAGGAAACAAAACTTTTTTACTCGACTTATCAAGGAGATAAACCAATTTACATTCAACTAACGACAACTAAATGAAGAGAATGTTTCTATTTTTAGTTTTATTTTAGCTTTTCAGTTTATTCCTTTAAGTTATTTTAATTTTTTATTCTTAGTTTGTTAGTGGCGAACGGCCTTGGCGTTCCCATAGCATTTTTATCTCCGACGACTGCCGAGACTGTTGCCACTCGGAAGACTGAGTGCCGAAATTATTGTTTTCGCAGTTTTTAATTAATAACTCCGCGGATTATTGTCGTACGAAGATGGGACTGGTATCGATGGTCGATGCCGATGGTCAATATGGCGAGCCACGGGCATTCTGAATCCAACGGTACCTTCCGCTAAGCTCTACACCCAGCCGTTCCCGAGGAGATGATGTTACAAACACACAAACAGACAGAGGCACACAGATTTTAATAGTATAGACTAGCGGGCAAGCCCGCCAGCTGAGCGGGCTGAAGCCCGCTTATCATTGTTCTTATATATAAGAGTTCCTAATGTAATTTGGCCGGTATTCTAAAGGTGGAACGAACTACCAGTGTCCAGCGGTTTTAACCGGATTATTCCCGTATGCATCCATACGGTACTGCATACACCTTACACATGCGGAAAATCACGTAAACACGCGTTCAGCCAGCCCGCTCCCCGGGATCGAAAGTTGGACCGAAATACCAGTGTTCATCGGTTTTGCGAGGGCAGCAACCGCTTTCTTAACGTATGCGTGCACAAGATACTGCATACTTGTTAACACATGCGTAAAATCACGAAATAACCTATGCAGACAGCCCTTTAACGGGTATTCGAAAGTTGCACTCAACTACCAGTGTACAGCGGTTTTGCGCGGGCTGCGCCCGCTTTATTCAAATATGAATCCAGAACATACTGTATACACGATACACATGCGTAAAATCACGAAAACACACAGGGAGCCAGCCCTTTCGCCGGGATTCGAAAGTTGAACCGAACTACCAGCGTTCAGCGGTTTCGCGCCCGCTTTATTTACTTCTGCATCGAGAAGACACTGCATACACGATACACATGCGTAAAATCACGAAAACACCCATGTAGGCAGCCCGTTCGCCGGGATTCGAAAGTTGGACCGAACTACCAGTGTTCAGCGGTTTTGCGAGGGCTGCACCCGCTTTATTAACGTATGCGTGCACAAGATACTGCATACTTGTTAACACATGCGTAAAATCACGAAATAACCTATGCAGACAGCCCTTTAACGGGTATTCGAAAGTTGCACTCAACTACCAGTGTACAGCGGTTTTGCGCGGGCTGCGCCCGCTTTATTCAAATATGAATCCAGAACATACTGTATACACGATACACATGCGTAAAATCACGAAAACACACAGGGAGCCAGCCCGTTTGCCGGGATTCGAAAGTTGAACCGAACTACCAGTGTTCAGCGGTTTTTCGCTGTCTGCGCCCGCTTTATTCATGTATGCATCCAGAAGATACTCCATACACTATACACATGTGGAAAATCACGAAAACACCCATGCAGCCAGCCCGCTCGCTTGGAATCGAAAGTTTGTCCGAACTACCAGTGTTCAGTGCCTTTACCGCTCAGCCGCTAATGGGCCCTGTTAGAAAGTGTATTCGCGAAACATTTCGCTTTCATTATTCAAACAGTATATTCGTTATTAAAAATCCCTCAATTTTTGATAAACTTCAACTTAATCACACACAAAATTGTATCTATATATATATTAATGAAATTAATAATTCATAATTATTTATAATAAGAAAGATTTCCATATGCCATCTCCAAGGAACGCATATTCATTTTTAAACCCTGAGCGAAAAAACATTTTTAATCAATACTTAAATTCGTATTTTAAATAGTAATTTGAATTTCTTTTTTAAAAATCTGGAAAAAAAATTTCATCTAAAAAAAAGAAAATTCAAAATTAAATTTTAAATATTGAAAAATAGTAGCTATTGTCATTGATTGTAGATTAACCCACTTAACAATGACATAAACCAAACTACAACAACAGCACCATTGCTGCAAGGAGTGACATTTGAGTTTAAGAAGTATTCTCTATTCGTATAAAGCTAATATTCAATTAAATTTTAATTGTAAAAAAGACGTTAAAATAATTATTATTGCTGCCAACTAATTCACAATATCATTTAAATTCAAAAAGGATATGTAAATTAAGTGGACGTAACCAAAACCATGAAAAAATATATTATTCGAAAAGATTAAATTTATTATTCCAAAAAATAATAACATATTTTAAAAAATAGGGCTTTAATTTTAAGTTAATTAATATCTCAGCTAATTAAAGTTGTACAACTTCAGGAACGTTATCATTTAAATTTAATGTAATATAACAACTTTTACACAATATCGATAAAAGAAATAACGTGGCAATAACACATCGCGGCAATTATCCTAACCTGAAATAAAAAAAAATAGCAAAAAGCAGCTGTTTATTTAAAATACCTACATTAACGAAATATTTTCAAAATACAGTGAGTTAACATGCAATCGCGTGCTTTATTCAAATTCAGAATTTAACCTTGACTTTTATTTCCGGCCATTCAAGATTCTGTTGCAATCGGAAAAATGAGCGCGAAAATTAGCGTTTTCCCAATTTTTAATTAATATGTCGGCTGATTAAAGTCGTACGAAGATGAGAATGGTATCAATGGATTCGCAGAATTTTTTAGAATCCGGAGATACCTGTCTCGAATTCCAACTCAGCGCCGTTCCATAGATATTTAAGAAAAAAGAAATTGACACGTGACCTTTCGCCGGCACAAATCTCGAGCGGAAGCAAATGTCCCCCCCCCCGGCGCTTCCGAAAAAGCAATTTTAACTCAGCTAATTCCAAGACAGTTGCCACTCCGAAAAATGAAATAACGTTTTCGCAGTTTTTAATTAATAACTCCGCCGATTATTGTCGTACGAAGATGGGACCGGTATCGACGGATTCGTTGACTTTTTTCGAATACGGGGATATGCGTTTCGAATCTCAACTCGGAGCCGTTCCGTAGTTATTCGAGAAAAACGAATTTGGCACTCGGCCAAATCCCTAAAATAGGGGAAACCCGACCAAAAAGTGCAAAACGTAGGGAAACGTAGGGGAAAAAGCAGTTTTTAATTAATATCTCGGCTAATTAAAGTCGCACGAAGATGCCGATGGTCAATCCGGCGAGCCACGGGAATTCTGAATCCAACGGTACCTTCCGCTAAGCTCTACACCCAGCCGTTCCCGAGGAGATGATGTTACAAACACACAAACAGACAGAGGCACACAGATTTTAATAGTATAGAAGAAGATAGATAAAGTTTAAAAAAAATCTGAAAGGTTTCAGATTTTAAATTACGTTCAAAGGGGCGATTTTTTTTAACATTTTGTGTGTTACCTTTATTTATTAAATATCATGTTCTTGGCACTTAAACCTAAAATTCAGTTCGACAGCAATATCGCAAAATAATTTAAAAATGAACATATTTTTAGAATTTCCGATACAGAGTCTAGCGTTCTGGAGATAAAAGTGCTTTTTTTTTTTTTTTTTTTTTTTTTTTTTTTGTACAGTATTGCCATTCCTCGCTTTGAAATCACTGAGTTTGTTAATCAAAAATTCGTTAAAGTTTTATAAAATATGAAATCGATCATAAAACAAATTCCAAATTTCAAATTTGGGCTTCCACATGCCCATACTCGTAGGAGGGTTACGTCATTCAAAATTCGATGGCTCTAGGTACGATTGTTTTATCACATCGCGAGAAATAGACATACATTTATGCAGATTTTTCATTATTTAATTCCTTCAAATATAATGCAGGACTCTTAACATTTCGTGGTAACAGTTTGGAACAGTGAAACGGACATTTATAGTGACTCAACGCAAAATCACAAAATTAAAACAATAGTCCTTCAGGGATTGAATTGGATTATTTAATTATGGTAAAGCACACGAGGGCTATCTGCTTAAAGGAAAGGATGCCTTTGTGGAGGATTTCCTAAGGGAAACTGGCTCGTATACACGTTACACATGGGGAAAACCATGAAAACGAACATGCAGCCAGCCTGTTCGCGGAATTCGAACCTCGGACCGAACTACCAGTATTCAGCGTCTTTACCGCTCGGCCGCCGGTAATCCTTCAGGGACAAAGCCCCTTTGGACTAATAATATAAATTTATAAGCGACAAGTCATTAATGAAAGATTCATTTCTCGACAAAAGTGCGGTTTCCAAATTTAAATTAGAAAATAGAACTATTGAAACTTAAATGTTTTTAAATGTAAAAGTGTAAAACATAACACCGGTTGAGAATCGGGTGGTTGGCGTACCACTGGTGGTACGCAAGAGAAAAATAGGTGGTAAGCAAAGAAACAAGAATTTTTAGCTATTAAATTCAAAAATCTCGCTAAGAATCGCTTATTTTGAGTAATTATATATAAAGTGTTTGTAAGAATGTTTTGCACATTGTTGAAACAGAAAAACGGGTACTTTTGAAATGCGTAAGGGCAGCCGTGTACGGTTGGCAGCACTTCGGAAGAGGAATCTTGAGCTGCCACTTAGCAATCATGCTTCAGTGGAACAGTCAGGTATGGTGTATGTGTTTGTTTCAAGTATGAATTATGAGTCAAGTATGGAACAGTATGGTGTGCAGTTTCGTCACGCGGGGTCAGCGGACCTTACATTTTATTTCTACACTAAAGTGACTTAATTTGTTGTGGACGCTATGATGAGTCAATGCAGGGGATAATTTAATAACTGATAATTCCAGAATGGATTAAGCATAATTTAATTCGTAAAAATAAAAGAAGACGTTACTTTGCTGTTGCGAAGCTTAGTTTCTCTAGATTGGCAACAAATTCACTATTCTGCTAAGTTTCAAATGTAAACAAATATGGCTGCTATGGTAAAAAAAATTAGGCTTTGCCGCACTTAAACAACTTTTAAATTGTTGAACTATAACATGCAGGTTATCTAAAGGCATAAGAACCTTAACCGGAAGATAAAAACAACATAATTCAATCATTTTTAAGGTAAAAAATGCACAACTTACAAACATACGAGTATAAGAATAAAAAAACTGAGCTCTCGGAGCCGAGTAACAGATTGGATATATTTATATACTTTTGGTGCGGCCAATTGCAAGTAGAAAGGGAGATCCACATCTACATGTTATAGCAGTACCACGTACAAAGTTTCAACGTTTTGAGACTATTCGTTTCGGAGTTATGCTAGATATATATACATACTATGTAGGCACAGACACCACGAAAAAAACTCTTCTGAATCAATTTAAAATCAGTTTCATAAGTCGTTTGGGGATAGAAAGTGCTTTAGTCTGTCCTTACGTACAGATGTCAAGTAAAAACATCGTCTAATTTCATTCGGTAGCGGTCAAAATGGATATTTTCCTTAAAATATGATATTCGGAATTTTTCCCAATTACAATACTTCCTTTTTACTTAGAAGAAGGAAGTAAAAAACCCTACAGGATTTCTGCTATTTTAGTGTGTTTTCAAAAGTTCCTCTTTTTCTGTGTCGCCCTGTATATTGGCATTTTCAGATTTAGAAATATTTCGCTTATCTATGATTTTAAAAATAATTACATCACATCGATTAATAAACCGAATCCTTAGTGAAGGTTTGACCAAAAACTAGAAGATCTCAAGCGAACAACAAATGAGCAATAAATGTAGACACGAGTTCTTTATGCCAGTGAAAGCATTTGAAGTTATTAGCCCAAAGAAGCGATAGCCCAGAAAGGCTTTTTGCTTTGAAACGGCATTTTCACTATAAAATGTCCGTTTCACCTTTCAAATTATTGCCACCAAATATGTCCGCCCTATATTATATTTAACGAAATTAAATAATGAGGAATCTGCATGTATGTATATATGTTTCTCGCACTGTGAAGAAATGATACCACCTAGAGCCATTAAATTTTGAATAACGTAATCCTCCACCCGAACATGGCCACCTGGATGCCCGAATTTTGAATTTGTTTTGTTATCGATTTCGTATTTTGTAAACTTTAACGAAGTTTTGATTGACAAATTCAATGATTTCGAAACGAGCAGTGGCAACACTATACAGAAAATAACGTTTCTATCTCCAGGGCACGACACTGTCTATCGAAAATTCTAAATAAGATACGTTCTTTTTTATTATTTTGTGATATTGCTGTTAAATTGAATTTTATGTGGTTTGTGTGCGAATAACATGACATCTAATAAATAACACACAAAACGTTAAAAAAAACACCGCTTTGGGCGTAATATAAAATCTGAATGCTTTTAAAATATTATTCTTTTTTTTTTTTTTTTTTTTTTTTTTTTTTTTTTGTATTTAAATTATATTTTTCATTGTTAATGTAATTGTGTCTTGAACTCAAATGATGAATTTTTCCGAAAGCTTTATTCTTATATTATCGAATTTCCGAATTTCTTAAATTATCGTTCCACATGTATGCATTAGAATCGTAGGCTGAATAAATGTGTAATCCAGCTGAAAGAAAACAAAAGAAGGTACACTACGAACATTGATTTGTAATTATGCGTGAAGTTGAGGGTCTGTAACTTAGCTTAATTCCACGATCAGCTAATCTTTCATGAATGTTACAATAGCAAAAAAGAAAATGATTCGTTAAGAATTATAATATCTAAGAACTATGTACCGCATATCAAATCATACTCATTATATTTCGAAGCACGCATTATTTTCTGATATAAGACTCCAGAATCTGAATATATTTTATAACGCTTTTATCTAAACACATTATACGAACGCTTTTCAGAAGAAATACAGTTTCTACTTCTGGGTTTCCATGACTACTAATTCGATGTTTCCGCATTTCCAAAGTCATCAAATTGCGTTTCTGAGTTTCTATTGAATTTCTGTTAAATAGGTGATACAGATGCTTTCATCGTTGTATGTAATTTAGTGCTTTATTCATGCATCAAATCCTGGAGAATTAGAACATGTTTTCACAAATTAAACAAAAATCAGAAGTCTTTATTTATTCTTTGATCGAATAAATGTTATTTCAGAATTTTAACGTAATTGTGTTATTGTTCTGTAAATTTATCTGCAATCAAAGAAGTACACTGTGGAATAAAAAAAAAAGGCCCGTTCTATATCACCCGTTCTACTGGGCCCATTGATGAAATTCACATTGGATTTTTCATTCCTCAAAAGCGCGACTTAGGATACGTATTAGATTTATATATAGCATTTTTCTCATATAGGTATTTTGGCACAAAATCGGATTTTTCTGAAATGATCTACCATTTTTTTTCCATATTTCGAGTCTACGACTGAAACTATGCCAAACTGCCATGTTTTGTATAAATCGCGCTAGCAGATTCTAAAAAATTAGCTCTCAAAAGTTTAGCTCCTCAATGTTAATTGAATTTAGTTTATATTTATTTAATCTATTAAAGTTATTTAATTTTTCCTTTCACATTTCGAAATTTAGGTTCATTTCAAGTAAAATGTTCTCATTTTTCATGATTTATTTTTAACATTTGTATTTTAAAATAATTTTGTAAATTTTTCAGAAACAATTTGGAATTGTCATCTATAAAGGTTTTACAACTGTATCAGTGTAGATATATTTCCAAGCATACCTGCAAAATAAATAAGTAAAATAAATAAGTTATCCCAATTCTTCCAACAGTCCCATATTCGAAGATCTTATGCGTTTTAAGCCCACCAGGGCCGAGCGGTAAAGTCGCTGAACACTGGTAGTTCGGTCCGAGGTTCGAATCCCGCGAACGGGCTGGCTGCATGGGCGTTTTCGTGGTTTTCCCCATGTGTAATGTGTATACGATCCAGTTTCTCTTAGAAGGTCCTCCACGAAGGCATTCCTCCCCTTAGGCAAATAGCCCTCGAAGCTTTGCCATAATCACACACACACTTATGGGTTTTAAGGTGTATGAGTCTCCTTAATACACTTGCCGGGACCTTACTCCTCGCGGGGACATTGCACATACATTAATACATACAACACATGCACACTAAATCCAAATTAACCAAAGTATCCATAAGTCAGTGGCAGTTAAATTTGACAGACAGTAAGATAGACAGTTAAGTTTGACAGCTAAATAACTTCTTCGAAATAATAATTTTAACAAATAGAAGCGTTTTGCCGAAATTAACATTCACGCTAAGAAATTAAAAGTCTTACATTACAGTCTTTATATTGAGTACACTAAAAAAGATCATTCCATCAATAATCTAGCATTATCCATTTATGTAACACTTGAGTGTTTTAGTCCTATACAGAGGCTGTTCACACGTTCTTTAGACGATGTATATTGTATTCCCAAAATTAAATTACATAAAATTCTTGTGTTTTAAATGTTCTATTTGACATCCCTTATTCTGAACTATCTTTCGACACCGCAATTTCCAGGATAATAATGCCTTTTGAAGTGGCAGAAGAGGTATTCTATCCCATTCCTCCCGAACAGCTTTCCAGAGTCCTGTTAGGGTTTTGGGACAACGTTTGGATAATGCAGTTTTTAAAAGTCCGAAAGCACAAAAATCCATAGGTGACACATCGGGAGATTCAGTAGGGATATCAGTGAAGGGTATGGCCTTGATACCAGTTATTCTTCCATTTCGTTTAGGAAATTGATAGTGGATTTTGATGTGTGATTGCTAGCTTTGTCCTGATGGAGTCTCGCAGATGGATGGCACTTTGGGTAAAGCGATGGTATTTCGTTCAGAAACATTGGAGATAAAATATGGTCCTTATAGTATTTGGAGTTAATCTTGACATTTTTTTAAACTCTCTTTATTTTTAACTTGCCATTATAAGAAAAACCAGTAACAATCATGAATCCCTTAGAAAAACTTTTTTTTTTTCGATTCTTTGAACCATGTACTTAATTTTTTTCTCTCCTTTTATGATAATAAATGGCTCTTTTTTGTTACAATCATTTAAATACACCCATGCTTCATCTATTGTGACAATTGTTTTCCATTTTCCTTTGGATAAGTGTTTCTCATATAGAATTCTGCAGCGTGTCCTGCGTTGAGCGATATGCTTTGGAAGAAGACGATGCACATTGCATTTTTTCGCTTTCTTAAGATTTAAATCAACGTTTATCATTTTGTTCACAGTGGACACCGAGCATTTTAATGATTTTGCAACTGTCCTTTGACTAGGGGGATTTTCTTTCAGCATTAAACAACGTACCTTTGCAATAGTCGAAGATGTCCGTTTTTTCCTTGGATACTTGTTTGGAATTTTTGTCCCACTTGAGGCTCCAATTGGACGTTTTTTTTCCTTTCTTGTTGACGATATTACCTATCGACGCTTTAGATATCACAAAACTATGACTCTCACATCGTTTTTGGATAACGGAGTATGCATATTTCTCTTCGGAAAGAGCGTGAATGTAGTCTTCGAACCACTGCTTTCTTAAATTCGCCATTTTGAATAAAAACAAAACTTTCAAGCCACAGATGATAATTTTGATGATAATTTAAAAACATAGTACAATTGCAAATACTTCTTTTGCGGCAAACAATTTTTTATTAGCGCTTACCAATATCGTCTAAAAATGTGCGAACAGCCTCTGTATTTCGGGCAACTGTATGTTTATAAAAGAGCAAATAATTCTGAGTTTGAAGTTCATAGAGTTGCGTAAATGTCGCTAGAGGACTTTTATGTAAATTTAACGGATGTATACTATATGTGATATACTACGCAGGTTTTGGTTGGAGGAGAAAAGATATGACAGCAAATTCCCATTGTAATATCACGATGTTAAAGCTCAGAGTTATTTATTTTTTCCCAGAAAATATTTTTATTCCCAGGTGGAAGAGAAAAATATATGAATCATGAGAAATAGGAACTGCAGGTTGTCAGAATGAAATTCTATTTCAAACTAATAATTTGAATTTTTATTATTTTTTACATTATTTATGTTTCAAAAAGTAAGCGACGGAAAATTCAAATCTATTAATTCTTTGTTACAGCATGTTTAAATTTCGCATCACATTTCTTATATACTTTTTAATTTAGATTTTACGGAATAAGTAATGAAATCTGTTTCTCTCTTAACCATTTCCGGCACGCTACCTTTTAAAGTCGGAGTTTGATAATAAAAAAAATATTAAAAAAAAAAAAAAGGTAGGCAGTCTAATTAGGCCTAGAGGCGTACACAAGTAAAATTTTGTAAAGATAAGACTTATCGTTTTAATTCTGTGGGTGTGCCTAAAATGGCACACTGATTGAATAGAGCTTCGAAAAGAGTGCTGAAACGAGCCTTGTTGTCCATGAACTGACCGATGAAACGCGGAGAAACAAAGAATACAGACTCCTAGCTGTCCTAGATTGGGCTCACCTAAGGTTCGTCCTTTGATTTGAGGCAGGATTTCAAGGTAAAATTTAAAACTAATAAACTAATATAGAATAAGGAGATTAGCATACAGCCAAAAAAAAAACACAGAAATTTCTTTTCAAATAATTCCTTTTATACCCTAAAAGAAATCTGGAAGATTTCTTTGAAAAATGAGGGTCTTAAAAAACTAAACATGGCTAAAATATATGGACTGGTTTGTGTTGAGTTGCCATCTACTATAAATAAAGAAGGTTCAGAGTAACCTATAAATCCTTTTTCATTCAATTGCTTCTGTGCGAACAGAAGGTGAGTTTTAGGTGTGTCCAGACCGGACACACTGTGCCGCAAAGGGTTAATGTTATTCCTAATCTATAGTCATGTTCAAAGACTCTCATTCTTTGCTTTGAAAAACGGGATGCTGTTTTGAAAACGGATCAATGAAGTCACGTGCTTTCTCAGTAGTCCATAATTAGAATAATTCTGCAAATCTCATGATTTTACGCATTCAGGTATTTAAATAGAGTTCGGAAATGTCTCGCTGACGGAATTAATTTCTGATGAGTTTGGTATCGATTTCGAGTCTGAAGTAACATTTCTTTAATTCTAATCGAATTAAAGTGTTCATTTACGAAATTTTCTAGAGAATTCTATGTAATTTCTTCGAGAAACTTATGATTATTTTTAAAGATGATATAGCTGGAGATATCAAATTCACAAAAGCACACGAATTCAAAAGTTACGTTCTAAAGTTTTAAAGTTGAATCAGATTTATGCGGGGGAGACAGAAATCAAAATCCCACGCAGTTGCAAATTCAAGTATAATCTTTCAATGCTCCACAACTTATATACTTTAACAAGTATTTTGTACGTATGTAATATATGATATTATTACAAAAATAGTACGTGTGGGATTAAACAAATTTTTGAAGTAAAATTCCTGCGCTAAAGCTTCAAAGATTAAGTTCAAATTAAATTAATTAAACGATTAAGTTCAAAAGTAGCAAAAATTATAATTATCCTATCTGAGGTGTAAGGTGAGTGGGGTATATTGAAGATATCTTACATGTAACAGTGTAAATTTAGATTACTCAGAAAAGGAGAATTATAAGGCATTTTATTTTAATATTGGTTAGAACTTTCGTGAAATTATGACAATTAAAGTAGCTATGAAAAAATAATAAACGAAAAATAAATGAAAAAATAAGAAACTAATCTCCCGTATTTAATGTTTCCGACATATCTTATCAAGGGGTAAGTATTTAAAACATTAACCCGGCTTGATTAATGGGTACTGAATAACATATTTCGTTTCTCTCGAGACTGTAAGACTGTAAACCGTTGTAAATTAAATTGATTTTTGAAACTCATTTCTCAGGTTTCATTTCTAATGCGTATAATGATTAATAAAACTTAGCGAAGTAAGCAAGCGAAACGTAAAGCCAAACAATTTTTTAAACCGTCACCAGAATGCAAAAATAAAATAAATGAAGGCGTTATCTCTGTTGTTGCGAAGCTAAGTTTCTCTAGATTGGCAACAAATCCGCTATCCTGCTGTTTCAAATGTAAACAAGAGCAATGGCCGCCATCAAAAACATTATTAGGCTTAGCGGCGCTAAACAATTTTAAAATTGTTAATAATTCTAAAATTACTGCACATAGATTTACTAAAGGCATAAAATCCTTAACCGGAAGATAAAAACAACATAATTCAATCATTTTTAAAGCAAAAAATGTTCAATTTACCTACATATAAGAGTAAAGAAACTGAGATCACTGAACCGGGTAACAGAGTGGATATATATATAAATATATTTATATACGTTTGGTGCGGCCGATTACAACCCAAATACGAGGTGCACATCTACATGTTATAGCAGTCCTATATACAAAATTTCAACGTTCTGAGGCTACTCGTTTTTGAGTTATGCGAGATACGTACGTACGCACGTACGTACATACGTTCGTACAGACGCCACGAAACATTCTCTTCAGAATTCATTTTAAAGCAGTTTTATAATTTTTTGAAGGAAAAGTGTGTTTTATTCTGTCCTTACATACAGATATCACGGAAATACATCGTTAAATTGCATTTGAAAGAGGTCAAAATGGTATATTTTCGTTGAAATATGCTGCCTGAAACTTTTCGCGATTACAATACTTCCTTTTTACTTCGTACAAGGAAGTAAAAAAAGAAGTCGTAGACGATAAATTTTTTATGAAATTTTGCGAAATGAGGTCTGGTGTACAATAATTTTTGTGGCGTGTTTTATCTGTGCTTGCTTACATTTTTAATTTTAGGGGAAAAAAAAAGGTCAGTATTAAAAATTTTTAAAAATTGGTTTTATTCAAAGTTACATTGAGATGATATGAAAATATTACACAAATAAATATAAAATTTATATTCGAATTCAATTCCGGGTTACCCCTTAAATTAATAAAAGAATAGGCATGGTCAGAAAGCAATGATATTAAATAATACATTTAATAATTTAACTGAATGTCTTTGTTAGAGAAATTAAGAAGATAATGTAAGAGAATGTAAGAGAAAAAATTGAGGCAGTAGAGGAGAAAACTATGTTACATTTTTACATTAGATCAATTGAATTAGCCATCCATCATTTACCGTCGCTTGAGATTTAAGTAAAGATTTCATTTTCCAATTCAACTAATCTGAAATAAGAGGTGAATGCCAGCTTTTTTTAAAGAATTTTTAATGATTGCTTTTGGACTAAAATTGCTTTGCAAGATTTTAATGAAGTAGAGTATTTCTTCTTGAAGGAGGTCTGCGTTTTTTGAAACTGTTCTTTAACCAGTTAACTGTGGCGGCCTCGTTTAGGAGTCCGCACCGTTTTGTGTCGCCAGAATCGAGCCATGACGAGTATATTCGTCAATCACAGAGTAAGTGGCGCTGATAAGACATTCCATGAAAAAGATGGATTTATTTTATAAAATTGAAAATTTTATTACTAATATTTACTTATTTGGTTAACACAAGCATATATTGCACACATATTAAACTAAAAACGCAATGAATTAAATTAAATCTTATACATATAAAAGTAAGAATTTAAATTCCTGGTGTGGAATGATATTCAGCGAAACAGGGTGCTATACACAATGGGATTTTGCAAATCGAACTTCAGTAACACGATTCCTTCCTGATCTTACGTTTGTAGCAATGCGAACACCTTCGCGTAGGGTTGATTTTTTTCGATGTTTCTGGTATATAATCCGGAACATGATTCCCGCCTAATTGGCTTATATTAGGTCTAAATGGCCAAATTTGTGTCGATTTATTTCTTTCAATTGGATACGTCGCAAAAATGGCTGCAATAAATATGAGCAAAAAGTGCATACGTGATAATATTCCATTATTTTTACTTCCTTGTACGAAGTAAAAAGGAAGTATTGTAATCGCGAAAAGTTTCAGGCAGCATATTTCAACGAAAATATCCATTTTGACCGCTATCGAATGCAATTTAACGATGTTTTTGCGTGATATCTGTACGTAAGGACAGAATAAAATACTCTTTTCCTTCAAAAAAATTCCAAAACTGCTTTAAAATGAATTCTGAAGAGAATTTTTCGTGGTGTCTGTACGAACGTATGTAGGTACGTGCGGTACGTATCTCGCATAACTCAAAAACGAGTAGCCTCAGAACGTTGAAATTTTGTATATAGGACTGCTATAACATATAGATGTGCACCTCGTATTTTGGTTGCAACCGGCCGCATCAAACGTATATATATATATCCACTCTGTTACCCGGCTCAGTGATCTCGGTTTCTTTACTCTTATATGTTTGTAAATTGTACATTTTTTGCTTTAAAAATGATTGAATTATGTTGTTTTTATCTTCCGGTTAAGGATTTTATGCCTTTAGTAAATCTGTGTGCAATATTTTTAGAATTATCAACAATTTTAAAGTTGTTTAATTGCCGCTAAGCCTGTTTTTAGGAGACTAGTGGATTTGTTGTCAATTAAGAGAAACTTAGCTTCGCAACAACAAAGATAACGCATGATTGCCAATTAAATTATTGTCAATAAATTTATTATTGCCAATTAAATCATGCTTAATTCTTTCTGGAATTTTTTCGAGGAAATAAGTGTTTGAGATTTACTTCGTAATTTTTAATAGAGATATTTTGAGTTTTTATGTATATTTGCCTTCTCGCGAAGTGAGAACTGAATTAATTAAATGAGAAATACTCAATCGTCTGTGAAAAACTGTTTCTTTTTTGTTTTGTTTGCTTAATTTCTTTTATACATCATTCTAGCTTTATTATAGTATTTGAATAGAACATGTGGCAACGATTAGATAATTCTATTCTTTAAATGATATAAATTTTGTGCATTATGAGTTATAGTATGAACGAAATATATACGTTAACTGTTATATAATTATTGTGTTATATAATAGTTCACTTAGTTTCCGTTATATAATTATCATATAAGTTAACTGTTATATAATTATTAATACTGTTAAAAGTGAATCTAGCTCCAGAGTGTCGCTATGGTAAAAACAAATACTAGAGTGAATATTAAAGAATGCACTTATTCTATTGTGGTTTATGCGTTGTCGGCGAAGTATATTTAATTGAATTCAATAAGTTTAAATGAAATGCAAGAAAAAATGCGTATAATTTAATATTCCAATACAAGGACGTCATGTGGTGTACACATCAGATTTTTTTTATATAATATTAATGCATTCAGACACGTAATGTCTAAGAAATGGAGAAATATCTTTTTGTAATACTTTTTGAGTCATTTTCTTGCTGTGGAGTACGCTACGATAATTCCATCGCTCATATCCACTCCACCCATTTTTTTATTATAATCAGTCACTAGCTCCGATTTCTTTGTTTTCTCTGTTTCTATTACGTTGTCATTATGGACAGTACTTACTAAATAAACCTCCCTCTTATCTTTCCATTTCATTATACGCATGACGAGTATACTCGTCAATACACAAAATCGCGCAGCTTCTCTATGACGAGTATACTCGTCAATACACAAAATCGTGCCGCTTCTCTATGGCGAGTGTACTCCTCAATCACAGTTAACTTGTTAATGTAGTACGAGAATGTTTTGTGAAACACCTGATAGATGAAAGAACTTTCTCTTATCCAAATGCATCCATTGTGTTTTAACACACTTTTTGTGCTTCACCTGCTGAAACTGACAAGATATGAAAAGCATATTATGATGATATTTACATATTATCGCAGCCACCTTGGCGCAGTTTGGAGAATTATGCGAAAGAAAAAGAAATTTCTTTTTATTGTAAAAAATTGAGCGCAACATAAATATTTTACGTTTCAAATGTATATTTATTAAAAAAAGCAGTCAGTAAACCTAGGTCCTTTTATAAAAAAAGGTGCTAATTTTTGTTGCGTAGGAAACTTCGTAGCGATCATTTTTGGAAAGGATCCAAATATTCTTGAGAAAAATATTTGTTGTAAAGTCCGCGCAAGTGATCTAGGAAAACACATGCTCACTTATTTCTTGAATTATTAAGACTTAAATCTTAATTGTAGTAATTAAATCTAAATTATAATAATAACCTTATAATAATAATACAATTATTAATACTTATATCTCAATTAAATGATTTCACAAGTGTCGATCCGGCGTTACTTGTTGCTGCATAATCTAATGTGATTCTTCGAAATGGAAACCAAAATGTAATAAAAGAGTAAATTTTAGAACAATAGTATGTAATAATAATAATAATATAATAAGGAAGCATTAATAAGAAATCGAAATCAAATCAAAGTAAGGCTACATGCTTTCTTAGAGGAATTTATAAACAACCTGGCACATACTGACAATAAAGGCGATAGGTTAGGTTATTTCAATAGGAAAAAGGGCACAACGGCTATCCGGCTAGAAAAGAGAGGCTTTCGTGGAAGATTTTAAAAGGAATTGGATCGTATTAATTTTATAGCATATAAACTTATAAGGTAATTCTCCCGCTTTCCAAGCGTCCTTCGTTCTCCAGAGGTCCGTGGTTCGATTCCCGGCGAAGGCGGTTGCGTATTTTTCATCTCTCTGGCTTCCAAAAAAATCCTAATGTCTCTACAGTGGCGCCCGAACTAAAAGGGTTGTGGATGATGATTCTCCACACCCAGGATTTGGCGACTAGGTCCCCTAAAATCCTAGTCGCCCTTTAAAAAGAGGAGTATATAAGGTATTTCTCCCGCTTTCGAAGCGTGCCTTTGTGGTGTAGTGGCTCTGCACGCTGGGCCGGTATTCCAGAGGTCCGTGGTTCGATTTCATCTCTCTGGCTTACAAAAAAATCCTCATGTCTCTACAAACTCACAGCAATACGCATTCATGTATAAATACGTACCGTGCAGCCAGCCCGCTTGCTTGGATTCGAAGTGGGACGAAGTACATGTATTCAACGCTTTTAGCCACTCGAGATGAGGCTGGTTATATAAAAGAAAAAGGAGAAATATAATCATGTTGTTTTTTATACCTCCTGGCAGTGAAAACAGAACGCTTTTTTTTGTTTATTTGATTACGGTTAAACACGCGAGGGTTACCTCTCTAAAGAGCGAAGAGATGCCTTCATGGAGAACATTTTAAGGGAAACTAGATGTTATCCACGGTACACATGAAGTAACGCCCATGCAGTTAGCACGTTCGTCTTGAATCGAACCCAGGTCAAATCACCAGAGTTCAGAAACTTAATGCCAAGCCGTGGTGCGTTTAAATCATAGAAAATCTAATGGAATGCAATAACATGATTCTTTACTTAATCATTTTAAATAATTAAGTTTACTTACTGTTTACCAAAAGAACAAAACAAAAACAGTAAATTGCTGTTGTAGGATTTTTATAATTTCTTTTCTTTACTGACGATAGCCTAAATACTACCACTCATGCGTTTTAGGAAACCATTAAATATTTTTTACGCTAATCTACGACTTTCAGAGCGCGGATGGTAGTAACATGAGTCGTAATGAGAGAGAGCGGTCAAACATTCAAATCGATATCAGCGGTGAACGTGTAACCAAATTAGTGGTGTCCTTGAGAAGAAACTTCCTATGACTTGTAAGTGAGCAGAGCAAATGACTCTTTCTGTGATCAGATCAATTTATCTGCATGCTGGTTTGGCGAGTTTTATCAATTTGTGCAGATGAAGCTTGGCGATTTTCCATAAACTACAATAAAAGCGCTTTGCATATAATCCTCTCTTACGATGATAGATATATCGAGGGATGACTAAGCTGTGGGCAAAAAGAGATTAAATTTAGATAAGTTTTGTGGTGAAAGACGGTAATTTTCCTTTAATCTATTTAGTCACGCTTGTCTATATTCCGCATAGTCAAGCGAACTGTAATAATTACAGTCTATCCTTTTGCATGTACTCTGCAGTTACAATCAATATTACATTATTAAAGATATTTACTTGTATTGTTATGTTAGTAACGATAATCTAATAGTGGTGGTCAAGAAGCGTAATTTGGAAAGGATACTATGCGTTTTGCTTGTTTAATTATTGATCACAGATGTATGTACACCTAAATTATTGATAACAAATTTGTAAAATGAGGTACAGAATATTACATACCGTATTTGCCGGCGTATAAGACGCACTTTTTACTTCCTTGTACGAAGTAGAAAGGAAGTATTGTAATCGCGAAAAGTTTCAGACAGCATAGTTCAACGAAAATATCCATTTTAATTGCTATCGAAAGCATTTTAACGATGTTTTTGCGTGACATCTGTACCTAAGGACATAATAAAAGACTCTTTTCTTGCAAAAAAATTATAAAACTGCTTTAAAATGAATTCTGAAGAGAATTCTTCGTAGCGTCTGTACGAACGTGTTTACGTATCTCGCATAACTCAAAAACGAGTAGCCTCAGAACGTTGAAATTTTGTATATAGGACTGCTATAACATGTAGATGTGCACCTCGTACATTTTCGTTGCAATCGGCCGCACCAAACGTATATAAATATATTTATATATATATCCACTCTGTTACCCGACTCAGTAATCTCAGTTTCTTTACTATTACATATTTGTAAATTGTACATTTTTTTCTTTAAAAATGATTGAATTATGTTGTTCTCATCTTCCGGTTAAGGTTTTAATGCCTTTAGTAAATCTGTATGCAATATTTTTCGAATTACCAACAATTTTAAAGTTGTTAAGTGCCGCTAAGCCTAATAATTTTTTTGATGTTGGCCATTGCGTGTTTACATTTAAAACAGCAGAATATTGGATTTGTTACCAATCTAGAGAAACTTAGTTTCGCAACGATAAAGATAACGCCTTCATTTATTATTGCGAATTAAATCATGCTTAATCCTTTCTGGAATTTTTTCGAGGAAATGTGTGTTTAAGATTTACTTCGTAATTTTTAATACAAATATTTTGAGTTTTTATGTATTTTTGTCTTGTCGCGAAGTGAGAACTGAAGTAAATTGAATGAGAAATACTCAGTCGTCTGTGAAAAACTCTTTGTTTTTTGTTTTGTTTAGTTAATTTCTTTTATACATCGTTCTAGCTTCATTATAGTATTTGAATAGAACATGTGGCAACGATTAGATAATTTTTTAAATGATATACATTTTGTGCATTCTGAGTTATAATATGAACGAAATATAATACTGTTAACTGAACCTAGCGCCAGAGTGTCGCTATGGTAAACAAACAGAGTGAATTTTAAAGAATGCATTTGTTCTATTGTAGTTTATGCGCTGTCGGTGAAGTAGATTTAATTCAATCCAATAAGTTTAAATGAAATGAAAGAAAAAATGCGTATAATTTAATATTCCGTACAAGGAAGTCATGTGGTGTACACATCAGATTTTTTTTCTTTGAAAGTCTGAAAAACGGAGTGCGTCTTATACGTGGATACTCAGTTTATTCGAAGCTATGCGATTTTTTTTCCTTTTTTACTTGCGGAGTGTGGGACATTACAATTAAAGTTCAGTAAATGCGCATGCGCTGCAATCGACGATCGTACCTGGGTTCGTTTAACTTTACATTTTTTTTTTTTTTTTCCCTTTCTTTTTTCGAATGTCTTTTAAGTGTGTGAAATTTCTACTGTTCAGTTTTCTTAAATTTGTTGGAAATTTATGGCTCAGAAACAAGTCGGTATTGCTGTAACATTGCGTACAAACTACGTATGATTGCGTATGCTAAAGAACATGAAAACATGACAGCAAAGAGGCATTTCGTGCCGTCCCCAACTGAGAACATGACAAGAATTTGTCGAAATCAGGAAGAGGCAGTAACGCACTTGATGGTACAAAGGACAATTTGTTGTATGACGACTCAGATGCTGATTTAGAAGAGGTTTCAAGTGACTCTTCATTCAGCTCTGGAGATAAGCTTTTGGCGAAGAAGATTAAAAGGTGTTCTTTCTTAGACAGACTGAGTATTTGCAGAAAACATTATTTTGTATTTGTATTACTGTAAAATCATTATAATGATGAGTAATAAAGTTTCATCTTTCAAAAATGTGTATAAAAAAGGGGCTGCGTCTTAAAGGCCGGTGCCTTTTATACGCCGGCAAATTCGGTATATACACACACACACACACACACATATATATATATATATATATATATATACACTAAAGAAATATTGATTGTATTATATCCTAATATAAATTTAGTACAAGTATCAAAAAAGAGGGAACCCATGTGTAAGAAGTTTAATTCCGAAAATTGTGTTTTAAAGTAACTTTGTAGAGTCATTAGGTTAATTGGAAGCAGAATAGAGGAAAAATATGCAACCGACTTCGCCGGGAATCGAACCACGGACCTCTGAAATACCGGCCCAGCGTGTTACCGTTACACCACGAAGGCACGCTAGGGAAGTGGGAGAAATACCTTATATACACCTCTTTTTAAAGGGCGACTAGAGTTTTAGGGGACCTAGTCGCCAAATCCTAGGTGCGGAGAATCATCATCCACAACCCTTTTAGTTCGGGCGCCACTTGTAAAGTCATTAGGTTTATTGGAAGCAGAAAAGAGGAAATATATGCAACCGCCTTCGCCGGGAATCGAACCACGGACCTCTGGAATACCGGCCCAGCGTGCTACCGTTACACCACAAAGACACGCTAGGGAAGTGGGAGAAATACCTTATAACTTGAATGTTAATTATGAAAAAAAAAATGTTTTACGAGGACTTGAGTTTAAATCATGAGTAACAAAATTTCGAACTTTGAATATATATATATTTGTAATAATAAAATTCCATAGTCAAGAATACACTTAAAACTCTAACTGTATGTTCTTTTCCTTTTTAATGGCGACGGTCTCTTATTTGAAAGTACGTGGAATTAAATCCACAGCCCCGTAGTCAAGTTGTTTTTCCTGCCTTTTCTACACGAGCAGTTATAGACTGTTGTGGAGATATTTAACGCGAACTGGAATGGCTGACTAGGCTGACGTCATTTCTTGGAAGCTCCGCCTTTCCAGAGGCTATAAAAGGACTCGCAAAAGAATATCGGGGCTTTTTCTTTAATGTCACGATGCAGTAAACTTCATACAAAAAGTTATTAGTAATTCTTTTTTATTTACTCCGGATATCTGATTTTGTAACTGCTATTTTCTCCCGAAATATAATAAATGGATCCTGTTTTTTAAACTTATCGTCTGATAATTTAACCTACTACAAAAGCTGGTACATCACACACACACACACACACACACACATATATATATATATATATATTTCAAAATAAAAATCTGAAGGGGTTCAGATTTTAACGATCACCCAAAAGGGCGCTTTCAAAGTATAATATATTTTACCAGTAGAGATTATTGACAGAGATGGCTAACATTTTATAGTATACTAGCGGGCAAGCCTACCAAATGAGCGAACTGCACCCAAAAGGAAATTTTAAATTCCATGCTTTTACCCTTCAAAAGCAAATGTACGCATGAAAAGCAAAAGTTTTCACCCATGAAAAAATGTATGAAAACATTTCCGTTTGAAAGAAATTATTTCATTCTTTCCAAGCAAAAACAAAGTCGTAAAGAATTTTTTTATTGCCAAACCAGGAAACATAGAATTTTGACACTTCAGGTTAATACGTATGACGTCATGATTCAAATTTAATGTAATACAATAACCTTTTCCTCAGTATTACAAGGTATTTTTCCCGCCATCGTCGTGTGGTGGTCTGCACGCTGTGTGCGTATTGCAGAGGTCCGTGGTTCAATTCCCGACAAGGGCGTTGCTCATTTTCCACTTCTTCCGGTTTCGAAAAATTCTAATGTCTCTACAGTGGCGCCCGAACTAAAAAAAAGGTGGTGGATGACGATTCTCCTCCACTAGGATTTGGCAATTGGGTCCCCTAATCCCCAGTCGCCCTTTAAAATTGAGACTCTGGAAGGTAGTTCTACAACCTTCTTAACGTGCCTTCGTGGTGTAGTGGTCTGCATGCTCGGCTCGTATTCGAAAAGGTCCGTGGTTCGATTCCCGGCGAGTACATTTCAAGTGTCCTGCTCCCAAAAATCCTAATGTCTCTACAGTGGCGCCCTAAGTAAAAGGGTAGTGGATGATGATTCTCCACACCCAGGTTTTGGCGAATTGGGTCCCCCAAAAAACCCCAGTCGCCGTTTAAAAGGGGGAGTATATAAGGTATTTCTCCCGCCTTCTTAGCATATCTTCGTAGTAAAAGTGGTCTACACGCTGGGCGCATATTGTAGAGGTACGTGGTTCGATTCCCAGTGAGGGCGTTTCTCATTTTTCACTTCTTCCTGTTTCAGAAATTCCTAATGTCTATACAATAGCAATAAAAGAGTTAACGTGGCAGCAATATGTCGTGTCTATTACATTAACTTGAAACAAAAAAGTTGCCAACAGCAGGTATTAATTTAAAATGCTGATATTAACAAAACATTTTCGACATGCAGTGACGTCACATGCTCTTTTTTTTTTTTTTTTTTTTTCCTACAAGAATATGCCCTTATATTCTAATAATACGTTTAATGTTTAGCAGTGCGGCATTTTATTTCATAATTTGTAAAACTTACAAATTTTTTATTAACGAACTCTACGATTTGATGGCGAGCGGTAGCAACTCTTTTTGAAATAAAGCAGATTTTTATTTCCAGCGTACGAGTTGCCACTCGGAGAAACGAGGGCAAAAATTAGCAATTTTTTTTTTTTTTTTTTTTTTTTTTTTTTTTTTTTTTTTTTTAATTTTTATTAGTATCTTCGCGAATTAAAGTCGTACGAAGATGAGATTGGTCGAAATGGCTTCCCACGAATTTTAGGGCTACCTCTCTCGAAATTAACTCCCTGCCATTCCGAAGGAAATAATGCCCCAAACAAACAGTATTTTAACAGTGTGTAATAGATAACTGAGGTTCTAGACTGTATATTTAAAAGGTGAAAAACATGTTACGTAATGGTATAAAAATATTTAATGTTTTTAATTAAGTATATCATGAATTAAATGCATTTTTTGTTAAATCAGTCAGATTAAACGATAAAAATTCTTAAGAACTGCATCTATTGGTCTTCTACACTTTATTTTGTTAATTAATAATAATAGTCTATTTTACATATTTAAGTTTTTACATCAAAACCTCGAAGGCTATCAGCCTAAGGTGTGAGATGCCTTCATGGAGGAATTCTTCAGGGAAACTTACTAATATACACGTTACAGATGGGGGAAACCACGAAATCGTCCGTGCAGCTATCCCGTTTGCGGGATTCGAACCTCGGATCGAACTACCAGTATTCAGCAACTTTATACCGCATGGAAGCTGGAGGGATTTGTTAATTATTAATAGACAGATTAAATATGAAGTAAAATGGTATTTTACCTTTTTTTCTGAAAGACAGCAGACGCTAATGAAAATTGAAACAACGCAAAGTCGCGTTTGTTTTGGTTTTATTTAATTATGGCAAAGCACACTAGGGCTATCTGCCTAAGGGTAGGAATGCCTTCGTGGAGGACTTTCTAACGGAAACTGGCTCAAATACCCGTTACACATGAGGAAAACCACGAAAACGCCCATGCAGCCAGCCCTTTCGCGGGATTCGAAAATCGCGTTTGGAGACTAACAGTTCGTTTGGGTTAATATTTTCAATAAAATCTGAGGAAAGATCTATAAACGTAAAATGTAACTAACTCTCTTATATAGTCTTCAAAATTTCCATTCAGTAAAATAGTCATCAGGCCTTAATTAATTAAATAAAATATTCTAATTAAGACACAATAACACGCCGAATAAATACTAATTCAGAAGTCAAACAACAAAAATCAGCGTTATATTTTTAGAATTTTCGCAGAACTAGTTTCGATGGTTTTACCGAACCACCATCCTCAGCTGCGAAATATTTAAAAATATAACGCTGATTTTTGTTGTTTGACTTCTGAATTAGTAAAATGTTCTATACTTCTATTAGGAAAATTCAAGATAATATTTAGTAGCAAAAAATTCTTGAACTGAGACACAGTTTTTCAGTGCATTATGTCAAATGACTGCAGTGAAGGTTTTTAAAAACAGACTGCTGTAGATTAAAAAAAAAATTATAACGGATTTTATCTTTAGTAAAATCATAGATATTATTAACAACATTGTATCTGGGATCTTTAAAAGTATTTATTAAGCTTACCTCTGTAATTTTGAAGCTGCAAGCATGCACGTTGTTATTAACTAAGAATAATGAACATTTTAATGATTTAAACTTTTGTTTTATGGAAGTCATATAAAAGATTGAGTTTTATTGGAAATCCTCTAACATCGATGCTCCAAACAATTTTCATAACATTTGGTTCATTATGCTCCAGTTAAATTTTTAAAAAATTCTATCCTTTGAGAAAAATTATCGCGATTATAAATAATTATTATTTTTGTGGTTTTTAGAGAAGGTTGATCTCTAAATCTCTTCCTTTCGTTAAGGTCTTCCTTTCATAGTCAGAGAAATAAAACGTTTTTTTGTGAGTATATCAAATCACAGACTTGACAAAATTATAACTTCTCCCTTTTTTATTTGACTATAAAAAGAGAAAATTAACACAGTATATTAAATTTGAGCGTGCATTATCCAGAAATAGAAACAGATTCTTTTCCCCGCTCTCTTTATACTTTTAACAATTTATCATGAGTTAACATATTCCCAAGGAACGAGAAATCCATCGATATATAAGAATCAAAATGTCTATTTATAACGCAAATGAAGGTTTAGTATTTCTCTTTTACGTGTCGAGTTTCAAATTTAATTTAAAATTTCGCTTCTACGAGGTATCATATGAATTAGGAGAATCGGAGATACTTGTTTTCTCTTTCTCGTTAAGAGAGTTTCTTTGAAAAGTATGATTCTATCTTTGCTTCTTAAATAAAATTTAGATTTAACTCTTAGAAATGAAAAAAAATCTACTGTAAAATATTAATTTTAGTTTTCCTCTTCTTCCTACTGTCAGTTAATGTAAATAAAAAGGTAATTTAATTTAAACATTGAGAAGATATACAGTTTCGTGAGTTTTTATATTTAGATACATTGGAGTCCTGTACTCGATGTGGGAGAATTAAAAAACAAGAACTGATTTGAAACTCAGTATCTGGCAATACTGAGCATTGCAAAACAAGTACATCTCTATATAAATTATATTAGAACCATTTCTGTTACTTCTTATGGTAATTTGCTTCCGAGGGTAAGAAACAAAACTGCATTTTTTACGTATCAATATTTGCAGAAATAAGAGTTCAACTCACTCAGTGGATCGGGAGTCAATTTAGTTATTATTACAGATCACTGAATGAAATATGATCAAATTTACATTCTTGCAGCAAAAGATGTTTTAGATTTTCGCACTGTTTATCAAACTATAAATTAACTAAAACATAACGGCAATACTACTGTGTATACCAAGCATTATCCATTGCTTAATAAACACAACGTCATGTATATATATTTTTTTAATATAATCTAATATATTTTAGGTCATCACTTGCAACAGGAACATCTACACGTTACAAATCACAGACACAACGGGGAGTCATCAATTCCCCGCCATGCAAAGGTTAAACATCAGCAAGGGCCATGCCTTCATCCTGGTATACGCTATCACCAGCAAGCAAAGCTTGGAGGAGTTAACTCCTATTTATTCCCTCATAAGAGAAGTTAAGGTAAGAAAATATTTATATCAGTACATCATTCGGAAACTTTCCTTTTACTGAATGCAACTTAACTGCGATGCTTTCTTAAACTTGAATTTTAGTCCTCTACGTCAAAATCTCTACGAATTTAGTCAGTCTTTTGAAAGTTTATCAGGACTTTTGTTTCTCTTAACTTGCTTTGGAAACATGAACTGTCCTGACTCGGAACAGGGAGCTTACTCAAGCTATGTTCAATAAATTGTGAAGTAGACAATACACACAGGAAGGGTATACGAAACCCTTTATTTTTCTATCTTTACAGATCTTTCCGGAACTTCGGAATACAGAGACCAACCACTTGTGGTCTGAACGTAAGAATATAAAACTACTAACTAAAACTGTAACTAAAAAACTAACTTTGAATTAGGTATACAAGTGCCTAGCATTAAGATTGGCCGTTATTTAACAAAGACCGTATGTAGTACGCCGAGCTGCTAAAACTACGATACGTTTGAAATTATCAAGAGGACTAAACCTCTGGCCTTGAAGGCAAACAGTAACCGAGTGAAAACTCGTAAAACGACAATGGCAAGCGGCCTGCTTCCAATAACTACTTCCTCTCTCTTGCTTGGCAAAAAGCCACAACTTAAGTACTTGGCGTTAGCAAGATAATTTGCATAAATAAGTTAAAGCGTTTAATTCTGGCCGGAAGTAGAAAATAAGAAGTGATAGTAAAGATTTAAAATAAAATAAACGTTAGTAAAACTTAGGATCCTTACAAGGTAAAAAAGTTCAAACGTGTAATTCCTTCTGGTGAACACAAATGGGTTCAACTGAACAATGATGCATCACGGACCATAAGATCATAGTGAGATGCATTTGTACAGCAAATGCATCTCACTGTGAAAGCAAATGAAAACTGAAACAAATTTGGAATTTCATTTATCCGCAGCTGGTTAATTATCCTACTTGAAGCAAAGGTAGCAAATCTGTAACAAAATACACTAATGTTTGTGAAAAATGCAACACCATGTAGGAATTATCGGAAATGAATGAAATTTATTCCACACATTGCTGACAGTAATATAAATAAATAACCTAATTTACAAGACCCCCCCCCCCGCAAAACAAAAGGAACGTCGGAAATCAGTACTTAGTTTTTCCGCCACGCTCAGCGATGAGAGTCTATACAAGGCCTGTCACTGAATCATACGGATTCTGAATGCACTCTTGGGTATGGCAATCCATACGGTTTCGACCATACGGGCAATCCATACTGTCATACGGTTTTGGCGTCAAAGTCGCTAGTCTTAGTGAGCGCCCTACGACTAGCGGGTCGCCCATCGATGAAATCCCAGAGGTTATTTTAAGCTGGAGATGGGAAAATCATGCAATGCCATCTCCGGGACTCGAACCTGTATCTCTCAAATACACGCCAAGTGTGCTACCATACACCACGAAAGCATGCCGAATGGATAGAGGAAAATCCCCTTTTTAAAGAGCGACTGGGGATTAGGGGATCCATTTGCCAAATCCTGGTGTTGAAGAACCATCATCCACCACCTCTTAGTTCGGGGTGAAAAATAAGGAGTGTTTTCGTAGGACCTAGAACCTGGACCTCTCGAATATGCACCAAGTGTGCTAAGCGTTACTTCACGAAGGCATGCAGAAAGCAGAGAGAAAATAAGTATTTTACAGGAAATTTCTCTTAAGGAAGTGCGATAAAGCGGGAAGATTGACTCCCGTCAAACACAACTGAACTATTTCAAATAACTTTAACGTGATTCCTATCCAAATCAGACAGCATATGCGTACGGTTTTGAGTAATAGTAACAGGAACATTTGCTATTTTCCTGCTACATAACTTCTATCAAATATCGATATCTCAGACTTTAGGGTCGAATCCGTAAATGCTTTAAGTTCCAGGATTAGATGGTGATTAATTAATGTTGGAAGCCAGACAGGTGATTAGGAGAAATAATGACTCCCCAGAATATGAGCGATTAATATTTGCGATGGATAACGAAATGAATAACTTAAACAGAGCGGAATAATTCGAGTCACCTCAGATTTATGCTGAGTGTATTTATTTAACATGCTTTGAATGCATTAACTTAAAATAATCGGTGTTGCACTTAAGCTGCTATTACAGTGTAAAGCACTTTCGAATTTATATTCTATTCATGGCTAAAATTATGTACGGCTTTTTGAAATTTTCAACAGCTTTGCAAATTTATGTAATACGTTTAATTCATTGAAAACTGTTAAAGAATGAGCACTAAAAATTGATCTAGCATGGATGATTTTCCAAGCCTAAATTTTGGTTTTTGAATATGACTTAGCTGTGTCATGTAGCAGTAAAAAACTAATTTACTAATGTTCTACAAAACGTTATTCAGTATGGAAAACTTCACCAGCGTCATATTTTCTGGCTAAATTTTCCCGGATTTTAAGGGGGTTCGTATACCTTAAATCCCTTATGATCTTCGAAAATGGACCGTTGCAAGATTTGGGATATTTTATTTATTTTAAAAATTACTTCTAACTTTTTACAGCTGAGTACATAATATAGTTGCTTTAGAAACTAGTAACCAGAAGGTTTGTGTTGCCACAAATATTTTTGTAATTTAATCCGCTTTGTGACAAAAGTTTTAGTCATGTTTCCACCTTGCGCGAACGATATTTTAAAAATGGCTAATGGTACATACTTGAAATTGGATGGAAGTCTTTATATGAACACTATTTTCTAATTGAATCAAAAATCTGATGAATATTTTAAAATTAAAAAATTTTATGCACGAAAACATTACAGATTTTTTTAGATAAAATACATTTTGTAAATTCAAATCCAAATAAAATAAACATTAAACATGAAATTCTTAGAATTTTGGGTTCGCAGTCGTTTCCAAATGTTATAAAAGCTATATATTAAATATGAAATTAAATTACGCAACAGAATGTTTTATACTGTGCGCGGAAAGTGGAAACATTTTGTCACAAAGCGGATTAAATTATAAAAATGTTTGTGGCAACACAAACTTTCTGATGACTATTTCAGAAAGCAGCCATATTATGTAGTCAGCTGAAAAATGTTGGAAGCAATTTCTTTTAAAATAAATAAGGTATCACAATTTTGGCAGCAGTCACATATTCGAAGATCTTGTGGGTTTTAAGGTGTATGAGTGAGTCCCCTTAAATTTCCAAAACAGTGCTTTATCGCCAAATGTGATTAGATTTGTATATATTCAGTTTTTTTTTTTTCCTCATGGCTTTGGAATCCAATTTTGTAATTTATCATCTCCTCCTTACTGCATGCCTTTGTGTGCAACTGAACCATGTCCAGCTAGCAACGGAAGTTCTAGTGTTCAAATCCGAACGAAGATATTGCACCCTTTTGTATGCTCTTTGCTTAGACAAATCTAATGACTCTACTGCAACGGCGCCCGAACTAAAGAGCATTGCACGACACTTGGTCATCACCAGATTTGTCTATGGATCTACGCTTCCCCAAAAGCTACTAAAGTGGGGGCGACTGTAAGGTAATTTTCCCTTCCTTACAGCGTGCCTTCGTATTGTAATTGAAAGCACTTCCGGCTAACAATCGGGAGGTCCAGAGTTTGAATCTCGTTGAAGATAGAGCTGATTTTTCTCGCGTTTCCTGTCTTTGAAACTTTATGAATGATTCTACACGTGGTGAATAAACACACATGTTGTGAGTTCAGCATCTCCAGGATTTAGTGATGATTTCTATTGCCACAGGGGCGGACAATGTAAGGTATTTTCTTTCTCCTTACCGTATGTTTACGTGGTATAAATAGAAGTATGCCCAGCTTGCGTCGATCCCGGCGACGGCATTGCACATAATTCGCCTTTCTTGCTTCGACAAACTTAATGATACTAAATTTTTTAAAAATACAAAATGACATTGATGATGTCCAAAAGCATTTGCATTGATGACCAAAAGCATTTGCATTTTTTTGTGTAGTGTTCTATTTCCAATAACTTCAATGCTTTTTCGAAAACTGTTCCTCAGTTTATTAACAAAACTGGAATCTGCGAATACTTGAATTGTAAAATGTGTTTTTAAGGAGAAGGATTGCAATTTATTCTACAAGCTGGGGAGAAAATTTTAAAATTAAATGCTAAATTTCTATAATTGAAATACAGGTTTGGTTTGGTTTGCGTTGTAGACACATGATGAGTTTTGGAAGCAGGAGGCTTAAAAAATGAGCAATGCTCCTGCCGGGAATCGAACCACGGACCTTTCGAATACGCCCCGAGCGTGCAGACCATTATACCACGAAGGCACGCTAAGAGGGCGGGAGAAATACTCCTCCTTTTAAAGAGTGACTGGGTATTAGGGGACCCAATCGCCAAATCCCGGTGGTGGAGAATCATCGTCCACCACCTTTTTACTTCCTTGTACGAAGTAAAAAGGAAGTATTGTAATCGCGAAAAGTTTCAGGCAGCATATTTCAATGAAATTATCCATTTTGACTGCTATTGAATGCAATTAAACGATGTTTTTGCGTGATATCTGTACGTAAGGACAGAATAAAAGACTCGTTTCCTCCAAAAAAATTATAAAACTGCTTTAAAATGAATTCTGAAGAGAATTTTTCGTGCCGTCTGTACGAACGTACGTATCTCACATAACTCGAAAACGAGTAGCCTCAGAACGTTGAAATTTTGTATATAGGACAGCCATAACATGTAGATGTGCACTTCGTATTTTGGTTGCAATCGGCCGCACCAAACGTATATAAATACTATATTTATATATATATCCACTCTGTTACTCAACAAAGTGATCTCAGTTTCTTTACTCTTATCTGTTTGTAAATTGTACATTTTTTGCTTTAAAAATGATTGAATTATGTTGTTCTTATCTTCCGGTTAAAGTTTTTATGCCTTTCGTAATTCTGGAAGCAATATTTGTACAATTATCAACAATTTAAAAGCTGTTTAAGTGCGGTTAAGTTTTAAATAACATGGCGGACATATTTGTTTACATTTGAAACAGCAGAATTGTAGATTTGTTGCCAATCTATAGAGAGTAATCTTCGCAACAACAAAGATAACGCCTTCGTTTATTAGTGCGAATTAAATCATGCTTAATCCTTTCTGGAATTTTTTCGAGGAAATAAGTGTTTAAGATTTACTTCTTAATTTTTAATACAAATATTTTGAGTTTTTATGTATTTTTGCCCTGTCGCGAAGTGAGAACTGAATTAATTGAATGAGAAATACTCAATCGTCTGTGAAAACTGTTTCTTTTTTGTTTTGTTTGCTTAATTTCTTTCATACGTCGTTCTAGCTTTATTATAGTATTTGAATAGAACATGTGGCAACGATAAGATAATTCTTCAAATGATATAAATTTTGTGCATTCAGAGTGTCGTTATAGTAAACAAATATAGTGAATTTTAAAGAGTGCATTTATTCTATGGTGGTTTATGCGCTGTCGACGAAGTAGATTTTATTCAATCCAATCAATTTAAATGAAATTCAAGAAAAAAATGCGTATAATTTAATATTCCGTACAAGTAAGTCATGTGGTGTACATATCAGATTTTTTTTAGTTCGGGTGCCACTGTAGAGACATTAGGATTCTCGGAAGCAGAAGACTCCTAAAGAGTGTAACATTTAAGATGCCCGTGAATAGAAATCCTTGAATGAAGTTTCCTATTCAATGGCAGCCTAATTGTCGTTGGTTAAACCTTTGGTAGTCACAATATACGCTGATTTTGCAGTAGCAAAGTGTTCAGCTGTATTGATTCTTATGCAATTCAAATGTTAGCTGCTGTATCATGTTCATCTTTTTAAATACTAGCAATATGAAAAACAAATAGCGCTATAAAAGAGGAATTTTAATATTCTTTCAAAGATTTTGTTAAATTTTAATCTTCCGGTTTAAATTTCTTTTGTAAAAGAGTGGAGTGAATTATTTTACTCTTATGATAAATGCAGTTACAATACAATACAAAAATATGTTCCCGAACTTAATAAAGCGGATTAATTTCGGATAAGTTTTTTTTTCCTGATAAAACTTTATTCAGGTTTCTTTTTATAAAAAATTTAAAAGTTCTTTTCCACTTATTCAGTTCAACAAAAACGTTATTCTTGAATGCATTTATTATGAAGTGAACATTAAACTGTCATTGCAAAATGATTTTTTTACATAAATTCATAAAAGAAATAGTATGAATCTTTAGTTTAAAAGAAAAAATTAGCATTTATTTTTTCAAAAAGACTGGAGGAAATGACATGTAATGAATTTTATTCTGCCATTTTGGGTGGCAAAGAAGGTAGCATCGTTCGTTCACAGAATAACAAAAACTTAAGAATTTTTTACAAAGTATTAAATTTTTTTATGCTTTTGTTACGAGATTTTTTCTTACGGCTATAGTTTACCTTTTAGCCCGAAAGGGTATCGACTGGGATTTTAGTCGCGAAATGGCATTTTGCGTCAAAATATTTAAATGCGTTGTATCTTCAAATATTAGCCCCCTGTATTATGTTTAAAGAAATTATACTGAAGAATATGAATGTATGTATGTTTCGCGCACTGTGAAAACACAAGGTTACCTAGAGTCATCAAATTTGGAATAACGTAATCTTCCAGCCAAACATGGGTACCTGGAATCCTGAATTTTGAATTTTAAATTTGTTTTATTATCTATTTCCTATTTTATAAACCTTTAACAAATTTTTGATTAACAAACGCGACGATTTCAAAGCGAACAGTGTCAACACTATGCAGATCAAAAGAGTTTTATCTTCCGCGAGACTGTCTATGGGAAATTCTACAGATATGCTGTTTTTAAATTGTTCTGTTTTCCTGTTTTTGTGATTTTCCTGTTGAATAGAATTTTATGTTGTGTAAGCAGTAAGAACGCTGATATTTAATACATAAATTAAACACACGAAACGTTAAATAATAAAAGAACACTATTGGATTGGTTTATTCAATTATGGCAAAGCACACGAGGGCTATCTGCCTGAAGGGAGGAATGCCTTCGTGGAGGACTTTCTAAGGAACACTGGCTCGTATACACGTTACACATGGGGAAAACCACGAAAACGTCCATGCAGCCAGCACGTTCGCGGGATTCGAACCTCGGACCGAACTACCAGGGTTCAGCGTCTTTACCGCTCGGCCGCTGGTGGGCTCAATAAAAGGACACTCAAGAAATCTTTTGTAAGCCATCTTAGCAAGAAACCTGAACATGGATATGATGAACTAAGATTTTAAAAAGAAGAAAAAAAAACGGCGAGGAAAATTATGCTTAATAATAAAACAACAAAGACAAAAAAATATGTTAGTAGAAATAAGTGAAACAGCAGATTTGTAGACAGCGACGTTAGCAGAAAAAAAAAACTATTAAATCCTTTCGGGTGACGTTAAAATCTGAAATCTTTCACTTTCTTTTTTGTTGTCTTGTTTGTTGTAAACAATCATTTTTATATCATTTGTTTACATTATGAAGCATAAATTTCCTTTTGACCAATGAGAAAGTGAGAAAAAAGTTTCTTAAAATTTGGAAATGATTGATTTCTAAGCCTATCAGAACAGGCTGAGTTTACTCAAACATTTTAGTTAAGCGAGATTTGAGGGCAAAGCGAAATTTTTGGTCAGCATTAGTTTGTTGTAAGTATTGAAAGCATTAATAAAACGGCGTGGGTTAGGTGTTCGAAAATAGACATTCTTTCTTCGAATTTGGAAATGATTGATTTCTAAGCTTATCAGAGCAGGCTAAGTTTACTCAAACATTTCATATCTGTCTACGTTAAAAAAAACCATTTCGGCGAAAAAATTCGATTTTTTTTTTAATTACCCAATTTGAAATGTCAGTTTTGTAGGATTCCGAAAATGGTTCACTTTTACGTTTGTGATAATTAGAAGAGAAAATATAGCCAATTAACTTCACTGGAAGTGAAAGCAGAAAAACCGTAAGTGCCATTTAAAAGGCTCAACTTAAAGGTAAACAATGTTGTTATCCGTGTTTTTTTTTCTTTTTACCTGTTTGTGTGTAAATTGTGCTAAAACATTTCATTTTAATTCTGGGTATATATATATATATATATATATATTGTTTGTTTGTTTCTGGCAATAATTATTTGCCTTAATGTTTTGAACTGGGTCTGGCAACATTGTGATTAGGTATAAAGACTATGTTGCTGGGTGCGTATATAGCAGTTTTAATTTTTAATTCAGGGTATCTTGGAATACTTCCTGTGTTTGAACATTTAGGCATAACAATTGAACAAGAAATGATTAAAAATTACTTTGTAATTGATAACGAAAGAATAAAAAACTCGAAACGTCATTCGTCGCTCATTTCGAAAATAGTTAGAAAAAAGTTAAAATCAAATAGGAAATCAAAATTACTTAAGTATAAAGATATGGAGGGTGTGATGTACAAATGTGGAGAATTTTAAGTGTGTAAATACAACAGAACAGTTTTTCTGTTAATGTGAAATCTTTAAATGCGTTTTCTGGAAAACTAATTTTTCTAGTTTTTTTACATACAAGAAATGTAATGACTCAAAGTGTTCTAAAGGTATCTCTATTAAATTTCACTAAAGTGTTTTCTATATTATTTGCTAGGTTTTAAGCTACAATCTAAGTTATATTTATTAATTTGATTGTTTTATAAGTATTTCTATATGAAACGATAAGAAATATTTTACAAGAAACTGTGTTTTTTCATGTAATTACACATATTTTAGTAAATTTTAGAAATATCATAAACATTTTAGTTCACAGATGAGTGTTGTAGTAGTATACAGTATAAATAAAATTGAAATATAATGCTGTGGGAAAAAATATACGACATTTAACGTAAGTGTTAAATTCTCCTAAAAATGTGCATAAAATTGCATATGTTTCAAAAATTTATGAAAATATTCCTAAAAATTTACCTATTTTCATGATTTGATATCACATTTTGACTAAATAAATATATATTTCATCAGAATTCTTTGTTTTTAAAAAAAAGTGCTCCGAACGTAGGCAGATACCTTAGCTACATTTTAGGGTTAAGCGAAATTTTTGGTCAGCATTATTTGGTTATAAGTACTGAAAGCATTAATAAGACGGCGTTGGTTATGTGTTCGAAAATAGACACAACACCCTCTCTCTGCTTAGTCAAACTTTTCAAATTCCTACAGTCTTCTCAAAATTTTGATGACTGTATAAAACTTGCGATTGTTTTTGAAATGCTTTGATTTTCGTCTGGTATATTTTCGTTGACTTTTTGCGACAGAATTCAAAGCGTTTGCATTTAAAACCGATAGAAAAATGACCTTAGTAAACTTTTTTTAAATCAGGTATTTTAGTATACTTGACGATGTGGTTTACGTGACTTATAAAAACAATAAATTAATAGAACAGAAAAAAGAAAAAATCTGAAAGCTTTCAGATTTTATTTTCTGCCAAATGGGCATCGTTCTTTTAAAATTTTGTGTGTTACCTTATTTATTAAAACCCTCCGAGCGTTACGAGTTTTGCCCTGAAGTTTCAAAACTCCTCAAAATGTCATGAATAAGTGGTATTTTCTTGATGTTAATTAAAAAATGAATCTCTTATTTTATACTTTGATTCCTTGGTACAACTCTGATATACGCCCTAATTTCACCAAATGTGGCCATATGTGTTCTGCGCTGGTTTTTGGCGCGATTGCGTGTTGTATGGCAACCCTGTTGACGTTGAAAAATCTTCCGCTGGAGTTCGTTGGTTTCCGTCATGCTTTGTGTCTGAGAAGCTAGGGGGAAAGGTTTAATGGTGAAAGTAGTTGAATTGAACTTCGGTATAAGGAGAAATATCGTCGTGGCGATCCTGTTGAGAGGCAATGGGTATTTGGAGGTGTGGAAAGAAGGTATGCGAGATTATTTTTAATGGCTGTGCGTAATAGAAGTAGGGATTTGTGATTATTTGTTATTTTATTTATTTGTGAACCATAGTATGAATTTTCTGGATGGTGTGTCTGGCTGTCATATAAATACGATAGTGATTACGTGGCGGTAGGAAATTGGTATTTCTGTTGTTCGAAAAAGCATTAATGGTGAGTGCATTTTATTTTATTCTTGTTCTTATTTTGTAGAATGTTATGTTCATTGTTTTTTTAGTATGAATTTCGGTCGTTATTGTTGGTTTTTTTTAATTCTTTGAAATTTATTTTAGTTATTTTGTTGATAAGTGCGTACCGTCTAAATTGTGCAATTCGTAGATGTTTTTTAAAGTTGAAACAGAACGCTGTGTACATGGTATTCTTTGAAATTTATTGCTGTTATGTTAATTTATTAAAGCGAGGTGTGCGTAGTTCGTAAATTCGTTCGTTGCCTAGATGGTGCCATTCGTAGATGTTTTTTTTTAAGTTAAAACATATCGCTGTGTATATGGACTCTTGTCAAATAATTTTGGTTAGAAACTTCACGGTTTTGCTATCTAAATTTTTTTGCTTTTGTTTCGGATTTTTAGCTTAAATTGTGTGTTCAAAACGTGGTTTTTGCCATTCGCGAAAACCGTGTTTTTGGAGACATTTTAGGCTTAAAGTTCGAAATGTAGACAAAAAGTTTAGATAGCAATATGGCAGCGTGGAGTTTCTCGCCAAAAATATTTGGCAAGAAATTTGGCGCCTTGAGGGCGTATATCAGAATAGTTCCGATTCCTTTTCTTCCAATATACATCCAAACCGAAATCAAATACATCAAATCTAGCAGAAATTTTCATTTGTAATGAATATAGAAGGCAGCCTTCTATACGGAATTTTCCGGCCGTAAATGTCTGGTTATTTGCAACTAAACCACAAAAATTTCAATTCAACAACAATATCACAAAATATTTATAAACAGCATATGTTTAGAATTTACGATACACAGTCTCGCACGATGGAGATAAAAATGATTTATTATTAATTATAAAAATTTGTTTTCATATTTTTTTTTTAATTTAACGAATTTTTGATTAAGAAATTCAAAAATTTCAAAGAGAACAGTAGCAACAGACTATGCGGAATTATATATTTTTATCTCCAGCGCGCGAGACTGTCTATCGGAATTTATAAAGCTACGCAGTTTTTAAATATACTAGCCCAAATGCTCTCGAGCCCACCAGCGGCCGAGCGGTAAAATCGCTGAACACTGGTAGTTCCGTCCGAGGTTCGAATCCCGCGAAGGCGCTGGCTCTATGGGCGTTTTCGTGGTTTTTCCCATGTGTAACGTGTAGACGAGCCAGTTCCCCTTAGAAAGTCCTCCACGAAGGCATCCCTCCCCTTAGGCAGATAGTCCTAGTGTGCTTTGCCTTATTCTCAATACACCAAATGTTCTCGAAACGTGTGTGTATGGGGAAATGGGAAGAAAAAAAAGGTTTTCGGTGTAATATAAAAAAATTCCGAAAGCCTTTCAGACTTTTTTTTTGGTTACCTTAATTTTGTTTTAATAAATTAAAATTTAAATTACAAAAAAAAAATCTGAAAGGTTTCGGATTTTAAATTACTTCTAAACGGGCATTTGTTTAACGTTTTGTTTGTTACCTTTATTTATTAACTATCCTGTTCTTTGCATTTAAAACATAAAACTCAGTTCAATAGCAATATCGCAAAATAATTTTAAAATGAGCCTATCTTTAGAATTTCCGATACACAGTTTCGCGTGCTGGAGATAAAAAGGTCCCCCCCGTAGAGTGTTGCCATTGCTCGATTTGAAATCGTGGAGTTTGTTAATCAAAAATTCATTAAAGTTTTACAAAGTATGAAATCGATAATAAAACCAATTCTAAATTTGCTTTTCCACATGCCCATATTCGTAGGAGGATTAGGTCATTCAAAATTCGATTTCTCTGTGTACCGTTGTTTTATCACAGTGCGAGAAATTGACATACATTTATGCAGATTTTTCATTCTTTAATTTCTTCAAATATAATGCAGGACACTAATAACATTGGGTGGCAACAGTTTGGAAAATGAAACGGACATTTATAGTGATTCAACGCAAAATCGCAAAACGAAAACAATAGTCCTTCTGGGGCAAAGCCCCTCTGGACTAATAAGAAATTATAAACTTTAGGAAAATTTCACCTTTTTAGGCTTGTGTACTTTAAAATAAAATAAGAACACAAGCATATTTCTGTCACAACATTCGTGGAAGGAGAATTCAGATTCCTTACAAGTACTATTATTTCCTTCTAAATGTTTTTAAAAAATAAAAATGAATGTTAGCGGGGTTTGTTTTAAGTCTTAAACACCGACTATTCCAGGTTAGTTAAAAATGTTATTTCAATATGCAAGCATTTTCAGGTTAACGTATTCACGGTGTTTGGAATTTGGTGCATTTTAGAGAACTCTAAGATAAATGGAATCCATTAGTTATTTCGCTATGAGTCAGGTGGTGCTCCTTGGTAATGAAGATAAACGACGGTTAAATTATCAAGGACAAGTTTCCTCGTGAAGACGTTTAGGAAGGTAAGCTGAAACTCAGTGCTTTGGGATTTACAGAAAGGATAAAATTGCAACCGAAATTAACTTTAGATCTCGCGAAGGAAAATAAATAAGAATAGAATAAATAGGAATTAACAGAATAATTGCAATATATTCTTTTTATATTGAATTTCGCTGTAATTGCCTATTTTGAAAATTTTTATGAAAATGAAATTTATAGTTTCAAGCAAATTTTTAACTGTGAACCAGCAATAGTTATCCTGTTGGTCAAAGTAACTATTTTGATGCATTCATACGAATACATGAAATGTAAAATTGTTTCTGAAATTCTTATGGTAGGATCAGGACTGATTAATATAAGTATTTTCTAACAGTACCGTTGCTAGTATGTAGTGTCACTAGGTTTTTTTTTTTATGCTGGAGACTTGAGAAATGAGCAATGCCCTCGTCGGACTCGAATCTAGACCTCTCGAATACGCGTCGAGTGTGCTTACCTTTACTCTACGGAGGCACGTTGGAAAGAGGAGGAAACTAGCATAATATGTTCTTCCTTTTAAAGAGCAATTGGGTATTAGAGGACCCAATCGCCAAATCCTGATGGTAACAAATTATTATCGACCACATTTTAGTTCGGGCGCCAGTGTGGAGTCGTTATGTTTTTTTATGCTGGAGAGGTGAAAAATATGGAATGCCGTCACCGAGATTCGAACCTGGACCTCTCGAATTCATGCTGAGTATGTTTCCAGTTGCACAGCGAAGGCATGACGAAAGGGGGGGGGAGAAAATACCTTATATACTCTGAACTTTGCGCCACAGTGCGTCCGGTCTGGACACACCTAAAAATTTCCTTCTGTACGCACAGAAAAATTGAAGGAAAAAGGATTTATAGGTAACTCTTAACCTTCTTCATTTATAGTAGATGGCAGCTCAACACAAACCAGTGCATATATTTTAGCCATGGTTAGTTTTTTAAGACCCTCATTTTTCAGAGAAATCTTAGGGCATAAAAGGAATTGTTTGAAAAGAAATTTCAGTGTTATATTTTTGGCTGTAAGCTAACATCCTTATTCTATATTAGTTTTAAATTTTTACTTTGAAATCTTGCCTAAAATCAAACGGCGAACCCTAGGTGTGCTCAGACTGGGCTCACCGATCATCTAGGGCAACTGAGAGTCTGTATTCTTTGTTTCTCTACATCTCATCGGTCGGTTCACTGACAACAATGCTCGTTTCGGCACTCTTTTCGAAGCTCTATTCAATCAGTGTGCCACCTTGGGCACACCCGCAGAATTAAAACGATAAGTGCTATCTTCACAAAATGTTACTTGTGTACTCCTCTAGGCCTAATTAGACTGCCAACTTTTTTTTTTTATCAAAACTCCAACTTTAAAAGATAGCGTGCCGGAAAGGGTTAAAGGGCGAGGGCGACTGGGGATAAGAGGACCCAGTCACCAAATCCTGTTGACGAATTATTGTCACCAGCTTTTAGGTCGGGCGTCATTTGCAGATTCATTGAGATTTTTTTGAAGTCAGAAAACTGAAGAAATCCTCAATGTCCTCGCCGAGACTGGAACCTGATCCTTTCGAATACGCGCCGAGTGTGCTACCGTTATGCCACGAATGCAGGAAGGAGGGAGAGAATACCTTATAAGAACACTAAGAATCTTGAACAATGTAAGATATAGAAAAAGACACATGAGAAAAAGAATATGTTTTTATATGTGAGAACCCTCTTAAAGTTTTCATAAAACTAATTACTGGCTCATTATAGATAACTCTATCCTTTCAGAATAAAATGAGACTTGTTTGTAGGTATTTGAGTTTGTTGGTTGTAATTACTTGTTCAAAGTGGTACAAGCTAGAATTTGTCTTACCGATATAAGCAATGCCTCATGAGAATATGTATATGCTGGAAAAGAAAATTACGTATGTTTGTCTAATAAATTGGGAGCAGTGTTTTTAACAAATGAGATTGCTATACTTTTGCTTTGTGTAATTCCCATCTGTATTTCAGTTAACTGAGACTCAAAACCAGATTTTGATTAAAGCGTGCAAGCGAACGAAAAAATTTAGAAAATTTATTTATTTTCAAGCATTTGTCTACTCTGTTACGTTCTTTGTTTTTTCATACTGTTGAATTTTCTATTCTGTTTCTTCTTTCAATGCACAGACATAGAGCTTAGAATACATGTTAATACTGTTATTACGCTTCTATTGCCTTTGCTAAAATTTAAGTTTCAAATGCAGTTAAATGTGATATGAACTTTAAAAGCATTTGAACATTAAAAGCATGTGATAGAAACTTTAAAAGAAAATTACACTTCTTTTATTTATGGAATACGATAAATTGGGGGGATTTTTAATGATAAGCAAAACATAATTGAATTTTTACTTGTACTTTGACTGATTTAATGAAAACACATCTGCATCCTTTGCGAATGAGTAACTAAAGCAACACAAATTAATTAGGTCTCGCATACTTAAACAAAACCGAAACTTGGAAAAAAGGGCTGGATAAAATAAAACAATATATTTCTGCATTGAAGCGTCTGTCTTTTTCCCGCGTCATGCCTTCTTCTGGGCTTAGGAGTGGCCAGGGCTGAATAGATATGTGCCCGCCTTCGGATAAAAGAAAAATTAATGTAAATCTTAAAAAAAAAAAAAAAAAAAAAAAATTTGCCAGCTTTCAGATTTTACATTACACCCATAGGATCGTTTTTCTAACGTATTGTGTGTAGTCTTTACTCATTAAGCATCGGGTTATACCTTTACTAACCTTTATTGTTTCATAAGAATAAATTGAGTTTAATTAAAAAAATTTAAATTTAAATACATATTTAATTAAATATTCTTTGCGCCATTTCTGCAAGAAATGAAATTTACATTTAAACAAATTTAAATTCTTAACAAATACGTATAAAAGTAAAAAGGTAAAAAAGCAAATTTAAATGCTAAAAAAAGGAAAAAAGCCAAAATAATTTAAAATAATTTTAAAATATGCAAACATGTAAAAGATTTAATTCTCGAACTAATCTACAATATCATTTAAATTCAGAAGCATAAGCAAATCAAGTGCAAAATCTATCCATAAAAATAAATCTATAAATTAAAATTAATTTAAACAATTTTTTTAAAAAATGCATATGTGAATGATCGTAGAGTAGGCAGGAGACAGACTTACCAAGGGGAAGTTGCCTCCAAACCTAACTCTCCAATTATTCAATTCGTGTTTCGTCATTCATACAGGCAAGGGTAAAAGTCAAAACCAAAAGTAATTCCAATAAAGTGGTACCCTTAGAAATTAACATTTAAGTATTAACATTTAAGAATTAAAGTTCAAAAAGGAAAATACTAATTAAGTCTTTTGAGAAACAAGCAAGTATAGTCAAGAATTAAACTTTTTCTTAAAATTTTTTTTTAATAAAATAATAAAAAAAAAATCTAGAAACCAATGTATTTTAGAAATCCTTGTCTACAGAACTTCCCCCTACACGAATATGCATATCAATAAAAAGAAACTATAAAAGAACTATACATAATCCAACAAACCAATAAGAAATAAAAAAAAAAAAAAAGAAACAAAAAGAACTAATTCACAATTTTTAAAAATAAATATATATTTAAAAATATAATTTCGTATTTAGAAAATACTTAGATACTACATGTAGATTTATTTTCATGGATAGATTTTGCACTTGATTTGCTTATGCTTCTGAATTTAAATGATATTGTAGATTAGTTCGAGAATTAAATCTTCTACATGTTTGCATATTTTTAAATTATTTTAAATTATTTTGGCTTTTTTCCTTTTTTTTAGAATTTAAATTTGCTTTTTTACCTTTTTACTTTTATACGTATTTGTTAAGAATTTAAATTCGTTTAAATTTACTAACCTTTACTTATTAAGCATCGGGGGCTAGCCAAGCGCACGTTTCGCTGTTATTTCGCGATCACTCTAGTAAGCCTCTTGGCCTTATCAGTTTAGTATCAGGCCTGTTAGATTTTTGTGAGTCCATCCCTTAGGTATAATTTTGAAGTGCGTTCTTGCATTCTTTTATTTTTTCAGATTTTGATTTATATTATAGTCTACGTTTAGTTACCACCGCAAGTGAACGGTGTTTTTGTAATGCAGGAAGTCTGTGCCTTTCTGGTAAATGAGTTTGATTTAATAAAGGCTTTTTTTTTTGCACCCTTCTTCTGTGCTGGTATTTAATTCACACTTGTGCGAGAATTCGCCAGGTTCATTGTAGGATCTAAATTAGTGTATGTGGAATAGTAGAGATAGACTTTTACACAATGACATCATCATTGAGGTTTCGTATCAGTTGGGACGGCAAGTTGGACAGCCCAATAGTTTTATCCAAATGGAGGTTCGCTTTCAGCAATGCTGGAATGAGATGATAACTACACGCGACCTGTATGTCTCCATGTCCGCCGGTATAGTTCCGTGTATTCGCGCTGGACGTGCCCAGTACCTGAACCTCTATTCATTTGTAGTTTCTCTTGTAATAAATTATCCTTTCGTTTTGATTTTGCAATCATTCACTAACGTAATGATGCAGTCACATATATAAAAACATTTCTTTCAATTATGACAACTCTTTCTTGGTGAACAAATTTTCAAGGCAAAAAGTGTACATCCATTCAAGAATCGCAAGGGCAGAATCTCTGTATTTAAATGCAAATTGGCTATGTTTTTTAATGTTATTGAAGAACCAAAACCAAGTTAAAGATGTCTCTCAGAAGAAGTCTGATACCTGCTACGTAACAATATTCACTGTAAGAAGTGATGTGGACTGTTTTTGGACGAAGTTTTTTATTTAAGGGCAACCTGTCGGGGAATTATATGATTTCATGCGGAAATTGACTAACTGTTTTGCATTAATTGCAAGTTTTAGGGATTAAAGCCTCCCAGACGGTATAGCGGTTAGGGCACCCGACTGCGCTAGCAGGGAGCCGGTTTCAAGAGAGGACATGGTTGTAACTGTCTGTCCCTACACAAGTGACAAGTGACGGAGGACGTGGGCACTGTCCCTTTACTTTAATGGTTAATCAGTACAGCACTACGTCCGCCATTATTCAGAGCCGCCGATGGGGTTCGCTGCCGTCCAACTGCCCGGGTACCAGTGTTTGTTGATATATGAGAAAAATATAAGTACATGGCCATACAGGGTCTTTTGTAACATGCTACTTTTACAATACGTTACGTTAGTAATGATTCAGTTATAATACATTTAAAAACTAATTTTGTAGTAGTGAAGTATATATTGCGATACTGATTTAAACAAGTCCTACATTACCAATTATACAATTTCAATACATTACAATACTAATTATGCAGTACACATAGAATTTACAGTGTATGTAACGAAACTGAATAATAGAAACATTACCCATTATACAATTATTATACATTACAATACTAATTATGCAGTGCACACTTAGACTTTACAGTGTATGTTACGAAACTGAATAATAGAAACATTACCCTTCACAGGAGGCAAAGGTGTCCCATCTATTAGGTGCCCCCAGAAAAAAATGACTACCACTTCTGCCTCAGTTTGTGGCCAAGCCGAAGTCGGCTGAGAGCCTACCATTGGAAAAAAAGTTTAGGGTTTAGAAAGTCAACTGTTTTAACCGAAAAGAGATGCCATTAATCTACGTTGGATGAATATGGTAGCAACGATGCTTTCAATATGTATACCATGTTTTCTCATCCTAACGTGGAGTGCAATGAAATGTTTAGTAACTGCATTTGGTTCAATCGAATTATTCCGGGAAAATTCGCACGCAACATTGGCTATCAAACAGGAATGTTTGATCATTCTTATACAATGTTTTTTAGATAAAGCTTTTGTTACTTTTTATCAGAAATATACAAGTGGATTTTAAATTCAGAGCAAAAGCTTTAGTCGCTTAAAATTTTAATTATTTTCCTTTTCTGTAAGCTTTTAAATAAAATTTCTAAAATATCTCTTGAAACAATATTTTATTAAAATCATTCCTACCTTTCCCAGGATGTGTCGTATGTACGTAGGTTGTTTTTTTTCAACCTCCGATCGCACAGTATGATGGCCAGGTATGCGGCAGGTGGTTGGTGTACGTAGTAGGCGACTGCGCATCTCCCCCTCCACACGCTGTGTCACTGGCGTATTCAACACGCCATTTTGTGTTGAGTTGCAGTCACATAAACATGGCTGTCGCTATTGATTCGCCCGCCAAGTGTGAATTGCTAGCTGTTATTCGTTTCTTGCAGGCAGAAGGGAACAGTGCAGCGGAAACTCATCGAAGAATGAGTCGAGTGTATGGAAATAGCTTTATGAGTGATGGCGTTGTTCGTGAATGGTGTCGAAACTTTAACGATGGCCGAACTAATGTGCATGCTGAAGGGGGTCAAGGACGCAAGTCTGTCGCTACAGACGATATTGTTCAACGAGTTGACCAAGCGGTTAAGCAAAATCGAAGGTTCACCATAAGTGAATTATCGATGAAATTTCCGGAAGTTTCAAGATCTTCCCTGTACTCTATCGTTACTGAACAGTTGCGCTACAGAAATGTTTGCGCTCGCTGGGTCTCACAGATGTTGACTGACGACCACAAAACTCGCGGAATGGTTGCAGCGTTTGAGTTTCTTGACCGTTACAATACTGACGGAGAAGAGTTTTTGAAATCCATTGTGACAGGTGATGAGACATGGGTTCAATATGACACGTCCGAAACGAACCGACAATCACAACTATGGATGCACACAAATTCTCCAAAGAGACCCACAAAATTCAAACGAACCTTTAACAACCGTTAGGTTATGGCAACTGTTTTTTGGGACCAAAAAGGTGTGTTGCTTGTGGAGTTTATGCAGCCTGGAACAACAATTAATGCAGATTCATATTGTGAAACTTTGCGACGCTTACGGAGAGCTATTCAAAACAAACGAAGAGGCATGCTGACTTCTGGAATTGTTCTGATCCACGACAATGCCCGTCCTCACAGCGCTCGTGTAACCCAACGGCTCCTTCAGCAAATTCAATGGGACATTTTCGAACATCCACCATATATTTCCGACCTAGCGCCGAGTGACTTTCATCTGTTCCCTGAACTGAAGCAGTGGCTTGGCGGGAAGCGCTTCCAAAATGACATTAAGATGAAAGAAACCGTCACAAACAACTCACTTCCAATCATTGGCGGGGACATTTTATGAAGAGGGTATTGGAAAGCGTGTTCACAGATATGACAAATGCCTCAATCGTCAAATGACAAATGCCTCAATTGTCAAAGTGATTATGTAGAGAAATAACCTGTATTGTACGGTGTCCGCCGAAAACATCGCAGACGAAAACGTCGCGGAGAAAACAACGCAAGGCGAAAACGTCGTGCTACAAAACATCGTGGGAGAAAACATCGCAAAGAGAAGTTCTAAAACATCGTAGTACAAAACATCGTTGTCCAAAATATAGCGGTTCAAAAACTTCGCAGTTTAAAAACATCGTCGTCGAAAATATCGTGGTAAAAAATAAAGTATCTGCAAATCATCGCATGACGATAACATCGCAGACATGCTTTTTTTCAGGTTTTAATAATTGTAAATGGATATTCATATAATGATTTGTGACGTAAGAAGGAAACTTAGGCATAGAAAATTAAATGCAACTTATAGATTATACTTTTCATGAAAAATTACTAGTAAAAACTTTATAAAAATGATTTATTAAGGGCCTTTGTTAGTTAACTATGTCGGTTTAAAATTCTATTAAGTGCTATAAGTTGCATTAATTTTCTATTCTTAAGTTTCCTTTTTATTTTCTCAGCAAAAATTTAGTAATTAATAAAAAATATGCAAGTAAAAAATTATCCTTCTTTCCATCTTGCGCTCAAAAATCATTATGGGAATATCCATTTACAGTTATTAAAGCATGTCTGAAAAAAGCATGTCTACGATGTTATCGTCATGCGATGATTTGTAGATACTTTATTTTTTACCACGATATTTTCGACTACGATGTTTTTAAACTGCGAAGTTTTTGAACCGCTTTGTTTTCGACGACGATGTTTTGTACCACGATGTTTTAGAACTGCGATGTTTTTTTTTTTGCGATGTTTTCTCCCACGATGTTTTGTAGCACGACGCTTTCGCCTTGCGTTGTTTTCTCCGCGACGTTTTCGTCTGCGATGTTTTTGCCGCGATGTTTTCGGCTGTAACCGTATTGTACATTTCTTTTGGTAATAAAATCTTTGTTGTACATTCACCCGTCTTTTCTTTATAGCCCATTGGAGGTTGGAAAAAAGTAGCCCTCGTATATCTGTGCATTGGTGTAATAAATGAAAATAAAAAATTCTTTCTTATACTTACAGGGATCATTAGAAGGAATTCCAATGATGCTTGTGGGTAACAAGAGCGACGAAGAAGAAGCAAGGGAAGTCAGCTACCAAGATGGTATGGCTCAAGCGCATAAATGGAATTGCAATTTCATGGAAACATCAGCAAAGAACAACACGAACGTCAAAGAAATGTTTCAAGAGCTGCTGAATATGGAAAAGTCCCGAAACGTCAGTCTACAGAGCGAACGTAGGACTCTTGCGCAGTTTAGGAAAGATAATCTGAAAGGAAAGTGTCTAGTTATGTAAATTTGGAGAACAGTGTAGAAGATACTACCATATTAGCTGTAAAGGATCACATTAGGAACATTCTCGAGTTTAAAATTATGAATAAATTTTACAGGACTCTACGAGACAGAGAAGATTCATCTGAGAAAATCATTCTGGTATATTCAATGAAGTGATTATTTAAACTCGAAATTAGCCTGTTTGATGCACTTAATTTAAATTTGTGTATTCTATTTGTGTAAAATAGCTTACGCATAAATTTAATTTTCCCAATTTATTTTTATAGGAAACTTAACTCAAAAATACTTAGCGAATTGTCGGAAACGATCTTGGAATAAAATATTTGAGATAATTAAAAAAAACAATGTTTACATTAAAACATTTAAGCATGACTTAAGCAAAGGAAATTTATTGTATGCTGTATCTGTTTCAGACCAAAATTTAATGAATCTGAATTTCCCCTGAGAGATATTCCAAAAAAATATGACTTTAATTCTGTATAAATCGCTTTATGATATTTTAATATTAAAGAAATGCAGTTAATTTTTTTCTAAATGCGTGCGAACTTTTCCATCTGAAAAGAAATATTTTTATTATAATTTTGGTTTAAGTAAAATGTTTGGAAAAATGCGTCGATAATATGCATGTCTTTATCCATTTAAATGAAATTAATTAAAAAATAATTGCTTCAAAGTCTATTTTCAACGCTTTAATAAAATATACAACCTTTGTAAAGAAAAATTCTATTCTAGAAATATTTATTTGATTTAACCTATTTTTCTCTTTAAATTAATTTCTAGTTAATATTGCGTAAGCTAATGACTCACCTGAAGATTTTAATTTGTTTTCAAATTTATTTTATTTTGAGAAATTTTGTGCATTCTTAAAAATTTTGTACGATTTAAGGAGCTTCCTTATTGCTTAAAGCATTCTGTCAACTGAAGTTACTATCGCCAAAATGCATCTTAAATTTAATTTCGGATTACTTTTTAATCGTCTGCATGTCATGATTGTCTTTATAAGTTTATAAGATTTTTTTTTTCATTTGGTATTTATTACCTCATTATTTAGAATATTCCGTTTGCTTATTTTTTTAATGATATAAATATCATCTTAATGAATGGAAGATTGTAAAAAAAGGAGAAAATAAGTAATTGCACAAATCTTGTAAATTAATTATTTCGAAACACACTCTCACAAACAGATTCAAAATGTCCTACATACGTTAATCTAATGCAGGTATTGTATTTTGTTTCGATAATTCTTAACTAAATGAGCGGACTGTATAAAAAAGAACAAAAACAACTTTATTAATGTTAATTACAACTAAAATTCTACAGCATACTTCGACTTGTTTCCTGAGCCGAATCCAGTGGCTAAGTGAACGTTTTCTCTTCACTACAATAGGTGGCGCTGTATTCTAATTTAACAGATATATTTACGATATCTGCGTTATAGAATCATATAAAGATATGCAATTGAACGCCGGATATAAAATAATTCCTTTCTTTGTTTAATATCTGTAAATTAATTCACAATTTATCTAAATTAACTTTTGCTAATTCATTTCATAATGCAAGTTTATATCATTGAAAAAAATCCTGTAAAATTTTTATATTAGATATAAATCTCAAATCGAATGTTGACTGCAGGCTTTAAAAGACTGTAAAATTAAAAGGGTTTTCTTCGGTTATTTAATGAGATTTTTAACTTTTTTAACTGAAACTTTATCTTAAGGAATTTTAATCTTTATCTTTAAGTAACATGAGAAAAATATTAAACTATTAAGCAAATTTATTTATAATTACTCGAGTTTCTTATTATATATAGATAGGAGTAAAATTTTTCAATGCTTTTTTTTAAGAAATAAGGTTTTCATGATGTTTTTTATAGTTTGATCATTCGAATTAGTAATATGTATTTATTAACTAAATATTTGTAAGAGATAGTCCTAGAGTTTTGAAGTTTAGTGCAAACCAAATCTTTGAGCTTCTAAATTCCTTGACTAAGTCTATTTTAATAAAAAAAATTTCTATGGTAATTCAGGTATAATGTTTAACTAAGATTTTATCCTTAATATAAATTTTGATATACACGATGTAATTAAATTTTTATAAAGGCTTGTGAGTAAAGGAGTACAAGCGGAGTGAAAATTTAGACACATTTTCAAGCAAGTATAAATATTGAGCTGAAATTATTATCAGAAAGGAATGCTTCTGTCTTCATGAATACTGCCCTTATATGAATATCCAATTCAAGATCGCTGTTGAATTGTAAGTGTGTAATGTCTATGAGGTACTTTGGAATTATCACGTCCACCTGTAAACTCTCGCGAAAATACGCAAATCCTTTGGTGTCATCATAATGAAAAGCAATTTCCATAATAAACATTCTAAACACATTAAATTTATCAAATAATAATAAAAAAGTAAGTCTGAAAAATAATTTAATTTGAAAGTTTTCAGATTTTAAATTACCCCCCAAAGGGGCGTTTTTTAACGTTTTGTGTGTTAACTTTATTTATTAAATATCATGTTCTTTGCACTTAAAGCATAAAATTCAGTTTAACAACAGTGTCGCAAAATAATTTTAAAATGAGCATATCTTTAGAATTTCCGATATACAGTTCCGCGCTGGAGATAAAAAAGATTTTTTTCCCCAATAGAGTGTTGCCATTTCTGTATTTTAAATCGTTGAGCTCGTTAATGAAAAATTCGTTAAACTTTACAAATATGAAATAGATAATAGAAGAAATTCCAAATTTCAAATTTGGGCTTTCAGATACCCATATTGGCAGTAGGATTACTTCATTCAAAATTGGATGGCTCTAGGTACCGTTGTTTTATCACAATGCGAGAAACATACACACATTTATGCAGATTATTCATTATTTAATTCCTTCAAATATAATATAGGGCGCTAGTATTCGGTGGCAACGATTTGAAAAATGATACAGCCTTTTAAAGTTTTCAACGCAAAATCGAAAAACAAAACAATAGTCCTTCAGGGGCAAAGCCCCCTTGGACTAATACTACGTAATAAAAAGTGTAATAAAAAAAATCAAAGCAAAGTAAAAGACCTGTATTTTTTATAATTACACATTGAATTTTTCTTGAATCTAACCATGGGATACGGGATAATCCCAAAGTACCGACTATGATTTATCAAAAATTGAACTGTTTTTAATTTATTGGAATCTGTGAATTTTAAACTGTATTCGTATTATGCAAAATTAATTAAATGGGTATCTGGAGATTGTCCATAACTTATGACGTTTTATTATGTAGTAAAACCTGTTAATTATATAACACGGGACCTTTTTCTTATACATGTTTTGATAGCGAATAAAAGCAGGTGCTAATTTCAAGTTTATATTCCAAAACACTAAATATTACGCGAGGCATTATTGGTGCATGAAATAAAATGGACTTGAACTCAGAGTAATATAATTTTTTTAGCTGATAAAGAGACCACCGTTAGTGTGTAGGTATAGACAATATATTTTTTTAGCTTCAGGTACATTAGATACGTTTAGGTGCGGCATTTCACAAAACATATCGTGAAAAAAGATTCGTGAAATTTTCTAAATGTGTAATGACTGTTCATGATCTCTTAATTATCAAATACAATAAAACCAATTTTTAATGTAAAGAATCTAAATGTTCTTCGAATATCGACATATATTTCTTTCATGTAATGGAGCAAGAATTTCCAAACAGCAATGCTTTACTTAGTGATGCCATGCAGACATCTGTGATCGACAATTGAAAGTTAAAATAATATAGAATGAATAAACACAGGAATTTAATCTGTTCAGGCATTTACAGAAGACTAAACAATTTAAACTTTTGTCTACTAGAGTGGACATGATGCAACAAAGGGTTAAATCTAAATGCTACAGCATTCAATCTCTTTTTCATAATAAAAATAAAAATGTTTAGAAAAGGATTAGAAGTTCGTGAAATTTATTATACTTAGTCATATTTTTCATACTGAACATCAAAACAAGAACAATAAAAATAGGTTTTACTGTGCATCAAAGTAAGTAATATTTCGAAATAGGTATATAGTTTCATATATCTAAAATATAAATTATCAGACTTTGAACATATCGTTTCTTGTTTAAGGAAATGTGAATCTTTGCTTTATTGAAAGTGTCTAACTATCTTCAAAGTAAATTTGATATAAAAAATAAAAAAAAAAGTTTTAAACAACTTAAGTGCTGAATAGAAAATGCATGTTATATAGCAGAAGTCGGCAAACCATAATTTGAATAGAAACGTAAGTGTAATATAGAGTAATAAGTGTAATAATAGTGTTAAAAGTAAAAGTAAGTTTAAAGTAAAAATAGGTAAAAGTAAAAGTGTTTTAACATCTTTTGAAAAAGAAATGAAACTGAATTATTGCAATGCTAAGGGAAACGTTCGTTATTGTTTTTCTTACTGAATTCAAGAAATAGTTACAGTGAATTTACTCGTATTTATACTGGTTTATTATGGGATAAGCAAAATTTCCTTTGCGGAAAATAATATTTTTTGAAAATGGGGCCAAACTTTAACATTCATTTTAGGGGTAAAAATCGCCAAATAATTAACAGTGCATGAAAATCTGTTAGAAGTAGTCGTCCCTCAGTGCAGGTTTGTAAGGAAAGACGGTTGATAACTATGTACTGTTACAGATCTGAATGAAGATACGACTTTTTATGTGTACAAATATATGATCATATGGTTTATGATTTATTTATTTAACATTTAGATAGCATTTAAAAATCTAATAGACTGATCTCTCCATTCTTTTTTACTTCCTTGTACGAGGTAAAGAAAATATTTTATTTGCGAAAATTTCCGGGTATCATATTTCAACGAAAATACCTATTTTGACCGCTATCGAATGCAATTTAACAATGTTTTTGCGTGACATCTGTACGCAATGTCAGAATAAAGGACTCTTTTTCCCAAAACGGGTTGCGAAAAGGATATAAAATGAATTCAAAAGAGATTTTGTTGTGACGTCTATACGTACGTACGTACGTATGTATGAATATATCTTCATAACTCAAAAACGAGTAGCCTCAGAATGTTGCAATTTTGTATATAGAAGTGCTGCAACATGTACGCGTGCACCTACCTTTTTTGGTTGCAATCGGCCACACCATATATATATATATATATATATTGTTTCATAAGAATAAATTGAATTTAATTAAAAAAATTAAATTTGAAGACAAATTTAATTCAATATTCTTTGCGCCATTGCTGCAAGGAATGAAATTTAAATTTAAACAAATTTAAGTTTTAACAAACACGCATAAACGTAAAAAAGCAAATTTATTAGTTAATCTGCATGTAATAGTTGTGGAACAGCAATTTGAAAGTTATCAACAATTATCAACAATTTGAAAGTTGTTTAAGTTTTTTTTAACCATAACAACCATATTTGTTTACATTTGAAATTTAGCAGAGTAGTGAATTAAGTCAGCTTCTGCATCTTTAGTGTCTTGGGACTAAAAGGAAACGTTTAGTTTTGTGCACCGAGAAATCTGCCTTCTTGCCCGCTGACCGATTGCTTGTTTTTGCATAGAAACTCTAATTTTAACTGTAAAAATTGTTTTTTAAAATTATTTTAACTGTATGTGGTGTTCTATATTTTTCTATACTTTTCAATTTTTAATAAAGCTATTTTGAGGTTTTATGTATGAGGCCTTGCTGCGAAGTGAGAACTGGATTAATTGAATGAGAAATATATCTAATGAAATTCGAGGAAATAAATTTAAATGAAAAGCAGCAAAAAATGCGTGTACCTTAATATTCTGTGCAAGGAAGTCATGTAGTGTATACATCAGATTTTATTCTGATAAATCAGAATAAGCAGTTGTATTTTAAAATTGAGCAAAAGCTTTCGAAAGGTCAAAGCTAACGAGCAAAAGCTAAAGATCGGTTTTATTTGATAATATTTTATAGCACTGGGAATAAAAATAACTTATTCAAATTACATTACTGAAGGCAATTATAACAAATATTTACTTAATATACATTTGACTAAACGTTGATCCTCTCAATGAATAGGACGTTACATTTTAACCCTTTCCGGCACGCTACCTTTTAAAGTTGGAGTTTTGATTTAAAAAAAAAAAAAGGTATAGGCCTAGAGGAGTATACAAGTAAAATTTTGTGAAGATAGCACTTATCTTTTAATTCTGTGGGTGCGCCCAAAATGGGCACACTGATTGAATAGATCTTCGAAAAGAGTGCTGAAACGAGCATTGTTGTCAATGAACTGACCGAAGAGATGCAGAGAAACAAAGAATACAGACTCTTAGTTGTCCTAGATGATCGGTGAGCCCGGTCTGGGCACACCTAAGGTTCGCCGTTTGATTTTAGGCAAGATTTCAAGGTAAACATTTAAAACTAATATAGAATAAGGAGATTACCATACAGCCAAAGAAATAACATAGACATTTCTTTTCAAACAATTCTTTTTATACCCTAAAAAAATCTCGAAGATTTCTTTGAAAAATGAGGGTCTTAAAAAACTAAACATGGCTAAAATATATGGACTGGTTTGTGTTGAGCTGCCACCTACTATAAATAAAGAAGGTTCAGAGTAACCTATAGTAGCGTATAAATCCTTTTTCTTTCAATTTTTCTGTGCGTACAGAAGGAAATTTTTGGGTGTGTCCGGACGGGATACACTGTGCCGCAAAGGGTTAAACGCTTACAAATGTATCCGTCAAATGAAGCATCAAGCAAAAAAAAAATTCTGTAATTTAAAGCTGAAAACATATTAACTCACTTTCATTACAAATGCCTATTAAAGACAAATGTTTACCGACCTCTGCTCTGTAAGCTAAGAAAGAACATATTATTAAAGAAGTGATATTTTGTAGAAACATATATAACTCGCCTAGAAATTTTAAGATACCTTTTTAGCTCTATTTTTATGTGCATGGTTTTTATTTGTAACTGTGTTAAAGCAAGACACTGAACAGAAAAGTGTAGGACATTTAGAATATTAAAAAAAGATAAAGTCACTATCCGAGAGTAATGCATAATGTCAAAATATGTTAAAATGGATGTTGCTTAAATTTTTCATTAGTAAACTACTTGATTTTTATTAGCTGTAATAAACAGTAAAAATGCATTGTGATATAATATTGTGTGACGAAGCTTTTAAGCAAAGAGCCTGTTGCAGCTATTTCAACGATGTGTAACGAGTTATGTTTAAATTCTAGACCGTATGTTTCACTATTTGTTATACTCTGTGTTTTAAAGCGTGATACAAAGTAAAATATATAGCCAGTTTATCGTTGTTAAGCAATAAATGTCGCTTGTAAACCCAGGATATGGTCGATACTTCCTTTTTTCCTTTTAAAATTACGTTTTTGTAATTTTCTTGTATTTTTATTAGCAGAACGTTGATTTTTTAATTTAAACATCGCTTTATGTGCAGAAAATCGAAGGCGTTCTGTGAAACACATACCTCTCTGTATTTTGTGAAAATATAATAATTGATTATTATTTATGCTGTAAAATTGAAATCAAGACTGTTGCAGACATTTGTGTTTTTAAAACAAATCCTAAATATTAATAAAAAAAATATTTACGATGTTACTTAAAATATATTTTCGAAAACATTTTTATCGGTTTAAATTAAAAAACTTTCTTTTCCGTAGAATCGGCAACTTCATTCAGTTAAAATAATAAAAGTATTATTTTTTTATTAATTTTTACTTATTGTTAAAAAGTATCTTAAAAGAAAGAATAAATGTTTTAAATTTTAGACATAATACTATATTCCTAATTTTGTTTAGCTTTTCCCCAAATAATAATAAATCAAACGAATTAAAAGTATTGATTTTTCATAACATATAGTGAAAAACTCCTGGGAAACAAAATATGAGTAGTGTTGCCACTGGTTTCTACTATCTTCGAACAATAAATAAAATTGCCAAGATAATTAAATAATTATAATAAAATATTAATATTATGCTAGAAAACAGAAAAATAAAAATGCAAAATTCAATTTTTAGTAATAAAGAATTTTAATACTTTCAAGCCGATAATGCTAAATTGCACAAATAGGCTTTAGAACTTAACGTTTTTCACTAATACTTTCAGAGATAAATTGCTATTTGTGTAACCTAATGGAAAATGGCAACAGTAAGAGTTTTAAGAGAAAACGATTTAAAAAGAACTATAACAACTCAACCGTAATTCGAGATTCAGTGGAATTTCGCATGGACATTATTTTTCCACCTCTCTCAAGGTAAATTTATTTTTCTTAATTCTGGCATGTAATTCTTTTATGTAGCATTTGTGTTTTAATTAAATTTACTTTTTAAATGTGCAAATTTTATTTTCCTATTTAAATTTTGTCAGTTACTTCCAATTTTCAGCTAGCCGTTAAAAGAACGCTATATATCTTGTTACTATACAATAAACATATTATATTTACTATAGTTGCTATTATTTTTCTAATCTCTTGCTGTTATCCAAAATGTTCTATGAAACCTCGTCATCAGCGGTAATAATTATTAAAAATGAAAACAAAGAAATTAACAAGATTAATTAAAGAACAAGACAATTAACGAACAAGATTATAATTATAAATTAGAGAGTATTTAGATCAGGAGAATAATTTCTATTCATAATAATAATAATTAATGTTTATTTTTAATTACGCTATATGCGTTAGAGAAATTTTTAATGAAACTTTAATCTGATATTTTAAAAAAAGGACATTTTTAATGTTTAATTTAATCTTATGTTTACTTTTCCATGACTAACAGCTATTTCGGAATTTTAATTATATTTTCTTTTGATGTTTTGCTGAATGCACGGAGAACTTTGTAATTTTTTCAACAAATATTTGATATTTTTGACTGCTTTAATAATTTGGTTTTATTTTGCATTGAGTTGCATGGAGTTATTTTTAAAAATAAATTATTTAGTAATAGCACAATACATTGTAAAAAATATTGAATAGCTCTATGATTACAAAGATGGAATAAAAATATCTAACTGAAAGTTCTCAGTAAAAATACAGAGGAAAAAAATATTTGTCTGTATGTAACAAAATGGTTTATTGAATTAAACATTTATGTGAAATATCGATAAATTCTTTAATTTGCAGACGTATGAAACTCTCAGTACTACATAATTACATCCATCTTAATATAAAATAAAATACTCACATCTGGTTTTACTAGATTCAACAAATTTGACAGAAAAATTCGTTTCTTTCTACAACTATTTTTTTCATTAAATTCCAACAATGCTATTTCGATGATTTCCAAATGAATTTGCACCTTAAAAAGAATCCTAACAAAATTATTGTTAGAATTTACATTTTCAACAAAAATGCTTTTCAGGAGGAAATATATTTCTGGTATTTTGATTTAAAAAATATGCATTTTGAACGTTAAATCTTCTTTCATAAAAATTATATCATAAAACTGAATATATTTACTCTCTCTTTTGTTCTGCAAACTCAACAAAAGTTTATCTTTTGTACGTAAAAAAATCCTCGAAGCTTAATTTGATATATTAAAGACAATACAAAAATTAAGTTTGTGATGAAAAAAGGTGTGGTAAAAATAATTTATATTAGTGAGAATAAGGAAGTTTTCATGAAAGCGTATAAAATCTTACCTCACTAGAAATGAAGTGGCAGAAATTTGCCAGAACGATGCAAAGTATAAAATTTAATTATTATACATATACGTAGTTAATTTCTGTATGCTTTTCATTCTTAAATCAGTGATACGTTATTTTCTTTATGAAGGGTAATTTAATTAAGCTATTTTCATATACTTTTATTATGAAAATCATTCATAAAAGAAGATTAGGTTTTGATAGTTTTCATCTCTTTAATTAAACTATAATTTCATTTTTTTTTTTTTTTTTTTTTTTTTTTTTTTTTTAAGATGTGTACACACATCATGTTAAACTTAAAAAAAAAACAAAGAAAATCTTACACTGGCATTGTTTCATAGAAAAGAAGTTTTAATAAAACCAACCAATATTGAACGAATTTTAATTTTTGTCTAATTTTCTCTTTGACATCGCCGCGTGTGTCTTGCATTTGTATTATTACACGTTTATGAAATAAAAGAAGGATTCACATATTGAGAAATCAAATTAAAATACAATTAAATACTTTGGTCTGATTTATTGCAATACAGCTCATGTTTTACAATGGATTTTCACGTCTAGAATCAGGCTCTTATGTTTTACCCATAAAAAAATCATGAACTTTCATCAAACCTTTTCTTCTAGAAACATTCTACCGTGTAACTGTATACTTTCTACCAGATGTGGGTGTAGGTAAATTAATTAAAGCAATTTTACGATCTGCCCCGTTACGCAAAAGTCTTGATTTGAATTATTGTTTTTTGTGATGGTGATAACAAGAGATTGCAGTCTTAATTGAATATCAAAGGTGGCATTACGATTATAATAAGTACGGCTTAACACCAAGAATCATTAATAAGCACGTTTGAAAACAAAAAGATTTTTTCTTTATTGTCAGCAAACTACTACGTTGCGTATTTTTATTTCTAAGTACTATGTACAGGGGATATATGTAAGTAAACGTAGAATGTAATGATGTTCTAAAAAATAAATCTTGTAATGTATTTGATCAATGTTTGCAAGTTTCATTACTCTATACTGAAAGTTTAAAGAATGCAGTTTATTAATGTTTATTGCTTTTTGGATTATGTTGTGGATACTAAGAAAACAAAACTAGTTACACACTCATCATGAGATATTCGTATTAAGTTTATCTGGCTGATTCTGGTTGAGATGAATATAAACTAATACTCAGTATTTTGGAAAGGTACAGGCTGGTTTTGTTTGGTTTATTTGATTATAGCAAAGTTCGCGAGGGTTATTTCTTTAAGAGACGGGATATCTTCGTCGAGCACGTACTAATGGAAACTCTACTCATGTCATTGGCAAAATCACGAAAACCTTCCATGAAGCCAGTCTGTTTGCCTAGAATCGAAGCCAAGCCAAACTAGTAGTGTTCACCAACTTGATCACTGGTGGGCCGTAAACGTATGAGTACTCTTCATTAATATACATGATGAGCTAGAAACTGACATTTTGAAATTTCCAGAAGCAGCCAATCTAACTGATGCGATTACGCAAAGGATTTTACACATTATTAACATTGGGGTGTTATTATACATGGAGTTTCTGTTTGATGATAGTACGCTGCTATTGTTGAAATGTTACTATATTTTCTTCTTTCATAAATCATTTTGAAAAGATAAAGTACCAACCTAATTGCTCTAATACTATATGTAATATATAACTGCATGTAAATATACGTAAGATGTAAAGAACATTATTTAAAATGAAAAGACTGACGTCATCTATTGACTAATATGTAAATGTACATAAGATTTGTAAAAGATGTCATCATTTAAAGGAAGTGATTAAAATGCGTTACTATGACGTAACTATTTACACGTATTATGATTTAATACACGTATTATGATTTAATACGTGCTGCTAATAAAAAACCAAAGAAAATGAGAGACAATGTAAATATTGTTAGAGATTAACATGTGTGGATTTATGTTTAAATGGAAACTAATGTATTGCATGTTACATGTAAGCTCACCGTCAGTGGAAAATTTCTAAGCTTCAATTTTTATTGTTTTAAAAAGTTATTATTCATTATTTTTGTAAGTGTTCTTAAAGGGAAAAAAAGATTTGCTCATTTGTCTGTTTGTTCTGATATTGATAGGTACAAAAAGTCCGTGTATGTACTCAAGAGCAAGTGCCTCTCTGCTTGTATTTTGAGTGTAGCATTAATAAAGTATGAATTAATGAAAACACGTGTTAGTATGTAGTTTATTTGACAAGAGAAACAATTGAAAACGAAATCGCAAGTAAAGAATTAACCATGTATTTCTTTCAACTTTTGTTTTAATATGTAATTTCTACATGTACTAAAATTGAAATATTTGAGATTTTTTTTTTAATTATCACCTTGCTAATAAGAGGGCCTTATTAAGTGATTTCCTATTTTGTTTTCTGACTAACATCTTGAAGTGATTTCCAGTTTCGCCGCCAGTCATTCACCGCACTGAACAACACTCATTGCACTGCATATTCAACTCATTTGTTCTCTATGTAATTAACATACGCTAGTACCTTCATATTTCTTTTTACTTCTTTTACTTCATCAATCCAAATCAATGCAATTTTAAAAATGGGTTAATGAAAAAGATTTGTACTCGAATCTACTAAAATGCAAAAGGCAGACATCCATCAATTACTAATTGAATAAACCTAAGATTTTCGCAAAGAGTGAATAATACTGTTTTTCTTGACTTGATACTTCAATAATACTTCACTTGAAGAAGAATTATTTTTCTCCATACTCGTATACTGCAGCCGTATATTTGCCTATGATTGGCAACAGAAATTTTATTCTCGGTGAAACGTTATTGACGCACTGCGTGTTAGAAAAGTAAGTATACTGCATTTAATTTTATTTATAGGAATTTTAGTTAGTTGGAAGTTTCTAAAACTGGATTATGATAGTTAGATCAGAGTTTCTAATACTGCATTACATGCACCACTAACAGTACATTACATTATTTTTGATGGTACAATTTTTACACAAAAGACTTGAATGGATGTTCAAAATAAATGTAAAATTATGAGAATTTTAATTGGAAAATGGTTTTATGATGGTACATATATTTTTTATTCTTATCTACGCGGTACAAAAATTAAACCATCTGAGAACTTCTGATTTAGACCATTTAATTATCTCTCACCAAGAGCGTCTTCAATAAACGAAACGTCTTCAATAACCTCGACATTGAAAATGCAACACCAAGAAGGGAGTAATCAGAAAGTGATGAAATTTCGAAAAAAGGCAGAGACAGCAAAAAGTAATAAGGGATCTTTATTTCAAAATGCACCTATATAAAATTTGAAATTAGTCAGAAAACAGAGCGAGAACGCCGTCGGCTCAGTAGGATGTATGACCACCGCGGACAGCGATGCACAAAGAAACACGTCTAGGCATAGAGTCAATAAGTGTGCGGGTGGTGTCTTGAGGGATAGCTCTCCACCCTCTTTCAACCATTTGCCACAGTTCGTCTTCTGAACGAGGCAGGGGCAGACTCTGCAAACGGCGTCCAATCACATCCCACACATGTTCGATTGGTGACAGGTCAGGAGAGTACGGTGGCCAGGGAAGCATCTGTATACCTTGCAGAGCATGTTGGCAGGTGCGAGCATTGTGTGGTCCGGCGTTATCCTACTGAAAAATTGCATTAGGCAGCTCCTGAAGGTAGGGGATTGGCACCGGCCGCAGTGCATTATCCAAGTATCGTTGAGCCGTCATAGTGCTCTGAATACGAACTAGAGGTGACCTGGAATCGTAGGCAATAGCGCCCCAAACCATTATGCCACTTTGTCGCGTGGTTGGGCGTTCCACAGTTATTGCCGGATTAGATCTGTATCCACGTCGACGCCACACACGCATCCGGCGACTGTCACAGGATAAACAGAAGCGTGACTCATCTGAGAACACGACGTTTCTCCATTCTGTCATCCACATCGCTCCAGTCCGACATCATTCTAAACGTTGGCGTCTGTGCTGTGGGTTCAATGCCAGTCTTCTTAACGGACAACCTGAGTGCAGGCCATGTTCAACCAATCGACGGGAAATGGTTCTGGTCGACACGGGAACATCCAGGGTATCGTGCACATGCTGCAGAATCGCGGTACAAGTGACTTGCGGGACCGCGACGCCACAGCTTGTCAGCGGATGCGTCGATCCGCGCGTGATGACGTCACTCTGTTTGCACCTGCGCCCCTCCTTCTTCCCACATTTCCTTGTTCCAACCATGTTCGTCAAAGCCGATGCACCGTGCTCGCATCCATGTGGGTATCAGATGCGATTTGACATTTCCTTTCTTATGTAACGAGTATCAGCCCTCGTGGATCTTTTGGGCAGCAATTATGCATAATAACACATGATACCATGCATCATTTATGCGTAACTGTTGCAAAACCTGTTAAGTACCATCTGGAGAATTTATAAGGTATTTCTCCCACTTCCCTAGCGTCCTTCGTGGTGTAGTGGTTCTGCACACTGGGCCGGTATTTCGAGAGGTCCGTGGTTCGATTCCCAGCGAAGGCGGTTGCATATTTTTCATCTTTTCTGCTTCCAATCAACCTAACATCTTCTACAAGTGTCTCCCGAACTAAAAGGGTTGTGGATGATGATTCACCGCACGACGACTAGGTCGATTTGGCGACTAGGTCCTCTAAAACCCTAGTCGCCCTTTAAAAAGGGGAATATATAAGGTATTTCCCCCACTTCCCTAGCTTGCCTTCGTGGTGTAACGGTAGCACACTGGGCCGGTATTCCATATGTCCGTGGTTCGATTCCCGGCGAAGGCGGTTGCATATTTTTCATCTTTTCTGCTTCCAGTTAACCTAGTGACTCTACAAATATAATGTTTATTAGCAACCACAATCTAACATTCATTTTTTTATTTTATTCAGCCATATTTGTCCTACATGCCTTCAAATCGCCTTTATTATACACTGTGTTCCATTGTGTTTAAATCCCTTTTTGGTTTTTATTTCTTAACTATTACTTCCCACTAGCGTCCGAGCGGTGAGGTCACTGAACACTGGTAGTTCGTTCGAAGATTCCAATCCCTGTGAACAGGCTGTCGGCATGGGCATTTCGTGGTTTTCCTTACATGTATACGAGCCAGTTTCTCTTAGAAAGTCCTCCACGAAGGCATCCCCTCCCTCAGGCAGGTAGCTTTCCCGTAATCAACTAAACCAAATATTAACTGCTACTATGAACAAATGGACAGTGGAGGAGAAACATTTTGTGGTGGATATTTACGGAAGCGATTATATGTAATCCGTAAATCTTAAAAAATTGCATTACGAAAAATCTGTTTAGTGTTGAACAATACATATCAAAAGAGCCTCACAATAAATTTATGATAATAATAATTGCCAGTACGAATTTTCCGTGCTTTTTGATAAAAGGAAACACTAAACAATCGAATTTTCCATAACGAGATTTCATTGTCGTATTTCTATTGTTTTTAAATCAAACTCGAATTAGAAAACTGCAGTGGTCGTTTTCGTTCGTGGAGTCATCAGTTCTCTAAATGCCCTAGAATTAAGTTTGATAATATGTATGGATTTATAGGGGGGTGAGAGAGAACGAATTGCTACGTTCGCTGTTTCTAATTTCTTCAACCTCCTCTTGACCATTTCAATTAACATTTTGACCTTAAGAGAAATTTCTCAAAAGAGACTGATTCCTAGTGAGTAGAGGAGATTGCCTTAATTCTTTTTCTCCTAGAATGCCTTGAATTATGCGTGGGAGGTAAAATGAGTTACACTTTTTTTTCTTGCGCACATAGCATTTCAGTTTCTGTTTAAAGGTATTATGATGCTATTGCTATACTTTACTGAACAAAAAAACCTCATTCATTAAATTTCATAAAAGGAAATTGTAAATTTTCATAATTTTAGACGTTTTGTTTACTGTGCTCATAGCTCTTCAAAATGCATGAAATAATAATTTTTTCACTTTATAATCACTTTTCCAATTATTTAATTTCAATTATGTTATATACTTTTATTAACCTTTTAACTGACATGCCCGAAATAATCTCGGGCGCAGCACTGGTATTCCAAAATGTCACGTCCAAATATTACTCGGGCTAATTTGTTTTTAGTGCATCGTATTGTTATACCCGAATATATATCGTGAGAAGTTTATTTCTGCTTCAGTTCAACAGATGGCAGCATCTAACTGAAAGTTTCAAAGGATACAGGTTGAAGTTCAAAATGCATGGTATTTTTTTAAATTGAGGCAGACATTTCATTTTTGGAATAAAAAATAAAAAATGACAATTTATGCACCCAAATCATCAAAATAACTTGACAGTTAAAAGGTTAATTATTAAAATCAAGTAACATTAGTAACATTTTGAGCTAAAACCAAGTAACATTAATAACATTTTAAGCAAGATCGTATTTCTAAATATTTAACTGACCCTAAATTTTTATGTAAAATGCAAACACATTTCAAGAAAAAGGATTATTCTTCATCAAGAAGAGTGGAGGAATAACGGTAATAACAATAATAATCAGGGGAATAGCGAAAATTTGCTCGGTTAAAGCACGTTTTGTACCATTATTTAAAGAGAATTCATTACTTTAGGTTTCAAACCTGTTTTTAGTTACGGCTGTTTTGCGAATTTTATTTAAAATATGGATTGGCTTCTTTGCATAATTACCAGTTTCAAGTCAGCATTTTTTAAATTGTATATGATTGTTGAGTATAAAATTACTAAATGATTAGTGAGAAATATTACTGAAGTATTTTAAAATTCGAACAAAATATGTTGAGCAAAAAAATCAACTTACTTTGGCGTTGATATCGATTGAACATCTGTCGATTTCAAAAGCGATCAGACACAAATTCGTTATCCTCAAGAACATACATATAAAAAATAATTTCTGCTAAGTATGCTTGCTCCTGAAGAAGAGAACCTGTGCCTGACCGTTCTCGACATCCATAGAATTTGAAATCTATGCCAAACAAAGGCTGCTTTTTCGCTTAATTTAAAATTTTGAACTAACATGTTCCTCTTCATCTAAATTCTCTCCGTTTATTACTTTCAAATTCTATTATTTAGAATGTCATTCGATAGATGGCAGCATTATATAACTGAAGTCTATTCTGACTGTTGGGAAGTTTGTTGCATGAAATTTGATTCCATTTTTCCAATTATTTCGTTGAATGTTGCAGCCGAATTTAATGTTGAAATAGATGAATGCTACAACATTATGAAAATTGTGGAAGGTTTATTTACAAAATAAATAAATAAATAACAAACTAGCCTGTGTTGTCTCACCACAAACGGCTTCTGGAGAATTTCGTCTTGAAAATATGTTTTTGTTGCTGCTTGGAAATCGTCACATTTCTTCTTATACAAAGTTAAAAGCATTAAAGCAGGAAGAATAAACCATGCTCAAATAATGCGCTGAAAATGCATGGTATGGTTCTATCGGAAAAATACCATCAGCTGATCGTATTAAGTTTTAAGCTTTTCTAAATCAAGAATTTAGCGTTATTATGAAATACACTGGTACTGCGGTATATGTCATTAGCCCTTTCCAGATACTTAGACAGGTACCAAGCGAATGTTTCGAGTATTAAACGAGATACATTCTGACAACCTCAAAAATCACGTGACTTACGTATACCTAATGTTAAGAAAAATGTAGATCAGTCCAGAGGTCACGTGCCTAAATGTAAATAAACAAGATCATTCTTCCTCTTTTTCTTTTGGGGAATGTATCTCATTAAAAGAAAATATAATTAATCCGTTTTCATAAAAAGTCCTATTGATATTATTATTAAAGTCATGTTGTTTGTTATTAGTATAAACCTGTTTAATGCTGAAATACAAATGCAGAGGGTGAAATATAAACTACACATAAATGAAGCACTCACTGCCCATAATACAGTAAGTAAATGTTTTGCTGCTAACCAAGATCAAGAATAACTTTTCACCGCTCTCTAACGTCTCTGATCTTTGTTTCATAACCGATTCCACCCCTTTTGGAAAGTTAGTCGATTTAACAGCGTCTTTATTTTTCACAATCGTCGGCATACAGTGTACAATAGCCAAGTCACCGACACGCATGCCGTCCTCATACTTTTCAACAATCCTTTTTTTTCACTTTTACGATGATGCTAACAATTTTCTTCGTCGCTTGATCATTTTCATTAATTTTCCTAAAACAAATTTTTAATGAATTAACGCAACATTTATGCCTCAAAATCACTTGAAGAAGCAGAGTTATGTTAGCAATAAGCTTACTAAAGCTCATGGGCAGTCCTAGCATTGTCTCGAAATAGGTAAACGAGCATAGTAGGCGTAGTCCTGAACAATCGTACTCGAGTCGTATTCCAAATAAAAATTTTCATGTCCGAACAGGACGCATTGGTATGCGTCCTGTTCGGACATGGAAATTGGACGTGTTCCAAAACGGACGTATACCGAAGTACCACCGTTTCTTAAATATTTCCACTTTCACTATAATAATAATATAATCTCAGAGAATAATAACTTAAAGAACAATCTCAGGACCAGGAGAATTAATTTTTTACGAGTTTGTATTCTTATTTAGTATGTCATTGCAGCGGCTTTAGTGGAACTGTGTCATTTATTATTGTTTTCCTTTATTGCAGCCAGCGCATTGATAATTGTTAAAATTTACGTAAGTTGTTCTTGTTCGGACTTTACTAGGAAGTTCTCCTTCAACTTTACACATTTAGCTTTCGAATTTCTTGTTAAGTTTCATAAATTTTGCATGATTAACTCAAAGTCGCAACAAATATGTAAGAATACCATGTGTCAAGTATACAATACACACTTGTATGTAAGAGTGTATTGTATACTTGAACCAAATTTTTAAAAATGTCACAGATTTAAATCCCAGATTTTAAAAAATGTTTCTCAAGAAAAAGAATATTAAGACGTAAAATTTATGAGATTGATATTCAAAAAGCATTTTGCGACAAATATTTTTAAAATGTCAAACACAATATTTTGTGGGAAAAAAAACTAAATACTTAAAATATAAGCGGGATAATTTATTAATTAACAAATTTCTCTAATATCAGGCTAAGTATACAGTGGTGGCCAAAATTGTGGACGCTTTTGGAAATTTTTATGTTTTTGAACTTTGTATGCTTATAGAAAATGTTACGTTTCGCAAAATGCAAACTTGTATATATCATTTTAAAGAGAATTTATTACTGAATTCAATACAAAACACAAAACTCAATTATTTCCAATACAAGTTATATGTACTTTAATATAAATAAAAAACACAGTTTTGAAGTGGTTTGTAATGTCTGCCTTTCCTGGCCAATCACTGTTCTTGTTCTGAAAACCAATCAAATGTTAGTAACTGCCAGTAGAAGCTGACATCATGTTTACACTTGAAACAATTCATTATTTCGCTTTGTTCTGTAGAAGGAGGACCTGTTTCTTATACACTGCAATTACAAGTAGGAATTTTTGTAAAAATTTTTAATAATTAGTCAAGAAGCAATGACATCCAATAAAAGAGTAGATTGGACACCTAGAAAGAGATGTAATATTATTGTGTTACGAGAAAGTGGTCTTTCCTATGCTGAAATTGCAAGATAGATAGGTGGTTGGTTCAGTGACTACATCTGGAGTCTGAAAGTTTTGTTTACGATATCAGGAGGCAAATTCAATAAAAAACAAAGAAGGAAAAGGCCGAGAAAGGTGCACCACATCTATTGATGACAAAAGAATAAAAAGACTATGTCTCCAAGATAGAAAACTGTCATCAGCGGCCATCAGAAGTGATCTGAATGATGCTGGTGTTTCTGTCAGTTCAAGAACAATTACTGTCAGTTCAAGAACAGGAGAAGATTAACTGATGTTGGACTGAGAGGTAGAATTCCACGAAAAAAGGCTTATCTTAATTTTCAGCAACGAAAAGAAAGACTACATTGGGCAAAGGAACACATTAATTGGACAGATGATCAATGGTCACAAGTTATATGGAGTGATGAAACTAAGATTTCGTTATTCGGTAGTGATGGGCGAAAATATGTAAGACGTAGAATAGGAGAAGTGCTACATCCTGACTGCATTCAAGCAACTGTGAAGAACCCAGTTAGTGTTATGATTTAGTCATGCATGTCAGCAGATGGTATTGTTCGCCTTCATGTCATCGATGGGACTCTGAATGCCAGAAAATATATTGACACTATTCTAGAACCAAAACTTCTACCTTCCATCAGAGGTCTCTTTCCCAACAATGCTTCGTTTATTTTTCAGCAGGATTCTGCTCCTTGCCACACGGCCAAAATATCGAAAGAGTGGTTTCGTACAAAGAGCATTAAATTGTTGTCATGGCCAGGAAACAGTCCTGACCTCAATCCTATCGAAAGTTTGTGGCACCGTTTGAAAACTCTTGTCCGAATGAGGCGCCCATCAAATAAAAGGGAACTAATTGAGGCTATAATTGTTTCCTGGCATCATGTAATAACGAAAGAAGAGCTTGAAACTCTTGTCAGCTCAATGAAACGTCGATGTGAAGCTGTAATCAAAAATAAAGGGTATCCTACTAAGTACTGATAACTCACTGCAATCATCACTATCTAATGTATATCGATAACTATTATCGTTTAACTTTTTTTGTATTGCAAATAAATGAATTTTTGTGTTCTGTATTGAATTCAGTAATAAATTCTCTTTAAAATGATATATACAAGTTTGCATTTTCTGAAACGTAACGTTTTCTATAAACATGCAAAGTTCAAAAACATAAAAATTTCCAAAAGTGTCTACAATTTTGGCCACCACTGTATAAGACACAAACGATACTTGAGAAGAGCAGTTTCAGGAAAAACATTTATCTCATCATATATTAGCTTATATATCGGTAATTCTTTCAATATCAATTTTGTATTAAATTCAATGTATAAACATAGAAAGCTTAATAAGACATATATGTTAGGATAATATTGGTGTGAATTTAGAATTTCTAAATTTAGAATTCATGTAATCATTTTTAAAAAAAGGCCAGAGGGGTTATTAATTTCGTTTTGGCATTTTGCGTTAAAACTTTAAATGTCGGTTCACTTTCAAACTGTTGCCACCAAATTTTAGAGCCCAGCATTATATTTCAAAAAATTCAATAATGGAGAATCTGCATAAATGTATGTATGTTTCTTGCACTGTGATAAAACAACGGTCCTTAGAGCCATCCAATTTCGAATAATGTACTCCACCACTCGAACGTGGACATTTGGAAGCCCAAATTTGGAAATTGTTTTATTACCTAGTTCATATTTTGTAAAATTTTAGCGAATTTTTAATTAACAAACTCAACGATTTCCAAGCGAGCAATGGCAACCCTTTACGGGGAAAAAACATTTTTTATCTTAAAAATTTTTAACCATCACCGCCTTGGGCGTCATATAAAATCTGAAAGCTTTTAGATTTTTTTAGAATATAATTTGCATTTTGATGAAAATGAAAATACAAAACTATTAAATCAAAATCAATCGGTCGTTAATATAAACCTTATAAATCAAGGAGTAACTTACCTCATTTTCTCGAAAGGATCCAACAACAAACTGAAAAATATGTTTGACGGAATGAGCTTGTTGATCCAGGGCTTAATTTCTAAAATTAGAAAAGCCGGAGACCCTAAGGAAAGAGGAACAATAAATAAATAAATAAAATTATTAATAAAATCATTAATTATTAAAATAGTTAATGATTAAAGTGATAAATAATTTTTAAAATATATTAAAATTTATTTCTTTGATGATTTTAAATATAATTTAATCAAAATATACTATATATTAGATTATAAGTCCAAAGGGGCTTTGTGTCTGAAGGAATGTAGTTTTCGTTTTGCGATTTTGCCACCGAATATTATCGCATTGGATTATATTTGAAGAAATTAAATAATGAAGAATCTGCATCAATGTATGCATGTTTCTCGCATTGTGATAAAACAACGGTACCTAGAGCCATCCAATTTTGAATGACTTAATTCTACTGCGAATACAGGCATCTGAAAGCCCAAATTTGAAATTTGTTTCATTACCGATTTCATATTTTGTAAAACTTTAACGAATTTTTTATTAACAAACTCTACGATTTCAAAACGAGAACATTTTTATCAGAAAAACCATTTTTATCTCCAGCGCGTGTGACTGTGTATCGGAAATACTAAATATATGTTCAATTTAAAATTATTTTGCGATATTGATCTTGAACTGAATTTTATGGTTTAAGTGTAAGATGAATTGAAAGCCAAGAAAGCTTGAGAAATAGTCTACGGCAGCTATGCCAACTTGCAACTTGTCCATGATGAATTTGGCTGATTTAAACTTTAGAAAGGCTTCTTCGACGGTTTGCTGAGAAGTGAAATTTTGAGATTTTTGTAGTTTCGTGAGAAGTGATTTCAGATTGTTTATTTTTTGGAACGGATTAAAAGATTTTTCTCCGCATCCTCGCCCTGAATTTGAGAATTATTGAAGAATTTAGCCATTTTCAGGGAATTAATTTTGCATGTAACAGATTCAATTTTTGGAATAGGTGTTCTCCATGATAACAATTGCTCAAGCTTTAATACCAAACAAACATAATATAGTATCTTAAACAATATACTCACCAGAAGTCAAGTTTGGGAACTTTGTGGGGGTGGACGCGTTACAACGAGCTCAGCGCCATGAAGGAGGAGAATGAGCGTTCATTCTTTCCTTATCCTTATCCTTTTCCTAGTGACTGGTCTTCAGTCCTTACCAGTTTCCTGCTCTGAAAAGGGGATCCTAATGAGTAATATTCCAGAAAAGGAAGTTATATAGGTTCCTTTTTCTTATTATTGTTAATGTCGGCCATAGTCTGTGTTGTACGTTAGCAAAATTCTTCCTCCCCCCCCGCAAAGTATATCTTTTGCCATTTGACCAATTCCATGCCGTCTTCTTCAACTGGACTGGGGGTGGGGATAGAGCGGACTTCTCGGTGCGTTCTGCTCTTGACGAATGGTAGCTTAGGAACCCCAATTTTTTTTTGGGGGGAGGGGGCACCAAAAAATTAAAATAAGTATAAATATAGTGTCAAAATATAGAGACTGATAAACAGACTTATAAAGATTGCCCTATTTCAAATAGCTTAGGACCTCATCAAGTCCAAATCCCGCCCTTCCCAGATAGATAAAAAAATCCTACCAATTCACCCAGAAGTGTGCAAGAGATTGCAGAAAAAGGCTCTTTTAAAATTTCTTAATCACAAATTTACTAAATAAATATTTTTATAAGATGTATAAGGAAAAACGAGATAAAAAATTGAGGCAAAACAGAGCGTTGTTGTGTTCTAACAGCGTCTTTTCGAAACTGTATTGCTCGCATCGTTCCCCTCCTCGACTTCCGGATTTATAAAATTAATAAAAAGTGAGGAAAATTATGTTGCGAAATACGGCAATTTCAGGCAACGCGCTGAGATATCGTTGCATGTTCGACATAAATTTGTCCCTTCTCTTTTAGGCCTTCTGCAGTTTTTGCTATATTTAGGAAGGAATATTTATATTCTTAATGAGAGAATTTATAGAAGGAAGAAGTGGTGACCGTAGATTTGGTTATTCTGGTTTGTTAACTACAATTTGCAGCAGGATAAGGAAAGGGAACCATTTTTAACATTCCTAAATGCACTCCAAATTGCAGTGAGTCTAATAAAGTGAAATGCTAAGATGAATGCCTCGGTGCATGCCCAATAACTTCCCAAGAAAAAGAGCACCTGCAGACTTTTTGGAATGGTGTAAATGAATTTAGGAGAATGAACCTGATGTTTATTTTGAGCTTATGGATCAATCAGCTTATGGTTTTTGGACATATACATTTTAGGTTATCTAAGCTGCTTTGGTTTGTTGTTATACATACTTTTGCTAATTCTATAAGTTACTCTGTTGCCACTTCCAGGAAACAAAACTCACAATACTTATTAGTGGCTAAAAATATTAAGTAAACAAAAATATACATAAAAATAATTCAGAAACTAATTCTGCCTATCCATCCAGTTTGCTACAATGCAATAAATTTACAAAGAAATGCAATGCTTGCTTAAGGATGAACATTTATATAACTCTTTCCCCGGGAAAGCGACAGTAGTAAATAAACTAAATGTAACATAAAAGTGCTTGATTTGCTTGTTGTCTGCTTGGTTGTCTCACACAAAGCATAATAAATGAAAACTATTTCAACAAAAATAATTACACTGTTCTATTATAGAACAGAGATGATAAGCTTCGAAACGTTACTGTTTTTATGTTACGTTTAGTTTATTTACTACTGTCGCTCTCCCGGGGAAAGAGTTGAGTTAGCAGATCCGGTCATTCATCGGTACGAGGAGCTGAATCAACCGTCAAAGAAACTCTCTTTCAAGATCTGAACTCATAGTGTATAGTGAACGCTTATGTTATTTAGTATTTTATTACCGGTGGGCAAAGTGATGCTATTATTGATTTCTGCAAAAACGCAGGTGTATTGTAAAAATGATTTTCTAAGTAACTGGACAATGTTTTTCTTTGTATACCTATGCAGATTTTCTACGACTGCAAATTCTGATAATTATTAAAATAAATGAAGATGCACTAAATATTTAACTAAACTATTTATCTTTGAACTCCTATGTCACAGTCTTTAGAAAATGCACAAGAGCATACTTTCTCGCTCTGAAATCGCAAGTCACAATTTCCTGTTTTTAGAATCTGTACAGGCATATTCTTTGACTAAAGAAAATTTTAGTTTGTAATGATAAATTTAGGTGAAAGTGCATTTAGTAGGATGATAAAACGCAACGTTAAATACTTATTTGACGGATCACAATTTATAATCAGTTTTGAGAAAAATAGATTTATTTGTTTTACTTCTCTTTTCTCCTGACAGTAGATTGCAATCTATTTATGACTTACAAAAATTTATTAGGCTAATCTTTGGAATATGATAACAGGTAGTTTGGCGACATTTTGGTAAGGCGTTTAAAGGTTACTAGCTAGGACTTTAGCAGTGTACATGGATAAAGTGAAGAGTGTGCGCAATGCCATTTTTGTGCAATTCTGGGATGTTTTTTTAAGTCAAAATAGGTCGACGTGTACATGGACGATACCGTGTATGTGCAATTCTTAAAAATGCGGCAAGCAGTGGGCGATTCTGCGCTTTCTCCGAATTTCGCACCTAATCGTCATGATTAAGCACATTTGTTCCGTAAAAGTTCTAGCATAAGCGTAATTCGGCTAGGAAACTGTTAGAAAAAAATGTTGAGTAAAAAAAAAAAAAAAAAAAAACATGCCTTTACTTCGTGGAAACAAAATGGCGTCCAAAGAAAAACTAGCAGGTTGCTGTAGCAGGGTTGGTCGCCGAATTTTCGCCAAAAACTCGCCAAGTTACCATAATTCAAAGATTAACCATTTATTATTACTTTTTTTTTTTTTTTTTTTTGGGGGTTGATTGTATAATTCTTTTAAAGGAAAATTTCTTTATTAGGAAAAAAAATTCCAAGAGTTATTTGAAGCAAATAATAAAATATGCTTTATTTAAATTACACTGAAAAAAAGAAAATTTCGACTATCTATATGATCACTTTAAAAATTTAGGATATAAGATTTGATTATATTGGCATTTACATTTTTTTCTAACATATATCGTGAAATTAATATAGGTTATTGATCAATACTTTGCAAAATTTTAACATAAAATGTTTAATACGAAATTCTACTTCAAATTTTAAAATAGTTTCGAAACTCCAGCAAAAGTTTCGTAAATATTACTGGTCTTTGCAATAAAAATAATAAATACAAATATTCCAAACTAAAAAATCTCGATTTTGTAAAAATTAAATGTTTTAAAAATTTTTAAGTAATCCTTTAGTTAACAACATAAGCGGTAGATAGTTTTATCCTTTTTATGCTAGCGGGATGGGAACAGTACTTAGGACATTTAGAACACTTTCATGTAAATAATTATTTGAGTGAACAAGTGAATCGGTTTATAAAAAGTTCAGTTTTAAAAATCAAATATTTTGTATGTTAGTAGATGCATAGTTAAGTTTTACCTTAACACAATAAAAGGTTTTTATTTCAATGATTTATGTTTTCTCCCTCCTTTCTGCATGCCTTCGTGGTGTAACGGTGAGCACACTCGGCGCGTGTTCCAGAGGTGCAGGCCCGAGTCCGGCCAGGCATTGCTCATTTTTCACGTTTCCTGCTTCAAAAATCCGAATGATCCTACAGATTAAAAATTGCATTTTTATTTTTGGTGACTCTTTTTTAAACGGCCCCATCCTCCCAATTTAAAAAATCAGATCATTCCTATGAAGCCTTTCATAGGAATGAGAGAAAACAAAGTGAGAAAATGAGAGAAAACGAAGATATAGTTATTAATTCTCCCATGTGAACAAAGTTTGAACTTTCTTGGGCTTTTAGAAAAATATATCAAACCATGCCAAATGAAATATAACACAATAATATTGAAAGATAAAATAAAACCCAGTCTTTATAAGTTGAAGTAAGGTTGCACAATATAGTTTTCCCTTGCAAAGACAAGGAGGCTACCAATTGCCGAGCGCGAGATTGTAAAGTCGCTGAACACTGGTAGTTCGGTCCGAGGTTCGAAGCCCGCGAACGGGCTGGCAGCATGGGCGTTTCCATGGTTTTCCCCATGTGTAACTTGTATACGAGCCAGTTTCCCTTAGCAAGTTTTACGAAATCCCTCCCCCTTTAAGCATATAGCCCTTCAGGCTTTGCATAATTTAATAAGCCAATCCTTTCAAAACCAGGAATACAACAAGCATGCTAGAAGGTTTGAATGATATCATATCTACAACCTATTTTCAATAGAATCTCGAATAAAACATTTCTGGGGATTCCACCCCTTTTGGAACGTTAGTCGATTTAACAGTGTCTTTATTTTTCACAATCGTAGTAATACAGTATACGATAGCCAAGGCACCGACACGCATGCCGTCCTCATGCTTTTCAACAATCCTTTTTTTTCCACTTTTACGATGATGCTAACAATTTTCTTCGTCGCTTGATCATTTTCATTAATCTTCCTAAAACTAATTTTTAATGAATTAACACAACATTTATGCATCAAAATCACTTAAGCAGAGTTATATTAGCAATAAGCTTACTATCGCTCATGGGCAGTCCTAGCATTGTCTATAAAAAGGTAAACGAGCATAATAGGCGAAGTCCTGAACAATCGTACTCGAGTCGTATTCCAAATAAAGATCGTATACCAAATAAAAATTGTCGTGTCCAAATTGGACGTGTTCCAAAACGGACTCACTTTCAAAGAGAGATGTTGATTTGTGAGAATCATTTGATTATTTATTGAATATTATTTTGTTTGTAACATTATCAATTACTTTTCAAATAAAGCTTTATGAAACGCATGCCTCATATTTTTCCTTATATGGTGTATGTTTTAAGCTCTTACCTTATTCTTTGTACCTCTACTTGCTCGGAAATTAAAAAAGCTCTGTATTAGTTTCGTGTATAATCTTAAGAGATTATTATTATCTTATTATTAAGATCTTAATCTTATTTAAACTTATTAAACTTATTTTCAACAAGAATACTTTTCTGGTTCACTCGGTGCTACACAGCATGCATTTATTTGGAATTCTAAAGTATTAAAATGAAAGGGAAAGAAGGTATTAAACTTGTAATAGAGATTCACCGATTCTCCATTTTAGATGAAATTTTAAAGAAAAGTGAGATAGTTTTTCTAAATTACAATCAGAGCTTAAAGTTTTTGTTTGAAAAGCTGAATATGTGGAAGGTATGCGCATACGTTTTCTCAGCACACTGACCGAAAATTAAATTGAAGCAGAATTTGATGCTACAGAATTCGAGACAAGGAATTTTTCAGAATCTACAAAACGTAAGTGCTCGAGGTTTGATTTTGAATGATTCTGTTAATGAGAATGCATGCAAATATACATTTAAACTTCCAAAGCTTGAATTACGAAACTTTTATGGGAAAATTAAAGAATGTTTTCAGAGAGGATTGTTATGTGCGAGTTTATGTGAGAGGATTGTTACAGTATTTCTTGAGAAATGAAAATTCTAGTAATTCTTCTAATAACTTATGTGCGTAGTATGATAATCTGGAACAACAAATTCGGGTTCTGGAAAACATTAGCATCACTACAGATAAAAATGCTGTACTTCGTTCAGGGCTCAATATTTAAAATTAGAAGTGCCGAGCCTTATGGAAGACTGTGAGGAAGGAAAGGAAAAAGTAAAGGAATAAAATAACTAAAAATAATTAAATAATAAATTTGAATTAAGATTAATTTAAATTTATTTAATCACTCAAATAATAAATTAATTTAATTTAATAAAATAAATAATTAATTAAATCAATAAATAAGTATCTAAATAATAAATTTACATTGTGAAAAAATGTAAAGAGATAAAGAAAAGTCTAATAAATTAATATTGTGTTTCTGAGAGATACCGGCAGTTTCTGATTAGCTTCCTCTCGTTGCAATTTTATTTTTCTATTTTGTGCTCCAGACATTTTTTTTCTTTTGGTGCCCTTAAAGTGATGAAAATATGTTTAAGTTGAGAATACAATGATAATTTTCAATAGCGACTTTTGGTTGCCACGTTAAAAAATGTATGTATATTATCACTGCAAAAAAAAAGTAAACTAAACAACGACGTTAAGCCGCAACAGCTTCTCATAAATAATATTTAGATGCTGATACAAAACATTTTCAATTCCTGTTGTTACATGTTACAAATTCGTATATTTTTAAGACATTCCGTGCGAACTCCACACGGGCGTGTTTTTATTGTTCATATTTTATTTTGTTTGTCACAAACGAAAACAACTCGCAGAAACGAAAACAAAAGTAAAATAAAATTAAAATTAAAATAAAATCTCATTTTATTGCTTAGAAAATATAAAACATGCAAAATTGCAGGCGTATAATTAACAACTTTTATTTAGTAACATTAAATTGAAAAACTATAAGTACTGTCAATTTTCGCTCCCCCGCTGGCCCAAGCGCCCTTGTGCGGAGAACAATTTTGCCACCCCCAACGCGGCGGCTCTGGCTGAACTGGAATAAAGCTCTTTTTGTAATCCGTCCATGCACACGCTTTTTTTTATGCCTAAGTTAACATTTAGTTGAGTTTTTCTTCTATATTAACTACTCATAAATTTTATCATATTCAGCAATAAATAAGCAAAATAGAAAATCCGTTAGAGAAAGGTCAATAATTCAAGATTAATAATTACAGAGAAATATGTCATTTTGCTGGTTTATTCTTCAAGGTTTTCTCTGAAACTTCCTGTCATCTGAAATGAATTAATGGCTTAACGTCTTCATTCTTTTAACCGTAGATACCAAAATCGCGTAAATGATCTATTTGTTTATAACTGAAGGCTAAAACGAAGTAATGAGAGGCTGTATTATAATGACATATTATGATAACAAAATGACATATTATATTCTTGAAGGTTTCCTCTGAAACTTCCTGTCATCTGAAATGAATTAATTAATGGATTCCAAAGAGTCGTTAAATCATCTGAAGTACTTGAACACCCAACAGGATGTGTTCCCCCCCCCCTTAATATTGATCTGACGCCAACCTGGCGAATCGTTATTTATGATACTTTTCTTTCATCACCGAAAGTTTATCAAAACATGACAACTTGAGTAATGACATATGTAGCGATGTCTAAACAATTTTTTATGTTAGAAATTGAATAATAATTTAACCTTTTACGCTTGGCGATGATTTAAGTTAAATGCGCTAAAAAATGTTGACGAGAAAACATTAACTCAAACTTTCTTTCCATATGCTGAAAATAGATTTTGTTGATGATACTCATAGGCCCAAAGATTACATTTTGGGCTATTTGAATTAAGAATAACTGATAATAACCAGGGTTTGTATGGCCGCGCCGAGTCCCAGAATTTAGGACCCACAGAAACTGCATCAGGCGGTAAGCGCCTGCCCTCAATAAGGCTCAATAAAGTATACGTGAGAATTTATTTATCTGAATTGACATAAGTATTTTTTTATCTGATAAGCCTTAAGCATGTGCAAGAAAAAGACATAAATAACTAATATAATTCAGGCTTCATTGCTTCAGCTGTAACGCTAAATAAAATGAATGAGATTTAACGTTGTTAAGCGAATCTACTGCCGAAGTGTCCCTAGGGTAAATAAATATAGTGAACTCCAAAGAGTGCATTTATTCTATTGTGGTTTATGCACTATCCACGAAGTAGATTTAATTCAAAATTCGTTATCTGTTAAATTCACATGTTTAAATGAAATGCAGAAAAATTTCGTATAGTTTAATATTCCGTACAAGGAAGTCGTACGGTGTACACATCAGATATTTTTAATTACCTTTTCAATCAGCATTTGAAGATGATTAATAGACATAAACTCAAAAATATTCAATTTAAGTTTAAAAAAATGATCATAAGATCATTTGGATATAACTATAACTTTTCAGCTTTTTTTCCTCCTGAGATCTCTATCATGTACTTTAGCGAAAGCCATTTTTTCTTTGAGAACAACAAAATTAATTTAAATACCACGACGGAAAAATAATAATGCATCCTGCTTAGGGATCTAATTTATTCTTAGGATGGTATTAGAAAATTAAGTTTAGCCATAGATAATATCTTTAATTGAACTTATTCAGTTCCCTTTTGCAGACAGGTCCTAAATTTTTTTCGTTAATGGTCCTTAATTTTACACATAAAACGTATGAATGAAATATAATTTTTTTATATAGTTTGATAAATTATTAATAAATGTCCATATTATAAGTTTGTTTTTGTAAATTACTTGAGTTTTTGTTTTATTTTGTTCTGAAGTTTTCTGCGCTGCTATGAGGTGCTATAAATTTATAAATACAAATAAATTTTTGTACAACAGTGTAAGTGAAATACTATATCTGTCTTTGCAGATTTGTTTGCAGTTTTCTGAAACACAATTATAATCTCTTGAGTTTTTAAGACGGCTGAGTACTCGTAGTTCGATCTAGACTGGATTCTATTGCAGGCAAAACTGCTAGCTGCTTTGCTGGCATTCATGGGTCTCGGTATAGGTAACGTAAATAAGAGCGAGGTTGTCCTTAGAAAGTTCTTCATGAAGGCATCCCTCCTCTTCCGCGGATAGCCTTATTTGCTTCGCCAAATAACCTAACCTATTTAAATTACCTAACTTGAACATTTTCCGTGTCACGTAAGTTCCCGCTACGTTGTACTACCACCGCATTGATCGTGCAGTTTGTGAAAATGCCTAATTTTCTACGGAACGTAAAACTGAGATATTTCCAAGTACAACAGAAACAGGTTAACGCAAAGCGTAAACGCATCTTTTTTATGTCTTCATTTCTACTTCCCTGTAAATGAATCTTGACTGTTTTATTTTTGTATCTGCTACTCCTTAGGCCTGAAATCAATCATAAGTCATTACAGAAGGTTTATGTGCAACTCACTTGGCGAAATTTTACTTAGAATGACAGTTCGTGTTTGCTTCTCAGTAATGGATTGGATTTTGTTAGGCTGATTATAAAGACCTCCTCGGAGCATCCCTACCCTAAATAAGTGAGTGCAGTGCCTAAGGGTGGAGCAGTGTAGGTCGAACGAAATTAATAGTCCTTGTGGGCAAATTGCCCCTTTGGACTAATAATAAAAATATCAAAAAATAAAATCGGAAACCTTTCAGTTTTTTACGGTTTTCTGCACTACCTTTATTTATTAAATATCATGTTATTTGTACTCGTTCTTTGTAAATTCTTTAAACTGTTACAAAATATGAAATCGATAATAAAACAAATTCCACGTTTGGGCTTCCATATAATTCCACATATTCACAATTGGATGGCTCTAGGTAGAGTTGTTTTAACACAATGCGAGAAACTTACATACATTTGTGAAGATTCTTCATTATTTAATTGCTTTAAGTATAACACAGGGCGATAGTATTTGGTGGCAGGTGACAGGTGACAGGTGACGGAGGACGGGGACGCCTGGTGTTTAACAGAGGTAAACAGGCATATGTCCCGCGCCCTCCCCTATCTACCGGAGGTTTATTGAGATCTTAAAAGATTTATTACATTGCCATACAGGGGCAGATGAGAGATACATTGGCTATTTACATTGTATTACAGATTTAGGTTTGCAAGGTATACGTTACATAACATACTGGTTACACATTTAAAAAAAAATATTAACATAACACATACATGACATGACACATAAATACTATTAATAAAGAAGGTACATGCGCTTAGCAGAAGGAAGATACTGTATTTCCTTAGATGCAGAGGAGTACTTACATTTACTTAAGACCCTGAATTAGTGGGGTTGGCATAGGTCTTGCCCCAGGGCGGTTATCTGGCTGATTATTCTGCAGATGGTATTCACTGTGCCTTTGTTATTAACGATGAATCGTTTGAAGGCTATTTGGTTGTCTGCTGGCAAGTGGAGGTGATTATCCTCCGTGAGCGGGCATTCAAAAATGTAATGGTCTGGAGTTCCGAGCGACCCACAGACGCACAAGCCTGTATGAGAGATACCAAATCGCTCAAAATAGGTGGGAAAGGGCCCGTGCCCCGACATGTAATTAGTGATGGGAGGTATGGAGTATTGGCGTTCCATTTTCACTCTAGGCAGAAATAAATTGGTTCTGCGACCCGTATCACAGGTCTCCCATTCAGCTTGCCACTTCTGCAGACCTTTTTCCTTAAGAGTTCTCTTGAGATACGAGGGTGGCGCTGGAATAGTTACCATCTGTGCAGCGATGTTGCTTGCTGCCTCCTTTGCCAGTTGGTCAGCTGTCTCGTTACCCTCGTTGTTAACGTGTGCCTTAGTCCATATTAAATTTACAATTAGTTGAGGATGTGATTGTAGAATATTCTGGAGGTCCGCTACCAATGGGGAGGTGTGGTTATGGTTGACTAGGGCGAATAGCGTTGACATGCTATCTGTAAACAGCATTGCATCGGTGATCCCGCTGTCAATTGCATGCTGAATCGCAGTGGTAATGGCTATGACTTCAGCCTGGAATGTACTGTTTATTGGTTGAAGATGCCCCTTCCACTCGATTTCCTTGCATCCTCCGTAGTACAGGACGAAGGCACTACCTGTACCCTCGTCGAGCTTGGATCCATCTGTATAGTACTGCATTGGGTACCGTGGATCCTGTATTGTAATTTGCTCGCCACTTCTGCTGACGTGAATCCTTATATTTCTTCCCTTGTGCGCAGGGTGCGTCTCCAGGGTATTCTTTGGATGCTCCTACTGAACTGGACTATAAGTGTTTCCGCAGAAGGTAGCTTCCTTCTTTAAATGGATAACAGTAGCGTAAGCAGCTTCAGTTTCTGCGCGTATGTGCAGTGGCATTAGACCAGATAATACCACTGCTGCACTAGTGGCCGTTGTTCTGTAGGCCTTACACAAGAGTAAGGCGTAAGGTCGTTGTATAATTCCCAGCTGTTTGACTTTTCTACCACTCATCGGATTGGCCCATATTGCTGAAGCGTAAAGGGCTATTTTCTCTGAGACTGTGAGATAAAGAATTTTCTGTATGTGGGGATTTTGACCCCAGTTTTGCCCCTGAAATATTTGGTGGCAACAGTCTGAAAAGTAATACGGACGTAACGCAGTGTGGGTTTAGCACAGGAAATCTCCAAACGATATTTTGCTTCGAATGACAAAAGCGTTCAATCACTTTTGAAAATGTTGCCACCCAATATGATCGCCCTGTCTTGAATTTGAAGAAATTAAATAATGAAGAATCTGCTTTGAATGGATGTATATTTCTCGCACTGAGAATAAACAACAGTATCTACAGCCAGCCAATTTCGATTAGCGTTGTGCTCCAACTGCAAGGCGGATTTCTGAATTTACAGTTTGTTTTATTATCTGCTTCATATTTTCTAAAACTCTAAGGAATTTTTGATTAAAATACTCAACGATTTCGAAGCGAGTAGAGACAACACTGTACCGAATAAAGTATTTTAATCTCCACCTCTTTAGGGTAGTCGATCGGTCATTCCAAAAATATGCTGTTTTTTAATATTGTAGCCCAAACGTCGTTAGCCAGAATGCTCTTAAAAGGACTGTCATAAAAATTACAAAAATTTCAAAAGCACGACAGCTGTACATCTTTGAATTCTCGACGCGGCGTAAATATTGGCATACTTTTTTCTCTTCAGTCTTTTTTCAGTTAATCATCTGAATTCGGCTTCACAAAACTCTTTTTTGTCTTTTAATTATTAACGTTCTGTGTATTCATTTTATTTATTAAATATCACGCTCCTAGCGGTCACGCCGCGTAAAATTCCATTCAACACTAAAAGCACAAACTATTTAAAAACAGCACATCTTTAGGATTTTCGATAGACAGACTAGTGAGTTGCAGATAAAAATGTTTCATTCCGTATAGTGTTGCCACAGCTCGCTTTGAAATCGTTGATTTTGTTAATGAGAAATTCAATTTTAAAGTTTTACATATTATGAAATAGATAATAAAACAAATTGGACATTCAAAGTTTGGGCTTCCCGGTGCCCATGTTCGGATGGAGGTTTACATTACTCAGAATTGGATGGCTCTAGGTACCTTTGTGTTTTTACAAAAATGCAGATTCTTCATTATTTAATTGTTTTAAGTATAACACAGGGCGACAGTACTGGGTGACTTCAGCCCAGTGGCGTTTTTTATGATACTATTTGCTATTTAAAGCTATGATTATTATGAAATTACTTATCCAAACATTCTCATTCATTAAGTGTATTTCGAAGTAATTCGACTGGTTTTTAGATAGTGAGAAATTAAGGTCAATAGCCTGTTTTACAACCGATAGTCTAATTCTTGCTGAATATTTTACTACTAACATTTAGGTTATAAAAAGAGATGATTGACAATTAATGGTGTGAACTCCTTAATCAAGGGGAAGTTCAAATAAAAAAAAAATCCACACTTTTTATAAATTTTTGCATTTTCGCATTATTTTCTGACGAATGAGTTATGAAAGATTTAAAAATCGGTGTAAGTATTATCAGTATTTATCACAGCAGTTTTTACAGTATTCCATTAATGAATCTTAAATGTGTCTATCATTAATACGAAATTTTCATTTTCAAACTCCTAATTTTAATGCGCAAAATTGCATTTTAAAAAAGGTTAACCAAACTGTATTGTGAAAGAGTTGAGTTTTAAGACTGTTTGCTTACGGACAATTGTATTACAGGTTAGCACACTGGGCGCGTATTCGAGAGGTCCAGGTTCGAGTCCCGGCGAGACCATTGCTCATTTTCCATGTCCTGTTGCTTCAAAATAAATAATATCTCTATGTGTCATCGATAAAGAAAAAACAAATTGAAATTAATGTCGAATATATTCTTATTTTACGTAATTTGCAGTGTTGTTCCTGAGAAAGACAATCTAAATAAAGTATATTACTTTGTAGAGAAGATATTAGGAATTTTTTTAAAGCAGAAGAAGTGAAAAATGAGCAGTGCCCTCGCCAGAACTCGAACCACGGACTTTTCGAAAACGCGTCGAGCGTGCTGACCACTACACTTCTAAGGCATGCTAAGACGGCAGGAGATATATACTTTATATAATCCCCCTTTTAATGAGCGACTGGGGATTAGGGGGACCCAATCGTTGTTACACATATAATGCATACATGAACACATGTATCCATCCATCCATACATTTCTGGATTGGGTCCTGGTAACATAGAATGTTACCCCTTCTCGCTTTGGAATCGTTAAATTTGTTAATCACCAATTCGTCTTTACAAATTAAATCTTTACAAAATATGAAATAGACAATAAATAAATTCCAGATCCGGGATTTCAGGTGTTCATATTCGGATGGAGTACTACGTTATTCAGAATTTGATGGCTTTGATGCCGTTGTTATTTCTGAATGCTAGAAACACACAGTGAGAGCAATTTAAAAAGTGTAAAACGCTTTAAGTGATTTTTTTCGTGATTTTACATGCTGATTTTTGCGATTTTTAGGCCTTTTTTTTTTCATTCACACACACATGACGAAAACACATAGCACTTTGGCAAATGTCCATTTGTGTTGAAAACATTTAGAAACAGTACATATTTAGAATTTTTGATAGACTGCAACTCCCGATACAGGTATTTTTTTTCGTACGGTGTTTGCTATTTATTCGCTTTGTAATCGTTGAGTTCGGTAATTAAAAGAATCATTAAATCCTTACAAAATATAACAATAGGCAATAAAACGAATTTGACCGCAGTGTTTACATTACTTTCATAAGTTTTGGATAACTTCAATACGATGCAATTGTTCCATACCTAATTTATAAGCGCTATTGTGGCAGCGCGATTAAGAACACGGAAACGGTGTAAGTTGCTATGGAAATTGCAGACGACATTTTATTTTTAGATTTTGGATACTAACAGTTTTGAGAAATGAAATTTTATGCGATGTAAGTGCTATGAACGTGATATTTTAATAAATAAATGTTAAATGTTAATAATTAAAAGACGAAGAATGCTATTAACTAAAAGACGAAGAAGAGTTTTGTGAAGCCGAATTCATATGATTAACTGAGAAAAGATTGAAAAGAACAGAAAACATGTATGCCGATACTTACACTGTATCGTGAAATCAAACATGTATTGCTATGCTGCTTTTTGTAAGATGTATAAGGAAAAACGAGATAAAAGAGATGAGGAAAAACAGAACATTGCCGTGTTCTAAGCGCGTCTTTCCGAAATTGTATTGCTCGCATGGTTTTCCCGCCTCGGCTTTCGGATTTATAGAATTAATAAAAAGGGAGGAAAATTATGCTACGAAATACGGAAATTTCAGGCAACGAGCTGAGATATATTTGCAGGTTCGACATAAATTTGTCTCTTCTCTTTTAGGCGTTCTGCAATTTTTCCTACATTGGTAATCTTTAAGGTACTTAGGTGTTAACGGACAAAAAGGCAAAACCGAGCGACCAGTTGCCAACTTTAGCACCATAGCACAAATTAATCGCCACCAGAGCCGTATGAAGTCGCTAAATTTTAAGAACGCCTGGAAGTCGCAATTTTAAGATTTGGTTTCGTTTACTTAATTATGGCAAATTGCTCTATCTATTCACCAGTGTTCAATGTTAGTAAATATGAATGGAACAAAATACGGAACAAGGTATAAAATATCAAAGAAAAATTCTTAAATATACTGTATTCATTTACGTAAATATATTTATGTAGAATACAAAATTTTAGTTAGATTCGGAAGCAATTAGTTTTAAATTACATATATATACACACGCCCACACATATTATATATTTATAATAAAATAATGTGTATTTATGTTTATATGTAGTATATACATATACACTAAATTGTTAAAGTCGATTAGCATCTTTCTGACTTCATTTCCCTTTCTATTACGCCTTACGTTATATATGTGAGTTTATACTATATATCTATACCAAAGATTGAATTAAAGTAAATATATTAATAAATCGTATGAACTTATAAGCATTTAAAAATAAACCTTGAAATTTTTTAAAAAAAAAGAAACATCAAATATGAATCACAAAAAAATTGGAAATGGAATCATTTAAAAATGAAAAAGTAATTAATAAACCGAGTAATTATCGTCTTTGATCAGAATTTCGTTGATTTTGAAGAGGAACAAACCAATCCCCGATCCATTAACCATAATTAATAAATGCGAAGGTGTTTCGTCCTTTACTCAAGTAAAAATTATGATGCCAAACTGATTAGTTCAGTTTAAACCAATTAGCTTTTAAGTGAGATGAATTTACGTTAAGGTACACTCTACAGAATTCATTATGAATGTGGCAGTTCAATTTAGTTTATAATTTTTTTTAAAAAAACGTGAGATCGTATTGTTAGGGGTGAATACATATATTTGTAACTTGTAACTTTTAATGTCTCTGGGGAGAGATCAATATAGGAACACAGAAAATGATTCTTAGTGGTGGTAGGACTATTATCACTATGCATTTCCATGCCACGTCCAAAAATACAATTGGTCACAATTACATTAAAATTATGCTCATATCGCAGCCTAAAAATAAAAGCTGCGAGTCAAAATTAACGCCGGTCCTCATAGGAATCGTCAATTAAATGGTAGTTATAGAAAATATTAATCAGTGCTTAGTATTATCATCTGGGCTAAACACTTTCTCACTTATCGGATCAAGCGTACGTACGGCAAAACAGATATTCCGCATTTGTAGAGGAAAGAAAGGTGAATCAAAATATATTATATTTTCGTTTTTCCGACTGCAAAACCATCTTAATATACCATCAGATTTAATCTTTAAATTATTCCAATTAACATTAAGGAAAAACCACGAAAACGCCGATGTTGCCAGCCCGTTCGGCCGGAATTCTATTTTAAAGTACGATAACTGCAAATATTATAACACGAAACTTAGTAATGCACTCTTATAATATCGAATGTAAAGACATCAACCTGGAGCACTAAGACAGTAAAATGCCGTCGATTATAAGGTCAGTCTACTGTCAAATTTCTCCGGGCTTAACACTTTTTTGTGTTTAAACAAACATATTTTATTTCCCATTCTTTTCGGACTGCCTTTATCATAACACAGTGAAGAGCGTTCCTGTTTCTTCGATTTACCGCGTGGGAAATTTCACGAATGAAAAATATAATAAATAGAATAACAATTACGATAGTTAGGCACAATAAAAAAATTAAGTATAATCTCTTACCTCAACACGCGCTCAGTCTGGTACTCGAAACGGGTTTGATCATCTTAAGACTTTGCTCGTAACAGTATTCCTTAATCCACACCAACATTTTATCTCGTAAAATGGATATTATTTTACTTTGATATAAAATATCACATGAATATAAATGCAGTCACGAACCGTTATAACAGCACCATCCACAACATTCTTTTAATGATTCGTATGTATTTTGTCATTTTCTTGGCAAATCGCTGTTTATACGCGCATCCTTTGCCGCTCTGGCGGAAGGTTCCGGGACACCTCTAAGCTTTTCGGTAATTCCAATGCATCCACGTTTATATGCGACGACGGAAGAAAGGATTGGAGCACGCAAAAATATTTAAAATATTTCATCAGTGGCGGAAGGTTCCGGGAGGCATCTCAGCTTTCCGGTAAATCCATTCGATGCGACGACGGGTGAAAGGTATGGAAGCACGCGAAAATATTTCATGGGTCGCGGAAGGGTCCGGTACTCCTTCAAGCTTTCCGGTAAAATGCGAGAGCAATATCCGAGCATCCGGTCCTGCTTTCACGGCTGTATCCCTCGAAAAAGAAATCCCGATGCCTCTTGCCGCTCCTCCAAAAATTCGCTAAAATTAACGCCAAAAGCAAACTAGCGTCTACGGAGAGAAGGCAACTTTTGGGATCGTGATCTGATCCTCCTGTGCGCATCTCAATTTGCGCATATGCTGCCGTGCACTTCGGGAAATTTTGTTTATTTACGTGAAGTACTCTGTGGTTTTGAAATTTGCGTCATGTGTTGAGAATGGATGAAATTGTATTACATCTGTATTTGATCTACAGTGAAATACAGTTCAATTAATAAATCGGTGTTTGTTAAAAAAATTAATTTATGCTTGGAGATAAAAAAATAAAATTTTTGCTAATGAAAGTTATTAAGTAGTGCACTTTTCATTAAAAAATTTATTTCTTTTTATACATTAAACATTAAATTAATTATATACATTAAATAATAATGAAATATTATCTATGATTGTTGTTAATTAAGCATGCCTATCTTCTGTAAATTATTGCTAAAACATGTGCAAATAATGAGGAAATATACGTTATGCTAGTTTATTTCTTAGCAGGTAATCACAGGACCATGATAGAGAGTGTCTATTATTTGTTACTGAAATTTCTTTATTGCTTATACTAAGCTTATGCGTTAAAGTGTATTAAAAAGCTTATTTACGACACATATGAGCACATTCTGTTGCATCAGCTATGTGAGAAGTTGGTGTTACAACTGGCATTTCAACTATGAATTAAACTATTGACATTTCATCATCTGTACAAGAGATTTTAATTATATCATTAAGTCGTGCATGTGAGACAAATGCATTAAATTGTTATTACAATAGTGTGAAAACAAGAAAATTAAAGTCAATTTCTTTGAAAAAACTGTTACTTTTTGGAAAAAATAAATACTTTAGACATTCATATTCATCATGTTATTCTCAATATATTTACAATGTCAAGCTAATAATACCTAAGTATTATTTGTGATAATTTATCTTTTTAAAAGAGGTATATTATATGTCAAGGACAAGGTTGACAAAGAAAGTATAAGAATTCTTTCTGTAACTAAACATGATTCACTACTCAGTACTAAAATAAAGAGGTTTATCAATCCATGAATAACGTGTTTTTATGTACATCATCTTACTGGATGGTTGCTGCCAATGAATCGACTGTCTGTGTAACAGCTGGAGAACAAGGTGCTCAGAATTATCATTGATGCTCTGTGTTTTGTCTTAAAAAACATACATCAACCTGGATTTTAAAATGAAATTAATAGACATGAAGCTTAAATAGAAGTATCTAATTTTAAAATAACTGTAAGAGCTATAGCTGCAGTTTACTTAATAATTCAGATATTTGTGATTTTATCATTGAGGAGCCTTTCAATGGCTAAGGATTATGTAACATAACAGTATAGTAGTAGACTACAGTTAGTAAATTTGCAACATTTTTATTGCTAGTTCATAGTTGAGATATTAGTAAAGACCATTTCAGGTTGAATGTTAGCTATAACATTCTACCTGAACTGCCTACAGTACTTCGATCTTGCATGTATTTTCACTTACTGTCTCCAGAGGCAGAATTTTTTGTTTTTACATCCAGAGCTCTTTGATAGTGTTTTTTCCACACATGACAGTTCAACACAAATCGAAAACGGGGGACACTTCTACATAAAAGAAACATTCAATTGTTGGATGGATGATAGTACTTTGTACAGTTTGGTGGCATTTATGTAAAAATTATGTGTTGGTTATTTTTCAATAACTTGCAACAGTGATTTTGATTATAAATTTGTTTTAGGAAATTCTAAGCTACTGGATAACAAAAATATAGATTTTAGCAAAATGTTCATGTTATGCGTAAAAAATGAAAAATACCTTAAGATACATTTAAAATGTCAAAATTTCGGAAAAATATAACACTCTTTAAACCTCAGTTTCCTTACATCTAAATAGTATTAAGTGTGAAAATTTGTATAATTTATATATTTTTAATTACTTGTATAATGTATGCACTTGTGAATTCAGATCAATTAGTTGTTTTAACTGTTTTAAAAAATGAAGCAATATTATGCAGAGTAAGGAAATCAAGATTGTGATCCGATGACAATGAGATTAATGTTTAAATGTGAAATGGAAAGTTGTTATTTATTATATTATCAGAGAATTATTAAACTGGGCATAATCGCCAAGGAAGGTATTGAATGCTACGTGAAAATATGTTTACTAAAAAATTTGAATTTCATAATGAATGTATCCAAACACATGTTTTGAGTCAAAAGTTTGAAACTTGATGGCTGAGTGTAAATATAAAATTATGGATGTTTAAATACTTTGTAATTAGGCACATAGGTCAGGTTAATCTTTTTAAATAAGGTAAGGAATGCAAGAGCTATATGCCTAAAGGAAAATATGCCTTCATGGAGGAATTTCAAGGCAAAACTGACATTTGAGTGCATATTAAAAAATAATACATCTAATTTTCATTCAATTTATACATATTTCATATGTAAAAAATTCTGATATATGCTACATTACTGTTAATTACTTGACTTGAAAAATATAGTAAATACACAGAAATTTAAGATTTGCACATTTCGAAAAATATTAAATATATGAGTATACATTATCCTTGTAAAAAGCATAAAATACATAAATATTTATTAAATTATTATAAATGTATTTGGAAATGAAGGATTTATTCTTTCATAAACCCCTGTTAACGTTATTGTGAAGAAATCTAGTTATTAAATATATCTAAATTTATAATGATTATAAATATTATTTAAATATATAATAACCTTAACATTTAATTGTAAACATAAATTGAAAATTTTTAGCAGGAATTTTTTATTTGCTATTTCAGCAAGAATTATTCATACTGGAAAGCAATCTGTTAAAAAGTGCTGTAAAGCACAGTCTACAAGATGTGTACTTAATTTTATCTATCAAATGCCTGGCTATTGACCATTAAAGTGCAGAGCACATATCCAGATGAGCAGGACTTGTCCAGAAACACACAAAGTACATAAAAGTGAGGTAGACAGATGTGTACTTAAGGAATTAGTAAAAAATAATTTTTAGAATATGCATTGTTGAAATTAAGGATATAAAAAAATATAATACAGTTAAAAGTCTTTAATCCGGACTCGTCGGGACCTTCAGTGATTCCGGATTAGGGGTTTTTCCAGATTATAGATCATAAATTTAAATCTGGTAAGATGGCATGCAGAAATTATACAATTAAAAATATGAAACCATAATTTCTGTGTTGACGCATGCGCAGAAAGTTTGTAGCTTTGAGGTCCGGATTATGGACGTCCAGATTAAAGACTTTTGACTGTAAGTATCAAAAGAATTCTTTCCTTACATTTTGTAATAAATCAGTTACAAGTTTTAAACAATATTAAAAATAAACTTTTTTAATCCATTTCAAAAATACTCATAGAAAGTTAAGTACATGGAAATCAGTAGCAATATTTAACGTATTTTACTATGGAAATAACAGCTGCTCTAATTTGAAATTAACTGAACTGAGCATTAATTATAAAGTAGCTCTGATTTTTAAAGGATGCCTCAGAAGCTAAAAAATCATTCTGCATTTGAGAAGGTATTTCAGGAAGAAGCTCTGTAAATAGGAAAGAAATAATGCATAATTTTGATTTTAGTATTATAATAAACTTTGATCTTAATTTTTGTAATCATTAACCAAATAAAATCAAATTAACTTAAAATTTCTTTGTAATGTAATTAACAAGAACATGTGAAAATATTTCATTCAAATTAAACTTTTCTGGGAAAGTATAGCATTTAATTCCGCTCAGAATAATACATTGTTTTAAAATATTTTCTTTTTACATACTTATGACTTTGAAGTATTACGGAAAAAGAAAATATATATATTTATGTGTATATTTACGATGTAATTACAAAATGTTTACCGCCGATTATGTTAAAACCTATTGATCTTAATGGATAGTCACTGAATAGTTTGGTTTCCACGAGAGGTGCACTACTGCTTCAGGGCAGTACACGAGGAAAACCAGTTAAGACCTCTCCTCTTATTTCTACCTCCATTATTTAAATTGAGGATTTTGGATCTTTAGAGAGTGTTTCTGGCATCTGTGTTGGATGGTCAGATTCTTCCAGCTCTAGTATAATTAAAAGTATCAGCTTTGTGTTCTCATGCCACCGATACTTTAATCTGATGTGCCAGTAAATTAGTGGCTAGCTTAATAATTAACTATGTAGTCTTAGACTACTGATCAACATTTTTCATTTATTTGATTGTTCGCATTTATTTGCATCGCCACTAGCTGTGGTTATGCTCCAAGTTCAGGCCATGCTCTGTTTTGTTAAAAGTTCAGTTTAAATAAAAAGGTTGTTTTAAAATCTTTCATAAAGCTTTGTCATAATATCTCAAGTGATAATTATATTAGGGTTATAAGACTAAAATTCCATTATTAGACCAAGAATAACCTTATAACTTAATGGAAGTTTAAGATATTCATAATGACTAAATGTGTAAGTTTATTAAAAAGTTAATAGAGACAGAGCTTAAATTGCACCGGAGCCTGGCTCCGGTACTTCTTAGTTTTTGGAATAAATCATAAATAAGGCTCCGGCACTTCTTTTATGCAACTGAACAAAAATTTGATCTCAAACATTTAATTTTTTGCAGTAAAACTGTATTACAAATCGCTTATTAAATTTTAATTTATCTCTTTACATTTTACTTAATTTTAATTACTTTAATAATTTATTAATTAAATAACAATCATTAATTAAAAATAATTGATACTTATTAATATTAATTAAATAATAATGAATTAATTTGGTATTAATTAACTATTTAATTTTTAAATTATTAATGATTGTAACAGTCATTTTATTTATTTATTTACTTTTCTTTTCCTTTGCTGACAGTTTAGCATAGGGTTCTGGCACTTCTAAGTTTAGAAATTAAGTCCTGAATAAGGATATTTATTAATTATAGGAACTTGATAAGTAACCTTCACCAGCAATTTAATAGCCAGTTGATTGTGTTGTTGCCAAAGTAATTTTGTCATGATTTGAATATGGTTATCTTCCACTGTCGGGTCCGTTCCTAGCGCGGTGCAGCTGTAAAATTATGCAACAGCTGAACACTCGCGATACCACAACTAAATATTTTTAATTCATTGTACTTGTCACATGTAAATACTTTTTATACAATTTGTCACATATAAGTACTTAGTGAGTATGAAATAAAAATTCAACTAATCATTAAGAATTTTTTTTTTAAATTTGGGCACTGTATTTTTAGGAAAATACACAGGCAGCCAATGGCCTAGGGACGGCCCTGTCCACTGATGTAAATCTGTCGTGTTAGTCCAGCTGACAAGTATTTCATATTTCTGGTGTATAACTCTCAAGCTACGTTCTGCAGTAGAATTGCTTAAAAGTAAGAATGAAACAAGGATAACACATATGTCATTCATTTGCTGCACAAAGTATAACTCAAGATATTTGAAGTTAAAAGCTCAGTTATATTCACTGCATTGCAACATGTTGAGAGAAAGGCAATTTTTATCCTTACCGTCCTACACCAGGGATGGCCAACACACGGCTTTTACTTTTTATGCAGCAACTACAGAAAAGTATATCATTTTTAATAAAATTCCCAGCAAGTCTGTAAATTACTTCCAGAGAACAGGCTCTAAACAATAATGATATTGCTAATATGAGCTCTAAACAATCATGCATACTGCTTTATTTCAAGCCTTTCACATTAACTATTACAAACTTTGATTTAATATTGAAGCAAATAGACATAGAAGATATGCAAATTCTAGTGATCTGTTTGCTCTAATGCGTACCAATGATGGTGATATGTTACTTAGGGTTATCATGTTTTAGGTTTGAAAATGCTAGACTGTAGGAATCTGCAGGAAACGGGAAAATGAACACTTGCCCCCTCCTCCAGAATTGAGTAAAAAATATATTTTTGCATCAATATAATATTGCATATTTCATAATCTGTTATAAAATCTTCAAAATGTGTGCGTGTGATTATGGCAAAGCCTCGAGGGCTATCTGCCTAAGAGGAGGGATGCCTTCGTGGAGGACTTTCTATGGAAAACTGGCTCCTATACACGTTACACATGGGGAAAACCACGAAAACGCCCATGCAGCCAGCCCGTTCACGGGATTCGAACTTCAGACCGAACTACTAGTGTTCAGCGACTTTATCGCTCGCTCGGCCGCTGGTGGGCCCAAAAATCTTCAAATTAAGTAGTTAAATAACAATGTGTTGATTTGATTGTTGGAACTGGAATATGGCAAAGATCATGTGGGGGAAGAAATACCTTCATGGAAGACTTTTTAATCAAAACTAGTTTGTTGGTTTGGTTTATTTTATTATGGCAAAGCACTTGATGGCCATCTGCCTAAGGGGAGAGATGCCTTTGTGGAGGACATTCTAAGGGAAGCTGGCTCGTATACACATTACACATGGGGAAAAACATGGAAATGCCCATGCAGACAGCCCGTTTGAGGGACTTTAACCTCGGACCAAACTACCAGCGTTCAGTGACTTTACCGTTCGGCCGCTGGTGAGCCAAAACTAGCTTGTATTCATATTCATAAATACTTCGGGTGTTAACTGACATACTTTATCTTTCGGATGTGCAAAGAAAACAGACAAAACTTCCTGCTCAGTTCTGTTTGTAATAATAAATGCACAGGGAAAGCCGTGAAGCAAAGCATCAAGTAAAAGAAGTGTGATTAATTCAATTCTGTAACCGTTCAACCTATGTGTACCATTTATACATATATAGTCTGATCCCAACTTCTGAAGAAAGTGCCTCTGGGAGTCATTCATTTTCATTAATGTGAAATCATCATTTTAAAATTCAGGATAACTTTCTAAAATTCTATTTTAAGGCTTATAAAATAAAAGAGTTGTTATCCTCACTAGTAATTTCATTAACCCCAGGCATTTCATTAACATTTATACAATCATTTTTATGCCTTACAGCATTTGATTGTGGATTATAAGAATTTTCGGTACACTTCTGTTACTGGGACCAGATTCAGAAATGTATACATTCATATGTACACATATATATGCATACATGAACACATCCATCCAGCCATACATGCATACATTTCTGATTCTGGTTCTGATAACGGAAGAGTACCGAATTTTCAATATTCCATAAATCATTCTTTGTCAAAAGATGCAGTATCATATACAGAATCTTGAATTTTATCTAAAATTTCATCAAAAGATACTTTTCCAGCAATTTAAGTTACATAAATTAACATTAGAATGGTATAACTGCCGTTCTAATTTTCTAAGAGACAGATGCCCTATACCCTTTCTATGACTTACAATGGGTTTTTCTATATAAGCAGTTCATTTTCCATTATTAAACTGGCTTACTGGGCAATAAGCATTAATTTTGTTACTCCCTTGTATTTTTAAATGTCCCATGCCTTGCACTTTAGATATAAAATAATGTCCTGAATGATGGCATACAAAATAAATATCTTTTACATGTAATGGGTCATGTTTCTTTGTAAGTTAAAAAAATTTAGATTATGTTTCCATTTCAAAATTCTCCTTTCACAACATGAAATCATTAAACACAGAGAAATCTCTTTCTTTTTCAATGACTATTTCATGTTCCATTTGCAAATGTAATGAAAAGTTTTCCTTTGGAAAACCTTCATTACATAATGTGCATTTATATAATTTTTTAATGATGAACACTCAAGGGCAGTAAATGCACTATCTGATTGTGAAAATAATAAATTTTTATTATTGTTGAACTGACGACTATATAAACTGCATTTAAATTGGAAAACTTTATTTTTACTTGCTTTGAGTAATGTTGTTTGTTGTGATATATGCAATTTCATGCAGTGACATTTTAGATTGCTGTTACTTGAGAAACATTTTTTTGGAATCAGGGCAAGTAAAACTTTTTTGAAGTTATACTGGATTTTGAAGCAAAAGTATATGAAATCGAATTATCATTGACGACTTTATAAAATGCATGATCTGAATTGGAATTAAATATTTCAGCAGTAGAAATATGCTTTTTATTGGAATGTATGTTCTTCAAATGATGCTATAAATTGCTGGCATTTGAAAAACACTTTTTGCAAATAGAACAGTTGTAAGATTTTGAAATTACAGTTTTCTGAAAGATGTTACCAATCGTAATCAAAGCGGAAATGTGAATTTCAGATCTATTGTCTTGAATGATCATTGATATCACCACCCAGCTCATTTAAATTGGTGCTATATATTATAATATTCTGAAGCAGAATCCTCACAATATTCCTAAGTATTTGGCCGTAAGAAGGGTCTTTTATTGAGAGATTCTTCAGTTCATTATAAATATGTGAAAGCAAAATTCACATACTAACGCAGCATAAAACGCACGAAGTCAAATGCAAAATGTAAACAGACACATTTTTGACGTATCTGTTAACGTCACATGATGCGCAAACTGAGATGCGCGTAAGACGGGAGGATCAGATTCATGATCCCAAAAGTTGCCTTCTCTCCGTAGACGCTTGTCAAAAGCAAGCTCGCCAACTCACCAATGCTAGAAACAAAACAAAACAAAACAAAACAAAAAAAAAAAAAAAGCATATATGTTACTATCCTATATTCTCTCTATACTAAGGTAACATGTAACTTTCGTAAGATGTGACCCTTTCTTTTAAAAGATTTTGAGTAATAAAAGATAGGTTTATAGAAATAGGATAAGTATGCAGTTTCTCTTCGAATCTAGTGGATATATATTAGATAAATATATAAGCCTACTGATTCTTGTTCTTTTATTTTTTTCCATTTTTTCTTCTACTTTCCTGATTTCGCCCCTCCTCTTCGACGTCATGGTCGGCGTTAGCGAATCAGCGGTTTCTAATTTGTCTGCGCATGTCATTTCTTCCATGTTTTGTTGCTTTGTTTCAGTCTTTTTTTTGGGGGGGGGTATTGCTTGACAGCATTGTTTTACGCCAAGCAAAGTTTGGCTTTAGTGTAAACCTAAAGTTATTTCGTTTTTGCCTTATTTTTTTATTTATGATTTTTGACTTGATGTAAGAGTATATGATTGCTCGCTTTTTAGCTAAGTTACATTAGGTAACTATAAGCACATGCGTGTGCTAGTATTCAATAATATTGTTTTTGTTAAAATAAATTTGTTATTGTTAATATTACAGTCCACTTACTGAAGTTCAGTTTCATTAAATAATTTGGAGCTATCTTCGGCAAGAACAGTTTATCAAATGCATGTCGAAGTAAACAAAGAATAAGGTACAGTTAGAGTAACTGGAAAACAAAATAAATATTTAAACGTTTCTAATATTAAAATACGGAATTTGTAAGAACGTTAAATGACTTTAAAATAACTTCAATGACTAAACATGGAAAACTTAATAAGAGATATATTAAAATAATATTGGTATGATTTTTAAAAAATTCCTTAAGACTATAAAATGAGTGTAAAAGAAATACGTTTTTACTTTGGCACATACCAGCTTTAATTTAATATTTGTTTGTATGCACAGTTTTGTATGATAAAGAAAATAGAGGCTTCTAGCTTCAATAAAATGTACTTATGGGGGATAAATGACTTGTTGTGGCTCTCATCTTGGGAAGTCATAGGATTTTATAAATCCTTTTTTTATAAAGGGATTACTAATTATTATTAAAATCCTATATTTCTAAAAAAGGATTTATAAAAATACTTTTTTTTATAAAGTATTTTTATAAATCCTTTTTTTAGAAATGTAGGATATATATTTCTAAAATGCTACTTCAAATAACATTTTAGAAAGCAATAATTAAATCCTAATTATTCATATTTCCAAAATATATATTTCAGTTTTATTGCTGCCATATAATTAGGATTTATATTTGTAAAATTTCTGCTATTTCAAATAGCATTTTAGAAATAATGATATCGCTATATTAACGTAAATATAATTGTCAAATCAACAATCGTACCAGACGAACAAATAAAAAAAATTGACGACGGTTCAAATTTTATTTTTACATTTTCTCCTCGTCATCACTTAACTCGGTAAGCCCCAATGTGTTATAAATTTTCTCGCAAGTACGATGCCGCTGGTTTTATTTGCAAATAAAACCAAAAATCATTCATTCAAATGATTATCATTCATTCAAACATGAAGTTTGCCCTTCCGGTCTAAGTGATTCCGATGCAAAGCCTCGTGTTCAAATCCCGTAGAGAACCCTTTCGATAGTCATATTTCCTTCACTGAAACAAGTTACCGACTCCAAAAATTGAAATGTATATTACGTGGTTATGTTTTTTATGTCTCAAATATTAATAATTGAGTTTATTCTATTTATTATTTTACCAGTCTTTGAGTGTTTAAGACGGCTGAATACTCGTAGTTCGATTTAGACTGCATTCTATTGCAGGCAAACGTGCTAGCTGCTTTTCTGGGTTTCATGGGTCTAGGTAATGTGAATAAGAGCCTGTTGTCTTTAGAAAACTACTTCACTAAGGCATCCCTCCTGATCGGCGGATACCCTTTTTTGCTTTACCAAATACCTAACTTAACCATTTTCCGTGTCACGTAGTTTTCGGTATATGTCCGCGTTGCTAATGGTGCTCCTTGTTTAAAAATATGAAGAACCGGACTTTTGGATAAGAGTTCTTTCAATTTATTAAATGCATCTTTTTACTCAGGCCCAAATTTGAATTCTGCTCCGTTACGAAGAAGTAACGGAGCAGACTTCTTCGTAAGTAACGAAGAAGTAACTTAGTGGTTTCGCGATTTTTTAATAGTTGGCAATAAATTTTCTAAAATACCCAGTAAGGCACAAAAATCTTTGAATCTGCTTAAAGTTTTTGGGTTCCGTAAAATTTTGAACAGCCCTGGTTTTTTTTCAGTAGCGGGGCGAATTATACCATCCTGAATAACATACCCGAGAAATTGTATTTCTCTTTTTAAAAATTGGCATTTCTTAAAATTAATCTCCAAACCATATTCTTTGGCTACTTCTAAAACGCGTTTCAACTTTTCTAAACCTTCTTTCTCGTTTCCCCTATCTAGCATTTAAAATGTAAGCAGAATGCAGGAATAGATAGGACGAAGGTAAAAATAAAATGGAAAAAAAAATTAACTGGGAACATTAAATATCCGAATGCCGCCCGAACGGTATAGTAGTTTGGTTCACATATATTTGTGCTTAGGTTTGCAGTACTATGTTGCTCCTTATTAAATTTTTAATGGGCTTTTTAATTTTTAGCCCAAAGGCAATTTGTTCAGAAGGGCTATTCATTTCGTTTCGGCATTTTGCGTTGGTTCACTATAAATGGCTGTATCACTTCTCAAATCGTTGCCACCCAATATTATCCCCTGTGCTATATTTAAAGAAATTCAATAATGAAGAATCTGCATGAATGTTTGTATGTTTTTCGCTTTGTGATGGAACAACGGTACCTAGAGCCTTTAGATTTTAAATAACGTAATCTTCCATCAAATATGTGCAACTGAAAGCCGTAATTTAGAATTTGAAATTTGTTTCAATATCGATTTCATATTTGTTTTTGATTAACAATATCAAAGACTTCAAAGCGAGCAATGGCAACACTACCGGGGGAACCGGACTTCCATGCTTGTTTCGTAATAAGATTACTCTATTATTTATATCTGGGGTTACAGAATGCACAAAGTTTATCGTGTTACTTTTTATTTCTATTGATTCGTTTCGTTTATCAAGTGCGCGAATGGAATTTTATTAGCATGCCATATGTTAAACGAATCCCCTATTTTTCCATAAGCCAACATTGGATCGTTTAAAATGTCTCTCCCAGTCATTATGTCCCACGGCTGTACCGCATCCTTTACTATAAACAAATTCGCGGTTGTTTCGATTTTGTCGATTCGAAGTGAAACATGAACTTTTCCCAAGGTCGTTGTAGATGCGTGATTATTGCTTTCTTCAAATACGTTGAAACGTCAGATAATCCATCATGATTCATCGCAACACTATTTTGATCCTTTCGTTTTGTCATTCATCATTTCTTCGCGTCTCTCTGTCTGACGCGGGAGGCATTTGGCGTCACAAATCAAGCTAGAATGTTTACACTTCCATGTCAAGCAGCACTCTTTTAATTTACGTAAACGAACCATGTGATTTTCTTTTGCAGACATAAAAAAACCATCTCCCGTTTCGTTACAAACTTTCCAATTTCTGTTTGCGTTCCTTATCACAATTTTCGGAACTGTGCTCAGAATTATTGAGAAAAATGCAAATTTTCTTCGTAGCGTTAGGATTTCGGTAGCGTTAGGAATCGAATCTTGCTGCTTACCTTTAAACTTCTGAAATCTATTCCCTTTTGCGAAAATTTGTTAAGTGACAATTTATAGTCTACGCTTTTAACTGATTCATTATTTTCCCTTGTTTGTCGAAACAAAAATGTTCGTTCTCGCATTTCAATTTCTCTTCTAAGAAATTTTAATAATTCTGTTACATTCCAAGAATCGTCTTTTTCATGCTGTCTATAAAAATCTAGCACAATAGAATCTGGAATAAGTTTGGTTTGTAGTGGAAACAACAAACTTCCATATGAATTCGGTTCGACACCAAGAGTTTGTAAACCCCAAGAGTTTGTCGTATAACTCCCTTAAGTGTTTCAAATACGAAGCTGATTTTACTGCATTTAAATTTAACAAATGGTTAATATGAGATCTTACAATAATTTCTTGTTTCCCGTAACTTTCTTTAAGCAATTCAACTGCTAAATCATAATTATTTTCCGATACCAATAGTCCTTGAATGCTAATTAAGGCTGGTCCTTTCAAGAAAGCTTTAAGATAAACGTTCGTTACTGTGAATCGCATTATCAAACTGTGACCAAAATTCCTGAAACTTCTCTAAATTACCCTCAAAGGGTTCTACATGAAGTTTCGGCAAATTTATTCTCGGTTTGTCTGGTTCACTATTCGAAATAAGTGAAGAATTATTCTTCAACGACAAATCTGTCTTATTTCTATCTGAGATCTGAAGATAATTCTTAACTTTCGATTTCGCGTAGATGATACGTTCTCTGTATTCCTGATTATTTTCGATTTCTGTTTCCAGATCAGATACTTCAGGAAATAAATTCTCAAATTTTAGATCTAACTTAAATATCTGATCTACTTTTTCTTGTAGATTCATCTCACATTCTTCTAATAATTTTGTATCTACAATATCCTGTTCCAATAATTCAGATATTCTGTTAATTACTTGTGCTGTTATCCTTCTTAAAGGTTTACGTTTCGTTTTTGCTTTATCTAAAGCTTTCTTTGTATTCTCATCCATAATATTACCTAATAATATAATTCTATACTTCAGCGCGATCGTGGAAACGGAAACCGTTTAAGTTGCCATGGAAATTGCAGACGACATTTTATTTTTAGATTTTGGATACTAACAGTTTTGAGAGAATAGACTTAAAAAGGCCCACGAGTGTTTTTAAACTGAAAGTAAATAAAGTGCTTTTAAAACGCACTCCACTGAAATATTTTAACAAGCGACAGCAATTTCTGTGGGATTTTAGTAATACACGAGTTTTTTAGCTGAGTATTACTACGAAATTTCTTGTTCAACCATACAGCGTTTTAGAATTTTCCTGGGGGGGGGGAACTCCTTAACTTCACTTGAAATATTCTCGAATAATTGTTTTGAGGTGTAATAATAACACGAGTCTGAAGATTATTTCTGCGACGTATATGTATATGAAACAAGTAAAAAAAAAAACTTATGTGTAGAAATACATCTAGAAGCATAAAACAGCTTATAAAACAGGAATGAAGAGAGAAGGAAGACACCAAACATATTTCAAAACAATGTATGCCAAAACTCATGAATAATATATGTAACACGGGTGGTATCTATATCTAGAAAATATGCTTAGACATATGGTGCGAAGAATGTAGGCGTAAATAGAGCATAGTGCTTCCAGAATTCAATATTACACTATAAGGTATTTCTTCCGCCTTCTTAGCATGCCTTCGTAGCGTGGTGGTCTGGCGAGTTCGGGCGCCAGTGTTGAGACATTAGGTTTTTTTGGGGGAGCGGGAGACTTGAAAAATGAGAAATGCCCTCGCCGGGAATCGAACCACGGACATCTCGAATACGCGCCGTGCGTGAGTGTTAAGCTGCTACTTGTGCGATTTATTGTAAAAAACAGGCTGCAAATTCTAAATTAATGTAAAATGTTGTCCTGTGAAAAAAAAAAAAACTGTTGTTAATTGCTACAGGATTATAAAAATGTAAGTAATGAGTGAAAAATGATGTTAGTGTTCCTTATTTTAAAAGACTTATAGCTCTGGCATAAATAAAAATAAGGAATAATCTCAATTCACATTACATAATTACACCTTTTTCACAACTGACTTTATTGACAGAATTCTTTATCTCATACAACTTATTTTCTAAAAATATTCAGCACTAATACAAAAAAGAAAAATAATTTTTTCACCGCAAATGAACATGATACGCAGCTTTAATTTCACATTCAGCTTTTATTTTATTTTCCTAAATTGTTGAATAATGTCATATAATGTTTACGCGTATTAATAATGTTTACATCAATACCTGATGAAAATCTTAATTATCACAATAAAGGAAAACAAATTCGATATAATAAGTCTGTCACCACTGTACAGATACACCCTGTATTTGTTATTTTAAATAATCTCATTATATATTTGCATTAAATACGATACAAAACGAAATTAATAGCCTTTCTGGACAAATTGCCCCTTTACACTAATAAAACTTTTTGTTTCTGATTATAGGCATATTTTACAAGAATTTCAGTGGATTGTAGTTTAAAAGAATTCATTTTATTTACTATCATTTAGAAAACACTCAAGGCACTTTTTAACTCTATTCTCTCATACCGTTAAATTCTGAAAACTAAAAATAAAAACTCGTCTGCGATTTCCATGGCAACTTAAATCGTTTTCGTTTTCTTGATCGCGCTGGCACAATACAAAAGTACAACTAAAACACGTCACAGAATGGCATATTTTCGAGAAAATGTTTATCTTGTATTAATATTTATATACGATTATTGTAAATGTTAATCAGGGACAGTTTTAAATACCAATGAAAACCTTTTATCAAATCATAAATAAATATGTAGCTGGCATATTTATAAATCAACTGAAATATTGAATCTTGTATTAAATAGCATTTTCAAATAACAAATAAAATTGTTCGTGTTTAGCCTTCGTAGTTTAGCTAGAAGCACGTCCGGAGTCCCGTGTTCAAATTCCGTCGAGAAAACATTTGATAGACCTAGTTCCTTCACTGAAACTACTTAAACACTCTAATTTAATTTCCGTTCTTACGTTTTTTGTGTCTGAAATGTTTATAACTGAAATTTTTCAATTTTATGAGTCTCCGAGTTTTTAATACGGTTGAATACTCGCAAGCTCGATCTAGACGAGCGGTTCTCAACCTTTTGACTAACGCGTACCACCTAAACAAAAATTGAAAAACCTTTTGTACCACCACTACAAAGTACTACTACCACCAGCACTCATGTAAAAATCTCAGATCGCATACATTTACCACTCGTAAATGGAGAAAAAACTCAATCAGGATGTTGGGATTTCCATTTTTGAATTTAATAGTTAAAAATACTTTGCTTTTTTGTGTACCACCCATTTTTCTCTTGCGTACCACCGGTTGAGGACCCCTGATCTAGACTGGATTCTATGGCAGGCAAATGTGCTAGCTGCTTTGCTGGGATTCATGCGTCTCAGTGTAGGTAACGTGAATAAGAGCCAGTTGTCCTTAGAAAAATTCTTCACGAAGGCATCCCTCTTCTTTGGCGGATAGTCTTATTTGCTTTACCAAATAACCGAACGTAACCTATTCAAATTAACTAACTTAACCATTTTCCATCTCACGTAAGTTCCCGCTACGTTATGCTACCACCGCACTTACCGCGCAGTTCCTGAAAATGGCTATTTTTCTACGGAACTGCCAATGGAGATATTTCCAAGTACAAACAGAAACAGATTAATGCAAGGCATAAATACACATTTTCATAACTATAAAAACATTGTTAATTATTACAAAAGATATAAATTATCCATTTCATCTAAAATTTAGATATATTTTAATAATAATACAATAACTGCACATATTATTATAAAGCGAAACATGCAAATTTTGCAGACCATGTACTGTATTAATACACATTTAATAAAATAACACTTCTCTTCGGAAATGTTCTTAAACACTTGAAGATTACATGATAGACATTCTTTACGCTGATGAACAATGCACTCTTATAATATCGAATGTAATGAAATCAATACCTGGAGCTCTTAAGACAGTAAAATGCCGTCGATTATAAGGTCAGTCTACTGTCAAATTTCTCCGGGCTTTTGACATTTTTTTCTGCTTAAACATTTATAAAACATCTTTTATTTCCCATTCTTTTCGGATTGCCTTTATCATAACACAGTGAAGAGCGTTCCTTGATTTACCGCGTGGGAAATTTAACGAATGCAAAATATAATAAATAGAATAATAGTTACGATAGGTAAGCACAATAAAAAAAAATAAGTATAATCTCTTACCTTAAGACGTGCTCAGTCTGGTACTCGAAACGCGTTTGACCATCTTAAGATTTTCCTCGTAACAGTATTCCTTAATCCACACCAACTTTTTGAGTCGTAAAATGGATACATTTTACTTTGATATAAATTATCACATGAATATAAATGCTGTCACGAACCGTTGAAACAGCACCACCCACAACATTCTTTTAATGATTCGTATATATTTTACCATTTCCTTGTTTTTCTGCATCGAAGAAAATGTGGCTTTGTTATTCGAATGGAAACGGTCGATTGAAAAAAAACGTTGTACTGGTTTTTTAATAATTAACGAATATTTTTCATTTTTAGTAATTCCTGTTTCAATGATTTCTTATTTCGGAACATTCCACTATATCCCCATTTGCATGCGAAAATATTTCATCGGTGGCGGGAAGGACCGCGACCCTTCTAAATATTCCGGTAATTCCAGTGCATCCACGTTTCTATTCGACGTCGGGAGAAAGGTATTGAAACACGGAAAAATATTCCATTGGTCGCGGAAGGTTCCGGGACCCCTTCAAGCTTTCCGGTAAAATGCGAAGGCAGGACACGCGCATCCCTTGCCGCTGTGGCGGAAGGTTCCGGGACGACGCTAAGCTTTCGGGTAATCCCAGTGCATCCACGTTTCTACGCGACGGCCGGCACCCGTCGCGGAACCAGCGCATCCAGTCCTGCTTCCATGGCTGCATCCCCAGAAAAGGAATACCGATGCTTCTCGGAACTCCTCCAAAAGCTCGCCAAAGCAAAAGGCCACGTCGCCAAAAGCAAGCTCGCCAACTCGCCAATGCAAGAAACAACAACAAACACAAAAAAACATATGTTACTATATTATATTCTCTCTATAATAGGGTAACATGTAACTTTCGTAAGATGTGACCCTCTCTTTGAAAAGATTTTGGGTAAAAAAGGATAGGATTATAGAAATAGGATAAGTATACAGTTTCTCTTCGAATCTGGTAGATATATATATTACATAAATATCTGATCCTTGCTCTTTTATTTTTTCTATTTTTCTTCTACTTGGCTGATCTCGCCCCGCCTCTTCGACGTCATGCTAGACCTAAGCGAATCAGCGGTTTCTAATTTGTCTGCGCATGTCTTTTCTTCCATGTTTTGTTGCTTTGTTTCAGTTTTTTTTTTTTCTCATCATTTCAGCAATATCTTTTAATCGGTGGTGTTGTGGTGTATTACATTATGGCAAAGCACACTAGGGCTATCTGCCTAAGGGGAGGGATGCCTTCGTGGAGGACTTTCTAAGTCTTTTAATCGGAGAATCCTTTCGAGACCCAAGTTCTTACAATTTCGAAATATTTTTCACACATTAGAAATTCTGGGTTAACTTTTGGGGTATTCCGATCTTACTACACAGGGTATTTGAGAGAGCTGGAAAATGGCACACTTGATAAATACCACCAAAATATTATTTTATTTGAATACTAACTTCTTTGTACAAAGTAAAGGCAGCACTGTAATCACCAAAAATTTTCAGTACCATATTTAAAAAAATTTACACTATGATCGTTATCGAACGCAATTTATGAATGTTTTTGCTTGATATCTGTACGTATAGACAGAATAGAGGACTCCTTTTTTTATCTGTGAAAGGTTGATTTGTTAATTATTGCAAAACACTCGAGGACTCTCCTAATTAGAGAGATGCCTTCGTGGAGAACTTTCTGAGGTAAACTGGCCTGTATAACGTTACACATGGGAAAAACACGGAAATACCCATGCACCCAAGCCGTTCTCCGGCATTGGAATCCCGTACCGAACTACCAGTGTTCAACTTTATCGCTCGGCCACCGACGGGCGCAGAGTTATGAAAGAAACGGAAATCATTTTTTAAATTCTATATTGAAAATTAGGAGGATAATAAAAAGTAAGAAAGCGTTGTGTAAATCTTTTGAAAAATTTTGTTTTCGCAACACGTTGTTTAAAAATATAATTCACTCTAGGTCGAACTACGAGTATTCAGGCGTCTTTAACGCTCAGAGACTCGTAAAAAAGGAAAATCTTAATTATAGAAATTGCAGACAAAAAAGCATTACAATGGAAATAACATTTATATTTTTTTTTAGTCATGAAGTTGTTTCAGTGAAGGAAATAGGACACTTTTCGATGAAATTTCAAAGCGAGATTTTCTGATTCGGATTTGTAACCGGGCATGTTTCCAACTACAGTACGAAGACTAAAAACGAACAGTTTTATTTGTTACATGAAAATGCTACTTAAATCAAGATTGAGTATTTCGGATGATTTATAAATGTACAGACTACGTATTTACTTCACGATTTGATAAAAAGAATTACATAAATATTTAAAACTGTCCCTGCGTGATATTTACGAAAATCGTATATAAATATGAAAAAAACACACACATTTTCGCAAAAATATTATATTTTAATTGTATATTTCAATTGTACTTTTCTGTTGTGGCGGCGCTACCGAGAAAAAGAAAACGATTTGAGTTACCATGGAAATCGCAGACGACATTTTCTTTTTAGTTCAAAGGGACAATTTGCCCAGAAGAACTAATAATATCGTTTCAGCATTTTGACAGCATTAACTGTAAATGTCGGCTCACTTTTCAAATTTAAAACAAGCTATTTTCCTTAATTTCTCATTATCTAAACCAGTCGAATTACTTAATGAAATACACTTAATGAATGTGAATTTTAATAATCATAGCTTTAAATAGTAAATAGTGCCATAAAAGACGCCATATCATTCATTTCAATTATTTTATGCATTCAATTCGCTACGTTACACTTAATTGACTTATAAATGACAGTGCCAATATTTTCAGCATTCCTCTGAGCTGTTGTCACCCGATACTATTTAAAGTATTATACTTAAAGAAATTAATGAACGAAGAATTGCATGTTTCTCGCATTGTGAAAAAACAACGGTACCTCGAGCCATTTAATTCTGAGTAACGTAGGCCTCCATCCGAACATGGACACCTAGAAGCCCAAACTTTGAATGTCCAATTTGTTTTATTATTTATTTCATATTGAGTAAAACTTTAATAATGAATTTTTCATTTACAAACTTAACGATTTCAAAAAAAGCTGTGGCAACAGTGTATGGAGTACAGCATTTTTATCTGCAACTCACTAGTCTGTCTATCGAAAATACTAAAGATGTGCTGCTTTTAAATATTTTGTGATTTTAGTGTTGAATGGAATTTTATGTGGCGTGACCGATAGGAGCGTGATATTTAATAAATAAAGTGAATACACAGAACGTTAATAATTAAAAGACAAAAAACAGTTTCGTGAAGCCGAATTCATATGATTAACTGAGAAAAGACTGAAAAAAAAATGTATGCCAATACTTACGGCGCATCGTGAATTTAAACATTTACAACTATGATCCTTTTGAAGTTTATATGACAGTCCTTTCAAGAGCATTCTGGCTAACGCCGTTTGAGCTAATATATTTAAAAACAGCATAGTTTTGGAAAAACTGATCGACTACCATACGAGGTGGAGATTGAAATGTTTTAATCTGTACAGTGTTGCCTTTGAAATTGTTGAGTAATCTTTAGCGCTCGAGACTGTGTATCAGAAATTCTAAAGATATGCTCTTTTTATTATATTATTTTGGGATATTACTGTTGAATTAAATTTTATGATTTAAGAGCGAAGAACAAGAAATAAATAAGGTAACTGATAAAACGTTAAGAAAACGGGCGTAATATAAAATCTGAAAGCTTTCTGATTTTTATTTTACCTTATTTTCTTTATTAGACCACAGGAGAGTTTGCTCAGAAGTGTTATTAGTCTCGAAACTGGATTTTGAATACTGAATCACTTTTGAAATTCTTGCCACCAAGTGTTATCGCTCTATATTATTTTAAAAGAAAAACATATAATTTATTTTTAAACATTCTTCAAAGATTTTCCACATTACGGACTCGAATAAGCAAACCGGAATTTATCTACGACGTAATACATTTCTGAATCAATACAAAAAAACAAGGACAGAGGATGTTAGTTTTGTAAGCGAATAAATTATTCTAGTGGAACAAAAGAAAGGCGAATGACAAGCGAGCCAAGGTACGAATACATTAAACAGATGATAGTCCGGGATCATATTGCAAAAATGTTTACATTAAGCCAATTAAAATTCAGATACCTAACAGTCTAATATTAGTATGCTGGGTTAAGATTTCATCGCATTCCAGGAGTCATTTCGAGACAGTGGTCAGATGACGGATCTTTTTTCAGAATTACAGGAAGTAAAGATTATATCAGAAAAGTTATTACTTTGCTATTATTGGCGTGAAAAGGGGAACATGCTCAAATGTAAACAAGGAGTTAAAAGGCTATTTGTAATTTATTATTAAAATGGTAGGTATTTTATATTTTACACACATACATATATATATATACGCATTTTTCAGATAATAATAATAGTAACTGATGGAGAGAGTGGCACTTAAAATATAATCAGGTCTTTTACCGTTAAATAACATCACGGTTGCATATTTTGTTTGTTTCACTGCTGACAGTGTGTTCATTGTCGTGAAACGTTTAAAATAAGTGAAAATTAAAGGTTCAGAGCTGCACAATATTTAATTCTTCACGAATCCTCTTAATTTCGTATATAGATTGGGGAGTTGACACTTAGATTTCTGTGGAGTTTGCAAAAACACCAACTACAGATTTCTGTGCAGTCTTACAAGGCTTTCAGTTTAGTTCTGCATCGAAGAAAAGCAAGCAAAACATAGCATAGGAAGTGGAACGGAGTTAAATATGAGTAACATGTTTTTAATAGACAGAAAGCCATTTCGAACACTTAAGCTGGTGTATTTAATTTAATTATGGCGAAGCACACGAGGGCTATTTGCCTAAGGGGAGGGACGCCTTCGTGGAGGACTTTCTAGACGAACACTTAAGGGAAAGTTAGGCAATTATATAACCTTTTTAAATTGAACTTCTGTTGCTAATGCAAGGTAACGAAATAAAGAATTCTAAAATAGATTTAATTTTTGGGACTAGATAGTATTGTGACCATATTTGGAATGCACGTGTTCACTTCGAACAGCAATAACGGGAAATTACTTTTCTGGCATGGAAGCGTGGCCCCAATTTTTGCACAAATATGCACAGCCCATACATAGTTTTACACAGAAATAAACTACTCTCGGATTTGGCTCATAATTGGTTTCTACATGCATCCGAGGTCCCTGATTGCGATTCTGGCATTATTTCCAGCCGAGGATGTCCTCGGTTCTTCGAAAGTCCTCGGTCAGAAGGTGTGTATACATATTTACGTCCTCGATTTACATCCTAGGCGAACACACTAGTTGCTTACCAAAAACATTCTCATATATTAAGTGTATTGTAAAGTAATTGGCCTGGTTTTGATATTGAGAAATTAAGGTCGATAGCCAGTTTTACAACTGATAGGCCAATACATGCTGAATTTTTTACCATTAATATTTGCGTTCCTGCTTCCCCCCCCCCCAAAAAAAACTAATGTTTCGGTACTGGCGCCCGAAATCGCCAGACCACCACACTATGAAAGCATGCTAAGAAGGCGGAAGAAATCCCTTGTAGGGTAATATTGAATTCTGGAAGCACTATGCTCTATTTACGCCTACATTCTTCGCCCTGTATGTCTAAGCATATTTTCTAGACATAGATACCAGTGTTACATATGTTATTCATGAATTTTGACATATAGTGTTTTCAAATATGTTTAGTGTCTTTCTTTTCTCTTCATTCCTGTTTTATAAACATATTCTTTTAGATATATTTCTACACGTAAGTTTTTTTTTACTTGTTTCATATACATATACGTCGCAGAAATAATCTTCAGACTCGTATTATTACACCTCAAAACAATTATTCGAGAGTATTACAATTGAAGTTAAGGAGTCTTTTTCCTAGGAAAATTCTAAAACGCTGTATGGTTGGACAAGAAATTTCGTAGTAATACTCAGCTGAAAAACTCGTGTATTAATAAAATCCCACAGAAATTGCTGCCGCTTGTTAAAATATTTCAGTGGAGTGCGTTTTAAAAGCACTTTATTTACTTTCAGTTTAAAAACACTCGTGGCCCTTTTTAACTCTATTCTCTCAAAACTGTTAGTATCCAAAATCTAAAAATAAAATGTCGTCTGCAATTTTCATGGCAACTTAAACGGTTTCCGTTTCCATGATCGCGCTGAGGTATGGAATTATATTATTAGGTAATATTACGGATGAGAATAGAAAGAAAGCTTTAGATAAAGCAAAAACGAAACGTAAAACTTTAAGAAGGATAACAACACAAGTAATTAACGGAATATCTGAATTATTGGAACAGGATATTGTAGATACAAAATTATTAGAAGAATGTGAGATGAATCTACAAGAAAAAGCAGATCAGATATTTAAGTTAGATCTAAAATTTGAAAATTTAATTCTTGAAGTATCTGATCTGAAAACAGAAGTCCAGAATAATCAGGAATACAGAGAACGTATCATCTACGCGAAATCGAAAGTTAAGAATTATCTTGAGAATTCAGACAGAAATAACACAGATTTGTCGTTGAAAAATAATTCTTCACTTATTTCGAATAGTGAACCAGACAAACTGAGAATAAATTTGCCGAAACTTCATGTAGAACCGTTTAAGGGTAATTTAGAGAAGTTTCAGGAATTTTGTTCACAGTTTGATAATGCGATTGTTGCTATGGTAAACAAATACTAGAGTGAATCTTAAAGAATGCATTTATTCTATTGTGGTTTATGCGCTGTCGGCGAAGTAGATTTAATTCAATCCAATAAGTTTAAATGAAATGCAAGAAAAAATGCGTATAATGTAATATTCCAATACAAGGAAGTCATGTGGTGTACACATCAGATTTTTTTTGATTAAGAAAGCCAATGATTTCAAAGCGAGCAAATGGCAACACCGTACGAAAAAAAAGCTCATTTTTATCTTCATGCACGAGACTGAGTATCGGAAATTGAATATATGCTCTTTTAAATATTTCGTGATATTGCTAATGAATCAGCGTTAAAAAATGCGTGTTTTGCTTTTAAGCCGCCTACGTTGTTAAACAATACAAGGAAGATTAAATTTAAATGCAAAACTAAATAGCTTATGCTTCGCCGAATGGCAACGAATTGACACTTGGAACAAAAATATATTATTGAGAGTAGTGGCAACACATTTCATTCAAAAAGAATATAGTATATTAACATACGTGCTTTTATTAAATTTAAAAGGCGAATATTTTTAGGATTTGCTTATTATTTTTAGGATTTGCATTTCTTTTAAATGGAAGGGTTTATGTTTAAATTTGAAGCGTATTTGCCTTATGCATCCATGAAAGGTTGCATTTCACAATGTAAAAAAATATATCTTTATATTTCTTCTTAAGAATGTTTATCTTTCTTAGATATGTACGCAACATCTGTGTTCTTTTAATCCTTCAGGCCAGAAGTGAAGTCTGAGATTTGGTGACAACCCCCATCCAAGCTCATCTTTCCCAAGAGCCCACCAGCGGCCGAGCGGTGAAGTCGCTGAACACTGGTAGTTCGGTCCGAGGTTCGAATCCCGCGAATGGGCTGGCTGCATGGGCGTTTTCGTGGTTTTTCCCATGTGTGACGTGTATACGAGCCAGTTTCCCTTAGAAAGTCCTCCACGAAGGCATCCCTCCCCTTAGGCGGATAGCCCTAGTGTGCTTTGCCATAATTAAATACACCACACCACCACACCACCTCTTTACCAAGAATCCGCAGAGATACTTTTTCTGCGCAATGTATCTTAACACCCTGGCGATTTGTAGATGTGGGGGGGGCAGGGAGGGCTTTTCACTGCTTCAAATATTCCTCCAACAAATGCTTTCATTCAAAATCCCTAAAAATATCTTTATCGTTAACTTTCCTCCTGAAAATGTTTATGATTACAATAAAAATCCCTAAAATCCTTAAAGATATCAAATAAAAATCCCTAAAAGCTAATCTAAGCTAATCTAAGCTTGGATAAAATTTCCCATCATGAGTAGTTTCAGAGCAAGAGAGGGTAAAAGCATACCCTCTCTTGCTTGGTAGTTCTGTCAAGAAGTGGTCAAACCATAGTTCCTAATCCAAACTAACTGTAGTTGTTTAGTTGGACTTCGAAAGACCTGTGTCCAGTTTTGCATATTCATCCCCAAGTACTTTAAAATAGCTGGGAAGGCACTTTTTGTTCTCTACTACTCTTTATCAACTAATTGAAGGGTTCAAACACAGATGAGGAATTAATATAAAAAAGCCGGTGACATACAGACCAATATTTGTCAGTTCTGTTTGCGTGACATTTAAACTCCTTTTTACTTCCTTGTTTTACCTGTATAAGGCAGGGCCTAAATTGCGTCGGAGAACATCGGAGCCCTGCTCTGGTACTTTTTAGTTTTGGGGATAAATTGTAATTCTAGGCGGAGTGCACCGGAGCCCTAAATAAGAAGACTCCGGCACTTCCTTTATGTAACTGAACAAATTTCAATAGAAATTTGACCTCGAAAAAAATTTTTTTTTTTTTTTTTTCAATAAAATTATGTTAAGACTTTTAATAAAGTTTATCTCTTTGCATTTTATTTAATTATCTTAATCTTTAATTGCTTAAATAATTAATTTTTATTTAATTAAATAATTGATGAATATTAATGATTTTAAAAACAATCTTATTTATTCACTTTTGTTCCTCTTTGCCGACTATCTTCCAATATTCCATAGGGCTCCCCGGGACTCCTAATTTTAGAAATTAAGCGCTGGTATTAAGTATGAAAAAAGGACTTAAAGTGTTAAGTAAAACAAAATATACCTTTATTTAAATTAACGCATCCTTTTGAGATTTGGAGATAGATACAGGTTGAAGCAAGGCGGCACCTGTATGTATACCGTACGTAGGCATATCGAGTATACCTTCCGAACTTTCGCCCCAGCTTCGAATTTCGCGAAAGAACACTCCGGGAGAATGGCGATCGAAGGGTTTCTTATTCCTGTTACTCAACTGCCAAACTCCACAGAGGATTTGCACTTCCTGTGTACTTTGATTACCCCCTTGCCGCACAGACACTATACGATTCCAAATACTTCTTCCTCGGCTTTCGAACTCGGACCCATCGGTACGACAATCGCTATAAGCACTTCATCAACGGAGCGGCCAAATTCGGATTGAAAGGACAGAAGACGGACATCTGGTGGCTAACATTGATAAACGGGTATTGTTTCGAGCCCACCGGTAACTGTAGAGGGGGGAATTTGCCGTCAGGCCTCGAAAAATATCATCCGAAGCTCGTTTCACATTCTTTAGTACACTATCAAATAAGGATAATAAGGACTGTTGATTCAGTTACACTTGTCGACTGGGAGGACAACTTCATAATACTAATGTGACACTTGAACAGAAATTATGCATGTATATGCACCAACACTTGCAAAGCAACATTTTGCGTGAACTTTAGTGCAACGTGATATACAGTATGCAGATATATTTTGTAAAGTAATGCAGTTTTAATAGAAAATGTAACACGAACGCAAATAATTAAAAGCATTAAAAGATTCAACAAAAAACGAAAATTAAAGAAAAATCTGAAATGTTTCAGATTTTAAATTGCGTCCAAAGCGACGTGTTTTAACGTTTTGTGTGCTACCTTTATTTATTATGTTCTTCGCACTTAAACCATATAATTGAGTTCAAAAGCAATATCTCAAAATAATTTTAAAATGAGCCTGTTTTTCTGTACAACATTTCCATTTCTCGCTTTAAAATCCTTGAGTTCGTTAATCAAAATTCGTTAAATATTTACAAAATATGAAATAGATTATAATAGAAATTCCAAATTTCAAAATTTCGGTCTACATGCTCATATTCGCAGTAGGATTACGTTGTTCAAAATTCTATGGCTGTATGTACCGTTGTTTTATCACAATGCGAGAAATATACATGGATTTATTCAGATTTTTCATTACTTTATTTCTTCAAATATAATGCAGGACTCTAACATTCGGTGGCAACAGTTTGGAAAGTGAAACAACGCTTGAAGTGAATCTACGCAAAATGCCAGAAGTAAATTAAGTCCTTCCGGGCAAATTCCTCCTTTGCCCTAACGAAATGGTATAATGAAAGCAAGTAAAATATACCAGAGGAATTTATTTTAAAATTTCAAACTTGCATTCTTCCTCTTAAACATGAATAATATGAACTGCTATGCCCTATTGTAATTGCACGTGTTTCGCGAAGCGTGAAAAGTCGTTGCTATGCAAACGGATGGAAATTTCTCGGTTGCTTCGTTTAGAACACAAAGGTTAGGTTATTTAATTACGGCAAAGCCTCGAGGGCTATCTGATTAAGGGGAGGGATGCCTTCGTGGAAGGATTCGAACCCTTTTTGAATATGAACAAGATCCAATTACAAATTTTAAAAATGATATTAAATTTCCACCTATAACTGTATATATGGTTTCTTTTGGACAGCCACATTTCTTTCTAAATGGACAGCCATTTAGAAAGGTAAATGGACAGCCATATTTCTTTCTAAACAATTGAAATTTTCAGTCCTTTAACCCATTTTCCGTACAACTCTAAAAATAACTATTTATATTGTCGTACACACGACATACGCGAGGGACGTTTGCAAACAAAATTCAACTAAACATACAGTGTCTCAAAAAAGTGATGGGACACTTGTGCTTTACGAAAGGAAACTGTAATAAAATAAATTTAAAAAAATGTAAACATTTTTTGTGGGTGTGTTTCATACTTAAATTTAGTCAGAATTATTACATAACATACATTTTCTCAAAATATTCAATTATTAATTTAAAAAAAAATACAATTGTTTAGAACGGAGCAGAAAATGGCTCACTTAAGTGACGGGACACTTACTTTTCCATCAAATATTTATTCAAAAATTTTACTTTTTAAAAGGTTTTAATATTTTGTCGGATTTCCTTTTACTTTTAAAACATGATTTAATCTTCTTGGGATGGATTCGACTAATTTTTTTGTGATTTCTGGAGTGATTTTACCCCATTCTTCTTGAAGCCCCGATTTTAATTGTTGTTTTGAAGAAATGGTGTGTTTGCGAATTCTTGATTCCAATTCTTGCCAAATATTCTCTATGGGATTTAATTGTGGAGATTGTGGGGGTGTTTTTATTATTTCAGGACAGTTATACAGTAGCCAGAGTCTAACGTTCAAAGCACTGTGCTTGGGGTCATTGTCTTGGTAGAATTTAAAATCGTTATGAAGGTTCAATTTTCGTGCTGAAGATTTCAAATTTTGATTTAAAATGTCAATATACTTTTACTCATCCATTATACTGTCAATAAAAACAAGATTACCAACTCCAGCGGACGACATACACCCCCATACCATAACTCCTCCTCCACCATGTTTTACTGTTGGCACTAAGTTCTGTTTGCGAAATTCTTCCCTGGATTTTTTCCACACCAAGATTCTACCGTCAGAACCAAATGCTATATTAAATTTACACTCATCAGCAAATATAACTTCATTCCAGTAATCAGAATTCTTATTTATGTTGGATTTTGCGAAAGCCAGTCTGAGTTGTCTATTCTTTTCTCTCACGAAGAATTTTTTCCCGGCTGCTCTACCGTGATATCCAGCAGATCGAATTACTTTTCTAATAGTCTCAGGATTAACAATTACTCCATATAATGCTTGTAAATCAGCAGCAATTTTAGGAGCACTCATTCTTGGATTTTTTTTAAATATTTTGAACAATAATTCGCTTTATTCCATTGGATAGCTTTGATGGTCGGCCAGGTTTTCTTTTATCCTGAATCATATGATTCTTTTTATATCGTTCAATGATATTGAAAACTGTTGAATGACTCAGGCTAACTGTTTCAGTAGTTTCTCTAATAGATTTTCCACGTTCAATATGCAAATTAATAACTAATTTTCGAATTCCAGGCAAAGTTTCTTTTCGTTTAGCATTCATGGCTGCACAGAGCGAAAAAACACAAAAATTCCAAAACAAACTGGAGAGAAATACTTCAGACGATTTTATAAATTATTGGCAATTGCTTTTGAGTAAAAATAAATACCGCAAAAGATATTTTTATTGCTTACTTCAGACGATTTTTGTTGCATAGTACGTAGTGTCCCATCACTTAAGTGAGCCATTTTCTGCTCCGTTCTAAACAATTGTATTTTTATTAAATTAATATTTTGAGAAAATGTATGTTATGTAATAATTGTTACTAAATTTAAGTATGAAACACACCCACAAAAAATTTTACATGTTTTTTAAATTTATTTTATTGCAGTTTCCTTTTGTAAAGCACAAGTGTCCCATCACGTTTTTGAGACACTGTATTTATTTGATTGATGAAAATACTGTCTTCTTTGTGAAGTCTTATAATTATTCTGATTTTCATTCCCTTTCGGTATATATTTCTCGAAATTTTTCCTTTCTTTGAAATAAAATTATTGAACGCAGCTATATAATGACTTAATGAATTACATCCACAAGCGAAGTTAGTTTAGCAATGGAACGTTTTCCTGCCTGTAGACTTGCAATGCCGTGAAAACGTTTTACAGTAAATAAATCTTTTCCCCCTTCTCGTACGCAGTGCAGAGGGTGTTCCACACATTTTTGTAACGACTTTAAAAAGTTTATATCTAAGCTAACTGTAGAATTTTTTCTTATATGTTCAGTCATAAACCTTTGTATTATCCTTTTGTTCAACTTTCGTATTACATGTTGATTTCCAAGATAAGTCTTTGCTTAAAGCATCAAATTTCATTTTATTCCTCCATCCCAATCTACCAGAGTCCATCCAATATTTTGCGATGCCCCTTATATCGTTTTCCATACCTTGTTTTAAAAGTACAAATGCACAGTAATTCATAGCACACACATCAGAGGACTTTAGTGGGATTCATTTAAAGAGAATAGCTTCAATTCCGGTTTCATTTCTCATTTTTTCACAAACAAAATAGAGCAGTAAGATTTAGAGGCATGGCTTGGAGCCTTATCCCTATGGAACTTAACACGGTGAAGATTATTTGGATAAAAAGATGGAATTTACTCTTTCAAAATCGGTATTAAAATATATATATGAAATATATATCATAATTCCAATAAATTTTCACATTCTTTCATACTTTCCTCATTTTGTGTTTTCCGTTATAACAGAATCATTTAATAACCATAAAACTTTTAGAAAAAACATTTCAGAGAAAACAAGAACCACCATATTAAGTCGTTTTCTCCTCTTTTTCTGTAGCAAATCGATCTTTTTCTGTTGCAGTTAGATAAGTATACCTAAGGCTCATCAACTGCAACTATATATTTTTCAGTGCGAATAATTTTCATACAGCAATCTGCAGATAGTCTTACACCCAGAAAAACATTTCGGTGTTCTCTTTTATTTATTGATTGATTTTTTGAGTACCTGTAAAATAGATTTTATAGTTTTGTTCGCAGTTCCTACAAAGTTGGATAGTTTCGTTGAAAAACTGAAATTTTTGGCGATTACAACGCTTCCTTTACTAGTAGTTCCTGTAGTGGTCGGTACATTGAGCCGCTATCCAGAGGTCCGTGGTTCGATTCTCGGCGAAGGCGTTTGCTATTTTTCATCTTTCCTGCTTTCAAAATAACCTAATGTCCCCACATTGTTTTGAGAAGCTTTAAAACAGATTTTATAATTTTGTTCTCAGTTCCTATACAGATGGATATTTTTATTGAAAAACTCAAATTTTTGGAGATTACAACTCTTCCTTTACTTTGTACAAGGATGCAAAAATATCATTTGCACATTCTCATTCATTGGACAGGGACAAGGAAAAATTAATAATGATCGTATTACAATGAATACAAATTAAGTATTCTATCGCATATATTTATTACAATGAACTCGAGGTAAGTGTTGTCCTGAAAGGAGTAATATTGAAATAGTTTTGTTTCATTTTTAATTGGATAGCAGTAAAATGTTCGCAATATCAAGTTAAAAAAATCTGATGTGTACACCACATGACTTCCTTGTATTGGAATATTAAATTATAGACATTTTTTCTTGCATTTCATTTAAACTTATTGAATTAAATCTACTTCGCCGACAGCTCATAAACCACAATTGAATAAATGCATTCTTTAAAATTCACTTTGTTAGTATTTGTTTACCATAGCGACACTCTGGCGCTAGATTCACTTAACAGTATTAATAATTATATAACAGTTAACTTGTATAATAATTATATAACGGAAACTAAGTTAACTGTTATATAATCCAATAATTATATAAGTTAACTTATATATTTCTTTTATAACTCATAATGCACAAAATTTATATCATTTAAAGAATAGAATTATCTAATCGTTGCCACATGTTCTATTCAAATTCTATAATAAAGCTAGAATGATGTATAAAAGAAATTAAGAAAACAAAACAAAAAAGAAACAGTTTTTCACAGACGATTGAGTATTTCTCATTTAATTCAGTTCTCACTTCGCGAGAAGGCAAAAATACATAAAAACTCAAAATATATATATTAGAAATTACGAAGTAAATCTTAAACACTTATTTCCTCGAAAAAATTCCAGAAAGGATTAAGCATGATTTAATTCGCAATAATAAATGAAGGCTTTATCTTTGTTGTTGCGAAGCTAAGTTTCTCTAGATTGGCAACAAATCCACTAGTCTGCTGTTTCAAATGTAAACAATCAATGGCCACCATAATAAAAAAGGCTTAGCGACACTTAAACAACTTTAAAATTGTTGATACTTCTAAAAATATCGCATACAGATTCACTAAAGGCATAAAAACCTTAACCGGATGATAAAAACAATATTAAATTATTTTTAAAGCATAAAATGTACAACTTACAAACATATAAGAGTAAAATCTGAGATCACTGAGCCGGGTAACAGAGTGGATTTATTTATAAATATATTTATATACGTTTGGCGCGGCCGATTGAAACCAAAATACGAGGTGCACATCTACATGTTATAGCAGTCATATATACAAAACTTCAACGTTCTGAGGCTACTCATTTTTGAGTTATGCGAGATACGTACGTACATACGTTCGTGCAGACGCCACGAAAAATTCTCTTCAGAATTAATTTTAAAGCAGTTTTATAATTTTTTTGAAGAAAATGAGTATTTTATTCTGTTCTTACGTACAGATATTACGCAAAAACATCGTTAAATTGCATTTGGTAGCGGTCAAAATGGATATTTTCGTTGAAATATGCTGCCTGAAACTTTTCGCGATTACAATACTTCCTTTTTACTTCGTACAAGGAAGTAAAAATAATTACAAATTTCATTCTCAGTGTAGATTATTGAGTTATGGTTATTTTATTACTTGAACTGTACTGAGGAGTTGGTTGACCTTCGTTTTAATAACAAAGATTATCATCACAAAGATATTTACTTTATTGCGTATTTATTAAACATTTTGTTGTTGTAGAGGAGCGATCTGGCCCCAAAACATTTTAAATTCTCAATCACAAAGCTGTAAGATTTGTTACAGCAAGTACACAAAAGAAAAGAATACTCAATTCAAATTACGTAGGTCGAGAGTATAACGCGCTAGCAGCGCCTCCTGTCGGCAACTCTAAATCACTACTGAACATACTGCCGACCTTAAAACCTTACGGCTTTCAAAATATTACAATTAGTATTTTAAAGCACAATATAATAACAAACAATTGTAAGCAATAGCAATACAATGGTTGAATTTTTAAAATACACATTAAATCATAAATGCAATATAAACACTGGAAAGAAACACATTACAATACATAAATCTAATTACAATTCACAGGAAGAACACAAATGTCTCGGACATATCTTTTTAACATTTTACCACCTGGTAATAATATGTTAATCACTCGAACATTTTTATCTTTTCCAAAAATTATTTCTGCAATTCTACCTGTTAACCATTTTGTTCTGGGCATATGCTCATCCTTGACTAACACAAGTGAACCCACCTTAACATTATCTTTAGCAAACATCCATTTACTACGTTGTTGAAGGTTATTTAAATAGTCTCTCTTCATAACTTCCAAATATAATGACTATATTTCGTTATTTTTTCCATTTTGAGAGCCTATTTTCTGGTATCTCAATAAGTTGGGGTTCAGCTATTGAAGTTAAAGACGTCCCTATGAGAAATTGTCCAAGGGACAAGGTTTCAAAATTATCGAACTCTGATGATAAGGGAGTAAGGGGTCTGGAATTTAATACGCTTTCAATTTCTAGAATTACAGTGAGAAATTCTTCAAGAAACAGATGAGCATTGTCAATAATTCGTTTCAAATGAAACTTAAGACTTCACCTCGGTTTCCCAAAGGCCGCCGAAGTTTGGTGATTTAGGAGGGATAAACCTCCACTCGATGTTTTCACTTAGCAGGTATTTAGTCAGTGTTTCATCTGGGTGTTTAACCAATTTATGCAATTTTCTGAGCTCAATTGCTTGCACCCACATAATTCTTTGCATTATCACTGAATAATTTTGCACATTTACCCGTGCGACTAAAAAATCGTTTCAAACAAGCTATAAAGGCATCTGAAGTAAGATCAGAGACAAAATCTAAATGGATGGCTTTGGTGCTTAAGCATACAAATATGCACACATAAACTTTGTTTAGTTTTCCCTTACGCTGATTTTTAAATTTCATGTGGAATGGTCCACAAAAATCATTTCAATGTCAGCACTGACTCCCCTGCTGAGGATGTCAACTGGATTTTGCTTCCCAGTGCAGTGTGCCCAGGCACTGGTATCACTTAAACTCTGTATTTCGTTAACTCTATTGGCAACAAATGATTTCCATCGTTTCGTAGATCCTTTAATCCAATAGAGTTACATTTGAATCCGTCCAAAAGAACACTAAGGAGGGCTTTTTAAATCCACTGTTTTCTTGACTTTACTCACTAGTCGAGGGCAAACAAAGCACCGAGTAATTCTAGTCTCGGAAGAGTGATTTTCCTTAGTGGTGTCACTCGACTCTTGCTAACCAACAAATTCACTTCGATGTTATTATCCTTCACAATTCTTGCATAAATAGCAGCACCGTAAGCTTTTTGGCTAGCATCGCGAAAGCAGTGTAGTTCTAAGATATCGGTTGGCTCTTGTACATTTAAATTGAGCACGTTTCTAGGAACTCGTAACTCTGAAAGTTCAGAAACCTCGGAGCACCACTGAAGCCATATTTGTTTGTAGATCTACAGGTATTTCTTGATCCCAAGAAATTTTCTTCATCCATAAGACTTGTAGAATGAACTTTGCTCGAATAGTAAACGGCGAACGTGAATTAGACTATCGGTTGTAAACAGGGTATTGTCCTTAATTTCTCATTATTTATACGAGTCGAATTACTTCGAAATACACTTAGTGAATGAACATTTTTGGATAAGCAATTTAATAATAATCATAGTTTTAAATAGTAACTAGTGTCATAAAAGACGCCATTGAGCTGTTGTTACCCAATATTATCACCCTGTATTATATTTAAAGAAATTAACTAATGACGAATCTGCATGTTTCTCTCATTGTGAAAAAACAAAAGTACCTAGAGCCATCCAATTTTGAGTAACGTAGGCCTCCATCCGAACATGGACACCTGGGAGCCCAAACTTTGAATGTCTAATTTGTTTTATTATCTATTTCATATTGTTTAAATCTTTAATAATGAATTTTTCATTAACAAACTCAACGATTTCAAAGTGAGCTGTCCTTAATTAAAAGGTAGTTATAGGAAATATTAATCAGTGCTTAGTATAATCGTCTGGACTAAACACTTATTCACTTATTGGATCAAGCGTCGGATATTGTAAAGAAAAGAAAGGTGAATCAAAATGTATTATACTTTTCGTTTTTCTGACTGCAAAACAATCTTAAGATACCATCGGATTTAATCTTTAAATTATTCCCCATTTAACATTCAGAGTAATAGCCGTCATTTTTCTTAACTATAATTCACTAATGAAATCTTAGTTTGATTTTAAATGGTTTTCATTAATTACGTTAGTGATGTTGATGTTTGTAGAAACTGTTATTAGTAAAAATAGTTGTAAATATTTTATTATTTATGTTTTTGCGCTATATTATTAGAAAAACTTATTTTTAATTATCTCAGATTGAAAGAACAAAGAAAATTAATTATTGGTTCATAATTGGGAAAATTTTATCAAGCAGTATACATGAAAAGTGTCTGTAATTAACAAGTACGCTATTATACAACTCCTTTCTAGGTTTTATCACTTATATACTCATACCGAACAAGACCTAAAAATATCTTTCTTTTCAAGTATAACACACCCGTTTAGTGTCCTTTAACCTCTAACATACCCTGTTTACTGCCCCTTAGTGATCAACATGGAGGTCAACGCCATTCTCCCTCAACAACGAATCCGCGGACATTCTAATCTAGGGTTCTGCAGAATGTCTTTCAACACCTCGGAGGGGGGGTGCATCTGTAAGTTTTCGTTAAGGAAGGCCGGGGTCTTGCATTTTTTTATTCCTCTTTAAGGATTTTTAAGGATTTGTTTGGTACATCTTTAAGGATTTGTAGGGATTTTTATTGTAATGAAAAGCACTTTCATGAGTAAATTTAACGATAAAAGCATTTTTAGGTATTTTGGATGAACGTATTTCTTAGAAGGATACTTGATGCGGTGGAAAGCGCTTCCCTTCCCCTCCGTTGAAAAGGAGGGATAATCTTGCTCGGTATCTTGAGAAAATGCGGGGGTCCTTTAAACATTTAACTTCTCTGCATTCAGTTTTATACAGAGGAAAGTACAAATTGTATTTTTCGAATGAATGCAATTTTGTACAATGAAAATGTATTATTGAACGAAAACCTGTAAGGTAAATAACATTTTTCTTCTAAAGCCATAGGAATAGAAAGACAGATATTTGTTACATCAATGAATTCATAGTAAATATTGAGATTTTAATTTCGAATGCTATGCTACATGTATGCGAAGTATCTGAGAAAATAGTCTTCATCCAAATGGCTTTCAAATTTATCACGCACCTAAGGACTGTTTTTCAATTACATTTTGGTGGCTGCTTTTTGGTTAATTGTCTAATCACATGTAAATATTAAATTGTTTTTACTTGAGGTTTATGAATAACGCAAACAAGACTGCAGAAAATTCTTCAGAATGAAGTTAATAATTAATTCCTTCAGCGAGTTCTTTGTTTACAAGTTGCTTGATTGCGTCATCGTTTCTGTGACCACAGAAACCCCTATACCGACAATGTTAAAATGGCCATTTTCGATGTACCTTCTCTCAACATCTGCTGTAGATACAAGCTTGACATTTTTTCTGTGATTAAAGCATACCTATCTGATTATACTGATATGAGCTTTTGAAGCATTTTGAATTTTAGAATAAATTACAGAATATTTTGTTAGGCATAGTAAAATTCAGCACTTTTCTCACACAAAAAAATTAATTTTTTTTCCAAGTTTATTACAAAAAGCTCATTTCAGTAAATATTAGGGAACCTAATAAATAAGCCATAAAAAGTTTAGATATTTGTAAGCAGTAGTTCCTGAGAAAAGGTACATCGAGTATAAAAAAAATCACGTTTGGAGAAAAACGCGTTTTTGTGTAAAAATCCTCATGGATCAAAGCAGTAGATGACAAATTAAAACTAGATTTTTTTACTGTTCTAATTTTCATAGAGATTAAAGAATTGTATTTTTAGAAAGATAAAACTGTAGAGAATTGGAAAATGCAAACATCCAAAATCACAATTTTTTGAAGATTTTGGGGCTCCAACACCCCTTAAGAAGCTGATCGTGGTCTATAATTTCTCATTCTATCCATCTCTTGTAATGCTTCATTATTGCAAGGAATCTTTCCAGTGAGTTTCGAGCATGTTTTTAGCTTCGAAACAGCATATCTTTAGTTCTGATAAATAGAAATAAATAATTAAAAATTGACATTAATATGTGAAAAAACTGTATTAATATCAAGTGTCAACCACTACAAGGTTAAAAAATGTATTTCAACTTGAGTGGATGAATAAAAAATATTTGAATAACGATTTAAAATTTGATCAAGATATAAAGAGAGTGTGAGCTAATAGTAAGAACTTAAAAATCAAAAACGTGAAAGATTTCAGATTTTGACGGTCGCCTGAAAGGGTTTGTTATGGTTTTTTTACGCTCCCTCTGAACGCGCAGTCTACCAATCTGCAGTTGCACTTACTGTTGCTGACCCATTTCTTTTTTGTGTTTCTAGCTTAATTATTAAGCAACATTTTCTTCTCGCTTATACAATACATTACCATTAAACAAAATTTTTTAAAAGCTACTTAGTAGTATATATTTAGATTTCCAATGCAGTGTTAAGTATAGGCATACATTTTTATATTTTTTCATTCTTTTCTCAGTTCATATCAATGCTCAGTTTTCTTAGCTAGATGGCTTCCAAAACTCTTTATCTTTTCATTATTGACGTTCCGTGTGTTAAAGTTATCATTTAAATGTAATGTTCTTTGCACTTATCCCAAACGAAATTCAGTTCAACAGCAAAACCACAAAATATTAAAAATGTAACATGTCTTTAGAATTTATGTTAGACATTCTTTCTTGCCTGAGATAAAAACGTTTTATTCCGTACACTCTTGCCATTCGTCGCTTTCAAATAGTTGAATTTCTCAATAATAAGTTCATTAAAATTCTATAGAGTATGAAATATGAAATTCGGGCATCCAAGGTGCACATGTTCGACTGGAGGAAGTCGATTGGATTCCTCTTCTTTCTTGTTCTTTTATGTGCGTTTTTGTTTGCCTTGTGATGCTTTATTTCAATTTTTACTGTTTAAAACACTTTTATTCTACATTTATAGGATTTTATGAAGTTCATTTCAACTTAAATTTTAAGTTTTTGTGAAAAATTGGTTCTAAATTTCTTTATATATATATATGTAATAATAAAATTCCATAGTCAAGAATACACTTAAAATTCTAACTGTATGTTCTTTTCATTTTTAATGGCGACGTTCTCTTATTTGAAAGTACGTGGAATTAAATCCACAGCCTCGTAGTCGTTTTTTCCCGCCTTTTCTACACGTACAGTTATAGAATGTTCTCGAGATATTTAAAGCGAACTGGATTGGCTGACGAGACTGACGTCATTTCTTGGAAGCTCCGCCTTTCCAGAGGCTATAAAAAGACTCGCAAAAGGAATATCGGGGCTTTTTCTTAAATGTCACGATGCAGTAAACTTCATACAAAATGTTATTAGTAGTTCTTTTTTATTTACTCTGGAGATCAGATATTTGAAATTGCTATTTTCTCCTGAAATATAATAAATGGATCCTGTTTTTTAAAACTATCATCTGATAATTTAAGCTACGACTACATTGATGATTCTTCAACAATCTATTTATTCCTGACAAAAGCTGGTAAATCACACACACACATATATATATATATATATAGTATTTAAATGGATAAGAATTGTTTATGATTAAGTAGCTTACTTTTTATCCGCGGAATAATTTGGATATGCGAGATGCTCAATTTAGACCAGAAAGCAAACACTTTATCATCTACGAATTGTTCTTTTTCTGAAATAAAATCTTTCTCATATTTAAGTGACTTCCACTTTTAGAAATTTAAATCTGAATGTGGAGTGCGCTCAGCCATCGCATATATACAATCTAAAAATATATTCACTATATTCTCTTTTCAAAGTAGAAAAACTAGAAGTGTGCCATTTTAAGCCACAGAGAGTTTTCCTTTTCTTTATACAAAAAGAGCAGTTACCATCCCTTTTCTTAAGAAGATATAAAATTTAGCTTCAGTTTGCTTAAACAATTCGATGTCCCTCGAATAAAAATTCTGGGGACACAATCCAGGCCACACAGAAATCAATAACATACATTATATAAATAAATCAATAACATAAAACTAATACATTCTTTCATACGCATTGAATTATTTACGTTTTCTGTTTTCTTTAAGTACTTGACTGAAAGAAAGCTCTAAAAACGGACGCTTTCTTCAGATTGTTGTAAATAAAGTGTAAATAAAATAAAGATACTGCGAGCGATTTAACGCTTCTCAAAGAAAAGAATGAGTCTTGTATAAATTACATTTCGTGTATGTAATTTAATTGAAAGGTGAGTTGTAGTTTGACCAGGGTTTTTTTCAATTACATCAAAATCGGGCACATTCGATGACGAAACCGTAATAAAACTTATTAATAGATTTTTTTTAAAATTTGGTACAGTAATAACCCGAAAATGAAAAGAATAATTACGATTTTATCTGCAGTATGCCTGGAATTTTAAAGTTGTTTAATTGCCGCTAAGCCTGTTTTTAATGGCGGCCATTGATGTTTACATTTGAAACAGGAGACTAGTGGATTTGTTGCCAATCTAGAGAAACTCAGCTTCGCAACAACAAAGATAACGCATTCATTTATTATTGCCAGTTAAATCATGCTTAATTCTTTCTGGAATTTTTTCGAGGAAATAAGTGTTTGAGATTTACTTCGTAATTTTTAATATATATATTTTGAGTTTTTATGTATTTTTTTATTCTCGCGAAGTGAGAACTGAATTAATTAAATGAGAAATACTCAATCGTCTGTGAAAAAGTGTTTCTTTTTCGTTTTGTTTGCTTAATTTCTTTTATACATCATTCTAGCTTTATTATAGTAATTGAATAGAACATGTGACAACGATTAGATAATTCTATTCTTTAAATGATATAAATTTTTTGAATTATGAGTTATAATATGAACGAAATATATACGTTAACTGTTATATAATTACTGGATTATATAACAGTTAACTTAGTTTCCGTTATATAATTATTATATAAGTTAATTGTTACATAATTATTAATACTGTTAAGTGAATCTAGCGCCAGAGTGTCGCTATGGTAAACAAATACTAGAGTGGATTTTAAAGAATGCATTTATTCTATTGTGGTTTATGCGCTGTCTGCGAAGTAGATTTAATTCAATCCAATAAGTTTAAATGAAATGCAAGAAAAAATGCATATAATTTAATATTCCAATACAAGGAAGTCATGTGGTGTACGCATCAGATTTTTTTAATAGTCAGGCGCTCTATTTAATAGTCTTTACCCTTGCACCACCATAATGGCCGAAAGTGATGGCCATTTCATTATGAAAGCATCTAATAGTTGGCCACCGTTTTCCCTATGGATTGACGGATCCTATGTCTCCTATGAAGAGGGATCCAGGAGATAACCGTGTCTTCTCCTGGGTTGAAACTTAGACCCATCGCTACGGCAGTCAGGGTACCAGCTGGGTGAAGTAAAATCGTGCAATCTCGTAAAAGTCATGAATTCTATTTGATGAAGTTCTCGTAGAATAGCGTAGGACCTGTTAGGAACGAAAAATGGCCAGCAATGTTTTTACCGGAAATAAACCCCTTGGTCGATCTTGTGTCTCCAAACAAAAATGGCGAAGAAATTGCCTCTTGAATTGAATCGTAACATTTCAAAATGTTCCTTATCCTAGCAAGGTGTTCCACCAGGAGAAAGAATCATCTTGATATCAGAGATGTCCACAAGCCAAGCAAAATATTCGTTTCGTGTAGAACCACTGAAAAACTGAAAACTTGCTTCGAAAAGTCCCGAGCAGAGCGAATGAGATGTGGTAGGAACTCCGTAAAGGACACTTTTCTGTGTAGCCTACCTTCATCCAAAGTGGTAAGGGCGCACGTATCCAGGCACACAACGGCAAAGGGGGAAAGAACGCTTCAAAACAAACAATATTCAATAACGAATGCCTATTTGATGAAAGTAGAGAAAACGATGAAGATTAATATTTGATGAAGTTCTCGTAGAATAGCGTGAAGCTATCAAAAGTCTACAGGAGTGTGCTCCTTAAAGCTAACTATACGGCAAAGGGCCTGAAATACGCCCAAGCGTAGTAATAGCTTACAGAGAGTATAGTCAGTAGCGTGACAGTCAGAATCTTTGGCCATCTAACGAAGTCAGTAGAACTTCAAATTTAACCCTTTGCGGCACAGTGTCCCCGGTCTGGACACACCTAAACATTTCCTTCTGTACGTACAGAAAAATTGAATGAAAAAGGATTTATATGTTACTATAGGTTACTCTGAACCTTTATTATTTATAGTAGATGGCAGCTCAACACAAACCAGGCCATATATTTTAGCCATGTTTAGTTTCTTAAGACCCTCATTTTTCAAAGAAATCTTCCAGATTTGTTTTTTTTGGGAGGGGGATATAAAAGGAATTGTTTGAAAAGAAATTTCTGTGTTATTGTTTTGGCTGTATGCTAATGTCCTTATTCTATATTAGATTTAAATTTTTACCTTTAAATCTTGCCTAAAATCAAACGGCGAACCCTAGCTGTGCCCAGACCGGGCCCACCGATCATCTAGGACAACCGAGAGTCTGTATTCTTTGCTTCTCCGCATTTCATCGGTCAGTTCATTGACAACAATGCTCGTTTCGGCACTCTTTTCGAAGCTCTATTCAATCAGTGTGCCCACTTTGGGCACACCCACAGAATTAAAACGATAAGTGCTATCTTCACAAAATTTTACTTGCGTACTCCTCTAGGCCTAATTAGACTGCCTTTTTTTCTATCAAACCTCCAACTTTAAAAGGTAGCGTGCCGGAAAGGGTTAAATACTTGCTCTTCCTTCATTTGCATTTTACCGTGATTTTGAAAACACATTCTGGCAGGAAATTTGTAAGCTGAAATTAGAAGCGACAGGAAAGTGGGTTTAACTAAAAATTAACTTTTAAAAACTTAGGATAAACCTTGCAACTGCGTCAAGCATATCGAAGATATTAACTAAATTCGAAATTTCGTGCAATTAAAATGTTAGATTTTGTTTCTGAAACTTCCCAAAATTAAAAATGATAAAACACAAATGTAATACTCGTTTTCCTAAACTTTTCCATAATCTTAAGAATGTAATTCTTAGTAATATTCAATTGTTATTTTAAAATTATTTATGTGCAATTATTTTTTTTAATTATTTAATAGGCTGCATATTAGATAAAAATGTGTAGGAGGCTTGGTGAAAAAAACACACTTCCTTTAAAAGTGGTCGATGATAGGAAAAGCCTGGAAATTTTCCGCTCTAATTGAACACTGAGGCAGGAAAGTACGAATGACGTAATACGGTAAGTCAAATTTTGATATACTGCAATCTTAAGTTGAGCAGAGTCACGTTTTCAGGCACCTAGGTTGGGGAGCCTTATCCTGTGTCCAGCTGACTCTATGTTATTTTTAGATTAGATGACGTATTAGATGACGTACACATCTTTCTTGTCCTAGCACGAAAAATACAGGGAGTAACAAAACTAACGGTCACAACTGCAGAGGGTGATAAAACGCTTCAAAACAAACAAATTTCAATAACGAATGCCTACTTGATGAAACTAAAGAAAACGATGAAGATTAATAATTAAAGGGATAAAGAAACTTTATTTTTTAAAACTTTGCAATAAATACTCAAATGAGTGATCATTAGCTGGGGACGGAATGGACCGCGCACACGTTAGACAATTCCTGGCATTCCTAGAACTGGAGCTGTAACACTAATTTGGGTGACAAGGTCCTCTGGTAACTCGATGGTAATTTCATATACTACGTGTTTTAGCTGTTGTCACAAAAACTAAAATCTAGGAAAGACAACCGAAAAATATAGGAGGCCAAGAACTGTCCCAGGTTGGCCAGTCTATCAGTTCAGAAAGGCAAATGTTCAGGCAGTTTCCCACGCAGCCCTGAGGATATGTGCTGGTGTTCCATCATGCTAGAACAACATAATTTCTCCAGCAAATCCTTGCACATCTTGTAATTAAATTAATTAATTAATCCCTGTTGAATAAAGGTGAATTATTTCTGTCTGTTTTGGTGATCTGCTGTAAGAGACACGGGCCAATTAATGGATCGTGGATACTCTTTGCCCACACATTCACAAAGATATCTTTGTTGGCGGCATCTCGAACGTATAACATGCGGATTTACTATGTCCCACACATGATTGTTGTGCATATTAAGCATTCCGTAACATATGAACGATGTCTTACAGGACAGATGCTGCAAAGATGTATGCTCTGTTGCAGGAACCAGTGCTCAGCAGCTGTTACATATTACGGCATATACATTTCATTTAAGGCTTGGACCCACTGGAAGTGATAAGAATGTAAACTTTCTGCACGCAATACACATCATACTGTCATATGGTTGACATCTCAGTCACGGGCTGTTCCTCATTTTCTTCGTTCAGCTTGGTCGTCTACTGCCTAAAGACCTGTCGCCATTTGTCATATCTTTGGTCATGGAACGAACAGATGCTGCAAACAGGACAGATGCTGCAAAGATGTATGCTCTGTTGCAGGAACCAGTGCTCAGCAGCTGTTACATATTACGGCATATACATTTCATTTAAGGCTTGGACCCACTGGAAATGATAAGAATGTAAACTTTCTGCACGCAATACGCATCATACTGTCATATGGTTGACATCTCAGTCACGAGCTGTTCCTCATGTTCTTCGTTCAGCTTGGTCGTCTACTGCCTAAAGACTTGTCGCCATTTGTCATATCTTTGGTCATGGAACGAACAGATGCTGCAAACAGGACAGATGCTGCAAAGATGTATGCTCTGTTGCAGGAACCAGTGCTCAGCAGCTGTTACATATTACGGCATATACATTTCATTTAAGGCTTGGACCCACTGGAAATGATAAGAATGTAAACTTTCTGCACGCAATACGCATCATACTGTCATATGATTGACATCTCAGTCACGAGCTGTTCCTCATGTTCTTCGTTCAGCTTGGTCGTCTACTGCCTAAAGACCTGTCGCCATTTGTCATATCTTTGGTCATGGAACGAACAGATGCTGCAAACAGGACAGATGCTGCAAAGATGTATGCTCTGTTGCAGGAACCAGTGCTGAGCAGCTGTTACATATTACGGCATATACATTTCATTTAAGGCTTGGACCCACTGGAAATGATAAGAATGTAAACTTTCTGCACGCAATACGCATCATACTGTCATATGGTTGACATCTCAGTCACGAGCTGTTCCTCATGTTCTTCGTTCAGCCTGGTCGTCTACTGCCTAAAGACTTGTCGCCATTTGTCATATCTTTGGTCATGGAACGAACAGATGCTGCAAACAGGACAGATGCTGCAAAGATGTACGCTCTGTTGCAGGAACCAGTGCTCAGCAGCTGTTACATATTACGGCATATACATTTCATTTAATGCTTGGACCCACTGGAAATGATAAGAATGTAAACTTTCTGCACGCAATACATATCATACTGTCATATGGTTGACATCTCAGTCACGAGCTGTTCCTCATGTTCTTCGTTCAGCCTGGTCGTCTACTGCCTAAAGACTTGTCGCCATTTGTCATATCTTTGGTCATGGAACGAAATTATCTTCAAGAGTTGCCTTTGAGGGCGTTGAAGTGTTCTGCGATCGGGAAGCGCCCTGTTTTGGAATGGCACCTTATCATTTCTGCCTCATTCCCGTTTTCAGCTCCGTATATAAGGCGAATATAAGACTTCTTCCCATTCGAATATTGCAGTATCTGTAACAACAAATAGCAGCCGGAGGACGAGTTCTGCGAAAGGCTACTTTCATCCACCTTACAGAGAAAACGCCCTCTCACGAGTCGCTGTTTGCTTTCCGATACCACGCTGTCGGTGAACATTCATTGTTTCGGCAAGTTCTGTCACCGTTTACAATTATGAACGTTAGCTTTGTAACATCCTGTACACTACAAGATTAGCAGTAGGAAGCAGGGCAAATACAAAAGAGCATAGGGACCACGTGTTACCAGTTCAGCCTTTAACTTACCAGTTGTGCTACTTCCCGAATTTGAAATTTTTTTTCATTCGCCTGTTTTTCTGTTCGATGTAATAGTTTTTATCTTGTAAAAACGAAAGCTTGTCGCCCTTATTTGTATTTTATCCATTGAGTAATTTTTGAGCATTTAGTCCCAACATCAAACAGTTCACGCAGTACAGAAATACTGAGTTTCCTTATAAGCTCGATTTTCTATTATACAAATACATGCAATTTCTGTCCGAATATTCTTCCAGAGTGTTTATCTTATCTTAATCTTACAGGGCTACGATTCCTTTTCTGTAATCAAATAATAATTCATGTCTTCTTGTGTTATCGATCAAAACTGGGTTAGAACTAGGCGTTCTTTAATTAAATAATTCAATTAAAGTTTACTGAGTATAGATCTGTCTTCATTTATGTAGTTTTCCATTATTTGTATGTTGTTTATTTCTGAAGAAAGTTCCTGAGCATTTACTGCCCATGTTCTCAGTAACTATTCAGAGAACACTGTCAACAGTCGTACACATTGAAAGATACTCGGAAAATGGTAAATGACGCACTACATTTTTTCACCGTGGTACATAAGTAGATGATATATTTATCGTCCTCATATTACATGGTATTACATGGTGTTCAGTTACTACTGTAATAATAGCTTTCAGGTAATTTTAATCTAATATATTGTGTATAAATTAAGTATACATTTAGCTATTTTATTTTGCAAAAATGAATTAAATATGTATTCAAATTATTTCACAACAACTCGTAGTAATGGCAAGCAGCATGAAAACCATTTTGACCCATTCACCACTCAACTTCTAATGATGCCATTTGGAATCATTCAAAATTTCAGTGAAAAATATCTTACGATGAATATAAAATGTACATATTTTACAAATTTTAGATTTTTGGAATGAAAAATAAATATTTGACTGAAAGGGCTGTACGCATTTTGAAATTAGTAAAATTATGTATAAGAATTTTGCTATTGTTACTATCGATGAATCAAATATATTAGTCTCTGAGATTTGATACTTTGACTCTGTACTTCTCTTAGCATTTTATAGATGTTTATGTAATTTACAAATCAAAGTTACAAAACCTTCCAATGTCTTGCATATCTCTCAGCGTATATTTCCGAATATTTATGCTATTATGTTACTGTTTATTTTTAATGTTACTTATAAGGAACGTATAAAGGTATTTATAAGATTCTGCTCTAGAAATCAGATGCAAGACGTTATTTGTAATTTATATGTAGCACCTCTGTAATGTATCACATGTAATTATATTAGTCTCAGATTTGAAAATCTGGGTAATAATCTGCCGATGTCACTATGCCATCTTACGTTTCTTTTGTGATACTGTATTCAAAGATTTTCTTTAAGAAATTATTCACTAGTGATTACAGGTGAAGTGTATAGGTGATTGAGGTACTGCTGAAGCTAGCTAACGTTTCAACTTCCACACCAGTTTTGAGCGAGAACACTCCGATGTTGGTCCAAACGATTTCTACCCCTCTCACACTCCCACCATTCTCTGAAATTTTCTCAACTCGTCGGTCGAGTACGGCCCACCGGTGCAGCAACCGAAATACGTAACAGTTTTATCTAATAGTTTACCAGTTATACGCAGCAGTTTACCAATTATATGTAGCAGTTTACCAATTATATGTAGCAGTTTACCAATTAACTAGTTATACGTACTAGTTTACCACTTATACGTACCAATTCACCAGTTGTACGTACCCGTTTATCAGCTATACGTACATATTATACGTACCACTTTATCAACTATACGTGACTATTATACGTACCTGTTTACCAGTTATACGTACAGTTACAGTAGGACGTACCAGTTTACCAGTTACACATAACAGTTATACGCACCAGTTATACGTACCAGCTTACCAGTTATAAGTTCCCGTTTACCAGTTAAACCTACCAATTTACCTGTTACACGTACAGCACAGCAATTAGTTATACATATGAGTTTATCAGTTATATGCACCACTTATAGTACTAGTTACCAGTTATACGTAAAAGTTATATAACGTCACGTCCCAGTTAAACATGCAAACGTTACAAAAGTACGTATTGGGAGGGAAATCCAATTTCTGCTGCGGTGTGTTAGCCATTATAACTAACATGAAAGAAACTGTTATACTCTAATAATAACGTATCTGTTACGTAAGTTTGTTATGTGAAAATTTCATCAGTAAACTTCCAAGTAATTTCACAAATTACCTTATTAGACATATTATGGTACACTTGAATTGAATGTAAAAGTCTGGTACTGTTGAACCTTCAATTTTAATGCACTTTGGTTTCAGAATTGCGATATACTGAAAAAATCCAGAAACATTATTAAGCTTTACTAGGAAGCGGAATTTCCTTATATTGAATATTTGTAGATAGTTCACTGCACTTCAGAAACGTTAGGATATTACTATAAATTGACACTGCATAGAGCATTCAGAGAACTGCTGACAAAATTATTGAATTTTGCATAAGCGCAACAGTCAACGTTATTCGATTATTCTACAACTGTTTGGCTGCATTCCTCTGAAAGAATGCATTTGTCCAATATTTATTAACTTAAAATGGCAAAATATTCTCCAGGAAATTCAGGAACAATGTATTTCGGAACAATCACGCAGTATATCATTCGCATAATGAGATTATGTATTAAATATAAGTGTCATGTTTATATTGTAGATTAGTAAAGAATCAAACATAATATATCAGAGTTTCTTTCATGATTCATTATCTTCTTTATATATATATAAGCGGCTAAAGTGTGTGTCGCCGATAGTTTATTGTTGCCAATAGGAAAAATGAGCGCAGAAATTAACGTTTCCGCAGTTTTTAATTAATATCTCGGCCGATTAAAGATGAGAACGGTATCGATGGATACGGAGAAGTTTTTGGAATCCGAGGATACGTGTCTCGAATTTCAACTCGGCGCCGTTCCGTAGATATTCGAGAAAAAAGAATTTGGCATTTAGCCAAATCCCTGTAATGGGGAAAATCCAAGCAAGGAAGTGGAAAATGTAAGGAAAACGTAGGGCAAAATTAGTTTTTAATTAATATCCCGGCTAATTAAAGTCGCAAGAAGACACGAACGGTCAAAATGGCGTGCCACGGACCTGCGGAATCCAAAGGTGTGCTTCGCTAAGCCCGGGAGCCAGCCGTTTCAGAGGAGATGATGTTACTTCACCCCATATATATATATATATATATATATGCGGCTTAAGTGTCTGTTTATCGCCGATAGTTTATTGGTTGCTTGCATAACTGTACTAGCCAATGGGATGAAGTTGCCACGGCACAGGGTTGCCGTTTCTATTGAGACGTAGACAATTTCCTGTAAAACTTGCCTTTGCTATGACCATCCATAAGTCTCAGGGCCGAACGCTTAAGCGTGTTGGCATTTTTTTACCTGCATTTGGACACGGTCAACTTTATGTTGCCTGTTCAAGAGTTCGTGAAAGAACGGACGTAAAATTAAAAAAAAATCGATGGTCCTCTGCAAGGGGAGCTTAAAAGTGATGGAAAGATCTATACAAGAAATGTTGTGTACAAAGTGATCTTTGACATGTGAATTAACATTTCATTATTTAAATCACCTTTATTGATTGAGCTAGCGGTGGTCTCTTAAGAAATGTACCGCCAGTGGTTTCCTTCACTGCACTCTACTTTAAGCAATTAAGCAAGTAAAAGGGGGAAACTCCTTGCGGCAGTAAGCAAATGGGCGTCCTCGCCGCCTGCCCTGGGTAATTCAGTTTAAATTAGCAGTTTAAATTAGCTTTGCACAAATCATTTTAATTACAATTTATAATATCTAGAACAGCGGTCATTTCGTATGACCGTCAGGCTTTCTATATGTTTACATCAGATCATATCGTGACGTTGAAGAAAGGAGGCCATTACCTGTAACGTCACCGTATGTCGATAACATTTCGTTAATGACAGCATTTTAAATAAATAGATGCCGTTGGCAACTTTTTCCTTTCAGGTTATTAATACCACATAAATTCTTTTCTTGGTATTGGCGTTACATGTATTTACTTGAAGCGTCAAAAGTTTTTGTTTCCTGGTTTGGCAATAAAAAAATTATTTACGAATTGTCATATTCAAATATTTTTATTACATTTGCTTTACAGGGGTACATAAAACATATAAATTTTGTTTTCGCCCCAGCCCGCTCATCTGGTGGGCTTAGTTTATTAATAAGTTATTAACTACTAGTTTATTAATAAAATTGGTTATGTGTAAATAATAAACGTAGTTTGCCATTCAATGAAAACGTCTGGAGGATCCAGGAAACTTCTTAAAAAGACAACTGTCTAAACATATTATTAAAATAATAATTCATAGGATACAGAGTGCAGTTTGTTAATTGCAAGTTTTCCTAAGACAATCCTCTACGAATGCATTCCTTGTCGTATCTACATAGTCACTGTGTGCTTTGCTATATTCAAATTAACCCTGAACCAATAAAAATGTATAAATGATAGCTCAAGAGATTTTCTTAGGAATTGTGCTGAAGTGTATACATAATATAAACATTTAAACTCTTGTTATAAATCTCTGAAATTAACTACTAAGCAGTGAACGAAGTTTACCAGCTTTGAGGAAGAAAAAAAAATATTTGATTTCTTATGGACTGTTTTATCGTTACCCATTTCTCCTTAAGAGAAGGAGTTGTCATAGTAACCACTACAGTGTATCAGTTCGACAGTGGTGCCAGATACGATGACTCGTTGGGAATAAGCCTTAGAAACAGGGAAAGTGAAGACTATTGAATTACTCTGTACAGACATTTCAATGTATTTGGTATGTCATCCTCCTGTTTGAGACGCGGATCTAATTTACTTCGAAACGTGACCTCATGGGAACCTTCTAAAGCGGTCTGCCTGGCTTCGATACTATTAAATCGTAAAAGCAGAGAATCTCAGTTCTAAGTTTTATTTTAGTTAAAAATATTAAAATTCCTTAAGCGGGTTGTTAAAATTTATTAATAAATATTTACATTATAAAGGATCAAATCCCATCTATAGCTCCTGATTGTTACAACATTAATAAATTTTATTTCTGAAAATCCTTTTTATTTAAGATCTTCCTTTGCATTGTCAATTTGATGCCTCTCTGTGAGATATTATCATTTCAAGGAAATGTCATAACTGCATGCATGAAATTCTGGTTTTCATATTGTGTGTTAAAATATCAAAAACAAAATTAAAACAATTGCAAAATTTTTTTAATATACATCTACCAAACGAAACATATACCTACAAAATTATCTTATATTAGAAAAGGTGAAAAGAGAAAAGAAATCAAAACAAAAATCTGAAAGCTTTCAGATATCACAAAAATAGAAAAAAAAATATCTATATCTATGTATAAAACTAATCTATATTTACAAAAAATCTATATCTATATTTACAAATTTATTTATAAATACATTTGTAAATATAAATATAGATTTTTTGTAAATATAGGAAAATCTATATCTATATATAAATCTATATATAAATTTATCTTCTAATATATGGAACTACTATATCATGTAGTTAGTTCAATATCTATCTTTTTCGTTACAGTTGGCCTCCCGAAACGTATCTATATACCAACTCTCTTACCCGGCTTGATGAGCTATGTTTCTTAAGGTTATATGTTGGTAAATTTGGCGTGCGTACTAAAATTTATCTTCTAATATATATTAAATATATGTATATATATATATTTGTAATAATAAAATTACATAGTCAAGAATACACTTAAAATTCTAACTGTATGTTCTTTTCATTTTTAATGGCGACGTTCTCTTATTTGAAAGTACGTGGAATTAAATTCACAGCCCCGTAGTCAAGTTGTTTTTCCCGCCTTTTCTACACTTACAGTTATAGAATGTTCTGGAAATATTTAAAGCGAACTGGATTGATTGACGAAGCTGATGTCATTTATTGGAAGCTCCGCCTTTCCAGAGGCTATAAAAGGACTCGCAAAAGAATATCGGGGCTTTTTCTTAAATGTCACGATGCAGTAAACTTCATACAAAAAGTCATACTTGCTAATCAAAAATTCATTAACGTTTTAAACAATCTGAAATATATGATAAATTCAAAATTTGGGCTTCCAAGTGCCCATGTTCGGTTGGAGAAGTACATTATTTAAAATGTGATGGCTCCAGTGAGACGGTAAATCCGGATTTCTTCACAATAAGAGAAACATGCATGCATTTATGGAAGATTCTTCATTATTTAATTTCTTTAAGTATAATGCATGGCGATAGTATTTGGTGGCAACAGTTTGAAAAGTGAAGTCTAGAATGATACACCTAAGTAACATATCTGATAGTCATGTTCTTTAGTTTATAATAATTAAGGAAAGCTTCATATATTAAAATGTTTTACGTTATTGCTCAAACTGATATCTTATTCAAAATACGATCTTAATCGTTTGAGTTAATCTTTGGGAAAACATTAGAGACGGAAAATTTTTATTTCAATGTGAAAAATCACAGAAATATAATTTGGCTTAGAGCAACGTCTACAAAACCTTTCTTCTATATGTTAATTCAATTTCCATATTTAACAAAGCGAAAGCGTAATTGAACTTGTGAACAGCTAATACTGATGTAAAAATCTAAATAAGCAAATGTTTATTCCAGATTTTACGAATAAAACGTAATCTTTCAATCGATTTATAAAAAATAATAAAAAAAGAAGCTGTTGGAGGGAGAGAGACCCTATGGCTCTTGACATTTAATTACGCTTTATATCTGCTGGAACTTGTTCCAGCAGATATAAAGGGAAAGATATTGTTATTATCTTTCGATCAGGATGCTTGACTGATCTTAAAATAGCATCTCAATTAGGAGATGCATTAACTTCCTTACAATAAATGATCAGTGCACAGTGAAACATTAGAGAATTTCTTGAAAAGGCATATTTATAGAAAGTGCATTTCCTTAAACTTGCTCTGTGAGTATGAGTATATTTGTATAAGATGAATTAAGCATATACATTTTGAATATGATATTACAGATGAAAAACAGTCTAATCTTTGGAATATGGTAACAGGTAGTTTGGCGACATTTTGGTAAGGCGGTAAAGATTACTAGCTAGGACTTTAGAAATAATCTGTGAAGTACACAGTTCGAATCACAGATTATTTTGTCTCAGAATGAGAGATCATGAGACATGTTATGTGACATCCCCCGGAATATTCTGACCGTGATTTTAGCTAATAAGCACTTAAAAACAATTTCGCTGCTAAAGTGCTGAATCGCCCACTTATTTGTTTGGCGCTTTTTACAAGAGTAAGAAGAATCGGATTTTTGTCAATTTTCTTTGACTTTTTACGTGAAAATAGGTCGATGTGTACGTAGATAAATTCAAGAGTGCGCGCAGTGCCATTCTTGTGCAATTCCGGGATGTTTTTTTAAGTGAAAATAGGTCGACGTGTATATGGATACCGCGTATGTGCAATTCTTAAAAAGGTGCGAAGCAGTGGGCGATTCTGCACTTTCTCCCAATTTCGCACCTAATCTTCGTCATGATAAAGCATTTTTGTTCCATAAAAGTTCTAGTATAAGCGTAATTCGGCTAGCAGATTGTTAGAAAAAATGTTGAGTTAAAAAAAAAATGCCTTTACTTCGTGAGAACAAAATGGCGTCCAAAACAAAACTAGCAGGTTGCTGTAGCAGGGTTGGTCGCCAAATTTTCGCCAAAAAATCGTCAAGTTACCATAATCGAAAGATTAACCAAAAAAACTATTAAAAACAAACTGAAATATGCTTCGCAAATACCAATGAACATTACTGTAGAATTCATTTAGAAATATTTGATGTGCTTTCAAATTTCTGAGTACAAGAACTTCATACTGCTGAATTTTTAAATTGAATTAGAAGACTAAACTTAATTATTTTATTTTATTTTATGCTTTTGCTCTCAATTTCCAGTTACTATAATGGACCGAAAGCAAGTAAAAAGGATCAAGGAGTGCTTAAGTAGCATATCCGGTCTTCGTCATACTGGACTAGAGAGCATTGTGTTCCATAGCGATAGTTTTCGGGGCTTTATCATTTAAATTAAACAGGCACGCACGTGTTTATTCGAATTAAATGTTTTTAAGCAGTGGAATCTTGACGGTTTGCTTTGCTTTTCAAATGTAGCAATGACTTTTTAAAAATAATCCAGAAAAACAATTCGCCTAGCGCTACATAAAATGCAAACATTTTTCGAAGTAGTACTCATATAACTAATTAACTTGATAGGGACTCGAAATTTTAGAACAAACCTTTTATAAAACTGGAGTCAGCTGTTAAATAGGAGCTTCGAAAACGAACACTGCGAAAAAAAAATGCCAGAGTTCTATATATCTCGTTCTACGGAGCCGATTGTCTGGAAAGTGCGACATAGGATATATATTATATTTATATATAGCATTAATCTAACATAGGTATTTTGACGCGAAATCGGACTTTTTTTGAAATAACATACCATATTTGTTTGCGTATTTCGATTCTACGACTCAAATTATGCCCAGATATTAAATTTTGTAATTTTTGGTGAGAAATTTAGAAATTCATCTTGGGGACTTTTTTTCAGTTCGTGCCAAGAGAAATTTACTTGGCGAACTTCTTAATTTATTGCAATGTATTTGCCGTTTCCTTTTTTCTTTGTGCATGAGCGGGGAAAAAGTCATAGCTCATACTTTTAAATAATTTTAACAAAGTGCGTGCGCCATATTTTGTTATTATCGCTTATCATAAAGACGCCAAATTTCCAAATGCACCAAAATGCAATGCAAAATGCAATCCCTTTCCTTAGGCAGATAACCCTCGAGACTTTGTCATAATCACTTAAACCAAATAAAAAAAACAAAGCCTTTTGTTAAAAATATAGGTCAAATGATGAAAGTGGATTGAGAGACGAAAGGTTATTTAAAAATGCTTCTGATGTAAGATTTTCGTCATATACAGGTATGTAAGCTGTGGATGCATATCATTTTTAAAGCCAATTTTTCTTAAATATTATGCTAGAATTCGAAGCAAATATTACTGAAAATATTATTATTAATAAGAAGAAAACTAAAACTGTATTTAATGTTTTCTTAACTTCACTATTTTAGTAAGATGAACTTTATTTCACTTACACTAATTTGAAAAGAAAATTTTTTGCTTCTTTCTTTAATCGATTAAGATTCAATTCACAAGAGCTATCTTCCCAGGGACCGCATGCATTTCTGCAAGATATTTGGAAAGAAGCTCGGTTATCTTTGCATTGCTCATAGTTAAAGTCAGGAAATCCCTTGAAAGCTCCTTTTACTTTACCATGTAAATATTTCATCTTTGCAAACTTTTTTTTCCTTCGTATTTACATGTTTTTTAACCTATTTCGGTTAATCTTTGGAATATGGTAACAGGTAGTTTGGCGACATTTTGGTAAGGAGATAAAGGTTACTAGCTAGGACTTTAGCAGTGTACATGGATAAAGTCAAGAGTGTGCGCAATGCCATTTCTGTGCAGTTCTGGGACTTTTTTTAACTAAAAAAAAATAGGTCGACGTGTGCATGAATGATACCGTGTATTTGCAGTTCTTAAAAAGCGGCAAGCAGTGGGCGATTCTGCACTTTCTCCCAATTTCGCACCTAATCTTCGTCATGAATAAGCACTTTTCTTCCATAAAAGTTCTAGCATAAGCGTAATTCGGTTAGCAGATTGTTGGAAAAAAAAATGTTGGGTAAAAAAAAAAAAATTGTCTTTACCTCGTGAAAACAAAATGGCGTCCAAATAAAAAAAAAAAACTAGCAGGTTGCTGTAGCAGGGTTGGTCGCCAAATTTTCGCCAAAAAATCGCCAAGTTACCATATTCCGAAGATTAAACCTTATTTCTTTATTGATGAATTTGATGATTTTTTTAACATGACTCTTATGTACATTTTTAAATTTTAAATTTACAAATTATTTGCGCCTTTACAGCTTTTATTTCATATACAATATAATAAGGTATATTTATTTATCTATGTATATGAAAGGAAGAGACTGTTGGTGTGTGTGTTTTTCATTCGTGCTACACGTAAGCTAATAGACACAGGGCTAAGTAATTTGGTACTTATGGGGTGCATCTAGACAAGAGCCAGTGCATCTCGATGCGATTTTTTTCAAAATTCGAATATTTTTATGTATTTTTTATTTCATGCTTTTTGATGAAATCGCATCAAATCGATAATTCTCTATCATTGTACTAGTGACAATGGCACGCAGCCATTTTTGCTGATATCAGCACAGTTGCCACTCGGAAAAATGAGTGCGATAATTCTATATAGATTTTAAATTTAATGTTTCTCTTGGACACTGAACGTTTGTCAAGGGAAGGCAAAGAGAATTTAATTAATATTTGTATTAAGGGATATTGCTTATTTCAGTGGAATTTTTTAATGTAATTATTTTTTTTTGCAATTTTGTGTTTTTTTTTTTTTTTTTTTTTTTTTTTTTGATAAAGCTGTATTGAATAATTTTTCTTTATTTTTTATTTTACGTTTTTTGATAAAATCGCATCAAATCGATAATTCTTTATCATTGTATCAGCCATTGTTGCTGATATATCACTGTTGCCATTGTTGCTGATATCAGCAGTGTTGCCACTCGGACTGTCGAGTAAAATTCTGTGCAGTTTTTTAATTTAAAGTTTTGTGTTTCTTTTAGGCATTTTTCTGCTTCATTTAAAAGCCAGACAAAGGCTCGTTGATGTATGAAGTAAAGAAACAAATTAAAAGGAAAATCTGGTGTTTGCTATTAGCATTTAGTATATTCAAGTGTGATTCCGCCAAAAATTACATTTGACAATGCCGTGAACTAGAGAATAATGTGAAGAATTGTATCTGGCTTGAATTATATGTTGCTTTCCATAATAATAGAATAATTCCATTTTAAGAATGAAAGCCGATATTTATGTAACTACTGGAAACAATAAACCTAACAAAAAGTGAAAAAAACATAAAATAAAAAGAAATCTGAACGTTTCATATTTTATATTACGCTCAAAGGGACGTTTTCTTCTTTTACACACATACGAGTTTTGGGAACATTTGAGGTTACGCCCGTTTGGCCTAAAATTATTTAAAAGCAGAGACTACTAGGCATATTTTTGGAAGCAGGCAAGATGAAAAATGAACAACCGTCTTCGCCGGGAATCCAATAATGGACCTCTGGAATACCGGACCAGCGTGCAGAACCACTACACCACGAAGGTACGCCAAAAAGGTGGGAGAAATCATCATCCACCACCCTTTTAGTTAGGGCGCCACTGTAGAGACATTAGGATTTTTTGGAGGCCGGAGAGATGAAAAATTAGCAATCGCCTTCGCCGGGAATGGAACCACGGACCTCTGGATAGCGGCCCAGCGTGCAGAACCCCTACACCACGAAGGCACGCCAAGAAGGTGGGAGAAATACATTATAAAGTTTTACAAAATATGAAGCAGACAATAAAATAATTGGAAATTCCAAATTTTTGTGCTTCCAGGTGCCCATATTAGGGTGAAGGACAATCTTATTCGAAGTTTGACGGCTCTAGCTACAGTTGGTTTTTCACAGTGCGAGAAACATATATAGATTCATGCAGATTCTCCATTACTTAATTTTCTTAAATATAATACAGAACGATAATGTTTGGTGGCAACAATATGAAAAATGAAAGTGACATTTATAGTGAACCTACGGAAAATGCCGTTTCGAGACTACCAAGTCGGTACTATTCGGTTGTGAGGGCCGTAAAAAAATTGCAGCGAAAATGTATGCGCAAAAGCGCCAAATCTAGCAAACGCGCCCATTTAACAGAGCGACAAATCTAGCGTACGCGTTGATTTCTCATTGCGTAAGTTTATATAGTTCTATATTTTTTAAGACGCCACTGACACATTAGTTTAATTTTTAAATCATTTTTTAATTTTAAATCCTTTTTTGATATCCTATGGATTTAACAATTTGGAATTGCCCACGACGAAAAGTCGGCAATAGAATTTTTGGTAAATTGCAGAATCACCCACTGCTTGACGCGTTTTTAAAAATTGCCCATACTCGGTATCCATGTGCACATCGACCTATTTTCACTTGAAAAAAAAATCTTAGAATTTCGAAAAAATGGCACTGCGCACACTCTTAACTTTATCTATGTACACATCGACCTATTTTCACTTAAAAATAAAAGAAAATTGACAAAAACCCAATTGATTTTACCCTTGTAAAAAGCGGCAAAGAAATAAGTCAGCGATTCTGCACTTTACCGAGAATATTTCCAAAGAAAAGGCATCATTCATTATAGAAAATTACGTTTGAACAACCAACGAGATGAAATTATGCTTTAGCGATAAGTCGGTAGCGAAATAGCGATGCAGGCATCCATTCTGTTATGTTTAGCAATTTTTAAGTAAATTATAATTATGATTTGAAATAGTTATTCACTCTTATGCTTCCATTCCGTCAAGCTTAGCCTTTTCTTATATAAATTATAATAATAAAAAAGTATTCTATGAAATTAACCTTTCATCTAAATTAAAACATCAATCTTAGATAGTTATTTACTATTCTACTTCCTATCTTGCCGCAATTATTAGGGTTGCCGCAATTATTTTTGGCAGCATTGATATCAACAATAGTTTGGCGATTTTTTACGGCCCTCAAAACCGAATATTACCGAAATCTGTGTTCATATCTAAACATGGCTATTTTTAAGCGTTACAAAGGATTTTATTAATTTTTGTTTCTTTTAAACTATTTAGATTTCGGAATATTACAAACTTGAAAAGTTCTGCAGTCAATCAGAAAAGGTATTTTGTGTTTAATCAAACATTAAAAACATTAATATGAAACATTAATTTTGAAATATGATGTTAAACAAGTGTCTAAACTGCAGCATTTTAACATAAATATAGCCCTTAAATTACATTAACGTTATAAACTTATTTCAAAATGAATTCGGATTTTACTACTGAAAAGTTTTGTTTTGTAAAATGTAAACGAATATTGCAGTTATCTCTCCCTTTTACTGCAAATGCAACTTGGAACATAATGAAAGCAGGAAAATAAGGAAAGAAACGCTCTTTCGTTTTTAAATCTTAACAACTAACAGTGCACAAACAAGCACGAAATAAAGCAAATTAACTAGGGTTTTATTAAATACGCGTTTATACATTTAAAGAGCATTTGTATGTAACTTCTTAACAGCCTTTATAACTGCTCAGAAGGGCTATTAATTTCTTTTTGGCGATTTGCTTTGGTTCACTATAAATGTCGGTTTATTTTTTCAAATCGTTGCCACCAAATATTGGAGCTCTGTGTTATAATTAAAGAAATTGAATAATGAAGAATCTGCAGGAATGTATGTATGTCTCTCGAAGTGTGAAACACAACGGTACCCAGGTACGTCGAATTTTGAATAACATAGACCTCCATTGAAATGTGGGCATTTGGAAGTCCACATTTGAAATTTTTGTTTTATTATCTATTTCCTATTTTATTAAACATTAAAGAATTTTTGCTGAAGAAACTCAACAATTTCAAAGCGAGCAATGACAACACTGTACGGGAAAAAAAAAAAAAAAAAAAAAAAAATTATCCACAGCGGAGAGAGACTATCGGAAATTATAAAGATATGCTGTTTTTAAATATTTTGTGATATTCTGTTAAATCGAATTTTATGTGTTTTAAGTGTTAAGAGCATGATATTTAATAAGGAAAGGTAACACACAAAATATTAAAAAATGCCCCTTTTGAGGTAATATAAAATCTCAAAGCTTACAGATTTTTTTATTAGTCCAAAGCGCGTTAGCCCAGAAGGGCTATTAATTTCGTTTTGGCATTTTCCGTTGGTTCACTATAAATGTCGGTCCACTTTTCAAATTGTCGTTGCCAAATATTATCGCCCTGCGTGATATACAAAGAAATTAAATAGTGAAGAATCTTCATGAATGTATGTATGTGTGTTTCTCGCATTGTGATAAAACAACGGTACTTAGAGCCATGAAATTTTGAATAACTTAAACGTTCACCGAATATGGGCATATGGAAGCCGGAATTTGGTTTATTATCGATTTCATATTTTGTAACACTAACAATTTTTTTTTTGATTCACAAACTCAACGATTTCAAAGCTAGCCATAGCAGCACTGTACGAAAAAAAAAAAAACATTTTTATCTCCAGCGCACGAGACTGTGTATTCGAAATTCTAAAGATATGCTCATTTAAAAATTATTTTGCGATATTGCTGTTGAACTGAATTTTATGGTTTAAGTGCGAAGAACATGATATTTAATAAATAAGCGTTAAAAAGCGCCCCTTTGGGTGTAATGTAAAATCTCGAAGCCCAGTGATTTTATTTAAAATTTTGTTTTTGTTTTTTACTTCTTATTTATTTTTTAAATATACCTTCATATATTTAAAGAGCTTTTTTATATAACTTTTTAACAGCATTTATTTAATTTTGATTTAAAACTTATGAAAATTCTTTACGTTAAAGGGGCTCATACACCTTAAGGCGTGTTTTTTTAATTTACGCAAACATAAGCATTTCAGAGCAATTAGGCCAACGTCCCTTTGGGATCATTCAAAATACATTTAAACATTCAGAAACAGCATATGTTCACGATTTCGCATAGACAGTCTCGCCCGCTTTTGAGTTTATCAATCAAAAATTCGGAATTTGGAAATTTGGAAAATTGGAATTTTCTTTATTATCGATTTCGTATTTTGGAACACATGAACAAATTTTTAATTAACTTAACGATTTCAAAAGTAGCAATGGCAAAACTGCGCAGAAAAGAAAAAAAAAATATGTCCAATGCTAGTTTTAGAATTATTTTGCGATATTGCTGTTGAAATGAATATTATAGTTTAAGTGCGAAGAACATGATATTTAATCAATAAAGGTAACACATAAAAAGTTAAAAAAAGCCCTTTCGGGCGTGAAATATAATGAGAGAACTTTCAGATTTTTTAAAAATGTTTCCTGGATTCAAGTTTCTCATTTCAAGAATTTCAGTGTAAGGTTCGTAACTGTTGAATTCATCAATAATTTACTAATGATAAGATTTTTAGAATGTCTTAACTCTCTCGTATGAATTCCATTTTCTAAAATAAAGCATTCATTATCTGTAGGTGATTACCACCTTTTATTTACTTCAACCGAATATAAATCTTGTTTGAATTCAATTCCTGGTTCTGTGATGCTCATTGTTATTAAATAAACTATTTGTAAAATTTTCAAAGGAAATTATGTTTCTGATGACAAATTTTCTATACCTTTTAATTTGTTGGATATGAATTTTTAATTTTTATAGTCCTAATCCAACGAATTCTTTCATAGTTACTCCATTAATTTCATTGTTTCTAAAACGTTTTACTTCCTTTTGGAGTATTATATTTATTATTTTTTAGATAATCAGATGTATCAAAATAATCGATCATACATTTCGTGTGTTCATGAAAATCATCAGTTTCAATAAAATATATGTCGTTGAGACGGTATAGGGGTTCCTTGTATGCACATAGCATTTCAATTTCTGTTTAAAGGTCTTATGATGCTGTTGCTATACTTTACGGAACAAAAAATCCTCATTCATTAAATTTATTGAATTCCATAAAAGGAAATGGTAAAATTTCATAATTTTAGCCTCTTTGTTTACTGTGCCATACTCATTGCTCTTCAAAATGCATGAAATAACATTGTTTTCACTTTATAATCACTTTTCCAATTATTTAATTTCAATTATTTTATATACTTTTACTAATTAATAAAAAAAAGTTACATTAATAACATTTTGAGCTACAAAAAAGTAACATTAATAACATTTTGAGCAAGATGGTATTTCTAAATATTTAACTGACCCTAAATTTTTTACGTAAAATGAAAACACATTTCAAGAAAAAGGCTTATGCTTCATCAAGAAGAGTGGAGGAATGATGATAATAACAATAATAATCAGGAGAATAGCGAAAAATTTGGTCGGTTAAAGTACGTTTTGTAACATTATTAAAAGCGAATTATTTACTTTAGGTTTCAAATCTGTTTTTAGTTACGGCTGTTTAGCGAATTGTATTTAAAATATGGATTGGCTTCTTTGCATAATTACCAGTTTAAAGTCAGCATTTTTTGACCTAGTAGATATGATCGTAGAGTATAAAATTATTAAATGATTAGTGAGAAATATTACTGAAGTATTTTAAAATTCGAACAAAGTATGCTGGGAAAAAAAAAAATCAACTTAGTTTTGCGTTAAACATCTGTCGATTTCAAAAGCGATCAGACACAAATTCGGTATCTTCAAGAACGCACACATAAAAAATAATTTCTGCTAAGTATGCTTGCTCCTGAAGAAGAGAACCTGTGCCTGATCGCTCTCGACTTCTCCATAGAATTTGAAATCTACGCCAAACAAAGGCTGCTTTTACGCCTAATTTAAAATTTTGAACTAACATGTTTCTCTTTATGTAAATTCTATCCGTTTATTATTTTCAACTTCTATTATTTAGGATTTCACTGGATAGATGGCAGCACTATATAACTGAAATATATTCTGAACGTTGGGAAGTTTGTCGCATGCAATTTGATTCCATTTTTCCTATTATTTCGCTGAATATTGCAGCCCATTTTGTTTATTTTGAGTACAAATTCGTCAAATCTGTCATTTTTTTCACAATGTAGCGTTTTGTAATCATACCTTCTTCCTTCAAAATCTCCATTAGAAGATGAAAGAATTATAATCGAAGCTTGCTTCTAATGAATTACTACATTCGACTAGAATAATTACGCCGAAGACGTATTCCAGTTCTTTATTACCTCTTAATGTTGAAATAGATAAGTTCTACAACATTATGAAAATTGTTGAAGGTTTATTTACAAAATAAATAAATAAATAACAAAGTAGTCTGTGTTGTCCCACCACAAACAGCTTCTGGAGAATTTTGTCCTGAAGATATGTTTCTATTGCTGCTTGCGAATCATCACATTTCTTCTTATACAAAGTTAAAAGCATTAAAGCATGGAAAAAAATCATGCTCAAATAATGCGCTGAAAATGCATGGTATGGTTCTATCGGAAAAATACCATCAGCTAATCGTATTAAGTTTTACCCTTTTCTAAATCAAGAATTTGGCGTTATTTTGAAATACACTGGTACTACGGTATACGTCATTAGCCCTTTCCAGATCTTTAGATAGGTACCAAACGAAATTTTCGAGTAAGAAATGAGATACATTCTGACAACCTCAAAAATCATGTGACTTATGTATACCTAATGTTAAGAAAAAATGTAGATTAGCTCAGAAGTCACGTGCCTAATGTAGATAAACAAGGCCATTCTTCCTCTTCTTCTCTTGGGGAATGTATCTCATTAAAAGAAAATATAATTAATCCGTTTTCATAAAATGTCCCATTGATATTATTAAAGTCATATTGTTTGTTATTATTATAAACCTGTTTAATGCTGAAATACAAATGCAGAGGGTGAAATATAAACTACACATAAATGAAACACTCACTGCCCATAATACAGTAAGTAAATGTTTTCCTGCGAACCAAGATCAAAGATAACTTTTCACCGCTCTCTAACGTCTATGATCTTTGTTTCATAACCAATTCTACCCCTTTTGGAATGTTAGTCGATTTAACAGCGTCTTTATTTTTCACAATCGTAGTAATACATCATACGATCGTAGTAATACATAATACGATACATCACCGACACGCATGCCGTCCTCATAATTTTCAACAATCCTTTTTTCACTTTTACGATGATGCTAACAATTTTCTTTGTCGCTTGATTATTTTCATTAATTTTCCTAAAACTAATTTTTAATGAATTAACACAACATTTATGCCTCAAAATCACTTAAAGAAGCAGAGTTATATTAGCAATAAGCTTTATAACGTTCATGGGCAGAGTCTCTAAAAAGGTAAATAAGCATAATAGTCGAAGTCCTGAACAATCGTACTCGAGTCGTATTCCAAATAAAGATCGTATACCAAATAAAAATTGTCGTGTCCAAACAGGACGCATACCAAATTGGACGTGTTCCAAAACTGACGTATACCAAAGTACCACCGTTTCTGAAATATTTCCACTTTCAATATAATAATAGTATCCAACTTCAAGAATAATCTCAAAACCAGGAGTATTAATTTTTTACGAGGTTGAATTCTTATTTAGTATGTCACTGCAGCGGCTTTAGTGGAACTGTGTCGTTTATTGCAGCTAGCCTAGTGATAATTGTTAAAATTTACGCAAGTTGTTATTCTTCGGAGTTTACTAAATAATTCTCGTTCAACTGGCTACTCGTGTTTGAGTTATGCGAGATATGTACATACGTACAGACGCTACTAAAAACTCTCTTTAGAATTTATTTTAAATCAGTTTTATATTTTTGGGGGGTAAAAGTGTCTTTTATTCTGTCCTTACGTACAGATGTCACGCAAAACCATCCTTAAATTGCATTCGATAGCGGTCGAAATAGATATTTTCATTGAAATATGATGCCTGAAAATTTTCGCTATTACAATACTTCCTTTTTACTTCGTACAAGTAAGTAAAAACATTAAATTTAATTCGGTGCAACTGTCTAAATTATTTAATCAAAATCAGTTGTTTTTAATATTGCTTTCAGTAACAGAGTGCTTAATTTAACATTCCATTAACATATCCAGTAACAAAATCTTATGTTAAATCTAAAAATATTTTTCACAAGTTTCAGGTGTCAAAATATTAAAGATAAGCCTACACTGTTTTACTAAACGCGTGTTTGACTGTCATTTTTATAATAATTTATATGTTTCAACGTCTGGTATTTGATGAAATTTGAATGAAGAGCATTTATTCCAGTTAGAGATTTCCTAGGTAAGAAAGGCAATTTATTTATCTGCTCTTTTATTTTTATTTTTAAAGTAAAAATCGATACTACTTATCAGCTTCCTTCTATAAAGCTGAGAATCCTCGAAAATGATTTTCAAAATCGAAAGTACTGGGAAAGTAATTACTTATCGATTTTAGGAAAAAGTAATTCTAAATTAAGGCTCTTCTTAAGTAACAATGACTCGAATTACACTCTGCTAATATTAGTAAGTGTACGAAATCGCCTAAAATATTTAAAGAAGAATGATATACTTTTTAATTAAGATTTAATTGATTTATGTTACGCATAGCGAATTAAATTACAGTAACAAAGGAATTCTTTTATTTGGAATACTTAGGCATTAAATGCAAAAGTTTTAAAATAAGTGGAAATGAACAAAAATAATTAATTTTCAGACTTATTAATTCTAAAAAAATCTCATGTGGACACCACATTACTTCCTTGTATGGCCTATTTTACACATATTTTGCTGCATTTCATTAAAACATTCCTTCGAATTTCATTAGAGATATATTTCTTATTCAGTAAACTCAGTTCTCACTTCGCGGCAAGGAAAATATACATAAAAACTGAAAACATCTTCATTAAATTTGTAAGATACAGACGATCATAAAACACAAACTTCAGGGAAAAAACAGTGTTTACAATTATACAATTAAAATTACACATTCTATGGAGAAAAAAAAAAAAAAAAACACCAAGCAATTTAGCCAGCAAGCAGAAAGACAAATTTTTCGTTTTCGGTGCAAGGAAATGAAAGTGCAGTTTGGACCCCACTTGGTAAAAAGGCGTCGAAGCTCAGGCATGAACTAACTTAATTCACTGTTCTTCTCAGAGTTTGAAATGCAAACAAATCGCGAATTCGTTAAGCTTAGTACCACTTGAACAACTCGAAATTGTTGATCATTCTATAATTATTGCATGAAGATTAGCTATAGGCATAAGAAACTTAACCGGAACTTAAGAGCAAAATAATAAAATCACTTTTAAAGCAAAAAATATACAATTTACTGACATACAAGAATAAAAAAAAATGTGATGTGTAAACCACATGACTTCCTCGTACGGAATATTAAATTATACGCATTTTTCCTTGCATTTCATTTAAACTTATTGGATTGAATGAAATCTGCTTCGTCGACACAATAGAACAAATGCACTTTTTAAAATTCACATTATTTGTTTAGCATAGCGACACTCTGGCGCTAAATTCACTTAACAGCGTTATATTTCGTTCATATTATAACTCAGACTGCACAATATATATATCATTTGAAAAATTATCTAATCGTTGCCACATGGTCTATTCAAATACTATAATAAATCTAGAACGATGTATAAAAGAAATTAAGCAAACAAAACAAAACAGAAACAGTTTTTCACAGACGATTGAGTATTTCTCATTCAATTAATTCAGTTCTCACTTCGCGACAAGGCAAAAATACATAAAAACTCAAAATATCTATATTAAAAATTATAGAGTTATGCAAAGTTTTGTGTTATGGGAGATACATACGTACGTTTGTACAGACATGACGAAAAATTCTCTTTAGAATTCGTTTTAATGCAGTTTTATAATTTTTTTGGAGGAAAAGAGTCTTTTATTCTGGCCTTCCGTACAGATGTTACGCAAAAGTGACTCACTCAGCAGAGCGATTGTGTTTCCTGAAGTGTGACAAGTTTCACAGTCTTGTTGGAACCAGAAATTTTCGATGTTCATTTGATCCAAACGGCGCCAAAGAAAATTGGATAGCATCACCCGATAACGAACTCCATTCACCGTGATAGCCTTTCCTTGGTCATCTTAAAAAAAATAAGGACCCATTAAACCCCCACTCCAAATTGCACACCAAACCGTAACTCGCTGAGGATGCATATCTTTTTCGTGAATTCCTCTTAGATTCTCTGATCCCCATATTCTGCAGTTATGTTTATTCATAAAGCCAACAATGAAAATGAACTTCATCTGAGAAAATGATGCTCTTTGTGAAACCATGTGTCTATCGTTCTTTTTCCAAGGTCCATTGCACAATTGCCGTTTTCGTTTTGCGATTTTGCATTGAATCACTGTAAATGTCCGTTTCCCTTTTCGAACTGTTGCCAACAAATGTTAGAGTCCTACATTGTATTTGGAGAAATTAAATAATGAAACATCTTCATAAATGTATGTATATTTCTGGCATTGCGATAAAACAACGGCACCTAGAGCCACCGAAGTTTGAATGACGTAATCCTGTTGTGAATATGGGCATCTGAAAGCCCAAATTTGAAATTTTGAATTTGTTTTATGATATTTGGTAAACCTTCAACAAATTTTTGATTAACAAACTCAACGACTTAAAAGCGAGCTATGACAACATTCTACGAAGGGGAAAAAACCTTTTTATCTCCAGCGCGCGGAACTGTGTATCAGAAATTCTAAAGATAGGCTCATTTTAAAATTATTTTGCTACATTGCTGTTGAACTGAATTTTATAGTTTTAGGTGCAAAGAACATGATGTTTAATAAATAAAGGTAACACACAAAACGTTAAAAAAAGTCCCTTTTCACGTAATTTAAAATCTTAAACTTTCAATTTTTTAGAGTTAATGTGGGAAAGCAGTTGACCTATGGTACATCGCTGGTGTTATCCATACTTTTACCTGTTCTTGTACCTATAGGTACAGGTATAGATACAGTGTATAGATATAGATACAGTGTATAGATATAGATGCAGTGTATAGATATAGATACAGTGTTAGAGAACCTTGTTTTATGACAAAGAATGAAATTCTGCGTGTTGCTTGGAAAATTTAGAGTGGCATTCATGTACTATTGTAATGTGTCAGATTATTGTGCACAAATCACTTCGTTGCACTGGAACTCGAAAGAATATTTCGTTTGTCTTAGATCTTACCTTTCTCCTAATCGATATGAAATTTTTTCAATGATAATACATTTTAATATTTTAGAACGTTAAAAAGTATTAACGAATTACAAATAAAACATCATTAAAAATGAAGCTTTAAATAAGATTGTGAACTTAGACTAGGAACATCTTAAAAAATATATATATATATATTTAATGCAAGGGAGGTGAAAAGTATTTTCCAATCCATTTAAAAATAAAATCCAAACACGTAGAAGTTTTCATTTCAGGTCGGTCTAGAATAAGAAAATGTTATTTCTGCTTTCTAATACTTATTCTCTTCGGATGAAAGAACTGTTATCATAATGCGTTGGTATATGTTTCTGATTCCAAAGAATGCGTAAATATTGCAATCACGTAAAACATTTCGTTAGCATACGAGAATAAAAACACGCCTACTCTCGCGAACTCGCTTTAAAGCACAGCTTGTTTCCAAAACAGCATTTCGAAAACGGAAGCTTCTGTTTACATAATAAAAACTAAGTTACTATATAGAAATAATGTTATTCTAGCACAATAAAAGAGAAAAAACTCCCTGGGTGGCTGGATTTTACTCCATGAAAAGTTTAATATTTCCTGAAAATTATTCTTTTGTCGCAAAATAAAATTTACTAGCGGGAAAACTCCCAAGATGAGCAGGCTATGTCCAAAGCAAATTTGGAAGTTCTGTCTACACTTATAAAGAAAATGCATAAAAGCTTTTCAATATGGTGGAAATCAGTTCATTCTTTGAAAGCATTAACTAATTTGTAAATAATATTATTGTTGCCAAACCAGAAAATAAAAACTTTTAATACTTCAGGTTAATACACACACGTACACACACGACGACAGGATTTAAATTTAATGTAATTTAACGACGTTTTTTCGCTAACAATAAAAGAGTTAACGTGGCAATACCATATCTTGTCAGTTATCGTAATCTCGAGCAAAAAAAATGCCAACAGCATCTCTTTATTTAAAATGCTGACATTAACGAAGAATTGCCGACATACAATGACGTCATATGCAACTGTTTGCTTTCTTTAACGTCAGAATAATAGCTTTAATAATACGTTTAATGTTTGGCAATGATATTTGTAGTCCAAATGGGCTATTAAGTTCGTTTTGGCTGGTATTTTTCGTTGGTTCACTGTAAAAGTCTGAATCACTTTTAAAATTATAGCCACCAAATATTAGAGCCCTGCATTTATATTTAACGAAATTAGGTAATGAAGAATCTGCATGAATGTATGTATATTTCTCAAATTGTGAAAAAAAACCAACGGTACCTAGAGACATCCAATTTTGAGTAACGTAGTCCTCCACTCGAATATGGGTATCTGGAAGCCCAAATTTGGAAGTAGGAATTGGGTTTATTTTCTGGTTCATATTTTATAAAACTTTAACAAATTTTTGATAAATAAACTCAACGATTTCAAAGCGTTCCAGTAACAACGTGTGCATCTTTAAGCAAGCACCGATATTTTATGCGCGAGGATTCTTTACATTCCTTACTGGTATTATGTTGTTAGGGTAGAAACTCAAAGACGTTGCAATGTCTAACAGTATTTTGCATCGAATGGCTTTGAACGTCAGTATCACGTTTCAAATCCCGTTTTGAATCCCCCTTAGAAAAAACACCCTTTTGGAGTATAATATAAAATCTGAAAGCTTTCGGATTTTTTTCTGAGTTACTTTTTAATTAAACACAGTTAAAAAAATTGCAGAACGCATAAATATTATTAGAAAAATGTCACCCACGATTCTAGTAACTTAAAAGTGTATAGTTTTTGTGTTTTTTCGGATTTTCTAGTTAAAACTTTGTATTTTATATTTTGCGAAACCTACAAATTTTTGATTAACAAACTCTACGATTTGATAGAGCTAGCAGTGGCGACACGTTTCGAAACAAAGCATTAATATCTCCGGCGCTCGAACCTCTTGCGTTCGGAAAAATAAGTGCGAAATTTAGATCTTTCAAAGTTTTAAATTAATATCTCCACTGATCAAAGTCCTACAATAGCAGTCATCAAACACAGCAAACTGCAGCTCATGTTTGAAAAATACTGCTCTAGAAAACTAATAAGTAATGTCCATTGTTCTCACTGCAAGGTAACGTGCTGAGATTCATGAACTTGCGACAGAAAAACATAAATGACAATAGCAAATGATATATAAAAACAACTTGATCAATTACTTTTACTATTAATACGGAGGCTGTTTGTTCGCACATTTTTTAGACGATTTTGGTAAGCGGTAAAAAAAATAGTTTGCTTCCAAAGAAGTAATTGATATTGTACTATGTTTTCAAAAGTCAAAATTATCGTCTGTGCCTTGGAAGTTTCGTTTTTATTCAAAATGGCGAATTCAACAAAGCAGTGGTCCTAAGGCTACATTCACGCTCTTTCCGAAGAGAAATAGGCATACTCCGTTATCCAAAAACGATGTGGGAGTCATGGTTTTGTGATATCTAAAACATCGATAGGTAATATCATCAACAAGAAAGTAAACATTTGATCTCGTTCAGTTAAGTTTTTAACGAGAAGTCTATGCTATAAAATGAGAAGCGCATATAGTGACCCGACAAATATTATTACATTAAAAATCTTATCTAACCAAATTTATGTATTAACTTAAGGAATTAAACAACGGAACGAAAGCTCAATTATTAAATTAATGTATTATGCAATTTTATTAAAACTATTTCTTCTAGTTTTATTTAACATTTATTTCGCAACCAATGTAAGCTATCTCCAACGCGATTAACATTCTAACATTTTACCTTATTAACACAGCATCTACTTAGCAATTTCTCTTTTTTTAGCAAATGGATTTGCTTATTTTAGAAGCTATACACGTATGGTGAGTCCTTTCAACTGCTTTTTCTTTCTTACTTTTCTGTTTAAGAGATTGCTTGGTAACTTCTTCATTCATTTCCTGTGTCGTTGAATGTAACCTCGCCTTGATAACTGCAACTTTATCCGATAATCAGTCGTAACAATAAGAAAAGGGAAGATGCAGAATTTAATGAAATAAAATTACTTTAGTTGGAATTGCAATTACTTAGTGGTTGTTGAGAATTACGTTCTTTCTCCAATTTATTCCTCTAAATTAGCTTTAGTGCTATACCTAAAATAGAAATCTGTACATTTACGTTGCCTGGAGCACTAAATTTCCATTACGAGAAAGGCATTATGAGTGAAAGAGAAAATTAATTCCAATCTGACAGTAAATTCCAATTATAATGATCCGAACGCTTTCGTATTACGTTATTCATCTAGCAACAAAAATCCTGCATTTGTTGATATTTTCGTAAGATGTTCGACCCATTTGAGTTCGCAACTAAATTTAGACGAAAACAAAAATTAATAATCATGGTCCTCAAAACATTTCGACTAAAGATAAATGATTATTTCGTAGTTTATCGTTGCCCATCGTTGACGAAAGCTTAAGCAGCGAAAGAGTTATTGTATTTGGCAGAATAATTGCGAAGAAGAGACGAAGGATTTATATGATTTTAGTTTTCAATATCTGCTCCTTAAAAAGACTTATAATAATTGGAATAAGTATGCATTTCTCTATACAGACTTCCTATAGAATAATTAATTTCAATAAGGACCACTTGTGCAACTCGACCTCGTAACGTATACAAAGGTTGTTTTCAAGTTTTTAGAACGATTTCGGGGTCGTTTAATTAATGTTTAGAATGAAAAGAATACTTATATAAAGGTTCGATCGATAGCTTAAGTCTGTGCCGTGAATTTCATGACAGAAGGACAATTCGTAAGCTTTCCATGAGTATTGGTTTTTCCATTCCTCTTCTACTACTTTCAGGTGGTGTGGTGTATTCAATTATGGCAAAGCACACTAGGGCTATCTGCCTAAGGGGAGGGATGTCTTCGTGGAGGACTTTCTAAGGGAAACTGGCTCGTATACACGTTACATGGCTCAATCTGATGCAAGTTCCCTTTTTCCAAAGGGTGAAAATATATGTGATGATTAGTATATTCGTGATAGAACTCCTAAATGAACTTGGGAAAAAAGTAAAAGTTTGCCTTGCATGCTAACTGGTAAGAACGTAAATGAAGAAAAGGATAAAATTTATTTCCAACGGTACCAGAATACTTCTAGCGAAACCCCGCAAGTTTGGAACCCAAGAAAAAAAACGCAGTTTTATTTCTCGCAGAACCAAAAATAAAACTGCACAATTGCTTACTAAAATAAGAGCGAAAAATTCTCTACAAAAAAACTCAATAGTGAATGCCTAAAGATTCCTTTTGGATTTTTGTAGTATTTTCGATCGACGTCGAGGAGCGGAACTGGAACAGTTTCTGGAATTCTTTATTGAAAGCCTGCACGGTGCAGGGAATTCAGTAAATTCTTCTGAACGAATATTTTCTAAACCACGTTTGTAGCAAGTTCCAAAAATTGGGAGGATTTGGCTACATGTCACTAAATAGCACTAGAAAGAGATTTTAGTAACCACGTTCTGCTCGAGCTATTCATAAAATTCCAAGGATAATGTACATAAAACTACGTATTGGAAATTTATTTATGTACTATCGAGCAAGTCTTCCAGATTAGTACGACCACAGCAAAAATTTGTACATTCTGCGTACACCTGAAAAGGAAGCGTCTGATCTAGGACAACTGAGAGTCTGTATTCTTTGTTTCCCCTCATCTCATCGGTCAGTTCATTGACAAGAATGCTCGTTTCCGCACTCTTTTCGAAGTTCTGTTCAATCAGTGTACTCACTTTGGGCACACCCACAGAATTAAACGATAAGTGCTAGCTTCACAAAATTTTACTTGATCTTCTGATCTACAATTTTCATTTTAATTTAATATTTTACAGTATTATACGTTTAAAATTATTTTGAATCTTTGTATTAGTATTTTATTATTTTAAAGTTTTCAAGAACTAAACTCGTGTTGGTTATATTCTTCACTCTTTGAGATGGGTATAAATATTTTTATAATCCTTTGCGGCACAGTGTGTCTGGTCTGGACACACCTAAAAATTTCCTTCTGTACTCACAGAAAAATTGAATGAAAAAGGATTTATAGGTTACTATAGGTTACTCTGAACGTTCTTTATTGATAGTAGATGGCATCTCAACACAAACCAGTCCATATATTTTAGCCATGTTTAGTTTTTTAAGACCCTCATTTTTCAAAGAAATCTTCCAGATTTGTTTTTTTTTGGGGGGGATATAAAAGGAATTATTTGAAAAGAAATTTCTGTGTTATTGTTTTTGGCTGTATGCTAATGCCCTTATTCTATATTAGTTTTAAATTTTTTACTTTGAAATCTTGCCTAAAATCAAACGGCGAACACTAGGTGTGCCCAGACCGGGCTCACCGATCATCTAGGACAACTCAGAGTCTGTATTCTTTGTTTCTCCGCATCTCATCGGTCAGTTCATTGACAACATTCTCGTTTCGGCACTCTTTTCGAAGCTCTATTCAATCAGTGTGCTATTTTAGGCACACCCACAGAATTAAAACGATAAGTGCTATCTTCACAAAATTTTACTTGTGTACTCCTCTAAGCTTAATTAGACTGCTTACCTTTTTTTTCTTAAATCAAAACTCCAACTTTAAAAGGTAGCGTGCCGGAAAGGGTTAAATAATTTCTGGGAACAGCATTTAGGTAATGAACTGAAGGTAAAACTGATTCCAGTGCACGCAGGGAGAGAAGACAACAGACTTAAATCAAAATCGCAGTTTTCGATGAATTGTTTCAAACTTAGAGAAGTGTTTTTTAAGACTACAAAACGTAAATTTCGACAACACTACCAAAACTACTTAAGAAAGAAAAACCGAAATGTTTATTCTTATGCAATGGCATTCAGCTTAAATCAGCAACATGCAACTTGTTAAATAAAACAAAATAATTGAGTCACTGTATAGTTCAAATTTTAATCATTTCTAAAGTGAAAGTATTACGAGTTAAAATGGCATCATGAATCTAAATACCGCTCCAATTAATTCCGAGATACAAGCCCCATTATGACGGGAAATCGATTTTGACAGTAATAAAACATTCTCCTATGATTTATAAGACATTCCTTAAAAGATTCATAGATTTCATTAAGCGAAATGAAATGACTGTAACGAGTTATATAAATCTAGAGGGAAATCTTATACAATATAAATCACATCACATTTAAGATCTTTTGAAATAATGAAAAAATAGGATCATTAGTTAAACATATTAAGTTGTTGGTCGTAGGTTAATATTTTACAAAATCGCAAAGAATTAAGGAGAAAAAAAAAAGGAAAGCTATGTAAGTATTATTTAGGATTTAAAGTTGAAACTTATTTCTTCACGAAAGTGAAACTTGTGCTTACAGTGAGTTACTCGAAAGCATTTTAATTCTAGGCAGTGGAAATATAGGTATTAGTTTAGCTTTATTAAAGTTCTCTAGAAGAATTCTCCTTAACTAAATTTTCTTAACTTTACTAATTAATTATGTGCTGCAAATCTGAATAAAAGTATGTTTGGTAACAGAATTGATTTCAAGATTTAACAGCAGCATTTTATATGCATAACTCCTTTACTAATTCTAGAACGGAGAGCACTGCTTTTTGAGTGGTGTAATATCCCCCAAGATCAGACCGATAATTTGATACTCAGCATGCCTAGGCGTTGTACGGACTGTATTGCATCATCTGGGAGACATACAATGTATTAACAATCATACCAACCACGTAATATTGGTTTTTTGTAAATAGGGTTTGTAAGTCTTCCTTTGCCTGATTTTGCATTATCCTTAATTTATGGACATGAGTGTATATATATATATATATATATATGATATTTTAGCAGTCGGATACAGCAAAAATGATGCCAAAGAAAGATTTCACTTTTTACTATTCCATATCTTTATACCGATTTTCACCGCAGATCATTTTTACTTTAGATGAAATTCTCCAAATTACATATTCAATAGTGATTTAAACTAAATAGGATTAAATTTAGACTTTCTGGGTCATAACTACTCTAACAAAGAAAAAGATGGGATAAGCAGCAGCGAAGTGTTTATAGCGCAAAAGGAGAGAAGCAATCTGAATCAAAATGGCGCGACTTCGTTATTTATAGAAGCGGTTACGTAATAGGCTAGAATGTTCTCGAAAGTACTGGTCTAGGGAATGATCCTGATTTGAAGAAATTTAGTTAAAGGTTTCTGGTTCGCATAGAGCAAAGCCGTCCTATTTTTTATATTTTACATATATATATATATATTGCGAATTTCATTTATAGATAGATGATTTTAGTGCAGTTATATGTGAAATTCTTGTTCTTTTCTGTATAATGTAACATGAAAATCTAGAGCAGAAGGTTCTCCAACCTTTTTTTCCCTAAAAGCACATTCTAGAATTCCTGTTGGATGGTGGGCAGCGTTTACTTTTTCAAGGTGGATTTATATTTGGATAGAGTTGCACATAAAAAAAACCGCACATTAAAAAAAAAAAAAAAAAAAAAAAAAAAACCTATGCACATAGAAAAAAAATATAGGTCGTATTTCGCTTTGTGCTGGTATCTGTACTGGACACGATTTCTATTCCATTAAAAATGAGAAAACTTTACATAGACTTTTATTGACGACTAAAACATTTTTATTGTGACCGCACAGCAGCGGGAACACGCTCGATTGGAATCCCTGATCTAGAGAGATGATGCTCTGCCGGAAAAGTAAGTACACAGGGGCAAGTCTATTTAACATTGAGTAAATGGCTATTACTCGCTAATTTAGCGAGATATCGCCAAGCTGGCAGCGGTTTTGGCGACTAATTTTTACCGCCAAATTGCCAAAAGTCTCCAAACTTGGCAACCATTCGGCGACATTTAGGACCTGTCCCTACATAATTAGAATATCTATTGTAATCGATGATGAATTGTGATCGATGTTCTGTGTAATTCGGCACTCATAAGCCTTCCAATTATTTCGAGAAGCAGAAAGTACTAGAAATATCTCGGCGGCCGGGCGAAAACTATATAAGACCGTAGAGATCATCTGCTCTTACTTGTCGTTAGCTGTTTAGTTCAGTATACAATTGGGGTCTCGATATACTGCTGGTGAGCTTCCTCTTTAGACGCGTTTTGCACTGTGTTGTGTGTAACGCTCTTAGTAGTTTGAAGTGTAACTACTGATTGTACTCTGTTAATACTACGAAGTACGACTATTTTTGTGGAAAATTGCAGAACAATTAAGGGGGCTCATACACCTTAAACCCCTTATGATCTTCGAATATGTGACTGTTGCGAGAATTGAGATATTTTTTTATTTTAAAAGCAATTTCATCCAACTTTTTACAACTGAGTACATAATATAGCTGCTTTGGAAACTAGTAACCAGAAAGTTTGTGTTGCCACAAATATTTTTGTAATTTAATCCGCTTTGTGACAAAATGTTTCGTCACGTTTCTACCCTCCGCGCATGATATATTAAAAATGGCTCATAGTACATACTTGAAATTTAATGGAATTCTCTATATGGGCACTATTTTCGAATTGAACCAAAAATCGGATGAATATTATATTATTAAAAATTTTATGGACGAAAACATTACACATTTTTTTTAATAAAATACATTTTATAAACTCAACTTCAAATAAAATAATAATTTAACATGAAATTCTTAGAATTTTTGGTTTACAGTAGTTTCCGAATGTTATTAAAGCTATATATAAATATGGAATTAAGTTATGCAACAGAATGTTTTAAACTGTGCGCGCGCGCAAGGTGGAAACATAACGAAAAATTTTGTCCCAAAGCGGATTAAATTATAAACTTTTTGATTAATATTTCAGAAAGCAGCTATATTATGTAGTCAGCTGTAAAACGCTGGAAGTAATTACTTTTAAAATACATAAGTTATCCCAATTCTTGAAACAGTCACATATTAGAAAATCTTATGGGTTTTAAGGGGTATGAGTCCCCTTAAGTGTATTTTTAAATAAATTTTATCAATTTCTCACCGGATCTATGTGCGTTCAATCTCTTAGGAACCCGTACGCTCGCAACAATATATAGACAGTGTATCGCCACCAGAAAGAAATATCCAGTTTAGTTTTCAACGCACATTTGAATTCTCATCTTGATATTGATTGGTTTGGTTTATTTCATCACGGCAAATTTTCATAGGCTATCTGCCTAAAGGAAAATGTTTCCGTGGAGGACTTACTAAGGGAAACTGTCTCGTATACACATTAAGATGGGAAAAATTGCAAAAATGACCGTGCAACCTGCCCTTTCGCCTGGTTTCGAACCTCAGAGCGAACTACCACTGTCCAGCTGCTTTACCGCTCTAACATTAGTGGGCCTTCTCATCAATAAAAAATCAATCATACAATTAACTAATATTTTGATGTATACGTATCTTTTCCACTTCATCCAATATCCTATCTTGCAAAACATTCTCCAGTGTTTCCATTATTGGATACAGTAAGACCCCGCTTAACGCGGGCGATACGTTCCATCAAAGTAGAGCGTAATGCGAAACAGCGCTAAACGAGGCTATCTTTACATGTAAATATTGGGGTTAGGGGAAGATGGCTAGGAAATTGGTTAGGTATTAAATTTAAAAAGTATGTTTTTTTAATAAAAATAAAACCAAACATTTATTTCTTAAAGCCCAAATTAATACCACATTATTATTTCTTGCAAAAATAAAAACAAAATATAAATAACAAAACGAATATTCTTAAAAAAAAACAAATAAAATTCTCAGTCAGTCATATTTAGTTAGCCTTCCGCGTTTTCAGTGTTCTGCCTTTTTGTGACAAAAGCATCTAATGCTGTTTGCCTTTTTCTTTTGCGTTGTTCTCTTAGAAGTTCTTCATAAACGGATAGAGCAGCTCTAACACCACGCCTTACTTTAGAGCTCCTGTCAAAATTCGGATCATTTTCAATGAATTGATCCATTATTTCAGTTATGGTAGACAAACTCCTTTTTACAAACGCCATCGAAAGTTCTTTTTGCTCTTCTTCTGAATCACTGCTGTCAACATTTTTGTTTTCTTCTTGTTCAGTTAATTCCTTGAGCTCATCATTAGAAAGACTAGCCGTTGCTTCTTGAATTATTTCTTCGACATCTTCCACATTTACCCCTTCAAAATATGTCTGTACAATACCGCACCAAACAACAAATACAAGTACACTCTTTCGGATATGTATTTGAAACTTATCGCTGCATAATATATCGGGAAATCCCCGTATGCTGCGAGCGATTTCGTGGAATCCCCGGGTTGAAAATAAAAAGCGCTAAACCGAAACAGCGCTAAACGAAACACCGTTAAGCGGGGTCTTACTGTATTTATATAAATTTTAGTGTCTCAAAGAATTTTTAATACTTTTCTCATCTTATCGTCTTTTACAGCAGCTGGTAATTTTTCTAAAATCATGTACCATTTTTGTAACCAATTTGATGAATATTTTAGCATTTGTTTTCCCTTCATTTCTATGTGTTTTCTTTTCTCTTTTCTTAAAATCGTACCTGCTTTCCTCGATCTAAACGACGACAGCTTCTGAGGTTCCATTAAATTCGCTCGAAGAAAACAGAACAAAGAAAATCTTCTTTCTGATCCACATATGTAAATATGACATAGCCCGTAGATTTCTGCTCATGATTTGTATCTCCGAATGTTTTGGCTTCCCCCCCCCCAGAGTGAGAAAAGAAACTCCGCAAAGCCTACTTCTGAACAACAATTCCATCGGCGGTTGATGTTTTTCGCGCGCAAGTATTCCAAGCACTATGCTTTATTCAGCTTTCCTTCCCATTTCAGTTATCGCTTTCAGGACTGAAAGAATGAATACCCCTAGTATTTTAGGGTTGCTGTAATATGTGACTACATGTTTGTCAGATATGGCGACCTTTTCTTCTCTCGTCCTGTCACACAACTACGGAAGTTATTACTCCAGATATTATGAATGGCTGCTATGGGATTAGATGCCAATATTTTTGCCTCTCCTCATTGTGAAGGATAGCTTAATCAGAGGATTCTGTGGTACGAAGATGATTATGTTTTACAACGGTAATTTTTCTCTGACTTTTGACAAAGTGAGTAAAAGATAAATACCCATGGGAAGTCGTTCCTTAAACTAACTTGTATTATCTGTGTACACGATTTAAAGAACTGTGAGATGAAGAATTGTTATAACCAAATTTTATTGAGCTTAATTTAGTCTCATATACTCAATAGTCCGCTGTTATCAATCAATTAGCGCATTAACGGCTCACGTTGCGTTTTCACGACATTGGTCAAAACATGTTCCGCATAGTGTTTTTTACTTTTAGGTTTTTTTTATGTTGCAGATAAATCTTCAGTGTTCTGTTTCTGGGCAGACAATGCTGTTTCTCTCGCATTAAAAATATTTAGAAAAATAAAATGATCGTTTTGGTAAATTTATTTGCAAAGTTTTTCTTTTACTTTTAAGCAGGTCTCATAGAAAGCACAACCAATAAATAATTTTATGATATGTGATAAGTGACGGTGGACGTGGGCACTGTCCCTTTGCCGTAAAGATTAACCCTTATCTAAAGTTGGCTAGAGAGGAGCCTCACGAGAGCTATACATTTACATGTATGCTATACTTTGTACTTGGCATTACTTGGTAATACATTAACAAATAAAACTGTTCACAAATTCTATCTGTGTTTACATTGTTGGGAGTGACTTTACATAAAGCTGCTTATTGGAACATTATAATTGCTCCGGCAATTATGCGAATGTGTTGTGAGGGTTAACCTGCTGGGGTGTAAGCATTTATACACTACAAGTGTTCAGAAGGCGGCTATAACTAAATTTCTGCAGCACACGTATGATTTATGCTATTTTACTTATTTATGACATTGTAAATTATTATTCGATACGGTCTATAATTTGGTAATATATATATATACATTATGCAATATGACATGAGCATATCCTCTATCAGTTAATGGGCAAAGAATGGTATCACACTCAACATTATTTGATGTTACATTTGCAATTAATGCATTACGCTTATTCCTCATTGATATGACGTTGTCAGGTGTGACTTTGCTAGGTTACGTATTAGAAGATTATGAATGTTCCTGCAATTTTGCCAGTGAGCTTGGGAGGGCTTACGCCAGTGCTCTAGAAACAAAAGACTCTTTTCCTCCAAAAAAATTATAGAACTGCTTTAAAATGAATTCTGAAGAGACATTTTCATGGCGTCTGTACGAACGTACGTACATACGTACGTATCTCGCATAACTCAAAAACGAGTAGCCCCAGAACTTTGAAATTTGGTATATAGGACTACTATAACATAGAGATATGCACCTCGTATTTTGATTGTAATCGGCCGAGCCAAACGTATCTAAATATATTATATATATATCCACTCTGTTACCCGGCTCAGTAATCTCAGTTTCTTTACTCTATGTTTGTAAATTGTAAATTTTTTGCTTTAAAAATGATTGAATTACCTTGTTCTTATCTTCCAGTTAAGGGTTTTATGCCTTTAGTAAATCTGTATGCAATATTTTTAGAATTATCAACAATTTTAAAGTTGGTTAAGTGCCGCTAAGCCTAATAGTTTTTTTGATGGCGGCCATTGCTTATTTACATTTGAAACAGCAGACTAGTGGATTTGTTGCCAATCTAGAGAAACTTAGCTTTGCAACAACAAAGATAACGCGTTCATTTATAATTGCCAATTAAATCACGCTTAATTCTTTCTGGAATTTTTTCGAGGAAATAAGTGTTTAAGATTTACTTGGTAATTTTTAATACATATATTTTGAGTTTTTATGTATTTTTGTCTTGTCGCGAAGTGAGAACTGAATTAATTAATGAGAAATACTCAATCGTCTGTGAAAAGTTTCTTTTTTGCTTTGTTTGCTTAATTTCTTTTATACATCGTTCTAGCTTTATTACAGTATTTGAATAGGACATATGGCAACGATTCGATAATTCTTTAAATGATATGAATTTTGTGTATCTTCCAGTTATATGAACGAAATATAATACTGTTAATTGAACGTAGCGCCAGTGTGTCGCTATGGTAAACAAGTAGAGTGAAAGTTAAAGAATGCATTTATTCTGTTGTGGTTTATGCGCTGTCGGCGAAGTAGATTTAATTCAATCCAATGTGTTTAAACGAAATGCAAGAAAAAATGCGTGTAATTTAATATTCCGTACAAGGAAGTTATGTGGTGTATACATTAGATTTTTTAGATTTATCCGCTCTTCACGCTTCCATTACAGTTATGTTAACACTAAGTATAGCTTTATTGTTACATTCTTCTTCGCCTTGTAATTTTGAGAAAGAGGAAATGAATTTCTAACCTGATTTTGCTTCAATATCCATTATGTTCTAACATTATATGTAAATCAGTTTTTAAAATAAAGGAATATTGTGATGACAAGTATCTGAACGTATATTCTAGCCACAAACAGACTTTCAATAGTTTAGAAAATAAAATAATTTATAAGTTACAAAAGCGAGCAAGAGAGAGTAAGCTATAATACGTTGAAATGCAGTAATCTAAATAATAGGCATGATTCGATCATGAAAATTATGATGACTCAACTATGGCATAATGCATATTATAAATGATAACAGTAACGTCGCTGTCGAAAAAAAAAAAGATTCGATCTTCCGTTTTAAAAGGTACCAAGAGAAAAAAGATACTTGTAATTAATTACCTTACGAAATAATAACACAGATAATTTTGTAAAACTGTTTAATTCAGTGCTATTAATTAATCACTAACCCTTCTTTTATAGGTTCTATAATAAATACTTTTTTTACTGAAAAGAAAACAATGCAAGTGAAACGTTAAAGTGTATTTTAGATAACGAAAATAAGAAATTGAAATTCTCCAAGAGCGAAAATTTAAGTTTCACAATAGCATTAAACCTTAACTTAGTTTCACTTATTTTCTTTTAATTAATTATTTAGGAGAGCGCTTTTTTTGGAGTGAAAAGGAAGATTACGAAATTATTCTGGAAATGAACACGAAATAAAGTCGTTACTTTGTAAGATAAAGAATGCGTAGAATTTTTGTTAAAGATTTGATATGCTTTATTTTTTTATTGTTTTGCTATTTTAAAAACACTTTAGAAATTTTAGAGGTATTTCTGAATTAAATACTTACCTAATCTTGTACAGTGATTAGGCGGTTTGAGACAGGAGATTTCAAAAGTGTGCGATACACTCCCCTTTCACTATTTTATAAGGCATTTCTCCCACTTCTCTAACGTGCCTTCGTGGTGTAACGGTAGCACGCTGAGCCAGTATTCCAGAGGTTCTGTGGTTCGATTCCCGGCGAAAGCGGTTGCTAATTTTTCATCTCATCTGCCTCCAAATTAACCTAATGACTCTACATTGGCGCCCGAATGAAAAGGGTTGTGGATGATGATTCTCCGCACCCAGGATTTGGCGACTGGATCGCCTAAAATCCTAGTCGCCCTTTAAAAAGGGGGAGTATATAAGGTATTTCTCCACTTCCCTAGCGTGCCTTCGAGGTGTAACGGTAGCACGCTGGGCCGGTATCTCAGAGGTCCGTGGTTCGATTCCCGGGGAAGGCAGTTGCATATTTTTCATCTCTATGGCTTCCAAAAAATCCTAATGACTCTACAATATAAGAAACACTTTAGAAATTTTAGAAGACTTTATGAACTAAGTTCATACCTAATCTTGTACAGTCATTAGGTTTTTTGAGACAGGAGAAACAAAATGTGTGCAATATTCTCCCCGGGACTCGAACCCTGAACCTCTCGAATGTTATGTGGGTTATGTTTCCAATTACACCACGAAGGCATGCGAAAAGAGGGAGAAAATACCTTACCCCTAATCCCCAGTCAGGGTGACTGGGGATTACGGTTCCAGTTGCCAATTCCTGGTGGTGACGAATTATTTCCTAACACCTTTCAGTTCGGGCGCCACTGTAGAGACGTTAGGTTATTTTAATGCTGGAGACGTGAAAAATGAGCAGTGTTCTCGCCGGGACTCGAACCTCGGACTTCCTGAATACGCGCCGAGTGTGCTGACCACTACACCAGGAAGGCATGCTAAGAATATGGGAGAAATATCTTATAAACGAAACAAAATATATATAAAATCAACTACCTCCTACAGAAACTTCATCGTGTACTTGTTCATCCAAAAGCCGCCATAAGAAAGAATTATTTTATGCATTTCAATGTCAAAATGCTTTTGGTACTTTATACCTGGATTTATGTACTTTTAATAGTGTGCTACCATTACACCACGAAGACATGCTGGAAGGACTCAGAAAATACCTTATAACACCTTCCATTAACCCTGACTGTAATGCCATCTACAGAGCTCGATCTTGATGAGCAGGCAGGACACGACAGGACAGGAACAAGTACAGGGGGCACCACTCCATCACCATTGACAAAAATGGTATAGCCCCCATGCACTACCTCTCTAGCGTACCGCCCCTTCCACAGGGGACCTGATTACGGTATACATAGGACATAGTCTTACCAACAAATAAGACATAGCACATCATACTGTTATAACATACTTCGACACATAGGACATAGCATTAATATATTGTTACAGATTATTTACAGTGCAAGAAGTTATGTTCATTATAGAGCTTGTTGGTTTCGGCACCGCCCCTTCCACAGGGGACCTGATTACAGTAAACATAGGACATAGCACTAACAACGTATAGGACATATCGCAACATACTGTTACAACATACTTCAATACATAGGACATATCATTATCACACGATTACAGATTATTTACAATGCAAGAAGTTATGTTCTTATGACATAGCATTATCATACTATTTCAGATTATTTACAATGCAAGAAGTTATGTTCATAGGACATAGCATTATCATACTATTACGGATTATTTACAATGCAAGAAGTTATGTTCATAGGACATAGCATTATCATACTATTACAGATTATTTACAATGCAAGAAGTTATGTTCATAGGACGTAGCATTATCATACTATTACAGATTATTTACAATGCAAGAAGTTATGTTCATAGGACGTAGAATTATCATACTATTGCAGATTATTTACAATGCAAGAAGTTATGTTCAAAGGACATAGTATTATCATAGTATTGCAGATTATTTACAATGCAAGAAGTTATGTTCATAGGACATAGCATTATCATACTATTACAGATTATTTACAATGCAAGAAGTTATGTTCATAGGACATAGCATTATCATACTATTACAGATTATTTACAATGCAAGAAGTTATGTTCTTAGGACATAGCATTATCACACTATTACAGATTATTTGCAATGCAAGAAGTTATGTTCTTAGGACATAGCATTATCATACTATTACAGATTATTTACAATGCAAGAAGTTATGTTTTTAGGACATATTATTATCACACTATTACAGATTATTTACAATGCAAGAAGTTATGTTCAAAGGACATAGCATTATCATACTATTACAGATTATTTACAATGCAAGAAGTTATGTTCATAGGACATAGCATTATCATACTATTACAGATTATTTACAATGCAAGAAGTTATGTTCTTAGGACATAGCATTATCATACTATTACAGATTATTTACAATGCAAGAAGTTATGTTCATAGGACATAGCATTATCATACTATTACAGATTATTTACAATGCAAGAAGTTATGTTCATAGGACATAGCATTATCATACTATTACAGACTATTTGTTGATGCTGGACATGTGAAAACGTGCAGTGTCCTCGCTGGGACTTGAACCCTGAACTTCTCGAATACGCGAGTATACTCTCAATTATATGACGAAGGCATGAGGAAACGAGGGAGAAAATACTTTATAATCTACCTATATTTTGATTTCTTTTGACTCGGCATATTTTGTAGCGTTCGTATACTTTCAAAATATTTAAAAATAATAAATAATTGATGCACTTAACTAATGGTAATAAACTGAGCTAATATATCAAACGACATTACCTTTAAGTAGCACAGTTGCAAGTTGCTGGAAAAAGAAATATTCTGTTTATAATCTTGCAGATGTCTTCTCTGAAACAGCTGAAAATGGCGTTCTATGTTTTCTTCCCTTACATCTTATCGATAGAAAGAGTGTATCAGAAAAAGAATTCAGGGAGAAATATCATAAGACGACAAAGTACTTTCGGCGGAATTCGTCGATAAGTTGAGTCGGATAATATCTACGTCTCTTTTATTGACTTCTGCCAGATTTTTTTACGACGCAGTAAAAATTCTTTAGCTGCAGATAAAGACATGCTGATGTATTTTAAAACATCCATTTCTCCAAGTCTTGATGGCGTTTTTCTCTTTCTTAAGAAATATATAGTCGCCAAAGAGGGTTTTTGTTGAATACCTTTTTGATCTTGCATTCGTGACGCATTTTTTAAAATTTATTTCACTCATAAATATTTCTCGGAACAGGTCATGAAACAAACGAGACGCAGGATTTATCAAAAACAGATACCGCGAAGCTTCTAAATGCTTCGCCAGAATTTTGATTGCTGTTAACTAGAAATTTAAATTAACATTTTAAAATTTAAAAAAAAAGAAAATCCGAGACGTTTCAGATTTTAAATTACGTCTAAAGGGGCGTTTCTTTTAACATTTCGTGTTACTATTCTTTATTAAATATCATGTTCTTCGCATATAAACCATAAAATTCAGTTCAAGAGCAATATCGCCAAGTAATTTTAAATTGAACATTTTTATGTGGTTCACCAACCGGGATAATGGTTAGAAAGAGCTTGGGTTCAAATCCCGGAGAAGGCATGGATGTTTGTAAATGTGTAATGTCTATGCGGCATGGGGGACACTCCAAATGTGCGGCTAGCCGAAAGGGTACTTACGTATTATCGCAACCAGGTCGGCGCTATTTGTAAGTTTGAGTAAAAGAGTATGAATAGAAAGAAAATGTACATTTATTAATTACAGATAATTTTTAATACAGTTTTTTATATTATTTTGTTTTAAAATATAAAATAGCAATTAAACCCTTCCGGTTTCGAATTTGAATAAGTTGCAGAATTATTTTTTCGGCGGAAATCTTTTGGCTATTGCTTTTAGCTCTGATTGAAAACCGTATTCGCCATAACCATGTACACGTCGACTTATTTTTACTTAAAAAAAATCCCAGAATTGCACAAAAATGGCATTGCGCACACTCATGACTTTATCCATGTACACTAAAAAATTTGCACGAAAATGCAGGAAAATTTTGTGAATCTCCACATGCTCTTTTTACAAAACTACGTATAACACGTAGGGTTGCCGTAAGTAGGGTCGCCAAATTTGGCAATTTATGCGAATTTTGGCCTGATTGCGTTAATACGTAAATACCGCCGAAAGTCCTCCCGTGAGCTTGTTGGTAGGAAAAGAGGTGGTGGGAGACATTTGGATAAGGCTCTCTTTCAAAATTTGGGGCGGAACTGAGAAAATCAAACTGCCACCTACATGCTGCGCAAGGTTTTTACTAACGATGCGTGAAAACTTGCACCTCTTTGCCGCCAAGAATTTGTGGGCTTGGTTTTGACGTCACAGTCGGAAAAATGCAGTAAGTGACATCAACAAAATATTTTTATACTCGAGGGTTTAGAATGTTTTTCCTTTAAACTAATAAATCTTACAGAATTGGAATGTTAAGGTACAGAATCTTTTGCTGTAAGGAACTAAGGTACAGAGTCGTTTACAAAATAGGGCTAAAAGAAAGTTTTAGGAAATGGGGCTTTTTGTTTCACGACGATCATAAATAAGATTAGCTTTTGAATTTTTAGAAAATTCTTTGATAAATATTAAGAACATTTTTCATATGTAAATGTAAAGAATGTTTTGCATTTAATTGCTAAATCATAAAGAACGTTTCAGAAAAGTGAATTTTGCTTCGCGGTGATCTTGTAAAAAATTAGCTTTTGTATTTTCATTGTCTTCTTTCATAAAAATCATGAATTGTTCATAGCATTATCTGTCTTGTTTTGAAAAATTTTGTTCCGGGAAATCCATGACTAAAATGAATATTCATTTTAAAATGAAAATGAAATAACGAAATGAAAATACGACGAAAATTAAAAATGTATTCAGAACCAAAACTAACTCGGTTCTGAATTAAGATTTCAACCTCAACATAACGCACTTGCTTTCTACGCTTTGGGCCTAGCTGGACTGCTGTCTATCTGCTGCTTCCTTCTTGCTAAAAAATTATTAAAAATGTAAACTTTTTGTAATAGGCACAATTAATGAGCCAACTGGATTGCGGCCACAACATGTTTACTGAAATAAAAGTTGGGATTAAATATACCTTCACTGCCAAATTTCTTATTCATTGTGGATCTTCGTTTCAGCATTCTACGGCATCTAAATTCTAGCTGTTTATTGTGCATACAACCACTGCGTTCTACTACAGAATCTACCACATATATATATATCGATATAATACATATTTATTGAAATTTCTGTTTTTCTTTTTTGTTTTTACTTCCTTGTATGAAGTAAAAAAAGTTTCAGGTAGCATATTTCAACGAAAATATCCATTTTGACAGCTTTCGAATGCAATTTAACGATGTTTTTGCGTGATATCTGTACGTAAGGACAGAATAAAAGACTCTTTTCTTCCAAAAAAATTATAAAACTGCTTTAAAATGAATTCTGAAGAGACATTTTTCGTGGCGTCTGTACGAACGTATGTACGTGCGCACGTATCTCGCATAATTCAAAAACGAGTAGTCTCAGAACGTTGAAATTTTGTATATAGGACTGCTATAACATGTAGATGTGCACCTCGTATTTTGGTTGCAATCGGCTGCGTCAAACGTATATAAATATATTTATATATATATATATATCCACTCTGTTACCCGGCTCAGTGATCTCGGTTTCTTTACTCTTATATGTTTGTAAATTGTAAATTTTTTGCTTTAAAAATAATTGAATTATGTTGGTCTTATCTTCCGGTTAAGGTTTTTATTCCTTTAGTAAATCTGTATGCAATATTTTTAGAATTATCCACAATTTTAAAGTCGTATTTCAGTCGTATTTTACATTTTTATTTAGTCGTATTTTCTCAATACATTTTTATTTAGTGCCGCTAAGCCTAATAATTTTTTGGATGGCGGCCATTGCTTGTTTACATTTGAAACAGCAGAGTAGTGGATTTGTTGGCAATCTAGAGAAACGTAGCTTCGCAACAACAAAGATAATGCCTTCACTTATTATTGCGAATTAAATCATGCTTAATTCTTTCTGGAATTTTTCGAGGAAATAAGTGTTTAAGATTTACTTCGTAATTTTTAATACAGATATTTTGAGTTTTTATGTATTTCTGCCTTGTCGCGAAGTGAGAACTGAATTAATTGAATGAGAAATACTCAATCGTCTGTGAAAAATTTCTTAGTTACATCGTTTTAGATTTATTAAAGTATTTGAATAGAACATGTGGCAACGATTAGATAATTCTTTAAATGATATAAATTTTGTGCATTCTGAGTTATAATATGAGATGAATGAAATATAACTCTGTTAAGTGAACCTAGAGCCAGAGTGTCGCTATGGTAAACAAATAGAGTGAATTTTAAAGAATGCAATTATTCTATTGTGGTTTATGCGTTGTCGGCGAAGTAAGTTTAATTCAATCCAATAAGTTTAAACGAATGCAAGAAAAAATGCGTATAATTTAATATTCCGTACAAGGAAGTCATGTGGTGTACACATCAGATTTTTTTGATAAAATTGTTCTGCAGAGTACACTCCTGTGCAGTTTTTAAATTAAACGTTTGGCGTTCCCTTTAGGCATTTTTCTCGTACATTTAAAAGCCAGACGAAGGCTAGCCGCTTAGCGGCTAGTAATGAAATGTAACTTTTTCTTGTTTTAAAATGGATGAAGAAAGTATTTTATTTTGCTCAGATTGTCACCTCTTCGGAAAACACATTGTTTTTGAATGAACACGATTTGAGTTCCGAACACCTTTTCAGTTTGCTTAGCTTTCGTTAAGTTGATATAAAAACGTTTTGCTCGTTTTATCTTGCTTCCTCTCTCAATCTGACTGCCTGAAATATTGCATAAACCCATTTTTAATACTGTGAAATTTATTTTCGATTTTCGAAATCGAGCAACAAGTGAACTACTAGTATCATCAGAAAAACGAGCGCCATCTGATAGAGAAACATAACCTGTGAGGCCGGAATTTGATTATTGCACTTGATGGTCGATCTATAATCGCATTTGCTCGATCACCATAATCTTTAGATTCGACTCCTAGTGAGATGCCCCTCCACAATGTTCACCAAATTGCGATTAGGGGAAAGGAGCGTTGGATCGAAATGGTTGTTGTGTATATCGATTTGCGTGTAGCGAGGTCAGCATATTTGGCTTTTCCTTTTGCACCAGCAAGCTGTTGTAGGAAAACGTTTTGAGTGACTATTGCTTCCCAACAGGATAACATATGAAGTTAATTCGAAACATTTCTCTTCTTCGATTAATAATCTTTTCTTCGGCTATAAGCAATATAATACTAAATAAAATTCTCGCGTGCTTTATCTACATTAGTAGCTGTTAAACGTTTAGCAGTATTAAATCACCATAGTGTAAAAGTGAATTAAGGGGTATCAGAAACCCCTATACCGACAATGTTAAAATGGCCATTTTCGATGTACCTTTTCTCAACATCTGCTGTAGATACAAGCTTGACATTTTTTCTGTAATTAAAGTATACCTATCTGATTATACTGAAATGAGCTTTTGAAGCATTTTGAATTTTAGAATAAATTACAGAATATTTTGTTAGGCATAGTAAAATTTAGCACTTTTCTCACACACACAAAAAAAAAAAAAAAAAAAAAAAAAAAAAAAAAAAAAAAAAATTAAATTTTTTTTCCAAGTTTATTACAAAAAGCTCATTTCAGTAAATATTAGGGAACCTAATAAATAAGCCATAAAATGTTTAGATACCTGCGAGCAGTAGTTCCTGATAAAAGGTACATCGAGTATAAAAAAATCACGTTTGGAGAAAAACGCGTTTTTATGTAAAAATCCTCATGGATCAAAGCACCAGATGACAAATTAAAACTAGATTTTTTTACAATTCTAATTTTCATAGAGATTAAAGAATGGTATTTTTAGAAAGATAAAACTGTAGAGAATTGGAAAATGCAAACATCCGAAATCACAATTTTTTGAAGATTTTGGGGCTCCAACACCCCTTAAGAAGCTGATCGTGGTTTAAAATTTCTCATTCTATCCATCTCTTGTAATGCTTCATTATTGCAAAGAATCTTTCCAGTGAGTTTCGAGCATGTTTTTAGCTTCGAAACAGCATATCTTTTGTTCTGATAAACAGAAATAAATAATTAAAAATTGACATTAATATGTGAAAAAACTGTATTAATATCAAGTGTCAACCACTACAAGGTTAAAAAAATGTATTTCAACTTGATGAATAAAAAATATTTTAATAACGATTGAAAATTTGATCAAGATATAAAGAGAGTGTGAGCTAATAGTAAGAACTTAAAAATCAAAAACGTGAAAGATTTCAGATTTTGACGGTCGCCTGAAAGGGTTTGTTATGTTTTTTTTACGCTCCCTCTTAACGCGCAGTCTACCAATCTGCAGTTGCACTTACTGTTGCTGACCCATTTCTTTTTTGTGTTTCTAGCTTAATTATTAAGCAACATTTTCTTCTCGCTTATACCGCGTACAATTAACCAAAATTTTTTAAAAGCAACTTAGTAGTATATATTTAGATTTCCAATGCAGTGTTAAGTATAGGCATACATTTTTATATTTTTTATCAGTTCACCTTATCAATGCTCAGTTTTCTTAGCTAGATGGCTTCCCAAACTCTTTTTTATTTTTTCATTATTGACGTTCCGTGTGTTAAAATTATCATTTAAATGTAATGTTCTTTGCACTTATGCCAGACGAAATTCAGTTCAACAACAATACCACAAAATATTAAAAATGTAACATGTCTTTAGAATTTATGTTAGACATTCTTTCGTGCTGGAGATAAAAACGTTTTATTCCGTACACTCTTGCCATTAGTCGCTTTCAAATAGTTCAATTTCTCAATAATAAGTTCATTAAAATTCTATAGAGTATGAAATATGAAATTCGGGCATCCAAGGTGCACATGTTCGACCGGAGGAAGTCGATTGCATTCCTCTTTTTTCTTGTTCTTTTATATGCGTTTTTGTTTCCCGTGTGATGCTTTATTTTAATTTTTACTGTTTAAAACACTTTTATTCTACATTTATAGGATTTTATGAAGTTAATTTCAACTTAAATTTTTAGATTTTGTGAAAAATTGATCCTAAATTTCTTTATATATATATATATATGTAATAATAAAATTCCATAGTCAAGAATACACTTAAAATTCTAACTGTATGTTTTTTTCATTTTTAATGGCGACGTTCTCTTATTTGAAAGTACGTGGAATTAAATGCACAGCCCCGTAGTCAAGTTGTTTTTTCCCGCCTTTTCTACACGTACAGTTATAGAATGCTCTCGAGATATTGAAAGCGAACTGGATTGGCTGACGAGACTGACGTCATTTCTTGGAAGCTCCGCCTTTCCAGAGGCTATAAAAAGACTCGCAAATGGAATATCGGGGCGTTTTCTTAAATGTCACGATGCAGTAAACTTCATACAAAATGTTATTAGTAGTTCTTTTTTATTTACTCTGGAGATCAGATATTTGAAATTGCTATTTTCTCCTGAAATATAATAAATGGATCCTGTTTTTTTAAAACTATCGTCTGATAATTTAATCTACGACTACATTGATGATTCTTCAACAATCTATTTATTCCTGACAAAAGCTGGTAAATCACATATATATAGTATTTAAATGGATAAGAATTGTTTATGATTAAGTAGCTTACGTTTTATCCGCGGAATAATTTTGATATGCGAGATGCTCAATTTAGACCAGAAAGCAAACACTTTATCATCTACGAATTGTTCTTTTCCTGAAATAAAATCTTTCTCATATTTAAGTGACTTCCACTTTTAGAAATTTAAATCTGAATGTGGAGTGCGCTCAGCCATCGCATATATACAATCTAAAAATATATTCACTATATTTTCTTTTCAGTTTAGAAAAACTAGAAGTGTCCCATTTTAAGCCACAGAGAGTTTTCCTTTTCTTTATACAAAAAGAGCAGTTACCATTCCTTTTCTTAAGAAGATATAAAATTTAGCGTCAGTTTGCTTAAACAATTCGATGTCCCTCGAATAAAAATTCTGTGGACACAATCCAGGCCACACAGAAATCAAAAAAAAAAAAAAAAAAAAAAAGATATTGCCTTCTTACGTCACTCCAATTTGAATGCAGAACACTGCAGGATTTTGAAATTTATTTCGGTTTTCTTCTCCACCAAAGTTATCCAACTCCATAAAACATTTCTTTGGATTTCAGCCAAGGGTTAGGGCAGATTTTTTTGCTTCCCGAGAGAACATGACCTCATTGTGACCTGGAAGGGAAAAATGATGCTACCAGAATATAGTTTCGGTTTTGTTTCCATTTCTTGGTTCAGAAGATCATAAATTTCGAGAGCAATACATTCTTTCATACGCATTGAATTATTTACGTTTTCTGTTTTCTTTAAGTACTTGACTGAAAGAAAGTTCTAAAAACGGACGCTTTCTTCAGATTGTTGTAAATAAAGTGTATATAAAATAAAGATACTGCGAGCGATTTAACGCTTCTCAACGAAAAGAATGAGTCTTGTATAAATTACATTTCGTGTACGTAATTTAATTGAAAGGTGAGTTGTAGTTTGACCAGGGTTTTTTCAATTACATCAAAATCGGGCACATTCGATGACGAAACCGTAATAAAACTTATTAATAGATTTTTTTAAAAACATTTGGTACCGTAATTACCCGAAAATGAAAGGAATAATTAAGATTTTATCTGCAGTATGCCTAGAATTTTAAAGTTGTTTAATTGCCGCTAAGCCTGTTTTTAATGGCGGCCATTGATGTTTACATTTGAAACAAGAGACTAGTGGATTTGTTGCCAATCTAGAGAAACTCAGCTTCGCAACAACAAAGATAACGCATTCATTTATTATTGCCAATTAAATCGTGCTTAATTCTTTCTGGAATTTTTTCGAGGAAATAAGTGTTTGAGATTTACTTCGTAATTTTTAATATAGATATTTTGAGTTTTTATGTATTTTTGTAAATTTTAATAATTTAATTTTCGTAATTTTTAATATAGATATTTTGAGTTTTTATGTATTTTTGTATTCTCGCGAATTGAGAACTGAATTAATTAAATGAGAAATACTCGATCGTCTGTGAAAAACTGTTTCTTTTTTGTTTTGTTTGCTTAATTTCTTTTATACATCATTCTAGCTTTATTATAGTAATTGAATAGAACATGTGACAACGATTAGATAATTCTATTCTTTAAATGACATAAATTTTTTGCATTATGAGTTATAATATGAACGAAATATATACGTTAACTGTTATATAATTATTGGATTATATAATAGTTAAGTTAGTTTCCGTTATATAATTATTATATAAGTTAACTGTTATGTAATTATTCATACTGTTAAGTGAATCTAGCGCCAGATTTAATTCAATCCAATAAGTTTAAATGAAATGCAAGAAAAAATGCATATAATTTAATATTCCAATTTAATATTCCAATACAAGGAAGTCATGTGGTGTACACATCAGATTTTTTTAATAGTCAGGCGCTCTATTTAATAGTCATTACCCTTGCACCACCATAATGGCCGAAAGTGATGGCCATTTCATTATGAAAGCATCTAATAGTTGGCCACCGTTTTCCCTATGGATTGACGGATCCTATGTCTCCTATGAAGAGGGATCCAGGAGATAACCGTGTCTTCTCCTGGGTTGAAACTTAGACCCATCGCTACGGCAGTCAGGGTACCAGCTGGGTGAAGTAAAATCGTGCAATCTCGTAAAAGTCATGAATTCTATTTGATGAAGTTCTCGTAGAATAGCGTAGGACCTGTTAGGAACGAAAAATGGCCAGCAATGTTTTTACCGGAAATAAACCCCTTGGTCGATCTTGTGTCTCCAAACAAAAATGGCGAAGAAATTGCCTCTTGAATTGAATCGTAACATTTCAAAATGTTCCTTATCCTAGCAAGGTGTTCCACCAGGAGAAAGAATCATCTTGATATCAGAGATGTCCACAAGCGAAGCAAAATATTCGTTTCGTGCAGAACCACTGAAAAACTGAAAACTTGCTTCGAAAAATCCTGAGCAGAGCGAATGATATGTGGTAGAAACTCCGTAAAGGACACTTTTCTGTGTAGCCTACCTTCATCCAAAGTGGTAAGGGCGCACGTATCCAGGAGTAGGGGGGCACATAAGAGTCAGAGAGCGTGCGAGCCCCAAACCTGATTATTTAAAATCTTAACAGCCGGCTTCCTTTGCCAGCAGTCGAACTGGAAGTGAAGTCCTGACTTCAAAGAAACAAAATTTGTGTATGTATAATGCAACGGGCTTATAATTTCTTATTTCATTACGCAGAATAAAAAAAAAACAACGTCTACATAAAAGCCATTTTTTCTTCATTAAAAGAAGTAAAGGACGTATTGAAATTGCAAAACATTTCGGGTATTATCTTTCAACGAAAATATCTATTTTGATCACGCCCGAATGCAATTTAACGATGTTTTTGCGTGACATCTGTACGTAAGGGCAGAATAAAAGCCTCTTTTCCTCCCAAAAAAAATATATATAAAACTGCTTTAAAATGAATTCTGAAGAGAATTTTTCGTGGCGTCTGTACGAACGTATGTGTGTACTTACGCACATACGTACATACACATATGTACGTGCGTACATACGTACATATCTCGCATAACTCAAAAACGAGTAGCCCAGAACGTTGAAATTTTGTATATAGGACTGCTATAACATGTAGATGTGCACCACGTATTTTGGTTGCAATCTGCCGCACCAAACGTATATAAGTATTTTATATATATATCCACTCTGTTACCCGGCTCAGCGATCTCAGTTTCTTGACTCTTATATGTTTGTAAATTGTGCATTTTTTGCTTTAAAAATGATTGAATTATGTTGCTCTTAACTTCCGGTTAAGATTTTTATGCCTTTAGTAAATCTGCAAGCAATATTTGTAGAATTATCAACAATTTAAAAGCTGTTTAAGTGCAATTAAGCCTAATTTTTAATAACATAGCGGAAATGTTTCTTTACATTTGAAAGAGCAGAATAGTAGAATTGTTGCCAATCTAGAGAGACTAAGCTTCGCAACAACAAAAATAAGGCCTTCATTTATTATTGCGAATTAAATCATGCTTAATTCTTTCTGGAATTTTTTCGTAATTTTTAATATACATATTTTGCGTTTTTATGTACTTTCGCCTTCTCGCGAAGTGAGAATTGAATTAATTGAATGAGAAATACTGAATCGTCTGTGAAAAACTGTTTTTTTTGTTTGTTTTGTTTTGATTGCTTAAATTCTTTTATACATCGTTCTAGATTTATTACAGTATTTGAATAGAACATGCAGCAACGATTAGATAATTTTTCAAATGATATAAATTTTGTGCATTCTGAATTATAATATGAAAGAAATATAACGCTGTTACGTGAACCTAGCGCCAGAGTGTCGCTATGGTAAACAAATAGAGTGAATTTTAAAGAATGCAATTATTCTATTGTGGTTTATGTGCTATCGACGAAGTAGATTTAATCCAATCCAATAAGTTTAAATGAAATGCAAGAAAAAATGCGTATAATTTAATATTCCGTACAATGAAGTCATGTGCTGTACACATTAAATTTTTTGAATTAAGTGCAATATAAGAAACGACAACGCAGGAAAGCTTGAAAACAGAATTTAAAAAAAAAAAAAAAAAATACGAAAAATGCAAAATTTTCTTAGAAGAAATATACATTTAAATACAAAATACTTGCAAAATTTAAAAGAAGATTTTAATAGTTACTTTCAAGACATTAAAATTATGCATACGTTAGTTTGGATCATCGAACTGGAACCTTGATGTTGTAATAATAATTGTAAATATTTCATCATTCTCCAACGTAGAATTTACAGCTAAATGTATCGAACCTTGATAACTGGCAAGCGAATAATTGCTTAGTTCAGAAAAATAGAAACGTAAACTCACAAAGGATTAATTACCTTTTATTGCTCAAAATAAAGTAAACAGGCGGCCCTCTCTCAGGGCGTACAGAAAAGCCTCTACTTGGGCTTGAACTCAAGAATACTCAGAAATAAAACTTAACTAAAACGATACAGCCGAAGCTATCAAAAGTCTACAGGAGTTGGCCCCTTAACGCTAACTATACGGCAAAGGGCCTGAAATACGCCCAAGCGTAGTAATAGCTTACAGAGAGTATAGTCAGTAGCGTGACAGTCAGAATCTTTGGCCATCTAACGAAGTCAGTAGAACTTCGACTTTAACCATTTGCGGCACAGTGTCCCCGGTCTGGGCACACCTAAACATTTCCTTCTGTACGCACAGAAAAATTGAATGAAAAAGGATTTATAGATTACTATAGATTACTCTGAACCTTTATTATTTATAGTAGATGGCAGCTCAACACTAACCAGGCCATATATTTTAGCCGTGTTAAATTTTTTAAGACCCTCATTTTTCAAAGAAATCTTCCAGATTTTTCTTAGGGTATAAAACGAATTGTTTGAAAAGAAATTTCTATGTTATTTTTTTGGCTATATGCTAATCTCCTATTTTTATATAAGTTTTAAATTTTTACCTTTAAATCTTGCCTAAAATCAAACGGCGAACCCAAGGTGTGCCCAGACCGGGCCCACCGATCATCTAGGACGACCGAGAGTCTGTATTTTTTGTTTCTCCGCATCTCATCGGTCAGTTCATTGACAACAATGCTCGTTTCAGCACTCTTTTTCGAAGCTCTATTCAATCAGTGTGCCCACTTTGGGCACACCCACAGAATTAAAACGATAAGTGCTATCTTCACAAAATTTTACTTGCGTACTCCTCTAGGCCTAATTAGACCGCCTATCTATTTTTCTATCGAAATTCCAACTTTAAAAGGTAGCGTGCCGGAAAGGGTTAAATACTTGCTCTTTCTTCATTTGCATTTTACCGTGATTTTGAAAACACATTCTGGCAGGAAATTTGTAAGCTGAAATTAGAAGCGACAAAAAGTGGATTTAACTAAAAATTAACTTTTAAAAACTTAGGATAAACCATGCAACTGCGTCAAGCATATCGAAGATATTAACTAAATTCGAAATTTCGTGCAATTAAAATGTTAGATTTTGTTTCTGAAAATTCCCAAAATTAAAAATGATAAAACACAAATGTAATACTTGTTTTCCTAAACTTTCCATAATCTTAAGAATGTAATTCTTAGTAATATTCAATTGTTATTTTAAAATTATTTATGTGCAATTATTTTTTTGATTATTTAATAGGCTGCATGTTAGATAAAAAATTGTAGGAGGCTTGGTGAAAAAATCACACTTCCGTTAAAAGTGGTCGATGATAGGAAAAGCCTGGAAATTTTCCGCTCTAATTGAACACTGAGGCAGGAAAGTACGAATGACGTAATACGGTAAGTCAAATCTTGATATACTGCAAGCTTAAGTTGAGCAGGGTCACGTTTTCAGGCACCTAGGTTGGGGAGCCTTATCCTGTGTCCAGCTGACTCTATGTTATTTTTAGATTATACGACGTACTAGATTAGATGACGTATTAGATGACGTACACATCATTCTTGTTCTAGCACGAAAAATACAGGGAGTAACAAAACTAACGGTTACAACTGCAGAGGGTGATAAAACGCTTCAAAACAAACAAATTTCAATAACGAATGCCTACTTGATGAAACTAAAGAAAACGATGAAGATTAATAATTAAAGGGATAAAGAAACTTTATTTTTTAAAACTTTGCAATAAATACTCAAATGAGTGATCATTAGCTGGGGACGGAATGGACCGCGCACACGTTAGACAATTCCTGGCATTCCTAGAACTGGAGCTGTAACACTAATTTGGGTGACAAGGTCCTCTGGTAACTCGATGGTAATTTCATATACTACGTGTTTTAGCTGTTGTCACAAAAACTAAAATCTAGGAAAGACAACCGAAAAATATAGGAGGCCAAGAACTGTCCCAGGTTGGCCAGTCTATCAGTTCAGAAAGGCAAATGTTCAGGCAGTTTCCCACGCACCCCTGAGGATATGTGCTGGTGTTCCATCATGCTAGAACAACATAATTTCTCCAGCAAATCCTTGCACATCTTGTAATTAAATTAATTAATTAATCCCTGTTGAAGAAAGGTGAATTATTTCTGTCTGTTTTGGTGATCTGCTGTAAGAGACACGGGCCAATTAATGGATCGTGGATACTCTTTGCCCACACATTCACAAAGATATCTTTGTTGGCGGCATCTCGAACGTATAACATGCGGATTTACTATGTCCCACACATGATTGTTGTGCATATTAAGCATTCCGTAACATATGAACGATGTCTTGTCCATAAACAGAACAGATGCTGCAAAGATGTATGCTCTATTGCAGGAACCAGTGCTCAGCAGCTGTTACATACTACGGCATATACATTGCTGCAAACAGGACAGATGCTGCAAAGATGTATGCTCTGTTGCAGGAACCAGTGCTCAGCAGCTGTTACATATTACGGCATATACATTGCTGCAAACAGGACAGATGCTGCAAAGATATATGCTTTGTTGCAGGAACTAGTGCTCAGCAGCTGTTACATATTACGGCATATACATTCCATTTAAGGCTTGGACCCAATGGAAATGATAAGAATGTAAACTTTCTGCACGCAATACACATCATACTGTCATATGGTTGACATCTCAGTCACGAGCTGTTCCTCATGTTCTTCGTTCAGCCTGGTCGTCTACTGCCTAAAGACTTGTCGCCATTTGTCATATCTTTGGTCATGGAACGAACAGATGCTGCAAACAGGACAGATGCTGCAAAGATGTATGCTCTGTTGCAGGAACCAGTACTCAGCAGCTGTTACATATTACGGCATATACATTTCATTTAAGGCTTGGACCCACTGGAAATGATAAGAATGTGAACTTTCTGCACGCAATACGCATCATACTGTCATATGGTTGACATCTCAGTCACGAGCTGTTCCTCATGTTCTTCGTTCAGCCTGGTCGTCTACTGCCTAAAGACTTGTCGCCATTTGTCATATCTTTGGTCATGGAACGAACAGATGCTGCAAACAGGACAGATGCTGCAAAGATGTATGCTCTGTTGCAGGAACCAGTGCTCAGCAGCTGTTACATATTACAGCATATATATTTCATTTAAGGCTTGGACCCACTGGAAATGATAAGAATGTAAACTTTCTGCACGCAATACACATCATACTGTCATATGGTTGACATCTCAGTCATGAGCTGTTCCTCATGTTCTTCGTTCAGCCTGGTCGTCTATTGCCTAAAGACTTATCTCAATTGGATTTATCGTTGTCTTTGGTCACCATGTGTCATACCTTTGGTCATGGAACGAAGTTATCTTCAAGAGTTGCCTTTGAAGGCTTCAACGCCCTCAAAGGCAACTCTTGAAGTGTTCTGCGATCAGAAAGCGCCCTGTTTTGGAATGGCACCTTATCATTTCTGCCTCATTCCCGTTTTCAGCTCCGTATATAAGGCGAATATAAGACTTCTTCCCATTCGAATATTGCAGTATCTGTAACAACAAATAGCAGCCGGAGGACGAGTTCTGCGATAGGCTACGTTTCATCCACTACAGAGGAAACGCCCTCTCATGAGTCGCTGTGTGCTTTCCGATACCACGCTGTCGGTTAACATTGATTGTTTCGGCAAGTTCTGTCACCGTTTACAATTATGAACGTTAGCTTTGTAACATCCTGTAGACTACAAGATTAGCAGTAGGAAGCAGGGCAAATACAAAAGAGCATAGGGACCACGTGTTACCAGTTCAGCCTTTAACTTACCAGTTGTGCTACTTCCTGAATTTGAATTTTTTTTTCATTCGCGTGTTTTTCTGTTCGATGTAATAGTTTTTATCTTGTAAAAACGAAAGCTTGTCGCCCTTATTTGTATTTTATCCATTGAGTAATTTTTGAGCATTTAGTCCCAACATCAAACAGTTCACGCAGTACAGAAATACTGAGTTTCCTTATAAGCTCGATTTTCTATTATACAAATACATGCAATTTCTGTCCGAATATTTTTCCAGAGTGTTTTATCTTATCTTAATCTTACAGGGCTACGATTCCCTTTCTGTAATCAAATAATAATTCGTGTCTTCTCGTGTTATCGATCAAAACTGGGTTAGAACTAGGCGTTCTTTAATTAAATAATTCAATCAAAGTTTACGGAGTATAGTTCTGTTTTATGTATTTTTCCATTATTTGTATGTTGTTTATTTCTGAAGGAAGTTCCTGAGCATTTACTGCCCATGTTCTCAGTAACTATTCAGAGAACACTGTCAACAGTCGTACACATTGGAAGATACTCGGAAAATGGTAAATGACGCACTACATTTTTTCACTGTGGTACATAAGTAGATGATATATTTATCGTCCTCATGTTACATGGTATTACATCGTGTTCAGTTACTACTGTAATAATAGCTTTCAGGTAAATTTAATCTAATATATTGCGTATAAATTAAGTATAAATTTAGCTATTTTATTTTGCAAAAATGAATTAAATATGTATTCAAATTATTTCATAACAACTCGTAGTAATGGCAAGCAGCATGAAAACCATTTTGACCCATTCACCACTCAACTTCTAATGATGCCATTTGGTATCATTCAAAATTTCAGTGAAAAATATCTTACGATGAATATAAAATGTACATATTTTACAAATTTTAGATTTTTTGGAATGAAAAATAAATATTTGACTGAAAGGGCTGTACGCATTTTGAAATTAGTAAAATTATGTATAAGAATTTTGCTATTGTTACTATCGATGAATCAGATATATTAGTCTCTGAGATTTGATACTTTGTACTTCTCTTAGCATTTTATAGATGTTTATGTAATTTACAAATCAAAGTTACAAAACCTTCCTATGTCTCGCATATCTCTCAGCGTATATTTCCGAATATTTATGCTATTATGTTACTGTTTATTTTTAATGTTACTTATAAGGAACGTATAAAGGTATTTATAAGATTCTGCTCTAGAAATCAGATGCAAGACGTTATTTGTAATTTATATGTACCACCTCTGTAATGTATCACATGTAATTATATTAGTCTCAGTTTGAAAATCTGGGTAATAATCTGCCGATGTCACTATGCCATCTTATGTTTCTTTTGTGATACTGTATTCAAAGATTTTCTTTAAGAAATTATTCACTAGTGATTACAGGTGAAGTGTATAGGTGATTGAGGTACTGCTGAAGCTAGCTAACGTTTCAACTTCCACACCAGTTTTGAGCGAGAACACTCCGATGTTGGTCCAAACGATTTCTACCCCTCTCACACTCCCACCATTCTCTGAAATTTTCTCAACTCGTCGGTTGAGTACGGCCCACCGGTGCAGCAACCGAAATACGTAACAGTTTTATCTAATAGTTTACCAGTTATACGCAGCAGTTTACCAATTATATGTAGCAGTTTACCAATTAACTAGTTATACGTACTAGTTTACCACTTATACGTACCAATTCACCAGTTGTACGTACCCGTTTATCAGCTATACGTACATATTATACGTACCACTTTATCAACTATACGTGACTATTATACGTACCTGTTTACCAGTTATACGTACAGTTACAGTAGGACGTACCAGTTTACCAGTTACACATAACAGTTATACACACCAGTTATACGTACCAGCTTACCAGTTATAAGTTCTCGTTTACCAGTTAAACCTACCAATTTACATGTTACACGTACAGCACAGCAATTAGTTATACATACGAGTTTATCAGTTATATGCACCACTTATAGTACTAGTTACCAGTTATACGTAAAAGTTATATAACATCACGTCCCAGTTAAACATGCAAACGTTACAAAAGTACGTATTGGGAGGGAAATCCAATTTGCTGCTGCAGTGTGAAAGTCATTATAACTAACATGAAAGAAACTGTTATACTCTAATAATAACGTATCTGTTATGTAAGTTTGTTATGTGAAAATTTCATCAGTAAACTCAGTATGTCTAATAAGGTAATTTGTGAAATTACCTTATTAGACATATTATGGTACACTTGAATTGAATGTAAAAGTCTGGTACTGTTGAACCTGCAATTTTAATGCACTTTGGTTTCAGAATTGCGATATACTGAAAAAAATCCAGAAACATTATTAAGCTTTACTAGAAAGCGGAATTTCCTTATATTGAACATTTGTAGATAGTTCACTGCACTTCAGAAACGTTAGGATATTACTATAAATTGACACTGCATAGAGCATTCAGAGAACTGCTGACAAAATTATTGAATTTTGCATAAGCGCAACAGTCAACGTTATTCGATTATTCTACAACTGTTTGGCTGCATTCCTCTGAATGAATGCATTGTCGTATATTTATTAACTTAAAATGGCAAAATATTCTCCAGGGAATTCAGGAACAATGTATTTCGAAACAATCACGCAGTATATCATTCGTATAATGAGATTATGTATTAAATATAAGTGTCATGTTTATATTGTAGATTAGTAAAGAATCATACATAATATATTACGGTTTCTTTCATGGTTCCATTATCTTCTTTATATATATATATATATATATATATAAGCGGCTAAAGTGTGTGTCGCCGATAGTTTATTGTTGCCAATAGGAAAAATGAGCGCGGAAATTAACGTTTCCGCAGTTTTTAATTAATATCTCTGCCGATTAAAGGCGTACGAAGATAAGAACGGTATCAATGGATTCGGAGAAGATTTTGGAATCCGAGGATACGTGTCCCGAATTTCAACTCGGCGCCGTTCCGTAGATCTTCGAGAAAAAAGAATTTAGCACGTAGCCAAATCCCTGTAATAGGGAAAACCCAAGCAAGAAAGTGGAAAATGTAGGCAAACCGTAGGGCAAAATTAGTTTTTAATTAATATCCCGGCTAATTAAAGTCCCTAGAAGACACGAACGGTCAAAATGGCGTGCCACGGACCTGCGGAATCTAACGGTGTGCTTTGCTAAGCCCGGGAGCCAGCCGTTTCCGAGAAGATGATGTTACTTCACCCCATATATATATATGGGGCTTAAGTGTCTGTTTGTCGCCGATAGTTTATTGGTTGCTTGAGTAACTGTACTAGCCAATGGGATGAAGTTGCCACGGCACAGGTTTGCCGTTTCAATTGAGACGTAGACAATTTGCTGTAAAACTTGCCTTTGCTCTGACCATCCATAAGTCTCATGGCCAAACGCTTAAGCGTGTTGGCACTTTTTACCTGCATTTGGACACGGTCAACTTTATGTTGCCTGTTCAAGAGTTCGTGAAAGAACGGACGTAAAATTAAAAATAATGGATGGTCCTCTGCAAGGCGAGCTTAAAAATGATGGAAAGATCTACACAAGAAATGTTGTGTACAAAGAGATCTTTGACATGTGAATTAACATTTCATTATTTAAATCACCTTTATTGATTGAGCTAGCGGTGGTCTCTTAAGAAATGTACCGCCAGTGGTTTCCTTCATTGCACTCTACTTTAAGCAATTAAGCAAGTAAAAGGGGGAAACTCCTTGCGGCAGTAAGCAAATGGGCGTCCTCGCCGCCTGCCCTGGGTAATTCAGTTTAAATTAGCAGTTTAAATTAGCTTTACACAAATCATTTTAATTACAATTTATAATATCTAGAACAGCGGTCATTTCGTATGACCGCCAGGCTTTCTATATGTTTATATAAGATCATATCGTGACGTTAAAGAAAGGAGGCCATTACCTGTAACGTCACCGTATGTCTATAACATTTCGTTAATGACAGCATTATAAATAAATAGATGCCGTTGGCAACTTTTTTCTTTCAAGTTATTAATACCACATAAATTCTTTTCTTGGTATTGGCGTTACATGTATTTACTTGAAGCGTCAAAAGTTTTTGTTTCCTGGTTTGGCAATAAAAAATTATTTACGAATTGTCATATTCAAATATTTTTTTACATTTGCTTTACAGGGGTACATAGAAGATATAAAATTTGTTTTCGCCCCAGCCCGCTCATCTGGTGGGCTTAGTTTATTAATAAGTTATTAACTACTAGTTTATTAATAAAATTGGTTATGTGTAAATAATAAACGTAGTTTGCCATTCAATGAAAACGTTTGGAGGATCCAAGAAATTTAAAAAGACAAATGTCTAAACATATTATTAAAATAATAATTCATAGTCTGCAGAGCGCAGTTTGTTAATTGCAAGTTTTCATAAGACAATGCTCTACGAATGCATTCCTTGTCGTATCTACATAGTCACTGTGTGCTTTGCTATATTCAAATTAACCCTGAACCAATAAAAATGTATAAATGATAGCTCAAGAGATTTTCTTAGGAATTGTGCTGAAGTGTATACATAATATAAACATTGAAACTCTTGTTATAAATCTCTGAAATTAACTACTAAGCAGTGAACGAAATTTACCAGCTTTGAGGAAGAAAAAAAAATTATTTGATTTCTTATGGACTGTTTTATCGTTACCCATTTCTCCTTAAGAGAAGGAGTTGTCATAGTAACCACTACAGTGTATCAGTTCGACAGTGGTGCCAGATACGATGACTCGTTGGGAATAAGTCTTAGAAACAGGGAAAGTGAAGACTATTGAATTACTCTGTACAGACATTTCAATGTATTTGGTACGTTATCTTCCTGTTTGAGACTCAGATCTAATTTACTTCGAAACATGACTTCGTGGGAACCTTCTACTAAAGGGGTCTGCCTGGCTTGGATACTATTAAATCGTAAAAGCAGAGAATCTCAGTTCTAAGTTTTATTTTAGTTAAAAATATTAAAATTCCTTAAGCGGGTTTTTTAAATTTATTAACAAATATTTACATTATAAAGGATCAAATCCCATCTATAGCTCCTGATTGTTACAACATTAATAAATTTTATTTCTGAAAATCCTTTTCATTTAAGATCTTCCTTTGCATTGTCAATTTGATGCCTCTCTGTGAGATATTATCATTTCAAGGAAATGTCATAACTGCATGCATGAAATTCTGGTTTTCATATTCTGTGTTAAAATATCGAAAAGAAAATTAAAGTAATTGCAAAATTTTTTTAATATACATCTACCAAACGAAACATATACCTACAAAATTATCTTATATTAGAAAAGGGGAAAAGAGAAAAAAATCGAAACTAAAATCTGAAAGCTTTCAGATATCACAAAAATAGAAACAAAAAAAAGAAAATCTCTCTCTCTCTCTCTCTATGTATATATATATATGTTATATATATATATATATAGATATATATATACCGTTACAACAAGAAGGCTTGCTGGAAGGAGGGAGAAAATATCCTATGTACGTCCCCTTTTAAATGGGGAATGGGACATCAGTCAGCAAACCCTGGTGTTGAGGAATTATCATCCACCACCTTTTAGTTCGGGCATTACTGTAGAGTAATTAGGATATTTCTATTCTGGAGACGTGAAATATTTGCAATGGTGTCGATGGGAGTAGAACCTCTACCTATCGAATACGCGCCGAGTGTGCTACCGTTACACCACGAGGGCCTGCTGGAAGGAGGAAGGAAATAGCTTATAAGGACACCTAAAACGATGTGTGAGGCCAAGTCGATTGAATTCAAATGGTGCTGATGTAGATATGACCACTTTTTCTGAGGACTTAAATTAAGCAAAGCTGCAGTATAGTAAACTAATATACCTTCCATTAAATAGACTTTCCAATAACAATATCTGACGGAAAGACATGAATTTTTTTTCAGTATTAGGTCCTTTACCATACGAAGTCACTACTATGTTTACTAAACTGTATTGATGCGAGGTCACAAAGTCAACTGTGATAACCCTATAGTTCAGAGTTCATAAATTTAATTTTAAATCGTGTGCTACCGACGGTCGGGAAAGTTTATTTTTAAGAACGGATTCTTGTGCAACACTTGTATATAGACTTCGTTATTTGTAGACATATAAAACATCATTGCTAAGATATCCCGGTTTCCTTAAAGCAGTATTCTACCCACTACTTAACCCAAAGAGCACATCAAGAGAAACAGTTCCGAATTTTCGCTTTCGGGATACTTCATTAGATCACATATTCGGAAACCAGTTGTCTGAACCTGAGAACTTGAGAGGAAAGTGTTTTAAGCTAAACGTTTTCATCTCAACTACAAGATGGTCCACGAAGCCGGGATATAGATTCCTGAGGAAATGTTTCGGTCAGGAATCCTTCAGTGGTAGATGAAGAAGAAGCGCATTTCTTGAAAAGTTCCTCTTAGCGCCAAACGTCTCTAGATGTGTACAGGAAACAAAACTAATCAGCTGTGCCACCGATGGCATATTTTAATTTGCAACCTCAATGAGGTAACCGCTCACACGGGAGAATGCAATACTTTCTTGAGCTCTGTTTAGTTTAGTCATATTATATTTACTTTTTAAAACTTTTTCTATTTAATTACACTCTATTGCAAAAAATTCGAAGCACCGTGACGGAAGTGGTTGTTTTTGATGAAATTTAATATTTGTATATCAAGGTCATAGTACCTGTTCACAGCACACAATCGCCCATTGAGTGTTCAAATTAGTAGTTGGTCCAACCGCCCCTGGCGGCAATACATGCTTGAAGTCGTCGAGGCAAGGAGTGGTAGAGGTTCCGAATGTCATCCTGCGACACATTCTGCCAGGGATTCATGAGTTGTCGCTTCTGATCTGCCATGTTTTGTGGTGCCCGAATCTGGCGGCCTACCAGACCCAGATATGCTCGATTGGTGAGAGGTCTTGTGACCTTGCTGGCCAAGGAAGGGTATCAACCGCCCGGAGACGGTTCAGAGATATGCGAGCGGTATGTGGCCTGGCATTATCTTGCTGGAAAATGGCCCTAGGATGACGTATGACTAAAGACGACCTGCTGTCATAAGAAATAACGCCCCACACAATCACACAAAGGGTTATGGCTGTATGCTTTTGTAAAACAAAGGCTGATTGGGTCCGCTGGCCATGTCCTCTCCAGACACGAACATCGCGGTCATCTGCTTCAAGACTGAAGCGGGATTCATCGCTGAACATTATACTGATAGCAGCCATGGTGATCGGCTGATAGCAGCCATGGTGATCGGCTGCGACACCACTCCAGAAGACTCCACTGATGTTGTGGCGTCAAAGGCAAACGTCTTAAAAGCCTCTGTGCGCGTAACACCGCCTCAGACAAGCGCCGTGAGATGGTGGACGGCAGCACGGGAGACATAGGCGTGGCTGTAGTGTGTTGAATAGTCGACAATGATACCGTTGGGGCGGTTCGGGCCTGGCGAACAATCATCCTATCTTGCTTGGCATTTGTGCTCCTTCACCTTCCAGAGTCTTCATTTCGTCGGCAATTTCCTTGTAGCAACCATTACTGGCAACATATTTACACAGCAGCGTCTATACGCTGCAGGTGGCGGCCCACTACTCGGTATGACTACCCAGTGTATCGCAACCCTACAATGCGACCCCGTTCGAAGTCGTTTAGCTGTCTGTAAGGTCTTCGATATCGTCGCAATCGCATCTTTAGTTGCTTCTTTACGGAATTACAATGGCAGCAACAAAAGAAGAAATTTTCCGCCTCGGTTACCGGTATTGCGCACTAGAAATGCACGCTATGATCGCAATTCTTGTTCATTTGCCTTGAAACTTTGATAATTTGCATGTTCGATCAAGGTGATTTTGCATACCATATTTCGCCACGATTGCAAACATCCTTCTTGGTGCTTCGATTTTTTTGCAGAAAAGTGTATTTTGAATTTTTATAAATAGTAGTCATATTTTTTTAGTGCAGTTCTCGGTGTTCTATCTGCTAGTTCATTTCTTTCTCAGTTCAAAAGGAAAATGCTTTAAAAAACGGAAAGTTATTAGAGTAAAATTGGACAATTCGCTCCAGAATCCATTCAAAGAACCGATTCACTTTACTGCACGAAAGAACAGCGATTCAGGAAAACTGAGTGATGCTTCTTTTCAAGTTCACGGAGAGTTATTGCTGGAAACGGTCCAAAAGTAGGGATTCGTTATACATTTACCAACTGACTCAGTTTGTAAGTGAGCACTTTACTTTCGAATTAAAAAAATTAGTTAGTTAAAAAATGAAACATACGTCAGGAAGTACGGTATATACGTATAAACATGCACATACATACATATTCCGTAGTCTAGAATGATACACCTAAGTAACATATCTGATAGTCATGTTCTTTAGTTTATAATAGCTTCATATATTTAAAAAGTTTTACGTTATTACTCAAACTGATGTCTTATTCAAAATACGATCTTAATCGTTTGAGTTAATCTTTGGGAAAACATTAGAGACGGAAAAGTTTTATTTTAATGTGAAAAATCACACAAGTATAATTTGACTTAGAGCAACGTCTACAAAACTTTTCTTCTATATGTTAATTCAATCTCCATATTGAACAAAGCGAAAGCGTAATTGAACTGGTGAACAGCTAATACTGATGTAAAAATCTAAATAAGCAAATGTTTATTCCAGATTTTACGAATAAAACGTAATCTTTCAATCGATTTATATACATATAAAAAATGCTGTTGGAGGGAGAGAGAATCTATGGCTCTTGACATTTAATTACGCTTCATATCTGCTGGAACTTGTTATTATCTTTCGATCAGGATGCTTGACTGATCTTAAAATAGCATCTCAATTAGGAGATGCATTTACTTCTTTACAATAAATGATCAGTGCACAGTGAAACATTAGAGAATTTCTTGAAAAGGGATATTTATAGAAAGTGCATTTCCTTAAACTTGCTCTGTGAGTATGAGTATATTTGTATAAGATGAATTAAGCATATACATTTTGAATATGATATTACAGATGAAAAACAGGCTAATCTTTGGAATATGGTAACAGGTAGATTGGCGACATTTTGGTAAGGCGGTAAAGGTTACTAGCTAGGACTTTAGAAATAATCTGTGAAGTACACAGTTCGAATCACAGATTGTTTTGTCTCAGAATGAGAGATCATGAGACATGTTATGTGACATTCTCCGGAATATTCTGATCGTGATTTTAGCTAATAAGCACTTAGAAACAATTTCGCTGCTAAAGTGCTGAATCGCCCACTTATTTGTTTGGCGCTTTTTACAAGAGTAAGAAGAACTGGATTTTTGTCAATTTTCTTTGACGTTATAAGTGAAAATAGGTCGATGTGTACATGGATAAAGTCAAGAGTGCGCGCAGTGCCATTTTTGTGCAATTCTGGGATGTTTTTTCAAGTGAAAATAGGTCGACGTGTATATAGATACCGCGTATGTGCAATTCTTAAAAACGTGCGAAGCAGTGGGCGATTCTGCACTTTCTCCCAATTTCGCACCTAATCTTCGTCATGATAAAGCATTTTTGTTCCATAAAAGCTCTAGTATAAGCGTAATTCGGCTAGCAGATTGTTGGAAAAAATGTTGAGTTAAAAAAAAAAAAAAAGCGCCTTTACTTCGTGAAAACAAAATGGCGTCCAAAACAAAACTAGCTAGTTGCTGTAGCAGGGTTGGTCGCCAAATTTTCGCCAAAAAATTGCCAATTTACCATAATCCAAAGATTAACCAAAAAAACTATTAAAAGCAAACTGAAATATGCTTCGCAAATACCAATGAACATTACTGTAGAATTCATTTAGAAATATTTGATGTGCTCTCAAATTTCTGAGTACAAGAAGTTCATACTGCTGAATTTTTAAATTGAATTAGAAGACTAAACTTAATTATTTTATTTTATTTTATGCTTTTGCTCTCAATTTCCAATAACTATAATGGACAGAAAGCAAGGAAAAAGGATCAAGGAGTGCTTAAGTAGCATATCCGGTCTTCGTCATCCTGGAATAGAGAGCATTGTGTTCCATAGCGATAGTTTTCGGGGCTTTATCATTTAAATTAAACAGGCACGCACTTTTAAAAGGTTTATTCGAATTAAATGTTTTTAAGCAGTGCGATCTTGACGGTTTGCTTTGCTTTTCAAAGGTAGCAATGACTTTTTAAAAATAATCCAGAAAAACAATTCGCCTAGCGCTACATAAAAATGCAAACATTTTTCGAAATAGTACTCATATAACTAATTAACTTGACTGAAATTTTAGAACAAACCTTTTATAAACCTGGAGTTAGCTGTTAAACAGGAGCTTCGAAAACAAACACCGTGTAAAAAAAAAAAAAAAAAAAAAAAAAAAGTCTGAAATGTTTCAGAATTTAAATTACGTCTAAAGGGGCGTTTTTTTAACGTTTTGAGTGTTACCTTTATTTATTAAATATCATGTTCTTTGCACTTAAACCATAAAATTCAGTTCAAGAGCAATATCGCAAAATAATGTAAAATTAAAGCATATCTTTAGAATTTCCGATATACACAGCCTCGCGAGCTGGAGATAAAAGTATTTTTTTTTTCTATATAACGTTGCCATTTCTCGCTTTTAAAGCACTGAGTTTGTAAATCAAAAATTCGTTAAAGTTTTACAAAATATAAAATCTATAATAAAACAAATTCCAAATTTGGGATTTCAGATGCCCATATTCGCAGTAGGATTTCGTCATTCAAAATTCGATGGCTCTATGTACCATTGTTTTATCACAATGCGAGAAATACACAATCATTTATGCAGATTTTTCATTATTTAATTTCTTCAAATATAATGCAGGACTCTAACATTTTGTGGCAACAGTTTGAAAAGTGAACCGACGTTTGAGTCCGACGCAAAATCGCAAAACGAAAACAATAGTCCTTCAGGGACAAAGCCCCTTTGGACTAAAAAAAAGGGACAGTTGTATGTATATCCCGTTCTACGGGGCCGATTGTCTCGAAAGGGCGACATAGGATATATATTAGATTTATATATAGCATTAATCTAACATAGGTATTTTGACGCGAAATCGGACTTTTTTTGAAATAACATACCATTTTTTTGCGTATTTCGATTCTACGACTCAAATTATGTCCAGATATTAAATTTTGTAATTTTTGGTGAGAAATTTAGAAATTCATCTTAGGGACTTTTTTTTAGATTGTGCCAAGAAAAATTTACTTGGCGAACTTCTTAATTTATTGCAATGTATTTGCCTTTTCCTTTTTTCTTTGTGCATGAGCGGGGAAATAGTCATCGCTCATACTTTTAAATAATTTTAACAAAGTGCGTGCGCCATATTTTGTTATTATCGCTTATCATAAATACGCCAAATTTCCAAATGCGCCAAAATGCAATCCCTTTCCTTAGGCAGATAACCCTCGAGACTTTGTCATAATCACATAAACCAAATAAAAACAAAGCCTTTTGTTAAAAATAAAGGTCAAATGATGAAAGTGGATTGAGAGACGAAAGGTTATTTAAAAATGCTTCTGAAGTAAGATTTTCGTCATATACAGGTATGTAAGCTGTGGATGCATATCATTTTTAAAGCCAATTTTTCTTTAAATATTATACTATTCCAAGCAAATATTACTGAAAATAATATTATTAATAATAAGAAAACTTTAATGTTTCTTAACTTCACTATTTTAGTAAGATGAACTCTATTTCACTTACACTAATTTGGAAAGAAAATTTTTTGCTTCTTTCTTTAATCGATTAAGATTAAATTCACAAGAGCTATCTTCCCAGGGACCGCATGCATTTCTGCAAGATATTTGGAAAGAAGCTGGGTTATCTTTGCATTGCTCATAGTTAAAGTCAGGAAATCTCTTGGAAGCTCCTTTTACTTTACCATGTAAATATTTCATCTTTGCAAATATTTTTTTTCGTATTTACATGTTTTTTAACCTATTTCGGTTAATCTTTGGAATATGGTAACAGGTAGTTTGGCGATATTTTGGTAAGGAGATAAAGGTTACGAGCTAGGACTTTAGCAGTGTACATGGATAAAGTCAAGAGTGTGCGCAATGCCATTTCTGTGCAATTCTGGGACTTTTTTTAACTAAAAAAAAATAGGTCGACGTGTGCATGAATGATACCGTGTATTTGCAGTTCTTAGAAAGCGGCAAGCAGTGGGCGATTCTGCACTTTCTCCCAATTTCGCACCTAATCTTCGTCATAAATAAGCACTTTTCTTCCATAAAAGTTCTAGCATAAGCGTAATTCGGTTAGCAGATTGTTGGAAAAAAAAATGTTGGGTAAAAAAAAAAAAATTGTCTTTACCTCGTGAAAACAAAATGGCGTCCAAATAATAAAAAAAAAACTAGCAGGTTGCTGTAGCAGGGTTGGTCGCCAAATTTTCGCCAAAAAATCGCCAAGTTACCATAATCCGAAGATTAAACCTTATTTCTTTATTGATGAATTTGATGATTTTTTTAACATGACTCTTATGTACATTTTTAAATTTTAAATTTACAAATTATTTGCGCCTTTACAGCTTTTATTTCATATACAATATAATAAGGTATATTTATTTATCTATGTATATGAAAGGAAGAGACTGTCGGTGTGTGTGTTTTTCATTCGTGCTACACGTAAGCTAATAGACACAGGGCTAAGTAATTTGGTACTTACGGGGTGCATCTAGACAAGAGCCAGTGCATCTCGATGCGATTTTTTTCAAAATTCGAAAATTTTTATGTATTTTTTATTTCATGCTTTTTGATGAAATCGCATCAAATCGATAATTCTCTATCATTGTACTAGTGACAATGGCACGCAGCCATTTTTGCTGATATCAGCACAGTTGCCTCTCGGAAAAATGAGTGCGATAATTCTATATAGATTTTAAATTTAATGTTTCTCTTGGACACTGAACGTTTGTCAAGGGAAGGCAAAGAGAATTTAATTAATATTTGTATTAAGGGATATTGCTTATTTCAGTGGAATTTTTTAATGTAATTATTTTTTTTTGCAATTTTTTTTTTTTTTTTTTTTTTTTTTTGATAAAGCTGTATTGAATAATTTTTCTTTATTTTTTATTTTACGTTTTTTGATAAAATCGCATCAAATCGATAATTCTTTATCATTGTATCAGCCATTGTTGCTGATATATCACTGTTACCATTGTTGCTGATATCAGCAGTGTTGCCACTCGGACTGTCGAGTAAAATTCTGTGCAGTTTTTTAATTTAAAGTTTTGTGTTTCTTTTAGGCATTTTTCTGCTTCATTTAAAAGCCAGACAAAGGCTCGTTGATGTATGAAGTAAAGAAACAAATTAAAAGGAAAATCTGGTGTTTGCTATTAGCATTTAGTATATTCAAGTGTGATTCCGCCAAAAATTACATTTGACAATGCCGTGAACTAGAGAATAATGTGAAGAATTGTATCTGGCTTGAATTATATGTTGCTTTCCATAATAATAGAATAATTCCATTTTAAGAATGAAAGCCGATATTTATGTAACTACTGGAAACAATAAACCTAACAAAAAGTGAAAAAAACATAAAATAAAAAGAAATCTGAACGTTTCATATTTTATATTACGCTCAAAGGGACGTTTTCTTCTTTTACACACATACGAGTTTTGGGAACATTTGAGGTTACGCCCGTTTGGCCTAAAATTATTTAAAAGCAGAGACTACTAGGCATATTTTTGGAAGCAGGCAAGATGAAAAATGAACAACCGTCTTCGCCGGGAATCCAATAATGGACCTCTGGAATACCGGACCAGCGTGCAGAACCACTACACCACGAAGGTACGCCAAAAAGGTGGGAGAAATCATCATCCACCACCCTTTTAGTTAGGGCGCCACTGTAGAGACATTAGGATTTTTTGGAGGCCGGAGAGATGAAAAATTAGCAATCGCCTTCGCCGGGAATGGAACCACGGACCTCTGGATAGCGGCCCAGCGTGCAGAACCCCTACACCACGAAGGCACGCCAAGAAGGTGGGAGAAATACATTATAAAGTTTTACAAAATATGAAGCAGACAATAAAATAATTGGAAATTCCAAATTTTTGTGCTTCCAGGTGCCCATATTAGGGTGAAGGACAATCTTATTCGAAGTTTGACGGCTCTAGCTACAGTTGGTTTTTCACAGTGCGAGAAACATATATAGATTCATGCAGATTCTCCATTACTTAATTTTCTTAAATATAATACAGAACGATAATGTTTGGTGGCAACAATATGAAAAATGAAAGTGACATTTATAGTGAACCTACGGAAAATGCCGTTTCGAGACTACCAAGTCGGTACTATTCGGTTGTGAGGGCCGTAAAAAAATTGCAGCGAAAATGTATGCGCAAAAGCGCCAAATCTAGCAAACGCGCCCATTTAACAGAGCGACAAATCTAGCGTACGCGTTGATTTCTCATTGCGTAAGTTTATATAGTTCTATATTTTTTAAGACGCCACTGACACATTAGTTTAATTTTTAAATCATTTTTTAATTTTAAATCCTTTTTTGATATCCTATGGATTTAACAATTTGGAATTGCCCACGACGAAAAGTCGGCAATAGAATTTTTGGTAAATTGCAGAATCACCCACTGCTTGACGCGTTTTTAAAAATTGCCCATACTCGGTATCCATGTGCACATCGACCTATTTTCACTTGAAAAAAAAATCTTAGAATTTCGAAAAAATGGCACTGCGCACACTCTTAACTTTATCTATGTACACATCGACCTATTTTCACTTAAAAATAAAAGAAAATTGACAAAAACCCAATTGATTTTACCCTTGTAAAAAGCGACAAAGAAATAAGTCAGCGATTCTGCACTTTACCGAGAATATTTCCAAAGAAAAGGCATCATTCATTATAGAAAATTACGTTTGAACAACCAACGAGATGAAATTATGCTTTAGCGATAAGTCGGTAGCGAAATAGCGATGCAGGCATCCATTCTGTTATGTTTAGCAATTTTTAAGTAAATTATAATTATGATTTGAAATAGTTATTCACTCTTATGCTTCCATTCCGTCAAGCTTAGCCTTTTCTTATATAAATTATAATAATAAAAAAGTATTCTATGAAATTAACCTTTCATCTAAATTAAAACATCAATCTTAGATAGTTATTTACTATTCTACTTCCTATCTTGCCGCAATTATTAGGGTTGCCGCAATTATTTTTGGCAGCATTGATATCAACAATAGTTTGGCGATTTTTTACGGCCCTCAAAACCGAATATTACCGAAATCTGTGTTCATATCTAAACATGGCTATTTTTAAGCGTTACAAAGGATTTTATTAATTTTTGTTTCTTTTAAACTATTTAGATTTCGGAATATTACAAACTTGAAAAGTTCTGCAGTCAATCAGAAAAGGTATTTTGTGTTTAATCAAACATTAAAAACATTAATATGAAACATTAATTTTGAAATATGATGTTAAACAAGTGTCTAAACTGCAGCATTTTAACATAAATATAGCCCTTAAATTACATTAACGTTATAAACTTATTTCAAAATGAATTCGGATTTTACTACTGAAAAGTTTTGTTTTGTAAAATGTAAACGAATATTGCAGTTATCTCTCCCTTTTACTGCAAATGCAACTTGGAACATAATGAAAGCAGGAAAATAAGGAAAGAAACGCTCTTTCGTTTTTAAATCTTAACAACTAACAGTGCACAAACAAGCACGAAATAAAGCAAATTAACTAGGGTTTTATTAAATACGCGTTTATACATTTAAAGAGCATTTGTATGTAACTTCTTAACAGCCTTTATAACTGCTCAGAAGGGCTATTAATTTCTTTTTGGCGATTTGCTTTGGTTCACTATAAATGTCGGTTTATTTTTTCAAATCGTTGCCACCAAATATTGGAGCTCTGTGTTATAATTAAAGAAATTGAATAATGAAGAATCTGCAGGAATGTATGTATGTCTCTCGAAGTGTGAAACACAACGGTACCCAGGTACGTCGAATTTTGAATAACATAGACCTCCATTGAAATGTGGGCATTTGGAAGTCCACATTTGAAATTTTTGTTTTATTATCTATTTCCTATTTTATTAAACATTAAAGAATTTTTGCTGAAGAAACTCAACAATTTCAAAGCGAGCAATGACAACACTGTACGGGGAAAAAAAAAAAAAAAAAAAAAAAAAAATTATCCACAGCGGAGAGAGACTATCGGAAATTATAAAGATATGCTGTTTTTAAATATTTTGTGATATTCTGTTAAATCGAATTTTATGTGTTTTAAGTGTTAAGAGCATGATATTTAATAAGGAAAGGTAACACACAAAATATTAAAAAATGCCCCTTTTGAGGTAATATAAAATCTCAAAGCTTACAGATTTTTTTATTAGTCCAAAGCGCGTTAGCCCAGAAGGGCTATTAATTTCGTTTTGGCATTTTCCGTTGGTTCACTATAAATGTCGGTCCACTTTTCAAATTGTCGTTGCCAAATATTATCGCCCTGCGTGATATACAAAGAAATTAAATAGTGAAGAATCTTCATGAATGTATGTATGTGTGTTTCTCGCATTGTGATAAAACAACGGTACTTAGAGCCATGAAATTTTGAATAACTTAAACGTTCACCGAATATGGGCATATGGAAGCCGGAATTTGGTTTATTATCGATTTCATATTTTGTAACACTGTAACAATTTTTTTGATTCACAAACTCAACGATTTCAAAGCTAGCCATAGCAGCACTGTACGAAAAAAAAACATTTTTATCTCCAGCGCACGAGACTGTGTATTCGAAATTCTAAAGATATGCTCATTTAAAAATTATTTTGCGATATTGCTGTTGAACTGAATTTTATGGTTTAAGTGCGAAGAACATGATATTTAATAAATAAGTGTTAAAAAGCGGCCCTTTGGGTGTAATGTAAAATCTCGAAGCCCAGTGATTTTATTTAAAATTTTGTTTTTGTTTTTTACTTCTTATTTATTTTTTAAATATACCTTCATATATTTAAAGAGCTTTTTTATATAACTTTTTAACAGCATTTATTTAATTTTGATTTAAAACTTATGAAAATTCTTTACGTTAAAGGGGCTCATACACCTTAAACCCCTTATGATCTTCGAATATCTGACTGTTGCAAGAATTGGGATATTTTATTTATTTTTAAAGCAATTACTTTCAACTTTTTACAGCTGACTACATAATTTAGCTGCTTTAGAAACTAGAAATCAGAAAGTTTGTGTTGCCACAAATATTTGTGTAATTTAATCCGCTTAGTGACAGAAGTTTTCGTCATCTTGCGAGCATGATATTTTAAAAATGGGTAATGGTACATACTTGAAATTTAATGGGATTCTTTATATGGGGCACAATTTTCTAACTGAACCAAAAATTTGACGAATATTTTAGTATTAAAAAAATTATGCACGAAAACATTACAGGTTTTTTTTAATAAAATACATTTTATAAACTCAACTCCGAATAAAATAAAAATGTAACATTAAATTCTTAAAATTTTTGGTTCACAGCAGTTTCCAAATGTTATAAAAGCTATGTATTTAATACGGAATTAAATTATGCAACAGAATGTTTTAAACTGTGCGCGCAAGGTGGAAACTTGACGAAAACGTTTGTCACAAAGCGGATTAAATTATAAAAATATTTGTGGCAACACAAACTTTCTGATTACTATTTCAGAAAGCAGCTATATTATGTAGTCAGCTGTAAAAAGTTGGAAGTAATTGCTTTTAAAGTAAATAAGTTATCCGAATTCTTGCAACAGTCACATATTCGAAGATCTTATGGGTTTTAAGCTGTATGAGTCCCCTTAAATGCGAAGAACATGATATTTTGTAAATAAAGGTAACACCCAAAACGTTAAAAAGCGCTCCTTTGGGCGTAATGTAAAATCTCAGCCTTCAGATTGATTTTATTATTTGTTTTTTATATTTGTTTTTTTCTTATTATTTGTTTTTTAAATAAACCTTCAGATATTTAAAGAGCTTTTTTATATAGCCTTTCAACAGTATTTATTTAATTTTGATTTAAAAATTTATGAAAATTCTTTAAGTTAATAAAGCGTCAAAATTTAATTTATATCGCAAATGAAGTAGCTTATTGAGAGAACAAAATTATTTATTAAAAGTCTAGATAGTCGGTCGATTTCATGCATAAAACTATTTGCAATGCTGTTTATTAAAGTAGCATCCTCAATTCGTAAAACTTATTATGTCTAGAGAATGTTCTAAAAATAGCTTCCTTGGCTTCAATTTGGCGACGAATCTATTTGGCGATATTTCTGCGAACTCCACATGTACTGGATTCTTTTCGATCTTAGATAGGTTCCAGGCAGCATCGTGGGATGTGCTTCGAGGATGCGTTTTACGATTCTGTCACAAAACATGTGCTAAATTAAAGACTACAGTTTACTTTCTATAGCATTCTCCATATCAGGATTTTAGAAAGTTGTGAAAGCCAGTATTTTGTAAGTTTTTCTGTGCAACTATTTCTTCGGATTTCTTTTATTTGGTGCGATCGAAAATTTAAAAAAATTGTTTTTTCGATGTGCTGGAAGTTAACGATAAATAAAAAGTATGCATTCTACACAGATGCGTGCACATCGCAGGAGATTGTGCTGCGGAGAAGTGGAATTATAATCTGCGCGTCAATTAATTGAATTGATTCAGGGTTCAGTGGTTTTTATTTGCTTGCTGTAACTGCAGTTCCAGAGCTATATGCTGGATTTCGCTTAGCGCTTCTGAGTACCTCCAATATTTAAGGGATTCACTTTTAGTTATTAATAAATCCAAGGGAGATATACTGATGAAAAACATTTATGTAAAAGTATATATTCTAGAAAATATTAGGCATACTATATATCAACGTAAAATAGTAAATACTATGCAAATATTAGATTAAGTATTTTAACGTAATGCAGGAAATACATTACTTAACTATGTGGAAACAACAGAGCAAAATAAGTATAATAGCTGAGAAAGATATGAATTAATATGGAGGATTTAACTCTGTCTGCTTTAAATAGAATTTTTTAATATATTTAATGCTTTACCAATTTGAATTAGAGCAGTTTCCACTTAATTAATTACTATTTCTCGTTAATTATTTGTATTAGAAAAGATTTCAAGGATTTTTTTATCTTTACGTTTAGAAAGATTGAGATTAGGAATTGCTTGCTTAAATATTTTATAAAAGCCCTCTATATATACAAACCTATATATACTTGTATACATATATAACTTCAAAATATATTTATAGGTGAATACCTTGGTGCTCTAACATACAAAATATAACAAAGAGCTTTCGCTTTCGATTTGTATAAACATAAATTTATTCTATCAGCTTCTGTCTACTTTGATATGCAAATTCTTTTATAAAATATCTATATCAGATAAAAGCTGAAGCAAATTTATATTTATTAAGTTTAAAAACTAATCAAAGGCTTTCATCTTAATGTGTATCCCTTTAAATAAGTGTAATATTGATTGCATTGAAATTTATATAAACAAATTCGATTATAATTAGCTAAATTTGTTTCAAATATAAATTGAAACATTGGACATTAAACTACTAAAGACAAATAAAAATTTATAAAATTCTCTTCATTTTTGGATTTTTATTAAATGAAAGTATTTTTGGCATAGTTATATTGCATGTTTCTAAAGGGAATCTCTTGAATCTGTTCTGTATCTCAGGATGATAATAGCATACTCAGCTTCACTCACTGCCTTTTAAAACTTTAGAATTTTAGATTATTAAAAACTGCCCTTGTTCTGCTAAAATACATACTCTTGATATTCATTGCGATTCTAATTTTATCGACGAGACACATAGGCTTTTCCTGTAAGAGCTTGGAAATTTGCATTAACTGTATTTTAGATATTTGTACAATTTAGCGGCTTTTCTAGCATCGAATGGTATGATATAAATAACTGGTATAATCAACAGACTTAAATATTTCCATGAAAAGCAAAGCCCATTTTTACTATAGCTGTTCATCACTGTAGAATTCTTTAATATGAATACATGATGTTTGAAGGAATACGAATGCTTTAGCTTAAACTGACTGCAAAGCATTTATCTCTGTAGCGATTAGCAGAGCATTAAGGAGCAGAAACTATTGAGTTTTTAAATATTAATAAGGCGGCATGGTTAAATAATATGTTAAAAAAAGTGCAGTTTGTGAAAAGTATTAAGTTGTTGAAAGCATATTGATGATAAAACTGATAATTATACAGTCAGGGATAATTTTCAATAGAACATAATTATGTGCCATTTGATTTAAGATAAACATTTCGTTACCAGTGTATGAAGAGCGTTCTAAATGGAAACTTTAATTACCAAATATAGCTTTTTTTATGATGGATATTCGATGGGATAATTTTTAACATTTTTTTGGATAATCGAATTTTCTAAATATGAAAGAAAATTATGCATTTCACAGTCAGTATTCATTTTACTCATATTACAGCGTAGTATAATAAATAAAATGCTTCTTCACTTAGTAATAGATAGAATGAAAATGGTGGAAATATCACACCGTACTAAAATTCATTTACATGGAATATATTCGTTTTGAAGAACTATAGCTTAGGAATTTTCTAATCCGTGAGACCACCTTCGAGATTTCTTTTCACCTTTGTGCTTTTGTCTGTTTAGATAACAAAAATTCGGAAATTTAAGCTATTGAAAAATAATTCTGTCGTAGGGTTTGGAAATATTCTTTTCTTGGATTTTAACATTTCTAAATCAATGCATTTTAATCAAGTATTTTATATCGTAAAATAAAATTACCTTAAATAAGTCCTTCTTCTGGAATCTAAATTGATGAAATCCAACTGATAAACGAAAAGTGTGTCTTATCATCAGCTATATTATACGCAATCACAATGCATTTTAGCTAAACATCTCTTATCAGATAATTATGCTCCTAATCGAAATATATTGAATTATAGGAATGTTCTCCGATTCTAGTCATTAAACAAGGCAAGTGTCTTCTATCTAAATATTTACCATCATATAGCTTTCACTAGCTCTAATTCAGAACGGATATTCTTCTGCAGAAATATTAAAATGCGGAACAACTTCGTTCTTGGATATAATATTTCATCGGAAATTTCGATTTTGTGTGCTTAGACTTTTGTTTAAGGTTTGGAAATCAATGGAAATTTAATGGTGTATTGTCTTTGAAAAGATATGCTTGGAAATCTGTGGCCACCTTTGTTGGCATTCTTGTTGATGGTCACGGGACCAGCTAAGACGTTACCAATACACTTACTAATAGCACTGCCAACAGAAGAAGCTACCAAACTCTCCAAAGGTCTTCGTAGAACTATAGATGATTTGAAAGGAGATGACGATGGGATGAATGCTTCAACGGTGTTGATTCCAACAAACGTCACAGATATTATTCATGTAATGTGCGACAACATACAAAAGTATAATCCACATGTTTTGTTGTCTTTCTTACCACCTAAGAGGGAATTTTATGTGTCTATGATTGCTGGACAAGTTGGACTTCCTCAGATGGCTTTATCCAGAGATTACACAAACGTAGCTTCCCAGGTAAGTGACCTTAAATAATTATTGAATGCATGCTTAAGTGTTATGTGTTTTATTGAATGCATGCTTAAGTGTTATGTGTTTTAGATATGCCATACACAGTTCAGGAATTACCATTATTTCTTTTAAGAACCATTGAGAGGTTTCACATACGACTTTATAATATTGAAATAATCAAAATGGGAGATTTAGTGTAACACTCTCAAGTACATTACGTAATCGAATATGTGCATTATGGTATATTAAAACATATAAGCATCTAATCTTTAGAATATGGTAACAGGTAGTTTGGCGACATTTTGGTAAGGTGATAAAGGTTACTAGTTTAGGACTTTAGCGATAATCTGAGAAGTACAGAGTTTGAATCACAGATTATTTTGTCTCAGAGGAATGAGAGATCATGAGACATGTCATGTGACATTTTCAGGAAAATTCCGATCGTGATTTTAACTAAAATGCATTTAAAAACAATTTCGCTGCTAAAGTGCAGAATCGCCAACTTATTTGTTTGGCTCTTTTTACAAGAGTAAGTAGAATCGGATTTTGTCAATTTTCTTTAACTTTTTAAGTGAAAATAGGTCGATGTGTACATAGATAAAGTCAAGAGCGTGCGCAATGCCATTTTTGTGAAATTCTGGGATTTTTTTTAAGTGAAAATAGGTCGACGTGTACATGGATACCGTGTATTTGCAATTCTTAAAAACGCGGCAAGCAGTTTTCAATTCTGCACTTTGTCCCAATTTCGCACTTAATCTTCGTCATGATTAAGCATTTTTGTTCCATAAAAGTTCTAGTATAAGCGTAATTCGGCTAGCAGATTGCTAGAAAAAACGTTGAGGGAAAAAAAAAAAAAAAAAAAAAAAAAAAAAAAAAAAAACATGATTTTACTTCGTGAAAACAAAATGGCGTTCAAAACAAAACTAGCAGGTTGCTGTAGCAGAGTTCGTCGCCAAATTTGCTCAAAAATAATCGCCAAGCTACCATAATGTAAAGATTCACGAAGAAGTAATTTTAAAAAAATTCGTATAACAGTGTATAGTTAACAATGCTATGAGAATTAAGTACTTTTTTTAATATAATACGCGGTACTGTTCTGTTATCAGGACCGGGTTCAGAAATGTGTATGCACTTAAGTAGTATAAAAATGGGGGTTCTGCATCAGGTGGATCAGTGGATCAGGGGGCGTGGTCAATGACATCACAGAGGGCGGGGCCAAAGGCAACGTCATCACACTAGGAGGCGTGGTTTCGAGTGGAGTTGTTCGTAGACTACTGATTGAGTTGTAGACCTCCTGCTTTTCATTTAAAGTTAGTTTTTTAAAAATTGGCAACGGAGCCATGGCGTCCTCTAGGGACGAAAAAAGAAAATAATCTATTTAGGAATTGCTTATGGCGTCCTCTAGGGACGAAAAAAGAAAATAATCTATTTAGGAATTGCTTATGGCGTCCTCTAGGGACGAAAAAAGAAAATAATCTATTTTAGAAGTTTCTTTTTTTTTTTAAATTTTCTATGATTCAAAATATAGGATCGAACCCTGAAACAAAATATCTGCTTTTCTGGAAAGAAATAACTGTTAAAATATTGGAAAGAATAACATAATACTCATTAAAATTTCACACACACACACACACATGGGCTTTTATCGAAAGCCTCAGCTTTCTGACACCTGAGGGTCTCTCTTCACAGTTTCACAGTCATGGGGTTTTTTTGAATACCCAGGTGCCAGCCCCTTCCCATAACTCCACTGTGAAGTCATTGACCACTTTAAAAATAATCCATTTTGTTTTCCATTAAACATTATTTATATTGATATGCCCATAGGCTAAGGAGTGCACTCCATCCTTTAAAATATATCTTTTATCATCAAAAGCTGAAAGTGCGATTTTATTTATAGCCATGGTAAAAAGATGATGGTTCTTACTCTGAATATTATATTGTAATTCTCTGGTGAAGATAGATTTCTCTAAACAATCTCTGTAATTTTTAAGTTTAAGTTTACTTTTAATAACACTTCGTTTAACTCCTTTCGCGGTTTTCTTCTCACTTTCATCCAACAGTAGAGAGTACATTTTCGCCCTCAGTCCTATAAACTCCAGTATTGGTTCGGAATTCATTTCATCTTTGAAGCATCCAATTTTCTTTTTATTATTGATATTGTATAAAGCATGAGTCTTCGGATAATCTGACATATCGTACAGATGCGTATGAAAACTCATATCTCGATATACATCTTCTGTTAAAATTTCGTACGTGAGAGAGTCTGTGTCAGTAAAAAGTAGCTTGGCTCTTTCTCCATATTGTTTTTTGATATGATTGTAATGAAAATTGTACATATGATATTTACTAAGTTCTAGTATGACAAATCCTACATATATGGGCCTGTTTAAACTAACACAGTTTTTCAACCTTTGTACTCCAACCAAATCATTATCAAAAATTCTGAAATTATGAAAGGTTGGTGCAGCTACCAATTTTTTCGCTTTTTTTTCGGTATTGACTAATTGGACATCAACATGTTTCCTCACGTTTTCCATAGTTTTACCGTACACACTATTGTTCATTAGTTTAAAAAAATCTTTCTCAGATCCTGTCTGTGCATTTTTACGTTGATCTGTATTAAACTGTATATAAGGTTGTAACCAAGCTTTTTGTTTAAATTTTATAATTTTGTGAACATGCATTAATTTCATACCTAAAGAGAGATATAACTGTAAATTTTTATGATAGATGACATAATTAAATTTAGGATTTAAATTAGGAACTAATTTAGTATTCGAGATAAATTTATTATTTTTCAGTACACTGACTGCATAAGGTGAAAGATGATTAGCTATTATTTTCATTTTTTCTGGAGCTAAGGGATAATCGTTATGAGCATTATGAAGTTCTTTGGGATATTCAAGGTCTACTTCCAAGATGTATCCATCCAAACTGTCTTCTGATAAAGTCAAAATCTTTTCTTATGAGATTCTTATGACATTCTTATGAGGTTCAACCCACTCAAAACTTCCATAGGGTAAGGGTTGACTCATAGCCCACCTGTAGAGATTGTTTGCATCAAGGTATAAGATATATTTACTTTCTTTAGTTGAATCAAAATTTTTCAGATATTTATTATTTGCTACAGACTTACGCTGGGTAATCATGGACACACCTCCACGAATGCCCTGCTCTATAAATAAATGCATATTAACATCCGTTAATAATTCCAAAGCTTGATCAGTCATTTTTAAGCAGGCTTGCCAAGCTAATCCAGGTGCAGTCATCAAATGCGCACAATCTAAACTATAGTAAGTTTTACAAAGCTGTCTAAAATTTTCAAACACATCTGCTAATTGTAAAACATCACTTTTTACGTATAAATCATGATATTCACCTAAATTTTGAATATGAAAAGCTTGCCAAACAGTTTGAGCATGAATGTAATCATCCGAAGATATACTTTCACCAGTTAAAGTACTTCGAAAGTTCTCTATGGATGGTAACTGAGTATCTTTAAATTTATCAAAAGAGTTGATGTATTCATATGGATATATTCCCTTCCGTAATAATAATTTTATGTTTTGATCATTGGGAAAATTTTCTTTTAAAATCCTAAATTTTTCTTCAGGCAAGTTAGATACCAGTTTTTCCAAAGACGCGTTCATAAACTGTAAACTATCAATAAAAATTAAAGATATTCTTAGATTATTCCATTTTCTTTTAATACTGAAAGAAATATATTTTTCCATATTATTAGGTATAACATGAAATTCCCTGTTTTGAATTTTGCCGATGCCTTGCATGATTAAATGTGCATCATAGTGTTTTAAATTATGAAATACGACAGGAATTTTCTTTTGAAGTTTAAATTTCAAATTGCACTTATTGTGCAGAGCTCCTCTATACTTTCCCGTAAGATGATCGTGATCTTTTACACGATCATTATTCAAATTTTTTTTGCATAAGTAGCAATGAGTTGCATTTTTAAAATTTTGTTCATCTTGAGATGTCATGGAAAGAGGTACAATACTATATAATTTTTCGGCTATTTCCTCTTCTTCACGTAAAATATTTTGTATAAAATGGTCTACTGCATTTGGACCTCTATATACTGTTACAGGTTTAACGCTTTTCCCATCAGGTCCTACAATTATGTAAGCATATCCGCAAGCTTTATGATGATGTATTTTTTCTGTAAAAGACGCAGTAGCTACATCAGGTGTACAAGTGTCTATGTTTTCAATTAAAGCTTCAAAATCAGCATAAATAATGTACGGAATAGACTCTTCATATTGATAATTGGTATATTCTAATATTTTTTCTTCTTCTGATGGCATTTTAATTCTCTGTATGTTTTGATGTTGACAGTATTTTGCATGTTCTTCTAACAGGTTTTCACGGGTGAATCTATGCAAGCATCTCATGCAATAGAATGTGCTTGCACGATGTTTTGTGAGATCACCTAATAACCGGGACATATTTCTTATTAAGCAATAATGTTGTTTACTGTCATCACTGATTAAAAGTAAATTAATACAATCAGTTTCTTTTCTGTTTGAAATGTAGAGGGGAAAGACTTCTTTTTCTTCATATCCGAATACATTTATTCTAATATTATTTAGTTTTTCAATAGATGGTATTTTTGTAATAGGAACAGGGCATTCAATATTTCCCAATTTTATTTCATGTTCATAGGGTTTATAATGATTTACTCGGTTAGCATTATTTTCTCTAGAAAGATCATATTTGTGTGCAAGTAAGCACCACACTAAACATTTTTTATCCTCATTTTGAATGATTAAAATGGCTTTTTTCATGGCAAGTTCTTTGGGAAGAGGTATATAACTACTAGCGGCTAAGGGATGATATCGAGCTGTGCAGAGTTCTAATTTTTCAATTTTATCTAATGTCCATCCCGAGCCATTTTGTAAAAATTCTTCAAACGATTTTTTTATCTTGTTATAGGCCTCATTCAATTGTTCTTCAACATTCTCTATTGTTAAACTTGTGAGGCAGGTAGATCTAAAATGTGGTTTAATAACCTCTTCGTCCCCATCATGTCCTATTCTAGAGAACTGTGCTGTTACTATAATGTACCATTTTAAAGCCTTTTTCTCATTGATTTCTTCCTCGAGTTTCGACATAATATTTAATTTGATATTATTTAAATATATTTCTAGATCTTGATTAATTTCTTTGGTGGCGATAATTGTAAAAGAACTGAAGACGTTTAAGGCCGACGCTGCATGCTTCATTCGCTTGTTTAATGGATGGGGGTTATTACTTTTCCTTTTAATACTTTGAACAGTACCATGTTGAGTACGGTTATGTTTCATTAAATCATGTTGTTTAATGGATGGGGGTTATTACTTTTCCTTTTAATACTTTGAACAGTACCATGTTGAGTACGGTTATGTTTCATTAAATCATGTTGTTTAATGGATGGGGGTTATTACTTTTCCTTTTAATACTTTGAACAGTACCATGTTGAGTACGGTTATGTTTCATTAAACCATGTTGTTTAATGGATGGGGGTTATTACTTTTCCTTTTAATACTTTGAACAGTACCATGTTGAGTACGGTTATGTTTCATTAAATCATGTTGTTTAATGGATGGGGGTTATTACTTTTCCTTTTAATACTTTGAACAGTACCATGTTGAGTACGGTTATGTTTCATTAAATCATGTTGTTTAATGGATGGGGGTTATTACTTTTCCTTTTAATACTTTGAACAGTACCATGTTGAGTACGGTTATGTTTCATTAAATCATGTTGTTTAATGGATGGGGGTTATTACTTTTCCTTTTAATACTTTGAACAGTACCATGTTGAGTACGGTTATGTTTCATTAAATCATGTTGTTTAATGGATGGGGGTTATTACTTTTCCTTTTAATACTTTGAACAGTACCATGTTGAGTACGGTTATGTTTCATTAAACCATGTTGTTTAATGGATGGGGGTTATTACTTTTCCTTTTAATACTTTGAACAGTACCATGTTGAGTACGGTTATGTTTCATTAAATCATGTTGTTTAATGGATGGGGGTTATTACTTTTCCTTTTAATACTTTGAACAGTACCATGTTGAGTACGGTTATGTTTCATTAAATCATGTTGTTTAATGGATGGGGGTTATTACTTTTCCTTTTAATACTTTGAACAGTACCATGTTGAGTACGGTTATGTTTCATTAAACCATGTTGTTTAATGGATGGGGGTTATTACTTTTCCTTTTAATACTTTGAACAGTACCATGTTGAGTACGGTTATGTTTCATTAAATCATGTTGTTTAATGGATGGGGGTTATTACTTTTCCTTTTAATACTTTGAACAGTACCATGTTGAGTACGGTTATGTTTCATTAAATCATGTTGTTTAATGGATGGGGGTTATTACTTTTCCTTTTAATACTTTGAACAGTACCATGTTGAGTACGGTTATGTTTCATTAAACCATGTTGTTTAATGGATGGGGGTTATTACTTTTCCTTTTAATACTTTGAACAGTACCATGTTGAGTACGGTTATGTTTCATTAAATCATGTTGTTTAATGGATGGGGGTTATTACTTTTCCTTTTAATACTTTGAACAGTACCATGTTGAGTACGGTTATGTTTCATTAAATCATGTTGTTTAATGGATGGGGGTTATTACTTTTCCTTTTAATACTTTGAACAGTACCATGTTGAGTACGGTTATGTTTCATTAAATCATGTTGTTTAATGGATGGGGGTTATTACTTTTCCTTTTAATACTTTGAACAGTACCATGTTGAGTACGGTTATGTTTCATTAAATCATGTTGTTTAATGGATGGGGGTTATTACTTTTCCTTTTAATACTTTGAACAGTACCATGTTGAGTACGGTTATGTTTCATTAAATCATGTTGTTTAATGGATGGGGGTTATTACTTTTCCTTTTAATACTTTGAACAGTACCATGTTGAGTACGGTTATGTTTCATTAAATCATGTTGTTTAATGGATGGGGGTTATTACTTTTCCTTTTAATACTTTGAACAGTACCATGTTGAGTACGGTTATGTTTCATTAAATCATGTTGTTTAATGGATGGGGGTTATTACTTTTCCTTTTAATACTTTGAACAGTACCATGTTGAGTACGGTTATGTTTCATTAAATCATGTTGTTTAATGGATGGGGGTTATTACTTTTCCTTTTAATACTTTGAACAGTACCATGTTGAGTACGGTTATGTTTCATTAAATCATGTTGTTTAATGGATGGGGGTTATTACTTTTCCTTTTAATACTTTGAACAGTACCATGTTGAGTACGGTTATGTTTCATTAAATCATGTTGTTTAATGGATGGGGGTTATTACTTTTCCTTTTAATACTTTGAACAGTACCATGTTGAGTACGGTTATGTTTCATTAGATCATGTTTTCTGCTAAACACGTCGTTGCATTTTTCACATGAAAAGGTATTTTTTTTAACATGAATATTTTGTATGTGTCTTCGTAAACTATCTGCTCTCGTAAACTGAGCCTGACATTCTTCACAGTGAAAGATTTTTCCCTCATGTGTTTTCGAATGACGAACTAAATTACTTTTATTGCTAAAACTTTTACCACATATGTCGCAAACCTGTGAAAGATAGAAAAGCGGCTTTCAATATGCATGCTTTCCTCATTATAAAATTACGCATTTTTAGTTATCCCTCACAAAAAGAAATTAATTACATAAATCATTTTAGAAAACGTTTAGTATTAACTCTTTACGTTTAAAGAATTTTAGTTTAGTTTAAAAATCTCTCTCTCACTACTTTTTTTCCTAATAATCACACATTGTACAACAACGACTGAAGGGAAAGAGAACCATTGAATAAATAACTATAAATATACAAGTCACTATTAAAAAGAAAAAAAAGTTACCTCTCTTGTACTTGGTTGAGGTTCCATTCTTTCAGAAGTTAGAGAGTTGAATTCTTCCTCCTGAAATCCAAAGTCGATAAACTAAGAAAAAAAAAAAAAAAAAAAAAAAAAAAAAAAAAAAAAAGAGAAAAAACTGTGTTAATAAAAAATATTTTTTTTAGAATATTCAAAAATGATGACTGCTGTTTAAAAGTATTTGATACTTCATTCATTATCTTATAATAAATATACTTTTAAAATAAAGATTCAAAATAAAAGCATCTTCTCATAAAAAATAGTTCATTCATGCATTAAAAATATCATGCAACGATATACAAACTCGACTGATTTCCTTCAGACTCTTACAAATGCTTAAAAAAAATTTTTTTTTGAACTCTAAACTATGTAAAAAGCAGGCTATTTAATTCAAATCATACTTGAAGCAAACATATAAATCGTGCATTAAAAAATAGATTGATTATAATTCATTTTAAAAAGTTCATCTAGTCTGAAAAAAAAATAATAATTAAAATAATATATAACAGTTCTAATACTTACGTTGGAAGAAACAGATTGGTGATCTTGTTCAAAAGCCATCGCAAAAAAATATTAAGCTCTGTGAATCAAATCAAGAAGACTTGCTCTTTTCAAGGTTGAGAAGAGAACTGACTTTTTCCATTTCTAAAACACCTTTTATAGGGATTAAAAAATGTTCTCGAAACATTTCAGATTTGTATAATCTGAACCAGGACAACAACAACATTATGATAACCCTTTCTTTCGAATACGATTTCAACTTCCATTAAACCTTATCATAACGTGAAGTCTACAACGCTTATCAAGGATCTTCCTTCACTTCTGTATGTATTGTCAAACTTGGAATAGCAACAACAACCTTAAGATAATACATTCTTTCACATATGATTATCAGAGTTTTAGAAATTTTCCATTACTCTATCATGATAAGTGGATGATGCTTTTAAGATTACCCTTATGCATATATGTATAAGTAATGTCAAACTTAAGAATAACAACTCTTTCAAATAAGTTTTCAGTGATTATCAGAGTTTTCCATTAACCTATCTTACCATGATAACGCAATAATATAATGACGCCTTATAGACTGTCCTTCCCAAACAAGACAAGACAAGAATGTATTACGATAAGTGTTGATGAATTATATTGGTGAAGATATATTTTTATGTATTAATTTTAAAAATATAAGAGATTCTTTAAGACAGAAAAAAATTGTTCATTTATTTTGTGATAGGTTTTTTGAATCGAAATGTTATGAAGATTATAAAAATGCATTAATATAAGTACAGCTATTCTATTTAAATTTCTGTGTTTGGTTGATGTTATGACTATTTTTTTTCCTTATGTTTTTAATAGAAATATATTGAAATTTTAGTTTTAATTTTAAAGCAAACGTGTATATCAAATGTTAGTAAATGGATATTGCTGTTAATTTGATATTAACTAAGGAAAGAAAATTCCAAGTATATTTTATGTATAATACAGAAATTTATTCTTTGAAAATAAATGTATTGAAAGGTAAAAGCTTCTTGGTGAAATGAATGTTTTTCATAACATTTAAAAACGATGTAAAACAAATATTGATTGTAGAGAGAAGAAAGAGTCCATATGTAAAAATAATAATTTTATTCATTTAATAAGGTTCCCATTTTCGTGGAGAACGTATATGTTTTACAGATTTAACATGCAATATTTTTTTTTCATATTAACATCATGATTCTGTAAATTTTCATTTTTGATATAGTCCATTGGCATGTTGATTTCAGTCAAGGCTTTTAAAAATTCGTTTTTAGCAGGAATATTAATCTTTTTCTTTTTGGTTGTAAAAAGGATATTGAATAAGTCTATAATATTTGAATGCTTAATTTTTTCCTTATGATAAAGTACTTCGCCTTTATCATTCCACTTAAGAATATCAGGATGTCGCTTTAAAATAGCTAATGCATTTTGTGCTTTTCTTCTCATTCGTAAAGGTACACTGTCTAAGATAACAGTAGAATAATCAGTTGCAGTCATCTGTTTGTCGCCGTCTGTCACAGATGAGGGGGCTTCTTCTTCCTCTTTCACTTTCTTCATCTCAGCTGAATCGTCTAAAGAATTTTGTGAGTCGTCTTTAGGAGGTTTAAAGGGTGAATTGAATTCCTTTAAGTTCAATTTCTTTTGTAAAATTTCATAATAACGCACTAATTTCTCACGATCGTCAACTGAACTGTTTAAAATATGCATCATGGCTTTATCCAATTCACTTAACTGTTTATCAGAAATGGTATGCTTTGTCATCATCTCTTCTGGAACTAACACATATTTCTTAGTGAACTCCATTGATTAGTCCTGTAAGAACACTGAGAGCAGCAGGAATCAAAACGTTTAGAAAACCTCCTTTTCGTAAAGTTGTTTTATGCTTACAGAGAGACTTCTTTTGTTGGTCTGACAATGGAACGTTTCCTTTGAGTATGTTTAAACTACATTCGCATATAGCTTTTATGCAATTGATATTAATTTTCTTTAATAGCTGTTTCCGTAACTTTAACGGACAAATGTTTAACAGCTGTAACTGTCTTAGCTGTTTCTTGACCAGCGTCATTTTATAAAATGATGATGCATTTTATAAAGCTGTTGTTTTTATTATTTTTTAATAATGTTTCATTTGATAAACATACTGTACTTGGTTAGGTAAAATTTGGGTGCGTAAACGTAATTCTTCCGGAGTTTCACTGCGTAGATCAATGAATAAATAAGAAAAAGGTTTCTTGGTTGCATCTTCATATACTTCTTGAAAAAACTTTAAATGACGCGGAAAGAGCTGTTTTCCTAAATGTACGATTTGACTGACATCTCTTCTGTTTTTACACAAAATCAAATAGTGTGCATTTAAAGTCACTTCACGCATTTCTTTTCCCTTGTGAAAAAAGTAAAAAGTTTTGTGTGATAAAAATAACGCTTAAATTTAAATGATGACTTCCTTTTGTAAATAAGTTAGTCAGACGTTTATCATTCCCACACTCGCTCATCAAATCGTCTATGATGAATAATGTGTTGGAACCTAAATATTCTTGATATTTAATTGGTAAACCTTCGACAAAAGTAATATTCGGTATATCATTATACAGAGGTTGGTAAATTCCATAACACCATACTACTTTATTGGGAATCGTTGAAAACATTTCCTCTTTATACTTTAACAGTTCTCGTACAAAATAGGTTTTCCCACATCCAGTGGGTCCCGAAACCACCATTGTGAAAGGATGTTGTAGCTTTGGAAATTCCATATTAAATGAGACAAGACACATAATGTATAAAGTTTAAATGTATTTATTGATAGAAAGAAGATCTTACATGAAATTTCTTGATTACAAAATTATATACTTTAATATCATTAGATATATGTTGAGGTATGAAAGATAACAATATATCATTGAGAGATTGTCCACGACATTTACAATGTAAATAGTATATGCAATATTGACCACATACTGCCGTTACATTAGTTTGGAGAGTCATCGAATTAAAGTCCATCTGTGGAAATCGTTCTGCATACTTGGTTATCGGTCCAGGAAAATAGGATGGGTCATGTCCATAGGAATCGAAAAATTCTAAATGCTGTGGAGATGAAATGTAAAAGGCTAACCAGTGACTACCGGATTCAGATGCACGATCTACATTAGCTATAAAGCAACTTGGATATTTCTTGATCTCAACAGGAAGTCGATCACTTGCAAAAACTCCCAGAAATGCTTTTCGTGTCTTTGCATTCTGAGAGAGTGCTCTGTTTATTTCAAGGCTGTCCATTGCTTAATTAGCAAAATCGCATAGTACATGGCGAGATTTTGTTATTTCAATCACGTTTTGAAATTCTGCATAGACTAGCACCGAGAGAGTCACAGAGAGAGCTTTAGCAAATTTAATTTCTACTCGCAAATTGCCTTGTTGCTGTAAGTTAAAATGAGATCCATCACACATATCTGGAGTTAAATCGAAAGCATATAACACATGTCCTTTCACAAATTCTTCTCGAGATAAATAGATGCCTTTGTCGCGATTAAATCCTGAAAATAAACTGTGGTAAGCACGCACATAATGATTAGATTCGAAATCAAGATCCATTGGTTTACATGGAACGGGTTGTCCATCTACATAAATCGATATAAAGTTGACATGATGATGGGCAAACAGAAAAGGATTCATTGAATATTGTCCATTCATTGCAGCATTTTCTACACAAGTAATAATGACTCGCTTGGGCATCAATCCTAAAAATACATTATGTTGCATAAAAGACCAACTTCCCTTAGAAACTGAATATGTTTTGCATAATACTCGATCTATAGGGTATTTAGCAGAACTTTTTTCCAACGCTTTTACATGTCCTAGAGAGACTCCAGGGTTTACTTTTACTTTTCTGATAAACAAAGAAGCATGATCCAAGATCACTTTATAATCGGCATCTTTCTCAGTAGAAACTAGACAGAAAGCAGATTTACTACGCACCATTTTAATTTTCACATCAACTAAATTTAACATGAGTCGATTTTGTTGAAAAATGTCACAATGTAATTGTCCTATCAAATCCACACTTTGACTGTTTTTTATAAGTTCACCGCGAGCTTTTAGTCCAGCATCCGCATCTTGAGCTAAGACATCTATTTTATTAGGTGAAGTGTCTTGGAAAAATCCTTCGCAGGTGAGTAAACTTTTCTTTGCATCTTCCCCATAATTCAATAATGTTTCGATGAAGGCTCTATAGGGATAAGTATTTGTCGCAGATGAAATGTTTCTTTCATTTAAACTTACATCTACTTGCGAAAAGAGAGAATGTAAAAATAAATTTACAGGGGCAACCGGTTCTTTGTCTGTTAGATTGGATCCGTCTGCCTTAACTACTTTAACTTTCACGTGTATATAAGAAGCAGCTAGATCAATATAGTCTTCACCACTGCCAGAAATATTAAATTCGATAGGTCCTCCATCTCGTATATTTGCGAGAGGGTGATATTCCACAAACTGTCCTTTTTCTATAGCTGTTTGCGTAGGAGGAATGGTAAATAAATCTAATTCAGATTTGACGCAAACGGGAGAGTCTCGATGAATATACGAAGTCATACTTTTTTTTTAAGAGAAAATATTCTGTGCTTTCACCTTCTTTGATCGGTAAGAAATGGTACGCTTTTTCCTACGTTTCTGCTTTTTATTAACTCGTCCAGAACCAATCATGTTCTTCACTTTAGTAGCAGCTTTATCTGTTAATATATTTCCGGCTTCTTTCAGTCGACGCTTAGCAGCCTCTTTTACATCTTGTCCTTGTGATACATCATTTAACAAATTCAGTCCACTATGCCATACTTGTTTTCCAATTGCTTTGGCTCCTGATTTAATAAGAGGTACGGCAGCGCGAAAGAAGGATCTGAATAGACCCCCTAATCCGTATCCTCTCTGATAAAGATTACCTTGATAATAATTCAATCCATGTCCTGTTTGTTGTACATAATAATCTTCAAAAGATTTTTGACAACACTGATAAGGTACATACATTATGACAAGTATTTTTGACGGAAATGAAGTTTCACGTATGACCTTCCTCGTTCAAATGGCGTAAATGCTCCCATATGCGTTCTTATATCGATTTCCAAAGTGTCTATCATTTTCCGATTCACAGGTAAATAATGAGGTCTATCAAATAGTGCACTCACCACTTCTCCATCGCTACCAGTTACTCTTACAATTCGAAGAAGAGGAGCTAAAACATCTCCTACGATTTGAGGTTCTACAATATCCGTATATATCATTAATACACGATAATGTGCACAGGGGTCTTCACAAGACCCTTGTGCACATTATCGTGTATTAATGATACACGATAATGACTGCAAATGATATTAATTATAATTAATAATATTAATGATACACGATAATGACTGCAAAAGGACTTTCTACAACAGTTTCGGAACTATCATCTGTAGATGTAATTTCCATAGGTTCAAAACCTAACATTTGTGCTAACCCATCATGTAAAATCACTTTAGCGTTATTTTTCACTTTGATTTCACTCGTTTTGTTACTGGGTTATAATTAAATATTATTTTGTTTTGATGTTCTTTAATATAAATAGCTTTTAAAATATCAGGTACTGTTTCATAACATCCTGGAGGTAATCTACGACCTAACATTTCACCATCTTTCTCTAAAACAAATCCAATTAAGTTATTGTCTGCATTCACATTGTGCCATGTGTGCGGATATAGCAATTCAACCAAACCAACTTCCCACATACCTTTTAATTCAATGGGAACAGGTAAACGTGTTATAAAATGTGAAATTTTATTTTCCGGGAAATAATTCATAGAGCTATCGCTCGGAAGTGTTACGTAGAAACTCATTTTCATAAATGATTCGGATACAGTATTTTCTCACACTTTATATCGAGAGTAAATTAGAAGCTGGAATCCATTGATTGAATTTGTCGGGATAACCGCGATATTTTACAAAGTATTCTGTCTGATTTTTATGTATACGTTTCTTTAAAATTTTTTCAATGCGATATTCCTCTTTCAGTCTCACTTTCTGCAACTCTTGTGCATAAAACGTTCCTTTTACTGAGTCTACAAGTAAATCTTTAATTCTATACACAGCTGGATGTCTTTTAACACACTCTGTCACCACAAATAGTTCTTCCGTCCAATTGGTTTCATAGCCTTTTTTCGAAAGTAAGCTTTAGTTTGGAAACACGTACCACATCTCCTACAGCGAATATACATTTAGAAACGTTAGAAGGATGATTTTCATACAAGGTAAACCATACGTCACTCTCATTTTCTGAATTGACTTCTATGGGAGCTCGCATTATACTTGAATGAAAAGTAGCATTATAACTTTCTATTAATTTGTCCAAGATATCTACATATTTATATGTATTTCGAGTCGTAAAGTATTTCCACATTTTTGTTTTCAAAGTGCGATTAAACCTTTCCACCACGGATGCTTTAGTAGTATTGAATGTACTGAAAAGTTTAACTTGATTTCTTTTTAAAAATTTTATAAACACTTTATTTTTAAATTCGGTGCCCTGATCCGTTTGAAAGAATTTTGGTTTACGTTGACTCATTATTTTTTGAAACGCTTTCACAATATCTTCTCCCCGCTTTTGTTTCAGAGGAATAGCCCATGCATATTTGGATAATATGTCAATACAGGTTAATATATATCGATAACCATCATTATGATCACGTAAATGTGAAACATCCACTAAATCAGCTTGCCATTGTTGATCTATAGAATACACGATTACCCTATTCGTTGGAAATTTTCGGCGAATTGGCTTGTGAAGCGTGTACGCATCTATTCCCTCTAACCATGTTTGAATCTCTTTCCTGGAAACTTTACCTCCTGCAGCACGATGTAAAGCTTCAACACCACCAAAACTTGCAACATGAGCCGGATCCTGATACGATAAATTCATATTCATAACCTATTGAATTATTCTTCATATGGATAATGATAAGTTCCCACTGTCGTTAACATGTAGCGTAAAATCAATAGGAATTTTATGAAATTCTGTAAAAATATAGATGGATGATAAAATAACACATAAAACAGTGTATAAACACACCGCAACGGTGGCTTCTCCTGGAGCAGGCATAATTGCAATTGATGAGCTGATTCAAATTCCATTTTCTTATATAGGCTTTTTTACCTAAATCTGAATGTATCCCGTCAGCTTAGTGGTTAAAATCTTCAAACTACTCAGCTGGTGAGATATTTTGTTTCAGGGTTCAATCCTATATTTTGAATCATAGAACATTTAAAAAAAAGAAACTTCTAAAATAGATTATTTTCTTTTTTCGTCCCTAGAGGACGTCATAAGCAATTCCTAAATAGATTATTTTCTTTTTTCATCCCTAGAGGACGCCATGGCACCGTTGCCAATTTTTAAAAAAATAACTTTAAATGAAAAGCAGGAGGTCTACAACTCAATCAGTAGTCTACGAACAACTCAACTCCACTCGAAACCACGCCTCCTAATGTGATGACGTTGCCTTTGGCCTCGCCCTCTGTGATGTCATTGACCACGCCCCCTGATCCACTGATCCACCTGATGCAGAACCCCCATTTTTATACTACTCACGTAGGTGTGTGTTCATGAATGCATGTATATATTGTGAGTACGAATGTATGTAGATATACCTATACATCCACGTACATAAAACACACGTTCAAACATTTCTGAATCTGGTCCCGATAACAGAACACTACCTAATTCTCTCTTAATTGCAATCTTAATTTACCAGCATTTTGCTAGTATATTTATCCGCAGATTCCGCTTTCTTCTTCATACTCTGAAAAGCATTCGTAATGTCATAATAGCTAATAAAAACCTCTTTCGAATGTTTTTAAACAGAAAATATCACTTGGATCTGAATTTGGGGAGTGTAAAATGATTAGCAACGGCTGGAATTTTGTAGCAGTTCCATTCTATTACCCATAATTACAGGGTTATAAACCTACTTGGAAACAAGAAAAAGAAATTGCATGATAAACTGCCTATTGATTGGTCATATATTACCTATTTCAGTCTAGGAAATTCGTCGGTTAGGCGTTTTGACCCTCATAAATTTGTCAAGACCTAATTTTTAGTAAAATTTAAGAAATTTGAATTTTGCTATAGGTCTTATATGAAGAAAGACTCAATTAGAAACTTGTTTCACATTCCACTAGAGTTTCTTAAGGTGGTACTATTCGATTTCGAGGGCAGTAAAAAACCGCCAAACTATTCTTGATACCAATGCTGCCAAAAATAATTGCGGCAACCCTAATAATTGCGGCAAGAAAGGAAGTATAATAGTAAATAACTATTTAAGATTGATGTTTTAATTTAGATGAAAGGTTAATTTCATATAATACTTTTTTGTTATTATAATTTATATGAAAAAGGCTAAACATGACTGAATAAGAGTAAATAACTATTTCAGATCATTATTATAATTTATATAAAAATTGCTAAACATAACTGAATGGATGCCTGCATCGCTGTTTCGCTACCGACTTATCGCTGAAGCATAATTTCATCTCGTTGGTTGTTCAAACGTAATTTTCTATAATGAATGATGCCTTTTCTTTGAAAACATTCTCGGTAAAGTGCAGAATCGCTCACTTATTTGTTTGCGGCTTTTTACAAGGGTTTCAATTGGATTTTTGTCAATTTTCTTTTACTTTTTAAGTGAAAATAGGTCGATGTGTACATAGATAAAGACAAGGATGTGCACAGTGCCATTTTTGTGCAATTCTAGGATTTTTTTTAAAGTGAAAATAGGTCGATGTGCATATGGATACCCGAGTATGTGCAATTCTTAAAAACGCGTCAAGCAGTGGGTGATTCAGCACTTTACCCAAAATTCTATTGCCGAGTTTTCGTCATGGGCAATTCCCAAATTGTTAAATATATAGGGTATCAAAAAGGATTTAAAATCAGAAAAGGATTTAAAATCAAAAAAGGATTTAAAAATGAAACTAGTATTTCAATGGCGTCTTAAGAAATATAGAACTATATAAACTTACGCAATCTGAAATCAGCGCATACGCTAGATTTGGCGCGCTGTTAAATGGGCGCGTTTGCTAGATTTGGCGCTTTTGCGCGTACATTTTCGCTGCAATTTTTTTACGGCCCTCGAAACCGAATAGTACCCTTAAGGTAAACCTCAGTCATGGAAATTTGCCCCGAAAAAATTGGCAACATTACAAAGCATTAATTTCTTAATCCCGATGAAAAAAATTTGCGAAATTTGTCGATTTAAACGACGTATAAATCTAAATGCTTAAATACAAAATTAGGAGTCGTAAAACGAAATTTAGTATATATCTATAAATATTATTTTGGAATTAACGTTACTGAAGCTATTCTTACTTAAAATTACACAAATTCGTATTCGAAAACAATAATGCAAACAGGAATACAGTAAACTCCACCTAATGTGATTTTCTAATGATTTTGGTGTGGTCTCTTAGAGTGGGCGCTATTCAGTGCCAAATTTTATTCACGGATTCAGACGTTTGGGTTGCTTTAAAAGTTTGTCGTCTTAGGAACGTGGTTATCATGAAAGCGTTCCTTTTTCAGTCTGTAAATACTTCTGTTATTCGGGATCTTACTATTCAGTACTAATCTACAGTTCTAGAACTATCACTTATGATATTATTTAGTTAGGCTGTTTTTAAATAATCTGTGAATTAACAATATATTTTGTTTCGCTGTTTATAGCAACATTCTTGAATCAGTTAATTTGCAGAAATACAATTTAAGCCTAATTTGACTGATTTAAAAATATGTCTGGCTAATTTTCAGGTGACAGGAAATATACGAGATGTTGGTAAATAAATGGAGAATAGTGTCACATTTATTTTATAAACCTGAATAATAACAATTGTAATATTTTTGTACAGCATTCAGTTAGTGAACTAAATATGTGTATAAAATTGCAGAACTGAAAACTGCTCTTTGCTTTCCATTACAATTTTATGTGCAAATTACGGTACTTGCCTATTAGCGCAACCAGGGCAAAATTCGCATAAATTGCCAAATTTGGCGACCCTACTTACGGCAACCCTACATGTTAAATCTATGCATTCCGATCATTTATTGCTCATTTCTTGCTTATTACAATTTCTTAAATTTCGTCATAAAACGCTTCACTCCATTTTCTACTCTCTTTAAATGATATATGATAATGTTTTAAATGATATATGATACAGTATGTCTAAAATGGTGTATGATATTATGAAAACTTTTAATATTGTTCATCCTATAAAATACATAGTTATTAACTTTCAAATACTTTAGGTAAAGTGCAGAATCGCCCACTTGTTTGTTTGGCGTTTGAAAGAGTAAGAAGAATTGGATTTTTGTCAATTTTCTTTGACTTTTGAAGTGAAAATAGGTCGATGTGTACATGAATAAACTCAAGAGAGTGCGCAATGCCATTTTTATGCAATTCTGAGATATGTTTTAAGTGAAAATCGGTCGATGTGTACATGGATACCGAGTATGTGCAATTCTTAAAAACGCGCCAAGCAGTGGGTAATTCTGCGCGTTCCCCCTTTTTCGATTTTTACTTTTTTTTTTTTTTTTAGTCCTGCTTTAAATATTTTTTCATGTTTACAGGTTGTTTAGATATTTTTTGCATGTTTACATAATTAATTCAAATTCCCAACCATCTAATATGGCGACATGATGAGTTAGCGGTTTTCTAAAACGCGCAAAAACAACTGATTTGGCGACTTGGCAATCTTTTGAAAACGCGCCAAACTGGAGCGTATTATCCAGTTTTACCCAAAAAGTGATTCTCAGAAGTATTTCCACAACTGTCTCTTCTCAACTATTAAAAGTGACCTTAAAGAAAATCTAAGAAATCCTGTAAAAAAGCATATTTTCTCGTAAGGCTCAAATTTAAACTCGTAAAATCATACTTTGTAAACCGACCAGCGGTAATGTTGCTGAACACAGGTAGTTTGGTTCGAGATTCGAGTTCTGCGAACGGGCTTGCTGCATGGGACTTTTCACAGTTGTGCCCATGTGCAACGTAAATACGAGCCAGTTTCCCTTAGAACGTCCTCCACGAGAGTAACTCTCCCTTTAGGCAGATAGCCCTCGAGGCTTTGCAGTAATCCTATAAACCGACCAACCTTTGCAAAGCACTGATCTTAGTTGACAAGCAGGGAGAGAAGGATACTTTATCCTATTCCTGCTTGTGATTGGCTCTACTTCATATCGTTTGGAGACATAAACAAAATTTTAAAAAATTATTAGAACATGATAATTTCAATCAAATTGAAATCTGAAATTTCGTAATTTAAATTACTCCAAATCCGAATTTATAGAAAACATTAATACCATAAAGTCTCCAGGAAATGTGCAGAAACCGTAAAGTTGGTTTATGAATGTTTACCGGAACATCACCGATAATCTCATGACGTCTGGATTGTTTGCAGACGTGAACGTTTAACCGTTATTATCGAGAATCTTATTCCAGATAGTTTAATTATTTTAACATGCATTTTATTTTCTAAACTTTGACTTATTGGTTAACATTGGTTATGTGTAATATAAAGACATGATGACGTATATACGAGAAAACAAAAGGATACTACTGCTTTGTTATCATTCGTCAACTTGTATTATCAAATAAAATTAAGAAAATATATAAAAGTCAACCTACATTCAGGGGTATTGCTGCCTTTGATCATCAGAGAGAAATAAAATACAAGGGGAGATCGTTACAGGATAAAACCGAAGATTGATGTATCCAACATGTGACCTTTTACGCCGGTTTTCCAATTGACGAAAGAATCACGCTTCCTGATAAATTCAGGGGAGGAAAAAACGTTTTTTTTTTCTTATTTGAACGAAACGATTTTCGCTAAAAGGCTAATAATCTGTGAAGGAAGTTTAAGGAAAAATCTGAGCGAAATTCTTTAAATATCCAACGAAAGTCGTCGCTTCCAAGCAAACGACTAAGACGATCGATTAGAATTTCCAGAAAGATCTTCGTAGAATATGTGGGAAGTCTAAATATCTGGTCTGCGATGACAGTCTGGACAAAAAAAAAAAAAAAAAAAAAAAAAAAAACAGGAGAACTAGATTGTCTTTTTTTTTTCTGTAGATCAATACGGTTTGGCTTGTTTTGGTCTATTTGATTAAGGCCACTAGGGATGTCTACCCTAAGGGAAGTGATACGTTTGTGAAGGAGTTTCTAAAGGAAATTGGCATTTTATCCACTGGAAAACGGTACGAAAACCAGAGGCTGTTCACATATTTTTTAGACGATGTATATTGTATTCACAAAACTAAATTACATAACATTCTCTTGTTTTAAATGTTCTATTTGACATCCCTTATTCTGAACTATCTTTCGACACCGCAATTTTCAGGATAATAATGCCTTTTGAAGTGGCAGAAGAGCTATTCTATCCCATTCCTCCCGAACAGCTTTCCAGAGTCCTGTTAAGGTTTTGGGACAACGTTTGGATAATGCAGTTTTTAAAAGTCCGAAAGCACAAGAATCCATAGGTGACACATCGAGAAATTTAGAACGGATATCAGTGAAAGATATGGCCTTGATACCAGTTTTTTGTTCCATTTCGTTTAGGAAATTTACGTTGGATTTTGATGTGTGACTGCTAGCTTTGTCCTGATGGAGTCTCACAGATGGATGGCACTGTGGGTAAAGCGATGGTATTTCATTCAGAAAAATGGGCGATAAAATATGCTCCTGATAGTATTTGGAGTTAATCTTGACATTTGTTTGCACTCTCTTTATTTTTAACTTGCCATTATATGAAAAACCAGCAACCATCATGAATCCCTTAGAAAAACTTTCTTTCGATTCTTTGAACCATTTACTTAAATTTTTTTCTCCTCTTTTATGATAAGCAATGACTCTTTTTTTTTGTTACAATCATTTAAATACACCCATGTTTCATCTATTGTGACAATTGTTTTCATTTTTCTCTGGATAAGTGTTTCTCATATAGAATTCTGCAGCGTGTCCTGCGTTGAGCGGTATGCTTTGGAAGAAGACGATGCACATTGCGTTTTTTCGCTTTCTTAAGATTCAAATCAACGTTTATCATTTTGTTTACCGTGGATACCGAGCATTTTAATGATTTTGTAACTGTCCTTTGACTAGGGTGATTTCTTTTAACATTAAACAACGTACCTTTGCAATAGTCGAAGATGTCCTTTTTTCCTTGGATACTTGTTTGGAATTTTTGTCCCACTTTAGGCTCCAATTTGACTTTTTTTTCCTTTCTTGTTGATGATATTGCGTATCGACGCTTTAGATAGCACAAAAACATGACTCTCACATCGTTTTTGGAAAACGGAGTATACATATTTCTCTTCGGAAAGACCGTAAATGTAGCCTTCGAACCACTGCTTTCTTAAATTCGCCATTTTGAATAAAAACAAAACTTTCAAGCCACAGACGATAATTTTGACTTTTAAAAACATAGTACAATTGCAATTACGTCTTTTGCAACAAACGATTTTTTATTACCGGTTACCAAAATCGTCAAAAAATGTGCGAACAGCATCTGAACGGCCATATATCCGCTTTGTTCGCCTGGAATCGAATCTAAGTCGAAGAGTGTTCAGCGTCTTTACCACTCGGCCCGTGGTGTATCCTAAGCAAGTATATTCTGAACACACATGAAAAAAGCACAGTTCTGTACCTCTTACTAGACAGGGCCGATTGGTGAAATTTAAATTGCGTTTTTCATGTCTCAAAAGCACGACTTAGGTTACATTTTAGATTTATGTATAGCTTTGTTCTAACATGAGTATTTTTACAAAAAATTGGGCTTTTTCAGAAATGGCATAGTTATTCTTTTTTCGTATTTGGACTCTGCTACTCAAATAATGCCTAAATTTCGGAAGTGATACGTTTGTGAAGGAGTTTCTAAGAGAAATTATCCATGGGAAACGCAAATCAAAAGCTTATACACACACTCTGGGATCGAATCTAGGTCGAACAACCAGTGTTCAGCCTCTTCACCGATCGACTCGTGGTGAATCGTAAGCAAGTATACTCAACACAGACGCGAAAAAGCACAGTTTTGTATCTCTTATTCTGCTGCGCCGATTGGAGAAATTTAACTTGCCCTCTTTCATGTCTCAAAAGCACAACTTAAGTTATATCATAGATTTATATCATAGATTCAACTTCAGTTATATCATAGATTCAACTTCAGTTATATCATAGATTCAACTTCAGTTATATCATAGATTCAACTTCAGTTATATCATAGATTCAACTTCAGTTATATCATAGATTCAACTTAAGTTATATCATAGATTCAACTTAAGTTATATCATAGATTCAACTTCAGTTATATCATAGATTCAACTTAAGTTATATCATAGATTCAACTTCAGTTATATCATAGATTCAACTTAAGTTATATCATAGCTTTGTTCCAACATGAGTATTTTGGCACAAGTCCGACTTTTTTCTATAATGGCATTGCTATGTTTTTTTTTTTTTCATATTTCGATCCTACTAATCAAATAATGCCTAAATATTAAATTTTGCAAAATTTGGGGAATAGCACTTAATAGAATTTTAAACCGACATAGTTAACTAACAAAGGCCATTAATAAATCGTTTTTTTATAAAGTTTTTACTGGTAATTTTTTATGAAAACTATAATCTATAAGTTGCATTTAATTTTCTATGCTTAAGTTTCCTTCTTACTTTTTCAGCAAAAATTTATTAGTTAATAAAAAAATGTGAAAGTAAAAATTCTCCTTCTTAACATCTTGCGCTAACAAATCATTATGGGAACATCCATTTACAATTATTAAAACCTGAAAAAAGTATGTCTGCGATGTTATCGTCATGCGATGATTTGTAGATACTTTATTTTTTATCACGATATTTTCGACGACGATGTTTTTAAACTGCGAAGTTTTTGAACCGCTTTATTTTCGACGTCGATGTTTTGTACCACGATGTTTTAGAACTGCGATGTTTTCTCTTTGCGATGTTTTCTCCCACGATGTTTTGTAGCACGACGTTTTCTCCTTGCGTTGTTTTCTCCGTGACGTTTTTGTCTGCGATATTTTTGCCGCGATGTTTTCGGCTGTAACCCAGTAATCACAGTCAAACTCATCGACAAGGTGAAGCCACTATCAAAATTTACTTCCCAACAAGGAGAAGTGACTTGCTGGGAAGGTGAAGTGACTTGCTGAGAAGGTGACATCTCAAATCGAAGCTCTTCAAGACGGACGACGAGCTGATGGACACAGTAGAGGACTGGCTCCTGTCATAGGTACATGAATTCTATGTAGAGGTAATCCTTCAGCTGGTGAAACAGTGGGACAATTGTGCTCAGGCCTTAAGTGGTTACTTGTGAATAAAGGCTTCAGTATATCTATAGTGTCCTTTCGTACCTTTTCATTTGAACACCCTTAATATAGTCACTAGCTTAGGTACTCGGCGTTGCTTGAATTTTATGCAGAATGAAGATGCTTCAATTAAGCAAAGTGGACAGTTTTTCGAAATCTCAGGATGACAGCGAGTTTCGTCTTACGAATTATGAAAATGTCAAAAATGAAAGGTGCAAAATTTTACCAAGCTGGAATAAAACTGTAGAACCAACACGGTGACTTGTAACGTTTTTATTAAGGATTTTTTTTTCCTTTTCCACAGGTAATGTGGCAGCCATCCATTGGGTTTAGTTAGCTTTTCGTTCAAAAGCTCTATTATCGGAACCGTTTTATACGCTTGTGCCATATTATCCAGGTCTTTCCTTGGGATGCAAACTAAATATCAGTCTCTAAAGAAGAAACGTAATAAAAAGTAATAGAAGTAATACAAGTCACTACCTACGAGGCTCTATAATTGTAACTATCTTAACCGCGTTCTAAGATACAGCTGAGATTTCAGCAAACTTTCTGAATAAGAAGTTGAATGATTCAACTAACTGCCGAAGCAGGCACACAGGCCGAAACGCGCGGTTCTTAAATTTCTACCCAGCAACCTTCACGCTCGTGACTCAAGAAAGCACACCTACAAACTCGTTTCCCTTCTATTTAACTCAAATTACTTCTGCTAATAAATTTGAACTACTAAAATTTACATACTCTGGCATTGGCAATTCCAGGGGAAAGTAAAGGCTTGACAGGAAAGACAGCTTAAACTTAAAATAAATGTTAGTTAAAGTAAATATAAACCCTACAACGTAAGTATCTTATAATTTGCAAAGTGGCAACACAAAGCTTTATTGATAACCCATGCATACCTCCTTACCACATTTTGTTATAGGTTTTTATAGCAAATCGTGTTTTCTTAAGGGGGCTCATACACCTTAAACCCTTTATGATCTTCGAATATGTGACTGTTGCAAGAATTGGGATATTGTATTTATTTTAAAAGCACTTACTTCCAACTTTTTACAGCTGACTACATAATATAGCTGCTTTCTGAAATAGTAATCAGAAAGTTTGTGTTGCCACAAATATTTTTGTAATTTAATCCGCTTTGTGACAAAATGTGTTCTCACCTTCCGCGTATGATATTTTAAAAATGGCTCATACTACATACTTGAAATTTGATGGAATTCTTTATATGGGCACTATTATCTAACTGAACCAACAATCTGATGAATATTTTAATATTAAAAAATTTTATGGACAAAAACATTATAGATCTCTTAATAAAAAAATACATTTTATAATCTCAACTCCAAATAAAATAAACATTTAATATGAAATTCTTAGAATTTAGGGTTCACAGTCTTTTCCAAATGTTATAAAAGCTATATATTAAATATGGAATGAAATTATGCAACAGAATGTTTTAAACTGTGCGCGCAAGTTGGAAACATGACGAAACATTTTGTCACAAAGCGGATTAAATTATAACAGTATTTGTGGCAACACAAACTTTCTGATTACTATTTAAGAAAGCAGCTATATTATGTACTCAGCTGTAAAAAGTTGGAAGTAATTGCTTTTAAAATAAATAAGTTACCTCAATTCTTGTAATAGTCACATATTCGAAGATCTTACGGGTTTTAAGGTGTACGAGTCCCCTTAATCAAATGGGCAGAAATAAATTTAGCGGTAATATTTAATAGTAACCTGTTATAGTAAAATATGCAGTGAGTACGCTTAAAATGTTGATTTCCCTGCAATTCAATGCATATATCGTTTCGTATCATACATACATAACTGTTAATACTTTCACATTACTTGATATAAATGATGCACCCGTTATTTCTTACTAATGATTAAATGTTAACTCATTTTAATTGAATGCATCTGCATAGAGGTAAATTGTAAGCACAGTTTTGCTAACGTTTTCGGAGCAGAAATGTTTTGTTAGAACATTTGAATATTCGGTAAATAAAATTAATCCATGGAATACTAAATTCATACATATTTCGTACAATCTCATAATATCTGGAAACATTTCTTACATAAAACATAGTTGATGACCAGTGAAGCATCAGGATGGAAAACAGTTCCTATTTCTGAAGCACATTAAATCTTTCGTTATGGGATATCAGTACCACGTTTGACGCTGAATTTATATATTCTAGACGTAGAATAATATCCATTCATTTATTAACGTCTGAGTAATGTTATACCATCATGCGTGATTCAAAACGCTTCGGGATTTGAAGCATTTCGAAACGCAATGAAGATCTAATTGAGTAAGTGCATACACAAGCTCGTTAAGAAGGTTTACAAATTAATGTTATTAAATAACAAATGTTATTAGCTAATTCTTAAAATTAATTAATTCTTAGAGAAGTGAATCGACTGTCGCTTTTGCAGATTTGGATCTGATTGCATTATTTATTACCCAGTTTATATTACTTTCATAGTATGATTGAGAAATACTCAATCGTCTGTGAAAAGTTTCTTTTTTGTTTTGTTTGCTTAATTTTTTTTATACATCGTTCTAGCTTTATTATAGTATTTGAATAGAATATGTGGCAACGGTTAGATAATCCTTTAAATGATATAAATTTTGTGCATTTTGCGAAATTAAAGCGAAAAGCGAAAAGTCACAAAATTTTACTTGTGTACTCCTCTAGGCCTAATTAGACTGCCTACCTTTTTTTTTTTTTTTTTTATCAAAATTCCGACTTTGAAAGGTAGCGTGCCGGAAACGGTTAAAGGGCGAGGGCGACTGGGGATAAGGGGACCCAATCGCCAAATCCTATTGACGAATTATCGTCACCACCTTTTAGTTCGGGCGTCATTTGCAGATTCATCGAGATTATTTTTGAGAAGTCAGAAAACTGAAGAAATCCTCAATGTCCTCGCCGAGACTCGAACCTGATCTTCTCGAATTCGCGCCGAGTGTGCTACCGGTATGCCACTAATGCAGGAAAAAGGGAGAGAATAACTTATAAGAACACTAAGAATCTTCAACAATGTAAGATATAGAAAAAGACACACGAGGAAAAGAATATGTTTCTATATGTGAGAACCCTCTTAAAGTGAGGACCTTCATAAAACTAATTACTCGCTCATTATAGATAACCCTATCCTTTCAGAATAAAGTGAGACTTGTTTGTAGGTATTTGCATTTGTTAGTTGTAATTACTTAGCTAGAATTTGTCTTACTGATATAAGCAATGCCTCATGAGAATATATGTATGCTGGAAACGAAATTTACGTATGTTTGTCTAATAAAATGGGAGCAATGTTTTAACAAATGAGATTGCTATACAAAGATAACGCCTTCATTTATTATTGCCAATTAAATCATGCTTAATCCTTTCTGGAATTTTTTTCGAGGAAATAAGTGTTTAAGATTTACTTCGTAATTTTTAATATAGATATTTTGAGTTTTTATGTATTTTTGCCTTCTCACAAAGTGAGAACTGAATTAATTGAATAAGAAATACTCAATCGACTGTGAAAAATTGTTTCTGTTTTGTTTTGTTTGCTTAATTTCTTTTATACATCGTTCTAGCTTTATTATAGTATTTGAATAGTACATGTGGCAACGATTAGATAATTTTATTCTTTAAATTATATAAATTTTGTGCATTCTGAGTTATGATATGAACGAAATATAACACTGTTAAGTTAATCTAGCGCCCGAGTGTCGCTATGGTAAACAAATACTAGAGTGAATTTTAAAGAATGCATTTATTCTATTGTGATTTAAGCGCTGTCGGCGAAGTAGATTTAATTCAATCCAATAAGTTTAAATGAAATGAAGAAAAAATGTGTATAATTTAATATTCAGTACAAGGAAGTCATGTGGTGTACAAATCAGATTTTTTCTCATTGTAAAGGAACGGGAAAAAGTTGTTCATCATTTCAAATAATTTTAACAAAGTGAGTAAACAACATTTGCCGTTCTTATCGCTTTTAACATATATCCCAAATTTCAAAACGTGTCAATATGTAAATTTATGTATATCTTAAAACATTTTGAATAAAAAACTCTTAATTTTTTGCAGATGTGCCTAGAAATACATCTTCTTTAGAATGTTGTTGGATGTTTATAGGTTATAATACAAAAATATTTTCGAAAAATTTATGGAACTTATTTAAAAATGCAAATTTTAAAAATAAGACATGTCCGAACTATTTTTGGATTAAGCCTAAATTTTAAATTCTGGAAGAATGAGTGAAATCAGTTTAATAAAAAATAATTATTCCTAAATCTATTACTAATTCAATTAACATTTGGGACCTGAAATGTTGAGAGCTAATTTTTTAAAAACTACTGGTGCGAATTTTACAAAACTGGGCATTTTGGCATAATTTGAGTCGTAAAATTGAAATATGGATAAACAAAATTGGTATCTTATTTCAGAAAAAGTGCGATTTTATGTCAAAATGCCTATATTAAAACAATGCTATATATAAATCTAATACATATCCTAAGTTGCGCTTTCCAGAAATCGAAAACACAAGGTGAATTTCGTCAGTCTACGCAGTAGAACGGGAGATATAGAAATGCCCCCCCCCTTTTTTTTTTTTTTTTTTTTTTTGCTCAGTGTACGTCTGAAATTCTGGTGAAGGGAAAAAAATACTAAAATAATTTTAGTTGTGTCGAAATGGAGAACAAAGTAAATACGATGTTTTTGCTGAAATCTTATTTCTTGCTTAGAGGATATTCCGTCACGTATAGGAGGAAAGATTTTGTATAAAATACATTAAAAACATACTACGTTTCTGTAATTATAATGTTTCTCTTCGTCAGTTTTACTGCAATTGATCTAGAACTGCTGAAAGAATCTTACAATACATGATGTTTACCTAGAATATCAGAAAACGAAAATTATATTTTTTGAATAAGATAAATGTGTCGCCACCCAGTTAAAGTCTCCAAATCTCCGATAGGAAATCATTTTGTAGGGTGAAGAAGAAAGATAAAAATCCATCAGGGAGCTCGAGCTTTCGTTTTATTCTATTTTTAAAAATATATTTTTTAATCTGAATCTCCTTTCATGTTCCTTTTCTATCTCAGGCTAGGTGTGAAATAATTCGATTTAGGGGCACTAAAAGGATTATTCTACAACAGTCGAAATATTTAACTAATGGAAACTTCAATATTCTATTTTCAGAATCGAATTATTATTATTTTTTTTTGTCTAGCAAAAAAATGGTAGTTTATAAAAGGCTTAAAAAGAACACGTTCCATGATTCAAAAGTAAAATACGAAAATATATTTTCTAATAACCTTTATAATTTTAATATTAGAAATTATAATTAGATAGCTAATGTTATAAGATAAGTAATATAGTGTAATGTTTACATAAAATAAAATAAAGGCAGTCTAAACTTGCAAATGATGGAAGTTATTTTAGTTTTATTACTATAATCTGCAAACATAAAGAGCTAATTAATGTAGGAAATGAAATAAATATTGTCGAGTTTTTGTTAGTTTTTTGCACACAGTACTTTAGATCTTCATTATGCTAAAAAATGGAAAACTTGTACTTTTTTAGCCCAAATGGGTGTTAGAAGTCAAGAAGAGCTATTAGTTTCAAAACGGCATTTTGCGTCGAATCGCTATAATCAAATGCATCACTTTTTAAATTGTTGCCGCTAAATATTATCACCCTCTATGATATTTAAAGAAATTAAATGGAGAATTATCATGAGTGTATGTATGTTTCTCGCAATGAGAAAAAACAATGGTACCTAGAGCATGCGGTTTTGAATAACGTAGTCTTCCACTCGAATATGGGCACCTGGAAGTCCGAATCTTGAATTTCGAATTTGATTTCTTATCCGTTTTATATTTTTTAAAATTTAACGAATTTTGATTAAAAAACTCAAATATAAATCCCATAAATTTAATTTTGCCTGTCTATGTTTCGAAGATCTAAGTAGTCTCCATTTATTTCGCTTTAATAAAATGGAAATTACGAGACGGTGATCAAACTACAGCCAGATTGTATGTCATTTCCTTTTACATATCCTCTATTACTGTCTCCTAAATCATAATAATTAATTTCAGTAAATCTGCATGATTATGGACAAATATGACACAAAAAGCATCTTTATAGTGCATTCGAAGAGAACGTCATATCGCAGACGATTTCAGTTATCTTTGAAGCTATGAGTTTTGCACACAAGTTTACTTTTGAGCATTCTATGCAATAATAATAATAATAACCTATTCAATTAATAATGTCACTAAAATATTTATTAAAATCTGTTTAAATTCATTCACTTTTTTACCCTCCTTTTTGCATGCCTTCGTTGTGTGACGATATCACACTAGGCGTTCGAGATTAAAACATGGGACTCTGTAGAATAACAATTTAATGTTTTTACTTATTAACATTATAACATTCAAGTATTAACATTATGTATTCATTATTAACATTATAACATAACACTCAAGGCTAAAATCTCAGCTGAAACCTTATACATTTTTTTAAAAAAATCTGAAAGTTTCAGATTTTAAATTACGTTCAAAGGGACGTTTTTTTTAACGGCACTTTACTTCTTAAATATCATGTTCTTTGCACTTAAACCATAAAATTCAGTTCAGTAGCAATGTCGCAAAATAATTTTAAAATGAGCATATCTTTAGAATTTCCCATACACAGTTCCGCGAACGCTGGAAATAAAAATGCTTTTCTATACAACGTTGCCATTGCTTGCGTTGAAATCGCTGAGTTTGCTAATTAAAAATTAGTGAACGTTTTATAAAATATGAAATCGATCATAAAAGTAATTATAAATTTCAAATTGGGTCTTCCACATGCCCATATTCGTAGGAGGATTACGCCATTCAAAATTCGATGGCTCTAGGTACCGTTCTTTTATCACAATGCGAGAAATCTACATACATTTATGCTGATTTTTCATTATTTAATTTCTTCAAAAATAATGCAAAACTCTAACATTCGGTGGCAACAGTCTAAAAAGTGAAACTGACATTTATAGTGATTCGACGCAAAATCGCAAAACGAAAACAATAATCCTTCAGGGACAAAAGCCCCTTTGGAATAATAATTATTAATTTTAACAACTGTCTTGTAAATTAAAATTCAAAGACGTTTTAATTACTTTTCCATCGAATTAAACATTTAAAATAAATTTTAACTAAAAACCGCAAGGTAAATTAGAAAGTAAAGTCAAACTACATTAAACTTGAAATAAGTAGAAGAGAATTATTTCTTAATTGCAGAATGCGTTACACTGAAATACATAAAATAACCTGATTCCGAAACAATTCTAGCTATTTTATTAACTTCATAAATTCAACTATTAATATTATTTGTCTCTTAAATAATTTTTAAATGCTGATTCAAGAACTAAGATAAGTCCAGAGGCGTTAAAATAGTTACAAACTGCCCTCTGGAAAAACAAAATGTTAGAATAATTTCCAGAAACAGATCTTGTATTTCGCAGTCCAATAATTTACATTTTATTTAATTGTGTCTATGTTTGCATTTCGAATAATATTTCAAAGGAAATGATGATTAGGAAATTAGTTTGAAAAGTGGAATTATTATTTTAGCTACTGCCGTCGCGACACCAAAGTATCTTAAGCAATTTTTCTTTCTTGTGGGTTAATGTTTTTACTGCAACGATTATTTTTTTGTTTCAGGATGCAAAATCGGAATAAAATATTTCTTCGAGACAAATCATCTTTGATAATGCTGCGTACATTCCGTATTTTTAGCTTCTTATATAGACTGTTTTGCGTTTATAGTAGCTATAATAATAATTTATAGAAGATAAATTTTAAAATCGATTAAAAACTGAGACCTATTTATACGTTCGAGGAATAATAAATAACTTTCAAAACGGTGGAAGTCCTTTTTACTTCCTTGTACGAAGTAAAATGAAAGTATTGTAATCGCGAAAAGCTTCAGGCAGCATATTTCAACAAAAATATCCACTTTGACCGCTTTCGAATGCAATTTAACGATGATTTTGCGTGATATCTGTACGTAAGGACAGAATAAAAGACTCTTTTCCTCCCCCCCCCCAAAAAAAAACTGCTTTAAAATGAATTCTGAAGATAATTTTTCGTGGCGTCTGTACGACTGTACGTACGTACGTACGTATCTCGAATAACTCAAAAACGAGTAGCCTCAGAACGTTGAAATTTTGTATATAGGACTGCTATAACATGTAGATGTGCACCTCGTATTTTAGTTGCAATCGGCCGCACCAAACGTATATAAATATATTTATGAATATATCCACTCTGTTACCCGGCTCAGTGATCTCCGTTTCTTTACTCTTATATGTTTGTAAATTGTACATTTTTTGCTCAAAAGGATTGAATTATGTGGTTCTTATCTTTCGGTTAAGGGTTTTATGCCTTCAGTAAATCTGTATGCAATATTGTTTAAGTGCCGCTAAGCCTATTTTGATGGCGGCCATTGCTTGTTTACATTTGAAACAGCTGAGTAGTGAATTTGTTGCCAATCTAGAGAAACGTAGCTTCGCAACAACAAAGATAAACGCCTTCATTTATTATTGCGATTTAAATCATGCTTAATCCTTTCTGAATTTTTTCGAGGAAATAAGTGTTTAAAATTTACTTAAATTTTAATAATTTAATTTTTAATAATTAGTAATTTTTAGTAGAGATATTTTGAGTTTTTATGTCTTTTTGCCTTGTCGCGAAGTGAGAACTGAATTAATTGAATGAGAAATATTCAATCGTCTGTGAAAAACTGTTTCTTTTGTGTTATGCTTGCTTAATTTCTTTTATACATCGTTCTAGCTTTATTATAGTACTTGAATAGAACATGTGGCAACGATTAGATAATTCTTTAAGTGATACAAATTTTGTGCATTCTGAATTATAATATGAACGAAATATAATACTGTTAAGTGAACCTAGCGCCAGAGTGTCGCTATGGTAAACAAATAGAGTGAATTTCAAAGAATGCATTTATTCTATTGTGGTTTATGCGCTGTCGGCAAAGTAGATTTAATTCAATCCAATAAGTTTAAATGCGTATAGTTTAATATTCCGTACGAGGAAGTCATGTGGTGTACACATCATATTTTTTATAAATAAACATAAAGTTTCTATACCCTTAGCAGATAGAACAAATATCACATCAAACACATTATCACTAGGTATGCAGATCTTAAATAAACATTCTTGTCATGTAAGTTTTAAATTTTCAAAAATAAAACCAATACCATTTTTCCCATCGTTTCATAAATAGATCTCTGACTTATTAAACTCAAATGAACTTTTATTTTAAAGAAAATAAAATATTTAACTCTCTTCTATTTTAGGTGTTCGAAAATTTTACTTAGAATGTACATTAATTTTTACAGATATAATTCACTTTATTACATTTAAAGTAAATCAAAAAATAAATCTGTAAGTTTTCAGATTTTAGCGGGCGCTCGAAAGTCTTTGTTTAGGTTTTGTTGCTCTTTCCTGAGCTCGCAATCTGACTCTTGCTAAAGTACTTTTTTCAAGCCAGTGCACCTCGATGCGCCTTTTTTAAAATTCGAATCAGATTTTTAAAATTTTTTCTTTTCCATTTTATCGCATCATTTTGAATAGTTTCATTCTTTAAGAAAAGTGGTTTTGGCAACAGTTTTTCATTCAATTGTACACTGGACTGCTGTCCGTTGAAAATCAGCACTGTTGCCACTTGAAAAAATGAGGACGATAATTCCGTGCAGTTTTAAACTTAATGTTTCTCTCGGATACTGGACGTTTGTCGAGAGAAGGAAACGGGAAGTTGGTTAATTTATTTATTAGGATAATTAATGTTTGTATTAAGGGATATTTCTTATTTCATTGTAATTTTGTTATATGTAATATATTTATTTTTAATTTGTGTTTTTTTATGAAGTTGTTCTGCAGAGTAAGTCTGCGCAGTTTTTAAATTTTACGTTTGCTGCTCCTTTCAGGCCTTTTTCTGGTACATTTAAAAGCCAGACGAAGGTTGGCCCCGTAGCTGCTAGTAAATAAATAAAAACCAACTTCCCATGGAGGGAAAAAAAAAAAAAAAAAAAAGCTTAAGTTTTCAGTATTTTAAAAACAGTTAAATAAGCAATAAATAGTTTATCTCATTATTTTCATCAATCAGACTTTATCAAAAAACAAACAAAGCATTGAATGAAAAACTGTTGCCAACAGCACATTTCTAAAAGAATGACATTACTCAAAATGACGCGATGTCATCAAAATATATAAAATAAAAAAAAAAAAAAATTCTCATTCGAATTTTGAAAACATCGCTTCGAGGTGCTCTTGTATTGGCTCTTGTACATGGCTCTTGTACTGGCTCTTGCACTGGCTCTTGTATGCAACTATGTAACAAATTTCTTTACCCTGGGTCTATTTTCCGCGCAGTACGAACGAAAGACGCATACACAGACAAACTCTTTCTTTTATTATTTGTAGAGATTAATTATAGATTAACTGATAGTTTAAGAGAAACACCCGATTATAGTATAAACCTCAAACATGACTTATAATTGGTGTACATTATTTTCGAAGTAAGCAATAACAGCTTTCTGTTACCTTTATCTGTAAATAATACTTGAAAAAGATAAAGATGGGAATTGGAAAATTTAAACTAAATCATTTATCTTTGCATTTAACTGCTGTTTAGGTTTTCCAAATGAAATAAAAATAACTAAGAAAAGAGCGTTGTTCTTGATAAAAATTACATGAGATGGCTTTGCGACATTAATCCAATAATTCGTTCGTTATTTAATTTCAATTCTCCGATGAGGAAAGCAGAAGAGAGAGAGAAGTGTCGACTACTTTATCTTCAGACTCGTTTGTACCTCTAATCGATACAAAGGAAATTTTCTTATTGAATGCATAATTAAGAAGGAAACTGAATTTGAAATAGAAATATAAGTACAAATAGCAAGCCAAATAGATCAGGCGTCATTTGATTAGCATAATAGAAACTACAAAACTAAATGCATGATATGCAACTAATTAAAAACACACCGAGAAGATACATTATTTTAATAAAATAATAGTACATTACTTTTGAGTTTCAAAATTAAAAAGTAAAAAAAGGGGGGAGAATAAACACAGTATATAAACTTTATAATATAAATTTGTATTTATAAACTATATACGTATTTAAGATTAAAAAAAAGAAAAGAAGCTCTCAAAGCTTTAAGATTTTATACAACATCCAAAAGAGCATGTTTTTAACGTTTTGCGTGTTACTTTTATTTATTGAATACCATCTTCTCATTTAAAATACATAAAATTCAACTGAAGAGCAATATCACAAAATATTAAAAAGCATCTTAGAATTTCCGATACACAGTCTTGCTCGCCGGAGATAATTTTTTTTTTCTCTGTAGAATGTTCCCATTGCTCGCTTTGAAATCGTTGAGTTTCGTAATCAAAAATTCTTTAAAGTTTTACAAAATTTAAAACAGATAATAAAACAAATTCGAAATTCAAAATTCGAACTTCCAAGTGCCCACGTTCGGGTGGAGGATTATGTTATTCAAAATTGGATGGCTCTAGATACTGTTGTTTCATTACAGTCCGCGAAACATTCATGCAGATTCTTCATTCTTTAGTTTCTTTAAATATAATATATAACGATAATATTTGCTGGCAACAGTTTGAAAAGTGAATCAACGCCGAAAGTGAAACGACATAAAATGCCGTTGGTTTTCAGTCCAAAAGTTCTAACGGGCCTTTGGGCTGAAAAGAAACATAATATGGAAAATCAATCAGCCATAAAAAAAAACGAATAAGTACTAAAACCAGTAACGTTATAGAAAAAAAAAATCGGAAAGGTTTCAGACTCAAAAGACTTTCAGGCTCAAAAGGGTTTGCTTTTGTTTTACGCTATCGCTGAGTTCGCAGTCTGTCTTTACTTTACTTTACTTTACTCCATCGATAAAGCAGCTGGTCTACTTGAGATGGTACCTATCAGCCTGTTTAATCTCTGCCAGTGATTCGAATTATTTTCGTTGATATACCACTATCTTAAAAAATGCATTTTCCTTTTACTGCGCTTAACTATAGAATGATGCCACCTAGTTATTTAGTCGATTGAAGATTCCAAGAGCTATTTCAGTGCATTTTTCTCCCCGTACTAACCCATTTTTTTTGTCTTTTTAGATTTATTAAGCGTCGATTTCTTGGCACTTACGCAATATGCAATTCAACAGCAAAATCAACGAAGATTTTTAAAGTAATATAAGCGACATATGTTTTGAATTCCCTATGCGATGTCAGTTTGTTGGCATATATTTTCCTATTTTCCTTTTCAGTCTTTTTCCAGTTCCTCATATTGTTGCGTGTGTAGGAGTAACAAATTTTTATACAGTTACTGAGTTTATTTAATGCTTCTTTTGATTACAATAATTGGCTAAGCCAATTTTCCCAGTATTATTCTGAAGGTTGTCGTAGATGAACGGTTTTGTTATATAAACGCATAGTGATCAGGTGATCCCTGATGATCGCAGCTGCATTAAGTCAATCTCTGATAGGCCAAATCTATTCAAGTAGTCATAAAAGGTTCATGACCAGTTGTATATTTTGACGATGAATGAAGTAAAATGGGGAAAAAAGGCAGATTTTTCACCATTTGGAAAAGGGCTTATTGTTGGCCCCCGTTTAGCAGAGACATCGATTTCGAAGACAGAACATGTCACTGGGTTCTCAAAAGCAGCCATATCGAAGGTTTTTCAAATGTTGGAATCAGAATCCACAGTCCTTCTCTAGAAGACATAACTGCGGTTCGAGCATAGTTTTCCAAGAGTAATTGACGTTATCTTCGACGAACTGTAAGGCAGAACATGGCCTCTGCTGTGCTTCAACTGACACAGATCGTCGGCTAACGCTTTTCCGACGGATTTCACTTCGAACCTTGCGCAGAGAATTGCAGAGCATAGGAATGCATAGTGAGATGGATGCTTGTAAGAAAACCACTGGTTTCTGCTCGGCATGCAAGAATGCGTTTGCAGTGGTATCGGGAAAGAAGACACTGGACATTTGAGGATTGAAAACGGGTAATGTGGTCGGATAGATCACCTATACCTTATTCAGCACTGATGGAAGACATCGAATGCGACAAGAAACCTATAAAACCATGAAACCATCTTGCTGTGAAAAGGTCTGGTGGGAGTATCAAGATATGGGGCATGTTCTGCTGGCATGGAAGGGGTGCCCTGGTTTTCTCAAGGGTACAGTAACAGCCATGATACCTATATATACTACTTAGATACCTAGATATACTGCCAGATCAAGTGCACCCTGCAGTGTCGCATTTTTACCCTCATGGCGACGGATAATTCATGGACGATAATGCAACTATACATAATGCCAGAAGTGTTCCAAATTGGTTTGCTGAACATTAGTCTGACTTCCAAGACCTTCCGTGGCCACCACATAGCCCGAATCGTAACCCCATGGAGAATGTGCGGGATATGGTGAAAAGATGCATCCGACAAACTGTCCTCTTCCTCCTAATTTAAAAGATCTCAAATGCGGCATAGCCAATGCATGGTATTCTCTGGACGCAAATGCACTCCAAAAGCATGTGTACTCGATGCCCAAACGAATCAGAGCAGTTATCCGCGCAAAAGGTGGTCCAATAATATACTTGGGTTTCTAATTCATTGGACAGTTATGTATTTTAGCAGACCAAATGTCTATCAAATCGGTCATAGTAATACACAGTTGTTAAAAGCAAGCTGCATAATCAAAATTAGCTATATAAAAATACAACATATTGCGTACTGATCTTAAACTCTTTTTATGTCATTCATTTGTTATAGATACTTCGATCATACAGAACATACACCGAATGAAGTTTTCCAATAAGAAATAAAGAGGAAACATTTATCCGTTTCTATAAAAAAATTCAATTTTTATTATTAAAACACTGTTTAATACTTAAATGCAAATGCATTGGGGGAAATATAAATACTGCACATAAATGTAGCATTGTGCATAATGCTGTACATAACTGGTTTTCTACTACGCTATCCAGATCGAAACAGTTATTTCCTACGTTCTTTAAAGTTGATCTTGGCTTGGTAACGGATCTTGGTTTTAATAATCGATTTGACCACTTCAAAAAGTTGGATAATTTAATAGCATCTTTAATTTTTTAGATAGTAGACAGCTTGACAATATATTTTTTCATGCAAAATGGCGCTTTTAAAGAAACAATGGTCTGAAGGCTTGGATTATGTACCTTCCGAAGAAAATGATTCGTATTTAGTTATTAAAGTGCTGTAAACACCATGATTTTGGGGTATCTATAGCAGCGATATTGGATCGAAATGTTTCGAATGCTGCAGAAGTAAGAACTTTAATACTAAAAGAAAATCTTCGCAATCAAAGGACAGTTGCATAATCATTAACATGCTCCGTGTCAACTGTAGATAAAGTGATGAATGCTGATTTGAATCTTAAAAAAGCGAAGAAATGCATCTTCACGACATATGCCGAAAGCAGAACGCGCTGCAGAATTCTCTATGAGAAATAATTATCTGAACAGAAATGAAAAAATGTTGTCACAATATACGAACCTTGGATATATTTAAATTACCGCAATAAAAAAAAAGATCCATTTATTATCATCAAGGAGAAGGGAAAAATGTCTCTGAACATGGTTAAAAAAATCTTCAGTTTTTCGAAGGGATTTATGATTGTTGTTGGTTGTTGTTATAACGACCCATAAAAATTAAAGAGAGTGCAGAAAACTGTTAAGATCAACTCCATATATTATCAGGAATATATTTGACACCCAATTTTTAAATAAGAAATACCTTCTCTTTAGCCACATCGGTAGAACTGCATCGAGACAAAGCAAGCAAAATTCGATTTTTGGCCCGCGACCGAAAATGTTTACCCATCCCTGGTATAGAAGACAAAAAGAATAAAGATTATCAAACAAGAACATTTAAAATAAAAAAAAATGGATAAAATGTTTGTGTAAATACAGTTGCGTGTGTTATAGATTGAAAGCACAAATCCGACAATAGGTTAATAAAACTTATTTTTTATCAAACGAAATATTTCAGAACTCTGGAATTTTCCACAAAAATATTCGTACAAGTGTTCACAATTTCACGCAGTACTATAAGTTATACTTTAAACTAATAAAAACGTAGGGCAAAGTACATCTACAACGCAGAGCAAAGTACATCTAAAGAGAAACTAAATCTGATATTTCAGTTCACACAGAACTAAGCAACTCGCAACAACAATAACTAAGCAACTGAATTCGGTGTCCGCCGATAACATCGCGGCAAAAACATCGCGGAGAAAACAACGCAAGGCGAAAACGTCGTGCTACAAAACATCGTGGGCGAAAACATCGCAGTTCTAAAACATCGCGGTACAAAATATTGCCGTCGAAAATAAAGCGGTTCAAAAACTTCGCAGTTTAAAAACATCGTCGTCGAAAATATCGTGGCAAAAATAAAGTATCTACAAATCATCGCATGACGATAATATCGCAGACATACTTTTTTCAGGTTTTAATAATTGTAAATGGATATTCGCATAATGATTTGTGAGCGCAAGATGTTAAGAAGGAGAATTTTTACATTCAGATTTTTTTATTAACTAATAAATTTTTGCTGAAAAAGTAAGAAGGAAACTTAAACATAGAAAATTAAATGCAACTTATAGATTATAGTTTTCATGAAAAATTACCAGTAAAAACTTTATAAAAAACGATTTATTAATGGCCTTTGTTAGTTAACTATGTCGGTTTAAAATTCTATTAAGTGCTATAAGTTGCATTAATTTTCTATGCTTAAGTTTCCTTTTTATTTTCTCAGCAAAAAACTTATTGATTAATAAAAAATATGAAAGTAAAAATTATCCTTCTTTCCATCCTGCGCTCACAAATCATTACGGGAATATACATTTACAATTATTAAAACCTGAAAAAAGTATGTCTGCGATGTTATCGTCATGCGATGATTTGTAGATACTTTATTTTTTATCACGATATTTTCGACGACGATGTTTTTAAACTGCGAAGTTTTTGAACCGCTTTATTTTCGACGTCGATGTTTTGTACCACGATGTTTTAGAACTGCGATGTTTTCTCTTTGCGATGTTTTCTCCCACGATGTTTTGTAGCACGACGTTTTCTCCTTGCGTTGTTTTCTCCGCGACGTTTTCGTCTGCTATGTTTTTGCCGCGATGTTTTCGGCTGTAACCCTGAATTCAGACACCTCCTATCTCCGGCCTATTATAAGTTTCAACCGCTCGCGGAATATTTCTAGTACTTTCTACTTCTCAAAATTACTAGAAAGCAATACGTGAATGGAATTACACGTACAGCTAACATAGTGCTCAATTACATTTATTCAATTTCAATATAAATCAGCGAGATATACATTTTCTTAATGTTAAATGCACGTGCCCTTGTATTCTTAATTTTCCGGTATTGCTTTCTCTTAAAATTGGCGTAGCACTGCATCGCACAGTGAAATACAACAGTTTTAATTAACATTCTACTAAAATTATCTTTCTAAGTAGAAAATTCGCAACATTATTATGAAAATCTTATAAAAAATATGCAAACAGCCTTAGTAAAAATACTGGAACCATAAAATGAAGCCCCCTCAAATGCAAAGAAATACTCGCATCATGGAAAATACTCCGGGAATACAGAGGCTGTTCGCACATTTTTTAGACGATGTATATTGTATTCACTAAACTAAATTCCATAAAATTCTTGTGCTTTAAATGTTCTATTTGACATCCCTTACTCTACACTATCTTTCGACCCCGCAATTTCCAGGATAATAATGCCTTTTGAAGTGGCAGAAGAGGTATTCTATCGCATTCCTCCCGAACAGCTTTCCAGAGTCCTGTTAGGGTTTTGGGACAACGTTTGGATAATGCAGTTTTTAAAAGTCCGAAAGCACAAAAATCCATAAGTGACACATCGGGAGATTTAGTACGGATATCAGTGAAGGGTATGGCCTTGATACCATTTTTTGTTCCATTTGTTTTAGGAAATTTACAGTGGATTTTGATGTGTGACTGCTGGCTTTGTCCTGATGGAGTCTTACAGATGGATGGCACTGTGGGTAAAGCGATGGTATTTCATTCAGAAAAATGGGCATTAAAATATGTTCCTGATAGTATTTGGAGTTAATCTTGACATTTTTTTGCACTCTCTTTATTTTTAACCTGCCATTATAAGAAAAACCAGCAACAATCACGAATCCCTTAGAAAAACTTTCTTTCGATTCTTTGAACCATTTACTTAAATTTTTTCTCCCCTTTTATGATAATAAATGGCTCTTTTTTTTGTTACTATCATTTAAATAAACCAATGCTTTATCTATTGTGACAATTGTTTTCCATTTTTCTGTGGATAAGTGTTTCTCGTATAGAATTCTGCAGCGTGTCCTGCGTTGAGCTATATGCTTTGGAAGAAGACGATGCACACTGAGGTTTTTCGCTTTCTTAAGATTTAAATCAACGTTTATCATTTTTTTTACAGTGGACAGTAGCATTTTAGTGATTTTGCAACTGCCCTTTGAGTAAGGGGATTTTCGTTTAACATTAAACAACGTACCTTTGCAGTAGTCGCAGATGTCCTTTCTTTCCTTGGATACTTGTTTGGAATTTTTGTCCCACTTGAGGCTCCAATTTGACGTTTTTTTCCTTTCTTGTTGATGATATTACCTATCGACGCTTTAGATATCAGAAAACCATGACTCTCACATCGTTTTTGGATAACGGAGTATGCATATTTCTCTTCGAAAAGAGCGTCAATGTAGCTTTCGAACCACTGCTTTGTTAAATTCGCCATTTTGAATGAAAACAAAACGTTCAAGCCACAGACGATAATTTTCACTTTTAAAAACCTAGTACAATTGCTATTACGTCTTTTGCAGCAAACGAGTTTTTATTACCGCTTACCAAAATCGTCTAAAAAATCTGCGAACAGCCTCTGTATATTAAATACTCATTTAATTACTTCTAACATAATATAAAAGGATATAGCATCTCTTCCTGCACTAAAAGGTAATTTCAAGGGACTTAGAGTACCTCAGATAGGCAGTCAAGTTCTGATACTACTACAAAAAGCCGCGTCCTTTGAGAGATGCAAGCGATAACGATATCAAAAATCTTTTTGTTCAGTTTCCTACGCAGCTACGTCCAATTTTGCTCCTCTGCTAATTTTATTAGGTGCAGGTCGTTGTGCCTAAGAACCTTTAAAGTGATTTATGAACCCTGATATCAGATTATACCAGGCTGAAAGTATCGGTTCTCGTCCGAAATAAGTTGTAGATGATTATCTGAGCAATTGCCGATACTGGATTTTCTGCAATTGTAGTAATCATCGTTCGCTCAGAGCGGATCAAGGTCATTATCGGACAGCATTCGAAAGACATATCCCTCACTGCTATTAATTAGATATGAAAGTTGAATATATACTGAAGTTGGAAACTGCTAAAATTTAGATATGAAAAATTAATATACGAGTATACTGAAGTTGGAATTACATAAGCTACATTATTTCAAAAGGTGATGTAAGGCTAATTAATACCCTCTTAGTACTAATTAATATCCATATAATATAGCGTCCAAAATATGCAAATTGCCTCTTGTGATTTCCAAAGATTGATATTGTTACGAATTTTGCATATATATAAATAATTTTAGGGAAATTATATGTAAAATTGTGGTATCTCTTTCGTAATGTAACATGAAAAGGGAGTAAGGCTTCGCCGGAAAAAACAAGGTTATAAGGATAAGTCCATTTAACATTGAGATAAATGGCGAGATAACGCCAAGATGGCGATAGCCTGGGCGACTAAAGTTTGGCGCCGATATTGCGAAGAAATAGCCATATTTCGCCAAACCTGGCGGCCATTTAGTGAAATTTTGGTCCGATCCCTGTATAACTCTAACCGGTCTGATCCCTATATGTAAATGTAACTGTATGCGTCCCTACATGTAACTGTAATTGTAACTGTAACTATAAATGCCTTCCAGCTATTTTGGGAAATCCAAGGCCGGCGATTTCTCAGCGACCAGGAGAAAACAGTATAAGAATTTAAAGCGCATCAGTTCTTAGTTTTTAGTTTAGAGTAGAGTTCAGCGTATTGGGAAATCTCCGTCCAAGCTTCGCTCTTTAAATGAGTTTTGCATTGCGTTGTGTTTAACGTTCTTAGCAGTTTGAAGAGTGACTATTGATTGTGGTCTGTAATACTGAGAGGAGCTATTCGAGTAGTTTTGTGAAACGTTGCAGAACTGTAAAATGTTTCTTTTCGGAAAATAAGTTTTATCAAACTATCATCAATTCTGCAGGCAATCAATGCACTAAGAATAGCAATATTATACATCACCCCGGGAGGGTGGTACTCTGAACAGTTGCGGGTACCGGACGACACCCGTTTAGTCGTATAAAGCTGTTCGGGTGTTCGGCCCCACATTCACCTGTCATCTGTCTATTCCAACTAAGGATTAAAGAATAGTTACTATGATATTTATTTAAAGAAATATGACAATGATTATTGATTTCAAAGAATTATATTTTTAGTATTTAATGAGCTTTCGAGGCATGGAAAAAACAAGTTAAGGGGACTCGGTACCTTTTGAATGATTTTGTTTTGTTTAAGCACTTTCATCTACTTTTTATGAATAATATTAAGTGGTTTTATGAGACAAAAGGGTTTTAAGCTGCAAAAAAATTTTTTGCTATTACTTTTTGTTAAATTTGAATTTTTTTTAAAAAATTCTACAATTAAAAATTCTTTCTTCTTCCCCAATTTTCAATATTTTTGCTTCAATGTTTTTTATTGTATTCATAATAGTGTTCTTAATAACTTAACGGATCAATTTTTCAATTAATGAATTAGTTTCTGAGAAAAAAAATAAAAAGCTCATTTTTATATAAAAACTTATGGTTTCAGTAACATTTTTACTTCCAATAATTTTTTTTTTCATTATTTTTCAAATCCCATCCTTGATTCTATTTAGTATATAATTTTAAATAAGCAGTAAATTTATTAAATAATTTGGTCCATATCTGAACAAGTTTTAGGACTTTAAGTAAAAGGATATTGATGATGAAAAATGAACAAAAATTTATTATTATCACAACAAAAATGCTTAAATTTTCTCAAATTATCATGCAGTATTACAATATCTCACAATAGTTATTTTTTAACTACTCAAATATCCAATAGAACGTAATTCAAAACACCTAAAGAACGCTAATTCGCGAATTCGCTACAATCAACAAGAGCAGTTTTCTAAACAACAACAAACTGAGCAACTACTACAAACTGAGATGTTTTCCTCCTTTTATAAGATTTTAAAATCACGCGCTAGAATTTTCCAGTACTTTCTCGAAATCAAAAAGAGATATTTATTTATTTAATGCACGCGCTCTTGTATTTTCAATTTTCTGGCTTAGCTTTCTTTTAATATTCGTCACGCGCTGCACTGCACGAGAAATAAAACCATTTAATTTGTAATTGAACTAACATTAGCTTTTTAAATACCAAATTCGTAACAATATATTAAAAAACTGCAAACTGAGAAACCGCAGTTTAAAGAATGTAAACTGTCTAGACGGTATTTATATCATTTCCAATTTCTTAAAAATTTTATTACTGAATTTCAATATATATTTATAATAAAACTTAGTACTGCTCAATTGATTAATATGAATATAAATTACAAGCTTTTGTTTAAAACCTTATCTGGCTAGAAATATTGCAAAAATATATCATAAAAGGCAAGTAGAATTTTCCTTTACCTGTTTTTGTTTTTAAAACACGCTCAAAACAATTTTAATGCATGAATTAATTATAATATATTTTCTAAAACGCTTATAATTATTATTAATAATATTAATTTGTCGTTTTATTTATTTATTAAAAAGCAAAATTAAAAATTTTAACTGACATAAAACATTTTATTTAAAACCACTCAGTATAGCTTATGTGATTTCTTCTCTGATTTTAGCCATTTGTTCTCGTATATAAATTCCATTTTAAATTAATTTATGTGCATTTTAATTAATTAAAAAGTTTAACGTTTGTTTCAGCACTATTTCAGTAATGCTACGGTCAGAAATTTGATCACTTTCATTACACCACCTCTTTCTGCTCGTATCTAATCACAGATAATTTCAACTTTTTAATAAACATAGCATTTTTGTTGACTGATAATACATATAAAATTATTTGTTGAGCTCAGTATAAATATATAAACTTGCCAGTTTAAAGGTTTTAAAGGTGAAAAAAAATTTTTTTTCCAACTTTAATTTGTATTTAAATAAATCAGTATATACGCATAAATAGAGTTGTTTTTTATAGTTGGAGTCATATTTAAACATTCCTTTTCATTTACACTGATTTTTAGTAAGTTACTGAAAAAATTAAGAAATAAAAAAAATAAACACTGAGGGGGTGTGGCATTTAAGGGGGTGTCAACATTTTAAAAACCTTTTTATAGCATTTATTATCGTCAGATCATTTCAGAATTCCTCTACAGTGTATTATAAGTGTATTAAGGTACTTTTTCAGCAAAACATTGAAAAATCGGTAATTTCATTGATTTTTGGGGTACCGAGTCCCCTTAAATTTCGACAATCGGTCCAGTAGAACGTTTGTCGAGGTAGGTAGATACAGAATTATCTCCTTTTTCTTGTACGAGGTGTACATAGATGTGAACCTGATACTTACCTATAACTCTTCTGACAGGGTTAGCTAAGTTAGATGACCAATTATTTGAACTTCTGGGTGAAATATAGTGTTATCTAGTTGCGTATAAGGCGTTCTTCTTTCACATGAAACCAAATGAAAATCAGAGATATGGCTTATGCACGCTAATAAATACCATATTCTATAAAATTATTATATTAGAATATATTTGAAAAATGTATAGGGACAAATTAAATTAAAAAAAATTAGGAGAAAAAAAGAATCTGAAACGGTTCAGATTTTATTGATTGCCAAATGGATTTGTTAACATTTAACACCATTTTCTTCGCTTTTACGTCATATACGAATCAACAGAAAAATTACAAAAAATTTAAAAGCAGCATATGTTTAGAATTCCCGATGCAGTGTTGGGCTAAGCTTTTCTATTCTTTATCAATTCATCATATTAATGTTCAGTTTTATTAGTAAGATATCTTACAAAAGCGTTTTTGTAACATTTTATTATTAATTTTTTTTTTTTTTTTTTTTTTTTGTGTGTGTGTGTGTTAACTTTTTTACTGAATAACACCTTCTTCGCACTTACGTCATATAAATTTCATATCCATCGTAAAATCATAAAATATTTAAAAGCAGAATACCTTTAAAAGTTTCGACAGACATTGTCGCGCCCCTGGAGATTGAAATACTTTATTCGATACAATGTCGCCAATGCTCGCTTTCAGATCGTTGAGTGTCTTAGTCAAAAATTCGGTAAAGTTTCACAAAATATGAAATTCGGGTTTCCAGGTGCACTTATTCGGGTGGAGGACGTTATTCAGAATTTAATGGTTCCATCATTTTTTTACAATGCGAGAAGCATACATACATTCATATGGATTCTTTATTACTAAATTTCTTTAAACATGGCGATAAAATTTGGTGGTTACAATTTGAAAACTGAAAAAGACGCATTGATTGTGAACCGAAGAAAAATGCCGTTTTGAGACTAATACCCCATTCGGGAAAAAAATTACGCGTGCGCCTTATATGCGGGTAAGAATACGATATTTTCGGCATATAAACGGGTTTTGAATTTTAGCAGAAAATTCGAAGCAAAATGATGCCTGTACTCATACACGAATTTTCTTACATGCAGAAATACAGGGTATTCTATGAATATTTAATTTCATTTCATTCTTTTCCTCCAACATTATTCGGAAAATGATTTAAATATTATACTGTAAACATATTGTTTTCTTGGAATCGCTGTTTCAATGGTTTAACTAAATTAAAGACTTTAGATTAAGTTAAAGCATTCAGAACCTTTAATCATCTCAGATAAATTAACTTTGTTCTCAAATATTTAGACTGTTTTTTTCACCATTAGAGATCGTTAGGTAAATGGCTCATTTCAAGGTTCCCTTCCAAATGCATAATCCTGCTTTCTAATAATATCATAAGTGTAAGGGGTAAATAATCTTGCCTTACGATAGAACAGACTTTAGCCCACGTTTTAGCGAAATTCCAGTTAAGTACCATAAAACCTTTAATATACCTAAAGTCATGATAAAATGGCTGAAACACGAATTTGAATAAATAAATAGTTAATGGTACTTACTTTAAGCGTGATAATGCCAAACGCTATGTACAGCTTAGAGTTGCTTTATGTATAACCAATCTAAGTAATCATCATTCAATATGTTAGAGTAAACTATTTGCAGGAATGCAGTGTTCCATGAGCTAAATATGTTACGTAAAACTCGCCAAATGTTTCCGCAGTTAACAAAAATTAAATTTTGTTTGCAAGTTTGAAGGTTAGTGCTTCTTCAAAAATAAGCTTTATGTAAGTCTGATAATATATTAAGCACTTTAAAATAGGTATTTGAAATGGTTAATGCGATATGTAAATGTATTGCTATGAAATGCCCAGCTGCGGTAAGGAAGCTTCCGTGCGAAGCAGGTTTAGGGTTACCATAGAATGGCTAAGGAAGGCAAAGCTGCCAGATTTGGCATGAAATCGCGAATTTGGCGACAAGGCATAGACTAATGGAGAATATTCTCTAACGAATTATTACCGGTTTGGCCCAGAATGTTCTCGAAGGCAGGCCGAAAGCTATATAAACCCTGTACGTACGCGGAGTTGCAGTCAAGTGTCGCGTCAGTGCATCGAGAGTGTATCAACGAGTGCATCGCGAGTTGTAGAAACGAGAGTATCGAGAGTAGGTTGAGTTCCGAGAGTGACCGAACCGAGTCGGGAGCTGTACTCTAGCGCTTTGCCGTGAAGCTGTCTTCACCGCTATAGCCTGAAGGCTGTGCTGCTGATTGTTTCAGCGACACAGATGATTGCTAGCTGTAGTTTTTCGACGACTGTAAAGGTATTTTTGGAGCTGTCCTGAATAATACTGGGTAATAAATTGTCTCTATTTTCTTCAAGTGTTGTTGTCGCTCACTGCAACTCCACAAACCCGTAGAACGCAGTAGTATTTATTGAGAACTTCGAAAAGATGATTAAGAATGAATTAATTCTTTTACTTTTTTTTCGAGATGAATTCAAAACTCCTACCGAATAGCTGAGGGACATAAGGAAGCAAACTTGTTTTTAGCGAAACGATGCATATTATGAAAACATCATATTCGACAGAAGATGTTACGTGAGGCAATTATTGCTTGGAACACTTTTCTAACACGTTATTCCACAAATTTTAGCATAAAAATTTAGAACCTCTTTTCTTTTTACCAGTTAGTACATCACGACTGTTTATTATTCGAAATTCATATCTTAGATCCCATTTCTTCAAGCGCAAATATATTATTTGCACTTGCTCAGAATGCTACAAAAAAGGGTCCTCGTCTGTTCGCTTACTACTTTCTATGTTAATTAACCAGTTATCTCTTTTTAGCTCAAATGACGCTTAGCCCAGAAAGGGCTATTAGTCTCAAAACGGGATTTTTCTTTCAATTATTATAAAAGACTGAATCACTTCTCTAATTTTTGCCACCAAATATTATCGCCTGTATTATGTTTAATCGATTCCTGGCCCAATCTCATTTCCTCTTTAACGGATTCCTTGCCCAATCTCATTTCTTCCTTAACGGAGTTGACGGCTCCTTCCATCATTTCTTGAAAAGCAGTAAATGCAGTCATCATTTGCCTGAATTGTTCTTCCATCGCTCTCGTAATTGGCATTCAAAACTCCACTCCTGACACCAAAATTTGTTGCGTGCGTACGGGTTCGTTACGAAATGAATGCACAAGTCCGATGAAAAATGAACAAAAATTTATTATGATCACAACAAATATGCTTAAATTTCATAAAATATTCGTGCAGTATTACAATATCTCACAGTAGTTATCTTTTAATTACTCAAACGTTCAAAAGAACTTAATTCGAAACAGCTAAAGAAAGCTAATCCGCGAATTCGCTACAATAAACAACAGCAGTTTTATAAACAACAACAAACTAAGCAACTACTACGAACTCCAAGTTCCACTTATGCCGAGATTATCAAGCATTCTACTTGATGTGTTCCGGCTGTCATCAGATGTTTGCTCTTTGGGCGCTGAAAAGAGAATAAGTTCGAAGTGTGAGTCCAGAAGGGCAATAAGTTCGAAGTGTGAGTCCAGAATAAACAAGAGCAGTTTTATAAACAACAACAAACTAAGCAACTACTACGAACTCCAAGTTCCACTTATGCCGAGATTATCAAGCATTCTGCTTGATGTGTTCCGGCTGTCATCAGATGTTTGCACTTTGGGTGCTGAAAAGAGAATAAGTGTGAGTCCAGAAGGACAGGAACTAATGGCGAAGGGGCGTGACCAGTTGTCACGTGGGCTGCAAGCTGACTTATCATTGGTCGCGATTCTTCTGAGGAATACCTCGCTAAAATTGCAATTAAATACGGTACAAAACATATATGAAAGTAGAAATAGTAAAATTAATTATATAAATCAGTCTTCTAAATTATTTACATATGCATATTAGTCCAAGTACGTCAGGAGATAAACACAAGGCACGGGAAGAAGAGCTCATCAACTAAGCTGAGGCTAAGACGCTTGCTGCTTGAGTTTGGTGTCACTGAAAGGTAGATACTATCGTGATCATTATTTAATAGACACTAATTAAGTCACTAATTACACTAATTACGGTCACATTTGTATGAAACATAGTTCGGAACTTTGAGACGATGGCATGGTTTCGCATGAGTCTCAGCTATCATGCCAATGTCAATATCGTGATCAATACAAAATTGTTGGAATTCACCAATTCGATTATGGAGGCCAGTGGCGTTCCAGAAAACGAAACGGATAGTTGTCAGCCGTCTGGTGTAATTATCCATGAATTTGGGAGTCCGGATTTCGTTCCTGATGTGTAGTTGAGTTTTCATCAATTAATTTCTTGCACAGAAAAGGAATTCCAGATACCTTAATGAAGGTGACCAACATACTTAGTTGTTGGAACATTTGTTTGGCCTCTGTCATCATTTTCATAGCTTCCGGATCGAGTCCCGTAGTTAATGCCTAAGCATATGATTTATTCGTCACTATACGTTCATTGAACGTTTTAGCTTTGGGAGTCACTTTCTGCTGTGGAAATTTCTCACATCCTCTATAGTTGGCTGTGTGTCCAACTTGCAATGAGAGGTTTTCCTCCTTTTATAAGATTTTAAAATCGCGTGCGAGAATTTTCTAGTACTTTCTCGATATCAAAAAGAGATATTTATTAAATGTTTTGTATTTTCAATTTTCCGGATTAGCTTTCTTTTAACATTCGTCACGCGCTGCACTGCGCGGGAAATAAAACCATTTAATTTATAATTGAACTAACATTATCAGGTTCAGTGTTCCTCCTTACTTGCTTTGGGAACATTCAATGACCTGACTCGGAACAGGGAGCTTACTAAAGCTATGTTCAATAAATGTGGGAATTAGACAAGATACACAGGAAGGGTATACAAAACCCTTTATTTTTCTCTCTTTACAATGATTTCCGGACTTCGGAATACAGAGACCAACCACTTGTGGTCTGAACGTAAGAATATAAAAATATTAACTAAATTCTAACTAAACTAACTTTGGATTAATAAACAAGTGTCTACTTGAAGATTGGCCGTATATTAACAGAAAGGCCGTATGTAGTACAGAGAACTGTTAACACTACGATACGTTTAAAATTATCAAGAGGATTAAACCTCTGGCCTTGAAGGCAATCAGCAACCGAGTAAAACTGCTATGGCAAGCAGCCTGCTCCTAATCACTCCTTCCTCTCTCTCGCTTGGCAAAAAGCCACAACTTAAGTACTTGGCGTTCGCAAGACAAATTTGCATAAATAAGTTAAAGCTTTAAATTCTGGCCGGAAGTAGAAAATAAGAAGTGATAGTAAAGATTTAAAATAAAATAAACCTTAGTAAAACTTAAGATCCTTACAACATTAGCTTTTTAAATACCAAATTCGTAGCAATATCATTTTTTAGATACGCAGTCTCGCGCGCTGGAGATTAAAGTGTTTATTTGTTTTGTACACTGTTGCCGTTGCTCGTTCAAAATGGCCGAGTCAAACGTTTGAGTCAACGATCAAAAGTTCAAACGTTTTAGAAAATATGAAATTCCAAATTCGAAATTTGGGGTTCCAGATACCCATATTCGCGTGGAAACGTACGTGATTCACAACTGGATGACTCTAAGCACCGTCGTTTTACCACAATGCGAGAAACATGCGTACATTTATACAGATTCTGCATTATTGAATTTCTTTAAATATAAAGACAGGGCTGTAACATTTGGTGGCAACAGTTGGAAAAGTGAACCGGCGATTAAAGTTTTCAACGCAAAATGCCAGAACGAAATTAATAGTCCTTCTGGGTTAACGCTCTTTCGGTTAAAAATAAACATAGCTTTTTATATTAGCAAATAATGAAACTGCTAAACACTGTGATATAAAAATACATGCAATGAAGATTATATATATTTTTGGGCTTCAAAAATGCTTCATTCTTCCTTAAATTTGGAAACTAATAATTTCTATCTTTTTTTTAAAAGTGTTTCGAAAGACTCTTTTAAGAAAGAGATCTTTTTAATTTTGTATTATTTGGAATAAATATGCATTTCATACGCACTTAACATTGTTTTGTAAAACGGTGGTCTTTGATCCGCTCTCTTTCCCTTCATAATAAGCCCTCTAAGAACCAAGGAAAAGATAATTAAAATGCGTGAATCAATTAAAGTGTGAATATTTGTCTTTTAGAGTTCTTTCTTTAGACTATACTATTAGCAGTGCACTTGTGTTTTGAAGTACTGTTCTTGTGACAAGAATTAATTTAATTTTCCACCATTTTTGCTGAGTCAGTAAGAGTAGAGGAAATTTATATGAGAGAGAGGAGTACTAAAAATGAGTAAGAAAGTTACCTTGGATTTTCTCTTAAATAATAGCAAAAAGAGTGTAAATTTTTAATTAGCTTTTACATAAAATCACTTTTCCTTTAAGATAAAAGGAAAGATTCCCAGAATGTTTGAAAACCGAAGTCCTCCCGAAAATGCAGTATGAATATCCTAGGATGTGAAATTAGTGAAGTCCCGAGGACGTCCGAGAATCAACATCTTCAGGACATCCTCACGTATCCCTGGACATAGCGACTTAAAGAAGACATCCTCAGGATGTTAAATTACGGTGTCCCCAGGACATTTGAAAATCAACATAACCAGGATATCCTAAGTATATCCCGAGATATTGCGACTTAAATAGGACATCCTGAGGATATTCTGTACTACTGGTGGTATATATTGTTACGTTTTTCTTTTCTGTATTGATAGAATATTCTGCACTACTGGGTATTCTGTACTACTGGGGGTATATATATTGTTATGTTTTTCTTTCTGTTTTTCTTTTCTGTATTCTTTTCTGTATTGAACTATATTGTTACGTACAGCTTCCGACCCTTCTCGGTCGTTCTCGGAACTCCACGTACTCTCGAGACTCTCCAAGCTACAAATCGCGATGCACTCGACGACACACAGAGCACAGCTCCCGACTCTTCAGTTCAGTCGTTCAGAAAAATAGACGATACTCTTTTCTTCTTAACGCTATGCTGTTCGTATAGTGATAAAAGAATCGGCTGTCCTAGGCCTGAGCACGGGTTCGAAACCTGGGGAAGACGTGAATGTTTGTAAATCACGGTTGTGTCTTTGAGACATGGAATTGTAAGTGAGTTCTGTCTATCACGTTACGTCAGCATTTAACCCAACACTACGCTTCCAATTCAACCGCAGAACCAGGACCAGGAGTTGAACCCATGTCCTCCCATCTTGGAGACGATTGAAGCCATCGTCATTTTTCGACAATGGCTGTCAAATTTGCCACCTACCAGTCAGACGGGTAGCAATCGCCCAAAGAACACAGAAACTTACGTGCCAGACCCACGTGCCCATCAATAAGCGACCTTTCCGGGGCCCTTAGAACCACCAGGTTCATTATTTGTATACCCCTGTGGCCAAGACTGCCTAGATACAAATCCTAACCGGTAGCTACAAAGAGTTCACTACTTCGACCGCCTACTTGGTTTTCTGCCACACGGTGCGCAGTTTGGAAGTTCATTCATAGTACAATTCATAGTTCAGACACAGTTTATGAGCTCATTTCCTGGTACATCGTGTTGAGCGTGTAGTATTGGTGTATATGTCACACATAACACAGCATGAAGTCAGTTCATGGTTCGTAGTTAGAGAAGGTATGAGAAGAGTCACGGTTGTCTCAATAAATGGAGATATAGTTCGACCGTCTATAGCGCAACCCTGGTTGGCATTCTGCCAAAACACATAGACTCGTCCAAAAGGAGCGGTATTACTTTCTGCGACGGTAAAGGTCTTCACTTCTCCGGAAAGAGCTACGCTGGAGGAAAAGAAAGTCCCCATCCTTCTACACTATTTTGAGAATAATTCGGTCCGAATGGCGCATGCGTGTTTGCGCTCATGGTCGCGGATGAGACGGTCGAACTATGTTTTCTAATAGCACTTCTGCATAGTATGAGGGCAGAGAGTGGATAACATATGTATCCCAGCATTCACTACGTCTGGGACATATCTGAACCAGCCTTTGGCTTGAAATCTGTTTGTTACTTAGATAGAAAACGGGGTAATTTTTTAATTCCTAGACAAAGTGTTAAAGGCATACTCTGGAGTCAAAGTGGAACGATGGAGGCCGAAATCAGCAAAAAGAAAATGCAGTATTTCCTTTTGCAACAGTATTCAGGAACATTCCGTCGCGCTTTATATCACAAACGGAAATGGAATCACCAGATTGTCACCCCGTCCATCGGAGCTAGATCAATAATCGGATACATCCTTTCAAGTGCAGAGCGGATCGCATAAAATTCAGCAATCAAAGAAGCAGAAAATTCATATCTCGTCCGTCCGTCGATCGTCTTTCCTGGTCTCAATTGTTCTTCCTGTTCTGATTCTCTTTTTTATCTCGAAACATAATTGCCACACTCAAGAAATAAGCATACATTTATGCTGACACTTAGAGAACTAAAGTTTTTTTTTGCATTTTCATATAACTTTAGATGGGTGACGGTTTAGTCTGAATTTGTTTGAATAATTAATTCGAAACAGATGGTAACATATACTGCATTCTTTGATAGCACCTTTCATTAGTTGAATGCGAATGGGGATTAATTATTGCTTTTAAATTACGTGCAAACGCATTCTTCTCCTTATCCTAAATAGCATTTGGTTGTCACTCTTCACTCAAGCCCTTGTTAATTTAGTTTTAATTAAAATTAGTATCTGAATTCTAAATAAATAGAATTAAAGGACAAAGATTGCGTCAAAACATCATTGTTTATTGAATTAAAATATCTGATTAGGACACCACATATTTCCTTATACGGAAATACAGCAAAATGGTATACATTTTGCTGTATTTCCTTTAAACTCATTTCCTCAAATTTCATCAGAGATATATTTCATACTCAATTAATTTAATTCACACTTCGCGGCAAGGCAAATTTAAATAAAAACTCAAACTATCTCAGTTGAAATTTATAAAATGCAGAGAAATTTAAAAATCTGTAATTAAAACGTTTTTAGCGTAGTTGTATCAGCTTTACACACTATCTACCAATAAGTATTTGGACACCCATACAGATGCCAGTATCTGTTCGCGGTCCTGATATACGTCACGACCTGTGCCATTAAACACCAGATAGGAAACAAGATTGGCATTGGTGGTCGCATGCAAGATGCCACGAAGTGCAGTGTTATCTGATTTCGAGGAAGGTTAAATCTTCGGGTATCACAAAAATGGGACATATCTGTAATAACCGATGGGGTATCACAAAACGGGAATGACAAAAATGGCCGATCCTAAAGAGCCATATCTGTAACTATGCAATGTGGTATCAGAAAACGGGTATCACAAAATGGCCGAACCTAAAGGGGCATATCTGTAACTAACCAACGGGGTATCGCAAAAATGGCCGATCCTAAAGTGACATATCTGTAACTAACCGATAGGATATCACAAAAATGGCTGATCCTAAAGGGGCATATCTGTAACTAACCAATGGGGTATCACAAAAATGGCTGATCCTAAAGTGACATATCTGTAACTAACCGATAGGATATCACAAAAATGGCTGATCCTAAAGGGGCATACCTGTAACTATGCAATGTGGTATCAGAAAACGGGTATCACAAAATGGCCGAACCTAAAGGGGCATATCTGTAACTAACCAACGGGGTATCGCAAAAATGGCCGATCCTAAAGTGACATATCTGTAAATAACCGATAGGATATCACAAAAATGGCTGATCCTAAAGGGGCATATCTGTAACTAACCGATAGGATATCACAAAAATGGCTGATCCTAAAGGGGCATATCTGTAACTAACCGATAGGATATCACAAAAATGGCTGATCCTAAAGGGGCATATCTGTAACTATGCAGTGTGGTATCAGAAAACGGGTATCACAAAATGGCCGAACCTAAAGGGGCATATCTGTAACTAACCAATGGGGTATCACAAAATAGCCGATCCTAAAGTGACATATCTGTAACTAACCAATGGTTTATCACAAAAATGGTCGATCCTAAAGTTACATATCTATAAGTAATCGATGAGGTATCACAAAATGGCCGATCCTAAAGGGGCATATCTGCAACTAACTAATGGGGTATCACAAAAATGGCCTATCCTAAAGTGACATATCTGTAACTAACCAATGGGGTATCAAAAAAATGGCCGATCCTAAAGTGACATATCTGTAAATAACCGATGGGGTATCACAAAAATGGCCGATCCTAAAGTGACATATCTGTAACTAACCGATGGGGTATCACAAATGGCCGATCCTAAAGGGAGTTCTAACCAATGGGATATCACAAAAATGGCCGATCATAAAGTGACATATCTGTAACTAACCAATGGGGTATCACAAAAATGGCCGATCCTAAAGTGACATATCTGTAACTAACCGATAGGATATCACAAAAATGGCCGATCCTAAAGAAGCATATCTGTAACTAACCAATGGGGTATCACAAAAATGGCCGATCCTAAAGTGACATATCTGTAACTAACCAATGGGGTATCACAAAGATGGCGATCCTAAAGGGGCATACCTGTATCTAACCAATGGTGTATCATATAAATGACCGATCTTAAAGGGGTATATCTGTAACTAATCTAAAGGGTATCGAAAACTGCTTTAAAATTGCCTATCCTAAAGTGGCATATCTGTAGCTAACCGATGGGGTATCAGAAAACGGGTATCACAAAAATGGCTGATTCTAAAATGGCATATCTGTAGCTAGCCGATGGGGTATCAGAAAAATGTCCTGATCCTAAAGGGGTATATATTTACTCTAATCGCAACAGTGAGAGCTCCATTATTTCAAAATCATCACATTTTCGAGCTTACACCTTCAAATAATAACATCTGAAATTTGATTTCTATTGGTTGAGCCGATAAGCCGATAGGGCTTCGATATCCGTTTTTTATTTTTAATGGACACCCTGTATATTTCTGGAAGAATGGGAAACTGAATGGAAAGTAAAGCTTTTAATTTTTAAATATTCCAATATCGACATTCCTTCATACGTATGTAGGTGCATTAGGATATTTTGGAAGCAGAAAGTTGAAGAAATGAGTCATGCCGTCGCCGGAACTCGAACCATGGACCTCTAGAACATTCGCCGAGCGTACTGAACATTACACTACGAAGGCATGCTAAGAAGGAGGAAGAAATAAGTAAACAAAAAGTGAAAGATTATTTTTAATTGTGATAGAACGTGCTATGCATTTTTGTTTGTTCCACAAAAGAACGTTAGAATGTCAATTTATCTATTGTTAGTGAATGGGTTTCAGGTTTTAATGAAGGGAGATGAAATGGTAAAAATTGTTACAAATAATTATCTTCTTTGTTTATTCATTGTTATTTAATTCACAAAGCCTGAGAAAAAGAATAAGTTATTTTTACTTTGCTTAATGTTAAGCTGTGTTTTCAGTTCTACGCATGCATTTTTATACATGCCATAGTAAACAACTTGCAGTAAAATATTAAAAGTGGGTTTTTTTTTTTTTTTTTTTTTTTTTTTTTTTTTTGTAGGAATATTTTTCCTTCGGCAATAATACAAGTACATGCAAGGATAAAAAAGCTGTCATTACCATAACCAACAGCTTACGTTCATCGAAATCTTACATCTTAATTAACCGAGATGCTTTTGTTGTAAATAACTAAAGCAGAAACATGCTTAGACGAATAGAAAAAAAAATCAGGTATTTAAAATCAAAATATTTCATCGCTTCGTTTGTTTGCATTTTAGTAAATTACGTTTAAGATCATGAAAATTAATGTAATAAAAAGTTTGCAGAATTTTTTTTGGATGTAATTTAAACAAATGTAAATATTTTCGTAATGCATTTAACACACACATACGTACACAATTAAATATATTTTTGAGTGCTTTATAAAATTTTACAAAACCATTGGCTAGCTGTGCTGGTATAAGCATTTACTGCGGCAATTCATACGATGCTGATGACATTGTATTATTTAGGAGCAATGAGCATTTCTCTAATGACACATGGGTGGAAAATCGCTTATTGATGTGTATATAAAAACAGGAGTGGGCTAGCATATTCGCTTTCAAGATTTAAATTAATAACAGATTCAATGAAGACTTCTATAGAACATAATTATAACCAGAGTCCTTTGATAAGACTAAAACCCAAGGAGTTTCATTCTTCAATTAATTGATGGGGAAAAATTGATTGTATCATTTGTTCCAGGCTCAAAATGACTGTTTAAAGAACGGATTAGAGCCTATTTTTTAGTCCAAAAAAGGCAGTTTGCCCAGAGGGGCTATTAATCTCGTTCTGGCATTTTGCGTCGGTTCATCGTAAACGCCGATTCACTTCCAATTGCTGTCACCAAATATTAGAGCCTTGCATTATATTTAAAGAAATTAAATAATGAAGAATCTGTATGAATGTATGTATGTTTCTCGCACTGTGAAATATCAAAGGTACTTAATTTCAACCTGAATATGGCATCTGGAAGCCCAAATTCAGAATTTGGAATTTGTTTTATTATCTATTTAATATTTTGTAAAGAATTTATGAATTTTTGATTAAGAAACTCTACTATTTCAAAGCGAGGAATGTACTCCAGCGCGCGAGACTATGTATCGAAGTTCTAAAGAAATGCTTCTTTTGAATTATTTTGAGATATTGCTGTTGAATTGAATGTAACGGTTTTAATGCGAAGAACCCGATATTTAACACATAAACGTAACACACAAAACGTTATAAAAACGCCATTTTGTGCGTAATATAAAATCTGAAAGCTTTGGGATTTTTTTTGGGGGGGGGAGTTAAGATAGATAGAGAAGCATCAAGGTAAATATTTGAAACTGTACGACACTCTAAAAGTGAATCAATTTTATTTTTCTTACTCAGAGAACTAGTTTCCCTGAAATCTAAAATGAATTCGTCCATGTAATGATTGCTTTCGTCTCACTAACAAAGACAACTGCGAAGGACACGCCGAACTAATTCTTGAGCTGTACACCAGTTTAATACAAGAACCGACTCATCACAAAGAACACACGAATTGGCATTCAGTCCATGATTTCGCCTACTCAGCTGCACATTCACTTCTCTAATTATATGCCAAAGATGTCAGGCATAAGGAGCAGCAGAAAGGACAGTAAGAACGGACGCCATTCAAGTTAACAAGAAAGTCCAGTTGAAGATATACTAATTAGAAATTTTAGCGCTAATATTACTATGTTTAATTCTAATACCTTTAATCAAAGCATGGGTGTTTTCCTGTTAGAAAATGAAAATTTTGAACATATTAGTAATGTAAATTCGTAAATTCTGATAATTCATTCCCAGTTTATTGAAACATACTTTTTTCTAATAAACGTGTCATCCAAATGGTATTATTTTTATACCAAAAAGAAAGTAATCACAATTGTATAAAATATGTAAACATGAAATAGCATTTAAATAAAGGAAACACGCCTGCATACAAATTGCAAGCAGAGGTTTTGTTGGTGTACAGCAATGAACGAAGTGTCAGTCGAACAAATGGGAAAAGTTCGAAATTTATGAAATGAAAGGGAAAACCGATGTAACAGATGGCAAGCTTCAGAACATCTTTATTGGGAAAACAATTCTGACAAGGAAAGTTTCTGATGCAGAAGGCACTGCGAAAATTTTAATACTTAGCTTAAAACTGAAGCTTATCGAAGAATTTTGATAAAATGAGCCAAAAGACGGGGAAATCTTAAATTTAGGTGTAAAGAACTAATCAACGATCATGTTAATTATCTTTTTTAAATTTTTATTTAATACATTTTAATCATCTATTTTAAATACGATACAGAGTTTGGTGTTATAATTTAGCATAAATTCGATCCAAAACTGTAAACGACAAATAACGTATTATTGATATGCCTTCTATGAAGCACATAGTCAGGTAAAGAACGGTTAACCTGAGTACAATATTTGTAGAATTATCAACAATTTAAAAGTTATTTAACTGCGGCTAAGCCTAGTTTTTTTTACCATAGCAGCCACATTTGTTTACATTGGAAACTTAGCAGAATAGTAGATTTGTTGCCAATCTAAAGAAACTAAGCTTCGCAACAATAGCTGTTTCATTTTATTTGTTTAACCCGGCGGAAGTCGCACCACGATACCCCAGTATTTAAAACACGATAAAAAATAGTTTTATTTTGTTTTAAAGCTGTTTTTCTTGCTCTCGTGTATTATAAATACGTGAATAATAATTGGGTTTCAAAAAATTAATTTCAAAAATAATCTTAGAGTTAAAATTTGATAAAGGAAAATAATAAAAAAATAAACATCAAGCCTCTAAGTTTCATTGGATCTCTAATACACAATGCTTATTTTATTTCTTCACACTTTGAACGAAATACATTCGTGTGTTCTTGGCACAGAATGTTTTCAGATTTTAAACATTGCATTCACGTTTTTCTGTATTTGGCGCGAGGGCAATTTATCACATCTTTCATACTTAGTTATTTCGAATTTCATGTATTCGTTTTAATTGTTCGTCGAAACTTTTGCTTTCGTTTTGCGTGCAGTACGTCAGTTTCTTGGTAAAGTATTAATCTCTGATCTTTGTTCAACACTTTTTTTCATTAACTGTAATGCTAAGTCCTTCAAAAACAGGGCCCACCAGCGGCCGAGCGGTAAAGACGCTGAACACTGGTAGTTCGGTCTGAGGTTCGAATCCCGCGAACGGGCTGGCTGCATGGGCGTTTTCGTGGTTTTCCCCATGTGTAACGTGTATACGAGCCAGTTTCCCTTAGAAAGTCCTCCACGAAGGCATCCCTCCCTTTAGGCAGATAGCCCTCGTGTGCTTTGCCATAATTCAACAATCCAATCCTTCAAAAACAGACTTCTGTTTCTGGTTGGTGGATTAGCAGTTGAATGTAATATAATTCAAGCATTTATTACAGCAATATTCAATGCAGGAAATAAAATTACCATTGGCCACCTCCTTGTTATACTGGCAATTGAATAACTGGCTGACATTTCATTCCCCATATCCACTACTCCTTTAGTCATATTATAAAAACATGTATTTCCTGACGTTTTATTTTCTCCAATAGTATCAGGGCCCACCAGCGGCCGAGCGGTAAAGTCGCTGAACACTGGTAGTTCGGTCCGAGGTTCGAATCCCGCGAACGGGCTGGCTGCATGGGCGTTTTCGTGGTTTTCCCCATGTGTAACGTGTATACGAGCCAGTTTCCCTTAGAAAGTCCTCCACGAAGGCATCCGTCCCCTTAGGCAGATAGCCCTCGAGGCTTTGACATAATCACACACACACACACTCCAATAGTATCATCTATAGGCAATTTTTATTAGGAATGAACCTAAATTTCGAAATATGAAAGAAAGAATCAAATAAGTTTAATAAAAAAAGAGGTAGTTATAAATATATATCAAATTCAATTAACATTGAGGAGCTAATTTTTTTAAAAATTACGCGTGCGATTTTTACAAAGCTTGGCGCTTTGACTTAATTTGAGTCGTAGAAACAAAATATGTAAAAAAAAAATGTTATGTTATTTCAGGAAAAGTCCGATTTTGGGTCAAAATATCTAAGCTAGAACAAGGTTATATATAAATCTAATTTATATCCTGAATCACGCTTTCGAGACATGAAAAATGCTATTTGAATTTCATCAATCGGCAAAGTACAACGGGACTTATAGAACTGTGCCATTTTGGTTTTTACTCAGTACACATGCCTGAAAATGATAATCGGGGGGAAAAATGCTATTTCCACCATTCAAGATCAAGCAGTACATAAGCCAGTCGAAAATAGTTATAATAGTGCAAAGCACTATAGCTATCTGCCTTAAAAAGCTTTCATCAGTCAAGGCTAAAGGATTGTTGCTAACGCATACATTGCACAAAAGGCTTTGAAGATCCTACATAGAACTGATATCTTAATATAAATTTCTCAAAGTTCTAAAGGTGCAAAACTAAGAAAGAGACTAAGAGGATATTAATTCACTTAATTTCATAAAAATTTATCAACCTAGTCAAAATATGACAGTATCTGTGTTTTAATGTTACTAAGCGTAATTTAATTATCTTTTTAATGTTAGTAATCTTAATTTATCTTTTAAATTTTAGTAATTGTAATTTATCTTTTAAATGTTATTAATCATAAACTTATTCAGTAAAAGCTAAAGGCGATGATCTTTGAAGTGATTCGTACACTCTTGAGTTTCATTCAGTTCTCTGGGACTAAAGCCCTATTTTAGTTGACTACATATAAGTTATGAAAAGGAAATAAATATACAAAGTGTATGCAAAATATTACAAAAGTTTTATTCGAATCCCAACAATGTACTGGAAAAGTTTTTAAATTTAAATGAAACTATAGTTTCTAAATATAAATCAAATATCGTTCATTAATTTATTGTCTAATTATTGTGCTCCTTTGAGTTCCGAAAACAAAGTATAATATCTATCTATCTATCTATCTCTCTCTCTATATATATATAAAGAAGAACGAATGTTTGTATGTTTCTTCGCGATTAACTCATTCACTACTATAGCTATCGTAACCACATTTTCTACCATTCTTTTCTGTGCCTTGGAAAATGTCGACGTACACGTTTTTCTGAACAAAATTAGCTAAATCAGGGATATTAATTAAAAACTCTGAAAACGCTAAATTTCGCCGTTATTTTTTCCGAGTGGCAACAGTCTCGCACGCTGGAGATGAAAATCTGCTTTATTTCGAGAAGTTTTGCCATTGCTCGTTCTCAAATTTCAGAGTTTAAATTTCTAAGTTTTACAATGAAATAAAAAATATTGCCAAATATTAAATACATTTTTCCAGAATAAAAAAATTCGTGGGAAGCCATTTCGACTGTTTTCATCATCGTACGACTTTAATAAGCCGAGATATTAATTAAAAACTCTGAAAAGAATAATTTTCGACCTCGTTTTCCCGAGTGGCAACAGTTTCGGCTTTGGAAATAAAAATGCTTTATTTCAAAAAGCGTTGCCACTGCTTTCTTTCAAATCATAGAGTCTGTTAATTGAAAATTCGAAAATTTAAATATATATATATATATATATATATATATAAAAAGAAGGATGTCTGTTTGTGTGTTTCTTTGTTTCTACACGTTATTGATTTATGATAAATTTTTTTGCCACATTTAATCGATTAAAACTGAATATAAGTGAAATATTGGATGGAACTTGAGCTTTTAACGACCATTTGAGTAAAAAAGACAAAATCATTAAAAAACTGCGTGCCCGTGTTGCAGATGTAATGAAAGATTATTATTTTATTTTTCTATCGAAATTTTTCATGGGGTTTCCTATCGCGTCAGGCTGAAAAATGTATGCTTATGAATGTTATGTTTTGCATCGTTATTAGACAAGGATTGTAGCGGTATCATTCTTTATGTTGTCAAATACATTGCTTTCAATCTAACGTAACTGGCATCGGCTGCTTCCGCTAATATAAAAATAAATTATAAGATATAAATAAATAATAAAACAAGCAACTTGAAGAAACACGTAAAAATGTAAACCGAAAATAACATCATTGTTAAAAACAACATCATTGTTTAATTGCAAAGTAACGAACATGCATTTTTATTTTTAGAAATAAAAATTACACTACAATTTTAAGGAAAAATTTATGTTTGGGAAAGCCAATCTATAATCCATAATTAAAAAAATCTGATGTGCACACCAAATGACTTCCTTGTGCGGAATATTAAATTATACGCATATTTTCTTGCATTTCATTTAAACTTATTGGATTGAATTTAATCTACTTCGCCAACGGCGCATAAACCACAATAGAATAAATGCATTCTTTAAAATTCGCTGTAGTATTTGTTTATCATAGCGACACTCTGGCGCTAGATTCACTTAACAATATTGTATTTCGTTCATATTATAACTCAGAATGCACAAAATTTATATCATTTAAATAATAGAATTATCTAATCGTTGCCACATGTTATATTCAAACAAAACAAAAAAGAAACAGTGTTTCACAGACGATTGAGTATTTCTCATTCAATTAATTCAGTTTTCACTTCGCGAGAAAGCAAAAATACATAAAACCTCAAAATATCTTTATTAAAAATTAGGAAGTAAATCTTAAACACTTATTTCCTCGAAAAAATTCCAGAAATGATTGAGCATGATTTAATTGGCAATAATAAATGAAGGCGTTATCTTTGTTGTTGCAAAGCTACGTTTCTCTAGATTGGCAACAAATCCACTACTCTGCTGTTTCAAATGTAAAAACAAGCAATGGCCGCCATCAAAAAATTAATAGGCTTAGTCTGACTTAAACAACTTTAAAATTGTTGATAATTCTAAAAGTATTGCATACAGATTTACTAGGCATAAAAACCTTAACCGGAAGATAAGAACAACATAATTCAATCATTTTTAAAGCAAAAAATGTACAATTTACGAACATATAAGAATAAAGAAACTGGGATCACTGAGCCGGGTAACAGAGTGGATATATATATAAATACATTTATATATGTTTGGCGCAGCGGATTGCAAATAAAATACGAGGTGCACATCTACATGTTATAGCAGTCCTATATACAAAATTTCGACGTTTTGAGGCTACTCATTTTTGAGTTATGCGAGATACATACGTACGTACATACGTTCGTACAGGCGCCACGAAAATTTCTCTTCATAATTCATTTTAAAGCAGTTTTATAATTTTTTAGAGGAAAAAGTCTCTTATTCTGTCCTTACGTACAGATATCACGCAAATACATTGTTAAATTGCATTCGATAGCGGTCAAAATGCATATTTTCGTTGAAATATGCTGCCTGAAACTTTTCGCGTTTACAATACTTCCTTTTTACTTCGTACAAGGAATACAGAATGAGGTAAAGACCACGTATTCCTTGTAGAGCCAATTAAATAATGCATATTTTTGCTACATTTTATTTAATTTTATTTCCTCGAATTTCATTAGAGATATGTTTCTCATTTGGTTAATTCATTTCTCACTTCCCGGAAGGCAAAACCACATAAAAATTCAATCTTAATAAAAAATTGTAAATTAAAAAAATTAAACAAATACAGTTAAAAAACAAATTATACAATCAAACTCAGCATTTCTACCTCAAGACGAGCAATTCGGCCAGCGGGCAAAAAGACAAAACTTTTGGTGCACAATACCTAAAGTTAACTTTCGGCACACTGGCAAAAAGACAGTGAAGTTAATGCACCAAGTGACTTAATTCACTATTCTATTAAGAGTTTTCCTGTGCATGTTAATGCTTAATAAGAGTTTGTCTAAGTAGTGTTAATCCATGTGTTTTGAATTTTAAATATTAGTCAAAATTATGTGAAACACTTAAGGTTCAGTTTCTATTTAAGTAGAATATTTCTTCCCCAAACTAAAATTTCACATTTAAAAAAAAAGTAGCATCTTAGAAGGAATTTTTAAGTTTTTGGATGTAATGAAATCAATTACGTACTTTATGAATTCAGGAACATTTCATATTCCTTTGGAAAACCAATTGTCTTCTTTTTAAATCCGTGATTCATTCCTGACGTAATTTAAAGTCCTTGATGATAGATCACTACCTATGAAATGATGTTAATAGCTTTAAGGATAATGGAACTCCTCGACGAAATCAGACTTTTCCAAAATAGATCACGCAGCTATCGTCTGCTGCTGTCGGCTTCACAAAAGACGTTGTCGATGAAAAGAGACCAGATTTTATGTTTTGACCGGATCCGTTAATTAAGGAACTTAAACGAAACTTTATTGTTCACTGCGGGAAATGCCTCGGGTGTTATTTAAGAGGCATTTTTAACTGATACCAGACGATCTTTTATTACATAGAATTAGAATAAACGTTTCACGATTCTTTCTCAGTTTAAGTTATAATTTTTATGAAGGTAAAGTAGAATATCTTTTAGAAAAACTTGAAAGAAACGGTACTTCGAATTTAATCAATGATACTCTAATCAAAAAAAAAAAAGAAAATTTCAAAATCAGCTTTCTCTTTTTACTTCCTTGTACGAAGTAAAAAGGAAGTATTGTAATCGCGAAAAGTTTCAGGCAGCCTATTTCAACGAAAATATCCATTTTCACCGCTTTCGAATGCAATTTAACGATGATTTTGCGTGATATCTGTACGTAAGGACAGAATAAAAGACTCTTTTCCTCCAAAAAAAGAAAATTATAAAACTGCTTTAAAAGGAATTCTGGAGAGAATTTTTCCTGGCGTCTGTACGAACGTACGTACGTACGTATTTCGCATAACTGCAAAACGAATAGCCTCAGAACGTTGAAATTTTGTATATAGGACTACTATAACATGTAAATGTGCACCTCGTATTTTGATTGCAATCGGCCGCCCCAAACATATATAAATATATTTATAAATATATCCACTCTGTTACCCGGCTCAGTGATTTCAGTTTCTTTACTCTTGTATGTTTTTAAATTGTACATTTTCTGCTTTAAAAATGATTGAATTATGTTGTTTTTATTTTCCGGTTAAGAGTTTTATGCCTTTAGTAAATCTGTATGCAATATTTTTAGAACTATAAAAAATTTAAAAGTTGTTTAAGTGCCGCTAAGTCTATAATTTTTTTCATGGCGGCCATTGCTTGTTTACATTTGAAACAGCAGAGTAGTGAATTTGCTGCCAATCTAGATAAACATAGCTTCGCAACAACAAAGATAACGCTTTCATTTATTATTGCAATTTAAATCATGCTTACTCCTTTCTGGAATTTTCTTCGAGGAAATAAGTGTTTAAGATTTACTTAATTTTTAATAACTTTTTTTAATAATTATTAATTTTTAATACAGATATTTGTGTTTTTATGTATTTTTGCCTTGTCGCGAAGTGAGAACTGAATTAATTGAATGAGAAATACTCAATCGTCTGTGAAAAAATGTTCTTTTTTGTTTTGTTTGCTTAATTTCTTTTATACATCGTTCTAGCTTTGTTATAGTATTTGAATAGAACATATGGAAACGATTAGATAATTCTTTAAATGATATACATTTTGTGCATTCTGAGTTATAATATGAACGAAATATAATACTGTTAAGTGAACCTAGCGGCAGAGAGTCGCTATGGTAAACAAATAGAGTGAATTGTAAAGATTTCAATCATAATATGCGTTGTAATGGGAAAATTCCGAAAACTATTTAAAATTCATCTTATGATCTTGGTTATAATTATCATTATGAACCAAAAGGAGCTATTAATTTTGTTTGGCATTTGACGTTGGTTTACTATAAACGGTGTTTCACTTTTCAGGTTGTTGCCACCAAATATTATGTTTTACTCTGAACGGCGTATCAATTTTAAAATTGTTGTAAGCAAATATTATTGCCCCGTATTATTTTTTAAAGAAATTAAACAATAAAGAAAATGCATGTAGTATGTATGTTCTTTGCATTATAAATCCCTCCACCCAAAAATGTGTACTCGGAGGACCAAACTTTTAATTCCAAATTCGTTTTATTATTTATTTAATATTTCGTAAAACTTTAATGAATTTTTGATTAACAAACTTGGCAACACTGTTCGAAATAAAACATTTTTATTGATGACCTCGAATGACTGTTGCCATTTAGACAAATGTAAGATATTTATTTATTTTTCAGTTTTAATTAACAAACTCCGATCTATGAAAGGAAAGTGTTGCTGCCACCAGAAATAAAATACTATCATTCCATGCCCCAGCGTATTGCGTTCAGTAAAGCTTAAGACACTTTCAAATTTAATCCGGAATGTTATTGAGTAATAAACTTTGCGATCTGAAAGCAATGTACACAATTGTTAAAAATAGTTTTTCTACTTTTTAATGATTTATTTAAATAAAGGTGTATTAACGCCTTGGGTACGGATTTATTTGAGAAAATTTTTGCATGTGGAACGTATATAATTTTTGGTTGCGATTCATTAACCTTTTGAAGACGGGATGGCCATTATAGTGGCCATAGAGTCCTCTCTTTGAAAAGACGCTGTTGTCCACTTTAGTGGCCATGTCTTTTCCCTCCATTTTGCAGGCTGAAAAGTGGGGTGAAATGTCAAATTTGACGTCCCTAGGGTTTTAACCACTTATCTCTTTCAAAGGTCTTCCTTTTGCGACATAGATGCACCCCTATGAGAATCCATTAAACTACACACAAGAATCTTTGTTGCAAATAGGAGGTGATTTCTTAAAGGGGGAGGGAAGCATTCGGTTCAAGATTCCCCGTCCTTTGGTAGCTTTTACTGCTACCAAAGCCCCGGCCTCAAAAAGTTAATAGCTACTTCACTTTAGGAGTATAATTGTAGCAACATTTAGTATTTAGGTAATCCACTATATTTCTAATCTTTCTTATTCTGTTATCTTTATTTTCTCCTTCATTATCCGTAAAATGTAGAAAGCTTGAAATATCAAAAGCCTATCGCCTGCCATAGTGCTGGCAAAAATTGGAGTACTTATCGCATATCGTTTTGACCTATACATATGCATTTTTGGCTTCTTCATGTGCGACATCATGATGCATAATGCAATATAAGCTTTCATTTCATCAGAACTTACAGGAAACCACCTTTTTTTTTATTTTATTTTTTTACACAACCTTCTTTTTCTATCCCTTGTCTGGCATATCTATTCGTCTAAAGCACTCTTTTTTTTAACACAACCTTCTTTTTCTATCCCTTGTCTGGCATATCTATTCGTCTAAACCACTTTTTTTTTACGCAACCTTCTTTTTCTATCCATTGTCTGGCATATCTATTCGTCTAAACCACTTTTTTTTTAACACAACCTTCTTTTTCTATCCCTTGTCTGGCATATTTATTCGTATAAACCACCTTTTTCTTTTCACACAACCTTCTTTTTCTATCCCTTGTCTGGCATATCTATTCGTCTAAACCACCTTTTGTTTTCACACAACCTTCTTTTTCTATCCCTTGTCTGGCATATCTATTCGTCTAAATCACCTTTTTTTTTTCACACAACCTTCTTTTTCTATCCCTTGTCTGGCATATCTATTCGTCTCTTCTACTATAGTGTCCCAAAAATCTTCATTCAAGACTTTTTTTCAAAGCATCTAAAGGCGTAGGATTACTACCTAGTCTACGCAGGCTCAAAGGATTAATTCCAGATATTTCAGAAAAACTTTTTATATCGGCTACATTTTCTTCTTCTTCCCAAATCCATTCCTCTGATACTGATTCACGAGAAGATTCACTATCACTGCTCGATAGACGTCTTGTGCGTCTTCGAAACCTTGATGTTATATTACAATTGTCATTATTTTCTAGTTCACTATCGTCTTTATCACCTTCGCTTTGTATTTCATTGTAATTGTCAATTTCAGGATCACTAACTAATTCTTCTTTAGATTTCTCAAAGTCACTTTCGCTATCCCTATCATAAAATATATTCCTTGTTTTTGACATAATGGCGCAGTGTATCGCAAATAATTTTCACCGAAATACTGTAATTGCCTCTTCTATTATGACTGATACAATGAAATGAACAGAATTGTGCATAACCTCAAATAATGTTTTAGACATGTCATCCGTTCCTAGGGAAAACAAGTGAATGTCGTCTCTCAGACGTCAAATGTACCCAACAGTTTAATTTTTGGTTTGACGTCTTAGACACGTCACCCGCTCCTAGGGGGAAAAAAGTGAATGACGTGTCTCAGACGTCAAATGTACCCAAGGGGTTAAAAACATCAGAAGTGTAAATAGAAGTAGTTAATTTTTTTTTATAAAATTATACTAGCTGACCTCATTGAAAACATTATTGTCCCAAAGAGGTAATTTGCCCAGAAAGGCTGTAATTTCGTTTTTCATTTTGCGTTGGTTCACTATAGATGTCGGTTCACTTTTCAAATTGTTGCCACCAAATTTTAGAGCCCTGCATTATAGTTAAAGAAACTGAAATAATGATGAATCTGCATAAATCTATACATGTTTCTCGCACTGTAATCAAACAACGTAACAACGTTAATCAAATCAACGTAATCAACGTTAATCAACGTAATCAACGTTAATCAAACGTAATCAACGGTAATCAAACGTAATACGTAATCAACGTTAATCAAACGTAATCAACGTTAATCAAACGTTAATCAACGTAAACAACGTTAATCAAATAACGTAATCTTCCAACGAATACGGGCATCTAGAAGAGTAATTTGGAATTTGTTTTATTATCTATTTCAAATTTTGAAAAACTTTAACACTCTGAGCGGCCAGAGGTTTTCGCTAAGAAAGCAAAAATTTCCCAAAACTACCACGAGAGCAAATTATTTTTTTATTTTAATTTAAGAATTCTGCTGGTATTTTATACCTGGATTTGTGTACATTTGATATATTGCCTTAATTTCTTTGACATATTTTAATATGCACGTATATATACGTTCTTACAGATATCATAAAATATATTCTAGGCCGTATATATACGGCCGTGCCGCTTAGAGGTTTTTAACGAATATTTTACTAATAAACTCACCGATTTAAAAAGGAACAATGGCAACACTTTACGTGAAAAAAATTCGTCTCGAGCGGGCTAGATTTTGTATCGGAAATCCTAAAGATATGCTCTTATTAAATTATTTTGTGATACTGCTGTTGTATTGAATGCTATGGTTTGAGTGCAAAGAACATAATGTTTAATAAGTAAAGGTAACACACAAAGCGTTAATAAAACGCCCCTTTTGGCGTAATGTAAAATCTGAAAGCTTTCAGTTTTTTTATGCTTTTACATTTTTTACGAGAAATATTTTAGGCGAATGGCTAGATTTTAAAGAAACAATGTAGCAAATATAAAAATATGTATGGCAACCTCTTATACTCTTTCCAGAATTCTGAAGATACGCTGCTTTTAAATATTTTGTGATTTTGCAGTTGAATTATATTTTATGTGCCTTAAATGCAGAAAACGTCATCTCTACATATAATAAAAGAAAGAGTCTCTCTGTGTGTGTGTGTATGTGTTTCGTTCGCGCTTGCGCGTAAGCTAATAGACCCACGGCTACGAAATTTGGAACATAGGTGCACCTAGACAAGAGCCAGTGCACCTCGAAGCGAGTTTTTCGAAATTCGAATTCGAATTTTTTGAATTTTATGTTTTCTGACGAAATCGCGTCATTTTGAGACATAATGGGCTATAGGAAAGCGAAATTTTACTCCACATCGTCACATCGTCATGAAACGTAGGCTATTTTACGAACTTAAATTTCGTGTTTTAATACATCGATTGAATACAAATTTATTTAACAAAGGGAGCTTAACACCTTTTCAACGAGATATTTTCTAAAAATGTTTATTTTTAAAAATGTACAGTTTATTTCTCTTTGATTTTTGGACACGTTAAACTTTCATCCTTGCGACTGCTTTTACAAAAAGAATTTTGGAAAAATTATAATATTTTGTATTTTAAAAAAAAAAAAAATGAAGCTTCCGAGTACACTTCCCACATCTCACATCTGTAAAACTGTGATTTTGGCAACAATTTTCCCGTCTTATTGTTGTTGATAAATTTTTGATGAAATCGCATCATTTTGAATAGTTTCATTCTTTTAGAAATATAGGTTTGGCAACAATTTTTCACCGTATTTCTTATGTCACTGTTTTTAAGAGATTGGCATAGTTCATTGTCATTTATATAAATATATAATACATTTTATTGATTTTGTTTGATAAAGTTATTCTGTAGATTAAAATTCTGCGCGGAATATTATGCTTTTTGAGTTGCTTTCATGTTATATTTTGCTTATTTCACTGTTTGTAAGATATTGAAAAGTTTTGCATGATTTATTTTTCTTCAACGGATAGTTGGTTAAATTTTTTATTAGGATAATTAATATTTGTATTAAGGGATATGACTTATTTTATTGTAATTTTTTTCTGTTGAAAATATAAGATAAAATATCATTAATTATACTTTGCTTTTTAGAATTTTTTTGTTTTTTGCATTCTTTTATGTTATTTATTGCTCATTTCTCTGTTTTGAAGATAATGAAAAGTTTTGAGTGATTTTCTTTTAGGAAACAAAGTTCTTAACCTCCTTTATACCATTTGATTTCTTATGATTTTGCAAAGGGAAGTTGCTTAATTTATTTATTAGGATGATTAATATTTGTGTTAAGGGATATTGCTTATTTCATTGTAATTTTGTTATACGTAATAACCTTTTTTTTTTATGAAGTTGTTCTGTAGAGTACAATTATACGCAGTTTTTAAATTTAACGTTTGCTGTTCCCTTCAGCCATTTTTCCGGTACATTTAAAAGCCAGACGAAGGCTGGCAGCGAAGCTGCTAGTATTTAATAAAAATATTTTAATGAATTAAAAATTAATAATAAAAAAGACAAAAAAATGTTGTTGATTATCTTAGTAAGGAAACTTAATGCTAATATTATATGAAACAGATAATAAAACATATTCCAAATTTGGGCTTTCAGATGCGCATATTCGGGTGGAGACGTACGTTATTCAATATTTGACGGATCTAGGTACCGTTGTTTTATCACAATGCGAGAAACATAGATACATTGATGCAAATTCTTCATTATTTAATTTCTTTAACCTCTTCGTCGTCCGTAACGCGTCTAGCGCGTTCAAGTGAAACTTAAGGCGGCCGTGACGCGCTACAAGCGTTCTTCTACATTTTAAAACTTTTAAACGTTTAAAACGCTTTCTAAATGTTTACTTGTTTGAGTTTCTATTTTTGTTTGTTCTTCTATTTCTAATTTAATTTCTATTTCTAATTTAATTTCTATTTCTAATTTAATTTCTATTTCTAATCAGGCATTCTATTTCTAATTTAATTTGCCCCGTGTTTTACGAATATTCGCGCCATTTTGCATAAGATACACGACTGTGAGAGATGGCTCCAATGTCTACTCAGCAGAAAAAGAGAAAAAATGAGGTTGTGAATTGGAAAGACAAGAAGGTGTGTATTGGTGTTGGTGTGTTCATAATACAGCAAACCACATTAGGGCTATCTACCTAAGGGGAGGGATGCATTCGAGGAGGACTTTCTAAGGGGAATTGACTCGTATACGCATTGGGAAAACCACGAAAAGGCCCATGCAGCCAGCCCGTTCGCGGGATTGGAAACTCGGACCGAACTACCAGTGTTCAGCGATTTTAAAGAGAAGAATGATATACGTTTGATGAGTATAGTCCATAATAACTAGATGATCGATGTTGGAACACGGAAAAGAACTGTAAAAAAAAAAAACAATAATTGTAAAAGATTACAACAGCAAAATGGGAGGAGTGGACCCCCTGGAGCAGATGTTATCAAAGTATCCTGCTGTTAGAAATAAGCAGAGATATTATTTTTCCTTTATGCTTTATTTCCTTATAATTTTACTTAATATTCATTAACATTCATCCACTACGAAAGTTATGTATGGAAAGTTATGATGTACAGAGAAAACAACATTACACGCTACGAAAAACAGACGGCCGTTGGGGAGAAATTTTCGCTGACAGTAGAGGACGGCGAAAGCGTTAAATGTAATATAGTGTTCTAATATTTGGTAGTAACAATTTGAAAAGTAATCCAACATTTATAGGGAACCAACCCAAAATGCCAAAACGAAATTAATAATCCTTCTGGGCGAATTGCCCCTTTGGACTAAAAATACGCTAACATCGCATCAGTAATTCTAAGCATACCATTTTTAAAATTGTTCTGATTTTTTGGTTGAACTGTATATCGCATAAATGCAAGGAAAACTATGCTTAATAATAATGCTAAGAAGAAAAAAAAATGGTTACTAGGATAGAGGTGCAAGAGCAGACTGCGCGCTGAAAGGGAGCGTAAAAAACCTTCACAAAACGTCTTTGGGCGACCGATAAAATCTGAAACATTTCAGAATCTTTTCTCATGTTTACGTTTTTCCTAGTTATAAGAAATCTGCGGTAACCTATAAATAATTCATTTAGAGAAAAAAACATTCATATAGCAGCAGGAAAGGGTGAAAAAATCTCTCAAACTCTCACCCGATGCGCAGATTCGTTTCATAACCTGTTCTTTTCCGGTCACGTTTGTTCTTTCATATCGTTTACATATTCTCACATTTTTCTGCAGACGATGGGATAGAAGAACTCAAACAAACTGATTAGAAAAATATATAAATCCCGCAAATGCGTTTCGCAAAAGCAAATCTTAAGAACTGCATTTTTAATATATTTTGAGGTTTTTCCGTTGATTTTTTTTAACCTACGCCATTTGTTTTTACAAAAAAAAAAAAAGACCCAGTAGCCAAGAAAATATCTAGCCTTATTTCGTGACTTAGGTTCAATCAATCTCTGTCACCATAATCAAATCAATAATACGCAAAGTTTACAGATCACATAGTTCGAATAAAAGTTTCGAGCCTTAAAATTGCTCTGCTGTAGGACGAACAAATACGTGATTTGATAACATCTGAAAGAAAGGATAGGAAAGGTAAACAGAAATATTAACCAGTTGACCAGGAAGATGCTAGAATTTTTAAATACTTGAATGTAATTCTTAAATTTCCGCCAGATAAATATTTTTTATCCTACTCTGCACAGTATTTATGCGTCCCAGAGGGTATAACGGTCAGGGAAGCCTACTGCAATAACGAAGGACCCGGTTTCGCATCCAGAAGAATCAGTGGATGTTTGTGAATGTACAGTGTCTGTGCGGCATGAAGGCACTCTAAATTTGGGGCGAGCCGAAAGTCCTCTCGAGAGGTTAACGGTAGGGGAGGAGGAGTGGAAGTGCCTCAGCCCCGTTCCCCCCCCGGGGTGCTTTCCTTCAAAATTGGGGGCAGAAATGAGCTAAGCCATACTGTCGCCCGTATGGTGCTCAGGGTTCTTGCCAATGATAGGTGCAATCTTTGATTTCTTACCACGAAGAATTTTGTGGGCTTGTTCTGCACACTTAATGTATGACAAGCCAGATAAGTCACAGCACAACAAAAGAATAACAAGACAAACACATTGGTATTGCTTGAAGAAGAGGGACACTTATCATATTCTCTCCAAAATACATGCAGCTTTGCTAGAAAGCCAGAACCTATTTAAGGCTTTATTTTTCGAAGTATTATAGTCAAATACAGCAACGTATACTGGTACTCCATACTGTGAATAACGTATTTCTTAAATCATCTGATTCAAAGTTACTCAACGTGTTTCTTGAATAAGAATTTGTATGTTTTGAAACCATACATATATATTATTGATTTTTCACGGTGTTCATAAAGTCCCGGACCCATTTTGATGTTTAATAACTCAAAAAATAATGGAGATATAAACAAACTTATGTCATTTATTGATGGAATAACTTACATATTTTCCTTTTTAGGTTTGAATATCTTTACTTTTGCAAATATCGTCTGCGCATGTGGTTAATTTCAGATAATTTCATTTTCCAGTCTAAATATCTGTACTTTTCTAAATATCGTCTGTAATATCGTCGTAAACATCCTTTCGTCTTTCTGGCATTGTTAATCGCCATAATGTGCGCATATGGGGATCTGAAAACCCCCATGAATACCGTGAGGCACAAAGGGATACCCCAAAGATTAATGTGTGGTGTTCACGACCGAGTCATTGGGCCTTTCTTTTTTACAGAAAAGACGGTCTCATCAGTCGTATACTTAGACATGTTGGAAGACTTCGTATTTCCACAACTAGAAGAGCTTCAGTCACCTGTCGTTTTACAACAAGATGGGGCACCACCTCATTGGGGTACCATCGTTCGTAGTTCTTTGAATGACCATTTTACAGGAAGATGGATTGGGCAAGGAGGTCCAATTCCTTGGCGAACCAGATCACCTGATATAACGCCGCTGGACTTTTTCCTTTGGGTATTTGTAAAGGAGAACGTTTACAGGAGAAGAGTGTCGAACATGGATTACCTAAAAGCCAGAATGACAACCGCCGTAGCCTCTGTAGATGCCGACATGCTTGCCGGTACCTGGCATGAAATTAAATATCGAACTTGATATTCTCCGTGCGACGAAGAGGGGCACACGTGGAAGTTCATTGATAAGGGTCATGGAGCCTTATCTAACCATTTATATTATTAATTTTAACTTGTCTTTATTATTTTATGAGTTATTAAACATCAAAATGGGTTCGGGACTTTATAAACACCCTGTATATCGGATAATTTTTGTCTCTTCTCCCCTGATTTTTATTTCTCATTCTTGATTAGACCAATCATTTGTTGGTGAATATTCGGCTGTCGACCCCGAGTCGACCCCCTAGATCTTTATTGAGCCCTTTAAATTCCCATTGATCCCCAGGTTTCAGATCGACACCGCTGGGAGTTCCTGATCCACAGCTTAAAGATACTCTCCGTGAGATGAAAAATTGCGAGTTTAAATACTTGCATTTCTACTACCTGGACGAAGACAATTTTGACCTTGTTAATGCTTAATTTAAACATTTTTTTTATTAGACGAAAGTGTGATTCAGTTATATTTTTGGTATTGAAGTACGACGTTAGACTTTATTACCGTAAAGAATTTCGTGCCATTCGTTGTCATTGGTACGCGCCATTTTCTGTTACTATTATCTGGTAAAAAAACTACTGTGGTTTATGCGCTGTCGGCGAAGTATATTTAATGCAATCCAATAAGTTTAAAGAAATGCAAGAAAAAATGCGTATAATTTAATATTCCGTACAAGGAAGTCATGTGGTGTACACATCAGATTTTATAATTAAAGCATGCACAGAATAAAATCTTGTATTGTGTAGCCAGTGTTAGCCAATTACCTGTTAAATTTCCAAAAGTTCCCATCCATTCTGTTACTGTCATTTTACTGGTTAAAATATTAGCTAGGTTTTTGAATTTTAAGTCTTGCATTACATGTTCCAGATATACAATAACCGTCTGTTTCGTGACACCTCATTCGTTCGTCTTAAAATGATTTCTAAGACTTAAAGTGCAGGAAGACGAGTTTGGAATAACAAAACTATGTGTTGGTATAAATAAGTAGAATAATTCAACTCTTTTTCTCTTATGTGAAATACATAGGGTTTAAAAAGGGGTTGCGTCGAAGTGGAAGGGCCACCAAAAAAAAAAAAAAAAAAAAAAAAAAAAAACTTTTAATGAAGCAGACGACTATAACGTGAATCTTCCTAATTGAAGATACTTCAGGGTGGTAATAAGACTTCCCCAAAGTCTTCCCTGACTAATGGAATTCTTTTTCCCTCACGTGCCCTCGAACTTTAATTGGGTGGGTTCCATGGGAATGACTGCAGCGCAACTGATTACAAGGATCACTCCTATCATTACGCTTCTTCCTATTTTTACAAGCACTGATTTATGCAATTTATTGAAAAAAATGTTTTCCTGAACATAACGAAGATTTTTGATTTGAAATTAATGATTTACATGCATTGGAAATCTTGCCTAAAACTGTGAAGGTGGGAAACCCCCATTAATTCGCATTAAAACATTGACTAAAAATAATTAACTTAAAATTTTAGCATCGAATTACAGCTTTCATAAGTTACAATTCACTTCTTGTTCAATGCTTCTGTAAACCTTTGTCTGCCAGTGCTGTAAATATGCACTGAATTAGTAATTTATTCATCTGAATAATGTTAACAACTCATTTCTTTTTCAATTGTTACTTGGACATGTCTTACTTTTATATTCTTTTTTTCGGCATATAAATTAAACGTTGTTTATTTTAAATGAACGTTTCGGGACACAAAAGTTTTAGCAAATTTATTATCGTAAAGGGCATGTAAATTTTTAGATAAATTCACATTTAAAAATTATATTAATGAGGTTTCCAGCTATGTGGTTCTGATGATAAAAATTTTTAGTGTTTGAAGTATTTACAGTACGGATTCTAACTAACTTTGAAGTTCCATTAAATCAAATTTTGGACGCTGATAATTCTGTTCGTAAGTCTGCTTTTTTCACAATGTAACGTTTAAATGTCATATGCTGAAATTTCTTCAATATGTCCTTTTCTTTCACAATATTTCGTTTGCAAAGTTCAGTATATAATTTGATCAATATGCTATGCAGTTTTCGACAGGGTGTTCCATCAAGACTTGCCCGATTCTGTACAGTTAGTTTCCTCGCTTGGAATGCATAAAAATAAGGCAAAGAAGTGAAGCTGTACTATATACTGTTTTCGAGATAAATTCTAAAGGAAAGTAGGATTTTATATACGGTATAAGGAAAAAAAAGCTTATTAGGTATTTCTCCCGCCTTCGTGTGCCTTCGTAGTGTAGTGGTCTGCACGCTCGGCGCGTATTCGAGAGGTCCGTTTTTCGATTCCCGGAGAGGACATTGCTCATTTTTTCACCTTCCCTGCTTTCAAAATATAATGTCTCCACAGTGGTGGCCGAAATAAAAGGGTGGTGGATGATGATTCTCCACACCCAGGATTTGACGATTGGGTCCCCTAAAACCCCAGTGGCCCTTTAAAAGGGTAAGTATATAAGGTATTTCTCCTACCTTCTTAGCATGCCTTCGTAGTGTAGAGGTCAGCAGGCTGGACGCGTATTCCAAAGGTCCGTGGTTCGATTCCCGGTGAAGGCGTTGCTCATTTTTCATCTCTGCTGCTTCCAATAAAATACTTGATGTCTCTACAAGCTTTATTGAAAATACAGTCATTCCTATTTGCATATGTTTACATAGGAAAAATTTCAAAATGTTCACCGCACTTATGATCATGAGAACAGTGAAATGACTACCTAGATGCGCTGAAGCAGCGTGGAGTGCACCACACTACACGCAGCATGAATACGAGGTACTTTTCTGGAGTAACTGGGTCTGGATGGACCAAATCCTTCAGTTACCCCCCGTATGGAAAATATCTGTCAGATCTGGCGAGCGTGGCGGCTATAAAACCGCAAGTCCGATGCAGCGCCCTAGACATTCTAGCCAATAACATTCAGAAGCGCTGAAATGTGCCATCATGTTGCAACGATATGCGATGTGATGTCATATGTTTCTTTGACTCGAAAATAATGAGTCGGACAGGTCAGTTCGTTGGACATTTATATTGTTACGTTTTTCCTATTCTTCTGACCCCACTTGTTACGTTATTTTCTTCCTTCACCTTCGTACGGGGTTTGTAGACTTGTAGTGAATAACGACGACACGTGATGAAGTATCGAAACACACTTTATTTACCAGTATCGTCAGGACAGCTCCGAAACACGTTTTACAGTCGTCGATGAAATACTATAAACACGCTGACACGATCAGCGACACAGCCTCCGGATTGCCAGGCTATCACGGTGGAGACGGCTTCACGGCAAAGCGCTTGAGTACAGCTCGCGGCTCTACTTGGTCGTTCTCGGAACTCCAGGTACTCTTGAGACTCTCCAAGCTACAACTCGCGATGCACTCGACGACACACAGAGCACAGCTCCCGACTTTTCGGTTCAGTCGTTCTCGGAGCTCAACACGCTCTCTCGACAATGCACTAACCGCGATACACTACGAGACTCTTTCGGTGCACTCGCTGCCCAGCTGTCAACTCGATCGACTCCGCACGGACTGACTCGCTAGACGAGACATACTCTCAATACTACACTCTCGCACTCTATGCGAGGCACACACACACTAACTGCGGACCAGCAGGGTTTATATAGCTTTCGGCTTGTTTACGGGAACATTCTGGGCTAAACCGGTAAGAATTCGTTCCAGAATGTTCTCCAACCGTACATGGTATATCGCTAATTTTGTCTCTAAATGTCGCCAAATGGGAGATTTCTCGACAAATGTGGCAACCCTGCCCTCCTTTGCCATTTCATGGGAACCCTAAAACTGCTTTGCGGAGAAGCCGTCTTACCTCACCTGTGCATTTCGTAACAATATGTATCAAAGCAATTAATCTTGCTGTGCTGTGTTTGGGCGGTCTTAATGGGACACCCTGTATTTATACTCAAGCACGTAAAAGCACTGTTTATGGATTCATTCATAGAAGTGGTTTTAATTCTATCCACTTGCAAATGAAGGTGATGCTTCCAGTGATGCTGCATTTTGGCTTTTCTGCATCGCTTCAAAAAAATCTGCTCATTATTTTTGAACATCTTTCCTTCTAAAAATGCTTTAATTGTAGAGCTTGATGATGCAAAATCTGAATATTGTTGAGGTGGAGGCGGTTACAGTGAATCTTCTTTCAGACATCAAAAATAGGGGGAATTATCTTACCTTCATCTTTATAAAGTGAAGACTACTTTTAAATAGTATCTCCACACTTCCAACACCTATTTTAAATTTTATTAGCCGCTGTTTAGAGCTAATCGTCCGATCGGCTCGGCTTAAAATAATGCACTAAGGGCATTCAATACCTCTTTATAGACTGAGATACTAGTTTTGATGAGCACGTGTATTATTTCGTTGCCTTTTGGGTTTCTTTAAATGGCTTGCACTAGTCATGCATTTTAAAGTGAAAGAAACCTCCAAAGTTATATTTCTATTTGACAAATAACCTGATATGGAACGGCACCTTATTTAGTAAAATCCCTAACGACGATTCGCTGCGCAACACCCCAATGACCGCCTCTGCTCCGTCAAATGAATTACAACAAATAGGAGTTAAGGAAAGAGAAGCTTTTAAGGCTCCGAACGTTATCGATTTAGCCCTGAAATTTCAAAGTTCCTCAAAATATCATGAATAAATGGTATTTTAATGATTATATATATAAAAACATTTGACGTGTACACCACATGACTTCCTTGTACGGAATATTAAACTATACGCATTTTTATTGCATTTCGTTTAAACTTACTGGATTGAATTAAATCTACTTCGCCGACAGCGTATAAATCACAATAGAATTAATGCATTCTTTAATATTCACTATATTTGTTTACCATAGCGACACTCTGTCGCTAGGTTCAATTCACAGTATTATATTTCGTTCATATTATAACTCAGAATGCACAAAATTTATATTGTTTCAAGAATTATCGAATCGTTGCCACATGTTCTATTCAAATACTATAATAAATCTAGAACGGTGTATAAAAGAAATTAAGCAAACAAAACAAAAAAGAAACAGATTTCACAGACGATTGAGTACTTCTCATTCAATAATTTCAGTGCTCGTTTCGCGACAAGGCAAAAATACATAAAAAGTCAAAGTATCTGTATTAAAAATTACGAAGTAAATCTTAAACACTTATTTCCTCGAAAAATTTCCAGAAAGGATTAAGCATGAATTAAATAATAAATGAAGACGTTATCTTTATTTTTGCGAAGCTACATTTCTCTAAATTGGCATCAAATCCACTACTCTGCTGTTTCAAATGTAAACAAGCAATGACCGCCATCAAAAAGTTATTAGGCTTAGCGGCTCTTCAACAACTTTAAAATTGTTGATAATTCTAATCATATTGCATACAAATTTACTAAAGGCATAAAAACCTTTACCGGATGATAAGAACAACATAATTAAATCATTTTTAAAGCAAAAAATGTACAATTTACCAACATATAAGAATGAAGAAACTCAGATCACTGAGCCGGGTAACAGAGTGGATGTATATATAAATATATTTATATCCGTTTGGTGCGGCCGATTGCAACCAAAATACGAGGTGCACATCTACATGTTATAGCAGTCCTATATACAAAATTTCGACGTTCTGAGGCTACTCGTTTTTGAGTTATGCGAGATACGTACGTACATACGTTCGTACAGACGCCACGAAAAATTCCCTTTAGAATTTATTTTAAAGCATTTTTATAATTTTTTTGGAGGAAAAGAATCTTTTATTCTGTCCTTACCTACAGATATCATGCAAAAAAATCGTTAAATTTCATTCGATAGCGGTCAAAATGGATATTTTCGTTGAAATATGCTGCCTGAAACTTTTCGCTATTACAATACTTCCTTTTTACTTCGTACAAGGAAGTAAAAAACGACTCTCTCAATTTGTACCTCGATTCCTTTTCTTTCAATAGACATCCAATCCGAAATCGAACATATATAAAACTGTCGGAAATTTTTATGTGTAACGAATATGAATGTTACCCTTCTAAATGTATTAATGAGTTGAAACTTGCATTTCTGTAACAGTTGGTTCGGTTGACTGATATTGTGGCAAAGCCCGCTAAGGCTATGTGCGTAAGTAAATTGATGTCTTAGTGGAGGACTTTCTAAAGGAAACTGGATGGTATACAAGTAACACACAGGGGGAACCAAGAAAAAGCTCATGCAGCTAGCCCGTTTGCGTGTATTCGAACACGTCGGAACTACTTTTACCCTCTGGTCGCTAGGCCTGGAGTCACCAATTATGCGATGACACACAAAAAATAAAGCAATGTTCATACTAGTGGAATGATTTCATTACAATATAAATTTACAATTATTTACTCTTTCCGAGGACTTAACCGTAAGCGCTCCGCACGTTTTTGTACCAGCAGCTCCAGCATATTTTCGCAGCGGAATGCAGCATCCAGAATATCTGCATAAATCTCTTTCTTGTAAATATTTTACCAAAGAAAGGGATGTGACTATTCTCCTTAAGTGATCAACAATCCTACATATTCGCCAGGGCCATCACACCCATATTGATAATAACTCCAATAAAAGCCCAAAACTCATCCTCTTCCACCTCACGCCACGTTTTCCAAATAGAATTATCGGATATTTCTTTACTCTTTAGAACATTTTCTGCGTAATTGTTCGTTTCTTTTATAATTTCATTTACCAGTTCGTTTGTGAAAAATAATTTGAAATATTGTGTCGGCTGTACAATATTTGTAGGAATTTGTGATCCAATGACCTTTGGCGATACACTAAAATGTATTCTATCCGGAATATCGAATTATTCCGTGACATCGCGCCATTCATCTAAGTGTTCCGGCGACTCTTCCATTCACTTTCAATAACTACCATTCGTCGTTTCTTTGGTAGTATAATTTCGGAATTCCACTACTTGAAGTGTCAGAATTATAATCAACATTGCCTTACACAATATCTTCCAACAATGAAAAATCAAACACATCTTCACTATCACTCAACTATATATTCTTATCACGATAATTATTTTTCTCCCTGTTGCTAACCATAAAATGGGTCAAATAATGTTTCAATCGTAACAGCAGCTAGACTGCGCACGTTTTAACTACAGATAACAATTGCCAACGGCGACGATTCCGTAACGTCTTAAGCCTAAACGTGCTAAAAACACTGGGCCCCGCAGCGGAGCCTACGGAGTTAAGGAACAAATGACGGACGGCTCCGTAGCGGAGCTAACGGAGTGCTCAGGGTTAACATATTTTTAAATTCATCCTTCGACTTACATTCTAACAAAGAATGATGTTCCTTCTTTTTAACACTAGAAGCGCCGTTGGGGTCATTTTGACCTTTTTTTTCCAATTTTCCGCTTTTTGTTTTACATACAGCTGAGCTTCGAAGCTGATATTTTTTTACTTTCTGCGAATTGGGAAATACGCATCTCTTATCGCGATGATTCAAGGGAGAAAAATAAAATCCAAAATGGAACATATTCTCTCTCCATTTCAATGCCGAGTAGAAGAGGATTGAGTACACAAGAGTGCCTTGCCCTCCTTGAACAGTTAGAATCAGATATAAGTGGAGATGATAGCAGTGATGAAGATTTTAACGTTGATGTGAACTTACAGAATGCGTCGCTCTTTGAAAGCAGAGATAGTGATGTCGAGGAGAATTCTGGAAATGTGATCCCTATGCGGGAAGCCGAAAGCTCACGTGGACGCGGACGTGGACGTGGTCGTGGTCAAGGACGAGGCAACAACGTTGCTGGCAGCAGTAATGAGAAGTATACCTCATACAGCGGTATTCTTTAGACCCCTATGAACCTTAGCAGCACCGTTTCTACTTCAGGTCGCACGCCAGCTTGAAATATTGTAACCACTGTAAGTGGACCTACGTCGTTTGCTCGTCGTAATATAGGAACAAATCCTGCTTCAGCGTGGCGTTTGATGGTGAGTGAATCAATGGTGAAACACATTCAATCATGTACAATTGCTGAGGCACTTAGAGATGATAGTAACTGGCATGTTACTCTGGAAGACCTTGACGTATTTTTTGCCCTCCTGTATGCCCGTGGAGCACTAGGCCATCCAATGCTTTGTGCAGATGATTTGTGGAACAAGAATTGGGACCACCTGTGTTCAAAGAAACAATGCCACGCAATCGGTTCCGTGAAATAATGCGGTATCTCAGATTCGATATCCGAAGCACCAGAGACGATCGTCTCGCCACTAACAAATTTGCTCTTGCTTCTGAAACCTGGTACAAGCTAATGGAAAACTATTATTTATGCTATAATCCTGGACCAGAAATAACAGTTGATGAACAGTTGTTGTTGCCTTGTAAATCAAGATGTAGATTTATCCAGTACATGGCGAATAAACCGGACAAGTTTGGCATCAAATTCTGGCTAGCAACTAATGTAAAATCCAAATATGTTTTGAATGGTTATCCTTATCTGGGCAAGTATGAAGAACGACCAACTAATTTACAACTTGGAGAAAGTGTAGTACTCAAATTACTGCAACCACATCTAAACTCCGGACTCAATGTCACAACTGACAACTTTTTCTACTTCTGTGAAACTTGCAAATGAACTTTCTGCGAAAGAAACCACAATTGTCGAGACGATGCGTCTGAATAAGCGAGAATTACCCCCTGTTGCTCGTGACACTTCTTCGGCACAATATTCATCTTTTGCACTGAAAAATGGAGACAAAACACTAACAATATATAGGTGCAGGAGCAAAAAGAATGTCGTGATTCTGAGCACGATGCACAGTAATGTGTTTGTTGACGACAGCATAAAGAAAAAACATAACACTGTCACTTACTACAACAGTACAAAATGTGGCGTTGATGCCGCAGATCAGATGCTGGAGAAATATAGTACAAGTAGTGGAAGTTGCAGGTGGCCTGTACATGTTTTTTACAACGTCCTTGACATTGCTGAACTCAATGCTTGGATTATATTCAAGGAATCCTTGGGCAGCTCCATTTCCCGTCGAGAATTTATTTATTGTATCACCTGCGGTAATGTATAAGAAACTTTGGAAAACATTGTGTGTTTATTCCCAATTTATGTTTTTTTGGAATTTTGTGCATATATTCTATTTTCCACTTTTTGCATTTGTATCTTTTGTTTGTTTTTCATAGATTTTGTTTTTGTTTTTGTAATCTTACATTGAAAGATATTGTGTGCTAATTTGCAGTAATTGCACGAAAAAAAATTCTAAAGTATAAAAAATAAATAAAAACCTCTAAAAACTCTTTTATGTGGTCATTTCAGCATCATTTCAATCATTTATTGTGTTTCTACTTACATTTCTTATGAGGGTCAAATTGACTCCCAATGGCGGTTTTCGGTTAGTCTGAAATTCGGCTGTTCTAGTGTTAAGGAAAACTGTCACCATAGCAACCGCTTGAAATAAAAATTACAATAAAGTTATTTACGTTTAGTTAAATTTTAAAAACTGTTTTTACTTCCTTCTACGAAGTAAAAGGAAGTACTGTAATCGCGAAAAACTTCAGGCAGCATATTTCAACGAAAATATCCATTTTGACCGCTATCGAATGCAATTTAACGATGTTTTTGCGTGATATCTATACGTAAGGACAGATTAAAATACTCTTTTTCTCCAAAAAAATTATAAAACAGCTTTAAACTGAATTCTGAAGAGAATTTTTCGTGGCCTCTGTACGAACGTATGTACGTACCTATCTCGCATAACTCAAAAACGACTAGCCTCAGAACGTTGAAGTTCTGTGTATAGGACTGCTATAACATGTAGATGTGCACCTCTTATTTTGGTTGGAATCGACCGCACCAAACGTAATAAATATATCTATATATATATCCACTCTGTTACCCGGCTCAGTGATCTCAATTTCTTTACTCTTATATGTTTGTAAATTGCACATTTTTTGCTTTAAAAATGATTGAATTATGTAGTTCTTATCTTCCGGTTAAGGTTTTTATGCTTTAAGTAAATATGTATGCGATATTTTTAGAATTATCAACAATTTTAACGTTGTTTAAGTGCCGCTAAGCGTAATAATTTTTTTGATGGCGGTCATTGCTTGTTTACATTTGAAACAGCAGGATAGTGGATTTGTTGCCACTCTAGAGAAACTTAGCTTCGCAACAGCAAAGATAACGCCTTCATTTATTATTGCGAATTAAATCATGCTTAATCCTTTCTGGAATTTTTTCGAGGAAATAAGCGTTTAAGGTTTACTTCGTAATTTTTAATACAGATATTTTGAGTTTTTATATATTTTTGCCTTAAAGTGAGAACTGAATTAATTGAATGAGAAATACTGAATCGTCTGTGAAAAACTCTTTCTTTTTGTTTTGCTTGCTTAATTTTTTTTATACATCGTTCTAGACTTATTATAGTATTTGAATAGAACATGTGGCAACGACTCGATAATTCTTTAAATGATATAAATTTTGTGCATTCTGGGTTATAATATGAACAAAATATAATACTATTAAGTGCACCTAGCGCCAGAGTGTCGCTATGGTAAACAAATAGAGTGAATTTTAAAGCATGCATTTATTCTATTGTGGTTTATGCGCTGTCGGCGAAGGAGATTTAATTCAATCCAGTAAGTTTAAACGAAATGCAAGAAAAAATGCGTATAATTTAATATTCCGTACAAGGATCTAATGTGGTTTACATACATGATTTTTTTTAAATAAGCCTAAATATCAATTTATTGTTTTTAATATTCCTGTTAGATAAAAATTATTAATATTTAAGTGTTTTTAGAATATTTAATACATTTGTACTTCTACAGTCGTACTTCTGTACAGTAATGCTCAATAACTTATAATTGTATTAAACTCTTTGCAAGATCAAAACATTAAACATTTCTTAAGAATGATTTTTCCTATGTAAGACAATCAAATTTGATACTTTTGGTTGTAAATTTTATTGTACCGCTAGAGTATTAGTTATTGGTTGGTTTCTAAGAATGTTTTGCACTTTGAGAATGATTGTATTTAGAAATCCCTCTTCAGTTCCTAGGAAACATGGTTTTGAACTCAGATGAATTTTTTTATCAGAGTATGTGCAATATAAGCTTATCAAAGACTGATTTTTATAATGATTCTATCGTCAGTAATTTTATACATATGGGTATGATACGTATGGCTGTCATACATATGGGTTTCCCACACATGCAGTTTATCAAATTTCCCTATTATTATACAATTTAGGTTTATAATTTATGGAACGGATAAGTATCATTTTGAAAATTAAGCTAATCAGTTTTATAGAATTAAGAAACACATTTAAAAAAATTTTCGAGATTAAATAGCTGCAAAGCTTAATTGTTTGTTTTTACAAAATTTTACTTTGGTTTGGGTTTTAAATAATGACCTTATAATGTTGCGAGGCCCCAACTGGTCAGCAACAGTAGTAGTGACTGCTATAAACTGTAAATTACACAAACTCGTAAAGAAGGGTTTAAATCCCTTTTTATTCCACTTTAGAAATAACAGCTGTGTTCACTTGACGCTCACAAACTACGCCGACCCGGCGGTTTAACAAAATAGACAAAAATGCAACTAAAAATAAATGACAGGATGAATAAATAACGAAATCACTACCTACGAGGCTCTATAATCGTAACTAACTTAACAACGTTCTAAGATACAGCTGAGATTCAGGAAACTTTCTGATTAAGAAGTTGAAAGATTCAACGAACTGCCGAAATAGGCTCACAGGCCGAAACGTGCAGTTCTTAAATTTCTACCTAGCAACCTTCACGCTCGGGATTCAAGAAAAGCACACTTACAATCTCGTTTCCCTTCTATTTAAACTCAATTTACTTCTGCTGAAAATTTGAATACTCTGCGCGTTCTACTAAAATTTACATACTCTGGCATTGGCAATTCTAGGGGAAAGTAAAGGCTTGACAGGAAAGATAGCTTAAAATAAATGTTAGTTAAAATAAATATAAACCCTACAACCTTTCTGCGACAAATATTTAGTTCGATTTTGAAGGAAATACGAAAATTGTAAAACCATATCGGTCAAATGTAGCTGTCATTCCATTTTAACGGTAAACTCCCTTACCTGTTAACTCTATGTAGACGTTAAGGGACTCATCAACTAAGTGCTACAAAACCTAGAGACGGGTGTAAAATACCATTTACTTAAAACTAAAACAGATGAACAGAAGGCAAACGTGGTGTTTACAACTCCGCTAATATTTATGGCGAAAAACTCAAAGTAGTAAATCAAACGTAAAGCTTAAATTTAAACAGATTAATAACCGAAGACTACTTCGCCCAGATGGTATAGTGATTAGGGAAGGCTGTGCTACCGAAGGGCCCGCGTTTGTATCCCGGAGAAGACATGGATTTTTGTAAATGTTTGTACGGCATGAGGGCACTCTAAATATGTGGCGAGCCAGATGTTCTCTCGAGAGGTTGGTGGTAAGAAAGAAGGCTAGGAGACCCCTCAAAATTAGGGTGGAAGATAGGAGTCCAAGCTCTCTTTGGAGTGGGCTTTGGCAAAAGTTATTCCATGCAATATGGGCAATACAACAACAACCAATGCTATTAAGCAAAAAGCTATTAAACGCGAAGTTGGCTCAGACTTTCACCGGCGTGGATTTCAACTAATAATCCAAGCGGAAATTATAATGTAAGGCTGGAACACTTATCCAGAATAGCAAACATAAAATAACTGGTTATTTAAAACTAATGGAAGCTTTCGGGTTTATTTTGAACAGCAGTTTTACTACAAAATATAATGTTCATTAATGCAAAGTTCTATACAATTTCGAGCTTAACAGCGGCTTAAAGTCGTTGAACACCGGTAGTTCGAATCCCGCAAACGGGCTGGCTGCATAGGACGGACTTGCTGCATAGGCGTTTCTGTGGTTTTCCCTGTGTTTAACGTGTGTACTAGCCAGTTTCGCTTAGAAAGACCTCCACGCAGGCATCCCCGTCCCTTAGACGGATACTCTACGAGACTTTGCCATCATCACATAAACCAAACCATCTACAAAAGTTCGCTACATATAACTTAAATCACTTGAACCTATTTAGTGAAAACGTGTTTGAATCTCGTGGTTTTAAATAATTCTGCTAGTTACGAAAATGCTAATATAAGCTTATCGTCACATTTCGAAATCAACATTTCTTAAGCATGTTATTTCTAATATTATTATCGCCAAAGATAGCAACTCAAATACCTTTGCAGGTAATAATAATAAAAAAGGTATCTTCGTTAGCATTGCATTTTAATATCTAAAAAGCCAGAGTGGTAATGAGACGTTTCGTTTCCTTGCTTAGGGCGTAAAGTGAAAAATTAATTTTGGCTACTAGTTTTTTCTGCTATGCATGTTAACGAACAAAATATTTTTTCTCTCAATAAAACTTAGCTTCATAAAAGTCTCCTAATTACTTCCCTTTGAAATAGGAACGTGATTTTATACGAAAATGGATGAATAGGGGATAAAAAAGTTCTTTCAAATAAGTCTGAAATGGAAGGAAACACATGATGAAGTATTAATGTAAAGATTTTATTTCCCATGAGTTAACCGCTACATGTAAAAGATTTGATCATATATTTATTTCCATGCACTTCAAGAAATGCGAAAGATTTTTCTAGTTGCATAATATATTATAAAATTTTTGTACAACACTCAAAAATCCCTACTGATTTGTTTCCCTAAATCCATACTGACAGCCATTAAAATCAGCATATACTCGTAGTATTGTTAACCAATAATACTTTCGTCCGTCAGTATTAGAATTCGAGATATCTATTTGTTACTCTAGTCAGTGATTTTGCTGGGCTGGAATATTTATGAAGTTTCTTTTTGAGGAATGCGAAAAAGCAAACTGTACACAACTATCACCTACACTTGGCCATTAAAATTGCAACACCATTAAGGAAAGCAAAAAAAAAAAAAAAAAAAAAAAAAAAAAAAAAAAAAAAAAAAAAAAATATTTATTGTTCATATACAGTATGGTATGAAAGCAAAATGATTAAATTTGTAAGCTGTCTGGAGGTTTACAGGGGCGCGAAATTAGTAGAAACATCTGGCAGCTAAAACGGCCCTTACCCGGTTAAGCATGGAGTCGAACTGGTCTTCGATGACGGCATGGACAACTCATTCCATGCTGCTTTGAGTCTATGCCCCACTTCATCAATCATATCAGCTGGAAAGGAGTGGCGGGCCAGTCTCTCAGCAACCCCAGGCCCACCAGTGGCCGAGCGGTAAAGTCGCTGAACACTGGTAGTTCGGTCCAAAGTTCGAATCCCGCGAACGGGCTGGCTGCATGGGTGTTTTCGTGGTTTTCCCCATGTGTAACGTGTATACGAGCCTGTTTCCCTTGGAAAGTCCTCCACGAAGGCATCCCTCTCCTTAGGCAGATAGCCCTAGTGTGCTTTGCCATAATTAAATACACTGTAAGGATCCTAAGTTTTACTAACGTTTATTTTATTTTAAATCTTTACTATCACTTCTTATTTTCTACTTCCGGCCAGAATTAAAAGCTTTTAACTTATTCATGCAAATTTGTCTTGCGAACGCCAAGTACTTAAGTTGTGGCTTTTTGCCAAGCGAGAGAGAGGAAGGAGCTATTAGAAGCAGGCCGCTTGCCATAGCAGTTTTTTTACTCGGTTGCTGGTTGCCTTCAAGGCCAGAGGTTTAATCCTCTTGATAATTTTAAACGTATTGTAGTGTTAACAGTTCTCTGTACTACATACGGCTTCCTGTTAATATACGGCCAATCTTCCACGTAGGCCCTTGTTTATTATTCCAAAGTTAAGTTATAGTTAATATTTTTATATTCTTACGTTCAGACCACAAGTGGTTGGTCTCTGTATTCCGAAGTCCGGAGAGCCCACCAGCGGCCGAGCGGTAAAGTCGCTGAACACTGGTAGTTCGGTCCGAGGTTCGAGTCCCGCGAACGGGCTGGCTGCATGGGTGTTTTCGTGGTTTTCCCCATGTGTAACGTGTAAACGAGCCAGTTTCCCTTAGAAAATCCTCCACGAAAGGCATCCGTCCCCTTAGGCAGATAGCCCTAGTGTGCTTTGCTGTAATTAAATACACCACACCACCACCACCGAAGTCCGGAAATCATTGTAAAGAGAGAAAAATAAAGGGTTTCGTATACCCTTCCTGTGTGTATTGTCTACTTCCCAAATTTATTGAACATAGCTTTAGTAAGCTCCCTGTTCCGAGCCAGGACAGTTAATGTTCCCTAAGCAAGTAAGGAGGAACACAGAACCTGATAACACCACCACCACTCTCAGCAACCCACGACCAGATGTTTTCAATGTGTGAAATATCTGGAGACTGCGCAGGCCTGGGCAGCAATCGAATACCATGTACATCCAGGCTCGAGCCCCGTGTAACGTAAAAGGTTAGAAAATCAAACCTTACAAACCAAAAAATACAAGTGCAAATGGTTGCAAGCTGATAAAAGTCCTCTAATACACACTCGTTCAAATATAAACTGAATAAAATAATAATCATACAATGTTAGAAAAGTAAAAACGAAACAAAACAACACACAACCACACATACCACAAATAAAACACACAAACACAAAATGTCCCTATCCTGATATCTTCCTTTTTATACACTATTTCATAAATCACATTTCGTCTTAATTTCTAATTTTCAGTTCCAATACTTTCTTGCTTCATAGTCAATTAATTCTAAATTTCAATTCCTATTAGCTGTCTTTTACTGTTAACGATCTTTATAATTTCCCTGGAAAATTCCTGCAATTTCTCATGTCTAAGATTATTTATATTTGTAATTCCATACTTGATTCTCACACTCTGTGTAAGAACACAAGTCTCGACGAAGTGTTCTGCATCTCCTATCTGATTACAGGCATTTATCATTCCCCTGGAGGTGAAATCTATTCAGATAATACGGAAACCTTCCATGGCTTGTCTGATAGCTAATGTTTAATATTTAATTGCTTAGATTTTTTGTAGGATTTAATGTTTTTCTTTGTGAGCACGGCCAGCTCGCTGGCTCTTTGTGTTAGACGGGCTTGGCCCTTTGATGGTCATATGGCCGACTTGGTCGGCTAGGAGGACTGGGGGCTGCGCCCATATTTGACCATGTGCATCCACGAAGGTCAGAACACGACTTGCAACATATGTGATCTTTTATTATCTTGTTGGAACAGGGAGTCTGGGGGCGTCAAAGATAAGTCAGAACCATTGGACGTAAGATGTCAGAAATGTACCGATATGCGTTCAAATTACCATCGATCTGAACTAGAGATCCGCGTGTATAGATAATCCAATGAACTCCCAAACTATCACGCCAGGCTCAGGGCCCCTATGCCGAAATCGGATGCAAGCAGGCAATGTGGGGTCTCCTTGGACATTCCACGTACTATAAGGCCATCGGAATACTACACGCAGAGCCGGGACTCACCTGAAAAGGTGACTTGTGACACTCCTGCATCCAACTTTGTCGTTTGGCGCACAAGAGACGCTGTCTCTTTCTATGCTGCATTGTTACGGGAAGACTAAGTAATGGTTATCTTTATAATAGTCCACGCTGCTGCTAACGTCTACGCACTTTACCGGCTGATACTGGCCATGGTTAAGCGATAAGCGACGGAGGACGTGGGCACTGTGCCTTTACCATTTGGGTTAATCAGTACAGCACCACGTCCACCTTTATCTTACATTTCATATTACATTATATATTACGATACATGATTTACACATTGCATTTTATACTACATATCAAATTAATACCTTACTCTAACATTGCATTAACTTCACATCAACTTATTACATTAAAATTCTTTCCCAATAAACCCTATATTGGTACATTATAAAAGGGTTATTTTGCACAGGATTCAGATCAGACACAGGATACGCATTATGTTACCATTATACACTGGGTACGCATTATATTATATACGGGGAAATTAATGATGCATAGGAACATTATGAGCAATAGGGGGTTATAAGCACGATACGGGTTAAATTATTCACAGGAAATTAGTTATACACAGGTAATTGCATTATACAGGATAAATTATACACATGATAGGCTTTATACACTGGATGCATATTGAATTGTCGTCTGGACCATGCCAATTGTACCCGTTACTCGATACACTGCCTACATCGTTATGCATAATACTATTATACAGTTTGCATTCACATTGTTTCGGTTGGGCTTTGCATTGTGTGTCATGTTGCTTATTAATCAGTGCATAATACATTACATGTTACATTATATATTATGATACATATGACACTATTACGATTACATTATTTATTATAATACATATGACACTATTACGATTACGTTATTTATTATGATACATATGACACTATTACGATTACATTATTTATTATAATACATATGACACTATTACGATTATATTATTTATTATGATACATATGACACTATTACGATTACATTATTTATTATAATACATATGACACTATTACGATTACATTATTTATTATAATACATATGACACTGTTACGATTATATTATTTATTATGATACATATGACACTATTACGATTACATTATTCATTATGATACATATGACACTATTACGATTACATTATTTATTATGATACATATGACACTATTACGATTGCATTACATATTACATTATATATTATGATTCATATGACACTATTACGATTACATTACATATTACGATACTTGGCTTACGTATTTGATAATGTACTACATATCGAATTAACAAGATAGTGCATACTTCGTTTATCAGTACATACTACACTGCATATTACATTATATATTGCGATGCATGGTTTACACATTACATTATATTATACACATCAGACTATTCACACTATTACGATTACATTATTTATTATGATACATATGACACTATTACGATTGCATTACATATTACATTATATATTATGATTCATATGACACTATTACGATTACATTACATACTATGATACTTGGCTTACGTAATTGATAATGTACTACATATCAAATTAACAAGATAGTGCATACTTCGTTTATCAGTACATACTACACTGCATATTACATTACATATTGCGATGCATGGTTTAAACATTAAATTATATTCTACACATCAGATTGACAAGACGAAATAACGCCTTACCTTAACCTAATTAACTTCGCAACTACTTATTACATTAATTTTCTTTCTTAATATACCGTATGATGGTAACAGATACACTATCATCACATTGTAATAATGTTGTTTTGTATTGGCTGCGCATTAAACACAGGATGCGCATTAAATTATACACAGGGAAATTAGTGATACATAGGAAAAACATTATGCACAGAAGGGGGTATATACATGATGCGTGTTAAGTTATACGCAAGAGAATTTGTTATGCACAGGTGAAACATTATGCAGGATAAATTATACTGACTAACTTATACGAATGTGCATATTACATTACTCCTTACACTTAAACCGGTAAGCTTTACAATGCTATTCTGTACCGAAGTTCTTCGCACTTATAATACATTGCTTAATCATTCCATTAACATATTTACCGTGTACAAAAAATATAATGGATTATACTTGCCATGATACATGGATACATGCCCATTTTCGGACTAATGGTCCGGGATGTAGTCGTACGTTTTGGAAGCGCTGACGTCATATTATGTCTCTCTCTCTTCTCCGGCGTTACTCATTGGAGAGCGTTGAGATCCTGCATGCCGTTCAGTATGACCCTGAGCAAATCATTGATTCCATATTCGAATGAAAGTGGTTGGAAGTCGACTAGGTCAGACGAGCGATATGATGGAACGATAATCCGCTGTCTCAATAGGCAACGATCCTGCCTGTATCGAATTCTGACACTTACTGGTAAGCATTTTTTATTATTATTCGAGGCATTACACGATATTCTAAGGAAACGCTGACCTTACAAAGTGTTTTTCAAATGAGAAACCTACTACACAACTTTTCTTTTATGCAGTGCTCAGATATCGTTTCTTCCTAAATGAAATTAATAGATTTTCTGGAAAATTACTCCTTTAGGCTAATAACATAATGAAAAAATCTGATGTGTTCACCACATGACTTCCTTGTACGGAAACCTATTTTTTCTTGCATTTCATTTAAACTTATTGCATTGAATTAAATCTACTTCGCCGACAGCGCATAAACCACAATAGAATAAATGCATTCTTTAAAATTCACACTATTTGTTTACCATAGCGACACACTAGCGCTAGGTTCACTTATATTTCGTTCATATTATAACTCAGAATGCACAAAATGCATACCATTTAAAGAATTATCTAATCGTTGCCACATGTTCTATTCAAATACTATAATAAAGCTAGAACGATGTATAAAAGAAATTAAGCACACACACAAAAAAAAAAAAAAAAAAAAAAAAAGAAACAGTTCTTCACAGACGATTGAATATTTATCATTCAATTCATTCAATTCTCACTTCGCGACAAGGCAAAAATACACAAAAACTAAAAATATCTGTATTAAAAATTACGAAGTAAACCTTAAACACATTATTTCCTCGAAAACGTTCCAGAAAGGATTAAGCATGATTTAATTCGCAATAATAAATGAAAGCGTTATCTTTGTTGTTGCGAAGCTACGTTTCTCTAGATTGGCAACAAATCCACTACTCTGCTGTTTCAAATGTCAACAAGCAATGGCCGCCATCAAAAACATTATTAGGCTTAGCGGCACTTAAACAACTGATAATTCTAAACATATTGCACACAGATTTACTAAAGGCATAGAAACCTCAACCGGAAGATAAGAACAATATAATTCAATCATTTTTAAAGCAAAAAATTTACAATTTACAAACATAAAGGAGTAAAGAAACTGAAATCACTGAGCCGGGTAACAGAGTGGATATATACATAAATATATTTATATACGTTTGACGCGGCCGATTGCAACCAAAATACGAGCACTTCTACATGTTATAGTAGTTCTGGATATAAAATTTCAACGTTCTGAAGCTACTCATTTTTGAGTTATGCGAGTTACATATGTACGTACATACGTTCGTACAGACGCCACGAAAAATTCTCATCAGAATTCATTTTAAAGCAGTTTTATAATTTATTTTTTGTAGGAAACGAGTCTTTTATTCTGTCCTTACGTACAGATATGCAAAAAGATCGTTAATTTGCATTCGAAAGCGGTCAAAATGGATATTTTCGTTGAAATATGGTGCCTGAAACGTTTCGCGATTGCAATACTTCCTTTTTACTTCGTACAAGGAAGTAAAAACTATCACTTCAATTCACTTAAAAAAACCTGAAATTTAAATTCGCAGATTTCTACATATTTTTATACATAATAGTCGGAAATGGTTTGTTTTTAATTTATTAAAACATGAAAAATGGTATACTAAAAGTTACCTTTTTCTACAGCAAATAAAATCTCACTTTATATATTTATTATACATTCCAATAGGCTCCGGATTTACTATTAACTTTCATGAAATTATTTTTATCATTCTTAGGTTCAAAGTCGTCTGTAGCTCATGTTTTGATGATCCTTCATATGTTTCTTAAATTAAGGAATTTCTATTTGTTCGTATTTTATATAATTTCTTAATTACGCTTTGAAAACTCATCCAAAAGCATATAATTCCATTAAAAGAGAATAAATTACCAACATTATTTTTCTTCTCCCTTCCATCAAGCATATTTTAGCATAAAAATTATCTAATACATTGAAGAAAATTGAACTCCTTTAGCTTAAACGAAAGTAATTACTTGTATAATTATCTCAGAAAAAAAAATTGTCGTCTTTATTTCCCAATCCACGTGAATGCCATTAAAATTGTAATTGATATTAAGACATTTTAACGGGATACTGCAGAGCCTAACTAAATTATATTCCGTAAATTCCTCAATTTTTCTCAACTTAAATGCGTTTTTAATACCGCGTCTTCCATTACGATAGTAAAAACGGATTTAAACAGGCCGTATAAATGAGCTTAGGTGTCCTCAAAGAAGTCGTTATTTTACAAAATAAGAGATTTCTCAAAAGTTTTATTCGGGCGAAGAACTTCGGGAAGCTTAATGAGTAGAGCTTTCAGTGCTAATTTTAACAGCTATATATAATGATTAATTTTTTTTTGGCTTTTATAATTATTTCTTGTTTTCTTTTCACAATAGGATTTCGGGATAAATGAAAACTAGTAATGAATTATCGGAGATAAATCCTAATGGAAACAGTCTTTATTCATAACGGTTCCCTAAACTTAATTTTCTTCCCTTGCATAGTCATTAGGTTAACTGGAAGAAGAAAAGATGAAAAATATGCAAATTAATAAGAAAACATTCCATTGTCCAATAGTCATCTACAATCGGTGATGTAGACCATTTCTGGCAATTTCTTTCCTTTACAAACCTTACCAAAATCGAAACGCCATAGTAAGTAATAAAAGAAGTTTGTAATTGTTCGCATATAAACATATGCATTTTTATTCATAATTCGAAGGAAAAAACTTAGTAAGCAAGAGAAATAGCCAACGTATTTCCATTTCATTCCTGCTAGGTTTTATACAGAGTTCTACAAGTTGTTCTGTGTAGAGCTACATATATCGGCCAAAAGTTGGTTGAACATTAAGCTTTTAACTATTTTTTTAAGTTGTAAATATTGGTTTATTCTTTTATTTATTATTGCTACAGATGTATTTAAAGACTCTGTAAAAGATTTCTTTGTCGGCGGGTTTTTATTTCCCTGTACGAAATAAAAATAGCATTGTAATGACGAAAAATTCCGGGTACCTTATTTCAAGGAAAATATCCATTTTGACAGCTATCGAATGCAATTTAATCATGTTTTTGCATGACATCTGTACGTAAGTACAGAATAAAGAACTCTTTCCCCTCCCCAATGGAATTACAAAACTGATTTAAAATGGCTTGAGGAGAGATATTTTTCTTAGCGTCTATACGTACGTACGTACGTATGTATCTCGCATAACTCAAAAACGAATTGCTTCAAAACGTTGAACTTCTGTAGTGAGACTGATATATGTAGATGTGCACATCCCTTTTTGGTTGCAATCGGCCACACCAAAAGCATATAAATAGATATATACCTATATAAAGTATATAAATACAATATAAAATATAATGTAAGTATTGTTGCTTACGTATGGGTTCGTTTTGAAATGAATGCACAAGTCCGATGAAGAATGAACAAAAATTTATTACTATCACAACAAAAATGCTTAAATTTTCTCAAATTATCATGCAGTATTACAATATCTCACAGTAGTTATCTTTCAACTACTCAAATGTCCAATAGAACGTAATTCAAAACAGCTAAAGAACGCTAATCCGCGAATTCGTTACAATCAACAAGAGCAGTTTTCTACATAACAACAAACTAAGCAACTACTACAAACTGAGATGTTTTCCTCCTTTTATAACATTTTAAAATCACGCGCTAGAATTTTCCAGTACTTTCTCGAAATGAAAAAGAGTTATTTATTTATTTAATGCACGCGCTCTTGTATTTTCAATTTTCCGTCTTAGCTTTCTTTTAATATTCGTCACGCGCTGCGCTGCGCGAGAAATAAAACCATTTAATTTATAATTGAACTAACATTAGCTTTTTAAATACCAAATTCGTAACAGTATAATATAAAGTATATAAATACAATATAAAGTACGACATAATGTATATAAATATATATATATATATACACTGCTGGCCACCCAAATTGCAACATGAAGAAAGACAAGAGATATCACAACACAATTCATTTCGTAGATAACATGTTGACCAAGTATCAAATGATTAAATTTATAGACTTCTGTGAAGTGTGGTTCCTTCCAGAATCAATAGCCAGAGTAGCCGCTCTTGTTGGAGATCACCGCTGCCACACGCCTTGGCATTGATTCAAAGAGACTTTGGATGTGTTCTTCGGGTACAGCAGACCAAGCACTTCCAAACGTTGCCAACGTTGATCTGGTGTGGCGGCTTGGGATGTAATCTGGGTCAATCGTTCAGCAACCATAGACCACATGTTTTCTATCGGCGAAAGATCTGGACAGCGAGCCTGCCAGGAAAGCAATTCAATCTGGCAATTGACGAAGAACCCCTGAACAACGCGTGCCACGTGTGTTCGCGCATTATCCTGTTGAAATATGGCTGTGGACAAGCCCTGAAGGTAAGGAAGGACAACTGGCTCCAACACCTCGGAGATGTAGCGTTGGCTATTTAAAGTACCGGCAATGCGTATTAGAGAAGTGCGAGAGTGATATCCAACACCGCCCCATACCATAATACCCGGTGCAGGGCCAGTGTGGTGGTGCATAACGCAGCTGTTCAGCCTCCTCTCTCCACGATGTCTCCAGACTCGAATCCGACCATCGTGGTGTTGCAGACAGAAGCGTGATTCGTCAGTAAAGACAATTTATTCCATTCTGCTGTACACGTCCTTCTTTCATCGCACCATTGGCGGCGGAGATGTCTGTTGTTCTACTTCAATCAATGGACGTCTTCCGGACAGACCACTCTGTTGTATACGGCGTCGAATGTTGCGCGCAGACACTGGTTGATGCGTTATACAGTGAATGTGCTGTGCTATGGTGGTTCGTGATGTGACTGAGCGATCCGTCACTGCCATGCGCACAATGTTCCTGTCATCACGTGAAGTGGTGCACTGAGGTGGATCGAACAAGTCGGTCCGTCATATCCTCCTGCATCCAGCGGTCACATATCCGCTTTACAGTTGTTTGGTTTCGTCCAACACGACTACCGGTTTTCCTAAAAGATAATCCACACTCTCGGTAGGCCGCTATCCTTCCTCTGTCGAACTCGGATACTTGATCAAGCGATGATCACTCTTTACTACGAGGCACAATTGATCGTTTTCTTGAAAAACACAATTGCCGAACTTGGAGTCCTCGAAAACTCCAAGCCTTAAATAGCGCTTTGAAGTGACGCCACAGGCGCGCGTGATGTGCATCTGCGCTGAAATTCTAATCCTTTGCATATCTCACCTCCGCTAATGCATGTTGTAAATTTCATGTTATTGACATGCTTCCTTCACGGTGTTGCTTTTACGGTAGCCAACAGTGTATATACCCACTTTGTTACTCGGCTCCGTGAGCCCAGTTTTTTTCCCCTTATATGTTGGTAAATTGTGTGCACTTTTTGCTTTAAAAATGATTGAATTATGTTGTTCTTATCTCCAGGTTAAGGTTTTTATGCCTTTATTTAACTGTTATAATTGTAGAATTATCAACTATTTTCAGTGCGGCTAAGCCTAATATTTTTACTATAGCAGCCATATTTGTTTGCATTTGAAACTTACAATACGGAATTTGTTGCCAATCTAGAGAAACTAAGCTTCGCAACAACAAAGCTAACGTCTTCTTTTATTATTGTGAATTAGATTATTCTGGAATTATCATTTAAGTTATTAGATTATCTCATATATTGTCTCAGCGTAGCGTCAAAAATAAATTTAGTTAGTTTCTAGGCCTTCATTGTTTTTTTTTAGTCCAAAGGGATTTGAATCCCGAAGGACTATTAGTTTCGTTTTGGCATTTTGCGTCGGACGGATAAATGTCGGTTCACTTTTCAAACTGTTGCCATAAAATGTTAGAGTCCTGCATTATATTTGAAGAAATTAAATAATGAAAATCTGCGTAAATGTATGTATATTTCTCACATTGTCATAAAATAACGGTCCATAGAGTCATTGAATTTTGAATAACGTAATCCTCCAACGAATATGAGCATGTGGAAGACCAAATTTGAAATTTGAAATTTGTTTTATGATCGATTTCCTATTTTTTAAAACTTTGACGAATTTTTGATTAACAAACTCAAGGATTTCAAAGCGAGCAATGGCAACGTTGTGCAGAAAAAACATTTTTATCTCCAGCGCGTGAGTCTCTGTATCGGAAATTCTAAAGATATGCTCGTTTTAAAACTATTTTGCGATATTGCTGTTGCACTGGATCTTATGGTTTAAGTGCGAGGAACATGATATTTAATAAAGAAAGGTAACACACAAAATGTTAAAAAACGCCCCTTTGGACGTAATTTAAAATCTGAAACATTTCAGATTTTGTTTTTTTTTTTTTTTGTAATTTTTATTTTATTTATTATTTAAATTATTTACTAATTTAATGTATTTCACACATGTTAACTTGTAATGTAGCCATTTACTCAGTCCCTCTTTATCTCATGCCTTTGCGTGCAATTGGGAAATTGTATGTTCGGTCAGCTTTGGAAGGTCCACAGTACGATATTACATATCCCCCCCCTTACATCCTGCAATCGACATACTTGTTTATTATTTTGTTACCTCTTTTCGAGAAAAGTAACGTAAATGCCCAAAACGGATGGTAAAATAATCTGATGTGACTTCCTTGTACGGCATACTAAATTGTACATATTTTCGCTGCATTTCATTTAAACGTATTTCCTCGAATTTCATTAGCGATATATTCTAAAGTAATGCAGTTCTTCACGGCAAAGCAAAATATATATAATATCTCACCGTCATTAAAAACTGGAAAATACAGGAAAATATAAAACATCAGATATAGTTAAAATAGTTTAAAAAGCAATTTTTACAGTTAAAATTAGTGTTTCTGAGCCCCCCCTCCCAAAAAAAAAAAAAAAAAAAAAAAAAAAAAGCAATTCGGCCAGCGGGCAAGAAGACAGCAGATTCTACAGCGCACAAAACTGAAAGTTTACTTTTCGTCCCAGTCGGCAAAAAGACTTTTAATGTGCAAAACCTGACTTAATTCACTAAACACTACTGTGTTTCAAATGTAAAAAAATGGCAGTTCGTTAGGATTAGCTCGCCACTTTTAAATTGTTGATAGTTCTATAATTATCACAAGTAGGTTAACAAAAGGCAGGAAAACCTTAACCGGAACATAAAAACCGCATAAATCAATCACTTTTAAAGCAAAAAATGCACAATTTACCAACATATTATAATAAAAAAGAATATACTCACCGAATCGGAGAATACAGTGGATACACATACATATGGTGCAGCGGATTGCAGACAAAAGTGGAGGTGCACAACTACATGTTATAGCAGTTCCATATGCAAACTTTCAACGTTGTATGGCTACTCGTTCTTGAGTTATGATACTATGTTCAACGGCTACTCGTTCTTTGGATGGGAGATGCATACATACACATGTACCTACAGTGGTGGCAAAAATTGTGGACACATTTCGAAATTTTTACATTTTTGAACTTTGTATGCTTATAGAAAACGTTACGTTTCACAAAATGCAAACTTGTATATATCATTTTAAAGAGAATTTATTACTGAATTCAATACAAAACACAAAATTCAATTATTTGCAATACAAAAAATTTAAACGATAATAGTTATCGATATACATTAGATAGTGACGATTGCAGTGAGTTATCAGTACTTAGTAAGGTAGGCTTTATTTTTGATTACAGCTTCACATCGACGTTTCATTGAGCTGACAAGAGTTTCAAGCTCTTCTTTCGTTATTACATGATGCCAGGAAACAATTATAGCCTCAATTAGTTCCCTTTTATTTGATGAGCGCCTCATTCGGACAAGAGTTTTCAAACGGTGCCACAAATTTTCGATAGGATTGAGATCAGGACTGTTTCCTGGCCATGAAAACAATTTAATGCTCCTTGTACGAAACCACTCTTTCGATATTTTGGCCGTGTGGCAAGGAGCAGAATCCTGCTGAAAAATAAACGAAGCATTGTTGGAAAAGAGATATCTGATGGAAGGTAGAAGTTTAGGTTTTAGAATAGTGTCAATGTATTTTCTGGCATTCAGTGTCCTATCGATGACATGAAGGCGACCAATACCATCTGCTGACATGCATGACCAAATCATAACACTAACTGGGTTCTTCACAGTTGCTTGAATGCAGTCAGGATGTAGCTCTTCTCCTATTCTACGTCTTGCATATTTTCGCCCATCACTACCGAATAACGATATCTTAGTTTCATCAATCCATATAACTTGTGACCACTGATCATCTGTCCAATTAATGTGTTCCTTTGTCCACTGTAGTCTTTTTGTTTCGTTGCTGAAAAGTAAAATAAGGCTTTTTTTCGTCGAATTCTACCTCTCAGTCCAACATCTGTTAATTTTCTCCTGATTGTTTTTGAACTGACAGAAACACCAGCATCATTCAGATCACTTCTGATGGCCGCTGATGACATTTTTCTATCTTGGAGACATAGTCGTTTTATTCTTCTGTCATCAATAGATGTGGTGAACCTTTTTCGGCCTTTTCTATCTTTGTTTTTCATTGAATTTGTCTCCTAATATCGGAAACAAAACTTTCGGACTCCAGATGTAGTCAATGAACCACCCACCTGTCTTGCAATTTCAGCATAAGAAAGACTACTTTCTCGTAACACAATATTATTACATCTCTTTCTAGGTGTCCAATCTACTCTTTTATTGGATGTCATTGCTTCTTGACTAAATATTAAAAATTTTAGAAAAATTCCTACTTGTAATTGCAGTGTATAAGAAACAGGTCCTCCTTCTACAGAACAAAGCAAAATAATGATTTGTTTAAGGTGTAAACAGGATGTCAGCTTCTACTGGCAGTTACTAACATTTGATTGGTTTTCAGAACAAGAACAGTGATTGGCCAGGAAAGCTAGACATTACAAACCACTTCATAACTGTGGTGATTATTTATATTAAAGTACATATAACTTTTTTTGTATTGCAAATAATTGAATTTTATGTTTTGTATTGGATTCAGTAATAAATTCTCTTTAAAATGATATATACAAGTTTGCATTCTGCGAAACGTAACATTAGCTATTAGCACACAAAGTACAAAAACATACATATTTCCAAAAGTGTCCACAATTTTGGCCACCACTGTACAGACATCAAGAAGAAATATGTTCTGAATCTATTTTAAATCAATTTTACAATTCGTTTTTGCAAAAATTGTGTTTTACTCTGTCCATAGGTAAAGATCGTTCAAAAGGTGATTCAAATCATGCAAAAAGATTGTTCAAATGGTTTCGAAAGCGGTTGAAATGCATCTTTTCATTACAATATGGTACTCGAGATTACAGTACTTCCTTTATTTGTACAAGAAAGAGTGAAAATCTCTAAAAGCCGGGCAAGAGTTTTATTGTTCTACAAACCTAAAGTTAATGTAACTAATTCTTAAATACTATTATAAGAACAAAATAAATGTTACGAGTATACATTTTTAGACATTAACTTATTATGAATATTCAGATTTAAAACAATCGAAATAATGCATTTTTCATAAACGGAAGACTACCGATATTCTTATGTAAAATGAAAATAATTTTATCGTGAAATTATATGTAATATAATGATTGAATATATCAATCCTAACCAGTTTTAAACTGAAAAGTATGAAGAATTATGTATTTAAATTTAAAATGTGTAAGAAAATTTTGAATAACATGTAATATGTAAACATAATTAAAGCAGCTTATATTATTATTCAAAGAAGATAATGAAATAAATATTTATTTCAGAGGATAGTAAATAAGATCGTTTGTATAAATAACGTCGAAATGGTGCAGAATAGCAAAGCAATATCGTACGTCAGATTTTGTGAGAAGAGAACATGAGATATTTAAGGGGACTCATACACCTTAAAACCCATAAGATGTGACTGTTGCAAGAATTGGGATAACTTATTTATTATTTAAAAGCAATTACTACCAACTTTTTACAGCTGACTACATAATATAGCTGCTTTCTGAAATAGTCATCAGAAAGTTTGTGTTGCCACAAATATTTTTATAATTAAATCCGCTTTGTGAGAACATTTTTCTTCATGTTTCCAACTTGCGCGCACAGTTTAAAATATTCTGTTTCATAATTTAATTCCATATATATAGCTTTTATAACATTTGGAAACTACTGTTAACTTAAAAATCTAAAAATTTCATGTTAAATTTTTATTTTATTTTGTGTTGAGTTTATAAAATGTATTTTAATAAAAAATCTGTATTGTTTCCGTGCATAAAAGTTTTTAATATTCAAATATTCATCAGATTTTTGGAGTTAGAAAATAGTGTCCATATAAAGAATTCCATCCAATTTCAAGTCTGTACCGTTAGCCATTTTTAAAATATCGTGCGCGCAAGGTGGAAACATGGCGAAATATTTTGTCACAAAGCGGATTAAATTATAAAAATCTTTATGGCAAAACAAACTTTTTGATCACTATTTCAGAAAGCAGCTATATTATATAGTCATCTGTAAAACGTTGGAAGTAATTGCTTTTAAATTAAGTAAGTTATCCCAATTCTTGCAAAAGTCACATATTCGAAGATCATAAGGGTTTAAGGTGTATGAGTCCCCTTAAATAAGATATAAAAATGCATAAAGATATTCAAGTTTTATTTACGATGAAGGGCAGAAATATTGCGCTAGATTTACAAAGTTACCCAAGATGTGCGCATTACTTCTATAATAAATAGTTTATTATTGACATATATGGTTGAAAAGAACATTCCATCATCAAGTTCAAACAACAATACAGGAATGAATGTCGTCTTCTTTGCGTAAGCCGAGTTTGATAAAAGAATGTGAATAATTAATGTAGGATCAAAGGATCTGAATCAGGATTATGCTTGGAAGCTAAACCTTATTTTGAAAACAGCATTTTGAAAAGTGCCATACGGTTGTTGCATGAATATCTGAAAAGGGATTTTGGTATCTCAAATATGCATATATGTATATGCAAGAGAGCCACGTAATTTCCACATGCATTCTAAAAGAGAAAGCTGCGTATTTTTGGATACTGAAACATTGGGCTTAAACATTCTATTCGCGTGATTATATTTCAACTTACAGTATTCTTTTGAGTAGGTTTTTAAGTATTAAAATGTGATATATTCTCAAATAAATATTTTATGTCGAAAGGACACTTCAAAATTCCCATTTCAATAATTTTAGCGTTTTTTTATCACGAACAATTTTAAATTGAAATAAAATATATGCAAATGCTTTTCGTTAAACATATTTCATAACGGGTATAATTTCTGCAGGATACTTATTTCATAAATACAAATATTTGCCTTATTAGGAGAAAAGGACGACATGTCGAAGACTAGAAGTCTTGTCCATAAGAGACGTTGAGCGAATTATTGTTGAATCTAAGAATAACAACTGAAAAAGAAGGGTGTAACATACCATTTTAGTATTTAAAACTAAGAAGAACATATAAGACGCATGCTACTTGCATGGTGCGTATCTTATAGAACTAAAAAATGGTTAGCCGTAAAACGTTGGAATTTTGTATATGGGCCTACTTTTGTCACATTCATTATTTCTAGCATCTAGCTTTTCAAACTCCCACTTTTGTACAACGAAAGCTGTACAGATTTGAAACGAAATCAAAATTTTGAAGTTAGGCATAGAAATAAGCGTAGGCTTAGTACTACTCCTAGGATCGCAGGCATAGGGTTAATCCCAGTAATTAGGCCTAGCATACAACTATGAATAGGCTCATGCGTAGGACTAGTACTGGAAATAAGCTTAAGCATAGGAATAGGCGTAGGACTAGTCCTAGAAATAAGGGTAGGCGTGGGACAAGTCCTAAGAATAGGCCTAGGCAGAGGACTAGTCCTAGGAACAGGCGTTGGTATAGCAGTAGTCCAAGGAATAGGTGATGGCATAAGAATAGTCCTGAGAATAGGGGTAGGCATAGGACTATACCTAGGAATAGACCTAGTTATAGGAATACGCATTGGCAGAGACTAGTCCTAGGAATAGGCCTAGGTACGAAACTAGTCCTGCGAATAGGCGTAGGCATAGGACTAGTCTTAGAAATAGGAATAGGCCCAGGCACAGGACTAGTCCTACAGATAGGCATAGGCATCATCATCATAAGGGCACAGCCTCGATTCTCCTAGCCGGCATAAGCCAGCCGTATGATGAAAACGTGGGACTGTTCATAAAAAACAAACATAAGAAAAACATATTAAGCTCTACGACTACGCGTAGTCCTAGAGGTATAGTTCTAGGCATAACGTAGCTTAGGACTAGTCCTAGAAGAATAGTCCTAGGCCTAGGACTAGTTTAGATCTAGAGCTAGGACTAAGCTTAGAGGCATAGTTCTCTGCCTACGCCTATTCCTAGGAATAGACCTTGTACTAGCCCTAGGCATTTCTTCATTTTCCTCCTTTTTCTTGTTCTTTCTTTCCTAATTCAGACAACCAAAAGCTAAACTTTAAATGCGTTCTTCCGATTCGTGCACTTGTAATTGGGAAGGTTTTACAATGTTTAGGGAAAGTAAAATTATAAGAAGTTTGAATCCCGTTCGACAAAAATTTGACCAATGTTTTCCATTTCAAAACTGTCAACTCGAGGGATCGGAGGAAATAAGTTTAAGCGAAGTGCTGCAAAATATGCGTGTGATTTAAAAGGCCGTACAAGGTCATGTGGTTTCCATAGCAGGTATTTTAATAATTATTACCCTCTTCTGTTATTACACAATCGAAAGATTAAATGCATTTCACATTTTAGTTTTTTAAACTATATGTGAAAAGCATAGGAAGGCCCGAAGTGCGAGTTCGGGTGAGGGTACAGAATATTTTCACTTCTGCTCGGGGGGGGATATTGAAAGTTTTCAGATTTTATATTAACAAAGGAGCATTTTTAAACCTTTATTTATTAGATATCATGATCTCAGCTTGCAAACCATAAAACTCAGTTCAACAGCAATATTGCAAAATAATTTAAAAAGAGCATGAAATCGTCGAGTAGGTTGATTAAAAAATATGAAGGAGATAATAATATAAATTTCAAATTAGTGCTTCCAGTTGCACTATTCGGGAGGAGGATTACGTTATTCAAAATTCGATGGCTTTAGGTACATTTCTGTTATCACAGTGGGAGAACACATGCATACCTTTTATGCACATTCTTCGTTATTTAGTTTCTTTAAATACGATGCTCTAGAGAAGATAACTGCATATAGAACTGCGCAATAAGAAAATAAAAATGTAACTCAATAAATGCATCAAATCACACAACTCAAGAGTTGATAAAATAGTTGTGCAATAGTAATGCAGTCTATGAAATACTACTTAAAACTTTACATTTATCTTGTTTTTAAATGTAATGCTGAAGTTACAGTTTATCATTTCTTCTTTTCGTGAGTCTTATCCTTTCTCCTTTCCGTTTGCGTAGATATTTTAATGAAGTTTTCATTTCTTCTTGTCATTAAAGACAATTATTATAAGAACGCTGCAGTTTTGCTAATGACTCTTTTAATGAATAATACATTTTTTTTAACTGAAAATAAAGTTGCGTTGTATTCTTTTTCCTTCAAGTAATAATGAGATACCAGACTAAATGTGAAACGTAAGCGTTGTACCAGATAACTTAACATACCCTAGTTTAGAGACTGAGGTCATATTTCTTTTCTACTAGTAGCATTGTCTTTATTTTAAAATTAAAACTTCTTGATGAATGGAAAAGCACATAACATCAGTTCATTTTCATGAAGTGAATCTGCGGAAATATTTTCCTTAATTCTTTCATCAGTGTTTTTCACAGATTTGAAAACTTTTTTACCATAAACTCTCCTGCAAGGCAAAAAAAATTAAAATTCAATTTTTTTCAGCTTCCTATAACTGATAAAATAAATAAGTATTACTCAAAATTAAATTTAATACTGTAAAATGGAAAAAAATGAAAATATTACGTTTCAGTTTACATACATACAAGATGCATGCACAATTAATGTTTATTATAGTTAATAAATCTTAGTAATATTAGTAGTATCATCTTATTTTATTTATGCTTTTAATTATGTTATATGTTACTTATATACATATTATTTATTTATTTAATAATTAGTCCAAAGGGGCTTTGTCCCTGAAGGACTATTGTTTTCGTTTTGCGATTTTGCGTTGGTTCACTATGAATGTGTGTTTCACTTTTCAAACTGTTGCCACCGAATGTTGGAATCCTGCATTATATTTGAAGAAAATGAATAATGAAAATTATGCATAAATGTATATATTTCTCACATTGTGATGAAACAACGGTACCTATAGCCATCGAATTTCGAATGACGTAATCCTTCTGCGAATATGGGCATGTGGATGCCCAAATTAGAAAAATTTGTTTTATTACCGATTTCATATTTTGTAAAACTTTAACGAATTTTTGATTAACAAACTCAACGATTTTAAAGCGAGGAGTGGAAACGTTGTACAGAAAAAACATTTTTATCTCCAGTTCCGGGATTCCTCTTAAACTGAATTTTATGGTTTAAGTGCGAAGATCGTGATATTTAATAAATAAAGGTAGCACACAAAACGTTAAAAAACGCCCCTTTGGACGTAATTTAAGATCCGAAGGCTTTCAGATTTTTTTATTACGTATTTAATTATTACGTAATAACTATTACGTATTATATATTTAATTAATAATTACGTACACGTTTATTAGTTTCAGCTTCTTCATATAAATCTTGTGATAGAGCTAATTTACTGTAGGCTCTTGTTACACTTTTGAGTCTAAAGCATTGAGACAGAAAACATGCCTTCTTAAAATCAAGACCCTCTTCTCTGAAGGAAATTTAAACTTAGTTTAGAAATCCCTGCGATCACAATAGCTTAAGTTGTACGGTCATTGGGTTATTTGAAGCAGGATTACAGGAAAAATGAGCAGTGCCCTCGCTGGAACTCGAACCTGGACCTATCGAACAGGCTGCGAGTGTGCTACCATTGGGGATCCAATCGCCAAGTTCTGGTGGTGAAGAATCATCATCCACCAGCTTTTTAGTTCGGGCGCCACTGTAGAGACATCAGAAGTTTTGATGTAGGAGAGGTGAAAAATGTGCAATGCCCTCGTCGGATCTCGAACTTGGACATCTCGGAAACGCGCCGAGTGTGCTACCGCTACACCACGAATGCATGCCGAAAGGCAGGAATGAATACCTTATAAAGTATATGAGATTGGATCATTTTCTCCTGGAAGAAAGGGTAAATGTAGAACGTAAAGGAAAGCAACTCCAAAATCTGATCACTTTCTACTCTGAAATAGCATTATTTATCCAACAAAAACCAACATGATATTAAAAGAGATCTTCTGTATTGGTATTAATATGCATACTTCTAATGCACAGTGGAGACTTCCCACTGCTGTTCAAAAGGTGAGAAAGCTAATTAAAAACAGCTTTGACACATCAAATAAAGCATAAACAATTATTGTGGGCCAAAATGTGCAAATCCTGGACATTAATGACCTTATAAAGTATACGTAATATAAGTGCATAGTCAAAATGTTTTAAACGATTTAATTTGTGACAAAACAAATGTCATGACGTGAAACAGGCGTCTTCAAAGGAGAACTGAATAGGTTACCGGGTGGGGATTCGAATTACCCCCAGTAAGGTAGAGACAGCAGTTTCATTAAGTATTAAGAGAATTTCTTTGGATTTCTATATTTGTGAGAATATAGTTTACCTATAAAAGATTTTAAGCCTACCTATAAAGACCTATAAAAGATTAAATTACCCATAAAAGCCTATCAAAGATTTTACCTATAAAAGATTAAATAAAATTGCTTATATTTTGCTCGGTTTGTGCTATACTCGAAAGGACTTATAAGGTATTTCTCCCTCTTTCCTACCGTGACTTCGTGGTGTAGTGGTTCTGCACGCTGGGCCGGTATTCCAGAAGTCCGTGGTTTGATTCCCTGCGAAGGCGTTAGCTATTTTTCATCTCGTCTGCTTCCAAAATTACGACTCTACAAGTGGCGCCCGAACTAAAAGGGTTGTGGATGATGATTCTCCTCACCCAGGATTTGGCGACTAGGTCCCCTAAAACCCTAGTTGCTCTTTTAAAAAGAGGAGTATGTAAGGTATTTCTTCCTCTTTCCCAGTGTGCCTTCGTGGTGTAGTGATTCTGCACGCTGGGCCGGTATTCCAGAGGTCCGTGGTTCGATTCCAGTCGAAGGCGTTTGCTATTTTTCATGTCGTCTGCTTCCAAAAATACCTAATGTCTACCCATTGGTTTGGGTGGATTTTCCCAATGCGAAAACTTAACACGAGTTTGGTTTCCTTCAGAAGTTATCGATTAAGCTATCCGTGGTAAAGCAGAGAGTCTTGCTTTTCTTTAAAAATTAACGAATTTAAATAAGGGAATAACTAAACTCAGTGACGCAACAGCCCTAATGGGCCATGGCCAGCAGTGCCCCGATATCTACTTTCCTGACTGTGGGCTCCCGATTTCCATGAGCATAGACTTCAAGTATGTATAATGCGAAAAAAAAACAGTTCTATATCTCCCGTTCTACCGCGCCGATTGACGAAATTCAAATTGAGTTTTTCATGTCTCGAAAGCGCGACTTAGGATATGTATTAGATTTATATATAACATTGTTCTAACATGGGTATTTTGACACAAAATCGGCCTTTTTCCTGAAATAACATACCAATTTTTTTCAATATTTCGATTCTACGATTCAAATTATGCCTAGATGTTCAATTTTGTAAAATTTGGTGCGAAATGTACGGAGAAATTCAAAAATTTATCTTGGCACATTTTTTTTCAGTTTGCGCCAAGAATAATTCACTTGGCGAACTTCTTAATATATGGCAACCTATTTTTCTTTCCTTTCCATTATGGCGGAGTGGAAAAAAAGCACATCGTTCTAACTTTCAAATAATTTTAGCAAAGCGTCTAAACCATATTTGATGTTTTACCACTTTCAACAACTATGCTATTTGTCAAAACGCGCCAATACATAAATTTACGAATATCTTTGGAAATTTTGAATAAAAAAACTGTAATTGTGCGCAGGTATACTTAGAAATACCCGCAGAAATAATATTTTTAAGATGATCGTATAATTTTTATACATTATAATTAAAATTTGTTTTTTGAAAAATTTATAAAAGTTGTTTGAAAATACAAATTTTAAAAATAAATCATAAAACATGGGTGACTTTCATTTAGAATGAATCTGAATTTCGAAATGGGAAAGGAAGAATGAAGTAAGTTTAATTAAAAAAAGAGAGATTAATAAATATGTACCAAAATCAATTAACATTGAGGAGCTAACATTTTTAGAGCTAATTTTTTTAAAAACTGCTCGTGCGATTTTTTTCAAAACTTGGTAGTTTGGTGTAATCTGAGTCGTAGAATCGAAATATGGGGAAACTATTGGTACGTTATTTCAGAAAAAGTCCGATTTTGCGTCGAAATACCTATATTATAGCAATGCTATATATACACCTAATACATATCCTAAGACGCGCTTTCGAGACATGAAAACCACAAGTTGAATTTCGTCAATCTGCCCAGTAGAACGGGAGATATAGAACTGTCTCTTTTTTTTTCGCTGTGTACCTTAACAACACTTATACACGGACAGATGCTCTTCTAAATGCTCATATGGGCTCACAGCAGATCAATGAAGTTACATATTCCTCGTATGAAAAACATCTATAAAATACTGCTAGAAACATTTCTTGATGCTTGCTTCAATTCTTTCACAGGGAAGTCGCCAGAAATGCCCGAGTATTCAGACATCAGCATGTCGCCTGAACACCTGAGTCCATTTCTACCTGGTGTTTTCCCCTATCACGTTAGTGCATTGCTCATTGGTTACGGAAGTTGTTAAATGACAGCAAATCATTCTTTGAAGCGACTAATAGGAATTATGTCATTTGAATGCACCTTCTGTCTTCTTTGTTTAGAGTCAATATTTAGTTATCGATGATCGCAGTTGCGATCCGTCCTAAGGGGAAACTGTATACAGTGAATAAAGCCGCATAAAGATCCTCAAAATAGAAGTAATCGCTTCATTTATGTACGTTATTCTTAACGCTGTAGCATAACACTTGGCATGGGGAAAGGAAATAAATTCCAATTAAAAATTCGTTTGTACGGGCGTTTCAGATGTTTGAGAGAAACGGATTTTATCCTCTACCGATGCGAAAAGAAACTTTGAAAACGGATAATAAATATATGCTTCGAATAATATCTTTCACGTTGCTTTGATACATTTCAAGTTTTTTTTCCAACGTATGCTACGTAATTGCGCCATGAATTAGAGTTAATTCTCTCAAACATCTGAAACGCCCGTGCAAACGAATTTTTAATTGGAATTTATTTCCTTCCCCATGCCAAGTGATATGCTACAGCGTTAAGAATAACGTACATAAACGAAGCGATTACTTCTATCTTGAGGATCTTGAGATTTCTAGATATTTCAATGCGCAAAATTAAAAAAAAAATCTGGTCCCTAGAAGTGTAATCTAGTACTTAGAATCTGGTACCTAGAAGAAATCTAGTACATGTTAGAAGTGTTAAATATCGTCTAGAAATAAGTGTGTTGTAAATAGCAGGGTTATATGAAATGGGAAAATGGCTGAAAATAGAAGAAGGTTTATTTTAATTCTGTAGTTTCTTTAAAGCGAAAGAATGTATTAAGTTCCGAGGCAGAGAATAACTGCAAATAATGAGAACTTTTATGGTCTAGATTATGCAGTCTGATTTATGGGCAACTATAAAAGCTGTTACATTATTCACCTCCAAAGGTTAAACAACTTCTGTGCAGTTTTCTAAATTGTCTGAATTACTTTTCTAAAAGCAAACATTTAGTTTAATTTTCAATACGTAAACTTGAAAAATGTGAAAGGAATTTTTATTGTTGAAGCAGTTCATATTTATAGCCTTTCTGCCTGCAGAAGGAGAAAAAAAGAAGAAAGAAAGAAAATCGAGTATGTAAAAAGTGCAAGAAATTCTCCATTTTCGAAGCGTTTAAGTAATATTGTAACCCATTTTATACTAAATGATTTGAAAGAATATATATGAAAGAATATATAGAAACATTTAACTCTGTTTTTAGATGTTTTAAAGCTTCATTTTTTTATGCAACTCGCAAATTCAGCAATCTTAAAATAGACATTAGTTGAAAAATGTTTCTTGTATAGGACGGCACATCAAGGAAAATATTGAGCAAAATATTGTTACTAATTTTGTATTTAGAAAGGTAGTTTTAGTAGAATTATAATTAAAATTGTTGCATATCCCCGTGCAATGCAGCAAGAGAAATTTTTAAAAGAAAGCTATGCGGGAAAGGTAAGAATACAGGAACACCTGCTTTTCATATTGAATAAATGGATATCTCGGTAATTTGTATTAAAACTGAATAAATTTAATTGGCCCCTATGTTAGCTGTAACCGTAATTACATCCGAAAACTATTATTTAGAAAGGTTGTTTTAGTAGAATTATAATTAAAATTGTTGCTTATCCCCGTAAAATATTGAAACTGAATAAATGTAATTGACTCCTATGTTAGCTGTAACCGTAATTACATCCGAAAACTATTATTTAGAAAGGTCGTTTTAGTAGAATTATAATTAAAATTGGTGCATATCCCCGTGCAATGCAGCAAAAGAAATTTTTAAAAGAAAGCTATGCGAGAAACGTAAGAATACATGAATACCTGCATTTAATATTGAATAAATGGATATCTCGGTAAATTGTATTGAAACTGAATAAATGTAATTGACCCCTATGTTAGCTGTAACCGTAATTACATCCGAAAACTATTTAAGGTCGGAGAGAAAGCGTCTGACTTCATTTGCTTAGTTATTGTGTAGAGACATTTGGTAATTTTTCGAGCAGAAGAGATGAAAAATTAGCAACGCCTTCGTCAGGAATCGAACCACGGACCTCTGGAATACGCGACCGGCGTGGAGACCACCACACCACGAAGGCAGGAGAAGACCTTATAATGTTGTGAATTGTTTAGTTCCGCGTGAATTAAGATATCCGAGTAGCATTCTGTTTAGATGCGCTTTGCTTTGCATTGTAAAGTTTTTAGTATTTTGAAATGTAACTACTGATTACTACTGTGAACTAACTGTAAATACTGTGAACAATTGTATGAATATCTGAGGATAATACCAAAGTTCTGATATATTTCTTTTGATAGGAATAAATTTTGTTAACCTATTATCGGATTTGGGCATTCAATCTTAATAAGAACCGGTACGTACGCCGAAATATGAAAAGCCTAATATACAGGGTGTTTCAAAAAATACACTCACACTTCGAATGACGAGGAAAACTTTATTTTTCAAACATAGAGCGAAATGGAACGGCTTCGAATCTAGAAGACAGATATAACTGAGGAATCATGTTCGTTGAATGTCCAAATTGATGAACATCATTCGTAGAGTCATTAGGTTAATTGAAAGCAGAAAAGATGAAAAATATGCAACCGCCTTCGCCGGGAATCGAACCACGGACCTGTGGAATACCTGCCCAGCGTGCTACCGTTACACCTCGAAGGCATGCTAGGGAAGTGGAAAAAATACCTTATATACTCCTCTTTTAAAGGGCGACTAGGGTTTTAGGGGACCTAGTCGCCAAATCCTAGATGCGGAGAATCATCATCCACAATCCTTTTAGTTCCGGCGCCACTTGTAGAGTCATTATGTTAATTGAAAGCAGAAAAGATAAAAAACATGCAACCGCCTTCGCCGGGAATCGAACCACGGACCTCTAAAATACCGGCCCAGCGTGCTACCGTTACGCCACGAAGGCACGCTAGGGAAGTGGGAGAAATACCTTATACATTGTCCGGGCAACGCTCATAACGCACACCAAGGGATTCACAAACGTCACGAAACAGGTCATTAGGAATATCGCGACATTGTCTTCCAATTTCCATGCATTAGTTGTTCTTGGTTTGGTACGATAAACTTTGTCTTTAAGTTATCCCTATAAAACGAAGTCCATGGGCATGAGGTTTGGGGAATGCGCATGGTATTCAATGGTATTCGTCCAATCCATGTGTCTGGAAAAGCTGCATCGAGGTGAGCTCGTACATCGCCATGGTAGTGGGAAGGTACTTCATCTTGCTGAAAGTAAATTTCGTCGTCATCACCAAACATGTGTGAAATTTGTGGACCGAAACACTCCTGAAGCAAGATAACTCTCACCAGTGACAGTTCCGATTAACCTTTAAAAGACGGGTGGCCTAAGAATCGGCCAAAGCTGCAGTGTCTCAAATAAAAAACGGCTGTGGCCGAAATATCGGCCAGCGAATCCCCTCCCCCCATCCTTCAGGGTGCGGAGATAGGCATTGTCTGAATAACCTCCCTTGCCACTTATGCGAGACGACCTTAGCGCCTCCCAACTTCGGGGGTTTCGTAAAATCCCTTTCATTTCCCTCAGCAGTGAAATCTTAGCAATTTTCCATCAGTATTAATTTCACCAACTTTTCAGTGTCATTAAAAGTGTATTTTGTTTCTTTACATTTCCCCGTTTAATTGTAATTTTTGTATTTAATATTGCTGTTTGAAACATGCAAAATGAAATGGGAGTTCAATGCAATGAAAATATAATCAATAAAATCTGTTTCTAAAGTAAAGGAAAATAATTTTTTAAAAAAACGCAAAAGGATAAAAAAAGCTTTTATCACAAAACGGCAAGAAACAACAATGAACAATAATGTAGTTGAAAGTTGAAATAACTTACGATACATTGGGGGAGGGAAATCAATAAATTAAACCGAATGTGAATACTAATGAAAAAGGTAAACGAAACTAATATAAGAAAAATACAACGGGATTTGTTGGATATATAAGCTGTTACACAATGCTTGGAAACAAATAAAAGCGAACTGCCGATTTATGCGAGAAACAAATAGTTAAACGTCATTTTCGAGTATAAATTAAAAATGTTAATTAGTACATGTAATTCTAAACTAAATTCAGTTTGGAAACAAATAAAAACTGAATAAACTGTGAACTGATTATAGGCGTGCATTTGCTGCTAAGGCGTATTTTCATTATGACGCAATGACAAAAGTTAATATTCCAACATTTTTATTCAGTAAACATGAAAAATGCACTGTTTGCTCTTCTGGATTCAAACCATAGGTCTTCTAATTGCTAGCTCGGTATGCTAAATGCATACACCGCAGGGCTCACCAGCGGCCGAGCGGTAAAGTCGCTGAACACTGGTAGTTCGGTCCGAGGTTCGAATCCCGCGAACGGGCTGGTTGCATGGGCGTTTTCGTGGTTTTCCCCATGTGTAACGTGTGTATGAGCCAGTTACCCTTAGAACGTCCTCCGTCCTCCCCGAAGGCATCCCTCCCATTAAGCAGATAACCCTCGAGGCTTTGCCATAATCACACACACATACACCGCATCATAACCCAAAAGACATTTTAATAATTTCTTACATTCTACGCAACATAATGGAGATTTGGGAGAGACTTGACGAATTGTCATCGAGGTTTTAAATAAGAAACCTCTGCAGATATATATCAAGTATTTTCTCTCTCCTTTCGGCATGCCTTCGTGGTGTAATTGAAAGCACACTCGACGTCTTCGAGAGGTCCAGGTTCTAGCCCCGGCGATGACTTTGCACATTTTCATGTCTTCTGCTTTTTTTTAATTATAGGAAATAGGCACTTTAGGGCGTTAGCGTAAGCGTAGAAAATAAATTATGAACGTGTGATCTTCTCCTTCTCAGAACAGGCTCACCAGCGTCCAGTTTTGGGTCGCACAGACCCACCAGTGTCGGTCCGGGTTTCGAACCTCGGGGAACGCGCTTGCTGCATGGGCATTTTCGTGGTCTTTGCTAAGCGCAATGTGTACACGAGGCAGTTTGCCACAAATACCCGGTGAGTGCTTCTCTATAACGCAATAAATCAAAATTCTCAGAAGAAAACGTGTGTTCACATTCATTTCCTTTGTTTCAGGTTTAATTTCAATTTTATTCAATATGTTTGTTCCCTACTATTTGCTGTTTTTATTGTTTGTTCCTTTAGTTATGCCACAGTGATGGTATTGTTAAAAATATTAGTAATAATCAAGATTTCCTTTTTTACTTCCTTGTACGAAGTAAAAAGGAAGTGTTGTAATCGCGAACAGTTTCAGGCAGCATATTTCAACGAAAATATCCATTTTGACCGCTATCGAATGCAATTTAACGATGTTTTTGCGTGATATCTGTACGTAAGGACAGAATAAAAGACTCTTTTCCTTCAAAAAAATTATAAAACTGCTTTAAAATTAATTCTGAAGAGAATTTTTCGTAGCGTCTGTACGAACGTATGTACGTACGTGCGTATCTCGCATAACTCGAAAACGAGTAGCCTCAGAACGTTGAAATTTTGTATATAGGACTGCTATAACATGTAGATGTGCACCTCATATTTTGGTTGCAATCGGCCGCGCCAAACGTATATAAATATGGTGCTACTTTGGTAGACGGTTGCACGGATTTTGGCGAGTTTTTGGCAATTTTTCTTTTGGCGAGTAATACGACTTATGGTAAACCCATTGCTGGATAAGTTATTTATAGTAACCTATACTTTGTTGACATTTTATTTAAAAAATAATGCGTGTTATTATGCATAAATTCCGTGTTTTAAATATTATTTATGGCTTCTAAATATTAAAAATCAATTTAATTTTGCATTTTTATTTGAAATAGAAATTTTATTCTTTATCATATTTTATGAAATTTTATGCTGTGGATGATGTAATCAGTGACGTCACCTTACTTTAAAAGTAATTGGTTTTAATATCTATAAATTTAATCTAATGTTTTAAACATTATTTATGGTTGTTAAATATTAAAATCCAATTTAATTTTGCATTTCTTTTTAAAAATGATTTTAATATGTATGATTATTTAAATAATTTTAATTCTAGGCGTGATGTAATCAGCTCTCTGATTGGTTTTAGAATATTTGTGCATTAATGAGCTGTAATCAGCTCCCTGATAGGTTGCTGAAAATTTGTGCACTACCGCGCCATTTTAAAATTTAATTCATATCTTCGAATTCCTTCAAAAATGTCTCCTTCAAAGATGAATGTTGTTTTTGATAAGTACCAAGAATTTTTGGTTTCGGAATCAAAAAATTGTCCTTTGAGACCTTATTTTCGCCAGCCTGGCTTTCCTAATCCTGGCTAATAAGATTTATTTATAAATTCTTACAAGGGTCAGAGGAAATTTATTTTAAATTTTTGAAGGAAACGTCGCTATTTGTTTCTTCAATTAAGTGCGAAAATGTAGATCACAGATAGAAGAGTCTTTAGAAGAGCCGATTCTGAGATGGCCGTATATGATATTGTGGCCATGTTGGAAGAAATAACCGCTGTAACGGTAAGAAAATTATTAGACATTCCTCCTTTTTTACCGACAATAAACTAATTGCTCTCATTTTAGCTCTAGTGTACGTAGCGTTCTTATTTACTTATTTTAAAGTATTTAATTTAAGTAATATTTTAATTCTTTTAAACGTTGGTATGATGGTTTTTAATTCGATATTCAATTTACGTACTATTTTAATCCAATTAAACGTTTGCGCAATGTTTTTATAGTGGTATTTTTATTCTATTTCTATGCTATATGAAAGTAATAATTTAACCATTCTTTAGTATTTTATACTCGTAGTAAATGTATTTATTCTATATAATATATATATTCTATATAACGTATTTTAAAGTTTTTAAATTTAATAATATTCTAATTCTTTTAAATGTTGGATGATGTTTTTTATTTCGATATTCAATTTCAGTAATATTTTAATCTAATTAAACGTTGGCACAATGTTTTTATAGCGGTGTTTTTAATCTCTTCTTTGCTATATGAAAGTAATAATAACCTTACGTTAGTATTTTATACTCATAGTAAATGTATTTATTTACACTTGCCTGCCATCTTAAAAAATGACATTTTCAACAAAAAAATTAATCCATTATTTCTAACGATATTTATTTTTTTTTTAAGTTTCGAATACTTTACTATGCGTAAAAACAGCGTTTTTCAAGATGGCTGACGTTTGTAGAAATCGCGCCAACAATTGCGCCAATGTAAATCGCCAAAAATCCGTGCAACCGTCTACCAAAGTAGCACCATAATTATATTTATATATATATCCATTCTGTTACGCGGCTCAGTGATCTCGGTTTCTTTACTCTTATATGTTTGTAAATTGTACATTTTTTGCTTCAAAAATGATTGAATTATGTTGTTTTTATCTTCCGGTTAAGGGTTTTATGCCTTTAGTAAATCTGTGGGCAACATTTTTAGAATTATCAGCAGTTTTAAAGTTGTTTAATTGCCGCTAAGCCTGCTTTTAATGGCGGCCATTGATGTTTACATTTGAAACAGGAGACTAGTGGATTTGTTGCCAATCTAGAGAAACTTAGCTTTGCAACAACAAAGATAACGCATTCATTTATTATTGCCAAATAAATCATGCTTAATTCTTTCTGGAATTTTTTCGAGGAAATAAGTGTTTGAGATTTACTTCGTAATTTTGAATATAGGTATTTTGAGTTTTTATGTATTTTTGCCTTCTCGCGAAGTGAGAACGGAATTAGTTAAATGAGAAATACTCAATCGTCTGTGAAAAACTGCTTCTTTTTCGTTTTGTTTGCTTAATTTCTTTTATACATAATTTTAGCTTTATTTTAGTATTTGAATAGAACATGTGGCAACGATCAGATAATTCTATTCTTTAAATTATATAAATTTTGCGCATTATGAGTTATAATATGAGCGAAATATATACGTTAACTGTTATATAATTATTGGTTAACTTAGTTTCCGTTATATAATTATTATATAAGTTAACTGTTATATAATTATTAATACTGTTAAGTGAATCTAGCGCTGGAGTGTCGCTATGGTAAACAAATACTAGAGTGAATTTTAAAGAATGCATTTATTCTATTGTGGTTTATGCGCTGTCGGCGAAGTAGATTTAATTCAATCCAATCAGTGTAAATGAAATGCAAGAAAAAATGCGTATAATTTAATATTCCGTACAAGGAAGTCATGTGGTGTACACATCAGATTTTTTTTTTTTTTTAGTTTTTCTGTAGAATTTAATGATAAAGGCAATATGTTTTGAGCTTTTGTTGGATTTGTTTTGCACTATTCTTAATTTTTGGGCGTTTTTTCCTTTTCTGTTTATTGTTTCTCTCCGTTGTGCATCTGTTTAATTAATTTCATTTCCCAAACAGTCTTGTGTTTAAGCCAAATTTTAACAAAATCTTTTTGCAATACACCTTCCTGAAATTCTTTCGACCTTCTTAAAAGCAATTTTCTATCAATGCCAAAATTAATTAATTATACCATTTTCTAAAGCGTTCAAACCGCTTCTCATAAACATCAGCAGGCATAGAATTCTCAAGTTTCACAGCTGTTTCCCTCTGAAGCTTATCATTTCTGTTCTAAAAATACATGTCTTGGGACGTAGATACATTTTAATGACCGCCATTTTAAAACTCTTTTTACAGTTTTAACTTTATAAGCAAATAAACTCGGAGAAGCTGTCCTATATTTACAAATCTTGTAAGCATCTAATATTTCTTCATATATGAAGAAATATAAAAATATTTTTATAATATCTGTATGCATTTCATGGGCTTAATAAAACAACGATCCTAAATTTTTGTTCTGACACTTGCTTTGGTTCCCAAATAGCTATAGTAATTAGCATGAAAATAAGGTTTTTAAATTCAGTGGCTGTTCGCACATTTTTTAGACGATTTTGGTAAGCGGTAATAAAAAATCGTTTGCTGCAAAAGAAGTAATTGCAATTGTACTATGTTTTTAAAGTCAAAATTATCGTCTGTGGCTTGAAAGTTTTGTTTTTATTTAAAATGGCGAATTTAACAAAGCAGTGGGTTGAAGGCTACATTGACGTTCTTTCCGAAGAGAAATATGCCTACTCCGTTATCCAAAAACGATGTGAGAGTCATGGTTTTGTGATATCTAAAGCGTCGATAGGTAATATTATCAACAAGAAAGGAAAAAACGTCAAATTGGAGCCTCAAGTCTGACAAAAATTCCAAACAAGTATCCAAGGAAAAACGGACATCTTCGACTATTGCAAATGTGCGTTGTTTAATGTTAAGAGAAAATCCCCCTATTCAAAGGGCAGTTGTAAAATCAATAAAATGCTGGGTGTCCACTGTAAACAAAATGATAAACGTTGATTTAAATCTTAAGAAAGAGAAAAAACGCAATGTCAATCGTCTTCTTCCAAAGTCTATCGCTCGACGCAGGACACGCTGCAGTATTTTATATGAGAAACACTTATCCAAAGAAAAATGAAAACAATTGTCACAATTCATGAACCATGGGTGTATTTAAATGATTGTAACAAAAAAAGAGCCATTTATTATCATAAAAGAGGAGAACAAATTTAAGTACATGGTTCAAAGGATCGAAAGAAAGCTTTTCTAAGGGATTCATGATAGTTGCTGGTTTTTTCTTATAATGGCAAGTTAAAAATAAAGAAAGTGCAAAAAAATGTCACAATTAACTCCAAATACTATCAGGAATATATTTTATCGCCCATTTTTCTGAATGAAATACCATCGCTTTACCCATAGTGCCATCACTCTGTGAGACTCCCATCAGGACAAAGCTAGCAGTCCCACATCAAAATCCACTGTAAATTTCCTAAACGAAATGGAACAAAAAAACTGGTATCAAGGCCATACCTTTCACCGATATCCCTACTAAATCTCCCGATGTGTCACCTATGGATTTTTGTGCTTTCGGACTTCAGAGTCAATAACTATTTCAGATTATTATTATAATTTATATAAAAATTGCTAAACATAACCGAATGGATGCCTGCATCGCTATTTCGCTACCGACTTATCGCTAAAGCATAATTTCATCTCGTTGGTTGTTCAAACGTAATTTTCTATAATAAATGATGCCTTTTCTTTGAAAATATTCTCGGTAAAGTGCAGAATTGCTCAGTTATTTGTTTGCCGCTTTTTACAAGGGTAAAAACAATTGGATTTTTGTCAATTTTCTTTTACTTTTTAAGTGAAAATAGGTCGATGCGATGTGTACATAGATAAAGTCAAGGGTGTGGGTAGTGCCATTTTTGTGCAATTCTAGGATTTTTTTAAGTGAAAATAGCTCGATGTGCACATGGATACCGAGTATGTGCAATTCTTAAAACCGCGTCAAGCAGTGGGTGATTCTGCACTTTACCCAAAATTCTATTGCCGACTTTTCGTCATGGTCAATTCCCAAATTGTTAAATCCATAGGATATCAAAAAAGGATTTAAAAATTAAACTAGTATTTCAATGGCGCCTTAAGAAATATAGAACTATATAAACTTAAGCAATCTGAAATCAGCGCGTACGCTAGATTTGGCGCGATGTTAAATGGGCGCGTTTGCTAGATTTGGCGCTTTTGCGCATACATTTTCGCTGAAATTTTCTTACGGCCCTTAAAACAAAATAGTACCGAATTTTCAAATGATGGCATGAGTAAAATTATACATTACTCTCAAACTAACTTACCTGGCATTGGGTACTTTCGCTAGTTTTTGAATAAACATAATTAATATATGATTATTTATCAACAAAACCTTGTCAGACGAAGAAAAGGTAGTAATTTAGTCACATTTTGACATACCGCACGCAGAAATGTTTAGAAAAAATAGAATTTTTCTTATTTCGGCAAGTGACATGTGAAACTTATTCTCACTTTCTTTCGATGGAGGAAAAATCTTGTTTGAGCCTTTTCCACTTGTTTCAGCAAGCAGTGCCGGATTTCTAAAACAATATTTCACGCCGACTTCTGACAGTTTAAGGAGTAAATTCCGTCGACAGCTGTCTTTAATGGCCTTTCCAATCCCAGAAAAGTTTACTTACGCTACATAACAGAGTCTGAACAAACATGTTTCCAATTTTGTATTTCAGACTTCGTTTTTGAAGTAACACTGAAAACAACTCATTACGTGCAAAAATTTCTTGTTCCAAATGGCAACAGAAAAATCTTCCAACCAAACCAACAATTTCAATGGCTGAGTATTTTTGCATTTTACTCTGTTAACATAGAACAGAAAGTTCGATTGTGTTTATTTATTTAGTTATTTATGTTGATTTTCTTTATATTCGAAAGTACGTTCAGCTGATTTACATTAAAATGAATCAAACTTGGCCTGTATGTTCGACGAAGCATTTTTGAACGGTTTTACAATGCAAAAGAATTCGCATATTTAAGATGGCAATAAGCTTAAAATGTTGAAGGTGTTCTACGAAAAAGGTAACCGAATGATTTGAACGTTATACATTCAGTTAAATTCAGAGAAACGTTTTCTCATAATTAAGTCATATTAATAGTAGGGCATATGTTTCAGTATGCAAATTTTAGATGTCAGTTTTTGAAAATTCCGTGTTAATTATGATTTAAAAAATCTGACGTGTACACCACATGACTTCCTTGTACGGAATATTAAATTATACGCATTTTTTCTTGCATTTCATTTAAACTTATTGGATTGAATTAAATCTACTTCGCCGACAGCGCATAAATCACAAAAGAATAAATGCCATTCTTTAAAATTCACTCTAGTATTTGTTTACCATACCGACACTCTGGCGCTATATTCACTTAATAGTATTATATTTCATTCATATTATAACTCAGAATGCACAAAATTTATATCATTTAAAGAATTATCTAATCGTTGCCACATATTCTATTCAAATACTATAATAAAGCTAGAACGATATATAAAAGAAATTAAGCATACAAAACAGAAAAGACACATTTTTTCACACACGATTTAGTATTTCTCATTCAATTAATTCAGTTCTCATTTCGCGACAAGGCAAAAATACATAAAAACTCAAAATATCTGTATTAAAAATTACGAAGTATATCTTAAACACTTATTTCCTGGATAATATTCCAGAAAGGATTAAGCATGATTTAATTCACAATAATAAATGAAGGCGTTATATTTGTTGTTGCGAAGCTTAGTTTCTCTAGCTTGGCAACAAATCCATTATTCTGCTGTTTCAAATGTAAACAAGCAATGGCCGCTCTCAAAAAAATTATTAGGCTTAGCGGAACTTAAACAATTTTAAAATTGTTGATACTTCTAAAAATATTGCATATAGATTTACTAAAGGCATAAAAACATTAACCAGAAGATAAGAACCACATAATTCAATCATTTTTAAAGCAGAAAATGTACAATTTACAAACATATAAGAGTAACGAAACTGAGACGGGTAACAGAGTGGATATATATATATATATAAATATATTTATATACGTTTGGTGCGGCCGATTGCAACCGAAATACGAGGTGCACATCTATATGTTATAGTAGTCCCTATATACAAAATTTCAGCGTTCTGAGGCTACTCGTTTTTGAGTTATGCGAGATACGTACGTACGTACATATGTTCGTACAGACGCCACGAAACATTCGCTTCAGAATTCATTTTAAAGCAGTTTTATAATTTTTTTTGGAGGAAAGAGTCTTTTATTCTGCTACGTGCAGATAACGCAAAAACATCTTTAAATTGCATTCGATAGCGGTCAAAATGGATATTTTCGTTGAAATATGCTGCCTGAAACTTTTCGCGATTACAATACTTCCTTTTTCCTTCGTACAAGGAAGTAAAAACGCTTCTTAATTATCAACGTAAGAGCAATATTTTGTTGATATCAGAGGATTTAATAGACAGAAGAATAAAACGCATCCTTTCAAGTGTTTTAATTACTTTTGTAAGGTATTTTCTCCCTTTCTTCTGCATGTCTTCGTGGTGTAACGGTAAGCACACTCGGCGCCTATGCGCCTATTCGAGAGGTCTAGGTTCGAGTCTTGGTGAGGGCTTTGTAATTTTCCGTGTCTACTGCAAAAAAAAAAAAAAAAATCCTAATGACTGAACACTTCTTTTTAAGCTGCGGTTGGTTTTTAAGAAATATATATAACCTTATATCAATTGGATTAAGTGCTTTTAATGTAGATTAAAAATTATAAATGTATTTTCAAAACAATAGTATATTTTAATGTACTTTTGACATATTTATGATGTACATGAATGCTTTTGTCTGTGAGTAGTTTTCGTGAAGTCCAAACTTGCTCTTAAAATACGATAATTTAACATATGACCTTTGTGGCCGCTATTAGCCTTAAATTTGTCTGTTCGAATGTTAGACACATCAATCATTGTGGGCAATCTTCAAATCTGTCCGGTGTGAAAGCTATTCGAAAAGAATCCCTATTTTTTTTAAAATTATTTATTTATTTATTTTTATATTTTTATATTTTGAGGTTCGTATCCAGCCATGCCAAATTTTCATCAGTCATTCCTAGTTTTAATTAGTTCTCCAGTAGTGAGGTTAAAGATTTTCAGGTAGGAGTATTAGATCTTGTTCACGAATGAAAAATAGCAAGAATAAAGGCTAAAATGTTGCCAACTTTGAATGCGTAGTGCATCGTTTGCTTTTCTATAAGTGTATACTCTGAAAGTATAAACATGTGAAATGAAATTCTGCATGTAGTCCAACCGTCTCGAACGCAACTTTGGTTGGCATGCTGCCAAAACACATAGACTCGTCCAAACGGCTCGTTATCGCTTGCTGTGACCTGAAATGTCTCTTGAAAGTCTTCTCTTCTATAGAGAGAGAAGTTATAATGCTGGAGGGAAAGAAAATCCCCAACCTTCCACCCTATTTTGTCTATAGTTCGGTTCGAATGACGCATGCATCTTTGAGCACTTGGTCTCCGATGAGGCGGTCGAACTATACTCCGGAAAGAATAAGAATAATGAGAGAATGAATCATCTATGAGCTGGAAAAAGGCGTTGTTTCAATTAAAAAAGGAGGCAAAAGTGACTTGTCACTTTACAAGGTGTGTTTTCCGCCTTCTTGGGATGCCTTCATGGTGTGGTGGTCTGTAAGCTGGGCGCGTGTTCTAGAGGTCCACAGTTCGATTCCCAGCGAAGGCGTTGCTAATTTTTCATCTTTCCTGTTTCCAAAAAATACCTAATGTAACAGTGATGGTACCAGTATCTGTTGTAAGATAACATACAAAACCCCATTCTCATTGAACTGACAGAGAAACGATACTATATCAATCCCGAAAGCAAACGAAAATCATGCTGTGTTCTATCTTTCGTATGTAAGTTAAGGTATATTAAGGGCACAATCTGCAACCATATGTACATGTGTTTATCAAAACAAAAGTGAGATGTTTTATGAAGTATCATTCCTTTCCAGGGGACCATTCTTTACAGTAGCAGGAGCAAACTATTATCACTAACATCCTTTATGATATATACACCAAGTGGATATACACTCATGTCCATAAATTAAGGATAATTCGGAGTCACGCGGAAATCGAACTCTAAAATAAATATATCACCTGTAAAATCACTACACACATCTTCAAGAATCATATGCAAATTTCAGGAAGTAACCAAATGACACCGATGGTACGTCACAATGACAAGAGTGTAAGAGAGTGATATATAAGGAATACAGGCAAAGAAGTAAAATTGTTCGCAGGCGCTTCATAAGCATTTCAATGCAATAACCGAATAGTTATGACACAAAGGACGCATTTGAATGATTTTTTACGTAGTAGAATTATCGGCCGTCTGGAATGTGTGCGTACCCAACTGGAAGTATCAGACGAACTTGGAATTGCCCAGAGTGCATCTCCAGGCTTTGGCAACGATTCCAAGATGATGGTAATGTGAGTAGACGTTACAGCACAGGTCGCCCCAGAGTTACAACGCCGAATGAGGACCGGTATTTGGCAGTCACTGCCAAAGGAAACAGGCGGAGCAGAGCCTCAGACCTGTCTCGTCAGCTCTCTTCAGCCACTGCTACGACAATTTCAAGCCAGACCGTGTACAGACGCTTAGGGCAGATTGGTCTATATGCTCGTAGACCTGTCAGATGCGTTCCACTTACTGCAACTCACTGTCGACTGCGGTTAGCCTGGAGTAGAGAGCTTGCATTGTGGACACCGCAACAGTGGACTTGTGTGATGTTTTCCGACGAGTCCAGGTTTAGCTTGCAGTCTGATTCTCGCCGGACATTCATATGGAGAGCTCCAGGTACCCGTTACCACCACGAAAACATCATTCAACGACACCGTTACGGTGGTGCAAGAGTGCTCGTTTGGGGTGGAATTATTCTGGGTTCCAGAACTGATCTGCATGTTGAAATTGGAACCATGACAAGCCAAATCTATCGGGACGTCATTCTGGAATAACATATACGTTTGTTTAGGGGCGCCATGGGCGCACAATTTGTGTTTATGGATGACAACGCCCGTCCTCACCGTGCAAACATCGTAAGCGAATGCCTTCAATCGAAGGATATGACCCATATGGACTGGCCAGCATTCTCACCAGACTTGAATCCAGTAAAGCACGTGTGGGACATTCTTGGCCAACGATTTGCAGCCCGTCAACCTCCTCCTACATGTCTATCGGAACTTCGGAGAGCATTGCTTTTTGAGTGGTGTAATATCCCCCAAGATCAGATCAATAAATTTGATACTCAGCATGCCAAAGCGTTGTATGGACTGTATTGCATCGTCTGGGAGACATACAATGTATTAACAATCATACCAACCATGTAATATTGGTTTTTTGTAAATAGGTGTTTTTTGTAATTTGCTCCAGGGGGAAAAAATCGCTAATTTTTTTAACAATATCAAACATATAGCATCTTTTTTTGCTGTTTACCTTTTGTTTAATAAATAAGCTTTACAAATAAGTCAAATTTGTTTTGCTTCTAACTCTTCCTTTGCCTGATTTTGCATTATCCTTAATTTATGGACATGAGTGTATTTCAGAATATTGCGCATCTCCCGATTCTGAGGTGATAATCTGATGCAACCTGTCCTTTGACAGTCATAGTTATTATTCTAAATGTAACACTTATAACAGCATAGTGTATCACTAATATTTAAAAGTCACATTCATTTCACTCCTATCTCAGCATCGCCCACCAGCGGCCGAGCGATAAAGACGCTGAACACTGTAGTTCGGTTCGAGGTTCGAATCCCGCGAACGGTCTGGCTGCATAGGCGTTTTCGTGGTTTTTCCCCATGTGTAACGTGTGTACGAGCCAGTTTCCCTTAGGAAGTCCTCCGCGAAGGCATCCCTCCCTTTAGGCAGATAGCCCTCGTGTGCTTTGCCATAACTGAATAACCCAATCCAATCCATCCTACCTCAGCTTCACGGGTTGGTTTTTTAACAGGACATTTCTTGTTACACAAGACAGAACTCTCGGTCATATCCTACTAACGAGTCCAGTTCAAAGCGCATTTAAAGAGAAAGCCAACTCGGATATATCTTAATTCAGCCGGAACAAACAATGACAACAATAACTAAGCAACTGAGAAGCAGATGCTCTCTCTCCAGAATCATCACCGTTATATAGGTTTCAACCGGCCACCGAGATATTTCTAGCACTTTCTGCTTCTCGAAATTACTGGAAAGCAATGTGAAGGTCCAGTTACGGTTACGACTAATATAGTGATCAATTACATTTATTCAGTTACAATACCTCTTACGGTGATACAGGGACCAAACCAAAATGCAGCCAAATGTTCGCCAAGGTTGGCGACAAAATAAGTCAGCAAACTCGTCGTCAGCTTGGCGATATGTCGCCAGGTTACCGAGGTACCCATTTGTTCAACGTTAAATGGACTTAACCCTGTATTGCTGCGTTTCCGGCATAGCTTCTGTCTTTAGATTTTTCGCTTTGCATTACACAAACGAATACAATATCACATATAATTGCACTCAAATTATCTATGTATGTAGAAAATTTGTAATCATATGATAACAGGTATGTTTTCGGTGTTTTGCATGTTTCCATGTTCTCGCAAAGAACTGCAGTAACGTGTAGGCTCGATTTTGTAATACAGTTTATCTTAAAAGTATTTTATTATAAAACGTTCTATTTTCCCATTTTAAGGGGACTCGGTACCCCAAAAGTCAATGAAATCACCGATTTTTAAATTTTTTCCTGAAAAAGTACCTTAATACACTTACTACACTGAAGAGGAATTTTGAAATGATCTGACGATAATAAATGCTATAAAATTTTTAAAGGTTTTTAAAATTTTGACACTCCTTTAAATGCCACACCCCCTCAGTGTTTATATATTTATTTTTTTTTACTTCTTAATTTTTTCAGTAACATATTAAAATCAGTGTAAATGAAGAGGAGTGTAATTAAATATGACTCCAACTATAAAAAAAACTCTATTTATGAGTATATACTGATTTGTTTAAATACAAATTAAAGTTGGAAAAAAATTTTCACCTTTAAACTGGCAAGTTTATATATTTATACTGAGCTCAGCAAATAATGTTATATGTGTTATCAGTCAACAAAAATGCTATGTTTATTCAAAAGTTGATATTATCTGTGATTAGATACGAACAGAAAGAGGTGGTGTAATGAAAGTGATCAGATTTCTGACCGTAGCATTATTCAAATAGTGCTGGAACAAACATTAAACTTTTTAATTAATTAAAATGCACATAAATAAATTTAAAATGGAATTTACATACGAGAACAAATGGCTAAAATAAGAGAAGAAATCACATAAGCTGCTGAGTGGTTTTAAATAAAATGTTTTATGTCCGTTAAAATTTCAAATTTTGCTTTTTAAAAAATGAATAAAACGACAAATTAATATTATTAATAATGATTATAAGAGTTTTAGAAAATATATTATAATTAATTCATGCATTAAAATTGTTTTGAGCGTGTTTTAAAAAACAAAAACAGGTAAAGGAAAATTCTACTTGCATTTTATGATATTTTTGCGATATTTCTAGCCAGATAAGGTTTTAAACAAAAGCTCGTATAATTTATATTCATATTAATTAATTGAGCAGTACTAAGTTTTATTATAAATATATATATGTATTGAAATTCAGTAATGAAATTTTTAAGAAATTGGAAATGATTTAATGACCGTCCAGACAGTTTACATTCTTTAAACTGCGATTTCACAGTTTGCAATTTTTTAATATATCCTTTTACTTACAAGTCCTAAAACTTGTTCAGATATGTTGACTTGTTACTTACAAGTCCTATACTTACATGTCTTAAAACTTGTTCAGTTTACAAGTCCTAAAACTTGTTCAGATATGAACCAAATTATTTGATAAATTTACTGCTTATTTAAAATTGTATACTAAATAGAATTAATCAAACTTTGAAAAATAGTGAAAAGAAAATTATTGGAAGTAAAAATGTTACTGAAATCATATTTTTTTAAAAATTTTTATATAAAAATGTGCTTTTTATTTTTTTTCTCAGAAACTAATTCATTAATTGAAAAATCGATCCGTAAAGTTATTAAGAACAATGAATACAATAAAAAAATTTGAAGCAAAAATATTGAAAATTGGGGAAGAAGAAAGAATTTTTAATTGTTGAATTTTTTTTTAAAAAATTTCAAATTAAACAAAAATTAATAGCAAAAATTATTTTTCAGCTTAAAACCATTTTGTCTCATAAAACCACTTAATATTATTCATAAAAAGTAAATGAAAGTGCTTAAAAAAAAAAACTGAAATGTTTCAGATTTTAAATTACGTCCAAAGGGGCGTTTTTTAACATTTTGTGTGTTACCTTTCTTTATTAAATATCATGTTCCTCGCACTTAAACCATAAGATCCAGTGCAACAGCAATATCGCAAAATAGTTTTAAAACGAGCATATCTTTAGAATTTCCGATACAGAGACTCACGCGCTGGAGATAAAAATGTTTTTTCTGCACAACGTTGCCATTGCTCGCTTTGAAATGCTTGAGTTTGTTAATCAAAAATTCGTCAAAGTTTTAAAAAATAGGAAATCGATCATAAAACAAATTTCAAATTTGGTCTTCCACATGCTCATATTCGTTGGAGGATTACATTATTCAAAATTCGATGACTCTATGTACCGTTATTTTATGACAATGTGAGAAATATACATACATTTACGCAGATTTTCATTATTTAATTTCTTCAAATATAATGCAGGACTCTAACATTTTATGGCAACAGTTTGAAAAGTGAACCGACATTTATCCGTCCGACGCAAAATGCCAAAACGAAACTAATAGTCCTTCGGGATTCAAATCCCTTTGGACTAAAAAAAAAAAAAAAAAATCATTCAAAAGGTACCGAGTCCCCTTAATATAGTTGTCAAATGTAATTATTTTGTCTTTGTATTTTAAGAATATTCCTGCAGTTTTTAAAACCCATACCGACGAAATACATACATATATACATGAAAGAATTTCAGTTAATTTTTTTTTTTCATTTTGTTGTGATTAATATTACAAAAAAGACATTATTTTTTTTTTGGTCTTAAATACTATAATCATGTTTAAAAGATTTACGTATTACTAAGATGGTAATAAAGGGCTTTATATGTATGGTTTGAGGGTATCCATTATCTGTTTAACACTTATTCTCTGTTTTCGTGTATTAAGGTTATAAAACCAAACGATAGTGTGGAAACAGTAGATATCTAAAATATTTAACACTATTTCCAGGCAGGAATAAATTCTTAAAGGGAAATTTAAATAACTTAGGATTAAGTTTCTGAATTTTCGTCCCTCTTGCCGTCTGTAAAAGCAATTACTACGCTCATTTGAATGCATTTTTAATGAACATGAAGCATGCATCTTAGGGGAACACCAACTTGTAAATTGCTTCCTTCCTTCGCGTGCGCTGCTACGAAATTATAGTGGTGTTTCTGTTTAAAATCACGTTCTAACTAAAAGGCGTTAGCAATTTATAAGGCTCTTCTTGAGTTCCGATAAAGATTGCACAAATCTCTCTTTCTCTTTTTGCATATATATATAATTTATTTCCTAAACAGTATTGATTAATTGATTATATTATCTCCTAAGTTTAATTAAAGTAGAATTATTTTAAAAGTGTGCATCCATACTGGTAAGTTATATTTTGAAAGATGTTTTGAAGTAATTTGAAAGCAAAATGTTAATAATGTTTTAACGGGGACTGGAGTTAAATCATCACGAAGAATAATATTTCAATTGTAAAAGGAAAAATTAAAACATGTAATCATTGTCATTGATAGGAAATTAGTTGACTTTTCAAGGGGAACAAACCAACTCCCGTTCAATGAACAATAATTGATAAAAATACGTAAATACGAAAGTGTTTCGTCTTTACTCGAGTTATAAGTTAAAGCCAAACCGGCAATTCTAGTCAGGCCAAATATTTCCGCGAATAGTAGGAATTATGAACCAATGCTGATACTCAAAGAACTTATTCTCATGAAGCATTTTAGTCAATTCAATTTGGAGTAAAAATCAATTACTCTAGAGAAATCCTGTAAAACTCGAGTAACCGTCCCCGACACTTTCATCTTTATGCATTTGAGTACTATATTATTTGTAGAAATTAAACATTGGAAATTGTCATTGTGAAATCGAATTCAAAGTAAAGTTGAAATAAACATAGAAGATTATAAAAAAGATAAATAATGCAAACTTTGTAAAAACAAATCAAAGAAAATATAAAAATAATATAAAAATAATATAAATAAGATCAGTGAATGTACATGAAGATATAAAGGCAGAAAGGTATTAAGTAACTTACATTCTTTCTAGTGGGGGAGTTGGCAAAGTGTTCTCTTCGTGTCTGACTCAGAAGTGTAGGGTGTCCGAAAATTCTTAGCGGCAGTAGGGGCTTTGAATAATATCAGTCGGTAAGACTTGGGTGAAGTAATTTATGGTAGTGGGTGGGACTATATATACAGTGGTGGCCGAAATTGTGGACACTTTTAGAAATTTTTATGTTTTTGAACTTTGTATGCTTATAGAAAATGTTACGTTTCTCAAAATGCAAACTTGTATATATCATTTTAAAGAGAATTTATTACTGAATTCAATACAAAACACAGAATTCAATTATTTGCAATTCGAAAAAAGTTATATGTACTTTAATATAAATAAAAAACACAGTTAGGAAGTGGTTTGTAACGTCTAGCTTTCCTGGCCGATCACTGTTCTTGTTCTGAGAACCAATCAAATGTTAGTAACTGCCAGTAGAGGCTGACATCATGTTTACACTTGAAACAATTCATTATTTTGCTTTGTTCTGTAGAAAGAAGACCTGTTTCTTATACACTGCAATTACAAGTAGGAATTTTTGTAAAAAGTTTTAATATTTAGTCAAGAAAGAATGACATCCAATAAAAGAGTAGATTGGACACCTAGAAAGAGACGTAATATTATTGTGTTACGAGAAAGTGGTGTTTCCTATGCTGAAATTGCAATACAGGTGGGTGGTTCAGTGACTACATCTGGAGTCCGAAAGTTTTGTTTACGATACCAGGAGACAAATTTAATAAAAATTGCGGTCAAAATGGATATTTTCGTTGAAATATGCTGCCTGAAACTTCTCGCGATTACAATACTTTCTTTTTACTTCGTACAAGGAAGTAAAAAAAGAAAGCATTTTAAATCTATTTTACAATCCTTTTTGGCAAAAGCACTCTTTATTCTTCCTTACATATACATGTCACGCAAAAACATTGTTCAGGTGGTTTCGAGAGCGGTTAAAATTGATATTTTCATCAAAATATCGTATCGGAAATTTTTTGCGATTAGAGTATTTCCTTTACTTCGTTCAAGTATGTAGTGATACTGGAAAGGTTTGATTTCGTATGCAACATTATCACAACTTCAAACAATTAATTATGTTACCGAAATCTATTTTTGTACTTCCGTGATAATTCAAACATTTTCCTGTTATTAAATTTGTTGCCCGAAATAATTAATTCTGTTTCCTTCAAACACGGAAGGAGGTACTTAATTAAATGATCACCAACGGCAGTTTACTTTCCATTTACTTTAAAAGGTTCATAGTTCTTGTTCTGAAGCGAAATTTGTTAGAGGTCTTTAATTTTCTCATTACATAAAACATCACTTGAATTAAAAAGCTTGACGAAATGAGGTTGTCTGATTCTTGCTTTCAGTATTTTTTCTCCGAGACAGAAGATATTACGAAATACCGAAATATAGAAAACATTTTTTTGTTTCGTAGTTGTTATTCAAAAGTTTGCACATACTCAGTAATTCTAGTACGAACACTGCGGAAAAAATCTGTTGTGTTCACCACATCTTGTACGGAATCCATACTTGTACGCAATATTAAATTATGCGCATTTTTTTTGCATTTCATTTACACATATTCGATTGAATTAAATCGACTTCGCCGACAGCACATAAACCACAATAGAATAAATGCATTCTTTAAAATTCACTCTATTTGTTTACCATAGCGACACTCTGGCGCTAGGTTCACTTAACAGTATTATATTTCGATCATATTATAACTCAATGCACAAAATTTATATCATTTAAAGAATTACCTAATCGTTCCCACATGTTGTATTCAAATATTATAATAAAAACTACAGCGATGTATAAAAGAAATTAAGAAAACAAAACAAAAAAGAAACCGTTTTTCACAGACGATTGAGTATTTCTCATTCAATTAATGCAGTTCTCACTTCGCGACAAGGCAAAAATACATGAAAACTCAAAATATCTGTAGTAAAAATTACGAAGTAAATCTTAAACACTTATTTCCTCGAAAAAATTCCAGAATTTAAATAATAAATAAAGGCGTTATCTTTATTGTTGCGAAGCTACATTTCTCTAGATTGGCATCAAATCCACTACTTTGTTGTTTCAAAGGTAAACAAGCAATGGCCGCCATAAAAAAATTGTTAGGCTTAGCCGCTTTTAAACAACTTTAAAATTGTTGATAATTCTAATCATATTGCATACAGATTTACGAAAGGTATACAAACCTTAACCGGAAGATAAGAACAACATAATTCAATCATTTTTAAAGCAAAAAATGTACAATTTACAAATATATAAGAGTAAAGAAACTGAGATCACTGAGCCGGGTAACAGAGTGGATATATATATAAACATACTTATATACGTTTGGCGCGGCCGATTGCAACCAAAATACGAGGTTCATATTTGCATGTTATATTAGTCCTATATATAAAATTTCAACGTTCTGAGGCTACTCGTTTTTGAGTTATCCGAGATGCGTACGTACGTACGTACATACGTTCGAACAGACGCTACGAAAATTTCTCTTCAAAATTCATTTTAAAGCAGTTTTATAATTTTTTTGGAGGAAAAGATTTTTTTATTCTGTCCTTGCGTACAGATATCACGCAAAAACTTCGTTAAGTTGCATTCGAAAGCGGTCAATATGGATATTTTCGTTGAAATATGCTGCCTGAAACTTTTCTCGGTTACAATACTTCCTTTTTACTTCGTACAAGGAAGTAAAAAAGGATGTGTAATGTGGATTCGAGCCACTTAAAAAGACCTCCACTGGGTATCCCTCCCTTTCCTTGTAGTGCCCGAGGGCGAAGCAGATAATAAGCAAAAAAAAAAAAAAAAATCGCGTTCTAAGATATTCAGGATTTCAAGGCAGCTTTTATTCTTCGAGTTGTACTAAAAATAAACTCTGAGAAAGAGGAAAAAGGGAATTACAGGGAAAAAATCTTATGAGAAATGAAATGAAATTCCGTAGGAGGCTCAGTACTATGAACTTCTGAGAGGCTTGCATTATTTTCCTTTATTTTATTTTAATCTTTGGAGGATTTTTATAGGATACGTTTGTTTCAAATATTTTACGGTCCTTTGAAGCGAAACATTTTCGCTTATCGAAATTCTTCTTTCTGCTTTACGGATTGTATTCATTCTTCGTCGATGACCTTTTGAAAGTTAAAAAATAAAAAACTTATAAAATGTCTATCTAAAACATTTTTTTTTTATTTATTAGCCCCAAAGGCGTTAGCCTACAAGGACTATTAATATTGTGTTGTCATTTTGCATCGAATCACAATAAACGGCCTATCACTTTTAAAATTGTTGCCACAAAATGTTAAAATCCTGTATTATATTTAAAGAAATTAAATAATAAAGAAACTGCATAAATTCTTGCGTGTTTCTCGCATTGCCATAAAACAACAGTCCCTCTAGCCATCCAATTTTGAATAACGTAATCCTCCACTCGAATATGGGCAAGTGGAAACCCTAATCTGCAATTTGTTTTATTAGTTTTGTTATAGTTTGTCAGACATTAAAGAATTTTTCATTAACACAACGATTTTAAAGCAAGGAATAGCAGCACTGTACCCAGGAAGGAAATTTTTTTTTTATCTCCAGCGAGCGAGACTGTGTATCGGAAATTCTAAAGATATGCTGTTTTTTAAATTATTTTGTGATATTGCTGTTGAATTGAATTTTGTGTTTTAAGTGCGAAGAACATGATCTTTAATAGATAAAGATAACTTACAAAACGTTAAAAAAGCCCCTTTGGGCGTAATATAATATCTAAAGAATTGCAGGTTTTTTATTAAATTTTTTATTTAGTTATTAGTCAAAAGGGCAGTTTTACGTTGATTCACTATAAACCGCGAATATCCTTTTAAATTGTTGCCAAAAATATTATCGCCCTGTATTCTTTTAAAGAAATTACCATTTCCAAATTTAAAGAAATTCCAATTTAAACAAAATACAATGTTGCTTCAGATATTTCGTAGTCAATGCACTTAAACCTTTAAAAGCGTAAACATTAAGCTTGTCAACTATAAGTTGTTTCTTCGAATGGAAACATCGTATGATTGTACAAATCAAATGCAGTACATTGACAAATAGACATAAATTTGGCGAAACATCGTATGATTGTACAAATCAAATGCAGTACATTGACAAATAGACATAAATTTGGCGAAACATCGTATGATTGTACAAATCAAATGCAGTACATTGACAAATAGACATAAATTTGGCGAAACATCGTATGATTGTACAAATCAAATGCAGTACATTGACAAATAGACATAAATTTGGCGAAACATCGTATGATTGTACAAATCAAATGCAGTACATTGACAAATAGACATAAATTTGGCGAAACATCGTATGATTGTACAAATCAAATGCAGTACATTGACAAATAGACATAAATTTGGCGAAACATCGTATGATTGTACAAATCAAATGCAGTACATTGACAAATAGACATAAATTTGGCGAAACATCGTATGATTGTACAAATCAAATGCAGTACATTGACAAATAGACATAAATTTGGCGAAACATCGTATGATTGTACAAATCAAATGCAGTACATTGACAAATAGACATAAATTTGGCGAAACATCGTATGATTGTACAAATCAAATGCAGTACATTGACAAATAGACATAAATTTGGCGAAACATCGTATGATTGTACAAATCAAATGCAGTACATTGACAAATAGACATAAATTTGGCGAAACATCGTATGATTGTACAAATCAAATGCAGTACATTGACAAATAGACATAAATTTGGCGAAACATCGTATGATTGTACAAATCAAATGCAGTACATTGACAAATAGACATAAATTTGGCGAAACATCGTATGATTGTACAAATCAAATGCAGTACATTGACAAATAGACATAAATTTGGCGAAACATCGTATGATTGTACAAATCAAATGCAGTACATTGACAAATAGACATAAATTTGGCGAAACATCGTATGATTGTACAAATCAAATGCAGTACATTGACAAATAGACATAAATTTGGCGAAACATCGTATGATTGTACAAATCAAATGCAGTACATTGACAAATAGACATAAATTTGGCGAAACATCGTATGATTGTACAAATCAAATGCAGTACATTGACAAATAGACATAAATTTGGCGAAACATCGTATGATTGTACAAATCAAATGCAGTACATTGACAAATAGACATAAATTTGGCGAAACATCGTATGATTGTACAAATCAAATGCAGTACATTGACAAATAGACATAAATTTGGCGAAACATCGTATGATTGTACAAATCAAATGCAGTACATTGACAAATAGACATAAATTTGGCGAAACATCGTATGATTGTACAAATCAAATGCAGTACATTGACAAATAGACATAAATTTGGCGAAACATCGTATGATTGTACAAATCAAATGCAGTACATTGACAAATAGACATAAATTTGGCGAAACATCGTATGATTGTACAAATCAAATGCAGTACATTGACAAATAGACATAAATTTGGCGAAACATCGTATGATTGTACAAATCAAATGCAGTACATTGACAAATAGACATAAATTTGGCGAAACATCGTATGATTGTACAAATCAAATGCAGTACATTGACAAATAGACATAAATTTGGCGAAACATCGTATGATTGTACAAATCAAATGCAGTACATTGACAAATAGACATAAATTTGGCGAAACATCGTATGATTGTACAAATCAAATGCAGTACATTGACAAATAGACATAAATTTGGCGAAACATCGTATGATTGTACAAATCAAATGCAGTACATTGACAAATAGACATAAATTTGGCGAAACATCGTATGATTGTACAAATCAAATGCAGTACATTGACAAATAGACATAAATTTGGCGAAACATCGTATGATTGTACAAATCAAATGCAGTACATTGACAAATAGACATAAATTTGGCGAAACATCGTATGATTGTACAAATCAAATGCAGTACATTGACAAATAGACATAAATTTGGCGAAACATCGTATGATTGTACAAATCAAATGCAGTACATTGACAAATAGACATAAATTTGGCGAAACATCGTATGATTGTACAAATCAAATGCAGTACATTGACAAATAGACATAAATTTGGCGAAACATCGTATGATTGTACAAATCAAATGCAGTACATTGACAAATAGACATAAATTTGGCGAAACATCGTATGATTGTACAAATCAAATGCAGTACATTGACAAATAGACATAAATTTGGCGAAACATCGTATGATTGTACAAATCAAATGCAGTACATTGACAAATAGACATAAATTTGGCGAAACATCGTATGATTGTACAAATCAAATGCAGTACATTGACAAATAGACATAAATTTGGCGAAACATCGTATGATTGTACAAATCAAATGCAGTACATTGACAAATAGACATAAATTTGGCGAAACATCGTATGATTGTACAAATCAAATGCAGTACATTGACAAATAGACATAAATTTGGCGAAACGAATATATTATTATACTACATCGAACAAAACAATATATGTAATTCTGTCTGTATGGAAATTTGAAATAGGTAAATTTAATTGATAATTACGGCAGATGATAAAGCTAATATCAGCATAATTTCAGATTTAGTACACATATCAGCTTAATTTAAAAAGACATTCTACAAAGATTTATTAAACGAATTAAGCAATAAAATTGTTATCAAAAACGTAATCCATCCTACAAATAATTTAAATATAAAAGAAATCTTTATTCAGAAAATTTGTTTGCATATATATTAATATACTTTCAGTTGGTCTTCTAAATTCAGATAGCAAAAAGCTTTTAGATTTTATTTCTTAAATTTTACATACTAGTTTAGATTTTTCAATATTTTCCGTGTTACCCTTTTTTTATTACATATCATGTTTTTCGCACTTAAACCATAAAATTCAATTCAACAAGAGCATATCTTAAGAATTTCCGATGCACAGTATCGCGCGCTGGAGATACATATGTAATAATAAAATTCCATAGTCAAGAACACACTTAAAATTCTAACTGTATGTTAGATTCTAAGGCTGGAGATATATATGTAATAATAAAATTCCATAGTCAAGAACACACTTAAAATTCTAACTGTATGTTCTTTTCATTTTTAATGGCGACGTTCTCTTATTTGAAAGTACGTGGAATTAAATCCACAGGCCCGTAGTCAAGTTCTTTTTTCCGCCTTTTCTACATGTACAGTTATAGAATGTTCTGGCAATATTTAAAGCGAACTGGATTTTCTGACGAGACTGACGTCATTTCTTCGAAACTCCGCCTTTCCAGACGCTTTAAAAGGACTCGCAAAAGAATATCGGGGGCTTTTTCTTAAATGTCACGATGCAGTAAACTTCATACAAAATGTCGTTAGTAGTTCTTTTTTATTTATTCCGGAAATATGATTTTGTAACTGCTATTTTTCCTGACCAATGATAAATGGATCCTGTTTTTTAAACTTATCGTCTGATAATTTAAGCTAGGACTACATTAATGATTCTTCAACAATCTATTTATTCCTGACAAAAGCTGGTACATCATATATATATATATATCCTCCGTACAATGTTGCCATTGCTCACTTTGAAATTCTTGAGTTTCTTAATCAAAAACTCCTAAATGCTTTACAAAATATGAAATAGATAATAAAGCAAATTCCAAAAAGCGCTTCCAGATACCCATATTCGGGTGGAGACGTACGTTACTCAAAATTGGATGGCTCTATAGTTATCGTTGTTTTATAGCAATGCGAGAAACATACACACATTTATGCAGATTCTTCTTTATTTAATTTCTTTAAATATAATACAGGATTGTAATATTTGGTGGCAACAGTCTGAAAAGTAAACCGACATGTATCGTGAATCAAGGCAGAGTGCCAAAACGAAATTAAGAGGTATCAGAAACCCCTATACCGACCTATACCTACACCTATACCGACCCTATACCTATTATTTTTACCTATGTTAAATTGGTCATTTTCGATGTACCTTTTCTCAAAATCTGCTGTAGATACAAACTTGAAAGTTTTTCTGTAATTAAAGTATACCCATCTGATTATACTGAAATGAGCTTTTCAAGCATTTTGAATTTTAGAGTAAATTACAGAATATTTTGTTAGGCATAGTTAAATTTAGCATTTTTTTCACACAAAAAAATTTAAAAATTATTTTCTAAGTTTATTACAAAAATCTCATTTCAGTAAATATTAGGGAACTCAATAAATAAGCCATAAAAATTTTAGATACCTGTGTGCAGTAGTTCCTGAGAAAAGGTACATCGAGTATAAAAAAATCACGTTTGGAGAAAAGCGCGTTTTTATGTAAAAATCCTCCTTGATCAAAGCAGTAGATGACAAATTAAAACTAGATTTTTTTACAGTTCTAAGTTTCATAGAGATTAAAGAATGGTATTTTTAGAAAGATAAAAGTGTAGAAAATTTGAAAATGCAAAATTACGAAATCACAATTTTTTGAAGATTTTGGGGTTCCAACACCCCTTAATGGCTTCTGCGGGAGTACGTCCTTTGTGCTAATGATTTGCTACAATGTCAGAAAAATGTTCCATCTGAGTGAAATCATTATTGGCAAACTAATACTCGACAATTCGATCATAGCAAATAAAAAAAACCTTAAAAATTATACCAAAATAGAAATTAAGGGTAGTCGCAAAAATTTTCGTATTTCATAGCATTTAAAGAGATTTACCAAAGCCTTCTTCAGTTAAATCAGCTTTGTGCTGTAATTAACACTAGACAAAATATACGCTACATTAGTTGCCGCTTAATGTGATAGCGTTTAATGCTACCTATTGGATAGTGTTATCGGAATAGCGAAGTTCCTCCCAGTCGCACATCAAAACATGGAAAATGCGCCATTTATTCTCATCAACAATTCGGATAATGTTATCAGAACTTTCCAGAATGGAGTTACTTAAACTAAATTAAAATCGCCAGATACAGTCGAAATATAGCAGGGTAGCTATAGAGTGGCTGGGTTCTAGCAGGGAAATGGTGCCGGTCCTTAAGGAGAGTTGGAACCCCAAAATCTTCAAAAAATTGTGATTTAGGATTTTTGCATTTTCAAATTCTCTACACTTTTATCTTTCTGAAAATACCATTCTTTAATCTCTATGAAAATTAGAACTGTAAAAAAATCTAGTTTTAATTTGTCATCTACTGCTTTGATCAAGGAGGATTTTTACATAAAAACGCGTTTTTCTCCAAACGTGATTTTTGTACACTCGATGTACCTTTTCTCAGGAACTACTGCTCACAGGTATCTAAACTTTTTATGGCTTATTTATTAGGTTCCCTAATATTCACTGAAATGAGCTTTTTGTAATAAACTTCGAAAGAACATTTTAGAAAATATTTTTTGTGTGAGAAAAGTGCTAAATTTTACTACGCCTAAGAAAATGTTCTGTAATTTACTCTAAAATTTAAAATGTTTCATTTCAGTACAATCAGATAGGTACACTTTAATTACAGAAAAAAATTTCAAGCTTGTATCTACAGCAGATTTTGAGAAAAGGTACATCGAAAATGGCCAATTTAACATTGTCGGTATAGGGGTTTCTGATACCCCTTTAGGAAATCAAATATGCACTGCGAAAAAAAGGGAGGGAGTTCGATATCTCCCGTTCTACTGGGCCGATTGACGAAATTCGAATTGCGTTTTTCTTGTCTCGAAAGAACGACTTAGGATATGCATTTACATTTTTATATAGCAATGTTCTAATATAGGTATTTTGACACAAAATCAGACATTTTCTGAAATGTTTTTTCATATTATGCTCTTAAGACTCAAATTATACCAAACTGCCAAGGCTTGTAAAAATCACCCGAGTAGCTTTTAAAAATTAGCTCTTAAAATTTTTTGCTCCTCAGAGTTAACTTAATTTGGTATATATTTATTATTCTTTTTTTTTTTTTTTTGTAAACTTATTTGATTCTCGCTTTCACATTTCGAAATTGAGATTCATTCGAAATAAATTTCGCCTATTTTTATGATTTATTTTTAAAAGTTGTATTTTTAAATACTTTTTATAAATGTTTCGAAAAATGTTTTTAACTGCAATCTATGAAAATTTCACCATCGTCTTAAAGTAGATGTATTTCTAAGGATTCAATGGACACGGTTTGAGCGGTTACACTACCAGGTAACAACCCGATGACAATAGCTACAATTTCTTGAGCAAAACGCATACTAACGAAGTTACTACAAGATAGATTAATTTTCAGCATAATCACTTACGGATATTTACTGCAATTTGTAGCCTGCCGCTCTCTTTTTTTTTTACCATCCAGGAGACGACTACATTCCAAGTGAGCGAGCGATGCACGTGCCGCATCCCCGCATACTCGTTCGAGCTGTAGTCAGCAAAGAGATCGCAAAACCTGCTTGGCGCGTATTTATGCAAGTGGTAGTTCTGCGATTCCGATTAATGTTACGATAGTGTCGATGATGATAAACTGCGTGGTGTGAGAAACTTCTGTTCTAGCATCCGTTTCCATGTGGTAGTTCTGCGATTACGATTAATGTTACGATAGTGTCGATGATAACTGCGTGGTGTGAGAAACTTCTGTTCTAGCATCCGTTTCCATGTGGTAATTCTGCGATTCCGATTAATGTTACGATAGTGTCGATGATGATAAACTGCGTGGTGTGAGAAACTAATGTTCTAGCATCCGTTTCCATGTGGTAGCTCTGCGATTCCGATTAATGTTACGATAGTGTCGATGATGATAAACTGCGTGGTGTGAGAAACTTCCGTTCTCGCATCCGTTTCCATGTAGAGTCGACGCGCAAAAGCATCGTCTAAATGAATTCAAGAACGGTCAAATGAAATGGTTCAACTGAAATATGACCCCCGAAATTATTCCCGATTACAATATTTCCTGCACTTCGTACAAAGAAGTCAAAATAACGTAAATAAAATTCGAAGTCTTCAAATTTGTGGAGGCAAAGACCATTGCCTCCACGAATTTATATCTTTTCTTAGGTTGACTGCTTAATGTATTTTATCTTAATCCAGTTTCTCAAACATTCCTAAAATTCTACATCACCGATCACAACTTTGCTTAGGAAATAATGTTAGCTGAGTAGACTACATAGAATAAAGTGCATAATCGTTTTCTCCATGAAGGATTTAATACAGAACCAAATACTGAGACAATATATTTTATCTTAGTTTATTTATATTTCTTTGGTATACCCGAGTCTCGCACTTTTCGAGAACAAACATATTTTATTTTAGTTGAATGGTCATTTAATTACGGCAAAGCCTCGAGGGCTATCTGCCTAAGGGGAGGGATACCTTCGGGGAGGGGCCCACCAGCGGCCGAGCGGTAAAGACGCTGAACACTGGTAGTTCGGTCTGAGGTTCGAATCCCGCGAACGGGCTGGCTGAATGGGCGTTTTCGTGGTTTTCCCCATGTGTAACGTGTATACGAGCCAGTTTACCTTAGAAAGTCCTCCACGAAAGGCATCCCTCCCTTTAGGCAGATAGCCCTCGTGTGCTTTGCCATAATTAAATACACCAACACAACCTTCGTGGAGGACTTTCTAAAGGAATCTGGCTCGTATACACATTACACATGGAGAATACCACGAAAACGCCCATGCAGCCAGCCCGTTCGCGGGATTCGAACCTCGGACCGAACTACCAGTGTTCAGCGACTTTACCACTCGGTCGCTGTGGGCCACCAAAAGGTTTAGTGGTTCCAAGAGTACGCAGGTTACTAGAGGCGATTATATTAAGAAATAAGAGCTTTAATTTTAAAACGAATTATTATTCCGTTTAGAAATGCTTTCAAGAAGTAGCGTTTATTAACTTTTTCGATAAACTTAGCATTTTTGAAACAAACTTAAAAAGTTAATACTTCCAACACTGTTTGAAATATCTTTAAGTTAAAATATGTTTCAGAAATTACTTAAAGGGATTAGTGGGCTTGCAAAAAATTAAAATATGCGTGTTTGTTTTAAATAAATTTCTTACTTCGAAAGTTCAGTTTAATTTCGAAAGTTTTAAAATATTAGTAATTATAATAACGTAATTAACTTTAATATAATGTATATGTAATTTTTTGTGAAAATAATATTTTCCCTAAAAGTTCGTATGATACTTCCAGTTGGGTACGCCCATATTCCAGACGGCCGATAATTCTACCACGTAAAAAATCATCCAAATGCGTCCTTTGTATCATAACTATTTGGTTATTGCACTGAAAGCGCCTGCGAACAATTTTACTTCTTTGCCTGTATTTCTTATATATCACTGTCTTACACTCTCGTCATTGTGACGTACCATCGGTGTCATCTGGTTACTTCCTGAAATTTGCATATGGTTCTTGAAGATGTGTGTAATGATTTTACAGGTGATATATTTATTTTAGAGTTCGATTTCCGCGTGACTCCGAATTATCCTTAATTTATGGACATGAGTGTAAATAACGTATTTAAGTACGCTGGTATACGCTTTAAACATTTTTAGTCCAAAGGGACAATTTGTCCTGAAGGACTATTAATTGTATTTTCGCATTTTGCTTTGAAAACTATAAACGGGAATCGTTTTACGAATTGCTGGTCACCAATATTAGAGCCCTTATTATTAAAGAAATGTTGAAAAATCTGCCTGAATGTATGTATGTTTCTCGCATTGTAATAAAACAATGGTACCTAGAGCCATCAAAATTTGAATAACGTAATCTTCCATAGGCATGTGGAAGCCTTAATTTGAATTTGAATTTTTTTTATTATCGTTTTCTAACGCTTCACTAAATTTTTTATTAAAAAAAACTACACGATTTCAAAGCGAGCAATGGCAACACTGTATGAAAAAATAAAAATTTTTATCTCCATCGCGCGAGACTCTGTATCGGAAATTCTAAAGGGAAATGCCCATTTAAAAATTATTTTGTGCTATTGCTGTTGAACTGAATTTTATGGTTTGAGTGCGTACAACATAGTATTTAATAAATAAATGTAACACACGAAACGTTACAAAAACGCCGCTTTTTTACGTAATTTAAAATCTGAAACCTTTCAGAATTTTTAAAATTTGTTTTTTTTTTCTTTTTAATATTATTTATTTGTTATTTAATCTAGGATATTATTTGCGTAAGCTTATCGTGTGTGTCAAAATGTAGTATACACAAGCTCCAAGTTGGATTTTTTTCTCTACTTTTTCAACTCCTCATCCTCATTCCTGTGCGATTCATACTGTAGCGATCAAATTTAACTTTTAAGCAGTAATTATACATTATAGAATTGTTGTATTAAGTTTTGCTTCGTATTTTCTACATAAACGTAACTGAACGCACTGAAATGTTTGATACAAACACGAGACAAAAATGTGGTTACAAGCATTTCAGAATTTATGTAATATTTGAAAACCTTCAGTTTAAGATTTATATATCAAAATGTATGATTTTGTAAAACCCCTTTATTTTCGTAAAGAAAGAAAGTTTTCATTTCTCATTTCATGGTTTGATGCAAGGTTTGTTTTCCCTGAAAGGAACTGCGAGGGAAGAATATTTGAAAAAGCAATCATCTGTTTTGACATCCTATTTATTCGAGAACGTCTCATCTTTGCATCTATCTTTATATTGCTGTGGAAGTTCCATGCTTACGTTTCCTTCCCTAAACGTACACCTATCTCTCTTTTGTTATTCATTGATTTTTTTTTTAGGTCGGATAAAAATTTTACTGCAGCAGGTATACTTCCACCTTTCTCCGATACAAAATAAAAGTGCATTTTTCAGTAAATGTAATTGAGGTCAGCTTCCCCCTCAAAAAAAAAAAAAAAAAAAAAAAAAAAAAAAAAAAAAAAAAAAAAAAATCTGAAATTTTTCAGATTTTAAATTACGTCCAAAGGGGCGTTTTTTTAACGTTTTGAGTGTAACCTTTATTTATTAAATATCATGTTCTTTGCACTTAAACCATAAAAGTCAGTTCAAGAGCAATATCGCAAAATAGTTTTAAATTAAGCATATCTTTAGAATTTCCGATATACACAGTCTCGCGAGCTGGAGATAAAAGTATTTTATTTCTATATAACGTTGCCATTTCTCGCTTTTAAAGCATTGAGTTTGTAAATCAAAAATTCGTTAAAGTTTTACAAAATATAAAATCTATAATAAAACAAATTCCAAATTTGGTCTTCCACCTGCTCATATTCGTTGGAGGATTACGTTATTCAAAATTCGATGACTCTATGTACCGTTGTTTTATCACAATGCGAGAAATATACATACATTTATGCAGATTTTTCATTATTTAATTTCTTCAAATATAATGCAGGACTCTAACATTTTGTGGCAACAGTTTGAAAAGTGAACCGACGTTTATGAGTCCGACGCAAAATGCCAAAACGAAAGCAATAGTCCTTCGGGACTGAAATCCCTTTGGACTAAAAAAAAAAACAGTTATGTTACAATCAAATTTTAAAATTAATTGTTTTTAATTTTTGTTTTTCTTCCTGTTTCCTATAGCACATAATTGAAACTTTTAACTATTCTCAGGCTTGTGACTTATGTTGCTGTGTTGTGACTTATGTTACTGTGCTGTGACTTATCTCACTTGTCTGACAGTAACATCACAACACGCCCATTTCAAACACGCAAATTCATTGTGGAAACGATTCCTAGACTGCTTCTATCATTGGCAAGAAACCCTTGAGCACCATAGTAGGTGACAGTAAGACTTCACTCAGTTCCGCCCCCAATTTTGATGAAAGGCACCCCAGGGGAACGGGTCCGAGAGTCTTCCACCCCTATTGCGCTAGAGCCAACCACTCGAGAAGACGTTTGGCTCGCCGCATACTTAAAGAGCCCCCATGACGCACGGACACTATGCATTTACAAGCATGCATACCCTTTTTTAGGATTCGAACCTCGGTCCTTCGGTACTGCAGTAGGCTGCCCTAACCACTATACCGTCTAGGATGGCATTATCAGTTTTAATGTATTTTATTATAGTTCCATTCCTTTCTATAATTGAAACGTTTGATGTTGTTCCCTCAAAAGCACCCCAGACGTGATATATACGGTTAACTCTTTGAAATCCAGACCGTTCGGTAACCTGTATCCTTAAAATACCAGACCGCCCGAAATAATTTTCCAGTTTCACAGCAATTTCCTCCCCTCCCCGTCCATTAACGCATAAAATAAGCGTGAAGATTTCCAATGACATCCTTTGTATTTTCTAACAAATATTCCATTAGTCTTTGACCCTGTTCTTTATAAAACTATTCTGAAGGTCAGACCAACAAGCCTTTTCGGCTTTGTTATGATCACGACTGAGATTTTGTTTATTTCCGTTATTTTTAGAGGATGGAATAAATTGTTTAAAAATAAATACAATCCTTAAATTTTTAAACTGCTCTTTTATTGTTGTTTAAAGCTTAAAAGCACAATGTACCACAAAAGAATCAACAACAAAATGTCGAGATCGACCAGAAGATAATAAAACCTCTTAGAACAAGCTGTCTGCAGTAAACTGATACAATGCATTTGGGGAAATTGCACCTGCTACTGCATATCTTAGGAGGAGGGAAGAAAACAAGATTACAATCTCGGCCGTTTTCGGGCGGTTCTGGTTGTTTCAATGTAGGGCCGTGTCGGGCGGATTGGATGTGAAAGAGTTAAGGCAGAACAATCAGTCTGGTCAATCCATGCGGAGAAAGTCCTCACTGCCCATGTGATCATCAATCAGCTCAGGCCTGTGTGGACGATGGTTATCGTCTGTTAACTGGAATTCAGGACATTCCTGAACAGGCTCTCAGATCGCTTCGCTATACTTCATAGCAGTCAGGGAGCCTTTGCCAAACACAATCAGAAATGTGCTGCCGTCCAGCGTTATGCCCGTCCAAACCATTACATCTTCACCACAGTAATGACATTTTTCCCTCATGAGGGAAGGATGGTATCGTGTTCCTGGCTTTCTGCAGGTACGCCGATAAACTCTTTCCAGACTGAATCTCGAATTTTCTATAAAACGCACTGGTGAGGAGCACATGTCGTCTTCACCATGCTAAAAGAGCTTTTCTGTCTGTTGCTATGAACGGAACAGGTCTTCTACCAAAGCGTCCTATCTCATGACTCCTACGGCCAAATATAGACTGTGAAATTCAGGTTGCAGTCGCAACATAGAGGTCACGTGAGAGCTGTGGAACTGCTGTAGCAGTCCTTTGTCGCCGCAGTGAAAGTGCCAAATAATGATACTCATTCGTTGTTTTGGATCTTGGTAGATGTTGTTCAGGGTTTCTCGATATGGATCCGCTGTCCTGAAACTATTTCCACAATTTTAAACGAGCTATTTCCACACTATTTAAACGAGCCTCCTGCTGTCGTAATTGGCTCCTCACCAATCTACCCACAATTCTGCATCTCATTTCGTTATCCTTACGTTGGTGGCTGATCGTTTTACCTGATACTTTATAGAATTTGCCCAACTCTTACGAGAAACATTGGTGAAGGCCCCTTCGCGCCTTCGCTGTCACGTATACGTGCCAGCAACGAACAAACTTACCTACCGGCCGACACGCAGGCGTGCCAGAGCATTTTTCCGTTTACTACCGACTGTCACGTATTTGTGCCAGTACCCTGGTACGTTTTTCAAACTATAATTTCTGCCACAAGATGGCACTGTATGTCCATATGGTTTCAGATACATGTACATTAGACCTTCTATTCAAGAAGAGAGAAGCATGACTCACATACACGTGTTTTTGATTATATAAACAAACGGGGAACTAAATGTTTCCGAATGGCGTGATTTATGACGTCTCTTTAAATCGCACTTTATTCGCACGTGGTAGTTGTTTATTGTAAGTAGAAGATTTATATGCGCTAAAGCGTTGGGTATTTCGGTTTACAGTTCAGTTCTTAGTAAATAATTAGATCTTGTTAGACGTGAATTCTTTCTGTTTTTACCGTTGCAATGTCGAAGCGTCGAAAATGCTTAACAGAGCATGAAATAGCAGAAATGCTGCAAAATATTTCAGATATTGATTCTGAAATTCTGATATTCTGACATTGATTCTGAAAGATTAACTGAAAGACGTTTTCCAAAACTTTGTTCAGAAGAGACATAAGAAAATGAGACGACGATGCTTCGTTTGTTCACATTCCCGAAAAATCCTCCAAAACGGCAAATGAGTTATTACGAGTGCAAGGAATGTAACGTAGGACTGTGTGTAGATCCCTGTTTTCAAATTTTACATACGAAAAGAGAATTTTAAGTAATATATTTAGTTTTCAGATGTATAATGTTAAAAGTCATAAAATGGTGAGTAATTAAAATAAAATGTGTAAAATATGCATTTAAACAAGAAATAAGGTAATTAAAGTATATATATATATATATATATATATATATATATATATATATATATAAATATCTATAAAGCATAAGCCGTTTAAATACTCTATAGAGCATTATTAAACAATGCGTTTATACTTCGGAAATTTCATGGATTTAGGCTTAGTAGCAAAAAAGGCCCCAGCCCTGGAGAGACGCTCGCGTAAGACACTGCCGGCCTCCGCGATAAGCGCGCGTTTTCGCTACCCGGCTCGAAGGGGTTAAGGAGCAGGCGTGCACAAATCACCGAAAGCCTGCCATGTGCTTATATGCCTTCCACAATCTGAGCTCCGCATATACGCACGTGTATGTTTACGTATTCTACTCTGAATATTTATATGATTTTGCCAAGACATTGCTAGTAGCTTTGGTTTCGACATATTTTGGCAAAATCTATTAATTTTGTACGAGTGTATGACGTTCTTGCTGATTGCTCCAGCGTTTGATATCTAGAAGTGTCATTATAGTATTATTGCGTAGTGTCATATAACACAGACATTAACATAACTACACAAAATGGATGAGCAATGGATAAGATTGAGCTTAAGCTACCTAAAACCTGGTGCATACAATAATCAGCTTTCAGAGACCTTTTGTTTGATTAATTATTTGTTTTCAGGGCAATTCCTTTAATTAGTTTACCAATTTCTTTAGTGTCTGGATTAATATAGATCTCACCAATCAATCACCAGTCAATCCGCCCAATTAGCATTGTGGGTAGTGACTCTGACTACGTAGCGATGCGCACGGGCTCTAATCTCGGAGAAAGCATGGTTTTAACCGTGCATTCTTTCACTGGAGGCAACGATGGCCACCTGTTAGAAGCTTCCATAAGGAAATGGCCAGTACTTCTGGTCCTTGCAGTGGCGCAAGGCTAATGGTTATTAACCAGTTAACTGTGATTGACGAGTCCACCCCTGGGGGGGTTGACTCAGGCGAACGCCTGGAAAGTACTGGTTAGGATCTGTACCTAGGCAGTCTTAACCACGGGGGCATAATAACAGACTTCACAGAAGGCCTGAGGGCTCTCGGGACAGGGTAAGGCTCGGCAGGGACCGTACTGGTACTGCCTTTGTCTATCGTTGCTCTGTGGACTCGCCACATTGTGGACTGAATTTTGTGTGAGGCGGCGCTAATCTGAAAGGCCAATAGCTAGGGCAGAGCTACCTCGCACTACGAGTTGTGATTGACGAGTATACTCGTCATGGAGAAGCGGCACGATTTTGTGTATTGACGAGTATACTCGTCATGCGTATAAAGCAGCGAAAGCAACGTAATAGAAACAGAGAAAAGAAGAATAATAACAAAGAAACCGGAGCTAGTGATTGATTATAATAAAAAAAAAATAGATGGAGTGGATAGGAGCGTTGGAATTATCATAGCGTACTCCACAGCAAGAAAACGACTCAAAAGTACTACAAAAATATATTTCTCCATTTCTTAGACATTATGTACTTGAATAGATTCATATTATATAAAAAAATAATGGAACATGATCGCGTATCAACTTTTTGCTCAAATTTATTGAAGACACTTTTGCGACGTATCCAGTTGAAAGAAATAAATCGACACAAACTCTGCCATTTAGACATAATATAAGCCAATTAGGCGGGAATCATGTTCCGGATTATAGACCCGGAACATCGAGAAAAAAAAAACAACTCTACGCGAAGGTGTTCGCATTGCTACAAACGTAAGATCAGGAAGGAATCGCGTTACTGGTGTTCGATTTGCAAAGTCCCATTGTGTATGGTACCCTGTTTTGCTGAATATCACTCCACAGCAGGAATTTAAATTCTTACTTTTATATGTATAACAATGAATTTAATTTATTGCGTTTTTAGTTTAATATGTATGTAATATATACTTATGTTAACCAAATAAGTAAGTATTAGTCATAAAATTTTCAATTTCATAAAAGAAACCCATCTTTTTCTTCCAATATCTTATCAGAGCAACTTACTCTGTGATTGACGAATATACTCGTCATGGCGGCACAAACCGTTGCGCACTCTTAAACGAAGGCGCCACAGTTAACTGGTTAAATAAAGCACCCGGCCATTAAAAATTCTTTGCAGTTTCTGTCATATTCTGCGTGTTCTATTCCGTGACGGAAATGTGATAAAACTTCGATGCGAGATATTTAAGTGTTCTATTTCTACATACTGGAACCTTATTTCTATCTCAAAAGATTTTCCACAGATATTTTTGGAAAGGTTTATTTTGAGGAGGAATCCAAACTTAGAGTCTTTATTTTTAACTGATTGCGCTACTGCAACCAGTGGTAGTGAGGAAAAGTAAAACTCCTGTCTGATGTACCGTAGTTAAACTGTCGTTAGAATTTCAGTGATCTACAGAGGCTAATCACACATTTTTTGGACGATGTATATTGTATTCACAAAACTAAATTGCATAAAATTCTTGTGTTTTAAATGTTCTATTTGACATCACTTATTCTGAACTATCTTTCGACACCGCAATTTCTAGAATAATAATGCTTTTTGAAGTGGCAAAAGAGATATTCTATCCCCTTCTTCCCGAACAGCTTTCCAGAGTCTTGTTAGGGTTTTGGAACAACGTTTGGATAATGCAGTTTTTAAAAGTCCGAAAGCACAAAAATCCGTAGGTGACACATCGGGAGATTTAGTAGGGAAATCAGTGAAGGGCCTTGATACCAGCTTTTTGTTCCATTTCTTTTAGGAAATTTACAGTGGATTTTGATGTGTGACTGCTAGCTTTGTCCTGATGGAGTCTCACAGATGAATGGCACTGTGGGTAAAGCGATGGTATTTCATTCAGAAAAATCGGCGATAAAATATGTTCCTAATAGTATTTGGAGTTAATCTTGATATTTGTTTGCACTCTCTTTATTTTTAACTTGTCATTATAAGAAACACCAGCAACAATCATGAATCCCTTAGAAAAACTTTCTTTCGATTCGTTGAACCATGTACTTAATTTTTTTTCTCCCCTTTTATGATAATAAATGGTTCTGTTTTTGTTAAAATCATTTAAATACAATCATGCGTCATCTATCGTGACAATTGTTTTCCATTTTTCTTTGGATAAGTGTTTCTCATATAGAATTCCGCAGCGTGTCCTGCGTTGAGCGATATGCTTTGGAAGAAGACGATGCATATTGCGTTTTTTCGCTTTCTTAAGATTTAAATCAACGTTTATCATTTTGTTCACAGTGGACACCGAGCATTTTAATGATTTTGCAACTGTCTTTTGACTAGGGGGATTTTCTCTTAACATTAAACAATGTCGAACCTTTGCAATAGTCGAAGATGCCCGTTTTTTCCTTGGATACTTGTTTGGAATTTTTGCCCCACTTGAGGCTCCAATTTGACGTTTTTTTCCTTTCTTGTTGATGATATTACCTATCGACGCTTTAGATATCACAAACCCATGACTCTCACATCGTTTTTGGATAACGGAGTATGCTTATTTCTCTTCGGAAAGAGCGTCAATGCAGCCTTCGAACCACTGCTTTTTTAAATTCGCCATTTTGAATAAAAACAAAACTTTCAAATCACAGACAATAATTTTGACTTTTAAAAACATAGTAAAATTGCAATTACCTCTTTTGCAGCAAACGATGTTTTATTACCGCTTACCAAAATCGTCTAAAAAATTTGCGAACAGCCTCTGTATTGAAGTTTCCCCATCGTGGTTCTTGTTTCAATTTCGTAGACTTCTTAATTTGCATACATAGTTGAATTAGATACATTCATTCCAAATTAAAGTTTCGCCATATTTTTCCGACAGGAAAATTTTATTGCAACTTTAGGTTTACTGAAACTATGCTATAAATGATATTACGCATAAACATTTAAAATTTTCAGGGATTTATCTTAGCTTCATTTAACAGAAGCATAGAACTGTTCTAAAAATAAGGTCTTAAGCTGCAGCTAATCAATTTTCAGCACGCGACCTTGTTTAAATATTTTCACGAAATATTAATATTAAAAATGTTTAATTTTCGAGTAATTAAAAGTAACATTTAATGAGATTTGGCCGTGACGGTGAAAAATGAAAAATTGCGCTGATTAAATTCTGCTCGCAACAAGGTAATGAAAAGTGCCGAAAGATTATGTGTTAATGAAACATTTGGGTTTGGAGATAAAACGAGAGAATAATATTTTGAGCTGAAATTCTACATGAAATGTTTATGAACTAGCGTAACATGGAATGGAATTTTACTTAATTTCTAAAATGCGTAAAATATTTGTCAAAAAACTGTTAGTGGTTTATAGGTGTAGTCGTGATGTGTGAGTAAAATTCTTCATCGAAAATAGTAAACGTTATTTTAATGAAATTAATAATATCACATACTACTGCATTGTTAAATTAAAAGCTTGATTATATGATGATGTGAAATTTCTGGAAGTAACTCTTTCTTCTCTTTATCAGTCAGCGAGAATGATTCCTGTGAAAGTAACATTGCAAGTTGCATGTGAAAGTAAATTGAATTAATCATATATATTTTGCTTCTTCTGTACTCTATTATATGTTTCCTAACTCATTTTACTCAAATAAATTTAGACTGACTACTGTTTAAGAGCATGGTACAATAGTGTTCTAACGTAGCCAATGGTTTTATTGCTTTCAGAGTTGTACATGGTTATTCCTTAAGGGGGCTCATACACTTTAAACCCCTTATGATCTTCGAATATGTGACTGTTGCAAGAGTTGTGATATTTTACTTATTTTAAAAGCAATTACGTCCAACCTTTTACAATTGACTACATAATATAGCTGCTTTGGGAACAATTGAAACGGCAACACTGTGCCGTGGCAACTTCACCTCATTGGCTAGTACAGTTACGCAAGCAACCAATAAACTATCGGCGACAAACAGACACTTAAGCCGCATGGTGTGAAGTAACAACATAGGGTGAAGCGACATCATCTCCTCCGAAACGGCTGGCTCCCGGGATTAGCGAAGTACACCGTTGGATTCCGCAGGTCCGTGGCACGCCATTTTGACCATTCGCGTTTTCTTGAGACTTTAATTAGCCGAGATATGAATTAAAAACTAATTTTCCCTTACGTTTTCCCTACATTTTCCACTTTCTTTCTTGGGTTTTCCCTATTAGAGGGATTTGGCTACGTGCCAAATTCTTTTTTCTCGAATATCTACGGAACGGCGTTGAGTTGAAATTCGAGACGCGTATCCTCGGATTCCAAAAAATTCTCCGAATTAATCGAAACTGTTCTCATCTTCGTACGACTTTAATCGGTTGAGATATTAATTAAAAACTGCGGAAACGTTAATTTCCGGGCTCATTTTTGCGAGTGGCAACAATAAACTATCGGCGACACACATTTTCTCCGCTTATATATATAAGGATACACACCATATTTTTATATATATATAAAGATACACACCATATTTTTTATGCTGTTCATACTGTTCATACTGACGTTCTTCAAGGGTCAACTTTATTGCTTGCTGAGATGACACAAAAGTTTTCGTTAGGGAATTTAAATTATTCATGAACATTTAAAACTATCTAAATGCAAATTCAACTCTTCGCGGGAAGAGCAGCTTTTCAATAGTGGAATACGATTAAGAGAGATAAACTGTCCATTTGTGCCAGAGAAACAGAGTTGGAGTAATGCAAATTACTGCAAGGTAGAATTGTAAAGCCCTACTTAGAATGACATAATTGTTCAATTAAAATGAAAGCTTAATTTGTTCAAGAAATTAAGCACAACAAATCTGAAAGTCACTTCTATTCAGTGTTATCGAATTAGTGTTTTAATGTAAATAACATTCAGCAGAGTTTTCCAGCTCTAAACTTTCCTCATTTTAAAACTAAAGTTCAAAATTTATAATCATTTCTAAGTACTTTCTAAGATTAAAATACCTTTAAATCTTGGTGAATATGTGAAATTTAGCAATATTTATTTTTCTTTCATATCGGAATATATAACGGATTTAACATAAAATCATCCGTTTCGTAATTGTTAGTGGATTTATTATTGAATCATCTGTATATTTTGTTTGTACAAAATGCAACACTCATGCAGCCTCGTTGTAAAATTGGTAAAAACTGCTGTACCTGGAATCTTAGAAATAACACAAAATGTTGGAAATATAATTGTTATTTTCCATTCTAATACGCCCTGGAGCGGCTGAGTGGTAAAATCACTGAAAACTGGTCGTTCGCATCGTATTTAAGAATAAATACCAGGTAACATAAAAATAACATTTGTCTTTTTTTCTACTGTAAAATCGGAAATAAAACAATTGTCCTGGAAATTTTTTGACAAAAGATGTATGAAATAATTAATCAGACAATTCGTTACTTTTTGAGAAAAGGAGTTACTGAGCTTTTCTTTTAGAAGACAACACGATCGAAAACGTTTCCGCCGGAAATATATATGTTGCTGCTCGTAAAAAGTAAACATCACCATCCTGACATCGCATCAATTTGACCAGCGGTACCATTTTTAATAGTAAAGCCTACATCTCTTAGACTTCGTTTCAATAAACATATTCACCAACATTTGGATGAAACAGAAACACCCACTTTAAAAATTTTTATTGACAGTACTAATTTTGAAACTCCACGTCCAATACTGAGAAGCATATATTTTCCATAAAACATTGTTTGGAACGTATCATCTTATAACAGAAAAATAAATCGCCTTTTATGCTGTAAAGTCTGAATTTGGGGAAAATGTTTTTCTTGATGCTATTGTAAGAAATTCTAAAGCGCCTATATTTGGTTCAAAAAGTATTGATAGGTATATAAAATTACTTAATGTTTTATTTTTTCCGAAAACTACTACCCTTCTTTTTATATATGTATGTTATTGTAATAGACCTACTGTTTGGCGGATAACCAGGTATCTTTAATGTCATAATTCTATGATCTTATTGTGATCAACTATGTAATTGTATGTTAACCTATGTAAAGATTCTGCCTTTGTTTGGCACTGTACTTTTTATTCCTAGAAACAAATTAACACTGGACCCGGCATTTTGGCATAGAGTATTCCTCGGGAGCACTTTGGTCCGCTGGACTGCTACCCGGATGAATAGGGTGCTGGGTCTGGGCGTCTGGTGCGAGTCTCACGTGTGGCCTTATTCTGGCCTTGCTCTGGATATTGGAGGACGTGGCGCTAAACCAATTAACCATAACGGTAAAGGGATGGTGCCCACGTCCCCCGTTCCTAATCCTAATCCTATCTCCCCCCCCCCGTGAGTCGACGTAGAGAACTCTGCGAAGCTACTGGCTAGGATCTGTACCTAGGCCACGGGGGTAAAAATTTATAAACCTAATGGTTCTGGAGGCCTCAGAAATGTCCCTCATTGGCTGGCCCGGATGTCTGGCTAGTTCTAGAACAATGTGTCTCTAGTAGCCCGAGGGGTATCTGGGTAATGTCCTGGCACATTAAGTTGCCTACGACAGAGGTAGCCGCTTTCGAACGCTTCCTGATTAAGCAGCCCTCATTGCTTAAAAAATTGCATAGTATCATGACGAAACTAGAGGTGCTGGGGCAGGACATTTGTTGTCCAGGATAATAGTAGTATGTTTGCCTTGGAATCTGCTGACATTCTTGTGCACAAGTCATACCCATAAAGTCCCGGAGATCAGCCTGACTACATACTGTACGTTTTTGTTGTTTTCTTTATGTGTAGCTTGTATATGAACCAGGTTTCCTTATAAAGTCCTCCCCGAAGGCATCCCTTTCCTTAAGCACATAGCCCTCGTGTGCGTTGCCTTAATCAAATAAACCAAACCAAACTAGTACATAATACAGTTTACTTGCTGACGAGTTCCGATTCGCGTGTTGCTAAGTGTAATATCAGAGAAATCTGATATGAGGCAGTTATAACTAATCCAGTAAAGGTAATTTTATATTTTCAACTTTAATTGATTATGACAAAGCAAACATGAGCTCTCTTTTGTATCTAATGGTGGGCACTTGCCTATCCGACATTGGCCACTTCTGTGGACAGAAGTGGAGGCCATTTTATTGTGAGGGCACCTAATAATCGGCCACCTTTGCCTTCTATGAAGGGATGGACGGTTACAACAATGCCTTCTCTTGGATTCGAACCCGGGGCCTTTGGTATTGCAGTCGGCTCTTCTAACTACTACATCATCTGAGCTTCTAGTCTAAGGGAAGGAATGCTTTCTGGGAGAAAGCTTGAAGGAAAAGGGTAAAGTATTAACGTATCGTACGACGTAAGGTATGAAGAACCCATGCAGTAAGTTCACCAACATTCGCACCTAAGGGTGAAGTTACCAGTTTTCATTGTTCTTATCCGTACGATCATTAGAAGAACTCGTTTGTTTTGAACTAGCACTGGTACATATAGATGGCGTAAGAGGTCTTTAGTTATTTCTGTTTTCAATTTCATTTCATTCAAAGAAAACTACTGTGCTTTCAAATAATATAAATAATAAAACTTTCGCAGTCTAAACTATAGGAGATCTGAAGATGTTATTTGAAATCCACTATCGGTACTTAAAATATTTGTAAACAGTAGTAGGGGTAGAACAGCAGCAAAATTTCTACTTATGGATATTACATTCAGTTTTGCTACGTGAGTAAGTTTTGCACAATTTGTATTTATCTTTGAAATTTGTTAATAATACAAATGTTAATGATTTGAACTCCCTGGAAAAGTTTCTGGTAAATTAAATGAAAAGAAAGTGAATTTCTGTCATTTGTAAAGGAAACTGATTAATTTATAATAGATATGCTTCAGATTGTTAGCACAAAGGGTTATTAATTTCATTTTGACATTTTGCGTTAATTCACTATAAACACCGAATAATTTTTGAAACTCCTGCCACCAAATATTATACGCCTGTTTTATATTTAAAGAAATTAATACTGAAGAATCTGCATAAATGTACATATGTTTCTCGCACTGTGATAAAACAATGGTATTTAGAGCCATCTAGTTTTGGATAACGTTCGTCTCCACCCGAATATGAGCATCTGGAAGCGGGAATTGTGACTTTTTTTTATTATCTGTTTCATGTTTTGAAGCATTTATGAATTTTTGATTAAGAAACACAAAAATTTCAACGGGAGCAATGGCAACACTGTACGAAAAGAAACATTTTTATCTCCAACGCGCGAAACTGTGTATCGGAAATTCTAAAGATATGCTCTTTTCAAATTGTTTTGCAATATTTCTGTTGAAAATTTTATGGTTTAAGTGAGAATAACATGATATTTAATAAATAAAGGTAACACACAAAACGTTAAGAAAACGCCCCTTTGGGCGTAATATTTTAAATATCTTTGGCTTTTAAATATCTTTGGCATATTATCTTTGGCTTTCAGATTTGTTTTCTAATTCAGGTAAAAATAATATAAAAATCTTATTATTCAAACCAAAAGTGTATGTTTTAAAATTAATCCCCCTAGCGGAGCTTTTAACAAACTTCAATAAGATAAAAAGCAAGTTGTGGTACTTCGCAATATATCTTTGGCATATTATCTTTGGCTTTCAGATTTGTTTTCTAATTCATGTTAAAATAATATAAAAATCTTATTATTCAAACCCAAAGTGTATGTTTTAAAATTAATTCCCCTATCGGAGCTTTTAACTAACTTAATAAGATAAAAAGCTAAAGTGGTGGCACTTCGCAATTATTTACCTAATAATTTAAACAAATTCATTTTCTTTTCTTTCAATTATCTAATTTGCTACTGCATTAAAGGTATAAAAGGCAAGTTCTAAAATCAGTATGTAAGCTATCAAATTGCTCTAACCAATGCTTCAATTCAGGTATTTCTGCCATTTCAAACACCCTGCTCTTTTCTCACAATCTTTCATTGATAGATTTTCCTAGAGAAAGCGAAGTAAAATTAACTCTCCGGGCCCTTGTTAAGTACCGATAACAATATTCTTTTCAAAATATTCCCGCCCACAGCGCATAATAATGAGAGAAATTTAAATAATTCTTTGGTGTGACTAAGAAAGAAATGTTTCCACACGCAGGAAAAGACTTCCGCAGAAGAAAAGAAGCAAGAATTTCTCCACTACATTTAGAAATATCGAATTTTTTTTTCCTTTGTTGCGGCAGATGTTAAAAATAGAAAAGAATTTTTATCCAATTATAAATTAATTTAAAAGCTGTGCTATAAGGTAACAGGATCCTTCTGACGTAGTTTTCAGTACCTCGTTGACTGGTAATTAAAAATGAAATGTTTTAATCAATTAAAAATCATTTAAATGTATTGAATATGGAAGAACAAAATCTTATTTTGATTACCAAAACAAAAGTATTTTCAGCGCTACAAATTAAATTAAAAAAAAAAAAAACATGGTTTTTTAAGTTAATGAGTTGTTGGGAGAACATCATTATTAAAATAAAGCATGTCTTAAGATAATTAAATTTAATATGAAGCTTTAAGTTTTATTCACAAAAATGAGTATTAAAAGGTGATAATAGAAATCTAGAAATTTAGTTCTTAGCATTATAACTTATTGAAACGTTGAAAGTTTTAACTTACACCTTGCAGTCTATTTTAACATAGACGCTTAAGTTATTTTCCATTCTTTTTCCCGTATATTATATTCACATGAACTTAGTGTCTTTCTGTGCATAGATATTGTTACGTTATTTTCTGACACCAGTTATTACGTTATTTTTTCAGCACTCTTTTCGAAACTCTATTCAATCAGTGTATCACTTTGGGCACACCCACAGAATTAAAACGATAAGTTCTATCTTTACAAAATTTTACATGCGTACTCTTCTAGGCCTAATTAGACTGCCTATTTTTTTTAAATCAAAAATCCGACTTTAAAAGGTAGCGTGCCGGAGAAGGTTAAAATGGGAAGTATTAAGGTATTTTGTCGCTAATTTCCGCATACTTTTGTAATGCAACTGGAAGCATACTCGACGCGTATTCGAGAGCTCCGGTATTCGAGTCTCAGCAAGGGAATAGCACACTTTTCACAGTTCATTTTCACAGTTTTTCCACAGTTCGCCTGCATCGAAACTCTAAATGACACTACAAGATATATATTTTAAAAGTGTGCTTTTTTTTCCGCTGATGGCTAACTCTATGATATTGTTGCGTTCGGCACAAGGTCGTTGATTTGGAGTGATTGAAGAAAACACTTGACGAAAAATGAAAACACAATTTTTTAGCCAGTATTATTCACACAGTTCCAAAAACACGTTTACAGTCGTCGAATAACTACGACAAGCACGCTGAAACAATCAGCAACACAGCCTTCAGGCTATCGGGCTTTAACGGTGAAGACAGCTTCACGGTAAAGCACCAGAGTACAGCTCCCGACTCGGTGCAGTCATTCTCGTAACGCAACGTTCTTTCGAGACTCTCCACGCTACAACTCGCGACTCACTCGACGATACACTTAATAGCCTCACACACACAAACATATATACATATATATATATATATATATATGTGTGTGTGTGTGTGTGTGATTTACCAGCTTTTGTCCGGAATAAATAGATTGGTGAAGAATAATAGATGTAGTCGTAACTTAAATTATCAGACGATAAGTTTAAAAAACAGGATCCATTTTTTATTGGTCAGGAGAAATATCAGTTACAAAAATCATATTTCCGGAGTAAATAAAAAAGAATTACTAATAACTTTTTGTATGAAGTTTCCTGCATCGTGACATTAAAGAAAAAGACCCCGATATTCTTTTGCGAGTCCTTTTATAGCCTCTGGAAAGGCGAAGCTTCCAAGAAATGACGTCAGCCTCGTCAGCCATTCCAGTTCGCTTTAAATATCTCCAGAACCTTCTATAACTGTACGTGTAGAAAAGGCGGGAAAAACAACTTGACTACGGGGCTGTGGATTTAATTCCACGTACTTTCAAATAAGAGACCGTCGCCATTAAAAATGAAAAGAACATACAGTTAGAATTTTAAATGTATTTTTGACTATGGAATTTTATTAGTACATGTATATGTATATATTTTGTGCCGCCGCTTGCAACCGAAAAGGGAGGTGCACAGCTAGATGTTATAGCAGTCTCATATACAAAATTTCTCTCCTCTACGGCTACTGGTTTTGAGTTATGCGAGATACATGCTAATGTACGTCACGAAACATTGCCACCCGAATCCATTTTACAATCCGTTTTGGAAAGAATAGTCTTTATTCTGTTCGTACATACAAATGTCACGCAGAAACATTTTTGTTGCCTTGTTGAAATTCTTTTGAGTGGTAAAAACCTATATTTCTGTGAGATACGATACTCGAAATTTTTCGCGATTACAATACTTGCTTTACCTCGAACAAAGAATTAAAAAGAATCGTTAACTAAACACTCTGTGTCGTGAATAAGAAAAATCTGATGTGTACACCACATGACTTCCTTGCACGGAATATTAAATTATACGCATTTTTTTTTTTTTTTTGCATTTCATTTAAACTTATTGGATTGAATTAAATCTACTTCGTCGACAGCACATAGACCACAATAGAATAAATGCATTCTTTAAAATTCACTATATTTGTTTACAATAACGACACTCTGGCGCTAGGTTCATTTAATATTTCGTTCATATTATAACTCAGAATGCACAAAATTTATATCATTTAAAGAATTATCTTATCGTTGCCACATGTTCTATTCAAATACTATAATAAAGCTAGAACGAGGTATAAAAGAAATTAAGCAAACAAAACAAAAAGAAGCAGTTTTTCACAGACAATTTAATGTTTCTCTTTCAGTTAATTCAGTTCTCGCTTCGCGACAAGGGAAAAATACATAAAAATTCAAAATATCTGTATTAAAAATTACGAAGTAAATCTCAAACACTTATTTCCTCGAAAAAATTCCAGAAAGGATTAAGCATGATTTAATTCGCAATAATAAATGAAGGCTTTGTCTTTGTTGTTGCGAAGTTACGTTTCTCTAGATTGGCAACAAATCCACTACTCTTGTGTTTCAAATGTAAACAAGCAATGGCCGCCAACAGAAAAATTTTTAGGCTTAGCGGCACTTAAACAATTTTTAAAATGTTTGTAATTCTAAAAATATTGCATGCAGATTTACTAAAGGCATAAAAACCTTAACCGGAAGATAAGAACAACATGATTCAATCATTTTTAAAGCAAAAAATGCACAATTTACAAACATATAAGAGTAAAGCAACTGAGATCACTGAGCCGGCTAACAGAGTGGATAGATATATATAAATATATTTATATACGTATGACGCAGCCGATTGCAACCAAAGTACGAGGTGCACATCTACATGTTATAGTAGACCTATGTACACAATTTCAACGTTCTGAGGCTACTCGTTTTTGAGTTATTCGAGGTACGTACGTACATAGGTTCGTACAGACGCCACGAAAAATTCTCTTCAGAATTCATTTTAAAGCAGTTTTATAATTTTTTTGGAGGAAAAGAGTCTTTTATTCTGTCCATACGTACAGATATCACGCAAAAACATCGTTAAATTGCATTCGATAGCGGTCAAAATGGATATTTTCGTTGAAATATGCTGCCTGAAACTTTTCGCGATTACAATACTTACTTTTTATTTCGTACAAGGAAGTAAAAATGCGGAGAGGTTAATGTCAAAAAAATTCCTTCCTAAAATAAATTTATTACGATATTATCTTCCAGTAGACCTTAGTTTCAAATTTAATATCTTCCCAGATGTTGTCACCGAGCTGTCAGATGAACAGCTTGAGATGTCCAAATGTCAGTCCACAATAAAAGCAAACCTCGTGTTTCCAACGGCATTTCATCTTCCAGTCCAAAATTTTTACATCCTCAGGGAAACGTTACCATGAAAATTTGTGATTTGTAACACGTAGTATGGAAGAGATGCGAAACAATAAATCTGAAAATATTAAAAACTACGAAATTTACTTTTTCATGCTCGTTGAAGGGATGAAACCCAGGTAAATGAAATTTTCCAGATAACTGAATCAAATTATAAATCTAGTAGAACCGCATGCATTTATTTTAATCTCCTTTTGTGATATTGTGGGAATTATAGCTGAAGCCTAGCAATGCCAAGCACCCGAAGTTTATAGTCAGTAATAAACAAAGAAAAAAGAAATGAAAAATAATAAAAGGTTTAAAAATTATTTCAAATTTCAAATTACTTACGATGAGGCGCTTATTTAACATTTTTTGTGTTACCTTTATTGATTAAATATCATGTTCTTCGCACTTAAACCATAAAATTCAATTCAACAACAATATCACAGAATAATTTTAAAAGAGCACATCTTTTAGATTTTCAGATACACCGTCTCGCGCGCTGAAATAAAAATGTTTTTTTCGTACAGTGTTGCCATTTCTCGCTTTGAAATCTTAGAGATTCTTAATCAAAAACTCATAAATGCCCTACAAAATATGAAACCGATAATGAAACAAATTCCAGATTTCAAATTTTGGCTTCAAAATGCTTAGATTCGCAGAAGGATTACGTCATTCAAAATTGGATGGCTCTAGGTACCGTTGTTTTATCACAGTACGAGAAACATACATATGTTCATGCAGATTCTTCACTATTAATTTTATTTAAATATAATACAGGGCGGTAATATTTGGTGGTAACAATTTGAAAAGTGAATCAACGCTCGTAGTGAAACGACGCAAAATGCCAAAAGGAAATTAATAGTCCTTCTGGGTAATAAAGCCCTTTGAACTAATAAATAATAAAAAATGTGTGAAAGAGTTCAGATTTTAAAGGTCTCCCAAAAGGTTTTGTTAAAGTTTTTTTACCGTTTCACTAAGCACGCAGTCTACCACTTTGCTGTTGCACTAACACCTACTAGCTTTATTAGTAGAGAGGATCATTATCTTTGCACTCACGTCATATACGATTGAGCAGAAAAATTACAATTTTTTTTAATGTAGCAGCATATATTTAGAACTCTCGATACAGAGTTAAGTGTTAGCACGCGTTTTTTTATTTTTTATTTTATTCAGTCTTTCCTCAGATCATCGTATCAATGTTCAGTTTTCTTAGTTCGTCTGCGACTTGCAGGCCCACCAGCGGCCGAGCGGTAAAGTTCCGTCCGAGGTTCAAATCCCGCGAACGGGCTGACTGCATGGGTGTTTTCGTGGTTTTCCCCATGTGTAACGTGTATACGAGCCAGTTTCCCTTAGAAAGTCCTCCACGAAGGCATCCCTTCCCTTAGGCAGATAGCCCTAGTGTGCTTTGCCATAATTAAATACACCATACCACCACACCATTGGAAAAGAAACATTCCTTCTAGTTTTGGCGGATAATGGGTAACATTTTTACTCGTTAGTGCATAATATGAGATTTATTTTATTACCCAAAGAACCAATTTTCCCAGATGTGCTATTAACTGCGTTTTGGCATTTTGCGCCGGTACAATTTGCAAATTGTTGCCACCAAATATTACAGCCATGCATTATATTTAAAGATATTAAATAATGAAGAGTATGCATAAATGCATGTACTTTTCTCGCAGTGTAAAAAAACAACGGTAGTTACAGACATCGGATTTTGAATTGTTCGACTCGAATATGGTTATCTGGAAGCACGAATTTCGAATTTGTTAATTACCTATTTCCTGTTTTGTCAAACATTAAAGAATTTTTTATGAACAAGCTCAACGATTTCAAAGCGAGCAACGGCAACACTTAAAAAAAAAATTATCTTCAGCGCGCGAGACTGTGTGTCGAAGGTTCTAAAGCTATGTCCTTTTAAATATTTTGTGATATTGGTGTTGAATTGAATTTTATGGTATAAGTGCGAAGAAGCTGATAAACAAAGGTAACATACAAAACATTAAAAAAAGTTGTCTTTAGGCGTAATATAAAATCTGAAAGTTTTCAGTTTTTTTTTATTGTTATTATTTTCATTCGTGTCTCTTTAGAAATTTATACCGATGTTTTGAAAAGAATGAGCAAACTGAAAATGATTCGATTCACACAATGATCATAAGGAAAAGAACCGAAAACATTTGGATTTTACAGAATGCATAAAATCCGAATAAAGGTATTTGGATGATCAATTAATATGCTAATATTTTGCTTATGAGAATTGATAAATTACACGCAAAAATCGTTTTCTAATATGGAATAAAAATTTTAAAATTTCTTAAAGTAACTTTAAAAGGGGAATATATTAGGTATTTCTCCCGCCTTCTTAGCATGCATTTGTGGTGTAGTGGTCAGCACGCTCGACGTGTATTCGACAGGTCTGTGGTTCGAGTCCCGGCGAAGGCATTGCTCATTTTTCAATATCTCATGCTTCCAAAAAATTCATACATCTCTACATGATAAACAGGGCTTACCAGCGGGCGAGCGGTAAAGTCCTTGAACACTGGTAGTTCGGTCCGTGGTTCGAATCCCGTGAACGGGCTGGCTGCATGGGTGTTTTCGTGATTTTCCACATGTGTAACATATACACGAGCAATTTTCTTTACAAAGTCGACCCACCAGCGGCCGAACGGTAAAGTCGCTGAACACTGGTAGTTCGGTCCGACGTTCGAATCCCGCGAACGGGCTGGCTGCATGGGCGTTTTCGTCGTTTTCCCCATGTGTAACGTGTATACGAGTCAGTTTCCCTTAGAAAGTCCTCCAAGAAGGCATCCCTCCCCTTAGGCAGATAACCCTCGAGGCTTTGTCGTGATTAAATAACCTAACCTAACCTACATGATGAACACAGAAGTGTGTAAAATAATTATTAGTTTAACACATAGCATAGATATGATATATATTATATGATTTTTCTCGCATAGATATGATGCTATGAGCGATTTTAAGATTTCCAACGATTTATATACGGAGAAAAATAACAACCACTTAACAATGTTGAAAAATTTATCTTTAAATTCTAAAAATAGGATACCTTTTATATTTCCATTTTTATATTTTAGGTCCTTTTATCGTAAAACATTCCCCTTTTGAAAATAAGTAAGTTCAGACAAAATTTAAAGATCAAGTTTGTGTTTCGTAATATCTTTAACATATTGCTGTTTGTATTTTGAACTCATTTCAGAAAAGTTATGTCTAAAAAAACTTAGAAATAATTTTTGGTTTAAATTTTTTCCAAATATTATATTCTTTAGGAGATTTTTAAATATTTAGAAAAATATTTTACATTAATTTCCATAAGTCATAAAGATTGTGTAATCTTCAGTTTAACAGCAACAGTACAGAAACTCATTTTCAGTATATTTTTAGGAGAATTATTAGTTCGTCTCTTAATTTCATACGTAAAGTTCATACGAATTGTTAACAATTACTAACTCACTTTTAGCTTATTCTTAAGACTGTATAATTGCTAATCGTTTAGTTAACTATTGGTTAAAATTAATATATCGTATGCAAGTAATTGGAGATTTTTGCCGCATTTGTATTTTATTTAAAAACATTTATGTCGTCGAACGGGAAAATCAAAAGTAAACATAAAATTTAATTTGATTGCTTGCATTATAATTATTAGCCCAGGAAAGATATTAATTTCGTTTTGGAATTTGGCGTCGATTCACTATAAACAGCGAATTACCAAATATTACAACGCTGTCTTATATTTAAAGAAATTAAATGATGAAGAATCTGCATAAATGTATGTATGTTTCTCGCTTTGTGATAGAACAACGGTACCTAGAGCCATCTAGTTTTCAGTAACGTAATCCTTTTATGAATATAGGCATCTGATAGCCCTAATTTGGAATTTGGTTTATGATCGATTTCATATTTTGTAAAACTTTAACGAATTTTTGATTAACAAACTCAACGATTTCAAAGCGAGCAATGGTAACGTTGTACAGGAAAAAACATTTTTATCTCCAGCGCGCGAGACTGTGTATTGGAAAATCTAAAGATACGCTCATTTAAAAAAGTATTTTGCGATACTGCTGTTGATCATCACATCGTTTTACTAAAAATCCACTACTACCTAAACTTCCAACTCTACAAGGGACGCCGGAATTAAAAGGTGGTGGAGAATAATTCGTCACCAGCAGGATTTAGCCAATGGTCCCTCTGATCCCCATCTTCCTTTGAAAAGGGGAGTATGTAAGGAATTTTCTTCATCCTTCCAGTATGTCTTTGACTCTAACGGTAGCATACTCGGAGCATGCGGGAGAGGTCAATATCCGAGTCCCGGTGAGGATACTGCATATTTTTCACATCTCCTGCTTAAAATAACTTAACATCTCTATAAAACATTGTTACATTAAAAAAACATAATGAGCTCATTTAAATGTTCTGTGTTTTATTTGTTTCTCGAATTGTTACTTTTAAACTTAAGTTATTGTAAACTAACAAAACTTAGGCATCTATTCCTTTTGTCATTACTGAAAATATTAGAAGAAAAAAATTGAATTAAATTTAAGACATCCACCACATAACCGTTATTTATTTAAGGGGACTCTTACACATTAAAACCCACAAGATCTTCGATTATCTAACTGTTGCAAGAATTGGGATTTTAAAAGCAATTACTTCCAACTTTGTACAGCTGACTACATAATATAGCTGCTATCTGAAATAGTAATGAGAAAGTTTGTGTTGCCACAAATATTTTTATAATTTAATATGCTTTGTGACACAATTTTTTGTCGTGTTTCCACCTTGCGCGCACAGTTTAAAATTTGCATAATTTAATTTCATATTTAATATGTAGCTTTTGTAACATTTGGAAATTACTCTGAACCAAAAATTCTAAGAATATCATGTTAAATTTTTATTTTATTCGGAGTTGAGTTTATAAAATGTATTTTATTAAGAAAAAATGTAATGTTTTTGTGCATAAAATTTTTTAATATTAAAATATTCATCAGATTTTTCGTTCAGTTAGAAAACTGTGCCCATGTAAAGAATTCCATCCAATTTCAAGTATGTACCATTAGCCATTTTTAAAATATCATGCGCGCAAGGTGCAAACATTACGAAATGTTTTGTCACAAAGCGGATTAAATTACAAAAATATTTGTGGCAACACAAACTTTCTGGTTACTAGTTCCCAAAGCAGTTACATTACGTAGTCAGCTGTAAAAAGTTGGAAATAATTGTTCTTAAAATAAATCAAATATCCCAATTCTTGCAACAGTCACATATTCGAAGATCATAAGGGGTTTAAGGTGTATGAGGCCCCTTAAACTTCAGCCGCAGACGGCAATACGGGGAAAATTCGACAAATGCCAAAAATTCTATTGGTTTAATTAATCCGCATGACTTTCTCATTCACTTCGCATCCGCTAATTGTAATTATTGTTCTGACTATGATATGACATGTTTTCGGTATGGATTTATTATTTATGAAAAAAGAATTGAAATGACATTTGAAAAAAAAATATTAAGTTAAGTAGCTTAGCTAAAACTTTTAGTTTCGTTGTTCCTACCAAAAACTTCTTCCTCTCCAATTATAACTGAAACCCATTCAGTAGGTTTTGTATTAAAAGCGGAAAGAAATGAGGGCTAACCCTTCGTTTATTATAATCCTTATACATGGTGAAAAAGAAATAGGAATCGTAACTCAGTTATCAAGTGTGAAGTCGCGAGGCTTTCTGCTCTACTCTTCCTTAACCCCGTGACCGTTCTGTGATCCCTTTGCTAACAAATCGATGACCTGGTTTTCGGGCTGCTCATTCTTACAGCTGGAACTTCTAGACGTTTCCATTAATGGACATCCCATCGTGACCAATATGGTGTCGGATGTAAAAAGACTTTTTTTTTAATTTTCAGGAAAGGAGGCAAAGTCAAGAACGTTAAAAGAATCAAATGCTTTATTATATGGTTGGCAGTTTTTGATTGGATGAGTTTAGCTACTTATCTATAATTTGAAGAAATTTTCTAGTTGTATTAAAAATGTACTACCATCACAAATGCAGATAGGACAAGAAAGATTTTGTATGGGATATTGAATTCAGATTTAGATATTATAGAAAAGGAATGCCATAATTTCTGTTGAAATCAGGTATAAGGTATATCTCCCGCTTTCTTCGCATGCCTTCGTAGTGTGGTGGTCCGCACGCTGAGAGCGTATTTCAGAGCTCCGTGGTTCGATTCTCAGCGAAGGCTTTGCTCATTTTTCGCATCTTCTGATTCAAAAAATCCTGTCTCTACAATGACGCTCTATCTAAAAGAGTTGTAGATGAAGATTCTCCACACCCAGGATTTGACGATTGGGTCCTATAAACCCTAGTCGCCCTTTAACCTTTTGACGACGGGATGGCCATTATAGTGGCCATAGAGTCCTCTCTTTGAAAAGACGGGGTTGTCCACTTTAGTGGCCATGACTTTTTCCCACATTTTCCAAGCAGAAAAAGGGGGGTCAAATGTCAAATTTGACGTCCCTGGTGTTTTAACCCGGCGGAAGTCGCACCAAGAAAAGTTACTAGAGTGGGCGCGTGGGGTATCACATACCCCAATACTTAAAATACGATAAAAATAGTTTTATTTAGTTTTAAAGCTGTTTTTCTTGTTCTCGAGTATTATAATAACGAGAATAATAATTGGGTTTTAAAAAAATTATTTCCAAAATAATCTTAAAATTAAGATAATAAAAAAATGAAAATAATAAAAAAATAAACATCATGCCTCTAAGTTTCATTGCATCTCTAATACAGAATGCTTATTTTATTTCTTCACACTTTGAACGAAATAAGTTGACGTGTTCTTGGAACAGAATGTTTTTCACATTTTAAACATTGCATTCACGTTCTTCTGTCCTTGGCGCGAGGGCAAAGAATTTATCACATCTTTCATACTTAGTTGTTTCGAATTTCATGTATTCGTTTTAATTCTTCGTCGAAACTTCTGCTTTTGTTTCGCATGCAGTACGTTAGTTTCTCGATAAAGTATTAATCTCTGATCTTTGTTCAATACTGTTTTCATTAATTGTAATGCTAAGTCCTTCAAAAAGAGACTTCTGTTTCTGGTTGGTGGATTAGCAGTTGAATGAAATATAATTCAAGCATTGATTACAGTAACATTCAGTGCAGGAAAAAAATTACCATTGGCCACCTCCTTGCTATTCTGGCAATTGAATAATTGGTTGACATTTTATCCCCCATATCCACTGCTCCTTTAGTCATATTATAAAAACATTTAATTCCTGACGTTTTATTTTCTCCAATAGTATCATCTATAGTATGATCGTTATATAATGTTGAAAGCATAAGAACAGTTTTTCCTTTTTTAGGAACACCAGGAATTATTGTTTTATCGTTTTCGAAAACAAAACACTGTAGAAAATATTCCTAGTTTCATCTTCAGTTTACGAAATGCAATCTTCATCGCTTTCATATATTTCTAATAAATCTCACAGGCGTTGCCTCTCCAATTCATAGGGAGTCATTCTTTTCACCATAATGCAATTAGAAATGTTTTCAGAATTTAATGTCGAGTACTTTAAAATCACTTGGGAGTAGAAATATTTACTGTTATACTCTAGGAATAAATTTCTGAACTAAATATTCAGTCAGAAAAACGCTTACTCGGACAGGCGCGTGGGGTGCGTCATACCCCAGTTCCAACAAAATACCGATAAATCTTTTTCTGAAACTCACAGGCAAAGAAAATGCGATTCTGAAAGTCAACCACAACTAGAAACTCAGCTAGTGAAAGCAGCACAGAATTTCAGTTTTACAAGTTAGGAATATTCCCCTTTTATGTAGGTTGGGGTAGGATACACCCCACGCGCTTTCCCGCGGGTTAACCACTTATCTCTTTCAAAGGTCTTCCTTTTGCGACATAGATGCACCCCTCTGAGAATCCATTAAACTACGCCCAAGAACCTTTGTTGCAAATAGGAGGGGATTTCTTAAAGGGGGAAAGCATTCGGTTCAAGATTTTCCGCCCTTTGGTAGCTTTTCTGCGACCAAAGCACCGGCCTCAAGAGGTTAAAAGGGGGAGTATGTAAAGTAATCCTCCCACCTTCTTAGCATGTCTTCGTAGCGTGGTGGTCTGCACGCTGAGGCGTATTCCAGAGGTCTGTGGTTCGATTTTAGGCGAAGGCGTAGCTCATTTTTCATGACTCCTGCTTCCCCCCCCCCAAAAAAAAAAACTAATGTCTCTACAGAGGAAGCATGTTGTTGCTCTACTAATGCCTGAAAATGTGCAACTTGCCCTGCTTAGCTAATTCTCATCAATGCAAAATAGGATTCTTCGCAAACCCACTCAACTAAAAACTCAAATAAAGGAACTTCCATGAGCCCAGCTGAAACATTTCAAAGATATACAGGATATTCGTTGCTGTTGTGACTAATCTCACTTATCTTCAAAGTCACAGAAAGTCACAGAAAGCCCATGGAATTCATTGTGGCAAAGAATCCGGATTAGGCCATACAGGCGACAATACAACTTTGCTTAGTTCTGTCCCCATTTCTGAAAGAGAGCACACTGTAAATTACGGCTCCCAGGATCTCCTACCATTATTCTTCTATCACCCACCAACCTCTCCAGAAGACGTACAGTTCGCTGCAGATTTTCAGTGCACCCCATGATTAAACAAACATTGTAGAGTCATTAGAATTTTTTGGTAGCAGAAGATGTGAAAAATGAACAACGCCTTCGCCGGGAGTCGAATCACGGACCTCTGGAATACGCGTCCACTGTGCAGACCACTACACCGCGAAGGCATGCTAAGAAGGCGTTAGAAATATCTTATATACTCCCCCTTTTAAAGGGCGACTGGGGATTAGGTTACTCAATCGCCAAATCCTGGTGGCGGAGAATCGTCATTCATCACCTTTATCTTCATCGCTACTGTAATCGTAATCGCTGGACTGCCACGTGCGCCACATGCATAAAAACTGGACATACTGGTTTTTCGATCTCTTTCTGCTGACGACTTTTCAACCGAGTGTGTGGGGCTTTTCGGTCTCACACATCTCGTCCTCGTATTATGGAGCATCACTCATGTCTCTCTGCTGGTTTTTTTCCCCTGAGTTGGATGAGAAGATATGTTCCCTTTTCTAAAAAGTGTACGATTTATTGATAAGTATTTTGGGTGAAAATTAATCTGTAGTGATGCGAGACCAAAATAAACCTACATCGAATGTCTGAATGTGCCGTTCCCAATATGTGTAAGCCTGTTTCGTCAACCTAGGGAGAAGCCGACCATGTGCTCAAAGAATAACACCACAAGGAGTGATGGAAAATGAGCAACGCCTTCGCCGGGAATCGAACCACGGACCTCTGGAGTACGCCCCCAGCGTGCAGACCACCAAACTGCGAAGGCATTCTAAGAAGGTTTGAGAAATACCTTATAACATATACATTTAGAAACATTCATGCCTACTTCGGGATTCAAACCCTGGCCTTTTGGTACGGCAGTCAGATAAGTCATTAACTACACTCCCAGCTGGGCCGCTGATTTTCAGATTTATTATTTACAACAATTTCGTTGGCAAAACCCCCTTTGCCAATTTATCTCTTGCTAGAAGCATTTCGCATGTCCTGCAGGCCTTTATAACATGCTGAATGAGATTCCCTTGCTAACTTTGCTGCATTTTCAGTATTCTCTCTATAGGAAAGATATTGGAAACCTATGGGTTCAATGGCAGGAAGGCATGTTATTGCTAATATTCTAGTTATCCTTTTGATTGTACCATACTATAAAGATTTTCTTTGTCGTTCTCTTCCTTACTAGAGGAAACAAACAAACAAAAATAATAACGGTTAATTTCCTAAATGTTCAGCTACTTACTTCTCAAGCATTTATCTCAAATTGTCAAATCCATTGCTCATTAATAATCTCATCATCTATAGAACTGTCAAAGCACACTGCGCCCCCCCCCCGAAAAAAAGGAGGACTGTTCTATATCTCCCGTTCTACTAGGCCGATTGACGAAATTCAAATTCCGCTTTTCATGACTCGAAAGCGCGACTTAGGATATATATTAGATTTATATATAGTATTGATCTAACAAGGTATTCTGGCACAACATCGGACTTTTCCTGAAATGGCATGCCAAAGGTTTTCCATATTTCGATTCTCTGGCTCAAATTACCGCTAAATATTAAATTTTGTAAAATTTGGTAGAAAAAGCACGGAGATATTTTAGAATTTATCTTGGCGCAATTTTTCAGTTTGCGCCAAGAATAATTCACTTGGCGAAATTCTTATTTTTTGGTAACCTATTATCCTTTCCACTTTTTTTTCATTGTGCAGCGGCGGAAAAAATGCACATCTTTCTTCTTTTCAAAATAATTTTAACAAAGTGTGTAAAACACGTTAGGTGTTATTATTGCTTATAATAAATAGTCCAAACTTCAAAACTCGCAAAAATGTAATTTCACGTATGTCTTACGAAAATTTGAAAACGAAACTCTAATTCTTTGCAGGTATGCATAGAAATACGTTTACTTTAATATGATGGAAAAAAGTTTATAAGTTATAATACAAACGCATTTTTTCCGAAATTTTATAAAAATTATTTAAAAATACAAATTTTAAAAATAAATCACAAAAAATAGGCGACTTTTATTTGGAATGGACCTGAATTCCGAAAATGTGAAATGAAGAATAAGATAAGTTGAATAAAAAGAAGAAAGGTTAATCAATGCATATCAAATTTAATTAACATGGAGGAGATACTCATTTTCTAAAAACTACTCTTGCCATTTTTACAAAACTTGCCACGTTGACATAGTCCGACTTCGCGTCATAATATAAATCTAATACATATAATATATATAAATATACACTCATGTCCATAAATTAAGAATAATTGGGAGTCACGCGGAAATCGAACTTTAAAATAAATATATCATCTGTAAAATCACTACACACATCTTCAAGAATCATATGCAAATTTCAGGAAGTAACCAGATGACACCGATGGTACGTCACAATAACGAGAGTGTAAGAGAGTGATATATAAGGAATACAGGCAAAGAAGTAAAATTGTTCGCAGGCGCTTTATAAGCATTTCAGTGTAATAACGGAATAGTTACGACACAAAGAAAACATTTGGATGATTTTTTGCGTGGTAGAATTATCGGCCGTCTGGAATGTGGGCGTACCCAACTGGAAGTATTAGACGAACTTAGAATTGCCCAGAGTGTCATCTCCTGGCTTTGGCAACGATTCCAAGATGATGGTAATGTGTGTAGACGTTACAGCACAGGTCGCCCCAGAGTTACAACCCCGAATGAGGACCGGTATTTGGCAGTTACTGCCAAAAGAAACGGGCGGAGCACAGCCTCAGAACTGTCTCGTCAGCTCTGTTCAGCCACTGGTACGACAATTTCAATCCAGACCGTGTACAGATGCTTAGGGCAGATTGGTCTATATGCTCGTAGACCTATCAGATGCGATCTACTTACTGCAACTGACTGTCACCTGTGGTTAGCCTGGAATAGAGAGCATGCATTGCGGACATCGCAACAGTGGGCTTGTGTGATGTTTTCCGACTAGTCCAGGTTTAGCTTGCAGTCTGATTCTCGTCGAACGTTCATATGGAGAGCTCCAGGTACCCATTACAACCAAGAAAACATCGTTGAACGACACCGATACGGTGGTGCAGGAGTGCTCGTTTGGGGTGGAATTATTCTGGGTTCCAGAACTGACCTGCATGTTCAAATTGGAACCATGACAAGCCAAATCTATCGGGATGTCATTCTGGAACAACATGCACGTCTGTTTCGGGGCGCCGTGGGCGCACAATTTGTGTTTATGGATGACAACGCCCGTCCTCACCGTGCAAACATCGTAAGCGAATGCCTTCAATCGGAGGATATCACCCATATGGACTGGCCAGCATTCTCACCGGACTTGAATAAAGTAGAGCACGTGTGGGACATGCTTGGCAGACGAGTTGCAGCCCGTCAACCTCCTTCTATATGTCTACCGGAACTTCGGAGAGCATTGCGTTTTGAGTGGTGTAATATCCCCCAAGATCAGATCGATAATTTGATACTCAGCATGCCTAGGCTTTGTACGGACTGTATTGCATCGTCTGGGAGACATACAATGTATTAACAATCATACCAACCATGTAATATTGGTTTTTTGTAAAAAGGTTTTTTTATGTAATTTGCTCCAGGGAGAAAAAATCGCTAATTTTTTTAATAATATCAAACATATAACATCTTTTTTTGCTCTTTACCTTTTGTTTAATAAATAAACTGTACAAATAAGTCAAATTTGTTTTGCTGCTATCTCTTCCTTTGCCTGATTTTGCATTATCCTTAATTAATGGACATGAGTGTAAATCATATATAATATAAATCTGATACATATCCTAAGTCGCGCTTTCGAGATATTAAAAACGAAGTTTTAATTGGCCCAGTAAACCGGAAGGTATAAAAATGTCCGCCCCCCCTTTTTTTTGATAAGAAGCGCCTGCAAGAGCAGTTTTAAAAACTACTTCATTTTCTACCCCAAATGGCGTGTTACTTAGACAGGAAAAGAAAAGAAAAACAATAAAGTTACGTTTTAGCTGTTGCCAAAAACAGACGATTTACGTACCGTGTACAAGCGTGTTAAACACATTTTTAGCTTTTTTTAAAAGGCTTGAAACATTTTAGAACAGCTTTATAATACTGATGTCGAAATAAATTAGCACTAAAAATTTAGGCTAATGAAATGTATTTAAGAGCTGAATCATGGTTTGAACCCTAATATGTTTATATAGTTTTGATTTATTATAATGATTTAAACACACTTCAAGAGCACAATATAAAGGGTACTTTGAATATTTCAATAGAGAAACTTTTGATTCCCATATTCAATGAGAGATAGTAATAATGGCTAAGTCTTTGAAATAATTTTGAATCATCAATTCATAATAAACAATCAGTGAAACAAGATAGGCAAATTTAATTATTTTGAAGCATATTTGAAAGAAACTGTTGCTAATTATGTTCAAGGTTTTCACTATAACCAAAATCACTATAACCTTACTAATGTTAATTTGAAAAATGTGCCAAATATGTACCCATTAAAAATTGCAAATGATGCACAGTGATTCCTCAATTTATATAATAAAATGGAGACTCAGAGTAATGTGTCGAAACATTAGAAATTATATCCGATTCTTTCGACAAGCTGTTGTGATCTAGGGTTCTAAAGTTGCTTTCTCGAAATATGGTTATTGAATTTATCAGAAAGCAAAATGTTGGCACCGATTACAAAGTAAATGACGTCATTCAAATGCACCAATGTTGAGCAGCAGGAAAATTGTGATTCTCATCGCCAATATTTTCATTCCCCCCCTCCCCAATTTTTTCTCCAATCCCATCTGCAAAAAATGCTTTATCGAACGGAAATACTAAGACAGCGATTTCAAACCGCATATTGTTTGTTTAATAAAATCCTAATGCAGAGAGGGAAAATTGAGTTATACATTTTTTTTATCACTCGCCCAAGAATTATGATTGTGATTTTGCTCTCAGTTTATCGTTAGACGAATAAAGGGATATATATTTGAAGGAGATATAAATGAAAGGAGGATAAAAAATGAAAATAACTTGTTCTATTTGGGGGAATAAATATGCAGCTATTATGTGTACTAAACAAAATTGTTCTGATACAGATTCTGAAGATAAATCTTTATCCCGTATCCTTAGCTAAAATCTCAATAGAGAGAGCAAAGCGTACTCGTGGTATATTTTTCTTACTTTGTGAGAAAGATAACAAATATTTTGTACATGCATTATCTTATTTTGAATCGGGAGACAAAAAAATCAGCAATGCCCTCGCCAGGACTCGAACCTCGGACATCTCGCATACGCGCCAAGCGTGCTGACCAATATACCACGAAGGCATGCTAAGAAGGTAGGAGAAATACCATATAATGTTGCTGTATAATAAAGATAAAATATCCCTAACGTAAGCAGTATGTCACTGCCCATCTACAAGGTAACCAAAAAAGTTTTTGCCGTTTCTGATATAACATTGGAAGAATGAACCTCAATATAAAAATAGTCGCCAAATTCGGCGATGAAGTGGTTAAGATGGGAGTCCGAACATTGTCCAAGACTATAAAAACGCGTTGGTGGGAGAAATACCTTATAATTTTGCTGTAGAGTAAAGATAAAATATCTCTAACGTAAGCAGGATGCCACTGCCCATCTTCTTGTATTTAAATATATTGCGAGATTTATTTCATACCTGTTTATAGATACCATTTCATATCAGCCAATATGGGAGGCTGAAATTAAAAAATAATAATTTTGCAGTAATCCTGCTATACTATTAAAATCTGTGCGCGTCTGTTTGTTTGTTTCTTGGCAGCATCATCTTCTCCGTAACGGAGTTGAGCGGGGAGTTGAGCCTCGAGAGATTCCAAAAATTCATGGGAAGCTATTTCTACCATTCTCATCTTCGTACGACTTTAATCAGAAAACTTATCAAGAATAACATATTAATAAAAACGCTGAGAATGCTAATTTTTGCATCATTTTTACGAGTGGCAACAGTTTTGCACGCAGATATAAATTTGCTTTAGTTCGAGAATTGTTGCCACTGCTCGTTTCTACATCGTAGAGTTTGTTAGTAAAAAAAAATGTCTAACTTTTACAAGATATGAAATAAAAATAGCATTACCAAGCGTTAAATATATTATTCTTGATTCCAAAAATTCCTGGAAAGCCATTTCTACTCGCTTTCATATCGTAGAGTTTGTTAATCAAAAATTTGTAAGCTTTTCAAAATATGAAATAAAAATAACATTACCACAGATTAAACATATTATTATTATATATAAGGTCTTATTCTGATATTGAAGAAAGCACACGATAGCATATGACAACTGTATATCGATAATTGTTCGTTAAATGTCAGCATTTTAAATAAGTATAGCTGCTGTTGGCAACGTTTTCGTTTCAAGTTTAGTATAATTGGCACGATATGTTTATTTCTACTTAATTATTTTATTGATATTCAGAAAATGGTGTTACATTACATTAAAGTTAAATCATGACGTGATGCGTAGCAACCTGAAGTGTCAAAAGATTTTGTTTCCTGGTATGGCAATAGGAAATTATTCACGAATTGGTTGTTGCTTCGAAAGAATGAACTTTTTTCATATTTAATGGTTTATATAAGTGCTTTTCAGGAGTAGATAGAACATATAAACTTTGCCCTCTCGTCTTGCCGGTTTGCCTGCTAGTAATTATCTAATTTATATCAGAGATTTCAAATTCATTTGAAATTATTCCGTTAATGTTTTGGATTCCAAGTATATTTCACAGTTGGAAATATATATTTGTAATAATAAAATTCCATAGTCAAGGATACACTTAAAATTCTAACTGTATGTTCTTTTCATTTTTAATGGCGACGTTCTCTTATTTGAAAGTACGTGGAATTAAATCCACAGCCCCGTAGTCAAGTTGTTTTTCCCGCCTTTTCTACACGTACAGTTTTAGAATGTTCTGGAAATATTTCAAGCGAACTGGATTGGCTGACGAGGCTGACGTCATTTCATGGAAGCTCCGCCTTTCCAGAGGCTATAAAAAGACTCGCAAAAGAAATATCGGGGCTTTTTCTTAAATGTCACGATGCAGTAAACCTTCATACAAAATGTTATTAGTAGTTCTTTTTTATTTACTCCGGAGATCAGATTTTTGTAATTGGTGTTTCCTCCTGAAATATAATAAATGGATCCTGTTTTTTAAAACTATCGTCTGATAATTTAAGCTACGACTACATTGATGATTCTTCAACAATCTATTTATTCCTGACAAAAGCTGGTACATCACATATATATAATACGGTTTAAAGCAAATATCTTTTGAAAAGCTATCGAAATAAATACGCTTTTGAAATATTCGTCTCTTGCAAAATGCAAAGCTTTATTGAACGATAAAGATCACAGAATAGCGTCAGAATGAACAGAAAGAAATAAATGAAGACACGTCTAAAATTGCATATAATATCCCAGATAAATTGGGTACATGTACTAAACAGTTTTGTATTTAAGAACATTATTTATTTAAGGAAAAAAGATAAATCCAAATTATCTTATGCGAAATTTAAAATAAGAGAAGCAAAATTTAACGTTAGTAGAGGTACATTAATCTAAAAGAATCCATAATACAACTATTGCAAACTACCCAGTTGTTATGGTGCTTACTGAGGAATGGATTTCGAATTTAATTTTTGGAAATAATCCTCACGAAAAGAACAATTTTAATTTGCACATGAAGGTGAGAAATTGCAAGAATTACAAAGAAAATGACTGTAAAAGTAAATTACTGTAAAAGTTACTGTAAATGACTGTAAATGACTGTAAAAGCATATTAGTATGATAATTAGGTTGGAATAGAATTTCTTTCGATTCACCAATGAGTGTACATTGATTACGATTTTTAGGAACCTGAATTTATAAGGTATTTCTCCCGCCTTCTTAGCATGCCTTCGTGGTGTAATGGTCAGCACGCTCGGCGCATATAGAGTTCCGGTGAGGGCATTGCTCATTTTCTCTTTCCCAGCATAGAAAAAAATCTTAATAAATCTGCAGTGGCGCCCGAACTGAAAAAGGTGGTAGATGATGATTCTCCACCACCAGGATTTAACTTGGCGACTGGGTCCCTAACCCCCAGTCGCCCTTTAAAAGGGGGAGTATATAAGGTATTTATCTCGCCTTCCTAACATGATTTCGTGGTCAGGACACTGGGCGCGTATTCGAGAGGTCCGTGGTTCGAGTCCCCACAAGGGCATTGCTAATTTTTTATGTCTCCTGCTTCGAAACAACCTAATGTCTCCACAAACTAAACCCTCAAGTCTCAGCCCTGTAACTATAAATATGTAAGCAGCATATGATCCTCACTATACGCACAAGGCAGATTTCATATTGTTGATTTTATTTACGTGAAATCAAAATTGTATGAAATTAGTTTTGTTTCTTATTGTGTAGGATATATGTTACTCATTATGAACATTTCATCCTTTTACAAGATTTAAAGACAACCTTAGTAAATTTGACTTACATTTTTACATAAAAACAGTACAAAAATACCAAAAAAAGATAAAGTAGTTATGAAGAAACAATGTAATTTTAAGCTTTCTAATTTACCTAAATTTATTTAATTTATCTTATTTTGTAATTTTTTTTCTTTAACAGTGTAATTTTAAGCTTTATAATTTACCTAAATTTATCTAATTTATCTTATTTTGTATTTTTTTTTCCTTTAACAGTGTAATTTTAAGCTTTTTAATTTACCTAAATTTATCTAATTTATCTTATTTTGTAATTTTTTTTTTCTTTTTATTTATTTTTATTTTAATTTTAAGCCTCCCCAAAGTCAAAAATATCACGTGGCTCTAAAAATACAAAGCAGGATTAAAGTAATTGTTAAACAGAACCAATTTTAAATATTTCTTACACCAAAAATATATCAAATGAAAACGAATAAATATAGAATGATTTCTATGAACTCCTCGAATTTCCCGAGGGGGTGGTGTAAATTTTACAAATGTAATATACCATTGAAAGCTCCAAAGACGCATTACAGTCATCGAAAATCTACGAAAAACACGCTGAAATAATCAACAGTACAGCCTTCAGACTATTAGGCTATAACAGTGAAGACAATTTCACGGCAAAACATTAAATACAGCTCCCGACTCTGTCGATCCCTCTCGGAGCTGAATACATTCAAGATACTCATCATGATAAAATTCACGATACCCTGCTAAACCGCATACAAGCAACGTTTATATAGCTTTTGACCCACCTTTGAGAACATTCTGGGGCAAACCTGTAAAAATTCGTTCTAGAATGCTCTCGCTCAATCTTCTTCTTGCGTCGAATGGAAAGAGAGTGGCAGCACGCTTTTACTCTGCATCAGATAAAAGAATGTCTTAAACAACAAAAGGAAAATATGAAGAATCAAGAAAGTAAAATGGGAATATTTCACTTAGCCGCCATCAGTCGGCGAAGAAAGATGAAATGAATGAAAATAGACCAGCAATGTGAAAAAAAGTTGGAACAGTAAGGTACTTCAAATAATTAACAAAATGTTAGGTTAGAATATCCGAAGGATATTTGTGTTTTGCTCTAGGAAAAGGTGAGCATCGCAAAGAACTGATACAGCTGTTTGGATGTAATAGTACAGAAAGGAAAAAATGTATTGCAAGTTTTTTGATATAATTTTGTATAGTATCAATTTGAAGATCTCTGTGAATGTATGAATTTGGGATGAACCAGGTTGCATTAATGGTATATCGCCGGTTTTTTCGCCGAGTGTCACCAAATGAACGATTTCTTGCCAAATATGGCAACCTTGTCTTCTATGCCACTTTTTGGCAACACTAAATCCGCCTTGCGGGGAAGCTGTTTTACCGCAGCTGAACTTTCGTAACAATATTATCATCGTCGCCAATTTACCATCGTAATAATTTATTTATCATCATAATAATTGCCGTATGGGAAGTCCACAAAATGTCTTGAAATAAGACCGCATACAAGCCTCTCTCTGGTTAAGATGAGATAGTTCATGACCCTTCAAAAGCAATTTAGTAATTTTTTGTTCAGTTACATGTCTGTAACACAAGCCCACCAGGGGCTGAATGGTAAAGTCGCTGAACGCTGGTCGTTCGGTCCAAGTTTCGAATTCCACGAATGGGATGGGTGCATGAGCGTTTTCGTTGTTTACCCTATGTGTTACGTGTGAACGAGCCAGTTTTCCTTAGAATGTCCTCCACGAAGGCATCCTTCCTATAGGCAGATAGTTCTCGAGTCTTTGCAGTAATCACGATCACAACATATCACCTTTTCGTAACACTTATTAAATAATCGTGACAAGCCGAACTTTAAATAACGAGGTGTTTTATTACATTAGGTGAACTTGCTACTGTTCCATACTAATCTACTTCTAATCCCCAAAGAGTTTCTCATATTGCTGAAACAAGTGTACTAAAAATTTGTAAAACATTTTTCTTACATATATTCTGGGTGTCTTCGAAACAGTATTGTTGCAGCTATTGGCATTTTGTTGTGCTGGACGTTCTGGTTACATTCTGGTATAATATGTTCAAATCGATTAATTATTGATTCATTAATGTAGGAATATTTCTATGTGAATTATTTGTCATTAGGCTTATTTCCATGTCAGCATACTTCTGTGTAAGCTTTTTTCCGTGTGAGCATATTTCTAAGGGAGCATTTTCCCATGTGAGCTTTTTTCTATGTGGGCATATTTCTGTGTGAGCATTTGTACCTGTGAGCATTATTCCTGTGGGCGTTTTTCCTGTGGGCTTTTTTCCTAGAACCGTAAGAAAGATATGCATCTGTTTGAGCGTAAGGCCTAATATGATGACTGTGAACAGGTTTGTAGCAAGAATAGTGCCCAAAACAGGCGCTCTTATCAACAGCATTGAGGGCATGTGAAGCAACAGCAAGCGATAGTTTCACAAGCGTGTGTCGTATACCATTTTGTATTCCTACCTTGCTGAGTTTATGCCACGTTGCTAGTAACGAGAGGAAGGATCAATTCTGGTACTACACAGTTTGCATTATGTATGTGTAACAATCTTCCGACACTGATGATGAGATGTAATCATGAATACACCAAATGAGTACGTTTGTTGTTTTGTTATGTATGTTTTCGGTTTTGTCTTGGGAGACGCTCGTCTTAGAAGCATTGCTTTTAGCGTCATAAAAATAACCATAATAAGCAAGCGCCACTCGATTATAAACATCTACCCTAGTTTTGTACAATTGAGGCTGTACGTCAAAACCTTGTTTGGTAAGTGTTGGACCTTGTTTTGTTAAGTGTGTATTTGAATTTTTTCACGATTTAGGTAAAAACAGCAGTCTTTGCCCACATTAGATTAAAATTGTGTAATTGATAGAAATTGAGGGGGAAAAAACCGCTTGTGTTGAAACCTGTTCGGGTGCTTGTTGCTGGTGTTTTTATGTTAAAGTATTTTAAAGGGACTCGTGCAACTTAAAACCCGCAAGATCTTCAAATATGTGACTCTTGCAAGAATTGGGATAACTTATTTATTTTAAAAGCAATTACTTCCAACTTTTTACAAGTGACTACATAATATAGCTACTTTCTGAAATAGTATTCAGAACGTTTGTGTTGCCACAAATATTTTTATAATTTAATCCGATTTGTGACAAAATTTTTCGTCATGTTTCCAATTTGCGCGCACAGTTTAAAACAATCTGTTGCATAATTTAATTTTATATTTAATATATAACTCTTATAACATTTGGAAACTACTGTGAACCTAAAATTCTAAGAATTTCATGTTACATTGAGTTGAGTTACATGAGTTGAGTATATAAAATGGATTTTATTTTAAAAAAATCTATAATATTTTCGTCCATAGAATTTTTCAATATTAAAATATTCATCAAATTTTCGGTTCAGTTAGAAAATAGTGCCCATATGAAGAATTCCTTCAAATTTCAAGTATGTACCATTAGCAATTTTTAAAATATCATGCGCGCAAGGTGGAAAAATGGCGAAATATTTTGTCACAAAGAGGATTAAATTACAAAACTATTTGTGGCAACACAAACTTTCTGGTTACTAGTTTCCAAAGCAGCTACATTATGTAGTCAGCTGTAAAAGGTTGGAAGTAATTGCTTTTAAAATAAATAAACTATCCCAATTCTTGCAACAGACGCATATTCGAAGATCATAAGGGGTTTAAGGTGTATGAGCCTCCTTAATTTGGTTAAACTTTGTGCCTGTTGATTGTTTTGGCAGTTTTTAAGACGGCAAAAAGTAGTGTTTCCAAGATGGTTGCCATCCAAGGAAAAGGCCGAAAATGTACGTCATATAAACAAAAATAGTAGTCTTCTCTTGTGTTCTAAGCTACACCTCGTCGTTACCTTCGGATGACTGCTGCCCATCCGAATCGCTCAAACTCTACCCGGCACGCGTTATCCGGCCATAAATATTGCGTCGGTGCATACTGCAGAGATAAAAGGATGCAGAAGAGATTGTAGATTTTCGTTGCGATATTATACGGCTGTGACGGATCTTCCAAGAATCATGTAGAGGTCGATGCGGCGGTTCGTTGCTATCGCAGCTCATACAAGAAAGTTCAAAGCTCTCTCTTCTGTAAGGATGCCTTTCGATAACATTTGTATCCATTAAGGTATTTGCCTACGTTCGGAGCACTTTTTTTAAAAAACATAGAATTCTGATGAAATATATATTTATTTAGTCAAAATATGATATAAAATCATGAAAATAGGTAAATTTTTAGGAATATTTTTATAAATTTTTGAAATATATGCAATTATATGCAAATTTTTAGGAGAATTTAACACTTACGTTAAATGCCGTATATTTTTTCTCACGGCATATATTTCAATTTTTTTTATACTGTATACCACTACAACACTCATCTGTGTTATGAACTAAAATATATATGATATTTCTAAAATTTACTAAAATATGTGTAATTACATGAAAAAACACAGTTTTTTGTAAAATATTTCTTATCGTTTTATATAGAAATACTTATAAAATAATCAAATTAATAAATATTACTTAGATTGTAGCTTAAAACCTAATAAATAATGTAGAAAACATTTTAGTGAAATTTAATAGAGATACCTTTAGAACATTTTGAGTCATTACATTTCTTGTATGTAAAAACACTAGAAAAATTAGTTTTTCAGAAAACGCATTTAAAGATTTCACATTAACAGAAAAACTGTTCTGTTGTATTTACACACTTAAAATTCTCCACATTTGTACATCACAACCTCCATATCTTTATACTTAAGTAATTTTGATTTCCTATTTGATTTTAATTTTTTTCTGGCTATTTTCGAAATGAGCGACGAATGAATTTTCGAGTTCTTTATTCTTTCGTTATCAATTCCAAAATAATTTTTAATCATTTCTTGTTCAATTGATATGCCTAAATGTTCAAACACAGGAACTAATCCAAGATACCCTGAATTAAAAATTAAAACGGCTATATATGCACCCGGCAACATAGTTTTTATACCTAATCGCAATGTTGCCAGACCCAGTTCAAAAAACCGCAATGTTGCCAGTCCCAGTTCAAAGAATTAAGGCAAATAATTATTGCCAGAAACAAAAAAAAGTACCCAGAATTAAAATGAAATGTTTTAGCACAATTTTACACACAAACAGTTAAAAAAATGGCACGGATAACAACATTGTTTACCTTTAAGTTGAGCCTTTTAAATGGCACTTCCGGTCTTTCTGCTTTCACTTCCAGTGCAGTTAATTGGCTATACCTTTTCTTCTAATTATCACGAACGTAAAAATGAACCATTTTCGGAATCCTACAAAATTGACCTTTCAAATTGGGCAATAAAAAAAAAATCGAATTTTTTCGCCGAAATCGTGTTTTTAACGTAGGCAGATACCTTAACATGTCCCTGGCCTTACCATATCATTGCTCTTTGTGAATCGTTCTGGATATTACCGATACTTATCCAAAAACGATTTGTAGTCCCACTGCTGTGGTGTCCAATTGCGATTTTCAGGGGCCCAAATTAACCGCGCTGTGACATGCAATCGGGACAAAGGAACCATAGGTTGTCGGGCGTACAGTCCATCTTCGTGCAGTCCACGCGACACAGTTTGGTGGGATATGGGCCGTTGTACAGCAACAGAGAGATGCGACGCCAGCTGCCGTGCTGGTAGTAATCTACGCAGTCTTGTATATGGCAACCGGAAGGGATGGTCTGCCACTGTGGTAATCCTCCGACGTCAACGTCTTCTACAGGAGTTTTGATTCGTTTTCTAATGATTCCACAGCCTACTTATGATACTACAGTGCACATTCAGTTCTCTTACAACAGCGGATTGTGTTGCATCAGCTTGCTTCAATCCGGCAGCCCACCAGTGCATTTCATCGCGCAAGTGGTCAGGTCCGGCATGTCTCTTTGTAAAGTGATGTGGCGGTGACTATGAGACAGCCTTTTATGCTAATTTCTATTGCCTAATTTCATTCGGCTGTGCAACCACTACCTCATACGTAAATCAGGTGTTCTAATTCCCTTTTTTTTCATTTATATGTTTTCCGACCAAACGGGGAAACACACTCATGTCCATAAATTAAGGATAATGCAAAATCAGGCAAAGGAAGAGTTAGAAGCAAACCAAATTTGATTTATTTGTAAAGCTTATTTATCAAACAAAAGGTAAAGAGCAAAAAAAGATGCTATATGTTTGATATTATTAAAAATATTAGCGATTTTTTCTCCCTGGAGCAAATTACAAGAAAAAAAAAACTTATTTACAAAAAACCAGTATTACATCTTTGGTATGATTTTTAATACATTTTATGTCTCTCAGACGATGCAATACAGTCCGTACAACGCCTAGGCATGCTGAGTGTCAAATTATCGATTTGATCTTGGGGGATATTACACCACTCAAAGAGCAATACTCTCCGAAGTTCCGGTAGACATGTAGGAGGAGGTTGAAGGGCTGCAACTCGTCGTCCGACACGCATGTCCGACACGTTCTCTACTGGATTCAAGTCCGGTGAGAATGCTGGCCAGTCCATACGGGTGATATGCTCCGATTGAAGGCATTCGCTTACGATGTTTGCACGGTGAGGACGGGCGTTGTCATTCATAAACACAAATTGTGCGCCCACGGCGCCCCGAAACAAGCGTACATGTTGTTCCAGAATGACGTCCCGATAGATTTGGCTTGTCATGGTTCCAATTTGAACATGCAGGTCAGTTCTGGAACCCAGAATAATTCCACTCCAAACGAGTACTCCTACACCACGGTAACGGTGTCGTTCAATGATGTTTTCTTGGTGATAACGGGTACCTGAAGTTCTCCATATCAAAGTTCGGCGAGAATCAGACGGCAAGCTAAACCTGGACTTGTGTGAAAACATCACACACTCCCACTGTTGCGGTGGCCACAATGCATGCTCTCTACTCCAGGCTAACCGCATGCGACAGTGAGTTGCAGTAAGTGGAACGCATCTGACAGGTCTACGAGCAAGCGTCTGTACACGGTCTGCCTTGAAATTGTCGTACCAGTGGCTGAAGAGAGTTGACGAGACAGGTCTGAGGGTTTGCTCAGCCGTTTCTTTTGGCAGTAACCTCCGAATACCGGTCCTCATTCGGCGTTGTAACTGTGGGGCGACCTGTGCTGTAACATCTACTCACATTACCATCATCTTGGATCGTTGCCAAAGCCTGGAGATGACACTTTGGGCAACTCCAAGTTCGTCTGATACTTCCAGCTGGGTACGCCCACATTCCATACGGCCGATAATTCTACCACGTCAAAAATCATCCAAATGCGTCCTTTGTGTCATAACTATTCGGTTATTGCACTGTAATGCTTATGAAGCGCCTGCGAACAATTTTACTTCTTTGCCTGTGTTCATTATATATCACTCGCTTACACTCTCGTCATTGTGACGTACCATCGGTGTCATCTGGTTACTTCCTGAAATTTACTTATGATTCTTGAAGATGTGTGTAGTGATTTTACAGGTGATATATTTATTTTAGAGTTCGGTTTCCGCGTGACTCCGAATTATCCTTAATTTATGGACATAAGTATAGTTAGTGAGTCTGTTTGCCGCACCGAAGGGATCGAATCCTGGAAAGAGCATGAATGTATTTGTCTGTTCCCTCATCGTTGAAACTGAAGCCAATAAATTCAATTCAAAGACAAGGAAAGCGTAGCTGAACGAATGTCAACAAATCCAAAAGCCTTTTCCTCTAAACTCAAACGCCCACCAGCGGCCGAGCGGTAAAGTCGCTGAACAGTGGTAGTTTGGTCCGATGTTGGTATCCTTCGAACGGGCTGGTTGCATGGACGTTTTCATAGATTTCTTTATGTGTAACGTGTATGCGAACCAGTTTCCCTTAGAAAGTGCTCCACGAAGGCGTTCTTCCTCTTAGGAAAGATAGCCCTCGAGTGCTTTGCCGTAATTAAAAAAAACCAAACCCTAAAGAATTCTGGGTGTATTTATACTCTAACAAATTCGAATTCTAGTGGGATGGGACGGAAGTAGAATTCGAACTACAGGCATATTTATAAAGCAACTGCATTAATTAATATTGCCTTAAATAAATAGTTGATACTCTGTACATGAAATGAATACTTGTGTTCCATTTGTACTGTGTACAGTGGGCTTTGTTCATTTTTGTCTTAAATCAAATGCCCATAAAAATCTAAACTCTAACTTAGGCATAGCAACAACTTTTGTTAAACGTTAGCGTGTTTCTTTTCTGTTTTAATTTAAACGCTCATTTTGTGAACCACTGTGTGAAAGGAAATGTATTTCAGTGAATAAATGGAAGTGAAAGATAATGTGTAGAACTGTGTTTAAATGTAAATGGAATTCTAATTTACTTGAGGAATTTGTTCCGAACCGAAACAAATGCAATTAATATCATTGTAATTGTTATTTGTCAAAAAATTGGAGATTGGAAAATCCAAACGATAATTTATCAAATAGCTTTTAAAAATTCTTTACTTGTGCAGATATATCGTCTACTAAACAAAAATCAATGAATCATCATTTAAGTCCAACTTTCTGAAATTTTAAATTTTTAATCTTGAATTAAGAACGCATTACATTGCTTCAGTTTTCTGTTATTTGTAAAGTTGGCAAAGTTTAGACGTATATCATGATGTTTTTATTTTAAATTCAGAAGCTATCTAAGAATTTGTAATTACCGGGGCATCTAACAAGGCAATTAATTTTCTAGGCAAAGATTAAGAGCTCAAAGAAAAAATGCGCAACGAATTGTCGGATTAAACGGGAAGACGTGCTGTTTAATTTCTCTTCCAAGTTAATTAGAAATAGAGTTATAAATCCCACTTTGGCAAGATTTTGGGCGAAAGCATTTTCATCGGAACAAAAAACTTCAAAAAAAGATTGAGACCATTCAGAAGGGGCTTTTTAGCTTTTCCGGAAAGGTCCTTCCGTTTAAAAAAAATACTTTTATTTTTATCTGAGATAAGCTAGGAAAATAAACTAGAAGCTTTGTGTTGAAGTGGTCGCTTCTTTTGGTGTTATAGCTGTTGACAGTAATCTCAGAAAGTATTTCGTGGAACATAAAAGGATTATTTTGGGGAAATGATTCTGGATCATCAGTTTATTATTATCTATCTGTGCATATATATATATATATATGTAATAATAAAATTTCATATTTAAGAATACACTTAAAATTCTAACTGTATGTTCTTTTCATTTTTAATGGCGACGTTCTCTTATTTGAAAGTACGTGGAATTAAATCCACAGCCCCGTAGTCAAGTTGTTTTTCCCGCCTTTTCTACACGTACAGTTATAGAATGTTCTGGAAGTATTTTAAGCGAACTGGAATGGCTGACGAGGCTGACGTCATTTCTTGGAAGCTCCGCCTTTCCAGAGGCTATAAAAGGACTCACAAATAGAATATCGGGCGCATTTTCTTAAATGTCACGATGCAGTAAACTTCATGCAAAAAGTTATTAGTAGTTCTTTTTTATTTACTCCAGAGATCTGATTTTGTAACTGCTATTACTCCTGAATAATAATAAATGGATTCTGTTTTTTAAACTTATCGCCTGATTATGTAAGCTATGACTAAAGCTGATACATCACATATATATACAGTGTCTCGCAAAAGTGATAGGACACTTGTGCTTTACAAAAGAAAACTGTAATAAAATAAATTTAAAAAACATGTAAAATTTTTGTGGGTGTGTTTCATACTTAAATTTAGTTACAATTATTACATAACATACATTTTCTCAAAATATTACAATATTAATTTAATAAAAATACAATTGTTTAGAACGGAGCAAAAAATGGCTCACATAAGTGATGGGACACCATTAAATACTACTAAGTACTACAATAAAAATATTTTTTGGTTTTTATTTTTACTCAAAAGCAATTGGCAATAATTTATAAAATCGTCTGCAGTGTTTCTCTCCAGTTTGGTTTGGAATTTTCGTGTTTTTTACCTCTGTGTAGCCATGAATGCTAAACGAAAAGAAACTTTGCCTGAAATTCGAAACTTAATTATTAATTTGTATATTGAACGTGGAAACTCTATTAGAGAAACTGCTGAAACAGTTAACTTGAGTCATTCAACAGTTCTCAATAAAATTAAACGATATAAAAAGAATCATATGATTCAGGATAAAAGAAGACCTGGCCGACCATCAAAGCTATCCAATGGAATAAAGCGAATTATCTTTCGAAATATTAAAAAAAATCCAAGAATGAGTGCTCCTAAAGTAGCTGCTGATTTACAAGCATTATATGGAGTAATTGTTAGTCCTGAGACTATTGGAAGAGTAATTCGATCTGCTGGATATCACGGTAGAGCAGCCAGGAAAAAATTCTTCGTAAGTGAAAAGAATAGAAAACTCAGACTGGCTTTCGCAAAATCCAACATACATAAGAATTCTAATTACTGGAATGAAGTTATATTTGCTGATGAGAGTAAATGTAATATATTTGGCTCTGACGGTAGAATATTGGAGTGAAGAAGACCCAGCGAAGAATTTCGCAAACAGAACTTGGTGCCAACAGTAAAACATGGTGGAGGAGGAGTTATGGTATGGGGGTGGATGTCGTCCGCTGGAGTTGGTAATCTTGTTTTTATTGACAGTATAATGGATCAGTACAAGTATATTGACATTTTAAATCAAAATTTGAAATCTTCAGCACGAAAATTGAACCTTCATAACGATTTTAAATTCTGCCAAGACAATGACCCCAAGCACACTGCTTTGAACGTTAGACTCTGGCTGCTGTATAACTGTCCTGAAATAATAAAAACACCACCACAATATCCAGACTTAAATCCCATACAGAATACTTGGCAAGAATTGGAATCATGAATTTATAAACACACTATTTCTTCAAAACAACAATTAAAATCGGTTTTTCAAGAAGAATGGGGTAAAATCACTCCAGAAATCACAAAAAAAATTAGTCGAATCTATCCCAAGAAGATTAAATCATGCTTTAAAAGTAAAAGGAAATCCAACAAAATATTAAAACCTTTTAAAAAGTAAAATTTTTGGATAAATATTTGATGGAAAAGTAAGTGTCTCATCACTTATGTGAGCCATTTTTTGCTCCGTTCTATACAATTGTATTTTTATTAAATTAATATTTTAATATTTTGAGAAAATGTATGTTATGTAATATTTGTTACTAAATTTAAGTATGAAACACACCCATAAAACATTTTTACATGTTTTTTTAAATTTATTTTACTACAGTTTCCTTTTGTAAAGCACAAGTGTCCCATCACTTTTGTGAGACACTGTATATAAATATTAAGAAATTTGGATGGCAGAAGATACCGCGATACTTCCTCTCTATAACGGGGGGGGGAGCAAAGGGCTAAAATAAAAAACACATTTTAAAGAATCAAGAATTATATTTAATGGAAGCTGATTAGAAATGAAAAAAATCCGATGTGGAGGACCCCATTACTTCCTTGTATGGCTTATTAAATTAGCGTATTTTTCGACGTTCAACGCACTGCTAAAATTTCAAGCTAAATTTTTGTTCGCTGTATAGCGGGCAACCAGTTCTTTGCGAAGAAATCAAGAAGATACGTGTGCAATGCTCTTATTTTTAGAGCTCACTTATTCGAACATTTGTGTTAGCCTTTCGAACAACCGCACTGGCAAGCGATAAGGGGAACAATATGTTAGTGGGTTAAATGCTTGAAGAAATAAATATTCCGGCAAAGGGGGGTGATGTATTCAATACAGCTGTCCAAAAGATTATTTTAGTCATTTAAATTACATACAAAATTGGAAGTATTTGACTAACGATTATGAAAATAAAGGCTAAGGACTTATGAGAATAAGGACGGGTAAGCGAGTGGGTCTCTCTCTATACTCTATATACACCCTTTTGCAAAAACATCGGAGCACCATGAAGGAAGTGGTGAAATAGAATATGTGTATAACTCATACACAGACAATAAAATTATTCAAAAATCAAGGTCAGAGTACCTATTCACGGCTCACAATCACCCATTGAGTGTTCAAATTAGTAGTTGGTCGAACCTTCCCTGGCCACAATGCATGCTTGAATTGGTCGAGACAAGGAGTACTAGAAGTTCCTAATGTTATGCGACACATTCTGCCATGCTTTCATCAGTTGTCGCTACAGATATGCGATATTTTGTGGTGCCCGAATCTGGTGGCCTACCATGTCCCGAAAATGCTCGATTGGTGAAAGGTTTCGTGACCTTGCTGGCCAAGGAAGAATACCAACCGCACGGAGACTGTCCAGAGATAATATGCCAGCGATATGTGGCCTGGCGTTATCTCGTTGGAAAATGGTCCCAAGACGACGTGTCATGAAGGGTAATGCAATCAGCCGCAGGATGGTATCAACATATCGTTTAGCTGTTAAAGATGTCCGGAGGATGACTAAAGATGACCTGCTGTCGTGAGAAATACCGCCCCACACCATCACACCAGGGGTTATGGCTGTATGCCTTTGTAAAACAAAGGCTGATTGGGACCGCTGACCTCGTCTTCTCCAGACAAGAACACGTTGGTCATCTGCTTCAAGAGTGAAGCGGCATTCATCGCTGTACACTATACGATGCCAGTCTGATGGCAGCCATGATGATCGCTGATCGCCTGCGACACCACTCCAGAGGACTCCGGCGATGTTGAGGGGTCAAAGGCAAACGTCTTAAAGGCCTCTGTGAGCATAACCCCGCCTCAGAACAAGTACCGTTAGATGGTGGACGTTACCACGTCCCTGGTAGCGTTCACCATCTAACGGTACTTGTTCTTGTAGTACGACGTCCTACAAGTACAAGTATAGTGTTGTATACTTGTACTTGTAGGATGACGTGGCTGTAGTGCGTTGAATAGTCGACAATGATACCGTTGGGACGATTCGGGCCTGAGGAACAATCATCCTATCTTGCCTCGCATTTGTGATCCTTGCCCTTCCAGAGTCTTCATTTGGTTGGCAATTTCCTTGTAGCAACCATTGCTGCCAACATCTTTGCACAGCAGTGTCTGTACGCTGCAGGGATCGGCCTGGTACGACCACCCAGCTTCATGCAACCCTACAATGTGACCACTTCGAAGTCGTTTAGTTGTCTGTAAGGTCTTCGATATCGTCGTAATGGCATCTTTAGTTGCTTCTTTACGGAATCACAATGGCAGCGACATAAAAAGATAAATTTTCCGCCTCTCTTACTGGTTTTATATTTTGCGAATTGCGGACTAGGAATGCGCGCTATGATCGCAATTCCTGTTCAGTTGCTTTGAAACTGATCATTTGCATGTTCGATCAAGATGTTTTTGGATACCGAATTTCGTCACGATTCCAAAAGTCCTCCTTGGTGCTTCGATGTTTTTGCAAAATAGTGTTTATACGTTTGTTTCACCAGATTACAATAAAAACGGGAGGTGCACAACTAGATGTTATAGCACATCCATATTCAAAATGTCAATGTTTTGCGGCTAATCGGCAAGACACACTCATGGATACGTACACTACGCAAAAAATACATAAAAGGAGATAGTTCTACGAGGACATTTCGAAAAGTAAAGGTACACCGTACGCCAGAAGAAAAGAAAAGTTTTGGTGAGAAAGTTGGCAAGACAGGTGTTAACCTTGAACCGTTAGCTCTCTCCTCGCGGTCGTTCGGCATTTCAACGTTGATTCTGGTTGGAGTAGGAGTTAAAATGGTTGCGCCGATTCAGAATCCCGCCAAATGCGAAGTGCGCTCCGTTCTTCATGCAAAAGGTCAGCGACCAGCGGATATTGACAAAGAAATTGTTTCTGTTTATGGGAACATTATGAATCGACAAAATATAACGAAATGGTATCGTCATTTCTCTGAAGGTAGGACCGATGTTCTTGACGAACAAAGAACAGGTCGGCCATCTGTGATCTCTGATGCCTTTCTTCAGAGAACAGAGGAAGCAATTCCTGCGAATAGACGTCTCAAATTGAAAGAATTGCATCAGATCATACCGAAAGTGTCAATGACAACTCTTTATGAAGTTGTGACTGTCAAGTTAGGGTACAAGAAATTGTGTGCGCGCTGGGTTCCAACAGGCGGCAACCTTCTATGACTGTGGGATACAAAAGCTTGTGCACTGACTTCAAATATGTTTGGATAACGGGGGTGAATATGTCGAAAAATAATAAAAAATCCAGTTAATAAGATGTAACTGACGGTTTCTAAATAAATGCTTTTTTTTTTTAAGGAATGCAATTGTATCTTTACTTTTCGAAATGACCTCGTATGTCTCCCGTTCTACTGGGCTGATTGGTGAAATTCAACTTGCGTTTTTTATGTCTCGAAAACGCGATGTAAGATATGTATTAGATTTATATATGGCGTTTTTCTAATATAGGTATTTTAACACAAAATCGGACTTTTTCTGAAATATCATACTAATTAGAAATGGCTAATAGCAATTAACGGTTTTGAAATTATACTATTGTTTATTGATTCTTTCGTTAAGTTCAAAATACTTCCCTGATTCTAATGTGTTTTAAATTCCTATCATTGTTTTAGTCTCATTAAATCTTGTAATCAGGGTAACTCTTTGACTGCTAATGGGACATATAAATGTCCCACTTAAAGTTTAAAAATTCCTGCTGGGTTAAAAAGTACTTAGAAATCTCTTGCATGTTGGGGATCGTCTTCCAATTGTTGGAAAATCAAGAAGCCGCTGTGTTCGTTGTACACAAATCAACGCAGAGAATAGAACAAATATAAGTTGCCCAATCTGTAATGTTGGGTTATGAAACGAATGCTTTACCCTGTTGACCCTGTACCATACGATATAAATTCCATTTCATATAATAAAGTTTTCCAGAATAATGTATGTACTTGTGTTCAGTCGATCGGTGCGTATATAACGGTGGCCATAATTAAACTGACAGTGCTCACAGTGTTCTGTAGCGCGATCTATTTGCGAGAATGACGCCACATTTTGTAGGAAGATTAAACAAGACAAGGGACGAAGGATTCCGCGAAAAAATAGTTCCAAAAGTCACCGCTAGGGCAATATTTGGCGCTGTGTAATAGAAAATAGAGTGTTAACAAATGCAAAGCAATACGGAAATTACCTTTTATTTTGCATTCAAATAAGGTTCAATGTGGCTGCCGTTGTTGTGGACCACATATTGCATTCCGTGCACAGTATGCACAACAGCAGAAAGTAACATGTCTGCAGGAATCTCCCCTACAGTCCGTGATATGTTATCCTTCAACGTAGCCAAGTCCTGGACCCCTCCTTGATAGACCTGGGACTTAAGGTAACCTCATAGCCAGAAGTCGCATGGGGTAAGATCAGGCGACCGAGGTGGCCATGCAGTTGGAAAGTAGCGGCTAATGACTCTTTCTGTGGTGAATTTCTGTCGTAGCGTTTGTTGAACCCTTACAGCAACGTGTGGAGGGGCCTCCATCTTGCATAAAAATGATTTCCCCCAGGGATTATATTTGCTGAAGTGCCGGAATGACCTGGCGATATTTCCCTCCGGTAACAGAACAGGTTTCTGGTCCTGTCGGGGTAATGTTCTCATAGAAGAATGGACCTACGATAAATTCCGCTGTGAACCCACACCAAACAGTTACCTTTGGTGAATGTAAGGGAATTGCTGTGAGTGCATGTGGTGATTTATCATCCGAAATTCGAGAGTTCTGTGTATTCACAGTTCCATTCAGGTAAAAGTGGGCCTCGTCTCCCCATAAGATCATCCATCACGGCCAAGCATCATCCACCTCCATTCTGGCAAGAACCGTGAGAGCAAAAGTCAATCGCTTATCATGGTCGGGGTACAGTAACTCCTGTACACGGCTGATCTTGTACGGATAGAAGTTGATAATCTTTCGTAAGATTTTCCATACCATACTGTAAGGCATATCCATATTCCATTAGGCATATCCATAATAAAAGGTAATTTTATTCCGTATTAATTTGCATTTGTTAACACTCTATTTTCTATTACACAGCGCCAAATATTCCCCTAGCGGTGACTTTTGGAACTAATTTTTTTTCGCGGAATTCTTCGTCCCCCGTCTTATTTAATCTTCCTACAAAATGTGGCGTCATTCTCGCAAATAGATCGCGCTACAGAACACTGTGTGAGCACTGTCTGGGCACCCGGTATATGCCACCATTACCTACTGCTGGGACATAAGTGTCCCAGCCTTTGGCTTAAAAACCGTTTGTCAAATAAATTCCAAACGCTAAGTTTATCTTATTTATGACATATTTTGTTCACCTGCATAGAAAACGGGGTAATTTATCTTAAATTCGTAATCAAAGGGTTAAAATAGAAAACATCTCTACATTAACAGTATGAGATTAGATATTACATTGTTATTGCAATTTCACTTTCATATACTGAATTTTTCTTCTTTTAAATTGTCTTGGTAAATTCTCTAAAATGAAACCATGCTGTTATTAAGTACATCAAAATACGTTTCTGAAAATAGTTTTTTTTTCCCGTCACAGCGCTGTTTAAATTTATGTCTTTTCCCCCCTTTGAATCAAAGCAATTGGAAATGGAATTCTCCAGTCGTGAAAGTGAAAATTATGTTATGTTTTGAGATAAGGAATTCGACAAACTGGAAGTGTTAAAACGTAATTTATTTAATTTTAAAAAAAGTAGTTTTTCTAATTTACTTTAAGGGAGAAATGTCTTTTTTAAAACAAAAGCAACTACAAATAGTAAAGCGAATTTTTATATAACAAGAGAGGACTAAAAACTGATTTATATTTTAATGAAATTTTGTAAAAATGTGCAAAGGAATATAACTTTATACACATACATACAGGTGCATAGATGCTAAAATTGCATTTAAATTCATAGTTGCTTGAAATAAAGTTTTCCAGTTTTTCTGTAATTTTCCAGAAAACTAACTAGCAGTCATTGTCGATTTGTTCAGGGTGATTATGAAACTATTTTTCACAAAACTAAAATCCAAAATAATCCAAAGCATAGTGGTTTTGGTAATCAATGGGTTCCAAGATACACAAAGTTTTGTTGAGTGCATTTAATTCTGGATTTTTTATAATCAAATCCCTTATGCCTGTAATCTCTATATATATCTATATAAAGAAGAAAGTTTGTGTGTGCGTTTGCTCCTTAATAACTTAGTCACTACTACAGCTATCGTCACCAAAGTTCTTTTCTGGGCCTTGGTAAAGGTCGACATCCCCTCTTTTACAAAAGGCAATAGCTAAAATCAGAGATATTAATTAAAAACAATACATTTTGTTTTGATTTCTTTCTGAGTGGCAACAGTCTCGCAAGCTGGATATAAAAAACTGCTTTATTTCGAAATTTGTTGCAATTGCTTGCTTTCAAATCCCAGAGTTTTTTAAAAAAATATGTTTTAAGTTTTACAATGAAATAAAAATAGCATTGTCAAACATTAAATACATTATTCCCGTTTCCAAAAACTCGTAAGAAGCCATTTCCATTATTGCCATCTTCGTACGACTTTAATCAACCAAAATATTAATTACACAAATCTGAAAGGTTTCAAATTTTAAATTACGTCCAAAGAGGCGTTTTTTAAATTTTTTGTGTGTTAGCTTTATTTATTTATTACTAGAAGCTACGCTGCCAGCCTCCGTCTGGCTTTTAAATGAACCAGAAAAATGCCTGAAGGGAACACCAAACGTTAAATTAAAAAACTGCGCAGAATTTTACTCTGAAGAATAACTTCAAAAAAAATTTTAAAAAATGTATTGCATATAACAAAATTACAACGAGATAAACAATATCCTTTAACACAAATATTAATTATCCTAATAAATAAATTAACTTACCGTTGCCTTCTCTCAACAAACGTCCAATATCCAAGAGAAACATTAAATTGAAAAACTGCACAGAATTATCGCCCTCATTTTTCCAAGTGGCAACAGTGCTGATTTTCAACAGTCAGCAGTCCAGTATACAATTGAATGAAAAACTGTTGCCAAAACCAAATTTCTAAAAGAATGAAACTATTCAAAATGATGCGATAAAATCGAAAAGATAAAATTAAAAAAAATTAATTCGAATTTTAAAAAATCACTTCGAGATGCACTGGCTCTTGTCTAGATGCACCTATGTAGCTTTAAATTTCGTAGCCGTGGGTCTATTAGCTTACGCGCAGCGCGAACGAAAGACACACGCACAGACAGACTCTTTCTTTTATTATATGTAGAGATCATGCTCTTTGCAGTTAAATTATAAAATTCAGTTCAACAGCAATGTCGCAAAATAATTTTAAAAGGAGCATATCTGTAAAACTTCCCATACACAGTTCCGCGCGCTGGAGATAAAAATGGTTTTTCTTTCCCCTAATGTAGAGTGTTGCCATTGTTCGCTTTTAAATCGTTGAGTTTGTTAGTCAAAAATTCGTTAAAGTTTTACAAAAATTTATAAAACCGATAATAAAACAATTTCCAAATTTCGAATTTGGTTTTTCAGATGCCCATATTCGCAGTAGGATTACGTCATTCAAAATTGGATGGCTCTAGATACCGTTGTTTTATCACAATGCAAGAAACATACATACATTTATGCAGATTATTCATTATTTAATTTCTTCAAATATAATACAGGGCGATAGTATTTGGTGGCAACAGTTTGAAAAGTGAAACGAACATTGAGCGTGATTCAACACAAAATCGCAAAACGAAAACAATAGTCCTTCAGGGACAAAGCTTCTTTGGACTAAAAATTATGAAAGCACAATTTTTGCTCTCATTTTTCCGAGTGGCAACAGTCTAGCCAGTTGGAGATGAAAATGCTTTATTTCGAAACATGTTGCTAATGCTCGCTTTCAAATCGCAGATTTTGTTAATCAAAAATTTGTAAGTTTTACAAATTCTATACATATAAAGAAGAATGTCTGCGGGTTTGTTTGTTCTCATTATTGATTTCTGATCAATTATGATAAATGTTTTGCCCCGTTGAATCCACTAAAACTGAATATAGGTGAAATATTGGATGGAACTTGAGCTTTTACGATCTATTGATTAGAAAGACGAAAATCATTAAAAACTGCGTGCCATTCTTGCTGATATAATGTGAGAGAATTAGCTTATTTTGCTATGAAAATGTTTTATGTGCGTTCCATTTCGCATCCGACTAAAAATACCGGGTGATCAAAAAGTCAGTATAAATTTGAAAACTTAATAAATCACGGAATAATGTAGATAGAGAGGTAAAATTTGACACATATACTTAGAATGACATGGGGTTTTATTAGAAACAAAAAAAAAAAAAAAAAAAAGAGTTTACTGTTATCGGGCCTTTTTTCTTCGAGGAAATGCGTGATTCTGGTTTTGTAACTGCCACCGTGACGGGTGAGAGGTACGCCGATATGTTACAGAATCGCATCGTCCGTTCGTTATTTCTTAAGACTAAGTCGTTCTATATTTCTTAAGACGCCATTGCAATACTAGTTTAATTTTTCAATTCTTTTTTTTTTTTTTAATTTTAAATCCTTTTTTGATATCCTATGGATTTAACAATTTGGGAATTGCCCATGACGAAAAGTCTGCAATAGAATTTTGGTAAAGTGCAGAATCAGGTTACAGCCGAAAACATCAAGGACGAAAATGTGGCGGAGAAAACAACGCAAGGCAAAAACGTCGTGCAACAAAACATCGCGGGAGAAAACATCGCAAAGAGAAAACATCGTGATACAAAACATCGTCGTCGAAAATAAAGCGGTTCAAAAACTTCGCAGTTTAAAAACATCGTCGTCGAAAATATCGTGGTAAAAAATAAAGTATCTACAAATCATCGAATGACGATAACATCGCAGACATACTTCTTTCAGGCTTTAATAACGGTAAATGGATATTCCCATACTGATTTGTGTTCGCAAGATGGAAAGAAGGATAATTTTTACTTTCATACTTTTTATTAACTAATAAATTTTTGCTGAGAAAATAAGAATGAAACTTAAGCATAGAAAATTAATGCAACTTATAGCACTTAACAGAATTTTAAACCGACATAGTTAACTAACAAAGGCCATTAATAACTCATTTTTATAAAGTTTTTACTGGTAATTTTTCATGAAAAGTATAATCTGTAATTTCCATTTAATTTTTTATGCTTAAGTTTCCTTCTTACTTTTTCAGAAAAAATTTATTAGTTAATAAAAAATGTGAAAGTAAAAATTATTATGGGATCGCAAATCATTATGGGAATATCCATTTACAATTATTAAAACCTGAAAAAAGCATGTCTGCGAAGTTATCGTCATGCGATGATTTGTAGATACCTTATTTTTTTACCATGATATTTTCAACGACGATGTTTTTAAACTGCGAAGTTTTTGAACCGCATTATTTTCCACGACGATGTTTTGTACCACGATGTTTTAGAACTGCGATGTTTTCTCTTTGCGATGTTTTCTCCCACAATGTTTTGTAGCACGACGTTTTCGCCTTGCGTTGTTTTCTCCGCGACGTTTTCGTCCGCGATGTTATCGGCGGACACCGCAGATTCACCCACTGCTTGACGCGTTTTTATGAATTGCACATACTCGGTATCCATGTACACATCGACCTATTTTCACTTCAAAACAAAAAATCCCAGAATTGCACAAAAATGGCACTGCGCATACTCTTAACTTTATCTATGAACACATCGACCTATTTTCACTTAAAAAGTAAAAGAAAAATGACAAAATTGAAATTGTTTTTACCCTTGTAAAAATCGGCAAACAAATAAGTGAGCGAGAATTGTTTACCGAGAATTGTTTCAAAGAAATGGCATCATTCATTATATTGTAGAAAATTATGTTTGAATAACCAACGAGTAAAATTATGCTTTAACGATAATTCGGTAGCGAAATAGCGATGCAGGCATCCATTCAGTTATGTTTGGCAATTTTTATATAAATTATAATAATGATCTGAAATAGTTATTTACTCTTATGCTTCCATTCAGTCATGTTTAGCCTTTTTTATATAAATTATAAAAAATAAAAAAGTATTATATGAAGTTAACTTTTCATTAAAATTAAAACATCCATCTTAGAATAGTTATTTACTATTATACTTCTTTTCTTGCGTTAGGGTTGTGGCAATTATTTTGGCAGCAAATGGCATCAACGATAGTTTGGCAACTTTATATGGCCCTAGAAATCGAATAGTACCAATAAAGCTAACACACAAAACAGTAAGAAAACTCCCTCTTGGGGCGTAATATAAAATCTGAAAGCTTTCAAAATTTTTTCTTTTAAATATTATTTTTACTTTTATATTTTTATATTTTATTTACTTTAAATGTTATTATTATTAATAATAAAAAAATGAATTACGTCGTCGCTAGCATCTCCTCTAATAGTGCTTAATTTTATGCTGTTTAGAACATGCTTCTCTTTGCTACGCATTACAGATTCATAGCATCAACGTATGGAGCCAGATATTTGGCACTATTCTGCAAAGATATTACAAACCTCCCCGTCATATTCTGTAAACTTCCTCATCATATCAATTTAACATAAATTTGTTTCTCTGTATTTAGTAGCAATTCCATTCATGTGAGTATTGCGAGAGCGTGTAAAATCAGACTATTTTAAGTTTTTTTTTTTTTTTTTTTTTTTTTTTACCTTTTGCGTGTGGCAACAAGACTTGTTTTGTAGAATGTTGTGTTGTGACAGCCATGTTGACGGATTTGCTTATTTCGTATTTAGAATCAGTGTACTTTTAATAATAGTTGAAGGACATTCAAGTGTTGTGCATATTATTTAGCGAAATTAGTTAGTAAGTAATTTAGCTTCAGTGAATAAAAGTCATTTAAAGTGACATCGTAAATACTAAATCATTTAAAGTGACGTGTCACTTTTTGCTTGAGTCGTCCAGAACAGTTCGTGAAGACAACAAATAATGCTTAGACTCACCGTAACTACGAAACTGTGCATGTTGGAGGCGAAAATTTCTTTAGTGTATTGAGGTAAGTAGTTGTTGAAGATTTATATTCAATTTAAGAAGAATTTGCTGATAGCCTATGTTTGAGAACAATTTGCGTTTGCGAATCAAGCAGTTTGAGACATTTTTTTAAAAATAAAAAGAAGTTATTTATGTACAAGTATTACAAAGTACACGCTGCGAAAAAAAAAATCTGAAAGCTTTCAGATTATACAGTATGCCCAGAGGGGACGTTTTTATTAACGTTTTTACAGTTACCTTTATTCATTAAAATCGTGTTCTTCGCACTTAAGCCAAAAAAATCAGTTCAACGGCAATATCGAAAAATAATTTTTAAATGAGCATATCTTTAGAATTTCCGACATATAGTCTCGCACGCTGGAGATAAAAATGTTTTCCCGTACAGTGTTATCATTCCTCGCTTTGAACTCGTTGAATTTTTTAATCAAAAAATGTGCTTAAGTTTTACAAAATTTCGATAATATTATACAATATTAAAAATATTAACAAAAAATCTGAAAGTTTGCAGATTTTACATTACGCCCAAAGGGGCGTTTTTTAACGTTTTGTGTGTTACCTTTATTTATTTAGTAGCATATTAATCGCACTTAAAACATAAAGTCAATTCAGTAGCAATATCGCAAAATAATTTTAAAATCAACAAAGCTTTAGAATTTCCAATATACACTCTGGCCGGCGCTGGAGATAAAAATGTTTTTTTTTTTTTTAGTGCCATTTCTTGCTTTGAAATTGTTGAGTTTGTTGGTCAAAAATTCGTTAAAGTATTACAAAATATGAAATAGCTAATAAAACAAATTTCAAATTCCAAGTATTATTTAAAATTTGACGGCTCTAGGTACTGTTGTTTTATACCAATGCGAGAAACATACGTACATTAATACAGATTATTCAGTATTTAATTTCTTTAAATGTAACACAGGGTGATAATATTTGGTGGCAACAGTTTGAAACGCAAACTGGCATTTAATGTTTTCAGCGCAAAATGCAAAAACTAAATTAATAGACCTGTGATGACTAAATAAAATTATAAAAAAAAGTTAGTTAAAGAAGTAAATTTGGGCTAAAAAATAGTTAGTTCTTCATCTCTCTTTCTACATGCGAAATTCGATTTGGGATTTTATGTCTCGAAAGCTCGAGTTTGGATGTATATTGGATTTATATGAAGCTTTGTTTTAACATCGGTCTTTTGACCCAAAGTCGCGCTTTCTTTGAAACGATATACCAATTTGTTTTCCATATTTCGGTTCGGTGATTCAAATTATTCCTACATATTGAATTTACAAAAATTTATTGAAAATTTTACCGAGAAATTCCTTTACACACTTTTTTCAGTTGCACCAAGAATAATTCTCTTGGTGAAATTTTTAATTTATGGTAACCTATTTTCCTTTCAGTTTCATTGTACACGAGCATTGTTTCTTCTTTCAAATAATTTTCTTTAAATTATATTTTTTTTATCATAGTTGTTTCCGTAAACTATATGTGGTATTGTTACTTTTAGATCTGGTATGCTACGTTTTTATTGATTAAAGCAAAGATGCCCAGTTCAGAATGCGCTGACATGTAATTTTATAAATATTTTGGGACATTTTGAATAACAATCTCTGATGTTTTGTAAGTATGCATAGAAATACATCTATAGTGATGGTAAGATCTTCATAAGTTAGAATTTAAATGTTTTCGAGAACTTTATAGAAATTACTAAAATTCGAAATGTAAAAAAAAAATCGGAAATTATCTGCGAATTAAAATTCTGAGAAAGTAAAATTTTGAGAGCTAATTATTTAAAAAATTCCTCGTTCGATTTAGGCGAAACTTGGCACTTTGGCATAAATTGAGTCCTACAGTATAAGTCTGGTCTGGTGTGGTGTGGTGTGGTGTATTTAATTATAGCAAAGCACACTAGGGCTATCTGCCTAAGGGGAGGGATGCCTTCGTGGAGGACCTTTCTAAGGGAAACTGGCTCGTATACACGTTACACATGGGGAAAACCACGAAAACGCCCATGCAGCCAGCCTGTTCGCGGGAGCGGGATTCGAACCTCACAGTATAAGTCTGATTTTGTGCCAAAATACCTATCTTAGAACAATGCTATATATATAATTCTAATATATATCTCAAGTCGCGCTTTCGAGACATGAATTGGATTATTTAATTAAGGCAAAGCACACGAGGGCTATTTGCCTAAAGGTAGGGATGCTTTCATGGAGGAGTTTCTAAGGGAAACTGGCTCGTATACACGTTACACATGGGGAAAACCACGAAAACGCCCATGCAGCCAGCCCGTTCGCGGAATTCGAACCTCGGACCGAATCACCAGTGTTTAGCGTCTTTACCGCTCGGCCGTTGGTGGTCTTTCGAAACACGAAAAACGCTAGTTAAATAGCTGTCGTTCTTATTATTCCCTTATTTCCCCCCCCGGGGGTTGACTCAGGAGACGTCCTGGGAAGTACTGGTTAGGATCTGTACCTAGGCAATCTCAACCACGGGGGTACATAAACACTCTTCACAGGACTAGAACCCGAGTATTGTACTCAGGTTCGAGCTTGGCAGGGACCGTACTGGTACTATTGTGTCCGTTCCCTCGACTGTTGTGGAGCAGATATGTAGATTTAAGTGGGTCTCTTCGATGGGGGTTTGGCTCTCATAGTCCCGTTTCATCTAACTTTGTATGGCAATTCTAACACCAGGTCGAAGGTTCGGTCTCTGGCGTACTGTCTCTTATTTTTGGTGCAATGTGTACTTTAAGGAAACTGAAGTAATCATAACAGCTGATGAAATCACGTTAATAGAGTTAGAGGAATGTTTCGGGTTACTGAAACAGAAACTGAGTTAAAGAATTTTGATGTTGTAATCGAAAGTTTTATTACAGAAAAGTAAAGAATTAGAAACCAAAATAGATATTATTTAGAAGTACACAAGTAAAATTTATTTGTGGGAATTGAAAGGTGGAAAAGTATTAAAAATTCAAAGTAGTAAAAATAAATCTGACAGTGTAATTTCGAACGTGTTCTCTTGACAATATTTAATTAACAAAGCTAACATTATCAACATTTGGAGGTTATTATCCAGGATGGATATCTGTTAAAAAAAGTTTCAGCGCACATGTAAGAAATAATACGAATTTATGAGAAAAAGTAACACATTTATTCAAAAATAATGCTCAGACATTACATTATTGAAAGGTGAAGCGTATCACATCTTTCGATCTTTCAATTGATCTTTCGATTCATTCAAATTTCGGATTCTAATTTAGAGATAACATGAATTCTTTTAGACCGGAGATTTTCAATCGGTGGTACGTATACCACTGGTGGTAAGCAAAGAAGAAAGTATTTTTAATTATTAAAAGGTCAAAAATCTCGTGAAGAAAAAGAACACATGATAAAAATTTCCTGTGATCGAACTGGAACTGAAGATTAAAAAATAACACACTTATTAACTTTTGGCTGAAACAAACAAACAAAAAAGAACATAAAAGCAATTCAAATAAAGCTATTAAATTTTTATTGCCCTTTTGCACAACATCCTTGTGTGAAGAAAGACTTTCGGTTAATCTTTGGATTATGGTAACTTGGCGAATTTTTGGCGACCAACCCTGCTACAGCAACCTGCTGGTTTTTGTTTTCACGAAGAAAAGGCATTTTTTTTTACTCAACATTTTTTTCCAACAATCTGCTAGCCGAATTACGCTTATGCTAGAACTTTTATGGAACAAAACTGCTTAATCATGACGAAGATTAGGTGCGAAATTGGGAGAAACTGCAGAATCGCCCACTGCTTGTCCCGTTTTTAAAAATAACACATACACGGTATCATCCATGTACACGTCGATCTATTTTCATTTAAAAAAACATCGCAGAATTGCACAAAAAAAGCATTGCGCACACTCTTGACTTTATCCATGTACACTGCTAAAGTCCTAGCTAGTAACCTTTATCGCCTTACCAAAATGTCGCCAAACTACCTGTTACCATATTCCAAAGATTAGCCGAATTATTACACGTTTCGATGTAAATATCCCTTTTCAGACGCGTGACAAAAGACATCAGGTTCATATGCAGAATAAAAAGGTAATAGGATTTGGTACTATTCTGTTCTGAGGGCCGTAAAACAATTGCAGCGAAACTGTATGCGCAAAAGCGCCAAATTTAGTAAACGCGCCCATTTAACAGCGCGCCAAATCTAGCGTACGCGCTGATTCCAAAGATTAGCTAGACTTTCTTCTATGTTATATTTGAAAAATAAATACAGAACAAAATTAAACGCGAATCCTAATTTACGGTTAAAGCTAAGTGAAATAAAGCCAGACGTAAAGAAATTGACCTCTCTTAAACAAATCCACATTTCACACTAACTTTTAGAACTTTTTAACTTTTTAGGGGGCTCATAAAACACCTTATGATCTTCGAATATGTGATTGTCGCAAGAAATGGGATATTTTATTTATTTTAAAAGCAATTACTTCCAACCTTTTACAGCTAACTTCATAATATAGATGCTTTTGGAAACTATTAACCAGAAAGTTTGTGTTGCCACAAATATTTTTGGAATTTAATCCGCTTTGTGACAAAACATTTCGTCATGTTTCCACCTTGCGCGCATGATATTTTAAAAATTGCTAACGGTACATACTTAATTTTTGATGGAATTTTTTACATGAGCACTATTTTCTAACTAAACCAAAAATTGGATGAATATTTTAATATTAAAAACATTTATGCACCGAAACATTACACATTTTTTTTTCAAAAAATATATTTTATAAACTCAACTCTAAATAAAATAAATTTAACATGAAATTCTTAGAATTTTTGGTTCACTATAATTTCCACATGTGCTATATATTAAATATGGAATTAAATTATGCGACAGAATGTTTTAAACTGTGTGCGCAAGGTGGAAACACGACGAAAACGTTTGTCACAAAGCGGATTAAATTATAAAAATATTTGTGGCAACACAAACTTTCTGATTACTATTTCAGAAAGCATCCATATTATGTAGTCAGCTGTAAAAGGTTCGAAGTAATGGCTTTTAAAATAAGTTATTTCAATACTTGCAAAAGTCACATAATCGAAGATTTTATGGGTTTTTTATTGAAAATATTTCGTTAATTACACCATTTTAAATAAACAATTGCTGTTGAAAACTTCTTTTTTCAGATTAATTAAAATAATTCACACGGTATGTTATTGCCACATATTAATATTGAGAAAAAGTTGTTATATTACATTAAATTTACATCATGATGTCATACGTATTAAAGTGTCCAAAGATTTTATTTTTTGGTTTGGCAACAAAAAAATTATTTACGAATTTGTTGTTGCTTGAATAGAATGTACTGACTTCGTTTTTGAATCTGTTTTGTGCACTTTCTTTTCAGGTATTCATAGCACTCATAAATTTAGCTTTGGTCGCAGTTAGCAAATTTGCATATAGTACATGAAATTAAAAATTCGTTTTATTTTCATTTTTTTAGTAAATAGAATTTATAAATATTGCTTAGGCGGTAGCCCGTTCATCTGGCGAACTTGGCCGCTAGTTTTTCTATAAAATCAATGCAAAATATGGGATCAGAATCAATGCGACAATCAGATAAAATGTAATGAGATGATTCCGAAAATTAACGGCAACTATTAAATTCCGGTAAAATCCTAGTATACGGTGCGGCCTTGGCGCGATTTTTAAAATTGTCGCCAACACCAAAATGATGCGTTTACGTTTGTCGCCAAATTTTTGGCAACCTCAAAGTAAAGCGTCACCACAAGTTTGAGCTGGCGAAAAAAGTAAACAAAATGATAATCATAAGATAATAAATCCTAAGCATACGGTGAGACACAAGAAAAAAAGCAAGCATTTAGAAATTGAAAATAATTTTTAACAGACCTTTATAACAAATAAAAATATAATTTTCAACATGCATCGCAACAAATACAAAACATTCACATATCAAATATAATAAATTAAATACCATGGCTCAGTGTCTCATATGTTTTAGGGTCTATATCATAACTCAAATGCCATGGCCCTCAAACTCGGGTGGCGGATATATTGCTTTTATTGCAAATATAAAGTCTTTAATTATTTCGGATGACGATTTATTATTTTTGAGGCGCCGCCACATGTATTCCACCAAATAAAAGTCAAACTCTTCGCTTACCTTTTTCGTTCCCTTCATCCCACGCTTAATAGCACTCCACGTTCCTTCCAAATCCTAGTATACGGTGCGGCCATGGCGCGATTTTTAAAATTCGGCAGCAATCCGGCATCTACTGCCCATTGAATTACAGCAAGCTTTCCTTCCAGTTCTAACTTCCAAAAAAATTTCGTGTTTAAATATTCGCAATTCATAGCACTGCACATCATAATCGAAAAATAACGTTATCCAACTGTAGAACAAAATACGTTAGCAAAGAGAACTGTAGAACAAAATACGTTAGCAACTCGAACTGTAGAATAAAAGACGATATCAAACTAAAATCATATTCAGTATCTGACCAAAAATCGATTAATTAAAAAATATTAACCAATCACAAACTCGGCGGAACCACTACTGTTATTTTAAAAAATACAAAAAATAAAAGATAAATAAATTTTACCTGAACGTACGTTATCCTTTCTCATTCAGTTCGAAGACAGAGGATTAACGGAACTTCAAACAATGGTTTGAAATAATTCTTCTCTTTCAACTGCACCAATCAAAACTTCTCAATTTAATATATTTAATGAGCATGCGCGAAAATGCTCCCAAATGCACTCTCCTCCAGAGCATTCAAAATCGGCTTGGTTACCACAATTGGCGCGCTTATTAGTCTCTTAAACCCAAATTTCGCCAACTCTCATGTGCACCGTATACTAGGATTAAGCCTAAATTCCTAAAGAACGCTTTAAAATAAGAAATCCGCAAGTAATAAGATACCTTTAAATCTGTGTTTTAGAGTAATAACGTTCTGGTATCTATTTTGGGTTGTGGTTACCGTACAGAAGATCATAGTTTAGTCAAGTGCTCAAAATTTCTAATTTATCGGTTCAATATCCTGTAACATTTAATCATTCTTGTATTAATTATTTATCTAATAAGCACTTGCTCAAAAAGTGCAAGAGTTTAAAAACATGTCAACACTGTTTCCGGAAGCATCACTGTCCTTTGCACATTGTATATAATTCAAACAACAAAACTCAATTAATCAGTATGCCTTCGTGTACACAATCTATTCCTAAAACTGAGGCGTCAACGAATGCCGCCCACCAGCGGCCGAGCGGTAAAGTCGCTGAACACTGATAGTTTGGTCCGAGGTTCGAATCCCGCGAACGGGCTGGCTGCATGGGCGTTTTTGTGGTTTTCCCCATGTGTAACGTGCATACGACACAGTTTCCCTTAGAAAGTCCTCCACGAAGGCATCCCTCCTCTTAGGCAGATAGCCCTAGTGTGCTTTGCCATAATTAAATAAACTGAAACCAAAATCAACGAATGCCAAGGAAGTTCCGTTTACAGGTTGTACCTCTCATTATGATTTTGGTTTGGTTTGTGTGATCGTGGCAAAGCCTAAGGGGAGGATTGCAGATTCTGGACCATACAGGAATAGTCCTACTAAGCCACCCGAGTGTCCCGATCCGCTGTCACCTGCCTAAGGGAAGGGATCCTTCGTGGAGGACTTTCTAAGGAAAACTGGCTCGTATACTCGTTACAGAAGGGTGAAAAAACAAAAAACTCCCATGCATCCAGCCCGTTTGTGAGATTCGAACTTCAGACCAAACTACCTGTGTTCAGCGACTTTTACCTCTCGTCCGCAGGTGGGCTACCTCTCATTATGATTCGAATACGAAAGGTAATCAAATTAGTCACATTCTGCTGTGTACTGAATTGATAAAAGTTGAAAATTCTGAATAACACCTTGTGAAGTGTAGATGTTTGGGCTAATCTTTGGAATATGGTAACAGGTAGTTTGGTGACATTTTGGTAAGGCGATAAAGGTTATTAGGTAGGACCTTGGCAATAATCTGAGAAGTGCACAGTTCGAATCACAGATTATTTTGTCTCAGAGAAATGAGAGATCATGAGACATGTCATGTGACATTTTCTGGCAAATTCCGATCGTGATTTTAGTTAATAATCACTTAGAAACAATAGTTTGGCTAAAGTGCAGAATCGCCACTTATTTGTTTGGCGCTTTTTACAAGAGTAAGAAGAATTGGATTTTTTTCAATTTTCTTTCACTTTTTAAATGAAAATAGGTCGATGTGTACGTGGATAAAGTCAAAAGTGTGCGCAATGCCATTTTTGTGCAATTCTGAGATATTTTTTTAAATGAAAATAGGTCGACGTGTACATGGATACCGCGTATGTGCTATTCTTAAAAACGCGCGAAGCAGTAGGCGATTCTGCGCTTTCTCCCAATTTCGCACCTAATCTTCGTCATGATTAAGCACTTTTGTTCCATAAAAGTTCTAGCATAAGCGTAATTCGGCTAGCAGATTGTTGAAAAAAATTTTGAGGGGGGGGAAAAAATGCCTTTACTTCGTGAAAACAAAATGGCGTCCCCCCCCCAAAAAAAACTGAAATGTTTCAGATTTTAAATTACGTCCAAAGGGGCGTTTTTTTAACATTTTGTGTGTTACCTTTCTTTATTAAATATCATGTTCCTCGCACTTAAACCATAAGATCCAGTGCAACAGCAATATCGCTAGATCCAGAAACTCACGCGCTGGAGATAAAAATGTTTTTTCTGCACAACGTTGCCATTGCTCGCTTTGAAATCCTTGAGTTTGTTAATCAAAAATTCGTCAAAGTTTTAAAAATTAGGAAATCGATCATAAAACAAATTTCAAATTTCAAATTTGGTCTTCCACATGCTCATATTCGTTGGAGGATTACGTTATTCAAAATTCGACGACTCTATGTACCGTTATTTTATGACAATGTGAGAAATATACATACATTTACGCAGATTTTCATTATTTAATTTCTTCAAATATAATGCAGGACTCTAACATTTTATGGCAACAGTTTGAAAAGTGAACCGACATTTATCCGTCCGACGCAAAATGCCAAAACGAAAGTAATAGTCCTTCGGGACTCAAGTCCCTTTGGACTAAAAACTAGCAGGTTGATGTAGCAGGGTTGGTCGCCAAATTTTCGCCAAAAATTCGCCAAGTTACCATAATCCGAAGATTTACCAATGTTTGTGACACAGGATCTCAGATATCATTTATTTCAAGAGACTGTGTGAAGAAGTGAGGATTACGGGTAAAAGATCTCTGTGTCTTATTTAGGAGAATTTACTACTGTAAGTCACGGGGAAATTGATTTATTATTCATTTCTCATTTTAAAATGGATATATCAACTTCGGCGTTTGTAGTGGATAAGGTGACGGATAATATTCCGTATGAATCTTTACTGCAGTTATCTTCGATAACTTTAAATTAGTTGATCCATTATTGTACAAGCCAAAACCAGTCGACATTTTATTTGATGTAATTGTATTTATTCATTTTTTAATGGGAAAAAATGCGAAATGTCGCCCAGATCTTCCATTCGCGCCAAATGCGAAGCTGGGATGGATAATTCCGGGTACTTTAAATTTTGCGGTTTTATCGTTACGAACCTGCCACGCATTTTGGCGGGACTATTCTAATAATGCGTGTGTATGTATTTAATTATTTTTGTATACACACGTATGGTTCCAAAATGGTGCTATCTTTGGGTTTTGGGCATGCGTGCATTTGGCGTGTTTTTCACAGGTGGCAAAAGGCGTAGCAGATACATCACGGTAAAATACCCAAATTTTGAGTAGGTGATAACTGAGTCAGTATATGTAGTAAATCATTTGAACGCAGATACAGATGAGCTAATCAATTCTTTCTGGCAGTTAGGAAAGTTCCTAAATGCACAAGTTTTAAACAAATGTAGATTAACATTGTGAGGAAAATTCTGAAAGTTCTCCTTTTACAGACAAAACAGGTTGTTATTCAGATCCATTGCCATTTAAACATAATGAAGGTGTGTTAGGTCGCCCAGACGGTACGATGAATAGGGGAGCTTACTACGGTACGGAAGGACCCGGGTTCGAATCCCGAAAACATGGATGTTTGGAAATGTATAGTGTCGGTGCGGCATGGAGGCACTCTAGATATGCGGCGAGCCGAAAATCCTCTCGTGTGGATTGGTGAGAGGGGAGAAAGGTGGGAGACCCCGGATCCCCTCACGGGGTACTCTCCCTCAAAACTGGGGGTGGAAAATAGAAGTTCAACTACTCTTCGGAGTAGGCTCTCTCAAGGACTGTTCCATTTTCAAGGACTGTTCCATGCTCCAAGATAACAACAACAGAGGCGTTTTAGATGATTCTCGCGAAATGGTGGAGAAAATTTCAGCAGATAAAGAAAACACTGTTATCCATGACAGAAATTTTCTGCGATTCTATGGAATTTATGACTGAATGTTTTTCACTGGGGAACTATTGTGAAACACAAATCGCGAATTAGATAAGAAATACTATTATATAACACACCACGGTATCGTTCTGTTATCGGGACCGAATTCAAAAATGCATAGATATATGTACATATATATGCAAGTATGTGCATGTATGAGTAAATGTGTATACCCACACGCATTTGTAGTTACATACAGTGGGTAAAAAAAAAGTATTGGCAATTTGATCAATCTATCTATCAAAGTAAATGCTTGACACTTTTAGCTGGATATAATGAACACAGAAGACAATAAAGACAGCACAGGGACAGGGTTTGGTTTGGTTTATTTAATTACGGCAAAGCACACTAGGGCTATCTGCCTGAGGGGAGGGATGCTTTCGTGGAGGACTTTCTAAGGGAAACTGGTTCGTACACACGTTAAACATGGGGAAAAACACAAAACAGCCCATGCAGCCAGCCCGTTCGCGGGATTCGAACCTCGGACCGAACTACCAGTGTTCAGCAACTTTACCGCTCGGCCGCTGGTGGATCCAATAGACATGGACAGGGAAAAGTGGACAGAGCACCAGAACCTCGTCAGTGACTTTTACAGGTATTGCTTCGTTGCACTACTGTACACGCTGGGCTTTCGGTTGGCCCGCATCGGATGCCAGCGTACAAGAGATTTACATAGAAACTTTACATTAATACTTAGACAATAAAGACACAAAGACACAAATTGGCTAATCTTTGGAATATGGTAACAGGTAGTTTGGCGACATTTTGGTAAGGCGATAAAAGTTACTAGCTAGGAATTTAGTAGTGTACATGGATAAAGTCAAGAGTGTGCGCAATGACATTTTTGTGCAATGCTGGGATGTTTTTTAAGTGAAAATAGGTCGACGTGTACATTGATGATAACGATTATGTGCAATTCTTAAAAACGCGGCAAGCAGTTTGCGATTCTGCACTTTCTCCCAGTTTCGCACCTAATCTTCGTCATGATTAAGCATTTTTTTTTTTCATAAAAGTTCTATCGGCTAGCAGATTGTTGGAAAAAATGTTGAGTAAAAAAAAAAAAAAAAAAAGCCTTTACTTCGTGAAAACAAAATGGCGTCCAAAACAAAACTAGCAGGTTGCTGTAGCATGGTTGGTTGCCAAAATTTCGCCAAGTTACCATAATCCAAAGATTAACCCACAAATCTAATGAAACTTTCGTTTTACTATGCTTTGTACACAAAATATACATCAAAAACCTAAATTTGGATGCCAGAAAAATATTGGCAAGATCACACAGCAAAATGTGGGAACACAATTTAAAACTTTGTATCCATACCTCTTGCATTAGTAGCAGGTTGTAATATATTTCTCATAGAAAAAATCAAAGTCCTGGTTGTTCAAAAAGTCATGTTGGGAATTTAGGGCTTTTCTTACAGGAGTATACGCTTAAGTTCATCTTTACACAAAATTTTATGTTTTCTGACTTCTATGTCCAATTTGTGCCACAAATTTTCAATTAAATTTATGTCAGCCGTATGTGGCGGTGTCTATAACTGGCGAGGAGCTAGAGTAACTATTGCCAGGTGAGGTTCACTGTATCCTTAGGGACATTATCCTGTTGGTGTTCCTAAGTCAAGTTTTTTGGCACTGAGTTTCATGTTATGACGCAGTATGTGAATACTGCGCCATAAAATGAAACGCAGTACGTAGAGCCCTCATAATACCATCAATGAAGCACAGGTTACTAGTTCCGCTTGCGAGCATACAGCGGCAAACTACAACGCTCCTTCCAACATGTTTTACAATCGGTGTTAAATGTTGTTTTTCCACTTCCGCGTTAGGCTTTCTCCACGCATATTGTCGTCCATCACTCTCGAAAATGTTAAGCTTTGATTCGTCGGACAAAATAAGTGTGTTCCAAAACTCGTCTGATAAATTAATATGAGATTTTGCAAAATCTAATCTCTTTCTCCTCTTTATTTCTGAAATGAAAGTTTTCTTTCTAGTTGCCCTTCCATAATAACCTCCTCCATGTCGCACATTCCGTATAGTTTGTACACTAACACTCGTTTTATACGAAGTGTTAGCAAGATCTTTGGCTAACTAAAGTGCACTTAAATTAGGGTTTTTCTCAACCTCTTTGGTAATGCTACGTTTTCCCCTTTAGAAAATATTCGATGCCGTCCACTTCTAATATGTTTCGTCGATCCTGTCTCTTTGAACTTTTTTGCAACACTTCTTAACAGTAAATAACCTTATGTTCAGTTCTATTCCTATAGCACGATAAGTTAAACCCTCATTTCTGTTCTGAATAATATTTTTTTTTACATCAACATCCAACTCCTTCGACTCTGAAGCCGTTTTATCACAGTATTAGCAAAATAACGTTTTAAAAGTTTTGAAGTAGCATTGCAGACTTTATTCTAACGAGGTTTCTTATAAGTCTAAACGCGTAACGTCAACATATTAAAATTTGCATAGCAGTTAGAATTTTGCCAATACCTTTTGGACATGCAAATTTACGTTTTTGTTGTATATTTAGTGTAAAATCCATATTTGATTGAAAGTTTCAGTAGGATTTGTGTGTTTATTACCTCCTGTATTCGTTATGTCCAGCTCAAATTGTAAAGCATTTTCTTTGTTAGGTCATATGATCCATTATAGGCAGTTGCCAATACTTTTTACCCATTATATATTCATGAACACATACATCCATTGCACATATATATGTTACCGTGAAAGACCGAAATTGGAGAATGTCGACTTTCACCGGAGAATGTCAACATTCACCTAATACGTCGATGAAAGATGGAATATTTCTTTACATTCTTGTACATTCGGACCCTCACCGGTGTATGTCGACAATCACAGATATGCTCTGGTGTAGGTCGAAAAGAGAGGAGTATATGTACACGCTGCCATTCCAAAAGGAAGTGTTCCACAAATAAATGCAGTTGTAAAAGCAAGGGCCTCTTGTGCAATTCAAAGTGTCATAATAGTTTAAGCTGATGCAATAAATAAGATTTGAATCACATAATTTGGTAAGTTTATAACTTCTATTATTTTCCTTTCACATTTTGAATGTACTGTGTAAGTTCTTATGTTCTTATTCTGAGTCTCAAGTGCGTTTTTTCGTGAATGAATTTCGGAGAAGGAAATATAATATTCTTATATGTTCAACATTCACCATTAGTATATGGTGAATGTCGACATTGACCGGATTAAGTCAGAAATAAGAGTATTTGGAAAATATTTCGGACATACACCAAGCGACTATGTGAATGTTGACATTCACCGGTGAAAGTCGACATTCTCCACATTTCGGTGTTTCACCGTAACATATACACACGTAATAGTCACAACCCTCGTTTTGAAGCAGAAAAAATCGTCGAAATTGTACAATATTGTGCAATAGATTTCCCCGCATAATATTGGCACCTAGACATTCACAATGAAAAATTGGCAAAAGCAGTGCGACTATTACTCGAGTAAATACGTTACATACATTACTGAATCCGGTATTGATAACGAAACCTTACACACGTCACTTCATATTAAAGAATTTCGACCTAACAACAAAACTGAGCGTCGTTTTGGACGCGAGTGCTAGGACAGTCGCAAGCGTTTCGTTAAATGTTGCGTTAATGATAGCCCCAAAAAAAGCACAAAATGGTTTAATTTTTATTTTACTAGGATTTACACTTAATAATGTTGCAATAACCTCTGATATTCGAAGGCTATAAAGACAAATAAAATTTCATGAAAATGGTGGAAACTTTCAAAGAATGTTATGGACAGACATTACAGATAAACAGATATAAGTATGCCGTTTAAACACTGTTCCATACGTGAACTGCAGCTATTCTAACGTCTAGCAACCATATTGTCGTCCATCACTCTCAAAAATGTTTGAGCCAATCAGCGACGTTTTAAGGACTGAATTTTTCGAAGGCAAAGAATAAGGTTTTACGTTTCTGATGTACGAACTGGTGTTAAGGATTGTACAGAAGGTATTATGTTCATAGATGAATTGCCGCAACTGTTATAAACGTGTGGCGTTGAGCTCCGTAAATGGTCAACACGTGAGCCATTATTGTTACATAATGCTGCCTTAACACGTTGAGTGCCACGTCAGCCATCTGTGGCTGACACTAGACTTTCCGTTTAGTCCGCGTCAGCCATCTGTGGCTGACGCTGAACTTTCCGTTTAGACCGCGTCGACCGCTGCTGGCTGACATAGTGTAACATGATATATAACTAGACAATTTACCCTGTTCTATGGAATTACACAAAAAATTATTTAAAATTTACTTAATTTTGATTCATTACAGGACTAATGGATTTCATTGAAACACAGTAAGCATAAAAAGAGTTCTCCATTACAGCTATTACAAATTGTGCAACTGTCTTGGTCTTTTTAGTCCAAAGGGATTTGAATCCCGAAGGACTATTAGTTTCGTTTTGGCATTTTGCGTCGGACTCATAAATGTCGGTTCACTTTTCGAACTGTTGCCACAAAATGTTAGAGTCCTGCATTATATTTGAAGAAATTAAATAATGAAAAATCTGCATAAATGTATGTATATTTCTCGTATTGTGATAAAACAACGGTACATAGAGTCATCGAATTTTGAATAACGTAATCCTCCAACGAATATGAGCATGTGGAAGACCAAATTTGAAATTTGTTTTATGATCGATTTCCTATTTTTTAAAACTTTGACGAATTTTTGATTAACAAACTCAAGGATTTCAAAGCGAGCAATGGCAACGTTGTGCAGAAAAAACATTTTTATCTCCAGCGCGTGAGTCTCTGTATCGGAAATTCTAAAGATAGGCTCGTTTTAAAACTATTTTGCGATATTGCTGTTGCACTGGATCTTATGGTTTAAGTGCGAGGAACATGATATTTAATAAAGAAAGGTAACACACAAAATGTTAAAAAACGCCCCTTTGGACGTAATTTAAAATCTGAAACATTTCAGATTTTTTTTTTCCATTATTCTGCCAGGTTCAGTTGCATTTTTATCATAACATAATTTACAGTGTTTCCATACTTCAGAGGCTTTTCCCATTTTTCTTTGGAGTTGATGCTGTCGTTTTTTATATATTCTTGCATTTCTGTTCGATGGAATGTCTTCTTTTTCACAACTTGTAAGGTGCTGTTTCACAACTTGTATAGCGCTCATTCTTCCCGGACTTCAGTAATACTAATTTTCTGCTTCGTAATATCTCTGCATAGAATGAAACTATTTACAAAACATACTTTGCGTGTAACGTGTTGAATGAATGCCTATAGAAATCATGTTCCAAACGTAAACTATCTTCTACTGCGATAAGAAATCGCTGGCCCTACAATACCAGCGCTTTTAAGCGGCGCGCGTGGCCTAAACGGGATTGCCTAAGAAATACGCTTTGCGCTCAACGTGTTAACAAACACAGATAGTGACAATATCCATAGTGTAATAGAAAGTAAAACAATAAAAGTCCTCAGATTGGTATGGTAACCTAAGAATGAATAATTCTAATGTATTCTCGATATAAACGATTATAAAAGCGTTGCGACCCAAAGGATTATTCTGTCATTTGCATCAAACTATTCGATCCGTTAGGGACGTTTCGATCGCCTTTCGTTAATTCTAGCTAAACTAATCCTTTACCAACTGTAGAAATTACAGTAATCATGAGGTGACCCTTCACCAAAAGATGCTGATTAAAACTGGAGAAGTTTATAGAGAAAGGTTGAATTTTTGGATTCCGCAAACACGCCCAGAACCATCCTAGGTACTATTCGGTTTCGAGGGCCGTAAAAAATCGCCAAACTATTGTTGATTCCAATGCTGCCAAAAATAATTGCGGCAACCCTAATAATTGCGGCAAGAAAGGAAATATAATAGTAAATAACTACAGGGGTTGGACAAAAATATGGAAACACCTTTAAAAAAACATGTTTCTTTGCTTAATATGGTGTAGGAAACACGTTGGCATCCAAAACAGCTCGCAGTCTTCTGGGAATGGATAAATACAGTTCCTGTATGTTTGCCAAGGGAATATTATACCATTCTTCCTGCAAACGGTGGCAAGTTCAGATAACGATGTTGGCGGTGGATAACGAGAACGCAATTTCCGTTCCAATGTAGACCACAAAGGTTCGATAATATTCAGTTCTGGTGACTGTGGTGGCCAGGGAAGATGGGACAACTCATCCTCGTGCTCAGAAAACCAGTCCTGGACAATGTGAGCTTTGTGAACAGGGGCTTTGTCGTCTTGGAAGACAACATCACCATCGGGGAACGAAGTTTGTACCATGGGATGAACTTGATCGGCCAAAATGTTCACATAAGTCTTGGCAGTCATGTGCCCTGACACAATTATCATGGAGTTAGCAGAGAACCACGATATGGCTGCCCAAACCATAACAGAACCCCCGCCATGTTTCACTTTTGGCAACAAGTAGTCCGTATTATAGGCTTGAGATGGCGTTCTCCAGACGTAAACTCGGCCAGAAGTGAGAAACAATGTGAAAGAAGACTCGTCAGACCGTATTACTCGCTTCCACTGCTCTATAGTCCAGGCTTTATGACATAAACACCACCTTTTCCTGTTACGGGCATTAGCATCACTGATGAGTGGCTTCTCAATTGCAGCACGGCCAGCAATTCCCTGTTTATGAAGCTCCCTTCTAATTGTTTTGGTATTAACAGGGTTCGGTAACACAACATTCATTTCAGCAGTAACTTTTGCAGCTGTGGTCTTCTTATGTTTCGTCACAATTGCCCTTAATGATCGTCTGTCACGATCACTCAGGACACATTTTCGTCCGTGCTGTGATTTAGCAGATGATGTTTTTCCGCTTTTCAAATATGCGGAATAAATCTTCGGTACAGTACCTCTTGAAACACTAAATACCTCGGCTACCTTGCTTACGGAAGCACCTACCCTACGTGCTCCAACAATTTGCCCACGTTCGAAGTCTGTTAACTCTGACATAATGCAATGACAACCTCACATAACAGTACTCCAACAACAACTGAACTGTTTAGCACATTAACGAAGTTGTATAGGTGGCGTCAGTAGTCAAAAATGCCAGCGCCACCTACATATTTCATTAAAATCAATCTTTCTTTTCAAACATGCATTTCACAAGGTGTTTCCATATTTTTGTCCATCCACTGTATCTAAGATTGACGTTTTAATTTAGATGAAAGGTTAATTTCATAGAATCCTTTTTTATTATTATAAATTATATGAAAAAGCCTAAACATGACTGAATGGAAGCAAGAGTCAATAAGTATTTCAGATCATTATTATAATTTATATAAAAATTTCTAAACATAACTGAATGCATGCCTGCATCGCTATTTCGCTAAAGACTTGTCGCTAAAGCATAATTTCATCTCGTTGGTTATTCAAAGGTAATTTTCTATAATGAATGATGCCTTTTCTTTGAAACAATTCTCGGTAAAGTGCAGAATCGCTCACTCATTTGTTTGCCGCTTTTTACAAGGGAAACAATTGGATTTTTGTAAATTTTCTTTTACTTTTTAAATGAAAATAGCTCGATATGTACATAGATAAAGTCAAGGGTGTGCGCAGTGCCATTTTTGTGCAGTTCTAGGATATATTTTTTTTAGAAGTGTAAACAGGTCGATGTGCACATGGATACCGAGTATGTGCAGTTCTTAAAAACGCGTCAAGCAGTGGATGATTCTGCACTTTACCCAAAATTCTATTGCCGACTTTTCGTCAAGTGCAATTCCCAAATTGTTAAATCCATAGGATATCAAATAAATACATAAATAAATAAATAAAATAAAATAAAATAAAAAAAATAAATAAATAAATAAAAATAAATCAGAAAAGGATTTAAATATTAAACTAGTATTTCAATGGCGTCTTAAGAAGTATAGAACTATATAAACTTTCGCAATCTGAAATCAGCGCGTACGCTAGATTTGGCGCGCTGTTAAATGGGCGCATTTACTAGATTTGGCGCTTTTGCGCATACATTTTCCCTGCAGTTGTTTTACGGCCCTCAGAACAGAATAGCACCAAATCCTATTACCTTTTTATTCTGCATATGAACCTGATGTCTTTTGTCACGCGTCTGAAAAGGGATATTTACATCAAAACGTGTAATAATTCGGCTAATCTTTGGAATATGGTAACAGGTAGTTTGGCGACATTTTGGTACGGCGATAAAGGTTACTAGCTAGGACTTTAGCAGTGTTCATGGATAAAGTCAAGAGTGCGTGGTGCAATGCCATTTTTGTGCAATTCTGGTATGTCTTTTTAAGTGAAAATAGGTCAACGTGTACATAAATACCGTGTATGTGCAATTCTTAAAAACGCGGCAAGCAGTTTGCGATTCTGCACTTTCTCCCAATTTCGCATCTAATCTTCGTCATGATTAAGCACGTTTGTTCCAGAAAAGTTCTAGCATAAGCGTAATTCGGCTAGCAGATTGTTGGGAAAAAAATGTTGAGTTAAAAAAAAAAAAAAAAAAAAAGCCTTTGCTTCGTGAAAACAAAATGGCGTCCAAACAAAAACTAGCAGGTTGCTGTAGCAGGGTTGGTCGCCAAATGTTCACCACAAAATCGCCAAGTTACCATAATCCAAAGATTAACCAAGAATTCTAATATTAATGTAAAACTTTTTACAGGTAACTCTCATGTAGCACCACTAAATCCCATCAGGATTCAAATATTGGAAAATTATGCAGCAGTATTATTCGCACGCTTGATTCAGAATGTCAGACCTGCATTAGTTATATAATTTGATTTAATGCACTCGTAGAGTGATTCGCACATCATATTATCATGGCCAAGTTTAGATCCTAAAAATGGGTAAGTATTGGTATTCAACAGAGTTTCTTAAATACAACCCATCTTACCAGCTAAGACTTGGAGTCGTGTCGGTAGAAAAGAAAATCCTGCTGATTGTACTTCAAGTGGGTTATTTCCCGCAGAACGATTGTCTCATGATCTGGGGTGGAAGGGACCTCTGCGACTAACTTTCAGCGAGGTCCGTTTGTCTAAACTTATTTCTGTAGAAGAAAAGACGTTACCAGAAACACGTAAAACAGTATCTTTTATATTTTCTGAAATAGACCAGCTCTTGCTACATACGGAAACTACAAAAGATTGACAATACAGAGGCTGCTCGTACATTTTTTAGACGATTTTGGTAAGCGTTAATAAAACATCGTTTGCTGCAAAAGAAGTAATTGCAATTGTATTGTGTTTCTAAAAGTCAAAATTATCGTCTGTGGCTTGAAAGTTTTGTTTTGATTCAAAATGGCGAATTTAACAAGGCAGTGGTTCGACGGCTACATTTACGCTCTTTGCGAAGAGAAATAGGCATACTCCGTTATCCAAAAACGACGTGCGAGTCATGGTTTTGTGATATCTAAAGCGTCTACAGGTAATATCATCAACAAGAAAGTAAAAAAAAACGTCAAATTGGAGCCTCAAGTGGGACAAAATTTCCAAACAAGTATCCAAGGAAAAAACGGACATCTTCGACTATTGCAAAGGAACGTTGTTTAATGTTAAATGAAAATCCCCCTAGTCAAAGGACAGTTGAAAAATCATTAAAATGCCCAGTGTCCTCTGTAAACAAAATGATAAACATTGCTTTGAATCTTAAGAAAGCGAAAAAACGCAATGTGCATCGTATTCTTCCAAAGCATATCGCTCAACGCAGGACACGCTGCAGAATTCTATATGAGAAACACTTATCCAAAGTAAAATGGAAATCAATTGTCACAATAGATGAAGCATGGGTGTATTTAAATGATTGCAACAATAAAAGAGCCTTTTATTATCATAAAACGGGAGAAAAAAATTTAAATAGATGGCTCAAAGAATCGAAAGAAAGTTTTTCTACGGGATACATGAAACATCGTTTGATAAGAATATAAAAAAACATATAAGAAAAACCAGCAACAATCAACCCGTAGAAAAACTTTCTTTCGATTCTTCGCTCAAAGAATCGAAAGAAAGTTTTTCTACGGGTTGATTGTTGCTGGTTTTTCTTATAATGGCAAGTTAAAAATAAAGAGAGTGCAACAAAATGTCAAGATTAACTGCAAATACTATCAGGAACATATTTTATCCCCAAGTTTTCGGAATGAAATACTATCGCTTTACCCACAGTGCCATCCATCTGTGAGACTCCATCCGGACAAAGCTAGCAGTCACACATCAAAATCCACTGTAAATTTCCTAAAAGAAATGGAACAAAAAAATTGGTATCAAGACCTTCACTGATATCCCTACGGAATCTCCCGATGTGTCACCTATGAATTTTTGTGCTTTCGGACTTTTAAAAACTGCATTATCCAAACGTTGTCCCAGAACCCTAACAGGACTCTGGAAAGCTGTTCGGGAGGAATGGAAGAGAATACCTTTTCTGCCACTTAAAAAGGTATTATTATCCTAGAATTTGCGGTGTCGAAAGATAGTTCAGAATAAGGGATGTCAAATAAAATATTTAAAACACAAGAATTTTATGTAATTTAGTTTTGTGAATACAATATACATCGTCTAAAAAATGTGTGAACAGCCTCTGTATTGCAGCCAAAGGACCGAATACATCTCATTAAATAATGTTTCGTTAAGGCTTTTAAGCAAATGTAACATACCACACGCATCTAAATCAATATTTAATGGAATATTTATTAATCAGAAAATAAATGTAAGGAGAGAATTTAAATTCCACATCTGTTAACGCAGATAATTAACCAGATCAATCAGATATAAATTATATCGAGAAATAATTAGAATTAACTTCCATTTATGTGATTGATCAAGCCATCTAACAAAGTTGCTTGATGTTATCAATCCACTTTACCCTGCTTCAGTAAACGTGATAAAATTAATTACTACCTAGGGTGTTATTTCTGCCCGGAGCTTTCACATTTCGTGACAGCTATATTTCGAATCATTTATTTGTAAAGGTGTATGCTGTCTTTACCTGCAGTGTGAAAAAAGACGTTCCCGAAAGATGAAATATTTTTTTAAATAAATCATAGGGATTAAATCCGCTTCTGAATGTTGAAGTTGATGAGATAAATTTCTGTCGATTATCAAGGGTAACGTCGACATATGCGCTAATTCAAACGGTTGAATAATGCAGTAAGGCCGCACGTTTTCCCATCAAAATATTAGTAGGTATGCAGTTTCCACGCTGTTCATTATGCAAAAATTCTGTTTTGACGATTTTCAGAATAACTAAATGAAAAAATCTAATGTGTACACCACATGACTGAAGTATTGGAATATTAAATTGGAATATTAAATTATACGCATTTTTTCTTGCATTTCATTTAAACTTATTGGATTGAATTAAATCTACTTCGCCGACAGCGCATAAACCACAATAGAATACATGCATTCTTTAAAATTCAAAATTCATTCTAGTATTTGTTTACCGTAGCAACACTCTGGCGCTAGGTTCACTTAACAGTATTGATAATTATATAACAGTTAACTTATATAATAATTATATAACGGAAACTATGTTAACTGTTATATAATCCAATAATTATATAACAGTTAACTTATATATTTCGTTCATATTATAACTCATAATGCACAAAATTTATATCATTTAAAGAATAGAATTATCTAATCGTTGCCACATGCTCTATTCAAGTAGTATAATAAAGCTAGAAAGATGTATAAAAGAAACTAAGGAAACAAAACAACAAAACAAAAAAACAGTTTTTCACAGACGATTGAGTATTTCTCATTAAATTAATTCAGTTCTCACTTCGCGAGAAGGCAAAAACACATAAAAACTCAAAATATCTATATTACAAATTACGAAGTAAATCTCAAGCGCTTATTTCCTAGAAAAAATTCCAGAAAGAATTAAGCATGATTTAATTTGCAATAATAAATTAAAGCGTTATCTTTGTTGTTGCGAAGCTAAGTTTCTTTAGATTGGCAACAAATCCACTAGTCTCCTGTTTCAAATGTAATAATCAATGGCCGCCATTAAAAACAGGCTTAGCGGCAATTAAACAACTTTAAAATTGCTGATAATTCTAAAAATATTGCACACAGATTTACTAAAGGCATAAAATCCTTAACTGGAAGACAAAAACAGCATAATTCAATCGTTTTTAAAGCAAAAATTGTACAATTTACGAACATATAAGAGTAAAGAAACTGAGATCACTGAGCCGGGTAATAGAGTGGATATATTTATATAAGTTTGGTGCGGCCGATGGCAACCTAAATACGAGGTGCCCATCTACATGTTACAGCAGTCCTATATACAAAATTTCAACGTTCTGAGGCTACTCGTTTTTGAGTTATGCGAGATACGTACGTACGTACATAGGTTCGTACAGACGCCACAAAAAATTCTCTTCAGAATTAATTTTAAAGCAGTTTTATAATTTTTTTTGAACGAAAAGAGTATTCGTTTCTCTCCTTACGTACAGATATCACGCAAAACATCGTTAAATTGCATTCGATAGCGGTCAAAATGGATATTTTCTTTGAAATATGCTGCCTGAAACTTTTCGCGATTACAATACTTCCTTTTTACTTCGTACAAGGAAGTAAAATGGTCTTAATTTTTGTAGAAATTTTGTTAAAAGCAATCTTAATTGTTGTAGCATGTCCCCTACAATAATTTCGTAATCTGGATGTTCCCGAACAAATGTTTATTCACCTGTTTAAAACTCAACCGTGTTTCTTTTTTTGCAACCGATGAGCCACTATTTCCGCAACTCATGGTGATGCAACGTAAAATATAACGGTCCAAATTAAATCGAACCTTCAACAGTAGTCAAGGACTGTACAATTAATTAATACTAGAAGCTGAATCGCTAACTCTACTGGAGCGTCAGAATGTATGTGTCGGCAGAGAGGAAACGCAAAGCCGAATAATTACAAATAACAGAGGTGGCGGGAAACTTGCAACGTAGAACACACGCGATCCTACGAACACGCAGAGTCTTAAAAATCTAAAAATCTCAGTTTAAATACTCGCTACTCGTTTGCATTTTGCGAAATACGAGAAGGAGAAAGTATATAGTAAAGAATGAAATAAGTGGTTAATTAATATAACATTCCTTACAAATCTTTGCGTCCTCAAGTCGCGTTATAATGAAGGAAAGCTCTTTATTCTCTTTATTACTTTTATTCGGGCTTATTTTTAAATTTACAGTGTTTGGTGTTCTTTTGTTATGTAAACTGGATTCACATTGTGAAAAGCAATTTGTGAATTATGGCTGTGTTTTGTAAATACCACAGACTGGCCAAGGACTTAAAGGACGCTTTTATTAGTTCAAGTGGGATTTAATAGTCGGCACCCACTCGTGGTTACAGAAGCCAAAATTTTTGACTTAAATCAAATATAATGGTTAAACTTAATAAAATTTAAATATAGCGTAAACGGCTTCACAGTTTAACTAGTTCGCAAGCTGGCAATGACCGAAGACCGAAGCCGGTATGAACAAGCTTAAGGGCATGAATAACTCAGCGCCAAAGAATTCAGACTGCTAGAGAATCAAAGTTAGCAACGTGGCCTTCAAGCAAGCAAATCACGCTCTGATTTCACCTTCGATAACCTTCCTTTAAGTACTTCCTACTTTATACCTCATTTGAATATACGTGCTCTGAATACTCAGCGCCAAAGAATTCTGATCGCCAGAGAATCATTGTTAGCAACGTGGTCTCCAAGTAGGCTAGACACGCTCTTATTTCACCGTCCAAGACTTTCCTTCAAGGACTTCCTTCTTTATACCTCATTTGAATATCACGTGCGCTGAATACTCAGCTCCACAGAATTCTGATCGCTAGAGAATCATTGTCAGCAACGTGGTCTTCAAGTAGGCTGAACATGCTCTGATTTCACACTCCAAAACCTTCCTTTAAAAACTTTCTTTTTCTACTTAGTTTTAATATCACGCGCTCTGGGAATTTGTATTCTGGCAGAGAAGTGAGAAGAGACATGATAGAAAAGGAAGTTAATATCAAAATAACATGTTATAAAATTAAAATCAACGTTACAGAGCTATAGTCCTGCTTATTTTCAAAAACTTATCACTATTTACGAATGAAAAAGCATTCAAACCCATCTTTTGCTTTAATTATTTTTCCTTGATTTTTCTCCTTTTCCAGATTTTGTCACTTAAAACATAATTTTAATTCAGAACTTGGGTAAGGAAATGTGTAACTCGACGCTTTTTTTATTTTATGTGTTTTAAATTTAAGTGTGCTACACATCTAGTTTCAAACTCTCATTTATGCTTTCATTTGCATTTTGTCTTTTCTTATTCGCTTGTTTTCTCCTGGAATATTTTCTTTTCTCATTAAGATTTTAAAATTATTTCTCCTGCGTTTCGTGTATTGCATTTTCTTTTACACTTTTGGATACCATAGTTGCCATGGTTACCTCGGCTGTTAGTTTCAAAACGACATTTTGTGGAGTTTCATTATAAAAGCTGATTCGCTTTTTAAATTCTTGCCACCCATAATCACCCTATATTACTCGTATATTTAAAGGCATTAAATAATGAATAATCTGCATGAATGCATGTAGGTGTTTTGCATTGTGACAAAAGAATGGTACCTAATAGTTTTGAATAACTTAGTCCTCCATCCGAATACGAGAGCTTGGACGCCCGAATATTGAATTTCGAAATTTTTTTTATCATCTGTTTCGTTAAACTTTAACGAATTTCAGACCAAGCAATGGCAACACTGCACGGGAAAAAAATATTTTATCTCCGGCGTACGAGACTCACTACAAGGAATTCTAAAGATATGCTGTTTTTAAATAATTTGGGATCTGCCGGTTGAACTGAATTTGATAACTTTTTAAGTGCGAATAACAAGGTATTTAATAAATTAAAGTAACGCACAAAACGTTAAATAAACGCCGTTTTGGGCGTAATATAAAATCTGAAAGATTTCAGATTTTACTTGGTAAAACAACGTCTAACAAAAGTAATCGCTTCATTTTAAGGTATCTGAATACGTTCGGAGCACTTTTTTTTAAAATCATAGAACTCTGATGAAATATATATTTATTTAGTCAAAATATGATATAAAATCAGGAAAATAGCTAAATTTTTAGGAATATTTTCATAAATTTTTGAAATATATGCAATTTTATGCACATTTTTAGGAGAATTTAACACTTACGTGAAATGTCGTATATTTTTTCCCACAGCATATATTTCAATTTTCTTTATACTGTATACTACTACAACACTCATCTGTGTTATGAATTAAAATGTTTATGATATTTCTAAAATTTACTGAAATATGTGTAATTACATGAAAAAACACATTTTTTGGTAAAATATTTCTTATCGTTTTATATAGAAATACTTATAAAACAATTAAATTAATAAATATATCATACATTGTTGCTTAAAATCTAGTAAATAATATAAAAAACTAGTGAAATTTAATAGAGATACCTTTAGAACATTTTGAGTCATTACATTTCTTGTATGTAAAAACACTAGAAAAATTAGTTTTCCAGAAAACGCATTTAAAGATTTCACATTAACAGATAAACTGTTCAGAAACCGCATTTACAAACTTAAAATTCTCCACATTTGTACATCACACCCTCCATATCTTTATACTTAAGTAATTTTGATTTCCTATTTGATTTTAATTCTTTTCTGGCTATTTTCGAAATGAGCGACGAATGAAGTTTCCAGTTCTTTATTCTTTCGTTATCAATGCCAAAGTAATTTTTAATCATTTCTTGTTCAATTGATATGCCTAAATGTTCAAACACAGGAAGTAATCCAAGATACCCTGAATTAAAAATTAAAACGGCTATATATGCACCCGGCAACATAGTCTTTATACATAATCGGAATGTTGCCAGACCCAGTTAAAAAAACCGCAATGTTGCCAGTCCCATTTCAAAAAATTAAGGCAAATAATTATTGCCAGAAACAAAAAAATGTACCCAGAATTAAAATGAAATGTTTTAGCACAATTTTACACACAAACAAGTAAAAAAAAAAAAAAAAAAAAACACTGATAACGACATTGTTTATCTTTATGTTGAGCCTTTTAAATGGCACTTCCGGTCTTTCTGCTTTCACTTCCAGTGCGGTTAATTGGCTATATCTTCTCTTCTAATTATCACAAACGTAAAAATAAACCATTTTCGGAATCCTACAAAACTGACCTTTCACATTGGGCAATTAAAAGAAATCGTTCTTTTAACGTAGGCAGATACCTTAATATTATAACGGCATATTATTGTTCAGATGTAGAAAAGTAACTTATTTAAGTCGTGCTAGTACTAGACCAGTGGCCGATGGCCATGCTAATTCATCTGTTTTTATTCCTGACACCTAAATTCGTTGGCTGCAGAAGAGTTTAATATCTACTTCTATGTTTAACCGTAAGTATGCGTCACTTTCCTTTAGAAATTCTACACGAAGGCATTCGTTTCAAGGAGATAAACTTAAGATGTTTCGCTACAATGAGATGATACAAATTTTTAGTAGCATTAACTATACTTATTTCTAAATAATAGAGTTTTAATGTTTTATGATAAGATTATATAAATGTTTCTGTTTTTAATATTTTTGAAACGAAATTTAATAGAGACTTATACTGACTATCAGTACATTACATGTGTTTGTCTTTTGCAGGTAAGAATTTGAAAATTTTATGAAAAAATCTCAAGTTTCCAAAGGTATTTATTTATATTGTTTTGTATGAAATACATTCTTCTTTTGTAGTCTCATTATAGCTACCGAATTCTTGTCAAATTTATGGTTGTCAATTGTTTGACTGATATCTACTCGCAAGCAACTTTTTCAAACAAAAATATGTTGCCATTTTTTTCTGTTTTTTCGAAGTTAAATATTTTATTTGAATTGTAGAAAAACATTCTTTTACATTTTTTTCCTTGCCGTAATTTAAGAAACATTCAGCTGTCATTGGGTAAAGACTATATAATTTAAATGTATTTCGAAATTTTAGCAAATTTTCATATTCTTAACTAATTTAAAAATAATCCTTGAATAATAAAAGAATAATTCATTACTGGAAAATATTAAAAATACTTTTCTGAATATAACTGGGAATTTAAAACTATGTCTATTTATGACTTTATGAAAAACATAAGAAGAGATGTGTTTGATAATGAAGAACTGAAAACATGTGCTTGCTTTTGACTGAAATGTATTTATTAATTGTAAAGTTTTAGTTTTGAGAGCGTTTTAGTATCTCGCAGATTTAAATGTCACAAAATTGTCGTTATTTCTGTTTAAGAAATTTGTTTCTGATGGCTGTTCAATGTAATGTAAGTATTTATAATTTTTCAGAGTAACAGTTCTAAGCAAGAAGCAAACAGTTTAGTAAAATAGTTGCTTTTAACCAGATTTTGATTAGTATACAACTAGAATTCTAAAGAATATTTAATGAACAACATAGCCAGGCCTTTTTAGCAGTCGTGGATTCTTTTTGGTTTAAATTTACTTAAAATATTTATTTAGGCTATTTCTTTTAATTTATGCAATGGTTTTTTTGGCTTCTATTTTCAAAAATTATTTTTTTGTGCAGCTTACTTTTATGCTATTATTTGTTTAGAGTTAGATTAAAGAATATTTATAATGCTACGTTTTTCTTTTCTGACACCAGTTGTGACGTTATTTTCTTCTTTCACATTCGTACGGGGATTCGTACGGAGATGAGAATTTGGAGTGAAAATGACAATACTACTTGATTAAGTATCGAAACACACTTTATTAGTCAGTATTGTCAGGACAGCTCCAAAACACGTTTTTACAGTCGTCGAAGATCTGCTCTAAACACGCTGGAACAATCAGCTACGCAGCCTTCATTGTCAGGTAATAACAGTGGAGACATTCATTGTCATACATTGTCAGGTAATAACGGTGGAGACAGCTTCACTGCAAAGCACCAGAGTACAGCTCCCGACTCTGCTCGGTCGTTCTCGGAACTCCACGTACTCTCGAGACTCTCCACACTACAACTGGCGATGCACTCAGCGACACACAGAAAACAGCTCCCGACTCTTCGGTTCAGTCGTTTCCGGAGCTTAGCACACACCCTCAACGATGCACTAACCGCGATACACTTGGAGACTCTTCGATGCACTCGACAATCCACTCGGCACTCGCTGGAGGGCTGTCAACTCGCTCCGCACGGACTAACTAGATGAGACACACTATCTCGATGAGGTACACTCTGACTGAAAGAGGACCAGCAAGTTTTATATAGATTTCGGCTTGTGTTCGAGAACATTCTGGGCTAAACCGTTGAGAATTTCTTTGAGAAGGTTCTCTATCCTTCCATGGTATATCGCCAATTTTTGTCGCCAAATTGGCGACCCTGCCTTCCTTTGTCCATTTTATGGCAACCCTAAAACTTTATTGCGGGGAAGCCGTCTTACCGCGCCTGTACATTTTGTAACAATATTGATGATTAAGTAATAAAAATAATCAATTCAAATTTGAACGCTTACGTTACATTAATTTGTTACACTCGTTTTCAGTAAAAACATTTTAATGACTCTAAATTATTTTAAGGTAGTTTAATTTGTTATTTGGTTCTTTCCTTTGAATCGTTTCAAGAATTTATAATCATTCATTTATGCTCCCCTGTTACAGGGACCGGAATCTGAAAAATATGTATGTGTGTGTATATGTCTATATATGTGCGCAGGTATGTACGTACGTATGTATCTATATAAATACGTATGTACATGTACGATGTGTGACACTAAAAACGAGACTGATCCAATAAATAATTGTACTGACAGAATCAGTTCTCTGTGATATTATCACCTTCAACGAAGTTCCCTACAGCATTCACACACTGTATACGGATTTGCCATTGCTGGCAACAGTTCTGGAAAGAGGTTTTTGGAAAGCCTGTAGAGACGGTTATTTTGAGACTGGAGAGATGAGAAATTAGCAATCGCCTTCGCCGGGAATCGAACTACGGACCTCTGGAATCCCGGCCCAGCGTGCAGAACCACTTTACCATGAAGGCATGCTAGAAAGGCGAGAGAAATACCTTATAATCCCTTCAGGAGATTCTCATTTTTTTCCCTGAAACTCTTCAGCTGAGGTAAAATGGTTTCCCTCTAAGCAAGATTTAACTTTAGGAAATAAAAAAGTCACATGGAGCCAAAGCAGGTGAATAAGGAGGATGCCCCATCACAGTCATGTTTTTGCTGGTCAGAAACTGCTTGACAGAAGGAGCCGTGGAGCGAGTGCATCGTCCTGGCGCAAGAGCTATCGATCACTCCACAAATGTGGCCTTTTTTCTCTAATCTTTCACAAAGTCTTTTTAATGTAGTAGTGTGGATTAACAGTCTGACCACTGGGAACCCACTCAATCATTACAATTCCGTTAATCTCGAAGAAGACAGTTAACATTGCCTTGAATTTTGATTTTGACACGCGTGTTTTGTCCTTTTCTCCTGAAAACCGCTTATACCATTCAAACACACTTGCACGAGATAAAGTTTCATCTCCATAAGCCTCAGTTAACATTTGAAATGCTTCCATGACTGATTTCTTAAGTTTCACAAGAAACGTGATGTTGGTTCGCTGTTCGGTTTTTACATTAGACATTTTTCCCGGCAGAATGCAGTTGCACATGTTCAATGACGCAGTACTCCCGACTGGTGTGATTGAGTAAGTCGAAACTGTCCGCATGAATAGAGGAGGTGTGTGGGATGACGTCACGAAAAACAGTTGTTTCCAACTCCATTCTTTTTTTAACCTTTTGAGGCCGGGGCTTTGGTAGCAGAAAAGCTACCAAAGGTCGGGGAATCTTGAACCGAATGCTTTCCACCCTTTAAGGAATCACCTCCTATTTGCAATAAAAATTCATGTGTGTAGTTTAATGGATTCTCACGGGGGTGCATCTATGTCACAAAAGGAAGACCTTTAGAGATAAGTGGTTAAAACCCTAGGGACGTCAAATTTGACATTTCACCCCACTTTTCAGCCTGGTTAATGGGGGAAAAAGACATGGCCACTAAAGTGGACAACCCCGTCTTTTCAAAGAGAGGACTCTATGGTCACTATGATGGCCATCCCGTCTTCAAAAGGTTAAGCTACATACTTAGTCTCCTTTTTGTGTCACACATTGTATGTATGTATAATTCCACCGCCTCATCCGCGACCATGAGCGCAAACACGCATGCGCCATTAGGACTGAAATATTCTCAAAATAGGGTGGAAGGATGGGGATATTCTTTCCCTCCAGCATAGCTCTTTCCGGAGAAGAGATCTTTCACGTCGCAGCAAGCAACACCGCCCCTTTCGGACGAGTCTATGTGTTTTGGCAGAATGCCAACTAGGGCTGCGCTTGAGATGGTCGAACTATATCTAGATAAATATGTGTGTAGACATGCATGCGTATATATACACGTACATGCATACATGACCACGTCCATTCATCCATACACACATGCATTTCTAAATCCGACCCCGAATAAATTCAGAAACGTGGCTTTCTTAAAAATTCATTGGCTGGTATTTAGAAAACTACCAAAGAGTTTTCAATAATTTGTCTTATTATGCAATTACATTGAGTGGTTTTGCTTTTATTTCAGCTTTGTGCATGTAATTGCTGACAAAAAAGCGGGCTGTTTAACCCGCTGTTTTGATTTAATAATGATTTCTTAATTATTTAATTTCGCAGCATACTGCGCGCCTTTAATAATTTATAATTCTAATTTTAAATTCCTAAAATTTGTTTATATATATATGTAAAAATAAAATTCCATAGTCATGAATACACTTAAAATTCTAACTGTATGTTATTTTCATTTTTAATGGCGATATTCTCTTATTTGAAAGTACGGTGGAATTAAATCCACAGCCCCGTAGTCAAGTTGTTTTTCCCGCCTTTTCTACACGTACAGTTTTAGAATGTTCTGGAAATATTTAAAGCTAACTGGGTTGGCTGATGAGGCTGACGTCATTTCTTTGAGGCTCCGCCTTTCCAGAGGCTATAAAAGGACTCTCAAAAGAATATCGGGGGCTTTTCTTTAATGCAATGATGCAGTAAACTTCACACAAAACGTTATTAGTAATTCTCTTTATTTACTCCCGATATCTGATTTTGTAACTTCTATTTCTCCTGAATGGATCCTATTTTTTTTTTTTTTTTTTTTTTTACAGGATTTAAAAAAAAAATATTTGTAATAATAAAATTCCATAGTCAAGAATACACTTAAAACTCTAACTGCATGTTCTTTTCTGGCGTTATGTTTTAAATTAGCGAAGTCGCCGAAAGTAGTTAAAGTGGGATCGATAAAGTTTTCTTTTAATATTTGTTCAAATTCTGAGTACGTTTTTAGCTCATGGCAATTTTTAATATAGATTGAGAGAGCTTTTCCCTTAATGTAACGAGAAATATTTTGAAGATTTCAATTTTCGTCTTTATTTTGGCAGACTTTGTTAAAATAACCTAACCAAGAAATTATGTCACTGTCTTTAGAATCTTCAAATGGAATAATATTTAAATCTATTGTATCATGATTCACGTTCAGTGAATCGTCAAGATTAACGGATTCCTGATTTGTCGACATTGTGACTGAAACTTTAAAACCTTCTTGAGAATAAAAATGTGCACTTTTCTCAAAATATTTTTACAATAGTTAAAATATTTTTTTAAAACCAAAAGCTCTTCAGAGTATTATCAACACTTCATAGAATAATAGACTTAAATAAAAATTTTGTATTCTCAAATTTTATAATTATCACTACACATTTCAGGATAATATCAAATCTTACTTATAATACTATTAATTAGAATAAGACTTGAAAGTTAAATAAACTCGTAATTACTTTAACATAATATATTTAAACCAAACTATTGTCGTAGCAACTTAGTTCACACACTGAAAAAAAATAATTTCTTAAAATCTGTTCTTACTTGGCTGTTGAGTTACACTATTTAATCCTGCCGACTCCTTGTGATGTACCAGCTTTAGTCGTAGCTTAAATAGATCGTTGAAGAAATATAGATGTAGATTATCATGTAAATTATCAGACGATAAGTTTAAAAAAAACAGGATCCATTTATTATTATTCAGGAGAAATAGCAGTTACAAAATCAGATATCGGGAGTAAATAAAAAGAGTTACTAATAACTTTTCGTATGAAGTTTACTGCATCGTGACATTTAAGAAAAAGCCCCGATTTTCTTTTGCGAGTCCTTTTATAGCCTCTGGAAAGGCGGAGCTTCCAAGAAATGACGTCAGCCTCGTCAGCCATTCCAGTTCGCTTTAAATATCTCGAGAACATTCTACAACTGTACGTGTAGAAAAAGCGGGAAAAACAACTTGACTACGGGGCTGTGGATTTAATTCCACGTACTTTCAAATAAGAGAACGTCGCCATTAAAAATGAAAAGCGAAGATACAGTTAGAATTTTAAGTGTATTCTTGACTATGGAATTTTATTATTACAAATATATATATATATATATATATAGAGAGAGAGAGAGAGAGAGAGATGTATATTAAAAGAAAAAACAGTAAAATATTACATATTATACATCAAACTTCGTATTTGCTGACAAAGGGTTTTGAAGCAAAAATCAAAATTAGTTTTAAGAAATTCTTACAACAATAGGGAACTCTTCATTGATCTGAACTTTACAGAAAGAAATTTCATTTTTAATAATTTTCCAAATGGCATTTTTGGAACTGACAGAGAAAGAAACGAAAGAACTGTGAATGACTCAGCCGGGATTTTAAAAGAATTTTAGCGTCCATCAAGTTATTAGGAACTTGATGGACGATTTTTCACGACTTGTCTAAACGGATTACAAAAGGCGCGTGGATGAATCTGTGCTTGAAATTCGTAAAATAATCAGGCTTCAAATAGAAGATAACTAATTCTCTTGTTCATTTGAATAGTTGCCATGTGTTCCCCCATAGCACAGAAGATCCTTAGGATGTCCTATTCAAGTCGCAATATCCAGGGATATATAGTTAGGATATCTTGAGTATGTTGATTCTCAGATGTCCTGAGGACTTCACCAATTTCATATCCTGGCGATATTTGTACTGCATTTTCCGGAGGACGTCCGTTGTAAAACATTCTGAGAATATTATTTGTTCACAACTTTAGCTTTTTTACTTTGCACATCTGACGGCACATTTGATGCTGACATCTGATCGAATTAGATCTAAACACAGATGCTGTTAGATGTTAGATATAAACACAGATGTTAGATTTTTGGGAAAAGCCTCGAAAAAAACTGAATCCCAAGGGAAAATTAAGTGCGAAAGAAGAAAATAGATTTGAATGTGTGTTAGGACTTAGGAATCTGCAACACGTTTTAACCCGGCGGAAGTCGTACCAAGAAAAGTTACTAGAGTGCGCGCGTGGGGTATGACATACCCTAGTATTTAAAATACGATAAAATTAGTTTTATTTAGTTTTAAAGCTGTTTTTCTTGTTTTTGTGTATTATAAAGGCGTTGATAATAATTGGATTTTAAAAAATTAATTTCCAAAATAACCTTAGAGTTAAAATTAAGATAAATGAAAATAATAAAAAAATAAACATCATGCCTCTAAGTTTCATTGCATCTTTAATACACAATGCTTATTTTATTTCTTTACACAATGAACAAAATACATTCATGTGTTCTTGGCACAGAATGTTTTCACATTTTAAACATTGCATTCACGTTCTTCTGTCCTTGGTGCGATTATAGTGAAAGTGAATGACTTGCAAATTATCACATCTTTCGTACTTAGTTGTTTCAAATTCCATGTATTCGTTTTAATTCTTCGTCGAAACTTATGCTTTTGTTTTGCGTGTTGTACGTCAGTTGCTTGGCAAAGTATTAATCTCTGATCTTTGTTCAATACTTTTTTTCATTAATTGTAATGCTAATTCCCTAAAAAACGGATTAGTAGTTGAATGTAATATAATTCAAGCAGTCATTACAGCAACATTCAGTGCAGGAAAGAAAATTACTATTGGCAACCTCCTTTTATTCTGGCAATTGAATAATTCATCCCCCATATCCACTGCTCCTTTAGTCATATTATAAAAACATCTATAGTATAATCGTTATATAATGTTGAAAGCATAAGAACAGTTTTTTTCTTTTTAGCAACATCAGGAATTAATGTTTTATCTTTTTCGAAACCAAAACAGTGTAGAAAATATTCCTAGTTTCATCTTCAGTTTCCGAAATCCAATCTTCATCTCTTTCAAATATTTCTAATAAATCTCACAGGCGTTGCCTCTCCAACTCATAGGGAGTCATTCTTTTTACCATAATCCGGTTAGAAATTTTGTACGTACTTTAAAATCACTTGCGAGTAGAAATATTTACTGTTACACTCTAGAAATAAATTTCTGAACTAAATATTCAGTCACAAAAACACTTACGCGGACAGGCGCGGGGGATGTGTCATACACCAGGTCCAACAAAATAATGACAAATCTTTTTCTGAAACACACAGGCTAAGAAAAAGCGGTTCTAATAGTCAACCACAACTAGAAACTCAGCTACTGAATGCAGCACAGAATTTCAGTTTCACAAGTTAGGAATATTCCACTTTTATGTACGCGTGGGGTATGATACACCCCACGCGTGGGTATCCCTCGGGAAAGCGGGCTCCCTCGGGAAAGCGCGTGGGTATGATACACCCCACGCGCTTTCCCGAGGGTTAAGATAAAATAATGTGGTAAATTGTTTATATAATACTCAATAAAATGCATTTTGCTTTTAAGGAATGTGTTTATACACAGTTGGCAGTTGGCATAATTTCAGTCGTAGACTGGAAATATGGAAAAAATTTCCATGTCATTTTAGAAAAAGTCCGATTTTGTGTCAAACTACCTATATTAGAACAACGCAATATATAAATCCAATACATATCCTCAGTTGTGCTTTCGAAACATGAAAAACGCAATCTGATTTGTTCAATGGGCGCAGTAAAACGGGAAATATACAAATGTCCCTTTTTTTAATGCTGTGTACATTAAATATATGAAATAGCAGTTGATTTCTACATTATTACGTTGTGATGTTGGGAGGCCCCAACTTGTCAGCAACAGTAGTAGTGACTGCTATGAACTGGAAATTACACAGACTCTTAAGAAGGGTTTAACTCCCTTTTTATTTCACTTTAGAAATCACAGGTGCGTTCACTTGACGCTCACAAACTACGCGCCGACCAGGCGGTTAAACAAAAATAGAAAAATACAACTAAAAATAAATGACAGGATGAATAACTAACGAAGTCACTATCTACCAGGCTCTATAATCGTAACTATCTTAACCGCGTTCTAGGATACAGCTGAGATTCAGCAAACTTTCTGATTAAGAAGTTGAAAGATTCAACTAACTGCCGAAGTAGGCACACAGGCCGAAACGCGCGGTTCTTAAACTTTCTACCAAGCAACCTTCACGCTCGTGATTCAAGAAGCACACTTACAATCTCGTTTCCCTTCTATTTAACTCAAATTACTTCTGCTAATAAATTTGAATACTCTGCGCGTTCTACTATGATTTACATACTCTGGCATTGGCAATTCTAGGGGAAAGTAAAGGCTTGACAGGAAAGATACAGGGGTTGGACAAAAATATGGAAACACCTTTAAAAAAACATGTTTCTTTGCTTAATATGGTGTAGGAAACCCTTTGTCATCCAAAACAGCTTCCAGTCTTCTCGGAATGGATAAATACAGTTCCTGTATGTTTGCCAAGGGAATATTATACCATTCTTCCTGCAAAACGATGGCAAGTTCAGATAACGATGTTGGCGGTGGATAACGAGAACACACTTTCCGTTCCAATGTAGACCACAAAGGTTCGATAACATTCAGGTCTGGTGACTGTGGTGGCCAGGGCAGATGGGACAACTCATCCTCGTGCTCAGAAAAACAGTCCTGGACAATGGAGCTGTGTGAACAGGGGCTTTGTTGTCTTGGAAGACACCATCAGCATCGGGGAACAAAGTTTGTACCATGGGATGAACTTGATCTGCCAAAATGTTCACATAAGTCTTGGTAGTCATGTGCCCTGACACAGTTATCATGGGGCTAGCAGAGAACCACGATATGGCTGCCTAAACCATAACAGAACCCCCGCCATGTTTCACTCTTGGCAACAAGCAGTCTGTATTATAGGCTTGAGATGGCGTTCTCCAGACGTAAACTCGGCCAGAAGTGAGAAACAATGTGAAAGAAGACTCGTCAGACCATATTACTCGCTTCCACTGCTCTATAGTCCACGCTTTATGACTTAAACATCACCTTTTCCTGTTACGGGCATTAGCATCACTGATGAGTGGCTTCTCGATTGCAGCACGGCCAGCAATTCCCTGTTTATAAAGCTCCCTTCTAATTGTTTTGGTACTCACAGGGTTCGGTAACACAACATTCATTTCAGCAGTAACTTTTGCAGCTGTGGTCTTCTTATTTTTCGTCACAATTGCCCTTACTGATCGTCTGTCACGATCACTCAGGACACACTTTCGTCCACGCTGTGATTTAGCAGATGATGTTTTTCCGCATTTCAAATATGCGGAATAAATCTTCGATACAGTACCTCTTGAAACACTAAACACCTCGGCTACCTTGCTTACGGAAGCACCTACTATACGTGCTCCAACAATTTGCCCACGTTCGAAGTCTGTTAACTCTGACATAATGCAATGACAACCTCACATAACAGTACTCCGACAACAACTGAACTGTTTAGCACATTTACGAATTGTATAGGTGGCGTCAGTAGTCAAAAACGCCAGCGCCACCTACATATTTCATTAAAATCAATCTTTCTTTTCAAACATGCATTTCACAAGGTGTTTCCATATTTTTGTCCATCCACTGTAGGTTAAACTTAAAATAAATATAAACCCTACAACGTACGCCACGAAGTTAAAAAAAAAGCTTGCAAGAAATCATAATTATTTGAAACTGAAAACATCATTCTAAAAGAAAATGTAAAGTAACAACAAAGAAAACTTCTCAACTTTCCTTATAGTAGGTGAAACGAAAACAGCTAAGGAAAAATTCCAGCAATTTTGAAATATCGCTTAAGATTAAATATAGTGGCAAAATGTAACGAGGAAACAAAATCTCATCTTCGAAACTCAGTCACACAAAACACCATATAGAAATAAATCAGGTACAGCAAGATTTACTAATAATCTCTTTTGGACATAAAAAATCTGTGTTTTAGAATTTTATAGCAGTGTGGATTTTCTCTACCGCAGTATTTACAATATTATGCTAGTGAGAGATTTTTTTAGCTTTCAGCTTTTTTTCCCCTCTTTATTTTCTACTACAATATTTCGCTGTATCATGTTTTACCGACGCATTATCTTTAAACGGCTTAGTCATGTTTTTTTCCTTTCTTTTTTGCATCCTCTTACATTTTTCACGTCAATTTTTCCTTGATGTATTCATTCACAATTATTGCACCGCAAACCAAAATTAGGGGGAATTTATACTTTTGCATTTAAAGGAAGATTTACGCTTGGATATCTGAACTCTATAACTTTTTCTGAACTGTTTTTGATAAAAAATAACTTTTCATAATTTATTTGTTCTGAATTAGAGCCCTCTCAATTGAGTATTTAAGAACCTCCGACAAATTTTTAAGAAGATTTACGAGTTCAACTTAAACATAAATACGACATATTAAAAATAAAATTTCCATCATGAAGCAGGGATTGAATCCTTGTTAGAGAATAAATTTTAAACTTTTGTTTGTGGCATTATTTACTCCGGAACGGCGCAGAGTTGAGCTTCGAGAGAGGAACCCCCCCCCCCCGGATTCCAAAAATTCGTGGGAAACCATTTCGACTATTTTCATCTTCTTACGACTTTAATTAGCCGAGACATTAATTAGAAGCTTGGAAAAACCGTAATTTTCGACCTTATTTTCCCGAGTGGCAACAATCTTGCACCCTGGATATCAAAATCTACTTTATTTCGAAATGTGATGCCACTACTCGTTTTCAAATCGTAGACTTTGTTACTAAAAAAATTGTAAATTTTACAAAATAGTATTGCCAAACTTTAAGCATATTATTTCCAATTCCAAAATTTCTTGGGAAGCCATTTCTACCATTCTCATCTTTGTACGACTTTAATAAGCCGAGATATCAATTAAAAACTCTGAAAACAATAATTTTTGTAAAACTTTTTTCGAGTGGCAACAGTCTTGCGCGCTGGAGGAAAAAGTCTGCTTTATTTCAAAACGTGTTGCCACTGCTCGCTTTCAAATCGAAGACTTAATGAAAAATTTGTAAGTTTTACAAAATATCAAAAAAAAAATTGTAAATTTTACAAAATAGTATTGCCTTTAAGCATGTTATTTCCAATTCCAGAATTTCGTGGGAAGCCATTTGTACCATTCTTATCTTTGTATGACTCTAATCAGCCGAGATATCAATTAAAAACTCTGAAAACAATAATTTTCGTAAAAATGTTTTCGAGTGGCAACAGTCTTGCGCGCTGGAGATAAAAATCTGCTTTTTTTTTAAAACGTGTTGCCACTGCTCGTTTTCAAATCGAAGACTGTTAATAAAAAATTTCCAAGTTTTACAAAATATCAAATAAAAAAATTGTAAATTTTACAAAATAGTATTGCCTTTAAACTTATTATTTCCAATTCCAAAATTTCGTGGAAAGTCATTTTTACCATTCTCATCTTTGTACGACTTTAATCAGCCGAGATATCAATTAAAACTCTGAAAACAATGATTTTCGTAAACATTTTTTCGAGTGGCAACAGTTTTGCACGCTGGAGGAAAAAAATCTGCTTTATTTCAAAAGCTGTTGCCACTGCTCGCTTTCAAATCGAAGACTGTTAATAAAACATTTGTACGTTTTACAAAATATCAAATAAAAATACCATTGCCATACTTTAAATATATTATTATTTTTGTATAAAGTCATATTCTTACATTGAAGAAAGCACGTCATTATATGTCGAAAATGTTTATTTAATGTCAGCATTTTAAATATATAGCTGCTGTCAGCAAATGTTTTCTTTTAGGTTGTGTAACTGACACGATATATTAATGCAACCCTAACTCCCTTATTGATATTGAGAAAATGTTGTTATATTACAATAAATTTAAATTATGACGTTATACATATTAATCTGAAGTATCGTAGGATTTTGTTTCTTGCATTGGCAATAAAAAATTATTTACGAATTGGTTGTTTCTAGAAAAGAATGAACTGATTTCATTCATACTGAAATGTTTCTATAAATTTGCTTTTTAGAAGTTAAAGATTAATGATTTTACATAATTCCATCTGATTATTGTTGCTCAGTTTATCAGTTTTCAGGGCTTCCCGCAAACGTCCAGATATATTCTCCGGTTAAAAAATTCATGAAGATAGAATACTTGGGACATTTTGGCGTAAATTATTCCTTCTTCATGAAATTAACCATTGCTTAGAACTGCAAAAAAGTCGAGATCTTTACTCCTGATTATTGAAAAAAAAGGTTGCTTATTCCGTCCGTGGAGAAGTAAAACTCACAGTCTGCCGCTTTAAAATACAATGCAATCTCGGTGTACGTCCGCTTTGAAATACGCCCAAATTCGTATACGTCCTGTTTAGCCGTGAAGAGTTTTGTTTTTTATATGACGTTTGTTTGGAATATGACTCGAGTTCGATGAGTTACGTTTCCGACTGTTTTTTGGGTGGAGTGAAAAAGGCCAAAAAAAAAAGCCTTTTTTTTTCGGATTTGATTATTTTCTGACTCAACAAATGTTTCTGTTGGATGAAAAAAACACAGTAAAAAAATTGCAGCTCAATCGTTCGTCATCTTCAGGTTCCACACCAGGTAAATAAAAATATCAATGTTAGTGTTCATGAAAACACTAAACTATTTTTAACAATATTTCTGAAGAATTATTTTTGCAACGATTTTGTTTCCTGACCCAACTTATGTTTGTAATTGTTAGAAAAATCCCAGTAAAAAAGTTTCAGCTTAATAACTCGTGTTTCAGGTAATCTTCAGGTTCCACAACAGAATGAAAGAAATTTCTGTTGGTGTTGAACTTCGTAAATACAGCGTCTCACAAAAGTGATGGGACACTTGTGCTTTAAAAAAGGAAACTGTAATAAAATAAATTAAAAAAATCATGTAAAAAGCTTTTGTGGGTGTGTTTCATACTTAAATTTAGTATCAATTATTAAATAACATACATTTTCTCAAAATATTAAAATATTAATTTAGTAATAAAAATACAATTGTTTAGAACGGAGGAAAAAATGGCTCACGTAAGTGATGGGACACCATTAGATACTACTACGTACTACAATAAAAAATTTTTGGGTTTTTTTTATTTTTACTCAAAAGAAATTGGCAATAATTTATAAAATCGTCTGCAGTATTTCTCTCCAGTTTGTTTTGGAATTTTTGTGTTTATTAGCTCTGTGCAGCCATGAATTCTAAACGAAAAGACACTTTTCCTGAAATTCGAAAATTAGTTATTAATTTGCATATTGAACGTAGAAAATCTATTAGAGAAACTGTTGAAACAGTTAACTTGAATCATTCAACAGTTTTCAATATCATTAAACGATATAAAAAGAATCATATGATTCAGGATAAGAGAAAACCTGGCCGACCATCAAAGCTACCCAATGGAATAAAGCGAATTATCGTTCGAAATATTAAAGAAAATCCAAGAATAAGTGCTCCTAAAGTTGCTGCTGATTTACAAGCATTATATGGAGTAATTGTTAATCTTAAGTCTATTAGAAGATTAATTCGATCTGCTGGTTATCACGGTAGCGCAGCCAGGAAAAAATTCTTCGTAAGTGAAAAGAATAGAAAACTCTGACTGGCTTTCGCAAAATCCAACATAAATAAGAATTCTGATTACTCGATTGAAGTTATATTTGCTGATGAGAGTAAATTTAATATATTTGGTTCTAACGGTAGGATATTGGTGTGGAGAAAACCCAGGGAAGAATTTCGCAAACAGAACTTCGTGCCAACAGTAAAATATGGTGTAGGAGGTGTTATGGTATGGGGGTGTATGTCGTCCGCTGGAGTTGGTAATCTTGTTTTTATTGACAGTATAATGGATCAGTACAAGTATATTGACATTTTAAATCAAAATTTGAAATCTTCAGCACGAAAATTGAACCTTCATAACGATTTTAAGTTCTACCAAGGCAATGACCCCAAGCACACTGCTTTGAACGTTAGACTCTGGCTACTGTAGAACTGTCCTGAAATAATAAAAACACCCACACAATCTCCAGACTTAAATCCCATAGAGATTATTTGGCAAGAATTGGAATCAAGAATTCGCAAACACACCATTTCTTCAAAACAACAATTAAAATCGGTGCTTCATGAAGAATGGTGTAAAATTACTCCAGAAATCACGAAAAATAGTCGAATCCATCCTAAGAAGATTAAATCACGTTTTAAAAGTAAAAGGAAATCCAACAAAATATTAAAACCTTTTAAAAAGTAAAATTTTTGGATAAATATTTGATCGAAAAGTAAGTGTCTCATCACTTATGTGAGCCATTTTTTGCTCCGTTCTATACAATTGTATTTTTATTAAATTAATATTTTAATATTTTGAGAAAATGTATGTTATGTAATATTTGTTACTAAATTTAAGTATGAAACACACCCATAAAACATTTTTACATGTTTTTTTAAATTTATTTTACTACAGTTTCCTTTTGTAAAGCACAAGTGTCCCATTACTTTTGTGAGACACTGTACGTTTCGGGATTTGATTTGATTGTTTATCAACCCATCCCTGGCTGCACCAGATCTTGCCAATGAAGCCACTGCCACCAGTCTCGCATGCCTCTCTACTACTTGAGAATATCAAGGGGGCTTTCCTATTTCACACTGAGAACCTCTCCTAATCAATCTCATGTCTTCGTCGCTGAGGTTCAAGGTAACTAGTGGTTCCGAGAGATAGTCCCCACGAATCATCTCCAAATACTCCTCTGCGTTGAATTAATTTTGGAAAGTACAAGCTGTAATTTTTCCTTCCAGTCTCATTTTTCTTGCTTTCAGTATTCGTCTCAGGGCAAGTTCACAAACATGTGCTCGTTCATCTTCCAACGTCTCCAATAGGATGGTTTCAGAGTGATCAAAATAGCAGTTCCTCTGAATAACTTTGCAAACAATTGCTTTAAAATTTTTTGCCAGGAATTGACTTTTCTCGGTCATTTTGTGAACATGACGTGCTCAGTGTGTTGATCTCGGGCATTTCTTTATTTCAAACTAGAATGGCACGTAAACTTTTATAACATATTCGGCTAGTAGCTTCAAGTCGTCTGTTGGTTCGGTGGTTGATTCATAAAGGCTAAGAATTCTGTTGGCTGTTGTAAGTCATCTTGAGTGGATTATCTTCCCAGGACTCCTGTTTACTTGATTTGAAGGACACTACTTTGGAAATAGTAAGGAGGTATTTTTGGTCAGTACTGACGTCGTTTTGGTCAATTTCGGGTAGCGCAACTAGAATAGAAACACAGCCTGCTCAGGAAGGATTTCATATGTTTTCACAGATTTTCCTATTATTCCAGAAAACTGTTGTGGCCCAGATGTATTTCGATTAATCTTCTGGAAGAGATGACGAAGAGGCACTTCATTGGTAAGCAACAAGCATACAAACCAAAGCATTTTATGACCAGCAAAGACCTCAAAAAGATCCACTTCTAGTTGACTCCATCTTAGTTCAAAATAAACAATGACTCATAAATCATGAAAGGGCCCACCAGCGGACGAGCGGTAAAGTCGCTGAACACTGGTAGGTCGGTTCGAGGTACGAATCCCGCGAACGGGCTGGCTGCATGGGCGTTTTCGTACTTTTCCCCATGTGTAACGTGTATACGAGCCAGTGTTCCTTAGAAAGTCCTCCACGAAGGCATTCCTCTTCTTAGGCAGATAGCCCTAGTGTGCTTTGGCATAATTAAATACACCAACACCTTAAATTATGCTATTAATACGATCAAATAAGAATATATCCACATTATTGTGACTTATAATTAGGCCCACCAGGGGCCGAGCGGTGAAATCGCTGAACACTGATAGTTCGGTCCGAGGTTCGAATCCCGAGTATGGGCTGGCTGCGTGACTGGGTTTCGTGCTTGTTTCCTTTCATAATGCGTATACGACCTAGTTTACGTTAGAAAGTCCTCCACGAAGGCATCCCTCCCGATAGCCCTTGAAGCTCTGCCGTAATCAGATGCACCGACTGATAATCGTCGCTGAAGTTTAAAATTTTCCTGAATTTATTTAAGTCGAAGTCCAGTGTAAACTAGGTATTTTGTTTTAAATTTCTATAAAAAATAGGATTAAAATATCTGAAATAATTTACACAAATCAAACCCATAAAGCATGAAGACAAAAAGCATGAAAGTCACTGAACAACCAAATAATTAGCAACAGAAAATCGTTGAAAGATCATGGAAGCCACGTGACTGCTTACCCGAAGCTGAAGCCTACGGTCAGATTAGAAGTCTTTATGCCATCTAGTTGCCATTCATATTGTGTCATTAAATTTGATATTTTGGTGTGGGAAACAATTTCTCGCTCTAATAATGGTGTTTCTAACAGAGCAATTCATGAAAAAAGGATAAAATCATTAAGAAAGTCAGTACAGATACTCACTTACAGTGTGGAACGTCAAGAGGTCAATATTTTGGGTTGAAATTTAAATACAATTTTTTCTAACCCATTCGGAATCATATAATCAGTCAGGCAATATGTCAGGCTTAAATGAAAAAGTGTTTCGCTCCCCCTCCTGCTTACCTCTTCTGAGACTGCTACGACTGCTTACAAGAGTTAGTTACTGCTCAATATACGACCTGCTCTGTAAATGAGAATTTTGAAGTGATTTTAAGTTTTTTCCCTTACACTTTTTCCTATATTCATTAGCAATGAGGTTTAGTAAAGTTAATGAAAAGACTAAAGCAACGAAGAAAATGGTTAGGATCACCAAGGAGGTGAAAAAGAAATTGTTTAACTCTTTCGCATCGAAGTCAGCCGAACCGCCTGACCATTCAGGTATTGGCAGGTCGCCCGAACGCCTGAATTATTTTCTACCTGGTGCTCTACCCCATCGCGTTAGTGCCTGGGCTCATTTGGGTATTGTTAAACGACATACCAATCATGATTTTGAAGCGACTAAAATAGTTCTATTATTTGAATGTGCTTCCTTCTCTTTAGTTTAGTTTCAACGTTCAGCTATTGATGCCCGAAGTTGCAATCCGGTCCTAAGGAAAAACGATGCAACGTGGTGAAAGCGCATGAAGATCGCAAGAGAGAAGTTATCGCTTTACTTAACACGTTGAGCGCTACATCAGCCATCTGTGGCTGATACTAGATTTTCCGTTTAGGCCGCGTCAGCCATCTGTGGCTGACACTAGAATTTCCGTTTAGGCCGCGTCAGACATCTGTGGCTGACACTAGATTTTCCGTTTAGGCCGCGTCAGCCATCTGTGGCTGCACTAAACTTTCCGTTTAGGTCGCGTCAGCCATCTGTGGCTGACACTAGATTTTCCGTTTAGGCCGCGTCAGCCATCTGTGGCTGCACTAAACTTTCCGTTTATGCCGCGTCAGCCATCTGTGGCTGCACTAAACTTTCCGTTTAGGCCGCGTCAGACATCTGTGGCTGACACTAGATTTTCCGTTTAGGCCGCGTCAGCCATCTGTGGCTGCATTAAACTTTCCGTTTAGGCCGCGTCAGACATCTGTGGCTGACACTAGGTTTTCCGTTTATGCCGCGTCAGCCATCTGTGGCTGCACTAAACTTTCCGTTTAGGCCGCGTCAGACATCTGTGGCTGACACTAGATTTTCCGTTTAGGCCGCGTCAGCCATCTGTGGCTGCATTAAACTTTCCGTTTAGGCCGCGTCAGACATCTGTGGCTGACACTAGATTTTCCGTTTAGGCCGCGTCAGCCATCTGTGGCTGCATTAAACTTTCCGTTTAGGCCGCGTCAGACATCTGTGGCTGACACTAGGTTTTCCGTTTAGGCCGCGTCAGCCATCTGTGGCTGCACTAAACTTTCCGTTTAGGTCGCGTCAGCCATTTGTAGCCAACCATGAAAAGCCCCTAGACCTTTTCATTTAGGCCGCGTCGACCGCTGCTGGCTGACAGCGTGTAACATGATATATAACTATAAAATTTACACTTTTTTATGGAATTACACAAAATTTATTTAAAATTTACTTAATTTTGATTCATGATTTGATTTTGCTTCATTGGATTTCATTGAAACACGGTAAACATAAAAACGGTTCTCCATTACAGCTATTACAAAATGTGACAACACTCTTTTAGTCTTTCTACCAGCTTCTGTTGCATTTTTAGCATAACATAATTTACAATATTTTCGTACTTCAGAGGCTTTTCCCGGTTTTCTTCAGAGTTTATGTTGTCGTTTTCTAAATATTCTTGCATTTTTGTTCGAAGGAATGTCTTCTTTTTCACAACTTGTTGCTATCTTCTACCGCGATACGAATCACGAGCCCTACAGTACCAGCGCTTTTAAGCGAAGCACGTGGCCTGAACGGTATTGCCTAAAACATACGCGTGGCGCTGAAGGTGTTAAGTAGGTTATTGTTAGCACTATAGTATTCTATTTGGCATGGGGGAAAGAAATCCAGTCCAACAAAAATATATACTACATACGAGTGTTTTAGATGTTAGAGTGAAACAAAACTTGACCTCTACCGATGCGAAAGAATTAAAAGTGTGAAGATGCTATGCGAATCGAAGACTTGGTTATTGTACACCCCATGTCTATTATGATGGTGTCTATGACTGTGGAAAACGAAGACTATTAAATCGACTAATATTGCGAAGTTGGTGAACACGATTATCAAAAGTCAAAGGTCGAAGCATGTTGAAAAAGCAGCATGTTAGAGCAAAGAACAGATGCTCTAACATCTAACATCAGATGCAAAAGCAGCTGTTAGAGCAAAGCGCATCTTTTGATCTGGATAACGGAAAATATTTATGCGCAATATCATATGCAGTGCTTCATTTATGTATGCTATATTATTGCAGCACCGATGATAGCGAGATAATTATTTTAACAACAACAATAACAAAAAAAAAAAAAAAAAAAAAAAAAAAAAAATGTTTCAGATTTTAAATTACGTCCAAAGGGGCGTTTTTTAACATTTTGTGTGTTACCTTTCTTTATTAAATATCATGTTCCTCGCACTTAAACCATAAGATCCAGTGCAACAGCAATATCGCAAAATAGTTTTAAAACGAGCCTATCTTTAGAATTTCCGATACAGAGACTCACGCGCTGGAGATAAAAATGTTTTTTCTGCACAACGTTGCCATTGCTCGCTTTGAAATCCTTGAGTTTGTTAATCAAAAATTCGTCGAAGTTTTAAAAAAATAGGAAATCGATCATAAAACAAATTTCAAATTTCAAATTTGGTCTTCCACATGCTCATATTCGTTGGAGGATTACGTTATTCAAAATTCGATGACTCTATGTACCGTCATTTTATGACAATGTGAGAAATATACATACATTTACGCAGGTTTTCATTATTTAATTTCTTCAAATATAATGCAGGACTCTAACATTTTGTGGCAACAGTTTGAAAAGTGAACCGACATTTATGAGTCCGACGCAAAATGCCAAAACGAAACTAATAGTCCTTCGGGATTCAAATCCCTTTGGACTAAAAAAAAAAAAAATTGAGTTCTGAAACTTTACACAAAAATACTCTTACAGTATCACAGAGCACAATTAGTAGTTAACTTTACTAAGAATTAGTAGTTAAATTACTAAGAATGTTAAACCCAAGTAATGCAGAGCGCATCTAAAGAGCGAAGTTTGCACGGAGATATGACAGCAATCCGAACTAAACAACTGAGAAATTGATACTTTGTCCTGTCTTATGGAATTTCCCCCGGCTGCTGGAAAAATCTCTAGTAACTTCCACTTCGACAAATTACTGGAAGGCATATGAGGGCCGGGTAGGGTTATAGTTACATATAGGGATCAATTACACTTGTTCAATCACTATACCAGTTACAATTACACAGACCAGACCAAAATGTTGCCAAATCTTTGACAAATGTAGGAACTAATTTGGGTCTCCGAAAGCGTCGCCAGCTGGGCGATATTTCGCCAATTTAGCGATATAGCCACTTATTCAATTTTAAGTAGACTTGCACACTGTCATGTTATTTTTCCGGTACAGAATCTTCTCTTTCAAGCATTTCATGCTACTTTATGCAAAAAATACTACAGTTTCACATATAATTGCAGTAATGTTATTATTTAAATACATACAAAATCCGTAATAATATATTTCATCCTCTGCTTTAGCATTTTTGTGCTAAATAGTGTTATAAGAATAACAAGAAAACTTCGTTATAAGAACGGATTAATTATTTCGTTTAATTTTTTATTGATTAGGGTTAAGTTATTTGAATGCACCTAAGCTGTGTGGGTTATATACTTAAGAGGATAGATGCCTTCGCGGAAGGTATTCTGAGATTTGCTGTTTCGTATGCACGAAAACTAAGCATACCAGCCAGTCTGTTCGTATGGGTTCGAATCCAACTAAGGTCAGACTACCAGTAATCAGCAGTTTTAATCATTCGGCCATCGATGGGGCTTATTTCTCATTTAGAAAAGATCGTTTGGTATCCACCCAACTAAATGGAACGATTTAATGACGTGTACCAACATATCACTGTTTTTTTTTTTTTTTAACCCGAAGAGCTATTGATTTCGTTTCGGCATTTTGCGTTGTATCACTATAAATGTGGGTTCACTTTTAAATTGTTGCCACCAAATATTAAAATCCTTTAATGTATTTAAAAAAATTAAATAATGAAGAATCTGCATAAATGTATTGTGATAAAACAACGGTACCTACAGCATCCAATTTTAAATAATGTACGTGTTCACTCGAATGTGGGCATCTAGAAGCCCGAATTTGGAATTTGTTTATTATCAATTTCATATTTTGTTAAACTTTAACTAATTTTTTATTAACAAACGCAAAGATTTCTAATCGAGCAATGGCAACACTCTACGGAAAAAACAACATTTTTATCCCCAGCGCGGGAGCCAGAGTATTGGAAATTCTATAGATACACTAATTTAAAATTGTTTTGTGATATTGTTGTTGAGTTAAATTTTATGGTTTATGTGCGAAAAACGTGATATTTAACCCGCACCAAGGAAGGTCGCACCAAGAAAGGTTACTAGAGTGGGCGCGTGGGGTATCACATACCCCAGTGTTTAAAATACGATCAAAATAGTTTTATTTAGTTTTAAAGCTGTTTTAATTGTTCTCGTGTATTATAAATACGTGAATAATAATTGGGTTTCAGAAAATTAATTTCCAAAATAATCTTAGCGTTAAAATCATGATAAATGAAAATAATAACAAAATGCCTCTAAGTTTCATTGCATCACTAATACATAATGCTTATTTTATTTCTTCACACTTTGAACGAAATACATTCATGTGTTCTGGGCACATACTGTTTTCACATTTTAAAGTGCATTCACGTTTTTCTGTCCCTGGCGCGAGGGCAAAAAAATTATCACATCTTTCATACTTAGTTGTTTCGAATTTCATGTATTCGTTTATATTCTTTGTCGAAACTTCTGCTTTTGTTTTGCATACAGTACGTCAGTTTCTTGGTGAAGTATTAATCTCTGATTCTTTGTTCAATACATTTTTTCATTAATTGTAATGCTATGTCCTTCAAAAACAGACTTCTGTTTCTGGTTGGTGGATTAGCAGTTGAATGTAATATAATTCAAGCATTTATTACAGCAACATTCAGTGCAGGAAAGAAAATTACCATTGGCCAGCCCCTTGTTAATCTGGCAATTTAATAATTGTCTGACATTTCATCCCCCATATCCACTGCTCCTTTAGTCATATTATAAAAACATATAACTCCTGAAGTTTCATTTTCTCCAATAGTATCATCTATAGTATGATCGTTATATAATGTTGAAAGCATAAGAACAGTTTTTCCTTTTTTAGGAACACCAGGAATTAATGTTTTATCCTTTTCGAAACCAAAACACTGTAGAAAATATTCCTAGTTTCATCTTCAGTTTCCGAAATGCAGTCTTCATCGCTTTCAAATATTTCTAATAAATCTCACGGGCGTTGCCTCTCCAATTCATAGGGAGTCATTCTTTTTACCTTAATGCAATTAGAAATTTTTAAGAATTTAATGTCAAGTACTTTAAAATCACTTGCGAGTAGAAATATTTACTGTTACACTCTAGGAATAAATTTCTGAACTAAATATTCAGTCAGAAAAACACTTACGCGGACAGGCGCGTGGGGTGTGTCATACCCAGTTCCAACAAAATACCGATAAATCTTTTTCTGAAACACACAGGCAAAGAAAAAGCGATTCTGAAAGTCAACCACAACTAGAAACTCAGCTACGGAATGCAGCACAGAATTTCAGTTTCACAAGTTTGGAATATTCCACTTTTATGTAGGGTTGGAGTATGATACACCCCACGCGCTTTCCCGCGGGTTAATAAAGTAACACACAAAACCTTAGAAAAAAAAAAAAAAAGAAAAGAAAAGAAAAAACGCCCATTTGGGCGTAATGTAAAATCTGAAAGCTTTCAGTTTTCTACATTTTATTCGTTTACATATATTTCAGTAAAGCTTTGAATATATAAATCTAGTAAGTGATATCTATGACGAAATCAAAAATTACTACTGCTAATAATAATAATGTTACAGGACTTTAGCTCCTCAACAAACCCTTAATTTTTCAGTTTGCGTGCAGAAATTATCTATTATTCTATTATTTTTTTACTGTGTACTTTGAATTAGTTCAACAAGACAGAAAAATCTATACAAACATTTTCCAAAATTTTCTATTTTTTGAATAAAATTTTATGGTTTAAGTGCGAAGAACATGATATTGAATAAATAACGCTAACGTACGAAATGTTAAAGAAACGCACTTTTGGGTGTAATATAAAATTTGAAAGCTTTAAAATTTTCATTTTTAATTCCTTTTTTTTTCTTCTGTAAATTCGCGAAACTGCGCCAAATTTATGGTGATAATACGTAAGTACTTAAATCCAATTTTAAATAATCCACTGTATATTGCTTACTCAGAAAATATTAGTTTGCATTTACGATACTCGGGCGATAATTGCAAAATTATAGGGTCATTTTTGTATTACTTTTGTTTTCCCGTCATCATATCATACTTGCCCATTATTTAGCGTAGGTAATCTAGAATTTTGTTTCATATGAAAACCATTTGCGTAATAGGCCCACCAGCGGCCGAGCGGTAAAGTCACTAAACACTGGTAGTTCGGTCCGAGGTTCGAATCCCGCGAACGGGCTGGCTGCATGGGCGTTTTCGTGGTTTTCTCCATGTGTAACGTGTATACGAGCCAGTTTTCCTTAGAATGTCCTCCACGAAGGCATCCCTCCTCTTAGGCAGATAGCCCTCGAGGCTTTGCCATAATCACACACACACACACATTTGCGTAATATTAAGAAATTAAGTAGTATCGGATAATGTATCTTAGCGCAATCTGTTAATTCTAGAAATAATATTTTTATTTAAATTGTAGCATTCATTTCCCATCCAAACCAAACACATGATAAATACTTCTCTTAATCACAAAAAATATTTCTCTGACAGAAAGTATATGAAAAATATGCTACGACATGACACACAAAGCTTTGTAAAGCCATACACAGAGCATAGAACAGAAATTTCTGCATATGCAATATAAAAGGCATCCTTTATGTATAAAACAAAAAGCAAAACCAAATGAATTATACATTTTAAACGTAAATATTCCATAGATTCTTCTCAGAATCGAAAACCAATAAAAAAAGACCCCAAGAATACTCCTCGGTTCTAAAATTACATTTCTTTTGTTAGCTAGAATCTGATGCTTCATTTAGCATTCAACCCGGTCTCTTTCGAAACCGACTGAAATTTCTGTTGTTCGAGAACTGCTTCCTTCGAAGAAAATGTCTGGAAGGAGTGGAGCTGAATTCGTGAAAAAGACAAAAATTAGCATCCAAACAGGTCGCCTGCAAAGCCCTGAGGATTGATTTATTGTTTCTTTCGCAACGGGCGTAGACGTAAGCTCTCGGTTGCAGTTACAATGCACTGAATTTTAGTTTGTTAAAAGATTCCGTACTAAGATTTAATTCTCTGGTACATGTTTAACAAAAAAGTGCTTTATTTTTCTATAATGTTGTGGACCTATTCACTCATATCCTACATAACATTCTCTCATCTTCCTTATATCAACTTTGAACACAGGAGAAGTCAGTTACTTCAATTAAATCGCGATAAGAATTATTACTTCCTTGTACGATGGAAAGGTAGTATTATAATCGCGAAAGCTTTCGGGTGTTATATTTCAATAAAAATATCCATTTTGACCGCTATCGAATATAATTTGACGCTGTTATGCCGTGCCATCTGTACGTAACACAGAATAAGGACTCATTTTTCCAAAACGGATTTCAAAAATGATTTGAAACGGATTAAGAAGAGATTTTTTTTCGTGGCCGTCTGTACGTATGTATGTATCTCGCGTAACTCAAAAACGAATAGCCTGAGAATGTTGAAACTTTATATATAGGACTGCTATAACATGTAGTTGTGCACCTTCCTTTTTCTGTTGTAACATTCAAGCTGTCATAAACCATTTTTATTCATGCCCAATAAATGTTTTAAATCAATCACTCTTGATTCTTTTCCCATTTCTACCTCTGCTATCACTTACCCCTGACATTTCCGGGTATAGGTTCCTATGCAATTCTTAATCCTTATGATTTGCCCTACCTGCCCTAGAAGATTGACGGTACACCCTGCATAGCATTGTTTTAACATAGGTATTTTAACAAAAAATCGAAGATTTTATTAAATAACATATCAACGTTTCTTTGTATTTCAATTCTACGACTGAAATTATTTCTAGATATTACATTTTGTAATTTTTGGTGAGAAATTTATGGAGAAATTTAAAGTACATCTTAGCGCATTTTTTTCAGTTTGCGCCAAGAATGATTCACTTGGCGAACTTCTTAATTTATAGCAGCCTATTTTCCTTTCATTTCTTTCATTGAACACGAGCAGGAAAGTGGTCATCGTTCGTAGTTTCAAATAATTTTAACAAAGTGCGTAAACCAAATTTGGCGTTATTATGCCTTCTAACGAATATGTCAAATTTCAAAAAGCGCCAATATGGAAATTCTTGTATATCTTAGGAAAGATTGAATAAAAAAACTCTAATTTTTTATACGGTTGCTTAGAAATATATCTTCTTTAAGATGATGATAAAAATTTTGTAGATTATGATTCAAAACATTTGGAAATACTTATAAGAGTTATTTAAAAATACAGCTTTTAAAAATAAATCATAAAAAATGGGAGTTTTTTTTTTTTTTTTTTTTTTTTTTTTTTTTGGAATGAACCTAAATTTTGAAATGTGAAAGGAAGAATCAAGTAAGTTTTATAAATAACAAATCTGATGTGTACACCACATGACTTCCTTGTACGGAATATTAAATTATACGCATTTTTTCTTGCATTTCCTTTAAACTTATTAGATTGAATTAAACCTACTTCGCCGACACCGCATAAACCACAACAGAATGAATGCATTCTTTAAAATTCACTTTGTTTATCATAGCGACACTCTGGCGCTAGGTTCACCTAACAGTATTATATTTCGTTCATATTATAACTCATAATGCACAAAATTTACATCATTTAAAGAATAGAATTATCTAATCCTTGCCACATGTTCTAGTCAAATACTATCATAAAGCTAGAATGATGTTTAAAAGAAATTAAGCAAACGAAACAAAAAAGAAACAGTTTTTCACAGACGATTAAGTATTTCTCATTCGATTAATTCAGCTCTCACTTCGCGAGATGGCAAAAATACATAAAAACTCAAAATATCTATATTAAAAATTACGAAGTAAATCTCAAACACTTATTTCCTCGAAAAAATTCCAGAAAGAATTAAGCATGATTTAATTGGCAATAATAAATGAATGCGTTATCTTTGTTGTTGCGAAGCTAAGTTTCTCTAGATTGGCAACGAATCCACTAGTCTCCTCTTTCAAATGTAAACATCAATGGCAGCCATTAAAAACAGGCTTAGCGGCAATTAAACAACTTTAAAATTGCTGATAATTCTAAATATATTGCACACAGATTTACTAAAGGCATAAAATCTTAACCGAAAGATAAAAACAACATAATTCAATCATTTTTAAAGCAACAAATGTACAATTTACAAACACATAAGAGTAAAGAAACTGAGATCACTGAGCCGGATAACAGAGTGGATATATATATAAATATATTTATATACGTTTGGTGCGGCCGATTGCAATCAAAATACGAGGTGCACATCTACATGTTATAGCAGTCCTATATACAAATTTTCAACGTTCTGAGGCTACTCCTTTTTGAGTTATGCGAGATACTTACGTACATACGTTCGTACAGACGCCACGAAAAATTCTTTTCAGAATTCATTTTAAAGCAGTTATATAATTTTTTTGCAGGAAAAGAGTGTTTTATTCTGTCCTTACGTACATATATCACGGAAATACATCGTTAAATTGCATTTGAAAGAGGTCAAAATGGAATATTTTCGTTGAAATATGCTGCCTGAAACTTTTCGCAAATTCAATACTTCCTTTTTTCAATACTTCCTTTTTACTTCGTACAAGGAAGTAAAAAGAAATATTAATAAATATATATCAAATTCAAATAACTTGGTGGATCTAATACTTTGAGAATTAATTTTCTAAAACCCCTTGTGCGATTTTTACAATACTTGGCAAATATAGCATAATTTGAGCCATAAAATAAAAAGTATGGAAAACAATTTTTCCGTTAATTCAGAAAAAGTCCGATTTTCTGCCAAAATACTTATGTTAAAACAAAGCTGTATGAAAATCTAATATATATCTTAAGTAACGCTTTGGAGACACGGAAAACACTAGTTAAATTTCAACAATCGGTGCAGTAGAACGAGAGATATAGAACTGTACCATTTTTTTTTGTTTTTGTGTGAAAGGTGTACATACACACGTATATCAAATAAAGGCATCAAAACTATGCAATAGCTATTTAAGTTTTTACCAGACTTTATCTGTGTATGTCTCAAATTCTTTTGATTGTTCCTTCAGAATTTCACCATATATATGTTACCGTGAAAGACCGAAATTGGAGAATGTCGACTTTCACCGAAGAATGTCAACGTTCACCAAATACGTCGGTGAAAGATCGAATATTGCATTACATTCTTGTACATTCGGACCCACACCGGTGTATGTCGACAATCACAGATATGTTCTGGTGTAGGTCGAAAAGAGAGGAGTATATGTACACGCTGCCATTCCAAAAGGAAGTGTTCCACAAATAAATGCAGTTGTAAAAGCAAGGGCCTCTTGTGCAATTCAAAGTGTCATAACAGTTTAAGTTGTTCCAATAAATAAGATTTGAATCACGTAATTTAGTAAGTTTTTAACTTCTGTTATTTTCCTTCCTCATTTTGAATGTACAGTGTGTTTTAAGTTCTTATTTCAAGTCTCAAGTGCGTTTATTCGCGACTGAATGACGGAGAAGAAAATATAATATTGTTATATGTTCAACATTCACTATTAGTACATGGTGAATGTCGACATTGACCGGTGTAAGTAAGAAATAAGTGTATTTGGAAAATATTTCGGACATACACCAAGCGACTATGTGAAAGTTGACATTCACCGGTGAAAGTCGACATTCTCCAGATTTCAGTGTTTCACCGTAACATATATATGAGATTTCCTTTGGAATCTCACCATATTCATTTTATTAAATCCCACGTTTAAGCTGGAATCGCCTTCAAAGCTGAATTTCTCTCAGAAGTTATAGTCCTTTTTCTGATGATAAAATATTAAAACAAGCACTTGAAATGAAAATTTTCGAAAACCGACAATGCCCTCCCTTTCCTGCCATCCATCTCCTTGAATTAAAATAATATCTAAGAAGATTTAAAGATGCTATTGGAAGATTAGTTATTCTTTGAAATGGGGTTAAAGAGCGTAAAGGTTTGAATGCTTTGATGGGATTATGCACAGAGCTTTCGAAGATTAGAATACTCCAATAGGACGGGACTGTCTGTTTGAAAATTGAATTCTTCAAAGGCAGATTAAAAATGCACACATGCGATTTTCCAGAATACATGTATTTACATAGAACATAAGCGAATATGCAAATCCTCTGAAGGAAAGTTTAGAATATGGATACTTTGTGCTTTAATTTCCATGCTTCCTTCTAAAACTAGTCTTTCCACTTTACTCTAAAATGAAAATTCCTAGAAAAGATTTCATTCAGCATATACATTTTTTGCATAGGTTAACGAAACTCATGTGCGTGATTTATTTTCTGTTTAAACGTGTCAATAATTATGAACTGAAGTTTAACTTTTTTCACGAATTCTCTATTGTTTAAAAGTCAGGCTTAAAAATACTAATCATATAGGGTGTTTCATATTGAATGAGACAGAAAAAAAGTTTACCTGGGAAGGGTGTAGTTATTTTATTTTGATAAATCGAATTTATAGTGAAACTATAGTTGTATAAGTTTCTATAGATGTTCTATGAGTGCCCCTCCGGTGACACATCAAGTATCTATGCGGTGTTCCAGTTCTGCCACACTCGACATAGATTATCTTTTGTTAATCATTCGAGCACTTCTGTTAGCCGCTGTTTCCGTCGCTGTAAATCCTGGGGAAACGGGAGCGTAAACATATTGTCTTTAAAAAAGAAAAGCCGATAGGAAAAGTTCACAAGGTATGAGATCTTGGGACCTCTGTGGCCAACCATGCAATGGCATATCGACTGACCCAGCACGGCTAATCCAGCGTTGGAGTAGACCATCAATCATGTACTATCTTACATTTTTATGCCTATGTGGAGGAGAACTGTCTTGCTGCAGAGTAAAGTCGGCAACCCCTTCCTCCAGTTGATGGAACAACCACTCTGATAGCATATCTTGGTAAATGCACCGGTTAATTGACTTTGGCACGAATAAAAAAAGATCAAAAACACAACTGTTGGAAATGGCGCAGAAAGCGTTTATACACGAACCTTTTCTGTGCCAGAAAGCGTTTATACACACCCGTGGTTGGTGCCGCAGAAAACGTTTATACACAATTTGGACGCGAATAAAAAGAGAACCTAAAAAGATAACTGTTGGAAATGGCGCAGAAAACGTTTATACACGATTTGGACACGGATTAAAAAGGGACTAAAAACACAACTGTTAGAAATGGCGCAGAAAACGTTTATACACGAACATTTTCTGCACCAGAAAACGTTCATACACGATTGGTTTATACACCCCGTGGTTGGTGACGCAGAAAATGATTATACACGATTTGGACACGAATAAAAAAGGGAACCAAAACACAACTGTTGGAAATGGCAGAAAAAAACGTTTATACACGAACGGTTTATATACGCCCGGTGAGGCAGAAAACGTTTATATACGATTTTGACATGAATAAAAAAGGACTAAAAACACAACTGTTGGAAATGGCGCAGAAAACGTTATTGAACGTCCCTACTGTATCCGCCTTTGGAGAATCACTCTCATGCTCCATTCATGGAATTTTCATTCGTTATATGAGGCACATTGGTTTTGGTTTCAGAATTGGCACGACGGGCTAATTTTGTGGGACTTCGTAAAAATGTTTCACGGAGTACTCAGCCCCTATGGTTTCGTCTGCTGCGTTTCTGACACTAGCAGCTCGTGTCCTGAAACTGCTTTACCCACCGTTCGATGTTGGGACGTTACGGTGTGTTTTTTCCCAAATTTCGTCCCAAACTCTCTTTGAACGACGATAAACGATGATGTTTGGGCATATTCCAAAACACAGTACTCTTTCCTGCATGAATGGTGCCATTTTGATTAGCAGTGCCTGGCGATTTTTGTAACCGTAAAATGTATCGCTGTTGCCAGATAAAACATGTCTAATTGTAGTTTCAGAATTAATTTCTTTTAGCTTAAAAAATGCGTTACAAAATATGTACTCTAAGGGGTTATTTCAAGTTTCCAACGGTTGTTTTAATTTTTAAACATGCTACTCACCTTTCACACCTACTACTGCCTGCCAGAATAAGTCTCTAGTATCGCATTACGGGCAAATGAGGTAGAAAGAGTATTTAAGGGGACTCATGCACCTTAAAACCCATAAGATGTTCGAATAGGTGACAGTTGCAAGAATTGGGATAACTTATTTATTTTAAAAGCAATTACTACCAACGTTTTACAGCTGACTACATAATATAGCTGCTTTCTGAAATAGTCATCAGAAAGTTTGTGTTGCCACAAATATTTTTATAGTTTAATCCGCTTTGTGACAACATTTTTCGTCATGTTTCCAACTTGCGCGCACAGTTTAAAACATTGTTTCATAATTTAATTCCCTATTTAATATATAGCCTTCATAACATTTGGAAACTACTGCGAACCTAAAATTCTAAAAATTTCATGTTAATTTTTTATTTTATTTGGAGTTGAGTTTATAAAATGTATTTTATTAAAAAAATTTGTAATGTTTTCGTCGATGAATTTTTTCAATATTAAAATATTCATCAGATTGTTGGTTCAGTTAGAAAATAGTGCCCATATAAAGAATGTACCATATAAATAATGTATCATCGCTAGCCATTTTTAAAATATCATGCGCGAAAGGTGGAAACATGGCGAAATATTTTGTCACAAAGAGGATTAAATTACAAAAATATTTGTGGCAACACAAACTTTCTGGTTACTAGTTTCTAAAGCAGCTATATTATGTAGTCAGCTGTAAAAAGTTGGAAGTAATTGCTTTTAAAATAAATAAAATATCCCAAATCTTGCAACAGTCACATATTCGAAGATCATGAGGGGTTTAAGGTGTATGAGTCCCCTTAAAGAAATGTTTCGCGTACTTCAGAAGAGCTTAAGAGTCATTAGTGGTTCGCGTTTGCCGTCGGGATACTTCGTTGTTTAAACTAACCGAGCTCGGCCGTACTGAAAGTGTCTGCTGATTTTCTCTGGTTAATTTCATTAAGGATCAACTACGTTAGATAATTTTGTGCAGCTTCCGCTAACTTCTATCAATTTTAGCATTAGATTGGTTTCTTATTTTCTTATCGTGATTTAATGCCGAAGTGGAGGCTTTTCTGTAAGCCCGAGAAAAGGGCCGTCTGTGCTCTTAGTTTGAGATCATAAAGGGTGAGTTTAACCCTTCTCTGAACTTTGTAGTTTACATCATCTTGCCTCAATGGTGAGTCGCTACATAATTTAATTAGGTTTCTACGAAGTAAAACATAGATAAAGTAGTTTGGAAAATTACAGTATAGTTCGACCACCTCATCCGCGACCATGAGCGCAAACACGCATGCGCCATTCAGACCGAATTATTCTCAAAATAGGGTGGAAGAAGGGGGACTTTCTTTCCCTCCAGCATAGTTCTTTCCAGAGAAGAAAAGACCTTTCACGTCGCAACAAGTAATACCACCCCTTTTGGACGAGTCTATGTGTTTTGGCAGAATGCCAACCAAGGTTGCGCTTGAGACGGTCGAACTATACTATGCTACTCTTTTTCATTCCTTTCAGTATGGAACACCCTGTACTGTATATAATAGACAGGCTAACCGTGACTTATCCTCAATAATTTTATTATTTTTTAAATTAAAGGTAAAAGTTAATGATACGGCTTATACACGGTGAGTTGCAGAGTTGTCAAGCGGTAAAGGTGCTGAACTCTGGTAGTTCGTTCCGTAGCTCGAATCCTGCGAACGGGCGGGCTTCATGGGCGTTTTAACACTAGAAGCGCCAGAGCAGTCATTTTGACTGCTTTCGTCATTTGACCTCGGATTCCTTAAAAACCCTTTATCTTAAAAAGTCACAAATTTTGGTATTTTCATAAAATAGGTCGAAAATTATTGGTACCAAATATAAATCGAATGAAATTAAAATTAACGAAGATATTATTAGTTTTTCCTAAAAGAGCCACGAACAGTCACAATGACTGCTAGTAATACTGGGTAGATTTATATGGTATTCTCGCTCAGAAAATATTTTTCTTGGAAAAACATCTGCGTACATATACATTCCTTTCATTCACTGATTATTTACAGAAGGAATTACATTATTTTACAGAAGAATTACATTATTTTCCGAGAAACAATGTTTCGCAATCATTTTCGAGACATTATGAAATATCTAAGATTTGACCTTGAAGTCAACTAGGACTCAGCGTTTAGAAAGTGATAAGTTTGCACTTTTTTCCGATATTTGGAATAAATTTATACGGAACTGTGCGATTTTCCTATAAACCAGGAGAAAATCTAGTTGTGGATGAGCAGTTATTTCCATCCAAAGCCAGGTGTAAGTTTATACAGTATATGCCGAATAAACCGGATAAATTCGGTATCAAATTTTGGATGTTAGTCGATGTAGACTCGAAATATATGTGCAATGCTTTTCCATATCTTGGAAAAAATACATCGAGAAGGGAAACTCAAAGTCTTCCTGAAAATGTAGTAATGCGTCTTCTAAGACATTATCTGAATTCAGGTCGAAATTTGACAACGGACAATTATTTTTCCTCACTATCATTAGCTAGAAGACTTAAAATGAAAAACACAAGTTTTGTCGGCACAATAAGAAGACAATGACAAGAAATTCCGCATGAAGTAAGGAAATCAAAAACCCGGCTATTTGAAACAGTTTTGCTAAAAGAATGGTGAAACTACGCTCACTGTCTATCAGGGAAAAAGGAATAAAAATGTCCTACTACTAAGTACCTTACATCCAAAAGTGTAAATATAGACTCACAAAATAAGAAAAAGCTTCCAGAAACAGTAGAGTTCTACAACAAAACCAAATGTGGAGTTGATATCGTTGACAAGATGACGCGTAAATATTCTGTTCGCGCTGCTTCATGTAGATGGCCTGTGCATGTTTTCTATAATATGCTGGATTTAGCAGGGACGAATGCCTACATTACCTACCATAAATTGAGTGATAAAAATATTACAAGGCACGACTTCCTATTTCAATTAGCAGAGGAATTAAGAGAGCTTTATTTAAACAGAAGAAAAACCGCAAAATTGCCACAGGAAATTTCCAAATCTAGCAATAGACTCTCGAAGAAAAGACATCAATGCCAGATTGAACTTTGTAACAACAACAAAACAATGATGTGTGTAAAAAATGTTCATATTGTTGCGTGCGTACGGGTTCGTTATGAAATGAATGCACAAGTCCGATGAAAAATGAACAAAAATTTATTATTATCACAACAAAAATGCTTAAATTTTCTCAAATTATCGTGCAGTATTACAATATCTCACAGTAGTTTTCTTTTAACTACTCAAATGTCCAATGCAACGTAATTCAAAACAGCTAAAGAACGCTAATCCGCGAATTCGCTACAATCAACAACAGTACTTTTCTAAACAACAGCAAACCAAGCAACAACTCCAAACTGAGATGTTTTCCTCCTTTTATAAGATTTTAAAATCACGCGCTAGAATTTTCCAGTACTTTCTCGAAATCAAAAAGAGATATTTATTTATTTAATGCACGCGCTCTTGTATTTTCAATTTTCCGGCTTAGCTTTCTTTTAATATTCGTCACGCGCTGCACTGCGCGAGAAATAAAACCATTTAATTTATAATTGAACTAACATTAGCTTTTTAAATACCAAATTCGTAACAATATTATGTGTGTGGAAAATGAACTTCCAATATTGAAAAAGTTGTGTTTTTTTAAAATTTGCGAAAAGCTGTAAAATGTGTTTTATTAAGGGTAGGCTGTAAAGTTCTTCAACAACTGTAATTAATATTCTTAAAAGCATTATAAAGCATTTACATTTGAATATATACATTAATTCGTTGAGCAGTCAATTTGACTGCCGTTGGCGCTTCTAGTTAGGAAGAAAGCTTGGCGCTTCTAGTGATAATGTATTTCTCCATATATAAAATTCGCCGTGTTTCAAAAAGAATATACGTATTACAGAGAGTTATTTTGTCCAAACTATCGATCACTGCGCCTCGGCTAGGCAATTAGCGAAACGAATACATAGTCTAGTTTATATTAATAGCCGCTAGATGTGAGTTGTCTTCTGTTATGCGTGGTAACAGTCACGTGTTTAAAATGGCTACTACGAAGCAGAAATCATTTTGTGTTCTCGAGTTTTACACCCTGTGACTTCTTCCTGTAGGGTTTCATGTACCACCACTCCCACAGAACCTGGAAGAGGTGAAAAACCAATCCGTACTGTCATAACATCAGTGACGACGGACATGCTTGCCGAGTATGAGAGGAATTTGAGTATTGATGTGATATTGTTCGCGTCGCTGATGGAGGACATATTGAACGTCTGTAACATCTATGATCTGAACTTGAGAGGTTCGTACACGTGCGTGTAAAGTTTCATATTCGTATGTCGTTCAGTGTAATAAATATATGCATTCGAAATACGTATATTCTTTTTGAAACAAGCTGTATATACGAACCAATTTTCCCTTAAAAGGTCATCCACGAAGGTATCCTTCCCATTAGACAGATAGCCATCAAGTGCTTTGCCATATTCAAATAAAACAAACGATTATTTCTCTAGTTAAAGAAACTCACAAGACACCATTCCGGGTTGGTGATATATACACTATCACAATTTCATCGCTAGATGTGATCTGAAAAGAGGTCGGATACATAAAAAGAAAATTCAAAATATAGAATTCTGCAGCCATTACACCACAAATATTTATAAAAGGCACGCCTTAATTAATTACAATAGTATTAAGTTGTTTTAATAATTACACATTTGTTGCTTATTTTCAAGAAGGAAAAGTCTCTTCTAAGGAAGGAAGGAAAAACACCTCTATGGAAAAAACAGGACATTTCGTCTGCTCGGCATGCAATGTTCTAACTCGAATGAAGAGTTTATCTGCACCGTTACCAATTGGCAAAGTGAAAGACTCAGATTTTGCGGCAGTTTTATTTAAAAAACATTCAGTGGCAAGCTAGCGAATAAATTTCTCGAGCCAGGTCGGGGAAGGAGTGACAGAGACTGAGATAGGGGTGGAGTTATCCCTTTATTTCGCTCAAATTAGATGTTTCTTAACCCTTTGACTGCTGCGTTGCGCTAAATTGAAGCGCGGCGCCCATCCAGTATAGTGGTTAGCGGCACCGACTGCTGTACCGAAGGGCCCGGGTTTGAATCCCGAATCAGGCATGGCTGTTTCTAAATGTATAGTGTTCGTGAGACATCGCAGCACTCTAATATGCGGCGAGCCGAAAAACCTCTCGTGTGGTTTGGTGGAAGGGGAGAGCGGTTGGAGACCCTCGGACCCATCCCTTCCCCCGGGGTGCTGTCCATCAAAATTGGGGGCGGAACTGAGCTAAATCGCTGTGTCGCCTGAAAGGTGCTCAAGGCTGTTGCCAACGGCAGGCATATTCTAGAGCTCCTTGCACGAGGAATGTCGTGGGCTTCGGCTAACAACAACGTCAGACAAGTGAGCATAAGGCAACAGCAAGTTGAAGCGCTTGGCGTAAACGACGCGCGGGCGAAGAATACTTGACCAAATAAACGAGTATCATTTATTTCTCGTTGCTAAGCAACGAACGATGAATGTGTTTTATGCGAGTGTTAGGCATATACGATAATATGATTTCCAAATATACAACTTCGAACAGCAGTAAACAGCCAAAGGCCTTCGCCAAGTGCGTAGGCCATAGTCTACACGATGGCTTGCGCCGAACGCACATATGCACCCATAGCCCACACCGATGTTTTCTGTTGGACGCGTATATGTGCCCATAGCAGTCAAAGGATCAACTTGGCCAGTGTCATATCCTGGGTAGAGAGGAGGTGAATGACCATCCCAAGTCCACGAAATTCGGTGAAGACCTGGTGGAACGGAAATGTCGTCACATTTTCTCCTCAGAGCTATGTACCTAATATTGCATGAGCCTTTCTAGCAGCAGCTATTGCTGGTTGGCGTCTGAAGTTCTCTCGTTCCAGCGTGAATTCCAGAAGGTAAAAGTAGCTATTGTGATTTTGTCTAACGGGATACCTAAAGGTATCCAGCTACATAAATATAAAAGAGAACATTATGTTTTGAAGTGCATTACGAAAACAAATATAAGATGTGATTTTTTTTAAGAATATATTAGCTCAAAGGCACACTCTAACTAAATGATCATCTCTTCAAATCTTTGTATTAATTTAGTAATAGGGGGACCGGAAAGTGATGTCGTTTCTGCGCATGTCGACAACAACATGATAAAGGCAGAAGTAGAAGCCATATCCATATCAAACACTCTTACCGAACCTTGGTCGACCATCCAAGAACATTTAAAGCAGAATGGAAAAATAAGCAAAGCAGGTGTTTGAGTCCCCCATAATCTGTCCGAAAAGAACAAAGCCAATCTATCCATCACATGCAACGTATTGCTTCAACGGCACCCTACAGAACCGTTTTTTGATCGTTTGATGAGTGGAGACAAACAAATTAAGTCCTATATGATAATCCAAAACTCAGCAGGCAGTTTTAATAAGGGTTACAAAGGGTTTACATCCCGAAAAGGCGCCTCTGGGTGTTGGATGGAATATTCGCGGAATTGCTCATTTTGAATGGCTGAAACCTGAACAAACTGCTAATGCAGACCTTTATTGTGAACAATTGGATGCGGTGAACCAATCTTTAATCGAAAAATATTAATTGTCGACAGAAAAAGGGTCATTCTGCAACACGACAATGCAAGATCGCACTATGTAAGACAAACACTGGAAAAAATGAATGAATTGGGGTGGGAGGTACTGTCATATTCACCCACCATACTCGGCCGATATCGCGGCATTGGATTTCCATTTATTCGAATCCCTACAACATTTTCTTAGTGGCAAAAAATTTGAAAATTTGGATGATGTCCAAAATGTCCTCTCGAGATATTTTACTCAAAAACCAATTGATTTTGATCGGTTCGGGATTGAAAATCTGCACATTAGATGGCAAAAAGGTTGTTGATAACGAGAGTGAGTCTATTATTGATGAAAAACAAAAACTTGTTAAAAATGTATTCGTTTGAATTTAATGTAGGAAACCGACATTACTTTCTGGTCCTCCTATTATACTGAACTATATACTATTAATAATATTTTAAGAGTCTGACAACATAATGAGTTTTGTAATAATTGATATTCAATAAATGATAATGGAGTCTAAATGAAAATTCACTTAAGACACAATAACACGCCGAATAAATACTAATTCAGAAGTCAAACAACAAAAATCAGCGTTAATTTACAAAATTTTCACAGGACTAGTTTCGATGGTTTTACCGAACCATCATCTTCAGCTGCAAAACCGCAAATGATTTGCAAATCATTTGCGGTTTTGCAGCTGAAGATGATGGTTCGGTAAAACCATCGAAACTAGTCCTGTGAAAATTTTGTAAATTAACGCTGATTTTTGTTGTTTGACTTCTGAATTAGAAAATTCACTTGTTAATGCTTGCTAGAAGTTTAAACGCCTTTGGTAGTATTAAACCACAATTCAGTTAAATCATTGTGCATTGAGTAATAGTTTGTGTAATGGTTTCCTAGAAGTCTGATAGTTTCGATATAATATAAAATTTAATGGCATAGGCATAAGGAGAAACAATTTGATGGAAGATTAATTTAATTGTTTATGATTTCATTTGATTAACTTAGATGAATGAATATAACGCAGTGTAAGATTCTTTTATGTAAAGAATTGTAAGCCGGCACAAAAATACTTAATTCTGTTTAGCAATTTAATTCCGATTAACACAGATACACCTATAATAATCGCACGTGTCTTTTTGGCACTAGCCTGGTGGGCGTAATCAGACGATAATGTAAAGCGGTAGTTCTCAGCCTCATATTGAAGACATTTCCTTGACTTACGAAAAAGCAAACAGACATATTCCGAATAACAGAGTCATTTTTCTAGGCAAGAATATTCCCCCCCCCCCGAAAAAAAAAACTGAAAGGTTTCAGATTTTAAATTACGTCCAAAGATCTGTTACTTTTGTGTGTTAGCTTTATTTATTATCATGCTATTTGCACTTAAACCATAAATTTCAGTTCAACAGCAACGTCGCAAAATGATTTTAAAATGAGCTTATCTTTAGAATTTCCCATGCACAGTTCCGTGCCATGGAGATAAAAAAGGTTTTTTTCCTCCCTCTCCGTAGAGTGTTGCCTATGCTGGCTTTTAAATCATCGAGTTTGGTAATCAAAAATTCGTTAAAGTTTTACAAAATAGAAACCGATAATAAAACAAATTTCAAATTTGGTCTTCCAGATGCCCATATTCGCAGTAGGATTACGTCATTCAAAATTCGGATGACTCTAGGAACCGTTGTTTTATCACAATCCAAGAAACATACATACAGTGGTGGCCAAAACTGTGGACACTTTTGGAAACTTTTATGTTTTTGAACTTTGTATTCTTATAGAAAATGTTACGTTTCGCAAAATGCAACTTGTATACATCGTTTTAAAGAGAATTTATTACTGAATTCAATACAAAACACAAAATTTAATTATTTGCAATACAAAAAAGTTATATGTACTTTAATATAAATAAAAAACACAGTTATGAAGTGGTTTGTAATGTCTAGCTTTCCTGGCCAATCACTGTTCTTGTTCTGAGAACCAATCGAATGTTAGTAACTGCCAGTAGAAGCTGACATCATATTTACACTTGAAATAATTCATTATTTTGCTTTGTTCTGTAGAAGGAGGACCTGTTTCTTATACACTGCAATTACAAGTAGGAAGTTTTCTAAAAATTTTTAATATTTAGTCAAGAAGCAATGACATCAAATAAAAGAGTAGATTGGACACCTAGAAAGCGATGTAATATTATTTTGTTACGAGAAAGTGATCTTTCCTATGCTGAAATTGCAAGACAGGTAAGTGGTTCAGTGACTACATCTGGAAACCGAAAGTTTTGTTTACGATATCAGGAGGCAAATTCAATAAAAAACAAAGAAGGAAAAGGCCGAGAAAGGTGCACCACATCTATTGATGACAAAAGAATAAAAAGACTATGTCTCCAAGATAGAAAACTGTCATCAGCGGCCATCAGAAGTGATCTGAATGATGCTGGTGTTTCTGTCAGTTCAAGAACAATTACTGTCAGTTCAAGAACAGGAGAAGATTAACTGATGTTGGACTGAGAGGTAGAATTCCACGAAAAAAGGCTTATCTTAATTTTCAGCAACGAAAAGAAAGACTACATTGGGCAAAGGAACACATTAATTGGACAGATGATCAATGGTCACAAGTTATATGGAGTGATGAAACTAAGATTTCGTTATTCGGTAGTGATGGGCGAAAATATGTAAGACGTAGAATAGGAGAAGTGCTACATCCTGACTGCATTCAAGCAACTGTGAAGAACCCAGTTAGTGTTATGATTTAGTCATGCATGTCAGCAGATGGTATTGTTCGCCTTCATGTCATCGATGGGACTCTGAATGCCAGAAAATACATTGACACTATTCTAGAACCAAAACTTCTACCTTCCATCAGAGGTCTCTTTCCCAACAATGCTTCGTTTATTTTTCAGCAGGATTCTGCTCCTTGCCACACGGCCAAAATATCGAAAGAGTGGTTTCGTACAAAGAGCATTAAATTGTTGTCATGGCCAGGAAACAGTCCTGACCTCAATCCTATCGAAAGTTTGTGGCACCGTTTGAAAACTCTTGTCCGAATGAGGCGCCCATCAAATAAAAGGGAACTAATTGAGGCTATAATTGTTTCCTGGCATCATGTAATAACGAAAGAAGAGCTTAAAACTCTTGTCAGCTCAAAGAAACGTCGATGTGAAGCAGTAATCAGAGATAAAGGGTACCCTACTAAGTACTGATAACTTACTTCAATCATCACTATCTAATGTATATCGATAACTATTACAGTTTAACGTTTTTTGTATTGCAAATAATTGAATTTTGTGTTTTGTATTGAATTCAGTAATAAATTCTCTTTAAAATGATATATACAAATTTGCATTTTTTGAAACGTAACGTTTTCTAAAGCATACAAAGTTCAAAAACATAAAAATTTCTAAAAGTCTCCACAATTTTGGCCACCACTGTTTATTTATGCAGATTCCTCATTATTTAATTTCTTCAAATATAATACAGGGCGATAGTATTTGGTGGCAACAGTTTGAAAAGTGAAAAGGACATTCAGAGTGATTCGTCCCAAAATTACAAAACGAAAACAATAGTCCTTCAGGGACAAAGCCCCTTTGGGCTAAAAACTGAAAGCTTTCAGATTTTATAATACGCACAAAGGGGCGTTTTCTTAGCGTTTTGTGTGTTACCTTTATTAAGTATCATGTTCTTCGCACTTAAACCGTAAAATTCAATTCAAGAGCAATATCGCAACATAATTTTAAAATGTGTATATCTTTAGAATTTCCGATACAGATGCTGATATTCGGTGAAGGATTACGTTATTCATTGTTTGATGACTCTATTTACCGTTGTTTTATTACAATGCGAGAAAGAGGCATCCATTTATGCAAATTCTTCATTATTTAATTTCTTTAAATATAACTGAGGTCTGTTATAGTTGATGGCCACAATTTAAAAAGTCGAACGGACATTTCCTCGATTCAGATTAAATTCTAGATGTAAAACTTAGCTACTATGATTTCGGCTAAGAGTACAGCTGAAGATACACGGCTCTACATAAAGATAAACAGCAATATGTTTCTAAATGCATCAGGAAAAGAATATAAGATGTGAAACTTTTTAAGAATGTATTATCTCTCAAGAGTAAACTCCAACCGAATGGCTATCTCATCCAATCGTTGAATGAATTTAGCGATTTATGCTATATACTGTTACGAATTTGGTATTTAAAAAGCTAATGTTAGTTCAATTATAAATTAAATGGTTTTATTTCTCGCGCAGTGCAGCGCGTGACGAATATTAAAAGAAAGCTAAGCCGGAAAAATTAAAAATACAAGAGCGCGTGCGTTAAATAAATAAATATCTCTTTTTGATTTCGAGAAAGTACTGGAAAATTCTAGCGCGTGATTTTAAAATCTTATAAAAGGAGGAAAACATCTCAGTTTGTAGTAGTTGCTTAGTTTGTTGTTGTTTAGAAAACTGCCGTTGTTGATTATAGCGAATTCGCGGATTAGCGTTCTTTAGCTGTTTTGAATTACGTTCTATTGTACATTTAAGTAGTTAAAAGATAACTACTGTGAGATATTGTGATACTGCATGATAATTTAAAAAAATTTAAGCATTTCTGTTGTGATAATAATAAATTTTTTTGTTCATTTTTCATCGGATTTGTGCATTCATTTTATAAGGAACCCGTAGGCACGCAACAATTTTTGGTGTCAGGAGTGGGATTTGAATGCCAATAACAAGAGCGATGGAAGAACAATTCAGGCAAATGATGACTGCATTTGCTGCTTTACAAGAAAAGATGGAAGGAGCCGTCAACTCCGTTAAGGAAGATATAAAAGCTGTACAAGAAAAGATGGAAGCTGGCCAAACATCTTTTAAAGAAGAAATTAAAGAGAAAATGGATGCTGGTCAAAAATCCGTTAAAGGAGAAATGAAATTGGGCCAGGAATCCGTTAAGGAAGAGATGAAATCTCTTAAAAATGAGATGAAAGCAGGTCAGGACGAAATGAAAAGAGAAATTACCTGCGTAATAGAAAATAAATTTGAGGCTATGGAAGGCAGAATAGACGCGGTTGAAACTAAAGTTGGACAAATAGAAGAAAGAGTTTCTTCGGTAAAAGAACAAGTAGAAGAAAGAATTTCTTCTGTAAAAGAACATATAAAAGAGAGAGTTTCTGCCGTCGAACAACAAATTGATGATAGGGTTTCTGCTGCCGTCGCCAAAGAAGTTGACAGCCTAAAGAAGTGCATAGCGACGGTAGGAAACAATTCTGAAGGTTTGAAATTTTTATCGATGCCTGCTCGTTCCGTTCTGAAACTATCTACATATGATGGGAAGACCTCCTGGCAGGTGTATAGGACACAATTTTCTATCGTTGCGGATGCGAATGGATGGGATTCCCAAGCTAAGGCCTGTCATCTCGCCGCTTCTCTGAGAGCAGACGCAGCGGATATCCTGCAGACGCTTCCCGAAAATCAAAGGCTAGATTTCGAAGCTCTATCCGGCGCTTTGGAGCTGCGCTTCGGCGAGAAATGTTTAAAAGACTACAGCAGGCTCCAATTAAAATCTCGTCAACAGAAGCCTACCGAAACGCTTCAGGAGCTCGCCACGGATGTTGAAAGGCTGTCACATCACGCCTTTTCGGAGTGCCCGACAGAAACAAGGGAAATCCTGTCCCTGCAATATTTCATCGATGGCATCCGGGACCCTGAAATACAGAAAGCACTGCGAATGGCGGATGTTAAAAATCTGAAAAGCGCTTTAGTGTACGCTATGAAATTGGAGGCAGCCCAGCAACCAGTCAGAGCTGTGCGAGTCCACGACCCAGGGGACCAATTGATGGCTCGTTTAGATGATTTATCCAGACAAGTCGATGCTTTGATACGAAGTAGCAGTGAGAACAAAGTGGCTGTAAGATGTTGGAGATGTGGTTCTGAAGGTCACCTACGACGGCATTGCAGAACACCCCGGGGCACGGATAATAAAACGGATGAGTTGACAAGACCAGTGAATGCTTTAAGACGGAATAGTGGTGAAACGAAACCGACCCTAAAGTGCTGGAATTGCGGTGTTGAAGGCCACCTACGAAGGAACTGCAGAACTCCCCAGAGCACGGAAAATAAGGCATATGATTTAAACAGACAATTAAATGCCACGGGAAGGAAAAGGACTGACAAGAAACCAAAGTGCTGGAACTGTGGAGCTGAAGGCCACGTACGAAAGAATTGCAGAACACCCCAGGGTACGAAAATTGAGACAATTTCTGAGCAACGACGCAGGAAACAAATTAATGACCATATCAAGGAACGGAGGTTGCCAGATAATGAAAAACCCTGTTTTAAAGCGCTTAAGATCTCTATAGTGAGTGGCAACAATAACGGACTGTCCATCAATGGGAATATCGATGGAGTTCCTTGCAATATGATCATTGACACAGGAGCTAATGTTACCATCATTAGGAAAGATTTAGCTGAACAGTTTAAAGATAAATTTATTTGGACGCCATCCTGTGTTACCCTTCAGACTGCGTCTGGAGATAAGATCGACATAACTGGGAAGTTAAACGTGAACATCACGTTTGGAAGTGCCGCCTACCATCACACGGCATATGTGGCGGATATTACAGATCCATGCATACTCGGATTGGACTTTTTAAGGAAATACAATTTTTCCTTAGATTTCAAAAACATTGAGCTGCTTTCAGCATCTGATGGCATGACTATCCATCCTCAAAAGGGATCCTCGCCTGGAAATGTCGACGCCTTGTCCGAAAGATCGAGCTCGGGAAGCTGCCGAAATCATACCACGGTCGAAAAGAAACTCAAGACTACCAGCTATTCTCCATCCCAGAAGCTCTTCGGTCGAGACCTTCGTCTGCCTTGTGACCGCCTGTTTAGTCGCCCTACGGATGCGCCTTCATCGCCTGAGGAACACATCCAAGATGCCCAGGCCCGGTTTGAGGGGATGCACCGTTCTGCACGAAAGCGAGTCAACGGCGACGGAGAAAATGAAGATCAGATGCGACACAAGAGCTACTAGACAGAGATCCAACAAAGGAGACAAGGTGTGGTTGTGGAACCCAATTCAACGAAAAGGACTGAGTCCTAAATTACAGTCACCTTCGGATGGTCCATATACAGTGCTGAACACGAATGACGTCGTGGTTCGGATCCGTGAGTCTTCGAACTCTTACGACAGGTTAGCTTATTACTATGGCCATAGTACATAATGTAAATAATTGTAAATAGTACCAGACCATGGTCCTTTTTGTTTATAAATGTGTATTTCGTATTTGATTTGTATTTAGTATTTGTTTTGTATTTAGTATTTGATAGCATTTGATTTGTTTAAGTTAGTTATTGCATTTATTGTTTATATTGTTTGATATTGTAATGTAATGTTTATGCCTCAGTTGCATTTGTGCCACAGTTGTAAGTTTAGCTTCCTGTCCAGGGATTGTACTGCCCGGGACGTGCAGTCCTTGGGAAGGGGGCAGTGTTACGAATTTGGTATTTAAAAAGCTAATGTTAGTTCAATTATAAATTAAATGGTTTTATTTCTCGCGCAGTGCAGCGCGTGACGAATATTAAAAGAAAGCTAAGCCGGAAAAATTAAAAATACAAGAGCGCGTGCGTTAATTAAATAAATATCTCTTTTTGATTTCGAGAAAGTACTGGAAAATTCTAGCGCGTGATTTTAAAATCTTATAAAAGGAGGAAAACATCTCAGTTTGTAGTAGTTGCTTAGTTTGTTGTTTAGAAAACTGCCGTTGTTGATTATAGCGAATTCGCGGATTAGCGTTCTTTAGCTGTTTTGAATTACGTTCTATTGTACATTTAAGTAGTTAAAAGATAACTACTGTGAGATATTGTGATACTGCATGATAATTTGAGAAAATTTAAGCATTTCTGTTGTGATAATAATAAATTTTTTTGTTCATTTTTCATCGGATTTGTGCATTCATTTCATAACGAACCCGTACGCACGCAACAATACTATTAATGATATATTAAAGAGTCTTTCACATAAGGAAATTTGTGATAGCTACGGTTCAATAAATGTAGTTATTCAGGTTTTCGACGCAAAATGCCAAAACGAAACTAATAGCTCTTCTGGGCTAACGCCGTTTGGCTAAAAATCGGAAAGGTTTTAGACTTTAACCGTCGTCCAAAAGGGTTTGTTAAGGTTTTTTACGCTGTCCCTGGGCTCGCAGTCTACCAGTCTGCTGTTACACTCAATCCCACTAACGCACGTTTTTTGTCTTTTTAGCTTTATTATTAAAAATCATTTTCTTCGCATTTATGCCCTGTACAAGTCAACAGGAACATTTCAAAAAATTCAAAATCAGCTTAGCAATATACGTAGCGTATTCGGAAACTAAGTACCGTTTAGTTCTAGCGCCGTCGCAGCGCTGTGGTAGGCGTCCCGCGCATGCGCACTAGTCTTCCTTGTTCACTGACTTTCAATTGTCGCCATTTTGGTTGCTCTATGTTGTGTTTTCAGTTTGCTGTGCACATTGAAAATGTTTAAGACAATTAGTTCTCCCGCTACCTATGAGATTCGTGCCGTGATTAAATTTTTGAACGCGAGGAATGTTAAACCGGCCGAAATTTATCGTCAAGTGGCAGACGTTTACGGTGAATACGCGATATGTGATGGAATGTTGAGAAAGTGGGTAAGAATGTTTAATGCAGGTCGAACAAATGCCTTCTGTTGTCACCGATGATTTGGTAAGGAAAGTTGATGAAGCAATTCATGAGAACAGACGCTTCACAATGACAACTCTTTCAGAGGCAATTCCACAAATTTCAAGTACTGTTTTGTTCGAAATTGTGTCTGACCGCTTGAATTATCGCAAACTGTGTTCCCGCTGGGTTCCAAAAATGCTCACTGATGTTCACAAAACAAAGCGACTTGGTAGTGCCCTGACATTTCTCACGCGGTACAGTGATGAGGGAGAAAACTTTTTAAAACCAAATTGTGACAGGTGATGAAACATGGGTGTGTCATTTTACACCAGAATCGAAACAACAATCGATGGAGTGGAGACACACTCGTTCTCCGAAAAAACGAAAGTTCAAAGTGACAATGTCATCACAAAAAAACATGTGCACTGTCTTCTGGGATAGGAAAGATGTTTTGCTTACTGAATTTCTTCCCAGAGGTGAAACCATTAGTGCGGCACGATATTGTGAGACTTTAACAAACCTAAGGCGTGCCATTCAAAACAAACGAAGAGGAATGCTCAGTAAAGGAATTGTGTTGCTCCATGACAATGCTCGGCCCCATTCTGCTGGTGTCACTCAATCGTTAATTCGACAGTTTCATTGGGAGCAGTTCGATCACCCGCCTTACAGCCCGGACTTGGCGCCGTCCGATTATCACTTGTTCCTGCACATGAAGCGCGAGCTTGGTGGCAAGCGCTTTGGATCTGACGATGACACGTAAAATGCTGTGGAGTCGTGGTTATCGAAACTGGTGGGAAGTTTCTTTGACGATGGTATACAAAAACTGGTCATCCGCTATGACAAGTGTTTGATCATTGGCGGAAACTATGTTGAAAAATAGTTTAAGACATGTATTTTCAGGTAAAAATAAAATTGGATTCGGAAAAATTGTTTTACTATTTTTTTTTTTTTTTTTTTTTTTTTCAAAACGGTACTTAGTTTCCGAACGAAGCTTTAAGACTTGGCAGACGATTTCCTGCTGTTTTTAGCTTTTTTTTTTTTTTCCAGTTCTTCATATCAATGTTCAGTTTTCCTACTAAAATAGCTTTACAAATCTATTTTCTGTTTTCATATTATTAAAGTTTTATGTATTTACTTTATTTATTAAGTGTCAGGCTCTTGGAGCTTAGGACACATAAAATTCGATTAAATGGCAAAATTACAAAATATTTAAAAGCAGCATATCTTTGAAATTTCTCATCGAAATTCTCGCGCGCTTGAGCTAAAAGTATTTTATTCTTTAATGTATTGCCACTGATCGCTTTAAAATTGTTGAGTTACAAAATATAAAATAGATAATAAAACAAATTCGAAATTCGGGAGTCTATGTGCTTATGTTTGGGTGCGGGTCTATGTTTTTCAAAATTTGATGATAGCTCTAAGTACCGTCGTTTTATCGCAAGAGGAGAAAAATGCACACATTCATGCAGATTCTTCGTTACATAATTTCTTTAAATATTACACGGGAAGATAATATTTAATGGCAACAATTTGAAAAGTGACAAAACGCATATAAGTGCATTAACCCGAGGAAAGCGCGTGGTGTGTATCATACCCCACCCCTACATAAAGGCCCATTTACACTAGCGGATCTTTGAGCCTAAGAAACGCAGGCGAATTTGAAGACTCGTTTGAGAGCTTTTAAACAGCGATTTTTTCGTATTATGAGGGAATATTTAACTCTTAAACTATTGAATAATGTTATAAGTTTGGCTGTTTATTTAAATATGTACATATTTAGTTTCAGTTAAAAAAAAAGAGTAACATTTTCGCCATTTAGTGAAGCTAGCAACTTCCGCGTGCATTTCTTAGGCTCAAAGTTCCGCTAGTGTAAATGGGCCTTAAAAGTGGAATATTCCTAACTTGTGAAACTGAAATTCTGTGCTGCATTCAGTAGCTGAGTTTCCAGTTGTGGTTGACTTTCAGAACCGCTTTTAATTTTCCTGTGAGTTTCAGAAAAAGATTTATCGGTATTTTGTTGGAACTGGGGTATGACACACCCCACACGCCTGTTCGCGCAAGTGTTTTTCTGACCGAATATTTAGTTCAGAAATTTATTTCTAGAGTGTAACAGTAAATATTTCTACTCGCAAGTGATTTTAAAGTACGTGACATTAAATTCTTAAAAATTTCTAACCGGATTATGGTAAAAAGAATGAGTCCCTATGAGTTGGAGATGCAACGCCTGTGAGATTTATTAGAAATATTTGAAAGCGATGAAGACTGCATTTCGGAAACTGAAGATGAAACTAGGAATATTTTCTACAGTGTTTTGGTTTCGAAAAGGATAAAACATTAATTCCTGGTGTTCCTAAAAAAGGAAAAACTGTTCTTATGCTTTCAACATTATATAACGATCATACTATAGATGATACTATTGGAGAAAATGAAACTTCAGGAGTTATATGTTTTTATAATATGACTAAAGGAGCAGTGGATATGGGGGATGAAATGTCAGACAATTATTAAATTGCCAGATTAACAAGGGGCTGGCCAATGGTAATTTTCTTTCGTGCACTGAATGTTGCTGTAATAAATGCTTGAATTATATTACATTCAACTGCTAATCCACCAACCAGAAACAGAAGTCTGTTTTTGAAGGACATAGCATTACAATTAATGAAAAAATGTATTGAACAAAGAATCAGAGATTAATACTTCACCAAGAAACTGACGTACTGTATGCAAAACAAAAGCAGAAGTTTCGACGAAGAATTAAAACGAATACATTAAATTCCAAACAACTAAGTATGAAAGATGTTGTCATAAATTGCCCTCGCGCCAAGGACAGAAGAACGTGAATGCAATGTTGAAAATGTGAAAACATTCTGTGCCAAGAACACAAGAATGTATTTAGTTCAAAGTGTAAAGAAATAAAATAAGCATGGTGTATTAGAGATGCAATGAAACTTAGAGGCTTGATGTTTATTTCTTTATTATTTTCATTTATCTTAAGTTTAAGATTATTTTGGAAATTAATTTTTTGAAACCCCATTATTATTAACGTATTTATAATACACGAGAACAAGAAAAACAGCTTTAAAAGTAAATAAAACTATTTTTATCGTATTTTAAATATTGGGGTATGTGATACCCCACGCGCCCACTCTAGTAACTTTTCTTAGTGTGACTTCCGCCGGGTTAAGTACCGTTTCGAGAGTAAATTCTTTAGCGATATTGCTCTTGAACTGAAACTTATGAGTTAAATGCTGATATTTAATAAATAAAGGTAACACACAAAACGTTTAAAAAAACCTGTTTGGGCGCAATGTAAAATCTGAAATCTTTCAGTTTTTTTATTTAATAAAACATTTTTAGTCCAAAGGGGCAATTTGCTCAGAAGGACTATTAAGTTTGTTTCGCCATTTTGCGTGGAATCACGAAAATCTTTGTTTCAATTTTCAAATTGTTGCCATTAAACATTATCGCCTTGTGTTATATTTAAAGAAATTAAATAATGAAGAATCTGCATGAATGTATGTATGTTTCTCTCGCATTTTGATAAAACAACGGTACCTAGAGCCATCAAAATTTAAATAGCGCAATCTTTCAAAGAATATAAGCATGTGGAAGCCAGAATTGGAATTTGAAATTTGTTTTATTATCGATTTCCTACTTAGTAACACTTCAAAGAATTTCAGATTAACAAATTCAAGGATTTCAAAGCGAACAGTGGTAACGTTGTACAAGAAAAATATTTTTACTTCCAGTGAGAGATCCTGTGTATCGGAATTCTAAAGATATGCTCATTTTAAAATTATTTTGCTATATTGCTGTTGAAATGAATTTTATGGTTTGAGTACGTAGAGCATGATATTTAATAAACAAAAGTAACGCACAAAATTTAATAAATAAAATCTGAAAGGTTCTAGAATATAATACTTAATAAAAAAATAAAATCTGAAAGGTTTCAGGTTTTAAATTACGTCCAGAGGGGTGTTTTTTTTAACATTTGGTCTGTTAAATTTATTTATTGAATATCACGTTCTTCGCACTTAAACCATAAAGTTCAGTTCAAGAGCAATATCGAAAAATAGTTTTAAATTGAGCACATCTTTAAAATTTCCGGATACAGAGTCTAGTGGGTTGGAGATAAAAATGTCTTTTTTTCCTCCATGCATTGTTGTCATTGCTCGCTTTGAAATCATTGAGTTTGTTAATCAAAAATTCGTTAAAGTGTTGCAAAACATGATATCGATAGTAAAACAAATTCCAAATTTGTCCTTCTGGTTGTCCATATTTGCAGGAGGATTACATTATTCAAAAGTGGATGGCTTTATGTAGCGTTGTTTTAACACACTGCGAGAAACATTCATACATTCGTGCAGGATCTTCATTATTTAATTTCTTCAAATATAATACAGGGTGATAATCTTTGGTGGCAACAGTTTGAAAAGTGAAGCGGACATTCGGAGTGAACCAACGCAAAATCGCAAAAATAAAACAATAGTCCCTCAAGGACAAAGCCCCTTTGGACTAATAAATATCTACTTTTGGGAACTTTGTTTCGGGTTAGGATAATTGACAGATATTTAAAAAACTCTGATGTGTACACCACATGACTTCCTTGTATGGAATATTAAATTATACGCATTTTTTCTTGCATTTCCTTTAAACTTATTAGATTGAATTAAACCTACTTCGCCGACAGCGCATAAACCACAATAGAATAAATGCATTCTTTAAAATTCACTCTAGTATTTGTTTACCATAGCGACACTCTGGCGCTAGATTGACTTAACAGTATTATATTTCGTTCATATTATAACTCGTAATGCACAAAATTTATATCATTTAAAGAATAGAATTATCTAATCGTTGCCACATGTTCTATTCAAATACTATAATGAAGCTGGAACGATGTATAAAAGAAATTAAGCAAACAAAACAAAAAAGAAACAGTTTTTCACAGACGATTGAGTATTTCTCATTCAATTAATTCAGTTCTCACTTCGCGAGATGGCAAAAATACATAAAAACTCAAAATATCTATATTAAAAATTACGAAGTAAATCTTAAACTCTTATTTCCTCAAAAAAAAATTCCAGATAGGATTAAGCGTGATTTAATTGGGAATAATAAATGAAGGCGTTATCTTTGTTGTTGCGAAGCTAAGTTTCTCTAGATTGGCAATAAATCCACTAGTCTGCTTTTTCAATGTAAACAATCAATGGCCGCCGTCAGAAAAAAGGCATAGCGGCATTTAAAGAACTTTAAAATTCTTGATAATTCCAAACATATTGCACACAGATTTACTAAAGACATAAAAACCTTAACCGGAAGATAAAAACAACATAATTCAATTATTTTTAAAGCAAAAAATATACAATTTACAAACATATAAGAGTAAAGAAACGGAGATCACTGACCCAGTTAACAGAGTTGATATATATATAAATATATTTATATACGTATGCCACGGCCGATGGCAACCAAAATACGAGGTGCACATCTACATGTTATACTAGTCCTATATACAAAAACTCGACGTTCTGAGGCTACTCGTTTTTGAGTTATGCGAGATACGTACGTACGTACATACGTTCGTACAGACGCTACGAAAATTCTCTTCAGAATACATTTTAAAGCAGTTTTATAATTTTTTTGGAGGAAAAGAGTCCTTTATTCTGTCCTTATGTACAGATATCACGCAAAAACATCGTTAAATTGCATTCGATAGCGATCAAAATGGATATTTTCTTTGCAATATGCTGCCTGAAACCTTTCGCGATTACAATACTTCCATATTACTTCGTACAAGGAAGTAAAAAACGTTGTTATATTACATTAAATTTAAATCATGAAGTCATACGTATTTACCCGAAGTGTCAAAAGTTTTCGTTTCCTGGTTTGGCATTGCTTGGAAAAAATGAAGTGATTTTAAGGGGACTCATACACCTTAAATCCCATAAAAATTCCAGATCTTCGAAATAAAGAAAATATGTAAAAATAAGATATTCGAATATGTGACTGTTGCAAGAAATGGGATAACTTATATATTTTAAAAGCAATTACTTCCAAATGTTTACAGCTTACTACATAATATAGCTGCTTTCTGAAATAGTAATCAGAAAGTTTGTGATGCCACAAATATTTTTATAATTTAATCCTGTTTGTGACAAAATTTTTTGTCATGTTTCCACCTTGCGCGCACAGTTTAAGACATTCTGTCGCATAATTTAATTCCATATTTAATATATAGCTTTTATAACATTTGGAAACGACTATGAACCAAAGATTCTAAGAATTTCGTGTTAAATTATTTTATTTCAAGTTGAATTTATAAAATGTATTTTATTAAAAAAATCTGTAATGTTTTCATGCATAACATTTTTAATATTAAAATTTTTGTTTCAATTAGAAAATAGTTCTCATATAAAGAATTTCATCCAATTTCAAGTATGTACCATTAGCCATTTTTTAAATATCATGCGCGCAAGGTGGAAATATGACGAAATATTTTGTCACAAAGCGGGTTAAATTACGTAAATATTTCTGGCAACACAAACTTTCTGGTTACTAGTTTCCAAAGCAGCTATATTATGTAGTCATCTGTAAAAAGTTGGAAGTAAGTGCTTATAAAATAAATAAAATATCCCAATTCTTGCAAGAGTCACATACTCGAAAATCGTAACGGGTTTAAGGTGTATGAGCCCCCTTCATCATATTGAAAATTTTTATGAATTTACTTTTGTTCAGGTGTACGCAGAATATATAAATTTTGTTTTCGCCGCAGCCCGCGCGTCTAATGGACTTGCCCGCTAGTTTGCTTTTAAAATTTAATTTGAATGTCAGTATCCTTAAACTTTATTCCGAAACGCACAAAAGATGCATGCTTTTTGGTCAACGGTCTTTAACGTGAGGTGCTCTTTGGATGTTGGTTTAACTTCTTGGGAAAACTTTTTAGTGGTGCGACGTAACAGCTAAAGTGTCGCTATTCTAGTCTTAAAATACACAGTAGAATGTAATGTAAACCGAAGGGCGTTAAACTGACAGAGCAGATGATAGAATGTTGAGTTAACGGAGACAGACAGCCGGTTGTGTAGCAGCAAGCATCCGATATCGCCTGAAGAAGACTTCGATATTAAATTTATTGCAAGTAATTCCAATAAAAGTTTACTACGTTAGATATTTAAATGCTTCTCGGAGTCCCAAAAGCTTCGAAATAGTTAGCGTAACGAAATAACTAAGCCGCTGCTTTAAATATCCCCGGGGCAATCCATTACTCACTAACAAAGTGATTTAAAATTAGCCTGAAAAATCAACTTTATTTTGGCATTGGTTTTGAATTAAATTAAACTGAATTAAATATTATTCAAAACCTATGCCAAAATAAAGCTTTTTTTTACACCTAATTCTAAATTTTATGCTGCGTGTTTCCCTTCTGTTTGATTGCTGACGTTCTTGAAGAATTACAAAATACCTTATTACTCATACATTACAGAATAGTATAATGTAATAATTAAGAAAATTCATTTTAAAAATTCGAACTTTTGTTACTTAACTCTATGAAGTATTTCCTCCCTCCTTCCCTATGCCTTCATGGCGTAATCGGAAGTATACTCGATGTGTATTCGAGGGGTCCAAGGTTCGACACCCGGCTAAGGCAATGCCCATTTTTCACGTCTCGTACTTCAAAAAACCTCCACAACCATCAAACATTTTATTTATCAAACCGGTTCAGCTTATAAAATTTCCGAGAGGATTAGATTTGAAAAGAACCTGGAACTAAGAACGTAATTTAAGAATTCAGTGTTCGAATCACTCATAATAGTGGAAATTACTTGTAATTATTATTGTTCACGACTTTTATTGGTACGAATTTTGTATAGAATTATAAGTAAAATTGTTGTATTTTTCTGTGTAATATAGCGCGAGTCAAAGTTTAAGAAAACGCTATGTCAGAAAAGTACGAATAGAGGGGGCGATATATTTAGCGAGAAATCGCAAAAGTTCGCCAAATTTGGCGACACTTCGTTCCGTTCCCTGTACCACCGTAATACGTGTTGAAATTGAATAAATGATATTGACAACTATGTTAGCTGTAACCGTAACTCCAGTCCAACTGATTTCTAGTCATTTCGAGAAGCAGAAAGTAGAAGAAATATCTCGTGACCGGTTGAAAACTAGTAAAAAGCCAGGGAGTGAGCAACTCAGCTGTTTAGGTTAGGTTAGGTTAGGTTATTCAATTACGGCAAAGCATAGAGGGCTATGTTCCTAAGGGAAGGGATGCCTTCGTGGAGGATATTCCAAGGGAAACTGGCTCGTATTAACGTTACACATGGGTAAAACCACGAAACCACCCATGCAGCCAGCCCGTTCGCGGGATTCGAACCTCGGACCGAACTACCAGTGTTCAGCGGCTTTACCGCTCGGCCGCTGTTGCGCCCCAGCTGTTTAGTTAGCAGCTGTTGTTATTGTTGCGAGTTCAGCGTGAGATCGGATTAGGTATCTCTTTAGATGCGCTTTGCATTGCCTTGTGTTTAACGTTCTTAGTAGTTTGAAGTGTAACTACTGATTATACTTTGTGATATTGTGAACACTTCTACGAATATTCCTGTGGAAAATTCCGCAGAGTTCTGAAATATTTCTTTTGATAAAAAGAAATTTTATTTACCTTTTTACGGATTTGTGCATTCAATCTATTACGAACCCGTACACACGCAACACTATGTAATTTACGAATTAAAAGTTTAAAATTCAGGCACTGCTAACACATTTTGGGGCTCTTAAATTGATATTTAAAATGTAAAGAGTATTTTTTTAAATATTCAATTTGATAGGAAATTGTTTTCTACTATACTTTCATATCGGCAATTCAAGGAAAGAAGAAAAAACTTTTGTAAAAGTTCCATGATATTTCCATTCCTCAGCCATTAGTTTTCAGCATCTATCAATCTTGGGTGTTTAAGCTTTGAAACAGTAGTTTTCAAGAGACCAAAGCCGCAATATTCCATAGGTGAACTATTGCATAGTTAGAACTTCACAATAATACTTGTACATTCAAAAGGTATATGGGCAATACCTCTATCAGTTTTCGTTTATTCAAGAAATGCAGTGGTTCTTTTCAAAATAGGACTTGTTCCTTTTTCTTGCTAAAGTTTCATTCTTTGGAAGACATTACGATAATGAAATTGAATTTCTTCCGTAAATATCGGATGTAAAATATTCTCTTGAGAGTGCGTTGAACTGATTTTACGATTCTGAGAGCGACTGCTTGAGAATTTAAAACTAATAATAAAACTTTAATTTCAAATGAATATAACTCTTTAAAACGCAGAAAATTTCAACTAAAAAATCTGATGTGCACACCACATGACTTCCTTGTATTGGAATATTAAATTGGAATATTAAATTATACGCATTTTTTCTTGCATTTCATTTAAACTTATTGGATTGAATTAAATCTACTTTGCCGACAGCGCATAAACCACAATAGAATAAATTCACTCTAGTATTTGTTTACCATAGCGACATTCTGGCGCTAGATTCACTTAACAGTATTAATAATTATATAACAGTTAACTTATATAATTATTATATAACGGAATTTAAGTTAACTGTTATATAATCCAATAATTATATAACAGTTAACGTATATATTTCGTTCATATTATAACTCATAATGCGCAAAATTTATATAATTTAAAGAATAGAATTATCTGATCGTTGCCACATGTTCTATTCAAATACTATAATAAAGCTAGAATGATGTATAAACGAAATTAAGCAAACAAAACACAAAAGAAACAGTTTTTCACAGACGATTGAGTATTTCTCATTTAATTAATTCAGTTCTCACTTCGCGAGAAGGCAAAAATACATAAAAGCTCAAAATATCTATATTAAAAATTATGAAGGAAATCTCAAACACTCATTTCCTCGAAAAAATTCCAGAAAGATTTAAGCATGATTTAATTGGCAATAATAAATGAATGCGTTATCTTTGTTGTTGCGAAGCTAAGTTTCTCTAGATTGGCAACAAATCCACTAGTCTCCTGTTTCAAATGTAAACATCAATGGCCGCCATTAAAAACAGGTTTAGCGGCAAATAAACAACTTTAAAATTGCTGATAATTCTAAACATATTGCATACAGATTTACTAAAGGCATAAAATCCTTAACCGGAAGATAAAAACAACATATTTCAATCATTTTTAAAGCAAGAAATGTACAATTTACAAACATATAAGAATAAAGAAACTGAGATCACTGAGCCGGGTAACAGAGTGGATATATATATAAATATATTTATATACGTTTGGTGCGGCCGATTGCAACCAAAATACGAGGTGCATATCTACATGTTATAGCAGTCCTATATACAAAATTTCAACGTTCTGAGGCTATTCGTTTTTGAGTTATGCGAGGTACGTACGTACGCACGTATGTACATAGGTTTGTACAGACGCCACGAAGAATTCTCTTCAGAATTCATTTTAAAGCAGTTTTATAATTTTTTTGAAGGAAAAGAGTATTTTATTCTGTTCTTACGTACAGATTTCACGCAAAAACATCCTTAAATTGCATTCGATAGCAAAATGCATATTTTCGTTGAAATATGCTGCCTGAAACTTTTCGCGATTAAAATACTTCCTTTTTACTTCGTACAAGGAAGTAAAAATGAAACAAAATTAGAAATAACAAAATTTTTGTAGTAAAATTATTCAGTTAATTTTTTATCGAAAGATCTGTACGAAAAATCAAAAACTAAATAAAGTTTGATTGAAAAATCAACCAGTAAAAAACAAAAAATGAATATTTAAATGGTTTTCTTTCTTGTACTTTACCTTGATTGAGTGCTTTTCACTTCCTTGTATGAAATAAAGGAAGTATTGTAATCAAGAAAATTTCAGGTTATCCTATCTCAACGAGAATACATTTGACTGCTATCGAATACAATTTAACGGTGTTTTTGCGTGATATCTGTACAGAACGACAGAATAAAGAATCTTTTCCCCAAAACGAATTATAAAACTGATTTAAAATGGATTCAGAAGAGATCGTTTTGTGGCGTCTGTACTGACGTACGTACGTATGTATGTATCTTACATAACTCAAAAACGAATAGCCTCAGAAAGTTGAAAATTTTGTATGTAAGACTGCTATAACATGTAGTTGTGCACCTTTTTTGGTTGTAATCGGCCGCGCCAAATATATATAAATATGAACTTAAGCATGCATCTAAAGTTAATATAGAATTGGAATCAAAGCAAAGCAATTCCTCAACAATATTTATAATTGTAACCGTATATAAGATGTCTTATACACGGTTACAATCATCAATACTCTAACAGCATTTAAATATTATTAAAATCTTGTAGTTTAACTAATTTAAATAGATGAACATTAAGGTATTTGTGAATGACAATGTTTGAAACCAGGCTCGAATGCCACGTGCGACTTTCGCACGAAGAATGTAATTTATTTCTAAATGTTAGAATTCTTTCTTCTTTTTGTTTTGTATGTCGCCATTCCGACTGCTAAATAAATTTTTTGCTGTGTTCTATCAACGGAGTTTGCTTCATATTGCGAAAGAAGTATCACAATACCCTTTCATTCCATTTTTATGTTAACTTTAGATGCTTTATGTTTATTTCACTTCAATCTTGCAGCTATAGCGCAGGACGGGTTTAATTTTCTTTAATTTTAGCATATTATTATGTTTCTTTTCGTAAATATAAATATGTTATACCCACTCTGTTATTCGGCTCAGTGAGCTCAGTTTTTTATTCTTACATGTTGATAATTTTTTTTGCTTCAGAAATGATTGAATTATGTTGTTCCTTTCATCTATCTGATTAAGATTTTATGTCTTTAGTTAATCTGCATGCAATAATTGTAGAATTATCAACAATTTAAAAGTTGTTTAAGCGCGACTAAGCCTAAGTTTTCTTACCATAGCAGCTATAGTTGTTTAGCTTTGAGCAGAATAGTGAATTGAGCCTTTCTGCATCTTCAGTGTCTTTTTGCCGAGTGGGAAACTTTTAGTTTTGTGCGCCGAGAAATCTGCCTTCTGGCCCACTGACCGAATTGCTTGTTTCTGAGTAGAAACTGTAATTTTATTTGTAAAAATTTTTTTAACTATGTTTGGTGTTTTATGTTTGTCTATATCTTTCAAATTTAATGAAAATATTTTGAATTTGTATGTATTTTTGCTCTGCCGCGATGCGAGAACTAAATTAATTTAATGAGATGTCTATCTCATCAGCATTTTTGCTTCGAATTTATAACATTTGCTTCTAATGTTTCTTTTTTTTTAATTTTTAATGTTTTAAAATTATTTTGTTTCTTGCAACAGTTACCTATTTGAACATCTTATGGGTTTTAAGGTGTATGAGTCCCCTTAATTTAAATCAATTTTGCAACCGTTTTTGTCAAAAACGGCTACAGATGTCATACAAAAACATCGTTTAGATGGCTCTGAGAGCAGTTGAAATGGGTATTTGCCTTATACCCATTTCAACTGCTCTCAAAACGAATACCCGAAAGATTTTGTGATTACAATACTTCTTTTACTTCGTACAAGGAATCAAAATCTCAATCCTCCTGTATGCTATCTCGTTTCTAATTTACTCTCGTGAATTTAATTTGAAACGCACGATGTCTACGTAACATAAGCTGAATCAAAAACTTGCACTTAAAGATGACTTATTGAAAATGTAGATTTCAGACTCTGGTTTATCATGTTAAAAAGCTTTTGATCGTAATTTTAAAATGAAATGAAAATTTATTAATAAGTTCAGACACTTTAGAACAAACTTTAGAGCATCTTATATTAAAATAGAGTGTGAAATTATCTGCAGCCTATTACTACATTGCTACAAATCCCCGTACCATAATCTCACATCAAGAGTTCTAGCACTTGCGGCGTATAAATTCCTGTCGTCCAATTCCACGCGTAGTCATCGAAAACTTTAACGAGATCATCAACACATCACTCATGTGATCCTTCGTGATAGAGTCCGTATAATGAGAAATGATAATGTGAGTTACGCTTGGGAAATCCAATTCCCAAACAAGTGAAATATTTTACCAAGAAGCAACTAAAACTCAAGAAAGACCACAAAAATCGATGCGTTGTCTCTTCGGGAGCCAACTGAAGAGTGGTAAGTAATGAAACCCGGTTAAGTTTATTCTTCGATTAGAAAATGAAGATGGGTTATTTTAATAGGATAATTCAGATCAGAAACTCGGTTGAGCGAGCTTGTTCAGGGGGCTCATACATTTTAAACCCCTCATGATCTTCAAATATGTGACTGTTGCAAGAATTGGGATATTTTATTTATTTTAAAAGCACTTACTTCCAACCTTTTACAACTGACTATATAATACAGCTGCTTTGGAAACTAGTAACCAGAAAGTTTGTGTTGCCACAAATATTTCTGTAATTTAATCCTCTTTGTGACAAAATATTTCGCCATTTTTCCACCTTGCGCGCATGATATTTTAAAAATGGCTAATGGTACATACTTGAAATTCGATGGAATTCTTTATATGGGCACTATTTTCTAACTGAACCAAAAGTATGATAAATATTTTAATACTGAAAAATTTCATGGACGAAAACATTACAATTTTTTTAATAAAATACATTTTATAGCCTCAACTCCAAATAAAATATAAATTTAACAAGAAATTTTTAGAATTTTAGGTTCACAGTCGTTTCCAAATGTTATAAAAGCTATATATTAAATATGGAATTAAATTATGCAACAGAATGTTTTAAACTGTGTGCGCAAGGTGGAAACATGACGAAAAATGTTGTCAAAAAGCGGATTAAATTATAAAAATATTTGTGGCAACACAAACTTTCTGATTATTTCAGAAAGCAGCTATATTATGTAGTAAGCTGTAAAAAAGTTGGAAGTGATTGCTTTTAAAATAAATAAGTTATTACTATTCTTGCAACAGTCACCTATTCGAAGATCTTATGGGTTTTAAGGTCTTTAAAGTCCCCTTAACATCCATTTCGAATTGTATGTGTATACAATCACTACTGGCATGTAATAATTTTAGTTTGGCAGCGAGTAATTTTAGTTTATTACCCAAAGGCTATTCGTTTTCATATCAACAATTAAATACATTTTCTAGAGTTTAAATACTTAGGCAACTTAGACGTTTAATTCTGTAACACGTACAGATGCATGTGTGCAAATGTTTTAACATAGAACGGGCCCACCAGCGGCCGAGCGGTAAAGTCGCTGAACACTGGTAGGTCGGTCCGAGGTTCGGATCCCGGGAACGGGCTGACTGCATGGGTGTTTTGCATGGGTGTTTTCCATGTGTAACGTGTATACGAGCCAGTTCCCCTTAGAAAATTCTCCACGAAGGCATCCCTTCCTTTAGGCAGATAGCCCTCGTGTGCTTTGCCATAATTAAATAATCCAATCCAATTCTTCTACACACACACGAGCACAGTTTCAGTAAACTCCCTGCTACCATTCAGGATTTTCAGATGTTTCCAAAAGCTATTAGAAGGAAGAGTCCTGATACGCTGAACATGAAAGACTGAAGAAAACAACATTTTTAACGTGTGTAACGTGTATACGAGCCAGTTTCCCTTAGAAAGTCATCCATGAAGGCATCCCCCCTTTAGGCAGATAGCCTTCGAGGCTTTGCAATAACCACACACACACACATTTAACATAGAACGTTTTCTTTCATTCCTTAGAGTGTGTAATGAATAATCAGAAATATGTTGGATTATATCAATAAAAATAAAAAAAATTAAGCTAAGTAAGAATATGTTTATATTTGGATTATATAATTATGTTAATAATTAGGAGTTAGATTATATAATTAAGAATATTGATTTCAATCCCAAACTAATATGATTATTTGTGTTGAAGCATCAGCAAAATATAGTAAAAATTAGCATTTTATTGGGAGACATTTTCTTTCTTCGGGATGTAAAAGTTGTGATTCGCGTACCACGTGACTTCCTCGTACGTAATATTAAATTGAATGCAATTTTTGTTGTAATTAATTTAAATTTGTTTCCACGAATTTCATTGGAGATAAATTTCTCATTCAATTAATTCAGTTTTCTATTCGCGGTAAGGCATAAATGCATGAAACCTCAAAATATGCTCATTAAAAATTGAACGATATACAAAAACATAAAACGTCAAATACTTTTAAAACAATTAAAAAAAGAATTTTTACAATTAAAATTACAGTTTCTACGCAAAAACAAGAAATTCGGTAGGAAGTACAACAAGGCAAACTTTCCGGTGCATAAAACTGAAACTTTACTTTTAGTCCCACTCAGCCCCCCCCCAAAAAAATTTCCCCAAGTTTCAAATATAAACTAATGTGGCTGCTATTGGGGGGGGGTAACTGAAAGGTTTTAGATTTTAAATTACATCCAAAGGAGCGTTTATTTAACATTCTGTTACCTTTATTTATTAAATATCATGTTCTTCGCATTTAAACCACGCGCTGGAGATAAAAATGTTCTTTCTGTACAACGTTGCCATTGCTCGATCTGAAATCCTGGAGTTTGTTATTCAAAAATTCGTTAACGTTTTACAAAATATGAAATCAATAATAAAACAAACTTCAAATTTCGACTTCCACATGTCCATATTCGCAATAGGATTACGTCATTCAAAATTCGATGGCTCTAGGTACCGTTGTTTTATCACAATGCGAGAAATATACATACATTTATGCAGATGTTTCATTATTTAATTTCTTCAAATGTAATGCAGGACTCTACATTTGGTGGCAACAGTTTGAAAAGTGAAACGGACATTTATAGTGAGTCAACGCAAAATCGCAAAACGAAAACAATAGTCCTTCAAGGACAAAGTCCCTTTGCGCTAAAAATTAGTCGTAGCCGCACTTAAGCAACTTTTCAATTAATTCAGAAGTCAAACAACAAAAATCAGCGTTATATTTTCAAATTTTCACAGGACTAGTTTCGATGGTTTTACAGAACTACCATCCTCAGCTGCAAAAGAACAAGATAGGATGTAATGATTAGATAAGATAAGAAAGCCTGGACTGAAAATAAGCTAGTGGCGCCATCTGATGGTGAAACCAGAGCTAAAACATAATTTCTTTAAAAGGCCGAAGGCAAAGATGGATTGGAATCAGGATCGTTAACTAGAACAGAAAGATTTTTTTTGAATGTGAAATGCCTCTAGAAAATCCAGTTCTCCAATGGAAGATGTTTTTTGAATAATTTTGGCAGCAGAAAAACTGAAAGTGTGATTTTCGGACCAACAATGTTGGCCAACCGAAGACTTCTGTGTTTCCTTTTTTCTAACATATGCGTCATGTTCCCGGAATTTTAAGGCTTTCTTAGTTTGGCCAATGTAAACTAAACCACACTGGCAAGGAATCGTATAAATACCCCAGGAATTCATATCCTGAATGGGGTCCTCGAGTATGGAACTCGGAATTTTATTGATGGGAGAATAAACGATCCGAAAGTTAAATTTCTGCAAAATATGTGCAACTTTATAGCTAATTGATGGAAAGAATGGAATGGCAACAGAATTTTTATAATCTCCTAAAACAAGAGTGTAGCTTTTAGTGTGTTGAGATGAGAATTTTTGAACTGCTCGATTAATAATGTTGGGTGAAAAGCCCCTGTCAATAACTATTGCTTTTAAATAATTTAGTTCTTCATCAAGGCATAGTTTGGAGGAGCAAACTTGAAGAACACGGAAAACATAGGAATAAAATGAAGTTAACTTTTGTTTAGTCGGATTACATGATTTAAAGTGTGGTGGAAGGCAAACAGATGGAGCTTTACGGTAAACTGTAGTACTGCAGTTGTTTGTGTTACTTGTGACCAGAATGTCGAGAAACGGAAGAGAATTGCAGGTCTCAAGTTCAAAAGTGAACTGAATAGCAGGATCAATAGAATTCATTGTTGAAAGAACTTTATTTAAATCATCTTTATTACCTTCAAACAGGGTAAGTGTAGCGTCTACGTAGCGGAACCATACTGGGAAGTTTAATTTAAAATTCCAAACAAGTATCCAAGGATAAAACGGACATCTTCGACTATTGCAAAGGTACATTGTTTAATGCTAAAAGAAAATCCCCCTAGTCCAAGGACAGTTGCAAAATCATTAAAATGCTCGGTGTCCACTGTAAACAAAATGATAAACGTGGATTTAAATCTTAAGAAAGAGAAAAAACGCAATGTGCATCGTCTTCTTCCAAAGCATATCGCTCGACGCAGGACACGCTGCAGAATTCTATATGAGAAACACTTATCCAAAGAAAAATGGAAAACAATTGTCACAATAGATGAAGCATGGGTGTATTTAAATGATTGTGACAAAAAAAAGAGCCATTTATTATCATAAAAGAATGGAAAAAATTTAACTACATGGTTCAAATAATCGAAAGAAAGTTTATCTAAGGGATTCATTATTTTTGCTGGTTTTTCTTATAATGGCAAGTTAAAAATAAAGAGAGTGTAAAAAAATGTCCAGATTAACTCCAAATACTATCAGGAACATATTTTATCGCCAGTTTTTCTGAATGAAATACCATCGCTTTACCCACAGTGCCATCCATCTGTGAGACTCCATCAGGACAAAGCTAGCAGTCACACATCAAAATCCACTGTAAATTTCCTGAAGGAAATGGAACAAAAAACTGGTATCAAGGCCATACCCTTCACTGATATCTCTACTCAATCTCCCGATGTGTCTCCTACGAATTTTTGTGCTTTCGGACTTTTAAAAATTGCATTATCCAAACGTTGTTCCAAGACCCTAACAGGACTCTTTAAAGCTGTTCGGGAGGAATGGAATAGAATATCTCTTCTGCCACTTCAAAAGGCATTATTATCCTGGAAATTGTGGTGTCGAAAGATAGTTCAGAATAAGGGATATCAAATAGAACATTTAAAACACAAGAGTTTTATGTAATTTAGTTTTGTAAATACAATATACATCGTCTAAACATGTGTGAACAGCCTCTGTAGGTTAGCCAAAGACTGTTAGTTTTCTGATGCAGTTAATGCATAGTTTGTAATTTATATGGAATGATGAAATATGTCCTGCGCTTTGAAATTGCATAGGGAGCAAAGTCGATAGCACGAATGATGTAAATGTAAATAGTGGCAATACCAGACTGTGTGAGTAAGGTCATATGCACTGATTTACGTTACTTGACTCTGTAATACCGCTGTTAGATCTGAAGTCACGATCCAGAAACGTGCGCTTTATCGAAAAGGTAATTCGCTATCGATGTGGGAAGCCATTTCATTTTCCGACACTCTTAAGATGCCATTACGAATTCAGAAATCGTGGCCCGGAAAATTTTTGAAAGGCAAATGAGTACGTAAAGTATATTTCTGGTTACTATTTCTCATATGGATTGTAAAGACTTCTATACTTGCCCGAGCCGTACGCCAACCAAAGTATTATTTAATCTGTTTTTACTTCCTTGTACGAAATAAAAAGGAAGTATTGTAATCGCGGAAAGTTTCAGGCAGCTTATTTCAACGAAAATATCCATTTTGACCGCTATCGAATGCAATTTAACGATGTTTTTGCGTGACATCTGTACGTAAAGACAGAATAAAATACTCGTTTCCTTTAAAAAAATTATAAAACTGCTTTAAAATTAATTCTGAAGAGAATTTTTCGTGGCGTCTGTACGAAAGTATGTACGTACGTGGGTATGTATCTCGCATAACTCAAAAACGAATAGCCTCAGAACGTTGAAATTTTGTATATAGGACTGCTATAATATGCAGATGTGCACCTCGTATTTTGGTTGCAATCGGCCGCACCAAACGTATATAAATGTATTTATATATATATCCACTTTGTTACCCGGCTCAGTGATCTCAGTTTCTTTACTCTTATATGTTTGTCAATTGTACATTTTTTGCTTTAAAAATGATTGTATTATGTTGTTTTTATCTCCGGTTAAGGTTTTTATGTCTTTGGTAAATCTGTGTGCAATATTTTTAGAATCATCAACAATTTTAAAGTTGTCTAAGTGCCGCTAAGCCTGTTTTTTATGGCGGCCATTGATGTTTACATTTGAAACAGGCGATTAGTGGATTTGTTGCTAATCTAGAGAAACTTAGCTTCGCAACGACAAAGATAACGCATTCATTTATTATTGCCAATTAAATCATGCTTAATTCTTTCTGGAATTTTTTCGAGGAAATTAGTGTTTGAGATTTACTTCGTAATTTTTAATATAGATATTTTGAGTTTTTATTTATTTTTGCCTTCTCGCGAAGTGAGAACTGGATTAATTGAATGAGAAATACTCAATCGTCTGTGAAAAACTGTTTCTTTTTTGTTTTGTTTGTATAATTTTTTTTATATGTCATTCTAGCTTTATTATAGTATTTGAATAGAACTTGTGGCAACGATTAGATAATTCTATTCTTTAAATGATAAAAATTTTGTGCATTATGAGTTATAATATGAACGAAATATATAAGTTAACTGTTTTATAATCATTGGATTATATAACAGTTAACTTAGTTTCCGTTATGTAATTATTATATAAGTTAACTGTTATATAATTATTAATACTGTTAAGTGAATCTAGCGCCAGCGTGTCGCTATGGTAAACAAATACTAGAGTGAATTTTAAAGAATGCATTTATTCTATTGTGGTATATGCGCTGTCGGCGAAGTAGACTTAATTCAATCGAATAAGTTTAAATAAATGCATGAAAAAATGCGTATAATTTAATATTCCGTACAAGGAAGTCATGTGGTGTACACATCAGATTTTTTCTTTATGTACAGAGGCAAGTTCGCACAGTTTTTAGTTAGTATTAAATGTTAGTATTTTATTGTTATTATTTTATATGTTCCATTTGATAACCCTATAAGGTATTTCTCAAATTGTCAGTGCAATGAATATTGAAGTAACAGGTTCGAAGAGAATTGCAATTCGAAGAATAAAATAATTTTACGTTAACAAATGGAAAATACGGTAGTTCTCTTCGCATAAAAACAAAAGATTTATGGAACTAATTAAAATCAAAAATAAAATGAAATGTAAGAACAATATTGATGTTAATCAGGTTTTAACTGGACATTGTAGGTTTCTGTTCTATTTTGAACAGATTTAATCTGCAGTAAAATAAATTATGTAATAGTTGTCAGGTTGATGGTGATGCTAGGCATTCCGTGGTTGATTGTAGTGTTTAACAGCCCCTATTAGACAGATTTTTAACATTACTGATTTTAATGTAAGTGTCATTAATTTTAAAGTTTTTAAATCATATTCTATTGGTCTAATGGAGTTCATGAATGAAAATAGGGCGCTGGTAGGAATCTTCTGTTAAAATTGAATTGTGTATTTGTGTGGGTTTTGGATATCTGTGGTGTTCTATGTTGTGAATTTGTGTTTATGGATTTTTTTTTTGTTTGTTTGTTGGTTGGTCTGTAATTTTGTGTTACATGTGATTACTTATTTTTGTTTGTTGTTTGGGGGTGGCTGGGTTACTGGCTGCCCTCGTTTTCGGAGATACGGTGCCTCTTCTCTTGAGCTATGGGGACACTTGTGTCCCGGTTCTTTGGGGGTGGCTGGGGACACTCGTGTCCAATTCTTACAAAGGTATTTCTTCCGCCTTCTTAGAATGCCTTCGTGGTGGTCATCACGCTCGACGCGTATTCAAGGGATCCGTGGTTCGAGTCCCGACGAGTGCATTGCTCATTTTTTACGTCTCCTGCTATCAAAAATCCTAATGCCTCTACAGTGACGCCCGAACTAAATGGTGGTGAATGATGATTCTTCACCACCAGTCGCCCTTTAAAATAGGGAGTATATAAGGTAATTCTCTGGCCTTCTTAGCATGCCTTCGTGGTGTATAGGTAGAACGTTCGACGCGAATTCGAGAGGTCCCTGGTTCGACTGCCGGCGAGGGCTTTGCTCATTTTTCACATATTCTGCTATAAAAAATCCTAATATCTCTACAACACGTATCCTTCACTATCTTTCTACACCGTGATTTCTAAGGCAATGAAGGCTTTTGTTGTATTTAAAAGAAGTATTTTATCCCATTCCTCTTGAAAAAATTTCCAAAGTCCAAGGAGGGTTATATGTCGACGTTTAGACAATTCCCTTTATAAAAGTCCAAAAGCGCATAAATTGGTGGATGATACATTAGACGATTTAATAGAGATATGAGTGAAGGTTATGGTGTTGATACACGTTTCTTGTTCCATTTTTTCCAGGAAATTAGCAATGGATTTTGACTTATGTCTGCTTGCTTCGTCTGAATGCAGTAGTGCTTATGGCATTGTGGGTAAAAAGAAGGTATAAAGTATTTAAAATTGGGTATAGAATATGTTCTTGATAATATGTGGAGTCCACATTAACGGTTTTCTGCACTGTCTTTAATTTTTGCTTGCCGTTATATTAAAAACCAGCAAAAATCATAAATCCCTTTAAAAACTGTTTATAGGTTCTTTGATTCATGTTCTAAAATTTGTTTCTTTTCTTTTATGATAATAAACAGATCTCGTTCTATTGCAGTTATTTACACATACCCAAGATTCATCTGTCGTGACAACATTTTTCCATTTTTGTTCGAATAATTGTTTCTCATAGAACATTTTGTAGCACGTTTTGCTCTCGGCAATATGTTGTGGAGAACGACGATGCACTACTTGTTTTCGCCTTTTTACGATTCATATCAACATTAATCACTTTGTTTCTAACTTGACACTGAGGATTTTAATGATTATTCAACTGTCCTTTTGACGTCGCAGATTTTTCTTTTAACATTTGAGTTCTTATATTTGCAACATTCGAAACACTGCGTTGTTTCCTTGGATATGTATTTTGAACAGTTTTTCTCCTCGAAGCCAAACTTTAAAGTTTTTCTCGCTTTCTTATTGACAGTTTCTTATATATCTTTGCTTTCGTACCAAACCATTATGGTTTCCACAATATTTTTAATACCTAAATACGAATAATATTCTTCGGAAAGAGCACAAACATAGCTTTCCGTTCATTGCTTCTTTAAAAGTGCCATTTTGCGTAAAAACGAAATTGTCAAATACCAGACGATAATTTACACGTTCAAAAATATATCTGCAGTTAAAAAATTTTTTAAGCAGACGATTGTTTATACTACAGTAAAATCATCTAAACATTTAACAGTCTAGTCAAGTTTTTTACTGCAGAAATAACCACTTATTTTTGTTCAAAATTGCAGGCTTTAAACTACAGTGGAAGTTCAGATGGAATTCTGCAAAAGTTCCATAAACTAAATATCAAAAGAAGCCAATATCTGTTTTATTGATCACCAAACTTCGAACAACAATATATACTTCGGACATAATCTTCCAGAGAAGTTAGAAACATCAAAGTTGATTTTTGGTAGGGCTGAAAGACAAAAAAAGATTCGTTCCAAAGAAGTTCAAAAGTTTAAACGTAGCCTCTTCAAGTTTCAAATCAGAATTAATCACTTTGTTTGCAGTTGACTCTGGACATTTTAATGATTATTCAACTGTGCTTTTGATTTTGCAGATTTTTTTATCATTTAATTTTTTACCTTTTGCAGTATTAGAAACATTACGGTTTTTCTTTGGATGTGTATTTTAAACACTTTTTTCCTTTGAAGCCAAACTCTGACCTTTTTTTCCTTTCCTTACTGACAGTATTATCTATCGTTGCTTTATATACCCAAACATCATGCCTTTAAAAGCTTTTTAATAACTAAATACGAATAAATTTCTTCTGAAAGAGCACAAACACAACTTTGCTTCTTTAAAAGTGCCATTTTGCACGAAAAGAAAATTGTCAAGCAGCAGACGATAATTTACACTTTGGAAAATATAGTGGCAGTTCAAAATATATGCAATACGTAAAGACCAAGTTGTCGAGTTGTTCTCTTTTCACTTCATTCGTTTCCTAGCGTATGTGCGTGTGAAGACGACCTCCTTAGAACTTAACGTTCTAAGACGACTCCTTAGAACTCCTTAGAATGTAATAAGTGCCGTATATCCCATTGCTCCAATCCTCATGGTTTTCATCTACAGCTTTAAATGATAATATTCTGCTTCCATTCTCAATCCTCTGTTGGTGTGAAAGTGCCAATTAAGTGTTGCAAAACTTATTAGTGCTGCATCAAGTAGATGATCATTGTTGCTAAGTTGCCTGTATAAAACACCTTAGTCAGAACATCTTTTTGCGTCGTTTTTTGGAATTTCTGTTTTAACAAGTGTGATAGTTCGTGGAAGATAAATCGAATTTTTATTTTTTCTGAGAAAGTCGCTATGTTCTCTTGTCGTTGATCAATGGCCTTCATTTTAGCTTAAGTTGCAATGGTCATTCAAGAAAGAAGTACTTTCGTGTTATAAAATGAATAGTTAGAGTCTTTCTTGGGTATCATATTTCAACGAAAGTATCCATTTTGACTGCTGTCGAATCCATTTGAACGATGTTTTTGTGTGAGATCTGTTCATATGGACAGAATAAAGGACACTTTTCCCCAAACGAATTATAAAATGGATTTAAAATAGATTAAAAACAGATGTTTTTTGTGATGTCTGTACTATCTTGAGTAACTCAAAAACGAGTGGATTCAGATCTTTGAAATTTTCTATAGGAGACTGCTATAATATAGTATGTATGTGCACTTCTCTTTTTAGTTGCAATCAGCAACGCCAAAAATATATATAGATATGTGATGTACCAGCTTTTGTCAGGAATAAATAGATTGTTGAAGAATCATCAATGTAGTCGTAGCTTAAATTATCAGACGATAGTTTTAAAAAAACAGGATCCATTTATTATATTTCAGGAGAAAATAGCAATTACAAAAATCTGATCTCCAGAGTAAATAAAAAAGAACTACTAATAACATTTTGTATGAAGTTTACTGCATCGTGACATTTAAGAAAAACCCCCGATATTCCTTTTGCGAGTCTTTTTATAGCCTCTGGAAAGGCGGAGCTTTTAACAAAGGACGTCAGCCTCGTCAGCCATCCCAGTTCGCTTTAAATATCTCCAGAACATTCTATAACTGTACGTGTAGAAAAGGCGGGAAAAACAATTTGACTACGGGGCTGTGGATTTAATTCCACGTACTTTCAAATAAGAGAACGTCGCCATTAAAAATGAAAAGAACATACAGTTAGAATTTTAAGTGTATTTTTGACTATGGAATTTTATTATTACAAATATATATACACTCCAACTCTGTTATTCCTCTCGGAATTCTGTTATTCCTCTTGAAGAAAAAAACTGTTTCATTAATTCTTGATGTAGAATTATTCTTCTTGATTTAATTTAGCTATATTATGTAGTCAGCTGTAAAAAGTTGGAAGTAATTGCTCTTTAAATAAATAAATTATCCCAATTCTTGCAACAGTCACATATTCGAAGATCTTATGGGTTTTAAGGTGTATGGTGGTGTGGTGGTGTATTCAGAATACGGCAAAGCACACATTATTTGGAAGCAGGAGACAAGAAAAATAATCAATGTCCTCGTTGAGACTCGAACCTGGACGTTCGAATACTCTTCTCAGAGTGTGGTACCGTTACACCACGAAAGCATGCTAAGGCTATCTGCCTATGGGAAGGGATGCCTTCGGGGAGAACTACTTTCTAAGGGAAACTGGCTCCTATACACGTTGAACATAGGAAAAACCACGAAAACGCCCATGCAGCCAGCCCGTTAGTGGGATTCGAACCTCGGACCGAACTACCAGTGTTCAGCGATTTTACCGATTGGCCGCTGGTGGGCCCTTTAAGGTGTATGAGTCCCCTGAAATAAAACAGACCCTTGTTGAAACATTCATAACTCAAATGTCTCATATACAAATAATAAACTGCACATGAATGCACTAACATATTTCAAACTTCTTCGCAGCTTCGTAAAAAGAAATTTAAAATGTCCATTCGAGAGATAATTGAAAGCGAAAGAGCAGAAATATCGGTTTTCTACCTGAGTTATTTTTTTCTTCATTTTTTGTTTCCAATATTATCGTCCTCTAGCTCCACAGATATATTCTTCTCCTAAAAGAAATCCCTTGAAAATATTTCTCATCCGAAAAAATAATTGAGAACATCTAACACAGAAAAAAAAATACCGTCGGCTTGATGGTGGAAGTAATGAACTTACATTCTGTTAGGAATAAAAAAATATTTCCAAGGAAAATGTTTTCCTTCACATTTTATATCTACCAATAATATTTTATGTTAGCAGAAAGCAACAGTGATTGTCGTTTATTCCCACAGATTCACTGCCGTTTGGCATAGCGAGTTTTTGCAAATATACACTCCACTACTTTTTTATTCATAGACCACATATATTTATAGGAAACAGTTCTTTAATGGAGTAGTTACTTCCAGTTTTCTTAGAATTGATACTTTCTAAATTATTCCCATTTTCGAGAATACTGGCCAAATGCTTCGGTATCAGTTGCCAAAGTAAACAAATCGTATCTTTTTTTTTTCCGCATTTGGAATTTTTTATTACACTTCTGTTTCAGGAATACATTGCTTATAAAACAGTAGAGGTCTAGCAGTATCAAACATGAATTCACAGTTGCAGTGTTTGATTTTCTAATACAAATCATATTGCTGAGACGTTAGGTTATTTGGAAGCAGAAGACAAGAAAAATAATCAATGTCCTCGTTGAGACTCGAACATGGACGTTCGAATACTCTCAGAGTGTGGTACCGTTACACCACGAAGGCCTCACTTAACTAATTACCTCACTTAACTAATTAACATTCGTTTGTAAATTTCGTATGTTAAATGTTATGGAACTAGTGCATTTGTAATCGAATAGAAGAAAAATGTTACGCCTCCGAAGATTCACATGATAAGCCACCTGAGACGGTCCACCAGCGGCGGAACGATTAAGTCCTTGAACACTGGTAGTTCGGCCTGAGGTTGGAATCCCGCGAACGGGCTCGCTGCATCGGAGTGATCGTGCTTTTGCCCATGTGTAACGTATTAACCCTTTGCGGCACAGTGTGTCCAGTTTGGACACACCTAAAAATTTCCTTCTGTACGCACAGAAAAATTGAATGAAAAAGGATTTATAGGTTACTATAAAATCTGAACCTTCTTTATTGATGAACTCTGAACCTTCTTTATTGATGAACTCTGAACCTTCTTTATCAGGGTCAATGTTCCTTCTAACCTTCTTCGGGAACATACAAGGACCTGACTCGGAACAGAGAGCTTACTAAAGCTATGTTCACTAATTGTGAGAAGTAGACAGGATACACAAGAAGGGTATATAAAACCCTTTATTTTTCTCTATTATACAATAACTTCCGGACTTCGGAATACACCGACCCGCTACTTGGGGTCTAACGTAAAAATATAAAAATAGAACTAAACTCTAATTTAACTTTAAAATAATAAACGTGGAAGATTGGCCTTATAATAACAGGAAGCGTATGTAGAACAGAGAACTGTGAACACTACAATACGTTTGCAATTTATCAAGAGGATTAAAACCTCTGTCCTGGAAGGCAACAAGCAACTGCGTAACTTCTAAGGTAAGCGGCCTGCTTCGACTCACTGCTTCCTCTCTCTCGCTTGGCAAAAAGCCACAACTTAAATACTTGGCGTTCGCCAGACAAACTTTGCATAAAAACCTTAACGCTTATAATTCTGGCCGGAAGTGGAGAATAAGAAGTGATAGTAAAGATTTAAAATAAAATAAACGTTAGTAAAACTTAAGATCCTTACATACTTCCCGCCAGAGTTAATTAGTTTGAAACTGAGGTCTAAAACGATCTTGTTGAAAACTTTTAGCTCTAGAATCTAACGCGAGGCCAATCTTTTACAAATATACTTCGCTAGAAACTAGAAATTTAAAATAAAGAAATTTGTTTTTACAATAGCAGCTCCCAGGATACACAATTTTTTCATCTGTACTGCATCTAAACAGGAGCTTTTATTCAAATCTGGTTCCTTCCAGAGATCTGGAAGGAAAACTAGTTTAATGAAATGTTACACAAAGAAATGGCAAGTAACATGTATAATTATATTTCTCTTAACATTCTTACTTCATTCATAACTATTTTAATTATCTCTCCCCGTGCTCTCTGACATGTGTTGTAAAAGAACACCAAACACGAATGTGTTTCTGTCTACGTGTTCCACACTTCCTCCTACAATCAAAACACTAACGTGTTAAAATTCAACATGACAAGACCTCTTAACACACCCTAATTTCAACTCTAAACCCTGAGGTACTATTCTGAAAGTGGCTAACTCTGAAGTGTAGCGTCAGAGAGCCTAACTACATCATTCAACCTTTAACACATATTCACCATGATTTAGTCTTTTTACAGTCACACGAATAAAAAAAAAATTTTAACATTCACTTTTACCATATCACGGTATTTCTTAACATTTAAAATAACAGTTCACATTGTATATAAGAACATATTAACATTCCGTTAATTTTACACATTTGAAAACATACATTAGTAGTACATTGTTAACTTCTATTCTTTTCAAAGCAAGTGCCAATTCTTTCAAAATTGAAATAATACATTTCAAAAAGTCTTTCAGACTAAAACTTCTTTCTTGCTAGAATGTTTTAAATAAAATTTATACAATAACTTTTTACAATATTTAAGTCTTTACACAACACTATTATACATCAACTTTAGTTTTACGCGCGAGTAATTGAAAAACATAATACCAAAATCGGTAACAATTCATTTCTCGCCCTTTTGGCGATAAAGGTAGACCTCGCATGAGGTAAAACTTCTTGAAATCTGCCACTTGCAGTAAGAATGAAAGATTAACTTAAGTTTGCAAAGTAACATAAAATTTTACTTATCTTTGTGATATTCGGATATCCTTTTCTGGGCCCATTCCTTAAAGGTATTGCAGACAGTTGTTTGATTTATCCTCCTTCTTGTACGGGCTCGCCCTTCAGTGCCTTCCTCTGGAAGCTTCCTTTTTTCACCAGTTCGGTCACTTTTGAATACCTTCTTTTTCTCCTCTGCTTGTGGTCTTGGCCGTTTGATGGCAGCTGGTCTTGGCGGAACCGGGAAACTTCTTTCGTGTGCCTGCTTGGACCTCGTTGCTGGCCGTTCAAATTTTCCTTGTAACTTTTCCTCCGCCGCTGATGGCCCTTCCGCAGTTCGGCGACATTTGCTGCGTAGAGTCCTGTCGGATGAGTAGATCTTCCGTTTTAGAGCCGGGTTATAGTTGCCGTCATTTCTCCTGGTTCTCTTCACATCCGTCCTCCTTCTCCCTTCTTCATTCTGGGGGTGTTCGTGAACTCTCTTTTCTGGACGGTGGAACGGCTTTTTTTTCTTGCTACCTTCAATTTTTCCGCGGGGAAATTTTCTTTTCACTTGCTCCTGCCTCTTAATGGCTTGCCCTTGTACTTGTCGTTTTTCCACCTCTAGAGCTTGTGCCTGCGGTGTCGGATCCTGCAAAAGATCTGAAAATATTTGCATTTTATTACGATCAAAGTAGGGTTTGATTTGATCAATGTTTGCGGAGCAGGTTTCACCATTTCTGGCTTTTAACACTACTACAGCGTGAGTTATTTTTTCTATAACAGATGGTCCTTCAAATCGTGGAAAAAATTTGGCAGTCTTATCTTCTGGTGCTGAAGAAAGTGAATGCTTAATTTTTAAAACTTCATCCCCTACTTTATAAGTTACTCCCCGTCGTTTCAAGTCGTAATATAATTTTTGTTTTCTCTGTGCTACTTCAGTATACTTCTTTGCTTCCCTAATTAGATTTTCTATATCACCCATTTTAAATTCTGGGGCTCTTTGTTGCACATAAAATAATTTATCTAACGGCGTTATAAAATAACTCAGCCTCTGCCTAAAAATAACTCAGCAGGAGTTTTGCCCGTTGTATCATGTTTTGCGGCCCTAAGGGCGAAAGCAAATTCATTGACATAGTTATCCCAGCTTTTATGAAAATTTTTAACATAACTACGAATAATTTTCACTATATTTCTATTGACCCGTTCCGCTATATTTGATTGTGGCCGATACGGGACCATTTTTAAATGACGTATGCCCAGTTTTGGGCACATGTCTTCAAATACATTACTTACAAATTGAGGACCATTATCCGATATAACTTTTAGGGGCGCCCCGTATTTTAAAATATACTTATTTAAAATAGAATCAGTAACTAATTTCGCGGAGGCTCGTCTTAAGGGAACAATTTCGGTCCATTTACTAAAATGATCAACCATAACAAGGAGATAGCGACTTTTATTTAAGCGACTTTTATTTAAGTGACTTTTTGGGAAAGGGCCTAATAAATCGATGCCAATTATTTCATTTGGAAATTCGGATTTAATACTATTTAGAAACCCGGCCGGGCGGAAATTAATATAATTAACTGCTTGACATGTTGGGCAGGACTGGACATACGCCCTTGTTAACTTTTGCAGTTCAGGAAAGTAGACTGCCTCGCGTACGCGTTGGGTAGTTTTTCGAATACCAGCATGAGAAGCTAAAGGGCTGTCATGGAGCTCCTGCAGGATATTTAATCTAAGACTAGCTGGGATAACAGGTCGAAATTCGTTGTTGGAATTCGTAGTTTTTGTATAAAATAATAGACCATCTATTAGTTCGTAATGGGCCGCCCTATTTCTTATCGCCACAATATCTTGGTGGCTAAAATTTTCAGGATCCTTTAAATACTCATAAATGCTTCCAAACTCAGGATCCTTACCCAGTTCGGTTATTACAGTTTCTCGGGAATTTATTGTACATGCTGTGAGCATTGCCACCTTTACGGTAAAACCTTGTTCATCTATTTTAATTCTTGATAGGGCATCTGGTACGATATTTTCCTTTCCGGGGGTATGCTTGATTACCAGATTATATTCTTGCAGCTTGAGTGCCCATCTTATTAACCTTGGGGATAAATTTTTCCCTGAGTATAATCTAGTTACCGCCGCATAATCAGAGTACACTGTTAATGGCGCCTTTCCAAAATATTCTCGGAACTTTTGCACTGCTAACAGAACTGCAAGTGCCTCTCTCTCGGTCGCGGAATAGTTTCTTTGTGTTTGATTTAAAGTTCGGCTAAAAATGCCATGGGCTGCTGATTTTGCGAAAGTACCGCTCCTACCGCATAATCCGAAGCATCCGCTGAAATTTCTAAATTCTCATCCTTTTCAGGAAATTTCAACACAGGGGCTTGCGTTAATGCTTGTTTTAATTTTTCGAAAGCACTATTGGCTTCGGCCGTCCACGAGAATCTTGCCTTTTTGCTTTTTAATTTTAACAATGGCTCAGCGATAGCTGCAAAATCTTTTATAAAGGACCTATAATATGAACAAAGCCCTAGAAAAGAAGAGAGCTTCTTTGCCGTGTTTGGAGTCGGATACTTTGTACAGCGATTATTTTTGATTCGTCTGTGTCGATTCCTTTTTGAGATATTTTGTAACCTAAATATTTTAATTCAGGGGCTGCAAATTTGCACTTTTCGACATTAACTTTTAGACCGGCCTCATTTAATAAAGAAAACACCTGTCTTAAATCCTGTACATGTTGGTCGAGATTATCACTAGTAATAATGATATCGTCTAAATAGATAAATGTGGACTTTCCAAGAACAGGTCTTAACACAATGTCCATGCATCGCTGGAATGTTGCCGGGGCCCCTGAAAGGCCAAACGGCATACGCAAAAATGCGTAAGTGCCAGACTTGGTTATAAAAGCAGTCTTAGGCACGTCCTCAGGCCTCACCCCTATTTGAAAATAACCAGTCGTTAAGTCTAAAGTCGTCATAAATTTGGTTGATTTTATGTTCCTTAAAATTTCTTCAATGATCGGTAACGGATATACCGGATATTTAGTTATGGAGTTTAATTTACGGTAATCAATAGCGAATCTCCACCTTTTTGGATGCTCCAAAGGATAGTCATTATTTTTCTTACATAAAACCACCGGGCTAGTATAACTACTTGAGATGGGCGTTATGATCTTTTTACGTAGCATATCGGTAATATGCCATTCTATAATTTTTTCCTTATTCTTATCATACCGGTATGGTTTTTGACGAACTGGCATTGAATCTCCAGTGTCAATACTACGGTTAGTAACCTGAGTAAATCCTGGAATAACACTAAATAACGAAGCAAATTCACTTACCACTTGTCGGATTCTTCCTTGCTCGTCATTAGGCAGGTGGTCAAGATTTAACATCGGCGGTTCAGCCTTTTCTCCACGAACTGGTTTCATCGTCAGCTTAAGGGACGCTTCATTAAAATCCAGCGTTGCTTGTGCCTCTGAAAGAAAATTTATTCCTAAAATAATATGTGCTTGCAGATTCTTTACTATGAAAAACATAACCTTTACCTGTTCGTCCTTGATACGGACATACAGCGGTAATTTACCTATACACTTACATCGTTCTCCTTGCGCCGCTAACACTGTCGTATTATCCGAATTATATATACGATATTTTCGAAAATACTTCCTAAAAAAAATCTTCTGCCACACAGGAACACTGCGCGCCTGTATCCAGGAGTGCAGTGGCTGGGATATTATTCACCAATACTTCAATCTTCGGAAGATTCAAATTTTTCACCATTACTGTATTTAACTTGAAGGAAGAGGGATTTTCTTGGCCTTCGGATTTCCGCACCCTCCCGTCAGCAGAAATCTGTTTTAGTTTAAATTATTTTTCATTTCCGTGCTTTCCTTCTTTTTCCACTGGCCTTGAGACTTTTTTCCTGGATTGCTATTGAACTGTCGACGTTCGCCGGCTGTTTTTGAATGCTCGGGTTTTCTTGCCCACTGATTCGCTTTGCTTCCGTAGCCGTGTGCTTGAGTTTGCTGTAGTCTTGGCGCACCAAATTGGTTTCGCTGTTGATATTGGCATCTTCTTTCGACGTCCGCCTTTCTTCTACTTTCAAACTGGATTGCTAGCTCAAATAACTTTTCCAGTGTAGTCGGATTTCTTAATTCAATAAAGTCTTGCACTTGGGGCAGTAACCTCGGCAAAATCACTTGAATTATCTCAGGATCCGGACGGTTTCCATACAAAAGTTTGAAGACGTGAATTTTTCTTAAAATAAAGCTTGAGAGGTTTTCGATTCTTTGTTGATATATACTAAAATGTTCCGTTTCTAATTTCGCACGATCCCTTACAACAAGGAAGGCTTTTACTAGGGCAGTCTTGAAATTCTCGTAAGTATAGGTGGGACTTCCTGCTTGACCCAAGAGACTTCTGCCTATACATTTGAACCAGTTAAGCGCTTGGCCCCTCAAAGCGCTGGTAGCTAAGGTAACTTTTTTAAACTCGTGCACGGGGTAGAGCATGAAGTGGTCATCCAATTTTTCCAAAAAACTGGTTACCGGTGAGTTTCCATTAAATGTTGCTTCTGGTTTCATCGAAGCGCGCATGGTCTGGACGATGTAACCGAATCCTTCCAGGGCGGCAGCTGGCATTTCTGAATTCTGAGCCGTTTCTGCAGGCAGCACAGGTTCTTCTTGAAACTCGGCCATGGTTATTCTTCTTCGTTGGGCGCCATTATCAGGGTCAATGTTCCTTCTAACCTTCTTCGGGAACATACAAGGACCTGACTCGGAACATAGAGCTTACTAAAGCTATGTTCACTAATTGTGAGAAGTAGACAGGATACACAAGAAGGGTATATAAAACCCTTTATTTTTCTCTATTATACAATAACATCCGGACTTCGGAATACACCGACCCGCTACTTGGGGTCTAACGTAAAAATATAAAAATAGAACTAAACTCTAATTTAACTTTAAAATAATAAACGTGGAAGATTGGCCTTATAATAACAGGAAGCGTATGTAGTACAGAGAACTGTGAACACTACAATACGTTTGCAATTTATCAAGAGGATTAAAACCTCTGGCCTGGAAGGCAACAAGCAACTGCGTAACTTCTAAGGTAAGCGGCCTGCTTCGACTCACTGCTTCCTCTCTCTCGCTTGGCAAAAAGCCACAACTTAAATACTTGGCGTTCGCCAGACAAACTTTGCATAAAAACCTTAATACTTATAATTCTGGCCGGAAGTAGAAAATAAGAAGTGATAGTAAAGATTTAAAATAAAATAAACGTTAATAAAACTTAAGATCCTTACATCTTTATTGATGAACTCTGAACCTTCTTTATTGATGAACTCTGAACCTTCTTTATTGATTAACTCTGAACTTTCTTTATTGATTAACTCTGAACCTTCTTTATTGATAGAAGAGGACAGCTCAACACAAACCATTCCGTATATTTTACTCATGTTTAATTTTTTAAGACCCTTGTTTTTCAAAGAAATCTTCCACATATTTAGGGTATAAAAGGAATTGTTTGAAAAGAAATTCCTGTGTTATTTTTTGGCTGTATGCTAATCTCCTTATTCTATATCAGTTTTAAATTTTTTCCTTGAAATCTTGCCTAAAATCAAACGGCGAACCCTAGGTGTGCCCAAATCGGACTCACCGATTATCTAGAACAACTGAGAATCTGTATTCTTTATTTCTCCGCATCTCATCGGTCAGTTCATTGACAGCAATGCTCGTTTCAGCACTCCTCGAAGCTCTATTCAATCAGAGTGCCTAATTTAGGCACACCCACAGAATTAAAAAGATAAGTGCTATCTTCACAAAATTTTACTTGTGTACGCCTCTAGGCCTACTTAGAGTGTCTACTTTTTTTTTTTATCAAAACTCCAACTTTAAAAGGTAGCGTGCCGGAAAGGATTAATAAACATGTTAAAGCCAGTTTCTGTTAGAAAGTCATTAGGGCCTTAGGGCCCTACACATAAATTATTATATAGTCATTAGGGCCTTACACATAAATAATAATAGTAAGCCATCTGAGGAACATGAAAAAAAATAAACGAAGAAATTCTATAAAATAAAAATCTAATAGATTGAGCTAAAATGTTCTTTACCTATTAATTTGCATGTATTGGGTAGGCAAGAAGTAATTTCGGATTTTTTTGTGAGCTGCAAACCTCAATTTTTAAAATTAATTTTAATCAGTGAAATATTTTCTATTCTGTTCAATATTCTTTTTTCAGCCGCCCAGACGGTATAGTGGTTAGGGAAGCCTGACTGCAATAGCGAAGAACCTGGGTTCGAATCTCGGAGATGGCATGGTTGTAACTGTCCGTCCCTTCATAAGAGGCGATGGTGGCCCACGTATTAGGTGCCTCCATAATAAACAGACCACCACATCTGGCCTTGTATAGATTAATGGACTGAGTTACACTGTAACTATTCACAATCTGCCATTGGGAAAAAAAAGTCTTGTCATCCTTGTAGTAACTTCATGATTCTGCGTTTATACAAGTATTGATATTTATCAGCAAAGAATCCAACCAAGTGTGATTTGAGCTCGTCGTCATTAGTGATAATTTTCGAGATTAATAAGTTTTATAAACTTCAAAATAAATGACAAATCCTATGGTGCAAATCGGGGTTCGAGCTCCAAATAATTTTGTACTTGTTGCTAAACATATGCAAGGATTCGCACTGTCGTAGAGGAATATATTCTTTTTCAATTTGCCTGTTCTGAACTGTTCTCTTTCATTGCTTCCTCCACTTTCATAAATGGTTGGCAGTAAACATCTGAGTTGAATTATTTTGGTTGTTTTGAAGCAATTCAAAAATATCTCTCCAAAGTTGGAAACATGATAGTTTTGTAATACAATTTACTTTTCCATATGATCGTGCTGATTCATTATGTTTAGACTTTGATGTTTTTTACTTCCTTGTACGAAGTAAAAAGGAAGTACTGTAATCACGAAAAGCTTCAGGCAGCATATTTCAACGAAAATATCCACTTTGACCGCTTTCGAATGCAATTTAACGATGTTTTTGCGTGATATCTGTACGTAAGGACAGAATAAAAGACTCTTTTCTTCCATTAACGAAAACACCTTCTCTCATGAAATTCACGACGCAGATGTTTACTCCAGAAACACTTCTGTAAGTTCGAATATTTGAAAAAATACTTTTTACATTTAGCTATAAATTAAACAACCCAAAAAATCGCTATAAAAATGTGTAAAAATCATCTGTTTATAACTCAAATTAAGCTTCATATCACTAATGTGATTTTAAATCAGCGTGTCAGTCAGTTTTAAAGCTACTGACATTACGTAAGAGATGCTTGAAGAGCTTTTGAAACCAGTTCGAATCATAGTTATATGGCATCCTAAGCTTTTGGAGAATAAACCTTATAAACTTGTTTGAAGCTTAGAATTCGAATAATTAAGTCGTCATATCAGAATGAATTTATTTAGGTAGAGCGGTACTTTCAATATTCGCTTTTGTGAGAACAAAACAAGTCTTTATTAGCCCAAAGGGGCGTTAGTTCAGAAGGGCTATAAATTTCGTTGGCATTTTGCGTCGATTCACATTTCGAGTGTTGCCACCAACAATTACAGCCTTGTATTATATTTAAAGAAATTAAATAATGAAGCATCTGCATAAGTATATGCATATTTCTCGTACTGTGATAAAACAACGGTACCTAGAGCCATCCATTTCATATTTTGTAACACTTTAACTTCTTTTTTTTTTTTTTTTTGATTAAGAAACTCAACGATTTCAAAGAGAGCAATGGTAGCTGGTACGGTTTAAAAAAAAATTATCTCCAGCGCGCGAGACTGTGTGTCGAAACTTCTAAAGATATGTTCATTTTAAAATTATTTTGCGATATTGCTGCTTAATTTAATTTTATGGTTTAATTGCGAAGAAAATGATATTTATTAAATAAAAGCAACACAGAATCTTTAAAAAAACGCCCCTCTGAGCGTTACGCAAAATCTGGAAGCTTTCAGATATTTGTAATTCCTACTATTAGCTCACATTCTCCGTATATCTTGTTCAAATTTTCAATCTTTAATAAAATACTTTTTATTCATCCACTCAAGTTCAAATACATTTTCTTCAACTTGTAATGTATAACACTTGATGTTAATACAGTTTTGTATCGTTTCCTGAAATATCTCAGTATTAATATTATTATTTATTAGTATTGAGGTAATTCAGGAAAGTTACTGAACGCCTGTATGCTCGTTCTTTTAACAGAAAACATAGTCTACAGGAAAAGCACATTTTACAGGTACCGGCTACTTGCATTGTGCAACCAAATTTTTGGACGTCTTTTTTGCACTTTCACATTTTCTTACTTAAGCAAGACCTGCTTTCTGGATATACCAAAAAAGTATGCAGAGAGGTACCATGTCTTAAGAAGCCCAAAATCTTCAAAAACTTCCTCATATATTTCTTTTTTTTATTAAATTCCTTCCTACTATTAGCTCACACCCTCTCCATATCTTGTTCAAATTTTCAATCGTTAACAAAATACGTTTTATTCATCCACTCAAGTTCGCATTTTCTTAAACTTGTAGCGGATGACACTTGATGTTAATACACGTTTTTCACATATTAAAGTCCATTTGCACTTATTTATTCCTGTTTATCGGAACTAAAGATATGCTATTTTTTTTATTAAATATACTATAAGACATACGAACAATGACCGTTTATTATTAGGAATTCTCACGTGCTGTTAAAATTAATTTTACAACTTACAAAATCAGTACTTGAGTGTGATCAATGGGATTGTAATATTTATCAAAAATAAGTGGCAACAGTAGGACAGATTTCTAAAGATTTTTAAAGTGTATGATATTAAAGAATTGTAGTTTTAGAGAGTTGGATGAAGCGGATGTAATGTTCCATTAAGTAGCAAAAATTCTCCCTATATTTCTATGTTGAAAATGACTTTAATAGTAATGAAAATGACTTTTAAGTAGGAAATGACTTTAATTTTTTTTTATGTTACTTATTAATTAGTACAAAGGGGTTTAGTGCCCGAGTGACGATTTTTTTCGTTTTGCGATTTTGCGTCGAATCACGCTGAATGTCACTTTTCAAATTGTTGCCACCAAATATTATAGCCCTGTATTATATTTGAAGAAATTAAATAAGGAAGAATCTGCATAAATTTATGTATGTTTCCCCAATTGTCATAAAACAACAGTACCTAGAGCCATCAAAAAGAAAATTTTGAAAGACGTAATCCTACTGCGAATATGGGCATCTGGAAGCCCAAATTTGAAATTTGGAATTTGTTTGATTATCGATATCATATTTTGTAAATCTTTAACGAATTTTTGATTAACATACTCAAGAATTTCAAAGCGAGCAATGGCAACGTACAGAATAAAATAATGACAATAATAAAGCAATAATAGAATAAAAATGCAATACAGAAAAAAAAAAACACTTTTATCTGCAGCGCGCGAGACTGCGTTATCGGAAATTCTAAAGACGTGCTCAATTAAGCCTTAGGAACTGTGTGTTTTTTGTGAAAATATTGTACGTACTGTTTTTCATCGCAGTCTTACGCACTTTCGATTCAATACTGCTGCTCATTGGTGCACGTGACGACACGCCCTGACGCAAATTTAAATTATTTTAATCTCATGTTTTTGTTTGTACTACATGTTAAAAGACTGTTATGAAGTTTCTCTTCTTCAATGAACTCATCCTTAAAAGGATTTATTGTATTTTTGATTGTACAAAATGATATATTAATTATAGAACTTTAAGTACTGCTTATAGACTTTCGCACCAATCACAATGCTTTATTAAGTCACGTGAGTCACGGCTCAGGAATCTTATATTATCGCTGCTCATCCCAGTCTGGTTAGAACTCTCAGCTACTCTGCACTTCGCAGCTGCTACTCACCAGCCAGCACCTATTCTAGTTTAAATATGACTTGATTATGCACATTTAATTGCATATGACTTGAACTCATGTATTTCATTTACGATTTGTAACTGTCCTAAGACTTGCCACCTTTGAGCAGAATATCGCCTGCAGGCGCGGTGCTCTACGCACCATTTATTAAACAATCGCGAACTGCCGTTGGCACTACTTGAAAAAAAAAATGGTAAAGCTCTTTAGTAGTTGACACCATAATTGAAGTGACGATTCCTAGATTTCCTATGCTCAACATAAAACTATTTTTTGATATTTCTCATTACCTGAATTTTATGGTTTAAGTGCGAAGAACGTGATATTTAATAAATAAAGGTAACAGACAAAACATTAAAAAAACGCCCCTTTAGACATAATTTAAAATCTGAAACCTTTCAGATTTTTTTAATTGCTAATTTTTTAATTTTTTTTATTTATATAAAAACAAGAAAAAAAACCTGAAAACAAAATGGTAATCTCTGTTTCAAAATTCTTTTATCCTTATGGTTATTTTTCTCAAAATGGAGACTCATAAAACAAAATGCCTTTTACTCACGAAAGAACGAAACAGTAAAAGTAGAATTTTTACGAGAAAACAAGTTAAGCACTCAGCACAATTGAGAAATACAACCATTTTATAGCTCGCAGAACACTAAACTTTTAACAGGAATTTTTCAAATGCTTGAAAATAACTGTCGAATAAACTCTTAACGCTTATAACAGGAGATATTCTACCGTCATCAGTTTAAACGTATATTATGCATGCTTATTATAAACCTTATAAACTTGTTTACTCATGTTTGCGTATTTCTGTTTTAAAGCTCATTTTCGAATCGCATATTTTTAAGATATTAGTTTCATAACTGAAGGACTAATTGCATTTATTACTTTTCTTCACTGGCGGTACGACAATTATCTTTCAGTCCTGTTTTCTGCAGTTCTACATGTTAGAAGATTTTATTATCATTGTTTCTTCCGAACAGGTTGCTTCCGAAGATATGTTTTGAAGTTATGCGCGTGTAACAGGCACTAAAATTATTTTTTGTTTGAATTACATCCTGCACTTTTAGCAGCAAAAAAACGTAGAATGCACAGAAACAAGATATGTAAATAACTTTCGAATGGAAATAGTTTACCTTTTGCTATGGTTAGAATATATGTTAATATTAGAATCAACTGCGTGAATGATTCTCCATAAATCTTTATTTTCAATTTAAGGAATAAATCAAATACTTTACTTTGCAGCAATTTTGAACAACTGATAAATTTCAGTAAAAGATCTGGTACGGTGGATGCGGCATGACTTTCTTTGTAAGGAATATTAAATTATGCGCATTTTTTGCTGCAGTTCATTTAAACTTACCTCCACAAATTTCATTACAGATAGATTTTTAATTCGATATATTCAGCTCTCACTTCGTGGAAAGGCAAACGTTCATAAAAACACAAATCATATTCATTATAAATTGTAAACCAAAAAAACCACATGACTTCCTTGTACTGAGTATTAAATTATACGCATTTTTTCTTGCATTTCATTTAAACTTATTAGACTGAATTAAATTTACTTCGCCGACAGCGCATAAACCACAATAGAATAAATGTGTTCTTTAAAATTCACTCTATTTGTTTACCGTAGCGACACTCTGGCGCTAGGTTCACTTAACAGTATTATATTTCGTTCATATTATAACTCAGAATGCACAAAATTTACATCATTTGAAGAATAGAATTATCTAATCGTTGCCACATGTTCTAGCGACACTCTGGCGCTAGGTTCACTTAACAGTATTATATTTCGTTCATATTATAACTCAGAATCTACAAAATTTACATCATTTGAGGAATAGAATTATCTAATCGTTGCCACATGTTCTACTTAAATACTATAATAAATCTAGAACGATGTATATAAGAACTTAAGCAAACAAAACAAAAAAGAAACAGTTTTTCACAGACGATTGAGTATTTCTCATTCAATTAATTCAGTTTTCACTTCGTGACAAGGCAGAAATACATAAAACCTCAAAATATCTGTATTAAAAATTACGAAGTAAATCTTAAACATGATTTAATTCGCAATAATAAATGATCTCATTGTCATCATTGTTGCTGCGAAGCTACGTTTCTCTAGATTATCAACAAATCCACTACTCTGCTGTGTCAAGTGTAAACAAGCAATGACCGCCATCAACAAAATTATTAGGCTTAGCGGCACTTAACCAACTTTAAAATTGTTGATAATTCTAAAACTACTGCATAGAGATTTACTAAAGGCATAGAAACCTTAACCGGAAGATAAGAACAACATAAATCAATCATCTTTTAAGCAAAAAATATACAAATTACAAACACATAAGAGTAAAGTAACTGAGATCACTGAGCCGGGTAACAGAGTGGTTATATATATAAATATATTTATATACGTTTGGCGCGACCAATTGCAACCAAAATACGTGGTGCACATCTACATATACCTATATACAAAAGTCCTATATACAAAATTTCAACTTTCTGAGGCTACTCGTTTTTGATTTATGCGAGATACGTACGTACGTACATACATTCGTACAGACGCCATGGAAAATTATCTTTAGAATTCATTTTGAAGCAGTTTTAAAAGTTTTTTGGAGGAAAAGAGTCTTGTATTTTGTCCTTACGTACAGATATCACGCAAAAACTTCGTTAAAACTGCATTCGAAAGCGGTCAAAATGGATATTTTCGTTGAAATATGCTGCCTGAAAATTTTCGAGATTACAAAACTTCCTTTTTACTTCCTACAAGGAAGGGAAAAATCATATTTTTTTTTCGCATGTAATTTCCAGTTACAGTAAGGACGTAGAAAATGTAGAATAGTCATTCGTACAACTACTGGTAACTGTCACAATATTATGTTACTAGCAGCTACGCTTTCGACATGGTTTAAAATGAACCGGAAAAATGTCTAATGGGAATACCAAAATTTAAAAACTGCTCAGAATTTTACTCTGCAGAACAACTTCATAAAAATAAAAACCTCAATACAAATTAAAAATATATATATATATGTATTGCATATAACAAAATTACAATAAAATGAGCAATATCCCTTAATACAAATATTAATTAACATTAATAAATAAATTAACCAACTTCCCGTTGCCTTCTCTCGACAAACGTCCAGTATCCAAAAGAAACATTCAGTTTAAAAACTGCACAGAATTATCGCCCTCATTTTTCTGAGTGGCAACAGTGCTCATTTTCAACAGTCAGCAAGCAGTCCAGTATACAATTGAAGGAAAAACTGTTGCCAAAATCACATTTCTAAAAGAATGAAACTATTCAAAATGATGCGATAAAATAGAAAAGATAAAATTAAAAAAAATCTGATTCGAATTTTGAAAAAATCGCGTCGAGGTGCACTGGCTCTTGTGTAGATGCACCTATATACCAAATTTCGTAGCCCTCGGTCAATTAGCTTTCGCGCAGCAAGAACAAAAGACACACACAGACTCTTTCGCTTATTATATGTAGAGAGTGAAATGAATCTAAACCCAATAAAAATATATAGTGATATTAACATTACAGTATCTGACGGATACTGAGCAGATATCCGATCGTAACGGAACAGGGATGCTTGACGTAAATAGCTCGATTAATTACCTTGTTACTTTGGAATAGATTTTTCTGAACCTTACCACCCCGGGGTTGTCACCAGCAAAATTGGAGGCATAACCGAGCAAAGTCGTAACGCCCCCTGAAGGTTGCTCCTCCCACCAAGACAGGCGCAACTTAGCACTCCTTGGCACGATGAATTTTCTGTCCTTGTTCTGTCGTTGCTGTCAGACAAGTGAGATAAGTAACAACAACACGACACTACATAGCCATGGCGTCTTATTCTGGAGCAACCTTATGAAAATCCAAATCATGAATTCCAGCCTGAATTTTTTGCGAATTCATTTCCCGTAAAATCATTGGCTTTAAACTCTCATGTTGAGCAACAGTGAATTGTTGAGCTCATTTGGGTAATTTTACTATTAAGCATAGTAATGATAATATTACAAAAGCTGACGGATATTGAGCTAATATCCGACGGTCATTGAACTGGCTGCGCAAAGTGTTATGCTCAGTTACCTTGTAAAGGGCCAGAAACACCTACACGAATGAGGTTTGAATGCGGTTCCCAACAGGACCATCGGGAGAACAAAGAAGTGGGTTGAACAAAAGACTCATATTTCGAAAAATCTAACACTTTAGCAATAAATAAGGCTACAATGATCTGGAACGTAAATAGTACACTTAAGGTGAAATGACGTGTTTGAAGTTTCTTAAAGTGTGAGAATACCCGGCAAGTCCAGGTAACTTAATACGTTTCAAATGATAATTCGTTTCTTTTGGTTTACTTAATTATGGCAAAGCACATTAGGGCTATCTGCCTAAGGGGATGCTTTCGTGGAGGACTTTCTAAGGGAAACTGGCGCGTATACACGTTACACATGGGGAAAACCACGAAAACGCCCATGCAGCCAGCCCGTTCGCGGGATTCGAACCTTGGACCGAACTACCAGTGTTCAGCGACTTTACCGCTCAGCCGCTGGTGAACCTTCAAATGATAAATGCAAGGAAAAATAAAAAAGATGAAATTTTAGTATAAAAATACAAATACGCATTGAATGAATTGAATAAAAACAGAAAACGTTAAGACAATTTACCAATAACTCCTGAGAAAATTATGTAGAATAGAGGAAAGGGAAAATTATGCGAACAGTTTAAAAATTTTCAGAAGCTAGCGCTTAAACATACGCGATAAAGTACGGTATTTCCTCAAATAAACTTTTATAAAATATTTTGTATAAGAAAATAAATGAAGATTTCTTCTTGTCAGATTTATGGCCCGCCAGCGGCGAAGCGGTAAAGTCACTGAACTCTGGTAGTTCGATCTGAGGTTCGGATTCCACGAACGGGCTGGCTGCATGGGCGTTTTGATGATTTTCCTCATGTGTAATGTGTATACGAGCCAATTTCCGTACGAAAACCGTCCATGAAGGAATCCTTCCCCTTAGGCAGACAGCCCTCGAGGGTTTGCCCGTAATTCACATAAACCAATCGTGTCAATTTTATTTAACTCTGATTTGTAAATAATTGTACACTTCATTAATTGCAATTCCATAGGGATTTCAGAAATATATGTTAATTTATTAACTAACTTTTTTTTTAAATTAATTTTACTCTGTATTTTTTATCTTTAATGATGTATTTCCTTTTGCACAAAATCTTGTTTAATAATGTATCACATGTTAAATAAAATCACACTTATGCTTTTTTTTTATATAAAGTGTATATCCAAAGAATAATATTAATGATATTTAATTATATGGCATAGTTTCTTAAAGCTACACCAATTTCATTTTTGTAGAAAGAAGGTTTTGTATAATAAGATGAATAGAATTCCTTGGCGTCCTAGACAATAACAGAAAGGAAAAAAATATAACCAAGCGGGTAGAAACTGTTTTATTTCCACATGCTCTGCTTCTACAAATCATGAAAAAAAAAACTGTCAGTTTCAGAGAAATTCGAGAGTCATAAAATATAAACGGTATTCAGAGATTTTGTTGTGCAGAATACTTTAGGAAGAACTGACTCGTTTCTTTTCCATCACCTAGTAATGTTATTTAGAGAGCAAGAAAATTTACCAAGACATTTCTGATTGAAGATTTGACGTTAGAATATCTTACGACAGCGCATTCAATGAAAAACATGGAAGGAAATATATGCATTAGGATTTTGAGAACACAATTTCATCCCAGATTTCATCAAAATTCCAAGACAGCTGAATTTTAACAGATGTTACATATAAAACTTATTAAATAATTTGAACAATATTATGCTTCACACAGCTGCTTTCATAAAGTTTTCATTATTACGTAAGAACCTTTTTCATTTTTTTCTTCTAGCCGATATAGTTGGTTTCTTGCATTCCGATATAAATGTATTTTGTCAAAAATATCTCGTGATTCTATTGGCTTTTTCGAAAAGTAATTTCATTTTTTCCCAACAGAAGGTTTAATTGTATTTTTTCACAGCCAACTTCAAACTTCAGCCTCATAGTCATTATATATTTTGACAGCTGATATAGCAAGACTTGTTTGTGAAAAGGTTCGTTTGATTCGGTCTTTCTTGGTGGCGTTCGCTCGCTAACTCAGAAGTTTTTGGCCTGTGCCCTTACAAATTTGCGAAGTGAACAGCAGCAATTTCAGCGTATTTTACTTTTTTACTATCGGAAAGGTGATAATATTGTTCAAGCATTCAAAAAATTATTCGATGTGTATGCAGAAGATGTATTGACAGAACGCCAGTGCCAAAACTGGTTTGCAAAATCGATCTTGAAGATGCACCACGTTCTGGAAGAGCAGCTGAAGCTGACTAAGCCTGGAAGAACTTGAGGAACCCATATGTCGAGCTTTAAGATTAAACCTAGGAGTTTCAAATGACCATGAACGGTCGAATTAGTTAAATTTAATCTCTCAGCGATCTCACGAGTTGTTATTTGCCAATTTGCATCAATTAATACCTTTATTGTGTCTTCATCAGCTTCAAGTGTCCTTTTAGAACGTGGTGCATCTTCAAGATACAATATGCCGGATCGAAATTTTGCAAACCAGTTTTAGCATTGGCGTTCTGCCGATACATCTTCCATCCACATCGGATAATTTTTTTCTTCCTTGAACAGCATTTTTACCTTCTTGTTAGTACAAAAACAAAATATGCCAAAAATCACCAAAGATTTGTAAAGTAGAAACGTTTTGTCATGATGGTATAAGGTAAATCGGCAGGATCACGAAAATATCATAGGTTGAGTCACACTTTCCGTTCAAAGTTTAGTAATTTTCCTTGGTGATTAAATCAGCGTGACATTAACTGTTATCAGCGTGAAAGATAACTATTGCGACTGACGGGTAATAACCACTGAATTGCCAGTTTTTCACTCAGTCCATCCAGTGTAGGTAGGGCATGTCAGTATGTATTCTTTGTTTAACATCAAAAGTATTACTGTCTCACATCCTGCCACTCATTGAACAGAAATCCTCGGGAATCAGTACTTCGTTTCAACCTGATGGCATGATTCCAGTACTTGGCACTCGGGTCTCTAATGCTGAACGTCATGGTTAAACATATTTACCACCTTCAGTCACAACGTATTACAAAAATGTTTAGATCTACAACGAGAGAGCTAAGAAGCACGTGTACCCGCACATTGTACCGCAACTCTCGTTGTTTTGGAAAGAAGTGGTTGGAACCCACTGATGAAGCTTCGTGATGAAGCTAGCTTCCTGCACCGTCTTTTGACCTCTGTTCTCGGTAACGGTAACGTTCCACAATATTATAGATCATTCCATACAGTTCGTGTTAAAGCCTTATCCGTAACTTTACTCAGGGCTTAATTATAAATTAGCAGAATGGGTCCGATTTGTTAACCATCCGCCCTTAAATCTGAACTTCTAAAACCAACGGCGATAAGTTCTGTCTGTATTAAAATAATAAAGGTTTTGGAGGTTTCAAGATGCATATTTTCTGTTTTACACAATTTGAAACATATAAACGGGTAAGGTGAATTTGAACTACGAGAATGTAGTTCCTCAAGTCTCTGAATTTAGATTTAGTTTTATTCGTCAAGTCTCTGAATTTAGATTTAGTTTAGATTTAGTTTTTATTTCAATTTCCTTTTAAATTAGAGTGCAATATAAACAATACAGCATTTTAATTAAATGTGCATAATGTTTAATGTTGTTAAAAAACTAAACATTAAATATTATAAACGAGGTTTCACTTTAGAAATTGTTGCCACCAAAATATCAGATACCTGCAGTATAGTTAAAGAAATTAAATAATGAAGAAACAGCTTGAACTTATGTATGTTTCTCGTACTGTGAAAAACAACAACGACACCTAAGGATGTCCAGTTTTGAATAACGTAATCCTCTGCTCCAATTAGACACCTGGAAGTCTAAATTTCGAATTTGTTTTATTACCTACTAGCAGCTATGCTGCCAGCCCTCGCCTGGCATTTAAATGTACCGAAATATTGCCTGAAAGGGATACCAAACCTTAAATTTAAAAACTGCGTAGAATTTTAAATTCTGCAGAATTAAAAAAAAAACGCAAATTTTAAAAGAAAAATTATGGCTAATCTTTGGAATATGGTAACAGGTAGTTTGGCGACATTTTGGTAAGGCGATAAAGGTTACTAGCTAGGACGTTAGCAATGTACATGGATAAAGTCAAGAGTGTGCGCAATGTCATTTTTGTGCAATTCTGGGATGATTTTTTAAGTGAAAATTGGTCGACGTGTACATGGATACTGTGTATTTGCAATTCTTAAACACGCGGCAAGCAGTTTGCGATTCTGCACTTTCTCCCAATTTCGCACCTAATCTTCTTCATGATTAAGCATTTTAGTTCCAGAAAAGTTCTAGCATAAGCGTAATTCGGCTAGCAGATTGTTGGAAAAAATGTTGATTAAAAAAAAAAAAAAACATGCCTTTACTTCGGGAAAACAAAATGGCGTCCAAAACAAAAACCAGCAGGCTGCTGTAGCATATCGCCAAATTTTCGCCAAAAAATCGCCAAGTTACCATAATCCAAAGATTAACCAAAATTATTACTTATAACAAAATTACAATGAAATAAGTAACATCATTTAATGCAAATCTTAATTATCCTAATAAATAAATTAAACAGCTTCCTGTTGCCTTCTGTCAACGAATGTCCAGTATCCAAGAGAAACATTAAATTTAAAATCTGCACAGAGTTATTACCATCACTTTTCCAAGTAGCAACAGTGCTGATTTTCAACAGTCAGCAGTCCATTATACAACTGAATGAAAAACAGTTGCTAAAACTCCATTTCTAAAAGAATGAATCTATTCAAAGTGACGCGATAAAATCGAAAAGTTAAAACTAAAACAAATCTGATTCGAATTTTGCGAAAATCGTTTCGAGGTGCACTGGCTCTTGTCTCGTTGCACATATTTACGAAATTTCGTAGCCCTGGGTCTGTTAGCTTACGCCCAGTTACGACACATACACACAGACAAAATCTTTCTTTCATTACATGTAAAGATTTCATATTTTGTACAACTAACGAATTTTCGATTAACAAACTTACCTTTTCAAAGCGAGCAATGGCAACGGTGCATGAAACTGTGTATCGGAAGTTCTGTATATACAGACTTTTTAATTCATTTTGCGATATTTCTATTCAGTTGAATTTTGTGTTTTAAGTGCGAAGAATATGATATTTAATAAATAAAGGTAACACAAAAAATATTATAAAAACGCTCTTTGGGCGTATTATTAAATCTGAAGGCTTTCAGATTTTTTTTTTTTTTTTTGTATTTATTTTTTATTGTTTCTGATTTATTTTTGGTTCAAGTGCTGTTTATTTACATGGCTATGGTTATGGTTAAAATAAAGGTTTCAAATATTTTTCGGAATAATTTCGAAGTTTATTTTGGCATCGTTAAAATTTATATTGCTTGAGTTTTTGGAATCACTGTTTTATTGAAATTAATTTTAATCGATTTTCGCGGACAGTATGAACACTACGAATTTCACAATAGATATTTTGATAGTTGATGGAAATGTTAAATTCTCAAGTAAGTACTTTTTTATGTCTCACAGCAGATACGTCATTCTCTGCTAAAAACGGAAAGGGAACATAAATTTGCTACAAAATACTGCATAGAAGCGTTTGACTGCAGTTTTAAGGCACTTTTTAAGCGGCCCTTCGTAGCTTGGCAGAGGTCCAATAATTGCATTGAAAGAGTCTCAAATTTAATGCTGAATTGCAAAAATAACGCTGAGTTAGAAAGGAAGTGGCGTAGAAAGTTTTCACGCAAAAGAAAAAACCATCAAATATCTAAATTTAAACATTAAGCAAGTTAATGGTTTTGCTAGAGTCTTCAGCGTTTCTTCTGGCATGCAGCATCTCTTCTGGAAATATGAAAAAAGAATTTAAAACTCAAAACTATTAAAATGAAATATTAAACTTCAGTAAATATCAAATACGTTTTATTCTGGATTAGCCAAACGTAGCCATTTTTGCGATTGCAAAAATTGTATAATAATTCAGGATGCGTATTTTATAATCATAACCAGTAATTTATGATACAATTTAGTATACTGTTATCGGACATTGTTACAAGTTCGAGATATTCACAAAATATATCCATGCAGAGTGAAATTTAAAAAAAGCATTTTTGACAGGATGTTACTCAGTTGTATATTAATTTCAGAAATTAAATAAATAAAATTTTATTTAAATCATTTTTCGTACTTAAACATTGCTGTTATTATTATTATTAGTAGTTATTTTAAGGGGAATTAGACTTAAAGGGATACAAGTCTCAAAAGAACGGCATCATACATTTGATATTCTATTTAGTATTCTTTTTTTGGTACTTTTCCGTTTCGCCGGCACAAATCTCGCCAAGCAGACTTTGTTGGCGACAGCATACAGTATACACATAAAAAATTTTAGTTCTAAGATTTTTTTATTTTGAAGGCATAAACATATTAATATGATTTAAAATTTTGTAAAAAGCCAATAAATAAAGATAATAAATTTGTGAAAAGACGTTAATTTAAGAATTTACTATGCTTTCATGGTTGAACATCCTGATTCGCCGGTTCGTATCACGTGACCCAAAATGATCCCATCTCACGTAAACTACGCTACAAAAATATAATTCTCTCAGTAATTATCTACATTAATTTCAAGTTAAATTTTAATAAGGAATACAAGTTTAAATGCAGGAATTATTTAAATTCGAACGAATAGCTTACTCAGAAATTATGTAAAACCGCAGTGCTTTACTTCGCTAGTTCATTCTCATTAGAATGGATGAATTTAACCCTTCATTTTGCCTTTCCTATATTTTCGAATTCGGCTGAGCGGTGTAATTGCATCCTAATTGACTTGATTACCGCAAATGGTCTTAGGGTATACAATTTAAACTATCTTTTGTAAAAATTCTGTGTAATTGTATGCCAGTATCGAAAGAAACAATCAATCTGATAAGAAATGGCGGCGACTTCTTTTGAAAATGAAGCGCAAAAGGTTACCAGCGAAGATATTCCGTTTGGTATCAGTTGTAGCATTATTGGCGACTTTATCGTTTGCGCCGGCAAAACGGAAAAGTACCCAATATTTTTTATGTAAAATACTCTAATTCTGAAGAAACATATAGTATTCACAGCGAAAGCAAAAGTGAATCTGAGCTTCCTGCAGATGAATATCATAACTTTTCAAATTATTTTGACTAAAATTATAATTTTAAGGTTAAAAAATGTTAAAAAAAGATTTCGGCGAAAACCTTCGATTCTTTAATTGCCCAGTTTGAAAGGTCAGATTTTTAGGATTCCGAAAATGGTTCATTTTTACGTTTGTGATAATTAGAAGAGAAGATACAGCCAATTAACTGCACTGGAAGTGAAAGCAGAAAGACCGGAAGTGCCATTTAAAAGGCTCAACATAAAGGTAAATAATGTTGTTATCCGTGTTTTTTTTTACCTGTTTGTGTGTAAAAAATTGTGCTAAAACATTTCATTTTAATTCTGGGTACTTTTTTTTTGTTTCTGGCAATATTTATTTGCCTTAAGTTTTTGAAATGGGACTGGCAACATTGCGGTTTTTTGAACTGGGTCTGGCAACATTGCGATTAGGTATAAAGACTATGTTGCTGGGTGCATATATAGCAGTTTTAATTTTTAATTCAGGGTATCTTGGATTACTTCCTGTGTTTGAACATTTAGGCATATCAATTGAACAAGAAATGATTAAAAATTACTTTGGAATTGATAACGAAAGAATAACAAACTCGAAACGTCATTCGTCGCTCATTTCGAAAATAGCCCGAAAAAAGTTAAAATCAAATAGGAAATCAAAATTACTTAAGTATAAAGATATGGAGGGTGTGATGTACAAATGTGGAGAATTTTAAGTTTGTAAATGCGGTTTCTGAACAGTTTATCTGTTAATGTGAAATCTTTAAATGCGTTTTCTGGAAAACTAATTTTTCTAGCGTTTTTACATACAAGAAATGTAATTACTCAAAATGTTCTAAAGGTATCTCTATTAAATTTCACTAAAGTGTTTTCTATTTTATTTAATAGGTTTTAAGCTACAATCTAAGTTAGATTTATTAATCTGATTGTTTTATAAATATTTCTATGTAAAACGATAAGAAATATTTTACAAAAAAACTGTGTTTTTTCATGTAATTACACATATTTTAGTAAATTTTAGAAATATCATAAACATTTTAGTTCATAACACAGATGAGTGTTGTAGTAGTATACAATATAAATAAAATTGAAATATATGCCGTGGGGAAAAATATACGACATTTAACGTAAGTGTTAAATTCTCCTAAAAATGTGCATAAAATTGCATATATTTCAAAAATTTATGAAAATATTCCTAAAAATTTATCTATTTTCATGATTTGATATCATATTTTGACTAAATAAATATATATTTCATCAGAATTCTATGTTTTTAAAAAAACGTGCTCCGAACGTACCTTAATGGAAAAAAGCACTTCAGATGAAGCAAAAAAAGAACCAAATCGGGCGGCACGAACGCCAAAGCATAACATAATAATTCAGCACCCTGGTCTGAAACATACTGCAAAAATAGGCACAGGCCAAAGATCCTTGGAATTTATGTTCATACATATTGTTCCAGTACTATCCTGATGCTACAAAACTGAAAAGAAAAACATTTATGCTTTTATTAGCTAGTCAACTTATCAAACAGCATATGAAAGTTGGGATAAATTCCGCTTTTTTTTGCTAAGGGAACAGAAATAACAATTAGAAGAATCCTTGGACAGAAGGAAATTATGTTAAGTGATTTATCAAATGAAGTAGAACAATTAGAAGAAAGAAAAACATATAGTCTGTGCCCACCTTGTAAGAATAGTAATGTGTGTGTGTGTTGTTATGGCAAAGCCTCGAGGGCTAACTGTTTAAGGGGAGGGATGCCTTCGTGGAGGACTTTCTAAGGGAAACTGGATCCTATACACGTTACACATGGGGAAAACCACGGAAACGCCCATGCAGCCAGCCCGTTCGCGGGATTCGAAACTCGGACCGAACTACCAGTGTTCAGCGATTTTACCGACTTGTAAGAAAAGAAATACAGCATACAATGCTTGGAATGCAAGGAACCAGTGTATTTTCAGTTGCTCCCAAAAAATGTGTTTTGACTGTGATGTTATGAATCCTCCTTGTAAGCAAATATATACTAATCTATTCTTCATTAATAATTAAATTAACTGCTGCAGAATGATGGTTTAATTGACAGTAATACTTAATAAATTCACATATTTTTATGCATGTTTAATAAAAATCAATGTTTTTTAAAAATTTTGTTCCTTAAAACGAAGAAATAAAAAAAATTATATTAATTTAAATGCATAAAATTAAATGATTTATGTTTAAAACATATTGATTTAAATGAATTATAATTCGATAAATATGTATCTGTAACATTTCATAAAAAGGCATAAAAGTATAAATTTTTATGTGTTTCTTTAAAGTGGTCTTTATGCGAAAAAAATTGTCACAGCAGTTAAAGGTTAACGTTTTGTAAAAACGTTAAAGGTTTAGTTAAAGGTTAACGTTTGTTGTTTAACTTTATTTATTAGATATCACATTCCTCTTACTTCGCATAACTTCACACTTACTTCGCATAACTTCAGTTCAATTGAGAAATCACAAAATATTTAAAAACAGCATATACTTAGAATTTCCGACAGACGGTCGCACTCGCTGGGGATAAAAATACTTTATTTTTGGCAGTGTTGCCATTGCTCGTTTTCTGATCGTTGAATCTCTTAATCAAAAATTCATTAAAGTTTCAAAAAATACGAAATGTAAAATTCAAAATTCGGTCTTCCAGGTTGCCGTTCTCGGGTGGAGGACATTATTATTCAACATTTAATGTACCGTCGTTTCTTCACAATGCGAGTACATACATACAAATTCTTCATAACTGTTTTTTGCTTCCTTCTACGAAGTAAAAAGGAAGTATTATAATCGCGAAAAGTTTCAGGCAACATATTTCAAAGAAAATATACATTTTCACTGCTATCGAATGCAATTTAACGACGTTTTTGCCTCATGTCTGTACGTAAAGACAGAATAAAAGACTCTTTTCCTCCAAAAAAATTATAAAACTGCTTTAAAATTAATTCTGAAGAGAACTTTTCGTGCCGTCTGTACGAACGTATGTACGTACGTACGTACGTGTCTCGCATAACTCAAAAACGAGTAGCCTCAGAACGTTGAAATTTTGTATATAGGACTGCTATAACATGTAGATGTGCACCTCGTATTTAGGTTGCAATCGGCCGCACCAAACGTATATAAATATATTTATATATATATCCACTCTGTTACCCGACTCAGTGATCTCAGCTTCTTGACTCATTTATGTTTGTAAATTGTACATTTTTTGCTTTAAAAATGATTGTATTATGTTGTTTTTAATCTTCCGGTTAAGGTTTTTATGCCTTTAGTAAATCTGTATGCAATTTGTTTAGAATTATCAACAATTTTAAAGTTGTCTAAGTGCCGCTAAGCCTTTTTTTATGGCGACCATTGATGTTTACATTTCATTTGAAACAGGAGACTAGTGGATTTGTTGCCAATCTAGAGAAACTTAGCTTCGCAACAACAAAGATAAAGCATTCATTTATTATTGCCAATTAAATCATGCTTAATTCTTTCTGGAATTTTTTCGAGGAAATAAGTGTGTAAGATTTACTTCGTAATTTTTAATATAGATATTTTGAGTTTTTATGTATTTTTGCCTTCTCGCGAAGTGAGAACTGAATTAATTGAATGAGAAATACCCAATCGTCTGTGAAAAAATGTTTCTTTTCTGTTTTGTTTTCTTAATTTCTTTTATACATCATTCTAGCTTTATTATAGTATTTGAATAGAACATGTGGCAACGATTAGATAATTCTATTCTTTAAATAATGTAAATTTTGTGAATTATGGGTTATAATATGAACGAAATACTTAAGTTAACCGTTATATAATTACTGGATTATATAACAGTTAACTTAGTTTCCGTTATATTATTATTATATAAGTTAACTGCTATATAATTATTAATACTGTTAAGTGAATCTAGCGCTAGAGTGTCGCTATGGTAAACAAAGTGAATTTTAAAGAATGGATTTATTCTATTGTGATTTATGCACTGTCGGCGAAGTAGGTTTAATTCAATCTAATAAGTTAAGTGAAATGCACGAAAAAATGTGTATAATTTAATATTCCGTACAAGGAAGTCATGTGGTGTACACATCAGATTTTTTTTCTTTAACCATTGTAAAAGCCGCACTTGTTACTTGGTGGCAACAATTGCAAAATTGCAATTTTGTCTTTGAAAGTGGAGTATGCAAACTCTGAGTCTCCATTTAGGCTGAAATAGGAAGAAGAAGAAAAAGAAAGGAAGAAATTTTAGCAGGTCATTTTTATTTCCCCATAATAATTCTGATTTTCTTTCAAACATATGGTTATAGAATAAATAAAATAAAAAGGAAGAAAAAAAGAAATTTTAAAAGAAAATCAGAAAGGATTTTAAATTACGCCCAAAGGGGCGAACATTTTTTAAATTTTTAACCTTTATTTATTAAATATCAAGTGCTTCGCACCTAAACCATAAAATTATGTTCAACAGCAATATTGCAAAACAGTTTTATATTGAGCATGTCTTTAGAATTTCCGATATGCAGTCTCACGCGCTGAAGATAATTTTTTTTTTTCTGTACCACGCTCGCTTTGAAATCCATGAGATTTTTAATCAAAAATTCGTTAAAGTTTTACAAAATAGGAAATCGATAATAAAAGAAATTCCAAATTTCAAATTTGCGCTACCATATACCAATATTGGCATTAGGATTACGTCATTCAAAATTGGATGTCTCTAGGTACCGTTGTTTTATCACAATGCAAGAAACATGCATGCATTTATGCAGATTCTTCATTATTTAATTTCTTCAAATATAAATACAGGGCGATAGTATTAGGTGGCGACGATTTGAAAAGTGATACCGTCTCTTAATGGTTGCAACGAAAAATTGCAAAACGAAAACAATAGTCTTTCAGGCACAAAGCCCTTTGGACTAATAATATGGTAAAATATAAATCAAATTGTTATCACGAATATCTTACTCTCTAATTACTTGTCTTTTCTTTCTTCCGAATGCTCCCAACTTAGTCGCTGATTTATTCAAACTCAAGCATTTCAGAATATTACTGCACAACGAGATTAAATCATGTAGGACGATTTTATCAGATAACAATCGCTTAATAGTACCAAAAAAATCCGCTAGTTGGCTTTCATTGATGGAAGCATTTACATTATTTTCTGTATTGTCCTTTAATCTATGTTCTCTGTAAATCTAAGAGACATTTCTCATTTTTGTACAGTTACATAGTGAATTCAGATTAAGAAAGAATATCGGAACTGACAATAACGTTAATTTAATAGCAGAATAAAGCAATCTTATCAGATAAGAAAATGAATGAGAATAATCTACATTTCACGAAGCTATTGTTATTCTCTGCATATGTTTTTTAAACAGCTGATGCAAGGGATTCACTTTCGATAAATAATGAAAAATGTAAAAAAGAAATCTGAAAACGCCCAAGACGGTTTTTTTAATGTATTGTGTGTTATCTTTATTATTAAATATCATGTTTTTCGCAGTTAAACCATAAAATATTATTCAACAGCAATATCGCAAAATAATTTAAAAAGAGCATATCTTTAGAATTTCCGATACACAGTCTTGCGCGCTAGAGATAAAAATGCTTTTTTTCCCCCTATATTGTTGCCATTGCTCGCTTTGAAATCGTTCAGTTTGTTAATTAAAAATTCGTTAAAGTGTTACGCAATGGAATGCACAATGGAAGGGAAAGAAGTGCGCCAAGTGAATTATTCTTGTTGCAAACTGAAAAAAATGCGCCAAGATAAATTTTTGAATTTCTCCGTAAATTTTGCACCAAATTTTAAAAAATTAATATTTAGGCATAATTGTAGTCGTAGAATCGAAATATGGAAACAAATCGGTATGTTATTTCAGAAAAAGACCCAGTTTCTATCAAAATACCTATGTTAAAAAAATTGCTATATATAAATCTAATACATATCCCGAATCGGGCGTGCGAGACATGAAAAAAAACAATTTGAATTTCTTCAATCGGCCCAGTAGAATGGAAGATATACAACTGTTTTTTTTTTTTTTTTTTTTTTTTTTTTTGCGCAGTGTACCTCTCGTTTCATATTACACTATCTACGCACGTAAAGAACTATAGTTTTTTATTATTATCATTATTTTAAGTGAATTTATTTATATTTTTGTGATAAAAATTGATATTTCAAGATTTGTCACTTTGAAATATAAAATCATTTCGCATTTTTTATCAATTCATCTATAGAAGGATTAGGGCTACTTTTAAACCTTTGAACTTCTTTGGAACGAATCCAGTTTTTGTCTTTCAGTCCTATGAAAAATCTTCTCTGATGTTACTGGCTTCTCTGCAAGATATATGTCCGCAGTATATATTCTTGTTCGAAGTTTGGTGATCAATAAACAGATATCGGCTTCTTTTGCTATTTAGTTTATGGTATTTTTGCAGACATTCCTTCTTAACATCCTCTGTAGTTTAAAGCCTGCAATTTTGCACAAAAATAAGTGGTTATTTCTGCAATAAAAAATTTGACTAGACTGTGAAATGTTTAGACGACTTTACTATAGCATAAAAAATTTCCTGCCTGGAAAAAAATTTTAACTGCAGATATATTTTTGAACGTGTAAATTATCTTCTGCTATTTGACAATTTCTTTTCTATGCAAAATGGCGCATTTAAAGAAGCAATGGACGGAAATTGTCAATAAGAAAGAGAGAAAAACTTCAAGATTTGGCTTCGAGTCTAAAAATTGTTCAAAATGCGTATCCAAGGAAACAACGTAGTGTTTTGAATGTTGCAAATGTAAGAACTCAAATGTTAAAAGAAAATCTGCGAAGTCAAAAGGACATTTGAATAATCATTAAAATTCTCAATGTCAAGTTAGAAACAAAGTGATTAATGTTGATTTGGATCTTAAAAATGCGAGAAAACGCAATGTGCATCATTTCTGTCCCCAACGTACCACCGAAAGCAGAACGCGGTGCAGAATTCTCTATGAGAGATATACTCGGACAAAAATGAAAACATGTTGTCACGATAGATAAATTTTGGATATATTACGTCGCTTTTTAATTACGTCACTTATTTTACGTGTAGAAATATTAAAACCATGCTTTTTACATCTTTTTTTAATAATTGAATCTTCTTTTAATTTTTAATAATTGTATAATATTTAATAATATTGAATTCTTTAATAATTGTACTCCGTTTCGGCAGACTAAAAATAGAGCCTTCGATTCATTGTTTACTTTTCAGCAAACATTTTAAAGAAAAAAATATTTTTTAATGCTGTAGGCGATATAAACCTTTTCAATTTAGTCATGCCAGTCACATTTTTCTTTTAAAATTAATATTTAAATTCATAGAAGAAATCAAATTCGTTACATAAATGTGTAAACGCCCATTCAAGTCAGTGTCCTCAGACCATTAAATTTATGATCAAATACAAGCAGAAATCAATACTTATCTGCATCGTGCTGTTTTTAATTAATATAAGCATATCACTTTAAACTGCAAAAATAATCTGTTTCCGTATCAAGTGTTTATTTATCATTCGAATTTTAATATATTTTGTAAACTAAATGTAGTTACCGAGTTTAACCCGTCAATTTAGCTACACTTGTCTTTCACCAAAGTGTAGACGCATTTTTTTCGCTCTAGAATATATTCAGCGAGCAGAAACAAATCCTTCAGATATTTGTTTTATGTTTTACTCTTTTCCAACAGCTGGAATTCCCATTGGTCACTGCTTCTACTTTCGTGAGGATGCACTAACGAATGGTCGATGATGGACGCAAAAGTGTTGCGTCCTAGATACGAATCCTAGATACGACAGATGTTTTGTTATTTTCTCGAACACCCCCCTCTGTCCAATTCCGCTCTTGGTTGATTTGGAGTCATGTTCATTAAATCATAAGGCACATGATTTGTATTACAGATTACAACCATGATCGTTTATGCTTGTAATCCTCCATGTACATAAACGTCTTTCTCGAGTAATAAGAAACAGACCATCAAAACATATGGCCTCGTAATCACATAAATGTGGCTCGTCTAGTGAGATGAGACAGCTGTTATCGTCTAGAAGTTTATATCAGCCATACATTATTCATTTCATGACTATAATCATTGGTTTGGGAAAACGTTAATAATATATAGCAGTTATTCAACAAAAAAGGAAACACTTTATAAACGCATATTATAGTCTATAACTAACCCAAAGGGGCGGCGCACCAGCGGCCGAGCGGTAAAGTCGCTGAACACTGGTAGTTCGGTCCGAGGTTCGAACGGGCTGGCTGCATGAGTGTTTTCGTGGTTTTCCCCATGTGTCACGTGTATACGAGCCAGTTTCCCTTAGAATGTCCTCCACGAAGGCATCCCTCCCCTTAGGCAGATAGCACTAGTGTGCTTTGCCATGATTAAATACACCACCCAAAGGGGCGTTAGAACCAAAGCACTATTAGTCTGAAAACGCCATTTTGAGTCGTTTCACTATCAGGTTCTATGTTCCGCCTTACTTGCTTTGGGAACATTCAAAGACCTGACTCGGAACAGGGAGCTTACTAAAGCTATGTTCAATAAATGTGGGAAGTAGACAAGATACACAGGAAGGGTATACGAAACCCTTTATTTTTCTCTCTTTATAATAATTTCCGGACTTCGGAATACAGAGACCAATCACTTGTGGTCTGAACGTAAGAATATAAAAATATTAACTAAACTCTAACTAACTTTGGATTAATAAGCAAGAGCCTACTGGAAGATTGGCCGTATATTAACAGGAAGCCGTATATAGTACAGAGAACTGTTAACACTACAATACGTTTAAAATTATTAAGAGGATTAAACCTCTGGCCCGGAAGGCGACCAGCAACCGAGTAAAAACTGCTAAGGCAAGCGGCCTGCTTCTACTAACTCCTTCCTCTTCGTTGCTTGGCAAAAAGCCACAACTTAAGTACTTGGCGTTCGCCAACAAATTTGCATAAATAAGTTAAAGCTTTTAATTCTGGCCGGAAGTAGAAAAATAAGAAGTGATAGTAAAGATTTAAAATAAAATAAACGTTAGTAAAACTTAAGATCCTTACATCACTTCCTGCGTCGGTTCATTTTTCAAACTGTTGCCACCACATGTTATCGACATGTATTATATTTAAAGAAATTAAATAATGAAGAATCTGCATAAATGTACGTATTTTAGTGATAAAACGACCATACCTAGAGCCATCTAGTTTTGAATAACGCACGTTTCTACCCGAATATGGGGAATCTGGAAGCTCGAATATGGAATTTGTTTTATTATCGACTTCATATTTTGTAAAACCTTAACGAATTTTTGATTCAGAAAGTCAAGGATTTCAAAGCGAGCAATAGCAAGACTGTACCAAAAGGTTTTTTTTTTAGTCCAAAGGGATTTGAATCCCGAAGGACTATTAGTTTCGTTTTGGCATTTTGCGTCGGACTCATAAATGTCAATTCACTTTTCAAACTGTTGCCACAAAATGTTAGAGTCCTGCATTATATTTGAAGAAATTAAATAATGCAAAATCTGCGTAAATGTATGTATATTTCTCGTATTGTGATAAAACAACGGTACATAGAGTCATCGAATTTTGAATAACGTAATCCTCCAACGAATATGAGCATGTGGAAGACCAAATTTGAAATTTGTTTTATGATCGATTTCCTATTTTTTAAAACTTTGACGAATTTTTGATTAACAAACTCAAGGATTTCAAAGCGAGCAATGGCAACGTTGTGCAGAAAAAACATTTTTATCTCCAGCGCGTGAGTCTCTGTATCGGAAATTCTAAAGATAGGCTCGTTTTAAAACTATTTTGCGATATTGCTGTTGCACTGGATCTTATGGTTTAAGTGCGAGGAACATGATATTTAATAAAGAAAGGTAACACACAAAATGTTAAAAAACGCACCTTTGGACGTAATTTAAAATCTGAAACATTTCAGATTTTTTTTTTTTTTTTTTTTATTTTTTTTTTTATTTCCAGCGTTCAGGAGTGTGTATCGGAAATTCTAAAGAAATGCTCTTTTAAATATTTTGTGATATTATTGTTGAAAGGACTTTTATGGTTTGACTGCGAGGAACGTATTTAATAAATAAAGGTAATAAACAAAACGTTAAAAAAAACTCCCCTTTGGATGTAATTTAATATCTGAAACCTTTTTTTAAAAAAAAAAATATTCTATTATTTCTTTGCATTCGAAAAATGTATGACCCTTGAATTGAGATTGGCAAACATACGTAGAATGAAAAATTTGGGCTTTTAATTTGATATGTTAGCTTTTCGATCATGTACAGTAGACGTATCTTGAAGTGACATAAATTTGCACCTCTGTTACTGCTATATTCTTAGAAGAGTTCATAGCTTTATTCTTTCTTTTTTTTTCAGTGTCGCTCCTTAGTGTTCACTTGCTAATTCTATTTCAGTTTTTTTTTTACTTCTTTAGAAGTAAGATATGAAAAATTTGCACGAGACTAAATTTGTAAAGTAAGGTGATGAGGCTTCAAAACTTTTTTTCTCAAAGAAGCATTGCAGACTCAAGAGGTGAATCAGCGTGACTTTAGCTTAAATTTTTAAATACTCTCAAAAATTGTTCCTTAGGTTTCAATCTGATAACAGCAAATTTGGATTCATAAATTTCAGCTATGAATCACTCATAAAACATATATTTATGAAGAAATATAAATTTTTGCATTTTATTTAGAACTTCACACCAAATTGGAAACAAAGAAAATATCATCTGAAATGATATTTTAAGAGGTGTTGGAACCCCGAAATCTTCAAAAAATTGTGATTTCGGATTTTTGCGTTTTCAAATTCTGTACACTTTTATCTTTCTAAAAATACCATTCTTCAATCTCTATGAAAATTAGAACTGTAAAAAAATCTAGTTTTAATTTGTCATCTACTGCTTTGATCAATGAGGATTTTTACATAAAAACGCGTTTTTCTCCAAACGTGATTTTTTATACTCGATGCACCTTTTCTCAGGAACTACTGCTCACAGGTATCTAAGCTTTTTATGGCTTATTTATAAGGTTACCTAATATTTACCGAAATGAGCTTTTTGTAATAAACTTAGAAAATTTTTTTTATTTTTTTGTGTGAGAAGAGTGCTAAATTTTACTATTCCTAACAAAATATTCTGTAATTTACTCTAAAATTCAAAATGTTTCAAAAGCTCATTTCAGTATAATCAGATAGGTACACTTTAATTACAGAAAAATGTCAAGCTTGTGTCTACAGCAGATTTTGAGAAAAGGTACATCGAAAATAGCCAATTTAACATTGTCGGTATAGGGGTTTCTGATACCCATTAAATATCTTAAACAGATGTAAAGCTATTGTAAGACTCATAAATATTAAGCTTGGGTATAATTTAGTTTTAATTTATGAATATAAATAATCTACGTTTATTCAAGTTTTGGTATTTTCCGCACATTTTGGCGTTTAAATTATAAAAACGCATTAATAATAAAGTAAATCTAAATAAATGTGTGTAATTTTCGAGTTTTATAAAGGATCTTCTAACAATGTGGAAGGGGTCCATGGAGGAAAACTGTTTGATAAACATTGATGAAACATTAATAATATAGACACAAATTGATGAAACATTGCCATAAACACAGAAAATAATTTAACTGAGCTTATCAGTGAAATTACCAGTAAGACTTATACAGGGTGATTCAAAACTATAAGAATAAATTTCTAGGAAGGGTAAGGTATACATCGACCACTTGGAATGCCCCCTTATGACGAATACCTATTTCAATGTGTGTCTAAATACAGCGTCGCATGTTGTTCGACTCCTAGCTACAAAGATGAATATTTTTCTTCCAAAACAATGTTTATTCATTTGCAACAGTTCTCAGTGAGTTCCAAAAAGATTTGACTCGTTAAAATGATAGGGAAAAACAAATTCCCCTATTACAGAATAAGGAATTAAAAGGTACAGGTACCTTTAATACACACGCACCATGAAGGAATCACCCGACTGCTTTGAAATTTCTTATGAATAAATGCTTTGGCCAAATATGCAAATGATTAAAATTTGGTATTTCATATTTTGTAAACCTTTTAACGAGTTTTTATTAACGAACTCAAGGATTTCAAAGCGAGCAATGGCAACACTGTACGAAAAAAAGAACATTTTTATTTCCAGCTCGTTAGAGTATGTATCAGAAATTCTAAATTTATGCTCTTTTTAAATTATTTGGTGTTATTGCTGTTGAATAGAATTTTAAGTGCGAAGAACATGCTATTTAATAAATAAAGATAACACAGAAAACATTAAAAAAAGGCTCTTTCGGGGGTAATATAAAATCTCAAACCCTTTAGATTTAAAAAAAAAAATTGTTTTTGTATGATATACATATTTTCTCTAATACTTACAGCTAGAAGTAGTTGTCATATTATTTACGACTTTAAAGACAAAGGACTAATAAGTGAAACAATCTCTGTAATCTCATGAGAAGTTTGATTCTAGTTTTAAATATGTTAACACATTCAGCGCACATATGACGTAAGTAATTTTTGATGTTGTACATTGAATTAAATATTTTCACAGTTTTCTGAAACAGGATTACGAGCAGAGAAACAAAATTGTGTAACATTCCGCTATATTTTATTTCTAGGCTCTTGAAAAAAAAATGCGAAAACAAATTTATTAATTATACAAATGCTGAGGAATAAGTCGTAAATATTAACGTTCTATAATATTATAATTAAATTACTGTACAAGAAATTTACATAATTTCATAAAATATTTTCTCTCTCCTTTCTGCAAGCCTTCGTGGTGTACCGGATTGCACACTCGGCGCGTATTTGAGAGGTCCAGTGTTCGAGCCCCGGCGAAGCCATTGCTCATTTTTCACCTGTTTTATACTTAAAAAATCCTAATGTCTCTTACAATGGCGCGCGAACTAAATGGAGGTGGATGATGGGTTTTTCACCACCAGGATTTGGCAATCCCCAGTACCCCCTTGGAAAGGGGGAGTATATAAGGTGTTTTCTCCCTCCATTCTGTATGTCTATGTGGTCTAAATGTAAAATATTCGACACGTATTCGAGAGTGCCTTTCGAGTCTTAGCGAGCGCATTGCTGATTTTTCACATCTGCTGTATAAAAATAACCTTAGGACTCTGTTACGGGGAAACACCGAAATCTGGAGAATGCCAACTTTCACCGGTGAATGTCAACATTCACATAGTCGCTTGGTGTATGTCCGAAATATTTTCCAAATACTCTTATTTCTGACTTACACCGGTGAATGTCGACATTCACCATGTACTAATGGTGAATGTTGAACATATAAGAATATTATATTTCCTTCTCCGTAATTCATTCGCGAAAAAACGCACTTGAGACTCAGAATAAGAACTTAAGAATATAAGAACTTAAAACACACAGTACATTCAAAATGAGAAAGGAAAATAATAGAAGTTATAAACTTACAAAATTATGTGATTCAAATCTTATTTATTCCAATAACTTAAACTATTACGACACTTTGAAGTGCACAAGAGGCCCTTGCTTTTACAACTGCATTTATTTGTGGAACACTTCCTTTTGGAATGGCAGCGTGTACATTTACTCCTCTCTTTTCGACCTACACCAGAGCATGTCTGTGATTGTCGACATATACCTGTGAGGGTCCGAATGTACAAGAATGTAAAGAAATATTCGATCTTTCACCGACGTATTTGGTGAATGTTGACATTCTCCGGTGAAAGTCGACATTCTCCAATTTCGGTCTTTCACGGTAACAACTCTACACCTTAACAATGTTCCTATGAATCTATGAAAATGGCGATCTATGTAATTTGATCGTCTACAGATCGTTAAAGCATCGGTAATGGTCATGGAACTTCTTTCGATGTCTCCCAAACCAAATAGTTTAAAAAACCTGGTAAATGTTAGCAATTATAAAACTCAAAAATAGCTAAGGGTGTGGGTTTATTGTCAAAAATGAGATTGCGCCTTCGTTTAATAACTAAAGCTGCATTTCATCACAGCCGGTGCAACGAAAAAACACGTACTGGACACATCAACAGCAGTATTTGTTTATCTTTTCAGACGATAGCATTCAAAACGTTCCCTGCTCATGTCGACTGCTGAACGCTGATCTGTGAATGGGTGGACCGGCATACTCGGCGATCCCTTGTTTGGACCATATCTGTCGCCTGAACAGCTATTGGGACAGTCTCACCGGAGATCTCTAAGTGATGTCTTACCAGAGTTCCTCGATGGTATACCCTTAGCGGCAATACAAGGCTTTGGTTTCAGCATGATGGGTTTCGGCGCATTTCTGTGTTCCTGTACTTTATTGGCTAGATAATAACATGCCTCGACCGCTGTGAGTGTCCGGTTCTGTGGCCACCGTGATCACCAGATCTCACACCGTTGGATTTTTTTTCTATGGTGCCATCTCAAGGAGTTGGTTCATCGAGACGTAATGCTGGTGTCCGTACACAAACGAACTTGATTGCTGGCGTGCATGTTGCATGTGCTTCGGTGGACACCGCGCTCCTGCGACGTGTGCTCTCATACATTCCACATACACTTTACATACACTTTGAACGTCTGCCTTTATAAATACTGCTGTTGATGTGTCAAATAAAGTGTTTTTTTTTTTTTTTTTTTTTTTTTTTTTTTTTTTTTTTTTTTTTTTGGTGGAACCAACTCTGACGTATTTTTCTCGTAAAGTATGGATCTTATAGGTACAGCTCTTCGGGCAGTTTTTATGTATTCCCAACGAGGAATCTAGCTATGCAGAGTTTGGGCGCTATTTTTGGGACACCCTGTATAAAATAACTTAATTCAAAAGCATAAGAAATTTCTGTTGTTTGCCCAATCTTTTGATTTAAATTTTCACCATTTGATGAAACAAGTGTCAGGAATTCTTGACTTCATTTAGGTGCCGATTTATTAGCAGACAAATTTAAAATATCCATTTAATATTTGTTTGCTTTGACATCATACACAGCAAAAGCTATACTTAATGAATGGCCAGCCAACATAAGATTTATAAAAATCTCAGCTGTAGCATGCATTTCTATTACTTTATTCATTTCCTGCGTGCTTCTTCTGTTCCCATAAAACTTTATGGCCCATTCGGCAGGATATTAACTCCAATGATTTCGAAACAAAAGTAGTTGAAACGAAAGATAAGAATTATTACACTCAGTGACTGAGATTCAATGTGGAGGCTGAAACTTATTTCCGCATATAAGAAAAAAGTATAAGCGACTCCAAACTATACGTTCTCAAAAGAATTTAGGAAAGCCGGCAAGACATAAAATTAAATCTAGTATTGTAGTATCAGTTTTAAATGAGCAATAATTGTAATATGGATTTAGATGCAAAATTATCATAAGTCTGTATGTAAATCGGATTTAATACTAGATTGAAATGATAGATATAAAGTAATCTGTGTGTATACAGTGTTAGATATTTAGTCGTTCTTATTCCGAATCTTGTAAATCTACCAATCTCCCTTGTCTGACAATGCTTAGCTCAAGCCTTTTGAGAGAGAGCAAACAGGGGGGTGGCGCCGGGTCCAAGGATCTCCCACCCACAATGTCCACATGCCGCACAGATACTAAAAACTTACAAACAGCCATACCTTCTCTGGGAACCGAACCCAGGTCCTTCTGTATGGCGGGCAGTATCAATAATCACAATCCCAATCGGAAGACATTTCGAATTTTAATGTGTGGAAATGTGTTGTAGTCTGTCAAAAATGTGTTATGAAAATAGAGTTCAAGAAATGAAATATACGATTATACCGTTTTAATAATAAGTATAAACTTTTAACAGTTCTAATATTTGTATTTTATTGTTGCTAATTAATTTTTGTAATTATCTATGTATGATGCTATATAAAATTCTACAAAATTAGGTTAGCATAATGTTACGAAATGTACAGGTGCGGTAAGATGGCTTCCCAGCAAAGCAGTTTTAGGGTTACCATAAAATGGCAAGGGAAGGCATGGTTGCCACATTTGGCAAGATATCGCGCATTTGTCGACAAAAATTGGCGATATACTATGGACGGATGGAGAACCTTCTGGAACGAATTCTTAGCGGTTTAGCCCAGAATGTTCTCGAACACAAGCCGAAAGCTATATAAACCCTGCTGGTCCGCAGTCATTTAATGTGTATGTGCCTCGTCTAGCGAGCTGATAGTCAGTCATTGAGCGAGTGTCTCGAAGTCTAGCGCCGAGTCGGTCGTCGAGTGCATCGAGAGAGTCTTTTAGTGCATCGCGAATTAGTGCATCGTCGAGTTTTGTCTTAGACTGTGCTGAGTCGAGAGCTATACTCTTGTGTATCGTCGAGTGCATCGCGTGGAGAGTCTCGAGAGTCCGTGGAGTTCCAAGAGCGACCAAGCAGAGTCGGGAGCTGTACTCGGGTGCTTTGCAGTGAATCTGTCTCCACCGTTATTGCCCGATAGTGTGAAGGCTCTGTCGCTGAACGTGTCAGCGTGTTTTTATAACAGTTCGACGAATGTAAAAGTGATTTTGGAGCTATCTGACTAATATTGGTGAATAAAGTGTGTTTCGATACTTCATCAATTGTCGTCGTTATTCACTCCAAATCTACGAACCCCGTACGAGCTTGAAGGAAGAAAATAACGTAACAATAATTAGAATGGTATGATGCAGTAAAGACAATACGTAAAAATAATAATGCTTAAACTATACGAAACAAGTTTTAACTTAAACTCTTACTTCATATTTCTAAAATTTATTAATCTGAACCATTTATTCATCAAAACCACTATTGTTTTACTGGATGTGAATGCATATGTGCATGTTGGTGTATTTGTCATTCCATTGTATTGTATAAGTTTCTTTCCTACATTTTTTTTTCGTTTACTAATAATTTCGCGACGCCGCCCAAATTTCGTTCATATTATAACTCATAATGCACAAAATTTATATCATTTAAAGAATAGAATTATCTAATCGTTGCCACATGTTCTATTCAAATACTATAATAAAGCTAGAAGGATGTATTAAAGAAATTAAGCAAACAAAACAAAAAAGAAACAGTTTTTCACAGACGATTGAATATTTCTCATTCAATTAATTCAGTCTCACTTCGCGAGAAGGCAAAAATACATAAAACCTCAAAATATCTATATTAAAAATTACGAAGTAAATCTTAAACAATTATTTCCTCGAAAAAATTCCAGAAAGGATTAAGCATGGTTTAATTGGCAATAATAAATGAAGGCGTTATCTTTGTTGTTGCGAAGATAAGTTTCTCTAGATTTGCAACAAATCCACTATCCTGTTGTTTCAAATGTAAACAAGCAATGGCCGCCATCAAAAAAAATATTAGGCTTAGCGGCATTTAAACAACTTTAAAATTGTTGATAATTCTAAAAATATTGCATACAGATTGACTAAAGGCATAAAAACCTTAACCGGAAGATAAGAACATAATTCAATCATTTTTAAAGCAAAAAATTAACAATTTACAAACATATAAGAGTAAAGAATTAATTTAAAATTAATTTTTCAATATTGAGTTCGTTTATTCCGTAAAATTCATAAATTTTTTATCTGAAATACTGTTAATTTAAAAAAATATATAAATAAATAAAAACTGAAAGCTTTCAGCTTTTGCATTACGCCCAAGAGAATATTTTTTTTTAAAGTTAAAATACCTTTATTTATTAAATATCATGCTCATCTGACTTAAACCATAAAATTCAATTCAACTGCAATGTCACAAAATAATTTAAAAAGAGTATATCTTTATAGTTTCTGATGCACGGTCTCGCGCGCTGAAGGTAATTTTTTTTTTTTTTTTTTTTTTAGTCTAAAAGGGATTTGTCAAGGAGGAACTTTGAGTTTTCTTTTCTTTCGTTTTGTCATTTTGTGTCGAATCACTCTGAATGTCCGTTTGATATTTTAAACTGTTGCCACTAAATATTATCGCCCTGTTTTATATTTGAAGAAATTAAATAATGAAAAATCTGCATAAATGGTATGTATAGTTTTCGCATTGTGATAAAACAACGGTACCTAGAGCCATCGAATTTTGAATGACGTAATCCTCTTGCTAATATGCGCATGTGGAAGCATAAATTTGATATTTGGAATTTGTTTTACTATCGATTTGATATTTTTTAAAACCTTTAACGAATTTTTGATTAACAAACTCAAGGATTTCAAACCGTACCATGGCAACGTTGTCCAGAAAAAACATTTTTATCTCCAGCGCGTGAGACTGTGTACCTGGAATTCTAAAGATCTTCTCAACTATTTTGCGGTATTACTTTTGAACAGAATTTTATGGTTTAAGCGCGATAAACATGATAGTGAGTAAATAAAGGTAACACAAGAAATTTTAAAAAACGCCCCTTTGGACGGAATTTAAAATCTGGAACCTTTCAGATTTTCTTTTTTAGGAATTGATTAGCTTTTTTTAATTCCCCCCCACCCCCCCCGCAGTACTGTGTTGCCATTGCTCACTTTGAAATCGCTGAGTCTGTTAATCAAAAATTTGTTAACGTTTTGCAAAATATGAAATAGGTAATAAAACAAATTCAAATTTGCGCATTCAGATGCCCATATTCGAGTGGAGGGCTATGTTATTCAAAATGGGATGTCTCTAGGTACCGTTGTGTTTTCACAGTGCGAGGAACATAAATATACATTTATGCAGATTCTTCATTATTTAGTTTGTTTAAATATAATCCAGGGCTCTAATATTTGGTGGCAAAAATTTGAAAAACGAAGCGCCGTTTCTAGTGAATCAACGCAAAATGATAAAACGAAATTAATAGCCTCTTTCGGCTAATAAAATTCACTTGCTTTTAAAATAAAGTTCATAAAGTCCACAGTTCATGGACTGTATAAAATTCGATTAAACATTCATTAAATGGATCATGCAATTAATCACAATCTCTTAACTAAGCCTTTACACCTTATGCTCATCAAATAAAGTTAGTGTTTTGAGCTTATAAATAAAATAACTGAAATTTTAAATAACGTCGTATAAGACCTCTCCATGCAATTAGAGGTGTATACCAGATACGGGAATACATTCATATATATGCACGTACAGAGGCTGTTCGCACATTTTTTAGACGACTTTGGTAAGCCGTAATAAAAACTCGTTTGCTGCAAAAGACGTAATTGCAATTGTACTTTGTTTTTAGAAGTCAAAATTATCGTCTGTGGCTTCAAAGTTTTGTTTTTATTAAAAATGGCGAATTTAACAAATAAGTGTTTCGAAGGCTACATTTACTCTCTTTCGGAAGAGAAATAGGCATACTCCGTTATCCAAAAACGATGTGAGTGTCATGGTTTTGTGATATCTAAAGCGTCGGTAGGTAATATCATCAGCAAGAAAGGGAAAAAAAAAACGTCAAATTGGAGCCTCAAGTGTGACAAAAATTCCAAACAAGTACCCAAGGAAAAAACGGACATCTTCGACTATTGTAAAGGTACGTTGTTTAATGTTAAAAGAAAATCCCCCTAGTCAAAGGACAGTTGCAAAATCATTAAAATGCTCGGTGTCCACTGTGAACAAAATGATAAACGTTGATTTAAATCTTAAGACAGTGAAAAAAAGCAATGTGCATCGTCTTCTTCCAAAGCATATCGCTCAACGCAGGACACGCTGCAGAATTCTATATGGGAAACACTTATCCAAAGAAAAATGGAACACAATTGTCACAATATATGAAGCATGGGTGTATTTAAATGATTGTAACGAAAAAAGAGCCATTTAGTATCATAAAAGGGGAGAAAAAATTGAAGTACATGGTTCAAAGAATCGAAAGAAAGTTTTTCTAAGGGATTCATGATTGTTGCTGGGTTTTCTTATAATGGCAAATTAAAAATAAAGAGAGTGCAAAAAAATGTCAAGATTAACTGCAAATACTATCAGGAACATATTTTATCGCCCATTTTTCTGAATGAAATACCATCGCTTTACCCACAGTGCCATCCATCCGTGAGACTCCGTCAGGACAAAGCTAGCACTCACACATCAAAATCCACTGTAAATTTCCTAAACGAAATGGAAAAAAATACTGGTATCAAGGCTATACCCTTCACTGATATCCGTACTAAATGTCCCGATGTGTCACCTGTCTGTTTGTGTCCTTTGGGAGTTTTAAAAACCGCATTATCCAAACGTTGTCCCCAAACCCTAACAAGACTCTGGAAAGCTGTTCGGGAGGAATGGGATAGAATATCTCTTCTGCCACTTCAAAAAGCATTATTATCCTGGAAATTGCGGTATCGAAAGATACTTCAGAATAAGGGATGTCAAATAGAACATTTAAAACACAAGAATTTTATGTAATTTAGTTTTGTGAATATAATATACATCGTCTAAAAAATGTGTGAACAACCTCTTTACAATGGAGGATTACACCTTTCACATTAATAGCGCATCTCGCTCAAATTACGTAAGGTAACATATTTGGCAAAATTTAGAAATAAATTACGTATATAATCTACATGCATGCATTCCATTTTGAATTTCTATCCCTAAGGCTACTCTATTACATGAAGTTTCCGAAATGATAGATACAAGGAAATACATGTTATGTTATTCTACATGTATTAACATTAATTAATCATTTAAACATTTGAAATAGGCTTTCATTTCAAGCACTGAATTCCCAACGTAATATCCAACGTCGTTGCTCGGAAGTGTGGTTTGAAGCCAACGTACTTCCCTTCAGAAGACTGTCAATTCAGTAGCTACTCAGCTGTAGAAGTGTTTGAATAATATGTAGCATCCAGAAATTTCCTGCTTTGTTATTGGCCTTTTCTGAATATCTTCCGTATTTGGTTTATGCAAATTTAACATGCTTTGAATCTAATAAGGAATAGGATTTTGAAGCAGAGCAAGAATGTGAAATTAATTCAGGCATTGGTCTAGTTCAAGTTTATACCAACATGGCAGTGTGTTTAAAACTGAGGTTTATCTCCTAATTATTATATTATTTTATATTTTAGTTCACTTGTATATTATTAGTTCTCTCGAATACTCTCCACTTTTTAAGAGCAAGCTGAAGCCTTCGCCAACATAAGCAATTGAACAAACACATAAATAATACATAAAAAAGAATCTGGAAGGATTTAGATTTTAACGTAGAACCAAAGGGTTTGTTAAGGTTTCTTCAGGATCGCTTGGCATCGCACTTACCATGGTCGTCTCGCTTCTGCTACTACACTTTTTTATTTACCGGCTAATCTTTGGAATATGGTAACAGGTAGTTTAGCGACATTTTGGTAAGGCGATAAAGGTTACTAGCTAGGACTTTAGCAATAATCTGAGAAGTACACAGTACGAATCACAGATTATATTGTCTCAGAGAAATGAGAGATCATGAGACATGTCATGTGACATTTTCCGGAAAATTCCGATCGTGATTTTTGCTAATAAGCACTTAGAAATGGTGTGGTGTGGTGTATTTAATTACGGCAAAGCACACTAGGGCTATCTGCCAAAGAGGAGGGATGCCTTCCGTGGAAGACTTTGTAAGGGAAACTGGCTCGTATACACGTTACACATGGGGAAAACCACGAAAACACCCATGCAGCCAGCCCGTTCGCGGGGTTCGAACGTCGGACCGAACTACCAGTGTTCAGCGACTTTACCGCTCGGCCGCTGGTGGGCCCTAATAAGCACTTAGAAATAATTTCGATGCTAAAGTGCAGAATCGTCCACTTAAGTGCTTGGCGCTTTTTGCAAGAGTAAGCAGAATTGAATTTCTGTCAATTTTCTTTAACTATTTAAGTGAAAATAGGTCGATGTGTACATGGATAAAGTCAAGAGTGTGCGCAATGCCATTTTTGTGCAATTCTGGGAGTATCAAATCAATGTGTGCAATTCTGGGAAATCAAGTGAAAATAGGTGGACGTGTACATGGATGATACCGTGTATGTGCAATTCGTAAAAACGCGGCAAGCAGTGGGCGATTCTGCACTTTGTCCCAATTTCGCACCTAATCTTCGTCATGATTAAGCACTTTTGTTCCATAAAAGTTCCAGTATAAGCGTAAATCGGGTAGCAGATTGTTGGAAAAAAATGTTGAGTAAAAAAAAAATGCCTTTACTTCGTGAAAACAAAATGGCGTAAAAAAAAAATCTAGCAGGTTGCTGTAGCAGGGCTGGTCGCCAAATTTTATCCAAAAAGTCGCCAAGTTACCATAATCCAAAGATTCACCTTTTTTACTATTACAACATTACATTTACAGTATTATATTTTTACAATCACAATATTCCAATTTATACTATTTTTAAGGCGTTAGCCCAGAAGGGCTATTAATTTCGTTTCAACATTTAGTGTTGAATCACTATAAATGGCGTATCAATGTTCAAACTGTTGCCACCAAATATTATCGCCCTGTATTATATTTAAAAAAAATTATAATGAAGAATATGCATGAATGTATGCATTTTTCTCGCACTGTGATAAAACAACGGCACCTAGGGCCATCCAGTTTTGAATAACGTAATCTTCCACTGAATATGGGAATCTGGAAGACCTAATTTGGAATTTGTTTTACTATAGTTTTCATAATTTGTACCACTTTAACGAATTTTTGATACTGCCTCGTATACGCGTTACACGTGGGGAAACCACAAAAACGGCCATACAGCCAGCCCGTTAGTGGGATTCGAACCTCGGACCGAACTTACCAGTGTTCAGCTGCTTTACTGCTTGGAAGCTGGTGGGCCCTTGCGGGGAAAATGACTATGAAACTATGTATACTAGAGATTCTCAGTAAATAGTTTGAGATTTTCTCTACCTTTTCAACTCCACATGCTTTATTTTTATGGCTTTTAAAGTACTGGAAAATGCCTGAAGGGAACAACAAACGTTAAATTTAAAAACCGCAGAATTTTACTCTACAGAACAACTTCATTTAAAAAAAAGTTCTTTGGTCTTTTAGGGACAAAGCCCTTGTGGACTAAAAAAAATCTGAAAGGTTTCAAATTTTAAATTACGTCCAAAGTGGTGGTTTTTTAACGTTTTGTGTGTTACATTTATTTATTAAATATAACATGAAAGAAACTCAAAAAACAAATAATTCCGCGCAGAATTTTACTCTGCAGAACAATTTTATCAAAAAAATTAATGAAAATGTATTATATATATAAAAAATGACAATGAAATATACCAAACTCTTAAAAACAGTGACATAAGAAATACGATGAAAAATGGTTGCCAAACGCATATTTCTAAAAGAATGAAATTATTGAAAATGATGCGATTTTATCAAAAATCTATCAACAACAATAAGACAGGAAAAGTTTTGCCAAAATCACATTTTTAAAGATGTACTCGGAAGCTTCATGTAAAAAAATTATTTAAAAATACAAAATATTATCATTTTTCCAAAATTCTTTTTGTAAGAGCAGTCGCAAGGATGAAAGTTTAACGTGTCCAAAATTGAAAGAAAAATAAACTGTACATTTTTAAAAAAAAACTTTTTTAGAAAAAAGTCCTGTTGAAAAAGTGTTAAGCTACCTTTGCTAAATAAATTCGTATTAAATCGATTTATTGAAACGCGAAATTTATTTCAAGTACGTAAAATAGCTAAGTGCCTACGTTTCGTGATGATGTAAAAATGGCGTGTGTAGAGTAATATCTCGCTTTCCTATAGCCCATTATGTCCAAAATGATGCGATTTCGTCACAAAACATAAAATAAAAAAATTTCGAATTTCGAAAAAAATCGCTTCGAGGTGCACTGGTTACACACACACAGAGAGACAGACTCTTTCTTTTATTATATGTAGAGATGAATTTACATATCTCCGAAGTGAGAAATATTGTTTCTAAAATTCAGAAGGAATAACTTAAAAATTTGCTGGGCTAAATGAACTGTAACTTTATATAATCAAGTAAAGCCTTTATAAAGTTCCACGTTTTTCATACTTTTTCCTGAACGCAAAGAATTATTTGCCATTCACAAAAGTGGTATATTTTATCATACCTTTTCATCTCGATATTTCGGAAGGATTACGCTATAATATTGCATCCTCTCCCACTGCTTTTTTTATACGTTTGTTCTTTTTTTTTCTAGGAAAAGCTGCAAATAACATCTGAAGCGTAAAATTGGGTAGCTGTTATTTGCAGAATCATCGGGAAAAGAACTCGAACGTCGATTCTCCTCATTCAGTCCAAGCAAAATGTCATGTCTCTCGTGTGGTTTATTAAGTTCCGCTTTCGCTTTTTGCTCTGATGCCTTGGCATGATCTACGTGAGTGTTCCAAGTCTACCTATTAGACACTCAGCTTTAGTTGTTAATAACTGATAAATTATGAATATTGTTTCATGGTCAAATTAGCATATTTAGAGACATTTACTTATAAGGTATTTCTCCCCTCTTTCTAGCGTGCCTTCGTGGTGTAGTGGTACTGCACGCTGGGCCGGTATTTCTAGAGGTCCGTGGTTCGATTCCCGGCGAAGGCGGTTTGCGAATTTTTCATCTTTCCGGCCTCCAACAAAATCCTAATGTCTCTACAGTGGCGCCCGAACTAAAGGGATGTGGATGATGATTCTCCACACCCAAGATTTGGCGACTAGGTTCTCTAAAACCATAGTCGCTCTTTAAAAAGGGGAGTATATAAGGTATTTCCCCCCTTTCTAGCTTGCCTTCGTGGTGTAGTGGTTCTGCACGCTGGGCCGGTATTTCCAGAGGTCCTTGGTTCGATTCCCGGCGAAGGCGGTTGCTAATTTTTCATCTCTCCGGCCTCCAACAAAATCCTAATGTCTCTACATACGGACTATAAATGAATAACTTTAACTTTGAAATTATTCAGATTTCAATTTCAGATTCATGTAAGTTTATAAAAATCTCTATATATTTGTCTATTTTTACAGAAAACTTTTGCATTTATTATTATTATTTACGTGTTCCGACCTAAGGCACTGCACGAAAGGGAGGGATGCTTTCGTGGGGGGCTTTCAAAGGGAAACTGGCTCGTATTAACACGTTACATATGGGAAAAACAACGAAAGCGCCCATGCAGTCAGCCGTTTGCGAGATTCGAACCTCAGACCGAACTACCAGTGCTCAAGGTCATTACCGCTCTACCGCTGGTGGGCCTAAAGCTGTGCACTTAAAGGGTGTGGTGTATTTAATTATGGCAAGGCACACAAGGGCTATCAGTCTAAGGGAAGGGATGCCTTCGTGGAGGACTCTCTAAGGGAAACTGGCTCGTATACACGTTACACATGGGGAAAACCACAAAAACGCCATGCAGCCAGCCTGTTCGCGGGATTCGAACCTCAGACCGAACTACCAGTGTTCAGCGACTTTACCGCTCGGGCGCTGGTAGGCGCATTTATAGGGAGAATATGTGTTTTAACATTCTGATCAATAAACATTTGAAATGAGATATTAAAGACCAAAATACATAATCATAAAAAGGGAATTAATGAAACGTTAATATAGAGGCTGTACGTACATTCTTCAGACGATTTTGCATTGCTATTAAAAATATCGCCTGCTTGGAAATTTTTGGGTTAACTGCAGATATATTTTCGAAAATGTAAGTTATCGACTGCTACGCAACAATTTTGTTTTCTTGCAAAATGGCGCCTTTAAAGAAGAAATAAATACAAGAGTTAGTTTCTACTTTTTCAGAAGAAAATTATTCGTATCTAGTTTTTAGAAAAAAATTCCATCAAAGTCACAGTCTTTAAATGTCTGAAGCTACGATAGGTAATATTGTCACCAAGAAAGTAGAAACGTCAAAACTTGGCTTCAAATGGAAAAATTGTTCCAAATACATACCCAAGGGAAAAAATGGAATGCTTCGAATGTTGCAAAGCAAGATCTTTAATAATAAAAGCAAGTCCGCCAAGTCAAAGGACAGTTGCGAAATCGGTAAATCTTCGGATTATGGTAACTTGGCGATTTTTTGGCGAAACGTTGGCGACCAACCCTGCTACAGCAACCTGCTAGGCTTTTTTTTTTTTTTTTTTTTTTTGACGCCATTTCGTTTTCACGAATAAAGGCATTTTTTTTTTCAACAATCTGCTAGCCGATTTACGCTTATACTAGAACTTTTATGGAACAAAATAGCTTAATCATGACGAAAATTAGGTGTGAAATTGGGTGAAAGAGTAGAATCGCCCTCTGCTTGCCGCGTTTTTAAGAATTGCAGATACACGTTATCCATGTAACACGTCGACCTATGTTCACTTAAAAAACATCCCAGAATTGCATAAAAATGGCATTGCGCACTATCTTGAATTTATCTATGTATGCATCGACCTATTTTCACTTAAAAAGTCAAAGAAAATTGACAAAAATCCAATTCTTCTTACTCTTGTAAAAAGCGCCAAACAATAAAGTGGGCGATTCTGCACTTTAGCAGCGAAATTGTTTCTAAGTGCTTATTAGCTAAAATCCCGATTGCAATTTTCCGAAAATGTCACATGACATGTCTCAAGATCTTTCATTTCTCTGATACAAAAATTATCTGTGATTCGAACTGTGTACTTCTCAGATTATTGCTAAAGTCCTAGCTAGTAACCTTTATCGCTTACCAAAATGTCGCCAAACTACCTGTTACCATATTCCAAAGATTAGCCGCGAAATCATTAAATTGCTTCCGGTCAACTAGAAACAAAGTGATTAATGCTGAACATAATGTAAATCGTCTTTCTCTAAGACATATCCCGGAACGCGCTGCAGACTTGTTTATGAGAGACATTTATCCAGACAAAAATGGAAAAATGTTCTCACCGTAGACGAATCTTGCGTGTACTTGTATGTGTGCTATCAAAAGAGATCCATTTAAGATCATCAAATAGGAGGAAATCATATTATAACATAATTCAAAGAATCTAAAAAAGGTTTTCAAAGGCATTTATGATTGTTGTTGGCTTTTCATATAACGGCAAATTAAAAATAAAGAGACTACAGTAAACTGTTAAGGTCAACTCCTCGTATTATCAGAAACATATTTTATACCCAATTTTCAAATACGAAATGCGTTCTTTTTAAGCACAATAGGATCAATCACTAGTATTATATCAAGACAAAGCAAGCAGGCACACATCAAATTCAACTGTTACGTTCTGAAAAAAAAAAATCTGATGTGTACACCATATGACTTCATACCATATAACTTCCTTATGGAACATTAAATTATACGCATTTTTACTTGAATTTCATTTAAACTTATTGGATTGAATTAAATCTACTTCGCCGACAGCGCATAAACCACAATAGAATAAATGCATTCTTTAAAATTCACTCTAGTATTTGTTTACCATAGCGACACTCTGGCGCTAGATTCAGTTAACAGTATTATATTTCGTTCATATTATAACTCATAATGCACAAATTTTATATCATTTAAAGAATAAAATTATCTAATCGTTGCCACATGTTCTATCTAAATACTATAATAAAGCTAGAACAATGTATAAAGGAAATAAGCAAACAAAACAAAAAAAGAAAGAGTTTTTCACAGACGTTTGAGTATTTCTCATTCAATTAATTCAGTTCTCCCTTCGCGAGAAGGCAAAAATACATAAAAACTCAAAATATCTCTATTAAAAATTACGAAGTAAATCTTAAACACTTATTTCCTCGAAAAAATTCCAGATTGGCAATATTAAATGAAGGCGTTATCTTTTGTTGTTGCGAAGCTATGTTTCTCTCAGATTGGCAACAAATCCACTAGTCTCCTGTTTCAAATGTAGACATAAATGGCCGCCATTAAAAACAGGCTTAGCGGCAATTAAACAAGTTTAAAATTGCTGATAATTCTAAAAATATTGCATACAGATTTACTAAAGGCATAAAAACCTTAACCGGAAAATAAAAACAACAAAATTCAGTCATTTGTAAAGCAAAAAATGTACAATTTACAAACATATAAGAGTAAAGAAACTGAGATCACTGAGCCGGGTAACAGAGTGGATATATATATAAATATATTTATATACGTTTGGTGCGGCCGACTGCAACCAAAATACGAGGTGCACATCTACATGTTATAGCAGTCCTATATACAAAATTTCAACGTTCTGAGGCTACTCGTTTTTGAGTTGTGCGAGATACGTACGTACATACGTTCGTACAGACGCCACGAAAAATTCTCTTCAGAACTAATTTTAAAGCAGTTTTATAATTTTTTTGGTGGAAACGATTCTTTTATTCTGTCCTTACGTACAGATATCACACAAAAACATCGTTAAATTGCATTCGATAGCGGTCAAAATGGATATTTTCGTTGAAATATGCTGCCTGAAACATTTCGCGATTACAGTACTTCGTTTTTATTTCGTACAAGGAAGTAAAAAAAAAAGAACGGGTTATCTAGCTTATTATCTTTTACTCATATTTCTACAAATCTCCTGATATATCCCCCGTGGGTTTTTTCGCTTTTGGACTTTTAAAAAGCGGATTATCCAAACGTTGACCTACCTACAACCTTTCTTGGGTTTCAGAAAGCTCTTTAAGAGGAATGAAATAAAGTACCTTTACGATACTATAAAAAGCTGTTTTGTTTTGGAAATTACGGTGGAGAAAAATAATCAAGAATAAGAATTATCAGATAAAACATTTATAAAAGGTAAACGTTTAGGTAAAATATTTGATCAAATACAATGAAAAATGTCTGACCAGTACCTGTCGCTAATTAATTCTTTAATTATTTCATTAAATTGTTTTAAAACCTTCATCTGCTGAATTATATCTCATTCTAAAAAAATATTAAGGAAGTTCATACACCTTAAACCCATTATGATCATCGAATTATACAACTTTTGCAAGAATTGGGATATTTTACTTATTTTAAAAGCAATTACTTTCAACCTTTTACTGCTGACTACGTAATATAGCTGTTTTGGAACTAGTAACCAGAGCGTTTGTGTTGCCACAAATATTTTTGTAATTTAATCCGCTTTGTGACAAAAGTTTTCGTCATTTTCTCACCTTTCGCGTATGATATTTTAAAAATGGCTAACGATACGTACTTGAAATTGGATGGAATTCTTTATATGGGTCCTATTTTCTAACTGAACCAAAAGCTGTTGAATCAATGATGAATTTTTTAAAAAGCTGATGAATCATTTTATGAAAAGCTGATGAATTTGTTTTAATATTAAATTATTCATCAGCGTCAAAGCTGATGAATTTTTTAATATTAAAAAAAAATTATGCATGAAACATTACAAATTTTTTTAATAGAATACATTTTATAAACTCAACTCCAAATAAAATAAAAACTTAACATGGAATTCTTAGAATTTTTGGTTCACAGTCGTTTCCAAATGTTATAAAAGCTATATATTAAATATGGAATTAAATTATGCAATAGAATGTTTTTAAACTGTGCGCGCAAGGTGGAAACATGTCGTAAAAGGTTGTCAGAAAGCGGATTAAATTATAAAAATATTTCTGGCAACACAAACTTTCTGATTACCATTTCAAACAGCAGCTATATTATATAGTCAGCCGTAAGAAGTTGGAAGTAATTGCTTTTAAAATAAATAAGTTATTCCAATTCTTGAAACAGTCACATATTCGGAGATTTTATGGGTTTTAAGGTATACGAGTCCCCTTTTAAGTCAACACTCGTGGAAAATCTGTTATACAATTGCTACGAGGAATACACTGACTACCAATAAGTATTTGGACACCTATGCAAATGACAATATCTGCGGTCCTAAGGTACGTCACGGATTCCGCCGGTATATATCGTGTAGGAAACGGCATCGGCTTTAGTCGCATGCAAGATGCCCCGCAGTTCGGAGCTCTCTGATTTCGAGAAAGGTATAATTATCGGGTATACCAAATGTGGCCGATCCTTAAAGGACATATCTAGCGATCTGAAGTACCCAAAATTGACAGTGGCCTATGTGATTAAGAAGGAAGGTGAGCGATTTTGTCGAAATGTGCCCCGAGTCGGCAGACCAACGAAACTGGGAGATAGAGACCGACGAGTGCTGTCCATAGAAATTCGGAAGAACGGCACCCAATCGATGGCCTTCATCCGCGACGAGTTTCAACAGGCATCCGGGAGTATTGTTTCAATGAATGCCATCCGTAAGGAAGCACATCTGCTTGGTTTTCATGGTCGTGCTGCTGCCCATAAGCCTTTGATCACAAAGTCCAACCGCGCTGCTCCGTTAAAGTGGTGTAAAGCACATATAAATTGGACCGTAGATCAGTGGAAACGGGTTCTTTGGAGTGACAAATCAAAGTTCACCCTTTACCGTTCAGATGGCAGGGTTTGGGTCTGGCGTCTACCTGGAGAACGTCTCCTGCCAGAATGCATTGTGCCAACAGCCAAGTTCGTCGGAGGTGGAATTATGGTCTGGGGGTGTTTCTCCTGGTATGGGCTGGGTCCCTTGGTCCCCATTCATAGTAAGCTCAACTCCGATGCCTACTACACTATTTTGGATGGCATTGTGCTTCCTACGTTGTGGCAGTTTTACGGGTTGGACACCTGTTACTTTCAGGACGACAATGCCAGTTGTCATGTTTCGACGTTAACCAAGGCTTGGTATGGTGCCAATGGAGTTCATTGAATGGACTGGCCTGCCCAGAGTCCAGACCTGAATCCTATCGAGAACCTCTGGGACGAGTTGCATCGCCGAATTCAGGGCTGCACTACCCGTGCAGAATCGGTGAAGGAACTTCTATGTCTTCTCCAAGCCGAGTGGAAGAAAATACCACTAGCTGTCATACAAAGACTTGTGGAAAGTATGCCCCGGAGGGTAATTATCTCTCGTGGAGGCTCCACCAACTATTGATTTTGAATAAAGTTAGTTTTTCTTTTCTTTCGCAGCTGTCCAAATACTTATTGGTAGTAAGTGTATTAGCAAATGCATCAAATGTTTCTCAGTAAGCTATATTCAGAATGTAGCTTTCGTGTTTGAAATAACTTTAAGTTTTCGCAGTAGTGATAAGAATTAAATCTAGTATAAACGTTTTACTGAGAAAACTGTTGCTGGTGAAACAAGGAAAAATCTTAGACTAAATCAGACCTATACATTATACACATTTTTTCTGCAATTTATTGGAACTTACTTCATCATATTTAATTAGAGTTATGTTTCTCATTCAATCAATGAGATTCATCCTGCAAGCGAAGAAAACGAAGAATGATCTTCTTTCTTTACATTCAATATACATACTTCACGTGGTCTTTGAGCTCATATACCTTGTTTGTTTACATAAGCTATACAAGTTACGTGTGTTCTGAATTCATCGGAAAGTATCTCATTGAAAAATTCAATTGTAAAATACAGAAAAACGTAAAACACCAAATAGAGCTAAACAAAACGATTTTTACAATTAAAATTAGAGTTTCTGAACAAAAATAAGAGAATTTTAAGATGCACAATTTAGGGAAAGGAAGAATGCGTAGTTATTTACGAGCGGCATTTATACCGAGTACATGCGGAAAGTACTCAAAGCTATGATTGGTTAATTTTAGTTTTAGTTACCTTTTTTCAAGCAGTGCTATGTAACATAGTAAGATCTCGAATTTGGCAGAACAGATGAATTTAGGGGGAGAGCACCAAATCTAGAATAGTTAATTTTGAAGTCGCCAATTATTATTAAAGCAGGCATTTTATTTTGTTATGTCTTGCATGTATCTATCTCGCATAACTCAAAAATGATTAGCAATAACTGTAAAATGTTGAAATTTTACGTATTATACTGCTATAATATGTAGTTATGCATCTAACGTTTTTATTGCAATTGGCAGCACCTAGCGTATATCTAATATTGTAGAGTCATTAGGAAGTTTTGGAAGCAGATGGGAAAAATGAGCAATGCCCTCGCCGGGACTTGAACGCTGGATCTCTCGAATATGCGCCGAGTGTGCTACCGCTATACCACGAAGGCATCCAGAAAGGAGGGATAAAATACCTTATAGTATAACATAATTTAATGTAACGTAACGTAAAGTAATCCAAATAAATGGCCACCCCTTCACTCGGTCTTTATTTTCGCAGTCGTTGCTAATAATCGTATACTTCTAGTTACAGAAGGGTTTTACATGATGAAAATATGCATGTTTTGGCAACGTAAAATTTTAAGAAAATTACATTTTCGACAAAGTATAATAGTTAAACCGGTCTTCCATTTTGCTATACATATATTATATAATATTTTATTCTCGTTATGAAAAAATAAAGCTATGAGAAGTACGACTCTCGTACGACAAAAATCGATTTCAAAGTTTGAAATTTTTAGCCCAAAGTGTCAATTTTCCCAGAAGTACTATTAATTTCCTTTTGGCATTTTGTGGTGATTCACGGTAAACATTGTTTCATTTTTCAGATTGTTGCCACCAAATAATATCGCCCTGTATTATATTTAAATAAATTAAATAATGAAGAATTTCCACGAATGTATGTAGATTTCTCGCGTGGTGATAAAACAAAGGTACCTAGAGCCATCCAATTTTGAATAACGTAATCTTCCATAGAATATGGGCGTGTAGAAACCCTAATTTGAATACGAAATTAATTTTATTACCGATTTCATATTTTTAGCCATTCAACGAACTTTTTATTAACAAACTCAACGATTTCAAAGCGAGCAATGGCCAACGCGCGAGATTCTGTATCGGAAATTCTAAAGATATGCCATTTTAAAATTATTTTGCGATATTGCTGTTGAAGTTAATTTGATGGTTTGAGTACGTAGAACATGATATTGAATAAATAAAGGTAACACACGAAACGTTTAAAAAAACGCCCCTTTGGACATAATATGAAACCTTTCAGATTTTATTTATTTTTATGTCATTTTAACTTGCCTTGGAGATCGGTTAATTAAGCTACCATAATTATAAAAATAAGTTTAAATGCAGTACAGGGAGAAATGTGTATACTTTATTAGGCTGTACAAAAGAAATCGTGTAGTGCACATAGTGTGACACTACATCATATTTGCTTTTTACTTCCTTGTAGGAAGTAAAAAAGAAGTATTGTAATCGCGAAAAGTTTCAGGCAGCATATTTCAACGAAAATATCCATTTTGACTGATTTCGAATGCAATTTAACGATGTTTTTGCATGGTATCTGTACGTAATGACAGAATAAAAGAGTCTTTTCCTCCAAAAAAATTATAAAACGGCTTTAAAATGAATTCTGAAGAGAATTTTTCGTGGCGTCTATACGAACGTATGTACGTACGAACGTATGTACGTACGTACGTACGTATCTCGCATAACTCAAAAACGAGTAGCCTCAGAACGTTGAAATTTTGTATACAGCACTGCTATAACATGTAGATGGGCACCTCGTATTTTGGTTGCAATCGGCCGCTCTGAACGTATATAAGTATATTTATATATACATATATATCCACCCTGTTACCCGGCTCAGTGATCTCCGTTTCTTTTCTCATATATGTTTGTAAATTGTACATAGTTTGCTTTAAAAATGATTGAATTATGTTGTACTTATCTTCCAGTTAAGGTTTTTATGCCTTTAGTATGCAATAGTTCTAAAGTGCCGCTAAGCCTAATAATGTTTTTGATGGCGGCCATTGCTTGTTTACATTTGAGACAGCAGAATAGCGGATTTTTTGCCAATCTAGAGAAACTTTGCTTCGCAACAACAAAGATAACGCCTTCATTTATTATTGCGAATTAAATCATGCTTAATCCGTTCTGGAATTTTTTCGAGGAAATAAGTGTTTAAGATTTACTTCGTAATTTTTAATACAGGTATTTTGAGTTTTTATGTATTTTTGCCTTGTCGCGAAGTGAGAAGTGATTTAATTGAATGAGAAATACTCAATCGCCTGTGAAAAACTGTTTTTTTTTTTTTTTTTTTTTTTTTTGTTGTTGTTGTTTTGTTTGCTTATTTTCTTTTATACATCGTTCTAGCTTTATTAGAGTATTTGAATAGAACATGTGGCAACGATTAGATAATACTTTAAATGATATAAATTTTGTGCATTCTGAGTTACAATATGTACGAAATATAATACTGTTAAGTGAACCCAGCGCCAAAGTGTCGCTATGGTAAACAAATCGAGTGAATTTTAAAGAATGCATTTATTCTATTGTGGTTTATGCGCTGTCGTCGAAGTAGGTTTAATTCAATCCAATAAGTTTAAACGAAATGCAAGAAAAATGCCTATAATTTAATATTCCGTGCAAGGAAAACATGTGGTGTATCAGAATTTTTCTTCATCGTAGAGGACATGGTTGCAGTTAGTACTCTCGAAAATACGCTCATTTTCTCCTCCTGTTTGCGGTACTTGACCTTCTTTCGCTGAAGCGGCTGAAGAGGTGTAGTAGCTGAAGTAGGTGATAAACTTGGCTAAAAGTCTCTCTGCTGGAAAAAAGGTGATGCCAAAAACATTGTTTTCTTTCTACTCAGTTACATTTGGTGTACCATTCTTACAATTAAACTATATGCATTAAATGTAAGGAATCTGAAAAATAAGGAATGTTCTGAAGAAAAATTAAAAGAAGAAAAATTGTGTACACATCAGTTTCTGTACATCATCTCTCATTGGTAAATAAGGAAATACTGTCTGTTAGTTACACGTTGTTCAGTGCAATAATATGAGTAAATTGGTATGATGAGGAAGTTTTCAGAATGCGACGAGGATGTGTGGAATACATTTGCAGAATAGTGCCAAATATCTGGCTGCATATAGAGCTACTATGAATCTTCAACATGTATTTTCTAAACAGCATAAAATTCATCATTGTTAAACGAAATACGCTAGAGATGACGTTATTAAATTTATTATTAATAACTAATTATAAACATTATTATTAATAATTACCTTGTATTAAACTTTAGAGTAAATAAAAGTTTCAAATGAAATATATATATATATATATGTTACGGTGAAATATGTTATATATATGTTACGATGAAACACCGAAAGCTGGAGAATGTCGACTTACACCGGTGAATGTCAACATTCACATAGTCTCTTGGTGTATGTCCGAAATAATTTCCAAATACTCTTATTTCTGACTTACACCGGTCAATGTCGACATTCACCATGTACTAATGGTGAATATTGAACATATAAGAATATTATATTTTCTTCTCCGTAATTCAGTCGCGAATAAATGCACTTGAGACTTGAAATACGAACTTAAGAACATGAGAACCTAAAACACACAATACATTCAAAATGAGAAAAGAAAATAATAGAAGTTAAAAACTTACTTAATAATACAGTACGTTCTAAATGAGAAAATGAAATAACAGTAATAAAAAGCTTACTAAATTATGTGATTCAAATCTTATTTATTGCAACAACTTAAACTATTATGGCACTTTATGTCCTCTCTTTTCGACCAGAGCATATCTGTGATTGTCGACATACACCGGTGAGGGTCCGAATATACAAGACTGTAGTGAAATATTCGGTCTTTCACCGACGTATTTGGTGAATGTTGATATTCTCCGGTGAAAGTCGACATTCTCCAATTTCGGTCTTTCACGGTAACATATGTATATAAAACAAAAATCTGAAAAACTTTCAGATTTTATATTACCCAGAAAAGGGCATTTTCTTTAAATTTCGTGTGCTTTTCTTTATTAAATATCAGTTTTTTGTTACTTAAACAACAAAAAACTCAATTTAACAGCAATATAACAAAATATTCAAAAACAGCATGTCTTTAGAATTTCCGATACACGGTCTCGAGAGCTGGAGATGAAAATGTTTTCCTACGTACAGTGTTGTCATTGCTCGCTTCGAAATCGTTGACTTAGTTAATCGAAAATTCTTAAAAGTTTTACAAAATTTGAAATACATAATAAAGCAAATTCGAAATCCAAAATTCGGGCTTACAAGTGCCCATGTTCGGTTGGAGGACTAGGTTATTCAAAACTGGATGCCTCTAGGTACCATTGGTTTTTCACAATGTGAGAAATATTCATGCACATTCTTCATTGCTTATTTTTTTTTTAATATAATACTTGGCGATAATATTTGGTGCCAACAAATTGTTTAAAACAAGTTTGAAAAGTAAATCAACGCAGAACGTAAAACGACGCAAAATGCCTATTTGAAACTAATAGCCCTTCGCGTCAAAAGCTCTTTTGGGCTAATAAAAATATAAATTGAAAATAACATGACAATAATTTTTAAATAAAAAAAGAAAGAATAGAATAAAAGAAAATCTAAAAGGTTTTAGATTTTCAATTACTTCTAAAGAGGCGTTTTTTAACATTTTGGGTGTTACCTTTTTTACTTTCTTGTACGAAGTAAAAAGGAAGTATTGTAATCGGGAAAAGTTTCAGGCAGCATATTTCAAAGAAAATATCCATTTTGACCACTTTCGAATGCAATTTAACGATGTTTTTGCGTGATATCTGTACGTAAGGACAGAATAAAAGACTCTTTTCCCCCCCCCCAAAGAAAAAATATAAAACTGCTTTAAAATGAATTCTGAAGAGATTTTTTCGTAGCGTCTGTACATACGTATCTCGCATAACTCAAAAACGAATAGCCTCAGAACGTTGAAATTTTGTATATAGGACTGCTATAACATGTAGATGTGCACCTCGTATTTTGATTGCAATCGGCTGCACCAAACGTATATAAATATATTTAAATCCACTCTGTTACCCGGCTCAGTGATCTCAGTTTCTTTACTCTTATATGTTTGTAAATTGTACATTTTATGCTTTAAAAATGATTGAAGTATGTTGTTTTTATCTTCCGGTTAAGGATTTTATGCCTTTAGTAAATCTGTATGCAATATTTTTAGAATTAAGAACAATTTTAAAGTTGTTTAAGTGCCGCTAAGCCTAATAATTTTTTTGATGGCGACCATTGCTTGTTTACATTTGAAACAGCAGAGTAGGGGATTTGTTGCCAATCTAGAGAAACTTAGCTTGGCAACAACAAAGATAACGCCTTCATTTATTATTGCGAATTAAATCATACTTAATCCTTTCTGGATTTTTTTCCAGGAAATATGTGTTTAAGATTTACTTCGTAATTTTTAATACACATACTTTGAGTTATGTACTTTTGCCTTGTCTTGAAGTGAGAATTTAATTAATTGAATGAGAAATGCTCAGTCGTCTGTGAAAAACTCTTTCTTTTTTGTTTTGTTTTCTTAATTTCTTTTATACATCGCTGTAGTTTTTATTATAGTATTTGAATACAAAATGTGGGAACGATTAGGTAATTCTTTAAATGATATCAATTTTGTGCATTCGAAGTTATAATATGAAGGAAATATAATACTGTTAAGTGAACCTAGCGGTATAGTGTCGTTATGGTAACAAATAGAACGAATTTTAAAGAATGCATTTATTCTATTTTGGTTTATGCGTTGTCGGCGAAGTAGATTTAATTCAATCCAATCCTTTCTGGAATTTGTTCGAGGAAATAAGTGTTGAAGACACTTTCATTTTTAATAATTAGTAATTTAACTTTTAATTATTAGTATTATAATTTTTAATAATTAGTAAATTTACTACAGGTATTTTGAGTTTTTATGTATTGTTGCCTTGTCGCGAAGTGAGAACTGAATTAATTGAATGAGAAATACTCAATCGTCTGTGAAAAACTGTTTCTTTTTTGTTTTGTTTGCTTAATTTCTTAGCTTTTTTATAGTATTTGAATAGAAGATGTGGCAACGATTAGATAATTCTTTAAATGATATACATTTTGTGCATTCTGAGTTATAATATGAACGAAATATAATACTGTTAAGTGAACCTTGTGCCAGAGTGTCGCTATGGTAAACAAACAGCGTGAATTTTAAAGAATGCATTTATTCTATTGTGGTTTATGCGCTGTCGGCGAAGTAGATTTAATTCAATCCAATAGGTTTAAACGAAATGCAAGAAAAATGCGTATAATTTAATATTCCGTACAAGGAAATCATGTGGTGTACACATCAGATTTTTTTATTAAATACCATGTTCTTCTCACTTAAGACATAACATTCAAGAGCAATATCGCAAAATAATTTAAAAAATGAGCATATCTTTAGAATTTACGATACACAGTCTGGCGCGTTAGAAATAAAAATGTGTTTTCTGTACAACATTGCCATTCCTTGCTTTGAAATCCTTGAGTTTGTTAATTAAAAATTCGTTAATACTTTACAAAATATGAAATCGATAATAAAACAAATTCTAAACTTCAAATTTGTTCTCCCAGTAGGATTACGTCCTTCAAATTTGAGTGGCTGCAGGTACCGTTGTTTTATCAACAATGCGAGAAACATACACACATTTATGCAGATTATTCATTATTTAATTTCTTCAAATATAATACAGGGCAATAGTATTTGGTGGCAACGAATTGAAAAGTGATACAGCTTCAACGCAAAACGAAAATAACAGTCCTTCAGGAACAAAGGCCCTTTGGACTAATAAAAGTGCATACAAATGAAAATATAAAAATAAAATTTTAGAAAAAAAATTGGTTTATGATGTTTCAACTTCTATTTAATAGTTTTGATTCAAATTATGTATTCTAAAACTATCGCGACTTTAAAGCTAGGCTTAAAATAGAACAGATGCATTATGATATATGAAAACCCATCCACTGTAAGAATATGCAGGCTACCGCAAAGATGCACTCTGCAAAAAATTATTCCTCAGCTAAATAGCTATAATTAACTTTACTACAGTTAGTCAGAGTTAGCTTCCTAAAAATGGAGAAATCGTTTTTCGCCGTTTTATGCGTTGGCTGCAGTCTGGACTCCAAATATTATTCCTGAAACAGTTTACATAAGGCAGTACCAAAAGGAATAAACATTAAGTTTTATTTGATTATGAAAGTGTTCCTTAATATCTGGTAATCGCCGGTTAGAAGATAAATTGAAGCTTCTAAATCAAATTACCATACATGTTTCGTCAGACAGATTCCGTCTTAAGTTTATTTATTTATCCAGAAATGGAAGGTGCACACGGCATAAGTTTTCATAAAAATGATTATTTTGAAAGATAGTTTGTGTTTTTCTTTGGAGCATTCACTCGTTGATTGTTGCGTTATATTTTTGGTGCTAGTGTTCATATAGGATTGAAGTGCATGAAGTATTTGTTCCTTAAATATGTTTCCTTTGTGTTTTCATGTTCGTATATTACAGAATTGTAAAGATCCTCTGGGCTCGAATGGTTGGTTACAAATTTTTTAAGTCAATACATATTAGTAAATCTCTCTTGTATTAATTATTATTGTATTATCTCTTGTATTATTTAATAGTAACTTAACTTGTGTACTAATAAATTCCTTATCAAACTAAAAAAAATCATTCATGAAAGCTAAGACGAAATACAAATCATTAAAGACATGGTTCTCGATTTTTGTACATTCAGACTTTCTAACTGTCAAAATTTATTTCAAAGTCAATTTTCTGCATCCGTAATTTGACAATATTCGATTCTCTAGAATCATCAACGATTGTAAAATTTACTCCCCAGCTGTAGACACCATACCAATTGTTGCATTTAAATATCAAACGACCTTAAGCAACTTGCTAACTAACCACCATGAAATAGATGAGCCAGCAGAATGGCATTCCAAGTCAGTAGTTTACAGTACTTACGTAGATTCTCATCACCAACACATAATTACTGGCAATGAATACAAAATCATCAACTAAAAACACTAATGAGTTATGGTGCAAAATTTAGACCAGTCAGACACATAACTAAAAATTGCTGTTGCAAGACTTTCGAAAACAACATTAACGAATTTATAATTAAAGCAAGCTATCAATTGAATTTACCTATAGATACCTTTTTAAAATGGAAAGATGAAATTCTTCAACGCATATCCACCGAAATCAATCACCTCAAGTTTAAAAGTACATTGAATTGGCCGCAACTTACGTCAGATCTTAAAAATATAAAAAAAAGTTTTACTATTACAAAAATAGATAAAGCAAATAATAACTTTAGCATTATATGAAAACAATTCTATGCAGAAATTATTCATAAAGAACTTTTCAACGCAACTACTTATCAATTAGCAAACGTTACAGAAACATCTATAATAAATAGAATTAAAACGTTTCATAAAAAAAAAAAAAAAAAAAAAAATTACTTTAAATCCAAGCTACAACAGATTTACTAACCTCTATGCACTTCCCAAATTCCATAAAACACCATTAAAATTCAGATTTATAGCAAATGGAACTAATAATTACCAGAAAAATGTAGACTATTATTTTTCAATTCAACTTAAAAAATCTGTAAATTTATTTTCAACGATTGTAACACTAATCATAATTATTGCTGAATCATCCATAATAACACTCCTGTCATTAATGTATTCAAACAATTAAGGTACAGAACATTAAGGGGACTCGTACACCTTAAAACCAGCAAGACCTTCGAATATGTGACTGTTGCAAAAATAGGGATAACTTATTTATTTTAAAAGCAATTACTTCCAACTTTTTACAGCTGACTACATAATATAGCTGCTTTCTGAAATAGTAATCAGAAAGTTTCTGTTGCCACAAATATTTAAATAATTTAATCCGCTTTGTGACAAAATTTTTCGTCGTGTTTCCACCTTGCGCGCACAGTTTGAAACATTCTGTTGCATAATTTAATTCCATATTTAATATATAACTTTTATAACATTTGGAAACTACTGTGAACCCAAAATTCTAAAAATTTCATGTTAAATTTTTATTTTATTTGGAGTTGTGTTTATAAAATGTATTTTATTAAAAAAATTAGTAATGTTTTCGTCCATAAAATTTTTCAATATTAAAATATTCATCAGATTGTTGGTTCAGTTAGAAAATAGTGCCCATGTAAAGAATTCCATCCAATTTCAAGGATGTACCATTAGCCATTTTTAAAATATCATGCGCGCAAGGTGGAAACATGGCGAAATATTTTGTTTCAAAGAGGATTAAATTACAAAAATATTTGTGGCAACACAAACTTTCTGGTTACTAGTTTCAAAAGCAGCTAGCTATATTACGTAGTCAGCTGTAAAAGGTTGGAAGTAATTGCTTTTAAAATAAATAAAATATCCCAATTCTTGCAACAGTCGCATATTCGAAGATCATAAGGGGTTTAAGGTGTATGAGCCCCCTTAACTGCTAAGACTTTGAAAACTTATGTACCTCACTTCCTTTAGAAGAAATTTATACTAGTCCACTAGATCTGCCTAAGCTCTTCCCTGATATGCTCACGATTATAAATCTGAACAAATGGAAAACCTACCAAAATGCACACTTTTTCATAACTACATTAAATTTCAAAATCAACTTTTTAAACTAGTCAGTGGTCTTCCAAAGGGGTCCCATTCCAGTACCTCTATCTGTAATATCTTTTTATTTATCAAAGAATTTAACTTCCAAAAAAATCTACAGCAACAAAAATTAAATTACTACAAGCACACTTACAGATATATAGATGTAATTGTAATAAGATTGAATACTTCGAGATTTATCAAAATTGCCTTACACTTAATAAAACTAATAATTCACAAAATAGCATAGACTATCTCGATCTTCAAATCATTAACTACAAAAAAAAAATTACTTTTTGACAAAACAAGAAACTTCAGTTTCAATACTAACAAATTAATAAATTGGAATTCCAACATATCCCAAAACGTAATCAACAATACAATAATAAATCAAACACAACGTATTAAAAATATCTGCGCAGATACGATAGATCTACAACGCGAAAGTTTGCTCCTTATTAAAATTCTCAAAAATAATCTAATACCTAATCAATTTATTAACCATTGCCTTAATAGAGCAGGCGTTAAGTACTCACTCTAAATCATTTAACTGATAGGGATATGATAATTTGTTCCTAAACCTGAGAAGGCGGTATAAGCTGGATGACTATCAGTTGAAAGATTTGTACATAGTGTAATTATAAAGCTGTATATGATGTAGAAAGCTAATTGTCTTCAGACTTATGCTGTTCTAAAAAGATGGGCCTATTTCATAATCTATAGTCTGTCAAATAGCTCTTTGACAGTGAAAATTCTTTTTTTCCTTTCTTTAATTTCTTCCTCATTACGACACGACAATTAGCCAAAAATTAATTAATTTCCATTGACTAGTATTTTCAATAATTTTAACAGACGGTTTCACTCAAAAGGAACTCCACAACATACGTCCCTCGAGCATTCCTAGTCACTCCCTCTACCATAAATTACTTCACACAAATCTCACCGGCTGACATAATTCAAACCCTCCGCTGCCGTTAAAGAATTTCGGAAACACAACCCTTCTGTGTAAGACGCGAAGAAAACACTATGCCCACTTCCCATTAGAAAAAACCTGAGAATATTCTGTTAATTAATGTTTTTTCTGGCCTTTTACATCTTCATGTATATTCCCTTTTCTTATTATATATATTTTAAATTTTTATTTTTGATTTGTTTTTGCAAAGATTGCATTATATTTCGTAACTTTCTAATGTTTATTTCAATTACTTTGAGTTCTATTTCATAATGCCATTTTCCAATGTTTAATTTTTTTACAGATAGTTTTGAATTAAAATGCATAAACACGAGGGTGTCGGGGGACAATTACTCAAGTAATTTATCAATTTTATTGCATAAATTACTTTTCACTCAAAATTGAATTAGCGAAAATGCTTAATCAGAATGAGTTCTTTGGTCCTCTGCATTGGTTCTTGATCCTTTCAATTCACGGAAATATTTGGCCTAACTTAAATTGCCAGTTTGGCATCGCCTTATTGCTTGAGTAAAGGACGAAACACCTTCGTATTTATTTCTTAATATTATTGTACATTGAACGGGAGTTGGTTTGTTCCTTTTGAAAAGTCAACTACTGCCACTCGATCAATGGCAATGATTACTTGCTCTTAATTTAATTACTTGCTTTTAATTTAATTTCTTTTTACAATTGAAATTTTGTTATTTATGATTTAATTCAAGTCACATTTTTAACAATTTACATTCAAGTTACTTTCAAACAATTTTAGGAATTAAACTTGCTACCTATGGGTTCACTTTTTTTAGATACTACTACTAAAATGAATCTTAGGAGATAATATAATGAATATTTCTTTAGTCAATAAATTTTCAAAATAAAAGTAATTTAAAGTAAATTAAAAAGACTATGACTTGCGTGCGTTATTAAATTAAAAAGGCCTCTCGCTAATTAAGCCTAAATTAAAAAGCCTATGACTTTCTTATTATAAATTATTTTGATTTCTATATATAATAACGTCCTCGGGTAACTCCTATTTTTGCAATCTTTGATCGTAAACACATGCATTCAATTACAAAAAAAAAAAAAAAAAAAAAAAAAAAAAAAAAAAAAACTGAAATTTTTCAGATTTTAAATTACGTCTAAAGGGGCGTTTTTTTTAACGTTTTGAGTGATACCTTTATTTATTAAATATCATGTTCTTTGCCCTTAAACCATAAAATTCAGTTCAAGAGCAATATCGCAAAATAATGTTAAATTAAGCATATCTTTAGAATTTCCGATATACACAGTCTCGCGAGCTGGAGATAAAAGTATTTTTTTTTTCTATATAACGTTGCCATTTCTCGCTTTTAAAGCATGGAGTTTGTAAATCAAAAATTCGTTAAAGTTTTACAAAATATAAAATCTATAATAAAACAAATTCCAAATTTGGGATTTCAGATGCCCATATTCGCAGTAGGATTTCGTCATTCAAAATTCGATGGCTCTATGTACCATTGTTTTATCACAATGCGAGGAATAGACAATCATTTATGCAGATTTTTCATTATTTAATTTCTTCAAATATAATGCAGGACTCTAACATTTTGTGGCAACAGTTTGAAAAGTGAACCGACGTTTATGAGTCCGACGCAAAATCGCAAAACGAAAACAATAGTCCTTCAGGGACAAAGCCCCTTTGGACTAAAAATGTAAATGGCGAAAATGTTCGTTTTATAATACTTTAAATGTGTAAAATTTTGTGTTGTGATATTTTAAGTGATATAAAAAAACCAATGTAGTTTTTTTAATATTTCCCCACTCCCTATAGCTATATTTAGTAAAATTTTACACTCATTCTAAAAATTATAACTCAAAATACATCATTCTTCTACAGCAAATTTGACCATATTTCCTTATTTCAGAGGATTAGCGTTTGAGATTTTTGAATGCCAAAGAGAAAAATATTTCTTATTCTAAAAATTATTGTCAAAAAAGTTGTTGTTTACAATTTTTGAAGCTTCCTGACACAGATACGCGGTAGTATAAATCGTGGTTGCCTACTAAAGGGACTTTTGCTGTTGAACTGTATATGGGATAAATGTGAAGAAAAAGATGCTTGTAATAAAGCTAAAAAGAGAAAAAAAAAAAAAAAAAAGGTGATTAACAGGATGAATGTAACAGGAGACTTGTATTTTGAGAGCTTAGGTAGAGCGTAAAAAACCTTAAAAAAACCCTCTAGTGCGATGCTAAAATCAGAAACATTTCAGGTTTACTTATTTGTTTATTCATTTATTCCCTATTTCTCTCATAACCTTAATTTTGCTGCAGTACACATTTCGATGAATCTCTACATTATGGTAACTTGGCGGTTTTTTTGAGAAAATTTGGCGACCAACCCTGCTACAGCAACCTGCTAGTTTTGTTTTAGACGCCATTTTGTTTTCACGAAGTAAAGGCATGTTTTTTTTTTTTTTTTTTTTTTTTTTTTTTTCCTGAACATTTTGCCAACAATCTGCTATCCAAATTACGCTTATACTAGAACTTTTATGGAACAAAAATGCTTAATCATGACGATGATTAGGTGAGAAATTGGGAGAAAGTGCAGAATCTCAAGCTGCTTGTCGCGTTTTAAAGAATTGCACATACACGGTATCCATGTACACGTCGACCTATTTTCACTTCAAAAAACATCCCAGAATTGCACAAAAATGGCATTGCTCACACTCTTGACTTTATCCATGTACACATCGACCTATTTTCACTTACAAAGTGAAAGAAAATTGACAAAAATCCAATTCTTCTTACTCTTGTAAAAAGCGCCAAATAAATAAGTGGGCGGTTCTGCACTTTAGCAGCGAAATTGTTTCTAAGTGCTTATTAGCTAAAATCACGATCGGAATTTTCCGGAAAATGTCACATGACATGTCTCATGATCTCTCATTTCTCTGAGACAAAATAATCTGTGATTCAAACTGTGTACTTCTCAGATTATTACTAAAGTCCTAGCTAGTAACCTTTATCGCCTTACCAAAATGTCGCCAAATTACCTGTTACCATATTCTAAACATTATCCCACATTTCTTGGTAAAACTGGCAATGGAAATTTTTTTTCGGTGCCTTCCTTCCTTGAGTTCCAGAAAACCGTTTTATAGTTCCGAGGTCTCTTTCAGATGCGAAAATTATGTTAATAATTTCCATATGTAGCTTTTTTTCCTTTGATATTACAATCGAATACTCGAACAAAAGGGTCACCGAACTATAAATATTTGCATTTTTATATTATGAAAGTAATGTTACAAGTTGGCTACATGCCAGTACTTGAAGCGTACTATTGTTTGGTAGAACATGAATTCTATAATACTCGGTGAATAAAATCTTCATTGGTGAAAAAAATTGCATTGATCAAACTTTTTATGACAATTTGCATATCAATGCTTGTCCCTTAATCTGTCGGCATCGAATTTTTTCCCTAAGCTGATATTTCTTCCCCATCCAAGAAAGAGAAGCGTAAGTGATTTTTCTCGTTGTTCATGTTTTGTTGATATGCGTGATTAAAATAATTTTACGATCTTTTTATAAAGTTTTTTTTTAGTTAATTTATGGTGTTTCACTTTGGTTGAAATATTGTCATCGATTTTTAACTTACTTTCTGATGAGCTATCGAGTTGAAATTTTGAACAAATATTTTTTCTCGATGGCAATGCAATGTGGAGAAGCGATGTTTCCAAAAATCTATTTACATTTTTGTTATTTAACCCTTTCGCCGTCGTCTTCTGTCCGCGAAAATTTGCCCCCAGCGGCCGTAGCCCGCCAGCGGCCGAGCGGTAAAGTCGCTGACCACTGGTAGTTCGGTCCGAGGTTCGAATACCGCGAACGGGCTGGCTGCAGATGCATGGGCGTTTTCGTGGTTTTCCCCATGTGTAACGTGTACACCAGCCAGTTTTCCTTAGAAAGTCCTCCACGAAGGCATCCTTTCCCTTAGGCAAATAGCCACCGAGGCTTTGCCATAATCATACACACACAAACCATCGGCCGTCTGTTTTTCGTAGCGTGTAATGTTGTTTTCTCTGTACATCTTAAGTTTCAATACATGACTTTCGTAGTGGATGAATGTCAATGAATATTAAGTAAAATTATAAGGAAATAAAGCATAATGGAAAAATAATAATATCTCTGCTTATTTCTAACAGCAGGATAATTTGATAACATCTGATCCAGGAGGTCCACTCTTCCCATTTTGTTATTGTAATCTTTTACAATTATTGATTTTTTTACAGTTCTTTTCCGTGTTCCAACGCCAATCATCGAGTTATTATAGACTGTACCCATAAAACGTATATCCTTCTTGTCTTTCCAAATTATACCAAAATTATTTTAATTTTTTTTTCAGTTTTCGCCAAGAATAATTTACTTGGCGAGTTTTTTAATTTATAGCAACCTGTTTTACTTTTCTTTTTAGTCTAAAGGGGCTTTGTCCCTGAAGGACTGTTGTTTTCGTTTTGCGATTTTGCGCCGAATCACTATGAACGGCGTATCACTTTTCAAACTGTTGCCACTAAATGTTAGATTCCTGCATTATATTTGAAGAAACTGAATTATGAAGAATCCGCATAAGTGTATATATGTTTCTCGCATTGTGATAAAACAACGGTACCTACAGCTATCCAATTGTGAATGCCGTAATCCTACTGCGAATATAGGCATCTGAAAGCCCAAATTTGGAATTTGTTTTATTATCAATTTCATATTTTGTAAATTCTTATATTCGCTAAATTGGCTGGATATCGCCACGTTGGCGATAATTTTGGTGAATAATTTTTGTATGCAAACTTGGCTATCATTTGCTCCGGTCCTTGTATAACTGTAACGGGTATTGTAATTTAATAACTCTAATTAATCCTATATGTAGCTGTAACCGTATCTGGCCTTCATATGCCTTCAAGTAACTTCGAGAAGTGGAAAATACCAGCGAATTCTCTGCGACTTGGAAACTATATAATACAGGGAAGATCATCTGTTTCTCATTTGTTAGTTCAAAGCGACTTAGGAGTATTGAGCTGTCTGTGAGAGCTTCGCCTTTTAGATGCGCTTTTCACTGCATTGTGTTTAACGTTCTTAGTAATTTATGATGTAACTTTTGATTGTGCTGCATGATACTGAGAGGAGCTGTAAGAGTCTTTTCGTGGAAAGTTTCAGAACTGTAAAATGTTTCTTTCGGTAAAAGTAAATTTTAATCAAATTAATTAAAGCAATCACTGGCTCAATTTTTAATTAAATTAAACATCGTCGTTTTGTGTGCATTCAGTCTGTTTCGAACCCGTAGGCGCGCAATAATATTTTGGGATGTGCGTATTAGTATCTATTATTAAGAATTCTTCAGTCAGAAATCTCGTCAGACGAGATACCTAATGGGCACTTGCAGTGGAGTAATGTAAAGAGAATTCGCAGAATCAAATTGCATTTGATTAAAAGGTGATAGGTTTCCATTGCATGATGTAATAGTAATTTATTGCATGTAAATCTTATGAGGTTATCTATCCAATTTAATAGCCGATTAAAGGTCACTTTACTTTACTGGTTAAAGCTTTGCTATTCCCGAAGTTAAAAAATTATCAAATTCACTGATATGGAGGCAGATTAACAGGCCTAATAGCAATTCTGAAAAAAGACTTAATCTGAAGTGACTAGCGCGTGTAAGAACAATACCAGCCATATTTTCAACGAGATGTGAAAGTCAGTTAAAATCCAAACTAACTTTAAACCTTGTTTCGTAAAGTATTAGTGCGCAAAGTATTAGTTTAGTAAAGTATTAGATAGCGTCTTAAACTTTAAAAAACCGAAGCATTCGCTGATTTCTGGATGCTTAAAATGCTGTAAATCCCATTCCCGTCCATGCACTTCCCACCCGTTTCCTCCCCTCCCTGTCCATTATCGCACGAAGAGGTGTGAAGATTCCAAATCACATCATTTCTGCTTCCTCACAAAGAAGCTTCCATTAGCCTTTTAGGACAAGCTGTCTGCAATAAACTGATACAATCCATACGGAGAATTTGCATCTACTACTGCATACCTTAAGGGGAGGGAAGAGAAAAACATCGCAATCTCGACCACTTTGGCGGGTTGTGGTCGTTTGAATGAAAGGCCGTCTCGCGAGTTTTGGAGGCTAATACCTTACAACGTATTTTTCCGTTTCAATTGAATAGTATCAAAATTAGACTGTCTATATTGTTGCAGCTGGAGCGTCTGCTAACTTGATGATATATGTAAATATGAGAACTTTACGAGATTGCAAATTAAAGTATTCAGTTGTTTAATCAAAAACGTTATGTATGCTTAAATAAAAAATAATAAAAAACCCAGATAAATTAAAATATATAAAAATTCGTCAAAGTTTTAAAAAATAGGAAATCGATCATAAAACAAATTTCAAATTTCAAATTTGGTCTTCCACATGCTCATATCCGTTAGAGGATTACGTTATTCAAAATTCGATGACTCTATGTACCGTTGTTTTATCACAATACGAGAAATATACATACATTTATGCAGATTTTTCATTATTTAATTTCTTCAAATATAATGCAGGACTCTAACATTTTGTGGCAACAGTTTGAAAAGTGAACCGACATTTATGAGTCCGACGCAAAATGCCAAAACGAAACTAATAGTCCTTCGGGATTCAAATCCCTTTGGACTAAAAAATTCTGAAAGGTTACAGATTTTAAATTACATTCCAAAGGAGCGTTTTTTAATGTTTTGTGTGTTACCTTTCTTTATTAAATATATTCTTCGCACTTAAACCACAAAATCCAGTTCATGAGCAATATCAAAAAAAAAAAATTTAAATTGAGCATATCTTTAGAATGTCCGATGCACAATCTCACGCGGAGATAAACGTCATGTTTCTGTACAACGTTGCCATAGCTCTCTTTGAAACCATTGAGTTTGTTCATCAAAAATTCGTTAAAGTTCGACAAAATATGAAATCGATAATAAAATAGATTATAAATTTCAAATTTGGGCTTCCACATGGTCTTTTTCGCAGTAGGATTACGTCATTCAAAACTGGATAGCTTTATGTACCGTTGTTTTATCACAATGCGAGAAAAGTACATACATTTATGCAGATTCTTCATTATTTAATTTCTTCAAATATAATACAAGGAGATAATATTTGCTGGCAACAGTTTGAAAAATGAAACGGACATTCAGAGCTATTCGACACAAACTTGCAAAACGAAAACAATAGTCTATCAGAGACAAAGCCCGTTTGGACTAATTATATTATTCTCTTTCAAAGAAATGCAGAATTCTCCATTGCAATATTTTTATGATCATTTTAATTTAAATAACTTAATTCTTGATTCAAATGTTAATGAATTCTTAGCTTCAGCAAGTTAGATACGGAAGTTTATATAATGCACATGAAAAATAAGAGTAAACAAAAAAATAGCTTTCTGTTCGTTTTGGAGGAAATAGATCGTTCCGTTTCATTTATTTTCTGAAATAAAATAGCTGCATTTTAATGCATTCTGTGCCATTTATGCAGCTCATTTTCCTTCCTTCGTGAATGCAATTAATCCTGGAATAAATTGATAAAAAAAATATCTTGTAGTTTTAAGATTTTTTTTTTTTTTTCAGTTTTTATAAATTAGCATAGTTAGTGACTTTATGGCGAAAAAGCGAATTTTTAATGTCACATAAAATTTCAACAGAAACATTTTTCAATATTCTTTATATCTGAGTTATAGCACTGAAGCAATATCTTAATAAGTGACACTTTTCTTCAAAATATCAACTTTCTGATGTTTATATAATTTAATCTGAGCTAGAATTCTTGACCTAAAGCAATCAAAACGAGAAATACGTTTCATAGCGTGCACGGCACTCGGTGTATTAAAATAGGTAGAACAGGTTAAACGGGAAATATTTTTTACTTTCTGATATAAGTTTATACGGTATTTCTCCCGCCTTCTTAGCATGCCTTCGCAGTGTAGAGGTCTGCACACTGGGCGCACATTCCGTGATTCCATTACCGGCGACGGCGTTGTTCATTTTTCATCTCGTCTGCTTTCAAAAAAGTACCTAATGTCTCTACACTGGCGCCCGAACTAAAAGTATGGTGGATGATGATTCTCCACACACAGGTTTTGGCGATTGGGTCCCCTAAGAAAACTGCACTTGCCCTTTAAAAAGGGGAGAATATAAGGTATTTCTCGCGCCTTCTTAGCACACCTTCGTAGTGTAGTGGTCTGCGCGTTGAGTGCGTATTTCAGAGGTCCGTGGTTCAATTCCCGGTGAAGGCGCTGCTTATTTTTCACGTCTTTTCTGCTTCCAATTAATCTAATGTCTCTACAAGTTACAGTTATGTTTTTAAATCTGCTATATCTTTTTCCTGTATCTCATAACCTTCTCCAAATGTTTGCGGTTTATGAAAGAGTGCACATGAGTATTAAAATGCACAGTGGATCGTGCTAGCCTTAAGAATATAATATATCAATAAATAAGAGCATAATTAATAAGTCTGTCTTGAAATTGGGGTGAATCTTCGGATTATGGTAACTTAGCGATTTTTTGGCGAAAATTTGGCGACCAACCCTGCTACAGCAACCTGCTAGTTTTTTTGGGGGGGGACGAGATTTTGTTTTCACGAAGTAAAGGCTTTTTTTTTTTTCTTTTACTACTCAACATTTTTTACCAACAATCTGCTAGCTGAATTACGATTATGCTAGAACTTTTATGGAACAAAAGTGCTTAATCATGACGAAGATTAGGTGCGAAATTGGCAGAAAGTGCAGAATCGTTCACTGCTTGCCGCGTTTTTAAGAATTGCACATACGCGTTATCCACGTACACGTCGATCTATTTTCACTTAAAAAAACATCCCAGAATTGCACAAAAATGGCATTGTGCACACTCTTGACTTTATCCATGTACACATCGACTTATTTTCACTTAAAAAGTCAAAGAAAATTGACACGAATCCAAATCTTCTTACTCTTGTAAAAAGCGCCAAACAAATAAGTGGGCGATTCTGCACTTTAGCAGCGAAATTCTTTCTAAGTGCTTATTAGCTAAAATCACGATTGCAATTTTCCGGAAAATGTTACATTGCATGTCTCATGATCTCTCATTTCTCTGAGACAAAATGATCTGTGATTCGAACTGTGTACTTCTCAGATTATTGCTAAAGTCCTAGCTAGTGTGACGCTTCTTTGGCGAAATGAAGCAACTCCAATGATGGAACACAGCAATAACTTTTATTTAACACTCAAAAAATGGCGACATACAAACAAGAAGAGAAAACATGTTCTATCATTTAAAAATAAATTACATTCTTCGTGCGAGAGTCGCACGAGGCACTCGAGTCTGGTTTCAAATATTGCCATTCACAAATACCTTAATGTTCATCTATTTAAATTATTTAAACTACAAGATTTTAATATTATTTGAAGCTATTACAACCTCTCCCCCAACGGAGAGACTTTTGCCGAAGGGAAAAGTTCTGTAAATTTCGAAAGTTTATAAGCTCGGCTTGCTCATTTGCTTAAAGAGAAAAGGTAACTTCTCTAATAAGTTTCCAAACTTCAGGCCAAAATTTTTAAGTTTTAAACAAATATTTTTACACCACATTTAAATAGGAAGAAAATGGACAGTGTTCAAATTATTCTTCCTTGACGGCGCCTAGATCTCTTCCATGTTGGACCAGTTCCTCGGCTATAATTCACAGCAAAACCTCTCCTCAGTTCATCTGTGCCTTTCGGAAAATATTCAATTGTCATTTGCTTTCGACAATTGTTTTCTTCGTCTATTAGTAGCGGCTTTGATATTAAATCACAAGCCGAAAGATGATGATAACGCTGCATTGCAAAATGATTCTCAATATTAATTTCTTTATCGTTTTTCAAATTTTCGTGAACATCTTCCACGTTTAATTTTGGTGATTTAACTTCTTCTTCAAAGACATCTCTGGATGCTTTATTTTCTTCCTTCATCGGTTCCAAGATCTGCTCTTCAGCTATTTTAGTTTTCCTTTGAGCTCTAGTAGAAACGGCATTAAAATGGTATCACTAAGTTTACGTTCAAGTGATAAACTAATAAAATAAGGATGTTCAGTGTCAACAGGAAGTAATAACCTGATATCACTAATATTATGTTCAGTGATGAACTAATAAAATAAGACAATTCAATATCAACAGGAAGTAATAACCTGGTATCACTAATATTATGTTCAGTGATGAACTAATAAAATAAGACAATTCAATATCAACAGGAAGTAATAACCTGGTATCACTAATATTATGTTCAGTGATGAACTAATAAAATAAGACAATTCAATATCAACAGGAAGTTACGTTCAGTGATGAACTAATAAAATAAGGCAATTCAATATCAACAGGAAGTTATAATCTGGTATCGCTAATATTGCGTTCAGTGATGAACTAATAACATAAAGCAATTCAAAATTAACAGGAGGTAATAATCTGGTATCACTAATATTGCGTTCAATGATGAACTAATAAAATAAAGCAATTCAATATTAACAGGAGGTAATAATCTGGTATCACTAATATTATGTTCATTGATGAACTAATAAAATAAAAATACGCACGATTATTCGATCTCGATCGGTGCCTCCAAAATAATTATGACTGTGATACTTCTTTGGCGAAATGAAGCAACTCCAATGATGGAACACAGCAATAACTTTTATTTAACACTCAAAAAATGGCGATATACAAACAAGAAGAGAAAACATATTCTATCATTTAAAAATAAATTACATTTTTCGTGCGAGAGTCGCACGAGGCACTCGAGCCTGGTTTCAAATATTGCCATTCACAAATACCTTAATGTTCATCTATTTAAATTATTTAAACTACAAGATTTTAATATTATTTAAAGCTGTTACACTAGTAACCTTTATCGCCTTACCAAAATGCCGCCAAAATACCTGTTACCATATTGCAAAGATTAGTCGAAATTGGTAATGACAGTAAAACTTGCGACTGCTTAGGTGTCTTGTCCAGCTATCAGTGAAATTATTTAGAATGGTTATATGTGATGATGATTGATTTGAGAACTTGCCGGCTTTCCGTCAAGTCAAATTTAACTTTATCCTTCTCATAGTTAGAAATCATCGCATTAGTACTTCAACCCAGTGTTTAACTGCAGTCTTAGGATGGGTCATTTTATCCGCTTCATTAGTTCCTCCGAGATGGACTCGTTTATTTGGAAACTGTCTTCAAGCGTACCTCAGAGGGCCCAACAGCGGCCGAGCGGTAAAGTCGCTGAACACTGGTAGTTCGGTCCGAGGTTCGAATCCCGCGAACGGGCTGGCTGCATGGGCGTTTTCGTGGTTTTCCCCATGTGTAACGTGTATACGAGCCAGTTTCCCTTAGAAAGTCCTCCACGAAAGGCATCCCTCCCCTTAGGCAGATAGCCCTAGTGTGCTTTGCAGTAATTAAAATACACACACATACACACAAGCGTATCTCAGCAACGTCTTAAATTCGTCGTGGTTAAATGTGGCCTGGTTCGTTATCACCGAGATACGTTCGTCGCTTTTTTACTTCCTTGTACGAAGTAGAAAGGAAGTATTGTAATCGCGAAAAGCTTCAGGCATCATATTTCAACGAAAACATCCACTTTGACTGCTTTCGAATGCAATTTAACAATGTTTTTGCGTGACATCTGTACGTAAGGACAGAATAAAAGACTCTTTTCCTCCCAAAAAAAAAAAAAAAACTTAAAAACTGCTTTCTGAATCTGAATTCTGAAGAGAAATTTTTGTGGCGTCTGTACGAACGTATGTACGTACGTGCGTACGTAAGTATCTAGCATAACTCAAAAACGAGTAGCCTCAGAACGTTGAAATTTTGTATATAAGACTATTATAACATGTAGATGTGCACCTCGTATTTTGGTTTCAATCGGCCGCGCCAAACGTATATAAATATAATTATAAATATATTCACTCTGTTACCCGGCTCAGTGATCTCGGTTTCTTTACTCTTATATGTTTGTAAATTGTACATTTTTTGTTTTAAAAATGATTGAATTATGTTGTGTTTATCTTCCGGTTAAGGGTTTTATGCCTTTAGTAAATTTGTATGCAATATTTTTAGAATTATCAACAATTTTAAAATTGTTTAAGGGCCGCTAAGCCTAATTTGATGGCGGCATTGCTCTTGTTTACATTTGAAACAGCTGAGTAGCGGATTTGTTACCAATCTAGAGAAACTTAGCTTCGCAACAACAAAGATAACGCCTTCATTTATTATTGCGAATTAAATCATGCTTATTCTTTCTGCAATTTTTTCGAAGGAATAATTGTTTAAGATTTACTTCGTAATTTTTAATACAGATATTTTGAGGTTTTATGTATTTTTGCCTTGTCGCGAAGTGAAAACTGAATTAATTGAATGAGAAATACTGAATCGTCTTTGAAAAACTGTTTCTTTTTTGTTTTGTTTGCTTAATTTCTTTTATACATCGTTCTAGCTTTATTATAGTATTTGAATAGAGCATGTGGCAACGATTGGATAATTCTTTAAATGATATAAATTTTGTGCATTCTGAGTTATAATATGAACGAAATATAATATTGTTAAGTGAATCTATCGCCAGAGTGTCGCTATGGTAAACAAATGCTAGAGTGAATTTTAAAGAATGCATTTATTCTATTGTGGTTTATGCGCTGTCGGCGAAGTAGATTTAATTCAATCCAATAAGTTTAAATGAAATGCAAGAAAAAATGCGTATAATTTAATATTCCGTACAAGGACGTCATGTGGTGTACACATCAGATTTTTTTTTAACTTCTCAGCATGCAGCGAAAATGAAAAAAGGTGATTGATGGCTTAATTAGTCATGATCTTTTCACAGCAGGTTTGCATCAGAATGACTCAAAGAAACGTGCATCTACAAAAACGGGGATTGGGAATGCATTACCGTTTCCCTTTCAGCTGGTATTGCAATGGAACTACTGCTGATTTGAAGACGTGCGTTTAAGGGGTCGTCTTTGTCATTTTCAGATGAGACTAGAGAATACAAGAGAAATTTTTCACCAGCGTTACAGTAATGGGTTAAGAGGTTTCATAAATAGATATTGGCCCAATTGCCGAGCCCCCTTCAAACTTCGAGCTAGAGTATGATCTTCTCGTTGAGAATCTTGAATGATTTCTCATTCCATTTATAGCAACAAGTGAATTTTTGAAATTCAATGACATTTAAATTTTGAGTAAACATTAAACTGATTTAAATACAGAATCCCACAATATAAATATATAAGTGTATAAGGTATTGCTCCCACTTCCCTAGCGTGCCTTCGTGGTGTAACGGTAGCACGCTGGGCCGGTATTCCAGAGGTCTGTAAATGAGGAGTATATGTGGTATTTCTCCCGCTTTCCAAGCGTCCTTCGTGGTGTAGTGGTTCTGCACGCTGGAATCTTCGCCGGGAATCGAACCAGAGGTCCGTGGTTCGATTCCCGGCGAAGGCGTTGTTAATTTTTCATCTTTTCTGCTTCCGATTAACCTAATGACTCTAAAGTGGCGTCCGAACTAGAAGGGCTGTGGATGATGATTCTCCGCAGCCAGGATTTCACGACTAGGTCCCCTAAAACCCTAGTCACCCTTTAAAAATGGTAGTATATAAAGTATTTCTCCCACTTCCCTAGCGTGCCTTCGTGGTGTAACGGTAGCACGCTGGGCCGGTATTCCAGAGGTCCGTGGTTCGATTCCCGGCGAAGGCGGTTGCTAATGTTTCATCTTTTGCGCTTCCAATTAGCCTAATGACTCTACAAGCGTAGGCTATATTGAAGTTCGAAAGAAAACAATTTAATGGCGTTCGTTTGGAAGATCTTTTTTTTTTTTTTTTTTTTTTTTTTTTTTTTTTTTTTTACATCAAGAGACATAGTATCCAGGCCTTGTCTGTACACCTGGAAAAGCAAAGGACTGTCTTTCCAGTCGGAATAACTGCCAAGATAAGAAGTAATATATGGTACAGGAATGCTAACAAGAATCATTACCACAAAACAAAAAAAAAAAAAAAAAACAACTATATTCGGAAGATGCCTAAAATTCTCTAAATTTGCAATCTCTGTTCTCCCAGGCTTTGTGTCTTCCTTCACTCCTTGTCCTTCCGAGAACAGAATTGAAATTCTCCTAAATTCACCCTCTTCTACTGATGGAGGATACAAATTAATATTCATTGTCAGGCACCTATAATAAAGCCTTAATAACCATCGCCCTTGCCTTGCTTTAATTGCGTGGCCTACGGAGAGAAAACCATAGATAAACCAGCAAGTTGCGGCAAAAGCAAAATTTAGAAGTTCTATGTACACATAAAAAGGAAATTGCATACAAACATTTTAATATGAATGAAATCAGTTCATTCTTTCCAAGCAATAACAAATTCGTAAAAAAGTATTTTTCGTTGCCAAACCAGGAAATAAAAATTTCTGACAATTCAGGTTAATAAAATTTAGAAGTTCTATATACACCTAAAAAGGAAATGCATACAAACATTTTAATATGAATGAAATCAATTCATTCTTTCCAAGCAATAACAAATTCGTAAAAAATAGTTTTCGTTGCTAAACCAGGAAACAAAAATTTCTGACAATTTAGGTTAATAAAATTTAGAAGTTTTTTGTACACCTAAAAAGGAAATGCATACAAACATTCTAATATGAATGAAATCAGTTCATTCTTTCCAAGCAATAACAAATTCGTAAAAAATATTTTTCGTTGCCACACCAGGAAATAAAAATTTCTGACAATTCAGGTTAATAAAATTTAGAAGTTCTATATACACCTAAAAAGGAAATGCATACAAACATTTTAATATGTATGAAATCAGTTCATTCTTTCCAAGCAATAACAAATTCGTAAGAAATATTTTTCGTTGCCAAATCAGGAAACAAAAACTTCTGACAATTCAGTTTAATAAAATTTAGAAGTTCTTTGTACAACTAAAAAGGAAAAGCATACAAACATTTTAATATGAATGAAACCAGTTCATTCTTTCCAAGCAATAACAAATTCGTAAAAAATATTTTTCGTTGCCAAACCAGGAAATAAAAATTTCTGACAATTCAGTTTAATAAAATTTAGAAGTTCTATATACACCTAAAAAGGAAATGCATACAAACATTTTAATATGAATGAAAGCAGTTCATTCTTTCCAAGCAATAAGAAATTCGTAAAAAAATATTTTTCGTTGCTAAACCAGGAAGCAAAAACTTCTGACAATTCAGTTTAATAAAATTTAGAAGTTCTTTGTACAACTAAAAAGGAAAAGCATACAAACATTTTAATATGAATGAAACCAGTTCATTCTTTCCAAGCAATAACAAATTCGTAAAAAATATTTTTCGTTGCTAAACCAGGAAACAAAAATTTCTGACAATTTAGGTTAATAAAATTTAGAAGTTTTTTGTACACCTAAAAAGGAAATGCATACAAACATTCTAATATGAATGAAATCAGTTCATTCTTTCCAAGCAATAACAAATTCGTAAAAAATATTTTTCGTTGCCACACCAGGAAATAAAAATTTCTGACAATTCAGGTTAATAAAATTTAGAAGTTCTATATACACCTAAAAAGGAAATGCATACAAACATTTTAATATGTATGAAATCAGTTCATTCTTTCCAAGCAATAACAAATTCTAAGAAATATTTTTCGTTGCCAAATCAGGAAACAAAAACTTCTGACAATTCAGTTTAATAAAATTTAGAAGTTCTTTGTACAACTAAAAAGGAAAAGCATACAAACATTTTAATATGAATGAAACCAGTTCATTCTTTCCAAGCAATAACAAATTCGTAAAAAATATTTTTCGTTGCCAAACCAGGAAATAAAAATTTCTGACAATTCAGTTTAATAAAATTTAGAAGTTCTATATACACCTAAAAAGGAAATGCATACAAACATTTTAATATGAATGAAAGCAGTTCATTCTTTCCAAGCAATAAGAAATTCGTAAAAAAATATTTTTCGTTGCTAAACCAGGAAGCAAAAACTTCTGACAATTCAGTTTAATAAAATTTAGAAGTTCTTTGTACAACTAAAAAGGAAAAGCATACAAACATTTTAATATGAATGAAACCAGTTCATTCTTTCCAAGCAATAACAAATTCGTAAAAAATATTTTTCGTTGCCAAACCAGGAAATAAAAATTTCTGACAATTCAGTTTAATAAAATTTAGAAGTTCTATATACGCCTAAAAAGGAAATGCATACAAACATTTTAATATGAATGAAAGCAGTTCATTCTTTCCAAGCAATAAGAAATTCGTAAAAAAATATTTTTCGTTGCTAAACCAGGAAATAAAAATTTCTGACAATTCAGGTTAATAAAATTTAGAAGCTCTATATACACCTACAAAGGAAATGCATACAAACATTTTAATATGAAGGAAATCAGTTTATTCTTTCCAAGCAATAACAAATTCGTAAAAAATATTTTTCGTTTCCAAACCAGGAAATAAAAATTTCTGACAATTCAGGTTAATAAAATTTAGAATTTCTATATACACCTAAAAAGGAAATGCATATAAACATTTTAATATGAATGAAATCAGTTTATTCTTTCCAAGCAATAACAAATTCGTAAAAAATATTTTTCGTTGCCAAACCAGAAAACAAAAGCTTTTGACACTTCAGGTTAATGCGTATGAGGTCACGATTTAAGTTTAATGTAATATAACAACTTATATTTAATATCAATGAGAGAATTAACTTGGCAATAACATATCGTGTCAATTACTTCACCTTGAAACAAAAACATTGTCGGCAGCAGCTTTTTATTTAAAATTCCGATATTAACGAAAAACATTGATGTATATAACATGTAATCACGTACTTTCTTCAACGTCAGAATATTACCGTATATGTTCAATGTTTGTCAATGCTAATTTTATTTCATATTTTGTAAAACTTGCAAATTTTCATTAACAAAACTATACGATTATTATATACGAAACGTACCAAAAATTATTACATACGGCTATATCGTCACTCTTTGTTTATTAAACTAGAGAAGTTGGATTACAGCAGGATTGGTTATTTACTTATCATGTATTAAAACATTTCAGAAGATTATTACAAGATTTTTCTTTAATTTCGAGAAGTATTTAGTTACCCCAAAGAGTGTTAGCCCAGAAGGGCTATTAATTTCGTTTTGACATTTTCGTCAAAACCTCTAAACGCCTGAATCATATTTCATATTGTTGCCACCAAATATTATCGCCCTGTACTATAAAAAAAGAAAATAAATAATCAGGAATCTGCATAAATATATGTATGTGTCTCGCGTTGTAATAAAACAATAGTACCTAGAGCCATCCAATCTTGAAGAACGTAAGTCTCACCCGAATTTGCTCAACTGGAAGCCCAAATTTGGAATTTGTTTTGTTATCCGCTCGCTGCTACGCGGCCAGCCTTCGTCTGGCTTTTAAATGTACTGTAAAAATGCCTAAAAGAAACACCTAACTTTAAATTAAAAACCTGCACAGAAGTTTACTTTGCGGAACAACTTTGTAAAAAAAAAAAAAAAAAAAAAAAAAAAAAAAATCAGTAAAAATGTATCGAATATTAAAACAAATTACGATGAAATAAGCAATATCTGGCTAATCTTCCGTAACCGGAGTAAGCTTGCGCCAAACAATTATTTTGAGCTTCAAAATTTGGCGAATTTTTTTGGCGCCTATGAAAGCACTAAGATGTTATTTTTAAACGTAAACAGAATAGTAACTTTTAAGTTTTGCAGTAGTGAGACGCCGTTATTTTATGTAAACGGAATAGTAAAATGAGGTGATAAAATACTTGATGAGTAAAAGTCCATCACCTTTGCAAGTAAAAATATAGTCTTATCTATGTAATTCATGATAAGATAGTATAATGAATAATAAAATAATAAATTGCATAGCACTTTCCTCGAACTCCAAAATCGTCACCCATGTAAATATATACAAATTCATTAACAACGGATGCATCATAAACTCACTAGCATATACAAGTTACTATCGCCGTGGAATTCAACGCAATAAAAAACTTTCGTTCAAAACGTTTTTCACATTTTTCTGATTGCCACATGCAAGAAACAAAACTAAAAAAAGATAATTAACTGACCCAGAAAACATTAACTAAATAAAATTAAACAAAAATTCATAAATTATAAAAATATAATTAAAAATTCATAAATTAACTTCACGTCATCTGAAATCCAACATTCTTCACAGCTGCAGTTAAACACAAACACAGTATTTCAAAATTAAATTAAAAAGAAAATCTTCTTGCTACACTAAACTCGCACTCATTAAGAGCACCGAAATAAAGTTTTTAGTTTGCCACAGGAAACCATACAGCCGGAAACCACAACCAAACCAAAATCGCGCCTAATTGAAAGCTCTCGCCAAGTTTGGCGCTCACCCCGATTATAGAAGATTAACTCAATATCCCTTGATACAAATTTTCATAATCTTAATAAATAAATTAACCAACTTCCCGTTGCAAAATCTTTAGAATTCAGTCGGTATAAAGGAAGTTGAGAACTGTGTTTCCTAAAAAAAAAAAAAATCATGCAAAACATTTTCATATAATTAAAATTGTATATAATTAAAACATAATTTAAAAATTACAATGGAATAGGTAATAAATCTCATATTTTCAAGAGAAAACATTCCGCAGTCAAGTATCCAAAGCCATGAATGAAAAACTGTTGCCAAACCACATTTTTACAAGAATGAAACTATCATGAGAAAGCAATAACCAATCAAAATTGTGCTTTGTGGATGACATAATTCAAAATATAAAAACTTCTTTGCCATTAGCTAATAAAACGAAAGAGAGAAAAAGAAAATTCTTTCTCTTGTGCCTCGCGAGATACATGTGCGTCAGAATAAGAGAATTGCGGTGTACGTGTCGCCTGCCCAAAAATCAAAAGAAAATAAGCAGCATGAAATAAGCAATAGCCGTTAATGCAAATATTAATTATCCTAATAAATAAATTAACTAATTTCCCGTTGCAAAAAAAAAATCATGTTCAACTTTTTAGTATCTTAAAAACAATGAAATAAGCAATAAATATTTTATGTCATATTTTCAGCTACCAGCAGTCCAGTATACAAAGCATTGAATGAAAAACTGTTGCCAAAAACACATTTATAAAAGAATGAAACTATTCAAAATGATGCGTTTTCATCAAAAAAGATAAAATAAAAATATCTGATTCGTATTTTGAAAAACTCGCTTCGAAGTGCACTGGCTCTTGTGTAGATGCACCTGTGTTCCAAATTTCGTAGGCCTGGGTCTATTAGCATATGCACAGTACGAACGAAAGACACACACAGACAGACATTTTCATTCATTATATACGTATATATAGATTAGCAGCTTCGCTGCCAGCCTTGGTCTGGCTTTTAAATAAACCGGAAAAATGGCTGAAAGGAACACCAAACGTTAAATTTAAAAACTGCGTAGAATTTACTTTTCAAAACAACTTCATAAAAAAAAAGTTGTTACGTACAACAAAATCACAATAAAATGAGCAATATCTTTTAATACAAATATTAATTATCCTAATAAATAAATTAACCAACTTCCCTTTGCAAAATCTTAAGAACTCAAATGGTAAAAAGGAGGTTAAGAACTTTATTTCCTAAAAGAATCACTCAAAACTTTTCATTATCTTAAAAACAGTGAAATGAGCAATAAATAACATAAAAGAATACAAAAAAATAAAAAATTCTGAAAAACAAAGTATAATTAATGATATTTTATCTTATATTTTCAAGAGGAAAAATTTACAATGAAGTAAGCTATATCCCTTAATACAAATATTAATTATCCAAATAAAAAAATTAACAGATTTTCCGTTGAAGAAAAAAAATCATGCAAAACTTTCCAATTTCTTACAAACAGTGAAATAAGCAAAAAATAACATGATAGCGACTCAAAATCATAACATTCCGCGCAGAGTCATACTCTGCATAACACCTTTATAAAAAAAATCAATAAAAATGTATGATACATATATATATAAATGGCAAGGAAATATGCCAACCTCTTAAAAACAGTGACATAAGAAATACGATGAAAAATTGTTGCCAAACCCATATTTCTAAAAGAATGAAACTATTCAAAATGCTGCGATTTCATCACAAATCTATCAACAACAATAAGGCGGGAAAATTGTTACCAAAATAACATATTTAAAGATGTGAGATGTGAGAAGTGTACTCGGAAGCTTCATTTAAACAATTTTTTTAAAAATACAAAATATTATCATTTTCCCAAAATTCTTCTTGTAAAAGCAGTCGAAAGGATGAAAGTTTAACGTGTCCAAAAATCAAAGAAAAATAAACTGCACATTTTAAAAAATAATATTTTTTGGAAAAAATCCCGTTGAAAAGGTGTTACGCTCCCTTTGTTAAATAAATTCGTATTCAATCGATTTATTGAAACACGAAATTTATTTTAAGTTCGTAAAATAGCTAAGTGCCTACGTTTCATGACGATGGGAAAATGGAGTGTGTCGAGTAAAATCTCGCTTTCCTATAGCCCCATTATGTCTTTAAAATGACGCGATTTTGTCACAAAACATAAAATAAAAAATATATTCGAATTCGAATTACGAAAAAATCGCTTCGAGGTGCACTGGCTCTTGTCTAGATGCACCTAACGTACCAAATTTCGTAGCCGTGGGTCTATTAGCTTACGTGCAGTGCAACCGAAAGACACACACAAACAGATTCTTTTATTATATGTAGAGATTTCATAATTTGTAAAGCATTTATGAGTTTTTGATTAAGAAACTCAATGATTTCAAAGCGAGGAATGGCAACACTACTGCACGGGGGGGGGACATATTTATCTCCAGCGCGCGAGGCTCTACATCAAAAATTTTAAAGATTTATCGAAAATTATATGCTACTTCTAAATTATTTTGTAATATTGTTATTGAAGCATTGAATTATTTGCTGTAAATACAAACAGCATGATATTTAATAAATAAAGGTAACACACAAAATGTTAAGAAAATGTCCCTTTGGGCGTAATGCAAAATATGAAAGCTTTCAGATTTTCTTTTTCAAATTATTCTAACTGATATAAAATGCTAAATATTTCATAAGAAGTCATAGCAAAGAACACTGTATAGTAGTATTTCAAAAGCTTTACAGAATTAGCAAAAAATCTCCTAACTCCGCGCTTTTTATTTCTGTGAAATCTGATATGGATCCTAATAACTATAAGGATTTTTTATTTCACCATTACGCCACTGGCCAAATATATCCGCAAAATAAAGCATTCGTCAGATAAATAAAAACCTTGTCTTTGACTTTCTGCCAAACGAACTATGCGGGTTTTCCGGAAAGTTAGCTGAAAGTGTTCTGGAATCGTTTGATCGCACAAATATAAAGAATCTTTAAGCAATGAGGCGTGTTCTTTCTTCTCCTGCCTCTCGGAATGGAACAGAAATAGAAAATGCAAATAAATAAATAAATAAAAATAATGTTCTCGTATGTAATGCAGAAGGAAATCAATAGCTTAGCTATTTCCGCTGGGATTCCATTTTATTTAGAACGTTTTATCTGCAACTGTATGTAAGTTCTGCTCACAAAATTTCAGAATTAATTTTTCGGTGAATCTTTACATTATGGTAACTTGGCGATGTTTTGGCGAAAGTTTGGCGACCAACCCTTCTACAACAACCCGCTAGTTTTGTTTTGGACGCCATTTTGTTTTCACGAAGTAAAGGCATGGTTTTTTTTTTTTTTTTTTTTTTTTTTTTTTTTTTTTTTTTTCTCAACATTTTTTCCAACAATCTGCTAGCCGAATTACGCTTTATACTAGAACTAACTTTTATGGAACAAAAATGCTTAATCATGACCAACGTTAGGTGCGAAATTGGGAGAAAGTGCAGAATCGCAAACTCCTTGCCGCGGTTTAAGAATCGCACATACACGTTATCCATGTACAAACAAACCCTTTTGGGCGAATTCTGAAACCATTCATATTTTATTTATTTATTTATTATTTTTGGGGGGTTGTAAAGGATTTTAACTTAAACACGTTGACCTATTTTCACTTAAAAAAACATCCCAGAATTGCACAAAAATGGCATTGCGCACACTCTTGACTTTATCTATGTACGCATCGACCTATTTTCACTTAAAAAGTCAAAGAAAATTGACAAAAATCCAATTCTTCTTTCTCTTGTAAAAAGCTCCAAACAAATACGTGGGCGATTCTGCATTTTAGCAGCGAAATTGTTTCCAAGTCCTTATTAGCTAAAATCACGATCGAAATTTTCCGGAAAATGTCACACGATATGTCTCATGATCTCTCATTTCTCTGAGACAAAATAATCTGTGATTCGAACTGTGTACTTCTCAAATTATTGCTAAAGTCCTAGCTAGTAACCTTTATCGCAATATAAATGTCGCCAAACTACCTGTTACCATATTCTAAAGATTAGCCAATTTTTTAATTGATCTTTTCAAAGCTACAAAGCGATAACTCATGGCAAAATTTACTCTGGTAATATTTCTTACCATGCTTTCGATTTTACTATTATTTGTACAAATTTTTGAAATTTTAAATGGAACACTTTGTTTCACAATCTTAGTCGAATCGGTGAAATTCATAATTTATTCCTATGTTTGAAAATGAAAGCTAAATAAGAATAAGAATTGCCTTTCGAATTATAGAGATAGTTAAATAATTCCTCTTTAGCAAATGTTTTTTGCAACACCTTTTGAATTTTAAAAGATTTGCAGCTTTCTTAAGCCATAACTTTTACTTTTTAGCATCTACAACCAGAAGTTCTTCCAAATTATCCTTTCCTCAGTTAAAATCCTTTTCAACCCCAAAAAAATAATAAATAAATAAATCTGAATGGTTTCAGAATTCGCCCAAAAGGGTTTGTTAAGGTTTTATGTTCTTTTATGCCCTCTTATGCTGCTATTTGCCACGGCTCGCTTTCAAATCTTTGAGACTGTCAATACAAAATTCATCAATACTTTACAAAATGTATGAAATAAATAATGAAACTAATTCTAGATGCCAGATGTAGACCTTCCAGTGGAGGAATAAGTTACTCAAAATTTGATAGCTGTAGGAACTTCCGTTTATTCTTAATACATAAATTCATAATGTTCATTCACAAATATATACAGATTCTTCATTTTTAATTTCGTTTAAAATAATACAAGACGACAATATTTAGTGGCAACTATTTAAAAAATGATATGCTGTTCCTAGTGGACCTACGCAATATCCTATTTCGAGATAAAGAGCCGCTTTTAAGATAAAAAACTTTAAAAGCTAAAACATAAAAGCTAAATTTAGATAGATTTAAGCTAAAAATATTAACTGAGTGCATGAACAAAGAAACTTAGTTTTATATGTAATGCAACACTATATTAAAACTTAGTTAACTGAAGTGGGAATCTTAAACTCATATAATAGCATGAATAGCATTGCCAGAATTTAATTTTTAAATATAAATGTAGATTTTTAAAAAAACTAAAATATGTTATATGTAATGATTATTTTTATGGCAACTTTTGTTTGGTAGAATTTTGTTTTAGAATAAAGGGGCTTTAAGACCCAAAGGGTCTCAAAGCGGCATTTTGCGTCATTTCACCTTCTGCGTTCGATCACTTTTCAAACTGTTGCCACCAAATATTATCGCCATGTAATTAAAGAAATTAAATAATGAAGAATTAGCATAAATACATGAATGTTTCTCGCAGTGTGAAAAAATAACGGTAGCTAGAGCCATCCAGTTTAGAATAAAAATAATCAATTTGATTTTAAGTCAAAAAAAATCTGATGTGTACACCACATGACTTCCTTGTACGGAATATTAGATTATACGCATTTATTTTTGCATTTCATTTAAACTTATTGGATTGAATTAAATCTACTTCGCCGACAGCGTATAAACCACAATAGAATAAATGCATTCTTTAAAATTCACTTTGTGTACCATAGCGACACTCCGGCGCTAGATTCAGTTAACAGTATTATATTTTGTTCATATTATAACTCATAATGCACAAATTTTATATCATTTAAAGAACAGAATTATCTAATCGTTGCCACATGTTCTATCTAAATACTATAATAAAGCTAGAACAATGTATAAAGGAAATAAGCAAACAAAACAAAAAAGAAACAGTTTTTCACAGACGTTTGAGTATTTCTCATTCAATTAATTCAGTTCTTACTTCGCGAGAAGGCAAAAATACATAAAAACTCAAAATATCTATATTAAAAATTACGAAGTAAATCTCAAACGCTTATTTCCTCGAAAAAATTCCAGATGAAATTAAACATGAATTAATTGGGAATAATAAATGAATGCGTTATCTTTGTTGTTGCGAAGCTAAGTTTCTCTAGATTGGCAACAAATCCACTAGTCTCCTGTTTCAAATGTAAACATCAATGGCCGCCATTAAAACAGGCTTAGCGGCAATTAAACAACTTTAAAATTGCTGATAATTCTAAAAATATTGCACACAGATTTACTAAAGGCATAAAATCCTTAACCGGAAGACAAAAACAATATAATTCAATCATTTTTAAAGAAAAAAAATGTATAATTTACAAACATATAAGAGTAAAGAAACTGAGATTACTGAGCCGGGTAACAGAGTGGATATATATATAAATATATTTATATACGTTTGGTGCGGCCGATGGCAACCAAAATACGAGGTGCACATCTACATGTTATAGCAGTCCTATATACAAAATTTCAACGTTCTGAGGCTACTCGTTTTTGAGTTATGCGAGATACGTACGTACATATGTTCGTACAGACGCCACGAAAAATTCTTTTCAGAGTTCATTTTAAAGCAGTTTTATAATTTTTTGGGAGGAAAAGAGTGTTTTTTTCTATCCTTACGTACAGATATCACGCAAAAACATCGTTAAATTTCATTCGATAGCGGTCAAAATGGATATTTTCGTTGAAATATGCTGCCTGAAACTTTTCGCTATTACAATACTTCATTTTTACTTCGTACAAGGAAGTAAACGAAGTAAAAATGGATGTGTTACTATTCTGGCCTTATCATTTATTTATTTTTTTTTCTGATTTCTGCAAGCCTAGGCCACCCTCTTATATAAAAGTATGAGTAAATATTCCTAAATATTCTGTTGTATTTGATAAAAAATATAATTAAAAATTATGTTAAATTTTAATTCATTTTGTTTTTACATATATGGTATTTGTATATTATGAAGAAAAAACTAAAACATCATGCACAGATTTTAATTTTTCGCAGGTTTTGCAAACAAATTCTTAAAAGTTACATTCTAGAAATAGCTACGATTAGCACATTATATGTATTTCTATTTTTAAAAAAATATATTGTGTGATTAAAGCCTTAGAACTGGAAAAATGTCAACAGCAAATTCTGTCTTATCTTAATAACATCCTGAAATATCTAAACAGAAAACAAATAAAATCTTGTTTAATTAGAATAATCTGTTTTTAGGTGTTCATTCTATATGCATCTACACATACTGCTGATAACAATGATTTCACACTCCTCCTAGTTCCATTATAACTCTTCTGACAGTTCATAATTGTAATTTCGCAGTCATATTCGTTTATCAGGTTGGCAATGTAGAGAATGGGACTCGCAGCGACCTCTGGTGGAAATCTGTAAAGCCGATCAATTATCCTTACTCGAAAACAAGCCCTTGCGAGAACTATCTCAAGCTTATGCTTGGATCTAATGTTTGACATTGTGAAATTAATATCACTGGTGATAAAATCCCAAAATGCTTAGAATGTTTGCCATCATTTTAATGGATCTACTGCAGATGCAATTTATTCAAGCGGCTTTCTTCATTTAATTTCAAATCGATTTCTGCTGTAGCAGATGAAATAAAATAAGGATATTATTTTTAGTCCAAAGGGACTTTGTCCCTGAAGGACTATTGTTTTCGTTTTGCGATTTTGCATTTAATCACTATAAATGTCCGTTTCACTTTTCAAACTGTTGCCACCCGATGTTATGGTCCTCCATTATATTCGAAGAAATTATATAATGAAAAATCTGCATAAATGTATGTCTATTTCTTGCATTGTGATAAAACAACGGTACCTAGAGCCATCGAATTTTGAATGACGTAATCCTCCTGCGAATATGGGCATCTGGAAGCCCAAATTTGAAATTTGGAATTTGTTTTATTATCGATTTCATAATTTGTAAAACTTTAACAAATTTTTTATTAACTAACTCGAGGATTTCAAAGCGAACAATGGCAACACTCTACGGGAAAAAAAAAAAAAAAAAAAAAAACTTTATCTCTAGCGCGCGGAAGTGTATCGAAAATTTTAAAGATAGACTCATTTTAAAATTATTTTTCGACATTGCTATTGAACTGAATTTTATGGTTTAAGTGCAAAGAACATGATTTTTAATAACGAAAGGTAACACACAAAACATTAAAAAAACGCCCCTTTGGACGTAATTTAAAAGCTGAAACCTTTCAGATAATTTTATTTTGGAGAAAAAACGCGCTTTGTGTTTTATCTTTGTTTTTCTGTATATTTTTACATTTAATATGTTTATGTGTTCTTAATGTAATGTGCATGAAATTCTTTACCGTTGCAATTATTTTTTTTTAACGTAGGATATATTTTATAGGTACTCTTTGAAGCTGAAACACCTTTCGAAGCATATACTTACTTAGTTTTTTTTTTCTCCCCGAACGTTTTCTGTTCACTTTAATTCTTAGCTTACCATAACGCCATGGTTATTGACTACGATAAAATGGAAACATGGTCTATAATTTATCTTATTTGTCTGCATTTTCCAGTTCTCTCTTTTTTACTGTTTATTAAAATTAATTTTGTTCTATTTATTAGCCCAAAGTGACAATTTACCCAGAACGACTATTAATTTCGTTTTGGTATTTCGCGTTACTTCACTGTAAACGGGGAATTACTTTTTAAATTGTTGCCACCAAATATTAGAGCCCTGTATTATACTTAAAGAAATTAAATATAGAATAATATGCATAAATGTATGCATGTATCTTGCATTGTGATAAAACAACGGTACCTAGAGATATCCATTTTCGAATAACGTTCGTCTCCAGCCGAATATGGGTATCTAGAAGCCCGAATTTGAAATTTGTTTTATTACCTATTCTATATTTTGTAAAGCATTTATGAGTTTTTGATTAAGAAAGTCAACGATTTTAAAACAAGCGATGACAGCACTGTACAAAAGCAAAATCATTTTTATTTCCAGCGCGCGAGACAGTATATCGGAAATTCTAAAGATATGCTCTTTTAAATATTTTCAGATATTGGTGTTAAAAAGTGCGAAAAACATGATATTTAATAAATAAAGGTAACATAAAAGACGTTAAAAAATGCCCCTTTGGGCGTAATACAAAATCCGAAGGCTTTCAGATTTCTTTTTACTTAATTATTATTTTTGTTCCAAACGAGCGTTAACTCGGAAAGGCTTTGTAGGGTTTTCCTTATTATATATATATATATATATATTAGCGGCTAAAGTGTGTGTCGCCGATAGTTTATTGTTGCCACTTAAAAAAATGAGCGCGGAAATTAACGTTTCAACAGTTTTTAATTAATATCTCGGCCGATTAAAGTTTTACGAAGAGGAGAACGGTATCGATAGATTCGGAGAATTTTTTGGAATCAGAGGATATGCGTCTCGAACTTCAACTCGGCGCCGTTCCGTAGATATTCAAGGAAAAAGAATTTAGCACGTAGCCAAATCCCTCTAATAGGGAAAACCCAAGAAAGAAAGTGGAAAAGGTAGGGGAAAATTAGTTTTTAATTAATATCTCGTCTAATTAAAGTCCCAAGAACACGCAAATGGTCAAAATGGCGTTCCACGGACCTGCGCAATCCAACAGTGTGCTTCGCTAAGTCCGGGAACCAGCCGCTTCGAAGGAGATAATGTTACTTCACCCCATATATATATATGCCGCTTAAGTGTCTGTTTGTTGCCGATAGTTTGTTGTTTGCTTGCTTAAATGTACTAGCCAATGTGGTGAAGTTGCCGCGGCACAGGGTTGCCGTTTCAATTTAGACGTAGACAATTTCCTGTAAAACTCGCCTTTGCTATGACCATCCATAAATCTCCATAAATCTCAGGTGTTGGCATTTTTTTACCTGAGCCTGCATTTGGACACGGTCAACTTTATGTTGCCGGTTCAAGAGTTCGTGAAAGAACGGAAGTAAAATTAAAAGTTATGGATGGTCCTCTGCAAGGCGAACTTAAAAATGATGGAAAGATCTACACAAGAAATGTTGCGTACAAAGAGATCTTTGACATGTGAATTAACGTTTCATTATTTAAATTACCTTTATTGATTGAGCTAACGGTGGCTCTTAAGAAATGTACCGCCGGTGGTTTCCTTCATTGCACTCTACTTTAAGCAATTAAGCAAGTAGAAGTGGGACACCCCATGGGGGAGTAAGCAAAGGGGGTGTCCTCGCCGCCTGCCCTGGGTAATTCAGTTTAAATTAGCAAACACCTTTGCACTAATCATTTTAATTATAATTTATAATATTTAGAACAGCGGTCATTTCATATGACCGCCGGGCTTTCTAGTTTTGGATAACAAATTTATTTTCAAGTTAATACATTTCTTTGAACTTCTCAACTTCCCCTCCCATTCTCTCTCTAGGATGTAAATTTAAGGTTAAGTAGGTGATTTAATTAGTGGCGCATATTTAAATGGGTGAATCTCCGCTGAACACTGGTAGTTCGGTTCGAGGTTCGAATCCCGTGAACGGGCTGGCTGCATGCGCGTTTTCGTGGTTTTCCCCATGTGTAACGTGTATACGAACCAGTTGCCCTTAGAAACTCCTCCACGAAGGCATTCCTACCCTTAGGCAGATAGCCCTCGTGTGCTTCGCCATAATTAAAAACACCAAATCGCGCAATGGCAACACGGAACGGAAAAAAAAGAACATTTATATCTCCAACTCTCGAGTGTGTCTACTGGAAATTCTCAAGATAGGCTTTTTTTTTTTAATATTTTGTGATATTGCTATTGAAATGAATTTTATGTGGTTTCAGTGCGAAGAACGTGATATTTAAAAAATAACGTAACGCACAAAACTTTCACTTTTGGGCGTAATATTATAAAATCTGAAGGCATTTTTTTTAATTTTATTTTATTTATTTATTTATTTATTTATTTATTTTTTTTTTATTTTCGGTTCACTCTTTTCTATTTCATTCTGTGTCATTCTATTTATATGTGTGTTAGGAATTCAGATATGTGAGATAACCCAGTGCACGGATATCCCGGTGCGCTGTTAATCTATTTTATGGTTTAATTCGGATATTATAAAATGTAATATATTCAAATAAGCAAGATGAGAAAACGCGCTTATCGTGAATTGTTGATGGTTGTATGGAGATGTTCTACCTCTCCTTGATAAGTTTGGATCTTTCTATAGAATCGGCAATAATTCCCTTGTTTTGTTTTATATTTTAGTTGGCAATTTCAGTGTATTTATTTATAAATCTCCGTTGCTAATTACCACAATTATTCACATTCGCTTACTAAAATTCATTTCGCATTTCCTAGGAGATAATTTCCATTTATATTTTTTATTACTTTATTAAAAAAAAATATTACCTCTCCAACCACAGCGCAGGATTTTACTTTTCATTCTTATTAAATAAATTTCAGAATTCACAAAGCATATTTTTTTCCCTTATATGTACGTTTATACGTATGTGTGGTTATGTATAATGAAAATTACTTCATATAAACTGAGTTAAAATAACACGCCGAATTACGTTACTCTATATACAATACTATATATATACAGGGTGTTACATACTACATATATACAGGGTGTTACATACTACATATATACAGGGTGCAAATCGGTTACACATTTTCAGGAGAGATAGAGTACACCTAGACAATCGAAAATCACATAGCAACAGATGGTCTAAAAGGCTGTCTTGGAGCAGTAGTAACAACTCAAGAAAGGAAGATCACGATCAAGATGAAGGAACATGTTTATTACGCTCAGTACAACAAGATTCGGGGATTCCCTGCTCCGTGAATTCAATCACACTACAAATCCACTCCCCCTTTTAGGCACATCGTAGACACGAATACCCCTCCAGGGGTACGTCTCTACTGTTACCTATTCAGGAGAGCGGCGCACCACCTGGAATTCGCCAGGCAGCACTGGTCGTCAGATTGCTACCTGCCAGTCGCATGGGCGAGCCCGTCGCAGTGGGTCATTACCCAACAAACCGGGGGATCACCCCCCGGCTACCAGAGCCGTACCGCTCAGGACATGCGAGACCCCCGAGGCCGGCCAATAAATGACTTTTCCAGGGCCTTCAGAACTGTGATCCTGTTACTTAGGCTGGTCTCAGCGCGAACTTCATCGCGCTCTTACCAGCACCTCAGATGCCCCTTAGCAGGGAGTCCACACGTACGAGACCTTATTTGGATTGCCACTAATGGGTGAACTAGGTCGATGGGAAAATTTATATGTATATATATAGGCCCTTGCCTTTAATTATGGTGTTGCAAGAACACGGAGATGTGAGGCCTTCAAAACCAGCAATTTCATACATTTTATACCACCGTGGTTGAGGCTGCCTACGTACAGATCCTAGCCAGTAGCTTCGCAGAGTTCTCTACATCGACCGCCCCTGGGGCATACGCTTAATACAACAGTAATCAAGAAATAAGAAGAAAAATGCAGCGATCGTCATAACAGAAGGTGTTCGAAATTACAACCTTAAATCCTGACACAGGCCTCGCATCTCTGTCACATAGAAGATATGATGTTCTGGAAAATACCGGGCCTGTTCCGAACTTCCCCAGCAGCTGCCAGGATGTGTGCAACGAGTTACTCAGAACATCTAACGGGGATTTCATATACAAATGCCTTGACGTTCCCCTCTCCAGAAGAAGTATTCAATGCAAGTAATCTTGCTGGGCAATGCATCGGACCATAACCTGCCGATCCCATGTTGGGATTACGTTTTGAACGTAGTTTCGGACACCTTCTTTGATGACCTTCGTCTGTTTCTGTTCTTATTTCTTAATTTACATGTAATCTCAGTAAGCAGAATAAACATATAGTCTCACCCTGTTCCTGTCCTTCCTTTCTTGTCTTTTGTGTCGTATCTACCGCGCCTGGAAAGCGTTTCCGACCATGCATTTGTAGTGCTTTTCCATCGTATAAGTGTAGGTCTCCGAAAGGTTTGTAACCGATTTGCTGAAACACCATGTACATATAATAAATATGTATGATTGTATAATATAATTCCAGTACTGGATATAGGTGGGGTAGGTATACAAACCTTTGCGGTGCTTATTACTGGTTTGAAGAAATCCATGCAATACTTTCTTATGTCTGACCAATCACTGACAAGCAAATTACACGAAGTCAGCAAAATCTCTGGACACATTTACCTTATTATTATCTGCACCCTGTTATAGGTAATGTTCTAATGTTTTCTGGTGTAATTATACGTGAAAGTTTTCTCCTAACAGTTTGTGTTGGCTTAATATATACAGGGTGTACCGTACATGTTGCGGCCAACTTCTAGGGGAGGTTGGGCTCATCATAAGGATTAAGATTTGCATAGGAACCCATGTCCGGAAATGTCAGAGGTAATTGGTAGGAGATGAGAAAAGAAACAAGAGTGATTAATTTGAAACATTTATTGGAGATTAATACAAATTGGTGTACGACAGCTTGAATGTTGCAACAGATGCTCGAAGTTTGCACCATTAGACGCCAAACATGCCTGACACCGAAGGGCCATTGATTGTCGGACATGTTCAAACACACCTGGAGTTTCTTTGATTGTAGCAACTACGATATATGCAGTCTTGCAACGAGATCCATTTCAGACACAACAGGATCGTGATACACGACACTTTTGATGGCTTCCAGCAAAAAGAAGTCAAGATTCGATAAGTCCAATGAGTGTGGAGAGGCAGGAAACTGGTCCAATCCATCGATGCGGGAATGATCTCTTCAAATGGCTACGAACATCCAGTCCAAAATGAGCACGGCCACCATCATGTTGGAATCACATGTTGCGCCTCACATTTGGTGGAAAATCGTTCAAGCAAATCGGGAAGAACCTGCTTCAGAAAGATCAAAGAATTCGCAGCATTCAAATGGTCCGTCGCTGTCAGGTATATTGTGTGTCTGATGGTGCAGACTTCCAGCATCTGTTGTAACATTCAAGCTACCGTATACCATTTGTATTCATGTCCAATAAATGCTTCAAATTAATCATTCTTGCTTCTTTTCCCATCTTCTACCATCTGCTACCACTTACCCCTGACACTTCCGGGTATTCCATTTATATCAATCTGGTGTCTCTGTGGTAAAATTACAAGATTCAAGGAAGTGGCAATTATCACCTTTTACTTTACAAAATTGACAGTTTTCATTTTCTTGATGACCAAATCTTTTAAGGGGACTCGTATACCATAACACCCATGAGATCTTCGAATATGTGACTGTTGCGAGAATTGGGATAACTTATTTATTTTACTAGCAATTACTTGAAACTTTTTACAGCTGACTGCATAATATAGCTCCTTCCTGAAATAGTAATCAGAAAGTGTGTTGCCAGAAATATTTTTATAATTTAATCCGCTTCGTGACAAAATTATTCGTCATGTTTCCACCTTGCGCGCACGGTTTAAAACATTCTGTTGCATCATTTAATTCCATATTTAATATATAACTTTTATAATTTTTAGAAATTACTGTGAACCAAAATTCTAAGAATTTAATGTTAAATTTTTATTTTGTTTGGAGTTTATAAAATGTATTTTATTAAAAAAATCTGTAATGTTTTCGTTCATAAAATTTTTTAATATAAAAATATTCATCAGATTTTTGGTTCAGTTAGAAAATAGTGCCCATATAAAGAATTCCATCCAATTTCAAGTATGTACCTTTAGCCATTTTTAAAATATCATGCGCGCGAGGTGGGAACATGACGAAAACTTTTGTCACAAAGCGGATTAAATTACAAAAATATTTGTGGCAACACGAACTTTCTGCTACTAGTTTCCAAAGCAGTTATATTATGCAGTCAGCTATAAAAACTGGCAAGTAATTGTTTTTAAAATAAATAAAATAGTCCAATTCTTGCAACAGACACATATTCGAAGATCATAAGGGGTTTAAGGTGTATGAGCCCCCTTAAAACATGCTGGGAATCGGCCATAACAAGTAATAATTTAGTTCATATTGATATAATAATATCAGTATAATAGCACCGATATTTAATAAAATATATTTTCCTTTTATCAGTTTTCAGAAATCTGATGTAACCATTAATTTTCCAGCCAATTCCCAATTTTCTTTCCATTCCACAAATATCTCTTTTTTCATAACATTTAAAAACAAACTTTTCGAATACACAATATCTTCTTTCCTAGGCCTTGAGCATAGGAAAGGCCCTAGCCTAGGCCTAGGCCTAGGCCTTCAATATCTTTCTTCCCTAGGATTTAACAGCTTCCTTTGCCAACGTGTTCGCCCTCTCATTACCAATATACGAAACATGGACCTTGATCCAGTGTAAATTTATATTGTGTATTTCAGCAGGAAATTTGGAATCATTTTTAATCAGTTTTATTAATCAATTACCAGTGTGCATATTAGAAATTGCGTGTAAAGCAGACAAAGCATTGGAATAAATATCTGTTTTATGTCAGTAAGTCAAGTTTCCTTTAATCCATTTTAATACATACAATATTGCTCTAATCTCATCTAATCTCATCTGGGAAATCTGAATTCAATGTGTATAAAGTATTTTCTCCCGAATTTTCGCATGCTTTCGTGGAGTAACAGTAGCACCCTCGGCGCATGTTTGAGAGGTCCAGGTTCCAGTTCTGGCGAGGGCACTGCTCATTTTCCACGTCGCCTGCTTCAAAAAAAAAAAAAAAAAAAAAAAAAAAACCTAATAATGCTACACTTATTAATATTGTTACGAATTTGGTATTTAAAAAGCTAATATTAGTTCAATTATAAATTAATTGGTTTTATTTCTCGCGCAGTGCAGCGCGTGACGAATATTAAAAGAAAGCTAAGCCGGAAAATTGAAAATACAAGAGCGCGTGCATTAAATAAATAAATATCTCTTTTTGATTTCGAGAAAGTACTGGAAAATTCTAGCGCGGGATTTTAAAATCTTATAAAAGGAGGAAAACATCTCAGTTTGTAGTAGTTGCTTAGTTTGTTGTTGTTTAGAAAACTGCTCTTGTTGATTATAGCGACTTCGCGGATTAGCGTTCTTTAGCTGTTTTGAATTACGTTCTATTGGATATTTGAGTAGTTAAAAGATAACTACTGTGAGATATTGTAATACTGCATGATAATTTGAGAAAATTTCAGCATTTTTGTTGTGATAATAATAAATTTTTGTTCATTTTTCATCGGACTTGTGCATTCATTTCATAACGAACCCGTACGCACGCAACAATTTTTGGTGGCAGCGGTGGGATTTGAATGCCAATAACAAGAGCGATGGAAGAACAATTCAGGCAAATGATGACTGCATTTGCTGCTTTCCAAGAAAAGATGGAAGGAGCCGTCAAATCCGTTAAGAAAGAAATGAAATTGGGCCAGGAATCCGTTAAGGAAGAAATGAAATTGGGCCAGGAATCCGTTAAGGACGAAATGAAAGCCGTTCAAGCTGGTCAAGAAAAGATTGAAGCATGTCAAGAAGAAATGAAAAGAGAAATTACCTGCATAATAGAAAATAAATTTGAAGCTATGGAAGGCAGAATTGACACAGTTGAAAATAAAGTTGGACAAATTGAAGAAAAAGTTTCTTTCGTAAAAGATCAAATTGAAGAAAGAGTTTCTTCGGTGAAAGAAGAAATAGAAAAAAAAGTTTCTTCTGTAAAAGAACATATAGAAGGGAGAGTTTCGGCTGTGGAGGAACGAATTGAAGGAAGAGTTTGTGCCGTCCAACACCAAGTCGAACAACAAATTGATGAGAGAGTTTCTGCAGTTGCCAAAGAAATGGAAACGTTAAAGAAATTCGTAGCGACGGCAGGGAGCAAGAATGATGATTTTAAATTCTTACCGATGCCTGCTCGTCCATTTCTGAAGCTATCCACATATGATGGGAAGACATCCTGCAAGTGTACAAGACCCAGTTTTCTATCGTTGCGGATGCGAATGGATGGGATTCCCAAGCTAAGGCCTGTCATCTCGCCGCTTCTCTGAGAGCAGACGCAGCGGATATCCTGCAGACGCTCCCCGAAAACAAAAGGTTAGATTTCGAAGCTCTGTTCGGCGCCTTGGAGTTGCGCTTTGGGGAGAAGTGTTTAAAAGACTACAGCAGGCTCCAATTAAAATCTCGTCAACAGAAGCCTACCGAAACACTTCAGGAGCTCGCCGCGGATGTTGAAAGGCTGTCCCATCTCGCCTTTTCGGAATGCCCGACAGAAACAAGGGAAATCCTGTCCTTGCAATACTTTATCGACGGCATCCGAGATACTGAAATACAGAAAGCTCTACGAATGGCGGATGTAAAAGATTTAAAAAGTGCTCTAGTGTACGCCATGAAGTTCGAGGCAGCCCAGCAAGCAACTAGTGGAGATCGCTACCCAGTTAGAGCTGTGCGAGTCCATGAGCCAGTGCATCAACTGATGGCTCGTTTAGATGATTTAGCCAGACAAGTCGAAGATTTGATACGGAGTAGGAGCGAGAAGAAAGTGGCTCTAAGGTGTTGGAGATGTGGTAGTGAAGGTCACCTAAGACGGAATTGCAGAACACCCCAGGGTACGGAATATAAAGCAGATGATTTTACCAGACAAGTCAGTGGCTTGAGACGGAACAGAAGTGAAAAGAAACTAATTCTAAAGTGCTGGAACTGCAGAGTTGAAGGCCACATACGAAGAAACTGCAGAACACCCCGAGGTACGGAAAATAAGACCATTTCCCAGCAACAACGCAGTAAACAAATTAGTGACCATATCGAGGAACGGAGGTTGCCAGGTAGTGAAAAACCTTGTTTTAAAGCTCTTAAAATTTATACAGTGAGTGGCAACAATAACGGACTGTCCATCAATGGGAATATCGATGGAGTTCCTTGCAGTATGATCATTGACACAGGAGCTAATGTTACCATCATTAGGAAAGATTTAGCTGAACAGTTTAAAGATAAACTTATTTGGACGCCATCCTGTGTTACCCTTCAGACTGCGTCTGGTGACAAGATCGACATAACTGGGAAGTTAAACGTAAACATCACGTTTGGAAGTGCCGCCTACCATCACACGGCATATGTGGCGGATATTACAGATCCATGCATACTCGGATTGGACTTTTTAAGGAAATACAATTTTTCCTTAGATTTCAAAAACAATAAGCTGCTTTCAGCATCTGATGGTATGACTATCCATCCTCAAAAGGGATCCTCGCCTGGAAATGTCGACGCCTTGTCCGAAAGATCGAGCTCGGGAAGCTGCCGAAATCATACCAGGGTCGAAAAGAAACTCAAGACTACCAGCTATTCTCCATCCCAGAAGCTCTTCGGTCGAGACCTTCGTCTGCCTTGTGACCGCCTGTTTAGTCGCCCTACGGATGCGCCTTCATCGCCTGAGGAACACATCCAAGATGCCCAGGCCCGGTTTGAGGGGATGCACCGTTCTGCACGAAAGCGAGTCAACGGCGACGGAGAAAATGAAGATCAGATGCGACACAAGAGCTACTAGACAGAGATCCAACAAAGGAGACAAGGTGTGGTTGTGGAACCCAATTCAACGAAAAGGACTGAGTCCTAAATTACAGTCACCTTCGGATGGTCCATATACAGTGCTGAACACGAATGACGTCGTGGTTCGGATCCGTGAGTCTTCGAACTCTTACGACAGGTTAGCTTATTACTATGGCCATAGTACATAATGTAAATAATTGTAAATAGTACCAGACCATGGTCCTTTTTGTTTATAAATGTGTATTTCGTATTTGATTTGTATTTAGTATTTGTTTTGTATTTAGTATTTGATAGCATTTGATTTGTTTAAGTTAGTTATTGCATTTATTGTTTATATTGTTTGATATTGTAATGTAATGTTTATGCCTCAGTTGCATTTGTGCCACAGTTGTAAGTTTAGCTTCCTGTCCAGGGATTGTACTGCCCGGGACGTGCAGTCCTTGGGAAGGGGGCAGTGTTACGAATTTGGTATTTAAAAAGCTAATGTTAGTTCAATTATAAATTAAATGGTTTTATTTCTCGCGCAGTGCAGCGCGTGACGAATATTAAAAGAAAGCTAAGCCGGAAAAATTAAAAATACAAGAGCGCGTGCGTTAATTAAATAAATATCTCTTTTTGATTTCGAGAAAGTACTGGAAAATTCTAGCGCGTGATTTTAAAATCTTATAAAAGGAGGAAAACATCTCAGTTTGTAGTAGTTGCTTAGTTTGTTGTTGTTTAGAAAACTGCTCTTGTTGATTGTAGCGACTTCGCGGATTAGCGTTCTTTAGCTGTTTTGAATTACGTTCTATTGGATATTTGAGTAGTTAAAAGATAACTACTGTGAGATATTGTAATACTGCATGATAATTTGAGAAAATTTCAGCATTTTTGTTGTGATAATAATAAATTTTTGTTCATTTTTCATCGGACTTGTGCATTCATTTCATAACGAACCCGTACGCACGCAACAATATGGTAAAAATTATTTTTTGCCTTTTTACTTCCTTGTACGAAGTAAAAAGGAAGTATTGTAATCGCGAAAGGTTTCAGGCAGCATATTTCAACGAAAATATCCATTTTGACCGCTATCGAATGAAATGTAACGATGTTTTTGAGTGATATCTGTACATAAGGACAGAATAAAACACTCTTTTCCTCCAAAAACATTATAAAACTGCTTTAAAATGAATTCTGAAGAGAATTTCTCGTGGCGTCTGTACGAACATATGTACGTACGTATCTCGCATAACTCAAAAACGAGTAGCCTCAGAACGTTGAAATTTTGTATATAAGACTGCTGTAACATGTACATATGCACCTCGTATTTTGGTTGCAATCGGCCGCACCAAAAGTATATAAATATATATATATATTCACTCTGTTATCCGGGTCAGTGATCTCAGTTTCTTTACTCTTATATGTTTGCAAATTGTACATTTTTTGCTTTAAAAATGATTGAATTATGTTGTTCTTATCTTCCGATTAAGGTTTTTATGCCTTTAGTAAATCTGCAAGCGGTATTTGTACAATCATCAACAATTTAAAAGCAGTTTAAGTGCGGTTAAGCTTTAAGTTTTTAACATGGCGGACATATTTGTTTACATTTGAAACAGCAGAATAGTAGATTTGTTGCCAATCTAGAGAAACTTAGCTTCGCAACAACAAAGATAACGCCTTCATTTATTATTTAAATCATGCCTAATCCTTTCTGGAATTTTTTCGAGGAAATAAGCATTTAAGATTTACTTCGTAATTTTTAATACAGATATTTTGAGTTTTTATGTATTTTTTGCCTTGTCGCGAAGTGAAAACTGAATTAATGGAATGAGAAATACTGGATCGTCTGTGAAAAACTGTTTCTTTTTGGTTTTGTTTACTTAATTTCTTTTATACATCGTTCTAGCTTTATTATAGTATTTGAATAGAAGATGTGGCAACGATTAGATAATTCTTTAAATGACATAAATTTTGTGCGTTCTGAGTTATAATATGAACGAAATATAATACTGTTAAGTAAACCTAGCGCCAGAGTGTCGCTACAAAGTGAATTTTAAAGAATGCATTTATTCTATTGTGGTTTATGCGCTGTCGGCTAAGTAGATTTAATTCAATCCAATAAGTTTAAATGAAATGCAAGAAAAAATGCGTATAATTTAATATTCCGTACGAGGAAGTCATGTGGTGTACACATCAGATTTTTTTCAATTAACTTTGTCCGATTTTGTTGCTAGATTCATTGCAAGTTGAGGATGTTGTGAGCCGAAAATGTATTGAATCACAGAATATTAGACAAATCCGAGAAGTTTGCAAGCTCGATAAATAAAAATGTTAAGAAATATTGACTGTACTAACAGCTCACCAATGAATCGAACAAAATCGAAATTGAAAAAAATAAATTTACACATATATTTATTAAAAAATACACTTAAATTATTTGTCGCTTTACATGTTATATAACCATATGTCAAATCATTATACTTTTTATATGCAAAAGATGACTAATTATTCTTCCAGTAGTAGTTAAAAATTCAGAAGTTCTTATACAGTGTGAGAAAAGGCGTTCAAAATATTGAATTTATAGCATATAAACTTTACAAAAGTCAAAATTTCAGTCTTGCTGCACGTAATATTTCTACTAGAACTATTAATAATTAATGTTGGTATATCAATCATTGTTAAAAATAATATTGCGGAGGAAGTAATTAAAAGTATACTTAGTAAAAATATTTTAACTTTTCTTTAAATTTGGAATACGTGTTTGTCATGTTACGTACTTTAGCTTTCTTTTCATCTTTTTAGGTAAGTCTTTTTCTGTTTCTCAAGTTGCCGTCTCCTACTTGGTGAGATTTTATATTTTATTGAAATATTTCTACAACATTTTTCTTCTATATAATAACATATAAGACACAGCTAAAAGACAGTGCATGCGTAAAACTGGAAAAGAAAGTAAAAAAAGAAGAAAAAATTCTTTATTGAACATCTAATACTGCAGGCGAAATCCGTTTCTTGAATATAACGTAACCTCAATTTGTAAATAGTCAGTTATTCATTAGAATATATACATATGGTGAAAGACTACCATCTAAGAAAACATGCATATATTAAAAGATTTTTCCTCTTATCAATAAAACTGTAACTATTGTGCTTTTATACTGGGTGTCCCGTAAAGACCACCTAAACTCTGCAGAGCCAGATTCCCCACTTGGAATACTCAAAAAATGACCAAACAACTGTAGCACTACTACCCATAGATTTTGAGATAAATGCGAAAAAAAGTATGACGTCACATCCGGTGTACAACATCGGTATTTACATAAGTTTACGTCGGAGAATGTTCGAAATGTACACCACGCATGTCGAATCATGTATGCGTCTGTCGTAGAGTGACTGTCATTCCAGCAGCACGGTGTGCACCAAAGCATACGCAGCGTGAAGAAAAGCAGCTAAGTTACATTCTGTAGTAACTTGGTCTTTACAGACAAATTCCTTTAGATGGCCACATAGGAAGAAATCCAACGGTGTCAGATCCGGCGATCGTGGTGGCTTTAAAACCAAACTTTCATGACAAATCCAGCTTTTAGATATTCCATATTCAGACAATGACGTACAAAAGCGTTGATATGTATTGAAGCTCCATTATGCTGGAACCACAGAAGATTACAGTTTTCAAGATTTTTTACGTATTCCAAGTGAGAAATCTGCTTGCGCAGAGCTTGGCTGGCTTGCATGGGATATGCTGTATAATTCTATTCCGATGAAATTTAATTTACATTTGACATCAGGTCATAAATAAATTTCGAAATATTTAATTTATTCGTATATCCAAGGCAATAAAGGCATTATTTCTTTAAATATTGCACCTCATAGAAACAATTAGAAAATTCGTCAAAACAAACTGGTGAATTTCAGAAACATATCTTTCCAACGGTCTAGCTGAAATTATTTAAAAATGCAAAATGTAACCTAGTTGAGCAAAAGGCCTAAACTACAAAATATTTATTCTGCGCTGTAAATGGAATACAGAACGTTCCATACCTTATGAGTAGCAGTTTAGATGTGAGCTATTTATTAATCGTTATGTGGAGCTATTTAGAAAACCAATTACTGACGCTAATTTACATAACCAGTTTTTCTAATCTGGTTCATTAATCGGAAATTATCCTTAAAAGCAAAGTGTTTAGGATTATTATTTAAGGAACTAAAACCTGAAGCTAAGTTTTACTAGAACAGATGAAATCCGTGTAACTGATTTTCTTGTAAGGTAAACATAAAAGGCTCTAGTGTAGAATTCAGTGCCCCTTCGATTACCGACAAATTTTGGCGATGAAACCTCATTTCTGGTTACCATGATACTTTTAACTTTATTTTAGCTTCCTGAATTTTTTTATAATGAAAATAGGTCTATATGTACATAGAGAAAGTTAATACGGTGCGCTATGTCTAGTTTGTGCAATTCTCTGATGTTTTTTTTAAGTGAAAATAGATCGATGTGTACATGGACACAGCGTTTGCACAATTCTTCTTATTTTTGTTTTGTGTAGCGGCCATCTTGAAATTGTGCCTTCCTGGCGCCAATCTTGGCGTCAGAAAAGAATCGCCAAAAAGCAAGAAGCACCCAATTGTAAACTTTTACCATATAAAAATTCAATTTCTGCATAAAAATGTGTTAAGTTGGAAAGATCGTCGTATGTTTATCGTTTATTTGATCAGCTCATTCTCTTTAATAGAAGCGATAATTGAATGGGAAGTTGGAACCTCAAAATCTTCCAAAAATTGTGATTTCGGATTTTTGCATTTTCACATTCTCTACTCTTTTATCTTTCTAAAAATACCATTCTTTAATCTCTATGAAAATTAGAACTGTAAAAAAATCTAGTTTTAATTTGTCATCTACTGCTTTGATCAATGAGGATTTTTACATAAAAACGCGTTTTTCTCCAAACGTGATTTTTTTATACTCGATGCACCTTTTCTCAGGAACTACTGCTCACAGATATCTAAACTTTTTATGGCTTATTTATAAGGTTCCCTAATATTTACTGAAATGAGCTTTTTGTAATAAACTTAGAAAAAAAAATTTTTTAAATTTTTTTGTGTGAGAAAAGTGCTAAATTTTACTATGCCTAACAAAATATCCTGTAATTTACTCTAAAATTCAAAATGTTTCAAAAGCTCATTTCAGTATAATCAGATAGGTATACTTTAATTACAGAAAAAATTTCAAGCTTGTATCTACAGCAGATTTTGAGAAAAGGTACATCGAAAATGGCCAATTTAATATTGTCGTTATAGGGGTTTCTGATACCCCTTGTGTATCTTCTAATAAATAATATAAACTGAAATGTTTTGTTTCTGGATTTATTACACAGTTAAATCCAAAGTCATGAAACGAGATTAACTGTGATTAAGCATGAAATAGAATAAATAGCGACATGTTCAAATTTCTCAAACTGGGTGAGGGGAGATTATCATTTGAAAAAAATAGTACTCGAATATTTTCCACATAATTATTGACTTTGAAAATGTAACTAATAATGGCTGAGTTTGGAATATTTAAAATCAGATATATTATATAAAATTATTTCACAAGTGTGTATTCTGGTTTGGGCATAATTTTTTTCCTAATCAAATATTTAATTATTCTAAAGTTATTTAAGACCCACCCGCGACCGAGTAGTAAAATCGCTGAAAACTGGTAGTTTAGTCCAATGTTCGAATCAACTGTGAGCATCCTCAGCTGCAAAAGCGCAAATGAACGAGATTTCATTTTTGCAGCTGAGGATGGTGGTTCGGTAAAACCATCGAAACTAGTTCTGTAAAAATTTGAAAATATAACACTGATTTTTGTTGTTTGACTTCTGAATTAGTATTTGTTCGGCGTGTTATTGTGTCTTAACTAAGCATATGTTAGAATTTCCATACCTCAGGCAGTTAGTGAATATTTATGTGCTATATTGCGACACATGTCACTAATCTTAAGTACTTATTTAGCAGCTATTGAATGAGTACTTAAATACTTATTCAGTAGTCACTGAATAAAGTAAGTACTGATTAATTTATTCTGATATTATTGATTTATTAAAGTATTACTTAGTAATTAAGATACTTATTTAGTAGATAGTATTTATTCAGTAGTTACTGAATAAATACTTAAGCATTGTTCAATACATTTTATACTGAGCATATAGCTGAGCACCTTTCGTAATACGACCTAACAGTGCCCGAGCGATAAAGTTGTTGAACACCGGTAGTTTGGTCCGGCGCTAGAATACTGGCGAACAGGTTCGTTGCATTGTGTTTCCGTGGCTTTCTTTACGTGTAAGTATGTCTACGAGTCCCCACTACGAGCCAATTTCCCTCAGAATGTCCTCCACGAAGGCATGACTTGCCTTAGACAGAAAGCCCTCATATAATTTCGTAATATGATCGTGATAGAATATTGCTTCGAAGTCCTCGAGCCCATCTCGGTCAAGGACCTCGATGATTAACTATTTTTGATTCCATAAACTAATTTTGTCGTTTATATCTAACGCTCGAATTAGAAAGATAAGTTACATGTCCTTACCACCTTCCCCTCGTTAACTAGGAATCGCCGCATCCTTGAGGAGGTGGGGAGGTGAGTTTCGAGGTGTACCCCCCCGGATACCGAAGATTCGTTGGAAGCCATTTCGACCATTTTCATCTTCAGACAACTTTAATTAGCCGAGATATTAATTAAAAACTCGGGAAAACGCTAATTTTTGCCTTCATTTTTTCGATTGGCAACAGTCTTGCATGGTGGAGATGAAAATCTTTATTTCGAAACTGTTGCCAGTCCTCACTTTCAAATCGTATCAAATTTCTTAATAAAAATTCCTAAGTTTTGCAAAAAATGAAATAAAAATAGAGTTGTCAAACATTAAATATATTATTCCCGATTCCAAAAATTCGTGGGAAGCCATTTCGACCATTCTCATCTTCGAAGATCTTTTAATCTGCCGAGATACTAATTAAAAACTATGTAAACGCTAATTTTCGCTCTCATTTTTCTGAGTGGCAACAGTTTTGCTCGCTGGAGATAAGAACTTCCTCCGTTTCTAAAAAAGTTGCCACTGCTCGCTTTCAAATCGTAGAGTTTGTGAATAAAGAATTTGTAAGTCTTACTAAATATGAAATAAAAAACAGCGTTGTCAAACATTAAACATAGTAGTATTATATGCGGTTATATTCTGACGCTGAAGAAAGCACGTGATTGCATGTGACGTCATTGTATGTCGAAAATATTTCATGAATATCAGCTTTTTAAATAAATAGCCTCTGTTAGCAACATGTTAGTTCTTTTATTGACATAGAGAAAAAATTATTATATTACATTAAATTTAAATCATGACGTCATCCGTATTAACTTGAAGTGCCAAAAGATTTTGTAACCTGGTTTGGCAACAAGAAATTACTTACGAACTAGTTGTTGCTTGGAAAGAATGGACTGATTTCATTCGTATTTGAAATATTTTTAGCCATTTTCTTTTCAGGTGTACATAGAACTTACAAATTTTACTTTGGCCGCAGCCAGCTAATAATTTTTAAAAACCGTAGAAATGAAGATAAAGAAATAAAAAATTGTTTTTATTTTGGTACTGTCTTTCTGTACACGTATATTGAAGCAAATATTTGCAGTTATAAAGAGTATGGCATCAATATTTCGCCCGGGGTTACTATATTGCGTTCAATACAAAAACCGAAGAATGTATTTGTATTTTGCCGTAGGATAAGAAACTCGAATTTTGTTTTGAACGTATTTTTTTTCTTATGCAATGGATTTTATGGGGCAAATCCAATATATAGAACATACGGGTAGAGATTTTTTGTGTTTTATTTTTGTCATACGTTAGACAGATATATATTACTTTAGATCTCTAATATCTCCTTTCAGTTGTGCTCTGTTATTGCAATGGTTTTTTACTTCCTTGTACAAAGTAAAAAGGAAGTATTGTAATCGCGAAAAGTTTCAGGCAATATATTTCAAAGAAAATATGCATTTTGACCGCTATCGAATGCAAATAAACGATGGTTTTGCGTGATATCTGTACGTAAGGACAGAATAAAAGACTCGTTTCCTAAAAAAAAAAATTATAAAACTGCTTTAAAATCAATTCTAAAGAGAATTTTTCGTGGCGTCTGTACGAACGTATGTACGTACGTATCTCGCATAACTCAAAAACGAGTAACCTCAGAACGTTGAAATTTTGTATATAGGACTGCTATAACATGTTGACGTGCACCTCGTATTTTGGTTGCAATCGGCCGCACCAAACGTATATAAATACTATATTTATATATATATCCACTCTGTTACTCGGCACAGTGATCTCAGTTTCTTTACTCTTATGTGTTTGTAAATTGTACATGTTTTGCTTTAAAAATGATTGAATTATGTTGTTCTTATCTTCCGGTTAAGGTTTTTATGCCTTTCGTAATTCTGGAAGCAATATTTGTACAATTATCAACAATTTAAAAGCTATTTAAGTGCGGTTAAATTTTAAATAACATGGCGGACATATTTGTTTACATTTGAAACAGCAGAATTGTAGATTTGTTGCCAATCTACAGAGACTAAGCTTCGCAACAACAAAAAGAACGCCTTCATTTATTATTGCGAATTAAATCATGCTTAATCCTTTCTGGAATTTTTTCGAGGAAATAAGTATTTAAGATTTACTTGGTAATTTTTAATACAGATATTTTGAGTTTTTATGTATTTTTGCCTTGTCGCGAAGTGAGAACTGAATTAATTGTATGAGAAATACTGAATCGTCTGTAAAAAACTGTTTCTTTTATGTTTTGTTTGCTTAATTTCTTTCATACATCGTTCTAGCTTTATTATAGTATTTGAATAGAACATGTGGCAACGATAAGATAATTCTTCAAATGATATAAATTTTGTGCATTCAGAGTGTCGTTATAGTAAACAAATATTGTGAATTTTAAAGAGTGCATTTATTCTATTGTGGTTTATGCGCTGTCGACAAAGTAGATTTAATTCAATCCAATCAATTTAAATGAAATTCAAGAAAAAAAATGCGTATAATTTAATATTCCGTACAAGGAAGTCATGTGCTGTATACATCAGATTTTTTTACAAAACATATACCTGTTCTTTCTTATTAACCGTATGAAACGACAAAACTCCCAGATAAATTGTACGGTCTTTTACTTAAGTTTCATCTCTTAATAGAAAATGTATTCAGATCTTGAAGTGTGAAACATGTCACGTATGGAATTTGGTGTAATTATTCTTTTTAATTAATCTCTGACTTCATAGATTAGACTTAGATTTATCATGTCATAAAATTACGTATTTGGAAGTTAAACATATGATGTACTTTAATATTAATATTTTCGTAATATTACCATTTAAACTAATATTAGGTTCCAATAAATTTTGTCATTATTTTCTATTGTGTAATACCTTAGCTAATTTGGTAGTTCTTGCAAGGTTAGAACACCTAAGAACTTCATAGGGACTTATCACAGAGTTCTCTTCAGGAAACAGTCCAAAGAAGTGTTACCCTTCATTCCATCTCAAAGGGAATGACAGACGGCCCCTTTTCAGGCTTACAGTAAGCCTTCACTGGTCTTTAACTCAAGATGTAAAATAAGAAACTAATACAATACTAATTGAACTAAAAACAGCCCAAGATGCATTGAATTAGCTAACAGAGTTAGCCCTTATTTAACCCTTTGCGGCACAGTGTGTCCGTTCTGGACACATCTAAAAATTTCCTTCTGTACGCACAGACAAATTGAAGGAAAAATGATTTATAGGTTACTATAGGTTACTCTGAGCCTTCTTTCTTTATAGTAGATGGCAGCTCAGCATAAACCAGTCCATATCTTTTAACCATGTTTAGTTTTTTAAGACCCTCATTTTTCAAAGAAATCTTCCAGATTTTTTTAGGGTATAAAAGGAATTGTTTGAAAAGAAATTTCTATGTTATGTTTTTGGTTGTATGCTAATCTCCTTATTCTTTATTAGTTTTATATTTTTGCCTTTAAATATTGCCTAAAATCAAACGGCGAACCCTAGGTGTGTCCAGACCGGATTCACCGATCATCTAGGACAACCGAGAGTCTGTATTCTTTGTTTCTTCGCATCTCATCGGTCAGTTCATTGACAACAATGCTCGTTTCAGCACTCTTTTCGAAGCTGTATTCAATCAGCTCGGGGCACACCCACAGAATTAAAACGATAAAGTGCTATCTTCACAAAATTTTACTTGTGTTCTCCTCTAGGCCTAATTAGACTGCCTACCATTTTTTTTTTTTTTTAATCAAAACTCCGACTTTAAAAGGTAGCGTGCCGGAAAGGGTTAAATGCATGTAGTTGTCATTTGGCATTATACTCATATTTAGTCGTGTAAATGAAATCAAAACACATATCTTAGCTTACGGCATAATTTAACGAATTAGATACGTACTGTTTACATATATGGTTTTGAAAGTTTCAGTGTAACGGTCATTATTGTGAATGGATGTATCATATGTACGAATTTTGGATTTTGTGCGCGTTACAATTTTGATGTATTCAGAGTTTTAAATCTGTTAGAGCAAGTTTATAAGATGTGTGTTATTACATAAAATTCGTATTACACACTTGCTTATCATATTGCTTTTGTAAACGCTACTAAGATCTTTTTTTTAAAATTGGAATAAAAACTTGGTTTTAGATTTTTTTTTAGTATTTTTCCTAATTTTTTTATATTAATTCTAACGTCGCCTAGACTGTATAGTGCTTAGGGCAGTCTGGGTTCTAATCCTGGAGAAGACATGGATGTTTTAAGTGTATAGTGTCTGTGCGGTATATCGGCACTCTAAGATGCGGCGAGCCGAAAGTCTTCTCGTGTGTATGGGTGAAAGGGGAGAGGGGTTGGAGATCCCCGGATCGCCCCAGGAGTGATCTCCCTCAAATTAGGATTATATACTTTCAGCTCGCCATATATTTAGAGTGCTTCCATGCCGCACAGACACTATACATTTACAAATATCTATGCTTGTGGTGGGATTCAAACCCGGGCCCTTCGGTACCGCACTAGGAACGAATAACTACAAAGTAACACAGTTGCCCAATCAATATGAGTATGTATACTTTTATTTGTTTCGGAATATCTACCTATGTATACAAGTGTGTACTATATATCTGTCTATGAGTTTGTATTTATATGTATATACATATATTTTGATTGTACTCTTCTTCAAGTGGCTTGTATGCATATGTATATCTCTTTTTTGCATTTTATAAATGCCGTCTGCTCAGCCGGGTCTGCCCAGGGCTGCGGCCTGGTAGCTAGTGGTTGACTCCCCGCCGAGTTCGTAACCAATTCTGCATGGATATATCTATACCTGGGTCGGAAGCCAACTCAGGGGTTTATTCCCCTGACGAATATACCGTCTGGGCGGCTGAACAGTGTCTTAGCAATAAGAGTACAGATCGTTGAATGTTCAACGATGTTCAAATCCCGGAGCTAGCTGCATGAAAGAATTCGTGGTCGTTTTTCCTGGGCAACTTGAATATATCTCTATACTAAACTAAACTAAACTAAACTAAACTAAAGTCAGCCGCACAACAGCCCTTAGAGAACCATGACCGGCTGTGCCCTGATATGTGCTTTCTAGACCGTGGGCCTCGATGCCCCGGACAAGTGGTCAGCTTATCGCAGGACCAGACTTACACTCCAAGGGAACTTGATCGAAGAGAACTTGTACTCATTTTATCGACCCCACTCAGGGGATGAAAATCTTAGTCAACCATGTCCAGCCCGGGGATCTAACCCCGGGCCTGTAGTACTGCTGCACGACACGCTTTTTGGCTGGGAAGGAAAATCGAAGTCCAACCTCTCTTCGGAGTAGGTTCTGGCAACTGTTGTTCCATGTAATATGGACAAGACAAACAACAGCATGAATTCTAATGTATTTTTGACTGTAAAAAAAATAACAATTCATGCATTTTAGGATTAATATTGTAGAGACATTGGGATATTCTTTGGAGGCCTCGGAGATAAAAAATTAACAATGCCTTCGCCAGGAATCGAACCACGGACCTCTGGAATACCGGCCTGGCATGCTTGAACCACTACACCACGAAGGACGCTTGCAAAGCGGGAGAAATACCTTATATACTCCTCTTTTCAAAAGGCAACTAGGGTTTTAGGGGACCTAGTCGCCAAATCCTGGATGTGGAGAATCATCATCCACAACCCTTTTAGTTCGGGCGCCACTTGTAGAGTCATTAGGTTAATTGGAAGCAAAAAAGATGAAAATATGCATCCGCTTTCGCTGGTAATCGAACCACGGATCTCTGGAATACCGGCCCAGCGTGCTACCGTTACACCACCAAGGCACGCTAGGGAAGTGGGAGAAATACCTTATAAGATTCCCGGCGAATACTAGCAGGCACATAACAGTACGGCCGAATAGTAGTAAGATTAGATTTTTAGCAAGAATATGGCCGAAAGGCAGAACACCCTCTCCAAACGCTGTACTAGGCTGTTCTAGTGAAGTGACCGAGACTTCAACTTAAATACCTTTTTCTACTTCAATTTAAATACCTCTTTCTCAGCGGCTTCTTGGTATGATCCTTCCGCTGGTCATATTTAGGCGGATTATTGGTAGTGGCGGTTTCTGGAGTTCTGTGATTTTATTTTTCCGGTTTTGCTGATGGTTTTGTTGTTTGGAGGTTTTTACACTCTACATCGATCGATTTGAATTGAGCTGATTGGTCTTTTGCTTGTTCTGAGAATAAGTGGTTTGTAATTGTTTTGTCCATTCCTTATATTTTGTTTTTACTAACCACCATTTTGATTAGTTTTTATTTTCCTTTCTTCTTGCTTTCCTGTTGTGATGTTTTCCACTTTATTTTCTTGGTTTTCTTTACATGTTTTTTTGTTACCCGGGGCCCCTTAACACCCTTTGGTTTCCCGATTATAGTGTTTTTAAATTGAAGTTTTGAGGTTTGTTTTTTAATTTTACTGCCTGTTGCCGAGACATGGCGGGGTTGCTGGATGCCCTCATTTGTGGTTTTTGCTTGGCGCAGCCCTTGTTTGTCATAAAATCTTGTCGATTAGGTGGATGGGGCTGCACCCTATTTGTACCTTTTTCTACCTCATTTACGTAAAACGTAATTCTAAAAACTCATCCCGGTAGGAAGATGTAGCTGAAAAATGGGAAAGTAAAGAATGTTTGTTCCAAAATAAAAATAAGTATTAAAAAATTAAAATAAATCCTACAAGTGTTTAAATTGTGTGAGAGAGGAATCGAGTTGGAATGAGAGGCATTCCTTCCACGAGGCCTGGTGGTACAGTGGTCAGTGCATCCAACTACGAATGGAAGGTCTTGGACTCGACTATCGATGGAGACATTATTAATTCTTTAAAATTTTAAAGTTCCGTTTCTCAAGAAATACAATGATTACACAATGGTATGCGAGACAAAATGTAAGGGACGCTAAGCCTTTTGCTACGTTGATTTTGGTCTTCCCTTCAATCACTTTTCGAGATTGGAAGGGATGTTAGGAATATACGACGGGAATTAAAGGCATTCTTCCCGTGTGTTTTAGCCCATCAGTTGTTGTTTTGTTCATGTATTTCATGGAAGAACGTTTGCCAGAGCCTTAATGCTGGGCCGTAATTTTGAAGGAGAGCACCCAGGGGTTTGGTTCGAGGATTTCCCCAGCTCTCTTTCCCTATCGCCAAACCACACAAGACTACTTTCAGCTCGCCATATATTAAGAGTGCTTCCATGCCGCAAAGACACTATACATTTACAAATATCTATGCTTGTGGTGGGATTCAAACCCGGGTCCTTCGGTAACACAGCAGGCTCCCCTAACGAATATACCGTCTGGGCAATCCAACAGTGTTTTAGCAATAAGAGTACAGAACGTTGAATGTTCAACAATGTTCAAATCCCGGAGCCAGATGCATGAAGGAATTCGTGGTCGTTTTTCGTGGGCAACTTGAATATATCTCTAAAGTAAACTAAACTCAGCTGCGCAACAGTCCTTAGAGAAACATGACCGGCAGTGCTCTGATATCTGCTTTCTAGACCGTGGGCATCGATGCCCAGGACAAGTGGTCAGCTTATCGCAGGACCAGACTTAGACTCCAAGAGAACTTGTACTCATTTTATCGACCCCACTCAGGGGATGAAAAGCTTAGTCAACCTTGTCCAGCCCGGGGATCGAACCCCGGGCCTGCAGTACTGCTGCACGACACACTAGCCACTGTACCATCGGGCCTTATGAACATATCTCACTATCTCTTAAAGCATTTCCAACGAATATACCCCCTTTTTTGGCTGATATGTTTTACCATCATGTGCTTTGCCAATTACCAAATAATTCCACCCACCTTGAGCCAGTGTTCTTCACCATCTTGAAGTCTAGGGTCAGCACTTTCTGTTAATACCCGGAATATGTTGGGTACATTTCCCTGAGAAATGTACCCAACATATTCCGGGTATTAACAGAAAGTACTAACCCTAGACTGTTTCTTTCGAGACTTCCTGTTCAAGAAACTCTAATGATATCAAACAAAATATTTATATTTTTGGAGGGTTTTGGAAAATTGATAAAGAATTATAAGCACATTCCTTTAAGATAACAGGGATATGTGTCAAATTCTGTAATTTTTTACTGTAATTTTACAAATTCTGTAATTTATGTTCTATGAACATAACTTCTTGCATTGTAAATAATCTGTAATAGTATGATAATGATATGTCCTATGTGTTGAAGTATGTTGTAACAGTATGTTGCGCTATGTCCTATGCGTTGTTAGTGCTATGCCCTATGTTTACTGTAATCAGGTCCCCTGTGGAAGGGGCGGTGCCAAAACCAACAAGCTCTATAATGAACATAACTTCTTGCACTGTAAATAATCTGTAACAATATGTTAATGCTATATCCTATGTGTCGAAGTATGTTGTAACAGTATGCTGTGCTATGTCTTATTTGTTGTTAGTACTATGTCCTATGTATGCCGTAATCAGGTCCCCTGTGGAAGGGGCGGTACGCTAGAGAGGTAGTGCATGGGGGCTATGCCATTTTTGTCAATGGCGATGGCGTGGTGTTCCCTGTACTTGTCCCTGTCCTGTCCTGTCTTGTCCCAAAATGAACGTTAGGTTTGCATATATTTTATAAAAGTTCTTTTAAATATGGTTCTTGATATTGTACGCATTATTGATGCAAAGATTTAGGAAACGGATTTATCCGCGGAGAAGCCGTCAGAAATTTGCGTGTAAAATAATTGTCCTTAACCAAACCTGCTTACCCCCTTTTTACATAGAAATATTTCATTTTATTTTGCAAATAAGATTTAGCAAAAGAAATTTTGCGATTCTCTTTTTACGAGATTTAATTTCACCTAAAAAGCTGTAAATATCAACTTCTTAAAAACCTCCATTTCAGTTTAACTCTGCAAACGCATCGCTTTCTTTTTCCTAGATGAATGGATAGTTTTAAAGAATTGTTCCATGTAGCTATTAAACTGTAAAACCCCTTTTGCTTTCATATGACAACACTGTTATATCCTTTGACAGTCTGTCCAACAACGGCTGAGCGATAAAGTCACTGACTGAACTCTGGTAGTTTGGTCTGGGGGTTATTCTTGGGTTTAGCCCAAGGCTACACAGAAATGATTAGCCCTCAAGTTGTCTCTAACCTAAACTAGCGTGACAGCCCGTATTGCCAAGAAAAATGCAACGCCGAAGACCAAATGCTATCGTAGAATTTCAACCATCAACGTGGTCTTCAGCAGGAGAAACACGCTCTGTCTAAACAATTTAAAACCTTCCGATGTACTGAATCCAATGTAGCGAAAAGAAGTGAACTAAATGCCATCTCTTTTTATTTCATTAAATACGAGCGAGAAATAACAGTATAGATACGTAAAATAAAATAACTTGTAATTTAAATAAATACCTAACAACTTCGCTTATGCCCTTTTTTAAACAGAACACACATTCTTCATTTAATATTTTGAAGCATTTTTTTATGCTAACAGCGTATTAAAGGGGTTCATACAGCTTAAACTCCTTATGATCTTCGAATATGTGACTGTTGCAAGAATTGGGATATTTTATTTGTTTTAAAAGCAATTACTTCCAACCTTTTATAGCTGACTACATAATATAACTGCTTTGGAAACTAGTAACCAGAAGGTTTGTGTTGCCACAAATATTTTTGTAATTTAACCCGCTTCGTGAAAAAGGTTTTTCGTCCTGTTTCCACCTTGCGCGCATGTTATTTTAAGAATGGCTAAAGGTACATACTTGAAATCGGATGAAATTATTTACATGGGGCACTATTTTCTACCTGAACCAAAAATATGATGTATATTTTAATATTAAAAAAAATTATGCACGAAAACATTACAGATTTTTTAAAATGAAATATATTTTATAAGCTCAACTCAAAATAAAATAAAAAGTTAACATGAAATTCTTAAAATATTTGGCTCACAATAGTTTCCTAATGTTATAAAAGCTATATTTTAAACATGGAATTAAATGATGCAACAGAATGTTTTAAACTGTGCGCGCAAGGTGGAAACACCGAGAAAATGTTTGTCACAAAGCGGATTAAATTACAAAAATATTTGTGGCAACACTAACGTTCTGATTACCATTTCAGAAAACAGCCATATTATGTAGTCAGCTGTAAAATGTTGGAAGTAATTTCTTTTAAAATAAATAAGTTATCCGAATTATTGCAACAGTCACATATTCGAAGATCTTATGGGCTTTAAGGTGTACGAGTCCCCTTAATCGCATTCTTACGAACCGTTTTTGAATCATCTTTGTTTACTAGCAATTCATATACAGGCTGTTCGCAAATTTTTTAGACGATTTTGGTTAGCGGTAATAAAAATATCGTTTGCTGGAAAAGAAGTAATTGCAATTGCACTGTGTTTCTAAAAGTCAATATTATCGTCTGTGGCTTGAAAGTTTTGTTTATATTCAAAATGGCGAATTTAACAAAGCAGTGGTTCGAAGGCTACATTCACGCTCTTTCCGAAGAGAAATATGCATACCCTGTTATCCAAAAACAATGTGAGGGTCATAGTTTTGGGATATCTAAAGCGTCGATAGGTAATATCATCAACAAGAAAGGAAACAAACATCCAATTGGAGCCTCAAGTGGGACAAAAATTTCAAACAAGTATCCAAGGAAAAAACGGACATCTTCGACTATTGCAAAGATACGTTGTTTCATGTTAAAAGAAAATCCCCCTAGTCAAGGGACAGTTGCAAAATCATTAAAATGCTAGGTGTCCCCTGTAAACAAAATGAAACGTTGATTTAAATCTTAAGAAAGCGAAAAAACGCAATGTGCATCGTCTTCTTCCAAAGCATATGGCTGAACGCAGGACATGCTGCAGAATTCTATATGAGAAACACTTATCCAAAGAAAAATGGAAAACAAGTGTCACAATAGATGAAGCATGGGTGTATTTAAATGATTGTAACAAAAAAAAAAGAGCCATTTATTATCATAAAAGGGGAGGAAAAAATTGAAGTACATGGTTCAAAGAATCGAAAGAAAGTTTTTCTAAAGGATTCATGATGGTTGTTGGTTTTTCTTACAATGGCAAGTTAAAAATAAAGAGGTTGCAAAGAAAAAAAAAATGTCAAGATTAACTCCAAATACTCTCAGGAACATATTTTATCGCCCATTTTTCTTAATGAAATACCATCGCTTTACCGACAGTGCCATCCATCTGTGAGACTCCATCAGGACAAAACTAGCAGTCACACATCAAAATCCACTTTAAATTTCCTAAAAGAAATGAAACAAAAGACTGGTGTCGAGGCCCTACCCTTCACTGATATGCCTACTAAATCTCCCGATGTGTCACCTATGGATTTTTGTGCTTTCGGACTTTTAAAAATTGCATTCTCCAAACGTTGTCCCAAAACACTAACAGGACTCTGGAAAGCTTTTCGGGAGGAATGGGATAGAATACCTCTTCTGCCACTTCAAAAGGCATTATTATCCTGGAAATTGCGGTGTCGAAAGATACTTCAGAATAAGGGATGTCAAATAGGACATTTAAAACACAAGAATTTTATGTAATTTAGATTTGTGAATACAATATACATCGTCTAAAAAATGTGTGAACAGCCTCTGTATGACCCGAGCATTAATTAGCGTTTTGGTAATTATTTGAATCTGTTACCAATATTTTATTCTTGCGTTACTTTTTTTTCTGGAACCTGTTTTGCACATCAAATTAGCAGAATTTAACATATTTCAGTAAAACGCAATAACGGCAATAAATTTGGTTTTATTTGTTCTCGAGCTCTACTAGTACAAAAAGACTTTTGGTAACAAGGGCGGTGATTTTACGCCCCTTGACGGTTGCCCCAAATGGAAGACTTACATTTCCGATGTACTGAATCCAATGTAGCGAAAAGAAGGGAACTTCCAAAGAATCTTCGCTACTTAATGGAAAAGAGGTCGAAAGTGATTGCCTATGTGTTGTCCATTCATGCATTGAGAAGTGATAATGTAGCACTTATCTCAGGCCTACAATTATTTGCTTTGATCAGGACAGAGTGGTATATGTTCTAAATCGAATCATCGCCAGGAAATGGGTCAATGAGAATACTGATACGCTAAATCATTGCTATCCCGTTTGAATTAAAACAAAGTTTTAACAACACACTTCATGGCAAGTTATGGTTTTGGTTTAGATCTCATTTGGATATTATTTTGTCCCGTTGGTTCACTGAAAACAACACGCCCCCCTCCAAAAAAAAAAAAAAAAAAAAAAAAAAAAAACTGAGACGTTCAGTTTTTACGTTACACCCAAAAGGGGCGTTTTTTAACGTTGTGTATGTTACCTTTATTTATTAAATATCGTGCTCTTCGTATTTAAACCATAATATTCAATTCAACAGCAATATCGGAAAAAAAAACTGAAAGGTTTTAGATTTTAAATTACGTCCAAAGGGCATTTTTTAACGTTTTGTGCGTTACCGTTATTTATTAAATATCATGTGCAGAATTAATTACAGAATTACAGAATTTGACACATATGCCTATTATCTTAAAAAGGAATGTGCTTATAATTCTATATTAATTTTACAAATAATATAGAATTGAACCATAAAATTCACTTCAATAGCAATGTTGCAAAATAATTCTAAAATGAGCCTATCTTTAGAATTTCCGATACAAAGTTCCGAGCGCTGGAGATAAAAAGGTTTTTTTTTTTCCCTCGTGGAGTGTTGCCATGGCTTGCTTTCAAATCTTCGAGTTTGTTAATCAAAAATTCGTTAAAGTTTTACAAAATATGAAATCGATCGTAAAACAAATTCAGAATTTCAAATTTGGTCTTCTACATGCTCATATTCGTAGGAGGATTACGTCATTCAAAATTCGCTGGCTCTATGTACCGTTTTTTTATCACAATGCGAGAAATAGACATACATTTATGCAGATTTTTCATTATTTAATTTCTTCAAATATAATGCAGGACTCTAACATTGGGTGGCAACAGTTTGAAAAGTGAAACGGACATTTATAGTGATTCGACGCAAAATTTTAAAATGAGCCTATGTTTAGGATTTCCGATGCACAGTCTCGCGCGCTGGAGATAAAATTGTTTTTTTGCTTCGTAAGTGTTGCCATTGCTAGCTTTGAAATCGTCGAGTCAAAAAATCATAAAATATAAAATCGAAAATAAAACAAATGTCAGATTCCAATTTAGGGCTTCCAGATGCTCATATTCGGTTATATATTACGTTATTCAAAATTAGATCGCTGTAGGTCTCGTTATTTTATCACAATGCGAGAAACATACATACATTTATTCAGAGGTATCATTATTTAATTTTTTTAAATATAATACAGGGCTGTAACACATGGCGGGAACAGTTTGAAAAGTGAATCAGCCCAAAATACTAAAACGAAATTAATAATCCTTCTGGGAAATTTTCCCCTTCGTACTAAACGTTAATTAAGTAATTTTTTTTAATTCGAAGAAGACAAGTAGGGCAAATCCAGTAACGATTGCTGTGTAAGCAACGCAGTACCTTCGTGGAGAACTTTCGAATCAAAACTGACTCGTATTTACGTTACATATATATATATATGTGTGTGTGTAAGAAAAATAAAGAATATGTAAAAGGTTAAATTAGCAGAGTAAATTAATTTCCCTTCTCTATTCTAAAAATAGCAACATCTATTTGCGCTGCTTTCATTTCGAGAAACATCTATGTTATGCGACTCTTAGGTAATTCTGGTGATATAAATGGAACTAAAACTCAACCAGCCAATAGTAATTTTAGAGCAATATTAACTGTCCAATCAGAATATATTGAAAACCAAAACTAACTCAGTTTGATTTAAGATTTCATCCTGAACATTACGCACTTGTTTTTTACGCTTTGCTTTAGCTGGACTGTAGTCTGTCCGCTGCTGCTTTCTTGCTACAAAGCTATAGAAAATGTAAGCCTTTTGGACTTACAGGTACTCGGTATCCATTATGAATTTCCGTTACACATGGAATTTTGTAGAGATGGGTGGTTATTGGAGACACTGCGACGACATTTCCACTGGAATTTCAGCGCACAGGACATGTATCCTGTCGACTCAGTTGCAATAAAAACACTCATTTGTAATAAAACACTCAGTTGTAATAAAAAAACAAAGTCAGAAGTAACTGAAGAGCAAGAATTTCGATAACATAGAAGTGCTGATCCATAATGACAAAAGCATTGGAGGCGAAGGCAGATTAAGGCTAATCTTTGCAATATGGTAACAGATACTTTGGCGACATTTTCGTAAGGCGATAAAGGTTACTAGCTAGGACTTTAGCAGTGTACATGGATAAAGTCAAGAGTGTGCGCAATGCCATTTTTGTGCAATTCTGGGATGGTTTTTGTTTTAAGTGGAAATAGGTCGACGTGTACATGGATGATACCGTGTATGTACAATTCTTAAAAACGCAGCAAGCAGTGGGCGATTCTGCATTTTTGTTCCATAAAAGTTCTAGCATAAGCGTAATTCGGCTAGCAGATTGTTGAAAAAAAAAAAAAATGTGGAGGGGAAAAAAATGCCTTTACTTCGTGAAAACAAAATGGCGCCCAAACAAAAACTAGCAGGTTGCTGTAGCCGGGTTGGTCTCCAAATTTTCGCCAAAAAATCGCCAAGTTACCATAATTCAAAGATTAAATTAGATTAAATCTTCAGTTTTATTTTCAGCAATATGTTGCGGCTACGCATAAGTCGGTGACTGTTCCAAAAGGCTTACATTTTAGATAACTTTGTAGCAAGAAAGCAGCAGCGGACAGACTACAGTCCAGATAAGGCAAAGCGTAGAAAGAAAGTGCTTGCTGTTCAGGATGAAATCTTAAATCAAACTGAGTTAGTTTTCGTTTTCAATGTATTCTGATTGGACAGTTAATATTGCTCAAAAATTACTATTGGCTGGTTGAGTTTTAGTTCCATTTTACATCACCAGGATTACGTAAGAGTCGTATGACATAGATGTTTCTAGAAATGAAAGCAGTGCAAATAGATGTTGTTATTTTTAGAATAGAGAAGGGAAATTAATTTACGCTGCTAATTCAATCTTTTACATGTTCTTTATTTTTCTTACACACACACACACATATATATATATTTGTAATAATAAAATTCTATAGTCAAGAATACACTTAAATTTCTAACTCTATGTCCTTTTCATTTTTCATAGCGACGTTCTCTTATTTGAAAGTACGTGGAATTAAATCCACAGCCCCGTAGTCAAGTTGTTTTTCCCGCCTTTTCTACACGTACAGTTATAGAATGTTCTGGTAGTATTTTAAGCGAACTGGACTGGCTGACGTCATTTCTTGGAAGCTCCGCCTTTTTCAGAATTTATAAAAGGACTCGCAAAAGAATATCGGGGGCTTTTTCTTAAATGTCACGATGCAGTAAACTTCATACAAAACGTTATTAGTAATTCTTTTTATTTACTCCGGATTTCTGATTTTGTAACTGCTATTTCTCTGAATAATAATAAATGGATTCTGTTTGTTGTTAAACTTATCGTCTGATAATTTAAGCTACGACTAAAGCTGATACATCACACATATATATATATATATACAATGCTAAGTAAATTGGCGTTTAATATTCATCCCATGTTCAATGATCATATGGTTTATTCAGAACTGAAATTGAACGCTATGAAATGAATTTTAAATGTATTATTTGTTTTAATTAATTTTGCATTAAATATATATATATACGTTAACTTAAATATAAAATAGCTCATATAAAACCGAAAAATGGAAAGAAAAACTTGTTTTCGAGTTCAATTAATTTTAGATTATTCTGCATATATGTTATCGTGAAAGACCGAAATTGGAGAATGTCGACTTTCCCCGGAGAATATCAACATTCACCAAATACGTCGGTGAAAGACCGAATATTTTACTACATTCTTGTATATTAGGATCCTCACTGGTGTATGTCGAAAAGAGAGGTCATAAAGTGCCATAATACTTTAAGTTGTTGCAATAAATAAGATTTGAATCACATAATTTAGTAAGTTTTTTATTACTGTTATTTTATTTTATCATTTAGAACTTACTGTATAATTAAGTAAGTTTTTAACTTCTATTATTTTCCTTTCTCATTTTGAATGTATTGTGTGTTTTAGGTTCTCATGTTCTTAAGTTCTTATTTCAAGTCTCAAGTGCGTTTATTCGCGGCTGAATGACGGAGAAAAAAATATAATATTGTTATATGTTCAACATTCACCATTAGTACATGGTGAATGTCGACATTGACCGGTGTAAATCAGAAGAGTATTTGGATAATATTTCGGACATAGACCAAGAGACTATGTGAATGTTGACATTCACAGGTGAAAGTCAACATTCTCCAGATTTCGATGTTTCACCGCAACATATATATATATATAATGTTGCTTTTGTATAGGTTCGTAATATATTGAATGCACACAGAACGGTGATAGCTTTATAAAAGTTATTTTGCAGAAGGAACACTTTACAGTTCTGGTACTTCCCGCAAAAATAGTCTTACAGCTTTTCACGGTATAATCAGTAATTACTCTTCACACCTCTAAGAAGGTTAAATAGAAAGCAATTCAAAGCGCGTCTAAAGAGGAACCTCACACGGAGATATCTCATTACTTCGAACGTACGCTGAGATAAAAAAAAACGAATAAAACTGAGAATCTCATGCTCTCTGCTGTCGTATATAGCTTTCATACGCCCGCGGAGCTATTTCTAGCACTTTCTGTTTCTCGGAAATTACTGGAAGACATATGAGGGCCGATTACTGTTATAATTACACAGATCGCCAATTACACCTTTTCAGTTACAATATCCATTACAGTTAGACAGAAACAGGATCACAATGTCCCTGAAAGGTCGCTAAGTTTGGCGACTTTTGGCGAATTCTCGCCATATTAGCCAGATGGCGATTTACTCAATGTTAAATAATCTTGCCCCTGTACTTGTACAATGTTAAAGAGTCTTGCCCCTGTACCTGCCCCTGCTATTTTCTAGGCAGAATCTCGTTTCTCTTAGCTTTCCATGTTACATTTTCGGCAAAGTTAACTATCTATGTACAAAATTAGTAACAACACTGTGGTGTTGAAAATGTGACTTCCTAATCTGGTGTTATACTAGGAGTATCAAATATAAATCATGTTTGCATAAAGTTGGCTAACCTGAAAATTAGTGGAGTACATTGCGTTGACAATTTAATAATAGGAATACAAAAATGGTTGACTTACCCAATAACCCCCATGCATGAGACTTGTAGAATCATTTAAACACATTTATTTCATCAAAAAAGCTTCTCTTGAATATTAATATATATAACACATAATACGAAAATCATCATGAAGATCTTAGAAACACAAAACTGATATGTGAAACATCCGTGTCGCGAGTGCCGTCTATTTTGCAAATAGAGAGGCCAACTTATTAATCTAAGAACATCGGTGGTACAGTGCTCAATACTGATTTCTAATTTCACTATTTTATGCGAAGTAGTTGTAATCTAAACGAAAGGATCCTTCTTTTATGATACATTTCTATTCTTTGAGCCCATGGTCGCCTTCTCCCGAGGTGGACGAAACAGGTCTACACATATTAGCAACGGCACAGTTCAGACATTCGATGTAGGTTTACCTTTGGTCTCGCATCACGACAGATTAATTTCCATCCAAAATACTTATCACTAATTCGTGCACTTTTTGGAAAATGGAACATATCTTCTCATCCAACTCAGGAAAAAATAAAATAACAGAGAGACGTGAGTGATGCTCCATTATACGAGGACGAGATGTGTGAGGCCTCAAGGCCCCACACACTCAGTTGAAAAGTCGTCAGCAGAAAGAGATCGAAAAACCAGTCTGTCCCATTTTTATGCATGCGGCTCACGTGGAAGTCCAGCGATTACGATTACAGTAGTGATGAAGATAAGCTGAACGGCGCGAGAACTTTACGTTCTCACAAACAGCTATATCCATAGACAGTTAGAGAAAAAGAACATGTCCATGAAAGTCTTTATGCTTCCTTTATTTCCAAACTCTTAGGAGTAGAATCCTGAAGCCTATCACTGTTTTCTAAACTTGACTTCTATAACACTGGTTCTCAGTGGGGGGGGGTGCAGTGGAAGGATCCTGTGGGGCGATGAACTTGTTTTGGAAGGCAGAGGGACGTCGAGCATGTTTTGGCATTCGAACGTAATTTAAAAACTCCCCCAAAAATTTAGTAATTGTACCAGCAATAAAACGAACTTATGCAACGTCTCTCCCCATGCAGTTCTAAGAATGGTGAAACGAATTTGCCAAAAAAAATTCATCCTGATGAAAAAAATAAAGATTTGTCTTTTTTTTTACGAACATCAGAGCCAAGCTCCTGAAGGCGCCGTCTGTCTCAGGGTTACTAGGACCCTCATTAAAAAATGACACTATGGTTTGATAGGCTCTTCTAATGCATCAAAATTAAAGGTTAAATCGGGGAAAGCTTACTCCATGGGCGAAGAGTTGATGCAAAAAAGAGAAATCAAATCCAAATAAAGGAAAAAGCAGACTTCATCTTTCTAAAAATATTTAACCGAACCATTTCTTTTATCGAAGCTCCATACATTACCTTCTATAATGCACAATATGTACATATTCTCAACAATATAAAAAATAATTTCACCTAAATAAGTTAAAGATAAAAATTAGATTTAGAACAAACGTTTTGTAAAAAAAGTATAATAATCATTATAATAAAAGTATATTATTAAGTATAATAAAAGTGTAGTATTAAGAATAATAAAGCTTTAATTAAGTATTATTAAAAGTATAATAAAAGATTTATGTTTCATTATCTTTCAATTATTTTTATGTTTAACTTTAGACAAATATAAATTAGTTTTCAGAAACAAAATCATGATCTCTAGCAGCATAAAAGTTCGATTTGATTAATGTTATAGACGCACTCGTGGTGCAGCTATTACATTAATAAAATGGTGCAATTTGTTTAATTTTCGGCATACAATTACTTAATTTAATTTTTTAAGTAAATTCCTTCAATAATATTCAATCTTTGTTTGTTATCTTTTTAGCCTCCGTATTTTTTTATTATTTATTTTGTCTTTCGCGTTTTGCATTTATAGTACTGCACGTATTGCATGAAAAATGTATTTAAAATATTTATTTTAAAAATATCTTTATATATATAAGCGGCTAAAGTGTGTGTCGCCGGTAGTTTTTTGTTGCCACTCGGAAAAATGAGCGCGGAAATCAACTTTTCCGCAGTTTTTAATTAATATCTCGGCTGATTAAAGTCGTACGAAGATGAGAACGGTATCGATGGATTCGGAGAATTTTTTGGAATCCGAGGATACGCGTCTCGAATTTCAACTCTGCGCCGTTCCATAGATATTTGAGAAAAAAGAATTTGGCTCGTAGCCAAATCCCTCTAATAGGGAGAAACCCAAAAAAGAAAGTGGAGAATGTAGGGAAAACGTAGGGGAAAATTAGTTTTTAATTAATATCTCGGCTAATTAAAGTTTCAAGAAGATGCGAATGGTCAAAATGGCGTGCCACGGACCTGCAGAATCCAACGGTGGGCTTTGCTAAGCCCGAGAACCAGCCGTTTCGTAGGAGATGTTACTTCACCCCCCCATATATATATGAGATGTACCAGCTTTTGTCAAGAATAAATAGATTGTTGAAGAATCATAAATGTAATCGCAGCTTAAATTATCAGACAATAAGTTTAAAAAACAGGATCCATTTATTATTGGTCAGGAGAAATAGCAGTTACAAAATCAGATATCCGGAGTAAGTAAAAAAGAACTACTAATATTTTGTATGAAGGTTTACTGCATCGTGACATTTAAGAAAAGCCTTCGATATTCCTTTGCGAGTCCTTTTATAGCCTGTGGAAAGGCGGCGCTTCAAAGAAATGACGTCAGCCTCGTCAGTCAATTCAGTTTGTTTTAAATATTTCCAGAACATTCTATAACTGTACGTGTAGAAAAGGCGGGAAAAACAACTTGACTACGGGGCTGTGGATTTAATTCCACATACTTTCAAATAAGATAACGTCGCCATCAAAAATGAAAAGAACATACAGTTAGAATTTTAAGTGTATTCTTGACTATGGAATTTTATTATTACATATATATATGCGGCTTAAATGTCTGTTTGTCGCCGATAGTTTATTGGTTGCTTGCGTAACTGTACTAACTAATGGGGTGAAGTTGCCACAGCACAGGATTGCCGTTCACGTAGACAATTTTCTGTAAAACTTGCTTTTGCTATGACCATCCATAAGTCTCAGGGCAAAACGCTTAAGCGTGTTGGCATTTTTGTACCTGAGCCTACATTTGAACACGGTCAACTTTATGTTGCCTGTTCAAGAGTTCGTGAAAGAACGGACGTAAAATTAAAAATATTGGATGGCCATCTGCAAGACGAGCTTAGAAATGATGGAAAGATCTACACAAAAAATGTTGTGTACAAAGAGATCTTTGACATGTGAATTAACATTTTATTATTTAAGTCACCTTTATTTATTGAGTTAGCGGTTGCTCTTAAGAAATGTACCGCCAGTGGTTTTCTTCATTGCACTCTACTCTAAGCAATTAAGCAAGTAGAAGGAGGAAACCCCGTGGGGCAGTAAGCAAAGGGGCGTCCTCGCCGCCTGCCCTGGGTAATTCAGTTTAAATTAGCAGACACCTTTGCACAAATCATTTTAATTGTAATTTATAATATCCAGAACAGCGGTCATTTCGTATGACCGCCAGGCGTTCTAGTATTATATAATTGTACTGTACTTTTCACCTATTTTATTTATTTATTACTACATAATGTGCCATGTAACACAAGGTTGTGTGCAACTCCGTATATATATGTGATGCAACGCAGCTATTCTATGCAGCTAAATAAAACTAATTCCATTATATCTTGCAAGCAATATGTGGAAAGTGTAATCTTAAGATATTCCTAACGCATCAGAAAACACGTCACGTTTACCCATAAAATTCGTTAAAACCCATTAAGCACACTAATGTAATTTTCAACAAACTTACTTCATAATTGTCACTAATGCCAAGATTTTGTCTCTTAATTGCATCTGATTTTTATGTTGAATAGATAAAAGGAAATAACAGAATAAAATAATTGGGTTACATACTTTTATTTATTCCACTCATTTCAAATAATTATTTTCGTCATCATGGCCGTTTGCCACTAAATAAATGAATACTAAAGTGTTTTACCGGGAGGGAAAAAATACCTAAATCTTTTCTTTAAGATTATGTGCTTTAATGGGCATTATTATTCCACAGTTCATTTCCCCCACTTGCCCCTCATTACGCTCAAAGCACAAAAGCAGGCTTTTTTCCTCTTCTTGGCTATTTTGTGCATTAAAAAGGAAACATTAGCTGTCAGACTTTGACAGTATTTCTGTCGACAATATAGAGAAAGTTTAATTAAGTATTGAATGCACATTTTATTTTATGCAGGAAAATTTACTTTCTCTACTTTTTTAAACAGAAAATTAACGGGGCTTGGAACTCTTAAAAAATTGTGTTTAAATTGCTTTATTCCTGAAAATACAATGTAATGTTAATTCTTTGTTTAATTGTTTTCCTATGGAACTTAGTATTCCCTATGCCTTAAGGGGGCTCATACACCTTAAACCCCTTATGATCTTCGAATAAGTGACTGTTGCAAGAGTTGGGATAATTTATTTATTTTAAAAGCAATTACTTCCAACCTTTTACAGTCGACTATATAATATAGCTGCTTTAGAAACTAGTAACCAGAAAATGTGTGTTGCCAAAAATAGTTTTGTTATTTAATCCGCTTTGTGACAAAAGTTTTCATCATGTTTCCACCTTGCGCGCATGATATTTTAAAAATGGCTAATGGTACATACTTGAAATTCGATGGAATTCTTTATGTGGGCACTATTTTCTAACTCAACCAAAAATTTGATGAATATTTGGTATTAAAAAAATTTATGCGCGAAAACATTACAGATTTTTTTTAATAAAATACATTCTATAAACTCAGTTCCAAATAAAATAAAAATTTAACATGAAATTCTTAGAATTTTAGGTTCACAGTAGTTTCCAAATGTTATAAAAGCTATATATTAAATATGGAATTAAATTATGCAATAGAATATTTTAAACTGTGTGCGCAAGGTGGAAACTTGACGAAAACGTTTGTCACAAAGCGGATTAAATTATAAAAATATTTGTGGCAACACAAACTTTCTGATTACTATTTCAGAAAGCAGCTATATTATGTAGTCAGCTGTAAAAAGTTGGAAGTCATTGCTTTTAAAATAAATTAGTTATCCCAATTCTTGCAACAGTCACATATTCGAAGATCTTATGGGTTTTAAGGTGTATGAGTCCCCTTAAGTGCATATGAGTCAATTTTCCTTAAAATATTCTCCATTAAGGCATTTATCCTTTTGAACAGATTGCATTTACGTTCTATGGCGTTGTAGAGATATTGGGTACTTTTTTGGAAGAAGGAGTCATGAAAAATGAGCAACGCCCTCGCCGGGAATCGAACAACGGAGCTCTGGAATGCGCGCCTATCGTGCCGACCACTACACTACGAAAGCATGCTAAGAAGGCAAGAGAAATACCTTATAGCGTAATCAAAGTAACACAGTTCTCTGAACCACCGTAGGGGACAGCAAGGATCGTCCAGGAAACCTAAGATGCCTTATCATGTTGCGTTTCTGAAGGTGGCTAGAAATGCTTTTAGATAGTTTGTTACTAATATTTCTACTTTTATGTCATAATAATATAAAGTCTCATCTTCTTCGGTAGCATGAATTAGACGAGAACTCTAAAGACTAAAGTGACTTACCACTATGCTTTTGAAATTCCGGCAGGGTCTTACAAAGTGTTTAAAAGATCCTTTTATTTAACAGAGAGGAAAGTTTAGCAGAAGGCACTTTTCATGCTTACAGAACCAGCCAGCATTTATAGCTTAAATAAAAAAGTAAGTTAAACGTAAGTTTTCCAAAAGCCGAACAGGCACACAACCCGCAAGTTGGGTCGGATTTAATACAGGCGTGACGAAACTAATGGCGAGAATAACGCAATGTTGCAAATATACTGCTCCCAAGAGAACCAATTAGCAAACGTGGCCATCAGCAGCCGGAACGCGCTCTTATTCTACCCTCTAAAAATACCATCTCCCTCCATATGATTTGAACACACGTGAACTAGAAATGTACATTTTAGCAGGAAAATGGAAAGCGAGAAAAACGATAATAGTATGCAACATAAAAATATTGGTTAGTATAACTAAATAAATCCTTATAATAAATATGATTTCCTAGGTTTATCCAAAAGCATGATAGAATACCTTCAGCATATCATGATTTCCTATTAGTATCATCCTAGTTCTTTGCCACTACCTTCAGAAATACCTTGATTTAGTTTTATTTTTATTATGCCAGAGCACTCGAGGATTATCTGCATAAGGATACGAATGCTTTCATGGAGGACTAGTTCGTAGAAAGATGTCTTGTGGAGGACATCTAAGGGAAACTGGCTCGTATATGTACTCTTATTACACCAGGGTAAAACCACGAAAATGCCCATGCAGCGAGCCAGTACACAGGATTGGAACCTGGATCCGAACTGTATTGTTGTTACCAAGCAATTTATATTGTTGCGTTCTGAATAGGTTCGTGTGATTTAGAGTGATTAACGACACCACTTGATGAAGTAGCAAAACACAATTTATCAGCCAGTATTATTCAGGAGAGCTCCAGAAGACGTTTACAGTGGTCGAAAAACTACGAAAAATAGGCTAAAACAATGAGCAACACAGCCTTCAGGCTGTCAGGCTGTAACGGTGAAGACAGCCTCAAAACAAAGCACAAGAGTACAGCTCCCGACTCGATTCGGTCGTTCTAGGCACTCTACGTACTCTCGAGGCTCTTTACGCTACAAACTCAACAATGCACTCAATAGCCTCAACAACGGACCGACTCCCGATACAATCGACGACCAGCTCGACACTAGACTGACGATGAACTCGATAGAAGGCTCTTCTGCGTGCAGTCAGGGTTTATGGGCTGCATTCGAGAACATTCTGGGCAAAACCGGTAAGAATTCGTCCTAAAAAGTTCTCCATCCGCCAGTATTTTCGCCAAATGGGCGATTTCTCGCCAAATATTGCAACCCTGTCTTCCCTTGCCATTTTCTGGCAACCCTGTCTTCCCTTGCCATTTTCTGGCAACCCTAAAGCCGCCTTGTCAGGAAGCTGTTTTGTAACAATATATTATGCGATGAAAGCCAATGGGGTTTATTTAGTATTTAAACAGTGCAATTATTATGTATAGTATGATATTATTTTATTAGTTTCCTTTTCTTTTCGTAACATTATTTGATTTTGTTAAATAATTTCACCAAATTTTCTCAGAATGTCAACAATATTTATCCAGAATTGTCAAATATTCTCAGAATCTCAAACCTTACGTCAAAAGTATCCACTTACAACTGTGCTCATCAAATTTGCATTACTATTAGTAAAATATTTTATAACAGTGCTTTAATTTGTCAAATATTTTACAGTGTTAAAATCCTTTATAACATTTACGTTACTCCTATAACACATTTTTATACTTCACAGAAAAATCTCTGCAAAGCATAATATTCTTTTGTAACAGTGTAACATTCTTTGTAAAAGTGTAAAAAAAATTCTTTATAACATTTATGTCACCATTATATCTATTAAATATGGCGAAAAGAATTAAAATCTTGTATCGAAACAATTCTTTTTAAAAATAAGAGCCTCTAAATTAGCAGAAAAAGCTGAAGGTGTTTCAGACGATAACAGCTTACTCATTCTGTGGTTTCCTGTATAGTATGATAATGTCGGGAAAACTTATTTGTTTGGAGTTCCGCTTTAATTAATGATAAAGTGCTTTTAATTAGCGCGAAAGTGTTTTCTTTTTCGTATCGTAAGTTATGTGAGTTTTGAAGCTTCAAGTGGATGTAGGAATTCGTGTCTGCGCATCGTCTGGCTTGCGTTAATTTTTGCTCTGTGCTTGTAACCGTTGAAGCGTCAGGATAGTGTCTTCACTGTGTTAGAGAACTTCTGTACGAAGATATTTTTCCAAGTCAAATAACTGGTGTATTAAATTTTCAAAAATCATTGCTGTGGATTACAACTTGCTGCTCAATGTCCATAAGCACTTCTGAACTATTTTAGGGAAAAAATGTAAAAGCATATTTATTTTGTTTTGTAATAATTCCGAGAAAAACAAGTCCTAGTTCTTATTTCCCTTGTTTCAAAATGTTTTTGAAGGACTAATACAATTAACTATCGTTCTATTTTAGGGGGAAAATGTAAAAGAATATATATTTTGTCCTGTAATAATTCCGAGAAAAACAAGTCCTAGTTCTTATTCCCCTTGTTTCAAAATGTTTTTGAAGGACTAGTACAATTAACTGTCGTTCTGTTTTAGGGAAAAAATTTTAAAGAATATATATTTTGTCCTGTAATAACTAGTACAATTAACTGTCGTTCTATTTTAGGGGGAAAATGTAAAAGAATATATATATTGTCTTGTAATAATTCCGAGAAAAACAAGTCCTAGTTCTTATTCTCCTTGTTTCAAAATTTTTTTGAAGGACTAGTACAATTAACTGTCGTTTTATTTTAGGGGGAAAATGTAAAAGAATATATATTTTGTCTTGTAATAATTCCGAGAAAAACAAGTCCTAGTTCTTATTCTCCTTGTTTCAAAACATTTTGAAGAACTAGTACAATTAACTGTCGTTCTGTTTTAGGGAAAAAATTTTAAAGAATATATATTTTGTCTTGTAATAACTAGTACAATTAACTGTCGTTCTATTTTAGTGGGGAAAATGTAAAAGAATATATATATTGTCTTGTAATAATTCCGAGAAAAACAAGTCCTAATTCTTATTCCTCTTGCTTCAAAATTTTTTGAAGGACTAGTACAATTAGCTATCGTTCTAGGGAAAGTGAAATATTGATAATATTGTTGCGTGAGTACGGATTCGTTACTAAATGAATGCACAAGTCCGATGAAAAATGAACAAAAATTTATTATTATCACAACAAAAATGCTTAAATTTTCTCAAATTATCATGCAGTATTACAATATCTCACAGTAGTTTGTAAGGATCTTAAGTTTTACTAACGTTTATTTTATTTTAAATCTTTACTATCACTTCTTATTTTCTACTTCCGGCCAGAATTATAAGCGTGAAGGATTTTATGCAAAGTTTGTCTGGCGAACGCCAAGTACTTAAGTTGTGGCTTTTTGCCAAGCAAGGGAGAGGAAGCAGTGAGTTCGAAGCAGGCCGCTTACCTTAGAAGTTACGCAGTTGCTATTTGCCTTCCAGGCCAGAGGTTTTAATCCTCTTGATAAATTAAACGTATTGTAGTGTTCACAGTCTCTGTGCTACATACGCTTCCTGTTATTATAAGGCCAATCTTCCACGTGTATTATTCTAAAGTTAAATTAGAGTTTAGTTTTATTTTGATATCTTTTGCGTTAGACCCCGAGTGGAGGGTCATTGTATTCCGAAGTACGGAAGTCATTGTATATAAAGAAAAATAAAGGGGTTTGCATACCCTTCGTCTGTATCCTGTCTACGTACTACAATTAGTGAACATAGCTTTAGTAAGCTCTCTGTTCCTAGTCAGGTCCTTGTATGTTCCCGAAGAAGATTAGAAGAAACATTGAACCTGATAAGTTATCTTTTAACTACTCAAATGTCCATTAGAACGTAATTCAAAACAGCTAAAGAACGCTAATCCGCGAATTCGCTACAATCAACAAGAGCAGTTTTCTAAACAACAATAAATTAAGCAACTACTACAAACTGAGATGTTTTCCTCCTTTTATAAGATTTTAAAATCACGCGCTAGAATTTTCCAGCACTTTCTCGAAATCAAAAAGAGATATTTATTTATTTAACGCACGCGCTCTTGTATTTTTAATTTTTCCGGCTTAGCTTTCTTTTAATATTCGTCACGCGCTGCACTGCGCGAGAAATAAAACCATTTAATTTATAATTGAACTAACATTAGCTTTTTAAATACCAAATTCGTAACACTGCCCCCTTCCCAAGGACTGCACGTCCCGGGCAGTACAATTCCTGGACAGGAAGCTAAACTTACAACTGTGGCATAAACATTACATTACAATATCAAACAATATAAACAATAAATGCAATAACTAACTTAAACAAATCAAATGCTATCAAATACTAAATACAAAACAAATACTAAATACAAATCAAATACTAAATGCAAATCAAATACTAAATACAAATCAAATACTAATTGCAAATCAAATACTAAATACAAATCAAATCAAATACACATTTATAAACAAAAAGGACCATGGTCTGATACTATTTACAATTATTTACATTACGTACTATGGCCATAGTAATGAGCTAACCTGTCGTAATGAACGACTTTAGGTTTAGAGTTCGAAGACTTACGAATCCGAACCACGACGTCATTCAGCCTTTTTAGGACTGTATACGGGCCATCCCAAGGTGACTGTAATTTCGGACAAAGTCCTTTCCGTCGAGTCGGATTCCACAACCACACCTTGTCTCCTTCGTGGAACTGATGTTCAGTAGCTCTTGTGTCGTAGCGGGTCTTCATCTTCTCCGTCGCCAAGTTGACTCGCTCTCGTGCAAAGTTGTGCATCACTTCAAACCGGGCCTGGAGATCTTGAATATATCCCTCATACGATGAAGGAGCATCCGGAGGGCGGCCAAACAGTAGATCACAAGGCAGACGAAGGTCACGACCGAAGAGCATCTGTGATGGAGAATAGCCGATAGTCTCGTGGACAGCACTGCGGTAAGCCAGTAAAAAGAGTGGTAATTTCTTGTCCCAGTCCTGTTGGTTTCTGGAAACCACTAATGAGAGGTTATTAAGGATGGTTCGATTGAACCTCTCTACCATGCCGTCCGACTGGGGATGCAATGGCGTCGTTTGAGTTTTGTCAATGCCGAGTAGTTTGCATAGTTCTTTGATTACTGCCGAGGCAAAATTCCTTCCCTGATCGGAATGTAACTGAAGAGGCACTCCGAACCTGGAAATCCAGTGCTGTATCATTACCTCAGTTACTGTGACAGCCTCTTGATCAGGAATAGGATTAGCTTCAGGCCACTTGGTGAAGTAATCAACGACAACGAGTATGTATTTGTTGCCATCAGCAGTTCGTGGCAGAGGTCACAGGATGTCAAAGGCGATACGTTCAAAAGGCGCCCCTACGTTGTAACGTTGCAGCTTGCCTCGGCTGCGTCTCTTTGGTCCTTTCCGACCTGCACAGGCATCGCAAGATCGGCACCACTTTTGCACGTCATCCTTTACATTATTCCAGTAAAAGCGCTCACGAACTCTCTGTAAGGTCTTCATTATTCCAAAGTGACCTCCCGTAGGGCTGTTATGTAGTTCTTTAAGGACATCAGGAATGCGGGATCTTGGAAGTATCAGCTGCCATCGGAACGTCTTCCCATCATCCGATTCGAATTTCCGGTATAAGACGCCGTTTCGAATGTGAAGTGAATCCCAGAGTGCCCAATATTGTTTGGTTGTAGGACTACAGATAGAAATGTCCTGCCAGGTAAGTTTTTTGTTTGATAACTCCATTAAATCAATTATGGGTTTAATGTCGCGGTCTTTCAGCTGGTCTTTCCTGACTTCATCATCACTCCACGGTTCTCGATCAGCCGATGTTGATGTTGTAATTTGTCTTGCGACCGGAGTCAACAGCTCGTATTTCGCTTCCACCCTGGAACAATATCGGCAGTTTTCTTGGCAAGGTCTTCTAGACAGGGCGTCGGCGTTTCCGTGTGATGATCCCTTACGATGACGGATAGTGATGTCATATTCTTGGAGTCTCTGTATCCACCTGGCTATTTGACCCTCAGGATTCTTGAAATTTAAAAGCCAGGTCAATGATGCATGATCGGTGCGGAGCAGGAATTTTCTGCCGTATAGATAGTGATGGAACTGTTCTACAGCTTTGACTATGGCGAGCAACTCTTTCCTGGTGACACAATAATTCCTCTCCGGTTTAGACAGGCACTTGCTCCAGTATGCCACTACACGTTCTTGGCCGTCTATTTCTTGTGACAAAACAGCACCAACACTTTCATTACTCGCGTCGGTGTCGAGAATAAATGGTCGGTTAAGCTGAGGATACGTCAGGATTGGAGCAGATGTTAAAGCCTCCTTTAAGTTGTTAAATGCATCCTCGCATTCTTTTGTCCACAAGAACTTTTGGTTGCTCTCTGTCAGCTTGTGTAGGGGTCTTGCGATGGAAGAAAAGTCCTTCACGAATTTCCTATAGTAGGTGCAAAGCCCTAGGAAGCTTCTCAGCTGATGGACATTTTCGGGACGTTTCCAGGATTTAACGGCTGATACCTTTTCAGGATCCGTGCGCACACCTTCTGCAGAGATGACATGTCCCAGGTAAGTCACTTCCTTTCGAAACAATTTGCATTTAGCGGGACTCAGCTTCAGATTGGCTTCTTTCAGTTTCTGAAGCACCTTCCTAAGATTTTCTAAATGTTCTTCAAAACTCTTTCCGACGATGATGATGTCGTCCAGGTATATGAGGCAGGCTTCGTAGGAAAGGCCTTTCAAAACAGTTTCCATAAGACGTTCGAATGTTGCCGGCGCATTACACAGTCCAAACGGCATCACCTTGAATTGCCAAAGCCCTTGTCCCGTAGTAAATGCCGTCTTTTCTTGTTCTTCAGGCTGTATTTCTACCTGCCAATATTCACTCTTTAAATCAAGTGTTAAGAACCACTTGCTGCCAGAAAGAGTGTCTAGAATGTCGTCAATTCTAGGAAGAGGGTAACTGTCTTTCTTCGTAACCTCATTCAACCGGCGATAGTCGACGCAAAATCTTGTTGAGCCGTCTTTCTTTCTGACTAGGACGATGGGAGATGCCCATGGACTTACTGAAGGCTCGATGGCATCGCTTTCTTCCATATCTTTTAACAGTGTTTGCACCTCTTCCTGTTTAGCAAACGGTAGACGTCTTGGATGATGCTTGTTCGGGGGATGATCGCCGGTATCTATTCTATGTTGTGTCAAACTAGTTCGACCCACGTCAGAAGACGAGCGGGAGAAAACTACTTGAAGATCTTTAATGACGCGATCGGCAGCATTCCTCTCTTTATCGTTTAATTGCGCATTCTGCAATAACTCCGATGTAATTCTCTCTGAGGACACGGATTCTTGGATGTTACTCTTTCAACGGTGGTTACTGGAGTACATGCTGCAACCACTTCACCTTTCTTAATAATTCTCCCCTTCTCAGTTACATTGGCGACTCTCACCGGGATAACCGTTCTGGATAGGTCGACGAGTGTTGAGGCTACTAGTGCTCCTTTTGGGCTATTACAGTTATTGGGATATTCTATGATGCTGTAACGGAAATTTCTGTTTTCGGCTATGGATCCAGGAAGTAAAATTTCTGTTCTTGCCGGTATTGTGATATTGTCTTGTGCTATAATTTTATGGACAGATTTAACTTCATCATTGACTCCAAATAACGCTATGTCCTCAGATGTAGAATGCAATTCCTTATTTTTAAAGTCCAAGGAAAAATTGTATTTCCTTAGAAAGTCCAATCCGAGTATGCAAGAATCAGTGATCTCTGCTACATATGCCGTGTGATGGTAAGCGGCACTTCCAAACGTGATGTTAGCATTTACTTTTCCATCGATGTTGATCTTCTCACCGGACACAGTCTGTAGGGTAACGCAGGGCGGCGTCCAGATAAGTTTGCTTCCCAGTTGTTGAGCCAAATCTTTTCGGATGATGGTAACGTTGGCTCCTGTATCTATCGTCATATTGCAGGGAACTCCATTAATATGTCCTATTATGAAAAGTCCATTACTGCCGCCTCTCACTGCAGAAATCTGAAGCGCTTTAAACTGGGGCTTTTCATGATCTGGCAACCTCCGCCCCGCGAGATGGCCACTAATTAGTTTCCCTGCTGTTTGTTAGGAGCGGTCTTAGCATCCGTGCCCTGGGTTTCATCCGTGCCCTGCAGTTTCGTCGTATGTGTCCTTCAGCACCGCAGTTCCAGCACTTTACGGTCGGTTTCTTGTCACCAATATTCTGTCTCAAGGCGTTCAGTTGTCTAGTTAAATCGTCTAGACGAGCAGTGACTTGATCCCCTGGCTCCTGGACTTGAGCAGCTCTGACTGGATGGCGGTCTCGACGGTGGCTTGCTGGACTGCCTCAAATTTCATGGCATACACTAAAGCGCTTTTCAGATCTTTAACATCCGCCATTCGCAGTGCTTTCTGTATTTCAGGGTCCCGGATGCCATCGATGAAATATTGCAGGGACAGGATTTCCCTTGTTTCTGTCGGGCACTCCGAAAAGGCGTGATGTGACTGCCTTTCAACATCCGTGGCGAGCTCCTGAAGCGTTTCGGTGAGCTTCTGTTGACGAGATTTTAATTGGAGCCTGCTGTAGTCTTTTAAACATTTCTCGCCGAAGCGCAGCTCCAAAGCGCCGGATAGAGCTTCGAAATCTAGCCTTTGATTTTCGGGAAGCGTCTGCAGGATATCCGCTGCGTCTGCTCTCAGAGAAGCGGCGAGATGACAGTCCTTAGCTTGGGAATCCCATCCATTCGCATCCGCAACGATAGAAAATTGTGTCCTATACACCTGCCAGGAGGTCTTCCCATCATATGTAGATAGTTTCAGAACGGAACGAGCAGGCATCGATAAAAATTTGAAACTTTCAGAATTGTTTCCTACCGTCGCTATGCACTTCATTAGGCTGTCAACTTCTTTGGCGACGGCAGCAGAAACCCTATCATCAATTTGTTGTTCGACGGCAGAAACTCTCTCTTCTATATGTTCTTTTACAGAAGAAATTCTTTCTTCTACTTGTTCTTTTACCGAAGAAACTCTTTCTTCTATTTGTCCAACTTTAGTTTCAACCGCGTCTATTCTGCCTTCCATAGCCTCAAATTTATTTTCTATTACGCAGGTAATTTCTCTTTTCATTTCGTCCTGACCTGCTTTCATCTCATTTTTAAGAGATTTCATCTCTTCCTTAACGGATTCCTGGCCCAATTTCATTTCTTCCTTAACGGAGTTGACGGCCCCTTCCATCTTTCCTTGGCTTGATTTCATCTCTTCTTTCATTTCTTCTTTAAACGAGGCAAAGGCTGTTATCAATTGCCTTAACTGCTCTTCCATCGCTCTTGTTATTGGCATTCAAATCCCACTTCTGACACCAAAAATTGTTGCGTGCGTACGGATTCGTTACTAAATGAATGCACAAGTCCGATGAAAAATGAACAAAAATTTATTATTATCACAAAAAAATGCTTAAATTTTCTAAAATTATCATGCAGTATTACAATAGCTCACAGTAATTATCTTTTAACTACTCAAATGTCCATTAGAACGTAATTCAAAACAGCTAAAGAACGCTAATCCGCGAATTCGCTACAATCAACAAGAGCAGTTTTCTAAACAACAATAAATTAAGCAACTACTACAAACTGAAATGTTTTCCTCCTTTTATATGATTTTAAAATCACGCGCTAGAATTTTCCAGCACTTTCTCGAAATCAAAAAGAGATATTTATTTATTTAACGCACGCGCTCTTGTATTTTTAATTTTTCCGGCTTAGCTTTCTTTTAATATGCGTCACGCGCTGCACTGCGCGAGAAATAAAACCATTTAATTTATAATTGAACTAACATTAGCTTTTTAAATACCAAATTCGTAACAATATATTCTTTTTTAAAATAACCAGTGATATAGTATTGAATGGAGAATTAGAATGACATCGTCTAGCTAAATTGGTTATAATAATTAGCGGTAGTTATGCAGTTTATATATACGATAAATATCAATGTGGTTTATGACGAATTTAAACAGTACATCTATCCTCTATAGTATAATAATTAAACTCCTTAGTTTTAAAAGAAAATTGCTGATTTATTTATATTAATACTTTGTAATGATTTACTTTAATTTTATGATAGTTATTACATCCTTGTACGGAGTAAAGTACGTAATGTACAGGCTGTTCACACATTTTTTAGACGATGTATATTGTATTCACAAAACTAAATTACATAAAATTCTTGTGTTTTATATGTTCTATTTGACATCCCTTATTCTGAACTATCTTTCGACACCGCAATTTCCAGAATAATAATGCCTTTGGAAGTGGCAGAAGAGGTATTCCATCCCATTCCTCCCGAACAGCTTTCCAGAGTCCTGTTAGTGTTTTGGGACAACGTTTGGATAATGCAGTTTTTAAAAGTCCGAAAGCACAAAAATCCATAGGTTACACATCGGGAGATTGAATAGGGATATCAGTGAAGGGTATGACCTTGATACCAGTTTTTTGTTCCATTTCTTTTAGGAAATTTACAATGGATTTTGATGTGTGACTGCTAGCTTTGTCCTGATGGAGTCTTACAGATGAATGGCACTGTGGGTAAAGCGATGGTATTTCATTCAGAAAAATGGGCGATAAAATATTTTCCTGATAGCATTTGGAGTTAATCTTGACATTTTTTTGCGCTCTCTTTATTTTTAGCTTGCCATTATAAGAAAAACCAGCAACAATCATGAATCTCTTAGAAAAACTTTGTTTCGATTCTTTGAACCATGTACTTAAATTTTTTCGATTCTTTGAACCATGTACTTAAATTTTTTCGATTCTTTGAACCATGTACTTAAATTTTTTCGATTCTTTGAACCATGTACTTAAATTTTTATGATGATAGATGGCTGTTTTTTTGTTACAATCATTTAAATACACCCATGCTTCATCTATTGTGACAATTGTTTTCCATTTTTCTTTGGATAAGTGTTTCTCATATAGAATTCTGCAGCGTGTCCTGCGTTGAGCGATATGCTTTGGAAGAAGACGATTCACATTGCGTTTTTTTCGCTTTCTTAAGATTTAAATCAACTTTTATCATTTTGTTTACAGTGGACAACGAGCATTTTAATGATTTTGCAACTGTCTTTGGACTAGGGGGATTTTCTTTTAACATTAAACAACGTACTTTGCAGTAGTTGAAGATGTCCGTTTTATCTTTTAATACTTGTTTGGAAATTTTGTCCCACTTGAGGCTCCAATTTGACGTTTTTTCCTTACTTGTTGATGATATTACCTATCTACGGTTTAGATATCACAAAACCATGACTCTCACATCGTTTTCGGATAACGGAGTATGCATATTTCTCTTCGGAAGGAGCGTCAATGTAGCCTTCGAACCACTGCTTTGTTAAATTCGCCATTTTGAATAAAAACAAAACTTTTAAGCGACAGATGATAATTTTGACTTTTAAAAACATAGTACAATTGCAATTACTTTTTTGGCAGCAAACGATGTTTTTTTACCGCTTACCAAAATCGTCTAAAAAATGTGCAAACAGCCTCTGTAATAGCCAAAAATTTCCGTTATCGTATTTCAACGAAAATACACATTTTGACCGCTCTCGATTCCTTTTGAACCATGTTTTTTAGCGTTGCATCTCTACATACGGACATAATAAAGGACTCTTTTTTTTTTTTTTTTTTTTTTTGCAAAACGGATTGTGAAATGGATTGAAAATTGATTTAGAAGAGACTTTTTTGTGAAGTCTGTATGTATGTACGTACGTAGATATATATGTATTTCGCATAACTCAAAAACGAATGACTTCAGAAGGTCGGAAATTTTGTATGGGACTGTTTGTATGTGTTGTTTCCATATTTGTTGAACTACAACGTTCCCCCCTCTTTTGTTGAAATTGGCTGCACCAAAAGTATATATATATATATCCACCCTGTTTCCCGACTCGGTGAGCTAAGTTTTTTTATTCTTTTATGTTGGTAAATTGTACATTTTTTACTTTAAAAGTGATTGAATTATTATTGATCTTATGTTCCGGTTAAGGTTTTTGCGCCATTAATTTTCCAGAACTGCTGTTCCTTCTAATTGCCTTTGGAAACATAATTGTAGTCCTGACTAGGGACGGGGAGCTTACTCAGGATTATGTTCGTGCGTGTGTAGAAGATACAACAAAAATAAGAAGGCTTAAATTTACCTAAATTTACCTTTTATTTCTGACAGCGGACAGCCGTTCCCGCACTTCGGGATACAGAGACCAGCACTTATGGTCTAAAACGTGGAAAATAAGAAATAAACTAACTTAAGTAAATAAGAACTAACTTACATGCTTTACAGAGACTAGTAACACGAAGATTGGCATTTTCTTTTTGACACTACGTATAGTAAACGAAATGCAAAAGACTACAATACGTTTTCAAATATCAGCGAGAACTAAGTTCTGATCCTAAAGGCAGACATGAACTGAACTGAATGAAAAATACGCGCGTGGTAAGGCAGCAATAAGTACCTCTCTTTCGGCTTATAGCCACCTCTTAAATATCTATACCTCAATAGCATAAATAATTTTACTCGCGCTTATTCTAGCCGGAAAGGGAAAATAGGAGAGGGTAGCAAAGTTTAAAAAAAAAAAAAAAAAAAAAAAAAAAAAAAAAAAAAATCTGAAATGTTTCAGATTTTAAATTACCTCCAAAGGGGCGTTTTTTAACATTTTGTGTGTTACCTTTCTTTATTAAATATCATGTTCCTCGCACTTAAACCATAAGATCCAGTGCAACAGCAATATCGCAAAATAGTTTTAAAACGAGCATATCTTTAGAATTTCCGATACAGAGACTCACGCGCTGGAGATAAAAATGTTTTTTCTGCACAACGTTGCCATTGCTCGCTTTGAAATCCTTGAGTTTGTTAATCAAAAATTCGTCAAAGTTTTAAAAAATAGGAAATCGATCATAAAACAAATTTCAAATTTCAAATTTGGTCTTCCACATGCTCATATTCGTTGGAGGATTACGTTATTCAAAATTCGATGACTCTATGGACCGTTATTTTATGACAATGTGAGAAATATACATACATTTACGCAGATTTTCATTATTTAATTTCTTCAAATATAATGCAGGACTCTAACATTTTGTGGCAACAGTTTGAAAAGTGAACCGACATTTATCCGTCCGACGCAAAATGCCAAAACGAAACTAATAGTCCTTCGGGATTCAAATCCCTTTGGACTAATAAAAATTATCCTGTTAAAAATGTCCTGTAGAAACCTATAATTTGTTTCCTATGGGAAATTGGCCTACGGGTACCCGTAGGTCAAATCACCATAAAAAACCACAGACAGAAACTCGTACAACTGTACGAATACCCGTAGGCCAAATCCCTGTAAAAACACATAGAAAGAAACTCATTAAAGAAACCCGCACAGTTGTATGTGTACCCATAGGCCAAATCATCGAGAAAGCCTATTGTTTGTAGAGAATCCCAGCTGCCAAATCACATCTTGGTGGAATGCCAGTTTTAATTATTTTCGCCAAAAACATTTTAATTTTTCAGAACTGGACTTAGGAAATTTAATAGGAAAAACACATCATCATAATTAGTTTCTGTTTTTAAAAGATATCAGCTTTTATCATAGATTGTAATCTGTCTCTTTTTACCTAGACTGAAAGTTTTTACAAATGACTAATTGCATTGTTACCATTTGTCTGGCGCAGATAACCTTGACAGGTTTTGTGCCAAATTACAATAATCCAATCCAATCCAATCCAATCCAATCCAATCCAATCCAATCCCATCCAATCCCATAGTTTGTTGGTCGACGTTTTTAGATAAACCCCCTTTCAATAGGTCAAAATCCCAAAAATGCTTTGGTCATAACTCAGGGATTAAATAGTGATTCATGAGTGAAAGGTGTGGCTTTGACACCCGTTTCTTGTTTCATTTTTTTTCTACTAAGCTAACAGTACAATTTGACGCTTCTCTGCCTGCTTAGTCTTGATGCAGTTTTACTGATTGATCACATTGTGAGTAAAGAGAAGTTATTTCATCTTTAAAAATTCCATATAAAATATGTTTCTGATAATATGTGAAGTTGATCTTTACACGCTTTGGATGTTTTATGTTTCTGATAATATGCGAAGTTGATCTTTACACGCTTTTTTATCTATTTATGTATTTATTTTCCGTTATATGAAAATCCAGCAACAATCATAAATCCCTTAAAAATCTTTTTTTAGATTCTTTGACCGATGTTCTAATTTTTTTTCCCTCGTATTTGATGATGATAAATGGATCCCTTTTCATTGTATCTATATAAGTACAACCAAGATTCTTCTATTGAGACAACACTTTTCCATATTTATCGGGTTAATGTCTCTCGTAAAGAAGTCTGCACTACGTCCTGCGTTCGGGGATATGTTCTGGAGAACGACTGGGCACAATACGGTCAGCATTAATCACTTTGCTTATAATTGACACGGACCATTTTAATGATTTTGCAACTTTACTTTGACTTGGCAGATTTTCGCTTAACATTAATGATCTTAGTTTTGAAATATTCTGTTTTTTTCCCCCATGGTTACGCTATAAGGTATCACTCCAGCCTTCATAGCATGCCTTCATGGCGTAGTTGTTAGCACGCTCGGCGCGTATTCGTCAGGTCCGTGGTTCGAGTTCCTACGAGAGCATTGCTCATCTTTCACATTTCCCGCTTTCAAGTTAACCTAATATCTAACTAAAAGGTCTAAAAGGGTGGTGGATGATGATCGTCCACCGCCAGGATTTGGCAACAGGGTCCCCTAATCCCCAGTTGCCGTTTAAAACGGGGAGTATGTAAGGTATTTCTCACGCTTTCATAGCATGCCTTCGTGGTGTAGTGGTCACCACGCTCGGAGCGTATTCGAGAGGTCCGTGTTTCGAGACCCAGCGAGGGCATTGCTCATTTTCCACATCTCCTGCTAAACTAATGTCTCTACAACGTATTTGAAACAATTTTCCCACTTGAAGCAAAATTGTGGCGTTTTCTTCCTTTGTTGTTGACACTATTACTTATCGTAGATTTAGATACCGAACATCCATGGGTTTCGCAACCTTTTTTACAACTAGATACGAATAATTTTCATCAAAAAGGACACAGACATATCCTTCCATTCATTTCTTGTTTAAGGGGACTCATACATCTTAAACCCCTCATGATTTTCGAATATGTGACTGTTGCAAGAATTGGGATATTTTATTTATTTTAAAAGCAATTACTTCTAACTTTTTACAGCTGACTCCATAATATAGCTGCTTTGGAAACCAGTAACCGTAAAGTTTGTGTTGCTACAAATATTTTTGTAATATAATTCTCTTTGTGACAAAATATTTCGCCGTGTTTCCACCTTGCGCGCACGATATTTTAAAAATGGCTAACGGTACATACTTGAAATTTGATAGAATTCTTCATATGGGCACTATTTTCTAATTGAACCAACAATTTGATGAATATTTTAATATTGAAAAATTTTATGGACGAAAACATTACAAATTTTTTAATAAAATACATTTTATAAACTCAACTCAAAATAAAATAAAAATTTAACGTGAAATTTTCAGAATTTTAGCTTCACAGTAGTTTCCAAATGTTATAAAAGCTATATATTAACTATGGAATTCAATTATGAAACAGAATGTTTTAAACTGTGCGCGCAAGTTGGAAACATGACGAAAATTGTTGTCACAAAGCGGATTAAATTATAAAAATATCTGTGGCAACACAAACTTTCTGATTACTATTTCAGAAAGCAGCTATATTATGTAGTCAGCTGTTAAAAGTTGGTAGTAATTGCTTTTAAAATAAGTAAGTTATTCCAATTCTTGCAACAGTAACCTATTCGAACATCTTACGGGTTTTCAGGTGTATGAGTTCCCTTAAAAGCAACATTTTGGCGTGAAGACAAAACTGTTTAGTAGCAGACAATAATTTGTACTTTCGGAAGTATAGTTGCAGTTAAAAAATATTCCAGACAGATTTTTTTTTACAGCAAAACAAAATCGCCTAAAACTGTGCTAGGATCTTCTGTAGAATATCTTACGTTAGTAAACAAGTTCCTGTAATTTCAGTCTTTACTATAACTTCTCCTTTCCGTATTTCACACCGGGCCCACCAGCGGTCGAGCGGTAAAGACGCTGAACTCTGGTAGTTCGGTCCGAGGTTCGAATCCCGCAAACGGGCTGGCTGGATGTATGTTTTCGTGGTTTTCCCCATGTGTAACGTGTATACGAGCCAGTTTCCCTTAGAAAGTCCTTCACGATGGCATCCCTTCCCTTAGACAGATAGCCCTCGTGTGCTTTGCCATAATTAAATATTTCAATTCAATCCGTATTCCACACCAGGATACAAATTAGTTGTAGCATTTAAGCTGAGGTTTTTGTAATGTTTCTGACGTTTGAGCACTGTTTTGTTAGTTTCAGCCAGTATTTCTCTAGTAGTTATAATTAATTATTCAACCATAATTATCATTAATTATCATTAATTATCATTTATTATTTATCTCGCCGTTTGTACTTTGAACCTGATGCTCCGGTATAATTATTCAGTTCCTAGTTTAGTTTTTAATTGTATAATATTTGACTGTTGTAAAGTTTAATTTAAAACTCACTGTTCGTCACCACGAATTGCGGTTATTGTAGTAAAAGAACGTCCCTTATGTTCAAGCTCTCTTTAAACGAAAACGTTACAACATCCATAAGCCTTTATCATTTATCTCAAGTGTAGTGGTAACTCGCTTTACGTTTTTTAGGGTTATAGAACTAAAATTCGGTTACCAGATCAAGTGTAACCGAATAAAGGCACAAAATGAAATTTTTATTCATGTTACGTAATAATAACTCCGCTGAAATATAATATAAAAATAACTAAATTAATTTGTTGACTCGCTAGGATTGTTTTAAGCCAGGAGCTCATGTGAAAAATAAGCAGTGCCCTCACTGGAACTCGAACCTGGAACTCTCGAATACGTGCCAAGTGTGCAGACCATTACACCCCAAAGGCACGTTGAGAGGAGGGAGAAAATACCATATACACTGATGATGTAAACGGAACTAAAACTCGAACAGCCAATAATAATTTTACATCAGTATTAAGTACTCAATCAAAATGCATTGAGGACCAAAACTAAATCGGTCTGAATTAAATTTCATCTTGAACACTTGCTTTCTACACACTTCGGCCTAGCTAACCTGCTGCTCTCCTCCTACTATACAACCAAAAAAAAAATTTAAACTTTTTCAAATGGTCACAAGTAGTGTGCCAAGTTGTTTGTGGCCGCAGCATGGTTACTATAATAAAGATGAATATTTATCCTATTTCATATATATATATATATATGATTTAACAAAATACAATAGCTCCTTAAAGAGCAATTAGCGATCTCAAAATTAGCATTCTAGATTTGGTGCTCTTCCCCTAAATTCATCTGTTCTCCCAAATTCGAGATCTTTCTATGTTATATAATTCTACCTGGAACGAAAACCTAAACTAAAATTAACCAATCATAGCTTGTCCCTACAATTGCATCTACATAAATGCAAATACCGCTCGCAAATTAATTACGTCATTCTTCCCATCCCTAACTGCAGCTTTGCTAGATTCTCAAATGCCTACGTCATCTCTTTTATCTTCCGTTCTACTTCACCGATTCACAAAATTCAACTTTCGATTTTCATGTCTCGAAAGCGCGACTTAGGATCCATCCACTACGCCATCATGTCCAGTCATCGATTCAGCGGTTGTTTTCGGCTATAACTAAAACGTGGGTGGTTTTCTTCCGCCAATAGTACAACATACTACCTCTGCAAAATATTACAATTTCCGAAAAGGGATAAAAAGCCCTCTACACTATTCTATTTAGAGTTGTCACTATGACGGCATTATGGAGGTCCTGTGTAAATAAGTTCTTCAAACTATGAAGACGTTCAAGGGATTACACGACATCTACCACTGACGTTTTCATCATCAAGATACATTATTGAAGTGACGAGGAATAACGTCATGTGTCAAACGAAATGCGAAAAACAAAAGAATCAGACGCTTATTAATGATATTTTTAGATGAGACGGTGAAAATAGAGTAAAAAAATGTATTGAAACAGAAGATGGGCGGTAGCTGCAAAATGAAAACCGATCAATATCACTTGATGAGCTCGATGTATTTTTACCTTTGTTTTAGTCTCTCGAGAAGCACTTTCAAAAAAAAAAAAAAATAAATAAATAAATAAATAAATAAATAAATAAATAAATAAATAAAATAAAATAAAATAAAATAAATAAATAATAAATAAATAAATAAATAAATAAAAAAGAAAAATGAAAATTTAAAAAAATTAAAAAAAAATAAAAAACAAAATCTGAAATTTTCAGATTTTAAATTACCTCCAAAGGGGCGTTTTTTAACATTTTGTGTGTTACCTTTCTTTATTAAATATCATGTTCCTCACACTTAAACCATAAGATCCAGTGCAACAGCAATATCGCAAAATAGTTTTAAAACGAGCATATCTTTAGAATTTCCGATACAGAGACTCACGCGCTGGAGATAAAAATGTTTTTTCTGCACAACGTTGCCATTGCTCGCTTTGAAATCCTTGAGTTTGTTAATCAAAAATTCGTCAAAGTTTTAAAAAATAGGAAATCGATCATAAAACAAATTTCAAATTTCAAATTTGGTCTTCCACATGCTCATATTCGTTGGAGGATTACGTTATTCAAAATTCGATGACTCTATGTACCGTTGTTTTATCACAATACGAGAAATATACATACATTTATGCAGATTTTTCATTATTTAATTTCTTCAAATATAATGCAGGACTCTAACATTTTGTGGCAACAGTTTGAAAAGTGAACCGACATTTATGAGTCCGACGCAAAATGCCAAAACGAAACTAATAGTCCTTCGGGATTTAGATCCCTTTGGACTAAAAAAAAAAAAAAAAAAAAAAACTTATTGACTTACTAAAATGCCATGAAACTGCTACAAAATTCTGCATTTTTTCTCTCTTAAAAAAATCTGAAAGTTTTCGGATTTTATATTACGGCCAAAAGGGCGTTTTTTTAACGTTTTATGTGTTAGCTTTTTTTTTTTTGATATCATGTTCTTCACGCTTAAACCACATAAATTTGAATTCAACGGCAATATCACAAAATATTTAAAAACAGCATATCTTCAGAATTTACGATACACACTCGCGTGGAGATAAAGATTTTTTTTTTTCCTGTATAATGTTGCCATTGCTCGCTTTGAAATCGTTGAGTTTGTCAATCAAAAATTCTTTAGTTTTACAAAATTTGAAATAGATAATAAAACAAATTCAAATTTCGGGCTTCAGAGTTCGGTTGGAAGACTACGTTATTCAAAATTTAATGGCTCTTAGGTACCGTTGTTTTTTGCACAATGCGAGAAGCAGTTTCTTCTTTATTTAGCTTGTTTAAATATAATACAGGGCGATAATATTTGGTGGCAACAGTTTGAAAAGTGAAAAGAAGCAAAATGCCGTTTTGAGACCAGTAGCACTTTGGGGACTAATGCCTCTTTGGGGCTAAAAATAATACTTGGCATTCTGGACAAAGCGACTGGAAACAATTCAATAAAAACAAGAAGCAATCCATGTTGATAAATGACAAGTGGAAAGTTGAAAGTGTGTTTCATTTTAGTAGCAGCATTATACAAGTATGCATTCATTTCATTTGGAAACCCGAATTTGGAATTTGTTTTATGATCGATTTCATATTTGTACAACTTTAATGAATTTTTGTTTAGCAAACTCAAGGATTTCAAAGCGAGCAATGGCAACCTTGTATAGAAAAAAAATTATCTCCAGCGCGCGAGACTATGTATGAGAAATTCTAAAGACACGCTCACTTTAAGGAGACTCGTACACCTTAAAACCCATAAGATCTTTGAATATGTGACTGTTGTAAGAATTGGGATAACTTATTCATTTTAAAAGCAATTACTTCCAAATGTTCACAGCTAACTACATAATATAGCTGCTTTCTGAAATAGTAATCAGAAAGTTTGTGTTGCCACAAATATTTTGATAATTTAATCCGCTTTTTGATAAAATTTTTCGTAATGTTTCCACCTTGCGCGCACAGTTTAAAACATTCTGTTGCATAATTGGATTCCATATTTAATATATAGCTTTTATAACATTTGGAAATTACTGTGAACCAAAAATTCTAAGAATTTCATGTTAAATTGTTATTTTATTTGGAGTCGAGTTTATAAAATGTATTTTATTAAAAAAAACTGTAATGTTTCCGTCCATAAAATTTTTTAATATTAAAACATTCATCAGATTTTTGGTTCAGTTAAAAAATAGGTCTCATATAAAGAATTCCATCGAATTTCAAGTATGTACCATTAACCATTTTTTAAATATCGTGCGCGCAAGGTGGAAACGTGACGAAATATTTTGTCACAAAGCGGATTATATTACAAAAATATTTGTGGCAACACAAACTTTCTGGTTACTAGTTTCCAAAGCATCTATATTATGTAGTCAGCTGTAAAAAGTTGGAAGTAATTGACTTTAAAATAAATAAAATATCTCAATTCTTGCAACAGTCACATATTCGAAGGGTGTTAAGGGGTTTAAGGTGTATGAGCCCCCTTAAAATTATTTTGCGATATTGGGAGTGGCAACACTGCCAAAAAATAAAGTATTTTTATCCCCCGCGGGTGCGACCGTCTGTCGGAAGTTCTAAATATATGCTGTTTTTTAATATTTTGTTCCCTGGGAGGATTGGAGAGTCCATTCTCTGGATACTTTTCGACACTGGAATAAATCACAAACTAACGAAATCATCTACAAGCAGATTTTTTTTCAACATAGAAACAAATATAGGAAATATATCCTTCTATATACAGACGGATCAAAATCCCAGGATCATGTTGGCACCGCTTTCGTCACAGAAAAAACAATAGTAGGGGGTTCGATTACATACAGTTTGCTCTGTGCTTACTTCTGAGCTTACTGCAATCCATCTGGCTTTGACTTACCTTTCAAAACAAAAGTACATAAAATTTATTATCTACACAGATTCCATGAGTGCCTTAATGTCATTGAAAAATCACGCTCAATGTACTCATCCAGTTGCAATCAGAATCCTAAAGTTGAATCATTCTTTAAAAATTCGGGGATACCAGATTCTTTATTCGTGGATCCCTGGACACGTTGCCATTAAGGGGAATGAATTGGCAGATATTGCAGCTAAAACTGCAACCACAATGTACAATCTTCAGATTCCACTAGCAGACATCAAAGGGTTTGTCAAAAGCAAAATCCTCAGCAAATGGCAGAAGAAATGGAATGACAAAGTATATAACAAGCTGAGAAATGTAAAACCCACCATTGGATACTGGCCATGTATGGCTAATAGAAAGGAAGATGTCCTCTTGACTCGACTGAGAATTGGCCATTGTCGCCTGACCCATGAGCATCTTCTGAAGAGAGAAGAGAATCCCAGCTGCCCAAACTGCAATGCAGATATGACAGTCCATCATATCTTGGTGGAATGCCAGAGTTTTAATTATTTTCGCCAAAAACATTTTAATCGTTCAGAACTGGACTTAGGAAATTTAATTGGAAAAGCACATCATCGTAATTTGTTTCTGTTTTTAAAAGATATTGGCTTTTATAATAGACTTTAACCTGTTTTTTTAAAAGATATCAGCTCTTATCATAGACTGTAATCTGTCTCTTACCTAAGCTGGAAGTTTTTACAAATGACTAATTGTATTGTTACCATTTGTCTGGCGCAGATAACCTTGACAGGTTTTGTGCCAAATTACAATAATCCAATCCAATACTAAATATTTCGTGATTTCGCAGTTGAATTGAAGCTATGCGAAGTAAGTGCGAAGAACATGATATTTAATAAATAAAGGTAACACCTAAAACTATAAAAACGTTCTTTTGGCCGTATTGGAAAATCTGAAAGCTTTCAGATTTTATTTATTATTATTATTATATTATATTCCTTTTTTTAAAAGTTTGTTGTCAAAGGGTTAAGTCGGTTTGCATCTTAGTACATATGCTCATAGAAATATTGTATCTAAATATATTAAAGTTTAATGTTTTTGGTGAGACATAATTCTAAAGTTAAAATATTAAGCTATAATTTATAAAAAAATACTTTAAAATACATATCTTTCTTGATTTTAATTGAATCCCTTAAAAATGCAAGCTTTAAATATTTTAGTAACGGAAAAACTTCTCTTCTTTCTTGTGTTAAACTGTACTTGTTTAGAGGAGAATTGTTTTAGTTGCCGTTACTAAATTTAGAAGTAAGAGTATTCTGTTGATAAACATTTTTGACGAGAATTGCAGTTGCTTTCTTTGACGATATAATTATACTTTCGTTTGATCATCGCAGTTTTAAAAATACCTTCTTTCGTTTTCTTTAAGACTGGAGCACTTTTAAATGTTATATAAATTCCTTTCTTCAAGTTAGTTGTATACGAGGAACATAATGTTCATGATTAAAATAAAAACATCCTTGATAAAGGAAACTCTAATGAGATCGCTTAAAAGCTTCACAATTTAATATTTTATCTCGTACGTATAATGTGGTTACTTAAGCACTTGAAATTAAAAAAAAGTCAATAATAAATTGTTACTTTATTTAATATGCTTAACTAATTCTGTACAACGTCTTTATTAGTTACATTAAATTTTAAGTAATTAAAAGTTAAATTTCTTGCAGAATGCAAACCCAAATGCTTGCACAAAAAAAAAAAAAAAAAAAAATCTGATATGTATACCACATGACTTCCTTGTACAGAATATTAAATTATACGCATTTTTTCTTTCATTTCGTTTAAACGTATTGGATTGAATTCAGTCTACTTCGCCGACAGCGCATAAACCACAATAGAATAAATGCATTCTTTAAAATTCACTCGATTTCTTTACCATAATGACACTCTGGCGCTCGGTTCACTTAACAGTATTAGATTTCTTTCATATCATAACTCAGAATGCACAAAATTTATATCATTTAAAGAATTATCTAATCGTTGCCACATGTTCTATTCAAATACTGTAATAAAGCTAGAACGATGTATAAAAGAAATTAATCAAACAAAACAAAACAGAAGCAGTTTTTCACAGACGATTGAGTATTTCTCATTCAATTAATTCAGTTCTCACTTCGCGACAAGGCAAAAATACATAAAAACTCAAAATATCTGTACTCAAAATTACGAAGTAAATCTCAAACACTTATTTCCTCTAAAAAATTCCAGAAAGTATTAAGCATGATTTAATTCGCAATAATAAATGAACGCGTTATCTTTGCTGTTGCGAAACTTAGTCTCTCTAGATTGGCAATAAATCTACTATTCAGTTGTTTCAAATAAAAACAAAGATGTCCGACGTGTTATTTAAAACTTAACCGCACTTAAACAGCATTTAAATTGCTGCTAACTCTACAAATATTGCTTGAAGATTTTTTAAAGGCATAATAATTCAATCATTTTTAAAGAACAAAATGCACAATTTACAAACATATAAGAGTAAAGAAACTGAGATTACGGAGCCGTGTAACAGAGTGGATATATATGTAAATATGTTTATATACATTTGGCGCGGCCGATTGCAACCAAAATACGAGATGCACATCTACATGTTATAGCAGTCCTATATACGAAATTTCAACGTTCTGAGGCTACTCGTTTTTGAGTAATGCGAGATACTTACGTACGTACAGACGACAAGAAAAATTCTCTTCAGAATTAATTTTAGACCAGTTTTATAATTTTTTTGGAGGAAAAGAGTGTTTTATTCTGTTCTTACGTACAGATATCACGCAAAAACATCGTTAAATTGCATTCGATATCGGTGAAAATGGATATCTTCGTTGAAATATTCTGCCTGAAACTTTTCGCGATTACAATTCTTCCTTTTTACTTCGTACAAGGAAGTAAAAAGGTTTACCGAAGAATATGAAAAATATTCACTACTCCTTTGTTGCTGCTATTGCTTAGCATATTATGCAAAATCATACATGCAAAGACGCTTTGGGGAGATAGCCCTAAACTACTTTGCCGTAATCTAGTAAATCCAGATACGAATGGGCCCACCAGCGGCCGAGCGGTAAAAACGCTGAACACTGGTAGTTTGGTCCGAGGTTCGAATCCCGCAACCGGCTGGCTGCATTGGCGTTTTCGTGGTTTTCCCCATGTGTAACGTGTATACGAGCCAGTTTCCCTTAGAAAGTCTTCCACGAAAGGCATCCCTTCCTTTAGGCAGATAGCCTTAGTGTGTTTTGCCATAATTAAATACATCACACCACACCAGATACGAATGTTCTCAACGTTACAAACCAGCAAGTGTGTGTTTCGGAAGATGAAACATGATTAAGGAAAATATTCCCTAATGTGTTGCTGTTATATCTTAGCATTTTATGCAAACCATTTCATTTCCGAGACCACTTGGATGTGGTTTAAGAATATTTCTTCTAATTTATTTAATAGCAGCTAGGAAATGTTTGCCTGAAATATTGCAGATGTCGTTATATATTATTGATGGACGAACAAGAGATGATAGAAAATTCATAAATAATTAAATAATTTCATTACTTCTTCAGTTATGTCCATAAATACTTGACTCTCCATAAGTTATCTTCTAATAAATATATTCTGCAAACTTTGCAATTTCAGACTTTTGTAATTGCTTACACTAATTAGCTGGGTTTGATTACTTTTTGCGCCAGATCACTTTTATCACTCTATTTCGAATTTATATATAAGCATTAATTATGAGCCTGAATCATACTTGTTTAAGCGTAACACTGCCAAGAGCAGATTGCTCTAGGATTTAATCGAGGAAACTGATACTCTCATTATAGGTTGTTTAGTCGTCTTCCTAATTGCGAAGGAAGTATTTATATCTTATCTGAGTCATCTCAGAGTTTAAATTGTGTTGTTTTCTCTCCTTCATTCAATAATCAAGCATCTGGAGGATCTTGTAAATCTTAAGCGTTAGTATTTATTTAAATAGAATTTTGTGCTTTGAAACGAGCGAAATTTATTAAATTAAATTCATATATTTAAAATTAAAATTTTACTTAGTTTCAGACAACTTACGTTGTAATCTGGAATTAAAATTGTTTACAAAATTCAAGAAAACGAAGTGGTATTTGAAAATTTATTGTTTATCCAAATTACTCACAAGTTTGTGAATTTAGCATTAATCTGTTGAAGTCCGAGTTCGTGTCTAGTTTTATGCAGCTTAATTAATCACCTTCACATTCATGCTTTCCAAAATTTTTATCTTAACAATTGACCTGTGTATAGTTGAACTTCATCGCAACACACATTATGCAGCTGCTTTGGGGCAGGGAGATGACAACTGAGAAAGCTTGCGGAGTTTGATACAATAATGAAACAATAAAAATACTACAAATAAAAAATACTAAAAATTAAAAAAATGTGAATGTTTTCAGATGCTACATTACGCACAAAATCGTAAAAAAAAAATCGTCGTAAAAAATCGATCGTTAAAATAGCTTTAGAGAGATTGTAGCCAAAATGCTAACGCCCGATGAATACAAACTCTAGCTCTCTCTCGAAGTCAGTAGAACTTCACAGTTAACACTTCTCCTCATTTGCATTCAACCGCAAATCTGAAAATGCGTTCTGGCCGGAAGATGTAAGCTGAAATTAAGGAAAGACAGGAAAGTAACTTTAAGGGGACTCATACACCTTAAAACTCGTAAGATCTTCGAATATGTAACTGTTGCAAGAATTGGGATAACTTATTTATTTTAAAAGCAATTACTTTCAAATTTCTACAGCTGACTACATAATATAGCTGCTTTCTGAAAGAGTAATCCGAAAGTTTGTGTTGCCACAAATAGTTTTATAATTTAATCCGCTTTGTGACAAATAAATAAAAAATAAGGTTTTAAAGCGACCTTGTTCAAGATTTTTAAAGTTTAGCAACTTCTTGACGTTAAATATTAACACTTTCTAACTCATAGCATGAACCTCTTCGACGTGCGTAACGCATCTAGCGCGTTCAAGTGAAACTTTCGCAGGGCGGCCGTAGCGCGCTTCAAGCGTTCTTCTACATTTTAAAACTTTTAAACGTTTAAAACGCTTTCTAAATGTTTACTTGTTTGAGTTTTTACTTTTGTTTGTTCTAATACCTTCTAGAGGGTAGTAATAATCAGACATTCTATTTCTAATTGAATTTGCCCCGGGTTTTACGAATTATTCGCGCCATTTTACATAAGATACAAGACAGTGCGAGATAGCTTCAACGTTTACTCAGCAGAAAGAGAAAAAATGAGGTTATGAATTGGAAAGACAAAAAGGATATACGTTTGATGGGTACAGTCTATAATAACTCGATGATTGATGTTGGAACACGGAAAAGAACTATAACAAAACCAATTCGTGCCATTTTACATAAAATACAAGACAGTGAGAGATGGCTTCAACGTCTACTCAGCAGAAAAAGAGAAAAAATGAGATTGGGAATTGGAAACACAAGAAGGATATACGTTTGATGAGTACAGTCCATAATAACTCGATGATTGATGTTGGAACACGGAAAAGAACTATAACAAAACCAATTCGTGCCATTTTACATAAAATACAAGACAGTGAGAGATGGCATCAACGTCTACTCAGCAGAAAAAGAGAAAAAATGAGGTTGTGAATTGGAAAGACAAGAAGGATGTACGTTGATGAGTACAGTCCATAATAACTCTATGTTGCAACACGGAAAAGAACTGTAAAAAAAGCAATAACTGTAAAAGATTACAACAAAAAAATGGGAGGAGTGGACCGCCTGGATCAGATGTTATAAAATTATCCTGCTGTTAGAAATAAGCAGAGATATTATTATTTTTCCGTTATGCTTTATTTCCTTATAATTTTACTTAATATTCATTGACATTCATCCACTACGAAAGTCATGTATGGAAAGTTATGATGTACAGAGAAAACAACATTACACGCTACGAAAAACAGACGGCCGCTGGGGGGGGGGATTTTCGCGGACAGGAGAGGACGGCGAAAGGGTTAAATAATTTTCACTTTAAACTTTCTGTTTAGGGCCAACTTTATAGGAGATCTAAAGCTAGACTAAGAGTAGAATTTTTTTTTAAAATTTAAATTTTTAATTAGGAACAAACATCCTGCTGTTCTCTCTCTGCCGTTCCAAATTATCTGGAAGGAAACTATATTAGTACATCTTTTAGAAATATTTCTATTTTCCTTACAAATACTCTTTTTCTGACGTCATTTGGCCCTCGCATAATTTTCATTCATTCATTCATAAATTTATCTTTTCCCAATGATCTCGAGAAATTGTTCTGAATGTATCGCGGGTAAGCATGTTGTGTTACCGCGAACACAAACTACCGCTAAACGTCATCTAACCTTTGTTAAACTTGATTTCCTAGGCCTCACGAAGATTCCCCGCGTACAAAAACAGCCCTGATTTGTGCTAAGCGAGAGGTTAATTTAAAGTGTTATTTGGAGAGCTTAAACACATTCATTGTAAATATTCAATTCTTTAATACTGTTTCCCATGCATTTTGGACAAAATTTTTCTTTTCTACAAGTTTAAACTTGAGGTACTTCAAAAGTGATATTTACGATTTCTACTTTGAACATAAAAATTTTGTGTTATTTAACACATCACATTTTAAATTCACTTTACATCACAGTCATAGTTACTTAGGAACAATTTACCATCTTTTCATCAAATCTTAACTTTAAAGTTAACAAATTTCAATCTTCAAAGAAGTCTTTCCGACTAAAAGATATTCACATTTCAATTCTCGCAACTTGCGAATTCTTAATAAGAAATATTTACTACTGCATTCTCGCCAAATTGCGAACACAATTTTTTTTGTTGTTGTTTAAAAGATATTTACAACTAAATTCTCGCTACTTGGGAATTAAAACTTTTCATCTTTCAAAACAATTAGCGACTTACAACGACATGATATAATTTGAATTTTCAATGCAAAATAAGCAAACAAAGAAATTTTCACTTATCTTTTCCTTTTCTGTATGCCTCCATCCTGTTGAGGCAGAACTGTTCGAACGTGGGATATATTAATTATTCCAGCAGCCTTCTTCTCCGAGTTCGATGATTCGTGGCGCTTTTATATCCTTTATTTTACTCTTCTGCCCCTTGTCGATGAGCCTCGGGATCTTGCACGACGGCTGTGGGTTCTGAAATTCCAATTTTCTCTTGACTTTTTGCGGGGACGTCCGTTCTTTCGGGTCCTTCTTGCTGGGCTGGCACGCCTGTCTCGGCTGGTCTTTTATCCCTTGTCATTCTCTGATTTGAACCTCCTTGGGCCTGCAACAACAAATGTCAAAACTGTAAAACGAATGCAATCTGCCCTTGTATGTTATCAATAAGCTCCAGGTGTTATCAATAAGCTTGTTATCAATAAGCTCCAGGTGCGGCCTTGTGCGGCTCCAGGGAGTTGTTGCATCTGGTTAGTGGAAGGCGTGGGACATATGCCTGCTTACCCCTGTTAAACACCAGGCGTCCCCGTCCTCCGTCACCTGTCACCTGCCCTTGTATGGCCATGTAAATGCTCTGGTTAACATCCTAAAAAGCTCCCGAGGCGGCCTCTTGAGGCCTCAGGGAGTTGTTCCTGGTTAGTGGACACATGCCTGTTTACCTCTGTTAGACATCAGGCGTTCCCGTCTTCCGTTACCAACCAACCAACCTACCTCCTTGGGCCTCCCTAGTAGTCGTCGCCGAGGGAAAACGGTTCTCGTTGAATCTGTTATTTCACTAGAACACTGGCCATGTCCGGCGTATCATTTCCAGAGTCACAGTAGAAATAGCCGCGGTTGTGGAGGCAAGACCGTCTTCAATATCATGGATGTTCCCTGAGTAGATTTTGTCTTTCACATAGCCCCAAAAGAAGAAGTTGAGAAGAGTCACAGCAATTGGCCCAACGCGTCCTATCCTGCAGTTAGGAAAAATTGTATCTAAAAGTGCTCGAACATGCTTCTCCCAGTGAGGAGCAGTTCCATCTTATTGGAAGGTAACGGTGGGTTGTAAATGCTGCATTTGGGGTATTGCGTAAATTTGAAACATGTCCAGGTAAATGTTTGCCGTCACAGATGTCTCAGCAAAGAAAAATGGTCCTATGACTGTATCATGTGATAGGGCATACCAGACATTGATTTTTTTGGCTGCTCCGTTCTAAGTCGTATAATGAATGGGGATTATCCGAGCCCAAATTCTGCAGTTGTGCTTATTAACGTTGTTGCTAGCATGAAATATAGCTTTATTGGGAAAAAAAAGATGCGGTTTAGAAAGTTGTGTTTATTTTCGATGCGAGATAACATCTCCACAGCAAATGCTGCCCGATGCGGCGCTCAATCATTTCGTTGCAGCTTCTGCGCATTCTGCATTTTATACGCATGCATCCTCAGTTTTCGATGCAGAACTTTATGAACAGTTGATCGTGGCATACATCATTCAGAAGTCGTCTGCCTAATCGTTTGGCGAGGGCTCCGAATGAAAGCTTCTCGAACATCTTCCATACGTGAATCAGAATATAAACGCCAATCAGCTCTTTTCAGTACTTCACAGAATCTTTTCAGTACACTTCCCTTTTTTATGCTTTTAGCCTGGGGTAGATTTCTATTATAAACTATTTTAAACATTCTTTGCAATTTTACTACGAATTTGTGTTCTGCATACCAGAGAACAATTTTTACCTTCTCTTGCATTGACACCATTTTTCCGTTTGTCGGCTCAGCAAAAGCGCAGGTGCCTCAAACGCGATGAAAACATATTGTCGTCAAACTCTACAAACTCAGCGCCCACCAGCGGCCGAGCGGTAAAATCGCTGAACACTGGTAGTTCGGTCCGAGGCTCGAATCCCGCGAACGGGCTGGCTGCATGGGCGTTTACGTGGTTTTCCCCATGTGTAACGTGTATACGAGCCAGTTTCCCTTAGAAAGTCCTCCACGAAGGCATCCCTCCCCTTAGGCAGATAGCCCTCGAGGCTTTGCCATAATCACACACACACTACAAACTCAGTTCCTACATGTAGTTAATATGGCCCTCGTAGAGCTAAAACTTTGTTTTTAATCTACTGTTCAAAATAGGTACATTTGATTCGGACACCTTGTATATCCTCCGCAAATACCGAATCATATTGCAGTAATGCAATGTTCTGTCAACATCAATAAAAATGCTTTCATTTTAAACACTTTCAGTTATTGCCATTTCGATCCGCGGAAGATCTGTCGCCAATATACAGTTTGTGGACATGACTGGTCTTCGAATGAAGTATCTGCACCTCCTACATCCAAAACACACTGAAATAAGAATTTTAGTTACTACCAAAGAATGTGTGGTTTGCCAAGAGAGAATTCTAACCCTTTCTGATTAACCGTCACGCCAAGTTACTGATTTTATCAAGCAAAACTGCGGCCATAATAACTACTAAATTTCCTTTAGAATATCCCCTGGGCACGTCTCTTTTTACCCCAAAGGGGCAATTTTCCTATAAAGGCTATTAACTTGGTTTTGGCATTTTGCGCCGGTTCACTGTAAATGTCGGTTCACTATAAATGTAGTTTCACTTCTCAAATTGTTGCCACCATGTAGAGTTATTAGGTTGATTGGAAGCAGAAAAGATGAAAAAAATATGCAACCGCTTTAGCCGGGAATCGAACCACGGACCTCTGGAATACCGGTCCAGCGTGCTACCGTTACACCACGAAGGCACAGTAGGGAAGTGGGAGAAATACCTTATATACCCCCCCTTTTTAAGGGGTGTTGGAACCACAAAATCTTCCAAAAATTGTGATTTCGGATTTTTGCATTTTCAAATTCTCTACACGTTTATCTTTCTAAAAATACCATTCTTTAATCTCTATGAAAGCTAGAACTGTAAAAAAATATACTTTTAATTTGTCATCTACTGTTTTGATCAATGAGGATTTTTACGTAAAAACGCGTTTTTCTCCAAATGTGATTTTTTTTTACTCGATGTACCTTTTCTCAGGAACTACTGCTGACAGGTATCTAAACTTTTTATGGCTTATTTATTAGGTTCTCTAATATTCAATGAAATCAGCTTTTTGTAATGAACTTGGAAAAAAATATTTTTTTAATTTTTGTGTGAGAAAAGTGCTAAATTTTCATATGCCTAACAAAATATTCTGTAATTTACTCTATAATTCAAAATGTTTCAAAAGCTCATTTCAGTATAATCAGATAGGTATACTTTAATTACAGAAAAAATTTGAAGCTTGTATCTACAGCAGATTTTGAGAAAAGGTACATCGAAAATGGCCAATTTAACATTGTCGGTATAGGGGTTTCTCATACCCTTTAAAGGGCGACTAGGGTTTTAGGGGACCTAGTCGCCAAATCCTGGATGCGGAGAATCATCATCCACAACCCTTTTAGTTCGGGCCCCACTTGTAGGGTCATTACGTTAATTGGAAGCAGAAAAGATGAAAAATTATGCAACCGCCTTCGCCGGGAATCGAACCACGGACTTCTGGAATACCGGCCCAGCGTGCTACCGTTACACCACGAAGGCACGCTAGGGAAGTGAGAGAAATACCTTATAACCAAATATTAGAGCTGTGCATTATATTTAGAGTAATTAAATAATCAAGAATCCCCATGAATGTATGCTTGTTTCTCCCACTGCGAAAAAAACAACGGTATCTAGAGACATCACATTTTGAATAACGTACTCCTCCAATCGAATATGGGAATCAGAAAGCCCGAATTTGGAATTTCTAACATTATCTTATAAGGTATTTCTCCCACTTTCCTAACTTGCCTTCGTGGTGTGGTGGTCGGCACACTGAGCCGGTATTTCAGAGGTCCGTGGTTCGATTCCCGGACAAGGCGTTGCTTATTTTTCATCTTGTCTGCTTCCAAAATACCTAATGTCTCTACAATCTATTTCATATTTTTTCAAGCATTAAATAATTTTTACCTAACAAACTCGACGATTTCAAAGCGAGCAATGGCAACATTGTACAAAAGAAAAGAACATTTTATTAACACGCGAGACTGTATATCGGGAATTCCAAAGATATGCTCTTTTTAAATGATTTTGAAATATTGCTTTTGAATTGGATTTTATGGTTTAAGTTCGAAGAACTTGACATTTAATAAATAAAGGTAACACACACATATAAAATCGGAAAGCTTTAAATTTTTCTTTTAAATTAAGATCTTATTTCTGTTAGCCCAATCTTGTCTCGTTTGAAGCAATTTTGGTTTCGCAGAATTCCATTTTCTTTATGCACAAATGTAAATAAATATATACTATATATAAAAAAATGGAGACCTTTCGCAACACAAAAATTTTCCCCCTGCGATGCTTATGCATAAAATAGAATTATTCAAAAATGGAGAGTCATTACGTTAATTGGAGACATGTAAATAAATATATACTATATATAAAAAAAATAGAGACCTTTCGCAACACACTCAAAAATTTTCCCCCTGCGATGCTTATGCATAAAATAGAATTATTCAAAAATGGAGTTTAATCTTTATTTTTAATCAATACTGTGACCGAAAATTAAATACAAACAAAAATCAACAGCTTAAACAAACAAATATCTACTAAGTTTGTCAGCATGACAAGTATTTCATTAAAGACATTCAAAATGTGAACCTTAGTGTGCGGTAGAATTTAATTAAAATTCTATCGATTTCCAAAGCGTTTTAGGCAGAGACCTTTGCTCCCCAAGAAGAGAAACATTTGTCTCCTCGTTTTTGAAACTGATAGAGTTTTATTCAAAACCAAGCTAAACAACCATAATTTTATTCAAAATATGTACTAAACTATAATTTGCTTCTCGATTTTAAATTTTATACCAGAATGTTTGTCTTCCATTTCATTTAAATCCATACTTTCTTTCAAGTATACGTGCTTTTTATTTGCATATGTGGCAAACGCGGGATTTTCTAGATTTTCTTTTGTTTACCTCATCGTCCTCATCGTCGCTTAATTTGCAAAAAATTAAGTCATAACTTCCTTCATAAATAAATTGCCAAACATCTGCAGAACCATCTTACTAGATTTTTAAAACCGGGTAGTAATGGCAGTGAGAGCAAGATCCGCGCGATGTTGATGTTAGTGGAACGCTTTGAAATCGTTGAAATTTTTAATTTAGAAGTCAAACAACAAAAATCAGCGTTATATTTTCAAATTTTCACCTGACTAGTTTCGATGGTTTTACCGAACCATCAACCTCAGCTGCAAAAGTGCAAATGAACGAGATAAGATGCAAAAGCCTGGACAGGAGATAAGCTACTGGCGCCATGTGTTGATGAAACCAGAATTAAAGCGTAATTTCTTTAAAGGCTGAAGCCAAATGGATTGGAATTAGGGTCGTTAATAAATGAAAGATTTTTCTGAATGTCAAATGCTTCTAGAAAATACGGTTCACAAATGGAAGATGTTTTTTGAATAATTTTGGCAGCAGAAAAATTGAAAGCGTGATTTTCGGACCAACAATGTTGGACAACAGAAGACTTCTGTATTTCCTTTTTTCTAACATATGCCTCATGTTCCTTAACGCAAAATTTTAGGGCTTTCTTAGTTTGTCCAATGTAAATTAAACCACACTGGCAAGGAATCTTGTAAATACCCCAGGAATTTATATCCGGAATGGAGTCCTTGAGTATGGAAATCGGGATTTTATTGTTGGGAGAATAAACGACCCGAAAGTTAAATTTCTGCAAAATACGTGCAACTTTATAGCTAATTGATGGAAAGAAGGGAATGACAACAGAGTTTTTATAATCTCCTAAAACAAGAGTGTGTCTTTTAGTGTGTTGAGATGAGAATTTTTTAACTGCTTGATTAATAATATTGGGTGAAAAGCCCCTTTCAATAGCTATTGCTTTTAAATAATTTAGTTCTTCATCAAGGGCTAGTTTGGAGGAGCAAACTTGAAGAGCACGGAAAACATAGGAATAAAATGAAGCTAACTTTTGTTTAGTCGAATGACATGATTGAAAGTGTGGTGGAAGGCAAACCGATGAAGGTTTACGGTAAACCGTAGTACCGAAGTTGGATGTGTTACGTGTGGCCAGAATGTGGAGAAACGGAAGAGAACTGAATAGTAGGATCAATAAAATTCATTGTTGAAAGAACTTTATTTAAATCAAAAGTGAACTGAATAGTAGGATCAATAAAATTCATTCTTGAAAGAACTTTATTTAAATCATCTTTATATCATATTTATCATCATATTTATCATTATATCTTATCTCGTTCATTTGCGCTTTTGCAGCTGAGGATGATGGTTCGGTTAAGCCATCGAAATTAGTCCCGTGAAAATTTGAAAATATAACGCTGATTTTTGTTGTTTGACTTCTAAATTATTATTTGTTCGGCGTGTTATTGTATCTTAATCGTTGAGTTTGTTAATGAAAAATTCGTTAAAGTTTTATAAAATAAGAAGTAGATGATAAAACAAATTCCGAATTCGGGCTCCCAGATGCCCATATTGGAATGGAGGCCTACACTATTTGAGTGCTTCTAAGTATCGTTGTTTTTTCACAACGCGAGAAACATGCATACATTCATGGAGATTCTTCATTATTTAATTTCTTTAATTGTATTGCATGGCTGTAGTATTTGGTGGCAATAATTTGAAACTTGAAACGTCGTTTTATAGTGAACTGAGACAAAATGCCAAAACGAAACTAATGGCACTTCTACGTTAACGCCCTTTGGGTTTGAAAAAAATCTGAAATCCTTCAATGTCCGTTTTAATTCAGTTTCTGAGGAAATTATTTATAAATATTGTTGTTGTATTTTTAGTAATAGAACATGTAATTTTGAAAATTTAAAATGCATGACAAAACTTTTGTTTTATTGATCTGAAAGCATACTAATATATTTTCTTATAACATTTGTTCGGCAAATTATATTTAAAAATAAATAAACGTGTCCTGGCACCGAAATGCCTACCTTTAAGATGAAGATTTGATAAATTTAATAATTACTTTTCTTTCCCCATTCTGCATATATGTTCCACAACAGCGAAGTTCTCTACATTTTGTGTTACACCAAAAATGAGAAAATTGCTCATTGTCAAATCCCTTGTTGGAGAACTATCCACTACTCTTCTCGAAGCAATTTCTTTTGAACTTCGTTTCCCGTAAACCGAGAGAGAGCTTCGAAAATTATTTCTTTCGAATGCATTGATCCATTCAAATCTCTTTCCCATTCTTTAATTTCTTTTTCTCAATTTAAATCTCAAGCAAAAAGATTTATCGCTTCGGAAAATCAATTTGTTGGTAAGATTTCTGGGATGTTTCTTCTAAGATGCATAATTTTCGGGACATCGTTTTCGAACTGTGCGCATTCAGTTAACTCTTGCAATTTTATTGCTGCTTATGTCTTCTTTTTAACAGATAATGCATTCTTCGTAAAATTTAGTATAACTTCTAAGGGTTGCTATTTATATTTCTGGCCTAATAATGAGCAAACAAGCAAACAAATTGATACATTACATTATTTTAACATAAAAACATTTTACGATATATTAAAAAAAATCTTTGAAGGGGCAAAAAATAGCATAGGAAAATGATGGATGTCGCAAAAATCGCAAATGCTAACATTTTAGTAGCGCAACTTTGTCAAAAATCGCAAATTTGCAAAAAATCAGAACACTGCCTCGTTCGTTGCTTATAGTAACGAGAAAAAATTAAATCTCTTTTATTTGGTCAGGCATTCTGCAGCCGCGCGCTGCTCACTTGAAGCGTTCCAACTGACAGCAGTTAGCAGTCAGAGGGTTAAAGGTTTATCAAGAGTGTCTAATATGCACCTGTTAAATAGATCGATTAGTGAAATATTAATTCGAAGCAGATCTAAACATAAAAAAAATTAATTAACGATTTCTTATTTCAAGATTGATAGCATCCTTAAATTTGAACATTTTCAGAAAAAATAAACACTTTTTTTACTTCTGCAAGGTTGAAACTTCAGCTCTCAGGCATACGCCGTAACGCCTACAGGATTCTTTACAATTCTTAATAAATGCGTACAGGATTTGTAATAATTCGCCGTAACGCGTACAGGATTCTTAATAATTCGCCATAACACCTACAGGATTCTTAATAATTCTTAATAATTCTCCGTAACGATTAGAGGATTAATATTGCGATCGCATAATGTACGAGTAACATAATGTGTCATGAAAACCTGTAAAATTTGACTTACTATAGCTTCAATAATAGTAATCCATTTATCCATATACCTTCAAATATACAGATTCCCTCCAGTCAATTGTTTCATTTTGGATCTGTTGCAAAACAAATATGAAAAACAAGCCCTGTAACGTAACTTATTAAAAACAAGAAATTTTACTGTATTTATGTAATCTTTAGCTTGATAGTTTGAAAATCAAACTCTATTCTGAAATATATCTGCACAATAATATGATCTAAAAAAGGCATTGTAATGATGGCAAGATAAATGCTATCTTAGAAAATATATTTTTAATTGCCAGAAACATTAATATAAAATTTTTCTAAATTTCTTTAAGGCAGAGTCAGCAGTGTTTCTCAACTATCCAATCCCATCCGTCATTTCTAAAATGCAGAGTGTAAAATGTTTTCCTCCGATAAATTGATACCATTTATCAACAGCTGGGATTACCGATAAAATACGTCAGATACTTCTATTTGTTTTGTTTTACTAGCGCTTGTGTACGCACAGTATATTTTCAGAAAACGATCTATGGAGGATGAACGTTATACTCAAAGCAGGGTTTTCTAAACATATTTTATCGTAAAAACATTAAAATAGTTCAATGTCAGTATTTCTTTCATCGCATTTATAAGCTGCCGGATATTTCGCTGCAAATTATTTCATATCCTTTGGGAAATCTCGAGTTTTCATGTATATATTTTGCTTATCACATAAAAACCTAGGTACGAAGCAAAATATATGTTCTTATAATACTCTTTTAAAAATTTTAGATCTGATTTAGTTCACATTCAATTGAGTGTTTTATAAAACAATAATTTGTAAGGTAATAGTGTGTGTCAATTGTGTGTATTGGTTAATTCTAAGAAAAGATAAATGCTACAAAACATTTGGAATCTCAAGTATAAGAGGGCCCACCAGCGGCTGAGGGAAGTCGCTGGACACTGGTAGTTTGGTTCGAGGTTCGAATCTAGCGAAGGGACTGATTGATTGCCTGGGCGTTTTTGTGGTTATGTGTAACTTGTATACGAGCCAGTTTCCCTTAGAACGTCCTCCACGAAGCATCCCTCTTCTAGGCATAGAGCCCTCAAGACTTTGCCGTAATCACATAACCAACCCAAACCTTAAATATGAAAGCTTACGTCTAGGTCCAAATCAGAAAAAAATTTGAACTTTTATTAAATGAAAGTTTATCAAATAAACAATTTAGTACAACAATTCGCCGATAGGTGGCGTTATAACACAAACTGTATTTCTTTGTATATATTGAAAATGCGAATCATCATTTGCGTTTACAGTGCACGTCTATTAGCAATGTTCTTTGGATAAAAAGCAGGAGGATTCTGCACGAGCGTTTGTCACTTCTCTGTTCGTCATACCTACGTTGTAAGAACACGTGCTACTGGGAAAATTGTTCTATCAGAACCAGCAGAACTCCTGTTCAAGTGCAAAAGAACTACGTCGTATGAAGGAGATGCGAAGAGGTCTAGTGTCTTCATGTGCCCTAAGTAAAATGTTGAAGAATTCTGAAACAACTGGGCATTTTGGCAATCCTGCAGGTAGAGAACGAAAGCAAATTCAGTCTTCTAGCATCGAAAACGTAGCTAACGTGGTCGTTTAAGCAGGTAGTCAGTCGTCGCATGGTAGTATGAGTATGCCAGTTGTTTCCCGTGTATTGGATTACGGTATCTAGTGTACCAAAAGTCTAGGAGTGGATTTTGAATTTTTATACCTATAGAATCTAGTCCGTGCACTTAGTACAGGACGGGGAAATATATTCGTTAAATGCAAAACTGATCCTTAAAATTATTAAGAAATTCTTATAAATACAATAAAATATTAGGATAAAATTATTAAAAGTTTTAGGAGGAAAAATTATTTTAATTTTAAATTTTTCCTCAAAAAATTTAATTTAAAACAAAATTGCCGGCAATTCGTTTTTGAGTTAAAAATCATTTTGCTTAACAAAACCATATACTAATATATTCATGCATTCTACGGATTCGTGGATTTGGAGTAACTGATAACACTTGATAAAGAATCAAAACACAATTTATTCGCCAGTAAGCACTATTGCGTTTACATGCGTTGGAAAACTACGACCAACACGCTGAAACAATCAACCTTCAGGCTATAAAGGTGTAGGCAGCTCCACGGCAAATCACTAAAGTACAGATCACATCCCGGTCGACAGTTCTCATGCTAATCTCTGTACTCAAGACACTACGCTTTCTCAGGACAGGCAGAGGATATATAGCTTTAACCTACCTTCGAGAATATTCTCGAGAAAACCGCTAGGAATGTGTTTTAAAATGTTCCGTCTCCGTCTTTAATATATCGCCAATTTTGACACCAAATATCACCAAACGAGCGATTTCGCGCCAAATCTGGCAATCGTGACTTACTCTGCTACCTTTTTGGCAACCCTAACACCACATTGCGAGGAAGCTGTATCATTGCAGCAGAGTATTTTGCAATCATATGCATAAAATAGATTTTGCAAGTTCTTAAATAAAAATACATTTATAACTTTGTATTGTTTTTGACAATAATACTGACAAGCATTTGTTAATAGTATGTATGTTTTCGTATGCGTATGTTTTACGTTAACTACCGAAGAATCCGTTAATTTGCTGTGCTATGTCATTTGTTTGTTTTCAAATGTCGCTTTTTAGAAGTATAAAAATTAAATTAATGTGGAAGTAAAAAACATAAGGCGAGTGAAACATAATAAATCTCGGCTGGTTTACAAAACGTTTATCAATTAAACGGTACCTTGCCCAGCTCATTTTCTTTTCTTTCGTATGTGTGTGCGGGGAAATTATCTTTGCTCAAGTGTTAGGATAATTAAGAGTTGTTTACCTTTTCAGGAAGTGAAATCTAAATTAAGCTGTGGGAATTAATGTCAGCTATTATCACGTCAGAATAGCAGATAGAAGAATTAATTACTTTAAATATTGTAGCATAAAAAATGTTCATCTTCAAGCTCCAAAACCTTGTAAGTCATTATTTTTGTGGTAAATCATTAGTTATTAATAAGTGTTGTTATTTCCTTGTGTATTCGTTAATACATTAACAATAATGTATTAACCTCTGGTTAATACAATAATGTATTAACAATAATGTTAATAATAATGTATTAACCCCTGGTGTTGCGTTCACGCAACGGTCAAAATAAATGCGTATATAAATATAACTACCTAAGATATTTTATACCAGCAGATGATTTTGTGTAGGGACTATTATGAAGATTATTTCTGTATAAAAATATTTGCCTTCAACATTCATTTTGTTTATAATAATTAATCTCATACTTTAAGCAAAATTTTCGACCGGGTATTTTTGCTGAAAATATTTAACGAAAGAATCGCCGTCTTCATGAGTGATCTATTTTTAATCAAGGTCACCGTTTATCAGAACATTACATCAGTCAGATGTTTAAATTTGTGTTGGGAAGGAAGGGAAAATAGTTGTTGCGCTGACGCAACGTCAGCATGAAACGGTTAGTCAATCTCCTTTTTCACTCATTCCTTTCGATGTTCTGGTTATTTAGAAATGTCTAGAACAAGGTATCTTACATTAGAAGAAGCCCTTCAAAGATTTTTTGATGAAGGAACAGATGATGATATTGTTAATAATGACCAGAATGAAACTGATATTGTTAATGTATGTGTGATACGTCTTTAAAAGCGGTTGCTTATATGTAACAGGGGAAGTAGTTAGAAGTAGGAAAGCGAAGTAGTTCTTAGGGTTTATATTTTCCTGCTCTTTTCTGCGTGTCGTTGTGTTGTACCAGTAGCACACTCCGCGCGTAATCGAGAAGTCCAAATTCGTGTCCTTCCGGCGAGGGCATTGCTAATTATTTACACCCGTATAAAAAATACATAATGATTCTACAGTGGCGCCCGAACAGAGACAAGGTGGTGGTAGATGATTCTTTACCACCAAGATTTGGCCACTGGGTCCCCTAATCTGCAGTCGCCCTTTAAAAAAGGGAGACATTTTCTACCTCTTTTCTGAATGCGTTCGTGGGGTAACGGTAAAATACTCACGAGATCCAGGTTCGAGTCCCGACGAAGGCATTGCTCATTATTAATGCGCGGAGTGTCCTACTACTACATCACAAAGGCATTCAGAAAAGAGGAGGAAAGTATAAACCCCAAGAACTACTTCGCTTTCCTACTTCTAACTACTACATCTGTTACATATAAACAACCGCTTTTAAAGACGCATCACGCACACTTACCGTTATCAAAAATGCCTATTAACACATGGTTACGGTTTAGAAAATATAAACTTTTGATGTACCCTAGCTATACATGAATGGAATCTTAACAGCGATCATTATACAATTCATGTAATTCTCTCATTTTAAGTTACATCATTACATATAAGAATACAACGAGCACACACGCACAAAATGTACAAGCCTAGAATAAGGATTCTAGATAGAATTTCCCCAAACTAATCTATTCCATGGAATTTCTAGATCGAAAATTATAAGCCCGATTATAGCTCGAAGGAATTCAAAACAACTTATGTGAGGGAAAACACAGAATGCCCCAAATAAAATATATTCGATTAAGTTCAATTCCATAAAATAGGAACTATATACAGGAACACCTGTTATGGAATTGTCTCTTCATAATTGGATCGAATAGTTCTTTCCTTTGTTTAGGAAGGTTAAAATCCCAGTGAATGGGCTGTATAAAATGCAGTCCATTAAGTTCCGTTCCATAAAATAAAGAGCAGTCGAATAAGTTCTCTTATATAAAATAGGATTTATGTACAGGAATACCTGTTTTGGAATTCTCTTTTCATCATTGGATCGAGTAGGGTATTTTACATTTAGGAAAATTTAACTCCTGGTGAATCGGCTGTGTAAAATGCAGTCAATTAATTTCTATTCCATAAAATAAAAAGCAGTCATTAAATTCTGGTTCATAAAATAGGAATTATGTACTGGAATATCTGTTTTAGAATTGTCTTTTCATCATTCGATCAAGTAGTCCTTTTTTTCATTTAGGAAGGTTAAACTTCCAGTAAATGGGCTAGATAAAATGCAGTCCATTACGTTCTGTTCCATAAAATAAAATGGAGTCCATTAAATTCTGTTCCATAAAATAAAATGCAGTCCATTAAGTTCTGTTCCATAAAATAAAATGCAGTCCATTAAGTTCTGTTCCATAAAATAGGAATTATGTACTGGAATATCTGTTTTAGAATTGTCTTTTCATCATTCGATCAAGTAGTCCTTTTTTTCATTTAGGAAGTTTAAACTCCCAGTAAATGGGCTAGATAAAATGCAGTCCTTTAACCCATTAGCCGCTGGTGTAGCGTTGACGCAACGGTCAAAATAAATGGGTATATAAATATAACTATCTAACACATTTTATACCAGCAGATGGTTTTGTGTAGGGAATATTCTGAAGATTATTTCTGTAAAAAATATTTGCCTTCAACAATCATTTTGTTTATAACAATTAATCTCATACTTTAAGCAAAATTTAAGCAGAATTTTCAACCGGGTATTTTTGCCTGAAAATATTTAACGAAAGAATCGCCGTCTTCATGAGTGATCTATTTTTAGTCAAGGTCACCGTTTATCAGAACATTACATCAGTCAGATGTTTATATTTGTGTTGGGAAGGAAGGGAAAATAGTTGTTGCGCTGACGCAACGTCAGCATGAAACGGTTAGTCAATCTCCTTTTTCACTCATTCCTTTCGATGTTCAGGTTATTTAGAAATGCCTAGAACAAGGTATCTTACATTAGAAGAAGCCCTTCAAAGATTTTTTGATGAAGGAACAGATGATGATATTGTTAATAATGACCAGAATGAAACTGATATTGTTAATGTTCGCCCAGAAATTGCAGAAGCTAGTGACAAAAAAGAAAGCAATGGCAATGTTTTAAATAATGATAATGATATTTTACCAAATGATACTGCTGGGGAAGTTGCAATTCATGTAAAAGGTACGTTTCAGCTTTCTAAAAGCAGTTATATACATACTAAAAAGTTTAAAAAGCAGAAGACTGAAATCTTGAAGTGCATGAAAAAGGAACTGTTAATTATGTCTCAGGAAGAACATGAAGAAAGAGATAGAAGAGAAATTATAAAAGATAAAATATAAGGTAAAACTAGTGCGCAGATTTTCGATTTTCATTTTGGTTTAGACATTTATTCTATTCTCGTTGAACAGACAAATATATACGCTCAGGGAAAAAAAAAAAAAAAAAAAAAAAAAAAAAGCTTGGAATTTATTGCATCTGAAGCCTATATGAGAAGATTTATTGGAATATTATTGCTTACAGGATATCATTCTTTACCTCAAGAAAAAATGTACTGGTCTTTTGATAAGGACATTTCTGTTCCTGTTGAACGAGAATCGATATCACGTTTGCAGTACAGGAATATGAAGCAGAATTTGCGTTTGACAATAGTCAAATTGTCAATACTGATAAATTATTATACGAGGTGAGACCGTATCTAAACTTACTAAATCACCACATTTTACTACTGGAAATATAAAGTCTCTTTTAGATTTCAGACACGAGAATGCATTATTCCTTTTGCAAACTCCTATTGAGAGTGTAGAATTAGTCAGAAATAGATCAGCAACAGGAAGACCTAGAAAATTCAGCATTCAAAAACCCTTGCATGGATATAGTAGACATTTTATCGTAAAGTCCGTTGATAACAAAAGAATTTGTTGTAAAGAGTATCATAGCCAGACTGTTTACAGATGCAAAGTATGTAATGTAGCTCTACATCATGATTGTAATCAAGCTTTTCATACTTGAATCTTTCAGTTGAAATAATCTGTATTTGTAAAAGAAATACAATATTTTAATATTAAATTAATTACAAGTAAAATGATTTGTAGATTTATAAAACGTTATACAGCTAAAAAGTAATCCTGCGCTCCACTCAAAAGAAACATCACACGAGTACAATCCTACCCACTACACATCCGTAGTCTTATTCCGCTGACGTTGCGCGAACGCAACACTCGCTTTTACCACAAGTAAGAGCATTTTTTTATTTTCAATGTAAATTTATGTTATAAATGCTTAATTTATTATTTATTATTTTCATGAGAAAAGAAACATTCCTTGTAGTTTTGGCGGTCAATGGGTTAAGTTCTGTTCCATAAAATAAAATGCAGTCTATTAAGTTCTGTTTCATAAAATAAAATGCAGTCTATTAAGTTCTGTTCCATAAAATAAAATGGAGTCCATTAAGTTCTGTTTCATAAAATAAAATGCAGTCCATTAAGTTCTGTTCCATAAAATAAATGCAGTCCATTAAGTTCTGTTTCATAAAATAAAATGCAGTCCATTAAGTTCTCTCCATAAAATAGGAATTATGTACAGGAATACCTGTTTTGAAATAGTCTTTTCATCACTGGATCAAGTAGTGCTTTTTTTTTGTTTAGGAAGGTTAAATACCCAGTGAATGGGCTGGATAAAATTCAGTCCATTAAGTTTCGTTCCAAAAAATAACGGACAGTCCATTAAGTTTTGTTCCATAAAATAACATGCAGTCCATTAAATTTTGTTCCATAAAATAGCATGCAGTTCATTAAGTTCTGTTCTATAAAATACGAACTTTGTAGAGTTTGTGTTTTCTTATGTTTAGAAAGGTTAAAATCCTAGTGAGTGTGCTGGATAAAAGACAGTCCATTGAGTTCTATTCCATAAAATAAAATACAGATGTTAAGTTCTTTTTCATAAAATCGAAAATACTTACAGAAATCGAGAATATTTACAAAAATCGTATTATTGCAGAAAACTTTAAAAAAATCGAAAATACCTGCATAATTACTTACAGGAGAATCGAAAATACTTAAAGGAATTAATGGACTGGTTCTTGATCATTGGATCCAGTAGCGTTTTCGTTTGTTCAGCAGAGTTAAAATCCTGGCAAATGGACTGGATGCGGGGAGTTTCAGTGGTTTTTCTTTGTATAGCATGAATAGGAGCCAGTTTTCCTGAAACTGGGCTCCCTGAAGACATTCTTTCTCTTCTGCGATTTGCCATTATGCGCTTTGCATTTATAAACAATCCAATCCAATTCAACACTTTGAAAGATACCTGCGATGGTTGTAAAACGGATCCATGCTGATAATTCGGCACGGAAACAAATTCTGGTAAACGCTTTGACTACATGATAATTTTCGTAGGCTTCCGTATCTGTAACAAGAGTGTGAGACAGTTTCACCTAAAACGGCCTCCACTGTGGCATCCTTAACCTAAGGCAGATAGGATTCACGTCCTTTGCCGTAATCTAATTAACCAAGTCTTATCCTTTCTATCGCAGCAGTGAATTTAGTCTTATTCCTCAATGAATTCACATTCTAATTTGTTATTTTTTACAAATGAGGTGTAGTTCATTTATAATTGCAGTAGATGTTTTCTGATAGAACTGATGTTACATCAAAAGAAACTTTTACGAAGAGAAATAGCCAAGACTGGGAAAACTAGAAGTAACAAAAGAAATTGCGATGAATATCTAACTATAGATTTTGGATATACCCAGAAATATTCTGATATGCATATGAAAGTGCATCCAGGACGTAGACCACCATTTCTAGTGATTATTGTAACTGCGTTTAGGCATATTTACAAAAGGTATGAAACGTGAATAAAATAAAATGCTGAAATATTTCGTCGCAGATTTTCGTACACTATCACACATTAGTTAAACTTTAAACTACTAAAAACGTTAAATAGAACACAATTCAAACGCAGAGAAAAAGCTAATCCGATCTCACCGCGAATTCGCTACAATCAACAACAAAAACTTAGTAAGCAACTGAACTGAGATGTTTTAATCCGGCTTTTATAAGCTTTTTAATCCGGCATGAAAGCATTCTGGCATATTCTAGAGTTTTCTGGAAAGCAAAAGTGTAACAATTACGAGATACCTATTTATTAAATGCGCCTGCTCCTGCATTTTTACTTTTTTGGCGTAGCGTTCTCTTAAGGCTCGTCACGCACTGCATTGCACGGGAAATAAAACAATTTTAATTGCAGTTCTACCAGAAATAGAAAATTAAGTACAAAATCCATAACACATCGAAAGGTCTGTTTACTTATCACGAAGTATAAGTAATCTTAAAATGTTCTTACGATATCCATCTTTCACGTGGCTGATCCCCTCTTCGTAACACATCTCGGTTTGTCTGTATTCATCGATTTTGGGATTGCCTGATGACTTCATTTCGACCTTCAAACTTTCTAGATATTTAGGAGACAAATATTCTTCTAAAGTCACTGGTCAGCTGGTGGATTCAGAGAATACATAATAACTTGAACCACTTGACTCTCAACATTTTAATTGGAACTCATGAGTGTTACGAACAATGAACCCATCTTCTAAAGTAAAACAACGACAGTAGAAGAATTTGCAGGGTTTGTCAAAAATAATGAAACTCTATGCTTAAGAAAGTTAATTCTAGTTTTGATGGTTATATATTAACGCATAGAATAAAGCATCAAATTTTTGTAAGATTATCTTATACAGAGATTATCATTCAATTAATTCAGATCCACTTCGCGAAAAGGTAAAAACACATAAAAACACAAAATATCTTCATGAAAAAGTTAAAACATTTTTTTTTTTTTTTTTTTTTACAATTAAATTAAGACTTTGCTCAAATGTAAGCAAGTTTCAACTGTAAACAAACATGGGTGCTATGGTAAAAAAAATTACGCTTAGCCGCACTTAAGCGATCTTTAAATTCTTGATAATTCTACAACTACTGCATGCAGTTTAACAAAAGGCATAAAAGAAACCTTAACCGGCAGATAAGAAAAACACTATTCAATCATTTTTAAAGCAAAAAATGCACAATTTACCAACATATAAAAATAAAAATAAAACTGAGCTCATCGAGCCGAGTCACAAAGTGGGTATATATATATATAGAGAGAGAGAGAGAGAGATTTATATACTTTTAGTGCAGCCAACTGCAACCGAAAACTGAGGGGCACAACTACATGTTATGGCAATCCTATATTCAAAATGGAAACGTTCTGAGGCTACTCGTTTCCGAGTTATGCGAGATATATTCATACGTACGTACGTATGCACGTATAGACGTTACGAAAAAATGTGTTCTGAATCTTTTTTAAATCAATGTTTTAATTCGTTTGGAATAAAAATAGTCCTTTATTCTGTCCTTAAGTACAGATGTCACGCAGAAACATCGTTGAATTGCATTCGATAGCGATGGAATGAATATTTTCGTTGAAATTTGATACCCGGAAATTTTCGTGATTACAGTGCTTCGTACAAGGAAATAAAAAGTAGTATAGAAGAGATAAACGAAAATTATGAGATAGTTAATTCAAATAAAACCTTATGATTTCATCTTTTCATCATTCCCCGCCAATGCCACCATTTTAATTTCCAGTTTTCCGAATTTAAAATGTCTAATTTGCAATCTCACGCATGCCCAGAAGGATTCCCTTTCCTATTAGCTTACATTTATGAACGAAGATAAATCCAGTTATGTGTAACATATTAGCAAGTAGTAGTGTATCTATTGGTTTGTGTCAATTTTATCCAGCTTCAAGTAATTCCACAAAAGTAATTAAATTTTATTTTCTGCAGTTACGATTTACACAGATTTACCCATTTGCACAGAATACTGTCTCTAAGATATTAATTCTTCCGAGACATAAATTTCATTAAGGTCTTCCAGACTTCTGGGGTTTTTAGACCCATAAATGGAGTAGACATCTCCCAGACACTGGAGTTTCAACTAGCCATAAATAATAGCTCAGTAATGAGAATATCCTATAATAAAATGTCACTAAGATGATTGGGAACCCCAGTTGGTAAGATATTTCTATTCGTGATTTAATGTGTCTATTAACTAGAAAGTTCCTTCAACTGGAATGATCAATATTTATGAGAAAAATACCAAGTTTGTTGTCAGCTAAAAATGAGTTATTGTTTGTTCTTAATAGTTTCTGAATCACTGCAGGTAGGAATTTTAAAGTTTAAAAAACAAATTATATATTACTTACATTTTCTGTATAAAATACACTTACGTAATATTTTTATCATTCTGAAATTCAGCTCTTTCTTGTGATTGGTTAATATTTCAGCTTGTTTTTTCCTTGAGCAGCTAGGTGTTTGATTCTTCGAATGAACGCACAATGAACGTACTAAAAAACAATAACAAAAATGGATATTTTAATTCTAAATATATATCGCTTTCTGAGTAATATAAAAGTCTAACTAGAAAGAATTTATAGTATAAAAATATGTGTGCGTCTGTCCGTTTGTTTGTGGCATTATCTCCCCCGGAACGATGGGGAGTTACCCTTGGTACCCCCCCACCCGGATTCCAAAAAGTACCGGGATACAACTTAGACTATTCTTAGTACGACTTTCATTAGCGGAGATATTAATTAAAAACTCTGAAAAAGCTAATTTTTGCCCTATTTTTTCCAGTGGCAACAGTTTTGTATTCTGGGAACAAAGTTTCCCGCTTTGTCGGATGCAACAGACTGGCCTTCACCATCGATAGACAGGCTTGTATCATCGATAAGCAACTGGACCTTGTTTATCGATTGCAAAGTTTTCAAAAAAATAAAATTCACTGGTGGTTTTCCTCATATGCTGTACCAATACGAAATTATTATTGTAAATCGTACATATACAATCACTAGATTCTAATATACATTTTATAGTTATGCATTATTTCTACTTAGTGCCAATGCGGAGGTAGTATATTAATATTTAGGCTCATTACATGCGCAATTGCTGCTTTTTATTAACAAGAGAACTAAACTAAGCATATCAATGCTTATGATCATTGTATCAGCAATACGAGCGAGTTTCTGTTTATTCAAATTTTTGTAAAGATTTCATTATAAATTAATTCGAATAATTGGAGACGATTGAATGTGTTACAGAGATTTATTCGCATTGCGTCCAATTTCGTATATAATAAAAAAAAATTAAATATGAAGGTAGGTCTTTTCCTTTCTGCAGGAATTTCTATGTGTAACTTTACTACAATTCCACACGAAACGTAAACGAAGTATCGATACTTCGTAATCGATTACAAAATTCAAAGTACATCAGCTGTCCCTCATCGATGGTGAAAGGACAGTCTGTGCCATCCGAAAAAGCGACGACCGGCGACAAAAGTCTGTATAATTCGAAGTGTTGCCACTGCTCGTTTTCAAATCGTAGTTTCTTAATAAAAAAATTCTAATTTTTGCAAAATACGAAAGAATAATAGCATTTCCAAACATTAAAGATATTATTTCCGTTTCCAAAAATTTCTGGAAAGCCATTTAGACAATTATCATCTTACAACGAGATTAATCTGCCGATATACTAATTAAAAACTATGTAAACGCTAATTTTGGCACTTATTTTTCAGAGTGGCAATAGTCCTGAGCGCTGGAGATGAAAACTTGCTTTATTTCGAAAAGTGTTGCCACTGCTCGCTTTCAAATCGTAGAAATTGTTAATAAAAAATATGTAAGTTTTACAAAATATGAAATAAAAATAACATTGACAAACTTTAAATATATTATATAAGTTTATATTCTTAGATTAAAGAAAGCACGCTATTGCTGGTGACGTCATTGTATGTCAAACATGGACCTTATAAGAGATAGACTAACCCAGTGGACGGGGCGCGCGTCACCGACATGTCGGCAAGAAAGAGTAGGCACGATCTGGTTTACTTTACCACCTGAAACCTATGGCGTTTGTATCACATAACTCTTTTTAATTATTAAATGTGATATGTTGTATAGTGATGAGATTATGAAAGCCACAGTTTTTCCAAATAGGATTTAATATATCTCATTAAAGCACTTTTTACAGCATTTCGCGCATTTTTTTCACACGTAATTCGCGTATAAACATCTTTACTTTGGTAAAAAGGTAACAAATCTTACGCACAAAATTTATACACTTAATATTGCGTACAAATAACGTAAAATTAAATACGATTGATAGTACGCGATGCTTTGAAATAAATAAGGTAAAATTAAACAAGATCTGATATTTTTTTTTTTTTAATTTAATGACCATTTTCAGGCAGTGATTTTCAAAGCTATAATAACATTACAAAAAATCATTTATTATATCATCGTTAACTTATTAACATTAAAGTGAAATATTTATTTTACTAATTTATAGAATTCGAAGCATAAAATTTTCTGAGTGTAATGAAGGGAAAGAAGGAAAGGCAAAATAAAATCTAGAAGCACTCAGATTTTATATTACGCCCAAAAGGAACCTTTTTTTAACGTTTTGTGTGTTACCTGTATTTATTGAATATCATGTTCTTCGCCCGTAAACCACATACATTTGAAAACAGCATATCTTTAGAATTTCCGCAGTGGAGATAAAGCTGTTATTTTCCGTACAATGCTCGCTCTGAACTCGTTGAGTTAGTTAATCAAAAATTCGTCAAAGTTTTACAAAATATGAAATGGATTAGAACAAAATCGAAATTCGGCCGTCCAAAGATGCCCATGCTCGGATGGAGGATTACATTATTCAAAATTTGGTGGCTTTAGATACTGTCGTTTTTGTCACACTGCGAGAAACATACATGTATTCATGCAGATTCTTCATTATTTAATTTCTTTACATATAATACAGGGCGATAATATTTGGTAACAACAATCTGCAATGAGACAAGGACATTTATAGTAAAACAGCGTAAAATGGCGCTTCGAAACTAACAGCCTTTCTAGGCTACCGCCCCTTTGGTCTAATAAATTAAATTAACAGTAAATAAAAAAAGATCTTATGCAGAACTAAAAATAAATTTAAAAAAAATAATCACTATAAAATACAAGCAAAATTAATTATTACGTTTAAATACAATTTTAATATTAGAATTAAATGTATAAAATTTATTAAGGAGTCAAATGTGTTTATCACTACGATGCATTATGAAATATAATTGAAATAAAATTCCTTTATAGAAATTGTGCTATAATACTCATCTATAATTTTAAAAAAGTAGCACAATTTTAGAATTTTAAACAAAACTTTCAAAAATTCGTTTTTAAATATTTTTGTATTTTTTACTTATTTACACCAATAAAAAGCATAAAAATTGCAAGAGAAAATTGCTTGTTTGAAATTTTCTATTAGTTCAGATTTTAAATATTATTTTCTAAAAGAAGTAGTTACAAATTTCCTTACAGCATAGGAAAAGCTAAAAAAAGTGTCCAGCCCTGAAAGCATGCAATAGCTTTATATTATTTGGAACGCTAATTATGCTTGATAAATATGCTAAACTATTAAAAATCAATCTCAGTTTCAAAAATATGTAGAAATTCTAATTTGTGAAATGAGGCGCTACAACCAGCTTTTTCTTGACAATTATACAAGCTGCAATAGGCAACCACTGTTAAATTTCTGGAAGTCGTCCCTACTCCTCCGGATGTGATCAAGATGACAGCCGGGAACTCCTCAGACTGATTTGATTCATGAAATATTTTATACATAAATTTTGCTTAGGATGCAGACCGCTAGGGAAAATTTAATTCCTTCAAAATATGCGGCCAAAAATTACAGCCATGTTTGTAAATCATTGCATGATTGATGATAGATATTTAATATTGCAATAATGTTCGCACCACGTATACAACACACATTTTATTAGAAATTCATAAAATTCATATTGTTTTGTAGTTACGAAAATATTGTACAGTATATATGAAACGAATTAAAGAAGTAATGAAAATATTATTGTACTTTCTACCACCTACATTAAATAAACTGATTCAATGCGTATTATTTTAATTACTTACCAAATGCAAGCGCAACTGAGATAACTACACATGTGAAACTTAAAGCAATCATTAACTTAAGTTAGTACATAAGAATTTAATAATTAAACTTCAGCGAAGTTTGAAAATCAGGTAAGACTTTCAGCACGAATTTATGTTAAAGCAAGGAAAGCAGTAAAATAAAAACCATTGCTAAATGTGCGAAGCCATTCCAGCAGCCATTCCAGTTCGCTTTAAATGTTAGGTACATTTCTCGTCAAAAACATATTTTATATTATATTTATTTAGATATTACGATTTTACTATCCATAGGGATTCAGCATCTGATTTCGAATGGTATTTTCTTTTAATACATAAAATCAACAGCAATCATTTTGCAAAATCAGTGACATTTCGAATTGAAAGACTTATCTCTGAATCCTGACAAACGGTCTATTTCCTCTGAAGTACCCGATACTATTGTTCGATTAAGTTCGATTGAGAGAAATGTGTCCAACAACAGACAGAATAATACCTGTAACCATTCTCTAATAACGATGCAAAAAATACGATTCATATTCTTACATTTTTTCAGTCTGATGCGATATGAAACCCACATAAAACATTTCCATAGAAAAATAAGCTAATTCTCTCTCATTATTTTAACAACACTGGCACGCATTTTTTAATGATTTTCGTTATCTAATAAAATGGTCGTAAAATCTCAAGTTCAATCCTATATTTCACATATATTCAATTTTAGTCTATTAAATGTGACACAAATGGATCGTAACTGATCAGAAATCAATAACGCCAACAAACAAACATACAAACAGGTATTCTTCTTTACATACTATATGTGATGTACCAGCTTTTGTCCGGAATAAATAGATTGGTGAAGAATCATAGACGTAGTCGAAACACCAAATATCAGATGATAAGTTTAAAAAACAGGATCCCTTTATTAAATCATATCTCCGAAGTAAATAAAAAAGAACTACTAATAACTTTTTGTATGAAGTTTACTGCATCGTTACACTAAAGAAAAGCCCCCGATATTCCTTTGCGAGTCCTTTTATAGCCTCTGGAAAGGCGGAGCTTCCAAGAAATGACGTCAGCCTCGTCAGCCATTCCAGTTCGCTTTAAATATCTCCAGAACATTCTATAACTGTACGTGTGGAAAAGGCGGGATAAACAACTTGACTACGGGGCTGTGGATTTAATTCCACGTACTTTCAAATAAGAGACTGTCGCCATTAAAAATGAAAAGAACGTACAGTTAGAATTTTAAGTGTATTTTTGACTATGGAATTTTATTATTACATATATATATATAGATTTTGTAAAACTTACAAGTGTTTGATTAACAAACTCTGCGATTTGAAAGCGAGCAGTAGCAACACTTTTCGAAACAAATTTTTTTTTTTTTTTATTTTATTTTCAACACGAGAGACAGTTGCCACTCGGAAGAACGAGGGCGAAAAGAAATGTTTTCAAAGTTTTTAATTAATATCTCAGCTGATTAAAGTCGTACGAAGATGGAAACAGTCAAAATGGCTCCCCACGAATTTTTGGAATCAGGAATAATGTATTTAATGTTTGGAAATGTTATTTTTATTTCGTTCTAAAACTTGGAAATTTTTATTAACAAACTCTGCGATTTGAAAGAGAGCAGTGGCAACACTTCTCGAAATAAAGCCGATTTTTATCTCCAGCGTGCGAGGGTGTTGCCACTGGGAAAAATGAGTTCGAAAATTATCATTTTTCCGAGTTTTTAGTTAATATATCTGATATTAGCCATTTTCGTTTTTGGAAAAAAGTGGATGTCGACCTTTTCCAGAACCCAGAAAAGAATTATAGAGAACAAAAGTAATAACTCCCCTTCAGTATTATATTTCGTTCATATTATAACTCATAATGCACAAAATTTATATGATTTAAAGAATAGAATTATCTAATCGTTGCCACATGTTCTATTCAAATACTGTAATAAAGCTAGAATGATGTATAAAAGAAATTAAGCAAATAAAACAAAAAAGAAACAGTTTTTCACAGACGATTGAGTACTTCTCATTCAATTAATTCGGTCCTCACTTCGCGGCAAGGAAAAGATAGATAAAAACTCACAATTTTTTCATTAAAATTGAAAGATATAGGAAAACATAAAACACCAAATACAGTTAAACCAAAAAAAAAAAAAAAACATTAGCAGCTAAAATTACCTTTTCTACTTATAAACAAGCAACTAGGCTAACAGACAAGATGGTAGATTTTTTGCTGCACGAAACTAAGTTTCCTTTTGGTTCCACTCGGAAAAAAAGATGCTTAAGGTGCAGAAAGAATTAATTCACTATTCTGCTAAGTTTCAAATGTGAACAAATATGGCTACTATGGTAAGAAAAATTAGGCTTAGCTGCACTTAAACAATGTTTAAACTGATAATTCTACAAATATTGCGTATATTCTACAAATATTAAATTCTTGCAGATTAACTAAAGACATAAAAACCTTAGCTGGAAGATAAGAACAATATAATTCAATCATTTTTAAAGCAAAAAATGTACAATTTACGAAGATATAAGTATAAAAAAAAAATTGAACTCACGGAACCGAGTAAAAGAGTGGCTATATATTTATATACATATTTATATACTTTTGCTGAGGCCGATCGCAACTGAAATGCGAGGTACACAACTGCGTGAAAAAGCAGTCCCTGTATTCAAAATTTCAGCGTTCTGAAGCTACTCGGTTTTGCGTTATACGAGAAACAACATACGTACGAAAAAACGCCACAAAAAAAAATCTCTTCTGAATCAGTTTTATAATTCGTTTGGCATAAAAGAGTTCTTTATTTTGTCCTTACGTACTGATGACACGCAAAAAAATAGAGGATACCGTGAGTGGGTACATATATCATACATATATATATATATATATGTTTGGTGCGGCCGATTGCGACTGAAAGCGGAGTTGCATAAATAGATGTTATAGCAGTCCCGTAAACAAAATTTCAAGATTCTACACGCTAATCATTTTTGAGTTATGCGAGATACACTCGAACGTACGTCTCGAAAAAATTTCTTCTGAACCCATTTCAAACCCATTTTTCAAACCTTTCTGAAAAAAAAAAAAAGATTCTTTACTCTGTCCGTATGTACTGACGCTACCAAAAAAAAAAAAAAAAAAAAAAAAAAAAAAGGAAAGTTTTCATATTTTAAATTACTTCCAAAGGGCATTTATTTTAATGTTTTGTGTGTTATCTTTATTTATTAACTATCATGTCTTCGCATTTAAACCATAAAATTCAGTTCAACAGCAATATCGCAAAATAATTTAAAAAGAGCATATCTTTAGAATTTCCGATACACAGTCTCGCGCGCTGGAAATGAATTTTTTTTTTCGTGTAGTGTTGCATGGCTCTCTTTGAAATAGTTGAGTTTAATAATCAAAAAATCATTGAAGTGTTGCAAAATATGAAATCGATAATAAAAAAAGTTCCAAATTTAGGCTTCCAGATGCGCATATTCGATTCGTTCAAAATTTGGATGGCTCTAGGTACCGTTTTTTTATCACAATACGAGAAACATACGTACATTTGTGCAGATTATTCATTATTTAACTCCTTCAAATACAATGTAGGGCTATAATATTTGTTGGCAACAGTTTGAAAAGTGAAACGGACATTCTGAGTGATTAGACGCAAAATTGCAAAACGAAAACAATAGTCCCTCAGGTACAAAGCCCCGTTAGATTAAAAAAAATCAACAAGAGCAGTAAAAATGGATATTTTCGTTCAAATATTATACCAAAAATCTTTTACAATTACAGTACTTTTTTAACTTCATACCATGAAGTTAAAACAGTGCATTTTTTAGTCTTTAACTTATCGTATAACTAGCAGCTTCGCTGGGCTTTTAAATGTACCGGAAAAGTCGCTGAAGGGAACTCCAAACGTTAAATTTAAAAACTGCGTTAGAATTTTACTCTGCAGAACAACTTCATAAAAAAAGTTATTACGTATAACAAAATTACAATGAAATAAGCAATATCTCTTGATACAAATATTAATTATCCTAATAAATAAATTAACCAACTTTCCTTTGCAAAATCTTAAGAAATCAAATGGTATAAAGAAGGTTAAGAACTTTGTTTCCTAAAACAATCACTCAAAACTTTTCAATATCTTAAAGACAGTGAAATGAGCAATAAATAACATAAAAGAATACAAAAAACAAAAAATTCTGAAAAGCAAAGTATAATTAATAATATTTTATCTTATATTTTCAAGAGAAAAACATTACAATGAAATAAGCTATATCCCTTAATACAAATATTAATTATCCTAATAAAAAAAAATCAACGAACTTTCCGTTGAAGAAAAAAAAATCATGCAAAACTTTTTAGTATCTTACAAACAGTGAAATAAGCAAAAATAACATGAAAGCAACTCAAAAAACATAAAATTCTGCGCAGAATTTTACTCTACAGAGCAAACTTTATAAAAAAATCAATAAAAATGTATTATATATATATGTAATAATAAAATTCCAGAGTCAAAAATACACTTAAAATTCTAACTGTATGTTCTTTTCATTTTTAATGGCGACGGTCTCTCATTTGAAAGTACGTGGAATTAAATGCACAGCCCCGTAGTCAAGTTGTTTTGCCCGCCTTTTCTACACGTACAGTTATAGAATGTTCTGGAAATATTTAAAGCGAACTGGAATGGCTGACGTCATTTCTTGGAAGCTCCGCCTTTCCAGAGGCTATAAAAGGACTCACAAAAGAATATCGGAGTCTTTTCTTTAATGTAACGATGCAGTAAACTTCATACAAAAAGTTATTAGTAATTATTTTTTATTTACTCCGGAAGTATGATAATTGTAACTGCTATTTTCTCCTGACCAATAATAAATGATTCCTTTTTTTTAACTTATCGTCTGATAATTTAAGCTACGATTACATCTATGATTCTTCACCAATCTATTTATTCGGGACAAAAGCTGGCACATCACATATATATAAATGACAATGAAATATGCCAATCTCTTAAAAACAGTGACATAAGAAATACGATGAAATATTGTTGCGAAACCCATATTTCTAAAAGAATGAAACTATTCAAAATGATGCGATTTCATCAAAAATCTATCAACAACAATAAGACAAGAAAATTGTTGCCAAAATCACATTTTTAAATATGTGAGATGTGAGAAGTGTACTCGGAAGCTTCATTTAAATTTTTTTTAAAAATAAAAAATATTATCATTTTTCAAAAATTCTTTTTATAAAAGCAGTCGCAAGGATGAAAGTTTAACGTGTCCAAAAATCAAAGAAAAATAAACCGTACATTTTTAAAAATAAACTTTTTTAGAAAAAATCCCTTTGAAAAGGTGTTAAGCTCACTTTGTTAAATAAATTCGTATTGAATCGATTTATTGTAAAACGAAATTTATTTTAAGTTCGTAAAATAGCTAAGTGCCTCCGTTTCATGACGATGTGAAAATGGAGTGTGTAGAGTAAAATCTCGCTTTCCTATCGCCCATTATTTATGTCTCAAAATGACGCGATTTCGTCACAAAATATAAAATAAAAAAATTGTGATTCGAATTTCGAATAAATCGCTTCGAGGTGCACTGGCTCTTGTCTCGATGCACCTATGTACCAAATTTCGTTGCCGTGGGTCTATTAGCTTACGCGCAGCGCGAACGAAAGACACACACACAGAGAGACTCTTTCTTTTATTGCATGTAGAGATTAATGATAATAATTTTCCTTCCAGCTGGTACAGTGGTTAGTGACCCTGACTGCCATAGCTGTTGGCCCGGGTTCCAATGGCATCGTTGCAAATGTCCCTTCATAGGAGGCAGTGGTGGCCACATATTATCTGATTCCATAATGAAATGGTCACCACCAAGCCCTTGTTGTGGCGCAAGGCTTATGGCTGTTATTACATAAAGCACCCAGCCATTTTAAAAGAATTGTTAATAATCTTCATTAGGTAACTAATAAATATTTACCTTACTCTTAGAATAGTTAACAAAATCATCAACCGTATTAACTGAGCCTCCTTAAGACATCTGATTTCCTAAGCATTATTAACATTAACCGTTTGCATAACCTAAGAAAACATCGAGTAAAAATTCTGATTTGGAATTAACTCTCTTTGGATTTAAATAAAGAAATCAAAAGGAATGCTTTGGGTAATTAATTTGGCTTCAAGTTTACGACAGCTAATTAATTTTATCAAACTTTAAAAAAGAAAGAAAAAACAATGCATCGAAACGAAGGAAACAATAAAAAAGTTCAGTTATGGACTTAACGTTGTTTTAAATAACTGAATAAAGAATCATGTGGAGAAAAAATTTTCCCCAAGGCTGTGTTTTATTCTGAAACTTCTGTGTAAACGTCAAAAATGTTACTGAAACCCAAAGGGAAAATGACGTCTTTTAATATCATTACATATACAAGTATTAAATGAATAAAGTTTGCCAGAAGTCTCCAATGTTGGTCTCTGGCTTAATTTTTTGTTCAAGAGAATAAATATTTTCTTTCTGCTCCGCAGACGATATGATATATTTTTTAACTTGACATTTTTTGTAATTAATTGGAGTTTATGAATGGTTGTTTGGTTAATTAATTGTGACAAATTACTCAAGTTCTATCGAGAAAGTTGTTGGGAAAGTTTCACTAAAGAAAAGTATTTTTTGTTTTTTTTTTTAATGTTTTCGTTCAGTTTTTAGAATTAAACTATCCAGCAGCAGCTAAAGCAAAAGTTAGAAGTTCAATGTATCGCTGAAAAGCATATATGTAGACAAATTTCAGAATGAATTAAATCGGTTCATTCTTTCGAAGCAACAACAAATTCGTAACTAATATTTTTATTGCCAAACGAGAAAACAAAACTTTTTGACACTTCAGGTTAATACGTATGGCGTCATGATTTAAATTTAATGCAATATAATAACACTTTCTCAATAACAATAAAAGAATTAACATTGCATTTACACAGAGGCTGTTCACACTTAGACGATGTATATTGTATTCACAAAACTAAATTACATAAAATTCTTGTTTTTTAAATGTTCTATTTGACATCCCTTATTCTGAACTATCTTTCGACACTACAATTTCCAAAAGAATAAAGCCTTTTGAAATGGCAGAAGAGGTATTCTATCCTGAACCGCTTTCCAGAGTCCTGTTAACGTTTTGGGACAAGGTTTGGATAATGCAGATCGAAAGCACAAAAATTCATAGGTGACACATCGGGAGATTTAGTTGGGATGTCAGAGAAGGGTATGTCCTTGATACCAGTTTTTTGTTCCATTTCGTTTAGGAAATTTACAGTGGATTTTGATGTGTGGCTGCTAGCTTTGTCCTGATAGAGTCTCACAGATGGATGGCACTGTGGGTAAAGCGATGGTATTTCATTCAGAAAATTTGGCGATAAAATATGTTCCTGATAGTATTCGGAGTTAATCTTGACATTTTTTGCACTTTATTTTTTACTTGCCATTATACGAAAAACCAGCAACAATTATGATTCCCTTAGAAACCTTTCTTTCGATTCTTTGAACCATGTACTTAAATTTTTTATACCCTTTTATGATAATAAATGGCTCTTGTTTCGTTACAATCATTTAAATACACCCATGCTTCATCTATTGTGACAATTGTTTTCCATTTTTCTTTGGATAAGTGTTTCTTATATAGAATTCTTCAGCGTGTCCTGCGTTGAGCGATATGCTTTGGAAGAAGACGATGCACATTGCGTTTTTTCGCTTTCTTAAGATTTAAATCAACGTTTCATTTTGTTTACAGTGGACACCTAGCATTTTAATGATTTTGCAACTGTCCCTTGACTAGGGGGATTTTCTTTTAACATGAAACAACGTATCTTTGCAATAGTCGAAGATGTCCGTTTTTTTCTTGGATACTTTTTTGGAATTTTTGTCCCACTTGAGGCTCCAATTCGACGTTTTTTTCCTTCCTTGTTGACGATATGACCTATCGACGCTTTAGATACTACAAAACCATGACTCTCACATCGTTTTTGAATAACGGAGTATGCATATTTCTCTTCGGAAAGAGCGTAAATGTGGCATTCGAACCACTGCTTTGTTAAATTCGCCATTTTGAATAAAAACAAAACTTTCAAGCCACAGACGATAATTTTGACTTTTAAAAACATAGTACAATTGCAATTACATCTTTTGCAGCAAACGATTTTTCATTACCGCTTACCGAAATCGTCTAAAAAATGAGCGAACAGCCTCTGTATGTCATGTCAATTGTACTAACCTGAAACAAAAGGATGCCAACAGCAACTATTTATTTAAAATGCTGAGACTGTAATGAAAACTTTTCTATATACAGTGACGTCACAGACTATCGCGTGCCTCCTTCAAAGTCAGAATATGACTGTATATAATAATAACAAGTTTAAAGTTTGGTAATTCTACTTTTTATTTCATATGTCGTAAAACTTACAAAATTTTTATTAACAAAGTCTGCGATTTGAAAACAAGCAGTGGCAACACTTTTCGAAATACAGCAGATTTTCATCTCCAGCTCGCGAGACTGTTGCCACTCGAAAAAAACATGAGGCTGAAAATTAGCGTTTACGGAGATTTTAATTAATACCGTAGCTAATTAAAGTCGTACGAAGATGAGAACAGTCGAAATGGCTTCCTGCGAATTTTTTTCAGTCCCATTGTTTTTATTCCCCAGTTTGTTTTTTTTTATCCCGAAAGGGGAATTTGCTCAGAATGGCTATTAATTTCGTTTTGCCCTTTTGCATTGATTCACTATAAACGGCGAATTACTTTTTTAAATTGTAGTCACCAAATATTACAGCCTTGTACTTTATTTAAAGAAATGAAATAATGAAAAAATCTACATAAATGTATGTATGTGATAAAACAACGGTACCTAGAGCCACCCAATTTTGAATAACGTACGTCTGCACCCGAATATGGGCATCTGGAAGCCCAAATTTGGAATTTGTTTTATTACCTCTCTCAGATTTTCTAAAGCATTTATGAGTTTTTGATTAAGAAAACTCAACGATTTCAAAGCGAGCAATGGCAGCTCTGTAAGGAAAAAGAAAATTTTTTTATGTCCAGTGCGCGAAACTGTGTATCAGAAATTTTAAAGATATGTTCTTTTAAATATTTCATCATGTTGTTGCTGACTTGAATTTTATGCTTTAACTGCGAAGAACATGATATTTGATAAATGCTGATAACACAAAAGTATTTAGAAAACGCCCCTGTGGGCGCAATATAAAATATGAAAGCTTTCAGATTTTCTTTTAAAATTTAATGTTTGTAAATTAAAATAAAAATGTTAAGTAATGAAGATGCACGAATTTTATTAGTCGAAAGGGATTTGAATCCCGAAGGACTATTAGTTTCGTTTTGGCATTTTGCGTCGGACTCATAAATGTCGGTTCACTTTTCAAACTGTTGCCACAAAATGTTAGAGTCCTGCATTATATTTGAAGAAATTAAATAATGAAAAATCTGCATAAATGATTGTCTATTTCTCGCATTGTGATAAAACAATGGTACATAGAGCCATCGAATTTTGAATGACGAAATCCTACTGCGAATATGGGCATCTGAAATCCCAAATTTGGAATTTGTTTTATTATAGATTTTATATTTTGTAAAACTTTGACGAATTTTTGATTAACAAACTCAAGGATTTCAAAGCGAGCAATGGCAACGTTGTGCAGAAAAAACATTTTTATCTCCAGCGCGTGAGTCTCTGTATCGGAAATTCTAAAGATATGCTCGTTTTAAAACTATTTTGCGATATTGCTGTTGCACTGGATCTTATGGTTTAAGTGCGAGGAACATGATATTTAATAAAGAAAGGTAACACACAAAATGTTAAAAACGCCCCTTTGGACGTAATTTAAAATCTGAAACATTTCAGATTTTTTTTTTATTATTTATTTGCAACGTGTACATGACAGACCAAAAGTATGCAGATAACCCATTTATTAACCTATCTTAATCTATCATAAAGTGCTAATATTTCGTTGCATTCACTTATTAATTCTTTATTATGTCAATAATAATAGTCCCCAAAAATTCATTCTTTATTCTAAATCTATTTTTAATACGTATTTACCGATATATGCAACTTTAAGTATTAATGTAAACTTTACTGAAAAGACGAGATAAGATATTTTCTAGTTGAATAATATGAAGAAATGGGGCAGCTGTAATTATCTATATTTTATTGCATTTCAAAGACCTTACGTGAATTCTATATATGCGTATTCATTAATTTCCACTAACTAATTAATTAAACTTAACACATGTAAATTAGCAATTAAAATCATATTATTATACATTATGCTAAGATACGTTTTAACTCAACTGATATCATACCTGTGGTGTCTAAATTTGTCAAAAAAGAAATTTCGAAATATACAGATTTCCTCTTAACAGGATGCCGAAATGTGCACTACAGGATTAGAATATTAGCACAGATTACTGTAATTTACAAAATTAACAGCCAGAACTTCCTGTACGTACCCATCAATATTAAATTTTGATAAACAACACATTTTATGCTGCTGAAAGTGCGAACTATTCTAAAAAGCTTCAGTTGTAAGATAAAAAATGTAGTAGTAGAAATTAAACATTTTATAAACTGAAAAAAATCTCATGTGTACACCACATGACTTCCTAGTACGGAATATTAAATTATAAGCGATTTTTCTTGCATTTCGTTTAAACTTATTGGATTGAATTAAATCTAATTCGCCGACAGCTCATAAACCACAATAAAATAAATGCATTCTTTAAAATTCACTCTATTTGTTTACAATAGCGACACTCTGGCGCTAGGTTCACTCAACAGCGTTATATTTCGTTCATATTATAACTCAGAATGCACAAAATTTATATCATTTAAAGAATTATCTAATCGTTGCCACATGTTCTATTCAAATACTATAATAAAGCTAGAAAGAACGATGTATAAAAGAAATTAAGCAAACAAAGAAAAACTAAAAAACAGTTTTTCACAGACGATTGAATATTTCTCATTCAATTAATTCAGTTCTCACTTCGCGACAAGGCAAAAATACATAAAAACTCAAAATATCAGTATTAAAAATTAATAATTATTAAAAATTAAATTAATAATTATTAAAAATTAAGTAAATCTTAACCACTTATTTCCTCGAAAAAATTCCAGAAAGGATTAAGCATCATTTAATTCGCTATAATAAATGAAGGCGTTATCTTTGTTGTTGCGAAGCTACGTTTCTCTAGATTGGCAACAAATTCACTACTCTGCTGTTTCAAATGTAAACAAGCAATGGCCGCAGTCAAAAAAATTATTAGGCTTAGCAGCACTTAAACAACTTTAAAATTCTCCATAATTCTAAAAGTATTGCATACAGATTTAGTAAAGGCATAAAAACCTTAACCGGAAGATAAGAACAAAGTAATCCAATCATTTTTTAAAGCAATAAATGTACAATTTACAAACATATAAGAGTAAAGAAACTGAGATCATTGAGCCGGGTAACAGAGTGGATATATATATAAATATATTTATATACGTTTGGCGCTGCCGATTTCAACCAAAATACTAAGTGCAGATCTACATGTTATTGTAGTCCTATGTACAAAATTTCAACGTTCTGAGGCTACTCGTTTTTGAGCTATGCGAGATACGTATGTACATACGTTCGTACAGACGCCACGAAAAATTCTCTTCAGAATTCATTTAAAAGCAGTTTTATAATTTTTTTGGATGTAAAGAGTCTTTTATTCTGTATCTTACGTACAGATATCACACAAAAACATCGTTAAATTGCATTCAAAAGCGGTTAAAATGGATATTTTTGTTGAAGTATGCTGCCTGAAACTTTTCGCGATTACTATACTTCCTTTTTACTTCCTACAAGGAAGTAAAATCATCGGATTATCTTAATTAGAAATTCAAAATGACCGATAATTTGTGTTCAAGTGAAATATTTATTTGCTTCGTCAACGAATGGAATTGGATTAGGTTTATGAATTGCTTTTTACTTTGTATTTATTCATTATATATACATATATATATTAATTATTTATATATTCATTATATATATATATATATATATATATATTAAAGGGTTGCAGATTGCTCTTAAGAATAGAACTTTTTTTTTAATCCCAAATGGAGTAAACCGAGAAGAGCTATTAATTTCGCTTTGGCATTTTGCGTTGGTTCTCTTTTCAAACTGTTGCCACGAAATAATATAGTCCTGTATTATATGTATAGAAATTAAATAATGAGGAATCTGCATAAATGCATGTTAAAACGGATGCATGTTCTCTCACTGTTGTAAAACAACTGTACCTAGAGCCATCCAATTTTGAATAATGTAATCCTCCACCGAATAGGGGATCAAACCCTAATTTGGAATTTGTTTTATTATGTATTTCATTTTTTAGACAATAAAGAATTTTTGATTCACAAACTCAAAGATTTCAAAGTGATTAATGGCAACACTGTACCAAAAAAGAGAAAAAAAAAGCTTTTTTTTATCTCCAGCGCGCTAGATCGTGCATTGGAAATTCTAAAGATAGGCTCATTTTAAAATTATTTTGCGATATTGCTACTGAATTGAATTATATGGTTTAAGTGCGAAGAACATAATATTTGATAAATAAATGTAACATAAAACTTTAAAAAACGCTCCTTTGGGCGTAATATAAATTCTGAAACCTTTCATATTTTTCTTTTCTCTCTTTTTTACTTCCTTGTACGAAGTAAAAAGGAAGTATCGTAATCGCGAAAAGTTTCAGGCAGCATATTTCAACGAAAATATCCATTTTGATCGCTATCGAATGCAATTTAACGATGTTTTTGCGTGATATCTGTACGTAAGGATAGAATAAAATACTCGTTTCCTCCAAAAAAAAATTATAAAAATGCTTTAAAATTAATTCTGAAGGGAATTTTTCGTGGTGTCACCCTTGACTTTATCTATGTACACATCGCATCGACCTATTTTCACTTAAAAAGTCAAAGAAAATTGACAAAAATCCAATTGTTTTTAACATTGTAAAAAGCGGCAAACAAATAAGTGAGCGATTCTGCACTTTACCGAGAATATTTTTAAAGAAAAGGCATCATTCATTATAGAGAATTACATTTGAACAACCAACGTGATGAAATTATGCTTTAGCGATAAGTCGGTAACGAAATAGCCATGCAGGCATTCATTCAGGTATGCTTAGCAAGTTTTATATAAATTATAATAATGGTGTGAAATAGTTATTGACTCTTCTGCTTCCATTCAATCATGTTTAGCCTTTTTCATATAAATTATAATAATAAAAAAGTATTCTATGAAATGAACCTTTCATTGAAATTAAAACATCAATCTTAGATGGTTATTTACTATTATACTTCCTTTCTTGCCGCAATTATTAGGTTTGCCGCAATTATTTTTGGCAGCATTGGCATCAACAATAGTTTGGCAACAATAGTTAGTACCTATATTTATATATACATCCACTCTGTTACCCGGCTCAGTAATCTCAGTTTCTTTACTTTTATATGTTTGTAAATTGTACATTTTTGCTTTAAAAATGAGTAATTTATGTTGTTTTTATCTTCCGGTTAAGGATTTTATGTCTTGAGTAAATCTCTGTGCAATATTTTTAGAATTACCAACAATTTTAAAGTTGTTTAAGTGCCGCTAAGCCGTTGTTTTGACGGCGGCCATTGATTGTTTACGTTTGAAACCGCAGACTAGTGCATTTGTTGCCAATCTAGGGAAACTTAGCTTCAAAACAACAAAGATAACGCCTTCATTTATTATTGCCAATTAGAGCATGCTTAATCCTTTCTGGAATATCTATATTAAAATTTATAAATATCTATATTAAAATTTACTTCGTAATTTTTAATACAGATATTTTGAGTTTTTATGTACTTTTGCCTTCTCGCGAAGTGAGAACTGAATTAATTGAATGAGAAATACTCAATCGTCTGTGAAAAACTGTTTCTTTTTTGTTTTGTTTGCTTAATTTCTTTTATACATCGTTCTAGCTTTATTATAGTATTTGAATAGAACATGTGGCAACGATTATATAATTATATTCTTTAAATGATATAAATTTTGTGTATTATGAGTTATAATATCAACGAAGTATAATACTGTTAAGTGAATCTAGCGCCAGAGTGTCGCTATGGTAAACAAATACTAGAGTGAATTTTAAGGAATACCTTTATTCTATTGTGGTTTATGCGCTGTCGGCGAAGTAGATTTAATTCAATCCAATAAGTTTAAATGAAATGCAAGAAGAAATGCGTATAATTTAATATTCCGTACAAGGAAGTCATGTGGTGTACACATCAAATTTTGTAATTCCATTTCTTTAATGAAGCTGTGAAGTGTTTTGTGCTTCCTGTGAAAACAATAGAAAAAAATCACTAAAGCCTTCAGTTTTGAACAATGATGTGATTTTAATAATTACTTGAGTATCTATAAAACTGTATTACATAATATTTGGCATAAGCCGTAAAACTATATTACATAATATTTGGCATAAGCCGTAAAACTATATTACATAATATTTGGCAAGTATGTACCCTATAATGAGATCTTTGCCATTTGCTAGATAAGCTAACTGTACTGTCGAAGTTCTACGTTTCTCTGCATAAATTTAACAGCAATTTCCTTCTTTAAATAGTATTATAACATATAATATTCCCAGAGCTAATGACCTAGTCCGCTGCAGAAAAATCTCCCATTACCATAAACCTCTACTGCAGAAAAACAACCCTATCCCCATTTCGCCAAAGGATTCATTTATTAAACAAATCCACCAACCAGACATTCTTCGGCGCCATCGCGTATTGTTTGGGAATCAAGTGTTGTGTTTGTCGAAAGGAGTCACGGCCGCTTGATTGCCAACCCCCATGGGGCACCCCATGCGATGATTGAATGTTTGACTGACGTAATTCGCCTAAAAAGAGAGAAAGTTCACCATTGTTTGCGTTCCAGATTCGTTTTCTGGAGAAGATGCTTACAAAAACTGTATGAATGGGGAAGACTAATGTAGCAGTTCTGTTGCCAACAATACTTGAGAATCTTATCTTTTTAACTGTTCTCATAACAAAAGTTATTTGATGTATTTTCCTAGAAATATTTCGAAAGCTTTCATTTCAGATAAATAACTTTCTCGAGATTTGAATTACATTTTTTTTCCATCTGTTTATGATACATGTTATTCATCTTGAAAGACGACTTTTTTTGCCTTTACTGCAGTTCGAAAACAGAAGTAGGAACTTGACATTTTCTATTTTAAAATTACGCAAACTGCCAATTTTACTTCCTTGTACGAAGCACGTATTGTCACCGCGAAACATTTCGGGTATCATATTTTAACGGAAATATTGATTTTGACCGCTATCCAATGCAATTTAATGATGATTTTACGTAACATCCGCCAGTAAGGAGAGAATAAAGGTCTCTTTTTCCCTCAAAGAAATTTTAAAAGTGATTAAAAATGAACTCTGAAGAGAATTTTTCGTGGCGTCTGTGCGTACGTACGTACGTATCTCGCATAACTGAAAAATGAGTAGCGTCAGAACGTTGAAATTTTGTATGTAGGACTGCTATAACATGTACCTCGTATTTTGGTTGCAATCGGCTGCACCAGAAATATATAAATATATGTATATATTATGTATATATCCACTCTATTACTCGGCTCAGTGAGCTCAGTTTCTTTATTCTTATATGTTTCTAAATTGTGCATTTTGTGCCTTAAAAATGATTGAATTATGTTGCTCTTATCTTCCGGTTAAGGGTTTTATGCGTTTAGTAAATCTGTATGCAATAATTTTAGAATTATCAACAATTTTAAAGTTGCTTAAGTGCAGCTAAGCCTAATAATGTTTTTGAAAGCGGCCATTGCTTGTTTACATTTGAAACAGCAGGCTAGTGGATTTTTTGCCAATCTAGAGAAACTTAGCTTCGCAACAACAAAGATAACGCCTTCATTTATTATTGCGAATTAAATCATGCTTAATCCTTTCTGGAATTTTTTCGAGGAAATAAGTGTTATTCATACACCTTAAAGCCCTTATGATCTTCGAATATGTGACTGTTGTAAGAATTAGGATATTTGTTTTATTTTAAAAGCAATTACTTCCAACTTTTTACATCTGATTACATAATATCGCTGCTTTGGAAAATAGTAACCAGAAAGTTTGTGTTGCCACAAATATTTTTGTAATTTAATTCTCTTTGTGACAAAATATTTCGCCATGTTTCCACCTTGCGCGCAAGATATTTTAAAAATGGCTAATGGGTCATACTTAAAATTTGATGGAATTCTTTACATGGGCACTAATTTCTAACTGAACCAACAATCAGATGAATATTTTAATGTTAAAAAATTTTATGGACGAAAACATTAAAATTTTTTTTAATAAAATACATTTTATAAACTTAACTCAAAATAAAATAAATATTTAACATGAAATTTTTAGAATTTTAGGTTCACAGTAGTTTCCAGATGTTATAAAATTTATATATTAAATACAGAATTAAATTATGAAACAGAATGTTTTAAACTGTGCGCGTAAGTTGAAAACATGACGAAAAATGTTGTCACAAAGGGGATTAAATTATAAAAATATTTGTGGCAACACAAACTTTCTGATTACTCTTTCAGAAAGCAGTTATATTATGTAATCAGCTGTAAAAAGTTGGAAGTAATTGCTTTTAAAATAAATAAGTTATGCCAATTCTTGCAACAGTCACTTATTCGAACATCTTATGGGTTTTAAGGTGTATGAGTCCCCTTAAGATTTACTTCGTAATTTTCAATACAGATATTTTTAGTGTTTATGTATTTTTGCCTTGTTGGCAAGAGAGAACTGAATTAATTGAATGAGAAATAGTGAATCGTCTGTGGAAAAATGTTTTCTTTTATTTGCTTAATTTCTTTTACACATCGTTTTAGATTTATTATAGTATTTGAATAGAACTTGTGGCAACGATTATATAATTCTTTAAATAATATAAATTTTGTGCATTCTGAGTTATAATATGAACAAAATATAATACTGTTAAGTGAATCTAGCGCCAGAGTGTTGTATATGATAAACAAATACAGTGAATTTTAAAGAATGCATTTATTCTATTGCGGTTTATGCGCTGTCGGCAAAGTAGATTTAAATCAATCCAATAAGTTTAATAGAAATGCAAGAAAAAATGCGTATAATTTAGTATTCCGTACAAGGAAGTCATGTGATGCACACATCAGATTTTTTTCTGTATGTGGAGGGAACTCTTTCCGATTTGTCTGTCGTAACTAAGCTTACACCTTATTTGCTGTTTTAACTAACAGAAGTTAATTAATATTTGTAGAATATAAGAAAGAAATTGATTTTTTTATTCAAAGCATTCTTACTTGTTTCCGTCCATAATCTACGAGACGCTGGTACAACAAATTTGGAATTCTCTGTGAAACTCAAGCAGAACCATTTTCATATTAAGTCGTACACGTACAGTTCTACGAACCAAATGCTGCTTTGTAGTACCGGGTAAACTCCAGTCCAAAGTGCCCGGGTCCAGTATTTATTTAAGCAAAAATTCAAAAGTACAGTGCCATACAGGGGCGTTTAAAATATAAAGTTATAATATTACAGATGTTGAGACAGTACACCATAATGCAATAGACAATAATAAAATACTTAAAGAACTTAAAATCCAGAATACATTAAATACAGTAAAAATACATTATACAGTAAAAACACATCCAAAATACATTAAATACAGTAAAAATACATTAAATACATTAAAACAGTAAGGTAATTCAAGCACTCAAAACACCAGTAGTATTTCTATTAATTGAATTTCACTCAAAAGATAGATATTTTTCTCTCTGCTTTTTGCATGCCTTCGTAGCGTAAAGGTTAGCACACTCGGCGCGTATTCGAGAGGTCCAGGTTCGAGCCCCTGCCAGGGAATTGCACATTGCTTGTTTCCCGACATCGAAAAAAAAACTTCTTGTGTCTCTACAGTGGTGCACGAACTGAAAAGGAGGAAGATGATGATTCTTCACCACTAGGATTTGGTGATTCAGTCCTCTAATCCCCAGTCGCGCTTTAAAAGGGGGAGTATGTAAGGTAATTTCTCCATTGTATCTGCATGCCTTCGTGGTGTAACGGTAACACACTCGGCGCGTATGCCAGAGGTCTAGGTTCGGGTCTTGGAGAGGGCACTGCCCATTTTTCACACATATCCTGCTTCGGAAATAGCATAACGTCTCTACAAGTTTAGATATGCATGTTACTATTTGGCACGTGTTTTCCAAATAATGATTATTTATGTTGCTGAAAAACGTCCGCTATAATGTATCTATCATTTCTTGCGGCAACGTAAGTCATAGGTGAATCTGAAATAAACTAACTCGAAATAAAGTTAAATGCAGCTAAGGTATTCAAAATATTGTTACGAAATGTCAAGGCGCGGTGAGATAGCTTCCCCGCAAAGCAGTTTTAGGGTTGCCATAAAAGGGCAAGGGATGGCAGGGTTGCCATATTTGGCTAGAAATCGCCCGTTTGGCGACAAATTTGGCGATATACCATGGACGGATGGAGAAACTTCTGGAACGAATTCTTACCGGTTTAGCCCAGAATGTTCTCGAACAAAACCCGAAAGCTATATAAACCCTGCTGGTCCGCAGTCAGTTAGTGTGTGTGCCTCGTCTAGGGAGCTGATAGTCAGTCATTGAGCGAGTGTCTCGAAGTCTAGCGCCGAGATGGTCGTCGAGTGCATCGAGAGAGTCTTTCAGTGCATCGTCGAGTTTTGTCTTAGACTGTGCTGAGTCGGGAGCTATACTCTTGTATTTCGTCGAGTGCATCACGTGGAGAGTCTCGAGAGTGCGTGGAGTTCCGAGAACGACCAAACAGAGTCGGGAGCTGTACTCGGGTGCTTTGCGGTGAAGCTGTCACCGCCGTCATTGCCCGAGAGTGTGAAGGCTGTGTCGCTGAACGTGTCAGCTTGTTTATAACAGTTGGACGACTGTAAAAGTGATTTTGGAGCTATCTGATTAATACTGGTAAATAAAATTGCGTTTCTATACTTCATCAAGTGTCGTCGTTATTCACTCCAAATCTACGAACCCCGTACGAACTGATGTCAGAAGAAATAACGCAACAATATTATTTCTAAATATATCAAATTTTTTATTTGTGGGAATATGTAATAGAACGCTATGTCGCAATTTGTGAATTTGTAGTGTTTTGTAACTTTAATTAAACACATATTTTGGTTTATATTATTTGAACTACCAGTTATTATGATTTAGGAAATTTACTGACACTTCTGTTTTCCGTTTCCACCACACCAGAATGGAAATTAGTTCGTGTGTATTTAAGATGAGGGTTTCAGAGTGTAAGAAAGAGTGTGTTCTGCGTCTCTAGACCATTATTTAGTTTCATGCTAGCTCAGATAAAATTTGTATTCTTCGCCTTTGCTTTATAATTGCCAATATTTTAAGAGGACTCATACACCTTAAACCCCTCATGATCTTCGAAAATGTGACTGTTGCAATAATTGGGATATTTTATTTGTTTTAAAAGCAATTACTTCCAAATTTTTACAGCGGATTACATAATATAGCTGCTTTGGAAACTAGTAACCAGAAAGTTTGTGTTGCCACAAATATTTTTGTAATTTAATCCTCTTTGGACAAAATATTTCGCCATGTTTCCAGCTTGCGCGCATGATATTTTAAAAATGGCTAAGGGTACATACTTGAAATTCGATGGAATTCTTTATATGAGCACTATTTTCGAACTGAACCAAAAATCTGATAAATATTTTAATATTGAAAAATTTTATGGACGAAAACATTACAAATTTTGTTAATAAAATACATTTTATAAACTCAACTCAAAATAAAATAAAAATTGAACATGAAATTTTTAGAATTTTAAGTTCACAGTAGTTTCCAAATGTTATAAAAGCTATACATTAAATAATGAATTAAATTATGAAACAGAATGTTTTAAACTGTGCGAGCAAGTTGGAAACATGACGAAAAATGTTGTCACAGAGCGGATTAAATTATAAGACTATTTGTTTCAACACAAGCTTTCTGATGACTATTTCAGAAAGCAGCTATATTATGTAGCCAGCTGTAAAAAGTTGGTAGTAATTGCTTTTAAAATAAATAAGTTATCCCAATTCTTGCAACAGTCACCTATTCGAACATCTTATGGGTTTTAAGGTGTATGAGTCCCCTTAACATAAACTCCGATTAGATTTTTGATCCAACTTGGACTTCGTAAATTGATCTGTGTAGCTAATGGCTGCTGGCTTGTTTAAATGTAAATTTTAGATCTGACTGTTACTTTAACTTACATGCCTCCATATAACAGTGGATAGTAGTAAGTAAAGAACAGTCAAACTTTACATTTGACTGTTACTTTAAGTTACATCGCCACATGTAACACTGAGTAACAGTAAGTAAAGAAATAGTCAAATTTTAAATATGACTGTTACTCTAGTTACGTCGCCATAAGTAAGTTGTCAGCACGTGGTATTTTACATCCATTGCCCTTTGTTTTCTTAGTTCTAAATAAAGAGTATTTTACACCCTTCTCAAGGTTCACATGTTTTGGATTTAGCGAAAATACGCTGCCACTCTATCTAAAGTTTGGTTCTAGTTCATTATTGCTAGCAGACTTACTAAACTTTATAAATTTTTATAGTTGATTAATGATTGGTTTTTCATGTGCAATCCCATTTTAGGTTATAAAGTATTTCTCCCGCCTTCATAGCATGCCTTCGTGGTGTAATGCTCAGCACGCTCGGCGCGTATTCGAGAGGTACTTGGTTCGAGTCCCGGCTTGGGCACTGCACATTTTTCATGTCTCCTGCTTCGAAATAACCTAATAAGTTATAGCCGTTTTTTTTAACTCTTTTATGTATAATTTTATAGAATCTCACTGTTTTAGGTAGGAGCCACTAAGTTAAGATTCTTCTGAAGACGTATCTGATCGCTATGTCTAGGAAAACAACAGAACGTGAGAAGAGTGTAAAGAAAACCTTTTATTCAGACCACAGGTAACTGAACAGAAGACATTTCTTGTACTTACCAGCCAGCATTTATGGCGTAAACCAAGAGTAAGGAATTTCAAATTAAGCGTGGTTTAATTTTAAGGTGACCCCCCTCCCCCCAAAAGGCGTGACAAACTGTAATAGCAAGAATAACGCAACACCGTAGGTAGACAGACTGCTGTTTAGGAATTTCAACTAATAACGTGGCCTTCGACAGGTGAAAAACGCTCTGATTCAACAGTGCAAAGCCTTACTTTAAATACCATCTACGACGGAAAGTGAGTATGAAGATATTTAAAGCATGAAATATCTGGGTATAAAATCCTTGCAACACATAATAAATCCTTGCAATACAATAAAATAGCCGCCTAAACGGTATGGTGGTAAGGGTCGCTGAATGACGTGACGAAGGCCCCGAGTTCAAATCCCGGAGAAGGCCGGAATGTTTGTAAAAGTATAGTGTCCGTTCAGCATTGGAGCACTCTAAATATGCGGCGATCCGAAAGTCATCTGGAGAGGTTGCTGGCAGGAAAAGAGGAAAGGAAGATCTTCGGACTCGTCCCCCTGTAGTGCTCTCCATCAAAACTGGGGGCGGAAGTGAAATAAGTTACACTCTTACCTGTAAGGGGCTGAAGGCTGTTGCCAACGGCAGGCGTAATCTTGCGGTCCTTGCCACTAGGAATTTCTTGGGATTGGACTGACTATAGGTCAGACAAGTGAGCATTAGTCAACAACAATAATAATCTGAGTTATCCATAGTAGTGTCATCTGACTGGCGCCTTGCTCCAGATTGCACTTTATAGCGACAGCAAACGAAAGCACGCTGTACAAACCGTGCACAATATATTGTTGTTCATCTACACTCATGTCCATAAATTAAGGATAATGCAAAATCAGACAAAGGAAGAGTTAGAAGCAAAACAAATTTGACTTATTTGTAAAGCTTATTTATTAAACAAAAGGTAAACAGGAAAAAAAAGATGCTATATGTTCGATAATGTTCAAAAAATTAGCGATTTTTTCTCCCTGGAGTAAATTACAAAAAACACCTATTTACAAAAAGCAATATTACGTGGTTGGTATGATTGTTAATACATTGTATGTCTCCCAGACGATGCAATACAGTCCGTACAACGCCTCGGCATGCTGAGTATCAAATTATCGATCTGATCTTGGGGGATATTACACCACTCAAAAAGCAATGCTCTCCGAAGTTCCGGTAGACATGTAGGAGAAGGTTGACAGGCTGCAACTCGTCGGCCAAGCATGTCCCACACGTGCTGTACTGGATTCAAGTCCGGTGAGAATGCTGTCCAGTCCATACGGGTGATATCCTCCGATTGAAGGCATTCGTTTACGATGTTTGCACGGTGAGGAAGGGCGTTGTCATCCATAAACACAATTGGGCGCCCATGGCGCCCCGAAACAAACGAACATGTTGTTACAGAATGACGTCCCGATAGATTTGGCTTGCCATGGTTCCAATTTGAGCATGCAGGTCAGTTCTGGAACCCAGAATAATTCCACCCCAAACGAGCACTCCTGCACCACCGTAACGGTGTCGTTCAATGATGTTTTCTTTGTGGTAACGGGTACCTGGAGCTCTCCATATGAAAGTCCGGCGAGAATCAGACTGCAAGCTAAACCAGGACTCGTCGGATAACATCACACAAGCCCAGTGTTGCGGTGTCCACAATGCAGCTCTCTTCTCCAGGCTAACCGCAGGCGACAGTGAGTTTCAGTAAGTGGAACGCATCTAACAGGTCTACGAGCATATAGACCAATCTGCCCTAAGCGTCTGTACGCGGTCTGCCTTGAAATTGTAGTACCAGTGGCTGAAGAGAGCTGACGAGACCAGTCTGAGGCTGTGCTCCTCCTGTTTCTTTTGGCAGTAACTGCCAAATACCGGTCCTCATTCGGCGTTGTAACTCTGGAGCGACCTACGCTGTAACGTCTACTCACATTATCTTGGAATCGTTGCCAAAGCCTGGAGATGACACTCTGGGCAGTTCCAAGTTCGTCTGATACTTCCAGTTGGGTACGCCCACATTCCAGACGGCAGATAATTCTACCACGTAAAGAATCATCCAAATGCGTCCTTTGTGTCCTAACTATTCGGTTATTGCACTGAAATGCTTATAAAGCGCCTGCGAACAGTTTTACTTCTTTGCCTGTATTCCTTTTATGTAAGAGGTCTACACTCTCGTCATTGTGACGTACCATCGGTGTCATCTGGTTACTTCCTGAAATTTGCATATGATTCTTGAAGATGTGTGTAGTGATTTTACATGTGATATATTTATTTTAGAGTTCGATTTCCGCGTGACCCGAATTATCCTTAATTTATGGACATGTGTGTAAAAAGAGGGATATTTAAAATAATAAACAGTATATTGCGAACGCGAAATCATAAGTTTTTGAATGTATTGTTGTTACCTTGTAGAACTAAATTCCCGAGGCAACTTCCTGGAATTTTTTTCCATTTAATTTTCATGTAAATTCTAGGATTTCCGATTAAATTGCAAACACTCCTATATCCAGGTGGAAAGGATAACTCTCATTCGTATACCGCGAAAATAAAAGTCTTTATCACTCCTTCCTAAAGCCCTTATTTTAGAAGAAATGTTCAACTTTAATCAGGAGCTACACACTCAATTATTCAGGCTTTCTCGTTTCCGGAGACTCTGCTAATATCGATTGCCAATCCTTTTCTTTAAGCTCTAACAGTATCACTACGAAGGTTTTATTTGTAGGAGATCCTAACGTAGGTTTAACTTATTTTATTTTCGGTAAAGCAACTGATTTAATATGTAGTTGTTTTTGAAAAAATGCTGCACATTCATAAGCTTTAAATAAATTAAATTTATATACATTACTGATGAAAAAATCTGATGTGTACACCACATGACTTCCTTGTACGGGTTATTAAATTATACGCATTTTTTCTTGCATTTTATTTAAACTTATTAGATTCAATTAAACCTACTTCGCCGAAAGCGCATAAACCACAATAGAATAAATGCATTCTTTAAAATTCACTTTGTTTACCATAGCGACACTCTGGCGCTAGGTTTACTTAACAGTATTACATTTCATTCATATTATAACTCAGAATGCACAAAATGTATATCATTTAAAGAATTATCTAATCGTTGCCACATGTTCTATTCAAATACTATAATAAATATGTATAAAAGAAATTAAGCAAACAAAACAAAAACGAAACAGTTTTTCACAGACGATTGAGTATTTCTCATTCAATTAATTAAGTTCTCACATCGCGACAAGGCAAAAATACAAAAACACTCAAAATATCTCTATTAAAAATTGAAGTAAATCTCAAACGCTTATTTCCTCGAAAAAATTCAAGAAAGGATTAAGCATGATTTAATTGGCAATAATAAATGAATGCGTTATCTTCGTTGTTGCGAAGATAAGTTTCTCTAGATTGGCAACAAATCCACTAGTCTCCTGTTTCAAATGTAAATATCAGTGGCCGCCATCAAATTAGGCTTAGCAGGACTTAAACAATTTTAAAATTGTTGATAATTCTAAAAATATTGCAGACAGATTTACTAAAGGCATAAAACCCTTAACCGGAAGATAAAAACAACGTAATTTAATCATTAAAAAATGTGCAATTTACAAACATCTAAGAGTAAAGAAACTGAGATCACTGAGCCGGGTAACAGAGTGGATATATTTATAAATATATTTCTATACGTTTGGCGCGGCCGATTGAAACCAAAATACGAGGTGCACATCTACATGTTATAGTAGTTTTATATACAAAATTTCAACGTTCTGAGGCTAATCGTTTTTGAGTTATGCGAGATACGTACGTATGCACGTACGTACATACGTCCGTACAGACGCCACAAAAAATTCTCTTCAGAATTCATTTTAAAGCAGTTTTTTAGTTTTTTTTTGGAGGAAAAGAGTCTTTTATTCTGTCCTTACGTACAGATATCACGCAAAAACATCGTTAAATTGCATTCGAAAGCGGTCAAAGTGGATATTTTCGTTGAAATATGCTGCCGGAAGCTCTTCGCGATTATAATACTTCGTTTTTACTTCGTACAAGGAAGTAAAAACGGTCTTACAAAAATTTGTCATAGAAACAACAAAATTTATCCTTCTTTTCGTTTCATTATTCTGCATATTTGATTTCCTGTTGTATTAAATTTGTTAATTTTTAGAGGCAACTTAGAAAACATTTTATTTGCATTGAACCTAAATTTGGAATTGTGAACGAAGGAATCAAGTAATTCATCTAACATTTAGTAACTAAAATTTGAGAGCTAATCATTTAAAAACACGCTCGTGCCATTGTTATAAAACTTAGCATTATGGCATAATTTAAGTCGTAGAATTAAAATACGGAAAAATATCAATGTATTATTTCAATACAAATCTGATGTTTGAACAGTGCTAAATTTACCATATATCCTAAATTGAAGTTTAAAGACATGAAAAAAGAGTTAAATTTCGTCACTCGGCGCATTGGAACCAGAGATATAAAACTGTCCTTTGCCCAGAAGGGCAAAATAATTTCCTTTAATTAATTAATTTCCTTTTGGCATTTTTTCATTGGCTCACTATAAACGGCTTTTCTCTTTTCAAATTGTTGCCACCAAATGATAAAGACCTGTGTTATATTTAAACAAATTAAATACTGAAGAATCTGCGTCAATGCATGTATGTTGCTCACATTGTGTAAAAACGAGGATACCTAGAGATGTCCAATTGTGAATAACGCAATCCTCCTTTCGATTATGCGCATCTGGAAGCCCAAATTTGGAATCTGAAATTTGTTTTATTATCTATTTCATACTTTGTAACACTTTAACGAATTAACAGGGAAACATTTCGGTGTTATTTCTCATATAAAATAATCTGGTGTGTACAACATATGACTTCCTTGTACGGAACACTAAATCATACGCATTTTTGTTATATTTCATTTAAAATTACTTTATTAAATTAAATCGATTTCGTCGACAGCGCATTAACTACAATAGAATAAATGCCTTCTTTAAAATTCACTATATTTGTTTACCATAGCGACACTCTGGAGCTAGGTTCACTTAAGAGCATTACATTTCATTCATATTATAACTCAGAATGCACAAAATTTATATCATCTGAAGAATTATCTAATCGTTGCCACATGTTCTATTCAAATATTATAATAAATATAAAACAAACAAACAGAAAAAGAAGAAGTTTTTCACAGACGATTCACTATTTCTCATTCATTTAATTCAGTTCTCAATTCGCAACAAGGCAAAAATACATAAAAACTCAAAATATCAATATTAAAAATTACGAAGTAAATCTTAAACACTTATTTCCTCGAATACATTCCAGAATAGGTTAAGCATGATTTCATTCGCAATAAGAAAATGAAGGCGTTATCTTTGTTGTTGCGAAGCTTAGTTTCTCTAGACGGCAACAAATCCCTTATTCTGATAATGTAAACAAACATGGTTACCACGGTAAACGTACTTAGGTTTAGCCGCACTTAAAGAACTTTTAATCATAATTCTACAGATATTGCATGCAGGTTCACTAAAGACATAAAAACCTTAAGCAGAAGATAAGAGCAACATAATTCAATCTTTTTAAAGCAAAAACTGCACAATTTACAAACATATAAGAATAAAGAAACTGAACTCACTGAGCCGAGTAACAGAGTGGGTATACATATACATATATTTGTATACTTATGGTGCGGACGATTACAAGGTGCACATCTAAACATGTTATAGCAGTCCTATATACAAAATTTCAACGTTCTGAGGCTACTCGTTTTTGAGTTATGCGAGATACGTTTGTACGCGCAGACGCGACGAAAAATTTTCTTTAGAAGTTATTTTAAATCAGTTTTATAATTTTTTTTGGAGGAAAAGAGTCTTTTATTCTGTCCTTACGTGCAGATTTCATACAAAAGCATCGTTAAATTGTATTTGATAGCCGTCAACTGGTTCACCACTTCATTCATCGTGAAGCTTTAGTAGCCAAAGCAATCCGTGGAAAACCGAAAATCATTTTGAATTAAACTGTAAAAATTGTTAATTTTATTAAAAGCCGAGCTTCAAGAATGTTTACGATTTTATGTCAAGAGAAGGGCAGTGAACATGAAAGTCTTTTGTAACATTCAGAAGAGTGTATGTGTGTGTATTGAGAATATGGCAAAGCACACTAGAGCTATCTGTCTAAAGGGAGGGATGCCTTCGTGGAGGACTTTCTAAGGCTCATATACACGTTACACATGGGGAAAACCACCAAAACGCCCATACATCCAGCCTGTTCGCGGGATTCGAACCTCGGATCGAACTACCAATGTTCAGCGACTTTACTGGTTTCAGAAGAAAGTTTTTTATCCAGAGGTAAATTTTTAAATCGTCTTTTTAAATTTTAATAAAAAATTATCAAACTTTCCTCATTGATTAAATATTTGAATTGCAAAAATGTTTACTTACTGAATTATGGGTGAAACATTTAGCATATTTAGTTGATATTTATAAAAAGTTAAATGAAATAAATTTAGGATTACAAAGACATAGTGTTAATTTGTTTACCATTAGAGATAAAATAAATGCAATTATAAAAAATCTCGAGCTAATAATCAAAGAATTTGATAATAATTTTTTAAGCTTTTCACTACTTTCAGAAAATATTGTAACAAAAAATAATTCGAAAATAAAAGATGAATTGGCATCCGACTTTAAAAATTATTGATAAGTAATTTAAACATGTACTTTCACGAGGATTATGAAAAAGAAAATTGGATCAGAAATCCATTTTGTTCAAATGTACCTGAAATTTTATCTTGTGAAGGAAAAGAACAATTGATAGAAACTTTCTGTGATCGAACTCTAACGGAAGATTTCAAAAATAACAAACTTGCTAAATTTTTGCTAAACCGAAGAAAAGGTCTTAAAGGCGTTTCAAATAAAGCTATTAAATTTTTTTGCCTTTCTGTACAACCTACTTGTGTGAATAAGAATTTCTTCCACATCATATCATATTTAAAAAATAGGAAAACCATATTTAAAAACATATTTGTTGTTTTAAAAAATATTCCATATCATATTTAAAAAATCTGATGTGTACACCACATGACTTCCTTGTACGAAATATTAAATTATACGCATTTTATCTTGCATTTCATTTAAACATATTGGATTGAATTAAATATATTTCGCCTACAGCGCATAAACCACAATAGAATAAATGCATTCTTTAAAATTCACTCTATTTGTTTACCATAGCGACACTCTGGCGCTAGGTTCAATCAACATTATTATATTTCGTTCATAACTCAAAATGCACAAAATTTACATCATTTAAAGAATTATCTAATCGTTGCCACATGTTCTATTCAAATACTATAATAAAGCTAGAACGACGTATAAAAGAAATTAAGCAAACAAAACAAAAAAGAAATTTTTCACAGACGCTTGTCTATTTCTCATTCAATTAATTGAGTTCTCACTTCGCGACAAGACAAAAATACAAGAAAATTCAAAATATCTGTATTAAAAATTACGAAGTAAATCTTAAACACTTATTTCCCCGAAAAAATTCCAGAAAGGATTAAGCATGATTTAATTGGGAATAATAAATGAAGGCGTTGTCTTTGTTGTTGCGAAGCTAATTTCTCCAGATTGGCAACAAATCCACTATCCTGCTGTTTCAAATGTAAACAAGCAATGGCTGCCATCAAAAAAAAATTATTAGGCTTAGCGGCACTTAAACAACTTTAAGATTGTTGATAATTCTAAATATATTGCATACAGATTTACTAAAGGCATAAAGACCTTAATCGGAAGATAAGAGCAACATAATTGAATCATTTTTAAAGCAAAAAATGTACAATTTACAAACATATAAGAGTAAAGAAACTGAGGTCACTGAGCCGGGTAACAGAGTGGATATATATATAAATATATTTATATACGTTTGGTGCGGCCGATTGCAACCAAAATACGAGGTGCACATCTACATGTTATAGCAGTCCTATATACAAAATTTGAACGTTGTGAGGCTACTCGTTTTTGAGTTATGCGAGATACGTACGTACGTTAGTACAGACGCCACAAAAAATTCTCTTCAGAATTCATTTTAAAGCAGTTTAATATATATATATATATATATATATTTGGTAGGAAGAGAGTATTTTATTCTATCTTTACATACAAATATCACGCAAAAACATCGTTAAATTGCATTCGATAGCGGTCAAAAAGTATATTTTCGTTGAAATATGCTGCCGGAATCTTTTTGCGATTACAATACTTCCTTTTTCCTTCGGAAAAGGAGGTAAAAATAAGTGAAGGAAAAAAATTAAAAGTGGGTCCTAATTGACGGTTAAAACTAAGTGAAATAAAACCATGCATAATAAAATTGATCTCTCTTTTAAACATTCCCCAATTTCGCACTAAATTTTAGAATTAAAGTGTTATAACTTAAATTAAATCTCAAAGATAATTAAAATGGTAACCAATTTTTAATCTAATATTTTTTTATGTGTGCGTCGTTAATACAAATAGCCAATAGATTATGCAAACGACAAATTATTTTTTGTTTTTAATATTTTTATTGAGAAACTGAATAACAGTTATTGTGAAATGTAGTGGTGGTACTAACATATTTCAGTTTTTGTTTAGATGGTAGGAATTAGGTCTAATAATTATGTGCATCTTTCAAATCAGATGATGGTGGTTCAGTGGGTTTACTAATTTTAACACTTTTACATTTTAAACAATATTTTAATTACTATATACAGAGCGTATTCTTAGGCCGCCGCCTTCAACATGAACAAACTTTATTCTCTCACAACTAAGCGAGCAACAGCGCCCTCTAGCCTTTTTCTTCAAATTACACAACACTCCCCACCTGAACTCAGTGGAGAGTTCATCTTTCAATAATATATTCTAGAATATTCAATTAATATTTCGACAATAAATCCTGGAGAAATGGTTAAATATAACACATGCATACATAATTATAAGCACATAAAATTTTACAAAACATTGAATGATACCTATCAGCAAGGTCAGGAGAATCAAACCTAAAAATACAAAATACAAACATTAGTTAAGTTCCATATTATATAACAATTGTATAGGCCTTTTTAAGGTACCAGTAGGTGTTTTAATTATGCAAGATCTTATTTTACCATCTCTGCCTGGCATTAATTCCAAAATTTGCCCTATTGTCCAGAGATTTCTGGGATGTTTGTCGTCATGAATCAAGACAATATCCTTGATTTTAAACTGAGATGCGTTAGAGTGTGGAGGACAAATATTGGCAGATCTCAGATTAAAAAGATACTCTGATCTCCAACGCTTCCAAAAATGATTTAAAATATCTTGATGGTACTTATATCGTTTAATAATTGAATTTCTTGACCCAGTCAAATTATTTGATGTTATTTTATTAGCAGGCAGAGATAGCAATCGTCTACCAACCAGAAAATGAGAGGGCGTTAGTGGAGAAGGTTCATTGGGATCGGTAAACACGTAGGTAATTGGTCTACAATTAATCATTACCTCGATTTCAATGAGCACTGTTTCAAGCTCTTTCACAGTAAGGAATGATCGACCAATAATTTTTCGCAAGCTGGATTTTATGGTTCGTACCATTTCGCTCCCAAAACCCTCCCCACCATGGACCCCTCTCAATAATAAATTTCCAATTTATGCCTCTAGCAGAAAATAATTCTTTCACAGATGAATCACTCAAAGTTTTAAAAATATGTTTTAGTTCTTTATCAGCTCTTTTAAAAGTCTTGGCATTATCGGAGTACACGGTGGTACACAGTCCTCGGCGAGCTAAAAATCTTCGGAAAGCTAGCAAAAAACTTTCAGTGCTGAGATCACTTACTATCTCTATATGTAAGGCACGAGTGACCGCACACGTTAACAACAGCATGTAAACTTTACCTTGCCTGTCTTTCGTAAAAAATGGACCGGCGAAGTCCAACCCGGTCACAGCAAATGGAGGCGACTCTTGAATTCTGTCTGGAGGAAGTGAAGCGATATCCTGTACCCCAGGACGAGCACTATATCGTTTGCATATCACACAATTTCTGATGATAGTCTTAACATGCTGTCTTCCCTTAATGATCCAATATTTGTCTCTGATCTGAGTTAGTGTAGAATTAACTCCAGCATGGAATACCCTTTCATGCGAGTCCATGATGATCAACTCGGTAAACTTGCATTTTGAGGGTAATAGAATAGGATGTTTTAAATTCTCGTGACAGTCTGCAAATTGAATGCGAGCTTTCAACCGAAGAATTCCCTCCTCATCAAGCCTTGGATTAAGGGAGTAGATGGAAGAATCGAGAATTGATTTTTTATTTGATAACTTAATTATTTCCGCTTGATACGATTCTCGTTGCGTAATTTTTACCCAATAATGTTCAGCTGCTTTAATCTCAAAAGCACTTAAAGGTCCATTCTCTGTAGACCTTTTCCGAAGCCTCCCAATAAATCTAAATACATAGGCAGTAATTCGAAGTAATTTTCCTAAAGAACTGAATTTTTCTATATGCAAAATTGGGGATTCATTGTTAATCACAGGTACAGTCAGAATAATACTTTTCCTTAACTCCAACGATTCTGAATTTGGTTGTAATTTCTTTTGTTTCGGAAAACTTTCAGTAGGAAAACGTAACCAGTGTGGCCCATGCCACCACAGATCATTCTTAACTAGTGACTGAGCACTAATTCCTCGAGTTAGTAAATCGGAAGGATTTTGTTTCCCTTCGCAATGGTTCCACAATTTTTTGTTGCATATACTCTGTATTTCTGTAACACGATTGGCGATAAATGGTTTCCAATTATTTGGCGAACCTTTAATCCAAGTAATGGCGATTTCGGAATCACTCCAAAAATAAACATCCTCAATTAAATCACTAAACAATTTTTTCAAATATTTATACATTCGAGCAGCCACGAATGCTGCCATTAACTCTAAACGAGGAAGAGTGATTGCTCTTAAAGGTGCAACTCTGCATTTCGACATGATAAAGGAAGTTTTAATTTTAGAATCACTCGTACAATATCTGAAATATGAGATGGCCCCATATGCTTTAGGACTAGCATACGAAAATAGGTGAAGGCTTATATTCATTGGATCATTATCAAAGAAATTTCTCTGTATCGATATTTCAGTTAAATCATTAAGTTCCTCCCGCCAAATGTTGAATTTGTCCTTAATCTCTGCAGGAAGGACCTCATCCCAGTCAGAACCGGAACACCAGATTTCTTGCATAATAATTTTTGCCCGAATAACAAAGGGTGCAATAAATCCAAATGGATCGTATATTTGGGCGATGCTTTGCAAAAGTTTCCCTTTTGTAACAAAATCGTTTCCAGTATAAAAGTCAATTAAATTTTTTAAATTTAACTTTATATCGTCTTCAATGGAATTCCAAATCATGCCTAAGAAATTCGATTCACTAGTTAATTTGTTGTCTGATTCCTTAATCCCATCTGAGACCCATAAATCGTTTAATGCTTTAGAATTAGTTCTTAATTTTCTGAAATTCATCCCAGCATCCTTAAATATATTAACCGCATCTACAGATAACCGATATGCATCTTCAACCGTTCCTGCTCCAAAATATAGGTCATCGACATAGACAGAAGAATTTAACATTTGGAAACTGTCCGGCATTTTATCTTTATATTTTCGAATGTGATATTTTATAGTGGCGGCCAAAATGAAAGGAGATATAGTCAAACCGAAAGCTACGCGACACATTTGCATAATCTTAAAGGAGTCATTATTTTCATTAAACCAAAGAAATTTTAGAAATTTTCTATCACCTTCAGCAATTCCTATCATCAAAAAGGCTTCTTCAACGTCTCCACAAAACGCTATCTTAAACTTACGAAAATTTAACATAATGTCTAGTATATTTGGATTTAGATTAGGTCCCGATTCAAGGCAGTCATTTAACGAATTCGTGTCCTCTGTCCTTGAGCTAGCATCGTACACAATTCTTACCTTAGTAGTTTCACTAGGTCGTATCACTGCTCGGTGAGGCATAAAATATCCCAAATTTGTATCATTATTTGGACATTCCTCCACAATTCCTTCTAATATCTGGTTCTCAATTATATTTTTATATTCCCGAAAAATCTCCGGAGTTTTACTTAGTTTATTGTGAAGGTTTGCGAATCGTTTCTTAGCTACCTCAAAATTATTTCCTAAATTATTTGGACTGTATTTCCAGATTAAATTTGCTTCATATCTTCCGTTTTTAAACTGCAAATTTCTTTCAAACTGGTCTACTATTTCGCAGTCAATATCGGAATAATCATCAGAATTATTAATTCCCATATGTTCTAATTCCCAAAAACCTTTTAAATCTTTCAACACAACAGTGTTTGTCATTACGGCTAAATTTTCAGAACAATTTTTGTTTTATTTTTCTCGATTCCTGCGGCAACCCAACCAAACACAGAACTGACTGCGTACAACCCTTCAGATATTTTAATTCTTTCAGAATAAACTACATTCCAGAATTCATCCCCTCCAATTAATATCTCAACATCTATGTTATTTTTTCTTGCGCAATCGGCGATCTGCAACCCCATATGCTCCATGAAGTCTGCAATTTGTTTACTAGGCACACTGATGGACGCCGAGGAAATAACATCCGAGATCAAACATTCAATTTTTATTTTGTTATTTTGTTTCCAATTCTGAATTTCGATTTCAACGACCGGATAGGAATGATTCATTGCCTTCGTCGCACCAAATGAATAAACAGAAAGTCTTTCATAACGGATTGGAGTAAGTTTTAAATGGTCGGCCAATTTTTTCGTTATAAAGGATCTGTGACTGCCTTGATCAAGAATTAATCTAGTTAATTTTGATTTATACTTAGAACAAGCATAAACTGTACAAGTTTGTAATAATATTTCCCTGGCATTACAGTCATTATTATTATCACATTGAGGAACAGAAGCAATCAATTTTAAGTTTTGAACTTTATTTCTTTCCTCAGAATTCAAAGTCAGAGATTCAGTTGCATTTTCAGAATAACCTTGTTCCGAATTTTTGTTTACAAGGGATTTATTAGTACAAATCGATTCATTGTGATACATACCGCCACATTTATTACATTTAGCTTTATTTCTGCACCTTTTTTAAAACAAGAAAAGCAGCGGTTTTCGGATCTTAGTTTCTTTAATTTATCAGAAACATTCACTTCGCATTTAAATGACTCGTGCAAATTATCACAAAAGATGCATTTTCGGTTAATTGCAGTATGAAATGCAGCCGTGGGTGTATTTTTTACATATTTTCTAGTTTCATATTTTGATTGATCGACTCGCGGAGGCACAGGATTTTTCCTTTCGCTTAATACTAGATTTGAAACTTCCCTGCATTCTATTTCCGTTTTAATAAATTGTGTTAATTCCGAAACTTCAACTTTATCTTTCGATCCTCTTTGCCGATTAAATTCCAAAACTAAATCGTCCGGAATTAATTTTAATAATATTGGAATTAATAAATGTCCATATGAGCCAGAAGTTACTTCTAAAGTTTCCAAATTACGAATCGAAACTTCTAATTCGTCATATAATTTACGTAAAGCCTTTACGTTAGCAGAATTTTTAACAGCTTCTAAATTGAGAATTTTATTCATGAATGAATTAATGATCAGGTCTTTTCGACCATATCTGTCCTTTAGTAATGCTACACATCTATCATAATTACTTTCTGTTAACTCAAAGCCTGACACAACATTCGAAGCTTGTCCCGTTAAGAATGTTTTTAAGTATACAAATTTTTGTATTTTTGAAAGCGTTTCGTTTTTATGTATCGAATTTTCGAAACTATTCCAAAATTCATTCCATTGTTTGGGGTCTCCCCAAAATTTATCAATCATTAATTTTGGTAATTTCAGCGTACTACTCCCACTAGAACTGGAACTTACATGCAAAATTCCATTACCACTAGACTGGTTTAAATCAGAACTTTGGGGATTCCTCGCTGGCGGTACTGCGGTAACCGTACCTAGAAACTGCTTAATTTGACTACAAGCAATTATACATTTGTCATTGTATTCTTCGCTTATACTACAATCTTCTTCAATTAATTTAACATCAATTAACTCTTGTATTTCATCATCAAGTGTTCTCAAATTATTTTTCTTTTCGGTTAACAATTCAAACAATTCTCGTAATTCTTTAATCGAATTTTCCTCCCCTTCAACTTTTAATTTATCTTCAATCACTTTAATTAACCTAGTAACAGACGATCTCAATGTGGAACTTTTACGTTTCAATCTATCTAACTTCTCTTCCATTTTATTTAATTTAAATACACCCACGACAGCAATAATAAATACTTACTAATGTACTACAAATAATCACTAAATAATTAATTTAAGATTTCCCTACCTTTATTTGGAATTCCATTGTCACTTGAATATGAAATATCCATTGAAATTGAAACACTTGGATCGAACACCTAAAATCTTCACAAAGCCTTAATTCCTTACGCCGATGCACCATCTAATAATTATGTGCATCTTTCAAATCAGATGATGATGGTGGTTCAGTGGGTTTACTAATTTTAACACTTTTACATTTTAAACAATATTTTAATTACTATATACAGAGCGTATTCTTAGGCCGCCGCCTTCAACATGAACAAACTTTATTCTCTCACAACTAAGCGAGCAACAGCGCCCTCTAGCCTTTTTCTTCAAATTACACAACATTAGGCAAAAGGTTGAGAAGCTCTGCCATAGTAATTCTTACAGTGCAGGCGATAATTAGCTGAGATTGATAACCTTACGATGCCGATACCGTGTTCGCTTCCTCCGATCGATAAATATCATTTGTCGTTGTCATTCCTTTCACCAGAGTATCTTGCTCTACACATCCTGACCCTGATTGTGTTAATCATACTCCCGCTGCAGATATATTTTTGGTTTGTCTGTAATGATTATAACTGATATACAGGGGATATCAGTACAGCATTGGGAAACTTTCAGGCGGGGTAGAGCATACCTAGACGATGGGAAATCACATAGCAGTGCATGGTCGGTAACTCTTTTCTGGCACGGTAGTGGAGACGCAACAGTCAAGAATAAAAGAACACGAACGGGGGGGGGGGGAGAAAACATATTTGTTATTCGGAGTACAACAAAACCAAAGATAATAACAACGTAAAGACACAACGATCATCATCAAATAATGGGTTCGGTATTACGACCCAGACGCGTAATGGCAGGACAGAGCAGGACAGGAACAAGTACATGGGGCACCATATCCTCGCTATGAGCAAAAATAGTATTACCCCGATGTTTCCGTATTTATTGAGAATTAAACAAGGTGACATGCAATCATACCGATGTTATACGTTTGGATATACAGGGTGATCAGCGAATAAGCCCTGATTTCAAAATTAAATATCTTTACAACAAAGATCGATAGAATTATGCGGTAAACTGTAGCTTTGCAAAACTGTAAAAATGGTGTACAAAAGTTTATAAAATTTAGTTATGAAAATCGTTAAAAGATGGCGCTCTAATCGCAATGACCTATCAATAGCCTTTAAAATGTACTTCGAAGTCGAAAGGAATCAGTACAACTGTTGGCTAGTGAAAAGAGGCTAGCGTAGGAAGTGAAATAATGTATTATAATTAAGACACAATAACACGCCGAATAAATACTAATTCAGAAGTCAAACAAATTCGAAAGATCAAGGTTTGAGTTCCGGTTAAGTCATTGCTCATTTTTCATCTCTCCTGCTTCAGCATAACCTAATGACTCTACAGTGGCGCCCAAACTAAATGGCGATGGATAATGATTCTTCACCACCAGGATTTGGAGACTGGGTTCCCTAATTCCCGGTCGTACTTCAAAAGAACTGTATATATTTCCTCCATTTTTCCTGTGACCCCTGATCACTATTTGCCTATTCAAAGGGGGTAGATAACATATTTTCTCCTTTCTTTCTGCGGTGTAATTGGAAGCATACTCGAAGCATATTCGACAGGTTTGGAGTTCGTGTTCCGTTTACAGTTACGCAAGCAACCAATAAACTATCGGCAACAAACAGATGTTAAATTTATTTATTAAATGTTAAATGCAAGTGCTGTTGCATTTTTAATTTTTCCGGCTTAGCTTTCTTATAACATTCGTCACGCGCTGCACTAAACGGAGAATAAAACAATTTACGGTTGATCTTTGGATTATGGTAACTCTGCTACAGCAACCGTCTACTTTTTTTTTTTTCGCCGCCATTTTGTCTTCACGAAGTAAAGACATATTTCTTTTCTTTTTATTTACAAAACACTTTTTCCAACAATCTACTAGCCGAATTACACTTATGCTAGAAATTTTATGTAACAAAACTGCTTAATCATGACAAATATTAACTTCAAAATTGGGAAAAAGTGCACAATCGCAAACTCCTTGCGCGTTTTTCAGAATAACACATAGACATAAACCATTTACACGTCGACTTATTTTTACTTTAAAAAACATCCCAGAATTGCACAAAAATGGCATTGCGCACACTCTTAACTTAATCCATCTACACTGCTATTTTCTCCTAAATTACAAAAATTTGCACGAAAATGCAGGAAAATTTTCTTAATCGTTAAACTCGGTAAAAAGAACACATATATGAAATTACTTGATCGCGAAAACGTATATACCATTTCCAAGGATGAACATTTCCACGTATAAAATATCTAAAAGCTTTTACCTCTAAATTATCTATTATATTATAAACGTCACCAACGAATTTATACGCAAACATTCAAAATAGTTACAAATATTTAGTGTCAAATATTTAAATTATTTCCATACACGTTTACTTCAACTGAAACGTATACCAAATTCCTACAAACATAAAATTCACAAAATAACTATCATTTAATTAAAATATCACTAAACCATGTACACGCCGACTTATTTTTACTTAAAAAAAATCCCAGAATTGCACAAAAATGGCATTGCGCACACTCTTCACTATATCCATGTACACTGCTTTTTTTCTCATAAATTAGAAAAATTTCACGAAAATGCATGAAAATACTCAACGTATACTACTCAAACGTATTCCAAAATAATACAAACATATAACTCACAAAATCACGATCATTAAATTAAAATATAATTAAATTGAAAAAAAACATTACTTAAAATATAAATAAGCACATACATTAAATTAATAAAAATTAGATTACAATCCTAATTACTTTAAACTAAATCATTGCTAATAACAATTTTCCAATAATACCATTTTAATTTATTTACTCCTTACATTTAGAACAATGCATAAAAATAATATCCTCAAATGATTAAAAATACTAACTTACCTAATCTTCTTCAGAATCTTCATTACGTGGCACACACACTTCCCTACAGAAAGAGTTCCAATCGGCTGCAGTACTACTGCTAATTTCTAAATCCGAAATCCAGTAGTGAACTTATTATTAATTGTTACGTATTAAAAATTTATAATTCACTTTACATAGCGCCATGCAATCCGAAAATTAATCAACACTATTTCACACAACACGCAATGAAGCTTAATACAAAATAATTTTTCCAAATTTACCCCCTTTTCCGATTAAAGAACTGTAATTCGTCCATTAATGTCACATGACATATCTCATGATCTCTCATTTCCCTCACACAAAATAATGCGTAATCGGAACTGAGTGCTTCTCACATTATTACTAAAGTCCTAGGTAGTAACCTTATCAGGTTCAATGTTCCGTCTTACTTTCCTTGGGAACATGCAAGGACCTGACTCGGAACAGAGAGCTTACTAAAGCTATGTTCAATAACTGTGGGAAGTAGACAGGATACACAAGAAGGGTATACAAAACCCTTTATTTTTCTCTCTTTACAATAATTTCCGTACTTCGGAATACAAAGACCCACTACTTGTGGTCTAAACGTAAGAATATAAAAATATAACTAAACTTAACTTTGAAGTAATAAACGTGGAAGATTGGCCTTATATTAACAGGAAGCCGTATGTAGTACAGAGAACTGTTAACACTACAATACGTTTAAAATTATCAAGAGGATTAAACCTCTGGCCTGGAAGGCAACCAGCAACTGAGTAAAACTTCTAAGGTAAGCGGCCTGCTTCGACTAACTCCTTCCTCTCTCTCGCTTGGCAAAAAGCCACAACTTAAGTACTTGGCGTTCGCCAGACAAATTTTGCATAAATAAGTTAACGCTTTTAATTCTGGCCAGAAGTAGAAAATAAGAAGTGATAGTAAAGATTTAAAATAAAATAAACGTTAGTAAAACTTAAGATCCTTACAACCTTTATCGCCTCCAAAATGTCGCCTAACTACCTGTTACCATATTCCAAAGATCAGCCCAATTTACATTTACGCAAGCAACCAATAAACTATCGGCGACAAACACTTAAGCCGCATATATATAAGATATCGGCGCCTTCACTAGTTGTGAGTTAAACACTACGCTATTAAGACTCATAATTTTAAACGTAAACAGATTTTCTATATTTGATATAGTTCAGCCTTAATGAAACAAATACTAGTTTACTATCTCAGCGGTTCTTATTTTTGCTGAATGAAATACGAAAATTGATCTCCATCCAGTGACAAGCGAAAAGAAAACTCGAAAAGGAAAGCTAGAATGCGGAACACTTTCTTTTTCTTATTTAAGAAACCAAAGCCTTCAGATGGAATACGATCTAATGATATTTCGTTGAGAAACAAGGGTGGATAAGATTGCGTTTCTTCGCTATGCACAAGAAAAGCAATAACGAATCAGGTGGAAGCGGTTTGACATATTGACCGACCTTCTTGAGTTTTGGAAACCGTTATCGGAGTATTGATGACTTATTTTTTACCGCAGAACAGTAATGAGAAAATCGATAAAATGTGTAGAAACTCGGATTTAATTTACAGAAGGTCATTCGCAGGAAAGGATGTTAAGCTAAAGCAATATCGACCATTTCATTCCCAACTCTAGTCTATAATGACTGAGAAATGTTATGGAGTTAGACATAAATGAACCACATCCTCGGAATCAAACACACAATATCTTAACCTATGAAGTCATGATGTTATTTTGAAGCAGTATAAGGCAAACAGGACAGGGCTCAGGGCATTATTCATCTTTGGACGTGCTTTATTCTGCTGAAAAGGCAATTATGCTTTCTTGTAACATACTACTTGCAGCATGTGGCTCGCAGATATATAGGTATATGATCACCTCACTAGTTTTCAGCTTTTGATGTAGAACACTTATAGAGACATTAGTTGGAAGCAGGAAAGATGAAAAATAGCAAACGCCTTCACCGGGAATCGAACCACGGACTTCTGGAATACCGGCCCAGCGTGCAGAACCACTACACCACGAAGGACGCTAGGAAAGTGGGAGAAATACCTTATATACTCCCCTTCTTAACCCTCTAAGCGGCAAAGCCGTATATATACGGCCTAGAATATTTTTGTGATACCGGTAAGAACGTATATATACGTGCATATTAAAATATGTCAAAGAAATTAAAACAATATATCAAAATAAAACAAATCCAGGTATGAAATACCATCAGAGTTTTTACATTAAAATAATAAAAAAAAACTTGTTCTCATAATAGTTTTGGGAAATTTGCACTTTCTTAGGGAAAACCCTGTCCGCTCAGAGGGTTAAAGGGTGACTAGGATTTTAGGAGACCTAGTCACCAAATCCTGGGTGGATCATCATCCACAACCCTTTTATTTCGGGCGCGACTGTAGAGACATTAGGATTTTTTGGAAGCAGAAAAGGTGAAAAATAGCAAACGCCTTCGCCGGGAATCGAACCACGGACTTCTGGAACACCGGCCCAGCGTGCAGAACCACTACACCACGAAGGACGCTAAGAAAGTGAGAGAAATACCTTATACACTCATTAAACCATTGTGCCATGAGTTCTGTTACCGTGCATAAAAGCAGAAGTATCCGAACGTCTACCAAATAGGCTCCATGACTTCACATGATTCATTAAGAGACAACCGAAATGAACACTAAATACAGTGGTGCCCAACCTTTGGCCACTCGAGAGCACAGTTCCAAAACATCAACATTTTTGTTAACATACGAGTATTTCCAATCTTATGTGATACATCTGAAATATTAATTTCGGCAAATGGGTTGGAGATGAATAATAATATTGGTTGAACTTTGTGGAAATCAAAGAAGCGGAGTTCAAAATTATTTTTCAGTGCTTATAGGTTTTCCGAGAATTTCTCTGTTTTAGTTGCCTTGTGGTTATTAATATGGCTTGAAGAATTCTGAAAATGGTGAAATGATATTCTTTCATCTGATTTATCCAGAAATTTTACCTTATCTGAAAATCAGTTACAGTCCCAGTCAATTGAAAAAGTTTTTTTTTTCTTTTCCCTGGAGATCTTCGTTCAGTTTGTTCAGTTTAGCTGTTATATCCGTGAGAAAATACAGATCAGATAACCAATTATTATCGTCCAATTCTTTATAACTTTCTTTTCCCGATTCCAAAAACTGCTTTATTGGCGAAAGAAGTTCTACAAATCGTTGAAGTATGTTTTCCCTGCTGAGCCATCTAACATCGGAATGTAGCAATACGATTCCATGTTCGCTATCAAGTTCATCAGTCAGCAATCAATTATTTTATGTCGCCTTGGAAGATATCTCTTATGACTATAAATGTTTACTATATTTTAACAATTAAGAAACATAAATGAATGGTTATTTTTAAAATATGTTTTGTTCATACTACCTAATCGGGCTCGTGACCATATACAAAACGATCAGCGAGCACAAGGTTGGGCACGCTGACTTAATATCTCACTTTGGCAATCGTCGTTTCGGTACCTTAGCTCGATACTACACTGAGTACCAATAAGTATTTGGACACCTGTGATAGAAGAGAAAAACTAACTTTATTCAAAATCAATAGTTGGTAGTGCCTCCACGAGAGGTAATTACAGCGTGGACCCTCCGGGGCATACTTTCCACAAGTCTTTGTATGACAGCTAGTGGTATTTTCTTCCACTCGGCTTGGAGAAGACATAGAAGTTCCTTCACCGATTTTGCACGGGTAGTGCACCCCTGAATTCGGCGATGCAACTCGTCTCAGAGGTACTCGATAGGGTTCAGGTCTGGAGTCTGGGCAGGCCAGTCCATTCGATGAACTCCATTGGCACCATACCAAGCCTTGGTTAACGTCGAAACATGACAACTGGCATTGTCGTCCTGAAAGTAACAGGGGTCCAACCCGTAAAACTGCCACAACGTAGGAAGCACATTGTCATCCAAAATAGTGCAGTAGGCAGCGGAGTTGAGCTTACCATGAATGGGGACCAAGGGTCCCAGCCCATAACAGGAGAAACACCCCCAGACCCTAATTCCACCTCCGCCGAACTTGACTGTTGGCACAATGCATTCTGGCAGGAGACGTTCTCCAGGTAGACGCCAGATTCAGACCCTGCCATCCGAACGGTAAAGGGTTAACTTTGATTCGTCACTCCAAAGAACCCGTTTCCACTAATCTACGGTCCAATTTCGATGTGCTTTGCACCACATTAACCGAGCAGCACGGTTGGACTTTGTGATCAAAGGCTTATGGGCAGCAGCACGACCATGAAAACCAAGCAGATGTCCTTCCTTACGGATGGTATTCATTGAAACAATACTCCCGGATGCCTGTTGAAACTCCTCGAGGATGAGGGCCATCGGTTGGGTGCGGTTCTTCCGAATTTCACTGCACAGCACTTGTCGGTCTCTATCCACCAGTTTCGTTGGTCTGCCGACTCGGGGCACATTCCGACAATCACCGCTCACCTTCCACTTCTTAATCACATAGGCCACTGTCGATATTGGGTACTTCAGATCGCTAGATATGTCCCTTAAGGATCGGCCACATTTGTGATACCCGATAATTATACCTTTCTCGAAATCAGAGAGCTCCGAACTGCGAGGCATCTTGCATGCGACTAAAGCCGATGCTGTTTCCTACACGATATATACCGGCGGAGTCCGTGACGTAGCTCAGGACTGCAGATATTGTCATTTGCATAGGTGTCCAAATACTTATTGTTAGTCAGTGTGTAGTAAATTCTTGTATTGGTGGCAGTTTTCAGGAATGATAGTTTGATTCGAAACTTTGCTCATGTATCGGAAAGAAAAAAAGGTCCTGCGTAGACACTGGAACACGGAAATCTCATCATTCCCCTTCCAAAGAGAAGCTAATTTATGGTACCGTAAGCATCGAACTATGCGTTGCAGTGTTAAACTCAAACCCCCCGTCTGACAATCTGTTAAGTCGTATTGTCTTCTTCAAAGTATTATCTCACAAACTGGCTCCCGAATGCTGCATCGCCCTGCCTTACTACTGAAATTCGAAACAAAAATCAATAGGCTGTTTGTAGGCTGTGGTTGCACCTCTAAAAGAATCTGAAAGATTTCAGATTTTACATTACATCCAAAGGAGCCTTTATTTAACATTTTGTGTGTTGCCTTTGTAAGGATTATGTTAATTTTATTAACAGTTAAATTTTAAGTTAATGTTCCTTTCCTGTCAAATTATTAACTTCAACTTACTACTTCCGGCCAGAACGTAGTTTTAGAATCACGTCCTGAACACATAATGAGGAAGAGCGGTGGTATTTAACAGCGAAGTTCTACTTGCTGAGTTAGAGAGAATCATAGTTTCTGATTTGCGCGCGTCTGCCTTTTGGTTGCTGTCTCTCAAAGCTGTTATTACGCGCGGCCGTACTCAGGCCCTCGATAACTACGCAGTCTTTAAGGGGCCAACTGCATTAAAACTTTGATAGCTTCGGCTATATCTCTCTAGTTTAAATTAGTTTTAATTTACTTCTTAGCCTCTTACGTTCAAGCCCAAGTGTCGGCGCCCACCAGCGGCCGAGCGGTAAAGACGCTGAACACTGGTAGTTCGGTCCGAGTTTCGAATCCCGCGAACGGGCTGGCTGCATGGGCGTTTTCGTGGTTTTCCCGATGTGTAACGCTTATACGAGCCAGTTTCCCTTAGAAGTCCTCCACGAAGGCATCCCTCCCTTTAGGCAGATAGCCCTCGTGTGCTTTGCCATAATTAAATAATCCAAATCCCAAGTGTCGGCTTTTATTGTACACTCCAAGACAGAGTTCTGTTATATCTTATCTGGTTTGGTTTGGTTTATTAATTACGGCAAAGCACACGAGGGCTATCTGCCTAAGAGAAGGGATGCCTTTGTGAAGAACTTTCTAAGGGAAACTGGCTGGTATACAATAAATCTTATCTGAGTAATAAAGGGTTAATTACCCTTCCATCTTGTTGTTTCTTGTCACACGAACTTAAGAGATTATTCGCTTAGAAGTTCTTAATATACTTCACATTCAACTGTAAATTAGCGCTTACAAAGTGAGCAACTCTACACCTTTATTTATTAAATATCGTGTTCTTTTCACTTAAACTATAAAATTCAATTCAACAGTAATATCATAAAATATTTCAAAAGAGCACGTCTGTAGAATTTTCGCTACACAGTCTAAAACGCTACAGATAAAAATGAATTTTTTTTTTTTTTTTTTTTTTTTTTTTGCGTGCAGTGTTGCCATTGCTCGCTTTGAAATCGTCTAGTTTATTAATCAAAATTCGTTGAAGTTTTACACAATTTTAAATAGAAGATAAAACAAATTCCAAATGTGGGCTTCCAGATGTCCATATTCGAATGGAGAACTACATTATTCAAATTTAGATATCTCGAGGTACCTTTGTAGTACCGTCGAGTACCCTTGTCGTCTCGAGGTGAATATGAAACTAAATTCTCTGTCTTGGGCAGCATGTTTTTCATAAATTTTAAAAGCATAACTTTCCTTAAGCTGAAGGCAAATCTGGGGCGTTAGAGAAAAGAAAAAGAGAAAAGGGAATGATTTATGGTTATAATATTTTGAAGAGTTATTTTCAGCTTGTTAAGGTTACGCGAGATATATGCTGTCTGCACAAAATATTTCATATGAACTAATTGGCAGTGAATTACAGTGTCTAGTTGAAATTTATGGTTTTGTGATTTAAACTTAAAATATTTCTCACTTCAGAATTTCTCTGTCATTATTATTTAGAACATGGTGTATCTGTCTTAGCTTCATCACTATCTTGTACATTAACCTCTTGCACAAGCCTTGCACGGAATATTAAATTTTACGCATTTTTTCCCTGCTCTTCATTTAAATTTATTTCCTCGAATATCATTAGTCATATATTTCTCATTCAATTAATTCAGTTCTCAATTCGCGACAAGGCAAAAATACATAAAAACTCAAAATATCTATATTAAAAGTTGAAAGATATAGAAAAACATGAAACACAAAATACAGTTAAAACAATTAAATTTTTTTTTCCTAGTTAAAATTACAGTTTCTATCGCAAAAAGAACCAATTTGGGCAGCGGCAAGAAGGCAGATATTTCGGTGCACAAAACTGAAATTTTACTTTTGATCTAGCTCGGCAGAAAGACACTGAATGCGTAGAAACCGACTTAATTCGTTGAGGATGCTATGCTGAATCAATATATGGGATAATTTAATAGCTTAAATTATAATTCCAGAATGAATTAAGCATAATTTAATTCTCATTAATATAAGAAGGCGTTACTTTGTTGCGCGAAGCTTAGTTTTTATAGATTGGCAAAAAATTTTGCTAACTTTCAAATGTAAACAAACGTGGCTGCCATGAAAAAAAATTAGGCTTAGCTTAACTTCAAAAACTTTTAAATTGTTCGTAACTTCACAATTATAACATGCAGGTTAACAAAAGGCATAAAAACCTTAACCGGAAGATAAGAGCAACATAATTATATCATTTTTAAAGCAAAAAAAATTCACCGTTTACAAACATATAAGAATAGCGAAACCAAATAGGATACCGGAAATTTTTCTCGCTTACAATACTTCCTTTTTACTTCGTACAAGGAAGTAATATACTTATAGAAACTAAATTACAGTATCTAAATTTTTATCAGAATTATAATATATTTTCTCTCTTTTTATTTTGATTTTGTGATGTAACCCAAAGTACGTCTGGCTTTCATCGAAAAGTCAGAACGTCGTGCGTCTGCGAGGGAGTTGCTGATTTCTCGCGTCTACTGCTGCAGCAAACTTAATGCTTCTATAGAATCAAAACTCACGTTTGAACATAAAATTTTATGTGGCACAAAACGCATAAATATGCACATGCTCTACAAGCTTTACTAACTCATACTCAGACCTCTAGAAGTCTTTTCTTAAATTACGACTCAAGTCTGAAAAACGGCTCTAATTAATAAGGAGCTTATTAACGGTGTCATTAGCAGTCATTTGACTGTTATAAGGAGTTAATAACACTCAAATGACTGCGTTTTGAATTTATACTTATGAATCAACCCTTTGCTTTGGAGGCCTTTTTCTTTCGTCAGAACCAGCAACTCGAGACGATTTTTATAATTTTCTACCTTGTGCTTTTTCCCATCGCCTTAGTGCATGGCTCATTGCTTTCGGGAATTCTTAAATGACATGCTAATCATTCTTTTGAAGCGATTAAAAGTAGTTGTGTTATTAAAACACACTTTTCCTCTGTTTAGCGTCAATGTTTACCTACTGATGTCCGCGGTTGCAATCCTGTCCTAAGGGAAAACTGAATACTGTGGTAAAAGCGCATAAAGTTCCCAAGAGAGAAGTTATCGCTTCACTTAAGTAGGTTATTGTTAACGCTGTAGCATTTTAATTATCAAGGAAGGAAATCTGTTCCAACAAAAATACATATATGCAAGCGTTTCAGATGTTTCAGTGAAGCAAATTCTGCCCTCTAACGATATGAAATTAATTAATTAATAATTGATTACTCAGCAATCTAATGGTAATGCGGGAAGAAACTTGCGATCCGACGGCAAACGGTATTCTTTCGGATTCCGTGCACGTTATCTATTCTGAATTTGCTGTGTCTTCTGCGTATTCACCATCGCTATCGCATGCATCATCTATTTATCCTGACCTATGTCCTTCTTACATCCCTCACTTCATTGCTCCTTTTCTCCTCTCTATCGTCAAGTATATTATAAATAGACCTGATTTCGTTCTTCATCAATGAAAAGTCGAATTCACCTTCACTTGAACTGACGACTTCTTCGTGCTCCATGCTTTTTGGGCTCCGTAACTTGGAAAATGATATTCTTATTGCCAAGAGTCAATAGAATACCATTTTCCAATAGTCAATAGAATAGTTCGAGCTAACTTCGAAGACGCATGCATAATAATAAATCTAAAAAACATATTTAAGATTAAATATTGGTTGTTGTTTTATACGCTTGCATTGTTGAATACACTCATGAAGTGATATTGCCCAAACCAAATCTAAACAAAAATCCTTCTAATTTTCTTTAATTAATTAACATTCTAATTTTTGCGTCACACCTACTGGTGATCGAGTTACCGTATCAGACCAAATAGAGCCGAGAGTCACCTCTTAAGTGCAGAGTATGTGTAATGGTAACAGAAACGTATAATAATACGTATAAAACATATAATGGTACGTATAAAACGTGTAATTGTTCGTATTATACGTACAATGACACGTATGAAACATATAATGGTACGTATAAAATGTGTAATGGTACATATTATACGTATAATGATACGTATAAAACGTATAGAGGTACGTATAAAACGTATCATGGTACGTATAAAACGTAAAATGTCACGTATAAAACGCATAATGGTAACAGAAGACAAAAATAAATGGGATTCGATGAAAACTGAAAATTAACCATTAGAAATTTCACGTAATTATCACAAAACTTTAATGCTTCGCTAGGGCACTGTTAAATGACATTTAATCAGTCAGGAATATAATAAACTATTTACTTTTTTCCAGTGGAATAAATAATGAAATAATGAAATTTTGCATAACTCGTGGCAACGATTGCCAAACATGTCTAAATTTGGCAAATCCAAGATAAATTCTAATTGCAGCTTAGTCGTATTTTAAAATTCTGTACTCATGATACAGTCAAGCGTTCTGTGTAAGCATTTTAATAGTTATTAGTCCAAAGGGATTTGAATCCCGAAGGACTATTAGTTTCGTTTTGGCATTTTGCGTCGGACTCATAAATGTCGGTTCACTTTTCAAACTGTTGCCACAAAATGTTAGAGTCCTGCATTATATTTGAAGAAATTAAATAATGAAAAATCTGCATAAATGTATGTATATTTCTCGTATTGTGATAAAACAACGGTACATAGAGTCATCGAATTTTGAATAACGTAATCCTCCAACGAATATGAGCATGTGGAAGACCCAATTTGAAATTTGAAATTTGTTTTATGATCGATTTCCTATTTTTTAAAACTTTGACGAATTTTTCATTAACAAACTCAAGGATTTCAAAGCGAGCAATGGCAACGTTGTGCAGAAAAAAACATTTTTATCTCCAGCGCGTGAGTCTCTGTATCGGAAATTCTAAAGATATGCTCGTTTTAAAACTATTTTGCGATATTGCTGTTGCACTGGATCTTATGGTTTAAGTGCGAGGAACATGATATTTAATAAAGAAAGGTAACACACAAAATGTTAAAAAACGTCCCTTTGGACGTAATTTAAACTTAACTGAAACATTTCAGATTTTTTTTTTTTTTTTTTAAATTTTTTTTATCTTATTGATTTATTTTATTGTTTCTGAAATTAGCGAAACTTGACATTCTTGCTTAAGATGAGTAGAGTTTCTTAAAAAATAAACGAGTGTTAGTTTTACAATTTACGATATTTTGTATCTGCGTTAAAACTACAGCGGCATGTTTAAATGAATGTATAATTCTTTTCCAAATTTTATCTGTGTTTTATCCCGATCGTAAGATTTTTTATTACTCTTGTTTTAAATGGAGAGCAAGGGAGTTTAAAATCGAGAGCAAATCTTGATAAACTGGTGAGAAAATTTATTGAACTTTTCCATTTGATTAATTTTTATTTGAGGAAGAATTACTGCGCTTGTTTCACAAAATTTTATAAAATTTTTGTAGTGTGTGTTTTCCAGATTATGAACTAAGATCCGAGAAGAATTTAATAACATTTAAAACTACCAAAGAAAAGTACGCTGAAAGCAGCTGAACACAATCTAAAGGGTTAGTAATTCTTATAACAAGCTTCTGTGCCAAAACGAGAATATAAATAACACGAATGTAGAGTATAATTTTATCCCCAGTTTTCTTGATTGTTTTCTTTCTTCGCAAGTACATTTACTTTATAACTTGCTAAAAATATGCCTTATTACCTGCTAAAATAAGCAGACTTTGGGTAAAATGAAAGAAGCATAAGTCCTCGGTACTCCTTGTTAGATGTCTTAAAGTTGTTAAAACGCAAAATTATATTTGAATATAAATTTCCAAATTAATTTTTGCATAATAAATTCTTGCATAATTATTTGCAAAATTATAATTTTTGCTTGATTCATTACCTAATAAAAAAGCAGGAATCTTGTTTAAAAGAGGTTTCTTATGAATTAAGAAATGTGAAATTTGACAGTTTGAATTTCTTTTATAATTCTAATATTCCTAAAGTTTTGTAGACATTGGTCAATAAGAAACATTTTGCATATTTTATGAATAAAGTTACGTCTCTTCAAGTGTAGTGCGCAGGTGAAGACCATTTTCAAACTGTTATGTCCAAATATATCTGCAAAATCTATTTCCTATTTCCGATCCCTTTTCCTATTTCCGATAAATGATACTATTTCCTATTTCCGATCCTGTTGCGCGTTTCCGATCCGTGACAGGTTGAATGCACACAGAGCACATGACAGCTTGATAAAATGTATTTTACCAAAAGAAACACTTTATAGTTCTCGAACTTTCTGCAACAGTGTACCCGTAGTGCGGTACAGCAAATACTCGTGAAGCTCTTCACAGTGCACAGTTCAAAGTACACTTCACACTACCACAAAGTACAACTGGTAATTATATTTCAACCTATTAAGAAGGTTAAACACAACGTTAGGCAAAGCTCATCTAAAGAGCGAAGCTCACATAGAGGTGTTCCAACACTACTAACTCATGCAGACCTAAACAACTACTACTCAGAAACTTATGCTGCGCCCAATCACATAATTCACAAATGCACATCAATAGAGCCACAGAGAGAGAGGGGTTTCAAACATGGACCAATGAGCTTCTATGGCTCCTGTGACTTTGAAACTTTGCATATGAGCGCATGTTATTGTTTATGCTTTATTTCGCATTTCCTTTGGAGTTATAAATATATGGCGTATAAATGCTTCTATAATTTTAATAAAAATTTCGTAGTGCTTTCATTTTATTTGTTTATTTAATCGTCAACATTTCACCTTCATGAAACATATCACGTACTGATATTTGGATTAAAGTTCGTGTCATATTGTTCTTCTTTATATCGAGAAAATGGCTCAAGCTACAATTAACCTCGAATACAGAGGCAGTTCACACATTTTTAGACGATGTATATTGTATTCACAAAACTAAATTACAAAAAATGTCTTGTGTTTGAAATGTTCTATTTGACATCCCTTATTCTGAACTATCTTTCGACACTTCAATTTCCAGGATAATAATGCCTTTTGAAGTGGCAGAAGAGGTATTATATCCCATTCCTCCCGAACAGCTTTCCAGAGTCCTGTTAGGGTTTCGGAACAACGTTTGGGTAATGCAGTTTTTAAAAGTCCGAAACCACAAAAATCCATAGGTGACACATCGGGAGATTGAGTATTGATATATGAATGAATAGTATGTCCTCGATACCAGTTTTTGTTCCATTTCGTTTAGGAAATTTACAGTGGATTTTGATGTGTGACTGCTAGCTTTGTCCTGATGGAGTCTCACAGATGGATGGCACTGTGGGTAAAGCGATGGTATTTCATTCAGAAAAATTGGCAATAAAATATGTTCCTGATAGTATTTGGAGTTAATCTTGACATTTTTTTTTTTTTTTTTTTTTTTTTTTTTTTTTTGTTGCACTCTCTTTATTTTTAACTTGCCCTTATAAGAAAAACCAGCAACAATCTTGGAAGAAGACGATGCACATTGCGTTTTTTCGCTTTCTTAAGATTTAAATCAACATTTATCATTTTGTTTACATTGGACACGGAGAATTTTAATTATTTTGCAACTGTCCTTTGACTAGGGGGATTTTTGTTTAACATTAAACAACGTACCTTTGCAATAGTCGAAGATGTCCGTTTTTTCCTCGGATACTTGTTTGTAATTTTTGTCCCACTTGAGGCTCCAATTTGACGTTTTGTTTCTGTTTTTGTTGATGATATTACCTATCGTCGCTTTAGATATCACAAAACCCTGACTCTCACATCGTTTTTTGATAACGGAGTATGCATATTTCTCTTCGGAAAGAGCGCAAATGTAGCCTTGGAACCACCGCTTTATTAAATTCGCCATTTTGAATAAAAACAAAACTTTCAAGCCACAGGCGATAATTTTGACTTTTAAAAACATAGTACAATTGCAATTACTTCTTTTGCAGGAAACGATTTTTTGTTACCGCTTACCAAAATCGTCTAAATAATGTGCGAACAGCCTCTGTATTATGCATTTACTAACACCTGTGGATTAACAGAATTCAAGTGTATAATTTTTTTATTCAGCTGAGAATAACTGGAAGTGTTACAATGAATCTAGTATTTTCTTATCTCGATCTTTTATTGAATAAAACTGTGCATTGTCCATTATTATAGAACACCTTTTACGTACAGACGACAATAAAAAAATGCTAAGACATTTACTATTGACATATATTAATTATGCTTTTATTTGATCTAATTTCGCACTGAATTTTTTGCTAATTAATTAGCCTGGAATATTATGCATTGATTAACAACTGTCGATTAAGAGAATCAAAGTGTATAATTTTTTATTGAGCTGAGAATAAATGAAGTGTTTTTTTATTCAGCTGAGAATAATGAATCTAAGATTCTCTCATCTCAATGCTTGGTTTCCTTTGATTTTGAAACTGTAAGATTTAAAATATGTATTGTTAATGATCTGATTATTAACTGTTATTAACATTAAAATTATATATGATATATATGTTAATGATCTATTATTAGCATTAAAGTTATATATGAATAAATTAAATATGTTCGTTGTGAATAAGATGAATTCATTCTGTTTGAAGAGTATTTCTTGTGCAGGCAATACATTTAACAGTGAACAATTATTATTGTGAAATTTAACGCACTAAATGTATAGGAAGGCAAATTAAGAAAGTTCGCTTTCAATAAACCTGTGCATTGGCTATTATTATAGGACATCTTTTTCATATAGAGTGCAATAAAAATGCTGAGACTTCTACTTGTTTATGTATATAATAATTATATTTGATGTAATTCACACTGAAAATTTTCACAAAAAATCCGCTATGCTTTAGATATTTTGTACATGAAATTGCGTGACAAAATGTTTTCAATAATCTTGCTTAAAGCCCTGCAAAGGTCATGTTAAATGACAGAAATTCTACTGGAAGCCCATTGAACCATTCTAGAAGCCACCCCTTCGGTGGCGGTACAAATGTGCACTTATGAAATATGCTGCCCGGTCTTTTATAGTTTTCCCCCGGCCGCTGAGAGATCACTAGTACCTTCCACTCCGCGAAATTATTTTAAGGTATATAAGGACTGGACGCTGTTACAGTTACATAGAACATCAGTTACAAATTAACTTACAATACCCAGCCACCCAGACGGTACAGTTATTAAGGGAGCCAAATGCAATACCAAAGGACCCAGGTTCGAATCCCACAGAAGGCATGGATGTAAATTGTCTGTTTTCTCATAGGAAGTAAGGATGGACGCCTATTAGGTGCCTCCATAATAAAATGACCACCAATTCTTGCCTTAGTAATGGCGGAAGCCTAAAACTGACTAGTCCCTGTCATTAAAAAAAAAAAAAAAAAAACCTTAAAATACCCACTACGGTTCTGCAAGGACCAGACGAAAATTTTGGAAAATGGACGCCAAAAGCCAAACCTTTTACCAGCTTGGCTATATCTCGCCAATTTAGTGCGATAAACATTTACTCAATGCGAAATAAACTTGCCCCTGTACTTTTACTTTCCCTGCATGGATTCGTTTCTTTAAATTTTCATGTTACACTATGCTAATAAATAAATAAACAAAAAACACAAAAAGAAATCTGAAAGGCTTTCAGTCGCCTGGGTAGGGGTAACGTTTTGTGTGTTACCTTTATTTATTGAATACCATGTTCTTCGTTCGCACTTAAAGCATAAAATTCAATCCAACAGCAAAATCTTTAAGGAGGCTCATACATCTTAAATCCCTTAAGATCTTCGAATATGTGACTGTTGCAAGAATTAAGATATTTTATTTATTTTAAAATCAATTACTAACAACTTTTTACAATTAAAATGTAATAATGTTTTGGGTTAATTTAAATAAACCGTAAGAAATCTTCCAGATTTTTGCTTTACAATGTATAATTGCCGAACCGACAGCGTAGAAAACTCTTAATTATCAAGAGCTCGATGAACTGAAGTTACTTTATCCTACCATTTAAAATGTATTATCAAATACTTGAATTAGAAGTGGACGATTCACTCCTGAACTGATTCAAAACACCGATTCTTTTTACTGAGCGAATGAGCACTAATTCCTAAAGATTGAATGGTAGCTCTTTTGCACTTTACCGAGAGCGCTTATCGAAAGCGTGTCGGGGACAAAGATATGCGACCCGTTCCAGAACGGATTCTGTTAACTGAGCGAGAGAATGTCTAATTTGAGAAAAACGAGGTGGTGGTGCATTTAATTATGGTAAAGCACACTAGGGCTATCTACCTGAGGGATGCCTTCGTGGAGGACTTTCTAAGGGAAGCAGGCTCTTATATACGTTACACATGGGAAAAACCACGAAAACACCCATGCAGCCAGCCCGTTCGCGGTATTCGAACCTCGGACCGAATTACCAGTGTTCAGCGGCTTTACCGCTCGGCCGCTGGTAGGCTGAGGAAAAAGAGTGGAGTTCTTTCAAGACTTTTAAGACTGAATTTCGAAGCCATTATAAGAAAAACCAGCAACAATCATGAATCCCTTAGAAAAACTTTCTTTCGATTCTTTGAACCATGTACTTCAATTTTTTTATTTAATTCAATTTACTTTCAATTTTTATGATAATAAATGGCTCTTGTTTTGTTACAATCATTTAAATACACCCATGCTTCATCTATTGTGACAATTGTTTTCCATTTTTCTTTGGTAAGTGTTTCTCATATAGAATTCTGCAGCGTGTCCTGCGTTGAGCGATATACTTTGGAAGAAGACGATGCACATTGCGTTTTTTCGCTTTCTTAAGATTTAAATCAACGTTTATCATTTTGTTTACAGAGGACACTGAGCATTTTAATGATTTTGCAACTGTCCTTTGACTAGGGGGATTTTCTTTTAACATTAAACAACGTACCTTTGCAATAGTCGAAGATGTCCGTTTTTTCGTTGGATACTTGTTTGGAATTTTTGTTCCACTTGAGGCTCCAATTTGACGTTCGTTTCCTTTCTTGTTGATGATATTACCTATCGACGCTTTAGATATCACAAAACCATGACTCTCACATCGTTTTCGGATAACGGAGTATGCATATTTCTCTTCGGAAAGAGCTTAAATGTAGCCTTCGAACCACTGCTTTTTTAAATTCGCCATTTTGAATAAAAACAAAACTTTCAAGCCACAGACGATAATTTTGACTTTTCAAAACATTGTACAATTGCAATTACTTCTTTTGCAGCAAACGATAATTTATTACCGCTTACCAAAATCGTCTAAAAAATGTGCGAACAGCCTCTGTAGTCTGAAATTGCAACAGAAAATAGACTACTCAAGCTGGCTCAAGGTAATTAACGGCGCGTGGCTTAAACGTCGGCTAGCGAGATGCTAAAGCCGGAAGAACGATTTCGCCAAATCTTGCGATAGTACGTAACTACACTGCTAAACTGCCAAAAGCTCTAAATTTGAAACATTCAAACCCTCGGTTTAAGTACACAACAACTAATTTGCATTCTGTCTGAGGACAGCGAAAGAGTAGTTTTCTGTACAAATATTAGGGTTTTTTTTTTTTTTTTTTTTTTTTTTTAGCAGGAAGACGTGAAAAATGTGGTGCACTGCTCTAACTGGCACTCGAACCCTGGACCTGTCTAATAATAACCGAAACTGCTACCGTTGCACCATGAAGAAAAAAGGGATAAAATACCTTATATACTCCTTCTTTTAAAGGGCGACTGGAGATGAAGAGATCCAGTCGCCAAATCCTGGCGGTGAAGAATCATCATCCACCACATTTTAGTTCGGGCGCCACTGTAGAGTTATTAGGTTTTAAACAAGGGAGGTGAAAAATGTGCAATGTCTTCGCCGGGACTCGAACCTGGATCTCTCAAATAGGCGCCAAGTGTGCTACCATTACACCACGAAGGCATGCAGAAAAAAGGGAGAAAATACCTTTATGCCCAATGCACAGTAACTGATTCAAAGAACCGATTCGTTTTAGCTAGAGAATCTGTAGTGATTGCTCTCAACGGAGTGTTGGCAGAGAACCAGATATAGAGGTGTCCTGTTCGTTCAGGAAATCATACATGTTACCAATCGATCGATCGTCTCATCGCGAAAAAAGAGCGGAATTCGTTTTAGAGTTAGTCAACGTAGAACGCTTGTTGGAAGAGTTCCAAGAAAATTCTATTTTCATTTAGGGGGAGAAAAGAATGTATCTCTTCTCGTGTTCAGCGTTAATTTAATTTTTATCATTAGCAACTGTTTTTTTTTAATGTTTTATTCTGGAATTTTATTGTTAGTTCTAGGTATAAAAGAGGTTGTAAAGAATCTCATAACTACAACTGGAAAAAAAAATCACTTCCGGGAATTAGCGTTTGATTAAATTCTTATTTCCGATCCCACTGCTTGGTCGAATCTTTTCGCTCTTCGCTCCATCTTCGCTAACCGCTCACAATTCGCTCCTTGTTTTCAATTATCAAGGTTATTGTAAAAAAAAAAAAAAAAAAAAAAAAAAAAAAAAACGATTGAGATTAGAGAGAGAATGGTTCTGCTCCGATGTCACAGAAAAGGTTTTTGCCCATATTTAATTTCTTCTACAGCATTTATTATGTTGATAATCTTGTACTATTGTCATATCACTGCCACCATCACTTGTCAGGAAAGTTGTGCTTTACATTTCTTTGTTGATTACCTTCGAAACGTGCGTAACCTTATTTAATACTAGCAGCTTCGCTGTCAGCCTTCGTCTGGCTTTCAAATGTACCGGGAAAATGGCTGAAGGGAACACCAAACGTTAAATTTAAAAACTGCGTTGAATTTTACTCTGCAGAACAACTTAATAAAAAAAAGTTATTACGTATAACAAAATTACAATGAATTAAGCAATATCCCTTCATACAAATATTAATTATCCTAATAAAATTTAACCAACTTCCCTTTGCAAAATCTTACGAACTCGAATGGTATAAAGGAAGTCAAGAACTTTGTTTCCTAAAACAATCACTCAAAACTTTTCCATATCTGAAAAACAGTGAAATGAGCAATAAATAACATAAAAGAATACAAAAAAAAAAAAAAAAAAAATTCTGAAAAGCAAAGTATAATTAATGATATTTTATCTTATATTTTCAAGAGAAAAAAATTACAATAAAATAAGCTATATCCCTTAATACAAATATTAATTATCCTAATAAAAAATTAACCAATTTTCCGTTGAAGAAAAAAAAAAATAATGCAAAACTTTTCAATATCTTACAAACAGGGAAATAAGCAAAAAATAACAGCAACTCAAAAAACATAAAATTCCACGCAGAATTTTATTCTACAGAACAACTTTATCACAAAAATATCAATAAAAATGTATTATATATATAAAAAATTACTATGAAATATGCCAATCTCTTAAAAACAGTGACATAAGAAATACGATGAGAAATGGTTGCCAAACCCATATTTCTAAAAGAATGAAACTATTCAAAATGATGCGATTTCATCAAAAATTATCAACAACAATAAGACAGGAAAATTGTTGCCAATTTCACATTTTTAAAGATGTGAGAAGTGTACCCGGAAGCTTCATTTAAAATATTTTTTAAAAATACAAAATATTATCACTTTTTCCAAAATTCTTTTTGTAAAAGAAGTCGCAAAGATGAAAGTTTAACGTGTCCAAAAATCGAAGAAAACTAAACTGTACATTCTTAAAAATAAACTTTTTTAGAAAAAATCCCGTTGGAAAGGTGTTAAGCTCCGTTTGTTATATAAATTCGTATTGAATCGATTTATTGAAACACGAAATTTATTTTAAGGTCGTAAAATAGTTAAGTGCCTACATTTCATGACGATGTGAAAATGGAGTGTGTAGAGTAAAATCTCGCTTTCCTATAGCCCATCGTCACAAAACATAAAATAAAAAAAATTCGAATTCGAATTTCGAAAAATTCGCTTCGAGGTGCACTGGCTGTTGTCTAGATGCACCTACGTACCAAATTTCGTAGCCGTGGGTCTATTAGCTTACGCGCAGCGCGAACGAAAGACACACACACAGACAGACTCTTTCTTTTATTATATGTAGAGAAGATAGAATCTTGTAATAGAGATTTTCAAATGAAATAAATATTTATTTCATCAACATCATCTTTTACCACTTCTTTAAGATTTGAAATATTCATATTACACCGTATTCCCAACTGCCACATGGCAGACGTTCGGGCGAAAATTTCTTAAGTTCGATTTAAACCGTTGTATATCTTGCCCCCCCTCCCGGCGGAGGAGTGGGATTATTGCTAAACACTAGTAATTCGACCTGACATCGATTCCAGCCAAAGGGATTGTTTGCATGTGTATTTTCCTAGTTTACGCTATGTATAATGTGGATATAAACTCACCTCCCTCAAAAAATCTCATTCCTCGGCTTAGGCAGATCCCTAAGAATGCCTTACTTTAATCCAATAAACTAAACCGTAGTAGGTCATAAATTACTACATCTATAAATATATATTGAAAGAAAGAAAATCTGAAAGCTTTCAAATTTTATATTACGACAAAAATGTCTTTTTTTAACGTTTTATGTGTTACCTTTATTTATTAAATATAATGAATGTTCTTGGCACTTAAAATACATAAAATTCAATTCAAAGCAATATCACAAAATATTTAAGAACAACATATCTTTAGAATTTCAGATACATAGTCTCGCGCACTGGAAATAAAAAGGTTTTTCCTGCGCAGTGTTGCCATTGCTCTCTTTGAAGTCCTTGAGTTTATTAATAAAAAATTCGTTAAGGTTTAAAAAAATTTTAAATAGGTAATAAAACAAATTCTAAATTCAAAGCTTGGGGTTCCAAGAGCCCATGTTCGGTTAGAGGACTACGCTTTTGAAAATCGGACGATTCTAGGTACCGTTGTTTTTACCAGAGCGAGAAACATTCATGCATTCGTGCAGATGGTTCATTATTTAATTTCTTTAAATATAATACATGGCGATACTATTTGGTGGCAACAGTTTGAAATATGAATCAACGCAGGAAGTGAAACGACATAAAATGCCGTTTTGAGACAAATAGCTCTTTGGGTCTAACGTCCCTTCAGGCTAAGAACAAGAAAAACGATTTTTCGTAAACGGATGTGTAATAAAACTAGATTATATATTTTTATACTGCCTTTAAAATCATCCACATATTATTTTCCTTGGGCACCAACACTTGGGATCAAGAAAGGGAATCTTTTACATGCATTTGATTTTGCTTTCTTACGTGATTCTGTTTCCGTGACACAGGAAAAGATAATATCTTTGCGCATTTTGCATGAACTGTTCTTTTTGATGAAATTATCCCCAGAGGAAATCGATTCCTTTACGTTCCTGTACAAACAAGAGTGTAAAATGCACTCAGATTCTTGGAGGAAGTTATTCCCTAAGCTAAAATAACAATGCAGATTTCTAAAGCAGAACGAACTATCACGTCGTGTTGTTATAGTATAGCAATCTTATAGTCTTTTTTAGTCGAAAAAAGCTTTGTTCCTGTTTTTTAGCTTTGTTCCTGAGGGACTATTGTTTCCGTTTTGCGATTGTGCGATCACTATAAATGTCCGTTTCACTTTTCAAACTGTTGCCACCGAATGTTAGAGTCCTGCATTATATTTAAAGAAATTAAATAATGAAAATCTGCATAAATGTATGTATATTTCTCGCATTGTCATAAAACTACAGTAATTAGAACCATACAATTTTGAATGACGAAATGCTACTGCGAATATGGACATCTGGAAACCCAAATTTGAAATTTGGAATTTGTTTCATTCTCGATTTCATATTGTTACGATTTGGTATTTAAAAATCTCATGTTAGTTCAATTATAAATTAAATGGTTCTATTTCCCGCGCAGTGCAGCGCGTGACGAATATTAAAAGAAAGCTAAGCCGGATATTGAAAATACAAGAGCGCGTGCATTTAAAATTTAATAAATATCTCTTTTTGATTTCGAGAAAGTACTAGAAAATTTTCGCGCGCGATTTTAAAATCTTATAAAAGGAGGAAAACCTCTCAGTTCGTTGTAGTTACTTAGTTTGTTGTTGTTTAGAAAACTGCTCTTGTTGACTGTAGCGAATTCGCGGATTAGCTTTCTTTAGCTGTTTTGAGTTAAGTTCTCTTGAACGTTTGAGTAGTTGACAGATAACTACTGTGAGATATTGTAATACTGCACGATAATTTGAGGAAATTTAAGCATATTTGTTGTGATAATAATAAATTTTTGTTCATTTTTCATCGGACTTGTGCATTCATTTCGTAACGAACCCGTACGCACGCAACAATATTTTGTAAAACTTAAACGAATTTTCGATTAGGAAACTCAACGATTTCAAAGCGAGCGATGGCAACGTTGAACAGAAAAATACTTTTATTTCCAGCGCGTGAGACTTTGTATCGAAAATTCTAAAGATAGCTCAATTTAAAGTTATTTTGCGATATTGCTGTTGAATTGAATTTTATGGTTTAAGTGCGAAGAACATGATATAATAAATAAAGGTAACACACAAAATGTTAAAAAAACGCCCCTTTGGACGTAATTTAAAATTCTTTTACATTGCTGAAACAGCTTCCACTTCGCATTATAGGTATTTCAAAAAGTGTACAGGATTTGATTTTGTCTAGAAGGAACTGTCTGTTTTCTAGTCTTTCTGTTTTTCTCTTGACAGTAGTATTATCTAGACTAACTACTTCTGTTACGCATAAGGACTGGCAAATAATGTATTTTGGAAGTCACAGTAAAACCATCATTAACACGTTGACTGTCGCACGTATTTTGCCCATGGGGCCAACATGAAGTTATTATGCGATGTGCATTATGTTGAAATATTATCTATAGAGGATGAGGTGAGTTATATAATCGTGTTTAATGCATTTTTTGTGGTGGTGGGGCACCGGTGACCCTCTGGGCACTGTAAACCATTTTTGTTATTTATTACTTTTCAAACCGTTTTTGCGATTTATTATTTTTTAAACCATTTTTGCGATTTATTACTCTTCAAACCATTTTTGTAATTTATTACTCTTCAAACCATCATAGTAACAATGCTATTATTTAAAATGTTCTCAGTATCGATATTTACTGTAATTATGTATTTTTACTAATGGTCGCTTCAGCGGTCACCCCCATTGGCGCTGTAGCCAATATGTAACTATAAATGGCGTATCATTTTTTAAATTGTTAAATTGTTTTAAATTGCTGTTAAGTGAACCTAGCGCTAGAATATCGCTATGGTAAATAAATATAGTGAATTTTAAAAAGCGAATTTATTCTATTGTGGTTTATGAGCTATCGACGAAGTAGTTTTAATTCAATTTAATACGTTTAAATGAAATACAGTAAATATGAGTATAATTTAATATTCCCTGCAAGCAAGTCATCTGGTGTACACTTCATATTTCTCATTAGAAGAGTAGGATTAGATTTATTAATATATTATCAGTGTTTTTAACATATCCGTTGTGATGATTTGAACGCAAGCATTCGCATTTGAACTTCGATTATTGAATCGTTATCGATGTCGCTTAGCGATTGTATAAATTCTCACACAGGGGTTCCAGAAATTGAAAATAATAAAGCTCTACGGTATCTTGCGTCTGCAGATGCTTTGGTGTAATTAGCAGAAAACGTCAAAAATAACGTCGCAAACTATTACAAAACCAGGACTACATTGATTACCAGTGAATTTCCTGCATATTTTCTTACGGCATATAAGTATACCTCACCAACATCATATGTACTTTTAAGCTCTAAAAACTTCAGCTTAAATTTTGCAAATTATTAGCTTTGAAATATTGTATTAAGACTTATAGTATTGCTTGCTGCATTTCATATTTACACTTAGTAAGTATAAACCATAGTTAGTTACTGATCAAACCCACTATTTTTAATATTCTTATATTTTAGAGTTCTTACATTTCTTAAGACAAATCACAATGCCTTGTTTTTGAAAACATGTTAATCTTAAATAAATAATTATTATGATTATACATGTGAAAATTTCCGAACCGAAATCACAAATAAAAAATAAAAGTATATCAGGTTTTAGTCATTAGGATTTTTTTTTATGCTGAAGACCTGAAGAATAAGCAATACCCTCTTCGGTACTCGAACTTGGATTTCTCGAATACGCGCCGAGTGTGCTGACCCTTACACCACGAAGGCATGCAGAAAAGATGGAGAAAATATCACCTTTTAAATGGCGACTGGGAATTAGGGGACCCAATCGTCAAATCTTGGTGGTGAAGAATCAGCATTCACGATGGGCGCCACTGAAGAGTTTTTATGTTATTTTGAAGCAGAAGACATGAAAATTGTCCAATGCCTTCGTCGGGGCTCGAACCTGGATATTTCAAATACGTGCCGAGTGTGCATACCATTACACCACGAAGGCACGCAAAGAGAAGGGAGCGAATACCTTATAAGTTTTGTAGTCTGGTGTCTGGTAGGCGTTCAAACCGACTCTCTCTCCAAACCTTATAAGGGCCCACCAGCGGCCGAGCGGTAAAGTCGCTGAACACTGGTAGTTCGGTCCGAGGTTCGAATCCCGCGAACGAGCTGGCTGCATGGGTGTTTTCGTGGTTTTCCCCATGTGTAACGTGTATACGAGCCAATTTCCCTTAGTCCTCTACGAAGGCATCCCTCCCCTTAGGCAGATAGCCCTAGTGTGCTTTGCCATAATTAAATACACACACACACATACACCACCACCACCACCAAACCTTATAAGATTTTCAATTTTTCAAATTAAAAGAATTGAGGGAGAACAAATTTTTGAGATATAAGAACTAAATATCACTGTACGCTGTGTTGCTTTCTTAAAGCAATTTTTTTCTTTTTTGATTTTTTAATTAAATTTACGTATTTTAAAATAAAATCTTTTTCTTTCTGAGAAAGCGAGTTCGAGAAATAGAATATACAAGATTGCATACAAAAAACAAAACATATAGAAATCATTTCTCATAAGCGATTTTATCACATTCCGTCACTGGAATACTTCAATATAAAGAACTTCTTTTTATTCGTTTTTTAAAACTATTATAATAACTATTCTAATCGATGTACGATGATTCAGAAAGAAAATGGCGAAATATCCATCGTACTTCATTTATAAGATAAATTCTCTGACGTAAGCGATAAATTTGAAGATGCTGGAAATCTTTTATTTTCTCCACTTGAAACACAATAGCGTCCTAAGTTTTATTATCAGGCAATTTTATAAAGTATGTGTAAGAATAGAATTCCAGACTCAGGCGTATGCAATCAGAAGAACTTATCAGCTGGCCTGTTGGAATAGTTAATTTTTTTTTTTCTTGAAAGGATTTCAAGTACTAGTACATCCGGAAATACTTGTTAAAATTAAAAGCAAATCGCAGGTATATGTAATGAAATTGTTTAAATATTCAACAGTTAACAGAAATTCAATTTAATAGAGATACAGCTTGAGAGAATTAAAGTGAACTAAAATGTATTTTATTTCCGCAAGTTCGATTCAACTCACACACAGCCAGTATTCATGAATATTTGCAAATGTACGTCTTGGAATAAATACTCAGATTTAATTGAAAAAAAAATTAACAATCAGAAACCTTCACATTTTATATTACGCCTAAAGGGCTTTTGTTTATCGTTTTGTTTTGCTTAATTTATTACACATCATGTTCTTCGCACTTAAACCATAAAATTCAATCCAACAGAAATATCACAGAATATTTAAAAAAGCATATCTTTAGAATTTCCGATAAACAGTCTCGCGCGCTGGAGATAAAACAGTTTTTACTTCCTTGTACGAAGTAAAAAGGAAGTATTGTAATCGCGAAAGGTTTCAGGCAGCATATTTCAACGAAAGTATCCCATTTTGACCTCTTTCAAATGCAATTTAACGATGTATTTGCGTGATATCTGTATGTAAGGACAGAATAAAACACTCTTTTCGTCCAAAAAAATTATAAAACTCCTTTAAAATGAATTCTGAAGAGAATTTTTCGTGGCGTCTGTACGAACGTATGTACCTACGTACCTCGCATAAATCAAAAACGAATAGCCTCAGAACTTTGAAATTTTGTATATAGAACTGCTATAACATGTAGATGTGCACCTCGTATTTTGGTTGCAATCGGCCGCACCAAACGTATATATATATATTTATATATATATATCCACTCTGTGACCCGGCTCAGTGATCTCAGTTTCTTTACTCTTATATGTTTATAAATTGCACATTTTTTGCTTTAAAAATGATTGAATTATGTCGTTCTTATCTTTCGGTTAAGGTTTGTATGTCTTTAGTAAGTCTGTATGCAATATTTTTAGAATTATAAACAATTTTAAAGTTGTTTAAGTGCCGCTAAGCCTAATGACGTCCATTGTTTGTTTACATTTGAAACAGCAGAGTAGTGAAATTGTTGCCAATCCAGAGAAACTTAGCTTCGCAACAGCAAAGAGAACCCTTCATTTATTATTGCGAATTAAATCATGCTTAATTCTTTCTGGAATTTCTTAGAGGAAAAAAGTGTTTAAGATTTACTTCGTAATTTTTTAATATAGATATTTTGAGTTTTTATGTATTTTTGCCTTCTTGCGAAGTGAGAACTGAATTAATTGAATGAGAAATACACAATCGTCTGTGAAACACTGTTTCTTTTTTGTTTTGTTTGCTTAATTTCTTATATACATCGTTCTAGCTTTATTATAGTATTTGAATAGAACATGGGGCAACGATTAGATAATTATATTCTTTAAATGATACAAATTTTGTGCATTCTGAGTTATAATATGAACGAAATATATACGAAGTTACAAGTTAAGTGCTCTATTAGCATTGACAAAGTGAAATGAGCAAACGCACTGTAGGTCCACTGCGTACATTCTGCAACTGGTAACTAAACTAAATTTCGCTCGTTTCACAAAAGGGTGCTATATTAAAATGAACACATATGCTCATTTTAAAATTGTTTTTCGATATTGCTGCAGAACTGAATTTTATGGTTTTAAGTGCGAAGAACATAATATTTAGTAAATAAAAATAAGACATAAAATGTTAAAAAACGCCCCTTTAGACGTAATTTAAAATCTGAAACTTTTTAGTTTTTTACTCCCTTGTACGAAGTAAAAAGGAAATATTGTAATCGCGAAAAGTTTCAGGCAGCATATTTCAAAGAAAATATCCATTTTGACAGCTATAGAATGCAATTTAACGATGTTTTTGCATGAAATCTGCACCTAAGGACAGAATGAAAGAATTTTTCCACCACAAAAAATAGTAAAACTGATTTAAAATAAATTCTGAAGAGAATATTTCGGGGCGTCGGTACGAACGTATGTACGTCCGTACGTATCTCGCATAACTCAAAAACGAGTAGCCTCAGAACATTGAAATTTTGTATATAGCACTGATACATGTAGATGTGTACCTCGTATATTGGTTCCAATCGGTCGCACCAAACGTATATAAATATATTTATATATATATCCACTCTGTCACCCGGCTCAGTGATCTCAGTTTCTTTACTCTTATATGTTTGTAAATTGTACATTTTTTGCTTTAAAAATGATATTGAATTATGTTGTTCTTATCTTCCGGTTAAGGTTTGTAGACCTTTAGTAAATCTGTATGCAGTATTTTTAGAATTATCAACAATTTTAAATTGTTTAAGTGCCGCTAAGCCTAATGGCCGCCATTGCTTGTTTACATTTGAAAGAGCAGAGTAGTGAAATTGTTGCCAATCTAGAGAAACTTAGCTTCGCAGCAACAAAGATAACGCCTTCATTTATTATTGCGAATTAAATCATGCTTAATTCTTTCTGGAATTTGTTCGAGGAAATAAGTGTTTAAGATTTACTTCGTAATTTTTAATGCAGATATGTTGAATTTTTGTGTATTTTTGCCTTGTCGCGAAGTGAGAACTGAATTATTTGAATGAGAAATACTCAATCGTCTGTGGAAAACTGTTTCTTTTTTGTTTCGTTTGCTTAATTTCTTTTATACATCATTCTAGCTTTATTATAGTATTTGAATAGAACACGTGGGAGCGATTAGATAATTCTATTCTTTAATTGATATAAATTTTGTGCATTAGGAGTTATAATATCAACGAAATATCATACTGTTAAGTGAATCTAGCTCCAGAGTGTCGCTATGGTTAACAAATACTAGATTGAATTTTAAAGAATGCATTTATTCTGTTGTGGTTTATGCGCTGTCGGCGAAGTAGATTTAATTCAATCCAATAAGTTTAAATGAAATGCAAGAAAAAATGCGTATAATTTAATATTCCGTACAAGAAAGTCTTGTGGTGTACACATCAGATTTTTTTAAAGTAGTTCTGCACAGTAAAATTCTGCGCATGTTTTAAATTTTATGTTTGGTGTTCCCTTTAGGCATTTTTCGCTACATTTAAAAGCCGGACGGCTAGTAGATTAAAAAAAGAAATTTCCTGATGCGAATTTCCAGATGCCCATATTCGGGTAGAGACGTACCTTATTTAAAACTTGATGGCTCTAGATACCATTGTTTTATCACAGTGCGAGAAGCGTACATACATTTTTGCAGATTTTCATTAGTTAGTTTCTTTAAATATAATGGTGGGCTCTAAAATTTGCTGGCAATAATTTAAAAAGCGATTCCCCGTTTATAGTGAATCTACGCAAAAAGCAAAAACGAAACTAATAACCCTTCTGGACTAACGCCCTTTGGACTAATAAATAGTTAAAATATTGAAAGCTAACATATGAAGGATCAAGAATTTGGGTGAGTGGTCGGTAGAAGTAATTAAAATATTAGGTGATATGCTTTCTGCAATGTTATAATTGTCTGCTTCGAGAGAACAATGCAAAAAAAGTTGCTGGTATAGAATGGTAAACACTAAAGTTGTACCGCTTTGGTGGCCTACCACAAAGGCAGACTTTCTTACGGGACTGTCGTCCACTAAATACTGGCAGATCTCGGGCAAAAGCGACTAACCTGTTCAAAAGAGTGTCCCCAATCAACAATCGTACACATAGGGGGGGGGGGAAGACAGTTATATATATTTTGTTCTACTGGGTCGATTGACGAAATTCGTATTGCGTTATTAAGGTCTCGAAAGCGCGACTTAGGATATATATATCTATGTGATGTACCAGCTTTTGTCAGGAATAAATGAAGAATCATCAATATAGTCGTAGCTTAAATTATCAGACGATAGTTTTAAAAAACAGGATCCATTTATTATATTTCAGGAGAAAATAGCAATTAAAAAAATCTGATCTCCGGAGTAAATAAAAAAGAAGTACTAATAATATTTTGTATGAAGTTTACTGCATCGTGACATTTAAGAAAAAACCCCGATATTCCTTTTGCGAGTCTTTTTATAGCCTCTGGAAAGGCGGAGCTTCCATGAAATGACGTCAGCCTCGTCAGCCAATCCAGTTCGCTTGAAATATCTCGAGAACATTCTAAAACTGTAAGTGTAGAAAAGGCGGGAAAAACAACTTGACTACGGGGCTGTGGATTTAATTCCACGTACTTTCAAATAAGAGAATGTCGCCATTAAAAATGAAAAGAACATACAGTTAGAATTTTAATTGAATTCTTGACTATGGAATTTTATTATTACATATATATATATATATATATATATATATATATATATGTGATGTATCAGCTTTAGTCGTAGCTTAAATAATCAGACGATAAGTTTAAAAAAACAGAATCCATTTATTATTATTCAGGATAAATAGCAGTTACAAAAATCAGATATCCGGAGTAAATAAAAAGAATTACTAATAAGTTTCTGTATGAAGTTTACTGCATCGTGACATTTATAGCCTCTGGAAAGGCGGAGCTTCCAAGAAATGACGTCAGCCTCGACAGCCAATGCAGTTCGCTTTAGATATTTCCAGAACATTCTATAACTGTTACGTGTAGAAAAGGCGGGAAAAATAACTTGATTACGGGGCTGTGGATTTAATTCCACGTACTTTCAAATAAGAGAACGACGACATTAAAAATGAAAAGAACATACAGTTAGAATTTTAAGTGTATTCTTGAATTTTATTATTACATATATGTAGCACTGTTCTAATGTAGGTATTTTGACACAAAATCGGACTTTTTCTGAAATAACATATCATTTTTTTTCCATTTTTCCATTCTATGATTCAAATTATGCCTAAATATTAAATTTTGTAAACTTTGGTGCGGAATTTACGGAGAAATTCAAAAATTCCTTTTGGTGCATTATTTTTAGTTTGAGCCAAGAATAATTCCACTTGGCGAACTTCTTAATATATGACAACCTATTTTCTTTTCCCTTCTATTGTTCAGGATCGGAAAAAAAGTCACGTCGTTCCTATCTTTTTACATTGCGGATGAGCGGGGAAAAACGTCTGATCGTTCCTACTTTCAAATAATTTTAACAAAGTGCATAAACCATATTTTCGTTATTATCGCTTTCAACAAATATGCCAAATTTCAAAATACGTCAATATATAAATTTACGTGTGTCTTTGGAAATTTTGAATAAAAAGCTGCAAATTTTTGCAGATATGCTTAGAATTACATCTACTTTAAGATAATTATAAAATATTTTTAGGTTATAATCGAAAATTCTTTTCGAAGAATTTATAAAAATTATTTAAAAATACAGATTTTAAAAATAAATCATAAAAAAATGGATGAATCTTATTTGGAATGAAACGAAATTTAGAACTGTGTAAGAAGGAATCAAGTAAGTTTCATAAAAAAAATATGTATTTATTAATATCACTTTTTGTTATGAAACGTTTTTATAAAAGCTGAACCATATTGAATTAGTATTGAGGGGCTAAGATTTTGAGAGTAATTTTTTAACAACTGCTCGTGCGGTTTTTACAAAACTTTTGATTTTGGCATAAGTTGAGTAGTGGAATCGAAATATGGAAAACAATTAGCATATCATTTCAGAAAAAGTCCGATTTTGTGTCAAAATACCTATTTTTGAACAGTGCTATATATAAATTTATTACATATCCTAAGTCGCGCTTTTGAAACATAAAAGCGCTATTTGAATTTCGTCAATAGGTCCAGCAGAATGGGAGATATAGAACTGTTGCTTCATTTTTTTCCGCAGTGTACATCCTTTTCTTCTGCTTGATCGTACAGATGTAACGCATGAACATCATTCAAATGGATTGGAGAGCATTCAAAACGGATATTTTTGTTTAAATATGATATCAGAAATTTTTCGCGATTTCAATACATCCTTAATTTCTTACAAGGAAGTGAGAAAGACAAAATCCTTGTAGGACATATCGAGAATGTGGTGATATATACACATATATTACAAAAATTATATATTTATTTAGATATGAAAAAGTGACGAGGCATAACCTTGTGCCACATAGCAAAATGGTTTATCCACAGTTATGACTGTCATAGTCCAAGACGCACATTAAATTAGATTATTGGACTTCTCTTCTGGTTCTGTCTGGTTTGTTTTAGCAGAAAAGTTTTAAATAAAAATCATTTCTTTTATCTTCCGTGCTTTATTAGATACTGGGTAAAAATGCATCTCTTATAAAGAATTGCTTTATTTTAAGCAACTGCTGCACAAGATAAACATTTTTTTTTTAATTTTAACTTTTGTATTATTCTTAATTAAGAATCTAAATTTATATGCGTTTTCTCAACCGTTTCTTATTGTTATGATAAACTGCGAAAAACTTTTTTTTTTTGCTCTGAATTTATGTTAGGCGTAAAACTCATTTACTTGTTTAGTTTCCGAAAGGGGGGAAAAAGTTTTTTTTTCTTTGAAAGGTCTTAAATAAATTTTTACAAAGTTTTGCTGCACTTTTCTTTTTTCTTTTTTTCTTTTTCTTTTTCTTTTTTTTTTTTTAATTATTATTATTATTTTTCTTTTTGCGCATAAGGCTGCAAGATCTCCGATTCAGAATCATTTTCTCAGTTGAACTTGACTCAACCAACAATTCGTACTGGAACCTACGTTGCTTTGAAACGATGTTAGTTCTCCTTAAAGTTGTTAATGTTACGTTTAAGGGGACTCCTACACCTTAAAACCGATAAGATCTTCGGACATGTGACTGTTGTAAGAATTGGGATAACTTATTTATTTTAAAAGCATTTATATCAAACTTTTTACAGCTGACTACATAATAAAGCTCCTATCTGAAATAGGTGATAGGTGACGGGGGGGGCACGGGCACTGTCTCTTTACCATTTAATTAATCGATTTAGCACCGTGCCCACCCCCATCTAGCAATAGTAATCAGAAAATTTGTGTCGCCACAAATATTTTTGTAATTTAATCCGCTTTATGACAATAGTTTTCGTCAAGTTTACACCTTGCGCGCACAGTTTAAAACATTCTGCTGCATAATTTAATTCCATATTTAATACATAGATTTTATAACGTTTGGAAACTACTGTGAACCTATTTGGAAACTACTGTGAAAATTCTAACAATTTAATGTTAAATTTTTATTTTATTCGGAGTTGGGTTTATAAAATGTATTTTATTAAAAACACCTGTAATGTTTTCGTGCATAATTTTTTTAACACTAAAATATTCGTCAAATTTTTGGTTCAGTTCGAAAATAGTGCCCATATAAAGAATTCCATTAAATTTCAAGTATGTACCATTCGCCATTTTTAAAATATCATGCGCGCAAGGTGGAAACATGACGAAAACTTTTGTCACTAAGCGGATTAAATTACACAAATATTTGTGGCAACACAAACTTTCTGCTTTCTAGTTTCTAAAGCAGCTATATTATGTAGTCAACTGTAAAAAATTGGAAGGAATTGCTTTTAAAATAAATAAAATATCCCAATTCTTGCAACAGTCACATATTCGAAGATCATAAGAGGTTTAAGGTGTATGAGCGCCCTTAACACTGTGTAAAATGCGAGTTATAAAATCAACATAGAAAAAATGTTTGGGTGATGGCATGACTTTAATGCGAATGAAAATTTTTAAAGCATTTCTATGTATATCGCAAAATTAAATGTTGTATCTGCTATACACATTACCGTGCATATTCCTATGTTATCCATGATTCCTGATGTTAGGCATAAGGAAATAATATTTATTACGATATAGTTAAACACTGATAATTATGTAGAAACTCATCATTTCAATGTACAAGATATTTAAAGCAACAGACGTTTTTTAGGCTTTCTTTTATAAGTCTAAAGAAGATCTTAAAATTGTTGCATACTGTGGGTTCGTAAATTTGGAGTAATTGACGATAACAGTTGACGAAGAATTAAAACACAAATTATTCGCATGTATCACACAGGTAAGTTTCAAAGACACATTTAAAATCTTGGCAAAACTACGATAAACACGCTGAAACAATCAGTGACACAGCCTTCAGGCTGCAACGGTGAAGACAGCTCCACCGCAAAGCACTAAACTACAACTCCCGACTCGGTCGATAGCTCTCGAGCTAATCTTTGAACTCAAGACACTACTACTGAACTGAACATATTCTCCAAGATACTCTCAAGATACACTACTACTCCACGTACAGGCAGGTTATATATAGCTTTTGACCTGCCTTCGAGAACATTCTCTGGAAAACCGGTAAGAATTTCTCTCTCCGTCTATGGGATATCGCCGGTTTTGTGCCTAAATGGGCGATTTCGCGCCAAATTTGGGAACCCTGCTTTTCTTGTCACTTTCTAGCAACTTTCACTTGTGCATTCAATTTATTACGAACCCGTATGCACGGAACACGTTTTGGTGTCAGAAGTGGGATTCTGAATGCCAATCACAAGAGCGATGGAAGAGCAGTTGAGGGAATTCATGGCAGCCTTTGCTGCATTTAAAGAAGAGCGAAAGATTCTGTTAAAAGAGAAATGAAAGCCGTTCAAGAAAGGTGAAAGCAGGTCAAGAATCCGTTAAGGAAGAGATGAAAGCCGTTAAACATGAGATGAAACTAGGCCAAGAAAAGAATGAAGCTGGTCAAGAATCAGTTAAAGACGAATATGAAAGCAGTTAAACAGGAAATGAAAAGAGAAATCACCTGCATAATCGAAAACAAATTTGAAGGTTTCGAAGACAGAATTTACACGGTTGAAAATAAAGTTGGAAAAACAGAATACAGAGTTTCTTCTGTTAAAAAACCAACAAAGGAAAGGGTTTCTGCCGTGGAACAACAAATTGATGACAGGGTTACTGCGATCGCCAAAGACGTTGATACGTTGAAGAAATTCGTAGCGCCGACAGGGAGGAACTCCGAGAGTTTTAAATTCTTACTCATGTCTGCTCGTCCCTCACCGAAGCTATGTACGCATGATGGGAAGACCTCTTGGCACGTTTATAAGACGCAATTTTCAATAGTGGCGGAAACGAATGGATGGGATTCCCAAGTTCCAAAACTGTCATCTCGCCGCTTCTCTGAGAACAGACGCAGTGGATATCCTGCAAAGTCTTTCTTAAATTTCCTCAGCGATTCGTACAATATTGCAATATATCACAGTAGTTATCTTTTAAACTACCAAATCATTAAACAGAACTAATTCAAAATAGAGAAAGCTAATTTCAACGCGAAGTCGCTACAGTAAACAACATTTTTTCTAAAGAGCTCATAAAACAACTGAACTGAGATGTTTTCCTCCAGCTTTTTATAAACTTTTTTAATGCACGAGCACATTCTGGTATTTTCTCGATTTTTCCCGAAAACCAAAAGCTTACAATTACGAGATATCTATTTATTAAATGTCCTGTATTTTTAATTTTTCCGGTGTAGGGTTTTCTCCAAATAAGCCTCGTGCTCCATTGCACGGGAATATAAAACAATTTTAGTTGATTCTATTTAAAAATAGCTAAATCAATTGTGTGCTTGTAATTTATTTCTATTGTGTACTTGTAAAGCCTCTTCACTATAATTGCTTTCATTTCCACTTTGAATGTACGAGGACCTTTTTTCTTCCATGGACCATATAAAAGACAAGAATAAAGAATAAAATTAATTTATTATTAAACGTTATGCACAAACAGGGTTGCTTTTCGACAAAATCACCGTGAAGCTAAGGTTACTAATAAAGTAAAGGTTGCCAATATTAGCAAAACGTTTGTATAATATCTTAATATTGTTTGTATTAATCACAGGCTTAGAAAAAGGTTTCTTATAATTTAAAAGAGATGTTATGCATCGCAGAATGGCAACATCCTCCAGAATTTATTAATTTGTCGGGCCTCATATGGTCATATCAACTCGTAAAAAGCGACATTTTTAATTGTCTTTTGGTGGAAGAACATGGAATATGAAGACGATGCTCTAGAATAATTCTAATGTTAAAGTGAAATGAAGATAAATATTTTTAAGAAGCTCTTATATTGTTTATATATTTTTCCTGTATCGTACTGGCAAGTTATACTTTGGCGAAGCTCGAAAACTGAATTAAACATCTGAGAATAATGGATTTGTAACGCTTCTGAGAATTGGCAATTTGTAACGCAGCGTAACTGATACAGAAATGTAACGTAACGTGGCGGAACATTAAGAGAAAACAGAAAGGCCATATGTATTTCTAATATTAAAATTTTTCAATGTTATGATTTTAATGTTATATTTTTAGCGTCGTATTTCATTTCTAATTTTATATGATAAAGAAGTAATTGGTTTTCTTCTGAGAATTTCCAACCAGAAAAGGAAGCAAATATTAATGAACCAAACTCTTATGAAAATCAAAGGGACTTACGAATGAATTCTACGCAACGAATAAAAGATAAAGTTAAGTGATCAAAGGGAAGTTTTACATAGACAGAATCTCTTTAAATATATCTAAACAGAATCTAAAAATGAAATTAAATTAGCTGGAAACTTCTGTTCTGAAAACATGACAAATTTCCAAACACAAATACAGTATTATTTTATTCTATTGAGCCTGGTATAATTTAAATTGGTTCTTTTTTCTAACACTAAATAAAAGCATGGAAGGTAGTGCGGAATACTGGCTCGATAATTAAAAAAAAAAAAAAAAAAAAAACTGGTAATACCGACGGAGGGAAAGAACAAATTTTGCTGCTGATACAAAAAACATTGCAAAAATTGGAAGATATACAGTACAAAGTCTCTAATCTGGGCGTCCATTATCCGGAGTGATCTATAATCCGGACCTCAAAGCCACAAACATACGCATGCGCGTTCGATGCGCGCGTCCGCTACGCATGCGTGTAAAGCCAGTAAAGCGTTTACCCATGCGCGCTTCCGATAGTGAAGAAAGTAACAGAGAACGTTATTGAAAACGAAAAAATTTTGATTGGCAAGTTTGTCGGTATTCTCGACACAGCAATTACAGGACTTGAACAGTGGAACTTTGTAACTATACAAAGTTCCACTGTTCAAGTCCTGTAAAGTAAACAGAAATTATGGCTGTTTATAGAATTAAAGAGAAAGTACTAGCACAAAAAACGAAGCAATTTAAACAACTTACATTGATAGAAATGTTTACTAAAGTAAACAAATAAATATTAAGCGTTTTTTTTCGGGGGGGGAGAATTTTGAACCCTTTAGGACATAATTGCTCTTTATTTCAAATTATAAATTATGGTTTCTTATTTTTTATTGTATTAGTTCTTCATGCCATCTTACCAGATTTCAATTGATGATCTATGATCCGGAAAAAACCCTAATCCGGAATCGCCGAACTCCTGACGAGTCCGGATTGCGGACTTTGTACTGTATTATTATTAATATATGTTAACCAAATATTATAATTTAAAATCTTTACTATGCTATAGTTTCTCCTTCCCGTAGCTGTCAACAGAATGCAAATTTGGGAGCAGAGTATTTATGTCGAAGGTTTTGAATATTTCAGTTTTTAAAAATTTGGACAGCATTGCCTGCAGGTTTCGACCTATGTTAGCGAATATTCTGGTCTTAGCCATTTCTACTGGCCGACGTTAAAGTGCGGCTTTAAAATTCTTCAGCCAGCTTAAATAGATCATTTTGGGTAGTCTACGACTAAGGTACCGTAATTCTAACTTTCTATTTATGTTATTTTAAACACCCGTAAATACTGAGGCTATTTCTAAGCGCTACAATGCCTTCTGTTTAATTTCAAGAGTTACAAAAAAGTTTATTTGCAATCTTCTAATGACTTTGTCATGCTATCTTTGGAGGAAGCAATGCTATCAATAGAATCTGAGGGATATTGAGTTAAATTTATATACAACTAAAATCTTAATATATCCATAGTGGCGAAAAGTGTTTACAACGAAAAAAACAAAACAAAAAAATGCCTTGGGAATTTTGAGGAATTCTTTCTATATCTCAATAAAATTTTACTTAAAATCATTTAACTAAAATATTATGCTCTTATAAATGTTTTTTTTTTTAAACAGAAAGTAAAAATTGATTTCTGCTAAACTTTCTTGATATTAAAACTACATTTATTAGTTTAAAATGAAACATAAGTTTCGCGTGTGTTTAAACGAGTGTTTATAATAAAAAAAAAAAAAAAAAAAACATTGCATCCAGAATAATAAGAAACTCTCTTTATATCTCAATAAAAATTTACAGAAAATTATTTGTGTTAATGTAACGATCTTATAATGGTTTTAAAAAAGCAGAAAGAAGTTAAATTTACTTAAAAAATTCATGATATTAAAAATTACTTTTTAAATATTGGAATTTAAAATTATAATTAACATAAAAACGTTTTAAAAGATTAACATTTTAAACAAAATTAATTCCGAAAGAACGTCCTGAAATAAGTAAATAAGTGTTAGACGTTAGACACAAACTATGCGTTTAAATCTTCCATATTTTCGTTTCGACAGTTAGTGCGACAAGCACTTTTATGCACACATATATGTGTGATTTTCCGCTTTACTGATTCTAAAGATTCTCTGTTTTATATACTTGGTGTGGTGTGGTGTATTTAATTATGGCAAAGCACATTAGGGCTATCTGCCTAAGGGAAGGGATGCCTTCGTGGAGGACTTTCTAAGGGAAACTGGCTCGTATACACGTTACACATGGGGAAAACCACGAAAACACCCATGCAGCCAGCCCGTTCGCGGGATTCGAACCTCGGACCGAACTACCAGTGTTCAGCGACTTTACCGCTCGGCCGCTGGTGGGCGTTTTATATACTTGAAATCTGTAATCATTGCTCTGCGTAGTCCGTACAATGAACCAGTAAATAATCATACGGATTTATATGTTTCATTTCCGAAACTTGAATGATTTATGGTGCGAAATGTAGTAGAATCGTAAAGATTCTCAGAAGATTCATGATCTCATATGTTTACGAAAATAGACGTATCACAACTAGGAGTAAAGATTTAAGATAACAGCTATTTATAAACATTATAATGTTCACTGCGTCAAAAGAAATAAAAAACATATTTTCTGTTCAGTTAAAATTAGCAAAAAAACATATACAAATAAGAAAAAAATCTGAAATGTTTCTGATTTCAAATTACGTCCAAACGGGCTTTTTTTTTTTAACGTTTTGTGTGTTACCTTTATTTATTAAATATCATGTTCTTTGCACTTAAACCGTAAAATTCAGTTCAATAGCAATGTCGCAAAATAATTTTAAAATGAGCCTATCTTTAGAATTTTCGAGAGCGCTGGAGATAAAAAGGTATTTTTCCCCGTAGAGTGCTCGCTTTTAAATCATTGAATTGGTTACTCAAAAATTCGTTAAATGTTTACAAAATATAAAATCGATGATAAAACAAATTCCAAACTTCAAATTTGGTCTTCCACATGCCCATATTCGTAGAAAGATCACGTCATTCAAAATTCGATGGCTTTATGTACCGTTGTTTTATCGTAATTCGAGAAACAGACATACATTTATGCAGATTTTTCATTATTTAATTTCTTCAAATATAATGCAGGACTCTATCATTCGGTGGCAACAGTTTGAAAAGTGAAACGGACATTTATAGTGATTCAACGCAAAACCTCAAAACGAAAACAATAGTCCTTCAGGGACAAAAAGCCCCTTTGGACTAATAAAAATTAAAATGGGACAGTTCTATATTTTCCGCTCTACTAGGCCAATTTACGAAACTCAAATTACGTTTTTCATGACTTAAAAGAGGCCCACCAGCGGCCGAGCGGTAAAGTCGCTGAACATTGGTAGTTCGGTCCGAGGTTCGAATCCCGCGAACGGGCTGGCTGCATGGGCGTTTTCGTGGTTTTCCCCATGTGTAACGTGTATACGAGCCAGTTTCCCTTAGAAAGTCCTCCACGAAAGGCATCCCTCCTCTTAGGCAGATAGCCCTAGTGTGCTTTGCCGTAATTAAATACACCAACACACCATGACTTAAAAGCGCGACTTAGGATATATATTAGATTTATATATGGCATCATTCTAACCTAGGTATTTGGTCATAAATTAGAACATTTTCTGAGATATCATGCCAATGGTTTTCCATATTTAGATTGTAAGACTCAAATTATGCCTATTTATTAAATTTTGTATAATTAAGCGCGAAATTTACGGAGAAATTAAAAATTTATCTTGCGTATTTTTTCTGTTTTCACCGCGAATAATTTACTCGGCGAACTTCTTCACTTACAGCCACCATTTTTCGTTTTCTTTTTTACTACCTTATGCGAAGTAAAAAGGAAGTATTGTAATCGCGAAAAGTTTCAGGCAGCATATTTCAACGAAAATATCCATTTTCACCTCTATCGAATGCAATTTAACGATGTTTTGGCTTGACAACAGTACCTAAGGGCGGAATAAAGGGCTCTTTTCCCCCCAAAAAAAATTGTAAAACTAATTTAAAATGGTTTCTGAAGAGAATTTTTTGTGGCGTCTGTACGAATGTACGTATCTCGCATAACTCAAAAACGAGTAGCCTCAGAACGTTGACATTTTGTATATAGGATTACTATAACATGTAGATGTGTACCTGATATTTTGGTTGCAATCGGCCGCACCAAAAACGTATATATATATATATATATCACTCTTACCCGGTTCAGTGATCTCGTTTATTTACTCTTATATGTTTGTAAATTGTACCTTTTTTGCTTTAAAAAATGATTAAATTATGTTGCTCTTATCTTCCGGTTAAGGTTTAAATATTTGTATAATTATCAACAATTTAAAAGTTGTTTAATTGCGGTTAAGAGGAATCATACACCTTAAAACTCATAAGATCATCGAATATGTGACAGTTGCAAGAATTGATATAACTTATTTATTTTAAAAGCAATTACTTCCAGTTTTTTACAGCTGACCACATAATATAGCTGCTTCCTGAAATAGCAATCAGAAAGTTTGTGTTGCCACAAATATTTTTATAATTTAATCCGCTTTGTGACAAAAGTTTTCATCATGTTTCCGCCTTGCGCGCAAAGTTTAAAACATTCTGTTGCATAATTTGATTCTATATTTAATATATAGTTTTTATAACATTTACAAACTACTGTGAACGTAAAAATCTAAGAATTTCATGTTAAATTTTTATCTTATTTGGAGTTGAGTTTATAAAATGTATCTTATTAAAAAAATCTGTAATGTTTTCGTGCATAAAATTTTTTAATATTAAAATATTCATCAGACTTTTGATTCAGTTAGAAAATATTGCCCATATAAAGAATTCTATCCAATTTCAAGTCTGTACCATTAGCCATCTTTAAAATATCATGCACGCAAGGTGTTAACATGACGGAAAAATTTTGTCACAAAGCGGATTAAATTACAAAAATATCTCTGGCAACACAAACTTTCTGATTATTAGTTCCCAAAGCAGCTATGTTATGTAGTCACTGTAAAATGTTGGAAGTAATTACTTTTCAAATAAATAAAATATCCCAATTCTTGCAACAGTCACATATTCGAAGAACATAAGGGATTTAAGGTGTATGAGCCTCATTAAGCCTAATTTTTAAATAACATGTCGGACATGTTTGTTTACATTTTACAGTAGATTGGTTGCCAATCTAGAGAGACTAAGCTTCGCAACAACAGAGATAAGGCCTTCATTTATTATTCCGAATTAAATCGTGTTTATTTCTTTCTGGAATTTTTTCGAGGAAATAGTATTTAAGATTTACTGCGTAATTTTTAATATAGATATTTTGAGCTTTTATGTCTTTTTCCCTTGTCGCGAAGTGAGCACTGAATTAATTGAATGAGAAATACTGAATCGTCTGAGAAAAACTGTTTCTTTTTTGGTTTGTTTGCTTAATTTTCGTTTATACATCGTTCTAGACTTATTATAGTATTTGAATAGAATATGTGGCAACGATTAGACAAATCTTTAAATGATATAAAGTTTCTGCATTCTGAGTTATATTATGAACGAAATATAACGCTAATAAGTGGTATGGTAAGCAAATTTAGTGAATTTTAAAGAGTTCATTTATTCTATTGTGGTTTATACGCTATCAACATAGTAGATTTAATTCAATCCGATAAATTTAAATGAAATGCAAGAAAAAATGCGTATAATTTAATATTCCGTACAGGGAAGTCATGTGGTGTCCACATCAGATTTTTTTCATTGTAGACTAGCGGAAAAAAAGTCATCGTTCATGCTTTTAAGGGGACTCATACACCTTAAAACTCTCATGATCTTCGAATAGGTGACTGTTGCAAGAATTGGGATATTTTATTTATTTTAAAAGCAATTACTTCCAACATTTTACAGCTGACTACACAATATAGCTGCATTGGAAACTAGTAACCAGAAAGTTTGTGTTGCCACAAATATTTTTGTAATTTAATCCTCTATGTGACAAAATATTTCGCCATGTTTCCACCTTGCGCGCATGATATTTTAAAAATGGCTAATGGTACATACTTGAAATTTCATGGAATTCTTTATATGGGCACTATTTTCTAACTAAACCAACAATCTGATGAATATTTTAATATTGAAAAATTTTATGGACGAAAACATTAAAATTAAAACATTAAAATTTTTTAATAAAATACATTTTATAAACTCAACTCAAAATAAAATAAAAATTTAACATGAAATTTTTAGAATTTTAGGTTCGCAGTAGTTTTCAAATGTTATAAAAGCTATATATTAAATATGGAATTAAATTATGAAACGGAATGTTTTAAACTATGCGCGCAAGTTGGAAACATACGAAAAATGTTGTCACAAAGCGGATTAAATTATAAAAGTATTTGTGGCAACACAAACTTTATGATTACTATTTCAGAAAGTAGCTGTATTATGCAGTCAGCTGTAAAAGGATGGTAGTAATTGCTTTTAAAATAAATAAGTTATCCTAATTCTTGCAACAGTCACCTATTCGAACATCTTATGGGTTTTAAGGTGTATGAGTCCCCTTAAATAATTTTGACAAAGTGCGGAAACCACATTTGGCGTTATTATCGCTCAAAAAAAGGTGCCAAATTCCATAACGCTCCAGTATGTAAATTCATGTACTATATCGTAGAAATGTTTGAATAAAAAACTCTAATTTTTTGCACGTGTGCTTAGAAATACATCTACTTTAAGGCTATATTAAAACTTTTATAGGTTATAATAAAAAAATGTTTTTATAAAAAATATTTCAAAATGCAAATCTAAAAAATAAATCATAAAAAATGTGCGAATTATGTTTGGATTAAGCCTAAATCTCGAACCCTGGAAAGAGGAATCAAGTGTATTTAGTAAAAAAGAGATATTAATAGATATATATCAAATTTAATTAATATTGAGAAGCTAATTTTTTAAAAACTACTTGTGCGAATTTTACTAAACTTGGCAGTTTGGTATAATTTGACTCGTAAAATCGAAAATGGAAAAACGGTGGCACGTCATTTCAGAAAAAGTCCGATTTTGTGTCAAAATACCTATATTAGAACAATGCTATATATAAATCTAATACATATCCTAAGTCGCGCTTTCGAGATATGAGAAACACAAGCTGAATTTTGTCATTCACAGCGTTCTTCGCTTCTTTGCCTGTGATAAAATGGCAAGGAACCTAGTGAAGTAAACTGGCGACTTGACGCTGAGTTCAAGTACACAACGTAGACTCGAGAAGGATTAAAACAGCCCTTTATTCACTCAAATAAATAATAACAATCGGGCCCTTTTTAGGTTTACAAGAAAACCTCCACTCATCCTTTTAAATCAGGGTAAGAACAAAGAAAACTAGTATTAACTGAAATATTGATAGTCGAAGATAGACACAGATATCTAAACGTAGTTGGTCATTAGATTAAGGAAACTCATACACCTTAAAACCCGTAAGATCTTCGAATATGAGACTGTTGCAAGAATTCGGGTAAATTATTGAATTTTAAAAGCAATTACTTCCAACTTTTTACGCTGACTACAAAATATAGCTGCTTTCTGAAATAGTAATTAGAAAGCTTGTGTTGCCACAAATATTTTTATAATTTTAATTCGCTTTGTGACAAAACTTTTTCGTCATGTTTCCACCTTGCGCGCACAATTTAAAACATTCTATCGCGTAATTTAATTCCATATTTAATATGCAACATTTGGAAACTATCGTGAACCAAAAGTTCTAAGAATTTCATGTTAAATTTTTATTTGATTTGGAGTTGAGTTTATAAAATGTATTTTATTAAAACATTCTGTGATGTTTTCGTGCATGAAATTTTTTAATATTAAAATACTCATCAGATTTTTGGTTTAGTTAGAAAATAGTGCCCGTATAAATAATTCCATCGAATTTTAAGTATGTACCATTAGCCATTTTTAAAGTATCATGCGCGCAAGGTGAAAACATGACGCAAACGTTTGTCACAGAGCGCATTAAATAATAAAAATATTTGTGGCAACACAAACTTTCTGGTTACTCGTTTACAAAGCAGCTATATTATGCGCAGTCAGTTGTAAAAAGTTGGAAGTAATTGCTTATAAAAGAAATAAAATATCCCAATTCTTGCAACAGTCACGTATTCGAAGATCATAACGGATTTAAGGTGTATGAGTTACTTTATAAACTAGCCGGCAATTATCAACAGATATGTACAATGCGGCCGAGCATAATAGGTTCAAGATTGAAACAGCCAGAAGGCAAAAACGCGCTACTAAGGGCTTCTAAGCACTATCTGTTTCGAAGTAAGTAAAAGTTCCTTTAAATACTACTTCTAACTCATTTGCTTTCAACACGATTCTATAAACTCATTCTGATAAAAGGTTTGTAAGTGGGAAACAAAAATTGAAAAGGTTTCATATTTAAAATAATTGCTAAGCCTTACAACATGTCAACCTGACGTTTCCACAAAATTTTAAACTATAACGAAACAAATTCCTCTGTTTTCCATCAATTCAGAATATGCATTCAGATACAGTCAATGTGAAATAAAAAATTCAATTTTTGGCTCTGTCTATTCGCAAAGTAAAAGCGGCTTGCCAAAGCTTAACCGATAAATTAAATTAAACCAGCAGTGTAGCAAAATAGGCTAAACATTAGTTTGTGTTGCCAAAAACACTCTTTCTCTGTCTCTCTAAGCTCAAGAACTCTGTGCTTATTTACAGATTAACTCTTTCGCATCGAGAGACAACCAATCTGTTTTCAACAAACATCGAAAACGCCCGTATTTACGAATTTGTCTTGGAATAGTTTTCCTTTCCCCCCTGCGGTTTCATCCATTGTGTGCAGTTTCACCTTAAGACCGGATTGCACCTGCGAACGTCAATAGCTTTCCGTATTTTTCCTTTATTTGCTTCAAAAGAATGATTGACATGTCTTTTAACAACTCGCGAAACCAATGAGCCATACCCTAACGTGGAGGGGAAAGAACTAGGTAGAAAATAAACGAGGCGTTGGGGCGGTTTGCCGTTGACTGAATGAACGGGCGTTACGGGCGACTTCGATGCGAAAGAGTTAACTATTTGCACTCTGGTATATGTTGAGAAATGTATAAGAAAAAGTAAGCCAAAATGATAGGGTAATTTGCTAATTGATAGAGAATGTAATATGTCTTACTTAAGATATATAAAAAAGTTCTATGAAATTCTATAAATTATAGCACGTTTCATCGCCATCTTCTTAAAGAAAAGAGTCTTTTTTTTTAATTTCCTGCTTAGGAATGTAAAGCGAACTTCTTTTCTTTTTTTGCTGTTTGAAGACGAGAGATTTGAATTAGAATCCCTCGAAAGGTTTTTCTATAAAGTAATGCACTTTCTATAATGCCTACGTCAACCGAAACCTGAATTTCTTATTATTTTAAAATCAGCCAAATGCAGTAGAACTTCATCTTTTTATATTTTAAGTGTATTTTTTTCTGCTAAAAGTAATTATTATCCATTAACAGATATTAAAGAGCTTTGCATAATAACAAATATAAATTAAAAGAAATATTTTGCAAACAGTTCTACATCTCAATCACCCTATTACGACATAAGCTATAGGATGTGGAATATTCTTTGCAAAAAGGCCTTAAAACAAAATTAGAGTAGATGTTTTCAGTTTAGCTCTAAATAATTCCTGAAAAGGAAGGGAAATATTTTATGAATTTTCGTGAACATTTCATTCGTGGTTTATCTGATACCACACCTAACAAAGGTATGAACACAGTGTTACTTTTATCTTTTACTCAAATGTAAAAATACGTGAAATTTCAGTAAATTTGTGTTTCATTTCGTTTTATTACACATGTTTTCTGTAAAGCATCAATTAATTATACTTTTTCTTTTGCAGGTAAGACTTTTATACTTTTGGAGGTGAAATATAAAATATTTGTATTTTCTTGCTGTTACCGTGGGTGAGTAAAGTATAAAAGATCAATTTCTATGAATTATTATAATTGTATATACTGGGTGGTCATAATTAAACTGACAGTGTTCTGTAGCGCGATCTATTTTCGAGAATGACGCCACATTTTGTAGGAAGATTAAACAAGACGGGGGACGAAGGATTCCGCGAAAAAAAAAATAGTTCCAAAAGTCACCGCTAGGGGAATATTTGGCGCTGTGTAATAGAAAATAGAGCGTTAACAAATGCAAATTAATACGGAATAAAATTTATCGTAGGTCCATTCTTCTATGAGAACATTACCCCGATAGGACCGGAAACATGTTCTGTTACCGGAGAGAAATATCGCCACATGTTGAACAGCTTTGTCATTCCGGCACTTCAGCAAAGACAATGCCTGGGGGAAATCAATTTCATGCAAGATGGAATCCCTCCACACGTTGCTGTACGGGTGCAACAGGACAGAAATTCACAACAGAAAGAGTCATTAGCCGCTACTTTCCCAATGCATGGCCACCTCGGTCGCTTGATCTTACCCCATGCGACTTCTGGCTATGGGGTTACTTCAAGTCCAAGGTCTATCAAGAAGTCGTCCAGGACCTGACTACGTTGAAGTATAACATATCACGGACTGTATCACGGACGGATATCACGGTATATCACGGACGGATTCCTGCAGACATTGTTACTTTCTGCTGTTGTGCATACTGTGCACAGAATGCAATATGTGGTCCACAACAACGGCAGCCACATTGAACCTCATTTGAATGCAAAGTAAAAGGTAATTTCCGTATTGATTTGCATTTGTTAACACTCTATTTTCTATTACACAGCGCCAAATATTCCCCTAGCGGTGACTTTTGGAACTATTTTTTTTTCGCGGAATCCTTCGCCCCCCGTCTTGTATAATCTTCCTACAAAATCTGGTGTCATTCTCGCAAATAGATCTCGCTACAGAACACTGTGAGTCTCTCTCCAGGTGTTCATCTGAATCGTGTAATTGTTTTAGATCAACATTTCAAAACCGCATTGCTTCTTATTATTATAATTGAGTTATACTTTAAGTAAATATAAGCTATAGAATACGTAGGTAAATGATAATTTTAGGATATTCTTGTCATAATCTCTTATTTGAAAGGCTAATTGCTTTCCCTAAATTTCGGAAATATTTCAAATTTTTCTGACGTCAACAGCTTAGAATACAACGACAACTGTATACCTCTACATAACAATGATATTTTACTGTTCATTGCACGTGGTGCTTTCGATATCTCAGTGGTATGCTTGTAATTGTTTTCTGTATATTCTCATTTTGCATTGCAAACTTCGACAGAATAATAAAATCTATTTATAAAAAGATCTTTGCGTACAGATTACGGGTGTTTTAATGAAACGGTAATAAGTATAAAAATTGATGTAAAGAATGCCAATTTAAGTGCTGTAATTTTGGTGCTCGGAATAGAATCTTCTTTGACTGTTTAAATAAAATTGAGGGATAAGACATATGTACCTGCATTTGAATGAAAGACAAAAATACGAGATTACAGCTAAATGGCAGGAAACGAAATCCCTATCGCCATCTGTCGAAGGAAAAATGAACGAAAGGAAACAAAAAAAATTAATAAAATGCTGATAACAAATTTAGGAATTAAAATTCCTTAGAAGACCTTAGAGATTTTCACAAATATGCAACTCCTTCAAGAAATATAATTTGCCTATTAATCTACTACCTCTTTTTCAACAATATTTGTTGCAGAAAAATGGAGATGTGACTTTTTGACCAACAATGACGGGTAATGCCGAATTTATTATATTTTTGTTTCCCCAGGGTAAACGCTGGTTTCAGGTGCGAATGTCAAGGATTGCCTTGCTCGACCAATGCCTATGAAATTGCATTTGCAAAGAATGTTAGCGAGACCCAAAATGATCCTATCTTTAATAGAGCTTTTGAGAATTCAATTGCGAATTTGATTTCATTTTCAATCACCACTAAATCTAACTTAATAGCGTTGTACATTGTAAATTTCATTTATTTGTTTTCTCCGCACGTTCTAAATCAAAATCGGCTTCATTTTATTTTTTCGAACGATTATATGCATGCACTAGAAATTAGAATGCCCTTTCTGTGAACTCAAAGTTTAAAGCGAAATGAACTCTACTCATTCAAACCCTCTGTAAACCATCTGAAAAATATCTGCGTTACATCTGATAACAAAGGATACGCAGATAACAAAGGACTGTTTTTGCCGAAAAGGATTGTAAAACGGATTTAAAATGGATTCAAAAGAGATTTTTTTTCCCTGACGTCTTTATATACGTATGTATGTGTATCGCATAACTCAAGAACACAGAACCGTAGAACGTTGAAATTTTGTATATAGGATTGCTCTAACATGTGGTTGTGCACCTCCCTTTTTCGTTGAAAATTCGTGTGCACCAATAATACATATATATACATATACCTACTCTGCTACCTGGCTTGGTGAGCTTACTTTTTACTTCCTTGTATGAAGTAAAAAGGAAGTATTGTAATCGCGAAAAGTTTCAGGCACCATATTTCAACGAAAATATCCATTTTGACCGCTATCGAATCTAATTTAACGATGTTTTTGCGTGATATCTGTACGTAAGGACAGAATAAAAGACTCTTTTCCTCCCAAAAAATTATAAAACTCCTTTAAAATGAATTCTGAAGAGAATTTTTCGTGGCGTCTGTACGAACGTATCTACGTACGTACGTATCTCGCATAACTCAAAAACGAGTAGGCTCAGGACGTTGAAATTATGTATATAGGACTACTATAAAATGTAGATGTGCACCTCGTATTTTGGTTGCAATCGGCCGCACCAAACGTATATAAATATATTTATATATATTTCGTATATAAATATATTTATATATATTTATATATATTTATATAAATATATTTATATATATCCAGTCTGTTACCCGGCTGAGTGATCTTACTTTCTTTACTCTTATATGTTCGTAAATTGTACATTTTTTGCTTTAAAAATGCTTGAATTATGTTGTTCTTATCTTCCGGTTAAGGATTTTATGCCTTTAGTAAATCTGTATGCAATTGTTTTAGAATTATCAACAATTTTAAAGTTGTTTAAGCGCCGCTAAGCCTAATAATTTTCTTGATGGCGGCCATTACTTGATTACATTTGAAACAGCAGGAGAGTGGATTTGTTACCAATCTAGAGAAACGTAGCTTCGCAACAACAAAGATAACGCCTTCATTTATTATTGCGAATGGAATCATGCTTAATTCTTTCTGGAATGTTTTCGAGGAAATAAGTGTTTAAGATTTACTTCGTAATTTTTAATACAGATATTTTGACTTTTTATGTATTTTTGCCTTGTCGCGAAGTAAAAACTGAATTCATTGAATGAGAAATAGTCTATCGTCTGTGAAAAGCTGTTTCTTTCTTGTTTTGTTTGCTTAATTTTGCTTAATTCTAGCTTTATTATAGTATTTGAATAGAACATGTGACAACGATTAGATAATTCTTTAAATGATATAAATTTTGTGCATTCTTAGTTATAATATGAACGAAATATAATACTGTTAAGTGAACCTAGCGCCAGAGTGTCTCTATGGTAAACAAATAGAATGAATTTTAAAGAATGCATTTACTCTATTGTGGTTTATGCGCTGTCGGCGAAGTAGATATAATTCAATCCATTAAGCTTAAGTGAAATGCAAGAAAAAATGCGTATAATTTAATATACCGTACAAGTAAGTCATGTGGTGTACACATCAGGTTTTTTTTTATTCTTGTAATGCCGGTAAATTGTGCATTTTTTGCTGCAAAGTTAAAGGTAGGTTTTTGCATAGCTAAAAAATACGCGAACAATATGCATATTTTAATTTTAAAAAACTTGTCATGAGATACAGTCATTCAGGTTTTTGGAATTGTGTCCAATAGCAAAAATTTTGAAACCATCTCACTGCCATCCACTCCAATCAAGTTGACTTATAAATAAAATTAAATGTTTGCATAATTACTTAAGTGCGTAGTTAAAGAAATGAAATCTGAAACACGGAATATGAATATAAATTTCATTGCTTAATAATTTAAACTGTCATTCAACGTAAAACTGGTTTCAAGATAACCCTTTCAGTATTAGCAAAATTAAGATTATGTAAGGAAAACTCATGAAAAAATCCTTTTGTATTTTTAAGCTGAGAGTCAGAAAGCCGTAAAAGGAAAGCTAAAAAATAAACAAAAAATATGCAGCACATGTTCTGGACTTTGTCATGTGTATGAGAGCATCACAAGAGTGGCTGTAAAGTTCTTTTTGGCTGTAAAGTTCTTTTTGACGTCAAAAAAGCGTACATATAAAAGAACACTTTTTCCTAAAAGGAATTTTTTTATTTATTCTGTATCCTGTAGGGAATGCTGAACTTTAGAGGGCTTCAAACATTTAACTGCAGCGTACATTTTTCTTTTCTCCTTTTTTGTAGATTTTACTTTTTTCGGAGGGTGCAGCAGAGTTCAAGAAAAAAACATTTACCCCGTGATGTACTTTTTGGTGTGGCTTTGAAAATGCCGAGAAGCGCGTTACAATTTTAGGAAAATTGCCCAACAAATTTGAAGTCTTTTACCCTGCTTTAAAAGTAAAATGTTTATGTAATTATCAAGCTCTTGGTTTAATTCTGTGTTGTACTGTTGTACATCTGCTTATTAGTCCAATGGTGCAAAGATTTGAAAGGTTAAATCACGGTTCACTTTTCAAATTGTTGCCACCAAATATTAGTGCCCTGTATTATATTAAATAATGAAGAATCTGCATGAATGTACAGTGGATGGACAAAAATATGGAAACACCTTGTGAAATGCATGTTTGAAAAGAAAGATTGATTTTAATGAAATATGTAGGTGGCGCTGGCGTTTTTGACTACTAACGACATCTATACAACTTCGTAAATGTGCTAAACAGTTCAGTTGTTGCCGGAGTACTGTTATGTGGGGTTGTCATTGCATTATGTCAGAGTTAACAGACTTCGAATATCGTGGGCAAATTTTTGGAGCACGTATGGTAGGTGCTTCCGTAAGCAAGGTAGCCGAGGTGTTTAGTGTTTCAAGAGGTACTGTATCGAAGATTTATTCCGCATATTTGAAAAGCGGAAAAACATCATCTGCTAAATTGCAGCTCAGACGAAAGTGTGTCCTGAGTGATCGTGACAGACGATCATTAAGGGCAATTGTGACGAAAAATAAGAAGACCACAGCTGCAAAAGTTACTGCTGAAATGAATGTTGTGTTACCGAACCCTGTGAGTACCAAAACGATTAAAAGGGAGCTTCATAAATAGGGAATTGCTGGCCGTGCTGCAATTGAGAAGCCACTCATCAGTGAAGCTAATGCCCGTAACAGGAAAAGGGGGTGTTTAAGTCATAAAGCCTGGACTATAGAGTAGTGGAAGCGAGTAATATGGTCTGACGAGTCTTCTTTCACATTGTTTCCCACTTCTGGCCGAGTTTACGTCTGGATAACGCCATCTCAAGTCTATAATACGGACTACTTGTTGCCAAAAGTGAAACATGGCGGGGGTTCTGTTATGGTTTGGGCAGCCATATCGTGGTTCTCTGCTAACTCCATGATAATTGTGTCAGGGCACATGACTGCCAAGACTTATGTGAACATTTTGGCCGATCAAGTTCATCCCATGGTACAAACTTCGTTCCCCTATGGTGATGGTGTCTTCCAAGACGACAAAGCCCCTGTTCACACAGCTCACATTGTCCAGGACTGGTTTTCTGAGCACGAGGATGAGTTGTCCCATCTCCCCTGGCCACCACAGTCACCAGACCTGAATATTATCGAACCTTTGTGGTCTACATTGGAACTGAAAGTGCATTCTCGTTATCCACCGCCAACATCGTTAACTGAACTTGCCACCGTTTTGCAGGAAGAATGGTATAATATTCCCTTGGCAAACATACAGGAACTGTATTTATCCATTCCGAGAAGACTGCAAGCTGTTTTGGATGCCAACGGGTTTCCTACACCATATTAAGCAAAGAAACATGTTTTTTTAAAGGTGTTTCCATATTTTTGTCCAACCCCTACGTATGACGAACACTGACGGCGTGAAACATTTGAAAAGATGAGCATTTTAAAGGACCAATGACAACAAAGAGAGATATAGAAGAACCTTCTTTATTGGGATTGCAACTTTAAAAAAAAAATCTGAAAGCTTTCTGATTTTATATTATGCCCAAACGGGCTTTTTTTAACGTTTTGTGTGTTACCTTTCCTTATTAAATATCATGTTCTTGGGATTAACCATAAAATTCAGTTCAACAGAAATATCACAAAACAATTTAAGAAAAGCATATTTTTACATATTCGGATACAAAGTCTCGCGCGCTGGAGATAAAAATATTTTTCTTCTTACAGTATTGCCATTGCTCGCTCGGAAATCGTTGAGTTTTTAAATCGAAAAATTCGTTTATGTTTTATAGAATAGGAAATGGATAATAAAAGATATTTCAAATTCCAAATCTGGGCTTTCAGATGCGCATACTCGAGTAAAGGACTACGTTATTCAAAACCGGATATCTCTAGGTACCGTTAGGCCCACCAGCGGCCGAGCGGTAAAGTCGCTGAACACTGGTAGTTCGGTCCGAGGTTCGAATCCCGCGAACGGGCTGGCTGCATGTGTGTTTTCGTGGTTTTCCCCATGTGTAATGTGTATACGAGCCAGTTTCCCTTAAAACGTCCTCCACGAAGGCATCCCTCCCCTTAAGCAGATAGCCCTAGTGTGCTTTGCCATAATTAAATACACCACTTACATACTAGGTACCGTTATTTTTTTACAGTGGGAGAAATGCACATACATTCATGCATATTCTTCATTGCTTAAGTAAAATGAAGTAAAATGACCTTCATTGCTTAAGTAAAATGACCCCTGAATTTTACTTCAATAAATTGAAGTAAAATTCAGGGGTCTAAAATTTGGCTGCAACAATTTGAAAAGTGATGCACTGCTTATAGTGAACCAATGCAAAGTGCCAAAACAAAATCAATACCCCTTCTAGACAAATTACTTCTTTTAGCTAATAACAACATGGAAGGTTTTTATTGGTAAATACCTAAAGCACTATGATATGCCACGTAGATTTCAATACAAAAGCAAAAGCAGCATATAAATTTCTTAGATATTTTTAATTAATTTTGTGTTTAATAATTCCGCTCTCATTATAATGAATTCCATTAATAAATATAAGTAGCTTAACTGAGTATATATACAAGTGCTGAGAATAATTTAAAACGAGAACACAGATGATTATATTGTCCTCAAATTTGTAGACTCTTGAAATGAAATTGTTTGACCAGCGGCACATTCAGAAATGATTTACGCTTTCTGGATAAACAGCTTCATTCGAATAATGAATGCAGTGAAAGGTCTCTTGAGACTAACAAAAGGGAAGTCAACCAAGGATAAAGATAAATCTCCCTTCAGATGTACGTCGCTGCAAAAATTGACTCTCGTGAATAAAAAAAGTCAGTATTTTGATGAGAGAAAAGACGCGGTTATATTCAGCATGAGAAAGTCGTGGTTGGGAATAAATAAATAACTGATCAAGTCAAATACAAAGAACGCTCCTTTGGGGCAGAGTATCAGTTACACCCGGCTAAAAGTCGTTTCGCCGATGGTTACAGTGAAAAGCCTAATGATGTAGTCTTTTTTTTTTTTTTTTTTTTTTTTTTTTTTTTTTTTTTTGTGCTTCGTTGCAAAGAAAAGGAGGTTCTCAGAATGAGAACATTCGAAAGAAGGCTGTCGTGGTACATTTAAAAGAAATGCAAACTTAAAAGGGGACTCATACACCTTAAACCCCTCATGATCTTCGAATATGTGACTGTTGCAAGAATTGGGATATTTTATTTATTTTAAAAGCAATTACTTCCAACCTTTTTACAGCTGACTACATAACATAGCTGCTTTGGAAACTAGTAACCAGAAAGTTTGTGTTGCCACAAATAGTTTTGTAATTTAATCCTCTTTGTGACAAAATATTTTGCCATGTTTCCACCTAGCGCGCATGATATTTTAAAAATGGCTAATGGCACATACTTGAAATTTCATGGAATTCTTTATATGGGCACTATTTTCTAACTGAACCAACAATTTAACGAATATTTTAATACTGAAAAATTTTATGGACGAAAACTTTACAAATTTTTTAATAAAATACATTCTATAAACTCAACTCCAAATAAAATAAGAATTTAACATGAAATTTTTAGAATTTTAGGTTCACAGTCGTTTCCAAATATTATAAAAGCTATAAATTAAATATGGAATTAAATTATGAAACAGAATGTTTGAAACTGTGCGCGCTAGTTGGAAACATGACGAAAAATGTTGTCACGAAATTATAAAAATATTTGTGGCAACACAAACTTTCTAATTTCTATTTCAGAAAGTAGCTATATTATGTAGTCAGCTGTGAAAAGTTGGTAGTAATTACTCTTAAAATAAATAAGTTATCCCAATTCTTGCAACAGTCACCTATTCGAACATCTTAACGGTTTTAAGGTGTACGAGTTCCCTTAAGCATGCATAGTTGAGTTTGAAAACTTTAGAATTTGTGTTAATTTTCGAAAACACCAATCGCTGTTGATGATACAGTTCCATTCTAAAGGATAACTGCGAAGAAACCTTTACCTTTGTGCAAAAAAATGTTTCGTTTATTGAAGGAAACATAGCACACTTGAACTTGAAACACTTCTGCTGAAACGAAATGAGTGTTACGTAGTCAGCTTATTTTTAGGCTTTCGGGGATCCACCAGAGACAAAGCGGTAACGTCGCTGAATACTGGTAGTTTGGTTCCAGGTTCACGTTCAGCGAACGGGCGTGCTGCATGGGCGTTTTCGTAGTTTCCTAGTGTAACCTGTATACGAGCCGGTTTCCGTTAGAACGTTTTCCTCGAAAGTATCCTCGCCCTTAGGCAGATAGCCCCTAGAGTTGTTTGACGTCATCTCAATAAACTACACCATCTTAGGCTTTCGAACTATTGCTCGAATTATTAGTGTTAAATGGTTAAAGCTAGGGCGCAGCCTCCGTCCTCCTAATCAGTATGATTTTGTGGCGTATAGGGGTGCTCCAAAATGAGAACCACAAATACGGCGTCCAGCGACCTGGTCGTGTCCCATGTAAAATGATATAAAGAGTAAGAAAACAAAAATATTTAAAATACGCGAGATGAATGAGAAAAATGTTATAGGGATCCGAGTAACAAAAAGGTACATAAAGAATATTAAAAAAGAATAAAAACATACGACCATCACGATACACATAGGTAAACCTGAACGTCGCAAAAGGAAAGTAAGAAAAACTAAAAATCTATATACGTAAAAGAAGAAAGTCTGTGTGTTTATTCGTTAATAATTCAGTCACTACTACAGCTATCGACACCAAACCTTCTACTACTCTTTTTTGGGTCCTGCAAAACGTCGACGTCTAACGTTTTACAAACGAAATGTAGCTAAAACCAGAAATATTAATTAAAAACTCTGAAAACGTTAATTTTCGCCCTCATGTTTCCGAGCGGCAACGGTCTCGCAAGCTGGAGGTGAAAATCTGCTTTCTTTCAAAAGTTGTTGCCACTGCTCGCTTTCAAATTTTATTGAAATTTACGCTTGTTAATAAACATTTCTGATTTTTATAATGAAATAAGAATAGCATTGCCAGACATTAAATACATTATTCCCGGTTTCAAAAATTCTGGGAAGCCATTTCGACTATTCCCATCTTCGTACGACTTTAATCAGCCGAAATATTAATTAAAAACTTTGAAAGCGCTAATTTTCGCGGTCGTGTTTCCGAGTGGCAACGGTCTCGCAAGCTGGAGGTGAAAATCTGCTTTCTTTCAAAAGTTGTTCTCTTTTTCTGCTGAGTAGACGTTGAAGCCATCTCTCACGGTCTTGTATCTAAAATGGAGCGAATTGGTTTTTTTTACAGTTCTTTTCCGTGTCCCAACATCAATCATCGAGTTATTATGGACTGTACTCATCAAACGTATATCCTTCTTGTCTTTCCAATTCACAACCTCATTTATTCTCTTTTTCTGCTGAGTAGATGTTGAAGCCATCTCTCACTGTCTTGTATCTTATGTGAAATGGAGCGAATTGGTTTTTTTTACAGTTCTTTTCCGTATCCCAACATCAATCATCGAGTTATTATGGACTGTACTCATCAAACGTATATCCTTCTTGTCTTTCCAATTCACAACCTCATTTATTCTCTTTTTCTGCTGAGTAGATGTTGAAGCCATCTCTCACTGTCTTGTATCTTATGTAAAATGGAGCGAATTGGTTTTTTTTACAGTTCTTTTCCGTGTTCCAACATCAATCATCGAGTTATTATGGACTGTACTCATCAAACGTATATCCTTCTTGTCTTTCCAATTCACAACCTCATTTTTTCTCTTTTTCTGCTGAGTAGACGTTGAAGCCATCTCTCACTGTCTTGTACCTTATGTAAAATAGCGCGAATATGCATAAAACCCGGGGAAAATGCAATTAGAAATAGAATGCCTGATTTGTGCTACCCTCTAGAAGGTATAATGTAGTAGAACGCTTGAGACCCGTTACGGCCACCGTGTGGAAGCTTCACTTGAACGCGCTAGACGCGTTACGGATGACAAAGAGGTTAAAGTTAACACATCGGACGAAAGTTTTCCTTTAGAAAGAAGTATTAGTTCTTAACCACAGTGACGCTGTTACGTCAAAATATTCATGAAGGTATAAGCTAAATACTAAAATAATAACTTCTGAGAAAACTAACTTATTTGTGCTTATGAACTGTAGCTTGTTTGTCATCCTTATTATGAATCTAATAAGATATTACAATAAATGTAACTTTCTTATTTAGCATGTTTTGGGTACAAAGAAACTTTATGCCCATTTTAATGTTCTCATGGATAATGTAAGATTTATTAATACAAAATTCCAGACGGTATAGCCGTTAGGGAAGTAAACTGCTGAGTTGGCTTCCGACCCAGGTATAGATATATCCATGCAGAATTGGTTACCAACTCCGCGGGAGTTAACCACTAGCTGCCAGGCCGCAGCCCTGGACAGCCCCGGCTGAGTAGACGGCATTTATAAAATGCAAAAAAGAAATATACATGTGCATACAAGGCACTTGAAGAGTACAATCAAAACATATGTATACACATATAAATACCAACTCAGATACAGATATATACACTCTTACGTACCTATATATTCCTAAACAAATAAAAATATACATACTCTCGCTCATATTCATACATACATTTATACATATACGTTATCATGATAGCTAAAGTTTACATGAAACATGCCAATGAGGTACGCGTGAACTTAGTATAAATTAGGTACCATAAATAAAAGATATATAAACATGTACAGATACGGTACAACATTCAGATACAGTACAAACTTTGAGTATGAAAACCTGGCACAGTATAAATACAAAATTACATGTTGAACATACGTATCACATACTCTGTTGCTGACATATTGAACTAGCTTATATTGTTCTAACGTGCATACTGCTATGCTTTCCAGAGCACGTAATCTGTCTTCAGGTTAAGAAATGTGCCAGTTCAAGAAGAGTTAATGCCATACCGAAGGTGCGATGTCTATTTCTAAGAGAACTGTGCTTAGAAATGGTATTGTTAGAACTTATGTGTGTTAGACACGACTCAAGTATGTACTTTATGGCTACTGTCTTCCAGTGTCAGAAGAGTCATTGCTAGTACAGTAGTCAATTATTGTTTTCAGTTTCCGCTGGGAAACTCTGTTACTTTGTAGATTCTCGAACCAATAAAGCCAGAATGTGGCTCCTGGTTGCTTGAGGCTGTTAAGTGTTTTCTGGTGGCAGGAGAACACAAAATGGTATAGTGGTTAGGGGAAGTAAATTGCTAAGTTGGCTTCCCACCCAGGTATAGAGATATCCATGCAGAATTGGTTACCAACTCGGCGGGAGTCAACCACTAGCTACCAGGCCGCAGCCCTGGGCAGCCCCGGCTGAGCAGACGACATTTATAAAATGCAAAAACGAGATATACATGTGCATACAAGGCACTTGAAGAAGAGTACAACAATGTACAAAGAAATATATACATGTGCATACAAGGCACTTGAAGAAGAGTACAACATTGTACAAAGAAATATATACATGTGCATACAACGCACTTGAAAAAGAGTACGATCAAAATATATGTATATACATATAAATACAAACTCATATACAGATATATACACACTTACATACATAGATATTCCGAAACAAATAAAAGTATACATACTCTCACTCATATTGATATATACACCCATACATATACGTTACCATGATAGTTAAAGTTTACAAGATGCATTCCATTGAGGTACGCGTGATCCTTAGTATAAATTAGGTACCATAAATAAAAGATATAAACATGTACAGATACATTACAGCATTCAGATACGGTACGAACTTTATTTATGAAAACCTGGCACAGCATAAATACAAAATTACATATTGTACATACATATCACATACTCTGTTGCTGACCTATTGTACTAGCTTATATAGACTTTTATGACTACTATCTTCCAGTGTCAGAAGAGTACTTGCTAGTACAGTAGTCAATTATTGTTTGTAGTTTCCGCTGGGCAACTCTGTTACTTTGTCGATTCTGGAACCAATTTGGCCAGAATCTGGCTCGTGGTTGCTTGAGGCTATTAATTGCTGTGTGTTGGCAGGAGAACACAAAATGGTCTGGATGACCCTCCTCCTCCTCACATTCACAGTTGCCATTCTCTCTCAAGCCAAAGCGGCAGAGGTATGAAGGGAAGGGCCCATGACCATTGAGGAAATACGTCCTGTAATTGCTGTTAGTTTAGATTGTTGTCTTGACCTTGGGAATGAATGGGATTGTAAACACGTCTCCATGTGGAGGCTTGATCCCAGCGTTCTTGCCTAATTCTTAGGAGCTAATGGAATATCCGACTCTTTAGGTCCGAGACTGGCCTAAGGGTCGGGACTTCTCGGAAAGTGGATGAATCCGCTGCTTCTTTTGCGACAACATCTGCTCTCTCATTTCCTTCTATTCCCGTATCAGCGGGCACCCAGAGGAGTGAGGGTCTTTGCGAAGCATGCATGTGGGTTAGAATGTCTGTAATGCTGCTGACGATAGAGCTGCGAGAACGAATTCCAGCTATCGCAGCCAGGCTTGAAGCTGAGTCTGGGTAGATGATATTGGGCACTGTGGGATTATTCTTTAGGTGGAGAAAGTGCCACTAGGGAAGACTAACTGCCATAACGAAAGGCCCGGGTTCGAATCCCGGAGAAGGCAGGGATGTAAAATTGTCTGTCCCTTCATAAGAGGTAACGGTGGCCGCCCATTAGGTGCCTCCACAATAAAATGGCCGCCACTTCTGGCCTCAGGAGTGACCAGTGCCATTATAGGCAAGTGGGTGTCATTGTAAAAACAATGTTTGAAATCAACTTTGAGAGCACTGATATTTTAAGATTATAAGGTATTTCTCCCACTTTCCTAGCATGCTTTCGTGGTGTAGTGGTTCTTTTTTCAAATATACCTAATGTTTTCACAATCAGTAACGAACTAAAAGGGTGTTGTATGATGATTCTCCTCACCCAGGATTTGCCGATTAGGTCCCCTGAAAACCCAGTCGCCCTTTAAAAAGGGAGAGTATATAAGGTATTTCTCCCGTCTTCTTGGCGTGCCTTCGTTATGTAGTGGTTCTGCACGCTGGGCCGGTATTCCAGAGGTCCGTGGTTCGATTCCCGGTGAAGGCGGTTGCTCATGTTTCATCACTCCGGCCTCCAAAAATGAATCCTGATGTCTAAAAAGTAACGTTATAAATTTCTCTTAATCATATATTGCAAATCTGAATATGCTACGCTGTAATACATTTATTGTACATACACGCAGTATCCCAATAAATCTGAAAATTCCATACAATTCATAAACACTTTATACTATCCATATCTGTTATGATTAAATTAAGGGGACTCCTACACCTTAATCCCCTTATGATCTTCGAATATGTGACTGTTGCAAGAATTGGGAGATTTTATTTATTTTAAAAGCAATTACTTCCAACACTTTACAGCTGACTACATAACATAGCTGCTTTAGGAACTAGTAACCAGGAAGTTTGTGTTGCCACAAATATTTTTGTAATTTAATCCTCTTTGTGACAAAATATTTCGCCATGTTTCCACCTTGCGCGCATGATATTTTAAAAATGGCTAATGGTACATATTTGAAATTCGATGGAATTCTTCATATGGGCACTATTTTCTAACTGAACCAACAATCTGATGAATAGTTTAATAATGAAAACTTTTATGCACGAAAACATTACATATTTTTTTAATAAAGTACATTTTATAAACTTAACTCCAAATAAAACAAAAACTTAACACGAAATTCTTAGAATTTTTGGTTCACAGTAGTTTCCAAATGTTATAAAAGCTGTAAATTAAATATGGAATTAAATTATGCAAAAGAATGTTTTAAACTGTGCGCGCTCGGTGGAAACATGGCGAAACATTTTGTCACAGAGCGGATTAAATTATAAAAATATTCGTGGCAACACAAATTTTCTCATTAATATTTCAGAAAGCAGCTATATTATGTAGTCAGCTGTAAAATGTTGGAAGTAATTGCTTTTAAAATAAGTAAGTTATCCCAATTCTTGCAATAGTCACATATTCGAAGATCTTATGGGTTTTAAGTTGTATGAGTCCCCTTAATATGTATAGGGGAACAGTAATATCATAATATGTATGAATATTATAATATATTTATGAGCATTTAAGAGTTATTTGTTGTATAGTTATTAATTATTTTATACATGTAAAGAGCTATATTTAGTTCATAATATTAGAGGATAAAGTCCCTACATCGTCTTTTCTCGTAATTAACAGCGGCAGTATAACTAACCCGCCAACTTACTGGCCAATTCTAAAATTCATACCAGGCTGTGAATTCTCCACTTACATAATTGGTATCGATTTCCCTCTCGAAGACTTATTGCTAAGTGCGAGAAACATTTTATTAAAGTGCTATGGCCAATTACCAGGATGCGCCCTGCTCGCTTTATTGATCTACGCGCGCGCCACGATCCCGCTTTAAGTCATGTGATCCGAACTCTCGACAAGGATCATACCCATTCATAGAGGATAAAAGGGGTTAAGCATCCGAGAAACTTCTGCTATCAAAGGAAGTAAAAATATTTCATTCATTCTAGACAGATAGTCGGAAAATATTCATTCCACCACGTACAAAGGCGACGGAAGGAATTTAAATTTCGAGCAAGACGTGACACTAATTAGGTACCAATTACGCCAGCGGATGAAAAGACATGCAACTGACTCAAGCGTTGATCGTCTATTTTTTTAACTACTTTGTTTCCGAAATTCTTTGGTAACAGGATTGTTAATCCAAAGAGGTTTAGTTCCTGAGGGACTATTGTTTACGTTCCCTGAGGAACTATTGTTTACGTTTTTTGCAGTTTTGCATCGAATCGCTCCAAATGCCTGTTTCACTTTTCAAACTGTTGCCACCAAACACTATCGCCCCATATTATATTTGAATAAATTAAATAATGAAGAATTTGCATAAATACATGTTTGTTTCTCGCATTGTTATAAAACAACGGTACCTAGAGCCGTCCAATTTCGAATGACGTAATCCTACTGCGACGTAATCTGAAAGCCCAAATTTGAAATTTGTTTTATTATCGATTTCATATTTTGTAAAATTTGAACGAATTTTTGATTAACAAACTAAAGGATTTCAAAGCGAGCGATGGCAACGTTGTACAGGAAAAAAAACATTTTTATCTCCAACGTGCGGAGACTCTGTATCGGAAATTCTAAACATAGGCTCAATTTTAAATTATTTTGCGATATTGCTCTTGAACTGAATTTTATGATTTGAGTGCGAAGAATATAATATTTAATAAATAAAGGTAACACACAAGGTGCTAAAATAACGCCCCTTTGGACGTAATTTAAAATCTGAAACCTGTCAAATTTTCGTTTTTTATTTGTTTAAAATTAGGCAAAATAGCATTCATGTTGAAGATTTTTTTAGAATGAATATTTAATGCATTTTCTGGTTATAATAGTTGCTCATGCGAAAGTTGATGCTCAATGCATGCGCTAGTTTTGAGGGGACTCATACGCCTTAAAACCCATAAGATGTTCGAATAGGTGACTGTTGCAAGAATTGGGATAACTTATTTATTTTAAAAGCAATTACTACCAACTTTTTACAGCTGACTACATAATATAGCTGCTTTCTGAAATAGTAATCAGAAAGTTTGTTTTGCCACAAATATTTTTATAATTTAATTTCCACAAGGATTTCAAAGCGAGCCATGGCAACATTGCACAGAAAAAAAAAATTATCTCCAGCGCGCGACACTGTGTATCGGAAATTCTAAGAATATGCTCATTTTAAAATTATTTTTCGCTACTGCTATTAAATTGAACTTTATGATTTGAATGCTAAGAACATGATAAATAAAAATAATACACAAAAAAGTTAAAAAAACGCCCCTTTGGGTGTAATTTAAAATCTGAAAGCTTTCATATTTTATATAACAGTTAATTTTTGTTTATTTGATAAATACACTGAAATTCCAAAACGACTTTCGTTCGCATAAAATGAAAATGGTTGTCTTATGAGCTTTTTTAATAGATAAGAATTTGACACTTTTATTTATGTTTCTTTTTTGAGGGGACTCATACACCTTAAAACCCATAATATTGTTCGCATAGGTGACTGTTGCGAGAATTGGGATAACTTATTTATTTTAAAAGCAATTACTACCAACTTTTTACAGCTGACTACATAATATAGCTGCTTTCTGAAATAGTAATCAGAAAGTTTGTGTTGCCACAAATATTTTTATAATTTAATCCCCTTTGTGACACGTCATGTACTTGCGCGCACAGTTTAAAACATTCTCTTTCATAGTTTAATTCCATATTTAATATATAGCTTTTATAACATTTGGAAACTACTGTGAACTTAGAATTCTAATAATTTCATGTTAAATTTTTATTTTATTTTGAGTTCAGTTTATAAAATGTAATTTATTTAAAAAATTTTTAATGTTTTCGTCCATAAAATTTTTCAATATTAAAATATTCATCTGATTGTTGGTTCAGTTAGAAAGTAGTTCCCATATAAAGAATTCCATCAAATTTCAAGTATGTATATGGACATTCGCAACATCTTTGCTCAAATCCTGAGCGATGCTGCAAGTGTGGACAGCACCATAGAAGTAAAGAATGCCCTCTAAAGCCAGAAGAAAAATCTAAGTGCATCTTCTGCTCACTACCGCATGCAAGTTCATACAGGGGTTGCCCCGTGTACAAGAAGCGATATGAAGCAAAGAAGCAGGAGGCAAAGCCAGCAGCTAAGATCCCTACGCCGGAAGATTTTCCGAAATTCATCGAAATAGAGGAAGACAGCAGTAAAACCCAGATGAAACCTCTCTACAGTGATAGAGTAAAGAAAAAATTGGAAAACCCACCCACAGAGTACAAGGATATCATAAACTGGATCCAAGATCCTAAAATAAAAAAATTTCTGAACAGTATGGTTGAGCACGTTGAGAAGATCCGTGCTGCAAAAACCACGGCTGAGAAGTTTACTGCCGGGTTCAAAGCAGCCATGACAGTGATGAGATTTGCTAAAAGTGAAGAGTAATCACCAGCTTAGAAGCATTTGAGGGAATTTCACTATGTTTACGATTTCTTTCACTTTTTCAACAGACAGGTTTCCCTGTTTACAGCAGCAGAGCTCGGGGTCAGTACTTGGGTGGGTGACCACCCACGTGACTGGCCTCGACGTATCATCTTTCTTCAACTAGTGAAGATACATCACAGCTTATACGGCGGCCAGATGCTCCTTCTCCAAAGTCTACTTGACCAACTCACGTGCATTAGCACATGTCCCTGCTTCACCTTTGTCGGTGCGGTGTAAATCACCTTAATTTTTAATTCTTCCCAACGCCTTAGGGCATATCTCCGACAGACACGCTTAAAGTAGCAGAGGCTACTAAATGCCGCCTAACCATTCACTCGATTTCGATTTCGATTTTTCAAGTATGTACCATTAGCCATTTTTAAAATATCTTGCGCGCAAGGTGGAAAAATGGCGAAATATTTTTTCACAGAGAGAATTAAATTACAAAAATATTTGTGGCAACACAAACTTTCTGGTTACTATTTTCCAAAGCAGCTATATTATGTAGTCAGAAGTCAGATGTAAAAGGTTGGAGGTAATTGCTTTTAAAATAAATAAAATATCCCAATTCTTGCAAGAGTCACATATTCGAAGATCATAAGGGGTTTAAGGTGTACGAGGCCCCTTAATTATCACATAATGTAAAGTCACAAACGTTCTGAAACTGTAAGTGACATCAAGCTATTTTATGGTATAAGATCAGGAGATTTCTGAAATTTATGATGACATTTGGGGAATAAGGGGCAACATACAACATGACAGAAACATCTTTAGGGCTATGCAAAATGTAAGAATTATATTTACGTTAAATGTTAATGAAATATATTATTACTTAAAAATATCAAAGTATTTTAAGAAAGTTATATAACGTTTAGTTTCCCATTATGTTTAGCAATTCGTACAAGATTGCAGTGGCCTTGCAGCATGTCTCTGAAGTGCTCTATCGATGCTATATCTAACGACCTGAACAGCCATGAAATAATATTAGATTTACGAAGATTTGTAGAAACTCCCTCTACATATAATACTATATTTGTTGTTACGAAGTTTAGTTTCTCTGGATTGGCACCCAGAAAAATGTAAATAAAACTAAGTTCGCTTTGATTTTGTAACCCTAACGTCTACTTTCAATTTTGTGAATTAAATTATGCTTAATCCATTCTGGAATTATCATTTAAGTTATTAAATTATTCCATGTATGGACTGAGCATAACATTTACAACGTTTGGTGACCCTGATGCAGCAGCTGCCTCTACGTATAATATTATCTTTGTTGTTGCGAAGTTTAGTTTCTCTGGACTGGCAACAAGAAAGATAACATTATATGTAGAGAGAGCTGCATTTGTTACAGATAAAAAAGGTCTTGCAGCTTGCGGACTAGTGTTAAGCGTAAGTAGTACAAATATTTGTAAAATATCATCTGCGGGCGGCATGGCAGCCGTAATACTGCTTTGCAGCATAACAAGAAGAAATCAGCTGTCACAAGTGAATTTAAGTGATGTGTTATGGCAATGTGCCGTTCAACAGTCGTCAATGTGAAACCAGAAGACTAGCAACTGACGTTACCATCAGGGCTATGAAAAAGTGGTGCGACTCACCACAAAAGCAACATAGTTTGGCATTGGCCTTTAAGACCAAGATTATCACCAAATCAGATAGCTGTGCCTATACCGGGATGTCAACAACAGCCTGTTTAATGGACAGGCACATCAATACCGGTAGTTTGATTTAATTTGTATCCCGACGAATAGGCTCGCTGTGTGGGTATTTTCATTATTGCATGGGCGTTCGAATGGGCATAACAAGAAGTTGAGTCAGTTTCCCTTAAAATCTTCTATACCAAGACATTCCATTCTTTAATGTCCAGCCTCAAGAGGATACTTATTACCAATCAAAGCGGTAAACTTCTCTACTTATTTTTCCTTTTCTGACAGTGTACACTGAAGTGCCACTATATTCGGGATAGACATAGCTATGCAAATTATGTAGACCTGGCCGCATTTATGCTTAAGTGAGGGCATTTTGGTAACTGCATATATAGCTAATGCTATGGTTGTTTTAATCAGTCGTCTCAATTGCCAATATGGGGAAAACGTCTGATTTAGACAGCCTCGATCACGGAAAGATAGTAGGCGCTCGATGCATTGACCATTCAATTTCCAAAATCGTCAGAGGAATAGGATTTTCAAAGTCGACAAAACTAGCGATCGCGCAAATTGCACAGGATAATTAGCCTTAAATGAGCATGGTATAAGACGGCTCAGGCATATTGTACGTAGCCAGGTAAGCCAAACATTAACTCAAATTACCGACCAGCTGAATCAGGGTGTCAGTCGTGTAGTCAGTAAACGAACAGTGCAACGCTCGCTTCACCGTATGGGCATGGAGAGCCGTAGATCCACTAGAAGTCCATTGCTCAATGCATGCCATCAAGTTGCACGTCTTGTCTGGGCAAGAGAACGCTAAGAATGGACTCTAGGGAAGGCTGGAAATGAGTAGTATGGAGTGATGAGTCTCGATTCTGACTATTTAACACCGACAGGAGGCTGAGAATATGGCATCGAGCTCATGACGTCATAGATCCTGTATGCTAAGTTGGAACTGTACAAGGCCATGGCCGCTCAGTCATGGTCTGGGGTGTTTCCTCTTGGCAGTGTTCGGGATCTTTAATACTTGTACCAACCTCCTTCAATATGATTCGGTATGTAAAGTTGCTGGGTAATCGTCTCCATCCATTTACGATTTTCTATCATTCACACGGAAATTGAGAATTCCAACAAGATAACTGCACCTCTCACAGCATCGGGTTGCCTACTCCCTGGCAGGATGAACATTTTTCAGAATTCTCTGTCGTAAAATGGCTACTTAGAAGCCCTGACTTAAATTCTACTGAGCACTTTTTGGATGTTTTGGAGAAAGGTGTGAAACCACATCACACGACACTAGCGACCCTTCCTGAATTATGGACAATTCTATGAAATGCTCAGCATAAACCATTCCGCAGAATACTTCCTCAAACTTATTAAATCTATGCTCGTAGTGTTACAGCCATTATCAAGGCCAGAGGAGTCCCAAATCGTTATTAATTTACTATTCCTGATTAAGTAGCACTTCAGTCTATATTAGGCGATTATTACTGCCTTTGTTCTGTATTAATCATCCTAACAGAATGGTTAAGTACTTGACGTAATTTCTATTCAGTAATGGGACACCTTCAAACCATTAAACGGTAGATGCTTCTAGAAGAGGAATTATATTTTTATAAATCTCTTTTTTAATGGTTTCGCTACTGGTTGGTTAAGTTGTCGGGTGTTTTTTCCAGTCGCTTTCAGTTTCCTTCTGTGTAAAGACATCAAGAGTTAAATGCTTATACATAACATTTCCCTGCGAGACAGCTTAATAAGGGCGATACAGACGTCGCGGAATGCATGTGCGATATTTAATTTCTTCATACAAATGGCCCTCTAGATATACAGTCTTAACATACTTTGCCCTGATAAAAAAAATTATTAAATATTTCTTATGTGATAAGACCTAATAATAGCTTCTACTTATTTTTGATAATACAAGATGTACAAAAGGTGACAAATGCTTTAAAATAAAAGAAAGTGCAACCATGATACCCCTCATCATTGCCTGAAGTATTTACATATATGGTACATTCTCTGAGTTCTTACCAATGCATTCTTTGATCCACTTTTATTACTTCCTTGTACGAAGTAAAAAGGAAGTATTGCAATCGCGAAAAGTTTCAGGCAGCATATTTCAAAGAAAATATCCATTCTGACCGCTATCGAATGCAATTTAACGATGCTTTTGAGTGATATCTGTACAGAATAAAATACTCTTTTCCTTCAAAAAAATTATGTCTTTAAACTAAGTCTGCTTTAAAACTAAGTCTGAAGAGAATATTTCGTGGCGTCTGTACGAAAGTATGTACGTACATGCGTACGTACGTATCTCGCATAACTCTAAAACGAGTAGCCACAGGACGTTGAAATTTTGTATATAGGACTGCTATAACATGTAGATGTGCACCTCGTATTTTGGTTGCAATCGGCCGCACCAAACGTATATAAATATATTTATATATATATCCATTCTGTTACCCGGCTCAGTGATCTCAGTTTCTTTACTCTTATATGTTTGTTAATTGTACATTATTTGCTTTAAAATGATTGTATTATGTTGTTTTTACCTTCCGGTTAAGGATTTTATGCCTTTAGTAAATCTGTGTGCAATATTTTTAGAATTATCAGCAATTTTAAAGTTGCTTAATTGCCGCTAAGCTTTTTTTTAATGGCGGCATTGATGTTTACATTTGAAACAGGAGACTAGTGGATTTGTTACCAATCTAGAGAAACTTAGCTTCGCAACAAAGATAACGCTTTCATTTATTATTGCAAATTAAATCATGCTTAATTCTTTCTGGAATTTTTTCGGGGAAATAAGTGTTTAAGCTTTACTTTTTAATATAGATATTTTGAGTTTTTATGTATTTTTGCCTTCTCGCGAAGTGAGAACTGAATTAATTAAATGAGAATTACTCAATCGTCTGTGAAAAACTGTTTCTTTTTTGTTTTGTTTTCTTAATTTCTTTTATACAACGTTCTAGCTTTATTATAGTATTTGAATAGAACATGTGGCAACGATTAGATAATTCTATTCTTTAAATGATATAAATTGTGTGCATTATGAGTTATAATATGAACGAAATATATAAGTTAACTGTTATATAATTATTGGATTATATAACAGTTAACTTAGTTTCCGTTATATAATTATTATATAAGTTAACTGTTATATAATTATTAATACTATTAAGTGAATCTAGCGCCAGAGTGTCGCTATGGTAAACAAATACTAGAGTAAATTTTAAAAATGCATTTATTCTATTGTGGTTTATGCGCTGTCGGCAAAGTAGATTTAATTCAATCCAATGAGTTTAAATGAAATGCAAGAAAAAATGCGTATAATTTAATATTCCGTACAAGGAAGTCATGTGGTGTACACATGATATTTTTTAGAAGAGAGAACAGAAAGTAATGGGCGGGACGCCAGAACTTCGCCTTAGGTTGTACAATGGTAGCTCCAGCGTACTAGTAAGTATACAAATTACTCTTCACTGTAATAAAATGGCAAGTGTTATGTGGGTTTAAATAAACCTGCGTCTCGAAGACAAATGATGTGACCCGTCTCTATATCAGACAATTTGGCTTAGTGCCTTCCAGTATGTCTGAAAAGCATCTTTATGAGTAACTTGCCGTGTCAGGTATGCTTAAATAAAATGCTATAGCAAGCAGTGTTTGCAAGTGGCACTGACACTGCTACTCTGTGAGCGGCTTTTTGCTTCATTATTTTCTGACGCTTATACAACTTTACAACTTTCTACAACTTTCATTCACGAAAAACAGTCTCGACGAAAATGCTTATACAACTTTACAACTTTCTACTACTTTCATTCACGAAAAACAGTCTCGACGAAAATGCTTATACAGAATAATTTTAAATACAGTGATGAAGTAGATTGAATGAACAATTATTATTCCTTATAATATAAAAACCTGTTTTATGCCAATCGATAACGATAAGTTTCCTATGTCAGCTTTAAAAATTTTCATATTTTTCTTAGATCTTGTATATATTAACTCTCTGCCACAAACGTTCCATCGGCTCAAAGCCGTAGAGCACCTCTGGGACAGCCTATCCCTAAATGTTTTCAACATATTCCATAATAATTTTGTAAATATATAAATCAATTTCCTTTTATCTGAAGCACCTGTATTTAACTGAAAGCGCAGTGAGAAATTAGGTACCTCCATACTGTAGTTTAACTCAATTTATTATTTAGATATGGGGAGTATCATGATTGGTAAATCAATTCAATAATTGATTTCAAATACTATACCAATCTCCAGGAACACTCTTATTCATAGAATCCAATATATATGTTATCGTGAAAGACCCAAATTGGAGAATGTCGACGTTCATCGGAGAATATCAACATTCACCAAATACGTCGGTGAAATATCGAATATTGCATTACGTTCTTTTACATTCGGACCCTCACCGGTGTATGTCGACAATCACATATTATATGCTCTGGTGTACGTCGAAAAGAGAGAAGTATATGTACACGCTGTCATTGCAAAAGGAAGTATTCCACAAATAAATGCAGCTGTAAAAGCAGGGGCATCTTGTGCAGTTCAATGTGTCATAATAGTTTAAGTTGTCGCAATAAATAAGATTTGAATCACATAATTTAGTAAGTTTTTAAGTTCTATTATTTTCCTTTCTCATTTTGAATGTACTGTGTGTTTTAAGTTCTTATTTTAAGTCTCAAGTGCGTTTTTTTCGCGACTAAATTACGGAGAAGAAAATATAATATTCTTATATGTTCACCATTCACCATTAGTACATGGTGAATGACGACATTCACCGGTGTAAGTCAGAAATAAGAATATTTGGAAAATATTTCGAACATACATCAAGCGACTATGTGAATGTTGACTCTCACCGGTGAAAGTCAACATTCTCCAGATTTCGATGTTTCACCGTAACATATAAACAAGACGGAAGCGATTTTCTCATAAAATGAGTAATTCGGGAATCTGGAAATTACTATGATTTAATAATAAGTATGTTCCATCAGTGTAGAATATGTCGTTGTTGTTATTACTAATGCTCACTTGTCTGACTTGTAGTCAGCCAATGAAATTTCTCGTGGCAAGGAGCGCAAGATACACCTGTCGTTGCCAACAACAGCCCTGAACATCTTACAGGTGACAGTCTGATTTAGCTCAGTTCCACCCTCCCCACTTTTAAGGACAGCATTGCAGAGGGATCTACAGCATAAATTTTCTTAATCGAAACGTCTTCCTAGGAGTTGTTTCATTGCAACATCATGGGAAAATACTTTTGAGGTTATCGCTACGTTAGTTAGCATTTTACTAAATATAATTTAAGTTGAATTATGTGTTAGGCGGCTCACCCTGAAGCTAATTGTGCTGAATCTATCGGTACCATGGGTTCTCGCGTGTTCTTGTACAGAGGCTGCTCGCACATTTTTAGACGATTTTGGTAAGCGGTAATAAATTATCGTTTCCTGCAAAAGAAGTCATTGCAATTGAACTATGTTTTTAAAAGTTAAAGTTATCGTCTGTGGCTTGAAAGTTTTGTTTTTATTCAAAATGGCGAATTTAACAAAGCAGTGATTCGAAGGCTACATTTACGCTCTTTCCGAAGAGAATATGCATACTCCGTTATCCAAAAACGATGTGAGAGTCATGGTTTTGTGATATATAAAGCGTCGATAGGTAATATCATCAACAAGAAAAGAAACAAACGTCAAATTGGAGCGTCAAGTGGGACAAAAATTCCAAACAAGTATCCAAGGAAAAAACGGACATCTTCGACTATTGCAAAGGTACGTTGTTTAATGCTAAAAGAAAATCCCCCTAGTCAAAGGACAGTTGCAAAATCATTAAAATGCCCGGCGTCCGCTGTAAACAAAACGATAAACGTTGATTTAAATCTTAAGAAAGCGAAAAAAACGCAATGTGCATCGTCTTCTTCCGAAGCATATCGCTCAACGCAGGACACGCTGCAGAATTTTTATATGACAAACGCTAATCCAAAGGAAAAGTGAAAACAATTGTTACAATAGATGAAGCATGGGTGTATTTAAATGATTGTAACAAAAATAGAGCCATTTGTGATCATAAAAGGGGAGGAAAAAATTTAAGTACATGGTTCAAAGAATCGAAAGAAAATTTTTCTAAGGGATTCATCATTCTTGTTGGTTTTTCTTATAATGGCAAGTTAAAAATAAAGAGAATGCAAAAAAATGTCACGATTAACTCCAAATACTATCAGGAACATATTTTATCGCCAATTTTTCTGAATGAAATACCATCGCTTTACCCACAGTGCCATCCATCTGTGAGACTCCATCAGGACAAAGCTAGCAGTCACAGATCAAAACCCACTGTAAATTTCCTAAAAGAACTGGAACAAAAAACTGCTATTAAGGCCATACCCTTCACTCATATCCCTACTCAATCTCCCGATGTGTCACCTATGGATTTTTGCGCTTTCGGATTTTTAAAAACTGCATTATCCAAACGTTGTCCCAAAACCCTAAGAGGACTCTGGAAAGCTGTTCGGGAGGAATGAATTGAATATCTCTTCTGCCACTTCAAAAGGCATTATTACCCTGGAAATTGCGGTGTCGAAAGATAGTTCAGAATAAGGGATGTCAAATACAACATTTAAAACACAAGAATTTTATGTAATTTAGTTTTGTGAATACAATATACGTCGTCTAAAAAATGTGTGAACAGCCTCTGTAGAAAATTAAGTGTTTTTGTATAGATCCATTGCGTAACTAACCAGAAGGCCTTTGGATCGATACAATTGAATTCCAAGCAAGATGGTTAAGGTACCGTTCTTAAACTCTGGCCACAACAGCAAGAATTTCTTTACAAAATGTGTGTTGTTATTACACCTGAATTAAAACTTCAGCTAGTTGCGCCAATGGTGGCTTAAGGATATGACATAAATCTCGAATCTCGTTTATCCAAATGATGGAGGAAACATATACTTTCATCGACGAAGTCCAGGAATATTTCAGTCCTGAAGAATATTTCAGTCATGAATACTTTTTCATATGATTTGTCCAATTGTTTGAAAACCTCTTAAATATCTGAATCTTTGAAATCTGCGACAGACGACCGCTAAAACAGAATACTCTCAGTCCCAGCTATTACGCACACTGCAACGTTATTCTAGGGCTTTACTGCAGTACTTCCAAGAGCAACCAGAGTTCTTTAGCTAGTCTGAAAAGGAGTGGTACATGAACTGTGCCCCTCGTAGAATGTTTTAGATGGTGAATAGAGCGAGTGAGTGACGGAGGTGTTGGTGTATTTAATTATGGCAAAGCACACTAGGGCTATCTGCCTAATGGGAGGGATGCCTTCGTGGAGGACCTTTCTAAGGGAAACTGGCTCGTATACACGTTACACATGGGGAAAACCACGAAAACACCCATGCAGCCAGCCCGTTCGCGGGATTCGAATCTCGGACCGAACTACCAGTGTTCAGCGACTTTACCGCTCGGCCGCTGGTGGGCCTGAGTGACGGAGGACGTGGGCACTGTTCCTTTACCATAGTGGTTAATCAGTACAGCACCACGTACACCATTATACAGAGCATCCGATATGTTTCGGTGCTATCCAGCTGCCCGAGCCACAGTAATTATTGAAATGAAAGAGAAACATAAGAACATGGTCATATAGGGCCGTTTGTGACATGCTAAGTTTACATCCAATACATTCAAATAATACTAGATTAATAACTCTGGAATATAAGTATATACAAAATTTAAAAATGCATAAATACTGTGTTACATAAATACTGTACATTGTGTCAGATAAGGAACACTTGCGATTACAGTATACTCTTCACTTAGGCACTATAGCTATATATACATTACTTTGCATTAAATATATATCACTTGCGGTTACAGTTACTCTGTACATAATTCACGTAACACTAACTTATTTGAACTACTTGCTACAACCTACACACTTGCTTATTAATACAGTGAGCTAAATTCACAGAATCTACTTATATAGTGAGCTTGACATTGTATTAAATATATTATACATTAGATATACTATAGCGATATACATTATTATTAAATCCAGATACAGACAGAACATGAACTTTTACATTAGGTACAATATACATGATTTAAATACTCTTTACTTGATTATGAGTGTGCTATACATATTATACTAGTTACTCATAAGGTAAATGGATGCGCTATACTTTCTGTTTGTTTTACCATTGATACCCCTATTTTATACCATTTCCCGTTACATTATATATGCTATACATTCTACGTTGAAAACACATTTAATATTAAACATTCAGTTCTAAACATTCCATACTATAAATTCTACTTTACTGTTACCATTATGCATCTGATACTTTCTATTATTAAAACATATTTATACATTACAATAGGTATGCTAAGCATTATCTGTCTAAATACGCATATGCACTCCATTATATGTTACAAAAGAGTGTCACGCTATTACAAATTCAGTACATTAAAAACTATCTGAATAGCACTATACTTGCTGAAGTGTTAAATAAAACGTCCGTCACATTAAGTCACTACTGTGGAGATATTTTTAAGTTATAAAAATTAGATATCTTGGGTAATTATGTCACCTGACATAAGTTAATCCCATTATTGAATAATAAGTCCATCATTTTCGTAATTTTCCTTGCGAGATGCTTTTGCTTAACTAAATACTTTGCGAAGGCTTGAACATTGGCCAAAGAATCTCTAAGGAGAAGAATGAAAGCTTCTATAGACGCAATGTAAACCTGTTTCGCCTCTGCGCCGCTGTACCGAAGAGCCACAGCTATGCAGTGAAACGCCAGCGCAGGGTGAAATTTAAACAGCGCAGTTCGAAGAGATAGTAAATTTTTTCTTTGAAATAACTCAAAATGTTTTTTTTTTTTCATACATTTCTGGAGTTTTATGAGCAAAAGGATGTTAGTTGGAATTTTGGGCGAATTATAGAAATCCTGTCCAATTTTTACTTTCAATTTAAACAGCGAGCCATACGAAGACAAAATTTAAATGAAATAAAATTCTTAATTCTTTTCTTCTGTAAACTTAAAAAGGGGGGAAAACACATGTCATACAAAACGTAATAAATTTTTATGAGTCCATAGTTAAAATTTTACAGTGAAGTTTTAAAAGCAAAATTTGCAGTAACTAACTGAAACAGAAAAAAATATTTAAAGACAATTAAAGGCACCCCTAAATAAATTGAAAACACTGAAATACATTATAATTATCCGACAACAACTTACCATGAAACAAATTACCATGAAAACGTTTAGACAATTATTTGGAATGACCATTGTGAAAACCAAGAGCAAAGTCTTCACCCAATAGCCAAAACCATTTCACATTCATTACATTTAAAAAGTCTTTAAAAGAATTTCACATAGCTAAAACCAAGTACCTCTGACTACAACAAAAAAGAACGTTTTCGAACAACGTGGTAAAAGATTGCTAATATGGCCGACGGCATGCTGCTTTGTTGCCTCCTGATGTTATTTCGCACATGCGCAGTGAGGTACGGAGGGTGGATAGCTTTGGAATGGTTTGCCCCTTTAAAGTAAGCTTCAGGGATATACATAATGTGTCTCTTCGGTATGACGGAGCCACATTTGCCCCGGAGAACCTTTACTTCTTCTCCTTAGAGATTCTTTGCATTGGCATCCAATCCAGGCAACACTCAAGATAGGAAAATTTAGAGTATTTAAGAAATTGCATCATGAAACGTACGTAACACGTAGTTCAAGCCACGCAATGGGATAGTGTTTAGCGACGCTGACTTCCATACCGAAGGATCCAGGTTCGAATCCCGGCATAGATGTTTGTAAATGTATAGTGTCTGTGCGGCATGGGAACACTCTAAACATGCGTCGAGTCGAAAGTTCTCTCGATAGGTTAGGGGTACAGAAAGATGAGTGGGAGACTCTCTGACCCTATAAGGTATTTCTCCCCCGTTCTTAGCATATCTTCGTAGTGTAATGGCCAGCACACTCGGCGCATATTAGAGAGGTCTGTGATTTGAGTTCTGGCGAGGGCATTGCTTATTTCTTGAGTCTCCTGCTTTCAAAAAATGCCTAATGTCTCTGCAACCCATCAACCCGGGATGCTCTCCGTAACTGAGTAAAGTCGTACTGTTCCCCATATGTTGCTCAAGACTCTTGCCAGAAACAGGCGCAGACTTGTACTACTTACCACCATGAATTTCGTATGATTCTTCTGATATTACTGCCAGTGAGAAAAGTCACACATAGTCATAGGTCAGCTTGTGTAGGTGATGGGCGAAACGGCATGTCAGGTGACATATCCTCGTAGCACAGAAGATGTGCAGTGTACTGATGAAGGAAAACTCGTTTACAGAGGCTGTTCCCACATTTTTTAGACGATGTATATTGTATTCACAAAACTAAATTACATTAAAATCCTTGTGTTTTAAATGTTCTATTTGACATCCCTTATTCTGAACTATCTTTCGACACCGCCATTTCCAGGATAATAATGCCTTTTGAAGTGGCAGAAGAGGCATTTTATCCCATTCCTCCCGAACAGCTTTCCAGAGTCCTGTTAGGGTTTCGGAACAACGTTTGGGTAATGCAGTTTTTAAAAGTCCGAAAGCACAAAAATCCATAGGTGACACATCGGGAGATTGAGTAGGGATATCAATGAATAGTATGTCCTCGATACCAGTTTTTGTTCCATTTCGTTTAGGAAATTTACAGTGGATTTTGATGTGTGACTGCTAGCTTTGTCCTGATGGAGTCTCACAGATGGATGGCACTGTGGACAAAGCGATAGTATTTCATTCAGAAAAATTGGCAATAAAATATGTTCCTGATAGTATTTGGAGTTAATCTTGACATTTGTTTGCACTCTCTTTATTTTTAACTTGCCATTATATGAAAAACCAGCAACAATCATGAATCCCTCAGAAAAACTTTCTTTCGATTCTTTGAATCATGTACTTAAATTTTTTTCTCCCCTTTTATGATAATAAATGGCTCTTTTTTTTTTGTTACAATCATTTAAATACACCCATGCTTCATCTATTGTGACAATTGTTTTCCATTTTTCTTTTCTCGTGTTTCTCGTATAGAATTCTGTAGCGTGTCCTGCGTTCAGCGATATGCTTTGGAAGAAGACGATGCACAATGCGTTTTTTCGCTTTCTTAATATTTAAATCAACGTTTATCATTTTGTTTACCGTGGACACCGAGCATTTTAATGATTTTTGCAACTGTCCGTTGACTAGGGGGATTTTCTTTGAACATTAAACAACGTACCTTTGCAATAGTCGAAGATGTCCGTTTTTTCCTTGGATACTTGTTTGGAATTTTTGACCCGCTTGAGTCTCCAATTTGACGTTTGTTTCCTTTCTTGTTGATGATATTACCTATCGACGCTTTAGATATCACAAAACCATGACTCTCGCATCGTTTTTGGATAACGGAGTAAGCATATTTCTCTTCGGAAAGAGCGTAAATGTATCCTTCGAACCACTGCTTTGTTAAATTCGCCATTTTGAAAAAAAACAAAACTTTCAAGACACAGACGATAATTTTGACTTTTAAAAACACACTATAATTGCAATTACTTCTTTTGCAGCAAACGATTTTTTATTACGCTTACCAAAATCGTCTAAAAACTGTGCGAACAACCTCTGTACTAGAGGAGATTACTAAGAATCACAGCAAACTTTCCAATAGTACTGATTGCTCCTTTGTTGTAGAATTTCACATTAAGCTTGTTTATGTACTCCGTTATTGACATTTGTGTATTTCTTTGTCCTGTTTTCATAGCATGATACAGAATTTCATTTCGTTTGAAGCAAGAGTCACCATCCCGGCCTGTAGAGAACATCGTACCAGAAACAGACTGGCACAGTTCCTTCTCGATACAAACAGGAATTTACTAGTTTTAGATATACCAGGGTTGGCCAAACTTCATGTCAGTAAGAGCCACACGTTTGAAATCAGGTATGTTCCAGAGCCGCATCTAGATTTTCTAAAAGCCACATGTTCGTATTTACATCATTATAGAAGTAATGGGGGAGGTTTTAAATAGAAAGAAATCCCTGATAACTTTGTTAAAAAGAGTCGAAACTAATTAATTACTTCCTTTTGGACACTGAATAGCTTTAGTTTGCCATATTTCATACATATCTCTATATATATATGTAATGTTTTTATTTATTCCAACACATCGTGGGCGAATGGTCAATCTATTCCATTATACGTTCTGGCAGATGGTTGACGAAGCTGGGATGTTTGAAGCATGGAGAAAAATGACGACTCAGGATTTTTCACTTTTAACAGCAAACATATCTCTATTTTATTTTATAGCAGATGACTTTTTCCAGATGGAGTTAATCAAAGAACTTATTCAGTAATTGAATTATTAGATACGACTGTCTTTAATACGTTATAACATTCTAACAAAGAAAGAGGAGCATAGCGGAGGAGTTAGCAGAACGGAGGCGAGAAGGCATCTATGTAGAAGAACTTATGACGCAGCATTTATATGAAAGGTTATGTAACAGAGTAGCTTCTATAAAAATGTAGAAAAACTTATTACGCAGCATTTATATGAGGAGGTTATGTAAGATGTAAAATATAAAAAAATACGATAACTTTGCTCTTTGCGAACCAGCAACCTTTAATTAATTTTCTGCAATTCAGGATCGTCCCCTAACCCAGTACCTTCTAGAACATTCGCACCTATTACATAACCTCCTCATATAAATGCTGCGTCATGAGTTTTTCTACATTTTTCTAGAAGCTACTCTGTTACATAACCTTTCATATAAATGCTGCGTCCTAAGTTCTCCTACATAGATGCCTTCTCGCCTTCGTTCCGCTAACTTCTCCGCTATGCTCCTGTTTCTTTGTTAGAATGTTATAACGTATTAAAGACAGTCGTATCTAATAATTCAATTACTGAATAAATTCTTTGATTAACTCCATCTGAAAAACGTCATCTGCTATAAAATAAAATAAAGATATGTTTGCTGTTAAAAGTGAAAAATCCTGAGTCGTCATTTTTCTCCATGCTTCAAACATCCCAGCTTCGTCAACCATCTGCCAGAACGTATAATGGAATCTCCTGACCATTCGCCCACGATGTGTTGAAATAACTGAAAACATTATATATATATACATATATATAAGCGACTTAAGTGTTTGTCGCCGATAGTTTATTGGTTGCTTGCGTAACTGTAAATTGTTTTATTCCCCGTGCAATGCAGCGCGGGACGAATATTATGAGAAAGCTAAGCCGGAAAAATTAAAAATACAAGAGCACGTGCATTTAAAATTCAATAAATAAATTTAACATCTATATATAATAGAATTCGGAAATATGCAACCGGCAGCGATGAAAAAACAAATAAAATGAAATAAATCAATATACTTATTATATGCGGCTTAAGTGTCTGTTTGTCGCCGATAGCTTATCGGTTGCTTGCATAACTGTAATGGCCAATAGGGTGAAGTTGCCACGGCACAGAGTTGGTCTTTCAATTGAGAAGACGTAGCCAATTTCCTGTAAAACTTGCCTTTGCAATGACCATCCATAAGTCTCAGGGCCAAACGCTGAAGCGTGTTGGCATTTTTTCACCTCAGCCTGCATTTGGACACGGTCAACTTTATGTTGCCTGTTCAAGAGTTCGTGAAAGAACGGACGTAAAATTAAAAATAATGGATGGTCCTCTGCAAGGCGAGCTGAAAACTGATGGAATGATCTACACAAGAAATGTTTTGTACAAAGAGATCTTTGACATGTGAATTAACATTTCATTATTTAAATCCCCTTTATTGATTGAGCTAGCAGTGGCACTTAAGAAATGTACCCCCAGTGGTTTCCTTCATTGCACCCTACTTTAAGCAATTAAGCAAGTAGAAGGGGGAAACCCCGTGGGGCAGTAAGCAAAGGGGCGCCTCGCCGCCTGCCCTGAGTACATCAGTTTGAATTAGCAGACCCCTTTGAACAAATCATTTGAATTATAATTTTTAATATTTAGAATAGCGGTCATTTCGTATGACCGCAGGGCTTTCTAGTATTTTATATGCCCGAGCCGCGCAAATTGCCTGCGAGAGCCATATTAGGCGTGAGCCGCACTTTGGCCACCCCTGATATATACAATAATCGTTAAACTATTATCCTGGAACAAAATTACCAGTAATGGTTAAGGCTATCAGTTGACATTAATATCCTCGTAAATAAATATGAACAACATAAATTCAGCATAGTACATATACTTTTTAGCAAGTTCTTCCATTCTGCTGTTAGTTCAGAAGCAGCGCTGCTTCAAAAAGTCGTAAATTTCTATCTTTGTTGGAAAGAAGAAAAACTACGCGCATGCTCTATACTTACAGATAAGGTTTCAGTTTTCAGAAAGTAATTACAGTTATTGGGGAGAGAGATAAATGAAGAAGCGAACGAAAAAAATTATTCCACTATGTTACAGCAAATCCTTATACTCGCTGGAGTCTATTCGACCCACAACGTTAAATCAGTTTTCCCTAGCACAGCTTAATGGCTAGGTTGAAAAGAACTTTTTAGAGAGGTAGTAGATATGGTCTCTGAAATTAAGATCCGTTTTAGATTAATATCTCCCTCGAAATAGTTCTGTATTAAAAAATTTGATGTGCACACCACATGACTTCCTTGTACGGATTATTAAATTATACGCATTTTTTCTTTCATTTCATTTAAACGTTTTGGATTGAATTAAATCTACTTCGCCGACAGCGCGTAAACCACAATAGAATAAATGTATTCTTTAAACTTCACTCTATTTGTTTACCATAGTGACACTCTGGCGCTAGTTTCACTTAACAGTATTATATTTCGTTCATATTATAACACAGAATGCACAAATTTATATCATTTAAAGAATTATCTAATCGTTGTCACATGTTCTATTCAAATACTATAATAAAGCTAGAACGATGTATAAAAGAAATTAAGCAAACAAAACCAAAATGAAACAGATTTTCACAGACGATCGAGTATTTCTCATTCAATTAATTCAGTTCTCACTTCGCGACAAGGCAAAAATACATAAAAACTCAAAATATCTGTATTCAAAATTACGAAGTAAATTTTAAACGCTTATTTCCTCGAAAAAATTCCAGAAATGATTAAGCATGATTTAATTCGCAATAATAAATGAAGGCGTTATCATTGTTGTTGCGAAGCTAAGTTTCTCTAGATTGGCAACAAGTCCGCTATCCTGCTGTTTCAAATGTAAACAAGCAATGGCCGCCATCAAAAAAATATTAGGTTTAGCGGCACTTAAACAGCTTTAAAACTATTGATAATTTTAAAACATATTGCATATAGATTTACTAAAGGCATAAAAACCTTAACCGGAAGATAAGAACAACATAAATCAATCATTTTTAAAGAAAAAAACGTACAATTTACAAACATATAAGAGTAAAGAATTTGAGATCACTCAGCCGGGTAACAGACTGGATATATATATATAAGTATATTTATATACGTTTGGTGCGGCCGACTGCAACCAAAATGCGAGGTGCACATTTACATGTTATAGCAGTCCTATATACAAAATTTCAACATTCTCAGGCTACTCGCTTTTGAGTTATGCGAGATACGTACGTACGTATGTATGTTCGTACAGACGCCATGAAAAATTCTCTTCAGAATTCATTTGAAAGCAGTTTTTGGGAGGAAAAGTCTATTTTCTTCTTTCCTTACATACAGATATCACGCAAAAAGATCGTTAAATTGAGTTCGATAGCGGTCAAAATGTATATTTTCGTTGAAATATGCTTCCTGAAACATTTCGCGATTACAATACTTCCTTTTTACTTCATACAAGGAAGTAAAAATGAAAAGCTTTGTTGAACTCCTTTTATGACAAAATATTAATAGAAGCTAAATTTGTAAACATAAACTGCCTAATTTTTTTTTCTTCTGCTGGGTAAAATGGAAGATATTTTTCTAAGAGCAACTTGTATTCATAATCTTATCAATTATTTTTAATTTGATAAGCCTTTAGTGAAACTCCACAATTACTAATTAAAATGTTTTTAAAGTAGTGATTTTCCCCTTTCCAGCTGATGTGTACACAAGACTTCCTTGTACGGAATATTAAATTATACGCATTTTTTGGAATTTCAGATGTGTTTGCATTATTCCAAAATACAATATATAGCATTATTTAAGAGAATATTGTTCATTTCTAAAGTTTAAAACGTTTGACACGTCATGCTCATGAGATTAAGAATTCTGACTCTCAAGGAGAAAATGGCATAATATTTGCTTTACATTTTTATGCTTATAGTAATATTTGGCTTAACGTATGATTAATTCGATGAATGCGCAATAAAACGAGTTTGAACATATAAAACGTTCATGTTTAAGGCGTGTTACGAATGTTATCAGGATCAGTAATGCATTTTATAACGAGTTCAAGGAAATGAATTGAAATTAAAACGGTTAACCAACTTATAATACTATATTCCTACTATGTTGAAACCAGCAAACATGATTAGCTAATAATTATTAGCTATGTTCCAGCTAGTTCTAGCTTATTATAAGTTATATTCTAGCAAACAATTTTTAACTATTAAGATTTCGGATAATATTAGCCAAAGTAAATTTAATAGAATTATTAATATAGCAAAAATTATAAGCTAATAATTATTAGCTACTATGTTCTAGCTAATAACTAATAAAAGATTTTGGATAGTATTAGCGAAAGTTAATTTAATGGAATTATTAAGATAGCAAAAATGATTAGCTAATAATTATGAACTTTGCTCTGGTTAGTTCTCTCTGATTATAAGCTATGTTCTAGCAAATAAATATTAACTATAAGGATTTCGGATAATATTAGCCAAAATAAATTTAATTGGAATTATTATTATTATTATTATGATAGCAAAAATTATTAGCTAATAATTAATAAACGAATTGGGGTAATATTAGCGAAAGCTAATTTAATGGAATTATTAAGACAAAAATGATTAGCTAATAATTATTAGATATTTTCTAGTTAGTTTTAGCTAAATCTATATCCCACTTAATAATTAATAAAAAATTTGGATAATATTAGCGAAAGTAAATTTAATAGAATTTTTAAGATAGCAAAAATGATTAGCTAATAATTATGAACTTTGCTCTGGTTAGTTTTCTGTAATTATAAGCTATGTTCTAGCAAATAAATATTAACTGTAAGGATTTCGGATAATAGCAGCCAAAGTAAATTCAATTGGAATTAATATTATGATAGCAAAAATTATTATGATAGCAATAATTATTAGCTAATAATTAATAAACGATTTTGGGTAATATTAGCGAAAGCAAATTTAATGGAATTATTAAGACAAAAATGATTAGCTAATAATTATTAGCTATTTTGCAGACACTTTTAGCTAATTATGATCTATATCCTAGTTAATAATTAATAAAAAATGTGGATAATATTAACGAAAGTAAATTCAGTGGAATTATTGAGATAACAAAAATTATTAGCTAATAATTATTAGCTATGTTCTAACTAGTTTGGCTAATTATAAGCTACATTCTAGATAATTATTATTAATCATAAATATTTTAGATATTAGCGAAAGTAAATTTAATGAAGTTATTATAATTGCAAAAATGATTAGATAATAAAGATAGCTGTGTTATAACTAATAATTAATAAAAGATTTTGGTAGCGAAAATTAAATTTAATCGAACTATTAAGATAGCAAAAATGATTAACTCATAATTATCAGCCATGTTCTAGCTAAGAATTAATAAAAGATTTTGGATAATATTAAAGGAAAAATTAGTAGTAAATTAAACGAAAGCGAAAGTAAATTAAACGGAATTATAAAGATAGCAAAAATGATTAGCTAATAATTATTAGCTATTTTGCAGACAGTTTTAGCTAATTATTATCTATATCCTAGTTAAGAATTAAAAATTTGGATATTATTAGCGAAAGTAAATTCTGTGGAATTATTGAGATAACAAAAATGATTAGCTAATAATTATTAGCTATGTTCTAACTAGTTTTGGCTAATTGTAAGCATCTTTTTAGATAATTTTTATTAACTATAAATATTTTAGATATTAGCGAAAGTAAATTTAATGAAATTATTAAAATTGCAAAAAATGATTAGATAATAATGATTAGCTGTGTTATAACTAATAATTAATAAAAGATTTTGGTAGCGAAAATTAAATTTAATCGAACTATTAAGATAGCAAAAATGATTAACTCATAATTATCAGCCATGTTCTAGCTAAGAATTAATAAAAGATTTTGGATAATATTAAAGGAAAAATTAGTAGTAAATTAAACGAAAGCGAAAGTAAATTAAACGGAATTATAAAGATAGCAAAAATGATTAGCTAATAATTATTAGCTATTTTGCAGACAGTTTTAGCTAATTATTATCTATATCCTAGTTAAGAATTAAAAATTTGGATATTATTAGTGAAAGTAAATTCTGTGGAATTATTGAGATAACAAAAGTGATTAGATAATAATGATTAGCTGTGTTATAACTAATAAATAATAAAAGATTTTGGTAGCGAAAATTAAATTTAATCGAACTATTAAGATAGCAAAAATGATTAACTAATAATTATCAGCCATGTTCTAGCTAAAGTTTAATAAAAGATTTTGGTTAATATTAGCGAAAGTAAATTAAACGGAATTATAATGATAGCAAAATAGATTAGCTAATAATTAGAATCTATGTTGTATTATTAGTTTCGTCGGGGTGTTTGTAAAAGAAAATTAATATTGTAAGTAAATGGAGGAATTTAAAAATCGCTTTCATTGCTAAGAATTGTTGACTTTGAACCTTTACTTTTAAACTCACCTCTGTTAAAAAAAGTCAAATTCTTCAATTCAATGGAGAGATGTAAAAAAGGCCTATATGAAAAATATAAGATTTTACAGGAGCAGTAAAAAATCTATCCCATTTCTCACAAGAATGCTAGAAGTCAACAACAACAAATTACAAGATCGATGTGACTAAGATCCGTGTAATTCAGGATCTAAACGTTTTCTAACCATTCTTGTGAGAGACAGTTTGTGGTTTCTCCTTTTACATCTTCCAGTTCAATTTATGAATTACATTACCTTGAAATCGAACAATTACCAAGACACATCAACTTCAGTTAGCACTTACAACCATTTTGGCACAAGTTGGGCTTTTTAGACCAAAGGCTCATTAACTCAGAAGGACTATTAGTCTCAAAACGGCATTTTGCATCGACTCACTAAAAGCATTGAATCACTTTTCAAACTGTTGCCACCAAATATTATCGCCTTGTATTATATTTAAAGAAATTAAATTATGAAGAATCTGCATTTTTGTAAGTACGATTCTCGCATTGGGAAAAAACAACGGTACCTAGAGCCGTTAAATTTTGAATAACATATTCCTCCACCGAATTTGGGCACCTGGAAGCTCGAATCTTGAATTTTCCAAACTGTTTTATTATCCACTTAAGATTTCGTAAAACATTAAAGAATGTTTGATTAAAAATCTCAACGACTTCAACGCGAGCAGGCAGCACTGTATAGAATAAAACATTTTTATCTCCAGCGCGCGATATTGTCTATCGGAAATTCTAAAGGTATGCTGTTTTTAAATATTTTTAGCCCAAACGGACATGAGTCTAAATGGTCTCCGAACGTGTATGTATGTGTAAATGGAAAAGAACGCCCCTTCGGATGTAATATAAAATCTAAAAGCTTTTCATTTTTTTATTTTTTATTTTATTTTATTTTATTTATTTTTTTTTTTTTTTTTACAAGTGGAAAATAGAAAGTTACTTATCAGACGCTACCTGGCGATTTTTTCTTTTCTTTTTTCTTAAGAAACAGAAAAATTTCCTTCTAAACGATTGATATTTCTCGTAAGCCAACAAACATCATCAACATACCAAAATGAAATAATCTTTAACAATTAAAAAATACATTTTTTTTCTACTAAAAGTTGATAACTTGACACGTTAAGAAATAAAACACTTGCATATTTTACGAAATTCTTCTGTAAAGCATAAATGATGCATTAAAATCTAAAACATTAAAATTTTTTTTCGAAATCCTTTTATATTTTTTTTCGCTGCTCTCCTGACGTATTTAGCGATTTGTTTTCAATTGGAACAAGCATCAGAGAATTGCACAAACTCGACATTGCTCCCCTCCCATCTACCAAACGATCTGATCATTGTTCTCTTCAACAATTTTGTAGCAGTATACTGTATTCTTGCAGAAATGTTACCACAATTGGCTAATTCCCCAAGCACCCGTTTTTAAGCTTGACTTTAAGGCAAAACTTATCACAGTTTGTCTATAAAAAAAGGTTCGAACTTGGAATACAATAAAAAGAACGCATTCGAAAATGCCGTAATTGCTTGATCGAAGTGGTGTTATGAAGTGATGTTATGTTAAGTATAGTCGCCTGAAAAATTACTAAGCGAATGGTTGCCACATCTTGGCACATTCTGAAAATTTGGTGACATTTCAGCTAAGGTGGGTGCAATAATATGTCAGTACCTTTTAGTTAATGATTTCAATTCCAAGCCAGTTCTCTGCAAAAGATATGAAAATCTCATCTCAAAATTCTTCAATCCTTCTTTTTTTATTATTTTACTTGGTAAATAGCAGCAGAGGCTACCATTGCCATTTAGTATTTCTTTCTCTTATTTCTCCTATAACAGTCATGTATTTCTGACCTACGGCGTGATACACGTTTCTGTTTGAAGAAGGGAAGCCTCTGGTTAGCCTCCCTTGAAATGCATATTTTTCTGTAAAGCTAACGCCAGGTTAAGACGACTATTTCTGTAATTTTAAACATTTCATGAATGTAAAGCAATCTCCGTTCATAATGTATAGATAATTGCTCTAAATTCACTATTGTTTTACATATGATTAAGTTTGCAATTAATTATAACTTATTCATCTGCAGCGTGAACAATCCAAAAAATAATCTGATATTATTGAAATTCAGATAAAGCAAAATTTTCAACTGCAAATGATTTGAATTATGACATGTAAAAACTAATTTCTTCTTCAGCAAAATGTATGTTCAAAGAACAAAGGAATAAAATTTTTATTTATTTTATAACGTTTCATCTTCTTTGGAAGCACAAACTAAACTTGGCAACTAATCTAAACGTAAATGACTTACCTCTATGTCCCGTAAACAAACAAAGATTTACGAAGGGGGAAAAGACCCCTTTTATTAAACTCAGAGTAATTTAAGAGAAGACACCCCGTGTGCTTACAAACCAGCCAGCATTTATAGCTTATTTTAAAGGTAACGAATTCAAAGTGAAGCTAAATTAAGTCGTAAGTAGCCAATGGTTACTCAGAATGATTGTTGGTTGTTGTTGCTTATGCTCGTTTGTCTGACGTAGTCAGCACAAGTTAACCAACAAACAGTTATAAGGTATCTCCCCTGCCTTCTTAGCGTGCCTTTCTGGTGTGGTGGTCTGCACACTAGGCGCGTATTTCAGAGGTCCGTGGTTCGATTCCTGGCGAAGGTGTTGCTAATTTTTCATCTCTGCTGCTTCCAAAAAAAAGCCTAATGTTTCTACAGTGGCGCCCGAACTAAAACGGGTGGTGGATGATGATTCTCCACGCCCAGGATTTGGCGACTGGGTCCCCTAAAACCCCAGTCGCCCTTTAAAAGGGGAGTATATAAGGTATTTTCACCGCCTTCTTAACGTGCCTTCGTGGTGTGGTGGTCTTCGCACTAGACGCGTATTCCAGAGGTTCGTGGTTCGATTCCCGGCGAAGACGTTGCTCATTTTGCATCACTCTTGCTTCAAAAATTACCTAGTGTCTCTACACAGTAACTTCACATGATATTCAGAACCTTCGTAAAACTTATTTTCCTTATTAGGAGCTTAGCACATATCCGTTGAGAAACTTAATTAAAATACATACTAAATTCGTAAAAATGTGCTTTCTTTAGAAAGTATAATTGGTTCTATGTGATACCTTAAATAGTTTCTAAAATTCAAGTACAATGAATAATACGTCTTTTAAAAAACATTAACTAAATTTTAGCAAAGTAATTTTCGAAACCCAAATTCGTAATTTTTTCATTATAGTTTATATGGTTTAACTGAAAATTAAGGCACAGGAAAACAATAATTGCAAAACTCTCAGGAAAACAATAATTGTAAAACTCTTCTCTCAATTAAAGTATTAGTGTACTTCTTTGCAGTTTCACAATCAAGTAAAATTTTTATTCTTTAGAAGACAGGCCAGAATACTTTTAATTTTAGGTATAAAAGATAAAACAAATAAAGTGAAATATTCATTTTATCTTTTTAAAAAAGAAAACTCGCCTTCGCCCGTTTTCGTTGTCTTATTATCTTCATTTTAATCCTTGAACACTTTTCAGTTAGTTTTAACAAAACGTTTTAGGCAAAATTTCTTCCGGGAAACTTTTTCTACTACTGAATTTCTACCAGAAAGAATTATCTGAAACAAATGATTATTCTGTTTTAAATGAATTAGTTATTTAAATCCTAAAACCGAACAAAAAAAAAAAAATGAAAAGACTAAGAAAGAAGAGCTAAAGATAATTTCAAAGTATGTCGTAAGTTCCCTTCACTACAATAGAAAAGAGATTTATCTGTAAATTACTTTTCTAAAATTGTAAAAGAATACTTTCGAAAAAGTAGCACGACAGAAATTTTCTAGTGTCTTGAAGCAATGCTCTCTATTTTTTTCTTTTTAAAATAAGCAACAGATTTGCAAAAACTATCGAAGACTGAAAGACTGAAGATCGGAAAACTGAAAGATAATTAAAAAGAGAATAATTAAAACGAGACAAATATTGAAAAGCCAGCGAAGCAGAAAACCGCATCTCCTAGAAGATTTGCTCCCTTCGTGCGTTAACATGGTATAGAAAACATTGTAAAAATTAATGAGACAAACGTAATGGTTTATAATCAAGTGGCCTTACACAGGCTATATTAATACAGCGTTGACAAACTTTCAGGAGAGACAGAGTAAACCTAAACGATCGGATATCACGCATGGTCGGAAAAATGTTCCACGCGGTAGTGCAGACACAAAAGTAAAAAAAAAAAAAAAAAAAAAATCTGACGTGTACACCACATGACTTCCTTGTACAGAATATTAAATTATACGCATTTTTCTAGCATTTCGTTTAAACTTATTGGATTGAATTAAATCTACTTCGCCGACAGCGCATAAACCACAATAGAATAAATGCATTCTTTAAAATTCACTCGATTTCTTTACCATAGCGACACTCTGGCGCTAGGTTCACTTAACATTATTATATTGCGTTCATATTATAACTCAGAATGCACAAAATTTATATCATTCAAAAAATTATCTAATCGTTGTCACATGTTCTATTCAAATACTATAATAAAGATAGAACGATGTATAAAAGAAATTAAGCAAACAAAACAAAAAAGAAGCATTTTTCCACAGACGATTTGGCATCTCTCATTCAATTAATTCAGTTCTCACTTCGCGACAAGGCAAAAATACATAAAAACTCAAAATATATGTATTAAAAATTACGAAGTAAATCTTAAACGCTTATTTCCTCGAAAAAATTCCAGAAAGGATTAAGCATGATTTAATTCGCAATAATAAATAAAAACGTTATCTTTGTTGTTGCGAAGCTACGTTTCTCTAGATTGGCAACAAATCCGCTACTCTGCTGTTTCAAATGTAAACAAGCAATGGCCGCCATTAAAAAAATTATTAGGCTTAGCGGCACTTAAACAACTTTAAAATTGTTGATAATTCTAAAAATATTGCATGCAGATTTGCTAAAGGCATAAAATCCTTAACCGGAAGATAAGAACAACATAATTCAATCATTTTTAAAGCAAAAAATGTACAATTTACAAACAGATAAGAGTAAAGAAACTGAGATCACTGAGCCGGGTAACAGAATGGATATATATATAAATATATTTACATACGTTTGGCGCGGCCGATTGCAACCAAAATACGAGGTGCACATCTACATGTTATCGTAGACCTATATACAAAATTTCAACGTTCTGAGCTACTCGTTTTTGAGTTATGCGAGATACCTATGCAGTATGTACATACGTTCGTACAGACGCCACGAAAAATTCTCTTCACAATTTATTTTAAAGGAGTTTTATAAATTTTTTGGCGGAATAGTGTCTTTTATTCTGTCCTTACGTAAGGATATCACGCAAATACATTGTTAAATTGCATTCGAAAGTGGTCAAAATGTATATTTTCGTCGAAATATGCTGTCTGAAACCTTTCGCGATTACAATACTTCCTTTTTACTTCGTACAAGGAAGTAAAAAGGACACGAACAGGTTGAGAAAACATGTTTATTATTCGGAGTACAGCTAAAACAGAGAAAAAACAATATGAAGAGAGAACGATCATCATCAAGATTGTGCTCGAAATTATCACCCGGACGCAGGACCCGCGCGTCATGCATCTTCCATTCATGATACAGATCTTCCGTGCGGGGATGTGAGGCCTGCATCACGGTGCATGGTCGTAATTTCGAACGCCTTCTTTAATGACGATCGTTGTTTGTTTTTGTTCTTATTTGGAGGTTTCTGCTGTACTAAGCATAATAAAACAAGTTTTGTCTCACTGTTTGTGTCCTTCGTGTTTTGCGTAATGTGTCGTCACTAGCACGCCAGTAAGGCACTTCGACCCTGCATTGTTATGTGATTTTCCGTTATCTAGGCTAATAACTAGGCTTAAGTTATTAACTAGGCTTAAGTTAGGCTTAACTTAATAATATCTAGGCTTAAGTTTGTTAACGTTGTACTCATACACCCTATGGGTAAGTTCATATGCCAGTCAAACTGTACAGACATTAGGTATTTTTTAGAAGCAGGCAAGAGGAAAAATGAACAAACGCCTTCGTAGGAATCGAACCACGAACCCCCGGAATACCGTCCCAGCGTGCAGACCGCCACACCACGAAGGCACGCTAGGAAAGCGGGAGAAACACCTTATAAAACAACTGAGACATGTTTGTTGGTGTTTGATTTTGTGTGTATCAAAAACGTTAAAAGGTGACGTGGTGTAATAGGAAATAATAGGAAAGTTTATGATGCAGGACCAGCGCAAGCTAACAAGGAGTAGCAATTTAAGGAGTAAATTTGCCTCGGCTGAGGAAGGGAAAATTTAAGGGAGCTCATACAACTTAAACCCCTTATGATCTTCGAATATGTAATTGTTGCATGAATTGGAATAACTTATTTATTTTAAAAGTAATTACATCCAACTTTTTATGGCTGACTACATAATATAGCTGCTTTCTGAAATCGTAATCAGAAAGTTTGTGTTGCCACAAATATTTTTGTAATTTAATCCGTTTTGTGACAAACATTTTCGTCATGTTTTCACCTTGCGCGCACATTTTAAAATTATCTGTTGCATTATTTAATTCCATAGTTTATATATAGCTTTTATAATATTTGGAAACTACTGTAAGCCAAAAAAACTGAGAATTTAATGTTAAAATTTCATTTTATTTGGAGTTGAGTTTATAAAATGTATCTTATTAAAAAAATCTGTAATGTTTTCGTGCATAAAATTTTTTAATATTAAAATATTCATCAGACTTTTGATTCAGTTAGAAAATATTGCCCATATAAAGAATTCTATCCAATTTCAAGTGTGTACCGGTAGCCATTTTTAAAATATCATGCACGCAAGGTGGAAAAATGACGAAAACGTTTCTCACAAAGCGGATTAAATTACAAAAGTATTTGTGGCAACACAAACTTTCGGGTTACTAGTTTCCAAAGCAGCTATATTATGTAGTCAGCTGTAAAAAGTTGGAGGTAATTACTTTTAAATTAAATAAAATATCTCAATTCTTGGAACAGTCGCATATTCGAAGCTCGTAAGGGGTTTAAGGTGTATGAGCCCCCTTCGAATCTGACGAAATTTTATGATTCTAGACGTATAACAACCCCACCGAGCTTGGGCAGACAGACCTGCTGTAAAACTAATTTCTGAAACTCTTGCTTAAATAGCATTTTTTTCTATCTTAATTTGAATAAACGCTCGCTATCATTCACGTTCTGGCATGAAAAGCGTCTAAGAAAGCTGAGTAATAGGAAAATAATCAAACTTAAGATTAACTATTAGTTAGAAACAAATAGATAAACCTCACATACCTAATAAGTAATTTCTCAGCAAATGGTAATATTAATAAAAGTAAAGATAGGAGATTTTGCATACATTTTAAACGGATAGTGGTTCAGTGGACTATTTATGTTATACATCTTAGCACTGTATTCAGTTTTGTAGGATCGACAACATTCTGATAGGTTCCGCATATTCCCGTCTGTGCAATTCTTTTTTTCACTTCCGTTCAGTTCATTTGGCGTTTTCTGAAATTCGCTACACGTTCTTTATCGTTATATTCTGTGCCACCGCCATTCCTCTGCTTTCACTTTCCTTCTTTTCACTTCGATTTCTTTATAAATATTCGATACACGTACAATATCGTTATAGTCTGCCAATGCCATTCTTCTCCGGTTGCTTCCCTTCACTTCACTCATATTTTTCTATATCAAATGCACTCAATATCGAAGAATACATCTCAGTTTCAGGCAGAAAAAATATCTGGTGAACTTCGAGGATCTGTTTAGACGTCTTTGACAACAGCATTTTATTTAAATTATGTAAGATATAATAATTGTTACACGTATGTTATGTTGCATATTAAGTTAAGAAAATTATTTTCATTTGCTTATGTAGAGTTCATTGTTCCAACATTTTTTAGACAATTTTCATTATACTTGCAGAAACATTTTACTGAAAATTTTGTGTTTTAAATGTTGTGTTTGTTAAGGGGACTCATACACCTTTAAAGCCCATGAGATCTTCGAATATGTCACTGTTGCAAGAATTGGGATAACTTATTTATTTTAAAAGATATTACTTCCAACTTTTTACAACTGACTACATAATATAGCTGCTTTCTGAAATCGTAATCAGAAAGTTTGCGTTGCCACAAATATTTTTATAATTCAATCCGCTTTGTTACAAAATTTTTCGTCGTGTTTCCACCTTGCGTGCACAGTTTAAAACATTCTGTCACATAATTTAATTCCATATTTAATATATAGCTTTTATAACATTTGGAAACGACTGTGAACGTAAAATTATAAGAATTTCATGTTAAATTTTTATTTTATTTGGAGTTGAGTTTATAAAATATATTTTATTAAAAACATCTGTAATGTGTTCGTGCATAAATTTTTTTAATACTAAAATATTCATCAAAATTTTGGTTTAGTTAGAAAATACTGCCCATATAAAAAATTCTATGAAATTTAAAGTACGTACCATTAGCCATTTTTAAATTATCATGCGCACAAAGTGGAAACATGACGAAATATTTTGTCACAAAGCGGATTAAATTACAAAAATATTTGTGGCAACACAAATTATCTGGTTACTATTTTCTAAAGCAGCTATATTATGTAGTCAGCTGTAAAAAGTTGGAAGTAATTGCTTTTAAAATAAATAAATTATCCCAATTCTTGCAACAGTCACATATTCGAAGATCATTAGGGGTTTAAGAGGTATGAGCCCCCTAAACCTTTATTCCTCCCTATCTTTCTTCACCGCGATTTGCAAAAACAATAAAGGCCTTTTGTAGTATCGCAAGATATATTTTATCCCAATTCTCCTGAACAAATTTCCTGAACAAAGTCAAGGAAGTTTATACTAGGTTGACATTTGGACAACCGGCTTTTTAAATGGCCAAAGACGCAAAACTCCATGCAACAGAAAATTTAGTACGGATATTTGTATAGGTTATAACCTTGATACCCGTTTCATATTCCATTTTTCATGAAATTAGCACTGGATTTTGACGTAATTTAGCTTGCTTTGCCTTGATAGAGTTTTACTGATTGGCGGCACTGTGGGTGAAGAGAAGAGATTTCATATTCGACAATTGTGTATCATATATATTCCGGATAATATGTGGACTAGATTTTAACATTTTCCTCCACTCGCTTTATGTTTAATTTGAAAAACTAACAGTAATCAAAAATGCCTTTGAAAACTTTCTTATATTCTTTTGAACCATATTTTAAGATACTTTTCTCCTCTTCGGTGACAATAAATTGATCTCTTTTTATTGCAATCATTTAAATACACCCAAGATTCATCTATTGTAAAAACATATTTCCATTTTTATCTGAGTAAATATTTCTTTCAGAGCGCTCGATCGTCCATATGTCGTGGAGAAAAACGATGCACAATAAGATTTTTCGCCTTTCTAAGATTCCAATCAACATTAATCACCTCTGTTACATTTGACTCTAAGTATGTTAATGATTTTGCAGCTGTCCTTTGACTTGTCGAATTTCTTTTAACATTACATATCTTACCTTTGCAACGTTCGAAAGACTACGTTTTCTCTTTAGATATGAATTTGGAACATTTTTTCCACTTGAAACCAAACTTTGCCCTTTTTTACTTCCTTGTACGAAGTAAAAAGGAAGTATTGTAATCGCGAAAAGTTTCAAGCAACATATTTCAACGAAAATATCCATTTTGACCGCTATCGAATGCAATTTAACGAGGTTTTTGCGTGATATATGTGCGTAAGAACAGAATAAAAGACTCCTTTCCTCCAAAAAAAGAATATATATATATATAAAACTGCTTTAAAATTAATTCTGAAGAGAATTTTTCGTGGCGTCTGTACGAACGTATGTACGTACGTACGTCCGTACGTATCTCGCATAACTCAAAAACGAGTAGCCTCAGAACGTTGAAATTTTGTATATAAGACTGCTATAACATGTAGATGTGCACCTCGTATTTTGGTTGCAATCTGCCGCACCAAACGTATTTAAATATATTTGTATATATATCCACTCTGTTACCCGGCTCAGTGATCTCTGTACCTTTACTCTTATATGTTTGTAAATTGTACATTTTTTTGTTTTAAAAATGATTGAATTATGTTGTTTTTATCTTCCGGTTAAGGTTTTTATGCCTTTCGTAATTCTGGAAGCAATATTTCTACAATTATCAACAATTTAAAAGCTGTTTAAGTGCGGTCGAGTTTTAAATAACATGGAGGACATATTTGTTTACATTTGAAACAGCAGAATTGTAGATTTGTTGCCAATCTAGAGAGACTAAGCTTCGCAAAACAAAAATAACGCCTTCATTTATTATTGAGAATTAAATCATGCTTAATCCTTTCTGTGTTTAAGATTTACTTCGTAATTTTTAATGCAGATATTTTGAGTTTTTATGTATTTTTGCCTTGTCGCGAAGTGAGAGCTGAATTAATTGAATGAGAAAAACTAAATCGTCTGTGAAAAACTGTTTCTTTTCTTTTTTGTTTGCTTAATTTCTTTCATACATCGTTTTAGCTTTATTATAGTATTTGAATAGAACATGTGGCAACGATAATTCTTCAAATGATATAAATTTTGTGCATTCAGAGTGTCGTTATAGTAAACAAATATAGTGAATTTTAAAGAGTGCATTTATTCTATTGTGGTTTATGCGCTGTCGACGAAGTAGATTTAATTCAATCCAATCAATTTAAATGAAATTCAAGAAAAAATGCGTATAATTTAATATTTCGTACAAGGAAATCATGTGGTGTACACATCACATTTTTTTTTTTTTTTTTTTTACTTTTCTTGACGGCATTATTATTTATGGTTGCTTTCGATATCATATCGAAAACTCATGGCTTTCGCAACTTTTTTTTAATAATTAGATTCGAATAATTTTCTTCGGAAAAAGCACAAACATATCCTTCCATCCATTGCCACTTTAAAAGCACCATTTTGCATAAAAAAAAAAAACTCTCAAGTTGCAGACGATACTCTATACTTTCAAAAATATAGTAGCTACAGTGAAAGAAATAAATTTCAAACAAGCAGTGTTTTTGTATCAAAGCAAAGTCGTCCGAAAAATGAGCGAATAACCACTAGTGCCTGAGGTAAAGTAAGTTTTGAAGTGAAGTGCATTTTCCTTATTGCGCTGGCAAGAATAATCTCTTTTCCTCAAAATTAATATCATGCTGTTTGTTCTTTATTGTGGTTTAACAGCGATAAATGTTAAAAACATATATCTGAAAACTTTCATATTTTACATTACGCCTAAATGTACGTTTTTTTAACGTTTATGTGTTACCTTTATACATTAAATACCATGTTCCTCGCACTTAATCCATAAAATTCATTTCAACAGCAATATCGCAAAATAATTTTAAAATGAGTACATCTTTAGAATTTCCGATACACTCTCGCGCGATGAAGATAATTTTTTTTTCGTAAAGTGTTGCCATTGCTGGATTTGAAATCGTTGAGTTTGTTAATCAAAAATTCTTTCATGTGTTACAAAATTTGAAATCGATAATAAAACAAATTTCAAATTCGAAATTAGTGCTTCTGTATGCACATATTCGATGAAAGATTACGTTTATCGAAAATTGATGGCTCTAGGTACCGTCGTTTTATCACAATGCGAGAAAATTACATACATTTAATGAGATTCTTCATTATTTAATTTCTTTAAATATAATGCAGGGTCTCTAATATTTGGTGGCAACAATTTAAAAAGTTTTTGGCCTTTTATAGTGAATAAACGTAAAATGTTAAAATAAAATTAATAATCCTACTGGGAAAATTACCCCTTTGTTCTATTAAGTAAAGAATGTTACTAATTAAATTTCTGATATTGTTACTAATTAAAAGAAGAAAGAATGTTACTAATTAAATAATAAATAATGTTACAATAGTGTTACTAATTAAATCTAAAAATTAATGTTAATAATTTACAAATTCGTCTGGAATGTTCAGTCTACATATGGTTATTAATGCAGTAATGATTCTAAAGGTGCAACAAATTAGATATCTTGAAAATTTCGTTTTGTTATTGCATTTATTGAGTCAATTACTTAAAACTGTTTTCTGCACCTCACAACTAAATACCGAAGAAAGAAAAATGGCGAAAAAGAAGCGTAAATTGTTGTTCTACAGTGAATACAAAATGTCTAAATATTTTACTACTGATTAAAGAATGAGGGAATTTATACAACAAATAAATTAACGTTTTCAAGACAAGTTTGAATCCCAAGACGATAGTGAATATTTATTCACAATGTTCTGGGCTGATTTTCAACGATGCTTACCAGTGATCAAGAAGCGATAACAGACAAGAAACTGGTTTGTCTGCTCTGATTCTTTTCCCTGATTATTCAATAGCCTGATCACATAAATGTTTCGTAATTTAACTCTACAAAGGGCTAATGCACACTAGTTTTCAATTAAAAGGAAAAAATTTGTTTTAATTTAAAGGAAGTTACATTAAAACTTAAGGAACATCTTTAAAATCTTCCTTTAAAATATTCTTTCCTAAGTAAAGAGATTTCGGTTGCTTAACTATAATTAATTATTTTATCTTGTACCAGATTTTTACTTCGTATATTTTTGAGTTTTGTGTTATCCCAAATGGGCGAAAGACCAGAAAGGCATCAGAAGGGCATTTTACGTCGAATCACTTTTAAAGGTCCGAATCACTTTTAAAATTGTTGCCACCAAATATTATTACACTGCATAATATTTAAAGAAACTAAATAATGTAGAATCTACATGAAAGTATGTATGTTTCTCGCATTGTGAAAAAACAACGGTACCTAGAGTCATCAAATTTTGAATACCGTAGTCCTCCACAGAAACATTGGCCCCTGGAAGCCAGGTTTTGGAATTCCGAATTTTTTTCATTGTCTATTTCATATTTCATAAAACTTTATTTGTATTAACGAATTTTTTATTAATTTTATTATAAAATTATTTATTAATTTATTAATTTTTATTAATTTTTTATTATTAATTATTAAGGGATTTTTGATTTATTTCTGTTAACGAAATTAAATACTGAGTACAAATAACAAGAATAATAAATAAGAAGAAATTAAATAATGAAGAATCTGCATGAATGTATGTATGTTTCTTGCATTGTGAAAAAACAACGCTACCTAGAACTACAAATTTTGAATACATGAATTTGATTAAGCCCGAATTTCGCATTTGTTTTACTGTCTGTTTCATATTTTGTAAATGTTTAACATATTTTGATTAAAACTGAACGATTTCAAAATGAACAGTGGCAAGTGTAGGAAATAAAACATTTTTATCTCAAGCGCGAGAGACTATCCGTAAATTCTAAAGATATGCTGTTTCTTAAATAATTTTAGCAGAACGTGGCATTAATCCAAATGCTGACGAAACGTATATATGTCTGTAACTAAAACGAAAAACGCCCGTTTGGGAGTTATATAAAATCTGAAAGCTTTCAGATTTTTTTTTATTCCAAAGGGGTTTGTTCCTGGGGAACTATTTTTTCATTTTGCGATTTTGCGTCGAATCAATCTGAATATCCGTTTCGCTCTTCACACTGTTGCCACCAAATATTATCTCCCTGTATTATATTTGATATACAATCTGCATAAATGTATATATGTTTTTCACATTGTGATAAAACAACGGTACCTAGAGCCATCCAAATTTGAATGACATAATCCTACTGCGAATATGGGCATCTGGAAGCCCAAAATTTGAAATTTGGATTTTTTTTATTATCGATTTCATTTTTTGTAAACTTTTAACAAATTTTTGATTAACAATCTCAAGGAGTTCAAAGCGAGCCATGGCAACGTTGTACAGAAAAAAACATTTTTATCTCCAGCGCATGAGACTGTGTATCGGAAATTTATGCTCAAAATTATTTTGCGATATTACTCTTGAAGTGAATTTTATGGTTTAAGTGCGAAGAAAAGGTTAAAAAACGCAAAACGCTCCTTTGGACGTAATTTAAAATCTAAAACCTTTCAGATTTTTTTTTTTTTGTATTTATTTGTGTTTCATTTATTTTTAATTGAAATAGCTACGCAATCTGTGGTTTTGTGCCTGAAAGGAATTCTTCTGGGAGATATATAGCTGCATGTATTTAGGGTGAACCCAAATCGAAACTAACTGTCTGTATCCCAGAACTCGGGCGGCAGCGCTATCTGTAAACCATATTTTTGTTTCAACATCACTGGACATAAAACCTTTTTCGTACACTTCTCTGAGACACAGATGGCTCATTTTGCTATGCATCAGTAACCAGTGTCGGTCACACATGATTTGTATTTCGTACATACAAAACGTTCTTTGAAATGTAAATGCATACGGTAAGAAATAATGTGTTAGATAAAAGGATTTTTTATTCTGTATTTAATGAAATGCTATTTCCAACAGTGTGATCTTCAACTGATTTGAGAAATAATCACAAGTTCTTTATCACTGGGCGAATCCGCTCCACAAGCCATCTTCAAATAGTTTTGAGTGTCATTGATTTCGTCATTGTTAGAATTATTAACTTTCTGCTCTGCAATCCATTTTTTCTTTGTTAATTTTATCTTAGGAGGTATCAAAATATGCTTAGCTTATTCAATTAACAAATCGTAGAGGCATTACGTTATTTCAAAGCAAGAAAAATGAGCAATGCCCTCGCCGGGACTCGAACCATGGACCTCTCGAATACGCGTCGAGCTTGCTGACCACTTCACCACGAAGGCATGCTAAGAATGCGGGAGAAATACCTTGCTACTTCCCCTTTTAAATTGCGCCCGGGGTTTTTAGGCCTACCAATCGCCAAATCCTGGTGGTGAAGGATGATCATTCACCACCTTTTAGTTCGGGCGCCACTGTAGAGACATTAGATTATTTCAAAACAGGAAAGATGAAAAATGAGCAATCGGGACTCGAACCACGGACCTCTCGTATACGCGTCGAACGTGATGACCACTACACTGCGAAGGCATACTAAGGCGGCGAGGAAAATACCTTATAAAATATTATAAGATTATTATAGAGTTCCAAAAAGAGGAATCAGAGGTAAGTTTTGCATATTTTCAGTACTAATTTCAAAGATTTCGCTACTTCTTCTTCAACTGCAGAAGTGAAAATGACGAAAAACGAAAGCGATGCCAATGAAAATAGACTAGAAAATTCGAGAAAGTTTCACGAAAACACGGTTATGGGTGATATCTATTGATGAAGATTGAAAACAACCAGAAGATAATTTGTTCAAAAGCCGAGAATAAATTCGAATTTTGAATTCGATCATTAACTAAAATTGAAAATGTTTTACAAATGGGAAATGGGATTAAAAATATAATTCGCCATAATTTTGGCTGCAAAAAAATAAAAAATATGATTTTTTGTCCAACAGCGTTTGGCAGCAGAGGATTTATGTGTTTCTTTTTCCCTAACATATGCTTCGTATACTTTAGTGCGAAGTTTCAAGAGTTTCTTATTTTGACGAATTTATATTAATCTACACTAGCAAGGAGTAATGTAGAAGTTTATGAGCGAAATCTGTTCTTTAACTGTGCAACGGCGAATTTTACTGATGGAAAATAAACTACACGAAGGTTTAACTTCTCTAAAATGCGTGCAATTTTGTAATTAATATTTGGTAAAAAAGAAATGTCTACGTAATTCTTATAGTCTCCTAAAATGAGACATGATCTTTTTATTCATACAATTGAAGAATAAGTTTCTGTAGTCGAACCTTCAAAACTGTAATATTAGGGCAAATTTATAAAAAATGGCGCTGTTTCTTATCGCCTGAAACTCTCGAATGATTATTATTAGGGATATTTTTTACTTAAAATATTATATATATGAGGTCACAAAAATATAAGACAGATATTTTTCCAATTTTATCAAGTTTATAGCAGTGTTAAATCTTCGAAAGATGGGTAAATAATTCTTCACACAAGAAAATCAAATTTCTTTACACCACTCTGAAAAAAAGTTGATTAGTTTTCTAAGCAGATTGTATTTTTCTAAGTAGACTTTTTCACTTGCTTTTGTTAAATAAACCAAGTGATTTATCAAAAAAAAAATCTTAAGCTTAGAAGCTAAGTTCATTCACCTCGGTACTTGCTGAGAAATGAATTATTAACTGAACAATTTCCTATAAACGATATTAGAAACAAATATCAAAGAAACATAACTTTAGCGGGACCCTGGGAAGTTAAGAAAAACGCTCCTAATGGAATCATTTTCTGTAAGTAGGTAAAAGCAAGTTTAAGCTCTTTATAGCAAATCCCAGATGAGGCTTGTAGAATTTATCTTGCTTTTTGCCTCGCTTCTGCGACGAGGAGAAAATGAAAGCGATTTTAGAAGATGGGATAAATGAAGTTCTGAAAATAAAGCGATAGCAAGACTTAAGTGACTAAACCACAGATTAGTCCTCAAAAAAACATTTTCCTTCATATATCAGCTTATGCCTTAAATTTGGCTAAAAACTGTTTATCATTTGATACAAAATATCGTAAGCATTTAGCATGTTATGTATTAATGTAAACGTAGTCAAAATCATGAGCAAAAGAAGGGACCCACTATATGAGAAAGTGCTATTTTTATATGTTTTGAATATATGAATGGAAGCAACGTAGTTTATTTTACTTTAAACTAGCGGAAGAACCCGACAGCAGTTAAGTTAGATTGACAGTAATGCATCTTACAACAGAGAGAACATTACCGCTGTAATCTTTCTCTAATAACGATGCAAAAAATACGGTTCATAGTCATACATTTTTCACTCTGCTGCGACATGGAAGCCACATAACAAATTTTGATAGAAAAATAAGCTAATTCTCTCTCATTATATCAGCACCAATGGCAAGCAGTTTTCAATGACTTTCGACTTTCTAAACAAATGGTCGTAAAGGCTCAAGTTCCAATGTTTCAACAATATTCACTTTTAGTCGATTAAATGTGGCAAAAAAGTTATCATAATTGATCAGATATCAATAAAGCGAACAAACAAACACGCAAACAGACATTTTTTATATGCATTCTTATAGGTTTTGTAAAATTTACAAATTATTGATTAACAAACTCTACGATCTGAAAGCGAGCCGTAGCGAAATAAAATATTTTTATCTCCAACGCGCGAACTGTTGCCACTTGGAGAAATGAGTGCGAAAATGATCGTATTCGGAGTTTTTAATGAATATTTCGACTGATTAAAGTCGTACGAAGATGGGAATCGCTGAAATGATTTTCCACGAATTTTTGGAATCAGTAATAATGGATTTAATTTTTGGCAATGCTATTTTTATTTTATCGTAAATCTTAGAAATATTTTATTAACAAACTCTAGGATTTGAGAGTGAGCTGTGGCAACAACTTCCGAAATAAAGCAGATTTTCACCTCTAGATTGTTGCCACTCGGAAGAATGATAGCGAAAATTATCATTTTTCGGAGTTTTTAATTAGTATCTCTTATTTAAACTAATTTGTTTTGGGAAAAACTGGACGTCGACGTTTTCCAGGACCTAGAAAAGAATTGTAGAAAGTTTGGTGATGATAGTTACAGAAGTGACTTAGTTATTAGAGAACAAACACACGAACTTCCTTCTTTATATACATAGATGGTAATTGTATATTCTCTCTTCCTTGTTAAAAACCAGTTATATTAAGTGGATTCTTCTGCGTTGTTTAGATTTGATTAATAATGATGAATTCCACTTGAAAATCAAGTAATTTTAATTTTTCTATTCCATGAAACCAACGAGTAAATAAAAAAAGTGTTTTCGCAAATAAATACTCATAAGCACTCTTCACTTGCCCGTATGCCAGTTCAGTTTAGTTTGTTTGATTACGGCAAAGAAAGCGCGGTCTATGTCGCCTAAAGGGAGAGTTATCTTAGTGGAGGACTTGCTAAGGGAAACTGGTTCGTATCTACGTTGCACTATAGGGTAGGTAGGTAGGTAATTATGGTGCGATCAACCCTGCTGGAAGCTCAGGGTCGCCTTGTGGATTTTCTAGACCGGGCCTCGAAGGAAAAACATATATGACAACACAAAATAAATAAACAGAGTCTCCAGTAGTAGGCATATTGGATGTTCTTTGCTATACTTCTATTCCAATTGCGACCAGGTTTTTATTAATTCTTTCCGTGATCTCTTTTGCCATGTTTTTTGGGCACAGGGTATTTTCTCCCTTCTTTTCCCATGTCTTCGTGGAGTAACAGTTAGCACACATGACAGCTATTTGAGGGATACGGGTTCGAGTCTCGATGAAGGCATTGCTCATTTTTCATGTCTCCCACAACAAAAACCACTAATGCCTCTATAGTATCTTCCCAACTGAAAAGCATGGTGGATGGTGATTTTTTACCACCGAGATTTAGCGACTAGTCGCCCTTTGGGAGGGGGAGTATATAGGGTATTTTCTCCCTTATGTCAGCATGCCTTCGTGGTGTAACGGATGGCATACTCGGCGCGTATTTGGGATGACCTCGTTCGAGTCCCGGTGAGGGCATTGCTCATTTTGCACACTTCCCGCGTCTAAAAAACTAATGAGTTTACAATACACGAAGAAAACTACGAAACCTCACATACAACCAGTCCATTTGGAGGTCGAGATACGAAAACAAGTCGAATTACCAGTGTGCATGAAATTTATTGTTCGGCCGGCCACTGGTGGTCCCCCATGCTGGTTCAGAATGCATCTTAAATTGCTAAATACCTACTTGCAATAGCAAGGTTGCACCACAGCGTTGGTTAAATATGAAGAAACTTTCTTTATTTCGATGTGGAAAGGAAATATATTCTTGTAGTAAGAATAACACCCGTTTTCCGATGATAATAAGTTAAGTAATTTGATTTTATCAGCAAATAAAGTTAAAAAACAAATTAACCTTTTGAAGACAGGATGGCCATTATAGTGGCCATAGGGTCCTCTCTTTGAAAAGACGGGGTTGTCCACTTTAGTGGCCATGTCTTTTTCCCCCTTTTTCCAGGCTGAAAAGTGGGGTGAAATGTCAAATTTGACGTCCCTAGGGTTTTAACCACTTATCTTTTTCAAAGGTCCATTAAACTACATACAAGAATCTTTCTTGCAAATAGGAGATCATTTCTTAAAGGGGGGAAAGCATTCGGTTCAAGATTCCCCGTCCTTTGGTAGCTTTTGCTGCTATCAAAGCCCCGGCCTCAAAAGGTTAAATCAAAGTTTTTTTTCTCGAATTTTGTAGCAGTTTATGTACATTCAGTTCCTAATTTATCGATATCGATTAATCGCAATGGTCTAAAAACGGTTAAGGTTGTTTTTTGGGCGAAACGATGAGAAAATTGCTATAAAAATTAAGTAAATATACAGGATGTTCCGGCAGTTCTGTTACAGACTATAATAAAATCTGGAGTGTACCTCGACGATAGAAAATCACACAGCAATGCATGGTCGGAAACTCTCTCCAGACGCGGCAGTGATGCCACAAAACAGAAGAAAGGATGAACACGAGCAGGGGGAGCTTATTATGCTACGTGCAGCTAAAATGTTGGGAATGTTGAATTTTTGCATACATTAACCTTTTGAGGCCGTAGCTTTGGTAGCAGTAAAAGCTACCAAAGGACGGGTAATCTTGAACCAAATGCTTTCCCCCCTTTAAGAAATCACCTCCTATTTGCTATAAAGATTCTTGCGTGTAGTTTAATGGATTCTCAGAGGGGTGCATCTATGTCGCAAAAAGAAGACCTTTGAAAGAGATAAGTGGTTAAAACCCCAGGAACGTCAAATTTGATATTTCACCCCACTTTTCAGCCTGGAAAATGGGGGAAAAAGACATGGCCACTAAAGTGGACAACCCCGTCTTTTCAAAGAGAGGACTCTACGGCCACTAAGGTTAAGGACTTGTGCGTCTTCACTTGAATGCAACTTATCCTTAACATTGGATTCGCAGGGGTAGCTTGTTGATAATAATAAGCCATTAGCAGGGCAATTTTTAACGTTTAATGTTATTTTTTTTTCGAATGTATCAGAGGAAATCCTTAATTTGCCTCAGTAAACAATTCTTGGCAATTTGCCAAGAATATTGCCAAGAATTTGTCAAGAAGATTGGATCGGCACAGCACAGCTATGAGAAGAAGAATGGACTTATTTATTCTGCACAGTACTGTAGGCACTCAGACTCAGATTATGAGAGAAACCATACTTAATTAAACCATACATACTTTCACTTGGCGAAAGTCTTAATTTATAATAGCCCACTTACTTTTCTTTTTTTTTTTTTTCATTGATGCACGAGAGGCAAAAAAAATGTCCATCATTCATTCTTTCAAGTAATTTTAACAAAGTGCGTAAATCACATTTTTGTTATCATCGCGTATATTAAATATGCCAAATTTCAAACCAGGCCAAAATGTAAATTTACGTATATCTTAGGAACTTTTGATTAAAAAAACTCTGATTTTTCCAGAAATGATTAGAAATACATCAATTTTAAAATGATGTTAAAAATGTTAAAGGGTGTAGAGTCATTAGGATTTTTTTAGAGGCAGACAAGATGAAAAATAGCAAACGCCTTCGCTGGGAATCGAACCACGGACCTCTGGAATACCGGCCCAGCGTGAAGAACCACTACACAACGAAGGACGCTAGGAAAGTGGGAGAAATAACTTATAAGGGTATAATAAAAAATTTGTCTTCGAAAAATTTATAAAAAGTATTTAAAAATCTAAATTCTTAAAATAATTCACAAAAAATGTGCGAATTATACTTGGATTACGCCTAAATTTCGAATGTTGGAAGAAGGAATCGAATAAGTTTTATAAAAAAGATATATTAATAAATATATATCAAATTGAATTAACTTTGGGGAGCTCAAAGTTTGAGAGCTCATTTTTAAAACAGTACTCGTGCGATTTTTACAAAACTTTGGCAGTTTCGCATAATTGGAGTCGTAGAATGGAAATACGGAAAACTTTTGGCATGTCTTTCACAAAAAGTCCCGTTTTGTGTCGAAATACCCAAATTAAAACAATGCTATATATAAATCTAATACATAACCTAAATCGCGCTTTCGAATTTTTTATTTCCCTGCTTCTCCTTATGCCTCAAATCACTCCGTGCTGGTGGAACTGAAGACTGTATCGCTTGCTGCAGCATGCAAGTCGTCACCATTATCACCGTCTTCGTCACCGTTCAGTCTGTATTCTCAAGTTCATAACAATAGTAGATATTACAGTTTTTTGGAAATTCCTCTCTACTGTTTCATCAATGACAGCCCATGTACCCAAATCCACGAGGAAATCAGTTAGCAAGACTACAATAACCACTACATGGACGGATCCATTTTCAAATTTAGAGGAGCTCACTTTTTGAACTTTCTTGAGAAAGGGGACAGTTACGTGATATTAACCGGCCGGAAAGCGCGTGGGGTGTATCATACACCACCCCTACATAAAAGTGGAATATTTCTAATTTGTGAAACTGAAATTCTGTGCTGCATTCCGTAGCTGAGTTTCTAGTTGTGGTTGACTTTCAGAATCGCTTTTTCTTTGCCTGTGTGTTTCAGAAAAAGATTTATCGATATTGTCTTGGAACTGGGGTATGACACATCCCACGTGCCTGTCCGCGTAAGTGTTTTTCTGACCGAATATTTAGTTCCGAAATTTATTTGTAGAGTTTAACAGTAAATATTTCTACTCGCAAGTGATTTTAAAGTACTTGAGATTAAATTCTTAAAATTTTCTAACTGCATTATGGTAAAAAGAATGCGTCCCTGTGAATTGGAGATGCAACGCATGCGAGATTTATTACAAATATTTGAAAGCGAAGAAGATTGCATTTCGGAAACTGAAGATGAAGCTAAGAACATTTTCTACAATGTTTTGGTTTCGAAAAAGATAAAACATTAATTCCTGTTGTTCCTAAAAAAGCAAAAACTGTTCTTATGATTTCAACATTATATAACGATCATACTATAGATGATACTATTAGAGAAAATACAACGTCAGGTATTATATGTTTTTATAATATGACTAAAGGAGCAGTGGATATGGGGGATGAAATGTCAGCCAATTATTCAATTGCCAGAATGAAAAGGAGGTTGCCAATGGTAATTTTCTTTCCTGCACTGAATGTTGCTGTAATGAATGCGTGAATTATATTTCATTCAACTGCTAATCCACCAACCAGAAACAGAAGTCTGTTTTTGAAGGACTTAGCATTACAATTAATGAAAAAAATTATTCAACAAAGATCAGAGATTATTACTTTACCAAGAAACTGACGTACTGCATGCAAAACAAAAACAGAAGTTTCTACGAAGAATTAAAACGAATACGTGAAATTCGAAACAACTAAGTATGAAAGGTGTCATAAATTTCCCTCCGCCAAGGACAGAAGAATGTGAATGCAATGTGTAAAATGTTAAAACATTCTGTGCCAAGAACACATAAATGTACTTTGTTCAAAGTGTAAAGAAATAAAATAAGCATTGTGTATTAGAGATGCAATGAAACTTAGAGGCATGATGTTTATTTTTTTATTATTTTCTTTTATCTTAAGTTTAAGATTATTTTGGAAATTAACTTTTTGAAACCCAATTATAATTCACGCATTTATAATACACGAGAACAAGAAACACAGCTTTAAAACTAAATAAAATTATTTTTATCATATTTTAAATATTGGGGTATGTGATACCTCACGCGCACACTCTAGTTACTTTTCTTGGTGCGACTTCCGCCGGGTTAAACACAGTTTTCGAAATTTGTGGTAAAACACTACGGAGAAATACGCGGGCGGATAAACAAAAGTGCAAGAGTAAATTCGATAACCATAAAATGGTTCGAATACTTTGCAGCGATTTCTAATGAATTCTCATTTCAAATAAATCTTAACCAGAAAAGATATTAAATTCAATTCTTCTTATAATTATATCTCTAATTATAAAAATATGTTTTAAACTCCGACTTTAAAAGATAGCGTGCCGGAAAGGGTTCAGTGAACATAGTGCCAGAGTGTCGCTTGGATAAACAAATACAGTGAATTTAAAAGAGTGCATTTATTCTATTGTGGTTCATGCGCTATCAACGAAGTAGATTTAATTCAATACAATAAGTTTAAACGAAATGCAAGAAGAAATGCGTATAATTTAATATTCCGTACAAGGAAGTCATGTGACGTACACATCAGATTTTTTAATTATAGCAAAAAATTACTATACACATAATTTTCATTGTCGCAAGAAACTAAACTAACACTAATTAAGCATTTGCTAAAATAAAATATAACTTGAATTTTCCATTTTGCACTCTAGCTATCAATATTTTTTATGAATGAATTGGGCATTATTTGCTAGCCTTATTAGTATGTACAATTCTGCACTTAAAACACACAAAGTTAAGTAATTACAGACCTTAAATAATGTGCACTTTAACCACACAAAGTTAAGTAATTACAGATTTTAATAATGTGCACTTTAAACACACAAAGTTAAGTAATTACAGACTTTAAATAATGTGCACTTTAAACAGCAATTTTATGAATGCAGAAGAAATAACTTAAAAAAATCTGATGTGTACACCACATGATTTCCTTGTACGGAATATTAAATTATACGCATTTTTACTTGTATTTCATTTAAACTTATTAGACTGAATTAAACCTACTTTGCCGACAGCGCATAAACCACAATAGAATAAATGCATTCTTTAAAATTCACTTTGTTTATCATAGCGACACTCTGGCGCTAGGTTTACTTAACAGTATAATATTTCGTTCATATTATAACTCAGAATGCACAAAACTGATATCATTTAAAGAATTATCTAATCGTTGCCACATGTTCTATTCAAATACTATAATAAAGTTATAACGATGTATAAAAGAAATAAGCAAACAAGACAAAAAAAAACAGTTTTTCACAGACGATTGAGTATTTCTCATTTAATTAATTCAGTTCTCACTTCGCGAGGAGGCAAAAATACATAAAAACACAAAATATCTATATTAAAAATAACGAAGTAAATCTACTTATTTCCTCGAAAAATGTTCAGGAAGAATTAAGCATGATTTAATTGGCAATAATAAATGAATGCCTTATCTTTGTTGTTGCGAAGCTAAGTTTCTCTAGATGGGCAACAAATCCACTAGTCTCCAGTTTCAAATCTAAACATCAATGGCCACCATTAAAAAGAAGGCTTAGCGGCAATTAGACAACTTTAAAATTGTTGATAATTCTAAAAATATTGCAGACAGATTTACTAAAGACATCAAACCCTTAACCGGAAGATAAAAACAGCATAATTCAATCATTTTTAAACCAAAAAATGTACAATTTACAAACATATAAGAGTAAAGAAACTGAGATCACTGAGCCGGGTAACAGAGTGGTATATTTATAAATATATTTATATACGTTTGGCGCGTCCGATTGCAACCAAAATACGAGGTGCACATCTACATGTTATAGCAGTCTTATATACAAAATTTCAACGTTCTAAGGCTACTCGTGTTTGAGTTATGCGAGATACGTAGGTACATACGTTCGTACAGACGCCACGAAAAATTCTCTTCAGAATTCATTTTAAATCAGTTTTTTAGTTCTTTTGGAGGAAAAGAGTCTTTTATTCTGTCCTTACGTACAGATATCAGGCAGAAACATCGTTAAATTGCATTCGAAAGCGGTCAAAATGGATATTTTCGTTGAAATATGCTGCCTGAAGCTTTTCGCGATTACAATACTTCCTTTTTACTTCGTACAAGGAAGTAAAAAAACAAAAAAAAATCGTCTGATAGCTGATCACAAATATTATCCTGCTCGAATAATTTCAGCTTTTGCTCGATCGAGTACATGGTTGTCCTCCCAAGAAACAACGCAAATTGTTTCTTGTAACTAAGACTAAAGCTTCTAAAAAACAATACCCTTCATAACAAAGTTTTAAATTGCTTATCTTTGAGCGTCTTGTTCTGCTTAACATGTCACGTGAAATGTATCATTTTTCGTGATTCTCTTGAATCATTTGTCACCAAATCTTCTTCTTACGGCGATTTAACCGCCAAACCTTTTATAGAATGATCACGCGTGGGTTAACTTGAGAGTATCAAAGGTTTCCTCTTTTGTTTCTTCTGCAGCTTTGAAAATGAACAATCCCTCATTTTTAAACAACAGTGTCCCTCTGGCATGTCGCCAAAATGTCAGAGCGGCAATATATCGCCAAGCGTTGGCCACAGGAAATGTGCAACAAGAAGAGGAACTGTAACCATTTTTCTTCATTTTCCGGAACAGGAGCTATTTCGAACACGCCAAGTTCGTTAACTAGACGCAATTCGATTTTTTCTAGACTCATCAGGATGGCCGGAAGGAAGTGCTTGAAGTCGAAGGAAACACAATAATCTTTCCAAAATTTCCGATGATTTCAAGTTAAGCGTGTCTGGGAAAACATTAATAGTTTTCCTCCTCTAACGATGGGTTATCATATATCATTCACCCGATAACGCTAAATATATGGAGTGAAAAGAAGATAGAATGTTTATTATCGTTTTTAATTACAGTAGAAACTTTTAATTGTATGGAGATGGTATCATGAATAATTACTCATTTGTTATAAGCGAAGGGAAAAATTGATTTTTTACTTTACTGAAGAAATGATTTTTTTTTCTTGCTTTTATTCATTTTTACTTCCTTGTACGAAGTAAAGGACGTAAAGTATTGTAATCACAAAAAATTCCGGGTACCATATTTCAACGAAAATATTCATTTTGACCGCTATCGAATGCAATAGATATGCATATCTCCTTTCGGTTACAATCCCCCCCCCAAAAAAAAGTATATAAATTATATGTATATGTGATGTATCAGCTTTAGTAGTAGCTTAAATAATCAGACGATAAGTTTAAAAAACAGGATCCATTTATTATATTTCAGGAGAAAATAGCAGTTACAAAATCAGATATCCGGAGTAAATAAAAAAGAATTACTACTAACGTTTTGTATGAAGTTTACTGCATCGTGACATTAAAGAAAACGCCCTGATATTCCTTTTGCGAGTCCTTTTATAGCCTCTGGAAAGGCGGAGCTTCCAAGAAATGACGTCAGCTTCGTCAACCAATCCCGTTCGCTTTAAATACTTCCAGAACATTCTATAATGGTACGTGTAGAAAAAGCGGGAAAAACAACTTGACTACGGGGCTGTGGATTTAATTACACGTACTTTCAAATAAGAGACCGTCGCCATTAAAAGTAAAAAGAACATACAGTTAGAATTTTAAGTGTATTCTTGACTATGGAATTTTATTATTACATATATATATACCCACTCTGTTACTCGGCTCAGTGAGCTCAGATTCTTTATTCTTATATTTTTGTAAATTGTGCATTTTTTGCTTTAAACATGATGGAATTATGTTGTTCTTATCTTCAGGCTAAGGTTTTTATGCCTTTAGTTAATCTACACGTTATAGTTGTAGAATTATCAACAATTTAAAAGTTGCTTAAGTGCGGCTAAGCCTAATTTTGTTACCGCAGCAGCCATATTTGTTTACATTTGAAAGTTAGCAGAGTAGTGAATTTGTTGCCAATCTCGAGAAACTAAGTTTCGCAACAACAAAGTAACGTCTCTTTTTATTATTGCGAATTCAATTATGCTTAATCCATTAATTATCTCATATATTTGTTCAGCATAGCATACACAACAAATTAAGTCAGTTTCTACGTCTTCAGTGTCTTTTTCCCGAGTGAGACCAAAGTAAATTCTCAGGTTTGTGCACCGAAACATCTGCTTTTTTGCCCGTTGGCCGAATTGCTTGTATTTTGAGTAGAGACACTAAATTTTTATTATAAAAATTGTTCTTTAAATTGTTTTATGTGCATTTATGTTTTATATTTTTCTATATTTTTCAAATTTTAGTAAAGATATTTTGAGGTTTTTATGTATTTTTGCCACTTCGCGAAGTGACAACTGAATTGAGTAACGCATTTATTTCTAATGAAATTCCAGAAAATAAGTTTAAATGAAATGCAGCAAAAGATGCGTGTAATTTAATATTCCGTACAAAGAAGTCATATGTTGCCTGCACCACATTTTTCGTTTAAAATTAACGTGCAAAACAGATTAATGGTTTTCGTGTGGTATTCGAATGTCCAATAGTAATATTGAGGAAATTTAAGGGGACTCATACACCTTAATACCCATAAGATGTTCGAATAGATGACTGTTGCAGAAATTGGGATAACTTATTTATTTTAAAAGCAATTACTACCAACTTTTTACAGCTGACTACATAATATAGCTGCTTTCTGAAATAGTCATCAGAAAGTTTGTGTTGCCACAAACATTTTTATAATTTAATCCGCTTTGTGACAACATTTTTAGTTATGTTTCCAACTTGCGCGCACAGTTTAAAACATTCTGTTGCATAATTTAATTCCATACTTAATATATAGCTTTTATAATATTTCGAAACGACTGTGAACCTAAAATTCTAAAAATTTCATGTTAAATTTTAATTTTATTTCGAGTTGAGTTTATAAAATGTATTTTATTAACAAAATTTGTAATGTTTTCGTCCATAAAATTTTTCAATATTAAAATATTTATCAGATTGTTGGTTCAGTTCGAAAATAGTGCCCATATAAAGAATTCCATCCAATTTCAAGTATGTACCATTAGCCATTTTTAAAATATCCTGCGCGGAAGGTGGAAACAGGGCGAAATATTTTGTCACAAAGAGGATTAAATTACAAAAATATTTGTGTTAACACAAACTTTCTGGTTACTAGTTTCCAAAGCAGCTATATTATGTAGTCAGCTGTAAAACGTTGGAAGTAATTGCTTTTAAATTAAGTAAAATATCCCAATTCTTGCAACAGTCCTATTTTCGAAGATCGTGAGGGGTTTAAGGTGTATGAGTCTCCTAAACCGTTGGATTCTTTTTTATCAATTCCTGAAAAAAAAAAGTGGCTTATAAAAGTTTATAAAAAAATATTTTGTTAAATTATATACAGAGGCCCTTCGCAAATTTTTAGGAGATTTTTATTGTATTTACAGAAATATTGTACCTGAAAGTTTTGGTTTTAAAATGTTTTAATTGATAACACTTCTTTCTCATTATCTTTCTACACCGTTAACTTCTTGGATAATGAAGCCTTTTCTAGAATCAGAATTTTAAATCCGCTTTTTGAAAGTTGAAAAGCGAAAACAATCGATGGAAGATACATCGGGAGATTTAGTAAGGATGTGGATTAAGGGTATGGCCTTGATACCCATTCCTTGTTACTTTTTTTCCGGGAAATTAACGGTGGATTTGAACATGTTGCTGTTTGGTTTAACTATTGATTGATGCCACTGTGGTAAAGAAAAATGTTTCATATTTTAATATGTTTAATATTGGACATAAAATATGTTCCTGATAATATATCAAGATAATCATGACATTTTTCTGCACTCTCCTTATCTTTAATCTCTTTATATATAGAAAACCAAAAACAGTCATAAATCCCTTTGAAAAACTTCCTTTAGATTCTTTGAATCAGGTTTTTAAAAAAAAGCTTCAGGCTTCGCGAAAAGCTTCAGGCAGCATATTTCAACGAAAATATCCACTTTGACCGCTTTCGAATGCAATTTAACGATATTTTTGCGTTATATCTGTACGTAAGGACAGAATAAAAGACTCTTTTCCTCCAAAAAAACTAAAAAACTGATTTAAAATAAATTCTGAAGAGAATTGTTCGTAGTGTCTGTACGTACGTATCTCCCATAACTCAAAACCGAGTAGCCTCAGAACGTTGAAATTTTGTATACAAGACTACTATAACATGTAGATGTGCACCTCGTATTTTTGTTTCAATCGGCCGCGCCAAACGTATATAAATATATTTATAAATATATCCACTCTGTTACCCGGCACAGTGATCTCAGTTTCTTTACTCTTATATGTTTTTAAATTGTACATTTTTTGCTTTAAAAATGTTTGAATTATGTTGTTTTTATCTTCCGGTTAAGGGTTTTATGCCTTTAGTAAATTTTTATGCAATATTTTTAGAATTAGCAACAATTTATAATTGTTTAAGTGCCGCTAAGCCTAAATTGATGGCGGCCATTGCTTTTGTTTACATTTGAAACAGCTGAGTAGCGGATTTGTTGCCAATCTAGGGAAATTTAGCTTCGCAACAACAAAGATAATGCCTTCATTTATTATTTAAATCATGCTTAATTCTTTCTGGAATTTTTTCGAGGAAATAAGCGTTTAAGATTTACTTCGTAATTTTTAATACAGTTATTTTGAGTTTTTATGTATTTTTGCCTTGTCGCGAAGTGAAAACTGAATTAATTGAATGAGAAATACTCAATCGTCTGTGAAAAACTGTTTCTTTTTTGTTTTGTTTGCTTAATTTCTTTTATACATCGTTCTAGCTTTTAGTATTTTAATAGAACATTTGGCAACGATTAGATAACTCTTTAAATGATATAAATTTTGTGCATTCTCATTCATAATATGAACGAAATATAATCCTGTTAAGTCAACCTAGCGCCAGAGTGTCGCTATGGTAAACACAGTGAATTTTAAAGAATGCATTTATTCTATTGTGGTTTATGCGCTGTCGGCGAAGTAGGTTTAATTCAATCTAATAAGTGGAAATAAAATGCATGAAAAAATGCGTATAATTTAATATTCCGTACAAGGAAGTCATGTGGTGTACACATCAGATTTTTTTAGTCCAGTTATTTAAATACAACCAATATTCATCTAATGGGAAAACAACATTTCTCCATTTTTGTCAGGATATATGTTCCTAATAAAGAATTCTGCAGCGGCGTCTACTTTCGGAGAAATGTTGTGGAGAAAGACGATGCATATTAGGTTTTTTAGACTATATAAGACTCAGATCATCATTAATTGCATTCTTTACATTTGATACCATGCATTTTAATGATTTTACACCTGTGCTTAGCGAAAATTTAACTTCCTTGTACGAAGTCAAGGAAGTATTGTAATCACGAAACCTTCCGGGTACCATATTTCAACAAAAATATACATTTTAACGGCTATCGAATGCAATTTATCGATGTGTTTACATGGCAATTATACGTAAGGATAGAATAAAAGACTCTATTTCCTCAAACCATTTATAAAACTGATTTAAAATGGTTTAAGAACAGATTTTTTTAATAGCGTCTGTACGTACGTACGTATGTAGGTAACATAAAACCCAGTATGTTGAAATTTTGTATGTAGGACTGCTATAACATGTAGATGTGCACCTCCAATTTTGATTGCAATTCGGCGCACCGAAAGTGTGTAAATATAAATATATGTATATATATGTATATCCACTCTGTGACTATGCTCAGTGAGCTCAGGTTTTTTTATTCTTATATGTTTTTAAATTGGGCATTTTTTCCTTTAAAAATGATTTAATTATCATGTTCTTATTTTCCGGTTAATGTTTTTATGCCTTTAGTTAATCTGAATGCAATATTTGCAGACTTATCAATAATTTAAAAGTTGCTTAATTGCGGCTTAGTCTAATTTTTTTACCGTAGCAGCCATATTTATTTACATTTAAAACTTAGCACAATAGTGAATTAATTCTTTCTGCACCTTCAGTGTCTTTTTTCCGAGTGGGACACAAAAGGAAACTTTTAGTTTTATGCACCGAAACATCTGCTTTGCCTGCTGTTCGAGTTGCTTGTTTTTGCAAAAAAAACCGTAATTTTAAATGTAACATTTGTTTTTTAATTGTTTTAAATGTACTTGGTGTTTTTCTATATCTTTTAATAATTAATAAAAATATTTTGAGTTTTTATGCATTCTGCCTTGCCGCGAAGTGAGAACTGATTTAACCCGCGAGCACACGCGGCGGGTATGTCATACCCATGTGCATTTTTCTTTTTGTATATTTCTCGCCCATTATTTCATAAAAGGTCGAAACTTGGTGTAGCTGAGTTCAAGGTCACATACTTAAATGGGGGAAATTTCTGAGGTGGCAAGTGCAACGGTTTTTTAGGAACAGCATTGTTCGGGCATGTCATACCCGTGCGTGTACTCGAGTTTCTCAGTAAGTCACTTCGCACTTCTCGTTTTCAAGCTTTTAGTATAGGTTTTTCTTGAGTTGTAAGCATGGCGCCGTATATTCCTTACGATGAAGAGATGAAAAGATTGAGAAATCTCCTTGAAACAGTTTCTTCTGATAAGGATTCATTTAGTGAAGAAGAGGAAGATGTTGATGACGAAGAATATAATAGTAATCATGATTCACCCATAGAGAGTAGTGATTCAGATACAGAAACAGAAAATGAAACTCTAGAATGTAGCAATGAGTTTTTATGTTGGAAAAAATGGAACAAAAATAAGTTTCGGACTAATGTTAGAATTGGCGCCAAAAATATTATAACTAAACTCCCTGGAAAAACAAAGTATTCTAAAGACTTCTCAACACCTTTAGATTCCTTATCATTGCTTATCGATGAAGATATATTAAAACATGTAGTTTTCAATACGAATATTTATATTGATTCAATACGAGAAAATTTCACTCGTGAACGCGATGAGTACTTTTCGCAAAGCCTTAGGGATGCAGCTAATAGAAAATGTTCAAAATGAACGACGGCGAGCATCTGTGGTTCCTGATTCTGGACAAACACTGACCATCGATGAGCATGTTAACAATGAACTGTCCCTCAAAAAAACCGAAAATGACTTACAAGAGGTGTACAGAGTGCTCCAAGAAAAAAGATAGAAAGACTAGATTCATTTGTGAAAATTGTAGCAAAAGTATATGTATAGAACATATGACCTCATTTTGTAAACAATGTTCAAGAAGTAAGTAAATAATTTTTCCTCTCCTTATTGTTTCCTATTTTGTCTAAAATGAAGTATTATCTTGGTTTTACATTTAATTTCTTTTAAAAAACGATTAATTTTTTTGACAAATTTTTAATTACAATTTTTTTATTCGGGTATGACATACCCGGCGCGTGTTCTCGTGTTCGTCGGATCGGTGCGTGTGCTCTCGGGTTAATTGAATGACAAATATATATCGCCAGTTTGTCTAGGATATATATTTACAGAGAATGTTTACTAGTAGCGCATGTGCATTAGGTAAGCACGCTGAATCGTCTGTGAAAGACTGTTTCTTTTTTATTTGATTTATTTTATACATCGTTTTAAATTTATTAAAGTACTTGAATTCAACATGTGGCAAGGATTAGATTTTTCTTCAGATGATATAATTTTTATGCATTCTCATTTATAAAATTTAATGAAATGTAACGTTGTTAAGTGAACCTAGCGCCAGAGTGTCACTATGGTAAACAAATATAGTGAATTTTAAAGAGTCTGTTTATTCTATGGTATTTTATGCGTTATCGGCGAAGTAGATTTAATTCAATTCAATACGTTTACATTAAATGCAGGAAAAAATGCGCGTAATTTAATATTCCTTGCGGAGAAGTCATTTGCTGTTTGTTTGTTGAAATAGCTTTTCTTTTAAGATTAAAGATCCTACATTTACAAAATTCTAAACATTCCGTTTTTTCCTTGAATATGTATATGGAACAACATTTCCGTTTGAAGCCAACTCTGCAGTTTGTGTCCTTTCTTGTTGATTTCTTGTTGTGTTTGTGTCCTTTCCTGTCGCAGCTTTAGATATAAAAAACACGGCTTTCATAGCGTCTTTTAGAAACTGGATAAGAATACTTTTCTTGGGAAATAACACAAACATAGCCTTCTATTTATCTCTTCTTTAAGAGCGCCGTTTTGCACAAAAAAATTAATCTGTCAAATAGCAGACGATAATATGTACTTTCAAAAATATATTTGCAGTTGAGAAAACGTTCCATGCAGAATATTTTATTTTATTGCAAAGAAAAATCGTCTTAAAAATGTGTGAACCGCCTCAATATTTTCCAATCGGTAATATTCTGTTAAATTAGTTGTTACCTTGTTTATATATCTGTAGATATAATAAAAGAAAGTGTTTGTCTGTGAGTGTTTCTTTGGTTCGTGCTGCACGTAAGCTAATAGACCTAGGGCGACGAAATTTGATACATAGGCGCATTTAGACAAGAGGCAGAACACCTCGAAGCGATATTTTTCAAAATTCGAATCAGATTTTTTTGTATTTTACCTTTTTTTACAAAATCGCATCGTGTTGAATAGTTTCATTCTTTAAGAAATGTGGTTTTGGTAACAGTTTTTCATTCAATGCTTTGTAACTGAATGTTGTTATGTTGTTTGTAACTGAATGTTCTTTATATTGAAAATATGAGATAAAATTTTATTAATTATACACGCACATAGCAATCTTCGTATTCTGACGCGCATGCGTCTCGCGAGGCACAAAGAAAAAATTTCCTTTTTTTCTCTCTCTTTTGATTCGCTAATGGCAAAGAGGTTGTATATTTTGAATTATGTCAGAGCACAATTTTGATTGGTTGTTGCTTTCTAATGATAGTTTCATTCTTTTAGAAATGTGGTTTTTGGCAATAATTTTTCATTTGTTGCTTTGGATACTGGACTGCTGACTGTTTTCTCTTGAAAATATGTGTGTGTGATTATGGCAAAGCCTCGAGGGCTATCTGCCTAAAGGGAGGAATGCCTTCGTGGAGGACTTTTTAAGGGAAACTGGCTCGTATAGACGTTACACATGGGGAAAACCACGAAAACGCCCATGCAGCCAGCCCGTTTGCGGGATTCGAACCTCGGACCGAACTACCAGTGTTCAGCGTCTTTACCACTCGGCCGCTGATGGGCTTCTTGAAAATATGAGATTTATTGCTTATTTCATTGTAATTTTGTGTTTTAATTATATATACTTTTAATTATATAAAAAGGTTTTGCATGATTTTTTTAGGAAACAAAGTTCTTAATTTCTATTATACCATTTGAATTCTTAAGATTTTGCAACGGAAAATTTGTTATTTTTTATTAGGATAATTAATATTTGTGTTAAGTGATATTGCTTATTTCATTGTGAGTTTTTATATACAATACATTTTTATTGAAATTTCTTTTTCTTTCTTTCTTTGTTTTTTTTTTCGGGGGGGGGGGGGTGTTGGTGTTTGATTTTATATATATATATATATACAACTTTATATATATATATATATATATATATATATACAACTTTATATATATATATATATATATATATATATATATATATATATATATAAAGTTGTTCTGCAGAGTAAATTTGTGTGCAGTTTTGAAATTTAAGGTTTAGTGTTCCCTTTAGGTATTTTCCTGGTACATATAAAAGTCAGAGGAAAGTCTAGCATAAAATTAATGCAAAATAAAGAAAAAAAAAATCTGAAATGTTTCAGATTTTAAATTACGTCCAAAGGGGCGTTTTTTAACATTTTGTGTGTTACCTTTCTTTATTAAATATCATGTTCCTCGCACTTAAACCATAAGATCCAGTGCAACAGCAATATCGCAAAATAGTTTTAAAACGAGCCTATCTTTAGAATTTCCGATACAGAGACTCACGCGCTGGAGATAAAAATGTTTTTTCTGCACAACGTTGCCATTGCTCGCTTTGAAATCCTTGAGTTTGTTAATCAAAAATTCGTCAAAGTTTTAAAAAATAGGAAATCGATCATAAAACAAATTTCAAATTTCAAATTGGGTCTTCCACATGCTCATATTCGTTGGAGGATTACGTTATTCAAAATTCGATGACTCTATGTACCGTTGTTTTATCACAATACGAGAAATATACATACATTTATGCAGATTTTTCATTATTTAATTTCTTCAAATATAATGCAGGACTCTAACATTTTGTGGCAACAGTTTGAAAAGTGAACCGACATTTATGAGTCCGACGCAAAATGCCAAAACGAAACTAATAGTCCTTCGGGATTCAAATCCCTTTGGACTAAAAATAACATCCAGAAGGAATTTTCATTCCATAATATTTTTAAATAAACCTTTCGATTTATTTTCTCTCGAAAGCTTGGAAGTTTAGCTACATTTTTTGGCAATTAAGTTTACTTTATTTAAAGTATTAAAAAGAATGATGTTTATGGCAACCTCTGTTATGCGTGTACATCAAACGTAGCTTATTGAAATGCTTAATAAAATGCAATTGATGATATATATTTTTTATCACTGAATTCTGATTTCCGTCGGAATATAGTAATTAATCAAAAGTGGAAAATATAAATGCAAAAACGAAAAGATATTTCTTGTTTCTTTTTTTGATATTTTAATGTTACTGCAACATTTTAATTTAGAAATCCCCTATACAATCATTCATTTAAATTTTAAATTCTTTCGTAAGATTTTTGTTATTACAGAAATATCTAAGCAATCCTCTCCTTTGTGAGAAAGCTAAGTCCATGTCAAACTGTACTCTGAATGATAGAGTTCATATCGTAATCTTTAATGATTTATGTTTCGCTTGTGATTTCTGCAATGAAAGCTAACATTAATGATCTTTTAAGCCTTAAATATTCTTCACAAAAATGCTTATCTCGTTAATTCTCCTTTCATGCAAAAGCAACATTTTCACGCAAGTTTTAACTTCGATGATTCTTATGAATGCAGTCATTAGGATTTCAGTTTTACGTTTCGATACTTAAGAAGAAAGTTTTATTCGTATTTTATGACTTTAAACTTCTGGCTTGAATTTATTATATCCATTCGTAAATGAAGACTGAAGTTGACAATGAGCTCACTCTTCAACAAAGCTGGAGTTAGGAAATTTTTATTTTATTGGTGAAAATTGAATATAACTCTGGTTCTCCCGTAACTTAACTATATGCCGCCCAATCAAGATAGTTGTTAGTGACTTTGACTACGTTACTGAAGGACCCGAGTTCGAATTCCAGAGAAGACGTGGATGTTTGTAAATGTACAGTGTATGAGTAGGAGTGTATGAGTACAGTGTATGTGGGTACTAAATATATAGTGAGCCGAAAGTTCTCTCGAGAGGTTGTTAGTAGTCGTGGCTCTGACCGTGGGTGCTGAAGAGGATGTTCTCGCATTCTTTAGACGATTTTGCTTTGTTATTAAAAAAACGTTCATCTGCTTTAAAATTTGTTTTTTAAGTGCAGATTTTTATTCGAAAGTGTTTATCAGCATCTGCTACTTGACAGATTTGTTTGGTAGTTTTGCGCGAAGCAATGGATGGAATATACACTCATGTCCATAAATTAAGGATAATGCAAAATCAGGCAAAGGAAGAGTTAGAAGCAAAACAAAATTGACTTATTTGTAAAGATTATTTATTAAACAAAAGGTAAAGAGCAAAAAAAAGATGCTATATGTTTGATATTATTAAAAAAATTAGCGATTTTTTCTCCCTGGAGCAAATTACAAAAAAAACCTATTTACAAAAAACCATTATTACATGGTTGGTATGATTGCTAATACGTTGTATGTCTCCCAGACGATGCAATACAGTCCGTACAACGCCTGTATCAAATTATCGATCTGATCTTGGAGGATATTACACCACTCAAAAAGCAATGCTCTCCGAAGTTCCGGTAGACATGTAGGAGGAGGTTGACGGGCTGCAACTCGTCGGCCAAGCATGTCCCACACGTACTCTACTGGAATCAAGTCCGGTGAGAATGCTGGCCATTCCATACGGATGATATCCTCCGATTGAAGACATTCGCTTCCGATGTTTGCACGGTGAGGACGGGCGTTGTCGCGCATAAACACAAATTGTGCGCCCATGGCGCCCCGAAACAAACGTACATGTTGTTCCAGAATGACGTCCCGATAGATTTGGCTTGTCATGGTTCCAATTTGAACATGCAGGTCAGTTCTGGAACCCAGAATAATTGCACACCAAACGAGCACTCCTGCACAACCGTAACGGTGTCGTTTAATGATGTTTTCTTTCTGCTAACGGGTACCTGGAGCTCTCCATATGAAAGTCCGGCGAGAATCAGACTGCAAGCTAACCCTGGACTCGTCGGAAAATATCACACAAGCCCACTGTTGCGGTGTCCACAATGCACGCTCTCTACTCCAGGCTAACAGCAGGCGACAGTGAGTTGCAGTAAGTGGAATGCATCTGACAGGTCTACGAGCATATAGACCAATCTGCCCGAAGCGTCTGTACACGGTCTGCCTTGAAATTGTCGTACCAGTGGCTGAACAGAGCTGACGAGACACTGTGGCTGTGCTCCGCCTGTTTCTTTTGGCAGTAACTGCCAAATACCGGTCCTCATTCGGCGTTGCATCTCTGGGGTGACCTGTGCTGTAACGTCTACTCACATTACCATCATCTTGGAATCGTTGCCAAAGCCTAGAGATGACACTCTGGTCAATTCCAAGTTCGTCTGATACTTCCAGTTGGGTATGCCCACATTCCAGACGGCCGATAATTCTACCACCTAAAAAATCATCCAAATGCGTCCTTTGTGTCATAACTATTCGGTTATTGTACTGAAATGCTTATAAAGCGCCTGCGAACAATTTTACTTCTTTGCCTGTATTCCTTATATATTACTCTCTTACACTCTCGTCATTGTGACGTACCATCGGTGTCATCTGGTTACTTCCTGAAATTTGCATATGATTCTTGAAGATGTGTGTAGTGATTTTACAGGTGATATATTTATTTTAGAGTTCGATTTCCGCGTGACTCCGAATTATCCTTAATTTATGGACATGAGTGTATTTAAAATATTCTTCTCTTATGGAGATTGCTTCTACCCAAACTTGTACAACAGAAAACGAGCATAGCAGGAAAGGGCTAGAATTGAAGGCAATTGTTAACGATTCAAATTTATTTGCATTTTAAAGTGCTTATCACGCAAAATTATAATCTTACATTCCCCGTTTTTCTGTGAGCACTTGTGCATGTAATGTTTGTTTCTTTGCAACAAAACCATTCGCGCAGGGAAATACGTTTTACAAGCTGTGTAAAAAGAAATATTCAGCTATATTTAAAAAGAAGAGGTTTTCGCAAATCAATTCTGCTAACTCAGAGTAAATTCAAGCTGCCTCCTAATATGTCGGGACTTCCTTATCATGACATCCATAAATTAATTTGGAAAGACGGCGTGGAATCCTAATGTTGTTACACTAAGCAAAGGATATTTTTATTTTTTTCCCGTCTAACAGCTAGTTCTACATATTTCAATACCCAGACTTTTATTTATTACCTACATTATTACTTGTCAGATACGTTGATATCGCGCCATCAAGTTCGAAGCAACACCACTTTAATTCTAAACTTAATAGTATGCATAAAATAATATCTCTCTTGTAGACGTTGTTCACATATTTTAGATAACTTTGCTTTACTCTAAAAACAAAATCTGCTTGAAGCTGCAATTACATTTTTGAAAACATGAATTATCGTCTGCTACTTGCCAGTTTTGTTTTCATGCAAAATGGCGCTTTTGAAGAAGCAACGGACAGAGAGCTATGTTTGTGCTCTTTCTGAAAAAAATTATTCGCATTTGGTTACCAAAAATATGATGTGTACATCACATGATTTCGTTGTACGGAATATTAAATTATACGCATTTTTTCTTGCATTTCGTTTAAACGTATTGGATTGAATTAAATCTACTTCTCCGACAGCGCATAAACCACAATAGAATAAATGCATTCTTTAAAATTCACTCTATTTTTTTACCATAGCGACACTCTGGTGCTAGATTCACTTAACTGTATTATATTCCGTTCATATTATAACTTAGAATGCACAAAATTTATATCATTTAAAGAATTATCTAATCGTTGCCACACGTTCTATTCAAATACTATAATAAAGATAGAACGATGTATAAAAGAAATTAAGCAAACAAAACCAAAAAGAAACAGTTTTTCACAGACGATTGAGTATTTCTCGTTCAATTTATTTAGTTGTCACTTCGCAACAAGGCAAAAATACATAAAACTCAAAATATCTGTATTAAAAATTAAGAATTAAATCTTAAACACTTATTTCCTCGAAAAAATTCCAGAAAGGATTAAGCATGATTTAATTCGGAATAATAAATGAAGGCGTTATTTTTGTTGTTGCGAAGATACGTTTCTCTAGATTGGCAACAAATCCACTACTCTCCTGTTTCAAATGTAAACAAGCATTGGCCGCCATCAAAAATGTTGTTAGGCTTAGCGGCACTTAGACAACTTTAAAATTATTGATAATTCTAAACATATTGTATACAGATTTACTAAACACATGAAAACCTTAACTGGAAGTTAAGAACAGCATAATTCAATCATTTTTAAAGCAAAAAATGTACAATTTACAAATATATAAGAGTAAAGAAACTGAGATCACTGAGCCGGGTAACAGAGTGGATATATATTTAAATATATTTATATACGTGTGGCCGATTTCAACCAAAATACGAGGTGCACATCTACATGTTATAGTAGTCCTATATACAAAATTTCAACGTTCTAAGGCTACTCGTTTTTGAGTGATGCAACATACGTACGTAAATATGTTCGTACATATTCGTTGTTCTAAACACGTGTCCAAGGGAAAAAAGGGAATATTTCAAATTTTGGAAAGATAAGATCTTTACTGTTAAAGAAACTCCGCCATGTCAAAGGACAGTAACAAAAACAATAACCTGCTCACTATCAAGTGTAAACAAAGTGATTAATGCAGATTTGATACTTAAAAAGGCGAAAAAATTTAATGTGCATCGTTTTTTTCTACGGCACATTGCCGAACGCAGAACGCGCTGCGGAATTCTTTACGAGAAACATTTATCTCGACAAAAATGGAAAAATGTTGTGTGTGTTTGAATGATCACTACATATTCTGGTGCGTTTTTAAATGATTAAAATAAAAATGACCAACTATTATTATTGCAATCATTTAGAAAGAAGAACAAAAATATTAAACGTGGTTAAATTCTAAAGAAAGAATCTTAAGAAATCTTTCCAAAGGGAATAATGCACTACAATGTTTTTAAAAAAACTATCTTTAAAAAAATTTTTAAAGCTTTCAGATTTTAAATTATGTCCAAAGGGGCGTTGTTTTAACGTTTTGTGTGTTACGTTTATTTATTAAATATCATGTTTTACGTACTCAAACCATAAAATTCAGTTCAACAGCAATATTGCAAAATAATTTTAAAATAAGCGTATATTTAAAATTTCCGATACAGAGTCTCGCGCGCTGTAGATAAAAATGTTTACTTTTAGTACAGTGATGCCATTGTTCGCTTTGAAATCGTTTAGGTTGTTAATCAAAAATTCGTTAAGTGCTACAAAATATGAAATCGATAATAAAACAAATTTCAAATTTAAATTAGGCTTTCCCCATGCCCATATTCTCAGGCAGATTACTTTATTCAAATTTTGATGGCTGTAAGTACCGTTGTTTTATCACAATGCCAGAAACATACATACATTCATGAAGATTCTTCATTATTTAATTTCCTTTAATATAATACAGATCGATAATATTTCGTGGCAACAATTTGAAAAGAGTTTCGCTGTTTAGAGTTTTCAACACAAAATGCCAAAACGAAATTAATAGTCCTTCAGAGCAAATTTCCCCTTTGGACTAATAAAGAGAGTAAAGAAAAGTGTCAAGATCAATTTCACATATCACCAGGAACATATCTGATACCCAGTTTTCAAATATGCCTTCACCTTAGCTACAGTGCCATCAGGAAATAGAACTGCATCAAGACAAAACAAGCAGACACAGGTCAAAATCCACCGTTAAATTCCTGTGGAAAAATGGAACAAGAAATAGGTATCAAATCCCTGTCCTTCCCTCATATCCGTACTAAATATTCTGATGTAGCATCCATGAAATTGTGAGCTTCTGGAATTTTAGAAAACGAATTGTTAAAGGTTCTAGGACTTCGGAAAGCTGTTCATGAGGAGTGGGACTATCTCTTCCGACATTACAAAAAGACCTTCTGTTTCCGAAATTACGATGTAGAAAGATAGTAAATAATAAGTGTTACCTAACAGAACATTTAAAACACAAAAATGTTTGGCAAAATAGTTCTATAAATACAAGGAAAGTTTTCTAAAAAATGTGAGAACAGCGTTTGTAGGCCGTCGTGACATATATGGTTTTTTCAAACTTTTTTAAACTACGCTTAATTTACGAGTTTTTCTTGCGAACTTATGGTCCAATTTACTTATTAAAAACATGATTTCAAATGCAGTCACGAAGTTTAAATCCGAGTTATTCAACAGTCAACATAACCTGAGTGTGTATTTTGATTTAACGAATTACAGAGGCTGTTCGCGCATTTTGTAGACGATTTTGGTAAGCGGTATTAAAACATCGTCTGCTGCAAAAAAAAGTAATTGCAATTGTACTATGTTTTTAAAAGTTAAACTTATCGTCTGTGGGTTGAAAGTTTTGTTTTTATTTAAAATTGGGAATTTAACAAAGCAGTGGTTCGAAGGCTATATTGAAGCTCTTTCCGAAGAGAAATATGCATACTCCGTTATCCAAAAACGGTGTAAGAGTCATGGTTTTGTGGTATCTAAAGCGTCGATAGGTAATAACATCAACAAGAAAGGAAAACAACGTCGAATTAGAGCCTCAAATAGCACAAAAATTCCAAACAAGTATCCAAGGAAAAAATGGACATCTTCCACTATTGCAAAGGTACGTTGCTTAATGTTAAACGAAAATCCCCCTAGTCAAAAGACAGTTGCAAAATCATTAAAATGCTCGTTGTCCACTGTAAACAAAATGATAAAAGTTGATTTAAATCTTAAGAAAGCGAAAAAATGCAATGTGCAAGCGCAAGAGGACGACTTCTTTCAAAGCATATCGCTCAACGCAGGACACGCTGCAGAATTCTATATGAGAAACACTTATACAAAGAAAAATGGAAAACAATTGTCACAGTAGATGAAGCATGGGTGTATTTAAATGATTGTAACAAAAAAAGAGCCATTGATTATCATAAAAGAGGAAAAAAAATTAAGTACATGGTTCAAGGTATCGAAAGAAAGTTTTTCTAAGGGATTCATGATTGTTGCTGGTTTTTCTTATAATGGTAAGTTAAAAATAAAGAGAGTGCAAAAAAATGTCAAGATTAACTCCAAATACTATCAGAAACATATTTTATCGCTAATTTGTTTGAATGAAATACCATCGCTTTACCCACAGTGCCATCCATCTGTGAGACTCCATCAGGACAAAGCTAGCAGTCACACATCAAAATCCACTGTAAATTTCCTAAACGAAATGGAACAAAAAACTGGTATCCAGGCCATACCCTTCACTGATATCCCTACTCAATCTCCCGATGTGTCACCTATGGATTTTTGTGCTTTCGGACTTTTAAAAACTGCATTATCCAAACGTTGTCCCAAAACCCTAACAGGACTCTGGAAAGCTGTTCGGGAGGAATGGGAAAGAATATCTCTTCTGCCACTTCAAAAGGCATTATTATCGTGGAAGTTGCTATGTCGAAAGATAGTTCAGAATAAGGGATGCCAAATAGAACATTTGAAACACAAGAATTTTATGTAATGTAGTTTTGTGAATACAATATACATCGTCTAAAAAATTGTGTGAACAGCCTCTGTAAAATCGAAAAGTAAGATGTAGATGAAAATGCAGAAAAGTGAGTCATTATTTAAAAGCTGCATGCTGTGTCTTGACAAACATTTAAATTACACATTAATTTTAATTGCTGAATATTTTCCTGCCAAAAAAGCATTTCCAGAATGCATTTGAAAATTTGATGGATACTTAATTTATTAAAGCTTCATACTATCCCCATATTTTCAAGTAGTTCGATCGCGCTCGTTTTGGATATTGGGTTCACATTACGCATCCTAACATAGCAACTTTAATGATCTAATTAATTTTTGATGTCTAAACCCACGTAATCTTATAAATATTTCTCTGTGGGTTGTACACTGCGAAAAAAAATTTGAGAGTTCTATATCTCCCATTGTATTGGGCCGTTTGACGAGATTCCAGTTGCGTTTTGCATATGTTGAAAACGCGACTTGGGCTATATATTAGTTTCATATATAGCATTGTTCTATAATAGGTAGTTTGACAAACAAATCGAACGTTTTTTGAAATGACATGCCACTTTTTTTTTCATATTTCCATGCTAAGGCTCAAATTATGCCAAACTACCAAGTTTTGTGAAAATTGCGCTAGTAGATTTTTAAAAAATAAGCTCTCAAAATTTTAGCTCCTCAGTGTTAATTGAATTTGGTATATATTAACTACTATCTTTTTTTATTAAACTTATTTTATTCTTCCTTTCATATTTCGAAATTTGAATTAATTCCAAATAACATTACACCATTTTTACTTCCTTGTACGAAGTAAAAAGGAAGTATTGTAATCGCGAAACGTTTCAGGCAGCATTTTTCAACGAAAATATCCTATTTTGACCTCTTTCAAATGCAATTTAACGATGTATTTCCGTGATATATGTACGTAAGGACAGAATAAAACACTCTTTTCCTCCAAAAAATTATAAAACTGCTATAAGATGAATTCTGAAGAGAATTTTTCGTGGCGTCTGTACGAACGTATGAACGTATCTCGCATAACTCAAAAACGAGTAGCCTCAGAACGTTGAAATTTTGTATATAGAACTGCTATAACATGTAGATGTGCACCTCGTATTTTGGTTGCAATCGGCCACACCAAACCTATATAAATATATTTATAGATATATCCACTCTGTTACCCGGCTCAGTGATCTCAGTTTCTTTACTCTTATATGTTTGTAAATTGCACATTTTTTGCTTTAAAAATGACTGAATTATGTTGTTGGTATCTTTCGGTTAAGGTTTTTATGCCTTTAGTAAATCTGTATGCAATAGTTTTAGAATTATCACAATTTTAAAATTGTTCAAGTGCACTTGTTTACATTTGAAACAGCAAGATAGTGGATTTGATGCCAATCTAGAGAAACTTAGCTTCGCAACAACAAAGATAACGCCTTCATTTATTATTGCCAATTAAATCATGCTTAATCCTTTCTGGAATTTTTTCGACGAAATAAGCGTATAAGATTTACTTCGTAATTTTTATACAGATATTTTGAGTTTTTATGTATTTTTGCCTTGTCGCGAAGTGAGAACTGAATTAATTGAATGAGAAATACTCAATCGTCTGTGAAACACTGTTTCTTTTTTGTTTTGTTTGCTTAATTCTTTATATACATCGTTCTAGCTTATAGTATTTGAATAGAACATGTGGCAATGATTAGATAATTCTTTAAATGATATAAATTTTGTGTATTCTGAGTTATAATATGAACGAAATATAATACTGTTAAGTGAACCTAGCGCCAGAGTGTCGCTTTGGTAAACAAAGTGAATTTTAAAGAATGAATTTATTCTATTGTGGTTTATGCGGTGTCGGCGAAGTAGGTTTAATTCAATCGAATAATTTTAAATGAAATGCAAGAAAAAATGCGTATAATTTAATATTCCGTACAAGGAAGTCATGTGGTGTACACATCAGATTTTTTATGATTTATTTTAAAATAATTTTTGTAAGTTTTTCGAAAACAGTCTGAATTATAATCTATAAAGTTTTACAATCGTCTTAAGGTAGACTTATTTCTAAGCATACATGAAAAAAATTACTTTTTTTTACTCAAAATTTCTATGATATACGTGAATTTGCATTTTGGTGTCTTTGGAAATTTGGCGTATTTAATATAAGCAATAATAACGAAAATGTGGTTTAAGCACTTTTTTACAATTATTTGAAAAATTGCAAGATGGACCTTTTCGCATGTCAGTGCATCAATGAAAGAAAGGGAAGTAAGTAGGTTACTATAATTTAAGAATGCCGCCATGTGAATTATTCTTGGCGCAAACTGAAAAAATTACGCCAATATAAATGTTTAAATTTCTGACCAAAAATTACAAAATTTAATATCTACATCTATATTAATATAAATTTACAAACCTAAAATGTTAAATTAAAACAAAACCTTATATTTTTTAAGTGATTTTATTTTTACTTTACATGGAACTAAAGAACTCAAAAGCAGTCATAGTAATATAAGGTATTTTCTTTCTACTTTGCGCATGTTTTCGTGGCGTAATTGGACGCATAGTCGACGCATATTTGAGACGTCCTGGATTCGAATCTAGGCGAAAGCGTCGTTCATTTTTCCCGTCTCCAGGATCAAAAACCCTAATGGCTCTACAGTGAAATAAACAGCGAATTTTTGAATGGAATTTTTGAACTGAAGAGATAGTATATAGACTCATCTTTCTAATTAGCAATAACCTTAAAAAGGCAATAACCCCAATTTAAATAGAATAACCAAAAAAACAATTAAAATACCAATAAATTATAATAACAATTATAACTATAATAACAATAATAATAACAATTATCATTCAATAATATTAATAAATAACCCCAATTAAAATCCCAGTTAACCCCCTCGCAATAACCACAATTAAAAGGGGGCCAATTAAGAGGGGTTATTGTCTAATGACTCTACTGTAAAATAAACATCAAATTTTTAAATGGAATTCCTTTTCGTTGCTTATATGAACGATATCTTTCAGAAACCTCAGAAACCTGAGAAAATATAACTGAAGAGATAGAATATAAACCCACCCTTTTAATTGGTAGTAACCCTAAAAAGGCAGTAACCCCAATTAAAGTCAAATAAAAAAACCTCAATTAAAAATACAATTAACAATATTAATATAATAAGAACAATTATAAAACAATAATAATAAACTAACTATTAATAATATAAATAAATAACCCAAATTAAAATTCCATTTAACTCCCTCCCAATTGGGAGCCAGTTAAGTGGGGTTATTGCCGAATGACTCTAAAATAAACATCAAATTTTTAAATAGAATTCCTTTTCATTGCTTATACAAGTGATATCTTTCAGAAAATAGAGAAAATCTAACTGAAGAGATTGAATGTAGATCCACCCGTTTAATTGGCAGTAACCCTAAAAAGGCAATACCTCCAATTAAAATTTAAAAAAACTTTATTTAAAATCCTAATTAACAGTAACAATTATAACAATAATAGTAACAATTATCAATTAATAATATTAATAAATAACCCCAAATAAAACCCTAACTAACCCCTTCGGAATAACCCCAATTAAAACTGTTGTTAACAATTAAAAGGTGGGGCAATTACAAGGGGTTATTACCCTGTAAACTAAACTGAAATTTGCCTGTAATATAAAAATGAAATTTTTTAATTTTCTTTTTTCTAACATTTCATTGCGTATACAAACAATAATTTTTCAGAAACCATAGAAAATCTAACTGAAGACACAGAATATTTATTATTCCCTCAAACACATTGAGATTTATTCTGAACGACTTCTTTATCTGGAAGAAATTTAATAATGCCTCCCAAAATTCGATATGTTTTTCTATTTTATTTCCATAATGATGTGTTTTAATACAAGTTATGTTGTTCATTCAACTCAGATACACCATCAAACAGAGTAAAATAAAATTGAACTTCTGGTGTGTGCGGCAGAATCTAAAACTATTTTACGATCCTAAATAATCCTAGAAAGTCATTAAATCTGCAGAAAACGTTTGATATAAAATGCTACGATCATTAAATGAAATTTTATGGACTTAATGGACAATCTAAAATTTCGTAACTGAACTGCACTAACACGTGTCTCTAATCAATTACCATACCTAGTCGTCGATAGTAAATTTAATGTTATTTTAATTCATAATTAATTGTAAAAGTATGAGTATATTTTTAAAGGTGTGTAAGCTAAAACAACACTGGGGCTTTAATTTCCATTTGGTTTATCTTCTGTATACCCTACCTGTACGTATTCTTGAGTAAATAAAGTAGTTCATTTTATGTAAATATTTACATTACTTCTTAAAATTCGTAATATTATCCTAGTAGAAATCATTCGTAAATCGTATGAAAAAAATATGTGTAAATTAAAAATGTCACTTAATATGTAAAACATAAAAACTGAACATAAAATTAGCAAGAAAGGCGTCTCTGAAGAAAAAAGAAGCACATATATAAAAAGGCATGTAAAACACATATAAAAAGCACATATTACAATATATGTAAATATATATCAAATTTAGCTGCATCTGTACGAACTGTCCGTTTTTGTTCATAGATATTTGGGTATCATTTTCTTATACCATAAGGCTTATTATATCTATTTCAGATCTCTTACATATATTTATCATATTTATGTGAATTTCTCTAATTTGTTGCTTCACATATTAGTATATTTTTGGATCATTATCGGCCTAATAGAACGGGAGATATAGAACTATCCCCTCTTTTTTAGCAGTGTACATATGAAAACTGTCAAAAATTGTAAATTATTTCAATTATATTTACACACCAAAAAAGAAAAGAAAAAAAAAGAAAGAAAATCTGAAAGGTTTCAGATTTTGTATTACTCTCAAAAGGATTTTTTTAACGTTGTGTGTGTAACGTAACCAAAAGGGTTTTAATGTAACCATTCTTTATTAAATATCACGTTCTTCGCGCTTATACCACATAAAATTTAATTCAACAACAATATAAAAAAATATTTAAAAATAGCATATCTTTAAAATTTCAGATATAAAAAAATATCTGAAATTTTAAAGATATGCTATTTTTAAGTCTCGCGGGCTGTAGATAATTTTGTTTTCATAGATTGTTGCCATTGTTCACGTTGATATCGTGTACTTTGTTAATCAAAATTCGTTAAAGTTTTACAAAATTTTAAATAGATAATAAAACAAATTCGAAACTCAAAATTCGGGCTTCCAAGTGTTTTTTCACATTGCAAGAAAGATGTATGCCTTCATACAGATTTTTATTATTTAGCTCCTTTAAATATAATACAAAACGATAATATTTGGTGGCAACAGCCTGTATCGCCATTCAGATATCCATGAATATGTTATGATCTATAAATGAAATAAATACATCAGATATCCATGAATATGTTATGATCTATAAATGAAATAAAATCTATAAATGAAATCTATAAAAGGAATAACAGTTAACTTAGCATTTGACAACAAATCCAATACAATTAGGGAAAACAGACGGACAAACTAATGCAATAATCTTTATTTTTTCCCTTGCTGCAGGTATTTTGAAATCTTGTCTTATACAAAATGCATAGTATTGATTAAATCTGACTCGATATTCAGCACAATTAGGTTCGTCTAGATAATTCTATAATACTAATTAGATTTGTTTTTGGTTTGTTCAGTCAATTTACAGTCTTATTACTTGTAGTTAGCTTTTGTTTGTGCAATGCTTTGGAAACAGTTAAATGCATTTGAAGTAAACATCAATGGTAAAAACTTTGATATCTGAATAAAGTAAGTCCAGTTTATTGTCAAACACAAAACAATCAAGGCTGTTGATTCAGTAATTTTATTTTGGGCTTCGGAGAGTTAAATTCAATTACATTGGCTTGCATAATTTATAGCTGTGTTTCCTTAGCACGCCAGCTGAAGTCTCTTTCAACTAGTTTTTAGATTCAATTAGGAATGAGAAGAAGGCACACAAGCAGTTTTTAGCACTGATTTTAACCAAAGATAAGTTATTTGTACAATTAAACAGTTTATTTTAGTTTCAACCGTAATTATCCCAAAGAGCTATTAGTCTCAAATCGGCATTCTGTATTGATTCACTTTCTAAACTGTTGCCACCCAATGCTATCGCGCTGTATTATATTTAAAAATACTGAATAATAAGAGATCTTCATAAATATTTCTCGCATTGTGAAAAAACAAAGGTACTTAGGACTGTACAACGGTACAATTTTGAATAACGAAGTTTTCCAACCGAGCATGGGCACTTCTAAAGCCGAATTTCGAAATTCGAATTTGTTTTATTATCTATTTCAAATTTTATAAGACTTTAAACTAATTTTTGATTAAGAATTTCAAGATTTCAAAACGAGCAGTGGCAACGCTGTACAGAAAAATTATTTTTGATCTCCAGCGCGCAAAATTGGGTATGAGAAGTTCTAAAGATATGATGTTTTGCTGTTTTTAAATGTATTTGGTCATTATAAGAAAAACCAGCAAAAATCATGAATCTCTTAGAAAAACTTTCTTTCGATTCTTTGAACCATGTACTTAAATTTTTTCTTCCCATTTTATGATAATAAATGGCTCTGTTTTTTTGTTGCAATCATTTAAATACACCCATGCTTCATCTATTGTGACAACTGTTTTCCATTTTTCTTTAGATAAGTGTTTCTCATATAGAATTCTGCAACGTGTCCTGCGTCGAGCGATATGCTTTGGAAGAAGACGATGCACATTGCGTTTTTTCGCTTTCTTAAGATTTAAATCAACGTTTATCATTTTGTTTACCGTGGACACCGAGCATTTTAATGATTTTGCAACTGTCCTTTGACTAGGGGGATTTTCTTTTAACATTAAACAAGGTACCTTTGCAACAGGCGAAGAGGTCCGTTTTTTCCTTGGATACTCGTTTGGAATTTTTGTCCCACTTGACGCTCCAATTTGACGTTTTTTTACTTTCTTGTTGATGATATTATCTATCGACGCTTTAGATATCACAAAACCATGAATCTCACATCGTTTTTGGATAATGGAGTATGCATATTTCTCTTCGGAAAGAGCGTCAATGTAGCCTTCGAACCACTGCTTTGTTAAATTCGCCATTTTGAATAAGAACAAAACTTTCAAGCCACAGGCGATAATTTTGACTTTTAAAAACATAGTACAGTTGCAATTACTTCTTTTGCAGCAAACGATGTTTTATTACCGCTTACCAAAATCGTCTAAAAAATGTGCGAACAGCCTCTGTATATGATAATATTTTAAGCTATTTCTTTTGACGGCATGCTCTATTTACTGCTTAAAGTAACATTTTCCAATTCGATATGGGAAATAAGCTATGTGGTATAGAGATGTATAATACTGTAACTTACTGTGTTTGTATTGGTCTTTGCAATAAAGCCATATGTAACAACAATTGCCATTTTGATTAAGCGGTTTTCTGAAATGAAAAACTACGGTGATCTTATAATTCATATAGTGCTTTCAGTTTTTTTATAATTTCTATGTTCTCGTATTTCTTCGCATATTTTTATTCTTAGGTTCTGAATTTTTTTTTTAATATTTGCGTAATTTCTCCCCTCCCTCAATGCATTCAGAGGACGAGCTGTACTAAATTTTAAAATGGGTTCGTCCATTTGCTGATTGGATCTCATTGATTTCGTCTTACTAACAAAGAAATACCCTCGAAACCTACATGAGAAGGTCACACCGAGCACTATATGAATAATAAGATCAACTGTTGAATTTTCATTAGTTTATCAAAGGATCAACTGTTGTTCAACAAGATCAACTGTTGAATTTTATATCAGACTAATACGAGAAACCACCCATTACAGTGAAGCAAATACAAACGGACGTTCAGTCTAAACTTTAGCTGAATCATCTGCACATTCATCTCCTCCAATTATTTACGGATGACTTGAGGCCTAAGGAGTAGCTGACACAACAATAAAAACGACCAAGTTTCAAGTTATGCGCAAATAGAAATGAAGATATGTTACAGATTAGATATTGTAATGCAAGTATTGCAAGGTATTTTTATTCGAATGTGCGAAATATGTCCGTATATTAAACAATAATAATAATATAGATGCCCGTGGTTTATACATGACTACGTTCCAATTGTACATTCCTGCTATTATTGCTTTTATTGAAATTTAAATTATTGGCATAATTTTCCCTTCTTGAATTTTGGACGACAAAATTAGTAAAAACAAGTATATTAAAAAAATCTGAAAGGTTTCAGATTTTAAATTACTTCCAAAGGGGTGTTTCTTAGCATTTTGTTCGTTACATTTATTTATTAAATATCACGTTCTTCGCACTTAAGGGGACTCAAACACCTTAAAACCCATAAGATCTTCGAATATGTGGCTATTGCAAGAATTGGGATAACTTACTTATTTTAAAAGCAGTTACTTCCAACTTTTTACAGCTGACTACATAATATAGCTGCTTTCTGAAATATTAATCAAATTTGTGTTGCCACAAATATTTTTATAATTTAATCCGCTCTGTGACAAAATGTTTCTTCATGTTTCCACCGTGCGCGCACAGTTCAAAACATTCTTTTGCATAATTTAATTCTATATTTAATTTACAGCTTTTATAACATTTGAAAACTACTGTAAACCAAAATTCTAAGAATTTCGTGTCAAGTTTTTGTTTTATTTGAAGTTGAGTTTATAAAATGTATTTTATTAAAAAAATATGTAATGTTTTCGTGCATAAAATTTTTTAATATTAAACTATTCATAAGATTTTTGGTTCGGTTTGAAAATAGAGCCCATATAAAGAATTTCATCGAATTTCAAGTATGTACCATTAGCAATTTAAAAATATCATGCGCGCAAGGTGGAAACATGACGAAATATTTTGTCATAAAGCGGATTAAATTACAAAAATATTTGTGGCAACACAAACTTTCTGGTTACTAGTTCCTAAAGCAGCTATATTATGTAGTCAGCTGTAAAGTGTTGGAAGTAATTGCTTTTAAAATAAATAAAATCTTCCAATTCTTGCAACATCACATATTCGAAGATCATAAGGGGATTACGGTGTATGAGTCCCCTTAAACCATAAAATTTACTTCAACAGCAATGTTGTAAAATAGTTTTAAAATGAGCTTATCTTTAGAATTTCCGATACAGAGACTCCCGTTGCTGGAGATAAAAATGTTTTTTCTGTACAACGTTGCCATGGCTCGCTTTGAAATCCTTGAGTTTGTTAATCAAAAATTTGTTAAAGTTTTACAAAATATGAAATCGATCATAAAACAAATTCCAAATTTCAAATTTGGGCTTCCACAAGCCCATATTCGTAGGAGGATTACGTCATTCAAACTTCGATGGCTCTAGGTACCGTTGTTTTATCACAGTGCGAGAAATAGACATACATTGATGCAGATGTTTCATAATTTAATTTCTTCAAATATAATGCAAGATTGTAACATTTGGTGGCAACAGTCTGAAAAGTGAAACAGACATTTATAGTGAACCAACTCAAAATTGCAAAACGAAAACAATAGTCCTTCTTGGACAAAGCTCCTTTGAACTAACAAAAATATATGAAAGTTTTCATATTTTAGCGGTCGTTCAGAGGATTTTGTTAACGCATTAACTGCCAAATTTTTTTCTCTCAATTTAGATTGGAAAGTGGAACGTAAATGGAACATAAATGAAATCGGCCACGAGCCCTAATTAAGAATCGACATTCATGTTGCCCTCACCGGAAAATAAAAATTCACATTGGCAATAAACAGTTAGTAATTATATTCTAAAATCATTAGAAAACACGGGAGTTGGAAATGATGTACACAGCCCCCAAAAAAGGGGACAATTCTATATCTCCCGTTCTACTGGGCCGATTGAAGAAATTCAAATTGCGTTTTCGATCTCTCGAAAGCGCGACATAGGATATATATATTAGATTTATATATAGCAATTATTCTAACATAGGTATTTTAACACAAAACCGGAGTTTTTCTAAAATGACATGCCAATTTGTTTTTCTTTTTTAGATATTCAATTACAGATTTTGAGTGTTTGGGAATGATTCATCAGTTTAATATTCATTCATTTACCGCATTGATTAAGAAATTCATTTTGACACCCTTCGGCTAATCTTTAGAAAATGGTAACAGGTAGTTTGGCGACATTTTGGTAAGGCGATAAAGGTTACTAGCTAGGACTTTAGCAATAATCTGGGAAGTACACAGTTCGAATCACAGATTATTTTGTCTCAGAGAAATGAGAGATCATGAGACATGTCATGTGACTATTTTCCAGAAAATTCCAATGTGGATTTTAGCTAATAAGCACTTAGGAACAATTTCACTACTAAAGTGCAGAATTGCCCACCTATTTGTTTGGCACTTTTTACAAGAGTAAGAAGAATTGGATTTTTGTCAATTTTCTTTGACTTTTTAAGTGAAAATAGGTCGATGTTTACATAGATAAAGTCAAAGAGTGTGCACAATGCCATTTTTGAGCAATTCTGGGATGTTTTTTTAAGTGAAAATAGGTCGACGTGTACATGGATACCGTGTATGTGCAATTCTTAAAAACGCGGCAAGCAGTTTGCGATTCTGCACTTTCTCCCAATTTCGCACCTAATCTTCGTCATGATTAAGAACTTTTGTTCCATAAAAGTTCTAGTATAAGCGTAATTCGGCTAGCAGATTATTGGAAAAAATGTTTAAGTAAAAAAACAAAAAACATGCGTTTACTTCATGAAAACAAAATGGCGTCCAAAGCAAAACTAGCAGGTTGCTGTAACAGGATTGGTCGCCAAATTTTCGCCAAAAAATCGCCAAGTTACCATAATGTAAAGATTTACCCAACCTTCTTCTGAATATTACAAAATCGCAGTTTGTGCTTCATTTTTACTAAAACCTGCATATTGAATTGCCTTATATTTCCTTTCTTACATTAAAACTATTATTATCTTAGATAGATGTACAATTGATGCTTGTTCTACGGTAGAAACAAATTCGAAAAGTTAGCCTTTGAACAGGAAAACATATTAACTATCTTGTGAAAAAATATATAAAAGCTGTCAACGAAAACATTTATTTGGAACATAAAATGAACCTCTGTCAACTTTGAAATGCATAATTCAGTTGTAATTCTTACGAGTTTAAAGAGTTCCTGCTGTGAATACGTTCTTCATGTAATTTTTATTCATCTAAATTACGGTTTTCGTCTAGGGAATGAGTGATTGCTTTAGAAATTTCTTGATTAATGGCTACCAGCATTAAAACTGAAGTGAAAAATTCCTGGCAAACACAATAGCTGCCCATTTGGCGAACTGATTTCAGTTTCTTTGGAAATAATCCAGAACTTCAAGCTGTCAAGGATTTTTAAAGGGTTGTAGTTTTCAGAATATGCTTAAAAATAAGAACAGTATTTTTCGCAAAGAATTACAAAGCAGCATAATAGTTTCATGCCATTAACAAACTTTTAGCTCATCTGGAATAGGTTAGGTTAGGTTAGGTTATTTAATTACGGCAAAGCCTCGAGGGCTATCTGCCTAAGGGGAGGGATGCCTTCGTGGAGGACTTTCTAAGGGAAACTGGCTCGTATACACGTTACACATGGGGAAAACCACGAAAACACCCATGCAGCCAGCCCGTTCGCGGGATTCGAACCTCGGACCGAACTACCAGTGTTCAGCGACTTTACCGCTAGGCCGCTGGTGGGCCCATCTGGAATAGGAAAATTTAACATCTTCTGGAGAACTGGGATAAAAGAACAAGACAAAATAAAAGACCATTTGCGATTATAATAGGTAGTATAATAATAATTAGCAGATAATAATAATTACAATAATAATATTTGCAATTATAATAATAATATTTGCGATCATAATAATTAGTATATAACAGCAGTTTTCAAACTTTTGACTAACCCGTACCATCTGAACAAAAATTGAAAACCTTTAAGTACCACCACTAAAAAGTACTACTACCACCACCACCCTTGAACAAAACTCAGATCGCATAAATTTACGAGTGCTAGAGGAAAAAGCTCAATCAGAATGTGTTATTTTTTAATTTTAATAGTTAAAAATACTTTGCTTCTCTGTGTACCACATATTTGATAAACTATTGAAACACTAATAGTAAAGCCAATTACGCAAAACATCCTAAGATTCGCGAAACTAAAAACAGCTTTTGATACTGTTTTTTTTTATAGCTATTAAAAAGTTCGATAAAAAAAGCAGGTGATAAGAAGAAATGGGTTTTTCCCTCCCACCCACCACCCAAAAATTAATACCATAAGAATTCTTAAATAAAAAATTTTAAATAATCAAAAATTAAAAAAGAAGAAAGGAAGGAAGAAATTTAAGGATTCTCTCTTGAGGTACGTAATATTTGATTTGATTTTTTTTTTTATTTCCATTCGCTAGGCAAAAATTACAAAGAACTAAAATCTTCTAAACACATGTTACAAATAGTAGAACTAAGGACAAAATGACTGGAGTCATTACCTTGTATTTTCTCTCTCCTTCCAGCATGCCTTCGTGGTGTAATGGTGAGCACACTCGGCGCGTATTCGAGAGGTCCAGATTCGAATCTCGACGAGGGCATTGGTCACTGTTCATGTCTTCTGCTTCAAAAATAAGCTAATGTTTCTACAGTGGAGCACGAAATAAAAGGTGGTGAGTGATGATTCTCCACCACCAGGATTTGGCGATTGGGCCTTCGAATCCCCAGTCGCCTTTTAAAAGGGGGGGGAGTATTTTCTGCCTCCTTCAGCATGCCTTCGTGGTGTAATGGTTAGCACACTCGGCGCGCATTCGAGAGGTCCAGGTTCGAGTCCTGTCGAGGGCATTGGTCATGTTTCATGTCTGTTGCTTGAAAAATAACCTAATATCTCTACAGCCTAAAGAGTGTTCTTGCTTCCAAGTATCTCGATTCTTCTGTAAGACCATCAAAAGCCCCACATCGGAGCAGGTGGTTCCTGTCCAATCCTTCTCCAGAATCACAAATTGCTCAAATAACATCACCTGAAATGCCTATGTGGTGTAGGTGCGCGGCAAGGTAATCATATCCTGTAGACGTACAAAAGTCACAACTGCTTCACGTCTTGGACTATGGGCAATAAGAGAAGGACTTAACATTCTCCAACTTTTTTAGTCTGTAAGATTATGAAGATCTCGTAAGATCTAAATAATTTTTTGAAAAACATTTTAATCTTCCAATAAGAAATGGCTATATTCGAATGTTGCAGTTAGTTAGCAACACTTTTTGCAAGGAGGTCCATGGCCCAAAGGTCAAAATGGCCAGGCACTCACCGGAGAATGACTTGTATCCCCTTTAGAGTGAGAGTTCTCAGGAATTTTTGAAATTGCAAAATTGAAGGCGTTGTGTTAAAAATATCTTTTATTAAAAGCGTAATACTGCTAATGTTCGTAATTATCAATTATGCACATCATATATTAAGTACACTTTTATTATATTTTTCGTCAAAGGGGTTCTCAACTGTAAAGCCACGAGCACCATTGCACCTGGAAACGGTTTTATGTATGCTCGCTGCTGGGCAACCAAGATAAAAAAAAATTAAGCTTTGAATAAAATAATATGTAAAGCTTTTTAGTATAGTTATTAATTAGTTAGAGGGATTAAAAAAGCGTATTTGTTAAAAAATATTTAGTTATACGTATATAATTTTAAATTGGCTTACCATATGACCAGTGTGATCGGGATTGTCCCAAATTGAAGGCATGATCCAGGCGCTCCTGTCCGTTCTTCATTTTTATCCGGTTATTTGTTAAACATGAAAATATTTGATGTGAACACCACAATGATGTAATTTTTAAAAATGTGTGTAATTTAATGAAGGAATTGTACGTCCATTAAATTACACACATTTTTTTCCTGCATTTCATTTAAGCTTTATTTCCTCGAATTTCATTAGAGATATAATTCTCATTTAATCAAATCAGTCTTCAATTCGAGGGATTCGAGGGATTATAAGAACTCGAAGCATCTACATTAAAAATTGTAAAACACAGAAAAACCTGGAACACATATACAGTTAAAAAAATAATTTTTACAATTAAATTTAGAGCTTCTACGCAAAACAGGCAATTCCGAAAATAAGAAATCCTGCGGACAATATCTTCGGTGCACAATATTGAGAGTTAATTTTCGTCTCACCGTGCAAAAGACACTGATTTTGGTGCACCAACTGAATTCAATATTCTTCTAAGAATTCTAAATGTAAAAAAAATGTTGGCCTCATTAGGCCTAGCATCACTTAAGCTTTTAATTGTTTATAAGTCTTCAACTACTGCATGCAGCTTATTTAAAGGCATAAAAATCTGAAACGGGACATGAGAACATCATAATTCAATCACTTTTAAAGCAAAAAGTGCTTATGTCCATCAGCGGCCGAGAGGTAAAGTCGCTGAACACTGGTACTTCGGTCCGAGGTCCGAATCCGGTGTACGGGCTGGCTGCATGTTCGCTTTCGTGTATTTCCCCATGTGTAAGGTGCATACGAGCCAGTTTCCCTTACAAAATCCTACACGAAATCTTCCCTCCTCTTAGAAAGATAGGCCTTGGATCTTGGCCGTAATTAACCAAACCAAAAAATGCTCAATTTACTACCAAATAAGAATAAAAGAAGTACAGTGGAAGTATATATATAGCTGTAGCACAGTGGAAGTATATATATATGTAAATAATAAAATTCCATAGTCAAGAATACACTTAAAATTCTAACTATATGTTTTTTTCATTTTTAATGGCGACGTTCTCTTATTTGAAAGTACGTGGAATTAAATCCACAGCCCCGTAGACAAGTTGTTTTTCCCGCCTTTTCTACACGTACAGTTATAGAATGTTCTGGAAATATTTAAAGCGAACTGGATTGGCTGACGAGGCTGACGTCATTTCTTGGAAGCTCCGCCTTTCCAGAGGCTATAAAAGGACTCGCAAAGGAATATCGGGGGTTTTTCTTAAATGTCACGATGCAGTAAACTTCATACAAAAAGTTATTAGTAATTCTTTTTATTTACTCCGGATATCTGATTTTGTAACTGCTATTTCTCTTGAATAATAGTAAATGGATCCTGTTTTTTTTTTAAACTTATCGTCTTATAATTTAAGCTACGACTAAAGCTGGTACATCACATACATATATATAGAGAGAGAGCGAGATATAGAGACAAAAAAGTAATAAATTTAGAACCAAAATCACAGTATACTATATATAAAGAGATTTGGTCCGGCCGATCGCAAGGATAAAGGCAGGTGCATAACTAGATATTATAGCAGTCTCCTATACAAAATTTCAACGTTCTACTGCCGTTAGTTTTTGATTTATGCGAAATACATACATACATACAGACGTACATACAGACGTCACGAAAAAAATCTCTTTTGAATCCATTTTAAATACTTTTTGCAGTTTGTTTTGGAGAAAAGAATCCTTTATTCTATCCGTGTGTACAAATGTCAGGCAAAACCATCGTTCAAATTTATCCGAGAGCGGTGAAAATACATGTTTTGGTTGAAATATAATACCCGAAAGTTTTCGCGATTACATGATTAATGATTCCTTTGCTTCGTAGAAGAAAATTAAAAAAAATTACAACCTTGTTACCAATGCTCTTAAAAGACGCTATTTATGCCATTAACTTAAAACGTTTTTCGATATCAAACTTAAGCAATCAGCCTTAGTTAGTTCAACGTGTCACATATTACTTACAGTTCCAACTTACTGACTGCATACAGTGGCTCCCAAAAGTGTTCTTACACTTACAAAAGTGTTCTTACACGTGAAAACTTTCGGGTATTTTCATTGAAATAGGGCTCTATCCATTAATTAAAAGTAAACTTTCTGAATGAGATTTTATTAATAAGATCTACAGTGTCTCACAAACGTGATGGGACACTTGTGATTTACAAAAGAAAACTGTAATAAAATAAATTTAAAAAACATGTAAAAAATTTTTGTGGGTGTGTTTCATACTTTAATTTAGTAACAACTATTACATAACATACATTTTCTCAAAATATTAAAATAATAATTTAATAAAAATACAATTGTTTACAGAGCAAAAAATGGCTCACATAAGTGATGGGACACTATTAGATACTACTTCGTACTACAATAAAAATATTTTTTGGGGTTTTTATTTTTACTCAAAAGCAATTAGCAATAATTTATAAAATCGTCTGCAGTCTTTCTCTCCAGTTTGTTTTGGAATTTTTGTGTTTTTTAGCTCTGTGCAGCCATGAATGATAAACGAAAAGAAACTTTGCCTGAAATTCGAAAATTAGTAATTAATTTGCATATTGAACGTGAAAAATCTATTAGAGAAACTGCTGAAACAGTTAACAGGAGTCATTAAACAGTTTTCAATATCATTAAACGATATAAAAAGAATCATATGATTCAGGATAAAAGAAGACCTGGCCGACCAACAAAGCTATCCGTTGGAATAAAGCGAATTATTGTTCAAAATATTAAAAAAAAATTCAAGAATGAGTGCTCCTAAAGTTGCTGCTAATTTACAAGCATTATATGGAGTAATTATTAATCCTGAGACTATTAGAAGAATAATTCGATCTGCTGGATATCACGGTAGAGCAGCCGGGAAAAAATTCTTCGTGAGTGAAAAGAATAGAAAACTCAGACTGGCTTTCGCAAAATCCAACATAAAAAACAGCTCTGATTACTGGAATGAAGTTATATTTGCTGATGAGAATAAATTTAATATATTTGGTTCTGACGGTAGAATCTTGGTGTAGAGAAAACCCAGGAAAGAATTTCGCAAACAGAACTTGGTGCCAACAGTAAAACATGATGGAGGAGGAGTTATGGTATGGAGGTGTATGTCGTCCGCTGTAGCTGGTAATCTTGTTTTTATTGACAGTATAATGGATCAGTACAAGTATATTGACATTTTAAATTAGAATTTGAAATCTTCAGCACGAAAATTGACTCTTCACAACGAGTTTAAATTCTACCAGGACAATGAGCCCAAGCACACTGCTTTGAACGTTAGACTCTGGCTGCTGTATAACTGTCCTGAAATAATAAAAACACCACCACAATCTCCAGACTTAAATCCCATAGAGAATATTTGGCAAGAATTGGAATCAAGAATTCGCATATACACCATTTCTTCAAAACAACAATTAAAATCATTGCTTCAATAAGAATGGGGTAAAATCACTCCAGAAATCGCAAAAAAAAATTAGTCGAATCAATCCCAAGAAGATTAAATCATGTTTTAAAAGTAAAAGGAAATCCAACAAAACATTAAAACATTTTAAGAAGTAAAATTTTTGGATAAATATTTGATGGAAAAGTAAGTGTCCCATCACTTATGTGAGACATTTTTTGCTCCGTTCTAAACAATTGTATTTTTATTAAATTAATATTTTAATATTTTGAGAAAATGTATGATATGTAATAATTGTTACTAAATTTAAGTATTAAACACACCCACAAAAAATTTTTACACGTTTCTTAAATTTATTTTACTGCAGTTTCCTTTCGTAAAGCACAAGTGTCCCATCACTTTTGTGAGACACTGTATAATCTATTCGTAACAAAATTACATGAAATATGTTTTAAATACAGCGAAACTTTATTCTTAGGAAATTAATAATCAAAAAGTGACAAATATTTTATCTCACAAAAGTCTTCGTACACTTCAAAAAAATCTAGACATATTAGTAAATAGTTTCATTTTTTCTTAAATTAATATTAGTAGAATATCCTTTAGCTTCCACAACAGCTTTTTAACGTCTGGGAATAGATTTTACTGGTTTTTTTTTTTTTTTTTTTTTTTTTTTTTTTTTTTTTTTTGTAATTTCTGTATCAATGTTTATCCATTCTTCCGTCATAGCTGTTTTTAGTTCGCTTTTCGTTTCGATGTCGGGTTTTCGTACTCTAACCTCCAGCTCTTTCCAAATGTGTTCTATGGGGCTTAAATCTGGCGACTGAGGTGGTGTTTTCAAAAACCTGTGGACAATTATAGAGACACTACAGGAGAGCGTTGAGAGCCGTATACTTAGGATCGTTATCATGATTAAAAATAAAGTTGTTTCCAATACCCAATTTTGGGCTGATAATTTTAAATTGTCTCTTAAAATATTTAAATAAAGAGAATGATTCATTATGCCAGCAATAAATACCAAATTACCTAGTTTTGATGCTGTTATGCCCCCCCCACACACACACACAAACAAGAACACCTCCACCGCCATGCTTAACTGTTCCAACTAAGTTCTTAGAATGAAGTTCCTCGTTTTTTCTTTCGACCATCGGAGCCAAAAATGTTAAATTTGCTTTCGTCAGTAAATAGGACATTATTCCATTACGTTTCTGATGTATTTATCATTGATTTTGCGAATGAAAGCCTAAGCTTTCTGTTTTTCTCACTAGCAAAATGTTTTTAACGGGCACAACGCCCATGTAATCCAGTTTCTCTGAGAACTCGTCGAATAGTTTAAGGTGAAATTGAAGTAGAAAACTTTGCATTAAATTCTGCAGGAACTTTTACAGCACTCAAACGTGAGTTTTTCACAAATTTTCTAATAATAAATCTTTCATCACGTTTAATTAACTTCATCGGTCGACCTCTTCTTACCGTGTTTTCAATCCGATTTTCTTCTTTAAAGCGTTTTATCACATTCTGCACTGTAGAATGGGATAAATTAACTAATTTAGCGATATTTCGAATTGATTTCCCACTACTATGGTGAAAATTTATCCATTTTCGAATGCTGTTTGTAATTTCTTTACGACTGCCACCCATTTTTCAATAATAAATAGAATATTATGAAGTAAACAATAAAAATTTAAAGCAAACGATTTTTTAAATGCCATCAATCACAATGCAAAAATTAAAAAAAGCGGCGGCAAACGGTAAATTCTAATTTTGATTTTATCCAAAAATATTTCAGTGTACGAAGACTTTTGTGAGATAAAATATTTGTCATTTTTTGATTATTAATTTCTTAAAAATAAAGTTTCGCTATATTTAAAAATATTTCATGTAATTTTGTTACAAATGAATTATAGATCTTATTATTAAAATATCATTCAGAAAGTTTACTTATCATTAAACACAGAGCATAATTAAACACATAATTAATGTGTGAGCATAATTAATAACATAATTAATAATAAACATTATACACATAATTAATGGACAGAGCCCTATTTCAATGAAAATAATAAGTGTACGAACACTTTTGGGAGCCGTATGTATTTTGAAAACAATATCGTCTGTGAGAGCGATTAATGTGAAAGAAACATGTGATCAGCTGAACATAGAATTATAGTGGAGTAAGCGATTTCATTCTCTCAAATTTCAAGCAGAATTAGCAGACGACATGAAGAGCAATGTCAATTTCAATACGATGCGATTCTAAAGAGGTAAAAGCACTTTTCCATGGGTTTCAGAGTTTAAATGGTTTGCAATGTTTAAATTAAACTTGCTATTTTGAGAGCATTTCCATCGCCACAGCTGATCGAGGATGGAATCAAGTTCTATTAAGCCATTTTTTAAGATAGGATACTAAAACAAATTTCAGGACGCCGGGGGGAAAAAGAAACATTCCTCTCCAAGTGGATTACTTCAAATAATTAATTGCTTTTTAGTTACTTTTTACTTACTTTTTTAGTTACTGTATTTATTCAATCCTTCCATACATGTGGGTCACATGTGAAGCTTTTATATTACTTACATTTATTAGCATATTTCTGGAGTCTAAAATCTAGTGTGCACCTGATATTGCTCTTCCCTAGTTAAAATCCGCAGCTCTTATTTTGTTCTTTATCTACGGAAGTATAGAATATTTTACCAACTAAATACATTTCTTTATGAATTTCAAATGTATGTTCTTTCTTGCGTGAATACAGTAACACCTCATAAATAATTCTAACAGATAAAATGGGAAATTTTATCTGCACATGTTTTTACATGCAGGTAAAAAACATTTCAATTCATTTTCTGCTTTATTTTTATTTGATACATGGATTCTATTTGAATCCTCCCCTTAAGAAGCGGAAGGAAGAAAAAAAAAAAACGAAAACAAACAATAATGTTGATTTTCTTGGAAATTTTTGATGCGGTTCAAATAAGTTACTTACCATATGAATGTAAAATTCCATCTTTCGTAGAAGGTATTAGATTAAGACAAGTAAAGTTCGATTATTTTTATATGTAAAATTTACTTCAAATGGAACTGCAAGGTACAGTGCTTGTTTGCAGCTCGGCTTGAATAAAATTACTCTGAGTGAAAATTTTCTTTTAGGTGGCGTTCTGAAAGAGTTCCATTTATTATTCAAATTCAAAATCATAAACAGTAAAAATATTTTATTTATTACGATTCGTCATACAAATGAAAACAAAATTCATGAAACATTAAAAATCTTACGCTGAATATGTTTAGATTTTTTAATTACAATTCTTTTTTTACTACTTTGTATGATATACGATGTTTTCGGGAATTTTTTTAATCATGTACATACTTTGGTTTTGGAATGTCATGCATAGAATGTTAACATATATCAATCAAAATGTCTCTTGGACGCTTGATATCATGGTAAATTTTTGTAAATATTTAAATTCATTTTATAACATTGTTTTTGTCTATTGCTGTAATATAGTGTATTGTTATACCATCGTTAGACCAAAAGCGACGTTAATCGGGAACGTGATAATAAGTCTCGAAACGCCATTTATTTACATTTAAATCTCTCAGTAGAATAGTGAATTAAAGTTTGTGCACCAACTTTAGCGTCTTTTTGCCGAATGCGACCAAAAGTAAACTTTCAGTTTTGTTCACCGAAAAAAATTCGTCTTCTGGCCGAACTGCTTGTTTTTACGTTGAAACTCTACTTTTAATTGTAAAATGCTTATTGTTTCAACGCTATTTGGCGTTTTATGTTTTTCTATATCTTTCAATTTCTAATGAAGATATTACGAGTTTTTATATGTTTTTGTCTTCGCAAAGTGAGAACAGAATTAACTGAATGAGAAATATATCTCTAATAAAATTCGAGGAAATAAGTTTAAATGAAATGCAGCAAAAATGTGTATAATTTACTAGGTCGTACAAGGAAGTCATGTGGTCTTCACGTCAGATTTTTTTAATACAAAATTTTTAATGTTGAAGAACTAATCGTCTGTGCATTGAATGTATAAAGATTCATAAAAGTATTCTAATAGTTAAGAAAAAAGAAAAATTCCTGACTCGGATAATATTATAGCAATTTAATTTAAATAAGTTTTTAATTTCATTAATAAATAAAAAATTCATAATTTTCTAAGCAATTTTTTTAATGTTTTTGAAGAATTCCAGAATGTCATTAAAAGACACAAAGCAAGCAACTTTTAGCAAAATGGCGCCGATCAACCTACAGAATGTAGATTGCCTTGAACCTCTGATGATACAATGTCTCAAAAACGTGATGGGACACTTGTGCTTTACAAAAGGAAACTGCAATAAAATAAATTTAAAAAACATGTAAAATTTTGTGTGTGTGTGTTTCATACTTAAATTTAGTAACAATTATTACATAACATACATTTTCTCAAAATATTAAAATATTAATTTAATAAAAATACAATTGTTTAGAACGGAGCAGAAAATGGCTCACTTAAGTGATGGGACACTACGTACTATGCAACAAAAATCGTCTGAAGTAAGCAATAAAAATATCTTTTGGGATATTTATTTTTACTCAAAAGCAATTGCCAATAATTTATAAAATCGTCTGCAGTATTTCTCTCCAGTTTGTTTTGGAATTTTTGTGTTTTTTATTTCTGTGCAGCCATGAATGCTAAATGAAAAGAAACTTTGCCTGGAATTCGAAAATTAGTTATTAATTTGCATATTGAACGTGGAAAATCTATCAGAGAAACTACTGAAACAGTTAACTTCAGTCATTCAAGAGTTTTTGATATCATTAAACGATATAAAAAGAATCATATGATTCAGGATAAAAGAAGGCCTGGCCGACCATTAAAGCTATCCAATGGAATAAAGCGAATTATCGTTCGAAATATTTAAAAAAAATCCAAGAATGAGTGCTCCTAAAGTTACTGCTGATTTACAAGCATTATATGGAGTAATTGTTAATTCTGAGACTATTAGAAGAGTAATTCGATCTACTGGATATCACGGTAGAGCAGCCAGGGAAAAATTCTTCGTAAGTGAAAAGAATAGACAACTCAGACTGGCTTTCGCAAAATCCAACATAAATAAAAATTCTGATTACTGGAATGAAGTTATATTTGCTGATAAGAGTAAATTTAATATATTTGGTTCTGACGGTAGAATCTTGGTGTGGAGAAAACCCAGGGAAGAATTTCGCAAGCAGAACTTGGTGCCAACAGTAAAACATAGTGGAGAAGGAGTTATGGTATGGGGGTGTATGTCGTCCGCTGGAGTTGGTAATCTTGTTTTTATTGACAGTATAATGGATCAGTACAAGTATATTGACATTTTAAATCAAAATTTGAAATCTTCAGCACAAAAATTGAACCTTCATAACGATTTTAAATTCTACCAGGACAATGACCCCAAGCACAGTGCTTTGAACGTTAGACTCTGGCTGCTGTATAACTGTCCTGAAATAATAAAAACACCACCACAATCTCCAGACTTAAATCCCATAGAGAATATTTGGCAAGAATTGGAATCAAGAATTCGCAAACACACCATTTCTTCAAAACAACAATTAAAATCATTGCTTCAATAAGAATGGGGTAAAATCACTGCAGAAATCGCAAAAAAAATTAGTCGAATCCATCCCAAGAAGATTAAATCATGTTTTAAAAGTAAAAGGAAATCCAACAAAATATTAAAAGCTTTTAAAGAGTAAAATTTTTGGATAAATATTTGATGGAAAAGTAAGTGTCCCATCACTTAAGTGAGCCATTTTCTGCTCCGTTCTAAACAATTGTATTTTTATTAAATTAATATTTTAATATTTTGAGAAAATGTATGTTATGTAATAATTGTTACTAATTTTAAGTATGAAACACACCCACAAAAAATTTTACATGTTTTTTAAATTTATTTTATTGCAGTTTCCTTTTGTAAAGCACAAGTGTCCCATCACTTTTTTGAGACACTGTATATAAACAGCGGAATATAAGAAAAGAAAATGCAATAAAAAGGGACAATCCAGTATCAGGGGATATTTTGATAGGGGAGATCTAGATTTGCTAATGAATTAATTCGAGTATTTACATTATTTCTGCAATAATGAAATAACTGCCTGATTTTTTATTATAAAAATTGTTCCAACGAGATACGTAGAAATATTTTGATGTTGGGCTAGCAATAAATTATAGTATATTCCCCTATTACACAACACGTTGAAGATAGAATACAGAACCAGAAAGCATTCCTTTTTCCAAGAAACTGCAGCTTAGTTTACGTCATCGTCGACTTGCATCCGTCGAAAATGGCCGACTTGCACATTCATTTTCCATTCTAGGTCTATTAAGTGCGCTCGTGTTATTCGTTGAGCTATTGACGTCATACCGAAAACAAACAAAATGGGCTTCTTCGCTTAGCTCCGCCTCCTTTGTGACAGGAAACGTTCTTCATAGATTTGAAGGCATTTTGCCAGTGGTGAAAATATGCTGCTTTTGAGTATGCGGAACGACGCTGTTTCAGAAATTTAGCCTCAGCTGAACGTGACAAATATTGATTTTTAGAATATTAAAATATTTCAGCCCCATTTTTCCCTGTCGTTCGATATTCAAATTCACGTAATTTTTTTCTTAACATAATAAAATTCGCGGGTTGCTACGTTGTTATTAATTTTGCAATGCAGCAATGCAAGGTAAAAAATGCAATAACTAAAACACATAATACAAGCATTTACGAACGTTGCTTTGTGTTCTTAGCTCAAAAGGCCTATTAGTTTCAATACGGGATTTTGCGTTGTTTCATTTTTTATTCGAGGCTGTTGCCATTCCGGAAAATATAAATTTATCTGTCAGATTTAATCTGACTGCTATTGATGAACAAGCAAACTACTTAAAAGCTATAATGCAGTTCTTCTTATGAATATTTTTTATTCGAGTCTGTTGCCATTCCGGAAAATATAAATTTATCTTAATTCAATCTGTCTGCTATTCTTTAACACGCTAAGCTATTTAAAAGCAATAAATGCAGTTCTTCCGAACATTTTTAATCGAGTCTGTTGCCATTCCGGAAAATGTAAATTTATCTTCAAATTTATTCTATCTGCTACTGATGAACAATTTAAGCTATTTAAAAGAAATATATGCAGTTCTTAGGTATATTAATTAGGTTTTAGTTTTGAATCTGATTCAATATATAAAAATGCATCTAATTCAAGGTATCAAATATTTTTACATTATAAAAATAACATTTAAAAATATTGAATTTAATATATTTAAAAATATTAAATATTTTTATAGAATGATGACGATATAAGTTATTTTATATCGTCAAATGATATAAAATTTAATGATGACGATATAAGTTTTATATAATTTAATTTTTCACTTTTCAAATATACAGAATTTGTATTACGTTTCTATGTTAGTCTAAATGTATATTTCTCCAACATCGTATAAAATGTTCGCTACTCAACCTATACCGTCCCTATGGATAATCTCTGGTGATAAATCATATTAAACTTTAAAAAAATCTAGACTCTTTTAGACCTTTTTAAATTTTTATTAAATATAAAATGTTGGTTATCCTATACTCCCTCTGTTGATAATAATAGTAGCAACTGAATATTTTTCGAGAATCATTGGTGAATGCAGCTTAAGTGCTGCATTCACCAATAATTATATATTGGCATTACCGATAAATAATTATATATTGGCCAATAGTTACAATTGACCAATATATAATTATTTATAACATATAATAATATAATAATATTAATATAGTACCAATAATTATATATTAGCAATCACCAATAAATATTATTGGTAATTTCAGAACAAAAGTGCGAAACTTCAATCACAATCAATGTTTCATGACATCTGTAATTTGTTTTGTCACACCTTTCAATTTTTAGGTTAACCTAAATATTACCAATCATAACTATTTTTACGGTTTCATCCGCCGATCGAAATTAGTTCTTTTATTGCAGTTGAATATCAACTCATTGTAAAAGCAAGGAGGAAAAAGAGAGTTTTTAAATAAATGCAATTATTTGACGCGTCAAAAGGAAAACTAAAATTTGCCGAAAGGTGCAATAATGTTAACTGCAAAATAACTTAAATTCAACAGGGTGGCCATATCAGGAATTTGGAAACGTACCTTCTAAAAATTATTGAAAAAGTGAATCTTAGGCTAATACTTATTTTTGGGGGAAAAAAAAAGGTTTGGAGATAAATGCAAATATTATGAAGGAACTTATATGCTTAAACCGAAAACGTGGGAAACTAGTGCATCGTACTTCAGAAGAATTACTCTAATAAGGTACACTACGCCAAAAAAAAAGGGAGGGGGGATAATTTTATATCTCCCTTTCTATTGGGCCGATTGACAAAATTTAAGTTGCTTTTTTCATGTTTCAAAAACTCGACTTAGGACATGTATTACATTTATATATAGCATTGTTCTAATATAAGCATTTTGACACAAAATCGGACTTTTTTCTGAAATGACATAATTTGTTTTTTTTTTTTTTTTTTTTTTTTTTTCATATTTCGATTCTACAACTCAAATTATGGATAGATATTAAATTCTGTAAAATTTGGTGCGACATTTGTGGAGAAATTCAAACATTTATGTTGGCGCAATTTCTTCAGTTTGCGCCAAGAATAATTCACTTGGCGAACTTCTTAATATATGGCAACTAATTTTCTTTTCCCTTCCATTATACCGCAGCGGAAAAAAAGGCCGTCTCGTTCCTACCATTTTACATTGTGCATCAGCGGGAAAAAAAGTCACAACGTTCCGTCTTTCAAAAAATATTTAACAAAGTGTCTAAACCACATTTGATGTTTTATCGCTTTCAACAAATATGCCAAATTTCAAAATGCGCCAATATATAAATTCACATATATCTTCCGAAATTTTGAATAAAAAACTAATTTTTTGCAGGTATGCTTAGAAATATATCTACTTTAAGATGATGGTAAAAACTGTATAGATTATAATTCAAAATTATTTTTTGAAAAACTTAAGAAATTATTTTTAAATACAAATTTTAAAAATAAATCATAAAAATGGGCTAATTTTATTTGGAATGAACCTGAATTTCAAAGTATGAAAGGAAGAGGCAAATAAGTTTAATAAAAAGAGAGATTAATAAATATATACCAAACTCAATTAACACTGAGGAGCTAACATTTTGAGAGATAATTCTTGAAAAACTACTCTTGCGATTTTTAAAAAATTTGGAGTTTGGCCTTATTTGAGTCGTAGAATTGAAATATGGAAAAACAAATTGGTATGTTGTTTCAGAAAAAATCCGATTTTGTGTCCGAATACCTATATTAGAGCAATCCTATATATATATCTAATGCGTATCTTAAGCCGCGCCTTTGAGACATGGTATACGCTAGTTGAATTTCGTCAATTGTCCCAGTAGGCATATTTCACAAGTGCACATCTGTGTACCCACCGTGGGAGTGGCTTCTAGGATGGACCAATGAGCATCCAGTAATATTTCTGTCATGTCACATGACCTTTCGCGTGCTTTAAGATTTAAGCAAGATGGTTGAAAATATTCTGCCGCGCAATTTTCTGTACAAAATAATTAAAGCATCGTCGATCACTTCTGAAACTTTTCATTGCGAAATTGGATCAAATATAGAAAATTATGAAGATTTCACTACCTGGTTGAAATAAATACAAACACATGTTGGATACTTCGTAAAAATATCGATGGGAGATATAACTTAATAAGTGCTAAATAAGATGAAGAAAGAAATATGTGATAAACATCTGAGACCAAATGCAAACTTTATATAAAACTATGCGTATGAGAAAAATATTTACACCAATTATATATTTAAATAGAAGTCAGCACGTTTTTATTGCAGTCTATATGAAAAAGATGTTCTATAATAATAATAACCAATGCAGAATTTTATTCAAAGGGAACTTTTATAATTTACTTATCAGAGAAATGTGATGATTTACAGCGTGGATTAAGTCGTATTGCACGCAACACATACGGTATTAATTACAATGTTTATTCGCTCATCTATAAACAAGAAATTGCACCCTTCATTATGTATGGCTCTAAAGTCTGGGGTATATCGCTCAAGAAGAAGATAAATTATAGATATTTACGACGCGTTCAATGTCAATGTGGTCATATATGGGTCATATGTGGATATCGTACCGTTAGCTATGAGTCTGTTTATGCAATTTCTGGCTTTCTTCCAATTGACATTACCATTCTTCATGCTATTGCTCATAAGGAAAATATTTCTGCTTCTGCTGTCTCTCAGTATGATTGTATTTTACCTCCATCTGATCTTCCTCATTCTTCAAAAAGAAATGCTGTTAATTTTATTCAGTTTAGCAATAAAATCGTAGATGGTTCGCCTGTAACTTGCTATACTGATGGCAGCAAAATTGATGGCAAGGTCGGTCTCGCATTTGTTGTCTTCAAAAATGGTCTTGAATTTGAGCACTTTCAATTTAGAATTAGAGATGAATGTACCGTTTTTATAGCTGAACTTTTGTGCTTAAACTTCGCCATCAAATGGGTCTCTGAACAAAATAGTGTTGTTTCAGACTATCTCATTTGTACTGATTCCCTTTCATCCTTGGAGATCTTAAAATGTATTTCTTCTTCTAATAATATCATTATCGAGATTCAAAAAGAACTGAAAAACCTAAAAGATAAAAGTATTTCGGTTGCATTTTCATTTCTTCGTGGTCATACAGGTGTTGTTGGGAACGAACGAGCCGATTTCCTTGCTAAGGCTGCGACTAAGCGGGAAATTGACACTTTTGTCAGTATCCCTAATTCCTTTTATAAGAAGGTCATGTATGAAAGTATTATGGAGTCGTGGAACCACGAATTCATTAATTCAAATAAAGGGAGCTTAACAAAGAGATTTTTCCCTTCTAATCAAGATGAGCTCGTCATGTCATCATTTTTTCACAGACTATAAATTAACCCAATTTATTATTGGCCATGGAAATTTCAACAGTTATTTGAACAGATTTGAGCTCCGAGTCTGTCTGTGATTGTAGCCTCGGTCGAGAGAAGAATGTTGAACATGTGCTTCTTCTATGTCCTAAATATAAGAACGAAAGAACAGTCTTGAAACGGGAACTGAAAAACTTAAAATATTAACTGGCCTCCAGAATTTTATCAATTTATTTCCGAGAGAAGTGCTTTTTGTCAATTTATTGTGAAATTTTGTAATCATCCTTAATTTTAATATTTCAGTTTTTTCTTCTGTTTATTTTCTATTGTGTTTCATATTTACCTCTCTAAGCCCCATCTGATACTATGTGGTACATGAAGAACTTATTGTGTTTCTTTAATTAAAAAAAATTAATTATACATTTAAATAATACTACATTTAAATTTCACATTTAATAAATGCTCACTCTTAAATGTACTGTCTACACAAGAAATGCTCATCAAACAAAGTGAATTTATCGTATTCACAACGAGTATATTCAATTGATTCACATATAAATTTTAATGTTAACAATGGATATAATCAGATCATATGTATTCTGAATCTTACACTTTAAAAAATCAAAAGAATGCGATCACTGAAATAAGAAAGCACTAGATCCATTGTAACACTTTCAGTTATTCTCAGCTCAATTAAAAAAAAATATAAACTTGAATTCTCTTAATCCACGTAATATGCCGTAAACATCAATCCAAACATTAATGCGTGATAAAAATCACGAAAGTGAAATGTCAGTGATTAATTAAACTCAGAAAACGAAAGCACAAGATTTATACTATTACGCCATATATTTATAACTGCGAAACAAATGCAAATTAAAACGTAAACAACATACGCTCACATGCACGAAGATTTAGCGTCACAAGAGCAATAGCAGCTCATTGGTCCATTTTCGAAACCCCTCCCTCAGTGGCTACGCTGGTGTGCACTTGTTGTAAGGATCTTAAGTTTTACTAACGTTTATTTTATTTTAAATCTTTACTATCACTTCTTATTTTCTACTTCCTGCCAGAATTAAAAGCGTTAACTTATTTATGCAAAATTTGTCTGGCGAACGCCAAGTACTTAAGTTGTGGCTTTTTGCCAAGTGAGAGAGAGGAAGGAGTTAGTCGAAGCAGGCCGCTTACCTTAGAAGTTTTACTCAGTTGCTGGTTGCCTTCCAGGCCAGAGGTTTAATCCTCTTGATAATTTTAAACGTATTGTAGTGTTAACAGTTCTCTGTACTACATACGGCTTCCTGTTAATATACGGCCAATCTTCCACGTTTATTACTTCAAAGTTAAGTTTAGTTATATTTTTATATTCTTACGTTTAGACCACAAGTAGTGGATCTTTGTATTCCGAAGTACGGAAATTATTGTAAAGAGAGAAAAATAAAGGGTTTTGTATACCCTTCTTGTGTATCCTGTCTACTTCCCACAGTTATTGAACATAGCTTTAGTAAGCTCCCTGTTCCGAGTCAGGTCCTTGCATGTTCCCAAAGAAAGTAAGACGGAACATTGAACCTGATATTGTGAAATATGTGAACGGGAGCTATAGAACTGTCATTCCTTTTTTTTTTCGCAGTGCACAGTTCGGGAACAACTTATGCTCGTTATAAGAGGTTCCCCTGTATTATTAAACACAAATTTTAACGTTACTACATTTACAATGTCATTTTATCCAAAACAAAGTTTTAATACTATAAAATGTATTTATTTTTAGAGGAAAACATCTAAATTAATTTAAAATTTAGAAGCAAAATGATATAAAAAAAGAACCTCGGTCACTTTTTGAATATACATTAAATTTCAATTCATGGCTTTGCTTTAGAAAATTTATCTTTGCTGGATAAAACTATTACTTCTAAATATTTTTAAAACGCAAAAGGAAAATGTTACTCTAGCTGCATCAAGCGTAGAAAATTGATGACTTACTGTTTCAGTAAATAAGAAATAATGTCCAAAGCAACGATGCTGGATATATTGCTGAAGTGTTAGCTAATCATAAATTCCATAAAGGAAATTTATTACACCGCTTGGTCCAATGCCCCATAAACTGAAATTCATTACAGCACTTATTCTTATATATTCTTCGTAATTTATAAAACTTCGAAATGAAATTTAGAAATACTTCTTCACAATAAACTTCGTATGCAGCGAAATCGCTTCTTTCTTTTTGAAATAGATTCAAAAATAAGACTTTGATATCCAGTTCTAATAATAGAGTTTCTTTTTACTCCCTTGTACGAAGTAAAAAGGAAGTATTCTAATCTCAAAAAATTTCAGGCAGAATATTTCAACGAAAATGTCCATTTTGACCGCTATCGAATGCAATTTAACGATGCTTTTGCGTGACATCTGTACGTAAGGACAGAATAAAAGACTCGTTTCCTCCAAAAAAATTGCAAAACTGCTTTAAAATGAATTCTGAAGGGAAATTTTCGTGGCGTCTGTACGAACGTATGTACGTACATATCTCGCATAACTCAAAAACGAGTAGCCTCAGAACGTTGAAATTTTTATATAGCACTGCTATAACATGGAGATGTGCTCCTCGTATTTTGGTTGCAATCGGCCGCACCAAACGTATATAAATATATTTATATATATATCCACTCTGTTGCCCGGCTCAGTGATCTCAGTTTCTTTACTCTTACATGTTTGTAAATTGTACAATTTTTGCTTTAAAAATGATTGAATTATGTTGTTTTTATCTTCCGGTTAAAGTTTTTATGCCTTTAGTAAATCTGTATGCAATATTTTTAGAATTATTAACAATTTTAAAGTTGTTTAAGTACACCTAAGCCATTTTTATGGCGGCCATTGATTGTTTACATTTGAAACAGCAGACTAGTGGATTTGTTGCCAATCTAGAGAAACTTAGCTTCGCAACAACAAAGATAACGCCTTCATTTATTATTGCCAATTAAATCATGCTTAATCCTTTGTGGAATTTTTCAAGGAAATAAGTGTTTAATATTTACTTCGTAAATTTTAATATAGATATTTTGAGTTTTTATGTATTTTTACCTTCTCGCGAAGTGAGAACTGAATTAATTGAATGAGAAATACTCAGTCGTCCGTGAAAAACTGTTTCTTTTTTGTTTTTTTGCTTAATTTCTTTTATACATCATTCTAGCTTTATTATAGTGTTTGAATAGAACATTCTTTAAATGATATAAATTTTGTGCATTTTGAATTATAATATGAACGAAATATAATACTGTTAAGTAAATCTAGCGCCAGAGTGTCGCTATGGTAAACAAATACTAGAGTGAATTTTAAAGAATGCATTTATTCTATTGTGGTTTATGCGCTGTCGGCGAATTAGATTTAATTCAATCCAATATGTTTAAATGAAATGCAAGAAAAAATGCGTATAATTTAATATTCTGTACAAGGAAGTCATGTGGTGTACACATCACGCAGATTTTTGTTTTTTACTTCCTTATAAAGGAAGTATTGTAATCGCAAAAATTTCCGGGTATCATATTTTTACGAAAATATCCATTTTTCCCGCTAGCGAATGCAATTTAACGATGTTTTCCCGTGACATCTGCATGGAGTAAAGGACAGTTTTTCCCAAAAAAAGTTGCAAAAAGAATTTAAAATGTATTCAGAAGAGATATTTCTGTCTGTCTGTACGTATATGTATGTATGGATCTCGCATAACTCAAAAATGGGTAGCCTCAGGACGGTGAAATTTTGTATATAGCATTGTCATAACAAGTGGTTGTGCATCTCCCATTTTGGTTGCAATCGGCTGCATTAAAAGTATACAAATATATACATACTTATATAATTGCAAAACGTTTTAAATATAAATATGCCTAGTTTTTTCGCGCTTTAAACTGCTCCAAATTATCAATAAAGACATAAAGTTAGAAATTGAGAACTAATGTTCCACAAAGACCAAAAGTATTTTTGAAATTCATTATTAATATATTTCAAAAAATCCTATAAATGCAACAAAAAATTTAACAAATGTAAAAACCAAAACTTTTAAACAAGCAATAGCACAATTCAAAAACACTTTTAATGAAATTTTATAATTATGAATTTCAAAAATCATTTTTGGTCTTTGTGAAACTTTAGTTCTAAATTTCCTACTCTATATATATATATATATATACCCACTCTGATACTCGACTCCTTGAGCTCAGTTGTTTTTATTCTTATATTTTGTTAAATTGGGCATATTTTGCTTTAAAAATGATTTATTTATGTTATTCTTATCTTCCTGTTAAGGTTTTCATGTCTTTAGTTAACCTGCATTCAGTAGTTGTAGGATTATTAACAATTTAAAAATTGTTTATTTACGTCTAAACCTATTTTTTTTAACCCAGCAGGCTGTATATGTTTACATTTGAAACTTAGCAGAAAAGTGAATTAAGTCAGTTTCTGCACCTTCGATGTCTTTTTTTCGGGTGGGACCAAACGTAAACTTTCAGTTTTGTGCACCAAAAAATCTGCCTTCTTGCCCGTTGGCCGAATTGCTTGTTTTTGCGTAGAAACTCTTCACTTGAATCTTAGAAATTGTTTTTAATTGTTTTAGCTGTATTTGGTGTTTTATTAGTCCAAAGGGATTTGAATCCCGAAGGACTATTAGTTTCGTTTTGGCATTTTGCGTCGGACTCGTAAATGTCGGTTCACTTTTCAAACTGTTGCCATAAAATGTTAGAGTCCTGCATTATATTTGAAGAAATTAAATAATGAAAAATCTGCATAAATGTATGTATATTTCTCGTATTGTGATAAAACAACGGTACATAGAGTCATCGAATTTTGAATAACGTAATCCTCCAACGAATATGAGCATGTGGAAGCCCAAATTTGAAATTTGAAATTTGTTTTATGATCGATTTCCTATTTTTTAAAGCTTTGACGAATTTTTGATTAACAAACTCAAGGATTTCAAAGCGAGCAATGGCAACATTGTGCAGAAAAAACATTTTTATCTCCAGCGCGTGAGTCTCTGTATCGGAAATTCTAAAGATATGCTCGTTTTAAAACTATTTTGCGATATTGCTGTTGCACTGGATCTTATGGTTTAAGTGCGAGGAACATGATATTTAATAAAGAAAGGTAACACACAAAATGTTAAAAAACGCCCCTTTGGACGTAATTTAAAATCTGAAACATTTCAGATTTTGTTTTTTTTTTTAATTGTATTTTTCTTTGTTGTTTCACATTTAATAAGGATATATTGAGTTTTTACATATTTTTGCCTAGTCCGGGAAGTGAGAAGTGAATTATTTGAATGAGAAAATTATCTCTAACGAAATTCGAGGAAATCGAGTATCTCTAACGAAATTCAAATGAAATGCAGGAAACAATGCTCGTAATTTAATATTCTGTTCAAAGAAGTCATGTGGTGTACACATCAGATTTAAAAAAAAAGAAAAGAAAAAGTGTTTATTTGTGAAAAAAAGAAGTTCAAAAACCATTATTGTCGAATACTGTGAAGCTGTATATTGGTATAAATATGCTCTCGCTATCATTGAAATTAATTATATGGAATACTGTTGTGTCCCGTAATGATAATTTTCTGAAAGCAGTTCAGTTGCTAACGATCTTTAAATGCTCTGTCTTATGGTTGTATGAGTTTCGCATCATTTTCATCTACTGTGATATCTATTTTCAGCATCGTAACAGATAAGACGAATATCACGTTTGAAGTGGTATTAATGCACTCCGCATAAGTTCAGCGTTTTTAAATTAATGACTGTCGAGTTATGGAAGCAGAAAACATTATTTAGGTTTTATATGTATAATTCTGAAAGTAAGGATAGCTTTTCCTTCTGGATTCATTATCATAGAGGTTTAGGTTAGATGGTATTTTCTCCCTACTTTCTGCATGCCTTTGTGGTGTAAATGGAAGCAAACTCGACGCATATCCTAGATGTCGAGGATTCGAGACATGGCGAGGGCAGTACACATTTTTTACGTCTTCTGCTTCAAAATAATCTTATGGCTCTACAAGTAGCGCCCAAATTAAAAGGTGGTGGACGAAATTTATCACCACCAGGATTTGGCGATTGGGTCAGCTAATCCCCAATCGCTCTTTGAAAGGGGGAGTATATAATGTATTTTCTCCTTCTTTTCGCCAAACCTTCGTGGTGTAATTGGAAGTATACTCGACACATATTCCAGAGGCCCAAGGTTGGATTCCCGGCGAGGGAATTGCACACTTTTCCCACGTCCTGCTTCAAAATAACCTAATTATTCTACAAGGTGATGTCTTTTATTCAGTTACAGGTGACGGAGGACGGGGACGCCTGGTGTTTAACATAGGTAAACAGGCGTGTGTCCCACGCCCTCTCCTATCTAGGAATAACAACTCCCTGGGGCCCCGTGAGGCTGCCTCCGGAGTTTATAATACAGATCTAAAGATCAATACATGGCCAAACAGGGGCTGAGGATTATTGTTTGACAATGGTTGCGTGACAATAACTTTATGGGTGTGCATGGCCGTTGGAATAACACAGATACATAAAAATATACAAAACAAATACAAGAATAGATAGATACATATACAGGCAAAAAGAAAGAAATGCTAACAGATACGAACATAAGGATGCATTGATATTAAGATAAATATGAAGAGAGACACATATGTAAGATACAAGAGTAAAAACAAGAGTAATACAAGAGTAAAAACCTTATTAAATACTAAAAAAATAAAGCTAAAATACAGAATGGGGTAAAGGGAGTCATATGTGTATTGCTGGTATCCTTGTGGTTGTAAATGTGCTGTGAGTACTTAAACACAGAGATGAAGCAATGAGTACCGGATGTAGAGTTATGGTGCCAGGAGTTAGTGTTAGAGTTCGCTGAAAGTACAGTCCTGTGCACTATAGTTCAAATTTGCAAGAGTTCAGGCTGCACTAAAGTTTAGTGTACACTGTGGTACTGATAGCACAATTTTATTTGATTACGTTTACGTGTAAAATAGCACTAATTCGCAGATGCAAAAGAACCATATTTCAAATTCGGGAAGCGCCCACCAGCGGCCGAGCGGTAAAATCGCTGAACACTGGTAGTTCGGTCCGAGGTTCGAGTCCCGCGAACGGGCTGGCTGCATGGGCGGTTTCGTAGTTTTCTCCATGTGTAACGTGCATACGAGCCAGTTCCCCTTAGAAAGTCCTCCACGGAGGCATCCCTTCCCTTAAGCAGATAGCCCTAGTGTACTTTGCCATATTCTCTATACACCAGTACCAAATTCGGGAAGCACTAGAGCGAATTTACAATGGGGGAACTACTCTTTCATAAACGAATATACTGCCTGATATTCTTATTTCTATTACAGAATCAATCATCCTTAGTTTAAACTTTGCAGAAAATTTGCAGAAAAATATGTAAATTATAAATGTGCGCTATACAAATACAAATAGCTCTCGATTTATTTTCAACGTCTGCCATTCTAAATATTCCATCATAAACTGATTATGACTGTAAATCAGAGAGTTATTTTATTTTTTATATCTTTGGTAACATGTCGGTGTAGTGGTTAGGAGATTCGACTGCCCCCTCATTGGGGACAGAGAATTTGTATCCATGCCTTCTCGGCGTTTCGAACGCTGGCCATTCGGTATCGCAGTAGGCGCCCCTAACATTTCCATTCATTGTCTCCTATTATGTGTTTCCATAATAAAGTGACCACAACTTCCGGCCTTAGTAGTGGCAAAAACGGAAGTAGCTAGTGCTCTCTAGCGGGCACTAGCATCTTCGATACAGTAAAAAATAGGCTGCATCTTCGATATAGTAAAAAGTAAATTTTAAAAAGTTTTTTAATTTACTTTTTACTATATTTAAATAAAATGGGTTTAATAATTTATAAACTGATCCTTCATTAATAAATCAATTTGTAGAGATTTATATTTATTTTAACTAACAAGTTAAAAGTTTAATTTTAAATTTTCGTATAAACCTAGATATATATGTAATAATAAAATTCCATAGTCAAGCATGCACTTAAAATTCTAACTATATGTTCTTTTCATTTTTAATGGCGATGGTCTCTTATTTGAAAGTACGTGGAATTAAATTTCCAGCCCCGTAGTCAAGTTGTTTTTCCCGCCTTTTTTACACGTACAGTTATAGAATGTTCTGGAAATATTTAAAGCGAACTGGATTGGCTGACGAGGCTGACGTCATTTCTTGGAAGCTCCGCCTTTCCAGAGGCTATAAAAGGAGTCGGCAGGATGGGTGTACCCAAACGGAAAATAATTCCAATGGAAGAGAAAGAATTTTTTAAGTGCAAGTTGTGTCTGTTTTTTACAACTGCAGAATTGTGATACAGCTTTGTCTTCGAATTTTGAGCGCGTCTCATAGTTAGAACCGCATGATTTGGATATCGTCTGCTGGTAAGAATCTGAAGAATTTCAATCATTTATGCTGTGTTTTTTATTAAACTTATCGTCTGATAATTTAAGCTACGAATACATTTATGATTCTTTAACAATCAATTTATTCCTGACAAAAGCTAGTACATAACATATAGTATATATAATATAACTATAATAAAAGCCTATAGCCTTCCTATAAGCCTTCATTCCCCTAATTGTGAATGCCAGAATATTTAAATTTGGTCGCGCGCGTGTAGGAATTCAAATTGTACCATATGGAGGAAGAGTTTAAATACAGAGTTATAGAGGGAAAGTTACAGAGAGTTAGGTTATTGTCGTTACCTCTATTGCGTAATCTTCTACTCCCGCAGTTATTGCTGGTTTACGTAGCATTTACTTTTGCTGCCACTTGTTTCGACGCGGGTTTCAAAAACAGGAATATCTGAGCCCTGTAGCTTAATTTTCGAATTCTTGTATCTACGAATTTTTACTTTAGTTCTGTGATTTCAGTTACCGCCCAAGGAGGTGTAGTTTGTAAGCGTCGAGTTGACGCATTGCAAATTTTATAGAGGTGCTTTAACCATTCTCCTGTGTAGATCCTACGAGAACTTACTACACGTACAATTGTCACTTAGAAGATAAGCAAATGGACACTACAAATTTATTAGTATACTGGCAGCTTCGCTGCCAGCCTTCGTCTGGCTTTTAAATGAACCGGAAAAATGGCTGAAGGGAACACCAAACGTTAATTTTAAAAACTGCGTAGAATTTTCCTTTGCAGAACAACTTCATAAAAAAAGTTATTACGTATAATAAAATTACAATGAAATAATCAATATGCCTTAAGACAAATATCAATTATCATAATAAATAAATTAACCCACTTCACTTTGCAAAATGTTATGAACTCAAATGGTATAAAGGAGGTTAAGAAATTTGTTTCCTAAAAAAAAGTCACTCAAAACTTTTCAATATCTTAAAAACACTGAAATGAGACATAAATAATATAAAAGGATACAAAAAACAAAAAATTCTGAAAAGCAAAGTATAATTATTGATATTTTATCTTATATTTTCAAGAGAAAAATATTACAATGAAATAAGCTATATCCCTTAAAACAAATATTAATTATCCTAATAAAAAAATTAACCAACTTTCAATGGAAGAAAAAAAAAATCATGCAAAACTTTTCAATATCTTATAAACAGTAAAATAATCAAAATATAACATGAAAGCAACCCAAAGAACGGAAAATTCCGCGCAGAATTTTACTCTGCAGAACAACTTTATCAAAAAAAAAAAATCAATAAAAATGTATTATATATATAAAAAATGACAATGAAATATGCCAATCTCTTAAAACCAGTGACATAAGAAATACGATGCAAAATTGTTGCCAAACCCATATGTCTAAAAGAATGAAACTATTCAAAATGATGCGATTTCATCAAAAATCTATCAACAACAATAAGACATGAAAATTGTTGCCAAAATTACATTTTTAAAGATGTGAGATGTGAGAAGTGTACTCGGAAGCTTTATTTAAAAATTCTGATGTGTAGACCACATGACTTCCTTGTACGGAATATTAAATTATACGCATTTTTTCTTGCATTTTATTTAAACTTATTATATTGAATTAAACCTACTTCGCCGACAGCGCATAAACAACAATAGAATAAATGCATTCTTTAAAATTCACTTTGTTTACCATAGCGACACACTAGCGCTAGGTTAACTTAACAGTATTATATTTCATTCATATTATAACTCAGAATGCACAAAATGTATATCATTTAAAGAATTATCTAATCGTTGCCACATGTTCTATTCAAAGCTAAAACTATGTATAAAAGAAATTAAGCAAAGAAAACAAAAAAGAAACAGTTTTTCACAGACGATTGAGTATTTCTCATTTTATTAATTCAGTTCTTACTTCGCGAGAAGGCAAAAATACATAAAAACTCAAAATATCTATATTAAAAATTACGAAGTAAATCTCAAACGCTTATTTCCTCGAAAAAATTCCAGAAAGTATTAAGCATGATTTAATTGGCAATAATAATTGAATGCGTTATCTTTGTTGTTGCGAAGCTAAGTTTCGCTAGATTGGCAACAAATCCACTAGTCTCCTGTTTCAAATGTAAACATCCATGGCCGCCATTAAAAACAGGCTTAGCGGCAATTAAACAACTTTAAAATTGCTGATAATTCAAAAAATATTGCAGACAGATTTACTAAAGGCATAAAAACCTTAACCGGAAGATAAAAACAATATAATTCAATCATTTTTAAAGAAAAAAATGTACAATTTACAAACATATAAGATTAAAGAAACTGGGATCACTGAGCCGAGTAATAGAGTGGATATATATATAAATATATTTATATACGTTTGATGCGGCCGATTGCAACCAAAATACGAGGGGCACATCTACATGTTCTAGCAGTCCTATATACAAAATTTCAACGTTCTGAGGCTACTCGTTTTTGAGTTATGCGAGATACGTACGTACGCACGAACGTACGTACATGCGTTCGTACAGACATCACGAAAAATTCTCTTCAGAATTAATTTTAAAGCAGTTTTATAATTTTTTTTGAAGGAAAAGAGTATTTTATTCTGTCCTTACGTACAGATATCACGCAAAAACATCGTTAAATTGCATTCGATAGCGGTCAAAATGGATATTTTCGTTGAAATATGCTGCCTTAAACTTTTCGCGATTACAATACTTCCTTTTTACTTCGTACAAGGAAGTAAAAATTGTTTAAAAATACAAAATATTATCATTTTGCAAAAATTCTTTTTGTAACAGCAGTCGCAAGGATGAAAGTTTAACGTGTCCAAAAGTCAATAAATAAATAAATAAATAAATAAAATAAAATAAACTGTACATTTATAAAAATAAACGTTTTTAGAAAAAATCCCGTTGAAAAGATGTTTAGCTCCCTTTTGTTAAATAAATTCGTATTGAATCTATGTATTGAAACACGAAATTTATTTTAAGTTCGTAAAATAGCTAAGTGCCTACGTTTCATGACGATGTGAAAATGGAGTGTGTAGAGTAAAATCTCGCTTTCCTATAGCCCATTGGGATATTTTCCTATAGCCCATTGGCCCATTTCCATTCATTCCATTCATTTCCATTCCATCCATTTCCATTCATTCCCTATAGCCCATTGGCCCATTTCCTATAGCCCATTTCCTATAACCTATAGCCATCCTATAGTCCATATGTCTCAAAATGACGCGATTTCGTCACAAAAAATGAAATAAAAAAATTCTAATTCGAATTTCGAAAAAATCGCTTCGAGGTGCACTGGCTCTTATCTAGATGCACCTATGTACCAAATTTCGTAGCCGTGGGTCCATTAGCTTACGCGCAGCGCGAACGAAAGACACACACACACACAGACAGACTCTTTCTTTTATTATATGTGGAGATTTATGCGTATGCAATACATATACATGTATCGCATACAGTTAATACGTTTTCTTCTTTAAATTTAGTTAACATGAGCAAAAACACATAAAGCATACCTTTAATTAAAGCCGACAGGTGAGTAATTAATACTCATTTGGATGATTCATTGCAAATGGCAGTATCTTTCTCAAATTAGAATCTTCGTTAATTTTGTCTGTTTTAGTTCTCTTGTTTTCCCTTCACATATTTTCCGATAATGTCAGACTGCATCTTCGATTTCGTTTTCAACATGGCGAAACGATCGGTGTTTTGATCCATATTTATGAGTATCTGAAGTCTATGGCTTCATTTAGAAAATATTTTAGACAGTCCTATTGTATAAATTGTTTTTATGGTTCTTCATCATCTTCTTTGATATTCCTTCTCCTACAACTACTTCGTTTCTTCGTAATTAACCATATAGTTGCTAGTCAATTCATTATCTTTGTGATGCACTAATTCTTCTGCATCCTTCGAATTGAAGCCTTAATTCAACATTTGTACTACACGTAATTACAGAAATATTTTTGCTAAACGTTTTCTGTTTCAAATGTCTTATTTGATAACCCTTATTCTTTGCTAACTTTGCACAGCGTAATTTTTCCCAAAGGCGCAGTTTGCCTAGAAGAACTATTAATTTCGTTTTACCATTTTGTTTTGATTCACTATAAACGACGAATGTATGTTTCTCGCATTGTGATAAAACAACGGTACCTAGAGCCATCAAATTTTGAATGATGTAATCCTCCGCCGGATATGGAGGCCCTAATTTGGAATTTGAAGTTTGCTTGTCGATTTAATATTTTGTAACTTTAACGAATGTTCGATTAACAAACTTGACGATTTCAAAGTGAGCAATAGCAATACTCTACGAAAAAAAAAAGCATTTTTATCTGCAGCGCGCGAGTTTGTGTATCGGAAATTCTAAACATACGCTCATTTTAAATAATTTTGCTACACTACAGTTGAATTGAATTTTATGATTTAAGTGCGAAGAACATGATATTTAATAAATAAAGGTAGCACACAAAACGTTAGAGAAACACCCCTTCGGGCGTAATGAAAAATATGAAATCCTTCAAATTTCCCCCCTTTCCCATACTTTTAAAAACCTTTATTTTAAAATCTAAATTTAGATTCTTTTTCTTCTTTTTACTTCCTTGTACGAAGTAAAAAGGAAGTATTGTAATCGCGAAAAGTTTCAGGCAGCATATTTCAACGAAAATATCCATTTTGACCGCTATCGAATGCAATTTAACGATGGTTTTGCGTGATATCTGTACGTAAGGACAGAATAAAATACTCGTTTCCTCCAAAAAAATCATAAAACTGCTTTAAAATTTATTCTGAAGAGATTTTTTCGTGGCGTCTGTACGAACGTATGTACGTACGTGCGTACGTACGTATCTCGCATAACTCGAAGACGAGTAGCCTCAGAAAGTTGAAATTTTGTATATAGGACTGTTATAACATGTAGATGTGCACCTCGTATTTTGGTTGCAATCGGCCGCACCAAACGTATATAAATACTATGTTTATGTATATATCCACTCTGTTACTCGGCTCAGTGATCTCCGTTTCTTGACTCTTATATGTTTGTAAATTGTACATTTTTTGCTTTAAAAATGATTGAATTATGTTGTTCTTATCTTCCGGTTAAGGTTTTTATGCCTTTCGTAATTCTGGAAGCAATATTTGTACAATTATCAACAATTTAAAAGCTGTTTAAGTGCGGTTAAGTTTTAAATAACATGGCGGACATATTTGTTTACATTTGAAACAGCAGAATTTTAGATTTGTTGCCAATCTAGAGAGACTAAGCTGCGCAACAACAAAAATAACGCCTTCATTTATTATTGCGAATTAAATCATGCTTAATTCTTTCTGGAATTTTTTCGAGGAAATAAGTGTTTTAGATTTACTTCGTAATTTTTAATACGGATATTTTAAGTTTTTATGTATTTTTGCCTTGTCGCGAAGTGAGAACTGAATTAATTGAGTGAGAAATACTGAATCGTCTGTGAAAAACTGTTTCTTTTATGTTTTGTTTGCTTAATTTCTTTCATACATCGTTCTAGCTTTATTATAGTATTTGAATAGAACATATGGCAACGATAAGATAATTCTGCAAATGATATAAATTTTGTGCATTCAGAGTGTCGTTATAGTAAACAAATATAGTGAATTTTAAAGAGTGCATTTATTCTATTGTGGTTTATGCGCTGTCGACGAAGTAGATTTAATTCAATCCAATCAATTTAAATGAAATTCAGGGAAAAAGATGAGTATAATTTAATATTCCGTGCAAGGAAGTCATGTGATGTCCACATCAGATTTTTTACTACGATAAAATTTCCAACAGTATTAGTCTGGTTACCGAATATTGCGGTAATATAAGACACCTGCAACATGATATACGTACTCTTCGACAGCCGAAAAAACATTAAGTACCAGCAATTGAGTTAAAATTTAAATTAATTTGGTTTCTTTTAAACTTAATCAGTTAACAATTAACTGCTACCATATTTGTATCCGCCCAGCCGGTATAAACATCATTGATGCTGATTGTCGTACCGATTGTCCTGGGTTCGAATCCAGCAAAAAAAACTTAATGTTTAAGCGCCTGTGCGGTAAGAGGCACTCAAACATCAAGGCCAGTCGAAATCCTCTCCGAGAGGCCGAAGACCTACCGACAGCCTTCCCCGTCATATTCTCCTTCGGCATTCCATTGATTTGACTTGTGGGTGAATGATTAACAGCTAGCAAACACTGCCGATACCTAATATTTCTACATGGATGCACAGACGCCGAATCTTCTTCAGTCTGCACCTGTCCGGGAAGCTAGTCAGTTAACTAGGTACAGCAATCCCTCAATCACATGTGGCACTACAGAGGTGCTGGCCTAGCTTCTATCTTATCTGTCGTGGGAGATAATAAGTTAGCAAAGTTCAGCAATACCTCATTCACCTATGGAATGATGATTGAGGTATTGCTGAACTTGTACCTCACGAAGGGTACATGTTGAAGCTAGGCGCTGACCTAGCTTCAACCTGTACCTTTCGTGAAAGGTAATCAGGGAAGTTCAGTAATACCTCAATAACCTATGGTACTGCCAAGTTGCTGTCATAGCTTCAACCTGTGAGTTCAGTAATACCTCAATAAACTATGGTACTGCCAAGTTGCTGTCATAGCTTCAACCTGTGAGTTCAGCAATACCTCAGTTACCTATTGTACTGCCGAGATGCTGACCTAGCTTCAAACTGTACCTTTCGTGAATGGTAATCAGTTAGCTGAATTTAGCAATACCTCAAAAGCGTATGGTCTTGCCCAGGTGCTGGCCTAGCGGCAACTTGTATCTTTCGTGAAAGATAATTAGTTAGCTGAGTTCAGCAATACCTATGGTACAGCCGAGGTGCTGACCTAGCTTCAACCTGTACCTTTCGTGAAAGGTAATCAGTTAGGTAAGTTCAGTAGTACCTCAATAACCTATGGTACTGCCAATGTGCTGTCCTACCTTCAGCCTGTGAGTTTAGCAATACCTCAGTCACCTATGGTACTGCCAAGATGCTGACCTAGCTTGCTTCAAACTGTACCTTTCGTGAATGCTAATCAGTTAGCTGAATTCAGCAATACCTCAAGAGCGTATGGTCTTGCCCAGGTGCTGGCCTAGCTGCAACTTGTACCTTTCGTGAAAGATAATCAGTTAGCTGAGTTCAGCAATACCTATGGTACAGCCGAGGTGCTGACCTATCTTCAATCTGTACCTTTCGTGAAAGGTAATCAGTTAGGTTAGTTCAGCAACAGCTCAATAACCTATGCTGAGGTACCTAGCTTCAACCTGTACTTTTCGTGAAAGGTAAACATTAAGCTAAGTCTAGCAATATTTGAATAGCTTGTCGATTTGCTGGCCTAGCTTCAACCTGTACCTTTCGTGGAAGGTAATCAGCGAAGTTCAGCAATACCTTAATAATCTCTGGTACTAAAGATGTGCTAGCCTAGCTTCTACTTGAACCTATCGTCGTCATTTGCCTGCATTTATACAAATAAGTTCTAACTGTATTTTTCAGTATGTATGAAAATTGTGGCTTTTACCACAGATATATGAGTACTTGCAGTGTAGTGCCTTTAGGTTAGAACAAGCAATTAGCTGTTTCATTTAAAAGAATTTTTTTCTCCAAATCTGAAAATATAAAGCCCTGAATTATTAGTTTTAGTATTAAAATTGAACATCATATTCTTTGATCGGTCAAAACTGCGATGCATTTTTTCCTACCATATTTTATATTAGTATTATAAGTATTTCTCCCGCTTTCTTGGCATGACTTCGTGGTGTGGTGGTCTGCACGCAGGGCGCGTATTCCAGAGGTCCGTGGTTCGATTCCCGGCGAAGGCGTTGCTAATTTTTCAATCTCTCTAATCTAAACTAACCTCCTAAACACATCCCATTATATCCTCGGCAAATTTCATCTAGGTCCCAACGACAGCGTACGGGATGTTATTAGGATTTAAAGTCCTACTTAATTAATAAATTTAAATGGCTAAAGACTGCTTAAACTAAGCGCCAAATCGACTGCACAAAGCAAAGCCTAGACATATCAGTATTGAAAGGTGTGTAGAACCGACAAGAAAGCTAATTCCAAACACGCAGCATAAATATCCGAACTAACTCCGCTACTATTTCTTTTGACCTCTTAAACCGCAGCTTAAATACTGCTTCTGAAACACATTTAGATTAGCATACTACGTCATTTAAAATTTACATTTACAGGAAACTGAAATCAGGAGGGAAAGGAAAGTAAAACTAAAAATAATTGATTAGAATAAAATAAAGTCTTTACAGGCTTTAAATAAATATTACCTTCATTTTATAAACAAACATACGTCTTTTATAGGCTTAGAAATAGAATAGTCATGTTAACACACACAATAAACTTCCTTTTTAATTTCTCGGCCCAGCAGTGACCGAGCGGTAAAATCGCTAAGCACTGGTAGTTCCTTCCGAGGTTCCTACATCGACGTTTTTTGCGGTTTTCCCCATGTGTAACGTGTATGCGAGTCATTGTTCCTTAAAAAGGCCTCCACGAAGGCATCCCTGTTCTTAGGCAGATAGCCCTCGAGGCTTTGCCGTAATCACAGAAATCAAAAAAAATTTTTTTTAAATTTCTACAAATATTTAATTTCAGTTTTCTTTTTTTTATCAAGAAAACAAAAGAAAATTAGTTATTTATAAGTATTTTGAAAGATGGATATTATTGCGTTTGATATTTTTAATGAGTTTGAAAAAAAAGGAGAACATTTTTTTAAAGAAGATATTTCGTTCATAAAATTATTTTACTGCCTGAACGTCACTTAGTGTCAGTTTTAAGTTATCGTAAGTATTTTTTTTTCTTTAATAAAAGGCGAAATATTTTCTGTTGTGTTACAGTAAATCAATTTATAACCAAAAGTTCCAAAACTGGCATAACTTTACTGCCAGGACAAAAACCTTTTGTAAATGCTTTTCGATCAATACGAGAAAACTCTTTACGGATTACTGACTTGTCATTCAGTTTGCGAAAACTAGGACAAAAAAAAAAAAAAAAAAAAAAAAAAAAAAACAGAGATAATAAATATTCCCAGTGGAGAAATATATTCTATTTGCCAATCGATTTATTGACAAAGTATTTAAACGATGACGATGAAAAAAAGACGGGAATAAAATTATCCTGAAAATAAATCGTTTTCTTCTAAAATTACAACTAAATCGTATTTTTCCGAATACATTCTAGCATTGATGGGTGAATCTTTATTTGTAAAATAAAAATTGTTTAAGGAAAAACATGCTTGTTATTTATTTATTGCGCACAGGAAAATCTGTAAAATATAGCTGATCCTTTAACGGCATTGAGTTAAATGTGCATTTAGGCATGAAAGCAAATTTATATGTTACACATTTTTTGCTGCATTTCATTTAAATTTATTTCTTCAAATTCCATTAGAGATGCAATTCTCAGTCAAACAATTCAGTGCTCACTTCGCAATAAGGCAAAAATACATAAAAATTTAAAATAACTTCATTAAAAATTGTGAAATACAGAAAAACATAAAACACAACAAAAATAGTTAAAAGAACAATTTTTACAAATAAAAGTAGATTTTCTACGCAAAAACAAGCAATTCAGCCTGCGGACTAAAAGACGGTTCTTTTCGGTGCACAAAACTAAAAGTTTACTTTTGGTCTCACTCGGCAGGCAATGAAGTTGCTGCACAAACTGACTTAAATCACTATTCTACTTTCAAATGTAAACAAACGGCCATTCGTTAGGCTTAACTCACCACTTAAATGTTTAAATTGCTGATAATTCTACAGCTATTGCATGCAGATTAACTTAACGCATAAAACCTTAACCGAAACTTAAAAACCACATAATTCAACCACTTTTAAAGCAAAAAATGCGCTATTTACCAACATATAAGAATAAAAAAAACTAAGCTCAACGAGTCAGGTAAATAGTGTGGGAATATATGTATATGTATTATAGTTATATAAGACTAGTTCAGCCGATTACAACAAAAAGGGAAGTGCACAACTACGTGTTATAGCTGTCCTATTTACAAAATTGCGACGTTCTACGGCTATTGTTCTTGAGTTATGCAAGAGTAATACATACGTATGTACATACCTACGTACAGACGTCAAGAAAAATCTCTTCTGAATCTATTTTACAATCCTTTTTGAGAAAACTGGGCCTTTATTCTGTTCGTACCTACACATGTCACGCAAAATTATCGTTCAAATGGTTTCAAGAATGGTTAAAATGGATATTTTCGTTGAAATATGATAGCCGAAAGTTTTCGCGTTTACAATAATTCCTTTGCTTTGTACAGGGAAGTAACAGTAGCCTTTTTTATTCAGTATTTTAATACATTTAAATGAAGTTCTAAAATATTAATAGGACGGATACATGGACGACTGGGGAGGATATTCTAAATGTTTGTAAACATTTACTAAAATTTTAAATTTTTCCCGAAATTTATTACATGTAGATTTTATTGGTTTTGCGTTATTACACATTTTCTTTTACTTTCTTTTATTTATTTGTTCTGTAGTTTATTTTAATCTAATTTCTTCTATGCTTTGCATAATTCATAATTTGTTGATATAGTTGCACTTTAACAATTTTACGTAGTATGTTGATAGTAGTATGTTGAATTTTATGTAGTATGATATTGTTTCGTAGATTTGATTTATTGTTTCGTAGTAGTTCCAATTTTGTGTACTTCTGCGTCTACTTAGTGGCCGAGTTTACATTTCTTTTGCCCCTTTCAAACTTCAAAGTAACGAAATTGTAATCGCAATGTTATGAATTCATTACAACCTGCCCCTCCCCCACAAACAGCAAGTTCATCATTTAAACGTAATTAATCAATGTTATACAATAATTGTTTATTAATAACAAAAATTAATTATTATCAATACTATAATATATATCAAATTTATATTTAAAAAATCTGAAAGGTTTCAGATTTTAAATTACGTTCAAAAGGACTTTTTTTTTTAAACATTTTGTGAGCTACTTTTATTTATCATCATTTTTTATTTATCATATTTTATTTATCTTTTATTTTACATCATGTTCTTCGCACTTAAACCATAAAATTCAATTCAATAGCAACATCACAAAATACTTCTACATGTAAAAGGACGTATCTTTAGAATTTTCGATAAGCAGTCTCGCGCGCTGGAGATAATTTTTTTTTTTTTTTTTTTTTCTGTACAATGTTTCCATGGATCGCTTTGAAATCGTTTAGCTTTTTAATCAAATATTCATTGAAGTGTTACAAAATATGATATGGATAATAAAACAAATTTCAAATTCAAATAAGGGCTTCCACATGCCCATATTCTATGGAAGATTATATTATTCAAATTTCGATGGCTCTAGGAACCGTTGTTTTACCGCAGTACGAGATACATACATACTTTCATGTAGATTCTTTATTATTTATTTTATTAATATAACACAGGGCTCTAATATTTGGTGGTAACAATTTGAAAAGTGAAACCACGTTTATCGTGAATCGATGCAAAATGCCAAAAGGAAATTAATAGTCCTCTTGAGCAAATTGCCTCTTTAGACTAATAATGATTCATTATCAATACTACAATTAATATCGAAACTGCATAATAAAGACAATATATTAGTACTAAAATAATAGATAACAAAACAATAACAACTGAATAATAAGAATATATATATAATTAATTAATATATTATATATATAATTAATAACACGCCGAACAAGTATTAATTTAGAAGTCAAACAACAAAAATCAGAGTTTTCAAATTCTCACGAAGCTGGTTTCGATGGTTTTACCGAACCATCATCCTCAGCTGCAAAAGCGCAAATGAACGAGATAAGATATAATAATATTAAGAAAGCTAGGTACTTTTCCGTTTTGCCGGAGCAAGCGATAAAGTCGGCAATAATGGTACAAACGAAATATTGTCGCTGGTAACCTTTTACGCTCATTTTCAAAACAAGTCGCAGCTTTTTCTTATCAGATTGATTGTTTCTTTCAATACTGGCATATAATTACATAGAATTTTTATCAGATAGTTCAGTTTTATGTCTAATGGCCATTTTAAGCAATTAAGTCAATTAGGATGCAATCACAGAGCTTATCCGAAGCCGAAAATATAGAAAAGGTAAAGTCAAGGTTTAAATTCATCCATTCTAATAAGAATGCATTAGCGAAGTAAAGCACTGGTGTTTTACATAATTTCTGAGTAAGCTTTTCGTACGAATTGAAATATTTCTTGCATTGAAACTTGTGTTCCAAATTAAGATTTAAATTGAAATTAATGTAGATAATTAATTACTGAGAGCATTAGATTTTTGTAGAGTAGTTTACGTGAGATGGGATCGCTTGGGGTCACGTGATACGAACCGGCGAATCAGGATGTTGAACCATGAAAGCATAGTAAATTCTTAAATTAACGTCTTTTTACAAATTTATTATCTTTATTTATTGGCTTTTTACAAAATTTTAAATCGTATTAATATGTTTATGCCTTCAAAATAAAAAAATCTTAGAACTAAAATTTTTTTTAAATATTCTTTACGTGTATACTGTATGTTGTCGCCAATAAAGTCTGCTTGGCGAGATTTGCGTCGGCGAAACGGAAAAGTACCGAAAGCTACTATACAGTTCCGCAAACTCGACTCCCGATATCTCGACGTTTCGTACAACTCGACAACATTTTAGAAACTTTTTTAAGATATCGCTAAGCCAGATTGAGCGAATATTACATCCAGTATATATAATTATTATCTGCGCTTATGTCTTTCCTCTGCTGTTGAAAATTCTGAATGTTCTTTTTCTGCTCTCGCTGCCGTTTTTGCACTGTGCCATTCAATCTTGGAACTATCTAACAAATTTTAAGATATGTTGTACTATTTGGTAACGCTCCTTGCTTCTTTCGAGGATACGGAGAAAGCCAGGTAGCTCCTGGCCGCTGGCTCATATTCCTTTCTATTGTTGCAAAAACGTTAGGGGACTTGACTGAAGATTTGTGACTGCAATCTTATTACAAACTAAACTCAAACCAATTCATTGCGGGTAAGGTTCTTCAGTTTACATCAAGGCGTATAAGTTTTAATATATTTATCGGAAATTAAGGCACAATAACACGCTGAATAAATACTAATTCAGAATTCAAACAACAAAAATCAGCGTTATACAGAGGCGGTTCCCACATTTTTTAGACGAGGTATATTGTATTCACGAAACTAAATTACATAAAATTCTTCTGTTTTAAATGTTCCATTTGACATCCCTTATTCTGAACTATCTTTGGACACCGCGATTTCCAGGATAATAATGCCTTTTGAAGTGGCAGAAGAGGTAATCTATCCCATTCCTTCCGAACAGCTTTCCGGAGTCCTGTTAGGGTTTCGGGACAACGTTTGGATAATGCAGTTTTTAAAAGTCCGAAAGCACAAAACTCCATGGGTGACATATCGAGCGATTTAGTAGGAATATCAGTGAAGGGTATGGCCTTGATACCACTTTTTTGTTCCATTTCTTTTAGGAAATTGACAGTGGATTTTGATGTGTGACTCCTAGCTTTGTCCTGAAGGAGTCTCACAGATGGATGGCACTGTGGGTAAAGCGATGGTATTTCATTCAGAAGCATTGGCGATAAAATATGTTCCTGATAGTATTTGGAGTTAATCTTGATATTTTTTCCACTCTCTTTATTTTTAACTTGTCATTATAAAAAAAACCAGCAACAATCATGAATCCCTTAGAAAAACTTTCGATTCTTTGAAGCAAGTACTTTATTTTTTTCTCACCTTTTATGATAATAAATGGCTCTTTTTTTGTTTTTTTTTGTTACAGTCCTTTAAATTCACCCATGCTTCCTCTACTGTGACAATTGTTTTCCATTTTTCTTTGGATAAGTGTTCCTCATATAGAATTCTGCAGCGTGTCCTGCGTTGAGCGATATGCTTTGGCAGAAGACGATGCACATTGCGTTTTTTCGCTTTCTTAAGATTTAAATCAACGTTTATCATTTTGTTTACAGTGAACACCGAGCATTTGAATGATTTTGAAATTGTCCTTTGACTAGGAGGATTTTCGTTTAACATTAAACAACGTACCTTTGCAATAGTCGAAGATGTCCGTTTTTTTCCTTGGATGCTTGTTTGGAATTTTTGTCCCACTTGAGGCTCCAATTGGACGTTTTTTTCCTTTCTTGTTGATGATATTACCTATCGACGCTTTAGATATCACAAAACCATGACTCTCACATCGTTTTTGGATAACGGAGTATGCATATTTCTCTTCGGAAAGAGCGTCAATGTAGCCTTCGAACCACTGCTTTGCTAAATTCGCAATTTTGAATAAAAACAAAACTTTCGAGCCACAGACGATAATTTTGACTTTTAAAAATATTATAATTTAAATAATTTTGACTTTAGTACAATTGAAATTTCTTCTTTTGCAGCTCACGATTTTTTATTACCGCTTACCAAAATCGTCTAAGAAATGTGCAAACAGCCTCTGTATTTTCAAATTTTAACAGGACTAGTTTGGATTGTTGGTTTTACCGAAACATCATCCTCAGCTACAAAAGCGCAAATGAACGAGATAGGATATAATTATTAGATAAGATAGGAAAGCCTGGACAGGAGATAAGCTACTGGCGCCATTGTCTCCTGTCCAGGCTTTCTTCTCTAATCCTTATATCCTATCTCGTTCGTTTGCGCTTTTGCACCTGAGGATGGTGGTTCGGTAAAGCCATCGAAACTAGTCCTGTGAAAATCTGAAAATATAACGCTGATTTTTGTTGTTTGAGTTCTGAATTAATATTTTTGGGAACTTCTGTGAAGTGAATATGTCGTTTGAAAAGAAAACAAACTGACGTGAGAATGGAAATTAAACTAGATCCTTAAAGAGAGAACAAAGTGTAAACAAAATTACCATGCATTTAGGTGTTGGATGGACTACCTTGATAGGCTGGAAAACGAAAGAGGTCCGAAATCCAGTCTTTGTGTGTGCAAAGAGCATGTACGGATAGTTTAAAGGAAAAAAAAAAAGCATGAAAGGTGGTGAATGCGACAAAGTGATAAGAGGCGCTTTATGTGCGGTTCAGGCAGTTAAGGGAACACCCATTTCAGGACCAGTTTTACAAGAGAAATCTGTAAAATTTTATGGTGAATTTCAACAAGGAGAGTATGGATTTAATGCTAGTGCTGTCTTGCTCGACAGATGAAAAACGCAGTAGGGTATCCGGAAGTTAACCATTTGTAGGGAAAAGTTATCTGCTAACTTAAAAAATCTGATGTGTACACCACATGACTTCCTTGTACGGAATATTAAATTATACGCATTTTTGCTTTCATTTCATTTAAACTTATTAGATTGAATTAAACCTACTTCGCCGACACCGCATAAACCACAATAGAATAAATGCATTCTTTAAAATTCACATAATTCAACGTAATTCAATCATTTCTAAGGCAAAAATTGTATAATTTACAAACATATAAGAGTAAAGAAACTGAGATCACTGAGCCGGGTAACAGAGTGGATATATATATAAATATATTTATATACATTTGGCGGTGCCGATTGCAACCAAAATACGAGGTGCACATCCATAGCAGTCCTATATACAAAATTTCAACGTTCTGAGGCTACTCGTTTTTGAGTTATGCGAGATACGTACGTACATATTTTCGTACAGACGCCACGAAAAATTCTCTTCAGAATTCATTTTAAAGCAGTTTTATTATTTTTTGGGAGGAAAAGAGTGTTTCATTCTGTGCTTACGTACATATATCACGGAAATACATCATTAAATTGCATTTGAAAGAGGTCAAAATGTGATATTTTCGTTTTGAAATATGCTGCTTGAAACTTTTCGCGATTACAATACTTCCTTTTTACTTCGTGCAAGGAAGTAAAAATGCTGCAATATTCAAGGATAATTTTGTCAAACTAATCGAAATGGAGGTTATATCTGGAGATTAATTTCATAATTGTGATTAGATGGGTCTGAATTTTTGAATCCTTCCTTTGCAAACGCTGGCATACAGGCAAGAAAAACCAGCACCAGTCTATAAAAGAAGCAAGAAAAGAATGTCAATCTTAGCATACAGCCATAAGCTCAAACTAGCGCTTGTAGGCAAATAAAAAAATTCCCCGGGTGTTTTAAAACGCAAACACGTACTCTAATGAGACCGAAACCGACTATGATCTTTCTGTTTGGTACGGAATCAATCAAACGCGTGTAGTAATATTTACTGATTGGTATTTAGTAGCATAGGTAGTGCTGAATACATGCAACATTCAGTACTTATATTCTGCTTATGTACTGTTCTTATACTACGTATACCAAATGTGTATATCCTTATATTATATATTGTTCTTATACTATGCAATTATGTTCAAACACATCTGTATTTAGATATTTAGTGCAAGTCTTCTACTATCTGTTATAATCTAAAGTATTACTGAGGCTATCCATACCAATTTGCGGCATGTATTCCCATTTCTTAGAAAGGCCATTGATAATGTCTGGAATTTATGTGCAGTAACCATGTTATGTGATATGTATGCATAATACGAGGGCATTTCGAAAAGTAAAGATACACCGTACGCCAGAGGAAAAGAAAAGTTTTGGTAAGCAAGTTGGCAACACAGGTGTTAACCTTGAACAGTTAGCTTTATCCTCGCGGTCGTTCGGCATTTCAACGTTGATTCTGGTTGGAGTAGGTCGTGTTTAAAATGGCTGCGGCGATTCAGAATCCCACCAAATGCGATTTGCGCTTCGTCATACGTTTTCTTCATGCAAATGGTCAGCGACCAGCGGATATTCACAAAGAAATTGTTTCTGTTTGTGGGAACAGTATGAATCGACAAAATGTAACGAAATGGTGTCGTCATTTCTCTGAAGGTAGGACCGATGTTCATGACGAACAAAGAACAGGTCCGCCATCTGTGATCTCTGATGCCCTTCTTCAGAGAACAGAGGAAACAATTCGTGCGAATAGACGTATCAAATTGAAAGAATTGCATCAGATCATACCAGAAGTGTCAATGACAACTCTTTATGAAGTTGTGACTGTCAAGTTAGAGTACAGGAAATTGTGTGCGCGCTGGGTTCCAACAGGCGGCAACCTCCTATGACTGTGGGATACAAAAGCTTGTGCACCGGCTTAACGGGGGTGATTATGTCGAAAAATAATAAATAATCCAGTTAATAAGATGTAACTGACGTTTTCTAAATACATTTTTTTAAGGAATGCGAGACACTGTATCTTTACTTTTCGAAATGCCCTCGTAGCATAATGGTTTAGTAACGTCTGATTATTGTGCATTATTCTTAGGATTAATTACACGAAAATATCTACAAAGGCACGTTGGTATTTTCCTAGAACTTTAGATTCTCCAGTTTCACTCTTTTACTATGACTATGCCCCCCGGGGGTCGACGTAGAGTACTCTGCGCAGTACTAGCTAGGATCTGTACCTAGGCAGTCTCGGCCACTGCGGTATAAAATTTATGAACTTGGCGGTTCCCGATGGTCCATGGGGTATACTTGCTCTTCATGGGCCGGGAGGTGTAAGTCCTTTCCACCAGGGTATTGGTAGCCAAATAGCAAACTGGACCATTGAGAGTCTGGTCACTGCTGTCCTTGGAATTCCATGTAAAGCCTAAGGAGTGGGGCATCCCGTGTAGTGCTGGCAGGTAGCCCAAATTAACGGCCGGTCATCGACCCTAAGTTGCCATCGCCCACCCCACCGTGGTCTCGGCCCAGCCGGGACGGTGGTCTTGACTGGTTCGTGTTTAGAGGTGGGCTCGATGATCGTTGAGCGATCATCAGAGGGTACCTTAAATTTGTTGGTGTCTCGGGGATGTGGGACCCCGGGCTCAGCAGGAGTGTTCTTTCCATCCTTTGAGTGGTTTCTGACTGATTTTTCAGTCCCTGTAGTGCTATTAAGTTGGCGAGGCAGGTAGAAATTTAGTTAGTTTACTATGACTATGGACGAAGGCATATTATCGTCAAAAGTAGTTCCCTCCACGAATAATCGTAGCATTCCTAAGCAAGGTACTAAGCAACAATAACCTACGCTGAACAAGAAACTCTTCAGTGACAACGAATAAATCTGCGTCTGTCGGTCCTATCCTGAGATTCTTCCACCGAAAAGGCATCATTCCGAATGGAATTTTAGGACGGAAATCTGCTGCACCGTGGAGTACAACAGCCCCTTCTATCTTTGGAAAAGTTTTTAAAATAAAACCAATCTAGCAAGGAAGGCGATTATCATTTTAGGCAATGCCTCATCCCATCCCGATGCCGAACAGTTACGCGACGAAGGTATCTCCCTTCTAACGTAACTTCAATGTGTCTGCCAATGGACCAGGGCATTTTGGAGGCATTAAGCAAAACATACAAACGTGTTCTTTCATCTTTTGTCCTAGCCATGGAGGAAGTTGTGATATGATCGAAAAACTGACGAAACTAAATATGTTCTATGTTGCTGGATGGGTAGCTCGTTCTTGGGGCGCAATCAAGCAAATAAGCCTCGTTCAGTCCTACAGAAAGATGCTGGACCATTCAGGAAACGAACTTCACAAAAGCAGAGAAGGAACGGAAAATTGTGAAATAGGTTTAACGACTTGATTCAGAAAACTCTGGGCTGCGAAGAATTTAGTGATGATGTTGTTGAAGAATGGATGAACAATATGAAAACTGGGAAATTTTAGGGTATGCAGAAATAGTTGCACTCGTGAAAGACGATGTGGATAAAAATTGAGATGAATCAGAAAACGAAGAGATTGAAGACAACGGAAAAGCTGAAATGATGGCCCACGGTGAAGGCGGAAGGAAGGCTGCGTTACATAGAACAGTAAGCTGCAACTGGTATGGACATTATGTTCCTCCGTCGCCTGCGGAACGAACGACAGAGGCAATCTACCATCACACGGTATTTTTCTACCAAAAACTACTTATAATGTTTCTTAATTCTTATATGTAAGTATTTTACTCAATTAGGGTATTTGTTCTTTTTATGACTCCTATTGTGGTAGAACTTGACATCAAAATTCAACAGTAATTTAAAAGTATGCTGACACTTCCATGTCCAATATTGGGCTACAAATGTCTAGAGTAATTTACAGTTAAATATTCGGAGTTCTGAAAAACCCGCCCCTTATTCCGTGAAACTCGACGCTTCCAGAACTGAACAGCCTCTCATTCCAGCTTATGTCGAGTTTGCGGGAGTCAACTGTACCAGATTTAAGTTTTGTTGTTGTCGTTGCTTATGCTCATTTGTCTGACATAGTCAGCCCAAGCCCACAAAATTCCTCCTGACAAGGAACACTTGATTACGCCTGCCATTGGCAACACAACAGCCTTGTACACCAGTCAAATGACAGTGTTATTTAGCTCAGTTCCGCCCCCCCCCCCATTTTGATGGAGAGCACCGCAGGGGGGCGGGTCTGAGGGTCGCCCACCCCTTTCCCCTTCCGCCAAACGAGACGAGAGGACAGATTTAAGTTTTACACTGCACAAACGTGTCTTGCCGTGGCGTCCATTGTACATTTTCACAATTTTGCCCGAGTTGCACATGTTTCTAGGCAACTTGTCTTCGTCCAGGACCACATCATTCAAGTCTCCTTTGATCTTTGTTGGTGTTATACAGTTTGCAGATTTTACGTTTAGCCAAAATCCTCCTTTCTATCTTTTTTAGTAATGATCTAACAGATTTTATCGATAGTTGTATAGCTTTATCACATTATTTCTATCTGCATTAACATTTCCGTTGTATTTTACTGGTGTTAAAAAATCTGATGTGTACACCACATGACTTCCTTACAGGGAATATTAAATTATACGCATTTTTGCTTGCATTTCATTTAAACTTCTTGGATTGAATTAAATCTACTTTGTCGATAGCGCATAAACTACAATAGAATAAATGCACTCTTTAATATTCACTATATTTCTTTACCGTAGCGAACTCTGGTGCTGGGTTCTCTTAACAGAGTTATATTTCGTTCATATTATAACTCAGAATGCACAAAATTTATATCATTTTAAGAGTTACCTCATTGTTGCCACATGTTCTATTCAAATACTATAATAAATCTAGAACGATGTATAAAAGAAATTAATCAAACAACAACAAAAAAGAAACAGTTTTTCACAGACGATTCAGTATTTCTCCTTCCATTAATTCAGTTCTCACTTCCCGGCAAGGCAAAACGACATAAAAACACAAAATATCTATATTAAAATTACAAATTAAATCTTAAACACTTATTTCCTCGAAGAAATTCCAGAAAGGATTAAGCATGATTTAATTCGCAATAATAAATGAAGGCGTTATCTTTGTTGTTGCGAAGCTTAGTCTCTCTAGATTGGCATCAATTCTGCTGTTTCAAATGTAAACAAATATGTCCGCCATGTTATTTAAAAATTAGGCTTAACCGCACTTAAACAACTTTTAGATTGTTGATAATTGTGTAAATATTGCTTGCAGATTTGCTAAAGGCATAAAAACCGTAACCGAAAAATAAGAACAACATAATTCAATCATTTTTAAAGGAAACAATGCACAATTTGCAAACATATGAGAGTAAAGAAACCGAGATCACTGAGCCGGGTAACAGAATGGATATATATAGATATATTTATATACGTTTGGTGAGGTATATTATAACCACAATACGAGGTGCACATCTACATGTTATAGCAGTCCTATATAAAAAATTTTAACTTTCTGAGACTACTCGTTTTTGAGTTATGAGAGATACGTACGTACGTACGTACCGACACCAAGAAAAATTCTCTTCAGAATTCATTTTAATGCAGTTTTATATTTTTTTTGGAGGGGAGGAAAAAAATCTTTTATTCTGTCCTTACGTACAGATGTAATGCAAAAAAATCCTTAAATTGCATTCGATAGCGGTCAAAATGGATATTTTCGTTGAAATATGCTGCCTGAAACTTTTCGCGATTACAATACTTCCTTTTTACTTCGTACAAGGAAGTAAAAAATCAAACGCTTCCCTACAAGAAAATGCAAAGAACTTAACAGTACGCAGTAAATCCAAAGGCTAGTGATAATTCCGCTTGTTATTAACACATATATAAATTTATTTACTTATGATACAATGGTTACAAGCATAATTATTAGACACACGCCTTCCGGTATTGATAGGCTTAGCATGTTCATTCTCGGAAAACTAAAGTTGAGTTACAGAACAACTTCAGAGCAAGGACGATCGGAGCGCCACCTAACGACAGGAGTTATCAATTTATAACATGCAGTATTATTACCGCCTTTTTTGTTTTTGTTTTAAGCTGAATTAAACTGCATTCATTTATTTCTGTTAAAACTATCTTAAAATTAGCCGCAATAATTTTAATCTCTTGAAGAAGCAGTAAAACTGTATAATTTGCCTTTTATCCAACCTGTTTATTCTTGAAATGTACACTAACCGTTCACATTAAATAATAATTTATTGCGAAAAGTGGACTGAATCTGGCATTCTTTGTATTTTTAAGTTGGTAGCCAATTTATATTAATTTTTACTGAGGCTTTCTGCCTTTCAGTGCAATCAATCTCTGGCGCTCCTACATCGTGTAGCCCGGTGCGGCCGCGATATTTTAACTTGTTTTGCCTCTTCTGGTTTCAAAATACGCAAGCATTCCTTTCCATAATTTATAGAAAATAAATGCGCTGGTAAGTAAAACGTTTCCAGGATATTTATCTTGTTTGTAGCCCAATAAAAGAAACTTGAAAGTATTTTGTGCCTAAGCATTTACCCAGAATGTTTCAGAGACAAACCAGTTATCAAACTGGCCCTGAGAGCACTGCTTTAATAATTTCTTGGAATTGTGCTTGTAATTTTATTAAAACTTTGCGACTGTTCCTCCTCATTTGTATGAGTTCGATAGTGTTATCCAAAAGCTTAAGTATATTTATCAAATTATTTCTGAAGAGGTACTTTGTAGACCTGAATTTTGTCCAAAGAATTTATCCTGTATTTTAAGAATGAGCCGCTCAGATGGTATGGGGGTTAGGGGAACCCACTGCTGTAACAAACGGCCAGGGTTCGAATCCCTGGAAGGTGTATGGATGTAAATTGTCTGTCCCTTCATAGGTGGTAACCGTGGCCGCCCATTAAGTGCCTCCGTAATAAAACGACTACTTCTCTCGGCCTTAGTAGTGGCGAAAGCCTAAAAGAGGGTAGTGTCCTCTTTAAAAAAAATCTGATGTGTACACCACATGACTTCCTTGTACGGAATATTAAATTATACGCATTTTTTCTTGTATTTCGTTTAAACTTATTGGATTGAATTAAATCTACTTCACCGACAGCGCATAAACCACAATAGAATAAATGCATTTTTTAAAATTCACTCTAGTATTTGTTTACCATAGCGACACTCTGGCACTAGATTCACTTAACAGTATTATATATCGTTCATATTATAAATCAGAATGCACAAAATTTATATCATTTAAAGAATAGAATCATCTAATCGTTGCCACATGTTCTATTCAAATACCATAATAAAGCTAGAATGATGTATAAAAGAAATTAAGCAAACAAAACAAAAAAGAAACAGTTTTTCACAGACGATTGAGTATTTCTCATTCAATTAATTCAGTTCTTACTTCGCGAGAAGGCAAAAATACATAAAAACTCAAAATATCTGTATTAAAAATGACGAAGTAATTCTTAAACACTTATTTCCTCGAAAAAATTCCAGAAAGGATTAAGCATGATTTAATTGGCAATAATAAATGAAGGCGTTATCTTTGTTGTTGCGAAGCTAAGTTTCTCTAGATTGGCAACAAATCCACTAGTCTGCTGTTTCAAATCTAAACAATCAATGGCCGCCATAAAAAAAAAGACTTAGCTGCACTTAAACAACAATAAAATAGTTGAAAATTCAAAAATATTGCATACAGATTTACTAAAGGCATAAAAACCTTAACCGTAAAATAAGAACAACATAATTCAATCATTTTTAAAGCAAAAAAATGTACAATTTACAAACATATAAGAATAAAGAAACTGAGATCACTGATCCGGGTAACAGAGTAGATATATATATAAATATATTTACATACGTTTGGTGCGGCCGATTGCAACCAAAGTACGAGGTGCGCATCCACATGTTATAGCAGTCCTATATACAAAATTTCAACGTTCTGAGGCTACTCGTTTTTGAGGTATGCGAGATACGTTCGTACAGATGCCACGAAAAATTCTTTTCAGAATTAATTTTTAAGCAGTTTTATAATTTTTTTTGGAGAAAATGAGTCTTTTATTCTGTCCTTACGTACAGATATCGCGCAAAAACATCGTTAAATTGCATTTGATAGCGTTCAAAATGGACATTTTCTTTGAAATATGCTGCCTGAAACTTTTCGCGATTACAATACTTCCTTTTTACTTCGTACAAGGAAGTAAAAACAAAAGTCTGGAAGTTTCAGTTTTTATATTGCTCCCAACGTTGCGCTTTTTTAACGTTTTGTGTGCTACTTTCATTCATTAAATATCATATTCTTCGCACTTCAACCATAAAATTAATTTCAACATCTATTTCACAAAATAATTTTAAAAGAGTATATCTTAAGAATTTCTGATACACAATTTAATGTACTGGAGACAAAAGATTTTTTCCCCGTACAGTATTTCGATTACTCACTTTGAAATCGCTGAGTTTGTTAATCAAAAATTCGTCGAAGTTTGACAAAATATGAAATAGATCATAAAGGAAATTCCAAATTCGGGCTTCTAGATGCCTCTTTTCGAGTGGAAAATTACGTTATTCAAAACTGGATGGCTCTAGGTACCGTAGTTTTATCACAATGCGAGAAACTAATTCTTCATTATTTAATTTCTTTAAATATAATACAGGGCTGTAATATTTTGTGGCAACAGTTTGAAAAGCGAACCGACATTTAAAGCTTTCAACGCGAAATGCCAAAACAAAATTAACACCATTTCTGGGCTAACGCCCTTATACTAACAATAATATAGCAAAGGAAAAAATTTAATTTTCCGATCTGAAATCCTAACTTTGGTAACTGTAAGCCATCTACACTAAGGACATTTGATTACACATCATTGAGCTAAATATTATATTAGTTGACATGTTTTCGAATAATTACAGCAGGTTTAATTAATCATTAAATATCTTACTTTAATTTAAAGTAAAAATATTTTTATGATGTTTTTACTCCTTTTCCGTTTGGCAAAGTGAATAGTTTTGTATATATGACATGTAACATTAATATGAGAACTCTAAATGCCATTTTTGATTTAATAGCTTTTTTTTATGATATATATTCACAGTGTAGTGTTGCGTGGCCCCAACTTGTCAGCAACTATGGTAGTGTCTGCTATGAACTGTAAATTACACAAACTCGTAAGAAGGGTTTAAATCCCTTTTTATTCCACTTTAGAAATAACATCTGCGTTCACTTGACGCTCACAAACTACGCCGACCCGGTGGTTCAACAAAAACAGAACTGTGATACTAAAAATTAATGACAGGATGAATAAACAACGAGATCACTACCTACGAGGCTCTGAAATCCTAACTAACTTAACCGCGTTCTAAAATACAGCTGAGATTCAGCAAGCTTACTGATTAAGCAGTTGAACGATTCAACGAACTGCCGAGATAGGCACACAGGCCGAAACGCGCGGTTCTTAAATTTCTACCTAGCAACCTTCACGTTAGCGATTCAAGAAGCACACATACAATCTCGTTTCCCTTCTATTTAAACTCAACTTACTTCTGCTAAAATTTGAATATACTGCGCGTTCTACTACAATTTACATACTCTGGCATTGGCAATTCTAGGGGAAAGTAAAGGCTTGACAGGAAAGATAGCTTAAAATAAATGTTAGTTAAAATAAATATAAACCTTACAACAGTAACCTTGATAACTCAAAAGTTTCCTTATAGAATCACTTAAAATTTTTCACAAAGAGTTTGTATGTCATTGTGTACAAAATGAGTTTGTTATTTTGGATGTAAGGGTCAGTCAAAAGGTTAGTTGCACTGCCGAAGAAAACAAAACAGTAGCAGAATTTTACGATAACTTTATTTACAGTGTCTCACAAAAGTGACGGGACACTTGTGCTTTACAAAAGGAAACTGTAGTAAAATAAATTAAAAAACATGTAAAAATTTTTTGTGTGTGTGTTTCATAGTTAAATTTAGTAACAATTATTATATAACATACATTTTCTCAAAATATTAAAATATTAATTTAATAAAAATACAATTATTTAGAACGGAGCAAAAAATGGCTCACATAAGTGATGGGACATTTACTTTTCCATCAAATATTTATCCAAAAATTTTACTTTTTAAAAGATTTTAATATTTTGTTGGATTTCCTTTTACTTTTAAAACATGATTTAATCTTCTTGGGATGGATTCGACTAATTTTTTTTTTTTTTTTTTTTTTTTTTTTTTTTTTTTTGTGATTTCTGGAGTGATTTTACCCCATTCTTCTTGAAGCACCGATTTTAATTGTTGTTTTGAAGAAATGGTGTGTTTGCGAATTCTTGATTCCAATTCTTGCCAAATATTCTCTATGGGATTTAAGTCTGGAGATTGTGGTGGTGTTTTTATTATTTCAGGACAATTATACAGCAGCCAGAGTCTTAACGTTCAAAGCAGTGTGCTTGGGGTCATTGTCCTGGTAGAATTTTAAATCGTTATGAAGGTTCAATTTTCATGCTGAAGGATTTCAAATTTTGATTTAAAATGTCTATGTACTTGTACTGATACATTATACTGTCAATAAAAACAAGATTACCAACTCCAGCGGACGACATACACCCCCATACCATAACTCCTCCTCCGCCATGTTTCACTGTTGGCACCAAGTTCTGTTTGCGAAATTCTTCCCTGGGTTTTCTCCACACCAAGATTCTACCGTCAGAACCAAATATATTAAATTTACTCTCATCAGCAAATATAATTTCATTCCAGTAATCAGAATTCTTATTTATGTTGGATTTTGCGAAAACCAATCTGAGTTTTCTATTCTTTTCACTTACGAATTTTTTCCTGGCTGCTCTACCGTGATATCCAGCAGATCCAGTTACTCTTCTAATAGTCTCAGGATTAACAATTATTCCATATAATGCTTGTAAATCAGCAGCAACTTTAGAAACACTCATTTTTAGATTTTTTTTTTAATATTTCGAACGATAATTTGCTTTATTCCATTGGATAGCTTTGATGGTCGGCCGGGTCTTCTTTTATCCTGAATCATATGATTCTTTTTATATTGTTTAATGATATTGAAAACTGTTGAATGACTCAAGTTAACTGTTTCAGCAGTTTCTCTAATAGATTTTCCATGTTCAATATGCAAATTAATAACTAATTTTCGAATTTCAGGCAAAGTTTCTTTTCGTTTAGCATTCATGGCTGCACAGAGCTAAAAAACACAAAAATTCCAAAACAAACTGGAGAAAAATACTGCAGACGATTTTATAAATTATTTGCCAATTGCTTTTGAGTAAAAATAAAATTCCCAAAAAATATTTTATTGTAGTACGTAGTAATATCTAATGGTGTCCCATCACTTATGTGAGCCATTTTTTGCTCTGTTCTAAACAATTGTATTTTTATTAAATTAATATTTTAATATTTTGAGAAAATGTATGTTACGTAATAATTGTTACTAAATTTAAGTATGAAACACACCCACAAAAAATTTTTACGTGTTTTTTTTAATTTATTTTATTACAGTTTCCTTTTGTAAAGCACAAGTGTCCCATCACTTTTGTGAGACACTGTATATCTTAAAGTTCCATTCAAAATCTACTTTTCAACCTAATTACCTCCGTTATTTAAGCATGCGTCGAAGCGTGGTACAAGATTTTCGATGGCTTTTGCAGAGAAATCCCGTCCAATGTCCGATAACCATTGTTGAGCTGCAACTTTCACTTCGGTATTCTCCCGCCGTATTTCGCCTGCCTTCCTAGTATGCCTTCGTGGTGTGGTGGTCTGCACGCTGGGCGCGTATTCCAGAGGTCCGTGGTTCGATCCCCGGTGAAGGCATTGCTCATTCTTCATCTCTCCTGCTTCCAAAATAACTTAATGTCCCTACAATTAAAAGAGAATTAGAAAGCAGAGCAATTTATTGGTCATATGTGTAATAGATCAACAAATTAAAACAAAACTGACCAAAAATATTTCATGTAATAACTGTTTCGACAATGGATATATTGAGTAAGAATAATATATCACGCATTGTGCAATGAAACGTGATTCCAGGCAGAATGATGCCACAACCATGAAAGTGGCAAAAAATGCGATTGCAATTACTATAGTAATTGTTTATTTTTGTGTTCATATAATACACATTGTTATTTCAAATCTGAACATCAATGACACCATGAACTTTTTTTTTAACACCTGTTTTTATGTTATGTCGTTAAAATTAACTAAACACATACATACTGTTGCGTTTTTCTTCTGACACCAGTTGTTACGTTATTTTCTTCCTTCACGTTCGTACGGGGTTCGTAGATTTGGAGTGAATAACAACGACACTTGATGAAGTATCGAGACACACTTTATTTACCAATATTAATGAGGACAGCTGCAAAACAGTTTTACAGTCGTCGAAGATCTACTATAAACACGCTGACACGATCAGCGACACAGCCTCCAGGTTATCAGGCTATAACGGTGAAGACAGCTTCACTGCAAAGCACCAGAGTACAGCTCCCGACTCTGTTTGTTCGTTCTCGGAACTCCACGTACTCTCGAGACTCTCCACTCTACAACTCGCGATGCATTCGACGACGCACAGAGCACGGCTCCCGACTCTTCGGTTCAGTCGTTCCCGGAGCTCAACACGCTCTCTCGACGATGCACTAACCGCGATACACTAAGAGACTCTTTCGGTGAACTCGACGACTCACTCGGCACTCACTGCCCGGCTGCACACTCGATCGACTCCGCAGGGATTGGCTCGTTAGACGAGACACTAACTCGGTACTAACTCTTCGCGTACCAATAGGGTTTTGGCTGGTGTTCGAGAGCAGTATGGGATAAACCGGTAAGAATTCGTTCCAGAAGGTTCTCCATCCGTCCATGGCATACTGCCAATTTTGTCGCCAAATGGGCGATTTCTCGCCAAATGTGGTAAACCCTACCTTCTTATGCCATTTTATGGCAACCCTAAAACTGCTTTGCGGGGAAGCTATTTCACTGCGCCTTTACATTTCGTAACAATATAACAATAATTATTTGATAATTACTAAGTAAGGAAACTGAAATTTTTCTTAACATGTGAGTTAATCTTATTCCATATATTATTTGTTGCATGTTAAAAAAAAAAAGTAATTTTAAGCAAAATTTCATGTTGAACTAAATTCTTTCCCCTTTTTGTTTGTCCGCGCCCCAATGAAATATTTTCAAATCACTGATGACTTCATACTGGAGCGAAATGTTTTTTTTTTATTTACCTTTATGTCTTATAAAGTTTATTCATCTATATTTACATCTTATAAATTTTATTCTGATCATAAACACTAAAAAAAGCATTTTATGGGAGAAAATAAAATTTTATGGGAAGAAATAAAACTTTTGACCACCGTTATTTATGTTTTTATAGCCCGCAGATACTGTTTAGTTAAAGATAAAGCATGCAACTACTTGCGTACTAAAACACATGCATGGAACTTACTGTTGTCGCGTATACAAATATGTAAGAAGGGAAATTAACTGTATTATTACTAAACTCTACAATGTATACTCGAAAGACACCAGAAGCGGTGCAGTTTTACCGAATGTTGAAACCGAGGAGCAGGTAATCTGAAAGTACTTATTTATTTCAGTTTATTAACTTTACTTGTACATATATCTCTTTCAGATAATAATACATCTAGCATAATATTTACGATATTTATTATTGGACTCAAAATGGGGGGAAAATAGCAAAATATCTTTTAATAATTTCATAAACTATCAAAATATCTAAACTATCCAAAATGGAGTCACCCTCGTCCGTATGCCCAGTGCAATGAAAATGAATTCATGAAACGTCACAGTATGAAGTCACTTACCATGGCCGCTGCCATGTACGAAGTTCTGATGGATTTTATTTACAGAGGCTGTTCACACATTTTTTAGACAATGGATATTATATTCACAAAACTAAATTACATAAAATTCTTGTGTTTTAAATGTTCAATTTGACATCCCTTATTCTGAACTATCATTTGACACCGCAATTTCCGGGATAATAATGCCTTTTGAAGTGGCAGAAGAGATATTCTATCCCATTCCTCCCGAACAGCTTTCCAGAGTCCTGCTAGGGTTTGGGGACAACGTTTGGAGAATGCAGTTTTTAAAAGTCCGAAAGCACAAAAATCCAAGAGGTGACACATCGGGAGATTTAGTAGGGATATCAGTGAAGGGTATGGCCTTGATACCAGTTTTATGTTCCATTTCGTTTAGGAAATTTGCAGTGGATTTTGATGTGTGACTGCTAATTTTGTCCTGATGGAGTCTCACAGATGGATGGCACTGTGGGTGAAACGATGGTATTTCATTCAGAAAAATTGGCGATAAAATATGTTCCTGATAGTATTTGGAGTAATTCTTGGCATTGTTTTGCACTCTATTTTTAACTTGCCATTATAAGAAAAACCAGCAACAATCATGAATGCCTTAGAAAAACTTTTTTTCGATTCTTTGAACCATGTACTTAATTTTTTTCTTCCCTTTTATGTTAATAAATGGCTTATTTTGTTACAATGATTTAAATACACCCATGCTTCATCTATTGTGACAATTGTTTTCCATTTTTCTTTCGTTAAGTGTTTCTCATACAGAATTCTGCAGAGTGTCCTGCGTTGAGCGATATGCTTTGGAAGAAGACGTTGCACATTGCGTTTTTTCGCTTTCTTAAAATTTAAATCAACGTTTATCGTTTTGTTTACAGCGGACGCCGGGCATTTTAATGATTTTGCAACTGTCCTTTGACTAGGGGGATTTTCTTTTAACATTAAACAACGTACCTTTGCAATAGTCGAAGATGTCCTTTTTTCCCTTGGATACTTGTTTGGAATTTTTGTCCCACTTGAGGCTCCAATTTGACATTTTTTTCCTTTCTTGTTGATGACATTACCTATCGACGCTTTAGATATCACAAAACCATGACTCTCACATCGTTTTTGGATAACGGAGTATGCCTATTTCTCTTCGGAAAGAGCGTAAATGTAGCCTTCGAACCACTGCTTTGTTAAATTCGCCATTTTGGATAAAAACAAAACGTTCAAGCCACAGACGATAATTTTGACTTTTAAAAACATAGTACAATTGCAATTACGTCTTTTGCAGGAAACGACTTTTTATTACCGCTTACCAAAATCGTTTAAAAAATGTGAGAACAGTCTCTGTACATTCAAATCGGTGTGCTCTATACATGTTAGTTAATATCATTAATGATTTATAAGTCTCCCGTTCTAATTCGAAAACTTAGCATAAAAGATATTCTGCTTAGTATATAGAAAATTCAGAAGTGCTTCAAATAACTGTGTAGAGACATTAGGATATTTTTTGGAGGCCGGAGAAATGAAAAATTAACAACGCCTTCGCCGGGAATCGAACCACGGACCTCTGGAATACCGGGCCAGCGTGCAGAACCACTACACCACGAAGGACGCTTGGAAAGCGGGAGAAATACCTTATATACTCCCCTTTTTAAAGGGCGACTAGGGTTTTAAGGCACCTAGTCGCCAAATCCTGGGTGTGGAGAATCATCATCCACAACCCTTTTAGTTCGGGCGCCACTGTAGAGACATTAGGATATTTTTTGGAGACCGGAGAGATGAAAAATTAACAACGCCTTCGCCGGGAATCGAACCACGGACCTCTGGAATACCGGGCCAGCGTGCAGAACCACGAAGGACGCTTGGAAAGCGGGAGAAATACCTTATAACTGTTTCAGATGTAATAAAATCTAGGTATATGAAAATGTGTAAATGGTAAGTATAAAACAAATGTATACATTGAAACACCTAAGACGATCTGTGGAAGTTTGAGTGGTATTTATACAAATTATGACTAAAGACACTTTTCTGTGGCTGCAGACGTTGATATTTGTTCTCCAACGCCGTTCATTTAAATTAGCATCATGTTCCGTAGTCTTACTTACGCTGTATGGTGGCCATTATAAGTAATGACATCACGTTGCTGACATTTAATTGGTTTCACTTCTGTGACGTCAAGCTTACTCCATCTGTTCTAACCTTCTTAGTTCCAACATATAAAGTTAGACTTCTAATTTATTTCGTCTGAGGTGGCAACAGTTTTTAATTCTAACCTGTTGATGACACCTAACAATAAGACCGATTGGGTTTCTTGAGAGTTGTTGCCCTCGGAAAATGTTTTAAAGAACCAAAGAATTGTTTATGAATTTAGAGTTTTTCTTTAGCCAGTGCAAAAATGATTCGAAATCTTTGGTTTTCTGGTGTAGAAGGCATTTAAAAATAGTAATTTTGTGCCGTAGTTCCCTCTTCTTTCGCATAACCTCTTGTGGTTTTATACAGAGGCTGTTCGCACATTTTTAGACGATTTTGATAAGCGGTAATAAACATTCGTTTGCTGCAAAAGAAGTAATTTCAATTGTACTACTATGTTTTTAAAAGTCAAAATTATCGTCTGTGGCTTGAAAGTTTTGTTTTTATTCAAAATGGCGAATTTAACAAAGCAGTGATTCGAAGGCTACATTTACGCTCTTTCCAAAGAGAAATATACATACTCCGTTATCCAAAAACGATGTGAGAGTCATGGTTTTGTGATATCTAAAGCGTCGATAGGTAATATTATCAACAACAAAGGAAACATACGTCAAATTGGAGACTCAAGTGGGACAAAAATTCCAAACAAGTATCCAAGTTAAAAACGGACATCTTCGACTATTGCAAAGGTACGTTGTTTAATGTTAAAAGAAAATCCCCCTACTCAAAGGACAGTTGCAAAATCATTAAAATGCTCGGTTTCCACTGTAAACAAAATGATAAACGTTAATTTAAATCTTAAGAAAGCGAAAAAACGCAAAGTGCATCGTCTTCTTTCAAAGCATATCGCTCAACGCAGGACACGCTGCAGAATTCTATATGAGAAACACTTATCCAAAGAAAAATGGAAAGGAATTGTCACAATAGATGAAGCATGGGTGTATTTAAATGATTGTAACAAAAAAAGAGCCATTTATTATCATAAAAGAGGAGAAAAAAATTTAAGTACATGGTTCAAAGAACCGAAAGAACGTTTTTCTAAGGGATTCATGATTGTTGCTGGTTTTTCTTATAACGTCAAGTTAAAAATAAAGAGAGTGCAAAAAAATGTCAAGATTAACTCCAAATACTGTCAGGAACATATATTATCGCCAATTGTTCTGAATGAAATACCATCACTTTACCCACAGTGCCGTCAATCTGTGAGACTCCATCAGGACAAAGCTAGCAGTCACACATCAAACACTGTCAATTTCCTAAAAGAAATGGAACAAAAAACTGGTATCAAGGCCATACCCTTCACTGATATCCCTACTCAATCTCCCGATGTGTCACCTATGGATTTTTGTGCTTTCGGACTTTTAAAAACTATCCAAACGTTGTCCCAAAACCCTAACAGGACTCTGGAAAGCTGTTCGGGAAGAATGGGATAGAATAGCTCTTCTGCCGCTTCGAAAGGCATTATTATACTGGAAATTGCGGTGTCGAAAGATAGTTCAGAATCAGGGATGTCAAATAGAACATTTAAAACACAAGAATTTTATGTAATTTAGTTTTGTGAATACAATGTACGTCGTCTAAAAAATGTGTCAACAGCCTCTGTAATCCCGATTACTACAATGTACGTCCCTGCGGAATTTAATTTTCTTTTTAAAATATTATTTGATATGAGTTTGGTTTTTATACTATAAGGGGCAGTCAAACGAAAACAAGACAGACTATACAACGAGCATGGCGAGGAATTAGGTAACGCAGGTAGATTTGCGTATAGAAGCGCCCTCTATTGAGAATCATGACGAAATAGTACGAGCGCTCACCGCTATGTCATTTGTCTGTTAAGATGTGCTGGAAGTAAAGTCAGCGGGTAAGTGTGTTCTACCGCCATTATTATGGAAGCTAAGAAAGAGGAAGAGCATTCTGTAGCATCTTTTTTGACTGCGGAAGGAAGGTCAGGAAATGATATTCATGCCCGAAAGTTTGCTGCGTATGTCAGCACGTGCAGTATGCCCCTTGCGCGTGTGTTTGAATGTAATAAATGTCATTAAGAAGGTCGGGTGTTATTAAAAGACAACAGCTAGTCAGGACAAGCTCAACTTGTGATTCCCCGTCCTGCCATTGTTGTCGTGGACGGTATCGTCAGAGACGACAGACGGTGGAAGACATTCATCTTATGTCCGGCATTAGTCACGCCATCTTGGCAGAGCATTTGGAATTCCGAAAAAATCTGTGCGCAGTGGGTTGCTCACAGCCTGACGGAAGAGCAGAAGTTGAACAGAATCTCGACAGCACTGCAGCACCTGGAACGGTATCACGATGAAGAATAGCGTTTCCTGCAAAAATGCATAAAAACACAAATCATCAAAAAAAATAAATAAATAAAAATAAAATAAAACACCAAGTACAGTTAAAACAGTTTAAAAAAAAACTCTGCAATTAAAATTATTCTACGCAAAAACAAATATTCGTCCAGCGGGCTGGAAGACGGATTTTTCATTGCACAAAACTGAAAGTTTACTTTTGGTCCCACTCGGCAAAAAGACACTCAAGTTGGTGCACAACTTGCTTAATTCACTAATTTCACTATTCTACTAGGAGTTTCAAATTGTAAACAAATAGCGGCTTCGTTAGGCTTAGTACGTACCAGTTAAATGGTTTTTAAAATGTTGATAATTCTACAACTATTGCATGCAGATTACCTTGTAACGTTGCGCGCCTCCAACTTGCACGCAACCAAGAGGTGACTGTGAAAACTGGATAAAAGACAGAGTCTTGTGAAGGGTTTAAGTCCCTTTTTATTCAACGTAAAAATTTACAATTGCGTGCTCTTGACGCTCACAGACTGCGCCAACTCGGCGGTCAAATAAAAATAATAACTAAAGACAAGACTCTAACTACGAGGCTCTCTAAAAATAACTAACTCACCGCGTTTTACAATACCGCTGCTAATTCAGCAAACGTGAAGCTCACTTGAACGATTAACACTACTTCCCGGCAAGCACATAGGCCGAAACGCGGGGTTCTTCAATTTCTCGCTAACTACCTCCGCGCTCGTGAAGTAAGAATATCACACCGAACTCCTTTCCTTTCTATTTAAATCATAATACTTCCGCTGATAATTTGAATCCTTGCGCGTTCTACTAAAATTTACATATTCTGGCATTGGCAGTTCCAGGGGAAAGTAAGTCTTGACAGGAAAGATAGTTTAAACTTAAAATAAATGTTAGTTAAAATAAATATAAACCCTACAACCTAAAGGCATAAAACTCTGAACCGGAATATAAAAATAACATAATTCGATCACTTTTAAAGCAAAAAATGCGGTATATACCAATATATAAGAATACAAGGACAGAACTCAGCGAGCCGAGTAAGAGAATGTATATATATTCGTTTCGCGAGGCTGGTAGCAACCAAAAAGGGAGATGCACAACTACATGTACATACAAAATTTCAACATTCTTGAAGGTAAGCGTTTTTGAGTTATGTGAGGTAAATACAGACGTAACTGCGTACAGACATCACGAAATATTTCTTCTGAATCCATTTTAAATCCATTTTACAATCCGTTTTGAGTCCTTTATTCTGTTCGTACTGATTTACGCAAAAGCATCGTTCAAATGGATTTGAGAGCAGTCAAATGTGACAGTTAAGAAAATATCATATTTGACCGATTCAAAGATGAAATATGAAACCCGGAATTTTTCGCGATTACAATGTTTCATTATTTTCATACAAGGAAGGAAAACAGAAAATATTATAAATATATTATGTTTTAAACGCGTTGAATTCTGCAGGTTTGATTATAATGGGCGATTAGCAACTCGCAGTCACAGTTAATGCATTTTTATTAACTCTCTTTCCCATTTTCAATCTTAGAACGCCTTCAGAAACTTGCCTAAGTTAGCTAAAAATGAAAACTAAAATTTAATAAGTATCATTTAAATGTTCATAAAATAACTTATATTAAAACCAAATATATTTTTTCTGCTTGAATTTATTTATTTCTGGCAACAGCTTCGACAAAAAAAAATTCTAATTTCTGTTTAAGAGAAAATATAAAAGTTTTCTGCATATTTAGCAACGTCCAATTCTAAACTCAAAGAACTGCAACATGCCTCGAATCCAAAGTACCGTGAAGAATAAAAAGATTTGCCTAGATATTTATCAAATTGAAAGCCAATGGAATTCGTTGTTTGACGAAGAATGTCTTCTTGAGAAGCATATTTAAGCTACTTTTTGTTTCAACTATTTTTTCCGGCTAATGTTTTAAATCGTAATTGTTTCTAATGAAATGAGAACCATTAAAATGACAAAGTACTCTTAATCATAGTGCCACGTTTTCAAGTTGGAGGAGTTCCAAGTTATTTTTTTTTTACTATTTTTACTATTACTGAACCATTTTTTCCCCTTGAATTCAAATTACACCATTCTTAAAATATGTTTAATGTGCATCACAAAGCAGGAATCTGGCATTTTTTTTTTTATTTTGCTTAAAAATGAAGTAGAAAAAGGTCCACAATTCTTTAGCATTTTTTATAATTTCTCTTTTAATCACACATTTTCCATGTTGGCTCATGAATATAGGAAGGATAAATTATTTTTATTTAAATAAATGCAGGCTTTGATTACACCTTTAATAAAAATAATAAAAAATGCTTAATGTTTCTTTTTTATTTTATGAATACTGTAAACTTTTGCTTTACAGTATATTTTTACCATTTCCATTACTCATTTGGAAGAATTTTCAAATGCTAAACTACTGCACCGTTTTGAGTTACGAAAATTAATGCCTTTTGGCTTTCCAAGGCTAACATTTGCGTACACTTAAAAGAATTGAAAAGCTGTTGTTATAACCCTGTATATTATACCAGCTGTTAAATAACATACTTTATACTTTCCATTTTCTAATGCAGTTTTCTTATTTCCCTTTTAGGTTAGTCTTCGGATTATGGTAACTTGGCGACTTTGTTGGCGAACATTTGGCGACAAATTCTGCTACAACAACCAGCTAGTTTTTTTTTTTTTTTTTTTTTTTTTTTTTTTTTTTTTTTTTTGGACGCCATTTTGTTTTCACGAAGTAAAGTCATTTTTTTTTTTTTTTTTTTTTTAATTCAACATTTTTTCCAACAGTCTGCTAGCCGAATTACGCTTATGCTAGAACTTTTATGGAACAAAAGTGCTTAATCATGACGAAGATTAGGTGCGAAATTGGGAGAAAGTGCAGAATCGCCCACTGCTTGCCGCGTTTTTAAGAATTGCACATACACGGTATCCATGTACACGTCGACCTATTTTCACTTAAAAAAAATCCCAGAATTGCACAAAAATGGCATTGCGCACACTCTTGACTTTAGCCATGTACACTGCTAAAGTCCTAGCTAGTAACCTTTATCGCCTTACCAAAATGTCGCCAAACTACCTCTTACCATATTCCAAAGATTAGCTCCCGTTTATATAATCCATGGTTCTCAGTATTTAATCAAACTTTATACACCCTTCTTACAAATTGATGCGACTAGGGGAGACTTTTTTTCAACTGAACACCCTCTGTATTAAAGAGGAGGTGGAGACTAGCCATTTATCACCTCGAAAGATAGGAGAGAAAAATTGCTTATTGGTACGAAAGGAGGCCTGAATCCCGGAACGCAGAATTACACGAAACGAATACTCTAGACCCCACCGCTGAACCGGCATATGAGGCACTTCTTTCATTTGACTTTCGATATACCTTCTATGTATATTCATGGTTCTCAGTATTTGGAATCAGTACTCCTACTATCACTAAAAATGCCACCCAGACTGTATAGTCGTTAGGAAATGACGAATACGATTCGGCACTTCTAATTTCGGGTGGCAGATACCACGACAGAGGAGGCAATCAAGACTATGATTCAGTGTTCATGACCCTCACTCTATCTACCCGAATGGCAGAAGCCACTACCGCCCGGGACAAAAGGGCTGACGTGCTGGCCAAACAGGCTGCTACAGATATAAACATTCAATATATTGAAATTTCAAGTTCCAAAAGCTTTGCTGTCAGAAATATGAAAACTTATTATATAAAAACATGGTCTTCATTATGGCAAGAGTCCGAGAGGTGCGCGGGATTATTACAAAATATTGAGATCAAGAAAGGCATGTCTTTATTCTCTGATATCAATGTAAATCAATTTTTAACTGGACATGGCAGCTTTCCTGCGTACCACTCTAGGTTTAAACTACAAAATACCGATCACTGTAATTTTTGTTATACGACTGGGAACACAGAGCATTCATTACCTTTATAATTGCCCTCTGTTAGATGACTTAAGAAAAAAGTATTTTGGCACTGAATCCATAAATTTGAAAAATTTAAAAGGATTCTCAAGAAGTGCTATGACGTTGATCAAGTGTGACAGAGACATCTTTGGTATTCAAGTTTGATTTTTTATGCTTTTAATCTTTTGAATTTTAAAAATTTTCTGTAATGCTCTTAGAAATTTTATTGTAATTTTAATTGTGTAATTGTGTACTTGTTTTATGTATTGGATATTATGACTGTTTTCAGATTTTAAGCTTTTATTGAATTTATATTAATTTTACGAATTGGAACATTTTAATTCAAATCTTATTGAAAACCTGAGAGAAATTTTATTGTGTCTTTGTCTTGTTTTTATTCATATACAGTAAGACACCGCTTAACGCTGTTTCGGTTTAGCGCTCTTTTATTTCAACCCGGGGATTCCACGAAATCGCTCGCAGCATACGGGGATTCCCCGAAATATTATGCAGAGATAGGTTTCAAATACATATCCGAAAGAGTGTACTTGTATTTCTTGTTTGGTGCGGTATTGTACAGACATATTTTGAAGGGGTAAATGTGGAAGATGTCGAAGAAATAATTCAAGGAGCAGCGGCTAGTCTTTCTAATGATGAGCTCAAGGAATTAACTGAACAAGAAGAAAACAAAAATGTTGACAGAAGTGATTCAGAAGAAGAGCAAAAAGAACTTTCGATGGCGTTTGTAAAAAGGAGTTTGTCTACCATAACTGAAATAATGGATCAATTCATTGAAAATGATCCGAATTTTGACAGGAGCTGAAAAGTAAGGCGTGGTGTTAGAGATGCTCTATCCGTTTATGAAGAACTTTTAAGAGAACAATGCAAAAGAAAAAGGCAAACAACATTAGATGCTTTTGTCACAAAAAGGCAGAACACTGAAAACGCGGAAGGCTAACTAAATATGACTGACTTAAAATTTTATTTGTTTTTTTTAAGAATATTCGTTTTGTTATTTATATTTTGTTTTTATTTTTGAAAGAAATAATAATGTGGTATTAATTTGGGCTTTAAGAAATAAATGTTTTGTTTTATTTTTATTAAAAAAACGTACTTTTTAAATTTAATACCTAACCCCAATATTTACATGTAAAGATAGCCTCGTTTAGCGCTGTTTCGCATTACGCTCTACTTTGATGGAACGTATCCCCGCGTTAAGCGGGGTCTTACTGTACACACATTTAATATATTAAGATTGAGGATTGTTAAGATTTTATAAAATTTCAATCTCTTAGCCCATCGAGCATAATAACCAATGTATTTATAGAAAGCTTTGAATATGGGATTCATTTCCGAAGATTTAATGTACTTTTATAATCTAAAGCTTTATTACATGTAAAATTATGATTGTAAATTATATTGTAGTACCACTGAGGACTAGGGTGGAGAAACAGTCGGAAAGATCCTTCTATCGGCTCACTTGGAATTTGTATAAGCGTAGTTTTTACTCATTTGGGAATTCCTCACCGATTCTTCGAAGGCCCTTCCTGGTGTTCTAATTTGTTTCTTTGTGTTTGTATGTTTGTGGTTCTGTGTGTTCGAGTTGTTTGTGCGTTGATTGTTAGGAGCTTTTCTTCCTTCTCTTTTTAGCTTTTAATTAACAATGTTTTTTTATTTTGATTTAGTTACCTTTTGTTTCTCTCTCTTTCCTTTCTGAATGTGTGTTTTAGAGCTTTGCTTCCTTACAATTTTGGGTACTTACGTATTATCGCAACCGGGTTGACGCTATTTACCCTTCTGGTTTCGAATTTGAATAAGTTGCGGAATTATTTTTTTGGCGGAAATCTTTCGCTATTGCTTTTAGCACTGATTGAAAACCGTATTCGCCATAACCATGTACACGTCGACTTATTTTTACTTAAAAAAACATCCTAGAATTGCACAAAAATGGCATTGCGCACACTCTTGACTTTATCCATGTACACTGCTATTTTGCATGTGGAAATTCACAAAATTTTCCTTAATTTTCGTGCAGATTTTTGTAATGTATGAGAAAATAGCAGTGTACATGGATAAAGTCAAGAGTGTGCGCAATGCCATTTTTTTGCAATTCTGGGATGTTTTTTTAAGTAAAAATAAGTCGACGTGTACATGGTTATGGCGAATACAATTTTCAATCAGTGCTAAAAGCAATAGCCAAAAGATTTCCGCCGAAAAAATAATTCTGTAACTTATTCAAATTCGAAATCGGAAGGGTTTAATTGCTAATAAATTACAAAAATTTGCACGAAAATGCAGGAGAAATTTGTGAATCGCCACATGCTCTTTTTACAAAACTACGTATAACACGTAGGGTTGCCGTAAATAGGGTCGCCAAATTTTGCAATTTATCCGAATTTTGGCCTGGTTGCGTTAATACGTAAGTACCCAATTTTGTAATATTTGTGTTTTCCTTAGTTTCTTTATATTGTTGCGTGCGTACGGATTCGTTACGAAATGAATGCACAAGTCCGATGAAAAATGAACAAAAATTTATTATTATCGCAACAAAAATGATTAAATTTTATCAAATTATCATGCAGTATTACAATATCTCACAGTAGTTATCTTTTAACTACTCAAATGTCCAATAGAACGTAATTCAAAACAGCTAAAGAACGCTAATCCGCGAATTCGCTACAATCAACAAGAGCAGTTTTCTAAACAACAACAAACTAAGCAACTACTACGAACTGAGATGTTTTCCTGCTTTTATAAGATTTTAAAAATCACGCGCTAGAATTTTCCAGTACTTTCTCGAAATCAAAAAGAGATATTTATTTATTTAATGCACGCGCTCTTGTATTTTCAATTTTCCGGCTTAGCTTTCTTTTAATATTCGTCACGCGCTGTACTGCGCGAGAAATAAAACCATTTAATTTATAATTGAACTAACATTAGCTTTTCAAATACCAAATTCGTAACACTGCCCCCTTTTCAAGGACTGCACGTCCCGGGCAGTACAATCCCTGGACAGGAAACCAAACTTACAATTGAGGCATAAACATTACATTACAATATCAAACAACATGAACAATAAATGTAACAGATAACTTAAACAAATCAAATACTAAATGCATACTAAATACGAATCAAATCAAATACACATTTAAAAACAAAAAGGACCATTGTCTTGTACTATTTACAATTATTTACATGACGCACTATGGCCATAGTAATGAGCTAACCTGTCGCAATGAGCGATTTTAGGTTTAGAGTTCCGACGGATCTGAACCACGACGTCATTCAGCCTGTTTAGGACTGTGTGGTGACCATCCCAAGGTGACTGTAATTTAGGACTGACTCCTCTTCGGCGAATCGGGTTCCACAACCACACCTTGTCTCCTTTGTTGGATCTATGTCTAGTAGCTCTTGTGTCGTATCTGGTCTTCACTTTCTCCGTCGCCAAGTTGACTTGCTTTCGTGCAGAACGGTGCATCCTCTCAAACCGAGCCTGGACATCTTGGATGTGTTCCTCAGGCGATGAAGGCGCATCCGTATGGCGACCAAACAGGCGGTCACAAGGCAGACGAAGGTCTCGACCGAAGAGCTTCTGAGATGGAGAATAGCTGGTAGTCTTGCGTTTCTTTTCGACCCTAGCATGATTTCGGCGGCTTCCCGAGCTGGGTCTTTCGGACAAGGCGTCGGCGTTTCCAGGCGATGATCCCTTTTGAAAATGTCAACAGATGCTGAAAACAGTTTGTTGTTTTTGAAGTCTAAGGAAAAATTATGTTTCCTTAAAAAGTCCAATCCGAGTATGCATGGATCTGTAATATCCGCCACATATGCCGTGTGATGGTAGGCGGCACTTCCAAACATGATGTTCACGTTTAACTTCCCAGATATGTCGATCTTATCACCAGATGCAGTCTGAAGGGTAACACAGGATGGCGTCCAAATAATTTATCTTTAAACTGTTGAGCTAAATCTCTCCGAATGATGGTAACATTAGCTCCTGTGTCAATGATCATATTGCAAGGAACTCCATCGATATGCCCATTGATGGACAGTCCGTTACTGTTGCCACCCACTGTAGAAATCTTGAGCGCTTTAAAACAAGGTTTTTCATTCTCTGGCAACCTCCGTTCCTCGATATGGTCATTCATTTGTTTCCTGCGTCGTTGCTGAGAAATTGTCTCAATTTTCGTACCCTGGGGTGTTCTGCAATTCTTTCGTACGTGGCCATTAGTTCCACAGTTCCAGCACTTTGGTTTCTTGTCAGTCCTTTTCCTTCCCGTGGCATTTAATTTTCTGTTTAAACCGTATGCCTTATTTTCCGTCCTCTGGGGTGTTCTGCAGTTCCTTCGTAGGTGGCCTTCAGCACCGCAATTCCAGCACTTTAGGGTGGGTTGGTTTCTTTTCATCACTATTCCTTCTTAAAGCATTCATTGGTCTTGTCAACTCATCCTTTTTATTGTCCGTGCCCTGGGGTGTTCTGCAATGCCGTCGTAGGTAACCTTCAGAACCACATTTCCAACACCTTACAGCCATTTTGTTCTCACTGCTACTCCATATCAAAGCATCTACTTGTCTGGATAAATCATCTAAAATAGCCATCAGTTGATCCACTGGCTCGTGGACTCGCACAGCTCTGACTGGGTAGCTATCTCTACGTGTTGCTTGCTGGGCTACCTCGACTTTTACGGCGTACAACAGAGCGCTTTTTATGTCCTTCACATCTGCCATACGCAGAGCTTTCTGTATTTCAGTATCCCGGATGCCGTCGATGAAATATTGCAGCGACAGGATTTCTCTTGTTTCTGTCGGGCACTCCGAAAAGGCGTGATGTGACAGCCTTTCAACATCCGTGGCAAGCTCCTGAAGTGTTTCGGTGGGCTTCTGTTGACGGGATTTTAGTTGAAGCCTGCTGTACTCTTTCAAACACTTTTCGCCAAAGCGCAGCTCCAATGCGCCGGATAGAGCTTCTAGTCTAGTCTCTGGTTTTCGGGAAGCGTCTGCAGGATATCCGCTGCGTCTGCTCTCAGAGATGCGGCGAGATGGCAGGCCTTAGTTTGGAATCCCATCCATTCGCATCCGCAACGATAGAAAACTGGGTCTTATACACTAGCCAGGATGTCTTCCCATCATATGTGGATAGCTTCAGAGACGGACGAGCAGGCATCGGTAAGAATTTAAAACCATCACTATTGTTCCCTGCCGTCGCTACGAATTTCTTTAAAATATCCACTTCTTTGGCTACTGCAGAAACTCTATCATCAATTTGTTGTTCGATTTGGTGTTGGACGGCACAAACTCTTCCTTCAATTCGTTCCTCCACAGCAGAAACTCTCCCTTCTGTATGTTCTTTTACAGAAGAAACTTTTTTTTTTCTATTTCTTCTTTCACCGAAGAAACTCTTTCTTCAATTTGATCTTTTACGGAAGAAACTTTTTCTTCAATTTGTCCAACTTTATTTTCAACTGTGTCAATTCTGCCTTCTATAGCTTCAAATTTATTTTCTATTATACAGATAATTTCTCTTTTCATTTCTTCTTGACGTGCTTCAATCTTTTCTTGACCAGCTTGAACGGCTTTCATTTCTTCCTTAACGGATTCCTGGCCCAATTTCATTTCTTCCTTAACGGATTCCTGGCCCAATTTCATTTCTTCCTTAACGGAGTTGACGGCCCGTTCCATCTTTTCTTGGAAAGCAGCAAATACTGTCATCATTTGCCTGAATTGTTCTTCCATCGCTCTTGTAATTGGCATTCAAAATCCCACTTCTGACACCAAAAATTGTTGCGTGCGTACGGGTTCGTTACGAAATGAATGCACAAGTCCGATGAAAAATGAACAAAAATTTATTATTATCGCAACAAAAATGATTAAATTTTCTCAAATTATCATGCAGTATTACAATATCTCACAGTAGTTATCTTTTAACTACTCAAATGCCCAATAGAACGTAATTCAAAACAGCTAAAGAACGCTAATCCGCGAATTCGTACAATCAACAAGAGCAGTTTTCTAAACAACAGCAAAGTAAGCAACTACTACGAACTGAGATGTTTTCCTCCTTTTATAAGATTTTAAAAATCACGTGCTAGAATTTTCCAGTACTTTCTCGAAATCAAAAAGAGATATTTATTTATTTATTTAATGCACGCGCTCTTGTATTTTCAATTTTCCGGCTTAGCTTTCTTTTAATATTCGTCACGCGCTGCACTGCGCGAGAAATAAAACCATTTAATTTATAATTGAACTAACATTAGCTTTTTAAATACCAAATTCGTAATAATATTAACGTTTTTGTTACCCGGACTCACTCTTTGGTTTCTCGGAACAAACGTTAGATCTTTTGCTCGCTGAGCTGGTTTTCAGCTGGTCATTTACATTCCGGCCGTCTTTTTGCGAGGAACCGCGGATCGCTGGTAGCCGTCGTTTTGGTTCTAAAAGAGGGAGACCTAGACATGATCATTTGGTCTTTTTCAAGACTGCGGATCGGTCTCCCTCGTATTTTCACCGCCCGGGACAGCACGGGCTGTCTTTTCAGGCAGTAGGAACCTGGTTAATGTTCAGCCTTAAAAAAGTTACAAAGACAGCAGCTCAGCACCAGTGGCAGTGGGAATGGGACACTACCGAACAAAGTAGAAACACCTATGAATATTACCATAAAGTTTCGCTCGATCGTCTGGATTCATCCCCACAAATAACGAGATTTGTGACGGGGCACGGGCCTTTCCCCTCCTACTACTACGAGCGAGGACATTACTTGACTCAATGCCCTCTAACCGCACAGCGGCATGTGCAGCTTCCGGAACAGGCAATTTCTCATAAGCGTTGTCTGATCAAACAGCCAGCATTTCGCATCAAAATACGCAAGATAATGCAGAAACTGGAGGAATTGGGAACAGATTTGTGCAGTGTGGAATAATTCCCTGTCAATCCCTCTTCTCTCTCTCTCTCTCTCTTTTTAACTGTATATATTATGAAACATGTATGTATTATGGCCAATGAAAATTATTATGAACTATGTTGTGATACTTCTTTGGCGAAATGAAGCAACTCCAATGATGGAACACAGCAATAACTTTTATTTAACACTCAAAAAAATGGCGACATACAAACAAGACGAGAAAACATATTCTATAAACTTATTTAAAAAAAAATAATTACATGTTTCGTGCGAGAAAATGCGTGCAGCTCTCGAGCCTGCATTTCAATATTGCCAGTAATCTGTACATTATTTATTATTCATCTATTTCAAATGCACGAGAGATTAATAACGATATTAAAGCTGTTACAATGTATGTATTATGTAACAGGCTCAATATATTATGAACTATGTAAGCAACTATGAACTATGTAAGCATGTATATGTATGAACTATGTAAGCATGCATATGTATGAACTATGTATATATAGTATAGATATAATTATGAAAGATCTAAGTATTATGAACAACTTGTATATAAGCATGTACTATGAACTATGTAAGCATATATTATGAACTATGTAACTATAAGCATATATTATGAACTATGTAAGCATGTATACAGGATCAATGTATGCCCTTATAGGCCCCATGAGGTGTTGCCCGGGATAGTTGCGGAACCTGGACTAGACCCGAATAGTCTAAGTACGCCGCACGGGTGTCCAGATTCTGCTCTCAACTGTCAGTCGACTGCGGGGGGGGGGGGGCAAATCCCGACGTTCTGGCTATGACCTGTACTTAGAGAGAATCTGCTCTTGGAGTTCATAAGCAGCCTTCACAGTGACTTGACCCATCGATTCCTCAGGGATAGGTTTAGGCTCGGCATCGACCGTACAGGTACTGTCTTGTACTTGTCTGCCCCTTGGTTGTGGGGGCGCTACATGGTCAGATTTCAAAAGATTGTCCTTAGAGGTTTGCCTCCCCTTGGTCAACGCTGGGAGACAAATTAAGACCTTTAGTACGTTCCCTTTGTCGGTGACCGGGGCTTGTGATTCATTTTTATGGCTGTGTTCAAATTTGTCAGGTTGCCCGGGGGAGGCGTTATGCTCTCTGGATCGCCTGTTAAGGAAGAGGCGCAATAATCAGAACCAGTACTAAATTAATGCAGAATTATCCCTGGAAGCGCAATGTTACCCGCTGTGGTGAATAACTGCTGATTCTAAGGCTCATGATTTTGCAACGTCCATGCTGTGAGTGCATCCAAGAGTGCGGATGAATGGTGGGATTCGTAATAACCGTGTTAAGGGGCTTTAAATAGCCCAGTTCTGGGAGAATCCTTTATTGATATGTTGTTATAGCATAATACGAAGCCAGCGTATGCAAGCCCCGAGGCTTCCTATTTACATAGAATGCTACAGAACTCATAGCGATTTAATAAAATAGCATCAGAGGCGAAAGACTGCTTCTTATGTATTGCTTTCTACATCAAACGGCAAAACCATTTATTATGTTTTAAGTTCTGCTAAAAGTTTTGCTATTTAATGTTTTTATGTTAGGAAAGATGTATTTTTGGTTATTTTTTCGTCTCTGTGTGTTAATTTTTGCTAAAAGATTTGCTGTTTAATGTTTTTATGTTAGGAAATATATGTGTTTTTGGTTATTTGTTCGTCTCTGTTTTACATTCTGCTGAAAGTTTTGCTGTTTAATGTTTTTATGTTAGGAAATATATGTGTTTTTGGTTATTTGTTCGTCTCTGTTTTACATTCTGCTGAAAGTTTTGCTGTTTAATGTTTTTATGTTAGGAAAGATTTTTGGTTATTTGTTCGTCTGTGTGTGTTACGTTTTTCTAAACAAAATTGCTGTTTAATGTTTTTATGTTAGGAAAGATGTATTTTTGTTTATTTGTTCGCCTCTGTGTGTTAAGACAGTGTCGAATTTTTTCTGGTTAACATGACAGTTTTAACTTTGTTTCGGCTTCCTGATTTTGTTGAAGTGAAAATAGATTGATGTGTTGTTCATGGACAAAGTTTGTGCAATTCTCTGATTTTTTTAATATTAAAATAGGTCGATGTGTACACGGACACCGAGTTTGTGCAAGTCTTTTACTTTTTGTTTTGGTTTTGTGTAGCGAGCGAAAGGTTCTTCGCCTCAAAGAAGAGACGATTCGTTAAGGATTACCGTAACAGTAACTTTTTACCGCGGCTTCCAATGCCGCTTAGAAAAACGTGTAGTACAGAAAGGACCACCATTTGAGAAGTCATATTCGCATCATTTGACTGATAAATGTTTTTCCTGTAGCTATTATTTAACGTATAGAATAATAAAAATCAGTTTTTCGCTAATGTGTTTGCTTATTAACATGCTATGGATTTTGTCACATGTTATGTTAAACTTCATTAATTTTACTAGGTAAAATTTAGCGTGCTTAAATTCGTTTCTTAAGGCAGCACAGATATGCTTAGTGGGATTCAAATCAGATGAGTTAAAGTGGCCAATCCAGTCGTGTGGTACCTTATGTTTGTAAACATTCTGACTCCCCAATAGTCTCGCAGTTCTGCGCATGCCCACCGCCATTGAAGTATCTGTTTTGACGTGCTCCGAGTTTTATGCTTTATGTTTGGTAAATGTACTGTTTATTCTGGTGAAGGTGCTTAATTGTGCATTAGTTTGTGTTCTGAAGTTGATTTTGATATGTGAAAAGCTTCTGTGAAGTGTTTTTGCCTCCATTTGGAAGATTTGAAAGCTGGCAGTCGCTAAACTTGATCTTTGCATACGTGTATTTTTTATGCATGCTGATTTGGAATATTTATCGTTTCAAAATGAGTAAGTACTAACTTTTACGTGTATTATGGAGTATACTTAAGATGCGGAGTTAGTTTTTTCCTGTTTTGTATTATTAAATCAAATGTTTGATCACTTATATTTCGTGCATGACATTCGATAAATTTTTGCATGTGTTTAACTATTATAATTTATGCATCGAATCTTGCAGTTGATTTAAACTAAATATATTATTTCACAATGCTTTAACGATATAGTTGCTTGGCTCCTTGCGTAATTTGTTTGTTTACATAGTAGTCAAATTATTTTCTGTTTACATGCAAATTATATGATATATCTGTATCAAAATATTTTATGCTAGCATATTCTATACCTGAACTTTTGCATGAACGTTTTTGAAGTATTCCATGCATTTAAATATTGTTTTTAATGCGTCGAATCTACTGATATATTTGAATTGGATGTGTTCACGATGATATAACACGAAAATTAGAAATTCGTTTCTTTTTAAACGCTTCATGCATGATTTGTCAGAGTTCAGAGCTGCAATTGTGAAATTAGAATGTTTTACATTTATATGAATAATCTGATTAAATTTTTGTGTGTTAGCGTATTAATTATTTGGTTTCACGCTACTTAGTATTTATTTTAGCAAATGATCTTAACTTTTGGTGTTTTTTTAAAATTACTCATTTTGCACCAAGTGCGCTTCGAGAAATATGTGTGCATTTAATTAGTTTGCACTGTAAGTCAATTTTTGACATTTATTATATATTTATATTGGCTTTTCACTTTCAATTATTATTATTTTGAGTAATTATTTTGATTTATTTTGAGTGTACATCACCTCTAAAGTCGTTAGGCTTAGCGCGACGGCCGTTTGTTTATGGCTCAAGTCTACGGATTTTTCACTTTGAGATCAGGACTTTTGACCTGTTGGTTAAAATCTTGGTTTGTATGTGATTTTACCCAGAATTTCCCGATTTTATTATTTTTAATATTATCAGTTGATTTTATTGAATATTAGAGGATATAACTGAAACATTTTACTGGAGCAATTTTTAATTTTATGTGTTTTAAATGAAATACTTTATGTATTAGATATATAGCTTGTCTCAGAGCTTGGTGCAAATGTCGCAGAAACGGAACTGAAATATGGAAAGTGGGATTATGATTGACAATATGAGTAAAGAAAATTTATTTCAAATCATCAATGGTTTAGATAGGGTTGTGGAGGCATTGTAAGAAAGGAGTCTCCAAATACCTTGTGTCAATTAGTGAAGGTATTGGTCCGATAACTGAGTGAATCGCCAATCATAATGAGATTAATAGAAAAGGAACGTAAGAGTAGAAATGGAGAAAAACTGGATATTATTTAAGAATGCATGATTCCCATGAAAACATATGATGAAAATGTGAAGGAACATAGACAAAATATGGAATCTTATTTTAAGGAAATTAAGGTAAATAAAGATGATAAAATTCTAATTGAAGCGCTTACTAAGGAAATATATGTTTTTGATAAAATTAAGTTTGCCCTTAATCGGATTGATATTGGAATCAATGTGTTAAAGTCGCATACCAGAAGAAATGGTGATCTGGTGGTTAAATTGAAAATCAAGGAAGAATGTATTGCTATCAAAAGAATTGTATTGGAAAATGGAAAAATAAATAGTCTAGTTAAACCTAAGAGGGAAATATTTATTAGACCTAAAGTCATTGTTTGCAACGTGTCGGATTCTGTTTCTAATGAAGAGCTTCTGGATGTTCTAAAACGAGGTTGTAGTTGTAAAACTGACTATTCTAGAGTTTTGTTTAAAATAAGAATAGTATAAAAGGAGGTTTCACATTGAATTTTCCAGGGCTAATCTTTGGAATATGGTAACAGGTAGTTTGGCGATATTTTGGTAGGCGATAAAGGTTACTACCTAGGACTTTGGGAATAATGTGAGAAGTACTCAGTTCTGATTACGCATTATTTTGTGTGAGGGAAATGAGAGGTCATGAGATATGTCATGTGACATTTATGGACGAATCACAGTTCTTTAATTGGAAAAGGGGGTAAATTTGTAAAAATATCTGCCGTACTTTATAACATTAGCTTCATTCTATGTTCTGTGAAACAGTGTTGCTCAATATTTGGCTCCCCATGGCCCTATGAGAAGTAAATCCGAAATTTTTATTGCGTTTATGTGTAATCCAAAAGAATTGCTTGAATGGTGTATGAGTGTAGGATTAATTGCGGATAAGTATGAATGTCCAATATGTGGGTATGAAATGAGATTGTGTGAAAGGAAGGATATTACAGATAAGTTTGAATGGCGGTGCAAGAAATCTGGTGAAAATGGACATTTTGTGAAACGGAGTGTAAGGAAAGGTACCTGGTTTTCTGAAAGTTGTTTGAGTATGGGTGAAATTTTATTATTTCTTATTAGTGGGTGAATAGACTGCCAGTTGACTACTGGATTATTAAATTTATAAGAAAAGTTTAATTGCCATGCAATCAAGATTGTGAAGAAGATTAGGTAAGTTAGTATTTTTAATCATTTGAGGATATTATTTTTATGCATGTAAGGATTAAATAAATCAATATGGTATTATCGGAAAATTGTTATTAGCAATGAATTAGTTTAAAGCAATTAGGATTGTAAGCTAATTTTTATTAATTTAATGTATGTGCTTATTTATATTTTAAGTAGTGCTTTTTAATTTAATTATATTTTAATTTAATGATCGTGATTTTCTGAGTTATATATTTGTAGTATGTTGGAATACGTTTGAGTAGAAGTAAATGTGCATGTAAAAAATTTAAATATTTGACACTAAGTATTTGGAACCATTTTTAATGTTTGCGTTATAAATTCGTTGGTGACGTTTATAATAGATAATTTAGAGGAAAAAGTTTTTCGATATTTTATTTATTTTATACATGGAAATGTTCATCCTTGGAAAGGGTATATTCTTTTTCGAGATCAGGTAATTTCATATATGTGCTTTTTACCGAGTTTAAAGATTCACAAAATTTTCCTGCATTTTCGTGGAAATTTTTCTAATTTATGAGAAAAAAGCAGTGTACATGGATAAAGTCAAGAGTGTGCGCAATGCCATTTTTGTGCAATTCTGGGATGTTTTTTTAAGTAAAAATAAGTCGACGTGTACATGGTTACTGTGCATGTGCGATTCTGGAAAACGCGGCAGGAGTTTGCGATTCTGCACTTTTTCCCAATTTTGCAGTTAATATTTGTGATGATTAAGCAGTTTTGTTCCATAGAATTTCTAGCATAAGTATAATTCGGCTAGCAGATTGTTGGAAAAAGTGTTCAGTAAATAAAAAGAAAAGAAACATGTCTTTACTTCGTGAAGACAAAATGGCGCCGAAAAAAAAAAAGTAGAAGGTTGCTGTAGCAGAGTTGGTCGCCAAAATTTCGCCAAAAAATCGCCAAGTTACCATAATCCAAAGATCAACCACCCTGTTAGTATGACTATATAACAAATATTTAGTACATCGCTTGGTTCTTATAAATAATTTGACAAAGTAGGATTTCCAATCCAGTGGTAATCTGGGATAACTCATACACACCGATCTATTTTCACTTGAATTGCACAAACTAGGCACTACACTCTCCCTTGACTTTGTCCATGTACAAATCGATCTGTATTAATAAAAAAGTCAAAGGAGAAGCCAAAAATATTATAATCTCAATAAACTGCATTTTAAATTAAACAATGAAATAACATAAGAAAGGAAATTCGGTGAATTTTTACATTATGGTAACTTGGCGACTTTTTGGCGAAATTTTGGCGACCAACCCTGCTACAGCAACCTGTGAGTTTTGTTTTGGACGCCATTTTGTTTTCACGAAGTAAAGGCATATGTTCTTTTTTTACTCAATATTTTTTCCAACAATTTGCTAGCCGAATTACGCTTATACTAGAACTTTTATGGAAGAAAAATGCTTAATCACGACGAAGATTAGGTGCGAAATTTGGAGAAAGTGCAGAATCGCAAACGACTTGCCGCGTTTTTAAGAATTGCACATACACGGTATCCATGTACACGTCGACCTATTTTCACTTAAAAATACATCCCAGAATTGCACAAAAATGGCATTGCGCACACTCTTGACTTTATCTATGTACACATCGACCTATTTTTACTTAAAAAGTCAAGGATAATTGGCAAGAATCCAATTTTTCTTACTCTTGTAAAAAAGCGCGAAACAAATAAGTGGACGATTCTGCACTTGAGCAGCGAAATTGTTTCTAAGTGCTTGTTAGCTAAAATCACGATTGGAATTTTCCGGGAAAATGTCACATTATATGTCTCATGATCTCTCATTTCTCTGAGACAAAATAATCTGTTATTCGAACTGTGTACTTCTCAGATTATTGCTAATAAAGTAACCTTTATCGCCTTACCAAAATGTCGCCAAACTACCTGTTACCATATTCTAAAGATTAGCCAACAGGGGCTGCAGAAACGAAATTGTCTGTAATAAGTGATGTGCTCCGGTGCGCGTAAAAGTAAAGAATGGGTAAATCCGAAAAATTGTGTTGGCAGAGTTTCTGACTAGCGTGTGTTTGCCTTTTGGCCACATTTCCCTAAACTGTTATTATATACTGCCGTATTACGGGACATTGATAGCTTCGCTAGCTAATTCGATATTTAGGGGATAACTACTTAGAATTGTGTTTGGCTTCGGCTTAATCTTTTTAATTAGCCATTAGTTAAGTTCTCATTTCTTATAATTTTGAGTTGAAGCCCAAGTGGTGGCTTTGTTGTACGTCCTGAGAAAGGGGCCATCTGTTAATCCTTATTTTGAGCAATAGAGGGTAATTAACCCTTTTTGAATTTTCCGTTTCTGTTACTGAACTTAAGCTATTATTCGTTTAGCTGTTCACTGAATTCCTCCACAGTTAAGTTGTTAGATAAAAGGGCGGAACACCACAACCTTTTTGTTAGTGATTATTGAGCTACAATTTTGTTTGTTTTGTATTCACATTCAAGAGACGGAAGACGTGAGTCTTCGTGCAGCAGTAGAACACGTAAGTCGAGTTCCTATGGCAGTCCTAAGTCTAAAACCAAATCTCTTGCAGTCGCATCACGGTTCCTTCCGACAGAAAACAGTCTTTTGATGCAGCTGTTTTGATGCAGCAGCGACGGTCGGTTTCCGTCGAAAATATCGCGGTAAAAACATCGCGAACGAAAACGTAGCTGAGAAAACAACGCAAAGCGAAAATGTCGTGGTGCAAAACATCGTGGAAGAAAAGAAAGCGAAAAAGGAAACATCGCAGTTCTAAAACATTTCCTTTCAAAGTATCGTCTTCGAAATTAAAAAAGGTTTCTAAACTTCGGTTCAGTAACTTCCCAGTTTAAAAAAACATCGTCCTCGAAAATATCGTGATAAAAAATAAAGCACCTACAAATCATCGCATGACGATAACATCGCAGACATGCGTTTTCAGACTTTAAAAGTTGTAAATGCGTATTCGTATAATGACTTGTAAGCGCAAGAAGGAAGTAGGAACATATTTACTTTTATAATTCATAATTTTATTGGTTAACTACGTAAGATTAAAACTTCTATTAAGTGCTCTAAGTTATATTATTTTCGATTAACTTTCAGTTTTTAAATGCTCAGGTCTCCTTCTCACTTTTTCAGCAAGAATGTATCGGTTAATTCAAAATTATGAATTGTAAAAATTAATATATTCCTCTTTCCTTCTTGTCCTGCTCGCACAAATCATTATACGAATATGCATTTACAACTTTTAAAGCCTGACAAACGCATTTCTGCGATGTTATCGTCATGCGATGATTTGTAGGAGCTTTATTTTTTACCACGATATTTTCGACGACGATGTTTTTAAACTGCGAAGTTATTGAACCGACTTATTTTCGACCATGATGTTTTAGAACTGAGATGTTTTCTCTTTGCTTTCTTTTCTCCCACGATGTTTTGTACCACGACGTTTTCACCTTGCGTTGTTTTCTTCACGATGTTTCCGTCTGCGATGTTTTTGCCGCGATATTTTCAGCTGTGACCTCTTGGTCACCTTCGCCAGGCTGTATATCAAATTCCAGAAAGCATTAAGCATGATTTAATTCGCAATTATAAATGAATGCGTTATCTTTGTTGTTGCGAGGCTAAGTTTCTCTAGATTGGCAACAAATCCACTAGTCTACTGTTTCAAATGTAAACATCAATGGCCGCCATTAAAAACAGGCTTAGCGGCAATTAAACAACTTTAAAATTGCTGATAATTCTAAAAATATTGCACACAGATTTACTAAAGGCATAAAATCCTTAACCGGAAGATAAAAACAACATAATTCAATCATTTTTAAAGGAAGAAATGTACAATTTACAAACATATAAGAGTAAAGAAACTGAGATCACTGAGCCGGGTAACAGAGTGGATCCACTGATTGCGAAAAAAAAAGGCGGCTGTAAGCTCTTGATATGACACTGAGGAATTACATTTACTTTAAACAGCACTACAGACTGGAATTCCAGCATGCGTCTACTCTGCACCACATATTCAGTCACAGAATTTGCATATTCCCGAAGCTAACTTTTGCGCAGAAGTGCAATTTTGTGTTCAATTGTATTTAATTAATGTAAATATTTACAACATTGAGCACGGGTTGCAAAATTAATTTAGTTGAGTACGATGGACATTTACTTTTGGAGACTAGTGCACACATATAGATACATATAATTTCTATCTTCACATTTTATTCTTCATTTTGTGGATGGTTCGCAGCATATTGAAGTAAATGTATTTAAAATATTTTATTCCGAAATTTGTGCAGATCTAAGAATTATATATTCAGTAACGCCCTTATTACTCCCTTGCACAAAGAAAGTATTGTAATCGCGAAAAATTTCTGGTATCGTATTTCAACGAAAATATCCATTTGACCGCTATCGAATGCAATTTAACGATGTTTTTGCGTAACATTTGTACGTAAGAACAGAATAACAGGCTCATTTTCCTCCAAGAAATTATAAAACTGATTTAAAATGATTTCTCAAGAGATTATTTCGTGGCGTCTGTACGTACGTATTATCTCCCATAACTTAAAAACGAGTAGCCTCAGAACGTTGAAATTTTGTACATAGGACTGCTATGACATGTAGATGTGCAACTCCCATTTTGCTTGCAATCGGTCGCAGTATATATATATATATATATATATATATATTCAATCTGTTACTCGACTCAGTGACCTCAGTTTCTCATATATTTGTAAATTATGCAAATTTATTTTTAAAATGATAGCGTTATTTTGTTCTGGTTAACATTTTCATGTGTTTACTTAACCTGCATGCAATAGTTGTGGATTTATCAACAATTTAAAAGTTTTTTTTTAATTGCGGCTAAGCCTAAATTATATTTACTATAGCGGCCATATTAGTTTACATTTAAAACTTAGCATTGTAGTGGATTTGTTGCCAATCTAGAGAACGTAAGCTTCGCAACAACAAAATAACGTCGTCTTTTATTATAACGAATTAAATTATGCTTTTAATCCATTCTGGAATAATCATTTAAGTTATAAGCTTGTTTTTGCGTAGAAACTGTAATTTTAATTGCAAAAATTTTTTTCTTTAATTGCTTTAACTGTACTTCGTGATTTATGTTCTTCTATATCTTTCAATTTTTTTATTGAAAATATTTTGAATTTTTATGTATTTTTGCCTTGCCGCCAAGTAAAAACGGAATTAATTAGCAGCGCATGCGCTTTAGGTACGCGGCGCAGAATTTGTGTGTGAGAAATTGTTTCTTTTTTATTTCTTTAATTTCTTTTATAGATTAGTTTAGATTTATTATAGTATTTGAATAGAAATTCGTTAACTATTAATTGAATATGTTTAAATCAAATACAGAACAATTGCGTATAATTCAGTATTCAGTACAAGAAAGTCATGTGGTGTACACATCAGATTTTTACTTCCTTGTACGAAGTAAAAAGGAAGTATTGTAATCCCGAAAAGTTTCAGGCAGCATATTTCAACGAAAATATCCATTTGGACCGCTATCGAATGCAATTTAACGATGTTTTTGCGTGATATCTGTACATAAGGACAGAATAAAATACTCTTTTCCTTCAGAAAAATTATAAACTCAAAAACGAGTAGCCTCAGAACGTTGAAATTTTGTATATAGGATTGCTATAACATGTAGATGTGCACCTCGTATTTTGGCTGCAATCGGCAGCACCAAACATATATAAATATATTTATATATATATCCACTCTGTTACCCGGCTCAGTGATCTCAGTTTCTTTACTCTTATATGTTTGTAAATTGTACATTTCTTCCTTTAAAAATGATTGAATTATGTTGTGTTGTTTTTATCTTCCGGTTAAGGATTTTATGCCTTTAGTAAATCTGTGTGCAATATTTTTAGAATTATCAGCAATTTTAAAGTTGTTTAATTGCCGCTAAGCCTGTTTTTAATGGCGGCCATTGATGTTTACATTTGAAACAGGAGACTAGTGGATTTGTTGCCAATCTAGAGAAACTTAGCCTCGCAACAACAAAGATAACGCATTCATTTATAATTGCCAATTAAATCATGCTTAATTCTTTCTGGAATTTTTTCGAGGAAATAAGTGTTTGAAACTTACTACGTAATTTTTAATATAGATATTTTGAGTTTATTTTTGCCTTCTCGCGAAGTGAGAACTGAATTAATTCAATGAGAAATACTCAATCGTCTGTGAAAAACTGTTCCTTTTTTGTTTTGTTTGCCTAATTTCTTTTATACATCATTCTAGCTTTATTATAGTATTTGAATAGAAAATGTGGCAACGATTAGATAATTCTATTCTTTAAATGATATAAATTTTGTGCATTATGAGTTATAATATGAACGAAATATATACGTTAACTGTTATATAATTAATGGATTATATAACAGTTAACTTAGTTTCCGTTATATAATTATTATATAAGTTAACTGTTATATATTTATTAATACTGTTAAGTGAATTTAGCGCCAGAGTGTCGCTATAGTAAACAAATACTAGAGTGAATTTTAAAGAATGCATTTATTCTATTGTGGTTTATGCGCTGTCGGCGAAGTCGATTTAATTCAATCCAATAAGTTTAAATGAAATGCAAGAAAAAATGCGTATAATTTAATATTCCAATTTAATATTCCAATACAAGGAAGTCATGTGGTGTACTCATCAGTTTTTTAATGTACATTTTCTAACCATTCTTGTTTACGGATGCGAGAATATGCATAGTTGAGGTCAGCAAAGTTTTGTCGCAAATGTTTCTACTTCTATTCCTTGCGACTACTTTATTTAGTTTCCGTATCTTATTTTGATTTCGAAAAATAAAGTCTGAGAAAATAGACTTGGATTCCGGAATTTCCTTGTGTATCAGTAAAAGCGTATATTTACACTGAGCGAGAATGGGAAGTAGTTTTATTTGTGCCTTCATTTATTGTGTTTATTTTATGTTTCTAAACCTCTTTCGTCTTCCTGTATATTTTCTAGCGTTGATTTTTCTTATAGCGTAAAGTAAATGAAGTTGTTTTCTGAGAAATAGAAAATGTTTCCGAATATTGCTTAAAAAATGCTTAAATTTATGTTTCTTTCTATTTGATATGGATGGAGTTCTAAAAGTTATAATTCTGTAAGCTAAATTTCAAATCTCTAGAGCACAAAGGAAAAAAAATTAGCAACAATTGTTTTGTGCGAAAAGATAGAATTCTGGAACACTATTTGGTAAAAATGACCTTACGTTTGCATTTACTTTCATTTCATATGCATAGAGATTTTGAAGGCTATGGATTTTAAGGCAAACGTTTTAGGGATTAGCATATCAACAAAAAGAAACTTAACAGATATCTAAATAAGATAATTAATTTTATTTTAATAGCGTCTCTTTCGGAATTTGCTACTTTTTAGTTGATATGCATGTTGTTTGTTGTTCGATGTGCATGGAGTTCTAAAAGTTACGATTCTGTAAGCAAAATTTCAATTCACTATTCATTATTGTTAAATTACACATTATCTTCAAAAGAAATTCTTTTGATTTTTAATTTATATCTGACAATATTTTCGAACCAGAAGGAAAAAATGACAAAATTTGGAAACGTTAAATTTATTGGGTAAGGCATATTTTACTTAACGCGTTTTTTTTTTTCCCCCTTTCCTGTAATTTTTATTGCTTCCGTCATCCACCGTCAGAGGGAAAATTACATTGACTACAAATAGAGAATGAATGTATAGCTTAGACAAAGAGAGTTCTGTTAATGCGCCATAATATTAGCTTGCATCAAGAGCTGTAAACGTTTTTGATTTTTTGATTTTAGCGAGCAGTATTTATAATTCGTTACTGCTTAGGACTTAAGATCACGGGTAATTGGAACAGATCTGAAGTTGGTAAATCTTTACATTATGGTAAATTGGCGATTTTTTGGCGAAAATTTGGCGACCAACCTTGCTACAGCAACCTGCTAGTTTTGTTTTGGTCGCCATTTTGTTTTCACTAAGTAAAGGCATGTTTTTTTTCACTCAACATATTTTCCAACAATCTACTAACCGAATTACGCTTGTACTAGAACTTTTATGGAACAAAAGTGCTTAATCATGACGAAGATTAGGTGCAGAATCGCAAACTGCTTGCCGCGTTTTTAAGAATTCCACATACACGGTATCCATGTACACGTTGACCTATTTTGACTTATGAAAACATCCCAGAATTGCACAAAAATGGCATTGCGCACACTTCTGACTTTATCCATGTACACATCGACCTAGTTTCATTTAAAAAGTCAAAGAAAATTGACAAAAATCCAATTCTTCTTACTCTTGTAAAAAGCGCCAAACAAATAATTGGGCGATTCAGCACTTTAACAGCGAAATTGTTTCTAAGTGCTTATTAGCTAAAATCACAATCGGAATTTCCGGAAAATGTCACATAATGTCTCATAATTTGTCATTTCTCTGAGACAAAATAATCTGTGATTCGAACTGTGTACTTCTCAGATTAGTTCTAGCTAATAACCTTTATGGCCTTACCAAAATTTCGCCAAACTACCTTTTACGGTATTCTAAAGATTAGCCCTAAAGTATCATATTCTGTTACACGTAGTTAAGTATTTGTTGCCCCACAAGTATTGTTTCATGAGTATAAATACATTTTAGTTGCAGCTAAATGCGTAGGTAGATATGTTTCGTTAAATGAACGTTTTTTACTTCCTTGTAAAGTAAAATGATAAATTTAAAAAAGAAATTGGTTATGTTGTTCTTATCTTCCGGTTAAGGTTTTTATGCCTTTAGTAAATCTGCATGCAATATTTATAGAATTATCAAAAATTTGAATGTTGTTTATATGCGGCTAAGCGTAATTTTTTTTACCATAGCAACCATATTTGTTTACATTTGAAACTTAGCAGAATAGTCGATTGGTTGCCAATCTAAAGAAACTAAGCTTCGCAACAACAAATTTTTCATTTTTATTTGTCTAATTTCTTTTATGCATAGTTTTAGATTTATTATAATATTTGAATAGACATGTGGCAACGATGAGATCATTCTTCAGATGATATAATTTTTGCGCATTCTGAGTTATAAAATGAATGAGATGTCACGCTGTTAAATGAACCTAGCGCCAAAGTGTCACTATGGTAAATTTAAAATTTAAAAAGCGCATTTATTCTATTGTGGTTTATACGCTACCGACGTAGTACACTCATGTCCATAAATTAAGGATAATGCAAAATCAGGCAAAGAAAGAGTTAAAAGCAAAACAAATTTGACTTATTTGTAAACCTTATTTATTAAAAAAAAAGGAAAGAGCAAAACAATTGCTATATGTTTGCTATTATTAAAAAAATTAGCGATTTTTTCTCCATGGAGCAAATTACAAAAAAACAATATTACATGGTTGGTATGATTGCTAATACATTATATGTCTCCCAGACGATGCAATACAGTCCGTACAACGGCTAGGCATGCTGAGTATCAAATTATCGATCTGATCTTGGAGGATATTACACCAATCAAAACGCAATGCTCTCCGAAGTTCCGGTAGACATGTACCAGGAGTTTGACGGGCTGCAACTCCTCCGCCAAGCATATCCCTCACGTGCTCTACTGGATTCAAGTCCGGTGAGAATGCTGGGCAGTCCATACGGGTGATATCCTCCGATTGAAGGCACTCGCTCACGATGTTTGCACGATGAGGACGCGCGTTGTTATCCATAAACACAAATTGTGCGCCCATGGTGCCCCGAAACAAACGCACATATTGTTCCAGAATGAGGTGCCGATAGATTTGGCTTGTCGTGGTTCCAATCTGAACATGCAGGTCAGTTCTGGAACCCAGAATAATTCCACCCCAAACGAGCACTCCTGCACCACCGTAACGGTGTCGTTCAGTGACGTTTTCTTGGTGGTAACGGGTACCTGGAGCTCTCCATATGAAAGTCTGGCGAGAATCAGACTGCTAGCTAAACCTGGACTCGTTGGAAAATGTCACACCCACTGTTACGGTGTTCACGATGCATGCTCTCTACTCCAGGCTAACCGCAGGGGACAGTGAGTTGCAGTAAGTGGAATGCATCTGACAGGTCTACGAGCATATAGGCCAATCTGCTTTAAGCGTCTGTACACGGTCTGCCTTGAAATTGTCGTACCAGTGGCTGAAGAGAGCTGACGAGACAGGTCTGAGACTGTGCTCTACCTGATCTTTTGGCAGTAACTGCCAAATACCGGTCCTCATTCGGCGTTGTAAGTCTGGGACGACCTGTGCTGTAACGTCTACTCGCGTTACCATCATCTTGGAATCGTTGCCAAAGCCTGGAGAGGACACTCTGGGCAACTCGAAGTTCGTCTGATACTTCCAGTTGGGTACGCCCACATTCAAGACGGCCGATAATTCTACCACGTAAAAAATCATCCAAATGCGTCCTTTGTGTCATAACTATTCGGTTATTGCACTCTAATGCTTATGAAGCTCCTGCGAACAATTTTACTTCTTTGCCTGTATTCCTTATATATCACTCTCTTACACTCTCGTCATTGTGACGTACCATCGGTGTCATCTGGTTACTTCCTGAAATTTGCATATGATTCTTGAAGATGTGTGTAGTGATTTTACAGGTGATATATTTATTTTAGAGTTCGATTTCCGCGTGACTCCGAATTATCCTTAATTTATGGACATGACTGTAGAATTCAATAAGTTTAAATGAAATGCAGGAAAAATGTATGTAATTTAGTACATCGTGCAAGGAAGTCATGTGGTGTACACATAAGAATTTTTTTTAAATGATGTCGCAGCATTTTTGACAAAAAGTTAGTTAATGAGAGCTATAAATGCAATATGATATAAGCTTTTTATCTATAAACAGTTGTTCAAAAACGCCCTTCAAAATTTTCATCATTTTGTCAATATAAATTTGTGTAGTTAATGAAATTACAAATATAGCTACTTTGAAAGTGGTTAAATCTACTTTCCGGAAAGACATAATATTTAGTTAAAAAATTATACGAAGTAATTTTTCTACTTCGTTTGTATATATGTGGTAACACTCTCATACTTCGCCCGTTTATTGTAGAGTGCAGAACTTAGTAGTGTATTCGGTTTGTCTCTTAACGAATACGAAAATTTGAAAATATAATATTAATACCTTTTATATTGTTATACCATGCGCTTCGCATTCCAAAAATTCAGCGATATGATGAATCTATTATAAATTCCTCCAGTACACCATTGCTATATTCAAAAACGTTCTCATTATGACAAAAATTTAAAAAAGGTCATATTAATATAAAGTTGTAATTAAATTAATTTAAATGGCATTACATATATAATAAAAAATTTATAAAACACTTTGTTTGATTTAAATGAAACCCCATAGTTAATATTTCATAAACGTATGATGTTTTGTTTACTTTGAAAGTAATGTACAAGTCTTCGATAGCTAATCATAGTTGGAAATTTAACCATAATTTTGACTGCAAAAATTATCCAAAAAGCTTCCTCCATTGGTTAATTGGATTTCTTTGAATCTTTTGACATTCACAGATGTCGATCTTCAGTTAAATCTTCAGTTTTATTTTCAGCAACATGTTGCGGTTACACACAAGTCGGCAAACGCCGATTCCAAAGGGCTTACATTTTTGATAGTTTTGCAGCAAACAAGAAGAAGCAGACAGACTGCAGTCCAGCTAAGGTAACGCGTAGAAAGAAAGTGCGTAATATTCAGGATGAAATCTTAAGTCAAACTGAGTTAGTTTTGGTCCTCAAAGCATTTTGATTGGATAGTTAATATTGCTGTAAAAATATTATTGGCTGCTTGCGTTTTAGTGCAATTTACATCACCAGAATTACGGAAGAGTCATATGACATAGATTTTTCTCGAAATGACACAGTGCAAATACATGCTGCTATTTTTAGAATAGACAAGGAAAATTAATTTACGTTGCTAATTTAATCTTTTACATATTCTTTATTTTCTTACATATTCCCTTCCTCTTCAAGAAGAAAAAGGCGTAGTGACAGAGAAGCCTTTTTAAAGAAAAAGCGTTAAAGCACTAGCAAAAAAAAAAAAAAAAAAAAAAAAAAAATCTGAAATGTTTCAGATTTTAAATTACATCCAAAGGGGCGTTTTTTAACATTTTGTGTGTTACCTTTCTTTATTAAATATCATGTTCCTCGCACTTAAACCGTAAGATCCAGTGCAACAGCAATATCGCAAAATAGTTTTAAAATGAGCATATCTTTAGAATTTCCGATACAGAGACTCACGCGCTGGAGATAAAAATGTTTTTTCTGCACAACGTTGCCATTGCTCGCTTTGAAATCCTTGAGTTTGTTAATCGAAAATTCGTCAAAGTTTTAAAAAATAGGAAATCGATCATAAAACAAATTTCAAATTTCAAATTTGGTCTTCCACATGCTCATTTTCGTTGGAGGATTACGTTATTCAAAATTCGATGACTCTATGTACCGTTGTTTTATCACAATACGAGAAATATACATACATTTATGCAGATTTTTCATTATTTAATTTCTTCAAATATAATGCAGGACTCTAACATTTTGTGGCAACAATTTGAAAAGTGAACCGATATTTATGAGTCCGACGCAAAATGCCAAAACGAAACTAATAGTCCTTCGGGATTCAAATCCCTTTGGACTAATAAATCGTAAAATTTTGATCCTGTAAAGTATAATTTATTAATATCAATTTTTTAAATAAATTTTTAATTTTTAGAGTCCTATTGAAAAGTAAAATTTTTGTTGTAAAGTCCTTTTCATAAAAATAATTGAAATCGAATGAAAATACTGGTTGAAGTGTCTTGATGCCAATAAGTCCCTGACATAATAACGTAATACATAATAACGTAACATAGTATATAATAATATAACATAACATAATATATAATGATATAATAATATAACGTAACATACTATATAATGTTAACGTAAAAATAACATAACGTAACATAATATATAATGATAACGTAATAATAACGTAACATAATATGTAATAACATTACATTGTAAGGATTATGTTAATTTTATTAACAGCTAAATTTTAAGTTAAAGTTCCTTTTCTGTCAAATTCTTAACTTCAACTTACTACTTCCGGCCAGAACGTAGTTTTGGAATCTTGCTGAACATTTAATGAGAAGGAGCGGTATTTAAACCACGAAATTACTTTCTGAGTTAGAGAGAATCAGAGTTTCTGATTTACGCGCGTCTGCCTTTTTGGCCACTCTCTCTCTTAAAGCTGTTATTACGCTCGGCCGTACTGGGCCCTTGCTAAGCTTCGTAGTCAAATAAGTTAAGGGGCCAACTCGATTTGAACCTTGATAGCTTCGGCTGTACTTCTTTAGTTAATCATAGTTTTAGTTTAATTATTAGTCTTTTAAGTTCAAGCTCAAGTGCGGGCTTTGTTTGTACACTCCCAGGTGGAGTTTTGTTAAATCTTATTGGAATAATAAAGGGTTAGTTACCCTTCTATCTTGTTGTTTCTTGTCACCGAACGTAAGCGATTATTCGCTTATCAGTTCTTAGATTCTTCACTTCCAACATTAACTTAGAATTACGAAGTGAGGAACTCTATAACATAATAACGTAAACAAAATACATACGTACGTACAGGCGCCACGAAAATATCACTTCTGAATTTTAAATCAGTTTTATAATTGGTTTGGAGAAAAAGGATCCTTTATTCTATCCATACGTACAGATGCCAGGCGAAAACATCGCTAAATTGCATTTGATAGCGGTCAAAATGGAGATTTTCGTTGAAATATGATACCCGGAGTTTTTCGTGATTACAATACTTCCTTCACTTTGCGCAAGGAAGTAATAAACCGGAAATGAATATTATCCCTAATAGTTTTTGTTTGATAACAATGTTTTAGTAACGAACATCATTTTTTTTAAAAGAAATTTAACATAATTTCAAGGAGATGTCGATAAGTTTGGCAACTTCGATCTCTAATCGATTATTATAAAAATTTGGCTTAGGCATTTTGTCCGCATTCGGTAGAACTTATAAATAAGATCCAGTATTTTTACACATGACATTTATTTTAAGAACAGGCGCAGCTTAACTATTGAAAATTCAGATGCTTAAAAACGTCTTTAAAAGACTAGTTCAACTTCATGGGAAACATCGATATCGAAGAGGAAAATAAAGTTAATTCAGTTATATTTGTTTTAATAACAATTAGAACTATAATTTTTATGAATGAAGTTTAAAATTTCTTTGTAATTATTTTCTAAAAAACGTTTATCATATTATTCACCAAGAAAGGCTATTCTGAAACGAAAATACAATTGACCGGAAACATCCCTTTAATACACACATTTTGGTTGACTTTGGTCGGCCACCAAAAAAAGGCTACCAGCAATCGGAGAAGATTATTGGAGTTATAAAACCAGACTAAATATTCATAAAATGGAAATATCTGAATGCAACGAAAGATTTCCGCCAAAAAACGTTCTTAATTAAGTTAGGAAAAAATACATGAAAGTAGTAGTAACTAATAGAAGAAACTTATTTTTTCCAATTGTTTTTTTCCACTGCGAAAGAAAATTGCTAACTTAATATTAAGAACCACGTAAATGTAATTCTAAGTTAATAAATTGTTTTTTGTATAAACTTAATTTGAATTTAAGCACAAAATCAGACTGATTGTTTTCAATTTGTTTTAAAACCTCTTTTGGCATTTTAATAAATCCTTGGTGTATGAAAGTTTGTCTGTGTAGTATAATAACTCTGAAGAAGAATCAAAAGATTCTGTATCGTATTGATTGGAAACAGGTTAATTTCTGCCTTTGATCCGATTAAAGGAAATGAAATATGTTTTCTAAGTTGCATTTTTAAAATGAAGGAACTAAGTAATAAATTAAAATGACAAAAGTATTGTAATGATATTTGATCTTTTAATTAACTAACATGTTTACTTCATACTAATTTCCTAATACAGATAATACCTCAAACGATCCGCAATTAATCAAGATCTTCAGCTGAAAGGTGCTGTGAGAAGCAAAATACAAAGTTAGCTACTGGAATTCCAAACTGCTAGTTCAGCTAATAAATTAAATCTAGTTCTTTACGGCGTAACTGAATTTGCTTTTGATAAATACAATAAATTACGAGATTAAAAGAAGGCAAGCGAAAACCAATTTATACAAATTACTGCTGGGGAAACAAGCTTCGGAATTAATGACGTCATAATTAGCGCCTCTGTATGCCCAAATCTCGCCTCGAAAGATGGAGTGGTGTTGTTTCTGAACTGTCGCTTTTTTGGCTAGATTTAAAGGATCTGCCAATTTAGGGAGGAAAAGAACATCGGGACGAGAGATGTTGTTTCTTTCTTTATTTTTCGAGATTTATTTTAGATATAAAGTTAATACGTTCGGCATCACATACTTATCTGACAAGTCCTAATCGATTTTTAAAAAATAGGGGCTGTTATTGCTTCAATTTACGAGAATAATTTTAAATTGAAGCAGCAGAGGCAAACCGGATAAAATAGTTATTACTAGCTGAAGTACCGAATGCCTGTTAAATTAGATTGAGAAAAATGTATCTAACATCAGAAAGAACGATACAGCTGTAATCCTTCTCTAATAACGATGCAAAAAATACGTTTCATATTCATACATTTTTCACTTTGATCCGATGTGGAACCCACATAAAAAGTTTTGATAGAAAAATAAGCTAATTTTTTCTCATTATATCAGCAACAATGGCAAGCAGTATTTAATGATCTTCGTCTTTCTAATCAAATGGTCTTCAAAGCTCAAGTTCCATTCGATATTTTACCCATATTCAATTTCAGTCGATTAAATATGGCAAAAAAAATGGATCGCAATTTATCTGAAATCAATAACGCGATCAAACACACAGACATTCTTCTTAATGTATTATACAGTGTCTCAAAAAAGTGATGGGACACTTGTGCTTTACAAAAGAAAAATGCAATAACATAAATTTAAAAAACATGTAAAATTTTTTGTGGGTGTGTTTCATACTTAAATTTAGTCACAATTATTACATAACATACATTTTCTCAAAATATTCAATTATTAATTTTAAAAAAAATACAATTGTTTAGAACGGAGCAGAAAATGGCTCGCTTAAGTGATGGGACACTTACTTTTCCATCAAATATTTATTCAAAAATTTTACTTTTTAAAAGGTTTTAATATTTTGTTGGATTTCCTTTTACTTTTAAAACATGATTTAATCTTCTTGGGATGGATTCGACTAATTTTTTTGTGATTTCTGGAGTGATTTTACCCCGTTCTTCTTGAAGCACCGATTTTAATTGTTGTTCTGAAGAAATGGTGTGTTTGCGAATTCTTGATTCCAATTCTTGCCAAATATTCTCTGTGGGATTTAATTGTGGAGATTGTGGGGATGTTTTTATTATTTCAGGACAGTTATACAGCTGCCAGAGTCTAACGTTCAAAGCACTGTGCTTGGGTCATTGTCCTGGTAGAATTTAAAATCGTTATTAAGGTTCAATTTTCGTGCTGAAGATTTCAAATTTTTGTTTAAAATGTCAATATACTTGTAATGATCCATTAAACTGTCAATAAAAACAAGATTACCAACTCCAGCGGACGACACACACCCCCATACCATAAGTCCACCTCCACCATGTTTTACTGTTGGCACCAAGTTCTGTTTGCGAAATTCTTCCCTGGGTTTCTCCACACCAAGATTCTACCGTCAGAACCAAATATATTAAATTTACTCTCATCAGCAAATATAACTTCATTCCAGTAATCAGAATTCTTATTTATGTTGGATTTTCCGGAAGCCAGTCTGAGTTTTCTATTCTTTTCACTTACGAAGAATTTTTTCCCGGCTGCTCTACCGTGATATCCAGTAGATCGAATTACTCTTCTAACAGTCTCAGAATTAACAATTACTCCATATAATGCTTGTAAATCAGCAGCAACTTTAGGAGCACTCATTCTTCGATTTTTTTTAAATATTTCGAATGATAATTCGCTTTATTCCATTGGATAGCTTTGATGGTCGGCCAGGTCTTCTTTTATCCTGAATCATATGATTTTTTTTATATCGTTTAATGATATTGAAAACTGTTGAATGACTGAAGTTAACTGTTTCAGTAGTTTCTCTAGTAGATTTTCCACTTTCAATATGCAAATTAATAACTAATTTTCGAATTCCAGGCAAAGTTTCTTTTCGTTTAGCATTCATGGCTGCACAGAGCTAAAAAACACAAAAATTCCAAAACAAACTGGAGAGAAATACTGCAGAAGATTTTATAAATTATTGGCAATTGCTTTTGAGTAAAAATAAATACCCCAAAAGATATTTTTATTGCTTACTTAAGACGATTTTAGTTGCATAGTACGTAGTGTCTCATCACTTAAGTGAGCCATTTTCTGCTCCATTCTAAACAATTGTATTTTTATTAAATTAATAATTTAATATTTTGAGAAAATGTATGTTATGTAATAATTGTTACTAAATTTAAGTATGAAACACACCCACAAAAAATTTTACATGTTTATTTAATTTATTTTATTGCAGTTTCCTTTTGTAAAGCACAAGTGTCCCATCACTTTTTTGAGACACTGTATATAGAGCGAGAACTATTTTGTAAAACTTAGAAATTTTTTATTAACAACCTCTACGATTTGAAAGCGAGCAGTGGAAACACTTCTCGAAATAAAGCAGATTTTTACCGCCGCGTGCGAAACTGTTGTCACTCGGAGAAGTGAGGAACGAAAATGAACGTTTTCAGAGTTTTTAATTAATATCTCTGAAAATTAAACAAGATCTGATAATTTTTTTTAAAAAACTTTAATGAACATTTTCAGGCTGTGATTTTTAAAACTATAACAACATTACAAAACGATCATTTATTTGATTATATAATCATTAAATTATTAACATTAAAGTAGATGATTTATTTTAGTAACTTATAAAATTCGGAGAATAAAATTTTGTGAGTGTAATGAAGGGAAAAAGAAGATAAAATAAAATCTAGAAGCACTCAGATTTTATATTACGCCCAAAAGGAACCTTTTTTTAACATTTTGTGTGTTACCTATATTTATTGAATATCATGTTCTTCCCCCGTAAACCACATATATTTGAAAACAGCATATATTTAGAATTTCCTCACTGGAGATAAAAATTTTATTTTCCGTACAGTGTTACCATTGCTCGCTTTGAACACGTTGAATTTGTTAATCAAAAATTCGTTAGAGTTTTATAAAATATGAAATAGATTAAAACAAATTCGAAATTCGACCGTCCAGATGCCCATGTTCGGGTGGAGGATAACATTATTCAAAATTTGATGGCTCTAGATACCGTCGTTTATGTCACAATGCGAGAAACATACATGTATTCATGAGGATTCTTCATTATTTAATTTCTTTAAATATAATACAGAGCAATAATATTGAGTAACAACAATTTGCAAGGAGACACGGACATTTATAGTGAAACAGAGCAAAATGTCGCTTCGAGCTAATACATCAAATTAACAGTAAATAAAAAAAAATCTGATACAAAACTAAAAATAAATTTAAAAAATAATCACTATAAAATACAAGCAAAATTAATTATTACGGTTAAATACAATTTTAATATTAGAATTAAATGTATAAAAATTAAGGAGTCAAAAGTGTTTATCACTATGATGTATTATGAAATATAATTGAAATAAAATTCCTTTATAGAAATTGTGCTATAATACTCATCTATAATTTTAAAAAAGCAGCACAATTTAGAATTTTAAACAAAACTTTCAAAAATTCGTTTTTAAATATTTTAGTATTTTTTACTTATTTACTCCAATAAAAAGCATAAATCACAATAAAATGGAATAGAAACATTTATTTTACTAAACATTTCAATTTAAAAAATGCAATTTTTTTTTTTTTGAAAAAAGTCGACGTCGACCTTTCCCAGAACCCAGAAAAGAATTGTAGAAAGTTTGTTGACAATAACTATAGTTGTGACTGAGTAACCGCGAACAAATACACAAACATTCTTCTTTATATATATATAGATAATGATTTTAATGAATTTATTTAATGGAATTTCACGGCTCCAGTTAGTAACTACTAATAATTGAAATGAATCTTCGATCACTGCTTTTAAATCGCTTAGCTTAATCTCATAAACAAGAATGTATGTTTTTTGTGTGTTTGTTTGTTTCTTTGCGATATGCTCAGTCACTGCTGTAGCCGTCAACAAATGTTCTTCAGCTCTTTTCTGGGTCCTGGGAAAGGTCGACGTCTGAAAATCAATATACAAATATTTTAAGCAAATTTAAAGAACTTCTGATTAAAAACTCAGCGATCGGAGGGCTTTGCATTGCCACTCTGCAAAAGCGATATATATATGTGTTTCAAATTTAATCGAATACAGAGGCTGTTCATACATTTTTAGACGATGTATATTGTATTCACAAAACTAAATTTCTATCCCATTCCTCCCGAACAGCTTTCCAGAGTCCTGTTAGGGTTTCGGGACAACGTTTGGATAATGCAGTTTTTAAAAGTCCGAAAGCACAAAAATCAATATGTGACATATCGGCAGATTTCTTAGACATATCAGTGAAGGGTGTGGCCTTGATACCAGTTTTTTGTTCCATTTCGTTTAGGAAATTTACAGTGGATTTTGATGTGTGACTGCTAGCTTTGTCCTGATGCAGTCTCACAGATGGATTGGCACTGTGGGTAAAGCGATGGTATTTCGTTCGGACAAATTGGCGATAAAATATGTTTCTGATAGTATTTGGAGTTCGTCTTGACATTTTTTGCACTCTCTTTATTTTTAACTTGCCATTATAAGAAAAACGAGCAACAATCATGAATCCCTTAGAAAAACTTTCTTTCGATTATTTGAACCATTTACTTAAGGGGGTATCAGAAACCCCTATACCTACAATGTTAAATTGGCCATTTTCGATGTACCTTTTCTCAAACTCTGCTGTAGATACAAGCTTGAAACTTTTTCTGTTATTAAAGTATACCTATCTTATTATACTGAAATGAGCTTTTGAAGCACTTTGAAATTTAGAGTAAATTACAGAATATTTTGTTAGGCATAGTAAAATTTAGCACTTTTCTCACACAAAAAAAAATTAAAATTTTTTTTTCTAAGTTTATTACAAAACGCTCGTTTCAGTAAAGATTAGGGAACCTAATAAATAATCCATAAAAAGTTTAGATACCTGTGAGCAGCAGTTCCTGAGAAAAGGTACATCGAGTATAAAAACATCACGTTTGGAGAAAAACGCGTTTTTATTTAAAAATCCTCATTGATCAAAGCAGTAGATGACAAATTAAAACTAGATTTTTTTTACAGTTCTAATTTTCATACAGATTAAAGAATGGTATTTTTAGAAAGATAAAAGTGTAGAGAATTTGAAATTGCAAAAATCCGAAATCACAATTTTTTGAAGATTTTGGTGTTCTAACACCCCTTAAATTTTTGTCTCCCCTTTTATGATAATAAATGGCTCTTTTTTTGTTGCAATCATTTTAATACACCCATGCTCCATCTATTGTGACAATTGTTTTCCATTTTCTTTGGATAAGTGTTTCTCATATAGAATTCTGCAGCGTGTCCTGCGTTGAGCGATATGCTTTGGATGAAGACGATGCACATTGCGTTTTTTCTCTTCCTTACGATTTAAATCAACGTTTATCATTTTGTTTACAGTGGACACCGAGCATTTTAATGATTTTGCAACTGACCTTTGAGTAGGGGGATTTTCTTTTAACATTAAACAATGTACTTTTGCAATAGTCGAAGATGTCCTTTTTTCCCTTGGATACTTGTTTGGAATTTTTGTGCCACTTGAAGCTCCAATTTGACGTTTTTTTCCTTTCTTGTTGATGATATTACCTATCGACGCTTTAGATATCACAAAACCATGACTCTCACATTGTTTCTGGATAACGGAGTATGCATAATTCTCTTCGGAAAGAGCTTCAATGTAGCCTTCGAACCACTGACTTTGTTAAATTCGCCATTTTGAATAAAAACAAAACTTTCAAGCCACATACGATAATGTTGACTTTTAAAAACATAGTACAATTGTAATTACTTCTTTTGCAGCAAACGATTTTTTATAACCGCTTACCAAACTCGTCGAAAAAATGTGCGAACAGCCTCTGTACTCGGCGATATAAAAAAATTGTGTTGCCAGTCGGGGAAACGCAATTATGTTAAGTTGTCTTAATTAATTTAGTTTTTAATTTAATTAAAACCTCGGCTATTTAAAAGAAATATGTTGCACTGCCCAAATTAAAATATTGCAAAATGTGTTAGCGTTCAGCCAAGCGTAAACTCAAAACTGTGTTTTCACAGTGTACCTATCTGCTAAGAAAGCTATTTGATTTTCTTAACGGAATAATTAAGGCCTTAATTGAAATCCTTAACAGAGCAATAAAAAAGATAGTAAACATTTTATCAGTTTCTGCTGGTATATACATCCTTTGTCAGAAAATTTCCAAGACGTTATAAAACATATAAAATTGCATTTAGCAAGTAATGATCTGTGTCCGCCGAGAACATCGCGGCAAAAACATCGCGGACGAAAACATTGCGGAGAAAACAACGCAAGACGAAAACGTCGTGCTACAAAACTTCGTGGGAGAAAACATCACAAAGAGAAAACATCGCAGTTCTAAAACATCGTGGCACAAAACATCGTCGTCGAAAATAAAGCGGTTCAAAAACTTCGCAGTTTAAAAACATCGTCGTCGAAAATATCGTGGTAAAAAATAAAGTATCTACAAATCATCGCGTGACGATAACATCGCAGACATGCTTTTTTCAGATTTTAATAATTATAAATGGATATTCCCATAATGATTTGGGAGCGCAAGATGTAAAGAAGGATAATTTTTACCTTCACATTTTTTCATTAACTAATAAATTTTTGCTGAAAAAGTAAGAAGGAAACTTAAGCATAGAAAATTAAATGCACTTATAGATTATACTTCTCATGAAACATTACCAGTAAAAACTTTATAAAAAATGATTTGCTAATGGTCTTTGTGAGTTAACTATGTCAGTTTAAAATTCCATTAAGTGATATAAGTTGCATTAATTTTCTATGCTTAAGTTTCCTTCTTATTTTCTCAGGAAAAAATTTATTAGTTAATAAAAAATATGAAAGTAAAAATGCCATGCTAAAGCTTGAATAAAGCATGTCTGCGATGTTATCGTCATGCGATGATTTGTAGATACTTTATTTTGTACCACGATATTTCCGACGACGATGTTTTTAAACTGCGAAGTTTTCGAACCGCTTTATTTTCGACGACGATGATTTGTACCACGATGTTTTAGAACTGCGATGTTTTCTCCCACGATGTTTTGTAGCACGACGTTTTCGCCTTGCGTTGTTTTCTCCGCAACGTTTTCGTCCGCGATGTTTTTGCCGCGATGTTCTCGGCTGTAACCGTAATGATCTTAGCTATTATCAAAGTAGCCCCCTTGGCTACATATACACAACTGCAACGTTTCTGGAGACCTTGGAAGCGAGCTGGGAAATCTTCAACCGCGATGCTTGCAAGCTCATTTGTGACAGTCCATTGGATGTCGGTAATAATCTTGATGAAACTTCCCTTTAAGTCACCTTTTAACTCACGGAAACAAGAAAAAAATCACAATCTTGGACACAAATGTGGAATCGCGTCTGGCTGTATCCAATAGTTCCGCAGAAGTTCTTCGTCTTTCCTCTTTCTATTCATCTGTTTGTGAGTGAGTGAGTGAGGGACGGTTCTTGCACCAAGTTTCCGTTTCCTTAAATCTTCGCGTAAAATCTTACGACACACATCGCGATTCAAATTCAGTTCTCCTGATATCCATACGGACAGTTACACGGCGGTCTTCTTGCTATACCTGCCTTACACGCTGTACGTTTGCATCGGTATCAGCTCTGGGATCGTCTTGAGCTGAATCTCTGCCTTCACGAAATCTTCTCCGCCACTCGAAAACACAACTTCTTGAAAGCGCCATGCCTGCATATGCTTGCTTAGTCATTGTCCACGTTTCACAAAGTTTTTCCGAAGCTTAACGCAGAACTTAATGTTCACACTTTGCTCACAATCAGCATCCATGGACACAATGGTGTCACCGTGTCACATTAACGAAAGCGACAACAATACGAATAGTGTGTTGCTATGCACAGCCCTGCCCCCTAGTACGTTTGTGCGGAAACATAGCCAAGGTGATGTAAAGAAAGAATAAATACAAGGTTGTAGAGTCATTAGGTTAATTGGAAGCCGAAAATATGCAACCGGAATCGAACCACGGAACTCTGGAATACCGGCCCAAGGTGCTACCGTTACACCACGAAGGCACGCTAGGGAAGTGGGAGAAATACCTCATATACTCCCCTTTCTAAAGGGCGACTAGGGTTTTAGGGGACCTAGTCGCCAAATCCTGGGTGCGGAGAATCATCATCCACAACCCTTTTAGTTCTGGCGCCACTTGTAGAGTCATTAGGTTAATTGGAAGCAGAAAAAATGAAAAATACGCAACCGCCTTCGCCGGGAATCGAACCACGGACCTCTGGAATACCGGCCCAGCGTGCTACCGTTACACCACGAAAGCAGCTTGGGAAGTAGGAGAAATACCTTATAAGGTAGCCATAAAAACATTTGTTCCTTTTTAGTACTGAAAATCGGAAATAAAAATTAAAGTGTCCTTGGAACGTTTCTGACAAAGGATTTATTTGGCAAAAAAAGATGCATTTTCTTAGGAGGGTGGAAGTGCCCCTCGCATCACTCCACTCTCTACTCCCGCGTCATTTGGCGCCTTACTTTTGCTTTAAATTTTAAGCTGTTTTGCAAAATTGTTTTCAGAACGTAACTCATGAAATAAATTAAAGAACCTCTAACGTATATTCTGTCAAGTTTTGTTAAACGCTTTATTAATTTACGTTCATACATGCTAGCATACATTATTACAACTTAATTGAATATCAGTCTGGTACGGAAATAGATTTAATTGTTTCTAGCCTCCAATTTTGTGAACTCGGTGTTCTCTAAAAATCTTTGATGACGTCACCCACCATTCTATTAAGTTCGGGATCGTTTCTGATAGCATTAACGACGTCCGGGACGTCTATGGCAGCGCTGCCTCGGCTGACAGCACTGTTCACTGCCATCTCTATTAATTCACAGCAGAAGTATTCTTCCGCAGCTGCCAAGTACAGAGGCACCTCAGGAGTGACGCATCCTCTCGGTTTGCCTTTTTCCAGTTGGTTATGTATATCAGCTACGGGAAATATAGGACGCTGCTTGGTTAACTTTTTGGTCGTCTTCTTCTTTCGTTTCTTCTCCTTCTTTTGTTTTTTTTCTTTCTGGCCCGTTGCAGAAGTGACGGCTCGTTTGGTGCGGCTTAGAATATCCATCCTAAATCAAAATAAATTCAAAATTACTTACAACTTGCACAAAAAAAAAAAAAAAAAAAAAAAAAAAAAAAAAAAAATTGGGACAGTTATATATTTCCCGTTGTACTGGACCGACTGTCGAATTTTAATTTAATCTTACCACGTAAGCGCGACTTAGGATATATATTGGATTTCTATATAGGATTGTTCTAACATGGGTATTTTGACACAAAATCGGACTTTTTTTGAAATAACACACCAATTCTTTTTTCCATATTTCGATTCTACAACTCTACGTACACCTACATATTAAATTTTATAATTTGTGGTGAAAAATGCGCCAAGATAAATTTAAAAATTTATCTTGAAATTTTATAATTTGTGGTGAGAAATTTACAGATAAATTTAAAAATTTATCTTGGCACAAATGAAAAAATGCGCCAAGATAAATTTTAAAAATGCGCCAAGATAAATTTAAAATTTATCTTGGGGGATTTTTTTTACTTTGTGCCAAGAATAATTCACTTGGCCTAACTTTTGATTTATAGTAACCTATTTTCCTTTCCTTTTTTCTATTGCACACGAGCGGATCCCCACTGGGGGTTGACTCAGGAGAATTCCTGGGAAGTACTAGCTAGGATTTGTACGTAGGCAATCTCAACCACAGGGGTATATAATCACTCTTTAGAGGACTAGAATCCGAGTTTATTCTCAGGATGGTTCAGGCTTGGCATGAACCATACTATAGTGCTGTCGTGTCTGCACCTTGGCTGTGGCGTTGTTACATCGTAGTTCGTCGTTGGCGGGATGCCACTCAATTCCGTTTGGCAGTAGCCTCAGGTCGAAAGTTGTCTCGCTAGAAGTGTTGTTCACGAGCGGAAAAAAAGTTCATCGTTCGTACTTTCAAAAAATTTTAACAAAGCGCGTAGACCACATTTGGCGTTACTATCGCTTATAAGAAATATGCCAAATTTTAAAACGCGCCAATATGTAAATTCACGTATGTCTTCGGAAATTTTGAATAAAAAAACCTCTAATTTTCTGCAGGTATGCTTAGAAATACATCTACTTTAAGATGATGGTAAAAATTTTATAGTTTATAACTGAAACTTTTTTCGAAAAATTTATAAAAATTATTTAAAAATACAAATTTTAAAAATAAATCGTACAAAATGGACAAATTTTATTTTAAATGAAGCTGAATTTCAAAATATGAAAAGGAGAATCAAACAAATTTAATTAAAAAAAATTTCATAAATATATACCAAAATCAATTAACATGGAGGAGCTAAAATTTTGAGAGTTAATTGTCTACAAACTGCTCGTGCGATTTTTACAAAACTTGGTAGTTTGACATAATTTGAGTCATAGAATTTAAATATGGGAAATAATTGCTGTATTAATTCAGAAAATGTCTGATTTTTTGTGACAAAACACTATCAATATCCTAAATCGCTTTTTTGAAACATGGAAAATGCAAGTTAAATTTCGACAATCGGTCCAGTAGAACGGGAGATATAGAACTGTCCATTTTTTGTGTGCAAAAGTATACATAAATTATTCGTCACAGTAGAGGTACTGATAATCACAGGGGATTTTGAGTAACTGTTTAATGTTGTGCTATTAAGGACTTCATGCATTCTTTAAAGCATGATCCGTATTGATCAGTATCCTTTGATCCGTATTGATCGAATAATCTTTAGGTAGAAAGATGGAAATATCGAGATTAATGCAGCTGGAGAGAGGTAGCTCTAACGCTTTTCGTTCGGTCGTCAATTCAGTGTTTGTCTAGACAGCGATTGATCAAAAAAAGAATCATTTTGTGTTATACGTTTCGCGAAGTGCGAGTTCCTTCACACCTGTTCAACGTGCTAATTTAGAGCTCAGGGCATTACGCGACGATATAAGAAATTGCAAGACACCGGTTATCTGTGTAAAAAAGAAATCGCCTGACCGTCCCCACCAGACGATAATTCGGAGCGCGTTCGACAGAATTTAGCACGTAGTCTACAGAAACGTTTCACTGAGAACCTTTAATTCAGTTGGCAAAAAGGCTGTATGATTAGTCATATAAAATTAGTCTTAAGTTTTAATGCTCAGTATTTTTCATGAAATACGCATTTCAAATCCGCTGATTCTCTTTCAAACACTCTGTATTGTGCAGGTATATACATCGTGTTCTATTTTCTCAATTAGTGGTCGTAGACATGCATTCTCACGTAGTAAATGTTTTAAATGACGCAAATATTCTTGTTTTAGTAATTTTAAAGTCATTTTTGTCAAAATTACGACATATAACATCTTATACTTTTGTCTGGCTTCTATACTTATATTTAGAAAAATATTGTAAGAAATAAAGCAGAAAAAAAAAATCTGACTTCCGTACAACAAAAATTTGTATTTTTTTGTAGTGTCATAGTTTTTTTTTTTTTTTTTTTTTTTTTTTTAAAGGAGGAGACGTGAAAAATGTGCAGTGATTGCGCATTCTCTTTCCTAAGCTTAAATTAACATTTTATTCTGTACAGGTCATCGGAAATGTAAGCCTGAAACAATGGGTGAAATGCTAGTATACAGTACGATATATATAGATGGCGCGAATTTGAAAATCGTTGCCATGACTAAAATGACGCGTTTACTGCTAAACATAAACAAAAAATACAGATATAAATCACCATAAACTCTAAAAGTAAAATCTGTCACATTCACGAATGCAAAATGGCTATACAATCAACAGCTCAACAAACAAAATATAATAACCTACCAAATCTCGCCAAAATAATCGCTATAGAATGCAAACTTTATCGCCTTTCGAATGTCGCCAAACTTCGCTAAATCCCATGTGTACAGTATATTAAGATTCAGCCAAACAAGGAAATTTTCTGCCTACAATTGCATTTGGCATTTGCGGATTTTCTAGTCATTTCTTTTATGTTGTTTAAAACTATCTAAATATTTTCTTCTCATAAAAGAAAACGATTTTCGCACCGAGAAAAAAGGGACTCCATTAGATGTGTCGAGTAAGCTTCACATTCGCCAGGCATAAAAATCTCTAAATCTACATTATTTTTAAATTCTGAAAGAATGCAAAAGCATTCTTCCAGAATTTAAAAATAATGTAAAAGCATTCTTCATCAAAAAAATGAAATGTAGTCCTAATATGACTAAGTACCATTAAAAAAAAAAGACTTGGTGTCATTACAAAATTATATATTTCGGCATCGCATAAAATGAACTCAAAATCGAACAAAGCTGCTTTTAGTGATGCGTCAGAGTAGAATTTAAAAGACGTTGACAGCTGGAATTGCTTGTCATGGTTTCAGAAAGAGATTCTGTTATGTTATTGAGTTAAACAAGGTAGATGTTAAATTTTCTACGGGAGAACACTTTTATGGTCTTTTTAAACCTGTGTCTGCTATTTGTAGAAATTTTTCCCTTAAGGAAGATAAAATTTGTTTGATGGTTACAACTTTTTGTCTCTTTCGGCGAAAAATCTTTCTCATTTGACGTAAACAACGGTGATAAAATCTTCATTGCTTGCCATGCAATTCATACAGTTTTAGGTAATTACAAACATTATTGATGAACTTCCGTTGTTAATTCTGTGAAATCTTGTTTTTCCATCAAGTATATTGTTACGAATTTTGTATATATGTGAGTAATTTTAGTGAGATTGTTTGTAAATTGTAGTATCTATTGTATAATGTAACATGAAAGGCCTCACGAAAGCGAAGCTTCGCTGAAGTAATAACGTTATAGGGGCAAGTCCATTTAAAATTGAGGTAAATGGCTAGTCCAAGCTGCCATTTGTTTTGGTGAGCAATTTTTGTCGCCAAGTCGATGAGAAATCGCCAGAAGTCTCCAAAGTTGGCGACACTTGACGACATTTGGGTCCGATCCCTGTATAGCTATAATTGTTCCTCCCCTCCTGGCGTCGACGGAGATAATTCTCTTGCTCGTTACGATCTGTATCTAGGCAGTCTCGGCCTCGGGGGGAATAAAATCAGTCGACTACAACCATCGGTTCTTAGGTGGTAGGGTACATTACGTAGAGACCGTTCTGGCACTATTGTAGAGATATTAGGATTTTTGATGCTGAGAGACGTGAAAAATGAGCAATGCCCTTAATATATATATTAATATATATATATATATATATATATATATATATGTATGTATACGTATCAAATATTACATACAGGTATAACAATTTGAGAATATTTTTACAAATATGAGAATATGCAAGTGTTTGAATGAAAGCCAATACTCAAACAGCTTTGCTGCCGCTAAAGGGAGATAAAAAATTGTCTTTAAATTAACACTTTGATTTAAATCAGTGCACCAACGGCCGGACGTCACTGAGCACCGGTAGTTTAATCCAGGCTCGGATGGCTGCACTGCCATTTTTTGTGGTTTTTCCCGTGTGTCTAACGTGTATACCAGCCAATTTCCCTTAGAAAGACTTCCACGATGGCATTCTCCACTTGGGCAGATAGACCTCGAGTGCTTTCCATAATAAATAAGCCAAACCAAATTAGTTAAATCAATGCTAAAATCATGCTAATTTTTTGCAATTTTTATAGATTTGGTTTTCACTTGCGGAACATTGATTATGATAATTAAAAGTCTAACATGTTTATACACTCAATATTTAATAAGTTCCACTGAATCACCTTCTCTTATTTTAAATATAGTACTTTTCATGTATCATCCCTCAGTTTCATAGGGGAATATTTACTTTAACAATGCAATTAGCAGTTATTTAAACTCAAAATAATTAGAAATACCACCACCAAAAAGACGAATTTAGTAGATATAGTGCTAAGACAATATATGCTATTTCAACATTTTTCATATTAAATACTGGAAACCGCAAGTATGATGAAATATGAAATATAAATTTACGTGTTAATTCCAAATTAAAAAACTTAAACTTATTTTACGTATTAATTTAAGTGTAAAAGTTTCTTATTTTAATTTACGTGCTACTAATGTTAATAAATCCCCATTTCTTTGAACCCAAATTAAGATGAAATATAATTATCTTGCAAAGGTACACATTCTTCGAATTCCAAGGAAATCAAAAAGAAAATAAAGCAGAATTTTTCAACAGAATCATTTTCAGATCAACATTCACTGAAAGATTTGATAAGCGAATTTTAATTTATAGCGATAACATGAAAACTAAGCACAGAATAATTCCGTGAGAAGAAAATATTATTTTTAATTTATGCACTTGTTTATTTTACCCTTCCTTATGTAAATTAGTGCTAGAGAAAGTAGTTTGATGTGTTTCTAGGTAAACGGAAATATATTAATACGTTCTATGTTTGAAAATTGTTATTTCACAATATTGTACTAGAATTGTTTACACGATACACATGATATTCATTAATGAAAAGTCTGAATTAAAGAAATGAAATCTGCTTTGTACGAATGTTTAAAACATAAATTTATTATATGTCATTTAGGCGCAAAATAAATTTTAATATTCATTTTCAAAAGTACTCTTCTATTATCGGAACCGGACTCAGAAATGCATGTATGTATGCACGTGTATGTGCATATATGTGAGTATATGTGTGTGTATACACATACGTACAGAATATACACATACATACATATTTGCTCTTAAATGGATTGATGAAGATGTTAACTCGTATATTACATTACATATATATGCAAAGAATATACACATGCGTACAAGAGCAATTTAATTAAAATTATGTTACATTTTCTATAAATTTACATTACAAACTAAGAATTTTATTTGCAATATTTTGTAAAATACATCTAATGCTTTTGTCGGTACATGTTGCAAAGTGACATGTTTAAATTATTTTAGAGAAATATAAAGTATTATATGAATTAAAGTAACCAGAATAAAAATATGAGTCTAGAATATAATAGTTAAAGCATGATACTGTAAATACATTGAACCATGCTGCGTTTACATCTTTCTTGGTCTACAAATTAAATTAAAAGTAATAAAAAATTTAAATTTCCTAATGCAAAATTGTTTATTTGAAACGAATCTTAGTACCCAAAACAAATATGTAAAATAATGCTTAAAACCTACCTTTGTAATGTCAGATTCTTTGAAAATAACTATGCCTTCATTATGGAACATAATTTTAAATTATTTTCATTACTCTTGATGATTTCGTCGTTGCCTTTCTGTAGAAACTAATGATTTATTTATTTCTTCGTCTTTTTTCAAAACTAATGCACGGACGCAATTATTTTACATTTAACCGTTACAGGTCTAATGTTCAAGCGCACGTTCTGTTTTAAAACGCGAGCGAACTATACAACTTTCAAACTTTTGCATAAAAACTGGTAACTCCTCCGGAACGGCGAGCTTCTTATATGTTAATCAAAAATTCATTAAAGTTTTACAAAATATGCAACAGATAATAAAAGTAATTCCAAATTCCAAATTTGGGTTTCCAGATGCCCATGTTCGAATAAAGGACTACGTTATTCAAAATTTGATGTCTCTACGTACCTTTGTTTTCACAATGCAATAAACATGCTATTTAAGATTCACGCAGATTTTTCATTATTCATTTTCGTTAAATATAATGCAGGGCTCTAATATTTGGTGGCAGCAATTTGAAAAAAGTGAAACGTTTTATAGTGGACGACGCAAAATGAAAAAACTTAATTAATAGCTCTTCTGAGCTAATTGAAAAATTCGTAGAAAGCCATTTTGACCATTTTCGTCTTCGTATGACTTTAATTAGAGCAGATATTAATTAAAAACTCTGAAAATGCTAATTTTCGCACTCATTTTTCCGAGTGGCAACAGTCTCTCGGAAAAATAAAAGATAGATAAAAGTGCTTTATTTTTTAAAGTGTTGCCACTTCTTTCAAATCGTAGAGATTGTTAATCAAAAAATTTGTAATTTTTATAAAATTTGAAATAAAAATAGCATTGCCAAACATTGAACATATTATTATTATATAACGTCATGTTTTAACGTTGAAGAAAGCAGACGATTGCCAGGTCCATGACGATTACATGGTGACGTCACTGTATGCCAAAAATTATTCGTTAGTATCAGCATTTTAAATAAATAACTGCTGTTGGTAACTTTTTTTTTGTTTTGTTTTGTTTCAAGTTAGTATAATTGATAAAATATATTATTATCACGTTAATGTTTTATTAATATTAAGAAAATGTTGTTGTATTACATTAAATTCAAATCACGACGACATACGTATTAAATTGAAGTGACAAAAGGTTTTGTTTCCTGGTTTGGCAACAAAAAATTATTTACGATTTCGTTGTTTCTTGGAAAGAACGGACTAATTTCTTTCATATTGAATGTTTTCATATATTTGATTTTCAAAGGTACAAAGAACTTCGAAATTTTCCGTGGGTTGCTGCCCGCTAGCCTATAAAATAATTTTTTGCAATGAATGGTCACAGTATAGCACAATTGAAACAAGGAAGAACACATGTATCAAGAATGAAAGAAATAGCATTTTCATTGCTAAACTAAAATTAAGAACAAGACTTCATTTTCAAAATTTGAACAGTATTTTATTACCTCAAAAGGGACGTTTGTCACGAATGGATATAAGCCTCGAAACAGTATTTTGTAGTGAAACAATTAAATGCGTTATATCAATTTTCAAATTGCTGCCACCAAATATTATCCACCTGTATCATATTTAAAGAAATTTAATAATGAATATTCTGTATGAATGTATGTATGGTTCTCGCAGTGTGAAAAAATGCCTAATGCCACCCAATTTTGAATAATATAGTCCTCCTTTCGAACATAGCCACCTCGAAACCCGAAATCTGAATTTATTTCATTTTCTGTTTCATATTTTCTAAAATTTTAGCGAATTTTTGATTAACAAACTGAATGATTTCAAAGCGGCAAGTGGCAACACTGTACGAAAAAAAAAATTTATCTCCAACGCACAAGATTTTCAAATGGAATTTCTAAAGATACAGTGTCTCAAAAAAAATGATGGGACACTTGTGCTTTACAAAAGGAAACTGCAATAAAATAAATTTAAAAAATATGTAAAATTTTTTGTGGGTGTGTTTCATACTTAAATTTAGTAACAATTATTACATAACATACATTTTCTCAAAATGTTAATTTAATAAAAATACAATTGTTTAGAACGGAGCAGAAAATGGCTCACTTAAGTGATGGGACACTACGTACTATGCAAGAAAAATCGTCTGAAGTGAGCAATAAAAATATCTTTTGGAGTATTTATTTTTACTCAAAAGCAATTAGCAATAATTTATAAAATCGTCTGCAGTATTTCTCTCCAGTTTGTTTTGGAATTTTTGTGTTTTTTAGCTCTGTGCAGCCATGAATGCTAAACGAAAAGAAACTTTGCCTGGAATTCGAAAATTAGTTATTAATTTGCATATTGAACGTGGAAAATCTATTAGAGAAACTACTGAAACAGTTAACCTGAGTCATTCAACAGTTTTCAATATCATTAAACGATATAAAAAGAATCATGAGATTCAGGATAAAAGAAGACCTGGCCGACCATCAAAGCTATCCAATGGAATAAAGCGAATTATCGTTTGAAATATTTAAAAAAAAAATCCAAGAATGAGTGCTCTTAAAGTTGCTGCCTGATTTACAAGCATTATATGAAGTAATTGTTAATTCTGAGACTATTAGAAGAGTAATTCGATCTACTGGATATCACGGTAGAGCAGCCAGGAAAAAATTCTTCGTAAATGAAAAGAATAGAAAACTCTGACTGGCTTTCGCAAAATCCAACATAAATAAGAATTCTGATTACTGGAATGAAGTTATATTTGCTGATGAGAGTAAATTTAATATATTTGGTTCTGACGGTAGAATCTTGGTGTGGAGAAAACCCAGGGAAGAATTTCGCAAACAGAAATTGGTGCCAACAGTAAAACATGGTGGAAGAGGAGTTATGGTATGGGGGTGTATGTCGTCCGCTGGAGTTTGTAATCTTGTTTTTATTGACAGTATAACAGATCAGTACAAGTATATTGACATTTTAAATCAAAATTTGAAATCTTCAGCACAAAAATTGAACCTTCATAACGATTTTAAATTCTACCAGGACAATGACCCCTAGCACAGTGCTTTGAACGTTAGACTCTGGCTGCTGTATAACTGTCCTGAAATAATAAAAACACCCCCACAATCTCCACAATTAAATCCCATAGAGAATATTTGGCAAGAATTCGCAAACACACCATTTCTTCAAAACAACAATTAAAATCGGTGCTTCAAGAAGAATGGGGTAAAATCACTTCAAAAATCACAAAAAAAAAAAAAAAAATTAGTCGAATCCATCCCAAGAAGATTAAATCATGTTTTAAAAGTAAAAGGAAATCCAACAAAATATTAAAACCTTTTAAAAAGTAAAATTTTTGGATAAATATTTGATGGAGAAGTAAGTGTCCCATCACTTAAGTGAGCCATTTTCTGCTCCGTTCTAAACAATTGTATTTTTATTAAATTAATATTTTAATATTTTGAGAAAATGTATGTTATGTAATAATTGTTACTAAATTTAAGTATGAAACAGACCCACAAAAAAATTTTACATGTTTTTTTATTAATTTTATTGCAGTTTCCTTTTGTAAAGCACAAGTGTTCCATCACTTTTTTGAGACACTGTATGCTGTTGTGAAATATTTTGCGATTTTTTTGTTGAACCGAATTTTATGGTGCGCAAGTCCCAAGAACGAGATGTTTAATAAATAAAGCAAACACACAAAATGTTGATAATAGAAAGACAAATAAGGTTTCGTAACATTGATAAGATGAGCTGAGAATAAACAGAAAAATGTGTACCAACATGTAATGCCACATCGGGAATTCTAAACGTATACTCTTATACTGCTTTTAAAATTTTCGTAGTTTTGCAATTGACTTCTATATGGCGTAAGTACGAAGAAAATGATTCTTAATAATAAAGCTAAAAAGAGAGAAAAAGTGTTTTAGTAGGAGTTCAGTGTAACAGTAGACTGTGACTGTTAAAGTGTGAAAGCTTTCAGATTAAAGTCTGTTAAAGTCTGAAACCTTTCAGATTTATTTAATTTTTAGTCCAAACGGATAATTTGCTCAGAAGGATTATTAATTTCGTTTTGGCATTTTGCGCTGATTCACTACAAGCGTTGGTTAACTTTTCAAATTGTTGCCACAAAATATTATCGAACTCTATAATGCTTAAAGAAATTAAATAATGAAGAACCTATATAAATGTATGTATGTTTCTTGCATTGGGATAAAACCACGGTACCTAGAGCCATCTAATTTTCAATGACTTAATCCTCCTGCGAATATGGGCATTTGGAAGCCCAAATTTGGTATTTGTTTTATTATCGTTTTCATATTTTGTAACATTTCAACGAATTTTTGATTAACAAACTCAAGGATTTCAAAGCGAGCCATGGCAACATTGCACAGAAAAAAAAAAAAAATTATCTCCAGCGCGCGACACTGTGTATCGGAAATTCTAAGAATATGCTCATTTTAAAATTATTTTTCGCTACTGCTATTAAATTGAACTTTATGATTTGAATGCTAAGAACATGATAAATAAAAATAATACACAAAAAAGTTAAAAAAACGCCCCTTTGGGTGTAATGTAAAATCTGAAAGCTTTCATATTTTATATAACAGTTAATTTTTGTTTATTTGATAAATACACTGAAATTCCAAAACGACTTTCGTCCGCATAAAATGAAAATGGTTGTCTTATGAGCTTTTTTAATAGATAAGAATTTGACACTTTTATTTATGTTTCTTTTTTGAGGGGACTCATACACCTTAAAACCCATAATATTGTTCGCATAGGTGACTGTTGCGAGAATTGGGATAACTTATTTATTTTAAAAGCAATTACTACCAACTTTTTACAGCTGACTACATAATATAGCTGCTTTCTGAAATAGTAATCAGAAAGTTTGTTTTGCCACAAATATTTTTATAATTTAATCCGCTTTGTGACAACATTTTTCGTCATGTTTCCAACTTGCGCGCGCAGTTTAAAACATTTTGTTTCATAACTTGATTCCATATTTAATATATAGCTTTTATAACATTTGGAAACTACTGTGAACCTAAAATTCTAAAAATTTCATGCTAAATTTTTATTTTATTTTGTATTGAGTTTATAAAATGTATTTTATTAAAAATTTTTTAATGTTTCCGCCCATAAAATTCTTCAATATTAAAATATTCATTATATTGTTGGTTCAGTTAGAAAATAGTGCCCATATAAAGAATTTCATCCAATTTCAGTATGTACCATTACCCATTTTTAAAATATCATGCGCGCAAGGTGGAAACACGGCAAAATATTTTGTCACAAAGAGGATTAAATTACAAAAATATTTGTGGCAACACAAATTTCTGGTTACTAGTTTCCAAAGCAGCTATGTTATGTAGTCAGTTGTAAAAAGTTGGAAGTAATTGCTTTTAAAATACACTCATGTCCATAAATTAAGGATAATGCAAAATCAGGCAAAGGAAGAGTTGGAAGCAAAACAAATTTGGCTTATTTGTAAAGCTTATTTATTAAACAAAAAGTAAAGATAAAAAAAGATGCTATATGTTTGATATTATTAAAAAAATTAGAGATTTTTTCTCCCTGGATCAAATTACAAAAAAAAACTATTTACAAAAAACCAATATTACATGGTTGGTATGATCGTTAATACACTGTATATCTCCCAGACGATGCAATACAGTCCGTACAACGCCTAGGCACTGAGTATCAAATTATCGATCTGATCTTGGGGGATATAACACCACTCAAAAAGCAATGCTCTCCGAAGTTCCGGTAGACATGTAGGAGGAGGTTGACGGGCTGCAACTCGTCGGCCAAGTATGTCCCACACGTGCTCTACTGGACTCAAGTGCGGTAAAATGCTGGCCAGTCCATAAGGGTGATTGATATCTTCCGATTGAAGCAATTTGCTTACGATGTTTGCACGGTGAGGACGGGCGTTGTCATCTATAAACACAAATTGTGCGCGCATGCCGCCCCGAAACAAACGTACATGTTGTTCCAGAATGACGTCCCTGTATATCCAATATTCACCTATTATGACATTTTTCTATTTTTATGTGAATAATTGCTTCTCATAGAGAATTCTGCAGCGCATTCTGCTTTCGGCGATACGATTTTTTCGCTTTTCAAGATTCAAATCAGCATTAATCACTTTCTTTACACTTGACACTAAGCGTTTTAATGATTTTGTAACTTTCGTTTGAAGATTTTCTTTTAATATTAAAGTTCTTACCTTTGCAACGTTCGAAGCATCCTTTGGATATGTATTTTGAGCAATTTTTCTCCTTTGAAGCCAAACTTAGCCTTTTTTTTAAAAATTCCTACTATTAGCTCACACTCCTCCTATATCTTGTTCAAATTTTCAATGGTTAATAAAATACTTTTTGTTCATCCACTCAAGTTCAAATACATTTTTTTAAACTTATATAGTGGATGACACTTGATGTTAATACAGTTTTTTCCACATATTAAAGTCGATTGATTCCTACTTATTTATTCCTGCTTATCGAAACTAAAATAAGCTATTTTTTCAAATATATTATAAGACTTACAGATAATGACCGTTTATTAGGAATTCTCGAGTGCTGAAAAAATTATTTTTATAACATCTTATAAATAATAGTACATGACTGTGATGAATGGGATTGTAATGTTTAACAAAAGTAAGTGGCAACAGTAAGAAAGAGTTCTAAAGATTTTTAAAGTGTATGGAATTAAAGAATTGTAATTTTTATTTGGATGAAGCAGATGAGATGTCCCATTATGTAGCAAAAATTCTCTCCATATTTCTATGTTAATGTGATAATAATATATCTTTAAAATATAACCCTTTAAAATGCCCTTGCTTCCCAAACGGAGAATGCTAAAAGAATGTGAAAAGAAACTACAACACAACGCAAACGACGATTAGGGAAGCACTGTAGATTATGCAGTAATATATCTAGGACCAAAATCTCTTAGCAGTGGTCAATCGTATGTCGCCTTGAGTCGTGTGAAATCAATAGATGGAATATTAATTGAAGAACTGGACTGCTCGAAACTCAGTGGAAAGGTTGCTTGCAATAATAAAGCATTACAAGGGATGTATAGAATACAAAATAATAGACCACCATCAGCTTCATAAATTAGAAACGGAAAAATTTTAATAATGTTAATAAAAAGTAACTAAAATAAAATTTTCTTCTGCTGATCTAAGTACAAATTGATTTTTAAAAAAATTTATATTACTTGTTTCTTTTCTTATTGACAGTATTATCTATCGTTGTTGTAGATACCCAAAAATCATGGCTTTCACGGCATTGTTTCATACCTAAATAAAAATAATTTTCTTCGGAAAGAGTACAAACATAGTCTTCCGTCTATTGCTTCTTTAAAAGCGCTATTTTGCATGAAAACAAAATTGTCACATAGCAGACAATAATTTATTCTTTCAAAAATATAATTGTATCAAATAAAAGTACTTCCAGGCGGTGATTTTTTAAAGCAAATAAAAATTTGCTCTTAACTTTTCAGAGAAAATTTTGTGAAAGGTCGTGGGGGAGTCAGACTTTTTATTTGTAGTATATTTATGGTCGTGTGAATCCTTAAGAAAACATACTCACGTTCAGCCTTCGATTCGTTTATTATTAAAATAGCAAATTTATTATATTACGGTACGGATAGTAGCATTTTTACTTCCTTGTACGAAGTAATCTAGAGAAACTTAGCTTCGCAACAACAAAGATAACCCTTCATTTATTATTTAAATCATGCTTAATCCTTTCTGGAATTTTTTCGAGGAAATAAGCGTTTAAGATTTACTTCGTAATTTTTAATACAGATATTTTGAGTTTTTATGTATTTTTAACTCGTCGCGAAGTGAAAATTGAATTAATTGAATGAGAAATACTGAATCGTCTGTGAAAAACTGCTTCTTTTCTGTTTTGTTTGCTTAATTTCTTTTATACATAGTTATAGCTTTATTATAGTATTTGAATACAACATGTGGCAACGATTACATAATTCTTTAAATCATATAAATTTTGTGAATTCTGAGTTATAATATGAAATATAATACTGTTAAGTAAGCCTAGGTATGGTAAACAAAGTGAATTTTAAAGAATGCATTTATTCTATTGTGGTTTGTGCGCTGTCGACCTAGTAGGTTTAATTTAATCTAATCTAATAAGTTTAAATGAAATGCATGAAAAAATGCGTATAATTTAATATTCCGTACAGAAGCCATGTGGTGTACACATCAGATTTCTACTTCCTTGTACGAAGTAAAGAGGAAGTATTGTAATCGCGAAAAGTTTCAGGCAGCATATTTCAACGAAAATATCCATTTTGACCGCTTTCGAATGCAAATTAACGATGTATTTTCGTGATATATGTTTGTAAGGACAGAATAAAAGACTCTTTTCCTCCAAAAAAGTTATAAAACTGCTTTAAAATGAATTCTGAAGAGAATTTTTCGTGGCGTCTGTACGAACGTATGTAGGTATCTCGCATAACTCAAAAACGAATGCAATCGGTCGCGCCAAACATATATAAATATATTTATATATATATATATCCACTCTGTTACCAGGCCTGCTTGTTTTCATTAGAAACAGCAAAATTGTGGATTTGTTGCCAATCTAGAGAAACAACTTCGCAACAACAAAGATAACGCCTTCATTTATTATTTGCGTATTGAATCATACTTAATCCTTTCTGGAATTTTTTCGAGGAAATAAGTGTTTAATATTTACTTCCTAATATTTAATACAGGTATTTCGAGTTTTTATGTATTTTTGCCTTGTCGCGAAGTGATAACTGAATTAATTGAATGAGAAATACTCAATCGTCTGTGAAAAAATGTTTCTTTTTTATTTTGTTTGCTTAATTCCTTTTATACATCATTCTAGTTTTATTATAGTATTTGAATAGAACATGTGGCAACGATTAGATAATTCTTTAAATGATATAAATTTTGTGCATTCTGAGTTATATTATGAACGAAATATAATACTGTTAAGTGAACCTAGTGCCAGAGTGTCGGTATGAAAAACAAATAGTGTGAATTTTAAAGAATGCATTTATTCTATTGTGGTTTATGCGCTGTCGGCGAAGTAGATTTAATTAAATCCAATAAGTTTAGAGGAAATGCAAGAAACAATGCTTATTATTTAATATTCCGTACAAGGAAGTCATGTGGTGTGCACATCAGACTTTTTTAATATAATGCACAGATTAGTACGAAAGGCTTTTATTGCTTTGAAATAGCTCAACGGATTAATATTTAAAAATATTTTGAAAGGCAAGTTAAAATTCTTAGCCCTATTGAATTCCAGTACTGTAGGAACTGCAGATTAAGTGGAAATTAACGAAATGAAAGATGTTATATCTTTTGCAATAACAACGCTCCGTAGGTCACGTGGATATCAAATGCCATTGCAACTAAACGTAACGTAACGTAGCGCAGTAACCCCAAAATTGGAATGGGTCCATTTTAATGTTAAAATTTGAAATTATATTTAAAAAAACTAAGCCTAATTATTCCTTTATTTTTAATCTACAACAAGAAATAAAACGTTTGCTTTTGTCCTGTATTATCCTGCATTTCTAGAACTTCCGAAATTCCACTTTCTTAGCACATCATCGCCATTATCGTAACTCTCCCATGATTCCATTGGCTGACATTATGAAACCCCTCTCTTTCTTCGGCTATGTTGTCCTCTCGTCGCGTTCACCCTCTCCCAACTCCTGTTTAGGAGATTATAGCGTCGCTTAATGAGGGTGCGTTTAATTACGCTGAATTACCTTCGAGACGCTAACTACCGACAAGGATTACATGACAAATTGTACCTCCCCCGCCTTAACCTCTCGGGGTTCAAGGTGTATTTTTAGCTCGAGAAGTGCTTCATTCGAATCAAAATGATATTTAATTTAGCAAGAAATGTTGCCTTCCATTAGCAAACCTCGTCAGAAGAGATTTTGTTTTATACCGTATTTTTATCCTTTTTTTTAACGGCACTCTAGGGGATTTAAGTGCTGTTTATTTTGAAAATTCGTTGATAAGCTGTGCAGTGATTTATTTATTCTTTCCATTTTTTATTACGCAAAAAAGGGGCGTTTTTATTTTACATATCACGTTTTATTTATTAAATACCATATTCTTCGTATTTAAACCATAAAATTCAATTCAAGAGCAATATCGTAAAATAATTTTAAAAAGAGCATATCTTTGGAATTTCCGATACACAGTCTCGCGCGCTCGAGATAAAATGTTTTTTTCTCGTACAGTGTTGGCATTGCTCGCTTTGAAATCGTTGAGCTTTTTAATCAAAAACTCATAACTGCTTTATCGGTTATGAGTTATCAAAAACCCATAACCTTCGGCTGGCTTTTAAAGGTACCGTAAAAATGCCTAAAGGGAACACCAAAGACTAAATTTAAAACCTGCACAGAATTTTACTCTGCAGAACAACTGTATCAAAACAATTCAATAAAAATATATGAAGATACATTTATGTATATGGTACCTAGAGCAATCCAATTTTGAATAACGCAATTCTCCACTCGAATATGGGCGTCTGGAAACCCACATTTGGAATTTGTGATATTATGTACTAGCCGCTGGCCAGCCTTCGTCTTGTATTTAAATGTACCGAAAAAATGGCTAAAGGAAACACTAAACATTAAATTTAAAAACTGCAAAGAATTTTCAGCTGCAGAACAACTTTATCAAAAAAACGAAAATCAATAAAAAGGTATCACATATTAAAAAAATTACAGTGAAATACGAAATATACCTAAAACAAGTACTAATTATCGTAATAAATAAATTAAGCAATTTCCCGTTGCAAAATCTTAAGAATTCCAATGGTATAAGGGAAATTAAGAACTTTGTTTTCTAAAAAAAAATCATGCAAAATTTTCTATGTAATCTATTAAAATTATATATAATTAAAACACGATATAAAAAATCTGATGTGTACACCACATGACTTCCTTGTACGGAATATTAAATTATACGCATTTTTTCTTGCATTTGATTTAAACTTATTAGATTGAATTAAACCTACTTCGCCGACAGCGCATAAACCACAATAGAATAAATGCATTCTTTAAAATTCACTTTGTTTACCATAGCGACACTCTGGCGCTAGGTTTACTTAACAGTATTATATTTCGTTCATATTATAACTCAGAATGCACAAAATGGATATCATTTAAAGAATTATCGAATCGTTGCCACATGTTCTATTCAAATACTATAAAAAACTAGAACTATGTATAAAAGAAATTAAGCAAATAAAAAAAAAGAAACAGTTTTTCACAGACGATTGAGTATTTCTCATTTAATAAATTCAGTCCTTACTTCGCGAGAAGGCAAAAATACATAAAAACTCAAATTATCTATATTAAAAATTGCGAAGTAAATCTCAAACGCTTATTTCCTCGAAAAAATTCTAGAAAGAATTAAGCATGATTTAATTGGCAATAATAAATTAATGCTTATCTCTGTTGTTGCGAAGCTAAGTTTCTCTAGATTGGCAACAAATCCACTAGCCTCCTGTTTCAAATGCAAACATCAATGGCCGCCATTAAAAACAGGCTTAGCGGGAATTAAACAACTTTAAAATTGCTTATAATTCTAAAAATATTGCACACAGATTTACTAAAGACCTAAAATCCTTAACCGGAAGATAAAAACAACATAATTCAATCATTTTTAAAGAAAAATATGTACAATTTACAAACATATAAGAGTAAAGAAACTGAGATCACTGAGCCGGGTAATAGAGTGGATATATATATAAATATATTTATATACGTTTGGTGCAGCCGATTGCAACCAAAATACGAGGTGCACATCTACATGTTATAGCAGTCCTATATACAAAATTTCAACGTTCTGAAGCTACTCGTTTTTGAGTTATGCGAGATACGTACGCACGTAACGTACATACGTTCGTACAGACGCCACGAAAAATTCTCTTCAGAATTTATTTTAAAGCAGTTTGATAATTTTTTTGAAGGAAAAGAGTCTTTTATTCTGTCCTTACGTACAGATATGACGCAAAAATATCGTTAAATTGACTTCGATAGCGGTCAAAATGGATATTTTCGTTGAAATATGCTGCCTGAAACTTTTCGGCATTACAATACTTCCTTTTTACTTCGTACAAGGAAGTAAAAATTACATAAGCAATAAATCTCATATTTTCAAACGAAAACAGTCAACAGTTCAGTATCCAAATCAATTGATGAAAAACTGTTGCCAAAACCACATTTCTAAAAAAGAATTAAACTACTCAAAAGGATGGGATTTCATCAAAAACTATAAAATAAAAAAAAATCTGATTCGAATTTTGAAAAATTCGCTTCGATGTGCACTGGCTCTTGTTTAGATGCACCAAGTACCTAATTTCGTAGTCCTGAGTCTATTAGCTTACGCGTAACACGAACGAAAGACACAAACACAGACAGACTCTTTCTTTTATTATCTGTAGAGATGACACAGATCTTAAAACAAATTCCAAAGTTGGGCTTCCAGATGCCCATATTCGGATAGAGACGTACGATATTCAAAATTGGTTAGCTGTAGGTATCGTCGGTTTATCACAGTGCAAGAATCATACATACATTCATGCAGATTCTTCATTTTTTAATTACTTTAAATATAATACAAAGCGATAATATTTGGTGGCAACAATTTGAAAGTGATTCAGGCTATTAAAGTTTCTGGCGCAAAATGCCAAAACGAAATTACCAGCCGTTTAGGCACGTTTAAATGAAATGCAAGAAAAAATGCGTATAATTTATTATTCCGTACAAGGAAGTCATATGGTGTACACATCAGATTTTTACTTCCTTGTACGAAGTAAAAAGGAAGTATTGTAATTGCGAAAAGTTTCAGGCAGCATATTTCAACGAAAATATCCCATTTTGACCTTTTTCAAATGCAATTTAACGATGTATTTCCGTGATATCTGTACGTAAGGACAGAATAAAACACACTTTTCCTCCAAAAAAATTATAAAACTGCTTTAAAATGAATTCTGAAGAGAATTTTTCGTGGCGTCGGTACGAACATATGTACGTACGTACGTATCTTGCATAACTCAAAAACGAGTAGCTTCAAAACGTTGAAATTTTGTATATAGGACTGCTATAACATGTAGATGTGCACCTCGTATTTTGGTCGCAATCGGCCTCACCAAACGTATATAAATATATTTATATATATATATATCCACTCTGTTACCCGGCTCAGTGATCTCAGTTTCTTTACTCTTATATGCTTGTAAATTGTACATTTTTTGCCTTAAAAATGATTGAATTATGTTGTTCTTATCTTCCTGTTAAGGTTTTTATGCCTTTAGTAAATCTCTATGCAATATTTTTAGAATTATCAACAATTTTAAAGTTATTTAAGTGCCGCTAAGCTTAATTATTTTTTTTATGGCGGCCATTGCTTGTTTACATTTGAAACAGCAGACTAGTGGATTTGTTGCTAATTTAGAAACACGTAGCTTCGCAACAACAAAGATAAAGCGTTTATTTATTATTGCGAATTAAATCATGTTTATTCTTTCTGGAATTTTTTCCAGGAAATAAGTGTTTAAGATTTACTTCGTAATTTTTAATACAGATATTTTGAGTTTTTATGTATTTTTGCCTTGTCGCGAAGTGAGAACTGAATTTATTGAATGAGAAATACTCAATCGTATGTGAAAAACTGTTTCTTTTTTGTTTTGTTTGCTTAATTTCTTTTATACATCGTTCTAGCTTTATTATGGTATTTGAATAGAACATGTGGCAAGGATTAGATAATTCTTTAAATGATGTAAATTTTGTGCATTCTGAAATAGAATATGAACGAAATATAATACTGTTAAGTGAACTTAGGGCCAGAATGTCGCTATGGTAAACAAATAGAGTGAATTTTAAAGAATACATTTATTTGATTGTGGTTTTATGCGCTGTCGACGAAGTAGATTTAATTCAATCCAATACGTTTAAATGAAATGCAAGAAAAAATGCGTACAATTTAATATTCCGTACAAGGAAGTCATGTGGTGTACACATCAGATTTTTTTTAATATAATATGCTCTGCAGAGTAACAAACTTACTTTAATTTTATAGTTCAAATATCACATAAAATTTTTATTATTTAATTTCTCTAATGAGGGCTTTTGCTCGTCGGCAAAAGTTTGAAAAATTATACGCAGTTTATAGTGAACCAACGCTAAATGCCAAAACGAAATTAATACCCGTTCTGGGCTAATTGCCTCTTTGGGCTAAGAATTACTAAGAAAACAGAGAAAATAATCAAGGGTAATAATTTTAGAAGTTGTCCTGACATGTTTTTAAGTCATTAAAAGTGTTTTTATTTATTAAAACGAAATAGCAATGTCGTTATATGCAGGTAAGATAGTAAATAAATTCAGAGAAAAAGCATTTTGTTGAGGATTTCTTATTTGCATTACCTCTTTCAGAGCCAGTGAATAAAAACTAAGCTGAAGATTTTCTACATGAAAAGATTTTATTCCTTACATTATATAGTATCTACTTTGAGCTGAGTTAATGAGCTGAGAGCGAGGTTAATGATTCGAAGTAGATCACGTGAACGTTTTGAGAGAGGAAGAATAAGAATAAAAATTTGCCATCTTGAACAGGACTGCAATTGTTGTGCAGATTAAAAAAAAAACGTGCATACGTAATATGTGTTCGACAGAACGCTTATTCTATCAGTATTAAAAATACTTAGCTAAAACAACTCTTCACTGAAAGTTTTTACGCCACAGGAAAAAAAAAAATAATTTTAATCTGAGAATTTCAGGCTATAGCCTGTCACCTCAGAGAGGTTATATTTCATAAATTATTCTGAGATAAAAGGGAAAATAAAAATAACTACAGGAAACAAAATTCTGAATGCTTGAAATTTTACATTATGCCCAAAGGGACATTCTTTAACGTTTTGTGTGTTACCTTTATTAATTAAGTATCCTATTCTTCGCACTTAAAGCATAAAATTCAGTTCAACAGCAATATCGCAAAATAATTTTAAAGTGAGCATATCTTTAGAATTTCCGATGCATAATATCACGCGCTGGAGATAAAAATGTTTTTTTTCTTTTTTTTCTTTTTCTTTTTTTTTTTTTTTTCCGTAGTACAGTGTCGCCATTGCTCGCTTTGAAATCGTTGAGTTTCTTAATCAAAAAATTCGTTAAAGTGTTACAAAATATGAAATAGATAATAAAACAAATTCGAAATTCCGGCTTCCACATACGATATTCGCTGGAGGATTACGTTTTTAAAAATGGGATGACTCTAGGTACCGTTGTTTTATCACAATGCGAGAAACATACATAGATTTATACAGATTCTTCATTATTCAGCTTCTTTAAATATAATACAGGACTGTAGTGGCAACAGTTTGAAAAATGAATCAAAGCAGAAAGAGAATCAACGCAAAATGGCAAAAGAAATTAATAGACTTTCTGGGCTAACGCCCTTTGAGGTAAAAATACGTTAATTTACTTGGTTTTAATTAAATTTTCTAGAAATTATAAAAGGTAAATTTTTTAGCTATCACCACTATTTTTGGTGATACGGTATTAAAACTAAAACCTTTATGCAGACAAATATGGCCAATTTTAAATCAAAATTTTCAAAGAGAAATTTAATAAAGAGTGATGTAATTATTCTTATGCACTGCAGTTTAAATTTCTTTGAGCTTCAGAAGTCCTTTGTCCATTTAAAAGTCCATTGTAAACATCATTTACTCTAGCAACAGAAAACATTTATAAATAGACCTGTTTCTGGCAAATGTTTTTTACTTCATGTGAAGCGCTTGTGTAGATTAGGGTAGAATTGAAACCGTAGAGTGGTAGGTAGGTTACAGAGGACTGGAACGCCTGGTGTCTTAACAGAGGTAAACAGATATGTGTTCCATGCCCTCCTCTAACTACGGCAAAAGCTTCCTGGAACACACGAGGCTGCACCAGAAGATTATTGAGGTTGTCAAAGGGAAGTACATGGCCTTACAAGGGCATTAGTAGGATTGTATTACAGATTGAAGAGGCAAGCTGTGGTGTTACAGATAGTAGGTAGTTAAACAAAAAATACTTGGATAATAAGACGTACGCATAAAAAGACATAAAAATGCATAGGCACAATACACAAAGCACAATGCGTAAAATGCATAAACAGAGAGCACAGAAAAAAAAACAGGTACATACACATAGTAGAGTGATATAAAGAAAGACAGTCAATGCACTGTGAGTCCCGTGCAAGAACACATATTTGCACTAATCCGAAGCATGTTTAGCGCCCACCAGCAGCCGAGCGGTAAAGACGCTGGACACTGGTAGTTCGGTCCGAGGTTCCAATCCCGCGAACGGTCTGGCTGCATGGGCGTTTTCGTGGTTTTCCCCGTGTGTAACGTGTATACGAGCCAGTTTCCCTTAGAAAGTCCTCCACGAAGAGATCCCTCCCTTTAGGCAGATAGCTCTCGTGTGCTTTGCCATAATTGAATAATTCCAATCCGAAGCGTGTTTAGAAAACTGAAGATCTACATCTGAAATTGTGCGTGATTTGTAAAACCTGATTTGCCTGATTTGAAACTACTGGGCTAACAGTAGGATTTATATCTTCGAGATATTTGTCAAATTGGCCCTCCTGGGCCTACAAGCGGCCGACCAATAATAAGACTAAACACTGGTAGTTCGGTCCGGGGTTGGAGTTTAAGGGAATGGGCTGGCGTCATGGGCGTTTTCGTGTGTTTTATTGCGTGAAACTTGTATAGGAGCCAGTTTACTTTAGAAAGTCCTCCACGAAGGCATCCCTTACCTTAGGCAGATAGCCCTTTGAGTGCTTTGCCATAATCAAATAAACCAAAGCAAACCCAATTTATTCCTGTTAGTAGCCCTACGCATGATATTTAAGATAAAATCAATTGTGTAATGGAAACACCACCGAAATCACGGTTGGATTACGCTAAAAACTTCGAAAAATCGAGTTTTGTTTACATTCATTTTCGACTAGAGTTGGACGATCTGCTGCAGAACTAATTCATGGAATCTATTCACTTTACCGAACGAATTTACTCCGATTGCAGAAAACGGAATGTAGTTCTTTTACAGTTCCCAGAGAGCTATTGTTGGAAGAATGCCAAGAACAGAGATCTTTTATTGATTCACGAACTAAATCATTTCACTGTGTGAAAGACTAAATCTTTTTGGAAACATGCCAGAAAAGTTCGATTTCCATTTTAGGGGAGAAGAGACAGTTTATCCCCAGTTAAAAAGTGAGCTTAATTTTTATCATTTCTCAGTATTTTGGAAAATTTTTTGCTAGAATTTTATTGTTAGTTTTGTGTAGACAAGAGGATTTTAGGGAATCTCAGAACTACAATTGAAAGAAAGCAGTTCCGGGAGTTAGTATTTGATTGAGGTGATTCCTCCGATCCTACTGCTCGTTCGATTCTTTCCGCTATTTGCTCCATCTTCGCTCAACGCTCTTGGCTCACTCCCCGTTCCGGATCACTTTTATCAAGTTGTAGGGACATTAGGATATTTTGAAACCAGGAGACATGAATTATGAGCAATGCCCTCAACGATCCTCGGACCTCCTGATACGCGCCAAGTGTGCTAACCATTACACCACGAAGGCATGCTAAGAAGGCGGTGAGAAATATCTTATAAAGTGAGTCGGGGTCGCATATTAAGTGCTGAGTCATCAAAAAGAACCGACTCCTTTCATTGAGCGAACGGTTCTGATACGATCCCCGGCTTTCTTCATCTCAATTTTCGAATTCGATTTTCGAAAGAAAAACTTTTTCATTAAGCGTGAATTCACATAAAAAATTTCAACACTAATGTAAGTTTCTTCGTTCAAATTTCGGATAAAGCATGTATGCTTGTAGACGTATAGTATCTGTTGCGGCATGGGGGCACTTTAAATATGCGACGAGCCGAAAGTCCTCTCGAGAGGTTGCAGGTAGAGGAAGAGGGTGGGGGAACGTTGGATGCGTCCCCTAGGAGTGCTGTCCTTCAAAAGTAGGGGAGAGCGGAACTGAGCACAGTCGTATTGTCACCTGTATGTTGCCCAAAGCTGTTGCCAAAGACAGACGTTATCTTGCCTCTTTGCCACCCCCCCCCCCGGGGATCGACGTACAGAACTGCGCAAAGCTACTGACTAGGATCTGTACCTAGGCAGTGTTGTAACTTATGATCATTTTTTCTTATTCTTATTATTTACATTTAAGAACATCGATAAGTGAAATTTTGCTTACATTTCTTAATGAATATCCACAGGAAACGCTTGGAATTCCTTTTCATTTTTATCACACAGAAGCTTTATTTACAGCAATTTACAACAATTGTCTGCTTACATTAGAACATTCATCATGTTTTTTTTTTTTTTTTTTTTTTTTATTTTTTTTTTATTTTTGGTTGCCACTAGATCTATCTCAAAAATCCGCAATACGGTAAGAAACATATAACAAGCTAAAAATAAAAAACGCTGCGCCCTCTCGTGGCCAGCTACATAAACTGTAACATCTAATTTCAATTTCTAAGCTATCATATAAGTTACGTAATGTTTTAATATCATCCTTTTTATTAACTGACTTTGAATTCAGCAGACGATTCATATGTGCGTTTATTAAAATGTCCTTTCTGCCAAACCTTACGAAACTTGGCTTACTTACGTCTTGGCTACGGGGGCATACACATGAAGAAACTAATGGTTCTGGAGGCTCCAGAAAGGTCATTTATTGGGCGCCCGGGGGGTTTGACGTCCTAGAGAAAATGGCACTATTAATTCGGGGGGCGTCCCAGAGACGCTGGGCGATGTCCCTCTTTGATGGTCAGCCCCAGCGACTGGCAGGTAGCAAATCATAGTCAACGAACGGTGTCGCAAAAACGATGCGTCCTTCTCTTCAAGGTGTGAGGACAGGGGTTGAAAACCTGTGCCTAAATGCACTGAAACCTAAATGCACTGAAAAATAATTTTGAAAATCGCTTTCCTGATTTGCATAAAGTTCAACCAATGTTATTATTCATCTCAAACCCTTTGCCGAAATTAATATTTCAGACGTATCACATAAGATAGGAAATATGTTTGTAAGGATCCTAAGTTTTACTAACGTTTATTTTATTTTAAAACTGTACTATCACTTCTTATTTTCTACTTCCGGCCAGAATTAAACGCTTTAACTTATTTATGCAAATTGTCTTACTAACGCCAAGTACTTAAGTTGTGGCTTTTTGCCAAGCAAGAGAGAGGAAGGAGTTATTGGAAGCAAGCCGCTTGCCACTGTAGTTTTACGAGTTTTCACTCTGTTGCTGGTTGCCTTCAAGGCCAGAGGTTTAGCCCTCTTGATAATTGCAGACGTATCGTAGTTTTAGCAGCTCGGCGTACTACATACGTACCCTTCTTTAAATACAGGCCAATCTTAGTGCTAGGCACTTGTATACTAATTCAAAGTTAGTTTTAGTTAGTAGTTTTTATATTCTTACGTTCAGACCACAAGTGGTTGGTCTCTGTATTCCGAAGTTTCGGAAATTCCTGTAAAGTACAGAAAATAAAGGGTTTCGTATACCCTTCCTGCTTGTATTGTCTACTTCATACATTCTTGAACATAGCTTGAGTAAGCTCCCTGTTCCTATTCAGGACCATTCATGTTTCCAAAGCAAATCAAAAGAAACACTAGTCCTGATATGTTTAACAAAAACGTTATGTTCTGGAAATGTTCTCGCGATAGGCCAAAGGTTGGTCACCACTGCCTTATAAGTTCGGATGGTAATTTACAGTAACAGCTTAGATGGCAAGATAAAATACGCGCAAAGTAGCACGGAATATAAATAAATTTGCCAACAATACAATTCCTTTTCTGTGTTGTTTACAAGCGTTGACGTGAAATATTCGCAAATAGTTTAGAGAATAAAGGATGAGTATTAAGAGTTTTTAATCTAATCAACTGAAGCGGATAATAACAACCAATTTTCTAAAATGCTGTGCCGATGGGAATTCGCTTTGGAAATATTTCGAACTAATCTACACGATTCTGTCATTACACATCTCAAGAGAGATTTCGAAAGTTTCGTGAGCCAATACCAATTTTTCTTTATTTCTGTCTGATCTAAACTTAAGCTGTAAAAGCTTCACTGCAGTCTTTTAGGTGTAAATACAAAACGCATTTAGCTTCATAAAACTAAACTTATCTCCATGATTAAAAGTAATCCAGAATGCACTTTCGGTTCGACTTAACTTTTTCCTTATCTCCAGATGGCTTGCCACTTGCATATATTATCGTTAAGTGTCTTTTAACTCAAGATATTATCATAAATTAACTAGACTCTATTTTTCCCTACGACTCTAAGCGTAGGGGAAGTTATTCCCTAAGGCCAAATTTAAGCCGCTCGGCATGTTAACGATAAACAGCTCTTTAATTAAAAGTAAATGAAAAAACTGTCATCTTTATTTTGGGCTGACTCTGTTTGCAGGGCACCAAACCTTTTAAGCAATAAATTTAGTTACGCGTATTGAATTGCTAAGCCAATACGACTTTTTAAATTACTGTATTCATTTAATATAGTTTATATATTTTATTGTATAGCTTGGCATCAAAATTGGATAATAATTTAAAGTTATGAACAAAAGATTCCATCAAAATAAAATCAGGTACTTTTCCGTTTCGCCGGCGCAAATCTCGCCAAGCAGACTTTATTGGCGACAACATACAGTACACACATAAAAAATATTAAAAAAATGTTAGTTCTAAGAATTCTTTTTTTGAAGGCGTAAACATTTTAATATCGCTTAAAATTTTATAAAAAGCCAATAAATAAAGACAATAAATTTGTAAAAAGACATTAATTTAAGAATTTACTACGCTTTCATGGTTCAACATCCTGATTCGCCGGTTTATATCACGTGACCCCAAGCGATCTCATCTCACGTAAACTACTCTACAAAAATCTAATGCTCTTAGTAATTATCTACATTAATTTCAAGTTAAATCTTAATTTAGAACACAAGTTTAAATGCAAGAAATATTTCAATTCGTACGAATAGCTTACTCAGAAATTATTTAAAACTGCAGTGCTTTACTTCGCTAATTCATTCTCGTTAGAATTGATGAATTTAAACCTTGACTTTACCTTTTCTATATTTTCGGCTTCGGGTAAGCGCTGTGATTGCATCCTAATTGACTTAATTACCGAAAATGGCCTTAGACATAAAACTGAACTATCTGATAAAAATTCTATGTAATGATATGCCAGTATTGAAAGAAACAATCAATCTGATAAGAAAAAGCTGCGACTTGTTTTGAAAATGAGGCTTAAAAGGTTACCAGCGAGAATATTCCGTTTGGCATCGGTTGTACCATTATTGGCGACTTTATCGCTTGCGCCGGCAAAACGGAAAAGTACCTAAAATCACTAACTGCAAATAGCTTCCTGGTTAACCGGTTAACTCTGGCCGCCCCCCTCGTTTAAGGGTGTGCACCGTTTCGTGTCCCCCAGAATCAAGCCATGACGAGTATATTCGTCCATCACAGAGTAAGTTGCGCCGGTAAGATGGGTTTATTTTAAAAAATTGAAAATTTTATTTCTAATATTCACTTATATGTTAGCATAAGCATGTATTACATACATATTAAACTAAAAACGCTATCAATTAAATTAAATACATACGTATAAAAGTAAGAGTTTAAATTCCTGCTGTGGAGTGATATTCAGCGAAACAGGGGTACTATACACAATGGGACTCTGCAAATCGAACACCAGTAACGCCATTCCTTCCTGATCTTACGTTTGTAGCAAAGCGAACACCTTCGCGTAAGGTTGGTTTTTTTCGATGTTCCGGGTATATAATCCGGAACATGATTCCCGCCTAATTGGCTTATATTAGGTCTAAATGGCCGAGTTTGTGTCGATTTATTTCTTTCAATTGGATGCGTCGCAAAAGTGTCTGCAATAAATTTAAGCAAAAAGTTGATACGGGATCCTGTTACATTATTACTTCCTTGTACGAAGTAGAAAGGAAGTATTGTAATCCCGAAAAGTTTCAAGCAGCATATTTCATCGAAAATATCCATTTTTACCGCTTTCGAATGCAATTTAACGATGTGTTTGCGTGATATCTGTACGTAAGGACAGAATAAAAGACTCGTTTTCTCCAAAAAAATTATAAAACTGCTTTAAAATGAATTCTGAAGAGAATTTTTCGTGGCGTCTGTACGAACGTACGTATCTCGCATAACTCAAAAACGAGTAGCCTCAGAACGTTGAAATTTTGTATATAGGACTGCTATAACATGTACATGTGCACCTCGTATTTTGGTTGCAATCGGCAGTACCAAACATATCTAAATGTTTATATATCCGCTCTGTTACCCGGCTCAGTGATCTCAGTTTCTTTACTCTTATATGTTTGTAAATTGTACATTTTTTGCTTTAAAAATGATTGAAATATGTTGTTCTTATCTTTAGGTTAAGGTTTTTATGCCTTTAGTAAATCTGTCTGCAATATGTTTAGAATTATCAACAATTTTAAAGTTGTTTAAGTGCGGCTAAGCCTTTTTTTTTATGGCGGCCATTGATTGTTTACATTTGAAACAGCAGACTAGTGGATTTGTTGCCAATCTAGAGAAACTTACCTTCGCAACAACAAGGATAACGCCTTCATTAATTATTGCCAATTAAATCATGCTTAATAATTTCTGGATTTTTTTTTCGAGAAAATAAGCGTTTAAGATTTACTTCGTAATTTTTAATACAGATATTTTGAGTTTTTATATATTTTTGCCTTGTCGCGAAGTGAGAACTGAATTAATTGAGTGAGAAATACTCAATCGTCTGTGAAAAACTCTTCTTTTTTGTTTTGTTTGCTTAATTTCTTTTATACATCATTCTAGCTTTATTATAGTATTTGAATAGAACATGTGGCAACATAAAAAAATATACAGGGTGATTCTAAATTACTTTTACAAATTACGAGGGGTGATAGTATTCATCCAGATGAGCAATAATTACCATAGTGCATAGGGTCGCATTCCACTCTGAGAGGCAGAAAAGAAGAATATTAAAAGTCCAATCTGGACTTACAACAGTATTGGGAGAGCGAATAAAAGAGACGAAATGTTGCACGATCAATTTAGTGACAAAATCACAGAGAGTGCACAAAAACGGATAAAACCGAAAACTTGGCGTTCGAGTGTTAATTCGAGCTCAGACTTTGATGGCAAACAAACAGATGCACATCTTTGGTTGGCAAGGTCTCAACCTCGCAAATGATTGCAAGAAGTTAATTATGTAAATTATTAGGGGGAAATTATCTATTAGGGGGGAAAACTACCTTGATATCAAGTAGCAGTTGTTTTTCTCTTAGCCATCTTCTATCCTGTCTTCTTGGACTTACTCTGCTGCGCTCATTTTACTTGAAGCGCCCTTCTATGGGACACGAAGTTCTGACAGCCGAAACGCAACTTTCATGCTAATGAAGCTTTTCATGCTAATCTCGGCATGCAGCGGACGTTGTAGTTAGTTTATAATATTCAGCTCTTGATTACATAATTAATTTGTTGCAATCGTTTGCGAGATTGAAACCTTGCAGACCAGAGATGTGCATTTGAGTGTTTGCCATTGTAATACTTCTTTGGCGAAATGAAACAACTCCAATGATGGAACACAGCAATAAGTTTTATTTAACACTCAAAAAAAATGGTGACATACAAACAAGAAGATAAAACATATTCTAACATTTTAAAAATAAATTACATTCTTCGCGCGAGAGTCGCACGAGGCACTCGAGTCTGGTTTCAAATATTGCCATTCACAAATACCTTAATGTTCATCTATTTAAATTATTTAAACTACAAGATTTTAATATTATTTAAAGCTGTTACAACCTCTCCCCCAACGGAGAGACTTTTACCGAAGGGAAAAGTTCTGTAAATTTCGAAAGTTTATAAGCTCGGCTAGCTCATTTGCTTAAAGAGAAAAGATAACTTCTCTCATAAGTTTCCAAATTTTCAGGCCGAAAATTTTTAATTTTAAACAAATATTTTTACACCACATTTAAATAAAAAATAGTGTTAAAATTAGTCTTCCTTTTTTTCCTTGACGGCGCCTAGATCTCTTCCATGTTGGACCAGTTCCTCGGCTATAATTCTTAGCAAAGCCTTTCCTCAGTTCATCTGTGCCTTTAGGATAATATTCAATTGTCATTTGTTTTCGACAATTGTTTTCTTCGTCTATTAGTAGCGGCTTTTATATTAAATCAAAAGCCGAAAGATGATGATAACGCTGCATTGCAAAATGATTCTCAATATCCTTTATCGTTTTTCAAATTTTCGTGAACATCTTCCACGTTTAATTCTGGTGATTTAACTTCTTCTTCAAATACATCTCTGGATGCTTTATTTTCTTCCTTCAGCGGTTCCAAGATCTGCTCTTCAGATATTTTTCTTTTCCTTTGAGCTCTAGTTAGAAACGGCATTAAAATGGTATCACTAAGTTTACGTTCAAGTGATAAACTAATAAAATAAGGCAGTTCAGTGTTAACTGGAAGTAATAACCTGATATCACTAATATTACGTTCAGTGATGAACTAGTAAAATAAGGCAATTCAATATTAACAGGAAGTAATAACCTGGTATCACTAATATTATGTTCAGTGATGAACTAATAAAATAAGACAATTCAATATCAACAGGAAGTTATAATCTGGTATCGCTAATAAGCGTTCAGTGATGAACTAATAACATAAAGCAATTCAAAATTAACAGGAAGTAATAATCTGATATCACTAATATTGCGTTCAATGATGAACTAATAAAATAAAGCAATTCAATATTAACAGGAGGTAATAATCTGGTATCACTAATATTATGTTCAATGATGAACTAATAAAATAAAAATACGCACGATTATTCGATCTCGGTCGGTGCCTCCAAAATAATTATGACTGTAATACTTCTTTGGCGAAATGAAGCAACTCCAATGATGTAACACAACAATAACTTTTATTTAACACTCAAAAAAATGGCGACATACAAACAAGAAGATAAAACATATTCTAACATTTTAAAAATAAATTACATTCTTCGTGCGAGAGTCGCACGAGACACTCGAGTCTGGTTTCAAATATTGCCATTCACAAATACCTTAATGTTCATCTATTTAAATTATTTAAACTACAAGATTTTAATATTATTTAAAGCTGTTACACCATCAAAGTCTCAGCTCGAATTAACACTCGAACGCCACGTTTTCGGTTTTATCCGTTTTGTGCACTCTCTGTGAGTTTGTCACTAAACTGATTGTGCAACTTTCCGTCTCGTTCATTCGCTGTCCCAACACTGTTTTTAAGTTCAGACTGGGATTTTAATATTCTTCTTTTCTGCCTCTCGGAGTCGAAACCGACCCTGTGTTCTATAACAATTATTGCTCGTCTGGTTGGGTACTATCACCTCTCTTAATTTGTAGAACCAATTTAGAATCACCCTGTATATTATTTCTCAAACCTATTTTTTTCTATCGATTAATTATTAATAAACAAACCAGGGAATGCATAACTATTTAGTGGTTTTTGTAAACTTTATTGAGAAGATAGCAAATTTTCCTAAACCTATATTAAAATTTCTAAACGGCCACTGTACTCTCTAAATTTTTGAGAGGGTGGCTGAGCAGATTTTAAGCCTGGCTTCCGATTCTGGGGATATCGTTTGATGTTTGATTCCTCAAGACAGAATCCAAGTTCTAGATTATGTTTAGGTGAAATGTAACTTATAAAAACTTAAATATCTTTTTTTTATATTGTTGCGTGCGTACGGGTTCGTTATGAAATGAATGCACAAGTCCGATGAAAAATGAACAAAAATTTATTATTATCACAACAAAAATACTTAAATTTTCTCAAATTATCATGCAGTATTACAATATCTCACAGTAGTTATCTTTTAACTACTCAAATATCCAATAGAACGTAATTCAAAACAGCTAAAGAACGCTAATCCGCGAATTCGCTACAATCAACAAGAGCAGTTTTCTAAACAACAACAAACTAAGCAAGCAACTACTGCAAACTGAGATGTTTTCCTCCTTTTATAAGATTTTAAAATCACGCGCTAGAATTTTCCAGTACTTTCTCGAAATCAAAAAGAGATATTTATTTATTTAACGCACGCGCTCTTGTATTTTTAATTTTTCCGGCTTAGCTTTCTTTTAATATTCGTCACGCGCTGCACTGCGCGAGAAATAAAACCATTTAATTTATAATTGAACTAACATTAGCGTTTTAAATAGCAAATTCGTAACACTGCCCCCTTCCCAAGGACTGCACGTCCCGGGCAGTACAATCCCTGGACAGGAAGCTAAACTTACAACTGTGGCATAAATGCATTAATAAGCATTACATTACAATATTAAACAACATGAACAATAAATGCAATAAGTAAAACAAATCAAATGCTATCAAATACGAATCAAACACTAAATGCAAATCAAATACTAAATACAAATCAAATCAAATACACATTTAAAAACAAAATGGACCATGGTCTTATACTATTTACAATTATTTACATTACGTACTATGGCCATAGTAATGAGCTAACCTGTCGTAAGAGTTCGAAGACTCACGGATCCAAACCATGACGTCATTTAGCCTGTTTAGGATTGTGTGCGAACCATCCCAAGGTGACTGTAAATCAGGCCTGACTCCTTTTCGTCGAATCGGGTTCCACAACCACACCTTGTCTCCTTCGTTGGATCTATGTCCAGCAGCTCTCGTGTTGTATCTGGTCTTCACTTTCTCCGTCGCCAAGTTCACTCGCTTTCGTGCGGAACGGTGCATCACTTCAAAACGGGCCTTGACATCTTGGATGTGTTCCTCAGGCGATGAATGCGCATCCGTACGGCGAAGAAACAGGCGGTCACAAGGCAGACGAAGGTCTCGACCGAAGAGCATCTGAGATGGAGAATAGCTGGTGTTTCTTTTCGACCCTAGCATGATTTCGGCTGTTTCTCGAGCTGGTTCTTTCGGACAAAGCGTCGGCATTTCCAGGTGAGGATCCCTTCTTAGGATGGATAGTCATGTCTTTAGATCCTGAAAGCAGTTTGTTGTTTTTCAAGTCTAAGGAAAAATTGTATTTCCTTAAAAAGTCCAATCCGAGTATGCATGGATCTGTAATATCCGCCACATATGCCGTGTGATGGTAGGCGGCACTTCCAAACGTGATGTTTACGTTTAACTTCCCAGTTATGTCGATCTTGTCACCAGACGCAGTCTGAAGGGTAACACAGGATGGCGTCCAAATAAGTTTATCTTTAAACTGTTCAGCTAAATCTTTCCTAATGATGGTAACATTAGCTCCTGTGTCAATGATCATACTGCAAGGAACTCCATCGATATTCCCATTGATGGACAGTCCGTTATTGTTGCCACTCACTGTATAAATTTTAAGAGCTTTAAAACAAGGTTTTTCACTATCTGGCAACCTCCGTTCCTCGATATGGTCACTAATTTGTTTACTGCGTTGTTGCTGGGAAATGGTCTTATTTTCCGTACCTCGGGGTGTTCTGCAGTTTCTTCGTATGTGGCCTTCAACTCCGCAGTTCCAGCACTTTAGAATTACTTTCTTTTCACTTCTGTTCCGTCTCAAGCCACTGACTTGTCTGGTAAAATCATCTGCTTTATATTCCGTACCCTGGGGTGTTCTGCAATTCCGTCTTAGGTGACCTTCACTACCACATCTCCAACACCTTAGAGCCACTTTCTTCTCGCTCCTACTCCGTATCAAATCTTCGACTTGTCTGGCTAAATCATCTAAACGAGCCATCAGTTGATCCACTGGCTCATGGATTCGCACAGCTCTAACTGGGTAGCGATCTCTACTAGTTGCTTGCTGGGCTGCCTCAAATTTCATGGCATACACTAAAGCGCTTTTCAGATCTTTAACATCCGCCATTCGCAGTGCTTTCTGTATTTCAGGGTCCCGGATGCCATCGATGAAATATTGCAGGGACAGGATTTCCCTTGTTTCTGTCGGGCACTCCGAAAAGGCGTGATGTGACAGCCTTTCAACATCCGTGGCGAGCTCCTGAAGCGTTTCGGTGAGCTTCTGTTGACGAGATTTTAATTGGAGCCTGCTGTAGTCTTTTAAACATTTCTCGTCGAAGCGCAGCTCCAAAGCGCCGGATAGAGCTTCGAAATCTAGCCTTTGATTTTCGGGAAGCGTCTGCAGGATATCCGCTGCGTCTGCTCTCAGAGAAGCGGCGAGATGACAGGCCTTAGCTTGGGAATCCCATCCATTCGCATCCGCAACGATAGAAAATTGTGTCCTATACACCTGCCAGGAGGTCTTCCCATCATATGTAGATAGTTTCAGAACGGAACGAGCAGGCATCGATAAAAATTTGAAACCTTCCGGATTGCTACCTGCCGTCGCTACGAATTTCTTTAAATCATCAACTTCTTTGGTGACCGCAGAAACTCTATCATTAATTTGTTGTTCCACGGCAGAAACTCTCTCTTCTATTTCTTCTTTTACCAAAGAAACTTTTTCTTCAAAGTTTCCAACTTTATTCTCAACTGCGTCAATTCTGCCTTCCATAACCTCGAATTTGTTTTCTATTACGCTGGTAATTTCTCTTTTCATCTCTTCTTGTCTTGCTTCAATCTTTTCCTGTCCTGCTTCAATCTTTTCCTGTCCTGCTTCAATCTTTTCCTGTCCTGCTTCAATCTTTTCCTGATTACATTTCATCTCTGCTTTCATTTCTTCTTTAAACGAGGCAAACGCTGATATCAGCTGTCTTAATTGCTCTTCCATCGCTCTTGTGATTGGCATTCAAACCCCACTTCTGACACCAAAAATTGTTGCGTGCGTACGGGTTCGTTATGAAATGAATGCACAAGTCCGATGAAAAATGAACAAAAATTTATTATTATCACAACAAAAATGCTTAAATTTTCTCAAATTATCATGCAGTATTACAATATCTCACAGTAGTTATCTTTTAACTACTCAAATATCCAATAGAACGTAATTCAAAACAGCTAAAGAACGCTAATCCGCGAATTCGCTACAATCAACAAGAGCAGTTTTCTAAACAACAACAAACTAAGCAAGCAACTACTGCAAACTGAGATGTTTTCCTCCTTTTATAAGATTTTAAAATCACGCGCTAGAATTTTCCAGTACTTTCTCGAAATCGAAAAGAGATATTTATTTATTTAACGCACGCGCTCTTGTATTTTTAATTTTTCCGGCTTAGCTTTCTTTTAATATTCGTCACGCGCTGCACTGCGCGAGAAATAAAACCATTTAATTTATAATTGAACTAACATTAGCGTTTTAAATAGCAAATTCGTAACACTATTTATCTTTTTTATCTGTATTTTATATTTAACTTATATATCTTTTTTTAGGACATGAATGAGTGGCTTCTGAGTCTGGATCCAGGTCCTGAAGATCTCGCTGATGCTCTGTTCCACTTCCTGTCGTCCCAAGACTGGTTCGAAGTGACCTTACTTCTGGACGAGTCCATTTTTTCAGGAGCCGTCAGCAAGAGACTCCTCGCTTTGTCCAATGGACCGCCGCTGCTCAAAATTCTGAAATTGCCCACGGCCAGGTATTCAAGCATTTCTAAGTGTTCTAATAATTTTTTCTCAAGAGAAAAAAGTACGATTTATTTTCAGAATGTAAACTTTTATTTTCATTAATCGAAATGAAATACTAAATATGGCAAAGATATTTTTTTAACCCAGAAGGGCTCTTAATTTCGTTTTTTCCATTTTGTGGCGTTTCACTGTAATGTATACTGGCTTAATTCACTATTCTACTAAGAGTTCAAAGTATAAACAAATGGCATTTCGTTAGGCCTAGCACCACTTAAAATTTTAATTTGTATATAATTCTGCAACTTATAAAGTATTTCTACCGTCTTCTTAGCATGCCTTCGTGGTGTAGTGGTCTGCACACTGGGCGCGCATTCCAGAGGTCCGTGGTTCGATTCCCGGCAAGGGCGTTGCTCATTTTTCATCACTCCTCCTTTTAAAATTAATCTTAATGTATCTGTTACGGAGGTTTTGTGTACTTAATTAGAATTATAACACAGTGAACTATAATTTAAAATAGGAATTTATTTTTGATGCACAGTTTGCATAGAACAGACGGTTAAACTCCGCTAGTTGCTGGATTTGAGCTGATACAGAGATGGTATTGATCCATCCACACCGCTAGAGGGCGCAGCTTGTTATTAGTAGCAGTACTACGATATACATTATGTAACAGTTTCTACAAACTGTTACACATTGCATGTAGAGTAACTAAAGGCATAAAAGCCTTAACTGGAGCATAGGAGCAACATAATTCAACCGCTTTCAAAGAAACAACGCGCTATTTACCAACATTTTATAAGATTGAAATTATAGATAAGAATAAAAATACCTAGCCCATCGAGTAGGGTAACAGGGTGAAAACATTTCTCTCTTTCTCTCTCTCTCTATATATATATGTAATAATAAAATTATATAGTCAAGAATACACTTACAATTCTAACTGTATGTTCTTCTCATTTTTTAATGGCAACGGTCTTTTATTTGAAAGTACGTGGAATTAAATCCACAGCCCCGTAGTCAAGTTGTTTTTCCCGCCTTTTCTACACGTACAGTTATAGAATGTTTGGAGATATTTAAAGCGAACTGGAATGGCTGACGTCATTTCTTGGAAGCTCCGCCTTTCCAGAGGTTATAAAAGGACTCGCAAAGGAGTATCGAGGTCTTTTCTTTAATGTAACGATGCAGTAAACTTCATACGAAAAGTTTTACTCCGGAGATCTGATTTTTTATAATTGCTATTTCTCCTGACCAATAATAAATGGATCCTGTTTTTTAAACTTATCGTCTGATAATTTAAGTTACGACTTCATCTATATTTCTTCAGCAATCTAGTTATTCCGGACAAAAGCTGGTACATCACATATATATATATATGTGATGTATCAGCTTTAGTCGTAGAATAAATACATTGGTGAAGAATCATAGATGTAGTCGTAACTTAAATTATCAGACGATAAGTTTAAAAAACAGGATCCATTTATTATTGGTCAGGAGAAATAGCAGTTACAAAATCAGATATCCGGAGTAAATAAAAAGAATTACTAATAACTTTTTATGAAGTTTACTGCATCGTGACATTTAAGAAAAAGCCCCGATATTCTTCTGCGAGTCTTTTTATAGCCTCTGGAAAGGCGGAGCTTCCAAGAAATGACGTCAGCTTCGACAGCCAATCCAGTTCGCTTTAAATATCTCCAGAACATTATATAACTGTACGTGTAGAAAAGGCGGGAAAAACAACTTGACTACGGGGCTGTGGATTTAAATCCACGTACTTTCAAATAAGAGAACGTCGCTATTAAAAATGAAAAGAACATGCACTTACACTTACGAGTTTCAGTGAAATATTGCTTTATTGGAAAAGAAAAATTAATATTTTAGAATGAAAATTTTAATAATGTCTATTAATTTCTCTTAGCAAAACTACATTAATAATTTTATGAATATATTAAAACTTCCTTTTGGAAAATCTATAATAAAATTAAGAGGAAAGTTGTCTCACAAACGTCTTCGTACGCGTTAGAGAAATATGCACATATTAGTAAATACTGTAGTATATCTGTCAGTTAGTATTTTGTAGTATGTCCTGCAGTATTTATTACATACTTCAAATGTCTGGGCATAGAATTCAGCAGTTTTTGTAATATCTGCATCAATGTTCCTCTATTCTTCCATCCTTACAGTTTTTAGTTCGTTTTTAGTGTCTTCGTATATTCTAACCTCTAATTCTCTCTAAATTTGTTCGGTCTGGTTTAAATATGGTAACTTAAGCGGTGTTTTCAGAAGTAGTGGACAATTATAGACATATCAAAGGTGAACGTGAAACGTCGTGTGCTTAGGATAAAAAATAAAGTTTCCAACATGCAACGTTTGGGCGGATAACTTTAAATTGTCTTTTAAAATATTTAAATAAAGAGCACAGTTCGTTGTGCCATCAGTAAATACTAAATCATTTAATCCTGATGCTGTCATGCACCCTCACATTATAACATCTTCACCGCCATGCATTACTGTTCCAGCCAAGGTCTTGGGATTAAGCTCATGTTTTTTTTTTTTTTTTTTTTTTTTTCTCCGTACAATTATACACCCATCGGAACAGGAAATGTTAAATTTGTTTTCATCTGTAAATCAGACCAATACTCTTCGTCGGCTAAAATTCCATAAGCAGGGTAAGTTGGCGCCAAACTATTTCGGCCTTCAAAATTTGGCGAATTTTTTATGCGCAATAAATGAAAGCACTAAAATGTGATTTTTAAACGTAAACAGAATAGCAACTTTTAAGTTTTGCAGTAGTGAAACGCCGTTATTTTACGTAAACAGAATAGCAAAATGAGATGATAAATTACTAGATGAGCAAAAGAAAGTCCAACAGCTTTGCAAGTAAAAGCATAGTCATATATATATACAGGGGTTGGACAAAAATATGGAAACACCTTTAAAAAAACATGTTTCTTTGCTTAATATGGTGTAGGAAACCCGTTGGCATCCAAAACAGCTTGCAGTCTTCTCGGAATGGATAAATACAGTTCCTGTATGTTTGCCAAGGGAATATTATACCATTCTTCCTCCAAAACGGTGGCAAGTTCAGATAACGATGTTGCCGGTGGATAACGAGAACGCACTTTCCGTTCCAATGTAGACCACAAAGGTTCGATAATATTCAGGTCTAGTGACTGTGGTGGCCAGGGGAGATGGGACAACTCATCCTCGTGCTCAGAAAACCAGTCCTGGACAATGTGAGCTGTGTGAACAGGGGCTTTGTCGTCTTGGAAGACACCATCACCATCGGGGAACAAAGTTTGTAGCATGGGATGAACTTGATCGGCCAAAATGTTCACATAAGTCTTGGTAGTCATGTGCCCTGACACAGTTATCATGGGGCTAGCAGAGAACCACGATATGGCTGCCCAAACCATAACAGAACCCCCGCCATGTTTCACTCTTGGCAACAAGCAGTCTGTATTATAGGCTTGAGATGGCGTTCTTCAGACGTAAACTCGGCCAGAATTGGGAAACAATGTGAAAGAAGACTGTCAGACCATATTTCTCGCTTCCACTGCTCTATAGTCCAGGCTTTACGACTTAAACACCACCTTTTACTGTTACGGGCATTAGCATCACTGATGAGTGGCTTCTCAATTGCAGCACGGCCAGCAATTCCCTGTTTATGAAGCTCCCTTCTAATTGTTTTGGTACTCACAGGGCTCGGTAACACAACATTCATTTCAGCAGTAACTTTTGCAGCTGTGGTCTTCTTATTTTTCGTTACAATTGCCCTTAATGATCGTCTGTCACGATCACTCAGGACACACTTTAGTCCTCGCTGTGATTTAGCAGATGATGTTTTTCCGTTTTCAAATATGCGGAATAAATCTTCGATACAGTACCTCTTGAAACACTAAACACCTCGGCTACCTTGCTTACGGAAGCACCTACCATACGTGCTCCACCAATTTGCCCACGTTCGAAGTCTGTTAACTCTGACATAATGCAATGACAACCTCACATAACAGTACTCCGACAACAACTGAACTGTTTAGCACATTTACGAAGTTGTATAGGTGGCGTCAGTAGTCAAAAACGCCAGCGCCACCTACATATTTCATTAAAATCAATCTTTCTTTTCAAACATGCATTTCACAAGGTGTTTCCATATTTTTGTCCATCCACTGTATGTAATTCATCACAAAATAGTAGAATGAACAATTCTTGTAAATAATTATTGAGTAAATAAATGTATACACTTATCAGATCAGAGCACTGCGCGAAGTCAGTTTTAAACGTAAACAGAATAGCAAATTATGCGCATTCAGCATCATAAAACCAACTAAAATATTCAAGTTACTATCGTCGTAGAATTCAACACACTAAACAACTTTCGTTCAAAGCTTTAAATATTCCACATCTTTCGATTGCCACATGCAAGAAACAAAACTTTAAAAAAATTAACTAAATATAAAATTAAAGGAAAATATTCATAAATTATAAACTTCATGTCGTATGAAATTCAACATTCTTCCACCAACAACAGCTTAACCTTCTTCAAATATTTATATAAATATAATATTAAACATATATGTAACAATAATATTAAGCAGTAAAACTTTTAAAAACAAACACAGTATTTCAAAATTAAATTATATTAAAATTAAATTAGATTTTAAAAAAAAAATCTGGGTACTTTTCCGTTTTGCCGGCACAGGTGATAAGTCGCCAATAATGGTACAACTGATGCCAAACGGAATATCCTCGCTGGTAACCTTTTACGCCTCATTTCAAAACAAGTCGCAGCCATTTCTTATCAAATAGATTGTTTCTTTCACTACTAGCATACAATTAAATAGAATTTTTACCAGAGAGTTCAGTTTTGTGCCCTAAGGCCATTCTAGCTAATTAAGTCGACTAGGGTGCAATCACACCGCTCACCCGAAGGCAAAAATATAGAAAAGGCAAAGTCAAGGGTTAAATTCATCAAATCTAATAAGAATGCACTAGCGAAGTAAAGCTCTGCGGTTTTACATAATTTCTGAGTAAGCTATTCGTACGAATTGAAATAATTCTTGCATTTAAACTTGTATTCCAAATTAAGATTTAACTTGAAATTAATGTCGATAATTACTGAGAGAATTAGGTTTTTGTAGCGTAGTTTACGTGAGATGAGATCACTTGGGGTCACGTGAATCAGCACATTGTACCATGAAAGCATAGTAAATTCTTAAATTAATGACTTTTTACAAATTTATTGTCTTTATTTATTGGCTTTTTATAAAATTTAAACGATATTAAAATGTTTATGCCCTCAAAATAAAAGATTCTTAGAACCAACATTTGTTAACATTTTATATGTGTATGCTATGTGTTGTCGCCAATGAAGTCTGCTTGGAGAGATTTGCGCCGAGGAAACGGAAAAGTACCAAAATCTGGCTACACTAAATTCGCGCTCTTACAGTTACCGAAATAAAGCTCTAGGTTTGCCACAAGAAAACATACAGCCGGAAACCACAACCAAATTAAAATCGCGCCAAATAAAAAACTCTCGCCAAGTTTGGCGCTCACCCCGATTATGGAATTTTAACCGCTTCGTCGTTATTTATCATTCATTTTGAGAAGAAAATTTTAAGCTTACTATTTTTGCGCTTCCAAAATTTTTTTTCGAGCAAAGCGCCCGTGTAATCCAGCTGATCTGAGCACTCGTTGAACAGTTTTAAGTGAAATTGAAGTAGAAAATATTTCAGTAAATTCTGTAGAAATATTTACAATACTCAAGCATGGATTTTTCACGGATGTTCCAGTCATAAATCTCTGATCACGATGAATCCTTTTTGCCGGACTTTTTACGTTATTTTTGATACGGTTTTCTTCTTTAAAGCATTTTATCAAATACTAGCAGCTTCGTTGCCACCCTTCGTCTGGCTTTTAAATGTACCGGAAAAATGGCTGAAGGAAACACCAAACGTTAAATTTAAAAACTGCATAGAATTTTACTCTGCAGAACAAATTCATAAAAAAAAGCTATTACGTATAACAAAATTACAATGAAATAAGCAATATCCCTTAATACAAATATTAATTATCCTAATAAATAAATTAACCAACTTCCCTTTGCAAAATCTTAAGAACTCAAATGGTATAAAGGTTGTTAAGAACTTTGTTTCCTTAAAAATCACTCCTAACTTTTCAATATCTTAAAAACAGTGAAATGAGCAATAAATAACATAAAAGAATACAAAAGGTAACAAATTCTGAAAAGCAAAGTATAATTAATGATATTTTATCTTATATTTTCAAGAGAAAAAATTACGATGAAATGAGCTATATCTCTTAATACAAATATTAATTATCCTAATAAAAAATTAACCAACTTTCCGTTGAAGAAACAAAAATCATGCATAACTTTTCAATATCTTACAAACAGTGAAATAAGCAAAAAATAACATGAAAGCAACTCAAAAAACATAAAATGCAGCGCAGAATTTCACTCTGCAATTTCACTCACTTTATCAAAAAAAAAATCAATATAAAAAAATTACGATGAAATATGCCAATCTCTTAAAAAGAGTGACATAAGAAATACGATGAAAAATTGTTGCCAAACCCATATTTCTAAAAAAATGAAACTATTCAAAATGATGCGATTTCATCAAAAATCTATCAACAACAATAAGACTGTTGCCAAAATCACATTTTTAAAGATGTGAAATGTGAGAAGTATACTCGGAAGCTTCATTTAAAAAATTCTTCAAAAATACAAAATATTATTATTTTTCCAAAATTCTTTTTGTAAAAGCAGTCGCAAGGATGAAAGGTTAACGTGTCCAAAAATCAAAGAAAAATAAACTGTACATTTTTTAAAATAAACGTTTTTAGAAAAAATCCCGCTGAAAAGGTGTTAGGCTCCTTTTGTTAAATAAATTCGTATTGAATCGATTTATTGAAACAGGAAATTTATTTTAAGTTCGTAAAATAGCTAAGTGCCTACGTTTCGTGACGATGTGAAAATGAAATGTGTAGAGTAAAATCTCGCTTTCCTATAGCCCATTATGTCTCAAAATACCGCGATTTCGTCACAAAACATAAAATAAAAAAAATTCGAATTCGAATTTCGAAAAAAAAAAAAAAAAAAAAAAAAACGGTTCGAGGTGCACTGGCTCTTGTCTAGATGCACCTATGTACCAAATTTCGTAGCCGTGGGTCTATTAGATTACGCGCAGCGCGAACGAAAGACACACACACACACAGGCAGACTCTTTGTTTTATTATATGTAGAGATTGCACCGTAGAATTGGATTAGTTTACTAATTTAGCGATATCCCGAATCGAATATCTATCCTTACGATAAAAAAGATCAATTTTCTAATGCTGTTCTTTGCTTCCTTACGACTACGAGAATTCTTTTAAACATTAAATGAAATGTAAAGAAGTAAGCAAGCAAAACACAGAGCCAAACATTTTTTCAAACGTCATTAAAATGCAAAAATAAAAAAAAAGTGACAGACTATAATTTTATTTATGAAATTTTACGAAAATATTTCGGTGTACGATTACTTTTGTAGGGTGTTTTACCTATGTCTCCTTACATTTTCAATTTTAGAAAAAAAAAACTGAATTAATATTAAGAATTAAAAAGTTGGTTTTATTTAAAATTACATTGGAAATGATACGAAAAAATATTGGGCTTTACATTCGAATTCAATTCCGGGTTACAGCGCTTTTGCTGCAAATTCTGAAAATGTTCAAACACTTTTGTGAGACACTGTATATATATATAGTACAGTTTTCCGTTTTCTTGATATTAAAACTTTAATTAAGACACAATAACACGCCGAACAAATACTAATTCAGAAGTCAAACAACAAAAATCAGCGTTATATTTTCAAATTTTCACAGGACTAGTTTCGATGGTCTTACCGAACCATCATCCTGAGCTGCAAAAGCGCAAATGAACGAAATAGGATATAATGATTAGGTAAGATAAGAAAGCCTGGACAGGAGACAAGCTAGTGGCGCCATCTGTTGATGAAACCAGAACTAAAATATAATTTATTTAAGGGCCGAAGGCAAAGATCGATTGGAATTAGGATCATTAACTAGAAGAGAAAGATTTTTGAATGTGAAATGCCTCTAGAAATTCCATAATTATTCGAAAAACATCGTCCATTGGAGAACTGGATTTTCTAGAGGCATTTCAAATTCAAAAAATCTTTCTGTTCTTGTTAATGATCCTAATTCCAATCCATCTTTGCCTTGGGCCCTTAAAGCAATTATTTTTTAGTTCTTGTTTCATCAACAGATGGCGCCACTAGCTTATCTCCTGTCCAAGCTTTCTTATCTTATCTTATCATTATATCCTATCTCGTTCATTTGCGCTTTTGCAGCTGAGATGATGGTTCGGTAAAACCATCGAAACTAGTCCTGTGAAAATTTGAAAATGTAACCCTGATTTTTGTTGTTTGACTTCTGAATTAGTATTAAAAGTTTAGCATAATCGGGGACCTCCCAATGTTTTAGTTTGTTTAAATGACTATTAGTTTTGCTCTTTCTCTACTTGATTTTCGGATTTCGGATTAGCACATATTGGTTTTAGACCATTTTTTTTTAAATTTCAGTGTGCATAATATAAAGTTCTATAGCTTTTTAATTGTAATTTTGGCTCTATATAATGTTTTATTCTTTTTTCCAAGAGTTTCGAAAATGTGTAGGGGAAAGTTCTGGTACATTTGAGATTCAAGTTTTCGGTTTTATATGAATTTTAAAGGCTTTAATAAAAATTTGATGAAACCTTTTTACGGTTTTTGATCTCAAATGGACGAGGAGAACGGTACATATTAATCGACATTTATGAAGCTTTAATTCAATTTCCCAAGATGAGTTCTGAATTGGAGTTTCAATGAAAGGAGATTAATTTTTATTTGTATAAGTTTGTATATTTTCCCTTTTGCATTTTTATTTTTCCGAGATTCTTCTACTATGAATTCTCTCTTTAACCTGAACTAGTTTTTATATTGTATTAAACCTCTTGTACACGGTTGCAGTTAATTTATAATAGAGAATTGCTTTGCTTTTATTCTAATTTTCTAATTAATTTAGATGCTTTAAGTAGATATAGGTACAGATATAGATATTTATGGTGGCACCGATTCCAACGAAAAGCGGAGGTGCACAATTATATGATATAGCAGTCCTATATACAACATTTCAACGTTCTACGACCGTTCGTTTTTGAGTTATGGCAGATATATGCTCGAAGAAATCTCTTCTGAATCCATTTTAACATCCGTTTGGGAAAAAAAGAGTAATTTATTCTGTCTGTAAATACACATGTCACGCAAAAAAATCATTCAAATGGATTCGAGAATGGTCAAAATGGATATTTTCGCTGAAATATGAGATGCGAAATTTCACGTCCATTACTTCGGGCAAGGAAGTAAAAAATGATCACAAATTCTGGAGATCACAAATAAACATCTATATCTGATCTCCTGCTTTCTTAGCATGCCTTCGTGGTGTACTTGTCAGCAAGCTCGACGCGTATTCGAAAGGTCCGTGGTTCGAGTCCAGGTGAGGGCATTGGTCATTTTTCACGACTCTTACTTCAAAAATACCTACTAGCCCTACAGTGGCGCCCGAACTAAAAATGGTGGATGGTGATTCTCTACCACCAGGATATGGCGAATGGGTCCTCTATTCTCCAGTCTCCCTATAAAAGGCGGAGTATATAAGGTAAGAAATAGGAGGAAGAAAACCCTCATCACGTTTCTCTCTTATGGCCTTCATATCTTCCTCCGTCGAACCACAAACGGCGGCAACCAGCAATCCGGTTGTGCTCTCCGAACCAAAATCGAAAATTAAAGCTCGAGAAACCAAAGAGTAATCCCGGGCAACAAAAAAAAAAAAAAACCGTTAATAAAAAGAAATAAAAAAATCTGAAATGTTTCAGATTTTAAATTACGTCCAAAGGGGCTTTTTTTAACATTTTGTGTGTTACCTTTCTTTATTAAATATCATGTTCCTCGCACTTAAACCATAAGATCCAGTGCAACAGCAATATCGCAAAATAGTTTTAAAACGAGCCTATCTTTAGAATTTCCGATACAGAGACTCACGCGCTGGAGATAAAAATGTTTTTTCTGCACAACGTTGCCATTGCTCGCTTTGAAAACCTTGAGTTTGTTAATCAAAAATTCGTCAAAGTTTTAAAAAATAGGAAATCGATCATAAAACAAATTTCAAATTTCAAATTTGGTCTTCCACCTGTTCATATTCGTTGGAGGATTACGTTATTCAAAATTCGATGACTCTATGTACCGTTGTTTTATCACAATACGAGAAATATACATACATTTATGCAGATTTTTCATTATTTAATTTCTTCAAATATAATGCAGGACTCTAACATTTTGTGGCAACAGTTTGAAAAGTGAACCGACATTTATGAGTCCGACGCAAAATGCCAAAACGAAACTAATAGTCCTTCGGGATTCAAATGCTTTTGGACTAATTAAAGAAAAATATAATACAATACACTGGCAACAAAGCTGATTACAATACATTGGCTAATTACAATACATTGGCAACAAAGCTGATTACATACAGCAATAGGAGTGTGAGAGAAACTCAAGAGAACTAAATCAGAAAAATGAAGTTAGTTAAACAAAATAAAAAGAAGGAAAAGGGATTGCTACACATTCACAAAACACAGCCAAACACCAAACATCTTTACAAATACAAGCACACAAAACATCTGGAAGGGTACGAGGTAATACGCTGAGGAATTCCCAAAATAATAATTTAAAATCTAAGGACCGATACTACCTTTATAGTTAACTGACCGACGAAAGGATCTACCGATTTAACCACTGAGATACTAGTTCTCAGTGGTTCTTAATATTTATAAAATAAAATAATAAATACAATCTGAATAAACAATCTAAAAATCGGTATAATACACTCTTTAAAAATCGAAACTTTGATATGTATTGGTATTTCAGGAGTATATATAAGGTATTTTTCCCGCCTTCTTTTAGCGTACCTTCGTGGCGTAGTGGTCAGCATGCTCGACGTGTATTCGAGAAGTCAGTGATTCGAGTTCCGTCGAGGGCATTGCTCATTTTTCACGTTTTTACTTCCTTGTACGAAGTAAAAAGGAAGTATTGTAATCGCGAAAACTTTCAAGCAGCATATCTCAACGAAAATATCCACTTTGACCGCTTTCGAATGCAATTTAACGATGTTTTTGCGCGATATCTGTACATAAGGACAGAATAAAAGACTCTTTTCCTCCAAAAAAAAACTAAAAAACTGATTTAAAATGAATTCTGAAGAGAATTTTTCGTGGCGTCTCTACGAACGTATGTACGTACGTGCGTGAGTACGTACGTATCTCGCATAACTCAAAAACGAGTAGCCTCAGAACGTTGAAATTTTGTATATCAGACTACTATAACATGTAGATGTGCACCTAGTATTTTGGTTTCAATCGGCCGCGCCAAACGTATATAAATATATTTATAAATATATCCACTCTGTTACCCGGTTCAGTGATCTCAGTTTCTTTTCTCTTATATGTTTGTAAATTATACATTTTTTGCTTTAAAAATGATTGAATTATGTTGTTTTATCTTCCGGTTAAGGTATTTATCCCTTTCGTAATTCTGGAAGAAATATTTGTACAATTATCAACAATTTAAAAGCAGTTTAAGTGTGGTTAAGTTTTAAAAAACATGGCGGACATATTTATTTACATTTGAAACAACAGAATTGTAGATTTGTTGCCAATCTAGAGAGACTAAGCTTCGCAACACAAAAATAACGCCTTCATGAAGTGAAAACTGAATTAATTGAATGAGAAATACTCAATCGTCTGTGAAAAACTTTTTTTTTTTTTTTTTTTTTGCTTAATTTCTTTTATACAGTGTCTCAAAAAAGTGATGGGACACTTGTGCTTTACAAAAGGAAACTGCAATAATAAAATAAATTAAAAAAGCATGTAAAATTTTTTGTGGGTGTGTTTCATACTTAAATTTAGTAACAATTATTACATAACATACATTTTCTCAAAATATTAAAATATTAATTTAATAAAAATACAATTGTTTAGAACGGAGCAGAAAATGGCTCACTTAAGTGATGGGACACTTACTTTTCCACCAAATATTTATGCAAAAATTTTACTTTTTAAAAGGTTTTAATATTTTGTTGGATTTTCTTTTACTTTTAAAACATGATTTAATCTTCTTGGGATGGATTCGACTAATTTTTTTGTGATTTCTGGAGTGATTTTACCCCATTCTTCTTGAAGCACCGATTTTAATTTTTGTTTTGAAGAAATGGTGTGTTTGCGAATTCTTGATTCCAATTCTTGCCAAATATTCTCCATGGGATTTAATTGTGGAGATTGTGGGGGTGTTTTTATTATTTCAGGACAGTTATACAGCAGCCAGAGTCTAACGTTCAAAGCACTGTGCTTGGGGTCATTCTCCTGGTAGAATTTAAAATCGTTATGAAGGTTCAATTTTCGTGCTGAAGATTTCAAATTTTGATTTAAAATGTCAATATACTTGTACTGATCCATTATACTGTCAATAAAAACAAGATTACCAACTCCAGCGGACGACATACATCCCCATACCATAACTCCTTCTCCACGATGTTTTACTGTTGGCAACAAGTTCTGCTTGCAAAATTCTTCCCTGGGTTTTCTCCACACCAAGATTCTACCGTCAGAACCAAATATATTAAATTTACTCTCATTAGCAAATATAACTTCATTCCAGTAATCAGAATTCTTATTTATGTTGGATTTTGCGAAAGCCAGTCTGAGTTGTCTATTCTTTTCACTTACGAAGAATTTTTTCCTGGCTACTCTACCGTGATATCCAGTAGATCGAATTACTCTTCTAATAGTCTCAGAATTAGCAATTACTCCATATAATGCTTGTAAATCAGCAGCAACTTTAGGAACACTCATTCTTGGATTTTTTTTTAATATTTCGAACAATAATTCGCTTTATTCCATTGGATAGCTTTGATGGTCGGCCAGGTCTTCTTTTATCCTGAATCATATGATTCTTTTTATATCGTTTAATGATATTGAAAACTGTTGAATGACTCAGGTTAACTGTTTCAGTAGTTTCTCTAATAGATTTTCCACGTTCGATATGCAAATTAATAACTAATTTTCGAATTCCAGGCAAAGTTTCTTTTCGTTTAGCATTCATGGCTGCACAGAGCTAAAAAACACAAAAATTCCAAAACAAACTGGAGAGAAATACTGCAGACGATTTTATAAATTATTGGCAATTGCTTTTGAGTAAAAATAAATACCACAAAAGATATTTTTATTGCTTACTTCAGACGATGTTTGTTGCATAGTACGTAGTGTCCCATCACTTAAGTGAGCCATTTTCTGCTCCGTTCTAAACAATTGTATTTTTATTAAATTAATATTTTAATATTTTGAGAAAATGTATGTTATGTAATAATTGTTACTAAATTTAAGAATGCAACACACCCACAAAAAATTTTACATGTTTTTTAAATTTATTTTATTGCAGTTTCCTTTTGTAAAGCACAAGTGTCCCATCACTTTTTTCAGACACTGTACATCGTTCTAGCTTTATTATAGTATTTGAATAGAACATGTGGCAACGATAAAATAATTCTTTAAATGATATAAATTTTGTGCATTCTGAGTTATAATATGAACGAAACATAATACTGTTAAGTAAACCTAGCGCCAGAGTGTCGCTATGGTAAACAAAGTGAATTTTAAAGAATGTATTTATTCTATTGTGGTTCATGCGCTGTCGGCGAAGTAGGTTTAATTCAATCTAATAAGTTTAAATGAAATGCAAGAAAAAATGCATATAATTTAATATTCCGTACAAGGAAGTCATGTGTTGTACACATCAGATTTTATTCTTCGAAATAACCCAATGTATCTACAACCGATTGTCGTGTTATCCAAACCAAACATATTAACAAAAGATTGAAAGCAAGTGCATTCTTCAGTTGCCGACTAAAATGTGTTTTATTGCATTTCAGTACGACTTGGTATGACATAGCTTAGCAAAACTACATGGATTTCGAACTTTTGATCCTGTTTATAACACCAACTCCAAACACGATGAAAAGCAGAATGTTTTGAAATCGCAAACAATTCCAAACGCATCATTTATTAAATTATTTCTCAAGTTCAAATGTAAAGAATAACTCTAGATTAATACACGTATTCGATTATAGTTATTGTATGTTGTATACATATATGCTTTACCTTTACGGAAAAAATAAGAATTTTTGATCTGTACCTTTTGATTTTGGGAAAATATTAAAGAATTTAGAATATTATTCTCTCTTTCTCATGCATGATTTGCAGGAGGTTTTAATACACTCATGTCCATAAATTAATGATAATTCGGAGTCACGCGGAAATCGAACTCTAAAATAAATATATCACCTGTAAAATCACTACACAGATCTTCAAGAATCATATGCAAATTTCAGGAAGTAACCAGATGACACCGATGGTACGTCACAATGACGAGAGTGTAAGAGAGTGATATATAAGGAATACAGGCAAAGAAGTAAAATTGTTCGCAGGCGCTTTATAAGCATTTCAGTGCAATAACCGAATAGTTATGACAAAGAATCTCTAAGGAGAAGAAGTAAAGGTTCCCCGGGACAAATGTGGTTCCGTCAGACCGAAGAGACACATTATGTATATCCCTGAAGCTTACTTTAAAGGGGCAAACCATTCCAAAGCTATCCACCCTCCGTACCTCACTGCGCATGTGCGAAATAACATCAGGAGACAACAAAGCAGCATCAAAGAATGCAGCATGCCGTCGGCCATGTTAGCAATCTTTTACCACGTTGCTCGAAAACGTTCTTTGTTGTTGTTGTCAGAGATACTTGGTTTTAGCTATGTGAAATTCTTTTAAAGACTTTTTAAATGTAATGCTGTAAGTGAAATGGTTTTGGATATTGGGTGAAAACTTTGCTCTTGGTTTTCACAATGGTCATTCCAAATAATTGTCTAAACGTTTCCATGGTAATTTGTTTTCAAAGTTGTTGTCGGATAATTATAATGTATTTCAGTGTTTTCAATTTATTTAGGGGTGCCTTTAATTGTCTTTAAATATTGTTTTCTGTTTCAGTTAGTTATTGCAAATTTTGCTTTTAAAATTTCACTGTAAAATTTTAACTATGGATCCATAAAAATTTATTACGTTTTGTATGGCATGTGCTTTTCCCCCTTTTTAAGTTTACAGAAGAAAAGACTTAAGAAATTTATTTCATTTAAATTTTGTCTTCGTATGGCTCGCTGTTTAAATTGAAAGTAAAAATTGGACAGGATTTCTATAATTCGCCCCAAAATTCCAACTAACATATTTTGCTCATAAAACTCCAGAAATGTATGAAAATAAAACATTTTGAGTTATTTCAAAGTAAAAAATTTACTATCTCCTCGAACTGCGCTGTTTAAAGTTCACCCTGCGCTGGTGTTTCACTGCATAGCCGTGGCTCTTTGGTACAGCGGCGCAGAGGCGAAACAGGTTTACATAGCGTCCATGGAAGCTTTCATTCTTCTCCTTAGAGATTCTTTGGTTATGACACAAAGGACGCATTTGGATGATTTTTTAGGTAGTAGAATTGTGGGCGTACCCAACTGTGGAAGTATCAGACGAACTTGGAATTGCCCAGAGCGTCATCTCCAGGCTTCGGCAACGAATCAAAGTAGATGGTAATGTGAGTAGACGTTACAGCACAGGTCGCCCCAGAGTTATAACGCCGAATGAGGACCGGTATTTGGCAGTTACTGCCAAAAGAAACAGGCGGAGCACAGACTCAGACCTGTCTCGTCAGCTCTCTTCAGCCACTGGTACGACAGTTTCAAGGCAGACCGTGTACTGACGCTTAGGGCAGATTGGTCTATGTGTTCGTAGACCTGTCAGATGCGTTCCACTTACTGCAACTCACTTTCGCCTGCGGTTAGCCTGGAGCAGAGAGCATGCATTGTGGACACCGCAACAGTGGGCTTGTGTGATATTTTTCGACGAGTCCAGGTTTAGCTTGCAGTCTGATTCTCGCCGGACTTTTATATGGAGAGCTCTAGGTACCCGTTACCACCAAGAAATCATCATTGAACGACACTGTTACGGTGGTGCAGGAGTGCTCGTTTGGGGTGGAATTATTCTAGGTTCCAGAACTGACCTGCATGTTCAAATTGGAACCATGACAAGCCAAATCTATCGGGACGTCATTCTGGAACAACATGTACGTTTGTTTCGGGGCGCCTTGGGCGCACAATTTGTGTTTATGGATGACAACGCCCGTCCTCACCGTGCAAACATCGTAAGCGAATGCCTTCAATCGGAGGATATCACCCGTATGGACTGGCCAGCATTCTCACCGGACTTGAATCCAGTAGAGCAAGTGTGGGACATGCTTGGCAGACGAGTTGCAGCCCGTCAACCTCCTCCTACATGTCTACCGGAACTTCGGAGAGCATTGCTTTTTGAATGGTGTAATATCCCCCAAGATCAGTTCGATAATTTGATACTCAGCATGCCTAGGCGTTGTACGGACTGTATTGCATCGTCTTGGAGACATACAATGTGTTAACAATCATACCAACCATGTAATATTGTTTTTTTTTAAATAGGTGTTTTTTGTAACTTGCTCCAGGGAGACGAAATCGCTAATTGTTTTAATAATATCAAACATATAGCATCTTTTTTTTTTCTTTACCTTTTGTTTAATAAATAAGCTTTACAAATAAGTCAAATTTGTTTTGCTTCTAACTCTTCCTTTGCCTGATTTTGCATTATCCTTAATTTATGGACGAGTGTATAAAAGAATATATCAGTTTCTTTCATGTCTTCGTATTTGATATAAAACAAGATACTGTATTCAAACTTTACATATTTATTATACTTCATTTCTTTAATGTGCCTGTATCTGACATGACAATGATTGCTTCTGAAACGAAAGTATAAAACTAAATTATTTGGGATTTATTTTTAGCATGTTTTTTAAAGATTTTGATTTCTATTTTAAAACGAATCTTCATATAACAAATAAAAAACTAAAACTTCCACGAAGGACGAATTACATGTGTTAAGATACTAATGTTCTTTAAATAGAATTCTCGGCCAGTTTCATTTATTTTTGCAATTCTAGAATGAAGAACAAAATAAATACAAAATAAAATAAAAACAAAATAAAATATAATGTCAAATTTCATGTTCCAAAATGATTTTCAAGATGTTTTGTGAATTTTTATACTTATATTACGTCAGAATTTTAAGGAGGCTAAAGTTGCAAAGGTTGCCATTCATTTCTCAATTAATTTTTAAATTTTAGAAACACCTAAACAAAGTTAACAGCCAGAAATGAAAAAAAATAGTTAGAAAAATCTGAAAGCTTTCACATTTTGTATTACGCCCAATTTGTTTCATTTACATATACATGCACGTTTCGAGACCATTTGCACTAATGTTCCTTGGAGTTAAAAATGCTTAAATATAGCTTGTCTTTTTCATTTCCCATAAACAGTACTGCGTAATGGAGATAATTCTTTTCCGGCGCAGTGTTGCCATTGCTCTCTTTCAAATCAATGAGTTTGTTAATCAAAAACTCGTTAAAGATTTATGAAGTATATAATAAAACAAATTCGAAATTCAAAATTCGTGCTTCCGGTGTCCGCATCCGCGTGAAAGACTACGTCATTATTAATCTGGTGGCTGTAGGTACCGTCGTTTCAGCGCAACGCGAAAAACATACATACATTCATGCAAATTCTTTATTAGTTCAAAGGAGCTTTGTCCCTGAAGGACTATTGTTTTCGTTTTGCGATTTTGCGTTGAATCTGTTGAGGAGTTATGGTATGGGGGTGTATGTCGTCCGCTGGAGTTGGTAATCTTTTTTTTATTGACAGTATAATGGATCAGTACAAGTATACTGACATTTTAAATCAAAATTTGAAATCTTCAGCACGAAAATTGAACCTTAATAACGATTTTAAATTCTACTAGGACAATGACCCCAAGCACAGTGCTTTGAACGTTAGACTCTGGCTGCTGTATAACTATCCTGAAATAATAAAAACACCACCACAATCTCCAGACTTAATCCCATAGAGAATATTTGGCAAGAATTGGAATCGAGAATTCTCAAACACACCATTTCTCTGAAACAACAATTAAAATTGGTGCTTCAAGAAGAATGGGGTAAAATCACTCCAGAAATCACAAAAAATTAGTCGAATCCATCCCAAGAAGATTAAATCATGTTTTAAAAGTAAAAGGAAATCCAACAAAATATTTGAAATCTTCAGCACGAAAATTGAACCTTCATAACGATTTTAAATTCTACCAGGACAATGACCCCAAGCACACTGCTTTGAACGTTAGACTCTGGCTGCTGTATAACTGTCCTGAAATAATAAAAACACCACCACAATCTCCAGACTTAATCCCGTAGAGAATATTTGGCAAGAATTGGAATCGAGAATTCTCAAACACACCATTTCTTCGAAACAACAATTAAAATTGGTGCTTCAAGAAGAATGGGGTAAAATCACTGCAGAAATCACAAAAAATTAGTCGAATCCATCCTAAGAAGATTAAATCATGTTTTAAAAGTAAAAGGAAATCCAACAAAATATAAAAACCTTTTAAAAAGTAAAATTTTTTGATAAATATTTGATGGAAAAGTAAATGTCCCATCACTTATGTGAGCCATTTTTTGCTCCGTTCTAAACAATTGTATTTTTATTAAATTAATATATTAATATTTTGAGAAAATGTATGTTATGTAATAATTGTTACTAAATTTAAGTATGAAACACACCCACAAAAAATTTTTTCGTGTTTTTTTAATTTATTTTACTACAGTTTCCTTTTGTAAAGCTCAAGTATCCCATCCTTTTTGTGAGACACTGTATTTGAAGAAGTTAAATAATGAAAAATCTGCATAAATGTATGTATATTTCATTGTATAATAATGTATGTATAAATGCATTGTGATAAAACATCGGTACATAGAGCCATCGAATTTTGAATGACGTAATCCTCCTACGAATATCTCAATGACCAAATTCAAAAATCAAATTTGGAATTTCTTTTTGCTCATTTTAAAATTATTTTGCGGCATTGCTATTGAACTCAATTTTATGGTTTAAGTTCAAAGAACATGATATTTAATAAATAAAAGTAACACACAAAACGTTAAAAAAATGCCCCTTTGGACGTAATTTAAAATCTGAAACCTTTCAGATTTTTATTTTTTTCATTATTATTTTTATTTAATTTCTTCAATACAAGGCGATAATAATTTGTCTCAATAATTTGAAAGGTGATTTTCATACTTTTATAGTGATTCAACGCAAAATCCAATTTTGGGATTAGTAGCTCTTTTGAGTAAATGCTCCTTTAGGTTAATCTGTGTATTCTATAAAGAAGAATGGATATGTGTTTTTTCGAGATTAACTCAGTCACTACTACAGCTATCGTCACTAAATTTTGTACAATTTTCTTCTGGGTCCTGGAAATGGTCGACGTCTACTTTTTTCGCCAGAAAAGTAGCAAAAATCAGAGATATTAATTAAAAACTCAGAAAACACTAACCTTTACCCTCATTTTTTTCCGAATGGCAACAGTTTTGCACGCTGGAGATCAAAATACGCTTTATTTCGAGAAGTGTTGCCACTGCTCGTTTTAAAATCATAGAGTTTGTTAATAAAAAATTTCTAAGATTTACAATGAAATAAAAAAAAGCATTACCAAACATTATATACATTATTCCCGATTCTAAAAATTTGTGGGAAGCCATTTCGACTGCTTACGAATTTAATCAGCCGAGATATTAATTAAAAACTCTAATTTTCGCGCTCATTTTTACGAGTGGCAACAGTCTCGCGCGTTGGAGATAAAAATGCTTTATTTGAAAGTTATTGCTACTGATCGCTTTCAAATCGTAGAATTTGTTAATCAAAAATTTTTACGTTTTGAAAAATCTGTATATATATGTGATGTATCAGCTTTTGACCAGAATAAATAGATCGTTGAAGAAATATAGATGTAGTCGTATCTTAAATTATCAGACGATAAGTTTAAAAAACAGGATCCATTTATTATTGGTCAGGAGAAATAGCAGTTACAAAATTACATAGAGTAAATAAAAAAGAACTACTATAACATTTTGTATGAAGTTTACTCCGTGACATTTAAGAGAAAGCCGCCGATATTCTTTTGCGAGTCCTTTTATAGCTTCTGGAAAGGCGGAGCTTCCAAGAAATGACGTCAGCCTCGTCAACCAATCCAGTTCGCTTTAAATATTCCCAGAACATTATATAACTGTACGTGTAGAAAAGGCGGGAAAAACAACTTGACTACGGGGCTGTGGATTTAATTCCACGTACTTTCAAATAAGAGACCGTCGCCATTAAAAAATGAAAAGAACATAGGGTTAGAATTAAGTGTATTCTTGACTATGGAATTTTATTATTACATATATATATATATATGGAAGAATGTCTGTGTGTTTGTTCGAGTTAATGATTTCTGATCAATTATAATAAATTTTTTGCCACATTTAATTGACTGAAATTGAATATAGGTGAAATATTGGATGGAATTCGAGCTTTTACGACCACTTGATTAGAAAGACGAAAATCATTAATACTAAAAGGACTGAAATTTAGTATATACCTATATTGCTTAAAGCAGTCAAAACGACTGCATTGTTAAAGAATAACTAATGTGTAAACAAATTTGTCTAAAATTAATTTTTAATATTTTTATATTATTTACAGTTATATAACACGTTATTAATAAATATTAACAATAAAATGTTACTTCACTTGGGAAAAAATAATTTATGCGTTATCATATGTACATTTTTTACCAAAGTGGAAATCTTTTTATATGCACATCTTCCGAAAACATACTTTTGACATTTTTCACGTGTATTATTTGTTTTGTTGTTGTGGCAAAGTCGTGCTTGACAAATTTAGCGTTTGTTAGAATGGATCGCATTTGATGATGTTGCAGTTGATCTTGTGGGTCTTCATGCTCTGATGACTTTTTCTGTCTTGCAGCTCCGTATTCGGTGGAAAGCTGTTCCACTAACTGAAATAAGAACTCTTTTTCATTTTATTTGTATTCCAGTCGTTTCTTTGTAAAGGATTCAAACATTTATAGCAACAAAACCTAAAATATTAAAAAACATTTGGAGGGGCCATCTACGAGAACTAGCTTTTACTGCATATTTTCTGGCCATTTGATCCGCCATATCAACTCCAATTTTTGTGCTGTTATAAAATTGAATAGATTCCGGTAACATTGTTTTACTATTTTTATCAATTTTTACAAATTTATGCTTAGAACTTAGAAGAGCTACTCTTTTATTTGGTTTGCTTTTATATATTGTAAGAACACAATTCTCTGATTTATATAGCAGAGTGGAAAAACGAGGCGTATTATCCTTCGTTTGTTTGGCTGATTTGGGTAGTTCTCTGTTGTTTCCTTTGATAGATCCAACTAGAGTTGCTTTTATTGGCCAATAATTTTGTCACGAGTGACATGCTAGTGGATAAGTTATCGGTCGTGATATTTCTTCCACAACTTGTGTATGGCTCGACAAGTTTCAGAACAACGTGTTCACTGAGATTCGAATAACAAGTACTACTTTAGCTTACTAAGATACTGCTAATTCAGAAGTCAAACAACAAAAATCAGCGTTATACCTACAAAATTTTCACAGGACTAGTTTCGATGGTTTTACCGAACCATCATCTTCAGCTGCAAAACCGCAAATGAACAAGATAGGAAATAATGATTAGATAAGATAAGAAAGCCTGGACAAGAATAAGCAAGTGGAGCCATCTGTTGGCGAAACCAGAACTAAAACATAATTTCTCTAAAAGCCGAAGGCAAATTTGGATTGGAATTAGGATCGTTAACTAGAACAGAAAGATTTTTATGAATGTGAAATGCCTCTAGAAAATCCAGTTCTCCAATGGAAGATGTTTTTTGAATAATTTTGGCAGCAGAAAAATTGAAAGTGTGATTTTCGGACCAACAATGTTGAGCAACAGAAGACTTCTGTGTTTCCTTTTTTCTAACATATGCCTCATGTTCTTTGACGCGAAATTTTAAGGCTCTCCTAGTTTGGCCAATGTAAATTAAACCACACTGGCAAGGAATCCTATAAATACCCCAGGAATTCATATCCGGAATGGGGTCCTTGAGTATAGAAGTTGGAATTTTATTGATGGGAGAATAAACAACCCGAAAGTTAAACTTCTGCAAAATATGTGCAACTTTATAGCTAATTGATGGAAAGAAGGGAATGACAACAGAATTTTTATAATCTCCTAAAATAATACTGCTATTATTGATAATAGATATGCTATTATCAAGTATACGCCCAAGCCCAAATCGACAATTTATCACGTCCTTGTATGTTATCATGTGACGGTAATTGATAAAAAAATGAAAACTGTTATTTCAATACAGAACCGAACTGATCATATAAGAAATTTACTCAATTCAATAACAAAAGTCATTTGATTATTTAAAATTTCCCAAGCAATCAAAATGACTGCTTTTGGGCAATATAGGTATAACACACATATAAATATATATGTCATAATAAAAGAAAAGGAAATGCCGGAGCAGTGTCGACACGTGCTTAGATCCATATTGAAGAAGAATTTTGATTGCGTAGTATTTAAAGAGCTTGGCAGTGGAGGCAGTTTTAATTCCAATTTTATTTCCAATTGACATTATTTGGCCACAGATGACTTGGCACTCTAGTCGTGCCTTTCCACAGAAGATTTACATTTTTGATATTGTTGAGATAGCAAGCAAGCCAGCGAAATTACATCTTAGCACAGTAGAGAGCAAAAGCTGAAGTGCGTAGTTGTGCAAGATGGAGGCACGCGAAGAGACAAGTTTTGGTTTACAATTCGGTGATTGGTCGTCAAGAGGCATCTGGTATTAACGGTTACGTAATACCAGATGCCTCTTGATTAATTTGAATGACGGAATGATTAATTTGAATGTCGCACGATTAATTTGAATGACGGAATGCAGATAAGTTATTACGATTTTAGAATAGAGAGGAAGAATTAATGTTTATAGTTATATTATAATTCTGATTCATACATTTTTTATCTTACATATATATACCGGAAATGAAAGAAGGGGGCTAACTACAATTATTAATAAACGCATTTATATGTTGTACAAAAGTCACAAAATAAGAAATTCTGTCATTATACACATAACTGTTTTTCTAATTAAAATTAAAAAGTAGCCAAAATGACTTCCCTGGGCAATCTAGTGTTAAAAGCTGCTTGTTTCTGATAATGAGAGGGATTTGCTTTATTTTTCTGTGCGAAGTTCTTACGAGGTTTCCATATCGCATGAGTCTGAAAAATGTATGATTATGAATCGCATTTTTTGCATCGTTATCGGGTATCGTTCTCTTTGTTATTAGTTTATTATTAATTCGTATTGAATCGATTTATTGAAACACGAAATTTATTTTACGTTCGTAAAATAGCTAAGTGCCTACGTTTCATGACGATGTGAAAATGAAGTGCGTAGAGTAAAATCTCGCTTTCCTATAGCCCATCATGTCTCAAAATGACGCGATTTCGTCAGAAAACATAAAAAAAATCCTAAATCGAATTTCGAAAACATCGCTTCGAGGTGCTCTGGCTCTTGTCTAGATGCACCTATGTACCAAATTTCGTAGCCGTGGGTCTATTAGCTTACTCGCAGCGCGAACGAAAGACACACACACACACAGACAGACTCTTTCTTTTCTTTTATTATATTTATAGATTTCATATTTTGTAACACTTTAACGAATTTTTGATTAAAAAACTCAACAATTTAAAAGCGAGCAATGGCAACACTGTACGGAGGGGAAAAAACATTTTTATCTCCAGCGCGTGATCGGGAATTCTAAAGATATTCTCATTTTTAAATTATTTTGCGACATTGCTCTTGAATTGAATTTCATGGTTTAAGTGCGAAGAACATGATATTTAATAAATAAAGGTAACACACAAAATGTTACGAAAATGCCCCTTTGGACGTAATGTAGAGTCTGAAAGCTTTCATATTTTATTTCATATTTTGTAAAACTTATGTTTTCTTTCCTTTATTTTTTTAGATCAAAACTGCTGAGTGCTCTAAGCTCGAATCATGCTTCTAAGCAAAGGGTGTTGGTTCTTTGCTGCTCCGGTGGTAGTAGAACTCGGCAGGTTTTCCAAGAAGCTCGTAAACTAGGAATGCTTGAAGGTGATTGGATATGGATCTTGCTAGAGAAGGCTACATGGAATCCCGAATCTGGCAACTATCCTGTTGGAATTTTGGGTCTCAGGCATAAGCGTCAACTGACCAACAAGTAAGTGCAAAAGTTACTGCACATCCGGCTTTATAAATATTTCGTTTTCCGTGGCATGTTATAGCTGTTGTTTAATAGATTCTGTAATTTATTCTGGATTTCTTTTTACTTCCTTGTACGAAGTAAAGGAAGTTTCGTAATCACGAAAAATTTCGATTATCGTACTTCAATGACAATATCCATTTCGACCTTTCTCGAATCCGCTTGAACGGTGTTACATTGGTAGATACCGGGTGCTCCAAAAATGGCTGATGGATTTTGTAAATCAATTAAAAAAAAGACGGAATGCGATAGATATGTATCGTTTGCAGCCTTATGCTTAGGAAATCAGGGAATTTTATCCCACCAAATTTCAAATTTAGTTATCATTTTCACCCATAGGTGGCGCTGAAAACTGTAAAAAAAATAAAAACCGGTATGAAAATTTTGCAAGGACTGTTGCAAAAAACTAAACAAAGACATTTTTAATGTAACCCGTATTTTCTGCAACAACGTGGCGCAGTCTCAGGCAAAAATTTCCAAACATCAGTTCAAACCATAGACCTGTTATATACTAGACGGAGTATCGCCATTCAAAACCGGGTGAAAAAGCGGCACAGGAATGAGCTGCAGGAGTTTGGGCATGAAATGGAACTGAATCCAGACTTTGGCGTACTATCGCCATGGCTGGCGATTTTTTCCTCTCTTTTCTCTCAGTTCGAAATGCGAACTTGGAAAGACGTCATTTCGCAGAAGCTGCCGTTGAATTTGCAGAAGAGGTTAGATCGATAAACACCAGCCAAAATTAATAATTTCCCTAAAATTGGACACTTTATTTTAAAATTTAACTTTATTTTAAATTTTAATTTTTAAAATTTAAATAATTTTCATCCTGTAGAATAATATTTTGCAATATGTCCATCGGCGTCTACAAAATTTAAAATAAAATAAAAAAAAAAAAAAACTGGAGAGAACAAACTAAATAATAAACTAATAACTAAATAATAAACTAATAACTAAATAATAAACTAAATAAATAATAAACTAATAGCAAACTAAAAAATAAATAAGTAAAATAAATAAATAAAAACGAAGGCCTTTTTAGTACTTAGGACAGAATAAAAAATAAAAAAATAGATAACATAAGAAGAATGAGTGAACACAGAAGATACTACCAAAAGGAAATTTAATATTAATATGAAAAGGAAATTTAATGTTAATACGAAAAGGAAATTTAATGTTAATACGGTGTATTACAAAGAACTACAGAGTAGGCAAATCAAAGTGAGAAAGATATTAAATAAAATGAACTAAAAATGAATGTCAATAAAGCAGATATAAGTTAAAAGGAAGAGAGAGAGTGGTAAATAATTAAATTATGAAACAAAAAGGTGGTAAATTAAGACTTCCTTTTACTAGCAAATATATATATATATATATTATGCACGTTGCACAATGTAGTCGTACGTATTTTAAATAATTTTAGAAGGTAAAATTTAAATAATGTTCATTATTTTTAAAAAGAAACTTAAAACTATTAAAGTTTTGAAATTTAACTGCTATATAATTGCTATTTTCTTAATACTTAACAAATTCTTAATATTTGAATAAATGCCAGAAACATGATATAAGAAAGAAAATACGTGTTTGAAGGTAAACAAATTTGTTATATTTGGATGCAAGAAAAGGGGATAAAATAAAGTCATTCATGTCCCCCCAAAAAAACATAATTTTATGCAGTTCTTACACAGTGTTACATCAACATTACCAAGTATTAAATACATACATTACTACTTCGCACATGTCCGCATGAGCAAACGCATACAAAGAATATATAAACAAACGTATTCAAAGCAGTCTGTTGGCGTATAAAAAATGTCGCCAAAGCAGAATACTAGACTAATTAAAATTATATTGTATTATTAAAATTTTAACATTTTTTTCAGAAAACAGTTATTAGAAACATACATATATATTAAGATACTTTTATTTAAATGTTATTTCAAGTATGCATATATTATATAAAATTAGAAAATCTATTTTTTATTAGAAAAAGGCAAGTAGAGTGGATAAAAAAACCTCTACATTTTATAAAATTAGGTTTTAAAACATTAGAAAAAGCTCAGTTGTGAAATGTTACTCCTCCATCTTTCACATATCTGGAATTACATCCATATGCGGAGCACGAAAGTATCATTTTTGAAGTCCGAAACAATGCGCTTACACGCAAAACGCTTGCTTCTCACAAATTCTCCATAGAACTGTAATGGTAAGGAAGATTCGCGGGAAATACGATTTGGGAAATGTTCCAAATGTCACGTGGTTCGCATTCCTGTTCCCCTTCATGGTTGCCGTTTCTCTCTCTAGTACACTACAGCTCTATGGTTCAAACATGTCACTTGAAATTGTCTCACATATAGTACAGATGTGCTGCTTCAACTCCGCAACTGTTTGTGGAGTTTGGCGGTATGCCACCAAAAAAAAATCTGATGTGTATACCACATGACTTCCTTGTACGGAATATTAAATTAGACGCATTTTTTCTTGCATTTCATTTAAAATTATTTGATTGAATTAAATCTACTTCGCCGACAGCGCATAAACCGCAATAGAATAAATGCATTCTTTAAAATTCACTCTACTTCTTTACCATAGCGACACTCTGGCGCTAGGTTCACTTAACAGTATTATATTTCGTTCATATTATAACTCAGAATGCACAAAATTTATATCATTTAAAGAATTATCGAATCGTTGCCACATGTTCTATTCAAATACTATAATAAAGCTAGAACGATGTATAAAAGGAATTAAAGAAATAAAATAAAAAAAAAAAAAAACAGTTTTTCACAGACGATTGAGTATTTCTTATTCAATTAATTCAGTTCTCACTTCGCGACAATACAAAAATACATAAAAACTCAAAATATCTGTATTAAAAATTACGAAGTAAATCTTAAACACTTATTTCCTCGAAAAAATTCCAGAAAGGATTAAGCATGATTCAATTCGCAATAATAAATGAAGGCGTTATCTTTGTTGTTGCGGTGCTAAGTTTCTCTAGATTGACAACAAATCCACTATCCTGCTGTTTCAAATGTAAACAAGCAATGGCCGCCTTCAAAAAAAATATTAGGCTCAGCGGCACTTAAACAACTTTAAAATTGTTGATAATTCTAAACATATTGGATACAGATTTACTAAAGGCATAAAAACCTTAACCGGAAGATAAGAACAACATAATTTAATCATTTTTAAAGCAAAAATTGTACAATTTACAAATATATAAGAGTAAAGAAACTGAGATCACGGAGCCGGGTAACAGAGTGGATATATATATAAATATATTTATATACGTTTGGTGAGGCCGATTGCAACCAAAATACGAGGTGCACATCTACATGTTAAAGTAGTCCTATATACAAAATTTCAACGTTCTGAGACTACTCGTTTTTGAGTTATGCGAGATACGCACGTACGTACATACGTTCGTACAGACGCCACGAAAAATTCTCTTTAGAATTCATTTTAAAGCAGTTTTATAATTTTTTTGGAGGAAAAGAGTGTTTTATTCTGTCCTTACGTACAGATATCACGGAAATACATCGTTAAATTGCATTTGAAAGAGGTCAAAATGGAATATTTTCGTTGAAATATGCTGCCTGAAACGTTTCGCGATTACAATACTTCCTTTTTACTTCGTACAAGGAAGTAAAAATGTAGTGTGTTCCCCCCTCTAAAGAGAGGAAAAGTGTCATTTCTTCATGTGCTGACTACGTAAATGTTTTTTAATATTAAGTGTAGAGATTTTTAATGAATGTATTAATTTAAAACCTTTCCTGTTGAAAGTGTTGTGATTATTAATTCATTAATTCATGTTCATTATATAGCCATTCTCTGCAGATGTAATCTCCGAATGCATGAGACAAGTAACTTTTCGTAAGTAGGAAAAACGACGTTGGGAGCTAACATTGTATAGAGTAAATTCACAGAAATTACTTTTGTAGTTAGACTAATATAGATCTGGAACAGAGATATAGAGATACGTAATTTAAATTGAATAATATTACTTTAAATGTTGCCAATTTTTTAATGTGTAACGTCTTTTGAATCTTTGCATAAAAATAGTGTTTGTCAAAGAAGGAAATTTCTTTTCTTGTACATGTCTATTAAATTCAGCGACAATACTGAACGAACTTTTTTTCTTTCATTTAAGACAGCAGAATATTGTAAATGACATGGGCATTAACATGGAAATAACAAAATATTTGCAAAGGAAGTATTTTTTGCAATGTGAAAGGAACAGAATGCAACAAAATTGCAATAATAATAATATACTGTTAGCACACAATGCCTTTTTAGTTGGATCGAGACCATCGTGTTTTGGTTTTGCACTAAATTCATAAACTCAGCTATTGATATAATCTAAACGTTTAAGATTGCTTTTGATATTAACAGCACCTTTGAAAGATTTTATAATTTTATATTTCCATCAAACAGGAAGCCAACTTCAGAACGCTGCAGCTAAATGTTTTCGTTTCAAAGAAAACAAACGATAATTTTCATGCTTCCGTATCACTCATGTGAATCATTCATCAAAAAAAAACTTGAAAGAATCTTGTCTAAACGTCATTACGCCGAGAGAAAATGATGTCATCGGAAAAAATATCCAATCACAAGTACGGATTTTTCCTTATGAGCATGGCGCGGTACAGAATGCTTATATGCTTGTAAAATATATAGAGGAATTTCGAAAGAAAACCGACCTATGAGTAGTTACTAAAAATAATACATATAATTTTCATTCAAATTATATTTATACATATTTCTTATGTAAAAATTCGCATATATGCTAAATTATTGCAAATTACTTTACTCGAATAGAGAATGCACAGAAATTAAAGAGTTGCACATGCCGAAAATGAAAAATATGAAATACGTATGGGTATTTATGCATATGCTTTCCAAAAACATGTATCTGCCTTACTTAATATGTTAACAAAATACTTAAATATGTATTAAATTTTTTTATAAATGTATTTGAAATGAAGGATTTATTCATTCATAAACTCCTGTGAAAGTTACTGTGAAGAAATCTAATTATTAAATGTATAATGATTCTACAATATGCGTACTTAAGGAAGTAATAAAGAAGAGTTTTAGGATATGTATTTCTGAAATTAAGGGTAAAAAAATCTGATAAGTATAACTAAAAGAATTATTCCCTTAGATTTTATAATACAGTTAAAAGTTTAAAAAAATATTTTTTAAAAAAATCCTTTTTTTATTCCCTTTCAGAAATATACAGAAAAAGTTAAGTACTATTTAACTATAAGTATCACTACTAAAATAAAAGGTATTAATACAAAAAAAAACTATTAATACAAAACAAAAAAAAACTATTAATACAAAAACTATTAATATTAAAACTATTAATACAAAACAAAATACAAAAAAAACTATTAATACAAAACAAAAAAACTATTAATACAAAAACTATTAATATTAAAACTATTAATACAAAAACGAATATCCTCTCAGAACTTTGAAATTTTGTCTGTGGAACTGCTATAAAATGTCGATGGGCACCACCCTCTTTTGGTTGCAATCGACCGCACCCAACCTATGTATTTGTAATAATAAAATTCCATAGTCAAGAATACAATTAAAATTCTAACTGTATGTTCTTTTCATTTTTAATGGCGACGTTCTCTTATTTGAAAGTACGTGGAATTAAATGCACAGCCTTGTAGTCAAGTTGTTTTTCCCGCCTTTTCTACACGTACAGTTATAGAATGTTCTCGAGATATTTAAAGCGAACTGGATTGGCTGACGAGGCTGACGTCATTTCTTGGAAACTCCGCCTTTCCAGAGGCTATAAAAAGACTCGCAAAAGGTATATCGGTCCTGAATACGGCGCCGCCAGCGGGCAATCAACCTTCTTCTCCACCACCTTTGATGATTCAAACTGAAATGGAAATATCTGCAACTACTCCACCTGCCTCTCCTTCAGCGCTAGAGCTATCCAAGAGCGCGATCCAGATTTACTCTCTAAAGAATCGGCACACAGACCTCATTTTCGACATCCAGCGATTACAGCGAACGGACACTCCGAATAAGGACCAGATGATCAAACAGTTACAGGATGAGGGTGAGAAAGTTTTATTTTCCCTACATACCCTATGTTCTAAACTCGGCATAAATTTATTCACCCTCCCTGCCACTGAAGAGGAATTCTTCAAAGAATGTAAAAAGACTTCTAAAACCCCTGATTCGGACTCCAACACTCAAAATTCTAACCCTAAAATTCAAAATACAAATCCACCCTCATCCCCAGCCAATCAAAATCCTCCAAAAGAAAATCCTAAAACTGACTCTAAAAAACGAACCAGACCAACTGATAACGAAGGATTTGTAGTTCCTCCAAAACATTTAATTGCCAAAAAAACACTTCCCAACACTAATAGTAATGAAACCATCACAACATCCAATTCTTTCACAAACATAAACTCTGATAACACTGAACACTCGACGCAGCAGCCGGCTGTCACTCAAACACCAAAAATTCAAGCACCACCTCCAATTTTCATAAAACCGCGAGCTGATTGGTTCTTTCTCCTCAATCAGCTTCGCTGACACGCACCAACTGTTCTTTCCAAACAAAACGTTGATTTTCTAAAACTCACAACTACTAACGAAACAGACTATAGAACAGTTGTTAGATTCCTCACAGACAATAATATTGAATTCAAATCTCACACACTCAAATCAGATAGACCACTTAAAGTGGTAATTAGGGGATTACCCTCAAATACACCGCTCAACGTTGTGCAGACTGCGGTTGAAGTGCTTGGCTTCAAAATCCACAAGATCTCTCAACTTAAGAAATGGAAGACAAAAATGCCAATGCCTCTCTTTTATCTACAAATCTTCAACAGCCTCAAAGCTGAAGAAATCTATTCCATAACCGAGCTCCTTGGAACTGAGGTATCCATGGAACACTTCAAAGGTCAGAAAGGTCCCTCCCAATGCTGGCGTTGTCAGGGATTCTTTCATTCATCTGAAGTCTGCACATTACCAAGACGATGCGTCAGATGCGCTGGGCCGCATCAAGCCAAAGAATGTACTAAACCATTTGAAGAACCGAACAAATGTGCAAATTGTTCGGGAAACCATGCTGCTAACTGGCGTTCCTGCCCGAAGTTCCCAGGCTCCAAAAACAGACAACCTCCAAGGCCAAGCACCAAACCCAGTCAGACCGTTGACAACACAAACAAATTTAACTTACAACATAATACATTTCCAGTTCTTCCGGCTGCACACACTCCCAGTGCAAATAATACTCGCCCTGGAGTATCATACTCTGCTGCCCTTACGGGTATGCAACAAGCTGCACCCCAAATTCTTCCAAATTTATCGGTCCCCTTAGGAGCTAATTCGACGCTAAATTGCACCGAAATTCTATTGGCAATTATTCAAATCTCAAACCAACCTGGTATTGACCAGAGCAGACTTCTTTTGGCATTCAAAAACGCCTTACCGCAGCTCAGAGTGGCTCCATCTGGTGCTGACGCGGCTTACTATATCTTTGAGAGTTATATTACTCTCCAATTCTCTGATATCCCCAGTCAGTAAAATTCAATACTTTGAAAGGATTGAAAAACTTAAAACTATGCACCTGGAATGCAAATGGCATTCTATCCAAATTCCATGAGTTTCGAGACTATGTGGAAGAGAAAGATTTTGACATTATTTTTGTCCAAGAGACCAAACTCCAGCCAGGGAGAGCTCCCAAGCTTGCAAATTATGCATTATATAAAAATGACAGACAAGCTTCTAATACTCGTGATGTTTATCATGGTGGCACATGTGTCTATATTAAAAATTCAATACCACACAAAAGAATTGACACTCCGAGTATGAGTAAACTCGAGGCAACAATCATCGAAATTTTCATTCAAAATTCGCCCTCCCTTGTAATGATCTCTGCCTATCTTCCACCAGGTGGAAATTTACCTGTGGTTGATTTTAACAAATTGCTCACCTTTTCCAACAATCTAATCATAGCTGGTGATTTAAATTGTCACCACCAGCATTGGCGTTGCCATAGATCAAACCCTGCTGGTCGTGGCCTTCTAAAATGGGCTCAGTGCGCCCAAATTAAAGTTATTGCGCCGGATTCCCCTACTAGATATGGTTCACGGGGTGCCCCTTCATTCATCGATTTGGCACTCTTTCGAAACATCCCTTTTGGATATCACGTGACTGTGGAAAACTGTTTATCCTCAGATCACAACCCCGTAATCATAGACCTTAATTGTACTATCTTTAATCAAAATTCTCCGGCACTCGTCTCTACAAACTGGGACAATTTTAGTTTCAAACTTAAAAGTAAAAGTTTGCCCTCCCTTGAAATTAAATCCAGCCATGATATAGACTCGGCAGTTGATCACTTAACGACCATTTTAACAGATACTTATAAGGAAGTATCAAAACCCACCCTCAGACCCAATTTTCGTAAATTACCTCAAGAAATTAAACTCAAAATTAAAGAAAAGAATAAAGTACGGAGACTTTGGCAAAGAAATAGAAATCCTGGTTGAAAAATTAAACTCCGTGCTCTCCAAAATGAGATCAAGGCATCATGTGACCATTTCTTCCAATCACAATACACGAATTACATTCAGTCCCTAACGACCAATGATAACAGTCTTTGGCGCGCATCAGCCCGCCTACGCAAACACAAATCTAACATTCCGTCCTTAGCTACGGACGCAGTGGTGGCTCACACAGACGCTGAGAAATCCGAATTATTTGCTGATTCTCTTCAAACTCAATTTACACCACATAATGAAGGAATTTTTGCGAACAGCGCAAGTTCTATCCCACAGGATGTTGAACGTATCCTCTCCTCGCCTTTTGCGAGAGAAATACAATATACATCCATGAGCGAGGTAAGTGAATACATTACCAAGCTCAAACCCAAAAAAGCCCCTGGTATGGACTCTATTTCTAATCGTATGATTAAAAATTTACCCACCCATTATCTGTTTTTCTTAGTAATGCTTATAAATTTTATGATACAGCATTGCTATTTTCCTCAAAGCTGGAAACAAGCACTTATTGTGCCTATTCCAAAACCAGGCCAAAGCCTTTCTAACCCTCAAAATTATAGACCTATCAGCCTCCTATCCTCGTTATCTAAGATATACGAGTTTGTGTTACTTAAACGCCTGAATGATTTTCTCCGAAATCACAACGTTCTGATTGATGAACAATTTGGATTTCGAGCAAAACACTGCACCACGCACCAGCTGCTGAGGACAGTGGAGTTCATTCACGAAGGGTTTCGTAACAAAATGCTTACTGGCGCTTTATTTCTTGACATAGCCAAAGCATTTGATAGGACTTGGCATATAGGAATTATTATCAAGCTCATACGACTTGACGTTTCGGCCCATTTAATTCATATAATTAATTCGTACCTCACTAATAGATCTTTTTCTGTACGAGTTAATTCTATCATTTCGACACCCCGTCCTATACTAAGCGGCGTCCCCCAAGGGTCACTTTTAGGCCCAATTTTGTTCAACATTTTCATAAATGACATACCAAAATCACCAAGTATCACTCTTGCACTTTATGCAGATGATACGGCCATCCTAGCTCAACACAAACGCCTGGAAAACTTAGTCCGAAACATTCAGAGTTATCTCTCTAGCCTTGAGCACTGGCTCATCACTTGGAAAATAAAAATTAATGTTGCTAAATGTGCTGCTATGATATTCAAACGTAGCCCCCTCCCGTACCCTTCCATTAATATTAAATTCTTTGACGACTATGTTCCCTGGTCAAACTCTTACAAGTACCTAGGAGTTGTACTTGATTCAAAATTAACCTGGCGCCTTCACATTGAAAATGTTCTCAACAAAGCAAAAGGTGCCAGAGCCCAACTTTACCCATTTTAGCTCGAAAGAGCAATCTGTCAATTAAAAACAAAATCCTTCTCTATACTTCCATAATAAGACCTGTCTTTATGTATGCATGTACAATCTGGGGTACTGCTGCAAAAACTCATGTGAAAAAACTTCAATCTTTTCAAAGTAAAACCTTACGTATGGCCCTAAACGCAGCTTGGTACGTCCGTACAGATGTGATTCATTCGGACCTTAATATTAAACCAGTTGATTACCTTATCAAAAAACATAGTCAAAATTTATTCCTCAAAATTGAACAGATTGATAACCGAGCACTTCAGCAGATGCCAGCCTACGATCCTACTATTCGCAGCTCACAGAAGAGACCAAGAGCCGTGATTGGCCGAGAGTTCGGCATCTACCCTCCATCTAAAAGGGCAAGACACGCCCTCTCAACATCAGTTCCAGCTCCCGCGCCAAGAAGGAAGGAAGTCTCTTCAGCGAGCTGCCATATAATTGCTTATTACCATCTCTACCTGCAACCAAGATCTTCAAGCAAAGTTATCAATCTGTTCGCATAGAGTCACATCTCCCGCAGATTTTTTAAAATCTGCCTATGAATATTTTCAACGCGTTCATATTTATTATTTGCACTATCCTACACAAGCCACATGCCAATGAGCCTATTAATCTTAAAATCTTTCCTCTCCGCTTTCTGCTTTAGTGTTGTATTGTGTATAAAAAATTTATAAAAACCAAAAAAAGTATAAAATATAAAATACAAAAAAATTATAAAACCTAAAAACTTTTAAAAAATATTATGATTCTTAAGTTTTTATTATCTCATCTCTATCCCTAAACTTTCTTGAGCCAGTGGCTCCCTCTAGTGTGCATCAAGTAACTCACTTATGCAAAATTTTTTTCCCATTTCTGCTCGCTTTTATTAATTCTGATGAGGAGGTAAATGGTTTTGAACCATAGGAACTCCGTAATTTTCAAATCATTGGCATTGGCATCGGTGCTTTTTCTTAAATGTCACGATGCAGTAAACTTCATACAAAAAGTTATTAGTAATTCTTTTTAGTTACTCCGGATATCTGATTTTGTAACTGCTATTTCTCCTGAATAATAATAAATGGATCCTGTTTTTTTTTAAACTTATCGTCTGATAATTTAAGCTACGACAACATCTATATTTCTTCAACGATCTATTTATTCTGGACAAAAGCTGATACATCACATATATATATCTACTATCTATAAGTATCATTATTAAAATAAAAGTTCCTGTAATTTGAATTGGACCGAATAGAGCATTAATTAAAAATTGACTTAATTTTTTCCATTTAAAAGATGCCTCAGAAGTCAAAAATCATATCATATTTGAGAAACTATTTAGGAAAAAGCTCTATAAATAGAAAAGAAATAAGGCATAATTTTAATAGTACAATAAACTTTGATCTTAATTTTTGTAATCTTTAACCGAATAACATTGAATCACCTTAAAAGTTTCTCCTAATGTAATTAACAAAACTTGTGAAAATATTTCGGTCAAATTAAAACGTTCTGAGCAAAGTGTTCTGTGAAAAATATAGCATTTAATTCCATCTAAATGAAATGTTGTTTAAAAATGTATTCTCTTCATATACTTGGGACTCTCAAGTATTGGAGAAAAAGAAAATATATACATTGATATGTATAGTTAAGACGTAATTACAAAATATTTACATACGATCGTGTCAAAAACCCATTGAACTAAATCACCCAATGTTTTGGTTACAACGAAGTTATCGCCAGTGCTTCAAAGAAGCGTATGGGGGAAACCGGTTAGAGCCACTCTATCTTACTTCCTACCTCCATGGCTTGCATGCGATTTGAGTTTGAGGATAATGAGAAGTGGGTGTCAAGCAGGGACTAATAAACTCCTATTAGAGTAAGAGATAAAAGTATTTCCTGTCCCTAAGCGCCAATTTTCTGCGTAATTACCCGCGGTTATCTAAACGAGACAAGCATCAGAAGTGGATTCCCCTTCCGGAAGGCGGCATTTTGAGGGCCGATGGCGAATAGAACAATCGATATGGAACAAGAGCTCGTCCTTGAGTTATGAAAAAATATTCATCAGAACAGCCAGCCACGTAATTGAACTCTCCAGGGGGATGTGTAAAAAGATCTGAAAGGTTTCATTTTTTAACGGTCGCCCGAAAAGGTTTGGTTTAAGATCCTCAACAAAACTCTTACATGGGCCCCGCACATTACATCTATTAACGAAAAGTTTCGACTGCATAAAGCTAAACTATACCTATTGCTCGAAACAATGTTTTATCAATTGATAACAAGTTACTCATTTATAAATCCGTTCTCCTTCCATTACTACAGAGGTTGTTCACACATTAGATGATGTATCTTGTAGACGATGTATATTGTATTCACAAAACTAAATTACATAAATTTTTGTGTTTCGAATGTTCTCTTTGACATCCCTTTTTCTGAACTATCTTTCGACACCGCAATATCCTGGATAATAATGCCTTTTGAAGTGGCAGAAGAGATACTCTATCCCATTCCTCCCGAACAGCTTTCCAGAGTCCTGTTAGGGTTTTGGGACAACGTTTGGAGAATGCAGTTTTTAAAAGTCCGAAAGCACAAAAATCCATCGGGAGATTGAGTAGGGATATCAGTGAAGGGTATGGCCTTGATACCAGTTTTTTTTTTTTTTTTTTTTTTTTTTTTTTGTTCCATTTCTTTTAGGAAATTTACAGTAGATTTTGATGTGTGACTGCTAGCTTTGTCCTGATGGAGTCTCACAGATGGATGGCACTGTGGGTAAAGCGATGGTATTTCATTCAGAGAAATGGGCGATAAAATATGTTTCTGATAGTATTTGGAGTTAATCTTCACATTTTTTTGCACTCTCTTTATTTTTAACTTGCCATTATAAGAAAAACCAGTAACAATCATGAATACCTTAGAAAAACTTTCTTTCGATTCTTTGAACCATGTACTTAAATTTTTTTCTCCCCTTTTATGATAATAAATGGCTCTTTTTTTGTTACAGTCATTTAAATACACCCATGCTTCATCTATTGTGACAATTGTTTTCCATTTTTCTTTGGATAATTGTTTCTCATATAGAATTCTGCAGCGTGTCCTGCGTTGAGCGATATGCTTTGGAAGAAGACGATGCACATTGCGTTTTTGAGTTTCTTAAGATTTAAACCAACGTTTATCATTTTGTTTACGGTGGACACCGAGTATTTTTATGCTTTTGCAACTGTCCTTTGACTAGCGGGATTTTCTTTTAACATTAAACAACGTACCTTTGCAATAGTCGAAGACGTCCGTTTTTTCTTGGATACTTGTTTGGAATTTTTGTCCCACTTGAGGCTCCAATTTGACGTTTTTGTTTTCCTTTCTTGTTGATGATATTACCTATCGACGCTTTAGATATTACAAAACCATGATTCTCACATCGTTTTTGGATAACGGAGTATGCATATTTCTCTTCGGAAAGAGCGTCAATGTAGCCTTCAAACCACTGCTTTGTTAAATTTCCCATTTCGATTAAAAACAAAACTTTCAAGCCACAGACGATAATTTTGACTTTTTAAAACATAGTACGGTTACAATTACTTCTTTTGCAGCAAACTATGTTTTATTACCGCTTACCAAAATCGTCTAAAAAATCTGCGAACAGATCTGTATGTTATGCTAATTCAGTTTGGGCCTATACCAAAAAGTGTAATAGGAAAAAATTACAGACTTGCCAACAGTCTGTTCTTAGTCAAATAAATAAAGCGGAGTGGTTTATCCGCAGCAACAGAATTCATGAAGAACTGGATATGGAGCAACTACCCTCACATTAATCTAAACTTTTTAAAAGCTTCCATGAAAGACAAAAAACAATTAACAACCCGGCCATTAAGATTTGCCATTATGACTGCAATGACCTAGCAAATATGGACAGGCCCATGGCCCAACTGAATGTATATGTTACCGTGAAAGGCCGAAATTGGAGAATGTCGACTTTCGCCGGAGAATGTCAACATTCACCAAATACGTCGGTGAAAGACCGAATATTTCACTACATTCTTGTATATTCGGACCCTCACCGGTGTATGTCGACAATCACAGATATGCTCTGGTGAAAGTCGAAAAGAGAGGTCATAACGTGCTATAAGAGTTTAAGTTGTTGCAATAAATAAGATTTGAATCACATAATTTAGTAAGTTTTTTTATGACTGTTATTTTATTTTCTCATTTAGCACGTTCTGTATAATTCAGTAAGTTTTTAACTTCTATTATTTTCCTTTCTCATTTTGAATGTATTGAGTGTTTTAGGTTCTCATGTTCTTAAGTTCTTATTTCAAGTCTCAAGTGCGTTTATTCGCGACTGAATGACGGAGAAGAAAATATAATATTGTTATATGTTTCACATTCACCATTAGCACATGGTGAATGTCGACATTGACCGGTGTAAGTCGACATTCTCCAGATTTCGGTGTTTCACCGTAACATATATATTATGTAATATTTATTATAATGTCTTGAAGGTTTTTGTTAACCTTCTCTTATTGTATATGCTATGCATTCGTTTTAGTCTTACGTTTGTAGTATTTATATCTTACTTATCGGATTCAAATTACCAGTGTTCGCCTAACCTTGCCTTCATCCACACGTTTACCATCTCGACGACTTCTGGTCTGCATTCATTTGGCACCGCTTAATACTTTATAAGGTATTTCTCCCGCCTTTTTAGCGTGCCTTCGTGGTGTAGTGGTCTGCATGCTGGGCGCGTATTCTAGAAGACCGTGGTTCGATTCCCGGAGGCGGCGTTGCTCATTTTTCATCTCTCCTGCTTCCAAAAAAATACCTTATGTCCCTATAGCTTTAATTAGCATTCTATAACTTATGGTTTAAATAATATGAATTCTAAATTGTAAATTATTCACTTTAAAAACTGTATTATAAAAAAAATTACCTTAGATATTTTTTAGGTTATTTCATCATACTATTCGCAATTCTTATACTGTTCTACAAGGGGTAGAGCCTTATCGCTAAAGTACCCTTGTGTACCAAACACAGTTCCCGCTCCTATTAACTCTTTTTTTTTTTTTTTTTTTTTTTTTTTTGTCTTTTTAGCTTTATTAGTAAGAATAATTTTCTTTGCAATTACGCCATATACAATTCAACAGCAAAATTAGAAAAATTTTAAAAGCTGCATAGTGTACGTCCAGAATTCCAGATGAAGCGTTAATGTGTTGGCATACATTTTTTTTAATCTTTTCTTAGTTCCTCATATCAATGTTCAGGTTTCTTACTAGAAATGATTTACAAAACTCATTTTTTTTTTGGTCTTTTTATTATTAGCATTTTGTGTACTTACTTATATTACATAAATATAACATGATATTACTTATATTACATGAAATGAAAAATCATGTTATTATGTTTATTTTTATCATGTTATTTATGTCATATAAAATTCGATATTCCACTGTAAAATCACAGGATATTTAAAAACAGCCTATCTTTAGAATTTCGGAACAGACAGTCTCACTGGCTGGAAATAAAAATATTTTATTCCGTATAGTGTTGCCACTGCTCGCTTTGAAATCATTAAGATTGCTAATCAGGATATTTTTGAGGTATTTATTTCTGGGTAGATCGTTGTGAAAATTATAAATGAATGTAATTATTTTGAAAATGAATTCTTATTCGCAGAATTTTATAGAATTTGTGCTCTAGAAAACAATATTTGTAGACTCGCAACATGATTTACATAAACAAAGAATAAAACTATTTCTAGTTTAATAAATATTTTTCGTAATTATTCAAATATTATTCTAAAGTAAGAAAAGTTCAAGAGAATATTAATAGTATAATTTTAGAGTTTCAAAGCTGTTAAATCACTCGCGCTAAAATTATTTCTGAAAATCTGTTGTAAAAAATTCTAAATTACGGAATGCTACACACTAGTAAATATATAGCAGTTTAATACATAGAAAAATATATTGATAGAGAGATATATAGATAGATATATTCTAGCCCTGTTTCCCGGCTCAACGAGCTCAATATTTTTATTCTTATATGTTGGTAAGTTGTGCACTTTTTGCGTTAAAAGTTATTTAATTATTTTGTTCTTATGCTCCGTTAAACGTTTTTATGCCTTTTAATCAGCAAGCAATAGTTTTAGAATTATCAAAAATTTAAATGTGACGCTAGGCCTAAGAGGCCCAGATTTGCTTACATTTGAAACTGTAAGTAGAGTAGTGAATGAAGTCAGTGGGCGCACCAACTTTAGTGTCTTTTTGCCCAGTGGGACCAGGAAGATAGCTTTCAATTCTGTGCACCGAAAATTTGGTTTTCCTGCCATTTGGTTGAATTGCTTGAAATTCGGGGAAAGAATTTTAAGGGGTATCAGAAACCCCTATACCGACAATGTTAAATTGGACATTTTCGATGTACCTTTTCTCAAAATCTGCTGTAGATACAAGCTTGAATTTTTTTCTGTAATTAAAGTATACCTATCTGATTATACTGAAATGAGCTTTTGAAACATTTTGAATTTTAGAGTAAATTACAGGATATTTTGTTAGGCATAGTAAAATTTAGCACTTTTCTCACACAAAAAAATTTTAAAATTGTTTTTTCTAAGTTTATTACAAAAAGCTCGTTTCAGTAAATATTAGGGAACCTAATAAATAAGCCATAAAAAGTTTAGATACCTGTGAGCAGTAGTTCCTGAGAAAAGGTACATCGAGTATAAAAGAATCACGTTTGGAGAAAAACGCGTTTTTATGTAAAAATCCTCATTGATAAAAGCAGTTGATAACAAATTAAAACTAGATTTGTTTTACAGCTCTAAATTTTCATAGAGATTAAAGAATGGTATTTTTAGAAAGATAAAAGTGTAGAGAATTTGAAAATGCAAAAATCCGAAATCACAATCTTTTGAAGATTTTGGAGTTCCAACTCCCCTTAATGCAGTGCAGCAAAAAATATGCATAATTTAATATGCCGTACAAGGAAGTCATGTAATGTCCACGTCATGCATTTTAATTTAGAATTGCCAAAGAATGAATATTTGCGTCATTTTGAACACTTTTGTATTTGGAATTATATTATATATATATATATATATATATATATATATATATATCCAATTCATGGGCTTTGATATATTTTATTTCTATACTTACTTTTAATGCATGTTTTAATGTTCTAATGTTTATTTTGAATGTGGGATAATTTTTATGATAAAATGTTTCCTATCTTTTAGGCATAGTGTGCGATCTGCAATAGACGTGGTGTCCGAAAGCGTGAAGTACTTAGATGGTAATCTGTGGTTAGTTGACAGAGGAAATCAGTCCAATATCAGTTGCTGGAACAATACGTCCGAATACAGAATGAGACTCACAAAAGCTTTGCACAGGTAAGTGCTTTAAAAATGTTTTTCTTAGAATTCTAGTCTTCAGGGAATCTATTTAAATCTAGTGTCATATTTTATGAAAAGCTCGTTTGTAACCTAAAATATATTTTTTGTGAATTATTGTTGTCTAGTAAGTCCCAGATTCTCGAATAAACGACTGCATGAAACTCGCTATGTGTGAATTGCGTGGAAACGAGAATAAGAATATTAAAAAAAAAAATAGAGAATACATCCAACTTTAAAGCTATATATACATTTTGAGACGTATGTACTAGTTTGACTGAAATCACTAAATCGAGCGTGTTACCAACCTTTGAGATAAGTAAAATAATATTCTGGCTCAAATCATTTTTCATACTCCAATTATTAACATTTGGGACAAAAAAAAATAAAATTCTGGCTCAAGTCCATTTCTCATAATCCCGTTTCTAATCTTTGGGATAAGTAAAATAAAATTCGGGGTTAATTATTCTTAGTCCAGTCATTAATTTTTAGGATAAGTAAAATAAAATTCTGGCTCAAATCATTTTCCGTATGCCAGCTGCTAACCTTTGGGATAAGTAAAATAAAATTCTGACTCAACTAATTATTCACATTTTAATCATTAACCTTTGCGATAAACAAAAATAAAATTCTAGCTGAGATCATTTTCTTACCCCAGCTGCTAACCTTTGGGATAAGTAAAATTAAATTCTATCTCAAATCATTATTCACACTCTAATCATTATCCTTCGGGATAAAGGAGAATAAAATTCTGTCTCAAATAATTTTTCGTACACCAGTTACTAAACTTTGGGATAAGTAAAATAAATTCCAACTCAGATCATTTTTCGTATCCCATTTACAAATCTTTGGAATAAGTAAAATAAAATTCTTGACCAAATAATTATTCACACTCTAATCACTCTGGGATAAAGGAGAATAAAATTATCGCTCAAATAATTTTTCATATCCCCAGTTGCTAATCTTTGGGATAAGTAAAATCAATTATAGCCCAAATAATTATTCAAACTCTAATCATTAACCTTCGGAATAAAGGAGAATAAAATTCTGGCTCAAATAATTTTTCATACCCCAATTACTAACCTTTGGGATAAGTAAAATAAATTCGAACTCAAATCATTTTTCGTATCCCATTTACAAATCTTTGGAATAAGTAAAATAAAATTCTGGCTTAAATAATTATTCACACTCTAAAAATAAAATTCTAGATGAGATCATTTTTCTTACCCCAGCTACTAACCTTTGGGATAAGTAAAATTAAATTCTATCTCAAATCTTTATTCACACTCTAATCATTTAACTTCGGGATAAATGAGAATAACATTCTGGCTCAAATAATTTTTCATACACCAGTTACTAACCTTTGGGATAAGTAAAATAAATTCGAACTCAAATCATTTTTCGTATCCCATTTACAAATCTTTGGAATAATTAAGATAAAATTTTTGACCAAATAATTTTTCACACTCTAATCATTAACTTTGGGATAAAGGAGAATAAAATTCTCGCTCAAATCATTTTTCATACCCCCAGTTGCTAATCTTTGGGATAAGTAAAATCAGTTCTAGCCTAAATAATTATTCATACTCTAATCATTAACCTTCGGAATAAAGGAGAATAAAATTCTGTCTCAAATAATTTTTCATGCCTTAATTACTAACCTTTTGGGATAAGTAAAATAAATTCGAACTCAAATCATTTTTCGTATCCCATTTACAAATCTCTGAAATAAGTAAAATAAAATTCTGGCTCAAATAATTATTCACACTCTAATCATTCATTTTGGGAAAAAGCAGAATAAATTTCTTACTCAAATCATTTTTCATACCCCCAGTTACTAGTCTTTGGGATACGTAAAATAAAATTCGGGCTTAATTATTCATAGTTTATCATTAATCTTTAGAATAAGTAAAACAAAATTCTGGCTCGAGTCATTTTCCATACTTTGCGATAAGTAAAATAAAATTCTGGCTCAAATCATTTTCCATATGCGAACTAATAACGTTTGGGATAAGTAAAATAAAATTCTGGCTCAAATAATTATTCACACTTTAATCATTAACCTTTGCGATAAACAAGAATAAAATTCTAGCTGAAATCATTTTTCCTACCCCAGCTACTAACCTTTGGGATAAGTAAAATTAAATTATATCTCAAATCATTATTCACACTTTAATCATTTAACTTCGGGATAAATGAGAATAAAATTCTGGCTCAAATAATTTTTCGTACACCAATTACTAACCTTTGGGATAAGTAAAATAAATTCGAACTCAAATCATTTTTCGTATCCCATTTACAAATCTTTGGAATAAGTAAAATAAAATTCTGGCTCAAATAATTATTCACACACATTAACTTTGGAATAAAGGAGAATAAAATTCTCACTCAAATCATTTTTCATACCCCCAGTTGCTAATCTTTGGGATAAGTAAAATCAATTCTAGCCTAAATAATTATTCATACTCTAATCATTAAATTTTGGAATAAAGGAGAATAAAATTCTGACTTATTCATATTTCATACTCCAGTTACTAACCTTTGGGATAAGAAAAGTAAATTCTGGCTCAAATAATTATTCACACTAGTTTTCTAATTCGTTTGGGGGCCAATGAATTATAATTATATTTAAAACGGATTCAGAAGACAAGTTTTTGTGCCTCCGTTCGTGCATACCTTTGTATTTATCTCGAATAATTCAAAAACGAATATACTCTCAGAACTTTGAAATTTTATCTGTGTGACTGCTATAAAATGTAGATGGGGACCACCCTTTTTTGGTTGCAATCGACCGCACCAAACCTATATATATATATATATATATATATATATACATATACATATATACATATATATCCACTCGGTTATTATCACATTCAGCTTAGTTTCTTTATTCTTATACGTTTGTAAATTGTGCATTTTTATTTTATTTATTTATTTATTTATTTTTTTTTGGTTTAAAAATCATTGAATTATGTTGTTCTTATCTTATGGTTAAGGTTTTTATGCCTTTACTTAACCTGCATGTTAAAGATTTAGAATTATCAAAAATTTAAACGTTGTTTAAGTGCAGCTAACCCTAATATTTTTACCATAGCAGCCATACACTGAAGTGACAAAAGTCATGTGATAGCAATATGCAAATATACAGATGGCAGTAGTATCGCGTAGAAAATGTATAAATGCGAAATGCTTTGGCAGGACTTTCATCCTCATTCCTGTCGCTGAGCTCCTAGAGACAAGACAGGGATTTTTTCTGCTCCTGCTTGCTTTGGTGTTCGCCCTTGCATTCCAGCACCGAACCGCCTTGTTTTTGTTTTCTCTCGAGGACTCCGGCTGCGGACCGCTCCTTGGACTACTAGTTCGGACCGACTGCTGCAAAAAATGCGGTAAGATCTCTCCTTTTGTTCTCTGTACGTCAGTGCAATGGCAAACGGTCAGATTACTAAGCATTTATTTGATTTATGTCAATTCTCCAATTTTGGTATCACTGATACACATATTGAGGAATTTGATCTTAAAAATGATAGCAACATATCCGCTTTTGTGTGGATAGTCACTACAATTGGCAAACCCACGTTCGAAACTATTTGTAATTTAAAGGAACAACTCTTAGATGAGTTCAAAATTCTAAATGCAGCTCCTCAAAAAAATGAACAGATCGTTAACGAGCTAGATACCATCAATGCAAAATTAAAAATCTGCGACATGTTTATAAGCGTGAATAATCCCTTAAAAAGATGCAGCAGTAACCCGGCTGTAAATAACATTCACATAAAAGGATCTGACAAAAAATGCAATTCAAATAGTAATTCTCCACAGAAAGCTACTTTGAATTCCCAACCACAAAAACAAATTGTACAACAGAACAATTCTGTCCCCAACTCCCCACAAAAACAGAATCAACACACGAATGACCTGGAAAGAGATATCCCACCAAACAACCCCATAAAACGCACACATAGCGACAAAAACAGAAAAAAGAAAACAGAAGTTGACAGCGATGGATTCAAAACCCCTCGCATCACGAATAAACGAACATTTTCCGAAACGGAAATCACACCTCCTCTACAACAAAATAAATACGAAAAATTAAACAATGAAGAAATGATGGATCAAAACAACGCAAATAATACTGAAGAATTTATCATCCCAAAGAAAACGGCCTCACACATCCCACCTATCGTCCTGCAGGACTTTACGGCGAATTGGGACAGAATGAAAGAAGAATTTGAAACAATTGGAATCACAAAAATAAAAGGAAATTTAAAAGGGAACACCCTTACCATAAGAGTATTTGATCCCGAAGATTACCGCAAAGCCACCGAATTGCTTACTAAACGGGATATTCCATACCATACGTATAAACTTAAAAGCGAAAAACCTTTAAAGGCCATTATCAAAAAACTCCCAAGAACCTCAAACCCGGAGATCATAAAAGAAGAAATCGCCAGTATGGGCATCCCCATTACAAAAATAAAACAAATTGAAAAATTTGAAGACGGCAAAATTATTAAATTACCGGTTTTCCTCGTGGAAACCAAAAGAAACAACGAGGGGAAAAAGATATTTAACATCACTTCACTACGTGGACTTGATGTTCTGGTATGCACGTATAAAAGTCGCCCAGGACCAGTTCAATGTCATAAATGCTAAAGATACGGGCATATTAAGGAAAAGTGCAATTACAAACCAAGATGCCAAAAATGCGCAGGCCCTCACGAAGGGTATACATGCAAACAGGACAAAAACTTACACTCCGCAAAATGTGCCTTATGTGGTTTGGACCACGTAAGCTCTTCAAAACTGTGTAAATTCCACCCTAACAATATCAAAAAAGCAATAGAAACTCGTAAAACGGAAAATGCTCAACCACCTCAACCTACATTCCAACTCAATCAAGAAGATTTCCCTGCTCTACCAACGGCAGCACAAAATACCAGCACGCAAGCGGCTGTATCCGCTCCTCCAACCCAGAAACAGAATCAAGAACCGGAACCTCCCTCCTTCTGTGAGTGGATTAAATTGCAGCTGACAAAAGCTAAAGAATTTCTAAAAAGCTTCAAAGAAGCTAAAAATATTATGAACAAAATCGAGGTTGTTATGGCAGCCATAGAATATTTTTCATCTCTAAACTATGATTTCTAGTCCTTTAAGTAATGAACACAAGATCATAACCACTAGCAAGTGCTTTCTTAAAGTCACTTTCTTCAATGCTAACGGTGTTCATAAGCAAAAGGAGGAAATTAAGAACTTCCTCATCACCCATAACATAGACATCATGCTGCTCAACGAAACACATCTAAGGAAGTCACATCGGATAAATTTCCCTGGATACCGGACAATCCGGGACGACAGAATTCATAACAGAGGTGGAGGTACTGCAATAATTATTAAAAACTACCTTCGTTTCGCCAAATATGAATTACCTAACACTGGCAATATAGAAAAAACAGCTGCAATAATTTATAGTGGAATGAATGAAGCCTATTTATTCATTTCAGTCTACAACCCACCTGGCAATAGACTAAACAATAATGATCTAAATAATCTCACAGCTGCTAATTTTCCTACTTTAATTGCGGGTGATCTTAACGCTAAAAATCAAGCTTGGAATTCAAGATCCAACAATACTAATGGAAATTTCTTGAACAACTACCTACTAAATCAAGATCTAAAAATTGTCGCACCTTTCTCCCCCACTAGAATTCATCATGATGGCGCCGGAGACATCCTTGATGTTCTATTACTCAAAAATATCAACCAAACTCCTTCTCTAGAAGTCACTTATGACCTTAATTCTGACCACCTGCCAGTCACCTTTGACTTCTATGGATTCTATCATCCTTTGAAAAAACATCGTACCAAGACCAACTGGAATCTAGTTAATAATCTTCTGCAAAATTATACCTGCAATAATAGTTACCCCCATAGCTTTGCAATAGAGAACGAAATCCATAAATTTACTACTACCATTCAAAACGCTATTTCCACTGCTACTTACTCCATAAAAGAAAATAAATCTCAAACCCTTCCCACCCAGATTAAGAATACTATCAAGCTCAGAAACGCAGCCATTAAGACCTGGCATCAGTCTAGAAACCCAAATGATAAACGGCACCTCAATTACCTAAATCGAAAAATCAAGACTGAAATTCAAGAATACAGGAATCAACAATGGGACCACCTACTTGAAAATTTGGAGCCGAACCATGAAAATGTTTGGAGAATCGCGCGCTCCCTCAAAAATAATAACAGTTATACCCAGCACGCAATTGAACACTCTGGTACTAAATATTATTCGGACCAAGACATTGCTGACCTCATGGCAGAAGTACAAGAAAATATCTATAAACCCCTCCCGTCTAATAACTCGGAAACTGAAAACGAAGCTCAAGAAGCAGTCAACTACATACGCAATTTTACGCCTCAAAGGCACATACAGTTTACTTCTCCTAAAGAGGTGAAAAACATTATTAAAAACCTTAAGACAAGAAAAGCGAAAGGTTACGACCATCTTAACAATAAAGCACTTAAAGCCCTGCCAAATAGATGCATTATCAATCTCTGCAATATTATCAATGGTTGTATTAGACAGTCATACTTCCCCCAACAATGGAAGCACTCTATCGTAATTTTTATTCCCAAACCGGGAAAAAACCCAAAAGATGTCAATAGCTATCGCCCTATCAGTCTTTTGCCGGCTATGGGCAAAATTTATGAGAAAATCCTTAACAATAGACTCACAAACTTCCTAGAAAATAATGACATTATTGATAACTTACAATTTGGATTTAGAAAAGGTCACTCGACCACTCATCAAGTCTTAAATCTTGTGGAAACAATAGCTCTTGCGTTTCAGAAAAAAAGTGCAGTTGCCGCATGCTACCTCGATTTTGAGAAAGCTTTTGATCGAGTGTGGCATGCTGGGCTAATTCTAAAACTCATAGATCTCGAAATTCCTAAAAATTTAATTAAAATTATCTTCTCTTTTCTATGTAACAGAACTTTCCAAGTCAGAATAGGTAATACCTTCTCCAAAAAGAAAAGGATGTTTTGTGGCGTCGCTCAAGGCAGTGTTTTGAGCCCAAAACTTTTTAATATTTATATTAACGATCTACCTCAACCTCTTAACTCCAAAGTACTCAAATATGCAGATGATGCTGTTGTACTCTCTGAATCTATTCAACCTCAACTGGCCATTAACAACCTCCAAATGTATGTTAACAATATTGCACACTGGTGCACAATTTGGAAAATAAATCTCAACGCTCACAAATGCAATACTGTTCTCTATAGACGTTATAAAAAACTTCAGAATGTCAACACTGAAATTAAAATCAATAGTACTCCTATCCCACATAATGATGCTTACAAATATCTGGGTGTTTATATCGATAAACAGCTGAACTTCAAAACCCACCTTCAATACATTGCCAATAAAGGGAATTCTGCTTATATGGCTATCTATCCACTTATTGGACGTAACTCCAAACTTAACTTACATACAAAAAAGATTCTCTATACTTCTCTCATTAGACCGATCCTTACATATGCCGCCCCTGCTTGGGCTATTGGCAATAAAAATGAAAGGAAGAAGATTGGTATTTTACAAAATAAAATATTAAGATCAATCACAAACGCTCCCTGGTTTATCAGGAATAAAGATATCCAGAAAGACCTCAAAATTCCTGATCTTATGGATCACATCCTCACCATATCTCACAATTTCTTTGAGAAAGCTAGGAATAGCGAGTACCAAGCAATCAAAAACATCATTGATTATGATCCAACTATTGAACATACGGTAAAAAGGCCGCGGACAATACATCACAATCCTAGATGGTGATTGTAAATATGTAAATAGTGTATATATCTTTTCCATTTACCCAAGATCTCATTTATTCAAGTTTATTTCTATTATTTTAATTTCCATTCAATTGAATCAATCATGTGACCGCTCTGGTCAAATAGAACTTTGCGAACTAAGTTCGTCTCTGATTGGCTGACCCACATCACGTGGGTTTCACTTGTTGCTTAGAATTCTAAGTGCTCCTCTCTCATTCAGGGAGTGGATGCCGAGGTTGAAGGATTGCTTTCCGATCTGACCGCCATGCCGCCTGACTGCACGTGAACTGAGACCACTGCCGTAATAATTGCTAATGCCAAATTGCTTATCACATGTACAGCTAAAATCGCAGGATTATATCCTATAAATTTTTCGCCTCTGTGCGGGTGCTTATGCACTACTACTCTCTCTAACCAACTGGCCGAATGGCATGATCAAAACCGATTGGATTAAGGCTCTTTGTAGCCAAGGCCAAATTTGTAAAAGATACCGATTAGATTAGATTAGATTAGGACTTTCATTTGCGTTCAAGTTATTCATGTGAAGAGGCTTTGACGTGATGATGGCCGCACGACGAGAATTAACAGACTTTGAACGCGGAATGGTAGTTGGAGCTAGACGCATGGGTCATTCCATTTCGGATATCGTTAGGGAATTCAACATTCCGAGATCTCCAGTGTCAAGAGTGTGCCGAGAGTTTCTAATTTCAGGCATAACATCTCACCACGGGCAGCGCAGTGGCCGACCGCCTGCACTTAACGACCGAGACCAGCGACGTCTGCGTAGAGTTGTCAATGTTCACAGAGAGCAACACGGCGTCAAATAACCGCAGAAATGAATGTGGGACGTACGACGGACGTGTCCTGTATTTCTTATATATCATTCTCTTATACTCTTGTCATTGTGACGTACCATCGGTCTGCACTTAACGACCGAGACCAGCGACATCTGCGTAGAGTTGTCAGTTCAATTAATTGAATTCTCACTTCGCGACAAGGCAAAAATACATAAAAACTCAAAATATCTGTATAAAAATTACGAAGTAAATCTTATACGCTTATTTCGTCGAAAAAATTCCAGAAAGGATTAAGCATGATTTAATTGGCAATAATAAATGAAGGCGTTATCTTTGTTGTTGCGAAGCTAAGTTTCTCTAGATTGGCAACAAATCCACTATTCTCCTGTTCCAAATGTAAACAAGCAGTGGCCGCCATCAAAAACATTATTAGGCTTAGCGGCACTTAAACAACTTTAAAATTGTCCATAATTCTAAACATACTTCATACACATTTACTAAAAGCATAAAAACCTTAAACGGATGATAAGAACGACATAATTCAATGAATTTTAAAGCAAAAAATGTACAATTTACAAACATATAAGCGTAAGGAAACTGAGATCACTGAGCCTGATAACAGAATGGATATACAGGGTGATTATAATTAAAGTTTAAGTTTCAAAACGCTATAAAAAAAGAACCACTGATGAAAATGATGTGAAATTTGAAAGGAATGTTATTGAAGAAGGCGGAAAGCGTATGGCAGAAGAAAAAATTTAGTTTCAAAAGTTAGCAACAGATGGCGCTGTAAGCGGCAGTATCCCGACGAGAAAAGAGAAATGATTCGTAAAACAACGGCTAAGATGGAAGTTACACATAAAAACGCATTGACAAATTAGAATTGTTGAATAATTTTATTTGCATGACTGTACATATCACATCGAAAGGGACGAATCGGTTTCAAGAGTTTTGCGGCGACATACCGCATAAGAACCATTCATCAAAGAAGTTCGGAACTGTAGCGAGACTGGCGCAAAACATGTTCAATATGGTGTCCACCGTTGTGTGCAACAAGTTGAAAGCGACAAACAGCATGTTCCACAACGGATCGCAGTGTCTCCGGGGTGTTGTTAAGAAAGTGTTGCGAAATGCGTGCCTTTAATTCTGCTAAATTTTCAATTGGAGCATGGAACACAACATCCTTCAGATATCCCTACAGCCAGAAATCACACAGAGTAAGATCAGGTGATCGGGACGGCCAGGCTGTAGGGAAATGACGGCTGATAATTCGAGCATTTCCGAAATGGCGCCTCAGCAGCTGCTTCACGGGACGTGCAATGTGCGGAGGAGCGCCATCTTGCATAAAAATGATTTCATCCACACATCCACGCTGTTGCAGAGCTGGAATCGCGTGGTTGCGCAGAAGAGACGGATACCTCTGACCAGTGACGGTTGCGGTAACAGGACCGGAAGCACTCGTCTGCTCGAAAAAATATGGTTGTAGGATGAATGATTCCATAAAGCCACAACATACCGTGACCTCTTCAGGATGAAGTGGTACGGGGTGCGTTGCCAGTGGATTTTCTGTTGCCCATATTCGACAATTCTGGGTATTCACGTATTCTGCCAGATGGAAATGGGCTTCATCTGTCCACAAAATTTTCCACGGCCATTCATTATCCACTTCCATGCGAGCCAGGAATTCTAACGCAAACGTCTCCCTAGCTGTCAGGTCAGACGGAAGAAACTCCTGCACATGGCCAATTTTGTACGGATAGCATTGCAGGATGTTTCGTACAATTTTCAGCACCGTGCTCGTAGGCCTGTCCAATGTTCGGGCAATTTCTCGTGCACTACACTGTTGCACACTACCGGCCGACCCTTCCTGTAATGCTGTGGCCACTTCTTCAACTACCGTCGAATGCACTCGCTTTCTCCCTCTTCCAGACTGCACATCAAACGAACCTGTCGTTTCGAATTTTTGCATCATTTTCTTTAGACCTATGACACTCATTGGACCAACGCCTTCTTTTATACCCTTCAGTGTCCTGAATTTTTGCAGAGCTACTCTTGCACAATCATCATTCTTGTAATACAGCTTTACCAGCAGAGCGCGGTCCTGCAGTGAAACACCCATGGCGAACGTCTGAGACGCGAAATGAGGAACAGCCTGGTACCTGGCGGCTTTATAACACTGAAATTTAACTAACATTTTAATTTACGTCTTCTTCCGCTTGCAGCGCCATCTGTTGCTAACTTTTGAAACTAATTTTTTTCTTCTGCCATACGCTTTCCGCTTTCTTCAATAACATTCCTTTCAAATTTGGCATCATTTTCATGAGTGGTTCTTTTTTTATAGCGTTTTGAAACTTAAACTTTAATTATAATCACCCTGTATATATAAATATATTTAAAATAAATATATCACAGACAAGCAACACTGCATCAAATAACCGCAGAAATCAATGTGGGACGTACGAGGGACCTGTCTGATAGGACAGTGCGGCGAAATTTGTCTTCCTTGGGCTATACCAGCAGAAGACCGACTCGAGTACCTTTACTGACATGGTCAGATGAGTCACGATTTCAGTTGGTAAGAGCTGATGGTAGGGTTCGAGTGTGGCACAGACCCACGAAGCCATGGACCCAAGTTGTCAACAAGGCACTGTTCAAGCTGGTGGTGGTTCCATAATGGTCTGGGCTGTTTTTACATGGCATGGACTCGGTCCTCTGGTGCAACTGAACCGATCATTGACTGGAAATGGATACCTTCAGCTACATGGAGATCAATTACAGTAATTCATGGACTTCACGTACTCAAACAACGATGGAATTTTTATGGATTACAAAGCGCCATGTCACCGGGCCACAGTTCTTCGCGATTGGTTAGAAGAACGTTCTGGACAATTCCAGCGAATGATCTGGCCAACTAGATTGCCCGACATAAATCCCATCGAACATTTATGGGACATCATCGAGAGGTCAGTTCGTGCCCAAAACACTGCACCGTCAACACTTTCACAATTATGGACGTCTATAGAGGCAGCGTGGCTCAATATTCCTGCAGGGGACTTCCAACGACTTGTTGAGTCCATGCCACGTCCAGTTGCTGCACTTCGCCGGGCAAAAGGAGGAATGACAAAATATTAGGAGGTATCCTATGACTTTTGTCACTTCAGTGTATTTTTTTACATTTGAAATTTAGAAAAGTAGTTGATTTGTTGGCAATGTAGAGAAACTAAGCTTCGCAACAACAAAGTAACGCCTTCTTTTATTTTAGCGAATTAAATTATGCTTAATCCTTTCTGGAATTATCAGGATCTGGAACATCTGGAAACAAATATAACGCTGATTTTTGTTGTTTGACTTCTAATTTAATACTTGTTCGGCCTGTTATTGTATCTTAATTTTAAAAATGTTTAAAGCGGCTAAGCCTTAATATTTTTACCATAGCAGCCGTATTTGTTTACATTTTAAACTTAGCAGAATGGTGGAATTTTTACCTATTTAGAGAAACTAAGCTTCGCAACAACAAATTAACGTCGTCTTTTAATACTGCGAATTAAATTATGCTTAATCCAATCTGGAATTATCATTTAAGCTATTACATTATCCCATATATTGCCTTAGCATAGCGTCCACAACAAATTAAATCAGTTTCTACGCATTCAGTGTCTTTTTGTCGAGTGACATTGTAGAGACATTAGGATTTTTTTGGAAGCAGTCAAGATGAAAAATTAGCAACGCCTTCGCCGGGAATCGAACCTAGGACCTATGGAATACGCTCCCAGCATGCAGACCACCGCACCACGAAGGCACGCCAAGAAGGCTGGAGAAACTAAGCTTATAACACCAGAAGTGGACTTTCAGTTGTGTGCACCGAAAAATACGTCTCCTTTCACGCTGTCCAAATTGCTTGTTTTTGCGTAGAAACTGTAATTTTTAATTGTAAATTTTTGTTTAAAATTTTTAACTGTATTTATGTTTATGTTTCTCTATATCTTTCAATTTTTAATGAAGATATTTTGAGTTTTTATTATTTTTGCCTTACCGCGAAGTGAGAAGTGAATTAATTTAATGAGAAATATATCTCTAATGAAATTCGAGTAAATAAGTGTTTCATATTATGCAATTACAAGTTAAGTAACAGAAAATACTCTCGCAGTTTGTCTCAGACAGAGGAGAATGTTTACGAGTAGCGCATGTGCATTAGGCAAGTAGCGCTGAATCGTCTGTGAAAAACTGTTTCTTTTTTATTTGTTTAATTTCTTTCATACATGGTTTTTAGATTTATTATACTGTTTAAATAGTTTACAGTGTTTAATAGTAGAATTATCAACAATTTAAAAGCTGTTTAAGTGCGGTTAAGCCTAATTTTTAAATAACATGGCGGACATATTTGTTTAGATTTGAAACAGCAGAAAAGTAGATTGGTTGTCAATCTAGAGAGACTAAGCTTCGCAACAACAAAAAGAACGCCATCGTTTATTATTGCGAATTAAATCATGCTTAATTCTTTCTGGAATTTTTCGAGGAAATAAATGTTTACGATTTACTTTGTAATTTTTAATATAGATATTTTGAGATTTTATGTATTTTTGCCTTGTCGCGAAGTGAGAGCTGAATTAATTGAATGAGAAAAACTGAATCGTCTGTGAAAAACTGTTTCTTTTTTGTTTTGTTTACTTAATTTCTTTTATACATTGTACTAGATTTATTATAGTATTTGAATAGAACAAGTGGCAACGATTAGATAATTCTTCAGATGATGTAAATTTTTTGCATTCTAAGTTATAAAATGAATGAGATTAAACGCTGTTAAGGGAACCTATCGCCAGATTATCGCTATGGTCAATAAATATAATGAATTTCGCAATTATTCTATTGTGGTTTATGCGCTATTGACAAAGCAGATTTATTTCAATAGTTTAAATGAATTGAGGATAAAATGCGTGTAATTTAATATTCCGCACAAGAAAGTCATGTGGTGTACACATCAGATTTTTTTACAACTCCAAACAGTAGCAATTTTTCCAGGTCCGAATATCTTCATCAGTTTACATGCCAAATATAAACAGCACAGAGAATATAAACACTAGTTTGGCAACGATTAACGTAAACATTTGCTGAGTGCATCTACGACATATACATTTTTTCCTCCTCGCCTGTTCCATTATAAGATTTTAAAGCTTTGATAAGCATTTAGATTCTTTTTCCCCCTCCTCTTAATATTTATTTATTTTGTAGTTTTATTGAGGTACATTTTCATACCTCTATTTAAAAATATTTGCTACGATTCCTAAGAAATTTAGTATTGGCAAAATGAATTTCAGTACCTTGAAAGCGAAACGTTGGTTAATATTCATCGAAAATAGTCCTTTAAATTTTCATAATATTGCTAAAAATAGCTATCGAAACTTTAATTTTTATGAAACTTTCAAATAAAGATTGAAGTTAGCCATCTAAGATCCGTTTTATTTTTGTGCAAAGATGTATTTTCTACTATAAGTAAAAATAATTTATTCCCTGGTGAAAATTAAGGCGAATACATTTTTTTTTAACTTTTCCTTCAGAATATTATTCTTAAAAAATATGGCTTTGCTATTCTCAAAAAACGTTTTCATTAAACTGAAAAATATCGCATATATTCTGATCCCTAAATAATCACTATAGTCTGCTGCATTAAAACAAAAACTTCCATGTTATTTTCAGCCATCCGACTTGCCTCGTAACCATGGGAACGACAGCTACACCTAACCATTTGAATTCCCTGAATTTTTCCCCTCTACTTCATCTCCTTTCAACGTATTTCGCTTCACGAAAAGATTTTGAATGAAAGCTGACTTGTAAGGCAGTCCCAAAATAAAGTGGGAAAAATAAGATAATGGCGATACGCATTTTCAATCCCAAATGGGAAATATTAGCAACGGCCTTGAAGTGCCTATTTTAAAGAAACAGGTTATAAGTCATCAACATCACTGTAGTGAGCTTGTAGAGTCATTAGGTTAATTGGAAGCAGAAAAGATGAAAAATATGCAACCGCCTTCGCCGGGAATCGAACCACGGACCTCTGGAATACCGGCCCAGCGTGCTACCGTTACACCACGAAGGCACGCTAGGGAAGTGGGAGAAATACCTTATAAACTGTGAGCTCTCTTAGTGTGTTTTCTGTCTGATTTTGGAAATCAAATTTGCCTAAGTACCTTACATCTAGTTTTTTTTTTTTTTTTTTTTTTTTTTTTTTATTGTTAGCCCAAATGGCACTTTTCCTAGAAGGGTTGTATATTTCGTTTTGGAATTTTGCGTTGATTCGGTATAAACGGCAAATCACTTTTTAAATAGTTGCCACCAAATATCAGAGCCTTGTATTATATTTAAAGTTATTAAATAATGAAGAATCTGCGTAAAAGTATGTATCTTTCTCGCATTGGGATAAAACAGTGGTACCTAGAGCCATCCAGTTTTGAATAACGTACGTCTGCACCCGAATATGGGCATCTGGAAGCCCAAATTTGGAATTCGTTTTATTATCTATTTCATATTTCGTAAAACTTTTACGAATTTTGGATTAACAAACTCCAGGATTTCAAAGCGAGCAATGACAACACTGTACGGGAAAAAAAAAAAAAAAAAAATCTGAAATGTTTCAGATTTTAAATTACGTCCAAAGGGGCGTTTTTTAACATTTTGTGTGTTACCTTTCTTTATTAAATATCATGTTCCTCGCACTTAAACCATAAGATCCAGTGCAACAGCAATATCGCAAAATAGTTTTAAAACGAGCCTATCTTTAGAATTAACGATACAGAGACTCACGCGCTGGAGATAAAAATGTTTTTTCTGCACAACGTTACCATTGCTCGCTTTGAAATCCTTGAGTTTGTTAATCAAAAATTCGTCAAAGTTTTAAAAAATAGGAAATCGATCATAAAACAAATTTCAAATTTCAAATTGGGTCTTCCACATGCTCATATTCGTTGGAGGATTACGTTATTCAAAATTCGATGACTCTATGTACCGTTGTTTTATCACAATACGAGAAATATACATACATTTATGCAGATTTTTCATTATTTAATTTCTTCAAATATAATGCAGGACTCTAACATTTTGTGGCAACAGTTTGAAAAGTGAACCGACATTTATGAGTCCGACGCAAAATGCCAAAACGAAACTAATAGTCCTTCGGGATTCAAATCCCTTTGGACTAAAAATTTTCTGTAGCGCGCGACACTGTGTATCGGAAATACCAAAGATTTTTCTTTTCTTAAAACTATTTCACGATTGTTTGAAATTAATCAATTTCTTTACTTATTTAATAACTTCGGACGAATGGTAATATATTTAGCAGAGAAAACCTTTTTAATTAACAACGAACTATTTTATTTAGCATTCTAAACGTATCAGAAAGAATAACATTCCATGCCTTATCACGCTCAAAGTAATATATATCAAAACATCACTGTTGCCACAAAAAATCTACATTATAATGAACATATTAAATTATTGTGTATTAACTGAGTTCGTGCACATTCCTGAACAACGATATTGCTGCTGAAATGAATTTTATGGTTTAAGTGGAAAGAACATTATAAAATAAAGTAACACACAAAACATTAAAAAAATTACCTTTTGGGCGTAATATAAAGTTTTAAAACATTCAGATTTTTTTTAATATTTTGTCTTCTTCTTTTAATATAACTTTGATTCGTGATTGGTGGTTGATGGTCTTTCAGTAATTTGGGTTCCACTCAGAAGCTCGGAAAAGATTGTATAACCGTAATGTAAGAGGTGTTTTCGAAAGCTTAGTCAAATCGATGCATTGATTTTTACTAAAGAAATCCTCTTATAAATTATTCCCAAAGAATGCGCCTGCTGATTAAAAATTTAATCGCAGCACAGAATTCTAGCACACTTGTTTGTTTTTTTTTTTTTTTTTTTTTTCTTAAAAGAAAAGTATCCATCTGAAAAAAAAAAAAAAAGAAAAAAAAAAGAAAAGAAAAGAAAACTGCAGTTACACTATAATTTAATTTAATGGATAATTTTAAGTAATTTTAATGAATTTAAGTTTAAGTTTAAACGGTATTTATTAATAGAAATTTAATAAGTCATCAGATTTAGTTAAAATATCTTTAAATTTTTAAATCATTTAAAATTTAAAAGATGATTTCTGTTATATATTATGAAAGCAAAAGCTATTATTTAAATTCAAGGATTATTATTCAAAAGAAATCTGACACGGGTACCAGACTTCCTTGTATGGCCTATTAAATTATACACATTTTTTGCTGCATTTCATTTAAATTTATTTCCTGAAATTTCATGTTAAATATATATTTCTCATTCAATTAATTCAGTTCTGACTTCGCGGTAAGACAAAAATACATAAAAACTCAAAATATTAAAAACTGTAAAATATAGAATAACATACCTCTCTAGAAACAGTTAAAACAGTTTTAAAAAAACTTTACAGTTAAAATTACAGTTCCTACTCAGAATCAAGCAATTCCACCAGCGGGCAAAAAGGCAGATTTTTTAGAGCACAGGACTGTTTCCACTCGGCAAAAAGACAGAAACTCACTTAATTCACTCTTCTACTGAGTTTCAAATGTAAATAAATGACGTTTCCTTAGGCTTAACTAGCCATTAAATTGTTTAAATTGCTGATAATTCTATAATTATTGCATGCAGATTAACTAAAGGCATAAAAACCTTAACCTAAACATAAGAGCAATGTAATTAATCACTTTAAATAAGAATAAAAAAAATAACCTAAGCTGACCAAGCCAGATAAAAAAAATCTGATGTGTAAACCACATGACTTCCTTGTACGGAATATTAAATTATGCGCATTTTTTCTTGCATTTCATTTAAACTTATTGGATTGAATTAAACCTACTTCGCCGACAGCGCATAAACCACAATAGAATAAATGCATTCTTTAAAATTCACTTTGTTTACCATAGCGACACTCTGGCGCTAGGTTTACTTAACAGTATTATATTTCGTTCATAATATAACTCAGAAGGCACAAAATTTATATCTTTTAAATAATTATCTAATCGTTGCCACATGTTCTATTCAAATACTATAATAAAGCTAGAACGATGTATAAAACACATTAAGCAAACAAAACAAAAAAGAAACAGTTTTTCAGAGACGATTGAGTATTTCTCATTCAGTTAATTCAGTTTTCTCTTCGCGACAAGGCCAAAATACATAAAATCTCAAAATATCTGTATTAAAAATTACGAAGTAAATCTTAAACGCTTCTTTCCTCGAAAAAATTCCAGAAAGGATTAAGCATGATTTAAATAATAAATGAAGGCGTTATTTTTGTTGTTGCGAAGTTAAGTTTCTCTAGATTGGCAACAAATCCGCTACTCAGCTGTTTCAAATGTGAACAAGAGCAATGGCCGCCATCAAATTAGGCTTAGCGGCACTTAAACAATTTTAAAATTGTTGATAATTCTAAAAATATTGGATATAGATTTACTAAAGGCATAAAACCCTTAACCGGAAGATAAAAACAACATAATTCAATCATTTTTAAAGCAAAAAATGCACAATTTACAAACATATAAGAGTAAAGAAACTGAGATCACTGAGCCGGGTAACAGAGTGGATATATATATAAATATATTTATATACGTTTCGCGGGGCCGATTGCAACCAAAATACGAGGTGCACATCTACATGTTATAGTAGTCTTATATACAAAATTTCAACGTTCTGAGACTACTCGTTTTTGAGTTATGCGAGATACGTACGTACGCACGTACGTACATACGTTTGTACAGACGCCACGAAAAATTCTTATCAGAATTCATTTTAAAGCAGTTTTTTAGTTTTTTTAAAGGAAAAGAGTCTTTTATTCTGTCCTTGCGTACAGATATCACGCAAATCATCGTTAAATTGCATTCAAAAGCGGTCAAAGTGGATATTTTAGTTGAAATATGCTTCCTGAAGCTTTTCGCGATTACAATACTTCCTTTTTACTTCGTACAAGGAAGTAAAAATCGGAAAACATATATATATTTATTTACGATTGTTGGAGCCAATTACAGTGAAAAAAGGAGGTGCACAACTACATGTCATATTAGCTCCATATAAAAACTTTCAACGTTCTACGGCAATTCGTTCTTGAGTTATGCCAGGTACGTACATACGAACGTACGTACAGACGCCAAGAAAAAAATCTCTTCTGAATTTATTTTATAATCCTTTTTGGCAAAAGCAGTCCTTTACTCTCTACATACGTACAGATATCAAACAAAGACATCGTTCAAGTGATTTCGAGAGCGGTTAAAATGATATTTTTATTGAAATATTGTAACCGAAATTTTTAGCGATTATCATACTTCCTTCACTTCATACAAGGAAGTGAAATTGTGTTTTATTTAGTTAAATGACTGCTAAAATATTTTGTAAAACGAAATTAAAATAATATCTTTTATTTTGTACAGAATGTTCTTGTCCCTAAATTTAACTTGTGGCAAATCTACCAATAGACGTGTAAACGACTTATTGCTTCACCTAATATAAACCAGAATTTAAGAAGGTGATTTTAAACTTTGATTTTAACTTGATTTTAACCCTTTGATTTTAAAACTAAGTAAGTGGAACAAAAGGCCCATTTAGTGCTTATAAATCAGGCAGCATTTATGGCGTGAACTCAAAAGTAGAATTTTATATTAAAACTAAATCTAAGCATTTATTAGCCAAAGGCTGTGCAGAGAAATTTAACCGCTTAAGTTGGCTTTTAAACTTACACCGACGTGACAACACTATGGGCAGGAATAAAGCAACATTATAAGAAAGAACACGCTCTATCTAAACAATTCCAAACGCGTACCAATACACGCTAGCAAATTTGCGTGCTGGCGGGAAAACGGAAAGAGAGAAGTGACAGTACAGATTCGGAATATAAAATAATTGGTTAATTAATATGAGTGAACTTTAAAATTTAACTTAAAGTTTTTACTGGTCGACAACGATTTTTTTAATATTTAAAATTGTTGCATGCGTACGGGTTCATAATAGATTGAATGCACATATCCATTGAAATGTTAATAATATCGCAATCTTGCGCAATATATCAGTGGCTACGCTTTTAAAAAAATAATGTTACGGATTTGGTATTTAAACAGCTAATGTTAGGTGAATTATAAATTAAATTGTTTATTCCCCGTGAAGTGCAGCGCGTGACGAATATCAAAGGAAAGCTAAGCCGGAAAATTAAAAATACAAGAGCACGTGCATTTAACATTTAATAAATAAATATCTCTTTTTGATTTCGAGAAAGTTCCAGAAAATTCTTGCGCGCGATGTAAAAATTTTATAAAAAGGAGAAAACCTTCTCAATTCGATGATTTTAGCTAGTTTGTTGTTGTTTTAAGGGGGCTCATACACCTTAAACCCCTTATGATCTTCGAATATGTGACTGTTGCAAGAATTGAAATATTTTGTTTATTTTAAAAGCAGTTACTTCCAGCGTTTTACAGCTGACTACATAATAGCTGCTTTGGAAACTAGTAATCAAAACATTTGTGTTGCCACAAATATTTTTGAAATTTAATCCGCTTTGCGACAAAATTTTTCGTCCTGTTTCCACCTTGCGCGCATGATATTTTAAAAATGGCTGATGGTACATATTTGAAATTGGATGGAATTCTTTATATGGACACTATTTTCTAACTGAACCAAAAATCTGATGAATATTTTAATATTATAAAATTTTATGCACGAAAACATTACAGATTTTTTTTAATAAAATACATCTTATAAACTCAACTCCAGATAAAATAAAAATTTAACATGAAATTCTTAGAATTTTCGGTTCACTGTCGTTTTCAAGTGTTATAAAAGCTATATATTAAAGTTGGAATTAAATTATGCAACAGAATGTTTTAAATCGTGCGCGAAATATGGAAACATGACGTAAACTTTTGTCACAAAGCGGATTAAATTATAAAAATATTTGTGGCAACATAAATTTTCTGATTACTATTTCAGAAAGCAACTATATTATGTAGTCAGCTATAAAAAGCTGGAAGCAATTGCTTTTAAAATAAATGAGTTATCCTAATTCCTGCAACAGTCACATATTCGAAGATCTTATGGCTTTTGTTTTAAGGTGTACGAGTCTCCTTAAGAGTTTGCTTAGAAAACTGCTCTTGTTGACTGTAACGATTTCGCGGATTAGCTTTCTTCAGCTGTTTGGAATTAAGTTCTCTTAAACGTTTGAGTAGTTAAAAGATAACTACTCTGAGATATTGTAATATTGCTCGAATATCTGAGAAAATTTAAGCATTTTGGTTTAATTTTTTTATAATGATAAATTTTCTTCATTTTTCATCGGACTTGTGCATTCATTTCATAACGACCCGTACGCAAGCAACAGTATTATAAACGTTGAAAGCTAATCCGAATTCGCATCAATAACAACAACTAACTAAAGTACAACTGACATGAGATGTTCTCTGTCTGGCTTTTTATAGCTTTGAAATCGGGGCGCGAGAGATTCTAATAATTTCTGCTTCTCGAGATTTCTGGAAATCAAAAGCATAGAATCACGGCAGCAGCTAACATAGAAGTCAATTACATTTATTCAGTTTAAATATAAATTACGATATATCTACTTATTAACTCGGCGGAAGTCGCACCAAGAAAAGTTACTAGAGTGGGCGCGTGGTGTATCACATACCCCAATATTTAAAATATGATAAAAATAGTATTATTTAGTTTTAAAACTTTTTTTGTTGTTGTTAATCTCGTGTATTATAAATAAGTGAATAATAATTGGGTTTCAACAAATTAATTTCCGAAATAATTTTAAATAATTCCGAATAATAATTAAAATTAAAATAAATGAAAATAATAAAAAATAAACATCATGCCTCTAAGTTTCATTTCATCTCTAATACACCATGCTTATTTTTTTTCTTCACACTTTGAACGAAATACATTCATGTGTTCTTGGCACAGAATGTTTTCACATTTTAAACACTGCATTCACGTTCTTCTGTCCTTTGCGCGAGGTCAAAAAATTTATCACATCTTTCATACTTAGTTGCTTGGAATTTCATGTATTCGTTTTAATTCTTCGTCGAAACTTCTGCTTTTGTTTTGCATGCAGTACGTCAATTTCTTGGAAAAGTACTAACCCCTGATGTTTGTTCAATACTTTTTTCATTAATTGTAATGCCAAGTCCTTCAAAAACAGACTTCTGTTTCTGGTTGGTGGATTAACAGTTGAATGTAATATAATTTAAGTATTTATTACAGCAACATTCAGTGCAAGAAAGAAAATTACCATTGGCAACCTCCTTGTTATTCTGGCAATTGAATAATTGGCTGACATTTCATCCCCCATATCCACTGCTCCTTTAGTCATATTATAAAAACATATAATTCCTGACGTTTTATTTTCTCCAATAGTATCATCTATAGTATGATCTTTATATAATGTTGAAAGCATAAAAACAGTTTTTGCTTTTTTAGGAACATCAGGAATTAATGTTTTATCTTTTTCGAAACCAAAATATTGTAGAAAATATTCTTAGCTTCATCTTCAGTTTCCGAAATGCAATCTTCATCGCTTTCAAATATTTCTAATAAATTTCACATGCGTTGCATCTCCAGTTCATAGGAACGCATTCTTTTTACCATAATGCAGTTAGAAATTTTTAAGAATTTAATGTCAAGTACTTTAAAATCACTTGCGAGTAGAAATATTTACTGTTACACTCCAGAAATAAATTTCTGAACTAAATATTCAGTCAGAAAAACACTTTTACGCGGACTAGCGCGTGGGGTGTGTCATACCCCAATTCCAACAAAATACCGATAAATCTTTTTCTGAAACACACAGGCAAAGGAAAAGTGGCTCTGAAGGTCAACCACAACTAGAAACTCAGCTCGATGCTCTCTCTAACGAAACATGGGATTTCTTGAGTCATCACATCATATCACTATTTATCCGAACAAAAATTAAATTACTGATTTGCACCATTTGCTTCTTCTTTATTACGTAAGACAACCTTATCGAAATATACTTTAGAAATAATATGATTAAAAAATTTTATTACATTATTTTTAATTTAAAAACATATTTTTAAATATCCAATCAGTGATTGGACATATATATATATATATATATATATATATATATATATATATATATATAACGAAGAATGTCTCTGCGTTTGTTTGTTCGTGACTAACTCAGTCACCAACTACAACTAAACTTTCTACAATTCTTTTCTTGGACCTGGAAAAGGTCGACGTCCACTTTTTTCCAAACAAAAGTAGCGAAAATCACAGATATTAATTAAAAACTCTGAAAACCATAATTTATTCCCTCATTTTTCTGAGTGGCAACAGTCTCGCAAGCTGGAGCTAAAAATCTGATTTATTTCGAGAAGTGTTGCCACTGCTCGCTTTCAAATCGTAGAGTTTGCTTATAAAAAATTTATAAGATTTACAACGAAAATAAAAGTAGCATTGACAAACATTAAATACATTATTTCCTATTCCATAAATTCGTGGGAAGCCATTTCGACGGTTCCATCTTCGTACGACTTCAATCAGCCAAGATATGAATTTAAAAAAATCTGAAAATTTAAAAATACTTTATTTTGAACAGTTTTGTTGCTGTTCGCTTTCAAATCGCACAGTTTAATAATAAAAAATTTGTGAGTTTTACAAAGTCTATATTTGTCTGTTTGTGTGTATTTGCGTTTGTTTGTTCGCGTTATTCATTTCTGATAAATTATAATGAATATTTTGCCACATTTAGTCGACTAAAATGGAATGTAGGTGAAATATTGGATGGAACTTGAGCTTTCACGGCCATTTGATTACAAAGACGAGAATAATTAAAAACTGCATGCCATTGTTGCGGATATAATGAGAGAGAATTAGTTAATTTTTCTATGGAAATTTTTCTGTCGGTTCCATATCCCATCAGACTGAAAAATGTATGACTCTGAATCGTATTTTTTGCATCACTACTAGAGAAGGATTACAGCGGTAAAGTTCTCTCTGTTGTAAGATGCATTACTCTCAATCTGCCTTAACTAGAACCAGAGACTTCTTTCTACTAGTATTATAATAAAGGTTAGAACAGCATGTCTCATTCATTCAACAAAAGCCTTATAGTTTATTTTACCAATATTTATAAGCCTACTGTCATCCATTTTTTGAAGCTAATGATAATGTAAAAATTTATCACTAAGTTTCCCTTGCTTACCTTGTTAAGGTTCTTAGTATTATAAAGACATTCGCGAAATATTAAACACTTACTTAAAGGTTCACTGCGAAAAAAAAATAAAAAAAATTCTGAAATGTTTCAGATTTTAGGTTACGTCCAAAGAAGCGTTTTTTTTAACAATTTGTGTTACATTTATTTAGTAAATATCACGGTCATCGATCTTAAACCATAAAATTCAGTTCAACAGCAATATCGCAAAATAGTTTTAAAATGAGTGTATCTTTAGAATTTCCGATACAGGGTTTCACGCGCTGGAGATAAAAATTTCAGGCAGCATATTTCAACGAAAATATCCATTTTGACCGCTAGCGAATGCAATTTAACGATGTTTTTGCGTAATAACTGTACGTAAGGACAGAATAAAATACTCTTTTCCTCCAAAAAATTATAAAACTGCTTTAAAATGAATTCTGAAGAGAATTTTTCGTGGCGTCTGTATGAACGTATATACGGACGTACGTACGTATCTCGCATAACTCAAAAAAGAGTAGCCTCAGAACGTTGAAATTTTGTATATAGGGACTGCTATAACATGTAGATGTACACCTGGTATTTTGGTTGCCATCGGCCGCGCCAAACGTATATAAATATATTTATATATATATCCACTCCGTTACTCGGCTCAGTGATCTCAGTTTCTTTACTCTTATATGTTTGTAAATTGTACATTTTTTGCTTTAAAAATGATTGAATTATGTTGTTCTTATCTTCTGGTTAAGGTTTTTATGCCTTTAGTAAATCTATATCCAATATTTTTAGAATTATCAACAATTTTAAATTTCTTTAAGTGCCGCTAAGCCTAATTTGATGGCGGCCATTGCTCTTGTTCACATTTAAAACAGCTGAGTAGCGGATTTGTTGCCAATCTAGAGAAACTTAGCTTCGCAACAACAATGTTAAATCCTTCATTTATTATTGCGAATTAAGTCATGCTTAATCATGTCTGGAATTTTTTCGAGGAAATAAGTGTTTAAGATTTATTTCGTAAATTTTAATACAGTTATTTTGAGTTTTTATGTATTTATGTCTTGTCGCGAAGTGAGAACTGAATTAATTGAATGAAAAATACTGAATCGTCTGTGAAAAACTGTTTCCTTTTTTTTTTTTTTTTTGGTTGCTTAATTTCTTTTAGCCTTCTAGCTTCATTACAGTATTTGAACAGAACATGTGGCAAAGATTAGATAATTCTTTAAATGATATAAATTTTGTGCATTCTGGGTTATAATATGAACGAAATATAATACTGTTAAGTGAACCTAGAGCCAGACTGTTCTTATGGTAAACAAATAGAGTGAAGTTTAAAGAATGCATTTATTCTATTGTGGTTTATGCGCTGGCGGCGAAGTAGATTTAATTCAATCCAATAAGTTTAAATGAAATGCAATAAAAAATGCATATAATTTAATATTCCGTACAAGGAAGTCATTTGGTGTACACATCGTATTTTTATTTTAAGCTTTGAAATGCTTGAGTTTGTTAATCAAAAATTCTTGAAAGTTTTAAAAAATATGAAATCGATAATATAGCAAATTCCAAATTTCAAATTAGGGCTTCCAGGTGCCCATATTCTTAGGAGGATTACGTCATTCAAAATTCGATGGCTCCTAGGTACCGTTGTTTTATCACAATCCGAGAAACTTACATACATTTATGCAGATTTGTCGTTATTTAATTTTTTTAAATATTACACACGGCGATAATACTTTGTGGCAACAGTTTGAAAACTGATTCTCCTTTTGTAGTGAATAGACGCAAAATCGCGAAACGAAAACAATAGTCCATCAGGATAAAAGCCCCTTTGGACTAAAAATGGGAAATTTCTATATTTCCCGTTCTGCTGGACAGATTGATGAAATTGATATTGGTTTTTTCATATCTTCATAGCGCGGCCTCGGATAGGTATTATATTTATATATAGCTGTATACTAATATAGGTTTTTGACACGAAATCGGACTTTTTATGAAATTACATGCCATTTTTTATTTTCCTCATTTCAATTCTACGACTCAAATTATGCCAAACTGCCAAGTTTTGTAAAAATCGCACGAGTAATCTTTAAAAAATTAGCCCTCAAAATTTTAGCTTCTCAGTGTTAATTCAATTTGACACATATTTATTAATTTCTCTTTTTTTAATAAACTTACTTAATTCCTTCTTCCAGAATTCGAAATTTAGGCTTTATCCAAATACAATCCGCACAGTTTTTATGATTTATTTTTAAAATTTGTATTTTTAAACATTTTTGGTAAATTTTTCGACAAAATTTGTATTATAATCTATAAAATTTTTAACGTCATATTTAAGTAGATGTATTTTCAGGCACACCTGCAAAAAACTAGAGTTTTTTTACTTAAAATTTTCTAAGATACACATGATTTTACAGATTGCGGCGTTTTGAAAAATTGCAATTTTATTTTAAGCAATAATAATGCCAATCGTAGTTTACGCACTTTGCTAACATTATATGATAGAAAATGAATGATTATTTTTTTTCGCTCCTCTGCAATGAAGAAAAGGAAAGGAATATAAGTTGCCATAATTTAAAAAGTTCGCCTAGTAAACTATTCTTGGCGAAAACTGAAAAAAAATGCGCCAAGATAAATTTTTGAATTTCTCAGTAAATTTCGAAAAAAATTTTACATTTAATATTTAGGCATAATTTAAATCATAAAATCGAAATATGGGGAAAAAAGGGCATGTCGTTTCAGAAAAAAATCCATTTTTGTGTCAAAATACCCATGTTAGAATAATGCTATATATAAATCTAATACATAACCTAAGTTGCGCTTTCGAGACATCAAAAACACAATTTGAATTTCGTCAATCGGACTAGTAGAATGAGAGACAAAGAACTCTCCCTCTTTTTTTTTTTTTTTTTTTTTCCCCACAATTTGCATTAAAAACAAGCTTAATGGGGTAAGTGGACAACTAACTGGATCCCATATATGCAAGATAAAATCAAGAATATCTGCTGGTGCAGTTTTTACCAATTGTTTGCATTGTTACCAATAAAAAAAGTTTTATGGAAAAATCAGTTTACCTAACTGTATTTTAATATCTTCAAAAAAATTAATGGCTAATCTTTAGAATATGGTAACAGGTAGTTTGGCGACATTTTGGTAAGGCGATAAAGGTTACTAGCTAGGACTTTAGCAATAATCTGAGAAGTACACAGTTCGAATCACAAATTATTTTGTCTCGGAGAAATGAGAGATCATGAGACATGTCATGTGACCATTTTCCAGAAAATTCCAATGGGGATTTTAGCTAACAAGCACTTAGAAACAATTTCGCTGCTCAAGTGCTGAATCGCCCACTTATTTGTTTGGCGCTTTTTACAAGAGTAAGAAGAATTGGATTTTTGTCAATTTTCTTTGACTTTTTAAGTGAAAATAGGTCGATGTGTGCATGGATTAAGTCAAGAGTGTGCGCAATGCCCTTTTTGTGCAATTCTGGGATTTTTTTTTAAGTGAAAATAGGTCCACGTGTACATGGATACCGTGTATGTGCAGTTCTTAAAAAAGCGGCAAGCAGTGGGCGATTGTACACTTTCTCCCAATTTCGCACCTAATCTTCGTCATGGTTAAGTATTTTTGTTCCATAAAAGTTCTAGCATATGCGTAATTTGGCTAGCGGATCGTTGGAAAAAATGTTGAGTAATAAAAAAATGCCTTTACTTCGTGACATCAAAATGGCGACCAAAAAAGAAAACTAGCAGGTAGCTGTAACAGGGTTGCTCGCCAAAGTTTCGCCAAAAAATAGCCAAGTTACCATAATGTAAAGAATCACCAAATTAATTTATTCTGTTATCTTCATTGCCTTATTTCATACATTGTCTTTTTACAGAGTTATTCGCCGGCAGCTAGAAAGGGAAAGTCCGGTGTCCAGAGAAGGTTTGGAGCCACCTGTGTTCGAAATTTTAAATCTCGTTTCCGGGCCCAACGGTCCTCGGCGTCGGTGGAAGCGCCTAGGCAACGTAACCGGATCCCGTGTTTCCATGGACGCCGTGGTGTGGTTGAGGGCCCCCTCGAGCGGCTTAACGGGTCCGCGAAGGGGTGGGCCCCTCTCTAGGCCCTCTTCTCACGGAGGTCGTCAACGATTCCGCGTGGTGACGGCTTTCTCACCTCCCTTCGTGAAGCCGGGAACCCGGGTCGAGAATGGGAGTTGCCTCATTGGAGTGCCTTGTCTGCAAGTGGATACCAGTGACAAGGATGCCATTGTTGCCATATTCGCTGATTATGCAGTCGGCAGATCCGAAGGTAAGCCTACTTTAATAGTTGACTAATCCTCATACATTTCCTTATGTACTGTCTGTCTACGAGAACAGCCCCGCCACAGTGTCTGGCGGTCGTTATAGCGGCAGGACTAAGAGTTGCTTTATTGTTATTTTGCTTTCGGCGATTGTAGGCTGAGGGGAAAGACTTTATCATTCGTCTTCAAGACACCCCTACGGAAAATGGGACAAGGCTCGTTTCTATGGCAACAGACAGCTGCAGACTAACTGGCGAGAGCTTTTCTTATGATAGACAGATTGTACACCTTGCACAAAGAATAGGACATATCTATATCTCTCGTTCTACTGGGCTGATTGACTAAATTTAACTAATTTTTTCATGTCTCGAAAGCGCAATTTAGGATATATATATATATATATTACATGTACACCGCCCCAAAAAAGGGACAGTTCTATATCTCCTGTTCTACTGGCCCGATTGATAAAATTCAACTTGCGCTTTTCATGTCTCAAAAGCGCGACTTAGGAATATGTATTAGATTTATATATAACATCGTTCTAACATAAGTATTTTGACACAAAATCGGGCTTTTCCCTCAAATAACATACCCATTTTTTTCCACATTTCAATTCTACGATTCAAATTATGACAAACAACCAAATTTTGTAAAAATCGCACGGGTAATTTTTAAAAAAATTAGCTCTCAAAATTTTAGCCCCTCAATGTTAATTGAGTTTGGTATATATTCATTAATTTCTCTTTTTTTATTAAGCTTATTTGATTCTTCCTTTCACATTTCTAAATTGAGATTCATTCCAAGTAAAATTCACCCGTTTTGGGGGGGGATTTATTTTTAAAATTTATATTTTTCAATATTTTTTTATAAATTTTTTCAAAAACTTTTTTGAATTATAATCTATAATTTTTTTTTACCATCTTCTTGAAGTAGATATATTTCTAAGCATACCTGCAAAAAATTACAGTTTTTTTATTCAAAATTTCCGAAGATATACACCTAAATTTATATATTTGTGGGTGTTTAAATTTGGCATATTTGTTGATAGCGATAAAACATCAGATGTGGTTTAGACACTTTTCTAAAATTATTTGGAAGTAAAAACGATGGGACTTTTTTTCCGCTCATGCGCAATGTAAAAGGGTAGGAACGAGGTGCCTCTTTTTCTGCTCCGGCATAATGGAAGGGAAAGGATAATTGCTTGCCACATATTAAGAATGTGACCAAACTGAAAAAAATTTCGCCAAGATAAATTTTTTAATTTCTCCGTAAATTTCGCACCAAATTTTTCAAAATTTAATATCTAGGCATTATTTGAGCCGTAGAATCGAAATATGGAAAAACATTGGTATATTATTTCAGAAAAAGTCGGATTTTGTGTCAAAATACCTATGTTAGAACAATCCTATATATAAATCTAATATATATCCTAAGTTGCGCTTTCGAGACATGAAAAACGCAATTTGAATTTTGTCAATCGGCCCAGTAGAACGGGAGATATAGAACTGTCTTTTTTTTCCTCGCAGTGTACATATAACATTGTTCTAACATAGGTATTCTGATACAAAATCGGACTTTTTGTGAAATGGCATACCGGGGTTTTTCCATATTTCGATAAATATATAAACTAAAGTTGATATATATAAACTAAAATAAATAAATAAATAAATATATAAGCTAAAGTTGCAAGTTTTTTTTTTTAATCGCGCGAATGGTTTTTAAAAAATTAGCTCGTAAAATATTAGCTTCATTTAGTAATTTTTATAAATTTTTCGGGGAAAGAGTTTGAATTATAGCGCATAAAACCTTTGCAGTCATCTTAAAGTAAATGCATTTCAAACCATACCTGCAGAAGATTAGAGGTTTTTATTCAAATTTTCCTAAGATATATGTGAATTTACATTTTGGCGCGTTTTGAAATTTGGCTTAATTTTTTTTAAATTGATAATACCCGCAAATGGGCTGTACAGACTTTGTTAAATTTATTTGAAAGATGAAGTATGCACATTTTTTCTGCTCATGCACAATGAAAAAATTAGAAAGGCACATACGAAACGATAAATTAAGAATTTCGCCAAGTGAATTATTCTTGGCGCAAACTGAAAAAAGTGCGCCAAGATAAATTTTTATATTTCCCGGTAATTTTGTCACCAAGTTTTACAAAATTTACTGTCTAGGTATAATTTGTGTCGTAGAAGATAATGGAATATGGAAAAAATCGGTATATCATTTCAGAAAAGTTCTATTTTATGTAGATATACCCAGTTAAAACAATGCTATGTATAAATTTAATACATAACCTAAGTCACGCTTTTAAGACGTAGAAAACTGTTGAAAATGTTTTGCCACGTAGTTTCCTGCACAAAATAGTTGAAGCACCATGGATTTCTTGTGAAAAATTCAGTGCGAAGTTAAATCAAATAAAAGCATAATTAAGATATGTCAATAGCAAAAGTCTTTACCTTTTTTTATTGCAGTCTGTATGGAAAAAATTTTCTATAATAATGGACAATGCACAGTTTTATTTAAGTGATCGAGATAAGAAAATGCTAGATTTATTGTAACGCTTCCAGTAATTCTCAGCTGAATAAAAAAATTATACTGTTAATCCACAGGTGTTAGTAAATGCATAATACAGAGGCTGTTCACAGATTTTTTAGACTATGTATATTGTATTCACAAAACTAAATTACATAAAATTCCTGTGTTTTAAATGTTCTATTTGACATCCCTTATTCTAAACTATCTTTCCACACCGCAATTTCCAGGATAATAATGCCTTTTGAAGTGGCAGAAGAGGTATTCTCTCCCATTCCTCCCGAACAGCTTTCCAAAGTCCTGTTAGGGTATTGGGACAACGTTTGGATAATGCAGTTTTTAAAAGTCCGAAAGCACAAAAATCCATAGGTGACACATCGGGAGATATAGTAGGGATATCAGTGAAGGGTATGGCCAGTTTTTTGTTCCATTTCGTTTAGGAAATTTACAGTGGAATTTGATGTGTGACTGCTAGCTTTGTCCTGATGGAGTGTCACAGATGATGGCACTGTGGGTAAAGCGATGGTATTTCGTTCAGAAATATTGGCGATAAAATATGTCCCTGATAGTATTTGGAGTTAAGCTTGACATTTTTTTGCACTCTCTTTATTTTTAACTTGCCATTATAAGAAAAACCAGTAACAATCATGAATCTCTTAGAAAAACATTCTTTCGATTCTTTGAACCATGTACTTAAATTTTTTCTCCCCTTTTATGATAACAAATGGCTCTTTTTTGTTACAATCATTTAAATACACCCATGCTTCATCTATTGTGACAATTGTTTTCCATTTTTCTTTGGATAAGTGTTTCTCATATAGAATTCTGCAGCGTGTCCTGCGTTGAGCGATATGCTTTGGAAGAAGACGATGCACATTGCGTTTTTTCGCTTTCTTAAGATTTAAATCAACGTTTATCATTTTGTTTACAGTGGACACCGAGCATTTCAATGATTTTGCAACTGTCCTCTGACTAGGGGGATTTTCTCTGAACTTTAAACAACGTACCTTTGCAATAGTCGAAGATGTCCGTTTTTTTCTGCGATACTTGTTTGGAATTTTTGTCCCACTTGAGGCTCCAATTTGACATTTTTTTTTTCCTTTCTTGTTGATGATATTACCTATCGACGCTTTAGATATCACAAAACCCTGACTCTCACATCGTTTTTGGATAACGGAGTATGCATATTTCTCTTCAGAAAGAGCGTAAATGTAATTACTTCTTTTACAGCAAACGATTTTTTATTACCGCTTACCAAAGTCGTCTAAAAAATGTGCGAACAGCCTCTGTATTCGAGGTTAATTGTAGCTTGAGCCATTTTCGCGATAATATGCCACGGACATTAATCAGAATATCAGTGCGTGATAAGTTTCGCTAAAGTGAAATGTTGACTATTAAATAAACTTATAAAATGAAAGCACTGCGAGATTTTTTACTAAAATGATAACAGCATTTATATGCCACACAATTTATAACTGCGAAAGACCCTCAAAATAAAACGCAAACATCAATATGCGCTCATATGCACCGTTTCAAAGTTTCAACCTCACAAGAGCAATAGAAGCTTACTGGTCCATTTTTGAAAATCCCTCCCTCAGTGGCGATACTTTTGTGCAGTTGTGAAATAGGCCCGCGACGGGAAGCTAGATTGGAAAATAATCGAGTACGCACTGCTGGATCAAGACGAACACTGCACGCTGATTTAAATCTTGGTGCATTCTATTACGATGCTAATTATGGTAACACCCTTCATCCAAGTGTGGTCGTTGGAAAAATGGATACATTATGTGGTGTTGCAGAGCCGTCACATTTAAGAATGAAGTACCAGAAATGTTGTTATGTGTGTAGAAAGTGAAACTGCCCGCCCCAGATGGAGAAAAAAATTTTGTGTATCCAAAAGCATTTCAATAAAAAGAATTAAAACACAAACACTTTCTTCCCTTTAAGTAGCACTGCAACGCATACCGGGTAACAGCTGGTATAATATAAAATGGAATTACACCGCTTTTCAAGAAAATGGCTCAGTTGATGTTACTTTAGCTTATTAGCACATTTAATGAATGATAATAAATAATTTGTATACAGATTTTACAGAAATTACATATGCTTATATTTCATAACTCACAGCTTCTAAATGTTTTCTTCCAAGTTCTAAAATCTTACATAAACATCTGCCAGTAGTTTCTGTTTTAATGATTCTTTCCTCTTTTTCTTTCAGGAGTTCTATACAACATAACTTGCTGCGCCGGAATCTCTATCGCCTTGCTGTTAGCTTTATCTCGTGACCTTCACTTCGAATTTGATTTGTATTTAGTAGCAGACGGCCTGTTTGGAACAAGGCGAGGTAACCGCTGGAACGGTATCACTGCAGATTTGGTGTCGGGTGCGGCTCACATGACATTTGCCGCCTTTAGCATGACCAGTGCCCGGCAGGGCGCCATCGATTTCTCCGTCCCATATTTCCACTCTGGAGTTTCTTGCCTCACTTCGTCCCAGTACAGGGTGGTACCGGTAAATAACCCTCATTTAGCAGTTACTTGGTTACTTTTAAATTGATGTGCTTATTGAAAGTTTAAAGTTATGTAATTTTCAAGTTTAATTTATATAGTGAAAATGACTGTAATGGTCATATTATTATTGTCTTATAGCTCGTGGTTATCGTCCATTTTTGAAATAACTAGCAGTTTTGATTTATATTTAGGATTGCAATGAAATGTTTGTATATGGTTGGTTTAATCATTTAAAATCAGTATCCTGGGTGTCTGTAACTAAAGTTCATATTTTAAATAAATCTAAAACGTAAATTATATTGCCTGATATTAAAATAGCAGAATCTTATTTCTTGTACATATATAACGTAATGAGAGAATACATAGTTAAATTTGCAGCTGAGTAATTTCTGAATTTGGAAACATATGGTGTTTTCTCCTGTGGTTTTTTAAAAGTTTTTTATTAATATTTAAAAATTTAGTGGGTTTGATTCTTAATAATATTGTTACTTTTTTTAACACGGTTGAGTCACTGGTTGCCGGTGGATAAACGTATAGTGTCATTTCTATATTCCATAGTTCTATTTGGGAGAGCTTTCGATTACTATATTCGATTCAAATCACTACTTCAATTAAGTCTTAACGACTTTTATTTACACACATCTTTTATATTACAATATATACACAATTCGAGATTAATTTCAAATCAAAAGATGGGGATTATCCCCCCTTCGTATCAAATTCTATCGAGAGAAAACCGAGTGAGCGATTGCTCTCTTCCAAGTTCGTTTTTCGACTCCCCTGAAGAGAAACTTTCGCTCATTTCGCGTTCGAGTTGTAACATATAGGTATCTCATTCCCTGATCCTTCCACTCTGTGCCAGAGTTCATCAATCGTCGTAGCATACCAGTCTATCGGCAACTCATGGCCAGAATTCTCATTGGATGTGACATCTGTAGAACGTGCTGGCCTAGCATACAAGTCTATCGGCAACCCATGGCCATAATTCTCAGTGGATGTGACATCTGTAGAACGTGCTGGCCTAGCATACAAGTCTATCGGCAACCCATGGCCAGAATTCTCAGTGGATGTGACATCTGTAGAACGTGCTGGCCAGGGCAGCAGTGGAATGCAGTAAGCACTGAGGAAGGTCGGGACAACACGGACAACATGTGGTAGTGCATTATCTTGTTAAAAGACAGTGTCACACAAACTTCAAGGATAGAGGATAGGGCCTTAAGTCAGAAGTGTAACGATGGCTGCCCATCTTACTGGCTATGTGAACAAAAGATGTCTAGGATGGTACACCATACCAGCAAGCAATTTGCTAAGCCATTTGTTCTCTATTGTAGCTTCTTCCTCTGATACGTCCTTTGTGATGCTGTACGGAGAACATGGACTCGTGTGAAAAGACGATGTGGTGCCATTCCTGTGTCCAGTGTCATCATTCGCTGCCCCACTGTAGGTGTGCGCTGTTTCAGCATCAAGGAAAGTTGCGAGTAAAGTCGTCGGAGTAACAGTTCGTAGCGCTGTAGATGTAGACATGGTGTCCACTTATTGTCCTGCATATGAGCCATATTCCCAGCATAGGGTATGTGATATGTACGATCTCAAAAGGTTAAGAGGACAACATGCCTATCCTATCGGAATTATGAGCTTAAGACTATTGGCATCCTGTATGGCCCTCCGGGACTTATCAGTTCCTTATTTTCCTGGCAGTCATGTTTTCTCGGTCAGCACGAAGCAACGCTTCCGTTATGCTACGATTCTACTGCAGTCTAATTCTCCTGCGTGGTAGGAGTTTAACCTTCTTACACGAGGGATAACACGACGTCTAAGCAAACAACGTTTAAATACACTGCCAAATGAGAACCTTCCAAACGAGAAGACTATAAATGCTCTGAAATCTTCCTATTTATACTTTTATGCGATGGCGTTTCTCATACCTGCTTTGTACGCTGCTGCAATGATAATCATTTGCACATCCCGATATGTAGTACCTTTCATGCAAAATCGATATTTGTTGCATGTTTCCTTCACGGTGTACCATTACTGGCCAGCAAAGTATTTATCAAAATAACGTAAAATAATTTACAATAGAGTCTGGCGACAAAAACCATATAGTGTCAAATGTAGACGTCAGTGGTCAAAATGAAGCTTTACTAAAGCTAATAACGTCTAAAGTGGACACCAGTGACTTCCTTGTATGGCTACTAAATTACACAATAAATTTTTGCTCCACTTCATTTAAACATATTTTTCGAACTATTCTAGCTGAATTAAACGATTCCATGGGGCAAATCAAAAACTGTAAATTTTGAAATTTAATACCCCGATTAATTTTTGTCGTGCGAGAGTCAAACTTCTTCAATTTTTATTTTTTCATAACGAGTATAAAAACTTTCCCAAATATAAGTATAGAAACCAGGAGACCGCATTAAACGTTAAATTTTGTTAATTTTCCTAAATTAAGTTTTTTGTAAATTTGACATTGCCCAAACATGAATATTTTCGTCATATAAAACACTTCTGTAATTGGAAGCATACGTTCTGCGACCAGCCATTGCGAAAATAAAGGCTGGGTAAAGACTTTTAAGCCGAAGTGGGTGGGTATATTTGTACTTTTGGTACTGCTGGTTTCAATAAAAAAAAGGCAGGTGTACAACCAAATGTCATAGCAGTCCAATATACAAAATTTAATCGTTCTATGGGTAATCGTTTTGAAATTATATACGTACGTTGAAATACGTACATGCGTACGTACAAACGTCAGGGAAAAGTCGACAGTGAATCCATTTTACAATCCGTTTTGGAAAAAGGAGTCCTTTATTCTATTTGTAGGTACAGACGTCACCCAAAAAGTACTTCCAATGAGTACGGGAACTATCAAAATAGATATTTCCCTGGAAATGGGACAACCGAAATTTTTCCACGTTCATAACGCTTCCTTTACTTCGTACAAAGAAGAAAAACAGGAAGTGGTTTTAAAGTTTGTGTTGCTTGGACTAAATATTTAGTCTTTAATGTAGTGAATGCTACATATCTCTACAAAATGTTCTACGTTGCATCGATTTTTCATCCCCGACAATTATTTATTTATCTCTTTGCCCTTGCTATAAATAATTACTTGCAAAGTAAATTAACTTTCTACTTGTACACTTTCTAAATGGTATTTCCCTCCCGCCTTCTTTCTATTTATTATTATTCATTTCCATTTATCAATAACAAAAGAAAAGTATTTTTACGATCGATTAGCATTTAAAATTATTTGCAACGATCGATAAAACTATCAACAACGAACAATTTTATCCCAAAGGTTGAAATTCTAAAGATATGCTGTTTTTAAATATTTTGTGATAATGCTATTGAATTGAATTTATGTGTTTTAAGTGCAAAGAACATGATATTTAATAAATAAAGGTAACACACAAAACGTTAAAAAAACGCCCTTTTGGGAGTAAGGGTCAGTTTGCCCAGAAGGGCTATTAATTTCATTTTGAAATTTTGCGTTGATTCACTATAAACGGTGAATCACTTTTTAAACTGTTGCGACCAAATATTACAACACTGTATTACATTTAAAGAAATTAAATAATGAAGAATCTGCATAAATGTATGTATGTTTCTCGCATTGTGATGAAACAACGGTACCTAGAGCCATCCAATGTTGAATAACGTACGTTTCCACCCGAATACGGGCAGTTGGAAGACCAAATTCGGCCTTCGTTTCATTATCTATTTCATATTTTGTTTAAGATTTATGAGTTTTTGATTAAGAAACTCAACGATTTCAAAGCTAGCAATGGCAACACTATACGAAGAAAAAAACCGAAAAAAAAAATATCTCCAGCTACCGTATCGAAAATTCTAAGATACGTTGTTTTAAATATTTTGTGATATTGCTGTTTTAATTGAATTTTATGGTTTAAGGGCGAAGAACATGATAAACAATAATAAACATAAAGGTAACACACAAAACACTAAAAAAAAGTAGTGTTTTGTGTGTTACCTTTATGTTTACCTTTATGTTACCTTTATGTAGTATTACCTTTATGTTACCTTTATGTTTACCTTTGTGTTACCTTTATGTTTACCTTTATGTAGTAGGCGCTTCCTTTTTTTTTTTTTTTTTTTTTTTTTTTTTTTTTTTTTTTTTTTAATCTGGTGAAACGTTGAAAAAACGCCCCTTCGGGCGTAATATAAAATCTGAAAGCTTTCGGATTTTGGGGGGAGAGTTAACTTTTTGTAATTTTTTCCCATTTTCTAAATTTATATATATATATGTTTCGAAGCATTTCAGTTTAAAAGCTAATTTCCTTGATTTTTATTGTCAAACGAAATACGTACCATATTCTTTTATGGGACTTTAAAATTTTAACATCCAAGAATTAACTAACATCCAAACTATTACAAAAATTTGAAATTTTCATAGGTTATAAAAAAACACTTCCCCTCTTTTTAAACCTATATCATTGAAAAAGTATCGGATAGGCAACTTTCTAGAATTTTTTTTAATTTAGCCACTCGCGTAGCCAGCTATTCGACTAGCATGCGTATCCCGCCACACTGAATGTAATCTAGATGTCATAATTTAAACTGGGAAAAACATTAGTCGCAGTTAGTTCATTTGTGGCTTATTTTATGAGTTTTAATTAGTTTGCTGCTTATTTTTTTTAGCACGAGTGTTATCGGAACATCAGCTAGGGACAGGGCTTCAATATACCTTGCCAAGCTTGTTTGTAAAACACAAGCTAGCAACTCCAAACTCGAAGTGGGCGCCCACCAGCGGCCGAGCGGTAAAATCACTGAGCACTTGTAGTTCGGTCTAAGGTTCGAATCCCGCGAACGGGCTGGCTGCATGGGCGTTTTCGTGGTTTTCCCCATGTGTAACGTGTATACGAGCCAGTTTCCCTTAGAAAGTCCTCCACGAAGGCATCCCTCCCCTTAGGCAGATAGCTCTAGTGTGCTTTGCCATAATTAAATACACCACCACACCACCCCATGTGTAACGTGTATACGAGCCAGTTTCCCTTAGAAAGTCCTCCACGAAGGCATCCCTCCCCTTAGGCAGATAGCCCTCGTGGCTTTGCCACCAAACTAAACAGCCATTCGTTCTATACCGTATTATATTATACTGGGGGAGTTCTGCGCATGTCAGCACCATTGCTGTTGGTTTTGTGTGAGCTTCTGAAATTTGTGATTGTACTTTGGTGAATTTATTGTGTTTTGTGATTGGAGTGCATTAATTTGGGAGCTTCAACAGCTGTTGCGTATGATTACTTTCAGAATTTGTGTTGAATGTATCTATTTTTTTGCTTGTGAGTGCGTTTTGTTCCGTGCGCCACAAAGTGAGTTTGTTTACTTTGGAAATCTGGTATGGCTGATTATTTATATTACCGTGCATTTACCTGTAAGTACTTTTTTTCTTATTTTTTAATGTCCCGATGATGAATTTTCGGTATGCTACTCATTTGAATGGAAGTTATATAGATTTACCCATACTTTGAACTCTCAAATTGATACTTATTATATAGATATTTAATGCACTTATTATACAAATTGATACTTATATAAAGCGACTTATTATATTTTGTTATACTTTCTATTGCTATGCTTTGATTACCGGAGATTCAATTAAAAATTCATACAAATTCAATTAAAAACAATTTGATCCAATTAAATCAGTTTGATTCAATTAAAATTTCATACAACTAAACTGCATGCACAGAAAGGGAGGTTTTTACATTTAAACACATTATTTTGAATTATCGTGTATATTCGCATGGAAATTCAGGCATTATTTGTTACTGCATAGAGTTTTATCGGATAATTGTTTATATTATTCATGTGATTCATGAATAAGTGAACCTTAACTATGCTTTAACTTTTTGGCGCTTTATTTGACGAACTTGACGTTTTCAAGTTTGATTTCATGTACACTGCGCCAAAAAAAAATGTTCTACTGGGCCGATTGACGAAATTCAACTTGCGTTTTTGAAATCTCGAAAGCGCGACTTAGGATATGTATTAGTTTTATATATAGCATTGATCTAATATAGGTATTTTGCCATAAAATCAGACTTCTTCTGAATTGACATGCCAATGTTTTTCCATATTTCGATTCTACGACTCAAATTATGCCAAACAGCCCTGCTTTGTAAAAAACCGCAATAGCAGTTTTTAAAAACTTTACCTCTCAAAATTTTACCTCCTCAGTGTTAACGGAATTTGGTTTATATTTGTTAATATCTCTTTTTTTATTAAACATACTTTATTCTTTGTTCCAGAATTCGAAATTTAGGTTCATTCCAAATAAAATTCGCCCAGTTTTTGTGATTTATTTTTAAAATTTGTATTTTAAAAATAATTTTTATAAATTTTTCGAAAACAGCTTTGAAATTTTAACCTGTAAAATTTTACCATCATCTTAATGTAGATGCATTTCTGGCTAGCCTATATTTGACGGTGACCTCGCCAAGTTGTTGTTTCATTCATGGTAACCTGAGTACTTGAATGTTATGAAAACCTTATTATGGCGTAATTGGTTGCGTAAATTTGACTAATGGGAAAAGATTAGTAAGGGCTTGTTTGTGGGTTGGATGTTGGTTAGGAAGTAGCTTATTTCGTGGTTTACACTATAAAACGGCTGAATGTGGTAAGATGAATTTGAAATTTCTATAGGATTTGGAACGAAAGTAAGGAAGTATTAATGGACTGGTGTGTAAATGAAGGTTTACTTAGTAGCAATTATAAGTTTTGGTTAACGGAGTATGCATATTTCTCTTCGGAAAGAACGTAGATGTAGCCTTCGAACCACTGCTTTGTTAAATTCGCCATTTTGAATAAAAACAAAACTTTCAAGCCGCAGACGATAATTTTGACTTATAAAAAAATACTAGTTATGCAGTTACTTCTTTTGCAGCAAACGAATTTTTATTACCGCTTACCAAAATCGTCTAAAAAATGTGCGAACAGCCTCTTTGAAGCACCTGAATACATTTTGCCAACATTCCTTACACCAATCGACACGAACCTTCTTTTGAGCGTTTCTGAGATTATGCCGGATCCAATGCGGACAAATATTTTTTGAAACCAGATGTTCATGTAATATCTTATTGATGCTTGTCATACTAATGCCCAAAGATACCTCAATCTCACAATATGACACACGACGATCTTGCTTTATCAGTTCACTCAAAGCATCCATATTTTCTGGCACAACAGCCGATTTTGGACGACCTTCACGGAATTCGTCCTGTAGCGAACGTCGACCACGACTGAATTCGTTATAGTACTAGTTTTTAACAATACTGTAGGATAGTGCTTTATTCACTGTATAAAAATTAAATTCATAGATGTACTCTGCCTTGATAAAACACGTTAAAATTTACAAAAAATAATCGCATGGGAATATTCACGAGTATTCCATTTTTTTACCGAGATGAATTTTTCAGTTTACTGTAAGTAACACAAATCACACTAAAATGTTAAAACGTTCTGAAGAAGTTATCGTTAAAAATAATCAAACTTTCGATTGGACTGCGGCGGCCTGGCAACACTTACTGTTGCCAAGGACAGAAATATAAATAACAACATTCGTAGTTCCCTGTTTGGGAGTCTTTTAAAATATAAACTGTAGATATTTAACTAATTTGAAGAAACCTAAAGTGTAATTTTTCAGAATTTTAAGAAGAATCAAATAAATCTAAATTTATATATTTAACCGAGGATGTCGAAGACTAAAATATGGAATCGGATAAAAATTGAGATTTTTCATAATTACAATATGTCTTTCTGCTTAGATGAACTCAATGTAATATTTTCATTTGTAATTTTACCAGACAAAAAGTGTTCTTCATAACTTACAGATCACATACCTGAATAAAGTCACGTAAATATGCGTTATACATGCAGTTACGGCTATGAATAATTACTTTTTTTTAAACTTTTTTCATTTCATACGTAAGTCTATATATACAGTAACAAATTTAATGACATATTCAGTAAATAAACAATTAAGCAACTGTAATTCGCTAACACAACATTCGCTTAAGTAATTCGAAATATCACTGTATTTTTCTTTCCTTGTACGAAGTAAAGCAAGCATTGTAATCAAGAAAAATTCCGGGTACCACATTTCAACGAAAATATCCATTTTGACTGCTATCGAATGCATATTACGATATTTTTGCGTGACATCTCTACGTAAGAATAGAATAAAGGACTGTAGGACTCTTTCTCTTTCCCCAAACAAATTATGAAACTGATTTAAAATGGATTCAGAAGACACTTTTCCGTGGCGTCTGTACGTACGTATGTACGCATGTATGTCGCATAACTCAAAAACGATTAGCCTCAAAACGTTGAAATTTTGTATGTGGGACTGCTAACACGTAGATGTATATATGTATATATGTTGTTTCTTTATTCTTATATGTTTGTAAATTGTGCATTTTTTGGTTTAAAAATGATTAAATTATATTGTTCTTAGCTTACAGTTAAGCTTTTTATGCCTTCGCTTAATCTGCAAGTTAAAATTTTAGATTTATCAACAATTTAAAAGATATTTAAGTGCTGCTAACCCTAATTTTTTTTACCATATCAGTCATATTGTTTTACATTTGAAGTTTAGCAAAGTAGTGGATTTGTTGCCAATCTAGAGAAACTAAGCTTGGCAACAACAAAGTAACATCTTTTATTTTTGCGAATTAAATTATACTTAATCCATTCTGGAATTATCATTTAAGTTATTAAATATATTATATATATATATATATGTGTGTGATGTACCAGCTTTTGTCAGGAATAAATAGATTGTTGAAGAATCATCAATGTAGTCGTAGCTTAAATTATCAGACGATAGTTTTAAAAACAGGATCCATTTATTATATTTCAGAAGAAAATAGCAATTACAAAAATCTGATCTCCGGAGTAAATAAAAAAGAACTACTAATAATATTTTGTATGAAGGGTTTACTGCATTGTGGCATTTAAGAAAAAGCCCCTATATTCCTTTTGCGAGTTTTATTATAGCCTCTGGAAAGGCGGAGCTTCCAAGAAATGACGTCAGCCAATCCAGTTCTCTTTAAATATTTCGAGAACATTCTATAACTGTACGAGTAGAAAAGGCGGAAAAAACAACTTGACTACGGGGCTGTGGATTTAATTCCACGTACTTTCAAATAAGAGAACGTCGCCATTAAAAATGAAAAGAACATACAGTTAGAATTTTAAGTGTATTCTTGACTATGGAATTTTATTATTACATAAATATTCCCTTAGCATGGCGTTCACAACAAATTAAGTCAGTTTCTACGCCTTCAGCGTCTTTTTGCCGAGTGAGACTGAAAAAGTAAACTTTCGGTTTTGTGCACCGGAAAATCTGTCTTCTTTCTCGTTGGCCGAATTGCTTGTTTTTGCGTGGAAACTGTAAGTTTAATTGTAAAGATTTTTTTTTTTTTTTTTTTTTTTTTTTTTTTTTTTTTTTTTTTTTTTGTTGTTGTTGTTTTAACGGTATTTGGTGTTTTATGTTTTATGTTTTTCTATATCTTTCGATTTTTAATATAGGTATTTTGCTTTTTTATGTATTTTTCCCTTGTCGCAAAGTGATAACTGAAATAATTGAATGAAAATTCTATCTCTAATGAAATTCGAGGCAATAATTTTAAATGAAATGCAGAAAAAAATGCGTATAATTTAATATTCCGTACAAGGAAGTCTTGTTGTGTACACATCAGATTTTTTTACTACTGGAAATATTTTCATTTTCACTTCCTTGTACAAAGTAAAAAGGAAGAATTGTAATCGCGAAAAGTTTCAGGCAGCATATTTCAACAAAAATATCCATTTTGACCGCTGCCTCAGAACGTTGAAATTTTGTATATAGGACTGCTATAACATGTAGATGTGCACCTCGTATTTTGGTTGCAATCGGCCGCACCAAACGTATATAAATATATTTATATATATATCCACACTGTTACCCGGCTCAGTGATGTCAGTTTCTTTACTCTTATATGTTTGTAAATTGTACATTTTTTTCTTTAAAAATGATTGAAAAATATTGTTTTTATCTTCCGGTTAAGGATTTTATGCCTTTAGTAAATCTGTGTGCAATATTTTTAGAATTATCAGCAATTTTAAAGTTGTTTAATTGCCGCTAAGCCTGTTTTAATGGCGGCAATTAATGTTTACATTTGAAACAGGAGACTAGTGGATTTGTTGCCAATCTAGAGAAACTTAGTTTCGCAACAACAAAGATAACGCATTCATTTATTATTGCCAATTAAATCATGCTTAATCCTTTCTGGAATTTTTTCGAGGAAATAAGCGTTTAAGATTTACTTCGTAATTTTGAATACAGATATTTTGAGTTTTTATGTATTTTTGCCTTGTCGCGAAGTGAGAACTGAATTAATTGAATGAGAAATACTCAATCGTCTGTGAAAAACTGCTTCTTTTTGGTTTTATTTGCTTAATTTCTTTTATACATAATTCTAGCTTTATTATAGTATTTGAATAGAACATGTGGCAACGATTAGATAATTCTTTAAATGATATACATTTTGTGCATTCTGAGTTATAATATGAATGAAATATAATACTGTTAAGTAAACCTACTGCCAGAGTGTCGCTATGGTAAACAAACTGAATTTTAAAGAATGCATTTATTCTATTGTGGTTTATGCGCTGTCGGCGTAGGTTTAATTCAATCTAATAAGTTTAAATAAAATGCAAGAAAAAATGCGTATAATTTAATATTCCGTACAAGGAAGTCATGTGGTGTACACATCAGATTTTTAATATCTGAAAATGTTTCTTGGAATAATTAAGATCACTGAGAAAATTATCTTTTTTAGTTAAAAAAAAGTACCTGAAGTGCTTTACACAGAATAAAATAAACTTCTGATACAAATTTAAAACTCGGTCTACTTACGTAATGTGTGAATTTATTTTGCATTATTTTAGATGTCATATTGTATTAATAACTAATTATCGAAATAATCGACTGAAGTGAGATAGGAATAACTAACTACATTTTGCTGTTGTAATGTCTAGAATAGGGAATGCGTAAAAAATGTTGGTCAATTTAATTCAATTTGAAATTAAAACTAAAATTCTTATTTATGCGATTTGAAGAGTAAAATGCACAACTACTGTAGCATCAAGATAATGGCAGTAAATGCATATATATTCCAAGTTGCCTCGAAATCTGACAGCTTAGAAGTTTGGTTAAAAAACGAGTTTCCGGTTTCGAATGACAAATATATTGGGCATTTTGGATGGTGAATATTCTACTCAACAGATGGCACCACCACCGCGATGTTCCACTTTTACTTACAGCTCATCACAGGCGTCTAAAACGTCCGTAATATTAGATATCGTAAGCGTAATATCGTGAATAAGTCCTTTTTATGGTAAATAAAAACGTAACGCATACATATCTGAACTGTTCAAAACCACTGTGAGTGAGACTCTCTTTCTTACCTTAAGAGTTATAAGTGTACTTTTCTGTTAACAGGGCACCAGTCACCAAATGTGCGCCAAAGCACCAAATCTGGTAACCTGTTTATATTATGTCATGAAAAGCTAGGCAGTGTTTAATGTGCATAATGCCAAACCGTGCGCGATGCCGAATTTGTAAAACTCTATCATGTTTTTTTAACTAAAAACAGATCGCTGTGTACATGCGAAGAATAACAGTTCTCCGTAATATGAAAATATCGGATAGTTGCACAAAGTAGACATCAACAGCTTGGTCACTGGGCACATTTAACATTATATATAAGCATTCTGTTGGCATGGAGGTTTAAGGAAGGTATATTTTTCTTATTTTTCATAATTTTCTTTTCTCAATTTTAAAATATTTTTCGTTATTAACTTCGATCGCCCCAGCTGTTTATTGTATTAATTATCTTTTGGCGTAAATTTAAAATTCACAAAAGGTAAATTTTTCGAGTAATTGAGACAGCCCTTATATTAGGCTTTATATAATTCTACTGAACAATTTATTTTTCAAATTCGATTTAAAAATTGATTCATTAATTCTTGTTTTAGAATTTTTCGTTTTGATTTAATTTAGTTTGTATATTTGGTTTGTTTTTATTTTTTCAGGTTTTTTTTTTTTTTTTTTTTTTTTAACTGCTTTTGAGCATTGGTATATTGTGTATTAGTCTAATTTGAGTACGAATGCATGTAGGGAAAAGATCTGAACATTTGAAAACTATTAAAAATTAGTTTTAAATAGAAAATTTGGTACTAAAAAGCGGTTTTGAGTCTCAAATGATTCAGAGGAACAAAACATGTATTCGGAACTTATTAATCAACTTGGATTAAGGCTTTAAAACAGTTTTCCCTTCACAAGTTCTGTTTGAAGCAGAACAGAGAAGATAAGTATAAAAAAACTATTTTGTTTTGCTATGTATAATGTTCTGTAATTTTAAAAAAAAAATATCCTTTCTCATTTTAATTTGGTACTTAATTTGGTTTTTGAAAGTTTCATTAATTTGCGTTTATTCAGTTTGGTAACTTTTACTGGGAGAAGAAAGGCTAGACCTTCATATTGTAGGAACAGAATTTTATTCATTTTCGTTAAGATCTTTACTTTTTGTTTTATTTATATATGTATATATAATTTATTATCTGAAAAAGTATTTATATATCATATCCAAGGAAAAACAGTTCAATTAATGCTGTGAATTATTAGAAAAACTTTAGTATTTTTAAGTAGCTTTCCATGTCAGTATCCAGTAAAATTACCTAGCTAGTAAATTTTTTTTTAATCTGTTATAGTAAAAATTATTTGAAATCTGTAAAGAAAAATCTTTTGACCGTAAAAATTCAAAATCTGAAGTACTGAAAAATAGCTTTCGTTATTGATCGCAGATTAATTCATTTGTCAAGGGAAACAAACCAATCTACTATCAATTAACAATAACCAAATTAAGTGAGAGTGTTTCGTCTTTTTTCAAATAAGGATCAAATTAGTAATTTTCTAGAATTTATAAGTTAAGAACAATATTCAATTATTAGAAAGATAATTGTCAACTTAAGCCAAAAACAATGAGTAACAAATTCTTCTAATTTGAGGTATACTTTAAGTACTGAATTAGACTATATCCTTATTTTAGAAAACATATTCCCCGACACTCTCCAAGGATTGTAAAAATAATAAAAAAATATCGATATTTGTGCAAATTAAGATATATAAAAGAAGACATATACAGAAAAAAATATTGTTACGGGGTTCGTAAGGATTTGGAGTGAATAACGACGACACTTGATGAAGTATCGAAACACACTTTATTAGCCAGTATTGTCAGGACAGCTCCAAAACACGTTTTACAGTCGTCGATGAACTACTATAAACACGCTGAAACGATCAGCGACACAGCCTTCAGGTTATCAGGCTATCACTGTGGAGACAACTTCCTGCAAAGTACCCGACTCTGCTTTCCGAAGTACAGCTCCCGACACGGCTTGGTCGTTCTCGGAGCTCCACGTACTCTCGAGACTCTCCACGCTACAACTCGCGATGCACTCGACGATACACTAGCACAGCTCCCAACTCTTCGGTTCAGTCGTTCCTGGAGCTCAACACGCTCTCTCGACGATGCACTAACCGCGATACACTAAGAGACTCCTTCGGTGCACTCGACGACCCACTCGGCACTCGCTTCCTGGCTGTCCACTCGATCGACTCCGCAGGGATTGACTCGCTAGATGAGTCACCATCTCGATACTGACTAACTCGCACTCTAGACGAGGCACACACACACACACTCACTGACTGCGGATCAGCTGGGTTTATATAGCTTTCGGCTCATGTTCGAGAACATTCTGGGCTAAACCGGCAAGAATTCGTTCCAGAGGGTTCTCCAACCGTCCATGGTATATTGCCAATTTTGTCGCCAAATGTGGCAAACCTGCCTTCCCTTGTCACTTTATGGCAACCCTAAAACTTCTTTGTGGGGAAGCCATCTCACCCCGCCTGTAAATTTCGTAGCAAAATAAATGAATATATTATTTTAAATTCAAGTTTTCTTTTATAATCAAAATCAAAAGTAAAAATAAAATTTATACATTCTTTAGTATTAAAACGTTAATTTCAAAATCAAAAGTAAAGTGAGTGTATTATTTAAGATTAAACATTCTTTCATAATCAAATCCATATAAATAAATATATATATATATATATATATATATATGTTACCGTGAAAGACCGAAATTGGAGAATGTCGACTTTCACCGGAGAATATCAACATTCACCAAATACGTCGGTGAAAGACCGAATATTTCACTACATGATTATATATTCGGACCCTCACCGGTGTATTTCGACAATCACAGATATGCTCTGGTGAAAGTCGAAAAGAGAGGTCATAAAGTGCCATAATAGTTTAAGTTGTTGCAATAAATAAGATTTGAATCACATAATTTATTAAGTGTTTTATTACTGTTATTTTATTTTCTCATTTAGAACGTACTGTATAATTAAGTAAGTTTTTAACTTCTATTATTTTCCTTTCTCATTTTGAATGTATTGTGTGTTTTAGATTCTCATGTTCTTAAGTTCTTATTTCAAGTCTCAAGTGCGTTTATTCGAGACTGAATGACGGAGGAGAAAATATAATATCGTTATATGTTCAACATTCACCATTAGTACATGGTGAATGTCGACATTGACCGGTGTAAGTCAGAAATAAGAGTATTTGGGAAATATTTCGGACATATATCAAGGGGCTGTGTGAATGTTGACATCCACCGGTGAAAGTCGACATTCTCCAGATTTCGGTGTTTCACCGTAACATATATATAATGTGCGTGTAATATATTTCTGATATTAAAATTCAGTTTCTTCCCCCCCCATGAAGCTTTAGATATTGTTAGGGGGCTATAGCCATCTAGTCAGATATCGCGCCAACGTTTTCGTTTGATGCTATGTGCCCCCCTTAAAAACTGTTCCGTTATATGAATATATAATTTCCATCTCATATAATAATTAAGGATTATAATACCTTCATATTGCGGATACCACATATTAATTTTCCTGCTGGGTTATTTAATTTCTTGTTGTTTCAGCTCTCGGCCTTTCTGGTACCCTTCAGCATCCAGCTGTGGGTGGCCATTTTCGGAGGCTTGACAGCCACTGCCATCGCTGCAGCCATCTACGAGTGGTTCAGTCCATTCGGTCTCAACCCATGGGGCAGGCAGAGGACAAAGAACTTCAGTTTGGCTTCAGCCCTGTGGGTAATGTGGTCATTGCTTTTTTCGCATCTCGTGGCCTTCAAGGCGCCCAAATCTTGGCCCAACAAAGTGCTTATCAACATATGGGGGTGCTTCAGCGTCATCTTCCTCGCCTCTTACACCGCCAACATCGCAGCTCTTTTCGCAGGACTCTTCTTCCATCTCAGGGTGGATGATTTTCACGACGCAAGTGTAAGTAATTAATAGCATACTAGAGAACTAACTGTACACATGAATTCTAAAATTAATTTTAATGTATAGGGTGTTTCTAAAGGAATATCGGGATTTTGTAGTATTTATTACATAAAACTTAAAATCATAATTAATACGTGAAATGAAAGAGCAACTCAAGCAGTTCTGTTTGCTGGTACGCGCATGCGCCAAAAAGCGCTTGTAGCAAAAATGGCGAATAGTAAACAGAAAGCTTTTTGTGTTCTTCAGTTTGCAAAGACTGAATCTGTAGTTACTGTGCAACGTGCATTCCGGATTAAGTTCAGATGTGATCCGAGAAGTGGTAATAGCATTCGTAGATGGTATCCTCAGTTTGAAAATACAGACTGCCTTTGCAAAGCGCACCAAGAGTATGTTGGCACCAAGAGGCACCAAGAGTTATGTTGGCACCAAGAGTATGTTGGCGCCAAGAGGCACCAAGAGTATGGGACGACCAAGAGTTAGTTGGACCAAAGGTTTTCGATTCGATCTGTCCCGTGTAACAAAAGGTTCTCACATTGAACACTTTGTAGGTACAACTGTTTGAGTTACTCTTTCATTTCATGTAATAAGTATGATTTCAAGTTTTACGTAATAATTACTATAAAGCGTTAAAATCCCGATATTCATTTAGAAACACCCTGTATTATGCAATTTAGAATTATATAGTACTCTGAAACAGAAAAAAGAAAAAATTGTATGTTTCAAGCGTGTGGTGAACTTAAGCTCCTTTTTACCCTGATGGTGTCATATATAATCATACCTTTCGTAAACCGCATGCAAGCATACTCAGCTGGCTAAAGCCCCATCTACACGAGGAGACATATCTCCGATTAAGTATCCCTGCAAGTCTGAGGCGCCAGTGTCTGTCCGTTTACACAGGGAAACATATCTCTGACGCATAAGATACATATTTGTGGCACCTGCACCGGAGTCGTGATTATTGCGCATGGCGGGATACGTTGTCTCTGGCGTCATATTTAGAGGCAGCCAATGAAATTACATATGGAAACCACATGTCCGAAAAATTCATTTGTCAAATGCAAGTTACATCGGCCGTTAGGCCATTAAACTTCGTGCTTGCCAATAGCGCCGAAATCTACAAGAAACATTTGTCAGTGCTTCACGCTCGTCCAAATGTTCCGCCGTCATTGGCCATCCACTATTATGTAAAACACACAACGGCGAATCAGCTAGTCCAGTGCGAAGTAAATGATTCTGTAGACAGTCATGGTACGCAGCAATAGTTTGTCAACAATATGTAATAATGCCATTATCAATACTGCCTTAGACTTTTCCAGCTTGCAAATGCAGTGATGACCCTTGTTAGGCCATGTAATTTTCTATACATACAACAACAAATACAGAGGGTCGGACAAGCGGATGGGAGAATATCTCCGGAGGGCGCTTTTGGTCAGTGGGACCGTCCTCGGGATACATCGGGCGCTGGGTTTCGGCACCCCGTGCGGGACCCTCGTGTGGCCCTCAAGTTCGACTATAGACACAGGTGGACGTGGCGCTACACCAGTTAACCTTATGGTAAAGGGGTGGTGCTCACGTCCTCCGTCGCATGTCGCATGCCCCGTCAATAGTCTAAAAGATGCACCGCAACTGTTCGCGGGTGGTCAGGAACAAAAGCTGGGTTTGTTGAAAGAACACTCCAAGGCTTGCCCTGACAAGCCCGAGTGGCAAAATCTCTAAAAGTATTTTGATATGTTAGCGATGTCAGACGCTTAATAGAATGGAGGCTTGCACTCGTTTTTGGCTTTTGGAGAACCTTAGCCCTCTTGTTCGCAAGCATATAAGCCATAAATACCGCAGTGTGAAGGTATCCATTGAAAAGATATCTTGTGGGAAAGTTATTTTATGACTTCCTGACACTGTTGAACGCATATGTTTTTACATTCTTGGTAAGAGGAGATGGCCTGTATCGCTGAAGTCGAATCGGACAGTACAACATCTTCCCTGAAGGAGCTCTGGGCTAATCTTTGGAATATGGTAACAGGTAGTTTGACGACATTTTGGTATGGCGATAAAGGTTACTAGCTAGGACTTTAGCAGTGTACATGGATAAAGTCAAGAGTGTGCGCAATGCCATTTTTGTGCAATTCTAGGATTTTTTTTAGTGAAAATAGGTCGACGTGTACATGGATGATACCGTGTATGTGCAATTCTTAAAAATGCGGCAAGCAGTTTGCGATTCTGCACTTTCTCCCAATTTCGCACCTAATCTTCATCACAATTAAGCGTTTTTGTTCCATAAAAGTTCCAGTATAAGCGTAATTCGGCTAGCAGATTGTCGGGAAAAAATGTTGAGTTAAAAAAAAAAAAAATGTCTTTACTTCGTGAAAACAAAATGGCGTCCGAAACAAAACTAGCAGGTTGCTGTAGCAGGTTGCTTGCCAAATTTTAGCCAAAAAATCGCCAAATTACCATAATCCAAAGATTAGCCGAGCTTTGTCTCAATGATAATTGTTGTAGAACCACATGAATGGCTTTCAGGGGAAAAAAAAAAAAAAATAGCGTAAAATAAGTAGCGGCCACTACGGCTTACTGAAGAACATGTCGCATATTGTTTGGAATTGTTATTATTATTTATTTAACCCTTAAATGCATGTAGTTGCCATTTGACAACATGTATTTAGTCGTGTAAATCAAATCAAAACACAAATCTTAGGTTACTGCACAGTGTAACCAATTGGATAAATACTGTTTACGTATATAGTTTTGAAAGTTTCTGTGTGGTGTAACGGTCATTATTGTGAGTTGGTGTATAGGGTGTGGACATCATTTGTGTTCAAGAATTTTTGATTTTGTGTTTGTTGTTATTTTGATGTATTCAAAGTTTTAAAATTGTTTGAACGAGTTTATAAGGTATGTATTATTACAGAAAATTATTGAACATTTGCTTATCATATTTTTTTGCATAATGTAGCCATTTTATAACAATAATATTTTTTTCAAAAATTAGAATTAAAACTTGGTTTAAATTTTTTAAACTTTTTCCCTATTTTATTTGATATCAATTCTAATGTATTTTGGACTTTATGATGTTGCGTGGCCCCAACTGGTCAGCAACAGTAGTAGTGACTGCTATAAACTGCAAATTATACAAACTCGTAAGAAGGGTTTAAATCCCTTTTTATTTCACTTTCGAAATCACAGTTGCGTTCACTTGACGCTCACAAACTACGCCGACCCGGCGGTGTAACAAAATAGAAAAATGCAACTAAAAATAAGTGACAGGATGAATAAATAACGAAGTCACTACCTACGAGGCTCTATAATCGTAACTAACTTAACCGCGTTCTAAGATACAGCTGAGATTCAGCAAATTTTCTGATTAAGAAGTTGAAAGATTCAACGAACTGCCGAAATAGGCACACAGGCCGAAAAGCGCGGTTCTTAAATTTCTACCTAGCAACCTTCACGCTCGTGATTCAAGAAGCACACTTACAATCTCGTTTGTTTCCCTTCTATTTAAACTCAATTTACTTCTGCTGAAATTTGAATAGTCTGCGCGTTCTACTACGATTTACATACTCTGGCATTGGCAATTTTAGGGAAAAGTAAAGGCTTGACAGGAAAGATAGCTTAAACTTAAAATAAATGTTAGTTAAAATAAATATAAACCCTACAACTTAAATTTAAAAAAATAAATTAAAAATAAAACTTCATACATTGAAGGATTAACAAATTTAATTAATTTATGATGCAATATATCTTTCGGATCATAATTTATGACTGAGTTTTTTATATTTTTATAAAAGAATATTTTTTCATCTTCATACAAGTGATATAGTATTGTAAGCTATAGAACGAGGTATTTGCTTACCTCTTTTGTAAGTATTAACTAAATCAGGTGGAATATTTTTTCCTGTTTAAAGGCTTATATTCTTAAGTTCCTAGAAAAAAGACAAGCAAAAAAATCCTAATTTATTGTCTGTTTGTGTTTGATTATATTTCCAATTTTTTATTCTTAATAATTTTTCTCCTTTCGAGTTATTTAAGTCTAACTAGCACGATCGCTTGGCGCATTTACTAAGGCATTTAACTTTTTAGTAAACCAGTAGATTGTGAGTTAAAACACAGTTGAGCTATTTTCTGAGTTTTTGCACTGAAAATAAATGTTTTATTGTTCCTATAATTAAATTACTTAAATATTATTACTAGATTTTTACGTGATTTATAAAATTTGTTTTTTTCCTTTTTCATGTACTTAAAAAGATGTTTCTATAAAAGCTACTTATTAGTAATACGTATTGTACACTGGTATGCAAAAATTAAGGACGAAGTCGAAAAATTAGCATATCAGCTGAACGAAGAGGCAGAGCGGACAGAAAGACCAATCAGGAGATTAAGTAAGGTGATGTACGGTAGCACATGAGCAGATATGCAGGTAGACGTAATGGGGGAGTGTCTGAGTAGTATAAAGCATGTTGTCGGTGTAAGATCAGTATTTCTGGCAAAGAGATTGCACGCCGTATAGCAGTTAAAATCACACCGAGTTGCTGCCTCAGCGAGAAATGGCGAATAATCAATCTGTTAGACGACATCTGGATGCTTTTACCCGAGGTCGAATCATTGGGAAGTTGGAGGAAGGCCGCAGTGTGACAAATGTGGCTGCAGAGTTCGGAATTGCTCACAGCATCGTTTCACGACTGAAACACGACGACGGAATTGGAGAGACAATGAATGGGGACGAGTTCTCTTTACAGATGAGAGCAGATTCAGTCTGAGTAGCGATTCTCATCGCATACTCATCTGGAGAGAGCGGGGAAGCCGCAATCATCCCTCGAACATCATTGAAAGGGACAGGTATGGAGGTGGCGGTGTTCTCGTTTGGGGAGGCATCATGCTTGGTAGTCGTACAGACCTTCACATCTTCGACGCAGGTTCAGTCAACGGGACCCGTTATTGTAACGAGATTCTTCTTCCATATGTGCGTCTTTTTAGAGGCGCTATGGGTCCGCAGTTCCTTTTCATGGACGACAATGCACCATGTCATCGCACAGTAGCTGCCGAACAGCTCTTAGAGAGTGAGGATATTAAACGTATGGATTGGCCGGCACGATCTCCGGATCTCAATCCCATCGAGCATGTATGGGATTTTCTAGGCAGACGCTGGGCAGCTCGTACCTTACCACCAGTAATGATTCCGGAGCTTCGATTGGCGCTGCAAGACGAATGGGCAGCAATGCCTCAACAACTCATTGACACCCTCATTCTCAGCATGGGCAGACGCTGTGAAACCTGCCTAGCAGTCAGGGGAGATCATATCCCCTATTAAAGACCGGATGTTTCTTGCTGGACACCCATCACAGGGATGTTTCGGCCTTCAGTCGCATTGCGCTCCATGCTACTTTTTCAATAAAGCTTCTTTTTATCCCTCTGATTTCTCTTTTAGTAAGTGTTGCTTACATTACTCATGTCCTTACGTATTGGGGATCTTACGGTATTAAATGTGTTGATTTGGAAAGCTTTTGTACAAAGTTATATTGAAAAAAACCGTCTCGTCCTTAATTTTTGCGCACCAGTGTACTTACTAAATATGAAGCATTGATTTATTTTCTTATTTTATGTAACGATTAAATATGGATGTATAGTGCATTACATTTCGCAATTAACTGATTTCGTTTTCTGCTTCATTATTTTTTTTTTTAATTTTACTACTTTTATTTATTTTTCGTATATTGCACTTTTTACATTTTATTGCCATTTTTAAACACTGTTAGTTTCCGTCTCCTATTCGGTCTTCTTTTTATTATTACTGTTATTATTATTATTATTACAACTTATTTTTAAAAAAAAGCCGTGAAAAATAAATTCATTGAAAACTTTTTTAATTATTGTGTTTGTTGCGAGATTGATGGAGGTCTTCTATTGGATGCAAATTATGTCATCTGCAGTGACTGCACTGACAGACTTAGTAGCTCAAGGAATTTAGACAAAAAAATTTCCCTCTGTAGATGTAGTCTGTTTTAAATTAGCCTGACAGCTCACAAGATAATTTAACGCAAAGGCTAGGCTCTGGTTTGTAGAAAACCGGCGAGACAAAGCTAAGTGGCTAGAAGCACTCAACGCTACTAAATCAATTCACTAATAATCACGGCACAACGTGGGTTGGAATTGGAAGACACACTCTAAAACTAACTTTCGAAACACTTGCTTAAATACCACTTCTTTCTACCTTAATCTGAATAAACTCTCGCCGTCTTATTTACATTCTGACATGAAAAGCGTGGGTGAAAAGAAAGTAATAGGAAAGTGTTAACTTAAAATGAACTATTAGTTAAAAATAAATAGATAAACCTCACAAAGGACTAATTCCTTTTATTAGTTTGCCCACCAGCAGCCGAGCGGTAAAGTCGCTGAACACTGGTAGTTCGGTCCGGGGTTCGAATCCCGCGAACGGGGTGGCTGCATGGGTGTTTTCGTGGTTTTCCCCATGTGTAACGTGTATACGAGCCAGTTTCCCTTAGAAAGTCCTCCACGAAGGCATCCCTCCCCTTAGGCAGATAGCCCTAGTGTGCTTTGCCATAGTTAAATACACCAACATACCTTTTATTAGTTTCATTCTTCCCTTCATTACAAGCCGTTTCTATATACGCAAACGGATTAGTTTGGAATACTTGAACTTTCATAGTTCTTTTTGTTCTTTTCATGATTTACTTGAGCACAAATAACAATTAACATAAGAATTCAGCCGAGGGTATCCCGGATTATTTATCAAGGACAAGAACAAATACCCTGTGACAGAGAGCAAGTCCAAGGTGGAGACTGTAAAGATACATTATCAAAAGAATGCAGTAAATCTTTCTTCGAAGAAAATGGGACATTGAGAGATTAGATAATGATTGAGGGGTGTGATCTTCACTTAAAAATTTGTCTTCAGCTGATTAGCGTTGCCTCCAAATACGCATTTAGACCATCCATTGCATTAGTCTGTTTATAAGATGATTAATTAATTATACTACAAATGATAGTTAACTGATACCGTTAATTCTGTCTCTTTGTTTTTGTTACTGTAATTACTGATTATTATTTCGTTGTTACTGTGTACTGTATTTATTAATTATTATACATTATTACTGTAAACTGATTATTATTTTCTAACAGTAATTACTGTAGGCTAATTACTGTTGACTGTATCACTTGTCTTCCGGGCGAATTTATGCCGTTTATGTTGTAAAAATAATCACAAAATTAACGGATAATTAAAGCATTTATTGGTAACTAATGCACCCAACTCTGTTTTTTACACGGTAGATATGTTCCTTAGAAAATCCTGCACAGAAAATCGTGTAAAAAACGCATGGTAAATTTGGGGATGCCTTCCACAACTTTAAAAAATCGTGTAAAATGAAAACACTCTAAATATTTTCTCCAAAACCGTGCAAAAACAGTAATGATGAAATCTACAAGTATATTACATGCTTATAAAACACAAAAAATCATTTTTATTACAAAAAGAAATTTAAATTAGTGCACAGTGAAAATTCAGCCCATAAGTATGTAGAGATATTAGGTTAATTGGAAAAGCCGGAGAGATGAAAAATATGCAACCGCCTTCTCCGGGAATCGAAAAACGGACCTCTGGAATACCGGCCCAGCGTGCTACCGTTACACCACGAAGGCACGCTAAGGAAGTGGGAGAAATACCTTATATACTCCACCTTCTTAAAGGGCGACTAGGGTTTTAGGGGACCTAGTCGCCAAATCCTGGGTGCGGAGAATCATCATCCACAACCCTTTTAGTTCGGGCGCCACTTGTAGAGATATTAGGTTAATTGGAAAAGCCGGAGAGATGAAAAATATGCAACCGCCTTCGCCGGGAATGGAACCACCGACCTCTGGAATACCGGCCCAGCGTGCTACCGTTACACCACGAGGGCACGCTAGGGAAGTAGGAGAAATGCCTTATAAGTATATATAAATATTTAAACTGAAATTAGGAATAAAACTCAATTTCGTAACTATCCATCGCTACTTGATAACAAGAGCGCACGTTTATTACGAACTGTATCAAAAAAGCTGACATCAGTAGATATGTCAGATATGTCGAGCACAGCTGTCGGGTTTGATTCAAATGAAGAATATTGTTCGTTATTAACGATCTCTGCTGTTTTGTTTTTTTTTTCACTCAAGTTGCTTATAAAAATTCTTCAGTCCAGCTACACAAAACTTACGATTACATTGAAATTTTAATGTACGATCCATGTCATGATCATGAGTAAGAAAATGTTGTTCCATACGTATAGCAAAGTAACCGCTACTAGCTGAACTTCACCTTCAACTTCGTCATTATTTACTTCTTTATTATCATAAATTCGATCAAATAGTCCTCATCTAAAGGACCTTTCTCGCATCAATTCTTCGATGTCAACGGTGTGCCATGTTTTTAAAACCTTCGCCACCAATTGCATTTTATAGAGGAAATTGAAGAAAATACTACATGAAAACAAAGAACAAATAAGATTCGTTCTTTGACAAATCTTTCGAGATAATATGAACTTGGATCGAAGCTTACTGGGGAAGTGATGAGCAATTCGGTGAGGTTTTACTTTCACTTGCAGTTGATTAGTCCGTATCGCAGTTTGATCAGTGATTTAATTTACGTCGATTCGAAAGAGTAAGAAATGGTATCAGAGGTTTAAACTCGATAAACGTGACCTTATCTACGTCACCTGCCGTCACCATCGAGATAGATAAGGCCTGCGCGCTGAATTACTACGTCACTGCTAGGGGACCGGTCTTCGCGCAGTTTAACTTCCTTGCTAAACACCCGTTTTTCTAAACCTATTCTATGAAATTGGTATCTCATACTATAAAATCAGTCTGAAACAAAATCACAAGCGGCAATATAATGTTTTACATAGCTTATACGAATATGAAATATTTTCATTTTCTTTTGTTGGTATTTATTTTCAAAACAAAATTATTTGAGAATGGTGTGATGCTTTTAAAATCAAATCATTTCTTTGAAGGAAAAATTGGTTTTAAAATTCAAGTAGCAAAAATTTTTACTTTGATTTTTCTGCACTGTCTTTGTGTCTCTCGTTGATTCTCACCACCGCATCAAATTTTTTTGTTTCACCCACTACTTTAACAAAATGTTTGCCAGTGGGAACACATATTATCTCTCATTCTATAATTATTGCATATTTTTTTATATCTATCATATTAATGTAGCAGGATTATAAAACATCAAACGAATGCAAGAGACTACTTAATATTTAGACTAACATTTAAATGCCTTATATCAGTCAGAAAATTTTTCTGAATGTAATAAATTACTAAATAGTCTATTCTTAAAATTATTTCTTACTTACATATTGTATGTTAATCTGTATTACAGTTATTGTTTTCCTCTTAATGCTACATAATTATTCGACAGAATCTGTAGTTAAATTGAGATAATGTTTATTACATAGCTCTGAAGACTATCAATATTAAAATTCCAAGTAAGACAGGAAAAAAAGTTTTTTAAATAAAGTTATACACATTTTTTTTGAAAATATTTAAAAAATTCAACTTACATAGCTTTTGGTGGTACCACGTACTCAAATTAAAGATTGTAATTTAAAAGATAATTAAAAAAATTGTTTTTAAAATTGCATTGAATTGAAATGCAATGAAAACATGTATGTCTACATATGAATTCAATTACTACTGCTTCTTCAATAACTGTACATTTTAAAAATTTCATTTTGCAGTTTCGCAATTTAATTACCTTAATATGAATCTTACATACATTACTTTAAAAACGTTTCTATCATTCTCAGAAAGATTTATATTGCGTAACAAATTTTAAACAAACTGATTGCATGGTAATAACATATAAAAAAGTGAACAGAAGCTATATTAGCTAAACATATGCATTTAAATTTCATCATGATAAAATGATATTTAATGATTTGCAAAAAACATTGATATTTAAATTTAAGAACACAGTACTCTGTCAAGAATCAAATTTACTCTGCATTTGATATTCTACATATTATGTAATGAAATAAGTGTTATGCTTTTAACCCCTTAGGACAGTTATTTCATATAAAATTAGTTTCCAATTAAAATAAATAATCATAAATTTTGCTGACAATTTTTATATTACTAGTGTTAGTAATTTCTTAACATCACAAATTCGTTGATGAAGTAGACCAAGTCACTAACATACGTGTGGGCATAAACTGACCGACTTCTGATCACACTGTCAAAATTAGAATTAAAAAGTAATTTTTTGGAGGAGATTCGCGCTAGAATAAAAAATTGGTTCAAAAAAAGTTCATTTGTTCTTGTTGGTGAACCGTGTTATTTAAAAACCGGGTAAAAAAGAGTTGAGTGTATTTGCAATGGTATTATTTAGAATGACGACAATTAAAATTTTTCACAACTTTAACTTTCTTTGTATTTCAGCTTCTGAGTTTACGCACGGGAACTGCTAGAGGTAGTGCCGCAGAATTTTATGTATACAAAGAAAATCCTGAGTTATGGCAACACATTCAACGCTACGGAGTGGACACGTTACAGCAAGGACTCGAAAAACTCAGGTATAAAAAAATATATCATAATTGCGTTTCGTTATTTTTTTGCTAAGAAAAAATATTGCCCTTATAATTATGGAACGCGTTACCAACAAAACATCTCAGCAAGAACGTAATGAAAGAATATGTCGAAGAGAAAACAATGCAAGATTAACCATCATCGTACAAAATATTACGGAAGAAAATATTGCGGTTCTAAAACATCGTTGTAAAAAACGTCGGCGTAAAAAATAAAGCACCTATAAATTATCACAGGGTGATAACAACGCAAACGTGTGTTTTCAGACTTAAAAGTTTTAAGTGCATATTCGCATAGTAATTTAAGAGCGCAAAAAGGAACAAGGAACATTTTTACCTATATATTTCAGATTTGTATAAATTTTTCATGAAAAATTATTAATATGATTCTATAAAAGAGATAAACGAATTGCATTTTATAGAAGAAATTGAAGATTGGTGATTAAGTAATGACCTTTAATAGTTAAAAATTCTCTTAATTGCTTATACGTATGTTTTTTTTTTTTTTTTTTTTTTTTTTTTTTATAGTTTTTAAATGCGTAAATTTCCTTATTGCTTTTTCAGTAAAATTTACTAGTTAATTCAAAAGTAAAGTATTTCTTATTCCTTTTCCGCTTACAAATCGTTATATAAATATGGGTTTAAAACTTTTGAAATCTGAAAATGTATATCGTCTGCATTGTTATCATCATGATATGATTTTTAGGTGCTTTTCTTTATTTACCTCAGTGTTTTCTGCGACAGTATTCTAAACTGCCGAAGTTCTGAACCGCTTTATTTTCTATGGCGATGTTTTTTACCACGATGTTCTCTGCTTTCTTGTCTCGCGATGATTCTCACGACGATTTCTCCTTTCGTTGCTTTTTCCGCAAAGTTTCCATGTGCGATATTTGGAGAAGGGGTGAATAGCATAGAGCAAGGAGGTCAACTATGAATAAAAGAAGCCTATTTAATTACTAATTTATATTTACGCAATTTTATGCTTCTTTACCAAGTCACGGATTCTTGTTGAGATAGTTTGAAGACCTAAATAACTTCCAGTTTCAAATTGCAAATCCTAAATCCTGAATAATCCTTCCTAATTTAAAGGTGAATTCATTTGATGAAACTGGGGCTTGATTGTAGAAATTAATTTTGATCTTAAATATTTATTAAATTTGCCATAAACTACCAAATTATTACTTGACAGATTTAATAAAAATGCACGTATATTTAATTACATTTTCCTTATCTGAGAACGGGTACTTAAGTTTTACGTAACTTAGTTCTTTTATTATTATTATTAGTTTCTTTATTATTTTTCTTATTACTGTTATTACTTCCTTGTACGAAGCAAAGGAAGTATTGTAATCATGAAACATTTCGCGTATTACATTTCAACGAAAGTATCCATTTTGGCCGCTATCGAATTCAATTTAACTATGTTTTTGCGTGACATCCGTAAGTACAGAATAAAAGACTTTTTTTTTTCTCAAAAGGGATTTAAAATAGATTCAGAAGATTTTTTTTTTTTCATGACGTCTATACGTATGTACGTACGTATCTCGCATAACTCAAAAGCGAGTAGCCTCAGAACGTTGAAATGTTGTATATAGGACTGTAGTTGTGAACCTCCCTTTTTTGGTTCAAATATATATATGTGTGTGTGATATTTTAACAGTCGGGCACATGAGTTCCGGACATTGTTGTGGCTGAGTGTTAAGGCAGCATCCAATGACGACACAGAAGGATTTCACTTTTTACTATTCAAATCGTATGTTCATCAGCTTAATATTATTCGCTTATTTGGACCAAAATTCCGCTTAATTGGACCAAAAAACGTGAAAGCAAATAAGAAACAGAAGCCACAAGTCGGCCGCGTACAGCGGATGTACAGGTGGTCCGCGACATATTGGAGGTTCTGTAGTTGCGGCTCCCCAGGAAAATGCTTTATCAAAGGTCAGGAATTCCTTAAAGTGCATAACAAAAGCAAAACCGGTGGGAGGTGCACACACAAGCGCCTGGCCCCAGCCACCACCCCAAGTTCTTATTGGACACGACTTCTGACGTCATACAGTGACCAAAAGAATTCTCCGCGGCATTATTGTGCGCGAAAAGCTTGAGTCCAAGGTCATTTTAGCGCTGAAACAGGCAAAGCGCTGGCCGACGATAGAATAATTTGCCGTATTTGGGAAAAAATTACAAAAATAAAAAGCAGCTTCAGAAATATACTGTTAATATACATAGTATTAGAAAAAACGTGAAAATCGATGTGCAGGCGATAACCATTTAGCAGTATTTTTGTCATTAGATGAATATCGTTTGACAATAAACATTTTTTATAAGATAAAAATTGACTTAAGATAAAAAGTAATCACTTTTTATAAGTATAAAATACTTTTACAATAACACTTTTTATAAGATATAAAAGTTAAGAAACAAAACAATAATGCATAAAAAAACAGCACGATAAATCCAATTGACAAAGTCAAATAAACGATATTATTAGTGCTTTAAAAATATCTTATCACTTTATCTTATTTTTAACCATAAATGAAGAGAAATTAATGCCTAGAATTAGAAAGAAAAAAATTAATCTGACTACGAGCAATTTTAATACCAAACAATCTCTATATAACAAACAATAAATGAAAGGAAGGTTATTTAGTTAAACAAACAATTAATTTTTATAAAGCAATAACTAGCTTTTACATTTATATCACTTTTAAAAACACTTTTCTGCAAAATAAACCGCTAATTCTTGAAAACTGCGGCAGACATTATTTACACAGTAAGAGTTAAGTGCTATTTCTTGACATTGCTGACGAAGCAATGTGAAGAAATAGCATTAAGAAATTATATAAAAAGGGCCGACATATTTTCTTATATTGTTAGGTTCGTTTTAATTGCAATTATTCTGTTACATCGCACAAATTCACATTAACACAGGACATAACCAAATCCAATGTAGTTATAAGTTCCCCTTGACTTAATTCAAACGAAACAGATAATGGTATCTTTTCAGCATGACGTCATAAACGGCAACCAATAAGAACAGGGGTGGTGGCTGGGGCCAGGCGCTTGTGGTGCACACGCGCACCATTTTCTGTGACCTTTCTTTGACCTGCGTCTCCGAGTTTCGAGGAAATGACCAAAGCTTTGAATCGCGAGCGTTTCATCTCCCTCTTGACCTCAACATCTTGAACCTGAAGCATCAAGGCTTCTTCAGACCACTTTAGTCAGTGAACTGTGGGCTTGTCTTGTCTCCCCTGCCAAAATGCCACGACGAGACTTGACGTTAGCTGAAGAAATTGGTTTCTGGATAAGATCAAGCGACAAACACGAAACACTAATCAGCGTCGGTTGATGGAAATAACCGGATCGGCAAAGACTACAATTGCGCGCTTGATAAAACAAGAGAATGAGCTGCGAGAAGAATGGGCACAATGTTAAGGACGAGGAGGAACTTCCAAAAAACGGGAGATTGAAGGCAAGGACCCAGATGTCGATGAGGCCCATAATGAACGGTTTGCCATTGTTACTGGACGATCTGTGCGAGTAAGCGGCCCAATGTTAAAATGCAAAGCAGACGAACTCGCTAAAAAGCTGGGCCACGATGACTTCAAAGCTACGGACGGCTGGTTTGTCTCGATGGAAATCTAGACATGACATAAAATTCCAGAAAGCACATGGCGAGAAAGAAAGTGCTGATAGTGCAAATACTGAAGAATGGAAATCAGCAAAACTGCCCGAGTTTCTTGAAAATTTTTCAGCAGATAACATCTACAATGCTAATGAGACTGGGCTGTGTTATCTTGCTACACCGGACGGCTCGTTAAGTTACAAAAGACGTTGCACTCTCTGGCTCCAAAAAAGCGATGGATCGTGTGCTGCTCAAATATGTCAGGAACGGACAAGAGGAAGCTGTTGGTTATAGGAAAAAGCACTAAGCCTCGCTGCTTTGAAGGACTTAGGATGGAGAGTTTACCAGTTATGTATCGGGCGAACAGAAATGCGTGGATTGTAAGGATCTTAAGTTTTACTAACGTTTATTTTATTTTAAATCTTTACTATCACTTCTTATTTTCTACTTCCGGCCAGAATTATAAGCGTTAAGGTTTTTATGCAAAGTTTGTCTGGCGAACGCCAAGTATTTAAGTTGTGGCTTTTTGCCAAGCGAGAGAGAGGAAGCAGTGAGTCGAGGCAGGCCGCTTACCTTAGAAGTTACGCAGTTGCTTGTTGCCTTCCAGGCTAGAGGTTTTAATCCTCTTGATAAATTTAAACGTATTGTAGTGTTCACAGTTCTCTGTACTACATACGCTTCCTGTTATTATAAGGCAAATCTTCCACGTTTATTATTTTAAAGTTAAATTAGAGTTTAGTTCTATTTTTTTTAATATTTTTTCGTTAGACCCCGAGTAGCGGGTCTGTGTATTCCGAAGTACGGAAGTTTTTGTAAATAGAGAAAAATAAAGGGTTTTGTATACCCTTCTTGTGTATCCTGTCTACTTCCCACAATTAGTGAACATAGCTTTAGTAAGCTCTCTGTTCCGAGTCAGGTCCTTGCATGTTCCCGAAGAAGGTTAGAAGGAACAATTGAACCTGATAGGATGACCTTTGAACTTTTTAAAGAATGGCTGAAGGTTTGGGACAAAGAGCTACAACGCCAGTCGAGAAAAGTGCTGCTGCTTCTTGACAGTTGTGCAGCACATCCTCATTTAAATTGCTTGATGAATGTCCAACTGCAATTTCCACCTCCCAGGACCACAGCTTTGGTCCAGCCAATGGACATGGGCATCATAAAAAATTTGAAGACCCTTTATCGTGCAAGGTTGGTTAATTGCATCCTTGAAGCAACTGAAGACAGTTTGCTGACCTCATCGTCAGAAGCCAGCGAAGTCAGTGCAAAGGTCAGCATCTTACAAGCAGTTACGTTTGTGGCCGACCGCTGGCGAAAAGTGAGCAGTGAGACAATTCAGAACTGTTTTTCTCACTGTGGCTTTAAGCATTTGGTTTTGGAGATGGATGTGGACATGCTCGTTGAAAGTGAAAATGATGACGGACATGTGGAACTTCAACAGGTACAAAACTGCGAAGAATTTTTATCCATCGACAACGAGCTTCAATGCTACAATGAGAATGAAGATTACGACGCTGCAATCCTTGCTCGAGTTGCAGCAAAACACACGACAGCATCGGAAGACCAAGAACGTGATGATGATGGTGCCGCTAATAAGTTGGTGCAAGTGACAACACAGCATGCGAGGAAATGCATTGACAATTTGCGTCGGTATTTCATGCAGGAGGGAAATAAAGGCAGCCCCATTGCTGCGTTAGATGTTTGTGGCGGTTTCGTTCACCTGCAATCTGTCAAGAGAACGCGTCAGATCACATTGGATAAGTTCTTCAAATGTTGACTGGAACTTGGTAAGAAAATGTTTTTATTGTGCTTCGCATGTTGAGTAACGTGGAGAACGTTTCTTGGAATTTGATTCTAAATTAATTTTCTCAATGTAACAAAAGTTCGATTTTATTTTTTGTTTGTACATATATATTCGCCATACGTGTGTACCGCACAATAAAGGTCATAATTACATTTTAATACATGATTTACATGTACATTTATTATTTGCTACATATAGCACGCCCCGTCTTACAATATAGGACATGTTCGTGTAATCAGAGCAGCCGGTTATATTAGGATCCAAACGATCGCTTCCCGATGTGGTCCGATTAACCGGAATCGACTGTATACCAAGATGAAAGTGTTTTAGACCTGCCGTAGGTAAACCCTCACCGTTCCTTTCTTAAAACCCTCTAACCGTTACAAGATTTGGCTCCAAACGGCCCAATTTCCCAATAATGTCATGAAAGAAATGTGTTTTCTTGATTATTCTATTTTATACCTATTCTAAAATAAATCTGCTTAATTATTTGGACGCATTTAAAGATCCACATATCGATTTAAGATATACGAGTAAATATATGTAAACGAGTAACGTTGGTGGGTGTGAAACCAAAATTAATTTTAAAATATGCGTATAAGACGTGCACACACTCAAGTAAAGATTGTTCATTAAATTTTCCTGTCAAAGAAATTAAGAAAAAAATTTTAAATTACGGGTGCATTAAAACTCTGAAAAGCTGTGAAACGTACTCTTAAGATGCTGATATTTCATGTATTGATAATAATTTACATTATAATATACTAATAACGTGCTAAATATGTTACTTACGCATAAATATTTTGATTTGATTTTCTCTGTAAATTTGTTTCAAATAGTCCAACAGCTAGTAATTATTGCTAGATTAATATAATATTAGTTTTGATTTGCTTTTGAAATAATATAAATCCCTGCCAAAAAAAACCAGGTGTTACGAAAAATGTGGAACTATTCATTGCCATTGCAAACTGCAGAGTAGAAATTCGATATCTTAAATATAAGCCAGAATTTAATTGTTTCTTAAATCTGGATTTTGATTATTGTAATTTATAAAATATTGAAAATTATTTTAGCGAGTAAAAGGCCCACTTGCAATACATTCGTTATATTGCAACAGCTTCCTTTAATAACTTGATTTTAATAAGCATGTTATTTAACCAGTTCTTTTAACATGCATTAAAAATTACCTATCACGTATTCAATCCTCTTTAGATTTCCAAAATGCGCTTATTGAACCCAAACTGAATAATCGTTTGATAAAATAAAGCTTAAAATTTCTTAGATAAGAGATTTCTTGGCCATAAAATGGTTTTGATGTCAAGAACTTTCATCTAGTTTGACTATCCATCATAGCATCCTTTTGTCCACAGAAACAAAGAGCTGGATATGCTGATTGGGGACACTGCCGTTCTCAACTACTTCCGGGGCAACGATCCGGGATGCAACCTTCACCTCTTAGGAGATTCCATCTTCGATGATGCCTACGCCGTCGGAGTGCAGAAAGGATTTCCACTTACGGTAAATATAATGCACTCGTAATTTTTCACAAATATGGATATTTATACTATTAAACGCTCTGCGCGTCTGTGTAGTACTTTGTTTGTGGCGTTATCTTCTCCGGAACGGTGTTCGAGTTCAATTTCGAAAGAAGTACCCTCGGATTCAAAAAATTTGTGGGAAGCCATTTCGACCATTCTCATCTTCGTACGACTGAAATTAGCGGAGATATTGATTAAAAACCCTGAAAACGCTAATTTTCGAACTCATTTTTCCGACTGGCAACAGTCTTGCTCGCTGGAGATAAAAATCTTCTTTTATTTTTAAAAAATGTTGCCACTGCTCGCTTTCAAATCGTAGAATGTTTTAATCAAAATTTCGAAGTTTTACGAAATATGATATAAAAATAGCATAGCCAAACGTTAAATACATATATTATTCCTCATTTCGAAAATTCGTGGGAAGCCATTTCGACTGTTCCTATCTTCGTACGACTTTAATCGGCCAAGATATTAATTAAAAACGCTGAAAACACTAATATTCGCGCACATTTTTCCGAGTGGCAACAGTCTCGCGCGTGTGAGGAAAAAAAAAAAGCTTTATTTCGAAAAGTGTTGCACTGCTCGCTTACAAATCGTAGAGTTTGTTATCGGAGATCTAATCAAAATTTCGAAATTTTACGAAATATGATATAAAAATAGCATAGCCAAACGTTAAATACATATATTATTCCTTATTTCGAAAATTCGTGGGAAGCCATTTCGACTGTTCCCATCTTCGTACAACTTTAATCGGCCAAGATATTAATTAAAAACGCTGAAAACACTAATATTCACGCACATTTTTCCGAGTGGCAACAGTCTCGCGGGTGTGAGATAAAAAAAAAAAAAAAAAAAAAAAAAAAAACTTTATTTAGAAAAGTGTTGCCACTGCTCGCTTTCAAATCGTAGAGTTTGTTAATCAAAAATTTCTAAGTTTTATAAAATATGAAATAAAAATAACGTTGCCAAACTTTGAACATGTTATTATTATATAAGGTCATATTCTGAACGTTGACGAAAGCACGTGATTGCATGTGACGTCACTGTATGTCGAAAATTATTCTCAATGTGAGCATTTTAAATAAATACGTGCTGTTGGCAACTTTTTTTTTAAGATTAGGATAACTGAAACGATATGTTTTTTCCAGGTTAATTCTTTTATTGATATTGAGAAAATGTTGTTATATTGCATTAAATTTAAATCATGACGTCAAATTTATTAATCGGATGTGCTTTCTATATAATTTGTTATCTATTGCCATTGTCTAATTTATATAATCTATTGTCAATTATCTAATTTATATAATCTATCGCCAATTTGTTATCTAATACAAACTTATACAAACTTATTAAAAACTAAACCTCCATATGTCTTCGCAATACAGAGGCTGTTCGCACATTTTTTAGACGAATTTGGTAAGCGGTAATAAAAACTCGTTTGCTGCAAAAGAAGTAATTGCAATTGTACTATGTTTTTAAAAGTCAAAATTATCGTCTCTGGCTTCAAAGTTTGGTTTTTATTCAAAATGGCGAATTTCACAAAGCAGTGGTTCAAAGGCTACATTTACGCTCTTTCCGAAGAGAAATATTCATACTCCGTTATCCAAAAACGATGTGAGAGTCATGGTTTTGTGATATCTCGAAAGGTAATATCATCAACAAGAAAGGAAATAAAGTCAAATTGGAGCCTCAAGTGGGACAAAAATTCCAAACAAGTATCCAAGATAAAAACGGACATCTTCGACTTTTGCAAAGGTACGTTGTTTAATGTTAAAAGAAAATCCCCCTAGTCAAAGGACAGTTGTAAAATCATTTAAATGCACGGTGTCCACTATAAACAAAATGTTAAACGTTGATTTAAATCTTAAGAAAGCGAAAAAACGCAATGTGAATCGTCTTCTTCCAAAGCAAATCGCTCAACGCAGGACACGCTGCAGAATTCTATATGAGAAACACTTATACAAAGAAAATGGGAAAACAATTGTCACAATAGATGAAGCATTGGTATATTTAAATGATTTTAACAAAAAAAAGAGCCATTTATTATCATAAAAGGGGAGAAAAAGTACATGGTTCAAAGAATCGAAAGAAAGTTTTTCTAAGGGATTCTTGATTGTTGCTGGTTTTTCTTATAATGGCAAGTTAAAAATAAAGAGAGTGCAAAAAAATGTCAAGATTAACCCAAATACTATCGGGAATATATATTTTATCGCCAATTTTTCTGAAAGAAATACCATCGCTTAACCACAGTGCCCAATCTGTGAGACTCCATCAGGACAAAGCTAGCAGTCACATATCAAAATCCACTGTAAATTTCCTAAAAGAAATGGAACAAAAATCTGGTATCAAGGCCATACCCTTCACTGATATCCCTATTAAATCTCCGGATGTGTCACGTATGGATTTTTGTGCTTTCGGACTTTTAAAAACTGCATTATCCAAACGTTGTCCCAAAACCCTAACGGTTTTGGGACAACGTTTGGATATATTTGGATCTCTGGAAAGCTCTTCGGGAAGAATGGGATAGAATACCTCTTCTACCACTTCAAAAGGCATTATTATCCTGGAAATTGCGGTGTCGAAAGATAGTTCAGAATAAGGGATGTCAAATAGAACATTTAAAACACAAGAATTTTATGTAGTTTTTAGTTTTGTGAATACAATATACATCGTCTAAAAAATGTGTGAACAGCCTCTGTATTTCTTATTGGAAGTATAAAACAAACACATAAAAATTTTTAATTTAATGCAAAATTATTGAAATTTAATGCAGAATAATAGCCACTGATACGGTATAGTAGCTAATGGAGCCTAATACGGCAGCGAAGGGCCCGAGTATATATCCCGGAGTCCCGAGTTTATATCCCGGAGGCCCGAGTTTATATCCCGGAGAAGGCATGAATGTTTGTAAATATATAGTATCTCTAAATACATGGGGAGCTGAAAGTTATGTGTGGCTTTGTGTACGTAAGAGGGGTGGGAGACCCTCGGACCACCTTCTCCCCCCCAGGGTGCTCTCCTTCAAAATTGGGGTAGAAGTAAAAGTTCAACCACATTGAGACTCTTGCAACCATTCTGCCAAGAAATACACGGACAAGACAATAACAACAAAGCAAAATAACAATACATTCAGGATACTAAAAAATAACATTTTTAAGAGAGACTAGATGAATTAGTTGAGTTAAAAAACTACTTAATTCCAGTTTTTTCCCTCAATCAATACTATTCTAAAATTTTATTCTTAAGAATCAAATACATGTATATAATAAAAAGAAGTCCTTTTTTTTTTTTTTTTTTTTTACATCGCATGCATAAATGAACTGTGAAATTTCTATTTATTTATTTGAAAATGTGTCATGGCTATGATGGATCACTCCAATTAAAATTTGTCTTTCGGGAAAAAAAAAAAGTTTTTTCAGAGTTTCAAAAAGGGAAGAGTTTTTATCAGATCTGTGTAAGCCGAAAAAAACTATTTTGATGTACATACCAAGAAAATGTTTGCCGATCTGACAGAGAAATTTCCTTACGGTCTATCACTGAGTTGATAATACACGTGATGAGGATTTATGAAATTGCAAAGCCATTTGTGCTATATTTATTAGCTACTAGCGGAAGTATTCGATGCCAGTTAAATTAGATTAAGAGTAATGTACCTAACAACAGAGAGAACGACACTACTATAATCCTTCTCTAATAACAGTGCAAAAAATACGATTCATAGTCATATATTTTTCAGTTTGATGTGATACGGAACCCACATAAAAAATTTCGATAGAAAAATAAACTAATTCTCTCTTATTGTATCAGCAAAAATGGCACGCAGTTTTGAATCATTTTCGTCTTTCTAATCAAATGGTCGTAAAAGCTCAAGTTCCATCCAGTATTTCACCTATATTCAATTTTAGTCGATTAAATGTCACAAAAAAAATTGGTCATAATTGATCAGAAATCAATAACGCGAACAAACACACACACAGGTGTTCTTCTTTATGCATACAGATTTTGTAAAACTTCGAAGTTTTTTATTAACAAACTCTGTGATTCGAAAGCAAGCGGTAGCATCGCTTTTCGAATAAAGCATATTTATCACCAGCGCTCCAGACTGTTGCCACTCGGAGAAATGACTGCGAAAATGTGTGTTTTCAAAGTTTGTAATTAATATCTCGGCTGATTAAAACGTACGAAGATGGGAACAGTCCAAATGGCTTCCCATGAATTTTGGGAATCGGGAATAATGTATTGCATGTTTGGCAATGCTATTTTTTATTTCATTGTAAAACTTAGAAATTTTTTATTAACCAACTCTACGATTTGAAAGCGAACGGTGGCAACACTTCTCAAAATTTTTATCTCCAGCGTGCGAGGCTTTTGCCAGTCGGAAAAATGACTGCGAAAATTAGCGTTTCCAGAGTTTTTAATGTTCAATTTCTGTTGCATAATCACAGGCTTCTCTTTCCTGATTTTCACTCCAGAGCATCTGAAGATGGAGGTTCTATCCAAGCCTTCGAAACTAACCCGGAAAATTTACTCAACTTACTTTGATTCTTGTTCTTCAATATCGCCAACATTTATACCCTTAGGACTCTTAAAATTCTCCGATTTAATTGCCAGATGTCACAAAAAAGAATTTAATGATTTGTCGGGAGGGGGGTAAATTTGATTCTGTATTTCGTCTAATTACAAAAAATATTATAAAACGCTGCTCAAGCTAATATTGAAGTGTACAGCAAAATGGACATTATAAGAGTCCTCGAACTCGAAGTTTAGTCACTACTGTGATGTAATGCGTAATGATGTTAATGACAATGTACCGTAATTTACGGATGACACGCAGCGGCGTTTACGTGTTTAAAACTTAAATTTTCAGCGGGTGCGGCGTTTCTACCCATGCGGCGTTTAGGTGCACTAAAAATAAAATATTTCCTATGATGGTCATTGTACATAGTTTGGATGGCCTTGTCATTGTGCATAGACTGGTGCTGTTCCCACACAAAAGACCACTCAGTTATTTTGTTTACATTCTTTCCCTTGAACGGACCTACATGCCTTATTGACCCTAAACGAGATCTCAGAACAATAACATTCTTCCCCCTTTCAAATCAACATTCTCATCAGTTTGAATAGTCTCTCTCCTCTGCCATTCGATGAATCTTCCAGGACCCATCCTCTCCCCACCCCTGCCTTTTCTGCAATTTCAATTTTTTTCAAAGGCGGACACGACTCCACCTGCCTCGCAATAACGAACTCTGACGTATTTCCCCTTCAGCATGAATGGATTTTTCTTGGCATTCTGCCAAATACAGATCCCATCAGTTTGGGTACAAGTACTTGTTGGATAGTTTTTAATTAGGGAGCGGAAAATTTTTGAAAATGTCTCTAAACGGCACAGAAGCTATACATTTCTTACCTTTAATTTATTTTTGAGTTATGGTTTCATTTCATGCATTTTTCTTAACTGGTATGTCATATATCAGGACTTAGGTTGAGTTTTTGCATCTATACAGCCCACGACGATGTCACGCGCAATTTAATCTGTTGCGGCGTTTACGCTGATGCGGCGTTTCTGTGTAATTTTAAATTTTTTCCCGCCATTTTTCTCGAGTGCGGCGTTTACGCTGATGCGGCCTTTCTTCCGGAAATTACGGTAATGATGTTATCAGGTTCAGTATTCCTCCTTACTTGCTTTGGGAACACTAAATGACCTGACTCGGAACAGGGAGCTTACTAAAGCTATGTTCAATAAATGTGGGAAGTAGACAAGATACACAGGAAGGCTATACGAAACCCTTTATTTTTCTCTCTTTACAATGATTTCCGGACTTCGGAATACAGAGACCAACCACTTGTGGTCTGAACGTAAGAATATAAAAATATTAACTAAATTCTAACTAAACTAACTTTGGATTAATAAACAAGTGTCTACTTGAAGATTGGCCGTATATTAACAGAAAGGCCATATGTAGTACAGAGAACTTTAACGATACGTTTAAAATTATCAAGAGGATTAAACCTCTGACCTTGAAGGCAACCAGCAACCGAGTAAAACTGCTATGGCAAGCGGTCTGCTCCTAATCACTCCTTCCTCTCTCTTGCTTGGCAAAAAGCCACAACTTAAGTACTTGGCGTTCGCAAGACAAATTTGCATAAATAAGTTAAAGCTTTTAATTCTGGCCGGAAGTAGAAAATAAGAAGTGATAGTAAAGATTTAAAATAAAATAAACGTTAGTAAAACTTAAGATCCTTACAGTGTTACGATTCATAGTCATACATTTTTCAGTTTTGAGTGTTTAATAATAAAGCCGAAGTAATATTTATAACGATGACGTAAGTTTTCATGTTATTTTGTCTTATTTCAGCATGCTATATCGCAGATGCTTCTGAAATATAGCGAATACGGCTATGTGGATCAGTTGCAGAAGAAGTGGTATGGAAGAGTGCCTTGTTTCGATGATCGTCTGCACCGCTTTAACCAACCAGAACCGTTAAGCGTAGAGGCTGTAGCTGGAGTTTTTATCATGTTGCTAGTAGGAGTGGGCGTTGGAGTTATAATCCTCATACTGGAACACGTCATTTTCAGGTACGCGTTGCCTATTCTCAGGAGAAAGCCGAAAGAGTGCATTTGGAGGAGCCCCAACCTTATGTTCTTCAGCCAGGTGAGGGATAAGTGTCTCAAGGATTAATACTTTTTATATAATTATTTCAAAACTAAGCAGAATTAAAAATATTTAAAAATAAGCTCTTATTTAAAACTCATAAAAGAATCAGTGATCAGCAATGCAGAAAATTAAATTATCACATATTTTAAACAGAAGAATGCTACATAATTCTCTTTACAGAATTCCTGTACACTGCGCAGAAATGGGAAAATAAGATTTTCCGTTCTACTGGGCCGATTGACAAAATTCAAATTGCGTTTTTCATGCCTCGAAAGTCGGAAACATGAATAGTTGATACAAACTACAAAATGATTATATGTGTAGAAGGATGAATTTACATACAGTGTCTCACAAAAGTGATGGGACACTTGTGCTTTACAAAAGTAAACTGTAATAAAATAAATTAAAGAAACATGTAAAAATTTTTTGTGGGTGTGTTTCATACTTAAATTTAGTAACAATTATTACATAACATACATTTTCTCAAAATATTAAAATATTAATTTAATAAAAATACAATTGTTTAACACGGAGCAAAAAATGGCTTACATAAGTGATGGGACACCATTAGGTACTACTACATACTACAATAAAAATATTTTTCGGGTTTTTATTTTTACTCATAAGCAATTGGCAATAATTTATAAAATCGTCTGCAGTATTTCTCTCCAGTTTGTTTTGGAATTTTTGTGTTTTTTAGCTCTGTGCAGCCACGAATGCTAAACGAAAAGAAACTTTGCCTGAAATTCGAAAATTAGTTATTAATTTGCATATTGAACGTGGAAAATCTATTACAGAAACTGCTGAAACAGTTAACTTGAGTCATTCAACAGTTTTCAATATCATAAAACGACATAAAAATAATCATATGATTCAGGATAAAAGAAGACCTGACCGACCGTCAAAGCTATCCAATGGAAGAAAGCGAATTATCATTCGAAATATTAAAACAAAATCCAAGAATGAGTGCTCCTAAACATGCTGCTGATTTACAAGCATTATATGGAGTAATTTTTAATCCTGAGACCATTGGAAGAGTAATTCGATCTGCTGGATATCACGGTAGAGCAGCCAGGAAAAAATTCTTCGTAAGTGAAAAGAATAGAAAACTCAGACTGGCTTTCGCAAAATCCAACATAAATAAGAATTCTGATTACTGGAATGAAGTTATATTTGCTGACGAGAGTAAATTTAATATATTTGGTTCTGACGGTAGTATCTTGGTGTGGAGAAAACCCAGGGAAGAATTTCGCAAACAGAACTTGGTGCCAACAGTAAAACAGTATAATGGATCAGTACAAGTATATTGACATTTTAAATCAAAATTTGAAATCTTCAGCACGAAAATTGAACCTTCCTAACGATTTTAAATTCTACCAGGACAATGACCCCAAATACACTGCTTTGAACGTTAGACTCTGGCTGCTGTATAACTCTCCTGAAATAATAAAAACACCACATAATCTCCAAACTTAAATCCCATAGAGAATATTTCGCAAAAATTGGAATCAAGAATTCGCAAACTAACCATTTCTTCAAAACAACAATTAAAATCGGTGCTTCAAGAAGAATGGGGTAAAATCACTCCAGAAATCACAAAAAAATTAGTAATCCATCCCAAGAAGATTAAATCATGTTTTAAAAGTAAAAGGAAATTCAACAAAATATGAAAACCTTTTAAAAAGTAAAATTTTTGGATAAATATTTGATGGAAAAGTAAGTGTCCCATCACTTATGTGAGCCATTTTTTGCTCCATTCTAAACAATTGTATTTTTATTAAATTAATATTTTAATGTTTTGAGAAAATGTATGTTATGTAATAATTGTTACTAAATTTAAGTATGAATCACACTCACAAAAAATTTTTACATGTTTTTTTTTTTTTTAATTTATTTTACTACAGTTTCCTTTTGTAAAGCACAAGTGTCCCATCACTTTTGTGAGACACTGTAGATGGTATTTACAGATGAAGAGAATTGACCGTCTTTTACATGTAAACATCTTTCAGTCGCATCATCGTTTTAATGGCGGAATCGTCTGACTTCCGTCATCGGAAAAGTAAAAGATTTATCCTCACAGCTTGTCGTGTCATCCTATTATAATGAACGATGCCATCCCACAACTGCTCCGCCTATTCTGACAGAATGCGCCCTCGCATTCTCATAGTAAGACCATCAACATCTAGGGATCTGAAAAATAAAATTTAAAAAAAAAAAAAAAAAAAAAAGATTTTTAGTTAGTATGGAGGTAAAAGTCGTCTTAAATGGTTTATTTCAGCCATCTTCTCTCATCATCTTAACATCTTCAGAAATAACGGCTTTATTCTCTTCTTCAATGCTCTTTCAGTGTTCGTTCATCTTTAACAGTCTATCTGAGGATATATATTAGATTTATATATAGCATTGTTCTAACATAGGTATTTTGGCATAAAATCGTACTTTTTCTGAAATAACATAGCAATGTTTTTCCATGTTTCGATTGTATGACTTAATTTATGCCTAGATATTAAATTTTGTAAAAATTTGGGGCGAAATTTACAGGAAAATTCACAAATTTATCTTGGCGTCTTTTTTTTTTTTTTTTTTTCCAATTTGCGCCAAGAATAATTCACTTGGCGAACTTCTTAATATATGGCAACTAATTTTCCTTTCCCTTCGATTATGGCTGAGCGTAAAGAAAGGCACCTCGTTCCTACCTTTTTACATCGTGCATACGCGAAAAAAAAAAAAAATCACATCGTTCCGACTTTCAAAGAATTTCAGCAAAGTCTCTAAACCATCATTTGATGTTTTATCGCTTTCAACAAATATGCCAAATTTCAAAACGCGCCAATGTATAAATTCAAGTATATCTTCGGAAATTTTGAATAAAAAAACTGTAATCTTTTGCAGGTATGCTTAGAAATACGTGTACTTCAAGATGATGGTAAAAATATATAGATTATAACACAACGTTTTTTGAAAAATTTAAAAAAAAAATTATTTAAAAATACAAATTTTAAAAATAAATCATAAAAATCGGTGAAATTTATTTGGAATGAACCTGAATTTCGAAATGTGGAAGGAAGAATCAAATAAGTTAATAAAAAAGAGATTAATAAATAGATACCAAACTCAATTAACATTGAGGAACTAAAATTTTGAGATCTATTTTTTCAAAAACTACTCTTGGATTTTTACAAAACTTCGTACTTTGGCGTAATTTGAGTCGTAGAATGGAAATATGTAAAAAAAATTGGTATATTATTTCAGAAAAAGTTCGGTTTTATGTCACGATACCTCTATTAGAACAAAGCTATATATAAATCTAATACATATCCTAAGTCGCGCTTTTGAGAGATGAAAAGCGCAAGTTGAATTTTGTCAATCGGCCCAGTAGAACGGGAGATATAGAACTGTCCCAATTCCCTCCCCCCCCGCAGTGTACCTTACAGAATTCATGATCTGTAATGTAATTATATCACGAATAATAAAAGCTTGGATGGATATGAAATCTATTCAATTCTAACATCGCAGACGAATTCTGTAAAGAAAATTATTTAATACATTCTTCCCATCAAACGATATGATAAATTATTTCACTCCCTTTTTTCCTTATTACTTATGTTTATTTCATTATTACTTCCTTGTACGAAGTAAAAAGGAAGTATTGTAATCGCGAAAAGTTTCAGGCAACATATTTCAACGAAAATATCCATTTTGACCGCTATCGAATGCTATTTAACGATGTTTTTGCGTGATATCTGTGCGTAAGGGCAGAATAAAAGACACCTTTCCTCCAAAAAAAATTATAAAACTGCTTTAAAATGAATTCTAAAGAGAATTTTTCGTGGCGTCTGTACGAACGTATGTACGTACGTACGTATCTCGCATAACTCAAAAACGAGTGGCCTCAGAACGTTGAAATTTTGTATATAGGACTGCTATAACATGTAGATGTGCACCTCGTATTTTGGTTGCAATCGGCCGCACCAAACGTATATAAATATATTTATATATATATCCACTCTGTTACCCGGCTCAGTGATCTCAGTATATTTACTCTTATATGTTTGTAAATTGTACATTTTTTGCTTTAAAAATGATTGAATTATGTTGTTTTTATCTTCCGGTTAAGGTTTTTATGCCTTTTGTAAATCTGGAAGCAATACTTGTACAATTATCAACAATTTAAAAGCTGTTTAAGTGCGGTTAAGTTTTAAATAACATGGCGGACATATTTGTTTACATTTGAAACAGCAGAATTGTAGATTTGTTGCCAATCTAGAGAGACTAAGCTTCGCAACACAAAAATAACGCCTTCATTTATTATTGCGAATTAAATCATGCTTAATCCTTTCTGGAATTTTTTCGAGGAAATAAGTGTTTAAGATTTACTTCGTAATTTTTAATATAGATATTTTGAGTTTTTATGTATTTTTGCCTTCTTGCGAAGTGAGAATTGACTTAATTAGATGAGAAATACTCAATCGTGTGTGAAAAACTGTTCTTTTCTGTTTTGTTTGCTTAATTTCTTTCATACATCGTTTTAGCTTTATTATAGTATTTGAATAAAACATGTGGCAACGTTAATTCTTCAAATGATATAAATTTTGTGCATTCAGAGTGTCGTTATGGTAAACAAATATAGTGAATTTTAAAGAGTGCATTTATTCTATTGTGGTTTATGCGCTGTCGACGAAGTAGATTTAATTCAATTCAATCAATTTAAATGAAATTCAAGAAAAAATGCGTATAATTTAATATTGCGTACTAGGAAGTCATATGGTGTACACATCAGATTTTTTTATAAAGTTTAAATGAAAGGAGTTTAGTTTCCAAAAAAAATTAATAATATCTTTTATTTTATTAATTCTTCTAAAAGTGGATAAAATGTTTATGAGCTTACCTTGTACGAAGTAAAAGAAATATTGTGATCGCCAAAAATTTCGGGTATCATGTCTCAACGAAAATAGCTATTTTGACCACTCACGAATCCATCTGAAAGATATTTCTGCGTGTCATCTCTACGTAGGGATAATAAAAGACTTTTTACTTCCTTGTACGAAGTGAAAAGGAAATACTGTAATCGCGAAAAATTTCGGGTATCATAGTTCAACGAAAATGTACATTTTGACCGCTATCGAATGCAAGTTAACGAAGTTTTTGATGTGATATCCGTACGTAAGGACAGAATAAAAGACTCATTTCCCAAAAAAAAATTATCAGACTGATTTAAAATCGATTCCGAAGAGATTTAAAATCGATTCTGAAGAAATTCTTCTACATACATACGTATGTATCTCGCATAATTCAAAAACGAGTAGCCTCAAAGTGTTAAAATTTTGTATGTAGGATTGCTATAACATATTGTTGTGCACCTCCTATTTTGGTTGCAATCGGGAGCGCCAAAAGTATATACATATATATCTCCGCTCTGTTACTCGGTTCAGTAAGCTCAGCTTCTTTATTGTCATACGTTGGTAAATTGTACATTTTTTGCTTTAAAAATGATTGAATTATGTTGTTCTTATCTTCAGGTTAAGGTTTTTATGCCTTTAGTTAACCTGCATGTTATAGTTGTAGAATTATCAACAATTTAAAAATTATTTAAGTGCGTCTAATCCTAATTTGTTTGGCCATAGCAGCCATATTTGTTTACATTTGAAACTTAGCAGAATAGTAAACTTGTTGCCAATGTAGAGAAACTAAGCTTTGCCACAACAAACATAACGCCATCTTTTATTACTGCAAATTAAATCATGCCTAATCAATCCGTTCTGGAATTCAAGGAAATAAATGTTTAAGATTTACTTCATAATTTTTAATATAGATATTTTGAGTTTTTATGTATTTTTGCCTTGTCGCGAAGTGAAAACTTAATTAATTGAATGAGAAATACTGAATGATCTGCGAAAAACTGTTTCTTTTACCCACCGTTTTAGATTTATTATAGTATTTGAATAGAACATGTGGCAACGAATAGGTAATTCTTCGCGTGATATTCATAATATTTGTTCAATTTGAGTTATAAAATGAATGAGGTGTAACTCTGTTAAGGGAACCTATCGCTAGTGTGTCGCTATGGTAAACAAATGTAGTGAATTTTAAAGAGTGCATTTATTGTATTGAGGTTTATGCGCTATCGATGAAGTAGATTTAATTCAATAAACTTTAATGAAATGCAAGAAAAAATGCGTATAATTTAATATTCCGTTCAAGGAAGTCATTTGGTGTACACATAAGATATTTTACAAAATGGGTTCAGAAGAGATTTTTTTCCTGATGTCTTTACGTACATTCGTACGTATATCGCATTCAAAAACGGGTAGCCGTAGAACGTTGAAATATATGGAACTGCTAATACTTGTAGAATTATCAAAAATTTTTTAATTTTTTAAGTGCTACTAAACCTAACCAAGCCGCCATTCGTTTACATTTGAAACTCGTAGTAGAATAGTGAATTAAGTCAGTTTGTGCATCAACTTCAGTGTGTTTTTGCCCTTTAGTTATCACTTATGTAGGGGGGGGGAGTTTCTAAACCTTCTTGAGAAACACATTTAAACGTATAGATATGTTTTCAGGTAATTGCAAATCAAACGTAAGAGTTAGGAAAAGGCCAACACTGTAACTCATGTCTAGCAAATAAAGTATGTTCGACAGTGCAATTTTGTTTAAGATGTGTTTAAGATATTCTCAATGATCAGCGAAAAATCGAAAATTAATTACTTTTTCATCTCTTTCAGAAACTTTACCGTTTCATCAATACTGTGGAATTGGTTTCCCCACATCATTCTGTGAAAGAAATCATTTCGAACCTTAAAGAAGGCCAGATTGCTAGCCTTTTTCAGAAAAGCGTCAAAAAGGTAACGTTCTGATAGTAATTATTACATTAACTTAAGTAACTTAATTTCTGAGAATTCATTTTTCTTTGGCTCTGTTTCTTAGCGCTCTTCAAAAACAATAATACATAAGTTTATTATTTCTTCCTTTGGGAATAGGAAATCTTTTAGAATTTACTTTCACTTGCTGTTACTTTTCACTCATTTGTTGCAATCAAATCTAAGAAAAAGAGATTTTTTAAAAGCTTTTATTTAAAACTCATAAAAGAATCGATGAACAGCAATGCTGAAAAATAATTTATCAAATATTTTAATGGGAACAGTGTTACAGAATTTATGTTTTATATCAGGAATAAAAAAAGATTGGATGAATATGAAATCTATCCATTCAATTGTATTTTCAAATTAATCATTCTTTTTATAAATGTGTCAAGGTATTACGATATAAAATTGCAGACGATTTCTGGAAAGAGAATTATTTAATATATTCTTTCCATCAAACCATATGATACTTTATTTCATTATTTTTATGAAATTAAAATGAAAGGAGTTTTTCCCCAAAAAATTAATACTTTTTACTTCCTTGTACGAAGTAAAAAGGAAGTATTGTAATCGCGAAAAGTTTCAGGCAGCATATTTCAACGAAAATATCCATTTTGACCGCTATCGAATGCAATTTAACGATGTTTTTGCGTGATATCTGTACATAAAGACAGAATAAAATACTCTATTCCTTCAAAAAAATTATAAAAATGCTTTAAAATTAATTCTAAAGAGAATTTTTCGTGGCGTCTGTACGAACGTATGTATGTACGTACGTGCGTACGTATCTCGCATAACTCAAAAACGAGTAGCCTCAGAACGTTGAAATTTTGTATATAGGACTGCTATAACATGTAGATGTGCACCTCGTATTTTGGTTGCAATCGGCCGCACCAAACGTATATAAATACTATATTTATATATATATCCACTCTGTTACTCAGCACAGTGATCTCAGTTTCTTTACTCCTATATGTTTGTAAATTGTACATTTTTGCTTTAAAAAGGATTGAATTATGTTGTTTTTATCTTCCGGTTAAGGATTTTATGCCTTTAGTAAATCTGTGTGCAATATTTTTAAAATTATCAGCAATTTTAAATTTGTTTAATTGCCGCTAAGCCTGTTTTTAATGGCGGCCATTGATGTTTACATTTGAAACAGGAGACTAGTGGATTTGTTGCCAATCTAAGAGAAACATAGCTTCGCAACAACAAAAAATAACGCCTTCATTTATTATTGCCAATTAAATCATGCTTAATTCTTTCTGGAATTTTTCCGAGGAAATACGCGTTTGAGATTTACTTCGTAATTTTTAATAAAGATATTTTGAGTTTTTATGTATTTTTGCCTTCTCGCGAAGTGAGAACTGAATTAATTCAATGAGAAATACTCAATCGTCTGTGAAAAACTGTTTCTTTTTGCTTTGTTTGCTTAATTTCTTTTATACATAATTCTAGCTTTATTATAGTATTTGAATAGAGCATGTGGCAACGATTAGATAATTCTTTAAATGATATACATTTTGTGCATTCTGAGTTATAATATGAATGAAATATAATACTGTTAAGTAAGCCTAGCGCCAGAGTGTCGCTATGGTAAACAAAGTGAATTTTAAAAGAATGCATTTATTCTACTGTGGTTTATGCGCTGTCGGCGAAGTAGGTTTAATTCAATCTAATAAGTTTAAATAAAATGCAAAAAAAAAAAAAAATGCGTATAATTTAATATTCCGTGCAAGGAAGTCATGTGGTTTTTTAATTTTATTAGCCCAGAAGAGCTCTTAATTTCGTTTTGATATTTTGCGTCGATTCACTTTTCAAACTGTTGCTACCAAATATTACAGCCCCATATTATATTTAAAGAAATTAAATAATGAAGAATTTGCATAAATGTATGTTTCTTGCATGTTGATAAAACAGCGATACTTAGAGCCATTCAATTTTGAATATCGTAATCCTTCACCGAATATGGGCATTTAGAAGCCCAAATTTAGAATTTGTTTTTTTTATCTATTTCATATTTTGTCAGACATTAAAGAATTTTTTATTAACAAACTCAACGAATTCAAAACCAGGACGAAAAAAAAAATATTTTTATCTCCGGCGCGCGAGACTCTGTATCGGAAATTCTAAAGTTACGCTCGCTTTAAAATTTGCTGTTGAATTTAATTTTATGGTTTAAGTGCGAAGAACATGATATTTAATAAAGAAAGGTAACACCCAAAACATTAAAAAAAAAAAGCGCCTTTGTGCGTAATATTCAGATGTTTATTAGTTTTTATTGTATTCTTTAATTTTTTTTAATTTTAATTCTTGTTTTAAAAGTGAATAAAATGTTTCGTTTTAATTCTTTGTACGCATTCAAATATAAATTATGTGTAAAATATTATGAATTTTGTACATATATAGATGATTTTAGCGCAATTATACGTGAAAATGTATTTTTCTGTATCACTTTATTTCTGTATTACGTTACGCTATGTAACCCCGCAGTATCTTAAGTTATGTTACGCTACGTTACCCGGCACTATGTTACGTTACGCTACGCTACACTACGGTTCATTACCCCGCTCTACGTTAGACCTCATTACGTTACCCTCGCTACGAAATATTTGATAAACTTTGATAACTTTTGATTTGAAAAAACATAATATTTGATAAACGTTTGTACTTTTTAAACTCATTGAGTGATTTCACGATATTTTATATCATAATTTCGTATTTATATGTTTATTTAAGGAAGATATGCGTATTGAAACTGTTGCTTCAACAAAACTTTGGAAACTTGCATGAAAGCATTTTTACATATTTGATAATTTTTTCTGTTTTTCAAGAGCATTAAGGAATTTTACGTGACCAGCCGCAAATAAAAATGCGTCTTTGCAAGTGGTCGCCTTAGAGAGATGATGCTCAGTACCAATATATACTCACGTTGTGAGAAATACGTTCATCTTTTAGAGGTGATCTCGTCTTAGAGAGGTTCATTTGGTGCACAAAATGAATTTCTCTAAGGCGACCAGCCACACTTGCAGAATTTTCTTTGTGAATGGTCGCCTTACAGAGGGAATGTTCAATACCAAAATATACTTGTTTTCAGAAATACTGGTTTCTTTCAGAAGCAGTCGTCTTAGGGAGGTGGTTTTAGCCACGAGTTGGTTCTCTGAATAGACACACATACGCACTTACATTTCTGATATTACAAATAAACACCGGTATCAACCAACATCTCTTTAACGCGACCAAGTTCATATGGTGACGGCGTTCTTGTTAATGTTGTGCGATGTTTGTGTTATGGTCTTCGTGGATAGTACGCTGTAGTAATGCAATAAATGACTTACTATATTACAAATTTTACTGTGTTTTACTATTTACATATTAATAAGTAATAAAACACCAGCACTGACTGTGAATATGAAAGCAAATACCACTAAAACCATGCACATGTAATCGTGTCTAATGTTTGAGAGAACTTTGCTGATAGTTGACTAGTTCTGAAATGGAGTTTCTGTGCGTGAAATTGATTTTCCATCTTTACTTTTATCCTAAAAAGCAATGTGCTTAAAGACTGAAAAGGGTTAATTTCAGATTTCATAATTTGGTTCAGTGTGTTTAGATCAGATGCAGAAATATAGTTTTTGCGTTCTACTCAAACTGTATTTTTGAAAATTTGTTTTATTGATTACAGTTTAGAAATACTTTTTAAAGCTTGTTCATGTAGATGCTTTATCATTTGAATATTTTGTACTAATAAATTTGAGCATACCTTGATTAAAAATGATCTTGCATGATTCAATTTTAAATTTTTCGACTAATGTGATGTAGCCGAGCAAAAAGATTTTTTTTTTTTTTTTAAATATTTTAAAAAATGTACTAATTATATTTCGCGAGCAAAAAAGGTAAGTTTTATTAATGAAGTAAACATTGAAATATTTAATGTGTTTATTACTTATTGAATGGGGTAGACAAGACATACAAGCTTAAGGAATCTTTTTTCCACTACTAAAATTATGTGAAAATTTAGATGATCATAGTAGCTTACATTGTTTCTTCTTTTTGGTCTATTTTTACTTCCTTGTACGAAGTAAAAAAGAAGTATTGCAATCGCGAAAAGTTTCAGGCAGCATATTTCAACGAAAATATCCCTTTTGACAGCTATCGAATGCAATTTAACGATGTTTTTGCGTGACATCTGTACGTAAGGACAGAATAAAAGACTTTTTTCCTCCAAAAAAATTATAAAACTGCTTTAAAATGAATTCTGAAGAGAATGTTTCGTGGCGTCTGTACGAACGTATGTACGTACGTACGTATCTCGCATAACTCAAAAACGAGTAGCCTCAGAACGTTGAAATTTTGTATATAGGACTGCTAGAACATGTAGATGTGCACCTCGTATTTTGGTTGCAATCGGCCGCACCAAACGTATATAAATATATTTATATACATATCCACTCTCTTACCCGGCTCAGTGATCTCAGTTTCTTTACTCTTATATGTTTGTAAATTGTACATTTTTTGCTTTAAAAATGATTGAATTATGTTGTTTTTATCTTCCGGTTATGGTTTTTATGCCTTTAGTAAATCTCTATGCAATATTTTTAGAATTATCAACAATTTTAAAGTTGTTTAAGTGCCGCTAAGCCTAATCCTTTTCTTGATGGCGGCCATTGTTTGTTTACATTTGAAACAGCAGACTAGTGGATTTGTTGCCAATCTGGAGAAACGTAGCTTCGCAACAACAAAGATAACGCCTTCATTTATTATTGCCAATTAAATCATGCTTAATCCTTTCTGGAATTTTTTCGAGGAAATAAGTGTTTAAGATTTACTTCGTAATTTTTAATATAGATATTTTGAGTTTTATGTATTTTTGCCTTCTCGCGAAGTGAGAACGGAATTAATTGAATGAGAAATACTCAATCGTCTGTGAAAAACTGCTTCTTTTTTGTTTTGTTTGCTTAATTTCTTTTATACATCGTTCTAGCTTTATTATAGTATTTGAATAGAACATGTGGCAACGATTAGATAATTCTATTCTTTAAATGATATAAATTTTGTGCATTATGAGTTACAATTTGAACGAAATATATAAGTTAACTGTTATATAATTATTGGATTGTATAATACTTAGTTTCCGTTAGATAATTATTATATATGTTAACTGTTATACAATTATTAATACTGTTAAGTGAATCTAGCGCCAGAGTGTCGCTATTGTAAACAAATACTAGAGTGGATTTTAAAGAATGCATTTATTCTGTTGTGGTTTATGCCCTGTCGGCGAAGTAGATTTAATTCAATCCAATAAGTTTAAATGAAATGCAAGAAAAAATGCGTGTAATTAATATTCCGTACAAGGAAGTCATGTGGTGTATACATCAGATTTTTCTTTATAAGTATGAGACCAGAACCACATTTTTACATTAAATATTTTGTGCTATTTTGTTAAAACACATATAATAATTTTTATGCATACTTTAATTATTATTATTATTAGTTTGATGAAGAAAATTTTAAATGTTTTTCATAAATTGCTTTTGAAATGGAAATAGATTTGTGAATAAGATTTATGTAATATTAAATGTACTAGTCTTTGGGAGTATAAAAGGTAAATTATTTATTTGAAAAAAATTACATTAAGTGAAACCTCATATAGTGGTTATTTTCTTAAATGACAGTGACACATTTGTCAGAAACATAATTAAATAGCAGTACTTCAAATCACTCATACTTTTCTTAGGCTACAGAAAACTGGCATTACCTGGAATTGTGGAGTTGATTGTTTTAAGAAAGTTTCACTGTATAATCAATTGATTTAGGTGTAGTATTTCTTTTGTGGGTATGAATTTTGCAGAAGTAATTGGAAGTTTTTACAAGAGAATTAAATTCAAAGCTTTTCGGATCATGAGTCTTGTAAGGGCACTGTTTTAGTACTGCTTTCAAATATAGTTAGAGTAATATTTAAACATTATTTTCTTTCATTAGTTATACTGCGAAAATGGTAGTTACAATTTTCTGTACTAAATTTATTTGTTTCTATAGATATTAACATAAAACTTTTTTTAAACAAATGTAACTATATGTGCTATATCCGCTTAATTGCAATGACAGTAATTTTAACTGCATTTGTATAAGGCTGTACAGAAGATTTATTTATATTGCTAAATACTGCACTACATAAGTTTCATTTGGCATTGTAAATGCAGGAAATGCTCAGCACGAAGTATTATTAGTATTTTTACTTCCTTGTACGAAGTAAAAAGGAAGTATTGTAATCGCGAAAAGCTTCGGGCAACATATTTAAACGAAAATATTCACTTTGACCGCTTTCGAATACAATTTAACGATGTTTTTCCGTGATATCTAAACGTAAGGACAGAATAAAACACTCTTTTCCTCCAAAAAAACTAAAAAACTGCTTTAAAATGAATTCTAAAGAGAATTTTTCGTGGCGTCTGTACGAACGTTTATACGTACGAACTTACGTATCTCGCATAACTCAAAAACGAGTAGCCTCAGAACGTTGAAATTTTGTATATAAGACTAGTATAGCATGTAGATGTGCACCTCGTATTTTGGTTTCAATCGGCCGCGTCAAACTTATATAAATATATTTATATATATATATATCTACTCTGTTACCCGGCTCAGTGATCTCAGTATCTTTACTCTTATATGTTTGTAAATTGTACATTTTTTGCTTTAAAAATGATTGAATTATGTTGTTCTTATCTTCCGATTAAGGTTTTTATGCCTTTCGTAATTCTGAAAGCAATATTTGTACAATTATCAACAATTTAAAAGCCGTTTAAGTGCGGTTAAGTTTTAAATAACATGGCGGACATATTTGATTACATTTGAAACAGCAGAATTGTAGATTTGTTGCCAATCTAGAGAGACTAAGCTTCGCAACACAAAAATAACGCCTTCATTTATTATTGCGAATTAAATCATGCTTAATCCTTTCTGGAATTTTTTCGAGGAAATAAGTATTTAAGATTTACTTCGTAATTTTTAATATAGACATTTTGAGTTTTTATGTATTTTTGCCTTGTCGCGAAGTGAAAACTGATTTAATTGAATGAGAAATACCCAATCGTCTGTGAAAAACTGTTTCTTTTTCGTTTTGTTTGCTTAATTTCTTTTATACATCGTTCTGGCTTTGTTATAGTATTTGAATAGAACATGTGGGAACGATTAGATAATTCTTTAAATGATATAAATTTTGTGCATTCTGAGTTATAATATGAACGAAATATAATACTGTTAAGTAAACCTAGTGCCAGAGTGTCGCTATGGTAAACAAAGTGAATTTTAAAGAATGCATTTATTGTATTGTGGTTTATGCGCTGTGGGAGAAGTAGATTTAATTGAATCCAATAAGTTTAAAAGAAATGCAAGAAAAAATGCGTATAATTTAATATTCCGTACAAGGAAGTCATGTGGTGTACAGATCAGATTTTTATATTATATAATCTACAATCGATAACAATAGCTATCTTTTCAGTACTTTAAATTTTACTTTTTAATTTTACTATTTAGAAATTTTACAGTTCAAAATAATATTTCTATACACTTTTTAAAGTGTTTTCTTCTACAGTAGAAATCTAAAGAACTTGTACCTAAAACACCAACTCAGATTTATTCCAATAATTCATCGCTTTAATTAAATGTATGTTCCTTGGGGAATGATATATGAAAAACCTTTTGTAATAATAAATTATTAATATTGTTACGTTATTTTCTTCCTTCACGTTCGTACGGTGTTCGTAGATTTGGAGTGAATAACGACGACACGTGATGAAGTATCGAAACACACTTTATTTACCAATATTAATGAGGACAGCTGCAAAACAGTTTTACAGTCGTCGAAGATCTACTATAAACACGCTGACACGATCAGCGACACAGCCTCCAGGTTATCAGGCTATAACGGTGAAGACAGCTTCACTGCAAAGCACCAGAGTACAGCTCCCGACTCTGTTTGTTCGTTCTCGGAACTCCACGTACTCTCGAGAATCTCCACGCGATGCACTCGACGATACACAAGAGTATAGCGCTCGATTTAGCACAGTCTGAGACAAAACTCGACGATGCACTAATTCGCGACGCACTAAAAGACTCTCTCGATGAATTCGACGACTAACTCGGCGCTAGACTTTGAGACACTCGCTCAATGAGTGATTATCAGCTCGCTAGACGAGGTACACACACTAACTGACTGCGGACCAGCAGGGTTTATATAGCTTTCGGCTTGTGTTCGAGAACATTCTGGGCTAAACCGGTAAGAATTCGTTCCAGAAAGTTCTCCATCCGTCCGTGGTATATAGCCAATTTTGTCGCCAAATGGGCGATTTCTCGCCAAATGTGGCAACCCTGCCTTCTCTTGCCATTTTATGGCAACCCTAAAACTGCTTTCCGGGGAAGCCATCTTACTGCGCCTGTACATTTCGTAACAATATATATATGGTATTTTTATATATTTTTCTGCATGAATTTAGTTTCATTAAATTAATTATGTAATAAATAGATACTTACAGTTATGTGTATATGAGTATATTCATACTTATTCACAGAGATGGAATTTTTACAATACGCAAGTTAATAATGAATGTTTTTTACATCGAGAACTACGTATAGTATAAATACCTATTATGTTATAGATTTTTTTTATATAAAGTCTGTGGGAGATTATATAGTATTAAAAGCGAGATACAGAATAAAATATTATATGCTATGAGATACTTCCTTAATTCCCGAACTGCGGTTTGAGAATAGGTATTTTTTAAGACTTGTAAATTTTTTAATTCGTTTTGTTACAATATAATTTATTGTACTTTGGGTATTATTAAGTTTATTATATTTTTATACTGATGTTTCGTTTATATTCTGAGAGATAAAGTAGCAATCAAAGTATCGCAAAGAGGTGGTAGACACAGTTGCTTGCATATTATTATTTATTCACTGCATTATATTCTAGGACTCATCCTTTCTTCCATGCAAAACATCTATATGTATGCATGTCATAATAAGCTGCAGGGTGTTGCTATCAATAGTAAGCGAGTTTTAAGGGGACTTTGAACTCTTTGTTATATTTATAATTTGTAAGTCCTTTATTCTTTTTGCTTGCTTGTTTATTTATTATTTTTACTTGTAATAATGTTTCTCTTCCTGAAAATTAGGGTTTTGTCTAGTTTTGTTTAAATTTGGTTTAATGTATTGTAGGTAACTTAAAATTTAAGCAGATGGTAGAAAGTACCATCCCTTGGTAATACATTTCTCATTGGGTATAAAATTGTTAAACAAGCTGATGTGATTAAGTGTCATTGTTTAAGTGTCATTGTTTTAAAGAACTGAAATACAAATATATGTAATGAGCTACAGTACTATATGTATATATATTTTAAATCAAATCAATAATATTTATATAATCAAAGTCATGATTCGCAACCATCAAATGATATGTATATATATGTGTGTGTGTGTGTGTGTGTGTGTGATAGATTCTGTTAGTCAAATACAGGCGGTTGAATCCGTAATGAACAGCAAGATTTTGATGTTGAAACTCCAGTCCACAATGAATAAGAAATTTGGCAGTCAAGGTAGATTTAATTCAACTTTTATTTCAGCAAATATGTTGAAGCCACAAACAAGTTGGCACATTATTTATGCATATGCGAAAAGTTTACATTTTTGATAAATTTGTAGTAAAATAAAAAGGGAGCAGTCCAACTAGGGCCAAAGCGTAGAAAGCAAGTGCGTTATGTTGAGGGTGAAATCTTAATTCAGACTGAGTTAGTTTTGGTTCTCGATGCATTTTTATTTGATAATTAATACTGCTGTAAAATTACTATTGGCTGTTTGAGGTTTAGTTCCATTTATAACATCAGGAATTATGGAAGAGTGATGTAACATGGATTAATCTCGAAATGACGCAGTGCAGAGAGATCACTACAGTACAAAGTCCGTAATCCGGACTCGTCGGGACTTCGGCGATTCCCGATTAAGGGTTTTTCTGGATTATAGATCATCAATTTAAATCTGGTAAGATGGCATGCAGAAATTATACAATTAAAAATATGAAACCATAATTTATGAAATAAAGAGCAATTATAATCTAAAGGGCATCAAAATTTACAAAAAAAAAGCTTAATATTTATTTGTTTACTTAATTAAACATTTCATTCAATGTAAGTTGTTTAAGATGCTTCTTTTTTTGTGTGCTAAACGCGCATGCGTAACTTGAGGTCCGGATTATAGATCATTCCGGATAATGGACGTCCGGGTCACAGACTTTGTACTGTATTTTTAAAATAGATAAGGAAAATTTTATTTTCAATATTATATAAAGGGAGTTTAAAATTTTGTAAAGAGAGTATACAGATATTTTGTAATATGTTTATAGATACTGACATGCATTGAGAACGACAGGGAATATTTTATAGATATTTTAAATCTTCTAGATATTTAAACAATTTTATTAAGTTTATTCACATTGAATTTTATTTAAAATTACTCTACATGCTTTCTTCGCCATTTAGTTCGGTATATTTCATCAGTGTTAATTATGTTACCGTTCATCAGTGTTAATTATGTTATCTACAGTTCTATTTTTGTGTATTGTTTTTAATAAGGACTCTGGATACCTGTTCTATGTACGATTCTATGTATCAATATTCCGCTACTGTATAATTCTATTGGTTTGTTTATTGGTTTTGTGCAGTCATTTTGCGAAGAGGTACCTGTTAGAGAGATAACACCTGAGGCTGGGTTCACCTTTTGATTGATGACATATACTTAATCAATCAAAACAAAATATAAAAAATACTATCCACACAAATCTCAAGGCTAAGTAGTAAACAAAAGGAAAATTAAGTTTATAAATTTCTACACTAAAATAACTCAAGTATTGTTCAGGTTAGAAATCTAGAGGAATTTTGATTTTTCGTCCATTTCTTGTCACGACAGTCTTAATGTCTTTTGATAAATCTGTAGATGAATTATTCTTCATCAATTGTGAAACTAAACTGCCTTTCCCTTGTGTCTCAGTTTCATTTGCCTCATCTGACTCCAAAGATGAAGGTATTTCGAGAGGGAATATTCTCTAGATTGGTCGAACTAATTCTCCAGAGATGGTTTTGACACGAACTACACGAATATTGCCATCTTTTCCGGGGTATAATTCAATGACTTTTGCTAGAGGCCACAACACCTTGCGTTTGTCATCACATTCGATAAGAACTATGTCCCCGATTTTTATCTGTTGAGAAATCGGCACTGTAGATGGACGTTGCACTAGCAGGCCGAGATATTCATTTCTAAATCTCTTTCTCAAGAGCTCTCGTAAATTCTGTAAATGACTCAGTCTCTTGTTGAAGTCAACTTTACCAAGATGATCCAAGTCAGGAAATCCAAAGACTGGAATTTCACCTAAAATCAAGGACTGTGTCAAAGGGATGAGAACATCAGAGTCCTCTGACACATAAGTGAGTGGTCTAGCATTCACAGTTGCCTCGAAGTCGCACAGTACACTCATCATTTCTTCATAATTCAGACACGACTGGCCTAGGACTCGACGCAAAAGCTTCTTAATCATTCGAAAACAAGTCATTCCCAAAAGCCACCCCACCATGGTGCTGTGGGTGGACTGAACTTCCAATCGATCTTGTTTGTGGCGGCTTCTATCTCGATGGTATTCCAATTAATCGATCTGAAGAGATTATTGGATCCGACAAAATTGATTCCGTTGTCGATATAAATTATCGATGGCCTCCCTCTACGAGCAATAAATCTTCTAAGGCCAAGTAGAAATCCTTGAGTTGAAATGAGCAAAATCAGTTTCAAATGAGCCGCCCTGAAAACAGCACATGTGAAAAGTAATATCCGAGCACTTTTATCCTTCAAAATTAATGGGCCAGCTAAATCAACGCCGACAATCTCGAAACCACGAGCATCTCTAACTCTGTTTTCTGGTAGAATAGCAGGCACAATCTGTAGTCGTTTACCTCCATGTCTCCTGCACCTGACACATGCATATAAAGCTTTTCGAATCGTAGCTCTGCTTCTCAGGATCCAAAACGTCTCTTTAAGTGTTGACATCAGTACGTGAATTCCTGCATGAGACATAGAGAGATGTTTATCAATTATCAATTTCTCTACAATCTTATGATTCTTCGGAAGTAACATCGGATAAATAAAATTTTCATGGTCTTTCCTTTCAGTCAACCTAGGCTTGACACGCAAAATGCCTTCGTCATCTTTGAACACAGTTATTGACTTCAGCTTCTTAATATCATCAGATGGTCTTTAATTTCAGTCAACCTAGACATCATCAAATGAAAAAGAATCATGAAATGAAATCATGAGATGAAAAGAATCTTCACGATAGATTTCTCAGCCCTTATCAATTCATAAACTTTTAACTCTCCTTCTTCTCTTTCTTCTTCTCTCTTTCGGTTATTTCCTATGAATCTGTGTATCCACCCAATCATTCTAAGTACTTTCTTATAGTTTGAAAAATAGCCAAAGAATTGTGAAGACATATCGCTAAAATTGCTCAACGAAACTATAAGTGCTTTATGTTTTTCAGTATTAACCTCCTCTTTATTATCGATTGGGATAGAACGACGCCATTCTTCTTCCGACTGTGCCAACCAAGGTGGGCCCTCCCACCATCTTGATTCAATGAGTTTCTTCACAAAGCATCCTCTTGATGGCATATTGGCTGGGTTTTATCTTTCCCATGGTTGTCCATTCAAGTAATGATTCCACAGCAGTCAGCCCATTTCCTAATTTCTGAATTCTTCCGGTTAACAAAGCACCTGCGACGTCAGCTCTAATAAGAACTATTTTCAAATCCTTTTTTTCCTACGTCAAATATATGGATATTTTTCTGCCTTAGTTCTTCTATCCATGGTCCAGGCTGTAAACTGACTACTGGTCCATCTCCGACTGTTCCAACAAGATTAGTCGTCTAGAAAATTCACCTCTCTGGCTTCTAACGTTCACTTCATAGCGTTTGTGAATTTCTCTCTTTGTTGTCACTCCTCCAAAAAGTACATGAATTAAAGATCCGGATCTAATTGCGTGGCACCCTATGTCTACAGCAGTCTCCTTTAATATGTATGAACATCGCGATCCTGTGTCGAAGACAGTAAGTGCCCTTACTGTCTTCTGCTTTTTGTTTGCGTCGATATTAATTAATAGTGTTTGAAGAAACAATTCATCTAGGAAATTGGTACTTGCAAGTGATACGTTTTGTGTTTCCTCTTCTTTATTCTTTTCAACATCATTGCTCGCGTGATTGGTGTGCAATACATATGACACTCCAATGTCTTTTCAAGCATATCAAACATCGTATACATTTGTCTTGCATTGTTTGGCCCTATGTCCAATTTTGAGGCAGAAAAGCAACCCTTTTCTTTAATTTCATCCTTCTTATGACCCAGAGTCATTTTCTGAGCAACGAAGCAATGTGGACTTTCATGATTTTTTTCACAAAATATGCAAGAATTCTTTTCAAATTGGTTGCTTTATTATGGCCTGAGAATAAATCATTCGCTGTAGGCACGAAATGTTCACCGTGGTACCTTTTATCTCTTCTAATTTCTTTCTTTGCACCCGAATCAATTTTTTCTTTTGCCAAAGAAATTCTCTGCTCTCGTTCCACTTCGTTTTTGAAAAACAATAATAATTGTTTCAATTGATAATTTTCTGTTGTAATTATTGATGCATGATTTCTAGGCCAAACTTGTAAAATTTCCTCGGGAATGCAAGATTCCACGAACGGAAACAGCATTGCAGCATATTTATCGCTTGTCATTATCCTATTGACTCCAACGAACATACATACGGCTCTAACTTGTCATACAATTCTGATATACTGCATTTTTCCTTTTGATCAGTGACATTTTTAATAATCAAACCTAATAATTCCCGAATATAGAATTCTACTAATAATTCTTCACTGCCTAACCTATTTTTAAAGCTTTCTATAACTTTTTTATAATTTTCGGCAGTTGCAGGAAAGGTATTTACAATATCACGTGGTCTGGTACCGGGTACGGTCACTTGAACGAGATAATGCATCTTATCCTCGTTTTGAATTTCTTTGTCTTCGTGTATTTGCCGAAATTGTCCCCAAAACGGTAACCAATCTTTAATTTCACCACCAAATTGCTTCAATTTTATTTTAGGAAATTTCAGTTTCCGTTTGTTCGAATTCGACGGTACACGTCTAGTAGATTGTATCATTTGCGATTGAAGAATAACTCCGTTTCTACCCGTATTAAATCTAATTTTTCTTTGTATTCTTCAACTTTCGCGCATTTCCTTTCAAACTGATAGTTCGAAGAAAATTCCGAATATAATATTTGAGTATCAAATATTAAGTTCAACAGATAAACGTTCTTAAAGTAACAAGTTTCGTTTTTACAGATTTTTCATCAAGAATTTCCTTTTCTAATTCCTGCAAAATTGCATTAATTGTTCTCGTAAAAGACATTTTGATAGGTTTTCGTTTCTCAAATAACGATTCCATTTCAATAAAAATAAAGTCAAATAGAATTAAATTCGGTACGTAAATTACCTTGACTTGTTTTACCGATCACTTCCGTCGTCACCAAAATTCTTCGAGATTTGCAAGAACTCTCCTTTCTCCTAATAAACAAACTAAAATAACTTTACATATGTAAGAAAGTTCGCACTACGCTACCCCGCTCTAACACTACCCCGCTCTAACACTACGGGACCAGAAAGTTCGCACTACGGTATCAAAAAGTTCGCACTACGCTACCCCGCTCTCGCACTACGGGACCAGAAAGTTCGCACTATGTTACCCCGCTCTAACACTACGCGACCGAAAAGTTCGCACTACGGTACCAAAAAGTTCGCACTACGGTACCCCGCTCTAACACTACGGGACCAGAAAGTTCGCACTATGTTACCCCGCTCTAACACTACGCGACCGAAAAGTTCGCACTACGGTACCAAAAAGTTCGCACTACGGTACCCCGCTCTAACACTACGGGACCAGAAAGTTCGCACTATGTTACCCCGCTCTAACACTACGCGACCGAAAAGTTCGCACTACGGTACCAAAAAGTTCGCACTACGGTACCCCGCTCTAACACTACGGGACCAGAAAGTTCGCACTACGCTACCCCGCTCTAACAGTACGGTACCAAAAAGTTCGGGGACCAGAAACTTCGCACTACGTTACCCCGCTCTAACACTACGCGACCGAAAAGTTCGCACTACGCTACCCCGCTCTAACATTACGGGACCGAAAAGTTCGCACTACGCTCTCCCGCTCTAACACTACTTTATACATCTAAGAGAACTGTAACATGGTAACTACTTATTGCACTCTGGAAATAGCACTATCACTTTCGATCCACCTCCTCTACAAAGTTGTTTCTCTTTTAAAAACCATTAAAGCTATTTTCCCTTCATTCTTTGCAAGTTCTTTCCTTCCAAAAGTATATTGATATTTTTCAGAAATTCAAAGAAGAAGCTCGAAGACGAAAGAGCAAATCACAATTTTTTGAAATGATTCAAGAGATCAGAAAAGTGTAAGTATTGAACTAATCTATTTCCTAAACTCTCTTTGAACTAAATAAATTTAAGAAATGGCGTTTTAGGATCAAATGGAAAAAATATCACAATAATAAATCGGGCACTTTTATAATTTCTAATTAAAATAGTCTGCAAAAAATAAAAAGCGAAATTTTATGCAATTAGTTTTGATAAAGAAACTAGGCAAAAATTTAAGAATCGTTTGCTTTTATAATTCGAATTTTCTTTTTAGAACATATTCGTTATTTTAATGTTTTCTTGCAACGGCTTTGTTACGAAACATCGTTAGAAACCTGCAGATTAGTTATTTATTTACACCTAACGAAAGAAAAATCTATTTGAAAAAATTGCCTATTTATTTAACTTAGTAGCGTAACAGCCCTAATGGGCCAAGGCCTGCAGTGCCCGAAATCCGTTCTTGACGTTCGGGCCCGGGGTGCGTAAGCCTACGTCCTGAACAAGTAGTCTATCCTGAAGAAGTGGTCAGCTTGTCGCAGGAACCCCAGTGTTTAGTCCCCAAGCGAACTTAGTACTCATTTTATCGTCCCAAGTGATGGAAATCAAGGGATGAAGGGCTAGGCCGACCTTGTCCAGCCCGGGAATCGAACCCCGGACCTGTGGTGCTGCTGCGCTAGCCACTGCGCCTTCCCTAGTTATTTAATTTAAGTAATTCTACAGTTTTTGATATACGTGTTATAAGAAACTGAATCGAATTCAAAATAAAAGACCTGGAGGACCATCTGAGTTGTCTGACAGAATGAAACGCTTAATTCTATGGAATACTAAAAAGAATCCAAGACTGAGTGATCCTAAACTTGTTTCGGAAATTGTGAATTATATGGTTTATGTGTAAATCCAGAAACTGTAAGAAGAGTAATGCGATCTGTAGGACATCATGGGCGAGTAGAGAAGAAAAAATTTTATGTTTTTTTTTAAAAAAAACGAAAACTTCGACTCGCTTTCGCAAAATCGATGGGGAAAAAAAAAAAAAAAAAAAAAGACACCCAACTACTGCGAAAAGTATTGTTTAAGGAAGCAGATTTATTATCGTTTCTGCTCAGACGGGCGAATGCCAAAGAACTTCGGAAGCAAAACTTAGTACCAAGTGTTAAACACAGTGGAAGTGAAGTTATGGTATGGGGATCTATAGCATATTCTGGGGTTGGTAATGCAGAGTTGATAGATGGTACATATTATATGGATTACAAGTACCTTGACATCTTGAATTGAAATTTGGCATTGTCAGCACTAAAACTTAGTATACAAAATAGTTTTAAATTCTACCAGGACAATGATCCAAAGCATAAGCAGCGATTCAAAGGCCATGCATCCAAAAATAACCAAAAAAAAACTTGTCAGAGCCTAAATGAAGGAATCAAGTGTAAAAGTAATCCTAACCGATATTAAGTAGCAAAAACGATTTCAGTTTTTGTCATTTTTGGCTATTACTAAAAGTGTCCGATTATTTTTGTGGGAATATTTTTCCTCATAAAAACGATATTGATTTTTGAATTTAATTTTCAGCCTTTCAAAGATGTATTTACTATAAAAAATATTTAATAGCTTTTCTTTTTATTTTAATTTATTTTTAGTCCAAAGGAGAAATTTGCTCAGAAGGACTATTAATTTCGTTTTAGCATTTTGCGTTGAAGACTCTAAACGGCAATTCACATTTCAAATTGTTGCCACCAAATATTAGAGCCCTGTATTATATTTAAAGAAATTGAAGAATGAAGAATCTCCAAAATTTTCTCTGTTTCTCGCACTGTGATAAAACAACGGTACCTAGAGCCATCAAAATTTGAATAACGTAATCTTCCATAGAATATGGGCATGTGGAAGTCCTAATTTGAATTAGAAATTTGTTTTATTATCGATTTCAGATTTTTTAATACTTCAACGAATTTTTGGTAAAAAAATAATTTCAAAGCGAACAATGAAAACGACTATATTGCTGTTCAACAGAATTTTATAGTCTGAGTACGTAGAACATGATATTTAATAAATAATGGTAACAACAAAACGTTAAAAAAACGCCCCTTTATACGTAATTTAAAATCTCAAGATTCAGATTCAGATTTTTTTATTTTTATAATAGTTTTTGTTTTGTTTTAATTTATTTTAGTTAGAATACAAAAATTCAAAGTGTCCAATCATTTTTGTGAGACACTGAATAATATCAAAGAATTATTGTAGAAACTTCATCACATAAAATTCGTAACTTAATTACGCAAGTGACACTTCACATTATGTTAGGTAGTCTGCCTGCATAAAAATTTTGGAATTCGGGTCTATTTGGCCAAATTATCATTCAGATTTTATTTTCCCTAAAATCTAAACTTTTGCTTCTACGAATCTATCCCAAGAAAATAGAGATTTTAGATTTGAACGAAACACTTCCTTTTTCATTTATACAATGCTATTCATACTGTTACCTATCAGTCTCTGATGAGGTATTTTGATTTTCAGCTTTCACAACCAAAAGTAGGACACGAAAAGAGTCTTCATTACAAAGATTCATCGCAGTTTTGATGATACTTTTATAAGCTTTAAAGCTTTCACAGTCCTAGAAAAGAGAAATATCTTTAAGCATCATCTTTTTGGGGAAAAAAAAAAAAAAAGGCATTTTTCGTTACCGTTATTATAAATCCATGCAAATATATTCTCTACAGACCTGAATTCTTTGGCATGCTGTTTCAGCACGCATTTTGTTACTTTACTTAAAATGTATTAACTCTTTCCTAGATACACTCTCATTGTTCTACAACTTTAAAATCCTGCTTTTTCTCAACTTTTTATTCCATTTCAATAATTATATGAATAAATATGAGACTTTTAGTTCATGTAATAAGAAACTTCATGTAAGCAATATATTCTAAAATATTTTACCTTTGCTTTTAGCTAAAAAGACTTCAGAAAAGCATAAAAATGTTCCTGCATAAATGCAAACCACAGAACAACACGAATGTAACGATATCAGCCTTTGTTCAACTTCGAGAAAGAACATCTAGAGTTAACGCTTGAAACACTTGCAATAATTTTTTTTTTTTTTTTTTTCTGATGGATTTCAACTTTTTTCAGTTGCAAATCCTCAACTCAAAAGAAGAAATCCAACAGAGAAAAGAGGCTAACATCATAGCCGTAAAGTAGTAGCTAAGACAGTAATAGCTTTTGCGATAATTATTTCTGTTTAACCATATTAAGAATGAAAATCCATCTTTCGAGTTCATTAAATTCTTGAGATTAAATACAGAGGGTACATTTTTAGACGATTTTGTTTTATTGTAAAAGAACATCTTCTGCTTGGAAAACACTTTTTTTTTTTAACTACAGCTACTTTTTTGAAAGCATAAATTATCGTCTGCGACTTCAATTTTGTTTTCATGCGAAATGCCACTTTTGAAGAAGCAATGGATGAAACGCTATGGTTGTGTTTTTTCGAAGAAAATCGAATCTAGTTATTAACAAACGATGTGAAAGCCATGGTTTTTCAATATCTAAATCTACGATAGGCAATGTTGTCAACAACAAAGAAGGGAAAACGCCGTGCTTCAAGTGGAAATATTATTCCAAATACGACTCCGACTATCCGAATCGCTGTTAAAATTTAAGAAAAAAAATTAAGACGAGTGGTACGACGAGATTTTGATCCCTGAAGTGAAAAAGCACCAAAAATCCCTTGGAAAAGTGCTTGGAAGAAGTTGATAGGCGTATCAACTGAAGAACAGAAGGAAAAAGAGAAAAAGGAAAAAGAAGCTCAAACGAAAGGAAAGATACAGAAAGAGATGAGGATGACGTGTCACTTGAGGAATTAAGAAACACTCTTATGAAAATTCCTAGATGTTCAGAAGTTAAATGCTGAGGATACAGCAGAATGGATGGTATATGATTCGTCAAGACTTTGGGTTTCAAATTCTGAATGATGATAAACTTATTGAAAGCGTGAGAGAAGAAAATGCCGAGGAAGATGATGACCTTAATGTCAAAGTTGAAGCAAACACGGAATATCAACTAGTGAAGCGTTTACTTGCCTAGAAACTGCGTTAAAGTGGACGGAGCGTCAGCCCGAGTGTGACCGGTTACAGCTGAAAACATCGCGGCAAAAACATCGCGGACGAAAACGTCGCGGAGAAAACAACGCAAGGCGAAAACGTCGTGCTACAAAACATCGTGGGAGAAAACATCGCAAAGAGAAAACATCGCAGGTCTAAAACATCGTGGTACAAAATATCGTCGTCGAAAATAAAGCCGTTCAAAAACTTCGCAGTTTGAAAACATCGTCTTCGAAAATATCGTGGTAAAAAATAAAGTATCTACAAATCATTGCATGACGATAACATCGCATTCATGCTTTATTTTTTTCAGGCTTTTTTTAGATTATACTTTTCATGAAAAATTACCAGTAAAAGCTTAAAAAAGTAATTTATTAATTACCTTTGTTAGTTAACTATGTCGGTGTAAAATTCTGTTAAGTGCTATAAGTTGCATTACTTTTCTATGCTTAAAATTTCTTTTTATTTTACCAGCAAAAATGTATTAGTTAATAAAAAATATGAAAGTAAAAATTATCCTTCTTTCCATCTTGCGCTCAATCATTATAGGAATATCCATTTACAATTACTATTAAAGCCTGAAAAAAAAACGTAAACTGTTGCCTTTTCATTTAATTAAAACGTCTTTTTCTTTAAAAATAGTTTTTGTCTTCTATTTTCAACATACAGTATATACAGTAAGTAATTAAATAGTACAAAACCCTTTCTTCGTAAAAATTAAAATTATCCGAATTTTTGATTATCCGAATGGGGTCCGGTCCCAATTGATTCGGATAGCTGGAGTTCTACTGTACGTACCCAAGGAAAAAAACGGATCCTTGCAAAAGGATCCTTTCGATTGTTCAAAAGTAAGAACTTTAATGTTAAAAGAAAATCTGCCAAGTCATAAGACACTTGCAAAATTATTAAAATGTTCAGTGTCAATTGTAAACAAAGTGATTAATTCCGATTTGAATCTTCAAGAGGCAAAAAAAAAGTACTGTGCATCATCTTGCTCCAGGACATATCGCCAAATGCAGAACGCGCTGTAGAATTCTTTATGAGAGAGATTTATCTAGACAAAAATGGGGAAACTTTGTCACAATAGACGCATCTTGGCGGTTTCAATGACTGCAAAAAGAAATAAGGTGAGATCCATTTACAGAGGCTGATTGCACATTTTTAGACCATTTTGGTAAGCGGTAATAAAACCTCGTTTGCTGCAAAAGAAGTAATTGCAATTGTACTATTCTTTTAAAAGTCAAAGTTATCGTCTGTGTCTTGAAAATTTTGTTTTTATTCAAAATGGCGAATTTAACAAAGCAGTGGTTCGAAGGCTACATTTACGCCTTCGAACAAAGTGATTAATTCGATTTGAATCTTCAAGAGGCAAAAAAAAAAGAAGAAAAAGTACTGTGCATCATCTTGCTCCAGGACATATCGCCAAATGCAGAACGCGCTATAGAATTCTTTATGAGAGAGATTTATCTGGACAAAAATTGGAAAACTTTGTCACAATAGACGAATCTTGGTGGTTTCAATGACTGCAAAAGAAATAAAGAGAGATCCATTTACAGAGGCTGTATGCACATTTTTTAGATCATTTTGGTAAGCGGTAATAAAAACTCGTTTGCTGCAAAAGAAGTAATTGCAATTGTACTATGTTTTTAAGAGTCAAAGTTATCGTCTGTGGCTTGAAAGTTTTGTTTTTATTCAAAATGGCGAATTTAACAAAGCAGTGGTTCGAAAGCTACTTTTACGCTTTTTCCGAAGAGAAATATGCATACTCCGTTATCCAAAAACGATGTGAGAGTCATGATTTTATAATATCTAAAGCGTCGATAGGTAATATCATCAACAAGAAAGGAAAAAAAACGTCAAATTGGAGCCTCAAATTTCAAACAAGTATCCAAAGAAAAACGGACATCTTCGACTATTGCGAAGGTACGTTGTTTAATGTTAAAAGAAAATCCTCTAGTCAAAGCACAGTTGCAAAATCATTAAATTGCTCCATGTCCACTGTCAACAAAATGATACACGTTGATTTAAATCTTAAGAAAGCGAAAAAACGCAATGTGTATCGTCTTCTTCCAAAGCATATCGCTCAACGCAGGACACGCTGCAGAATTCTATATGAGAAACACTTATCTAAAAAATGGAAAACAATGGTCACAATAGATGAAGCATGGGTGTATTTAAATGATTGTAACAAAAAAAGAGCCATTTATTATCATAAAAGGGGAGAAAAAAATAAGTACATGGTTCAAAGAATCGAAAGAAAGTTTTTCTTAGGGATTCTTTATTGTTGCTGGTTTTTCTTATAATGGCAAGTTAAAAATAAAGAGAGCAAAAAATGTCAAGATTAACTCCAAATACTATCAGGAACATATTTTATCGCCTATTTTTCTGAATGAAATACCATCGCTTAACCACAGTGCCATCCATTTGTGAGACTCCATCAGGACAAAGCTAGAGTCACACATCAAAATCCACTGTAAATTTCCTAAAAGAAATGGAACAAAAAAACTGGTATCAAGGCCATACCCTTCACTGATATCCCTACAGAATCTCCCGATGTGTCACCTATGGATTTTTGTGCATTCGGACTTTTAAAAACTGCATTATCCGGAAGTTGTCCCAAACCCTAACAGGACTCTGGAAAGCTGTTCGGGAGGAATGGGATAGAATACCTCTTCTACCACTTCAAAAGGCATTATTATCCTGGAAATTGCGGTGTCGAAAGACGGTTCAGAATAAGGGATGTCAAATAGAACATTTAAAACACAAGAATTTTATGTAATTTAGTTTTGAGAATACAATATACATCGTCTAAAAAATGTGTGAACAGCCTCTGTATTTTCATCAAAAAGGGGGGGGAAGTCTTAAAACATGGTTCTAAGAATCTAAAAAAAGTTTTTCTTTGGGAATTATGATTATTGGTGGTTTTTCATATAACGGCAAAGTAAATGTAAAAGAGATTTACGAACTGTAGCAGATGACACAGACAGCAATTCCACCAGCATTGATTGCTTTCAGCCTTAGAAAGTAGAACAAGAAGAAGAAAAGGCGAGATTCAAAATACAATCAGAAATTGAGGTATATTATTAGAAACTAGCGCAAGTACCCGATGCCAGTTAAGTTAGATTCAGTGTAATCTAACAGCAAAGAGCTGTTACAAAGATTATAGCATACCGCTGTAATCTTTCTCTAATTACGATGCAAAAAATACGATTCATAGTCAACACATTTTTCAGCCTAATGCGATATGGAACCCACATAAGGTATTTTGATAGAAAAATAAACTAAATCTGTCTCGTTATATCACCAACAATGGCACGCAGCTGTTAATGATTTTCGACTTTCTAATCAAATGGTCGTAAAAGCTCAAGTTCTCTCCAATATTTCACTTATATTCAATTTTATTCGATTAAATATGGCCAAAAATCGATCATAATTGATCAAAAATTAATAACGTGAAAAAACCAACACACAAACATGCATAGATTTTGTAAAACTATATATGTCTATATTAGTTTACAATATTTTTGCAAACTAATATAGACATATATAGTTTTAAAAAATATTTAGTTTGTTAATTTTATATTTATATTTAGTTTGTTAATATTTGATTAACAAACTGTATGATTTGAAAACGAGCAGTGGCAACACTTTCCTAAATAAAACATTTTTATATCCAACGCCCGAGACAGTTGCCACTTGGAAAAATGATTGCGAAAATTTGCGCTTTCATAGTTTTTGATTAGTATTTCGGTTGATTAAATTGTACGAAGATGGAAATAATCGAAATGAATTACCACGAATTTTTGGAATCGGGAATAATGTATTTAATGCTTGGCAATGCTATTTTTAATTCATCGTAAAACTTCGAAATTTTTTATTAACAAACTCTACGATTTGAAAGCGAGCAGTGGCAACACTTCTCGAAATAAAGGAGTTTTTTTTTTTTTATCTCCAGCGTGCGAAACTGTTGCCACTCGGAAAAATGAGGGCAAAAATTAGCGTTTTCAGATTTTTTAATTAATATCTCTGATTTTAACTAATTCTTTTGGGGGGGAAGTGGACGTCGACCTTTCCCAGGACCCAGAAGAGAATTATAGAAAGTTTGGTGATGATAGCTATAGTAGTGACTGAGTTAATCGCGAACAAAAACGCAAACAGATATTCTTCTTTATATATTTAGATTATAATGTTAATTTTACAGAATATTCTTGCTGGAATGTAGGTTTCATTCAAATAAGTATGATAATTACCGGCAGTTAATTGATAAAAACTTCTCATTTCTTATGTTCTAACCGTAATTATGTCCTTGGGAAATTAAATTATTCGTAAAATTTTTATCTCGTAGAATTTATAATTATTTTTATTATAGATTTTTAACAGCTTTCAAATATTTGTTTAACTAAGTAACAATCTGTTTACTTCTTTTCCTCTTCTGTGAAGGGTTCGACAACAAAATGATCCAAAATCCAGCATAGCTTGGGAAGATTCTCGATCACAGCTGACTTTGCCTCCGAAAGTCGCGTCCCCCGCAGAGACCAACGTGCTGTGGGAACGAAATGAAAATGCGCTTATCGATGAAGAAGAAACGAGTGAAGGTGACGAAGAAGATGATGAAGATGATCACCAGCTTGCGAGAGTGCTATTAGACTCTAGTTTTCCGACGTCGGTGCTACTTCATTCATCTAAGTAAGTACATCATACATTTAACTTTACCCAACGAAGTCCTACTACGTTTTCTCGTTTCACTTTTCATATCTTTCCCACTTTTGAATATTCTGAAGATAAAATATGAATATAAACTGGTTTTTATTCACATTATTCTCATATAGGCGTCAAGCTTCTATTTCCAGCCTTCGTACAGTACCAATAGTACCAAGTACTTTTCAAATCTAAGATTAAAACAGAAATACAGTCAAAAACATCAAACCAGAATTCCCAGTATTGTTTTATTGCCTTTTATAAAGTTCATCAAAACCTTTTCAAATCTAAGATTAAAACAGAAATACATTCAAAAACATCAAACCAGAATTTCCAGTATTGTTCTATTGCCATTTATAAAGTTCATCAAAACCTTTTCAAATCTAGGATTAAAACAGAAATACATTCAAAAACATCAAACCAGAATTTCCAGTATTGTTCTATTGCCATTTATAAAGTTCATCAAAACCTTTTCAAATCTAGGAGTAAAACAGAAATACATTCAAAAACAGCAAACCAGAATTTCCAGTATTGTTCTATTGCCATTTATAAAGTTCATCAAAACCTTTTCAAATCTAGGATTAAAACAGAAATACATTCAAAAACATCAAACCAGAATTTCCAGTATTGTTCTATTGCCATTTATAAAGTTCATCAAAACCTTTTCAAATCTAGGATTAAAACAGAAATACGGTCAAAAACATCAAACCAGAATTTCCAGTATTGTTCTATTGCCATTTATAAAGTTCATCAAAACCTTTTCAAATCTAGGATTAAAACAGAAATACATTCAAAAACATCAAACCAGAATTTCCAGTATTGTTCTATTGTCATTTATAAAGTTCATCAAAACCTTTTCAAATCTATGATTAAAACAGAAATACATTCAAAAACATCAAACCAGAATTTCCAGTATTGTTCTATTGCCATTTATAAAGTTCATCAAAAACTTTTCAAATCTAGGATTAAAACAGAAATACATTCAAAAACATCAAACCAGAATTTCCAGTATTGTTCTATTGCCATTTATAAAGTTCATCAAAACCTTTTCAAATCTAGGATTAAAACAGAAATACATTCAAAAACATCAAACCAGAATTTCCAGTATTGTTCTATTGCCATTTATAAAGTTCATCAAAACCTTTTCAAATCTAGTATTAAAACAGAAATACGGTCAAAAACATCAAACCAGAATTTCCAGTATTGTTCTATTGCCATTTATAAAGTTCATCAAAACCTTTTCAAATCTAGGATTAAAACAGAAATACATTCAAAAACATCAAACCAGAATTTCCAGTATTGTTCTATTGCCATTTATAAAGTTCATCAAAACCTTTTCAAATCTATGATTAAAACAGAAATACATTCAAAAACATCAAACCAGAATTTCCAGTATTGTTCTATTGCCATTTATAAAGTTCATCAAAACCTTTTCAAATCTAGGAGTAAAACAGAAATACATTCAAAAACAGCAAACCAGAATTTCCAGTATTGTTCTATTGCCATTTATAAAGTTCATCAAAACCTTTTCAAATCTAGGATTAAAACAGAAATACATTCAAAAACATCAAACCAGAATTTCCAGTATTGTTCTATTGCCATTTATAAAGTTCATCAAAACCTTTTCAAATCTAGGATTAAAACAGAAATACATTCAAGAACATCAAACCATAATTTCCAGTATTGTTCTACTGCCATTTATAAAGTTCATCAAAACCTTTTCAAATCTAGGATTAAAACAGAAATACAGTCAAAAACATCAAACCAGAATTCCCAGTATTGTTCTACTGCCATTTATAAAGTTCATCAAAAGCTTTTCAAATCTAGGATCAAAACAGAAATACAGTCAAAAACATCAAACCAGAATTCCAGTATTGTTCTACTGCCATTTATAAAGTTCATCAAAACCTTTTCAAATCTAGGATTGAAACAGAAATACATTCAAAAACATCAAACCAGAATTTCCAGTATTGTTCTATTGCCATTTATAAAGTTCATCAAAACCTTTTCAAATCTAGGATTAAAACAGAAATACATTCAAAAACATCAAACCAGAATTCCAGTGTTGTTCTATTGCCATTTATAAAGTTCATCAAAACATTTTTCAAATCTAAACAGTGGTCGAATCTATTATTTGCGACAGTGGAATTCCTTTACGTTACCATGTTTTCCCCTAACATGTCGCAATAATATGCACTCTTCGACGAAATGTCGAGCAATGCCTTCAGCACTACGAAGACTATTGTTTTGTACATCAAATCTTTTCAGGTGTGCTGGAAAAAGCCCGTGTCCAGTAATTATTCGATTGTGATCAAAATCACATATCATTCTCATATTTTTAGACACTTTAAAGTTCAACAAATAATCTTTCCTTTTCCCCGAAATGTCCCATTTCTCTTTCCAGCAATCATAAGAGAAATCCTTGTTTTTACCAATAACAATTCTTTTTGATGCTTGAATATCGAATGCACCCTCGGCATTACTCATAGTAGCCTCTTTGGCCAGCATGTCGGCCCTCTCATTTGTCTATACTATAACACTAGTATGGGCTTTCACCCAGTTCATTTTCACTTCATGTATTTTCTTAACTTTTACAAGGAAATCTTTTATATATGAGATCAAAACATTGGTGTTAAAACAACTTTCCCATATGGGGAAACGTGGAACATAAAAAATCTTTAAATTACGTCCAAAGGCGCGTTTTTTTAACATTTTGTTTTTAACATTATTTATTTATTAAATATCATGTTCTTCGCACTTAAACCATAAAATTCGGTTCAAGAGCAATGTCGCAAAATAATTTTAAATTGAGCATATCTTCATATATATAATTTCCGATACACAGTCTCACGCGCTGGAGATAATGTTTTCTTTCTCTACAACTTTGCCATTGCTCGCTTTGAAATCCTTGACAAAACAAATTTCAAATTTGGACTTCCAGATGCTCATATTCGCAGCAGGATTACGTATTCAAAATTGGATGGCTCTAGGTACCGTTGTTTTATCACAATGCGAGAAAGGTACATACATTTATGGACATTCTTCATTATTTAACTTCCTCAAATATAATACAGGGCAGTAATATTTGGTGGCAACAGTTTGAAAAATGAAACGTACATTTAGAGTAATTCGGCCTAATCTTTGGAATATGGTAACAGGCAGTTTGGCGACATTTTGGTAAGGCGATAAAGGTTACTTAGCTAGGACTTTAGCAGTGTACATGGATAAAGTCAAGAGTGTGCGCAATGCCATTTTTGTGCAATTCTGGGATGCTTTTTTAAGTGAAAATAGGTCGACGTGTACATGGATACCGTGTATGTGCAATTCTTAAAAACGCGGTAAGCAGTTTGCGATTCTGCACTTTCTCCCAATTTCGCACCTAATCTTAGTCATAATTAAGCACTTTTGTTCCATAAAAGTTCCAGTATAAGCGTAATTCGGCTAGCAGATTGTTGGAAAAAAATGTTAAGTTAAAAAAAAAATTGCCTTTTTTTCGTGAAAACAAAATGGCGTCCAAACAAAAACTAGCAGGTTGCTGTAGCAGGGTTGGTCGCCAAATTTTCGTCAAACAATCGCCGAGTTACCATAATCCAAAGATAACCGTAATTCGATGCATAATCGCAAAATGAAAACAATAATCCCTCAGGGACAAAACCCCTTTGGACTTAAAATAAAAATAATAATAAAAAAAAAAAAAAAGACAGATGAATATCTCCTGTTCTGCTGGGCGAAATCTAACGGATTCTGCTAACGAAATTCAAATTGTGTTTTTTATGTCACGTAATCGCGACTTAAGATATATATTAGATTTATATATAGTATTGTTCTAACTTAGGTATTTTGACACAAAATCTTTTTCTGAAATGACATGCCACGTTTTTTCCATAGTCCGATTCTACGTTTCAAATTACGCCTAAATATTAAATTTTGTAAGCTTTAATGTGAAATTTACTGAGAAATTCAAAACTTTATCTTGGCCACTTTTTTTTTTTTTTTTTTTGGAGTGCGCCAAAAATAATCCACTAGGCGAACTTCTGAACTTATAGCAACCTATTTTCATTTATTTTTTTCATTGCAGACGAGCGGAAAAAAAGTCATCGTTTATACTTTCAAATAATTTTAACAAAATGCGTAAACTACATTTAGCGTTATTATGGCATATAACAAATATTCCAAATTTCAAAACGTGCCAATATGTAAATCCATGTATATATTAGGAAATTTTGAATAAAAAACTAATTTTTTGTACGTATGTTTAGAAATATATCTACTCGAGGATGATGGTAAACATTTTATAGGTTGTAATTCGAAACATTTTTCGAAAAATTTATAAAAGTTATTTTAAAATACAAATTTTTAAAATAAATCATTAAAAAATTCGAAATTTCGAAATGCGAAAGGAAGAATCAAAAAAGTTTAATTAAAAAAAAATTCAAATAACATTGAGGAGTTAAAATTTTGATAGCTAATCGTTTAAAAACTACACCTGCGATTTTTACAAAACTTGGCAAGCTGGTATAATTTGAAACGTAGAATCGAAATATGGGAAACAAAAAATTGGCATGCCATTTCAGAAAATGTCCGATTTTGTGTCAAAATACCTATGTTAGAACAATGCTATATATAAATCTAATACATATCCTAAGTCGCGCTTTCGAGACATGAAAAACGCAGTTTGAATTCCGTTAATTGGCCCAATAGAACGGGAGATGCAGAGTGTCCTTTCCCCCCCCCCCACAGGTACCAGCGGCGTAACTCAAAGCATGCATAGAAGAATTTCCTACATTCTCCTCAAATGATAAGACTGACCTGACCTCGATTAAGAGGTGACAAGTTGTCTAACCGATTATCCTTCGAACGACACTATCGAGTTTATTAGATCTTTTAAGAACATATATGAAAAATCAAACACCTCAATCTCTGGAATTTGAACCACATATGAGGATCACTCTGAAGTTTTTGAGATACACAAAGGTTTTTAAAGTTGTACTTACGAAACTTTAGGAGTGTTCAAAGTAGTCCCGTGCATTTCTGTAGGTCAATTCACCGAAGATTAAATGCTTCCAGCCATCTCGGAATCAATGAAAAAAAAAATGCATTGATAGTTATTTATATAGCCTCTTTTTTCTGCGTGATGTCTAGGCAATGTCGGGTACTTCAGCTAATTTATTTAATATTTCCTATAAATATTTACTACTCATTATTCTGTTTCCTGAACATTCAATACATATAGAACATTATTTTTGATTTCACATAAACAAAATCAAGAGATAAAATTTTTAGATTTTTCATAATTGCTTTATTTACCTAATATCCTTGGTTGTCGTCAGTATTCAAATTTCTTCTTTTTCATATGTATTAAGTAACTGTGAAAGAAAATTCGGCAATTAAAAAATAAAGCAATCGGTGACAAAGTTTAGATTGCTCTAGTTGTTCACACCACCAGAATTTTTATTACTTCCCGATTTTATAAAACCTGCTCAAGCTTGGAAAAAAATTATTCTCTATTATTTATTATTACGTCACGCAGAAAAATCGTCCAAATGGATTCGAGAACGGTCAAAATGGGTATTTCTATTTAAATATGACAACCGGAATTTTTCGCGAAGAATAAAAGAAAAACTCTTAACATATTAATATGTTGCCATATCAGTTAAATGCTTAAACATTTAAACAAAATTTGTGTGTTCTTTATTAACTTTAAACATGAACAAATAGGTAGCATAATTTTATTTGGCGTAAAAAGGAAATTAACCAGCCCCGATAATTGGATTGTTAGATAACTGGATTCCGGATAACTGATCTGGTCTGGTTTGGTTTGGTTTGGTTTATGTGATTACGTCAAAGTCTCGAGGGCTATCTGCCTAAGAGAAAGGATGCCTTCGAGGAGGACTTTCTATGGGAAACTGCCTCGTATACACATTACATATGGGAAAAGTCACGAATAGGCCCATGCAGCCAGCCCGTTCGCGGGATTCGAACCTCAGACCGAACTACCAGTTTTCAGCGACTTTACCGCTCGGCCGCTGGTGGGCCATTCCGGATAATTGGAGTTTCACTGTTCTTCCTATAGATGCCTTCTATTCGAATGATTGGATTATTTATTCATAATCCCTTCAGTCGCTAAATGGAATCTCGAAAGATTCTTGACACATTCCGCTGAAAACGAATACGAAATGAACGATACGTATAAATTCTTTGCAAATACGTAGCGTATTCGGGAACTAAGTACCATTTCATTCTAGCGCCGTCGCAGCGCTGTGGTAGGCGTCCCGCGCATGCGCACTAGTCTTTCTTGTTCACCGACTTTCAACTGTCGCCATTTTGGTTGCTCTATGTTGTGTTTTCAGTTTGCTATGCACATTCAAAATGTTTAAGACAATTAGTTCTCCCGCTGACTGCGAGATTCGTGCTGTGATTAAATTTTTTAACGCGAGGAATGTTAAACCGGCCGAAATTTATCGTCAACTGACAGAAGTTTACGGTGAATACGCGATAAATGATGGAATGGTGAGAAAGTGGGTAAGAATGTTTAATGCAGGTCGAACAAATGTCCACGCCGAGGCTCGAAGTGGTCGGCCATCTGTTGTCACCGATGATTTGGTAAGGAAAGTTGATGAAGCAATTCATGAGAACAGACGCTTCACAATGACAACTCTTTCAGAGGCATTTGCACAAATTTCCCGTACTGTTTTGTTCGAAATTGTGTCTGACCGCTTGAATTATCGTAAACTGTGTTCCCGATGGGTTCCAAAAATGCTCACTGATGTTCACAAAACAAAGCGACTTGGTAGTGCCCTGACATTTCTCACGCGGTACAGTGATGAGGGAGAAAACTTTTTAAACCAAATTGTGACAGGTGATGAAACTTGGGTGTGTGATTTCACACCAGAATCGAAACAACAATCGATGGAGTGGAGACACACACATTCTCCCAAAAAACATAAGTTCAATGTGACAATGTCATCACAAAAAATCATGTGGATCAAGGAAATGCATAAAATAACTAACTAGTATAAAATTCAGAAAAGTGTTGCTCAAAATAGTGTTCCCCCTTTTTGTTGGATTACATATTATACCTTGTAGAAACATTGGGATTTCTGATAGCAAAAGACGTGAAAACTGTGAAGTGTCCTCCCCGGGAATCGAATCCCGGACCTCTCGAATACGCGCCGAGCGTGCTGACCATTGCACCATGAAAGCATAATAAGAAGGCGGGAGAAATACCTTATATACTCCCCGTTTCAAAGGGCGACTGGAAATTATGAGACTCAATCGCCAAATCCTGGTGGTGGAAAATCATCATCTTTTTTTATTTCAGACGACCACTATAGAGACATTGGGTATTTTTTATACCGAAGACATGGAAAATATGCTATGCACTCGCAGGGACTCGAACCAAGGACCTCTCGAAAACGCACCGAGTTTGCTGACTACTTAATAACCTATCAAATTAACGTGGTTAATAACACTTAATAGCTGTCTTGCTTTCAGTAAAGATATCACGTATTTATAGCATCTACGTACATAGTATTTTTACTTTGTCTTCGAAATGAAAAATCTGAGGTTCGTAATTAAACCTCCAGATGGGGTCTTCACCATAACCATTCATATATTTTAAAGATCCCTCCAGACTAAAATTCTGAAAAAAGTTGATTCAGGAAAAATTTCTACATTTGAACGTAAAATATTAAAAGCAATGCAAATTGTTTACTTATAACATATAAATAAAAGTCTGATGTCAGCACCGCATGACTTCCTTGTACGGCATGTTAAATTATAACCATTTCTTGATGCGCTTCATTTAAACTGATTTCCTCGAATTATTCTAATTTCATTAACCGAAGTTGCTACACGCAAGTTGAAAAATGACCTCAAAAATTTCAAATTTTGAAATTAAATATCCTGGTAATTTTTTGACATACGACAGTCAAACTTCTAATAATTTTATTTTTTTTTATAACGAGTATCAAACTTTCACAAATATAAATATCGAAACCAACCGAGTTCATTAAAAATTGGACTTCGTTGTTTCTCAAAAATTATTTTTTTCTTTTAATTTGACCTTGCTAAAACCCAAATATTTTCGTCATTTAAAATTTCGTAATTGGAAGACTATGACCTATGGACAAGTTGGACTACGACCACGAGTTGGATTATGACTACTACCAGCGATTGCGAAAACCAAGGACTTTTAAGCTGGACTTACAATAATTTGAATTTCTCACTGAAGTATTTTATTACTTCACAGAATTCTCTTTATTTAAAGTACAAGACTCTAACTAGAATTTACTTTGTTCTTTCCCCCTTGCTTTGGGGAGAAGCCAGAATTTTCCGCTGAACTATTATAATTAAAATACACTGAAATGGTTCATGGGCTAATTCTGGATACAGAAAAGCAAGGACTTCTGTGGAAGAGAGACTTCAAATGATTTCAATGTTCCTCCTCCTGACGAAGTGGCATTGAAGTTGATTGAATTCCTCTTCTGTTATTTCCATTTTTCTCTAAATTTCATTCATTTTTCTAAATTGGGATATTGCTTGTTTGAAAAGTTTTAGTTTTAACATTTTTTTAATTCCTTTTTTTTTCATTTATAGAATTATTTGAAATTTATTACTTATGAATTTAATTTTTTGGTCTTTGTGAAAAATTAGTTCTAAATTTCTAACTTTATGTATTTACCGATACTTTTTTAGCAGCTTAATGCGCGAAAATACTAAAACATGATTGTTCTTTGTTGTTTAAAAAATTGCTTTGTAAATTATATATATAACTACAAAACAATTCTTTTGAAAATAAAACACAAACATTCCTAGTATTTTCGCGCATTAAGCTGCAGAAAAATTATCGATAAAGATATAAAGTAAGGAATTTAGAACTGATATTTTTCACAAAGAAATTGAAATCCATATTTAATAAATTTCAAATAATCATATAAATGCAACAAATAATTCTAAAACGTTAATACCAAATTATTTCAAACAAGCAAACCCCACTTCAAAAAATGAATAAAATTTAAAATAAAATGAACAAAAACAGAAAAGGAATTCAATCAATCTCAATGTCACTTCGTCAGGGGGGGGACTTTGAAATTAATTGAAGTCTCTCTTCTACAAAAATCCTTGCTTTTTTGTATCCAGAACTAGCCGATCAATGTATTTTAATTATAATTATAATAGTTCACCCGAAAATTCTGGCCCTTCCCCCAAAGCAAGGAAAAAAACAAATTAAATTCTAATTAGAATAATCTTAAATAAAAAGAGAGCCCTTTTAAAAGAATTGAAAACGAAAGTGAAAAAAAAGTAAATTTCTTACTATATATATATGTAATAATAAAATTCCATAGTCAAGAATACACTTAAAATTCTAACTGTATGTTCTTTTCATTTTTAATGACGACGGTCTCTTATTTCAAAGTACGTGGAATTAAATCCACAGCCCCGTAGTCAAGTTATTTTTTCCGCCTTTTCTACACGTACAGTTTTAGAATGTTCTGGAGTTATTTAAAGCGAACTAGATTGGCTGACGTCAATTCTTCGAAGCTCCGCCTTTCCAGAGGCTATAAAGGAACTCGCAAAAGGAATATCGGGGCTTTTTCTTAAATGTCACGATGCAGTAAACTTCATACAAAAAGTTATTAGTAATTCTTTTTATTTACTCCGGATATCTGATTTTGTAACTGCTATTTCTCCTGAATAATAATAAATGGATCCTGTTTGTTTTTTAAACTTATCGTCTGATAATTTAAGCTACGACAAAAGCTAGTACATCACACACACACACACACATATATATATATATATACACAGTTTTAATATATTGCTGATTGCAATAAAAAGGGGAAGTGCACGTTATAGCAGTCCCATATACAAAATTTCAACGTTCTACGGCTAATCGTTTTTCAGTTATGCGGGGTGTATACACATATAGTACATTCATACGTATGGTGAGTACAGACGTCACGATTCGAGAACGGCCAAAAATGGATATTTCTATTGAAATATGACACCCAAAATTTTTCGCAATTACAATACTTCTTTTTTTTTCGCACGAAGAAGTAAAAAGCGAATAATTATGTTTCATTTTATTATAAGTAATTGAAATTAAAATGATATTTTGATAATTTAGGTGGCACCAAGAATCGCCAGAACAGGAATCTTTAGTGGAATCGTACAGTTCAACTAGCACTGCCACTTTCAATCGCTACCGAACGAGACTTAGTGCCAGCACTGGTGACTTAGCAGCTATGCAAGCTAGAGAGGATCCCTGGATGAAAGTTGGTCTCTTACCATTTCCCAGAGTTCGTTCCTTGGACGATATGCGAGATTTGCGTAGGGATTCTTGGACAGCTAGCGACAACAAAGATAAAATTGAGTCCATGGAACTCACCGATAATCTGAGTGGCATATGGAAATCCTCCTACACCATGGATGAAATGAGGCTACTTGCGATGAGCAAGGAAGACATTGTCAAATTGTGGCAAGGTTCTGAACGTGCCTTGCTAAACAGACTACAGGACACTCTAAAAGAGAAGCGCCTCTTGGAGCAAAAGCTTGCCTTCATACAAAAAACGCTGCTTAAGCCTCCGTGAAATAATTACGAAAGGTTGGCAACATCATACAAAAGCAATGTAACGTATCTTTTGACAATTTTAAATATATCAGAAGTGGCATGAAACCATCTCAGTCTCGCCCTTGCTAGAGAACTAGAGTACAGTTTTAGAAGAATTTTAGAGACCAGATCGAAATGGAGCTTTATGATATAGAAATCGACTTCTTACTACTAGCCCGATAAATATTTAAAGTATAAAGAGCAAGATATTTTTAAAGTTATACAAATATATAGCCCGTAGCTAAAACAAAACCTTCAAGGAGATGTGCCTAGAAAAAATAATAAACATTAGATCCTAGAAATATATTAAGATATTCAATACTATATTTGGCATGTCTTCAAATGAAAACTTATTTCAAAACGGAAATATTGTTTTGTCCCCCCCCCGATTTTATATTATTTTAGAGGTAATTAATTCAAAGACTGGCACTTTTTCAACTGAAAACTCATTTTTAAAAAGAAAAATAGTTCTTTTTTTTCTGATTAGAAGTTATTTTAGAAATACTCTTCTGTCCATTAGTAAGATCTCTCACAAAAAGAAAGAAAATATAATTCTTAACAAGCAGATATAAAAGTAATTAATTCAAGATTAGCACATCTTCAAATGAAGATTTATTTCAGAAAAGAAAAATAGTTTTTTTTCCCCCTGATTAGAAGTTATTTTAGAAATAACGCTTATGTTTATTAGTAACATTCAGATCTCTAACAAAAAGAGAGAAAATCTAATTCTTAACAAGCAGATATAAAATTAATTAATTAATTCAAGATTCCAATTAAATCCTAAGTTAATGGCATCTGCGTTAAGAAAAAATGAAACGCCATCTTTACAATACACATCAACAATAATATTAAGATTAAAAATTAAGACAGATGTAAAAAGAATATTTTAAGGTATTAGGATGTCAAAATTTTTAAAATTTATGAAAGAGAGTTAATTTTTTTAAAACGAAATATATACAAATGCTTATTGATAATGCGTCAAAATATTAAACAAAGAAATATCTAATATTACTTTCATATTGTAGAAGTTGTAAAAGATAAAATTATAGGCCGAGCATTGGAAGAATATATGTAAAAGACAAATGTATTAGTAATTTATGTAAAATGTAAACCTACGTATTGCTTCTTTTATTATACAAATATATGGAGAGTTACAGCAAATATAAAATTATTCTCAAATAATCCATTAAAATATATGTTTTTAATTATATTCAGAAAACGTATATCATCTAGAAATTACACTAACAGAAGGCCTTTTTCGCAAATTGTTATTTAAACAGTACAGATGCAGATGTTACCTAGATAACAAAAAATGTCCATTTTGCACACAAAAAATAAATAAATAAATAAATAAATAAAAATAATATATATATATATATATATATATATATATATTGTAATAATAAAATTCCATAGTCAAGAATACACTTAAAATTCTAACTGTATGTTCTTTTCATTTTTAATGGCGACGTTCTCTTATTTGAAAGTACGTGGAATTAAATCCACAGCCCCGTAGTCAAGTTGTTTTTCCCGCCTTTTCTACACGTACAGTTATAGAATGTTCTCGAAATATTTAAAGCGAACTGGATTGGCTGACATCATTTCTTGGAAGCTCCGCCTTTCCAGAGGCTATAAAAAGACTCGCAAAAGAATATCGGGGCTTTTTATTAAATGTAACTATGCAGTAAACTTCATACAAAAAGTTATTAGTAATTCTTTTTTATTTACTCCGGAAACATTATTTTGTAACTACTATTTCTCCTGATATAATAAATGGATTCTGTTTTTAAACTTATCGTCTGATAATTTAAGCTACGACTACATCTATATTTCTTCAACGATCTATTTATTCTGGACAAAAGCTGATACATCATATATATATATATATATCCTTTTCTACTGGACCGATTGTCGAAATTTAACTTGCATTTTCCATGTTTCCAAAGCTTAACTTAGATTATATTAGATAATATTTATATATAGCATTGTTCTCGCATAAGTATTTTGACACAAAATCGGACTTTTTCTGAAACAACATACCATTTTTTCCCATATTTCGATTCTACGATTCAAATTATGCCAAAGCGCCAAGTTTTGTAGTTTTGTAAAAATCGCACAAGTAGTTTTTAAAAAATTAGCTTTCAAAATTTTAGCTCTTCCATGTTAATTGGATTTGGTATATATTTACAATTACCTCTTTTTTAATTAAACTTACTTGATTTTTCTTTCGCATTCTGAAATATAGGTTCATTCCAAATAAAATTCGCCCATTTTTTATAATTTATTTTTCAAATTTGGTTTTTTTAAATAATTTTTATAAAGATTTCGAAAAGAATTTTGAATTATAACCTATAAACTTTTTACCATCATCTTAAAGTACATGGATTTCTAAGCGTACATGCAAAAAAATTAGATTTTCTTTATTCAAAATTTCCTAAGATATACGTGAATTTACATATTGGTGCGTTTTGAAATTTGTCATATTTGTTATAAGTGATAATAACGCCAAATGTGGTTTACGCACTTTGTTAAAATTATTTGAAGTAGGAACGATAACCTTTTTTCCGCTGTGTACAATGAAAAAAACGAAAAGAAAATAGGTTCTATGAATGAAGAAGTTCGCCAAGTGAATTATTCTTGGCGCAAACTAAAAAAACGCGCCAAGATAATTTTTTTTAAATTTCTTGCCAAAAATTATGAAATTTAATATCTAGGCATAATTTGAGTCATAGAATCGAAATATGGAAAAAAAATTAGAATGCTACTTCATAAAAAATCCGAATTTTTGTCAAAATATCTACGTTAGAATAATTCTATATATAAACGTAATATCTAGACTAGGTCGCGCTTTCGAGACGTAGAAAACGCAAGTTAAATTTCAACAATCGTCCCAGTAGAACGGGAGATATACGTAGAATTGTCCAATTTTTTTTGTGTGCAAGATGTACTTTACATGTTGTGTTATATTACAGGTAAGTTGTAATAAAATGACAAAAAATTATATTATACTATATCAATAGCGAAATTAACCTATTTAATTCAAATTGAAATTTAGATTAGGTACTTAAGAACTTAAAATATCATTACACAGTTCTTTTACAAATACACAAACGATGTTTTTCTTTTAGATGAAAAAAATAATACAGTGTCTCAAAAAAGTGATGGGACACTTGTGCTTTACAAAAGGAAACTGCAATAAAATAAATTTAAAAAACATGTAAAATTTTTTGTGGGTGTGTTTCATACTTAAATTTAGTAACAATTGTTACATAACATACATTTTCTCAAAATATTAAAATATTAATTTAATAAAAATACAATTGTTTAGAACGGAGCAGAAAATGGCTCACTTAAGTGATGGGACACTTACTTTTCCATCAAATATTTATCCAAAAATTTTACTTTTTAAAAGGTTTTCATATTTTGTTGGATTTCCTTTTACTTTTAAAACATGATTTAATCTTTTTGGGATGGATTCGACTAATTTTTTTGTGATTTCTGGAGTGATTTTACCCCATTCTTCTTGAAGCACCGATTTTAATTGTTGTTTTGAAGAAATGGTGTGTTTGCGAATTCTTGATTCCAATTCTTGCAAAATATTCTCTATGGGATTTTAATTGTGGAGATTGTGGGGGTGTTTTTATTATTTCAGGCCAGTTATACAGAAGCCAGAGTCTAACGTTCAAAGCACTGTGCTTGGGGTCATTCTCCTGGTAGCATTTAAAATCGTTATGAAGGTTCAATTTTCGTGCTGAAGATTTCAAATTTTGATTTAAAATGTCAATATACTTGTACTCATCCATTATACTGTCAATAAAAACAAGATTACCGACTCCAGCGGACGACATACACCCCCATACCATAACTCCTCCACCATGTTTTACTGTTGGCACCAAGTTCTGTTTGCGAAATTCTTCCCTGGGTTTTCTCCACACCAAGATTCTACCGTCAGAACCAAATATATTAAATTTACTATCATCAGCAAATATAACTTCATTCCAGTAATCAGAATTCTTATTTATGTTGGATTTTGCGAAAGCCAGTTTCAGTTTTCTATTCTTTTCGCTTACGAAGAATTTTTTCCTGGCTGCTCTACCGTGATATCCAGTAGATCGAATTACTCTTCTAATAGTCTCAGAATTAACAATTACTCCATATAATGCTTGTAAATCAGCAGCAACTTTAGGAGCACTCATTCTTGGATTTTTTTTAAATATTTCGAACGATAATTCGCTTTATTCCATTGGATAGCTTTTATGGTCGGCCAGGTCTTCTTTTATCCTGAATCATATGATTCTTTTTATATCGTTTAATGATATTGAAAACTGTTGAATGACTGAAGTTAACTGTTTCAGTAGTTTCTCTAATAGATTTTCCACGTTCGATATGCAAATTAATAACTAATTTTCGAATTCCAGGCAAAGTTTCTTTTCGTTTAGCATTCATAGCTGCATAGAGCTAAAAAACACAAAAATTCCAAAACAAACTGGAGAGAAATACTGCAGACGATTTTATAAATTATTGGCAATTGCTTTTGAGTAAAAATAAATACCCCAAAAGATATTTTTATTGCTTACTTCAGACTATTTTTGTTGCATAGTACGTAGTGTCCCATCACTTAAGTGAGCCATTTTCTGCTCCGTTCTAAACAATTGTATTTTTATTAAATTAATATTTTAATATTTTGAGAAAATGTATGTTATGTAATAATTGTTACTAAATTTAAGTATGAAACACACCCACAAAAAATTTTACATATTTTTAAAATTTATTTTATTGCAGTTTCCTTTTGTAAAGCACAAGTGTCCCATCACTTTTTTGAGACACTGTATATGAACTCTTCTTTCAGTAATTGAACAAAACAGAGAATGCCTATGAACGCAGAAATGATCGGTATATTTCCAAATACGTTTTAAAAGTTATTTTTTACTTTAAATATCTCAAAACAAAAATAGGATACCAAAGATTTTTTTTTATTTAGCGTTATGTAGCAGAGAAAGTTTATATTACATGAATAATTTTTGAACTCTAGAAAAAAATGAATTCATTTAAAAAAAATACGTATCGCTATAACAAACTTTGTATGCTAATATTCATATAGTACATCCATTAAATTAAACATTCTACAGGCCAAAAATGATTAAGAATTGACGATAAGCAAAGAATAAAATCTAAACGTATTTGATTTTTTTAAAGATTTTTCAGTTTTCAAACATTTTTTAGAAAGTTGTTCTCTTGAAAAGAAATTAGGTACCTGATTTACTTTTAGTTTTGGGGAGAATATTTGTTGTTTAAAAAAAAACAAAGAAAAGAAAAACTATCAAAATGTTTTAAACATTGAAGTAGATTATTTTAAATTCTAATAGGCTATTTGTTGACAGCAATAAGAATAATTTCATATCAATTTTTGCCGATTCATTATCTAGTTCATATTATTCATGTGATCACTTACACCTTTTATGGATATCAAGTTTGTAACATTTCATTCAAAATTCAAGTATCATATCAAAACCACTATTTAAAACTGCTAAGCTATATCCTTAAACTTATCACAAATGCAAAAATTAATTTTTTGGCTTGATTTTGTAATACGAGGGTTGCTATTTATATTCTTATATTTCTTTATATAAAAACAAATGTTTGTAATCGAAATTGGTTTTATTGTTTTTCAAAATATTCTCCATGGAGATCAAGACATAACCAATTAACCAATTTTCCAAATAAATTAAATTTTCTCATAAACTAATTTTCAAAATTCTAATTTCTAATTAAATTTTCGAAGCACTTTTCGACTCCGATAGAGGTAACTCCAAAACATGCGTTTTGAATGCATCAACCGCTTCTTCGTGTGCCGCAGATCGCTGACCACGTAATTTATTTTTGATGTTCGGGAATAAGAAAAAGTCATTGGGTCTGTACGGCGGACAATCAGGACTGTACGGCGGATGACCCGTCAATTCGATGTTTTGGCCCGTCAAAAATTCCTTTGAGCCGATGTGTGAGAGCTGGCATTGTCATGATGAAGAATGATTCGCCTCTTCTGCATTTTTAGAATTTCTCGGACGACTTCTGGCAGACAAATGGTTATGTACCATTCGAAATCGACCGTCCTGCTTTGCTCTGACGCCCCGTGAGCGCAGGCAACCATGGTGCTTCTTTCTTCTGCGAACAACTTTTGTTGGATTTGGCTCGTCTTGGAAGACTCATACAATAGACTGCTGTTTTGTTTTGGGCTCATATGCATATATTCATGATTCGTCCCCTGTCTAGATGTTATACATAGCCTTTCACGCACCTGGAACGTATTTTTCCAATATATCCTTGCACCAATCGACACGAGCCTTCGTTTGAGTGTTTGTCAGATTATGCGGGATTCAACGCGAACAAATCTTTTTGACGGCCAAATGTTCAAGTAATATCTTATTGTTGCTTGTCACACTAATGTTCAAAAATGTCTCAATCTTCTCGGTATGTCACACGACGATCTTGCTTTATCAGTTCACGCACAGCGTCGATAACATTCTGGCACAACAACCAATTTTGGACGACCTTCACGGAATTCGTCCTGGAACGCACGTCGACCACGACTTAATTCGTTATACCAGTTTTTTTACAGGGTGAACTTAATTCTCTATATAGCAATAAAGGATGATGCTTTATTGCTATATAGAGAATTAAGTTCATCGAAGTACTCTTGTCTTGATAATCTACGTCAAAAGTTATGAAAAATAATCGTACGAAAATGTTCACCAGTCAATTCCATTTTTTGCCCGAGATGAATTTTTGAATTTACTGTAAACAATCACAAATCACGCTAAAATGACAAAACGTTCTGAAGAAATTATGTTAAAAATATCAAACTTTCGATTGGAATCGTCTGCGGCACTTACTGTTGCCAAGGCCAGAAATATAAATAGCAACGTTCGTATATGCACATAGCAATGGCGTTTATTTAATATTCATTATTTGCTCAAAATCACAGAAACTATAAAAATAAAAGATTCTCCAGAGCGTTACATTTAAATTAGCAGACAAATTTTTAAACATAGTACCTTTTTGCATAAAACTGTCAATGGATCAAAATTTTGATTAAATTTCTGCTGTATTATTAAAATATCTCGGATTGTTTGCTTACATTTGTCAACCCAACTTCCTTTTTTTTCCATGTTTACATATGGAATAAAAAAAAAACACAATTTTTTAGAATTGGTAGACATCTTCATCAATTTACCAATTTTATTTCAGAATTTTGCTCACTTCAAAATGAAACAGTATTTACAGATGTCAAAATTAACAGTATTTTTTACAAATAATTAACTTTATAACTACTTATGTAATAATGATTTCATATCTGATGAATATATAGAAGCTTTCTTAAAAAAGCAGCTCCATAGTTTGTGTATTAGTACTGTTTACTTCATGATCTGCAACACCAAAGTATTAAGAACTGCTCTAGACAAAAAAAATAAAACAGAAGCCCACTGCAGCCATACAGCAAATGACATGAAACTGCTTACCCAGTGCTTTAACAGACTATTGTAGTTTATTCATGAATTGCCTCGGTGAATTTGTAGTTTCTACACTTTTCAGTAACGTTACCTCGTGATGTACATGTACATAATAATGCTGTCTTTTCAAAATGTATTTAAATGTGATATATGAAACTAAGACAATGTATGTTTTCACATAAAGCAAAGAACCAGTTTTTTAGAAAGAGAAGATTCAATATATTTAACATTTGCATTCATCCTTGACTAAAGCATGTAGCTGAATTGTACAAGATGCCCGAGAAATGATCATGGTCTCCGATGTTGGTTTATGCGGTATAAATATTACAAAATATGTTTTGAAATACTTTTATTCCGGCTATTAATTAACATTAATTCTGAAACATATCACAATGTTTCTATGTGTGATCATATAAGAGCAAATTACACATTGAAATCACATTCGGGCAAAATTGAAAGGTCAAAGTTTGCAATTGTTGCTATAATTCTTTCCTTCAAACAGACAATATCCTCAATCTTCGTTCTCGTGCGATTCCAAAAAGACGAAGCTGGTCCTCGAGGGCTTTGCCTTTATTGTTGAACCCACCAGCACAAAAAAAAAAAAAACCCACTGAGAAGGAATAGATACACTATCATCGACTATTTAAACTTGCATTTCTCATAAGTTTCATATCTACGACAACGCATTCCCCATTCACAGGCTTTGTCCCGATAGTAGTAGAACTGACTTTTTTGTTTGATTTCTTCAAAATTTTGACACATCGACTTAATAGTTTTCAAAATGTGCCGCTTCTGCATCAACACAGTGTTTCCAGCTGCTCTACAGATCACTGAAGGCTCCCTGGAATGCTGTTCAGCTCCCTCGTTACAGCCTCTTGAATGGCCTGGATTGAGCCTTGCTGCAATCCCTTCATGACCCTTTTCAGTCGAGGAAAGACGAAGAAGTCTGAAAAAGCAAAATCTGGGCTGGGGAATCTTCGCGATGCCATGTTTGGTCAGGAAGTCTATGACAGCAAAGGCTCGGCGCATTGTCGTGATGGAGCCTCCATGATCCAGCGCTTGCTGGACGGACGCGGGCAACTCGTTTCTGAGGTGGTTAGAGTTTGAAAGATTTCGCACTTCAACTAAGTTTTCGTCACTTTTTGCCGTTGAAGGGCGTCCTGATCGTTGCTCGTGTTCAGCTTGCTCTCTTCCATCCCGAAACTATTTCTGCCACTCAAAAACACTTGATCGACCCATGGCATCACTCCCATAAGCAGTGTTGATCATGTCATGGGTCTTACTCGCAGTTTGACGCAAAACCTCACCGCATAACGTTGCCGTAACAAACGATTCATGGTGTGGAGATGACAAGGCACCTTGAAAGGGGTTCACCTTAAACTCGATATTACACTCCGTGAAGGCTTGTAGACGACTGGCGACTAGTGCGCTGGTATTTAAGATCCCCCTGAACCCAACAAGTGCAGCAACATCCCCCTCCTCCATGTTTTGGCGGGGAAAAAATTAGGCCTACTGTTTCCAGGACAAACCCTGTATTGGTAGTATGGCAGGCAACATCTTCACCAAAAAAAGTACTTAAATTAAAAAGTAGTTAACAAACTAGCAAAAAATACATAATTACTGTTTAAGCCGATATAAATTAACTGAAAGATAGTTAATGACACAGAAACGGTCCTACCAGCATTATTTTTGACATTGCATTACATCAGCCATGAATTTATCATAATTTGGTGTCTATGGTCGTTTTCAAATTGTAAGCAATCAGCATGATTTCATCCATAAAATTTTAGATCTTGAACTACGGTTTCATGACTTCATCATTGAAAGTAATCCATTATTCAAATAAGAAATTAATAAATTTGGCCAGGGGGTAAGGCAAAGTGCACGAGGGCTAGTTCTTTCAATTTTTAAGATCAGAAATACTTTTTTATTAAGCAAATTCCAAAAATGCTTATCTGTTACACGACTTTAAAAAGTATTTTTTTTTTTTATCGAAATTAAAAATCTCTTGCTTGATTTCTTCTGCTTCATTCCAGCAGGTTTTGCAATAAGCCAGTATATTTTCATTAATTATTATTAAAAGAAATTTTCTTCAAAATAATTTTTAACAAAACATGGACACTATGTGGGGATCACTAATGTGTGATAAGGGTCTTAACAGGACAGAACATGATTTGGCTACATTCATTCATATTCTGCATTTGGAGGAATCAAATTACAGCAAGTCTAGATAAACCGTACCATTCCTTTTTCGGGCATAGTGTATAACCATAACATACATGCTTATATTGTGTTAAGATCATTAAAAAAAACTTATTTTTAAAGATTTCCAATCTCCAGCAGAAAACCCTTTTTTCGATACTTGTGTCATTATATTTAAAAAAATCATCTTAATGTAAAATGTGCTCTGTGTAACTGTTTTTAATATCAACTTCTGTTATCTGTGTAACTGTTTTTAATATTATACGTGGAATGTTTCCAAAGTTCTCTTAGAGGGAATGTTCTCAGCCAGACCCAAGTCTTGATATATTTACCTACTGTTCAATCCAATTCAGTTCTTTGACTAAATACAGACACATTTTTGCAGTACTACAGAGAGTGTTCAGACATTTTTGTAACGATTTTGCAAATATTTATAATATAAATAAACCTTAGAATTTTATTTCCTAATATATTCAGTCTGATAGCCCTTTTATTAAACTATCATATTACATGTTGATTCCCAAGATAAAAGTTCTTTTCTTAAAACATCAAAGTTGATTTTATTCCACTCCTCCTTCACAAGCTTCCAGCATCCATCAATGTTTTGGAATCCCACTTATAAAGAGCTCGTTTTAAAAGTCCATATGCATAGTAATCCATAGAAGAGACATTAGGGGACTTCGGTGCGATGCATTTAAAGGGAATAGCTTTAATTTCTCATTTTTTTTCAAAAAATAGAGCAGTAGATTTAGAGGTATGGCTCGGAGCCATATCCGGATGGAACTTAACACAGTGAAGCTTGTTTGGATAAAGAGATGGAATTTCTTCTTTTAAAAATAGGTGTTAAAACATATTTCTGATAGAAATCCGAATTAATTTTGACTTTTTTTTCCTACTCTCCTTATTTTAAGTTTTTCCTTATTAGAGAATCCAGTAATAAACATAAAACCTTTAGAAAAACTTTCCTTGTTTTCTTCTGAACCAAAATATTAAGACTTTTTCTCCTCTTTTTCGGTAGTAAATCGATCTTTTTCTATTGCAATCAAGTAAAAATATCAAAGCCTCATCAATTGTTAACTACATATTTCCATTTTTCACCTTCCAAATAATTTTCATAAAGCAATCTGCACATACAGTGTCTCACAAAAGTGATGGGACACTTGTGCTTTACAAAAGGAAACTGTAGTAAAATAAATTAAGAAAACATGTAAAAATTTTTTGTGGGTGTTTTTCATACTTAAATTTAGCAACAATTATTACATACCATGCATTTTCTCAAAATATTAATTTAATAAAAATACAATTGTTTAGAACGGAGCAAAAAATGGCTCACATAAGTGATGGGACACTTACTTTTCCATCAAATATTTATTGAAAAATTTTACTTTTTAAAAGGTTTTAATATTTTGTTGGATTTCCTTTTACTTTTAAAACATGATTTAATCTTCTTGGAACGGATTCGACTAATTTTTTTATGATTTCTGGAGCGATTTTACCCCATTCTTCTTGAAGCACCGATTTTAATTGTTGCTTTGAAGAAATGGTGTGTTTGCGAATTCTTCATTCCAGTTCTTGCCAAATATTCTCTATGGGATTTAAGTCTGGAGATTGTGGTGGTGTTTTTATTATTTCAGGATAGCTATACAGCAGCCAGAGTCTAACGTTCAAAGCAGTGTGTTTGGGGCCATTGTCCTGGTAGAATTTAAAATCGTTATGAAGGTTCAATTTTCGTGTTGAAGATTTCAAATTTTGATTTAAAATGTCAATATACTTGTACTGATCCATTATACTGTCAATAAAAACGAGATTACCAACTCCAGCGGACGACATACACCCCCATACCATAACTCCTCCTCCACTATATTTTACTGTTGGCACCAAGTTCTGTTTGCGAAATTCTTCCCTGGGTTTTCTCCACACCAAGATTCTACCATCAGAACCAAATATATTAAATTTACTCTCCTCAGCAAATATAACTTCATTCCAGTAATCAGAATTCTTATTTATGTTGGATTTTGCGAAAGCTAGTCTGAGTTTTCTATTCTTTTCACTTACGAAGAATATTTTCCTGGCTGTTCTACCGTGATATCCAGCAGATCGAATTACTCTTCTAATAATCTCAGGATTAACAATTACTCCATATAATGCTTGTAAATCAGCAGCAACTTTAGGAGCACTCATTCTTGGATTTTTTTTAATATTTCGAACGATACTTCGCTTTATTCCATTGGATAGCTTTGATGGTCGGCCAGGTCTTCTTTTATCCTGAATCATATGATTCTTTTTATATCGTTTAATGATACTGAAAACTGCTGAATGACTCAAGTTAACTGTTTCAGCAGTTTCTCTAATAGATTTTCCACGTTCAATATGCAAATTAATAACTAATTTTCGAATTTCAGGCAAAGTTTCTTTTCGTTTAGCATTCATGGCTGCACAGAGCTAAAAAACACAAAATTTCCAAAACAAACTGGAGAGAAATACTGCAGACGATTTTATAAATTATTGCCAATTGCTTTTGAGTAAAAATATAAGCCCCAAAAAATATTTTTATTGTAGTACGTAGTAGTATCTAATGGTGTCCCATCACTTATGTGAGCCATTTTTTGCTCCGCTCTAAACAATTGTATTTTTATTAAATTAATATTTTAATATTTTGAGAAAATGTATCTTATGTAATAATCGTTACTAAATTTAAGTATGAAACACACCCACAAAAATTTTTACATGTTTTTTAAATTTATTTTATTACAGTTTCCTTTTGTAAAGCACAAGTGTCCCATCACTTTTGTGAGACACTGTAGTCTTATGCCGAGAATATGTTTCAGTGTTAGGCGATGAACATCAGGTTTTCTTTGTTTTGATTAGCTTTAAATCAGATTTTATAATATTCATCACAGTTCCTTAGATCCATTGTTTATGTTTCAGCGACATTTTACAGAAAAAATTTTTAATGCTGCAGAGGATAATTAAACCTTATTCTAATTTGATGCCAGTCACGTTTGTAGTTTAAAATTAATATTTAAATTCATAGAGAACATCAAAATCGTTACAAAAATGAGTATACAAAAATGACCCTCTGTATTTTTGCAACCATGGAACAACAGAAGAGATCTCGTTTTCTTTTTGCAGAAACAATTTCAGAAATTTTTGTCTCGAAAAGTCTGCGAAGCGAAGTAACGAAAAAATGTTTATGCGGCGTTCTATTTGAGAGTTTAACCATGCCATAAATAGGTGAGTTGAGGAGACACCAGAAGAGTTCTTTGAGAGCAGCTTGAAAAAAAATTATTTTCCATTGGAATAAATATATCCCAAAAACTATATTGTAATATCGAAGAAAATTTATAACAAATTACACTTAAATTCCTAGAACTTTCGAAACATCCTACATATATTGGAAGTATGTGAAAATAATGAAAGAAATTGAGAAATATAAATGAAATGTAATAAGCTTCAAATTCAAGAACGATTGTATTCTTTTCTGTTATACTTGTATACTTAAGATCTACATAATAGTAATCTCATTACAAATGATACTTGTATTCCAATTAATGCAACAACGCATATCAAGAAAGCGTATCATAAAGTAATCATCAACCGTAAAGTAAATATTAGTCAAATTAAAATGCGAAAAATTAATTACAAAAAGCTCAAAACAGCATACGAGTTTCATAATTTTTCGACAGAAAATTGCATAACACCATACTTATTTGCATACTTTAGATAAATAAAAAAAAAATCAATATTTTTTTCACTTTAGTCATTCAGCATTAACGTTCCAAGTGAAATAGGAGAATAATAATAAAAAAAATCTGTAAAGAAGTGAGACGGTTAGAGTTGTCATTAAAACCTCTAATGATGCTACCGTACAAGCCAGGGTGGATCAACCAATAAGCAATGTAAGTACGTGCTTGGGGCACCAGGGAAAAAGAGCATGACAAAAAAAATCCTTGGGTATTCAGGAAAGATCGCACCAAATATTTTGCCATGCATGGTGGAACTAATTGAAAACCATCAAAGAGAAGGAATGAAACAAAACTGTCGTAAGCATACGTATGTGAAGGCGCCAAAATCTGTATTATATTTCGTTCATATTATAACTCATAATGCACAAAATTTACATCATTTAAAGAATAGAATTATCTAATCATTGCCACATGTTCTATTCAAATACTATAATAAAGCTAGAATGATGTATAAAAGAAATTAAGCAAAAAAAAAAAAAAAAAAAAACTTTTCACAGACGATTGAGTATTTCTCATTCAATTAATTCAGTTCTCACTTCGCGAGAACGCAAAAATACATAAAAACTCAAAATATCTATATTAAAAACTACGAAGTAAATCTTAAACACTTATTTCCTCGAAAAAATTCCAGAAAGGATTAAGCATGATTTAGCTAAGTCTTCATCTGACCCTGATGCAAACCGTAACAATATCACTTCCGACAGAAGCACAAAACCCAAACCAGCATTAACAGTTTCATAAACCCACATTTTGACATAAAATTTAACAGCATCAATAAGAAAAAAAAAATGCTACCTTCAGAGTGACCCAAAATACATGTAGAATTTTCCAAAATAGTGCTTTTGCAGCAAATCAGCTCTATGTTTTAGTTTTTGTGATTACATATGGTGTAAAAATGGTAGCATTTTGACATTTTTTTATAGTTATTTGGAGAGCCACATAAACCTCCGGCACTTTTTTAAACAACATGTGCAGTATCAGTGTCTTTCTTCCAAAATATAAATCTCTTTCCCATAGAGAAGCTGAAATCAAGTTACAATTTAATTGAAAGTTTGGTTCCTGCTTAATATATAACCGAACTCCTTGCCTTTATATCTACGGGTGGCACAAATAAGCAATTTTCTGCAAAAGAAGGAAAAGATCTTTTACTTAATGTTGAAAGACTTTAATAAAATTTATTAAAAAAATTCTCAAAGCTTTCAGATTGTATATTACACCTAAAGGGGAGTTATTTTAACGCTTTGTGTGCTACCTTTATTTATTAAATATCATATTCTTCGCACTTAAACTATAAAACGCAATTCAATGGCAATATGGCGAAATAGTTTTAAAAGAGCATATCTTTCGAATTTCGGATACACAGTCATGCGTGCAGGAGATAATTTTTACTGTTGCCATTGGACGCTTTGAAATCGTTCAGTTTCTTAATCAAAAACTCACAAATGCTTTACAAAATATGAAATAGATGAAACACATTCCGGCTTCCAGATGTCCACATTCGAGTGGAGATGTACGTTATTCAAAATTTGATGGCTCTAGGTACCATTGTATTAACACAATGCGAAATACATACATACTTTTATGCAGATTCTTCATTATTTAATTTCTTTAAATATAATTACAGAGCGATAATATTTGGTGGCAACAATTTGAAAAAAAGATTCAGACTTTTAAAGTTTTCAACGCAAAATGGCAAAACGAAATTAATAGCCCTTCTGGGCTAATGCTCTTTAGACTAAAAACTTAAATCTGCTTTTAACTAAAACAAATATAAAAACCCACTTTTTAAACAAATATCTGTATTTATTGAAAAGACATAAATTTAATTCAGTAAATGAAGTAAATAATTAAAGAACTTGAAATTTAAGGTTCACTTTTTTCAACATAATTCGATTTAAAAAAATTAATGAGAATTATATTAATATTTTTTTTAAATTAAAGCAAGTTCAAAGAGAGAACCATTTCAAATGTTTAAAAACAATAAATATATGATGCTAAATTCTTTAAAGGAAACCAGGAAAAGACAAAATCTCCCCTTACTAAAAGCATACTTGCAATGTGGCTCTGAAAATTGATAATATTGTTATGGAAATTACAACCTACTGCACTGGAAGACATTGAAAATTCAAAGATTCGAATTTACAAATGGGAATATTTTTTCAAGATTTGAGGATTCGAATATCCTACCTCTAATATTAATGATCCTGTGACAGCAGTCTGTTAGAAGCAGTCATGAAATATCATCTCAGATTTTCCTTTATTGTCTTGCTTTGCTTAAGACCTGGAATAATTTACATTTTCATAAACTAAAATAATCAAAATGCACTTACTTATCGCAAAAATCATAGGTTAGTCTTGTTATGCTTATCTCTATGTCCGAATACAGCCTCCAGAAGGTCTTCATGAATAATTATTCATTGAGTCATAGTGCTTGTCATTGGAATAAATCTTTAAACATCAGTGATGAAGAGCATTTTTATATCCAGCTTCACCTGAATTTTGACCAAGAATAGCACACAGGATCATACTCATCTTCTCTTACTACTAGTCTCTTTGCAAAACTCTCGGCTCGACAGATTTTAAGTGCCCCAGTACCACACTGACATCATGCATTGATAAATACATATGCCTTCTCTGGGATTCAAACCCAGACTAATACATTCGCGCTATCTTTGCTAACTACTGCTACACTGTTTGAGGTAACACCACAATCATACATCGAGACAGCATCTGGCCGTCTTAGCTTTGGCTATTTTACTGACATAACTAATACGTACAATTATAACTAATGTTACAATGCTTCAGGAATTATCTATAGTTTGTTCTGTTTATCACACAAGCATTTTTAACTCCAACTAGCACTGACAAATAACTTTTTTAATAATTAGCATTAAGATTTTAGATTATTTTACCAATTTCTTGATGGCAATAAACATTTTTAATGCAATGTATCAAATTATTTTAAAAGATTAAAAACTATGTAAATTTTAAACAGTCAGCACTGCCCCAAATTTAAGTCTTTTTTTCCTCTAGTATTATTTAAAAGACTTTCATATACTGCTTAAACATAAATTTAAGTCCTATATAAACTATTTGGTACTTACAAATTACCAATACCACTGGAAACGATATACGTAATCTGTACTTGTTTGGCTAATTTTTTATTCCATTAAACACTGCCTGACTAATTTTTGTTTCCATTGAACAATCCCATACTAACTTCAATAATGCACTATGCTCCATTTATTTTTCCCATTTCTCCTCACGTTTGGGTAATAAATATTTCTAAAAAATTACAACACACATCTTAGTTATCAGATAAAATAGATCAGCACTAACTTCTTGTACAGTACTAAATAATATTACGGTTATCATAAATGCGAATTAACTTCTTCAAAACCAATTTCCAATTCTCGTCATTACAGTTTGTCTGAATTTAAAACTTCCAGACCATTCATTATTGATGCATAATTTAATTATGCTGGAATTGTTGCATTTTTATTGTATATGAATATATAAAAATCCTGAAAAATAAATACTTTCAGTTTTACTATGTGAAATCACAAAGACTCATAACTAAGAAGCTGAAAACTGCCAATGTAAATAGAACAAGAATGAATAAGCACTTAACACAAGATAGCTAGTGTCGTTCATATTTGCAAAAGCAAGAAAGGCAGTTAATGGCAAGTTAAAACTAATGGAAGTATAGGTATCAGGTATACAATATACAATAAAAATGCAAGTACTAAAACTAAAAATACCCTATCAAATTAAACTTGAAAATGAAACCATAAAGAAAAACAAAATTATGAAAGTGAACCATAAAGCCAATATGTATTTCCACAGTTATATTACAAATGGTTTTTTACTGTGTAACAAAAATTTTATTGTATTAAATAATGTTATACTGGTTTAATATTGTATTAAAATTATTGTGTGTATTTAGTAAATACAAAACAGTTTTTAAAGTTGTTATTCAAGATATATCATACAAATACTACAAATATCCACTTCTTTTATTCGGATACTGGTTTAAAAAATGAATACTTATGTCTGAAAATTATGCATTACATGCTTAGCCATGACTTCCTCTTTACTACTTTTGATGATGTGTCTTAAACATTCAAATTATTGTAGCGCATGCAAATTTGTTTAATATATTTATGTACATACATTTCAGTAATCAATGAATATATTCTCTCTATAATGTAGTAAATGATAAACTATGGAACTGAATATTTAATTTTAAAATATTCATTCCTTTTTTATGCTAATAAAGTAGACAAAATAAAAAATATGGAAATTTATTTCACATAAACTTCAGCAAAATGTAATGATCTATACATAGATAATAAATGTGTAAGAAAAGTGAATACAAAATATTAAACAAGCTACAGTTATACTATACAATAAAGTTTACATCTGTCATAATTTGTAAGTACAAGAAAATGCAAAATCCTAAGTTTACATGAAAAATACACCTTTAAGAAAACCAACAGATTACAGAAACCACCTTTTGCAACATCAATCAATTTAATTTTAGAAAAACTTTAATCAATTTCTTTTATAAAATTATGTCAAACAAAGCCTTAGTACATCAGTTTGGGTTGTCTGTTCATAATTCTAATTTCTGCTTGTTTATAATTCTAATATTTTTTATCTAATGTAGATTAAAACTATCAATTAGCAAATATTACATGGATATCTATTATGCTATTATTTCAAACTGACAGTCCTCAGTGATGAATATTTTGAGCTATATATGTTTAGTAATTCATGGCATCAAATTAACGCTTATGCAGATTTTCTTATTTAAGGTGTCAAAACTTAATATTGGCTTAAATTTACCACATGAAAATGTTTCAGCACACTAAACAAGATTAGATATTCTTAATTAAATTAGTTAAATTTACCATCAGCTTATAAAAAAGTATTTCATGTATTGAAATTTCATAGCAAATTTGTTGTAATCAATTAAAGAAGTTGCAAGATAAAATTTATTTTGGCACTGGAATCAGTTTTTATCTCTTTAAATTTGTTTCTTGAACAAAACAAAATCTTCCCTATTTTCAAAGTTATCCTACTAAAATGCACTATTTCTTATTCCTACATGATATATTTATATGATTCCAAATATATTACAGACCTGAATAAGGCAATTATATATATCTTTTCTTAAAATAACCCGCTGAAAACATCACTCACCTATAGGCACAGCTTAGACATAAAAACATATAAAAGAATTTTTACCATTTATATCCTTCTTACATTTACGTTAAAAGAAAATCTATTTACTTAGCTTTACCTTAAACTGTAGTACCCCTTAGATAATTTAATATGTATAGGATATTTTCATTAAATTACTCTTATATATTTAAGATTGTCCATTCATACACAGGTCCTCCTCTTTCTTGTCTAGTTGTCATTTTATATGTAGGCCTTTTTATGTTCAAGTTAATACAATAAATAAAAAATATTTTGAATTATATTATATCCAACACATAACTCAAATTAGCAAAATTATGTATTAAGCTCATGTTTAAAGACATTACAAGACTTAAAATGTACCAAACAACATATACAGTAGAGAAGAAATTCTGTAACCCTACTCTGCATACTGAAAATGAAGGATTTAAGCTGATAAGAAATGAAAAATTCTTAAATAATGAAACTCAAGTATTTAAAACAAATTACAATTCTCATTGTTTATGAAAAAGTTAGTTACAAAGCATAATTTTATGGCATTAAAAACACTACAAAATTAAGAGCAATAAAAATGTCTTTAAACCCTAATATAAAACAACTATATCTGTATTGAACATTTTATCCATAAAGTAGTTTGTTAAAAATAATATTTCATAGATAATATGGATATGAAAGTGATTTAAAAACATTTTAATTTGGAGTTTGCACTTGAATCAATGTCCATTTCTTAATTTCAAACATAAGTAAAATACAGATAAAATTCTGGCAATAGCTATTATATCTGAAATATTTATATCTTAAAAGTGCAAAATTTTCTTAAAATACAAACTTATCCCCCCCCCTCCCTGAAAAGAAAATGCTGGAAATTTTCTTGCCTTCAAATAAAAAAAAAATTAATTTAAAAAAAAAACTCAAAACACTTATGAAAAATTAGTTTAGATAAAAAAAGGGGGGACTCAATTCTCTACATAAAATTAAACAATATTAAAAAATTAAAAATATAATAAATAAGAAAATTAAAAACTTACTTTAGAAAATTCATTACTCTCAGTAAAATACGGCAAAATTATTTCTTTTTCTTTCACTTTTAAATACTTCTAAAGGATGATTTTCTTGCTTGGCTGCTTTTTGTGCTTTCTTTTTTTACCTAAACATTTCTCTGTAACTTTATAATATTTGTATAGACCTCTGTGAAAACTAACACATACTTGTATGTTTCAAAACAAATATAAACCTCGTTATATTTCAAAACAAGACCTTCTTAGAACAAGATGCTTTCAGAATGGTGCCCTATTATAAAAGTGCCTACACTTTTTTGTAAGTCTTGCACTATTTGGAAAGAACCCTTCATAAGAGTGTTCTAGCATAAAAAATACCCATGCACTTAACCCATTAACCGCCAAAACTACAAGGAATGTTTCTTTTCTCATGAAAATAATAACAAATATTAAATTAAGCATTTATAGCATAAATTTACATTGAAAATAAAAAAAGAAATGCTCTTACTTGTGGAAAATGCGAGTGTTGCGTTCGTGCAACGTCAGCGGAATAAGACTACGGACATTTAGTGAGTAGGATTGTACTCGTGTGATGTTTCTTTCGAGTGGAGCGCAGGATTACTTTTTAGCTGTATAGCGTTTTATAAATCTACAAATCACTTTACTTGTAATTAATTTAATATTAAAATATACATTTTATTTCTTCTACAAATACAGAATATCTCAATTGAAAGATTCAAGCATGAAAAGCTTGATTACAATCATGATGTAAAGCTATATTACATACTTTGTATCTATAAACAGTTTGGCTATGGTACTCTTTACAAAGTTTTTTGTTATCAACGGACTTTACGATAAAATGTCTACCATCTCCATTCAATGGTTTTTGAATGCTGAATTTACTAGGTCTTTTTGCTGATCTATTTCCGGCTGATTCTACACTCTCAATAGGAGTTTGCAAAAGGAATAATGCATTCTCGCGTCTGAAATCTAAAAGAGACTTTATATTTCCAGCAGTAAAAAGTGGTGATATTTAGTAAATTTAGATACGGTCTCACCTCATATAAGTTATCAGTATTGTCAATTGAACTATTGTCAAATGCAAATTCTGCTTCATATTCCTGTACTGCAAACGTGATATCGATTCTCGTACAACAGGAACAGAAATGTCCTTATCAAAAGAACAATACATTTTTTCTTGAGGTAAAGAATGATATCCTGTAAGCAATAATATTCCAATAAATCTCCTCGTATAGGCTTCAGATGCAATAAATTTTGGGCATTTTTTTTTTTTTTTTTTTCCTTCTGAGCGTATATATTTGTCTGTTCAACGAGAAGAGAATAAATGTCTAAACCAAAAAGAAAAAAAAAATCGAAAATCTGTGCACTAGTTTTACCTTGTGTTTTGTCTTTTATAATTTTTCTTCTATCTCTTTCTTCATGTTCTTCCTGAGACATAAGTAACATTTCCTTTTTTATCCACTCCAAGATCTCAGTCTTCTGCTTTTTAAACTTTTTAGTATGACTATAACTGCTTTTAGAAGGCTGAAACTTACTTCTTACGTGAATTTCAACTTCCCCAGCAGTATCATTTGGTAAAATATCATTATCATTATTCAAAACATTGCCATTCCTTTCTTCTTCGTCAATACATTTTGCAATTTCTGGGGGAACAACAACAATATCAGTTTCATTTTGGTCATTATTAACATTATCATCATCTGTTTCTTTATCAAAAAATCTTTGAAGGGTTTCTTCTAATGTAAGGTACCTCGTTCTAGGCATTTTTAAACAACCAGAACATGAAACAGAACATCGAAAGGAAGGAGTGAAAAAGGAGATTGACTACCCGTTTCCTGCTGACGTTGCGTCAGCGCAACACCTGTTTTTTCTTCCTTCCTAAGACAAATATAAACATCTGACTGATGTAATGTTCTGATAAACAGTGACCTTGACTAAAAATAGATCACTCATAAAGACTGTGATTCTTTCGTTAAATATTTTCAGCAAAAATACCCGGTCGAAAATTTTGCTTAAAGTATGAAATTAATTATTATAAACAAAATGATTGTTGAAGGCGAATATTTTTTTACAGAAATAATCTTCATAATATTTCCTACACAAAATCATCTGCTGGTATAAAATATCTTAGGTAGTTATACTTATATACGCATTTATTTTCACCGTTGCATCAACGCAACACCAGCGGCTAATGGGTTAATGCAAATCACGTTTTCACTTGAGAGAAAGCAATGGTTCTTATGTATTATCCCACTGATTATAAAACTGTCACCAAGAAGTGCAGTTTAGTTAATAATGCATAATCATAATACGAGAGTGCGCCTTTAGCATCTACACTTTCATTTAATGTAACCCCAAATGATTCTTGATAGGCTACTTTTTGTTTTTAAAAAGAAAAACATAAATTAACTGTTACTGGTGTTCTTTTACTTGCATTCTGGAAAAAAAAAAAAAATGAATTCAAGGACTGTAGAATCACATTTGTGACTGCACTCCAGTTCATTTACAGCTGATCAAGAGAGAATGGAATGAGGAAAAACAGCTGAATATGACCAACAAAACAGTAGTTTGGAACAATCACCTATGGGAAGTGTGTACTCACAGGGTTCTAAACAGAGCTTCCAGTGAAACTGAAGGCCTAATAAAATAGTAAGAATCAATAAAATCTTTTTTATGAAGCACAATGAAGCAGGTCAAATATCTCTGCAGCAGTGGCTATTTGGTACATTGTGCATTACGTATCAGTATGTGGTACTGATGATTATTTTATTTAAGACTAGCCGCTACACGGCCAGCCTTCATCTGGCTTTTAAATGTACCAGAAAATGCCTAAAGAGAACACCAAACATTAAATTTAAAAGCTGCACAGAATTTTACTCTGCAGAACTTCTTCAAAAAAACCTACAAATTTCAATAAAAATATATTACATATGAAAAAAAGTTACAATGAAATAAGCAATATCCCTTAATATTAATTATCCTAATAAATAAGCTAACTTCCGGTTGTCTTCTATTGACAAATGTCCAGTATCCAAGAGTAACATTAAATTTAAAAACTGCAACAGAACTAGTGCCCTTATTTTTGCAGTCCTTATTTTCTATAACAGTGCTGATATCAGCAACAATGGCAACAGTGATATATCAGCAACAATGGCACACAGCCATTGTTGCTGATATAATGAGAGAGAATTATGGATTTGATGCGATTTCATCAAAAAACATAAAACAAAAAAATCTCATTCGAATTTTGAAAAATCGCTTCGAGGTGCACTGGCTCTTGCCTAGATGCACTTATGTACCAAATTTCGTAGCTTTAGGTCTATTAGCTTACGGGCAGCAGAAATGAAAGACACACCCATAGACAGACAGACTCTTCCTTTTATATATATAGAGAGAGATTTGCATACAGAAGTGCAGCTTAGAATTTTACAAGAGTAGTTTGCACAACTTTTGCAGGATCTCCACCAACTTTCATGGTTCAATAGTAACCAACTTTCATAGTTCGCAAAATAAGATGCAAGTGCCAAAGCAACCTTAATAACCAACTTTTGCAGCTGATGAGATAATATGCAAGTGGAGAAGCAACCTTCATAAAGGCATGGGTACCTTTGTCATGGGACATCACTATGGCAGAAAAGTTTTCGTTTCCTTTCCTAAACAATGTAGCAAACTCTTTGTCTTGGCATAAAAGTGACCACACATTCATGATTGTACAAGAAAGGGATCTAAATAAAGATGAAGGACACCTTTATGAAGATTTCTGTTTTTTAAAAAATGTAGCTGATATGCATAAAGCTGCATGCATCTTTAAATAGACCACTGGCATGAAGTGACTCTCCTAGAACACATGCTGAAAACAGACCTTCCCATATCATGCATTTTTGTATACAAGTCTGTGAACTGGCAAATACACAATGTCAACAATTGAATAAAATTCAGAATTGATTAAAGCTGTTATGATAAACTGGCAAGCAAGAAAATTACATCTATTGAAGAAATGACATCACAAACCCCCACAAAGTAGATTTCAGCCATGACTTCGAGAAGCATAACTGATGGCACATTAACACATTTTAGCCAATTTACAGATATACATACAAAAGCAATTCATGCTGGAGGGTACAATTTTCAAAACATGCTCTAAATAGACTTTAGAGCATGTTCTAAATAGACTTTAGAGCACTTTAGAGTTTAGTTCATTTAGAGCATGTTTCTCAAAACATGCTCTAAATAGATTTTGCATTTCACAACATATAATGAAAGCACAAGCTAGTGTTTATAAGGAACCACACAAATTTAAAATTAGGCAAAAAATGCAAGCTTGATATAAAATTTGTATGAAATTCTATCAATTTTGACAGCTGTCTGACATAAGTCTCTCATCTTTAGGAGTTAAAAGTTTCCCCAAAGGTAGAAAGCCCAACAAAAAATTTATAAGAAAAATTCCTTCACCAACTGAAGAAATTGCATACATACAACTATACAAATATTAAGAAAATTATTAAGAAATATTTTTCTTCAGTAATAAAACATTTGAATTTTCAAAGTAGTGGGAACAATAGAATTAGAATTAATGCCATTAAAAAGCATATTTTTTTTTAAATGTGAGAGGATGCAAATAAATAGAATAGAAAATCCTATTCACTAAATAAAAAATAAAATTTAAAAAAAAACTTATAAATATTTCTGTAAATATAAATATTAAAAACCACATAAATACTTAAAAAGCTGTTGAGAAAGAGTTTAGTTTAGTAATGAGAGATTCACCTTACATTAATTATATTTCATTAATTTTAAACAAGCAAGTTATGAAAACCTATAGATAAAAAGCAAATAATCAAAAACTTTCTGGTGATTATACCAGAAAACATGCATAACATTACAAAAATTTAAATTAAAACCTTACTATTTCAATAGATAAAAGTCATTTAGAAAAAGAATTCTCTTATACACAATACACAAAGCAACCTCTCCAACATATTTACAGTTCTAGATAATAATAATCTTCAGTGAAAATATTCAAATTAGAATGGTTAGAGAGGTGGTACGCAATCTAATGCCTATTTATGTTTTATGAAATAGTGGTCTCATTCAGAGGAGGTCATCAAGAAAGGTTTTTCCTGTATTTTAACTTTAGTCATTCACCTAGTATATCATTTTTTAATACAACACTTAAAAGAAAACTAAGAAAATTTTTAGAGGAATATTCTATTATTTCTTTTAGCTATTAATTTTGCAAATATGTCTGAATTACAAATTTGTGATCCGAAAATTTCATAATATCATTAACTCAAAATTATTTTGATTGTCATTCATGGAAGTAATTTTGATTAAAATTTGAAACTATGAACAATATTTTATGCAAAAATAAGTAACAATCAAGTGCTAACAATCATACAACACAACAAAGAAAACACAATATTTCTAACTACTTTCTCACTTAAAGAGTGTGTTCAAAGTATTTCATAGAAATACTTATCATAAAGCACCTTTTTGTTTTTTCATATACACAAATTGTGCAACATTAGTCTTCGTATTAGTAAAGCTAACATTTCAATATCTATAAAAATTCCAGACATGTATTGCGTTCATGCAATAAGATAATGTTATGAACCCACACTTTTTACCCACAAAGCAAGTACACTGAGATCTTTCTAACACAACTACTCCCAGTTCTAGACAATTTGGCTTGTGGATATAGTCATTATGACATAAAGAACATGACTCTTGATGAAGTTCAATAACAACTTTTAGTACCATCTCAGAAATATTAATCCCTCTAAAAAATTATCTTCTTAACAAAGTAGTTGCCAGTGCTATATTATTAAAAAATCATAACAAAAATCAAAATGCTCAAATGTTAAAATTCACAAAAGGAAGATTAGTCTTTAACTTAAAATATATATAGTATATAAAGAAGAATCACATAATAATCATTAAAAAATTACATTAATTTATAGTAATAAATAACAAGATAATAACACAATTTTTAAATTTCAACACCTTTTTAAACATGTGATTCTAATCAAAATCATAACAGAATATACAAATTTAAATTAAAATTTCAACGAAGCGTAAAAAATTAATCTATTATTCTTTTCAAGCTGTGCTAGTCTGGAAAAACAATGCAGTATCTTTTTGTCAAATTTCATTAACTGTAAACATCAAGCAGTGAAGAAAGGCACCTCTCGTATCTTGACACTAACAGGTCATTAACATGCTGAAACTTTAAATTAACAGTCCTCAGAGTTATGTGAAAAATCATTGCTCATGAAGATAAGCCTGCATCTTCAAATGATCAATGAAACTGCATTTCTTGAATCCACATGCCTGCTTCACCTAGGCATAGGAGGTTTATTAGCAGAAGGTGAAGAGTTTTTCAATGTGCTACAAAAAATAAAATAAAAGAAGAATTAAAAGCAGTTTTTAAAAGATTTAGTTTAAAGTTAAACATTTGCATCACATTTCAATGATACATGGTCAATACTTTTAACAATTTAACAGTACTTCAACATTAGAATCTTATTTGAATTACTTTATAATTAATTAAATAACATTTTAATATTTTGGCTCACACTTAATAATATAAATTTTAAAAGTAGGAGAATTATAAACTTACTTTTAATTATTCACTGCAAATATTTTTCATACAATACCATAATATACATGTCATTGCATTACATATAAAAAATTTACATCCTTTTTTAAATATTTTTTAATACAGAGAATTTACATCTAAACTGAGGGATTAAATTGCAATAATGTAGTTTGTCATTTTAGAATATGCAACTGGCTGAAACCAAGTATAGTTTGTCTGAACATAGTTTATGTGCTCAGTTTCAGCCTGTGCTTGAGATATATCACTTCATTACCTACAAATAACATTAAAAAAGTATGTACATATATGTCATATTGTGGCAGTCAGGCACAGGGATGATGAAGCTTGGCATCAGAATCCAGATGTTGTTATGGCAAGTAAGGCATCCAATGACGACAGAGAAGAAGTTAGCTGTTTTGATTCTACATCTTCATTCAATTCAAATGGCAGATTATTATTTTAAACGAAATTCTCTAAACTAGGTATCCAATAATGGTTTAAATAAAAATAAGGTTCAATTTAGGATTTTGATGTCATAACTATTCTAACAAAGGGAAGAGTAAACGACAGAGAAGTACAGAGTCTTGTAGCAGCGGTAGTAGGAAGCAGACTGACTAAAAATGACGTGAACTGTGCATTTATAGTAGCGGTTATATAACATACCAGAATGTTCTCGAAAGTACTGGTCTGGGGAAAGATCCTGAAATTGCGGAAAGTTAATTAGAGGTTGCCTGTTTGCGCAGAGAAAAGCCATCATATTTTTTTATGTTTTACATATATACATAATATAAATGGCAATGTCCTACTATTTTTCTGTCACAGAGATAAAATAAGCTTTTGCTTATTAGATTTCATCTTCTGAAAATAACTATATTACAGTAAGACCCTGCTTAACGCGGGGGATACGTTCCATCAAAGTTGAGCGTAATGCGAAACAGCGCTAAACGAGGCTATCTTTACATGTAAATATTGGGGTTAGGGGAAGATGGCTAGGAAATAGGAAATTGGTTAGGTATTAAATTTAAAAAGTATGTTTTTTTTAATAAAAATAAAACCAAACATTTATTTCTTAAAGCCCAAATTAATACCACATTATTATTTCTTGCAAAAATAAAAACAAAATATAAATAACAAAACGAATATTCTTAAAAAAAAAATAAATAAATAAAATTCTAAGTCAGTCATATTTAGTTAGCCTTCCGCGTTTTCAGTGTTCTGCCTTTTTGTGACAAAAGCATCTAATGTTGTTTGCCTTTTTCTTTTGCGTTGTTCTCTTAAAAGTTCTTCATAAACGGATAGAGCATCTCTTAACACCACGCCTTACTTTTGAGCTCCTGTCAAAATTCGTATCATTTTCAATGAATTGATCCATTATTTCAGTTATGGTAGACAAACTCCTTTTTACAAACGCCATCGAAAGTTCTTCTTGCTCTTCTTCTGAATCACTGCTGTCAACATTTTTGTTTTCTTCTTGTTCAGTTAATTCCTTGAGCTCATCATTAGAAAGACTAGCCGCTGCTTCTTGAAATATTTCTTCGACATCTTCCACATTTACCCCTTCAAAATATGTCTGTACAATACTGCACCAAACAAGAAATACAAGTACACTCTTTCGGATATGTATTTGAAACCTATCGCTGCATAATATTTCGGGAATCCCCGTATGCTGCGAGCGATTTCGTGGAATCCCCGGGTTGAAATAAAAGAGTGCTAAACCGAAATAGCGCTAAACGAAACAGCGTTAAGCGGGGTCTTACTGTATTTATTTTCTAAGATTGGCTTTAGAAGTTACAGTAAAATTCATTAAATATTTTTAACATCCATAAGCAATGTTTTGTCACATTTGAAGATTTGGTGTAAATGAAATAAAGAAGTGAAATAAGCTTTTATTAAATTTCTAACTTTTAACATCCATAAGCAATGTTTTGTCCATTATTGAAGATTTAGCGTAAATGGAATAAAGAAGTAAAATAAGCTTTTATTAAATTCCATCTTTGAACATGAACATGTTCAGACATTGCTCCTTAATTTCTAAAACTGGCTCTTGTTTAGCAACTACAACAAAATTTCAAAATCAATATTTTTCTTACTAAAGCAATTCTCTTGTCCAGGAAAACAGACTAGACACAGCTACTGCAAAACATTAATGAATGTTTGACCAAAACTTTAATGTTTTAAGGTTTTAAGGTCACTTTAAATGTTTTAAGGTTTTGGAAATGTTTGAACTTTTCAGCTTGCTGTTTGTAGCTAACTTATATCTCAGCATTTCCAATGCTAAAACAGAAATTGGCTAACAAATTGCTATGTTTGATGTCCCTTATATATTTCTTCCAATGTTGAAATTTGCTGATGAAAGTCTCCATGCTCACTGCTCATATTATCCACAAAGAAATTCAAATGAGAATGGATAATATGTATTTTCAGCTAACATTCAACACCCAGTCTTTTCATACAATGTAATAAAATTCTCCACTTTTTGTTTGTAATTCTTCGCTCTTCTGTTCCTTAGAAAATCTTCACGCACTTGTCGAAATGGATTTCATGCTGTTTGTTTACAACCACCAAGTTCATATTGAAACTGATAATCATGTAACAAACCTGAAATCTGACCAATGTCCTTTTCTTTTCTCAGATACGGAAATTTGCGGCATAAGCATGCCAAATGCATGGCTATTTTTCTGCAGTGCCTTCACAAGGTCTCATAAAAATGGGGCTTTGTAAAGACTTTATGGGGCTTTGTTTTGAATCTTCACATAAAAATTCAACCCCTTTTTTATGTGAATATAAATGGAAATAAGGGGAAGCAATATCTGCATTGGATGCACAACAGGTTATAAAGTAACAATTTTCATACCAGGTATAAAGGATGTATGTGGAGGCTAGTCCTTTTTTGTAACATTAATTTGTGCCACAAGTACAGCACTCACATAGGAAACAACAATAATTTGTAAAATCTTTTAGTAAACCCAGCAAAATTACAATAACCTTAAACTCACAGAACTATCCTATTCCAGGTCGAATTTCTTTCATGTTATGAGAACATGAAAGAAACATTATGAGAACATCTTATACACTTATGAGAAGATCAGCTGTATAGACAAAAAGTTTTGAAGAAAAAATATTACCATTATGAAGCAAACGTGTTGTCTTCTATTTTATGTGATTCTGAAAACACTGGCACTGGAACCATGTGGAATCAATCATAAATGAGGTCAAAAATAGATCTGAAAACACTAAACTGTTTTTTTTTTTTTTTTTTTTTTTTTTTACATCACTGCGAATAAATAAAACTAAACAGAAATAGCAGATTGTTGTATGATCAGTAAGCTCACACTATGCCATGGGCACCCCAAACTTCATATGGCAAACTCTCCCATATGGCCCCACATGAAAGGTAGAAGAACAGGGGGTACAGCATGTGAGGAGCCCAAAGTGGGTCATGCTCTCCCACTCTGCATAAAAAGTACAAGAAGGAACGTCTTTTTGGTTCAGAAGTAATGGCACAATTTCTATATTAAAATTCACTTGTATATGAAACAAAACCTATTTGGCTTAATGCAGCAGATATATTATTAGCACTTTAACACAAAGATTTTAAAGTATATAAAATGTAAAAATCCTAATTACAACACAAAATGTCAAGGTTCTTTGAAATGGTGCTTACATATGCTCACATTCTTGAAAACTGACTAATCATCCTCCTAAATAGAAGGAATATTACAACAGAGTACTATGAAATATTAGGCTGCCAAATACCCACCAATGTTCAAGTTATAGAATAAATTTCCCTTTTGTCGTGTTTGTTTTGACATCCGACACCACTGTTTTGATTGCAGCTGATAAAAGTGTGTTAAATATGTATTTATGTTTTTCATTTCAATTAAAATCAGAACACACTGCTCCCTAATTTTCTATGTATTGGTGCTTATTTCACATCATTTATATAGTTGCACCCCTCCCCCATACGCAGCAGGGTTGCAGGGCATTACTCACACCAATTAAAATTACTTTGTTAATCTCACTGAGTGATTACTTTGTGAATATTTCCCTAAATGTTGCCATGTTAATGGGACACAGTCAGACACATAGCAGCATTTCCTTATATAATCAGATTGTTATATAGAAACAACCATCTGATTTTCCGTTACACCAAAAATGATAACCAACTGAAATATTTTAGTGTCATATCATGATCAGCAACCTCTTCATAAATAAAGTATGAGCCAAAGATCCTGCAAACTCATTCATTACAAAAACTATCATAAAATGTATATCTGCAAAATATTTCATAAAGTCTAAAAACTTTTTTCTGAGTTTGTAGCCCGCATTTAATACATGATTAATAACTTATTTTGCTACAAATATAAGTTTCAAAACAATTTACAATGTAGAAATGAATCAACAAGGAAGGAGCAGAGATATAGAACATCTGCAAGGATTTCAACCTGTATAATTTTATTTAATAATCCATTTGGAAAAACTTTGTATTTGAATCACCTTTAACAATGCTTAGTGAAATGTAATGGATTGCTGGCTGCTAGTTACATATCTGTAAATATTACATCACTGTTCTGTGACTAATGAAAACTACATACCGTATTTGATGCATACAAGATGCACTTTTTTTCCTAAATTTGGTCTCAGAAAAAGTTACCTGCGTCTTATACGTGAAGGTAATTGCATTCAATAATTGTTTATTTGGCTTTTACGAAACGTGAGAACTAAAAGGAAACAACGCTATTGAAACTTTTTTCCCTTGTGTGTGGTCGTCTAAATAAGGGTGCGTCTTATATGCTGTCAAATACGGTATCCTTTTACTTTTTAAATCTCTCTTTCATTCCCAGAAAAATAAATGTTTAAAAAAAAACTGAAAGTATATTATGCTGCTGTTCACATTTTTTGCGTGGGAAAAAAAAAGAAAGTCATTATTTGATCCTAATTTTACTCATTGAAGTAGATTTAATTAAGATTAGATCTACTTCAGTACAGTACAGTACAGTGCATCTTATATGCCGTCAAATAGGGTATCATTTTACTTTTTAAATCTTTAAAATATCATTTTACTTTTTCATTCTCAGAAAATTAAATGTTTAAAAAAAACTGAAAGTATATTATGCTGCTGTTCACATTTTTTGCGTGAAAAAAATCATAATTTTACTCACTGAAGTAAATTTAATTAAGATTATTTTAAACAACAAGAGAAATAAAATATACCATTTAATTAATTATTTCAAATATTTAGTTTTGCAGTCCACATAATATTAAACCATTCTTTCAAATTTGTTTTTGACTTTGAGAATTCTGATAGGTGTTGCATGGTTTGGTTTGGTTTTGTTCATTTAATTACGGCAAAGCATACTAGGGCTATCTGCCTAAGGGAAGCGATGCCTTTGTGGAGGACTTTCTAAGGGAAACTGGCTCGTATACACGTTACACAGGGAAAAACCACGAAAACACCCATGCAGCCAGCCCATTCGCGGGATTTGAATCTCGGACCGAACTACCAGTGTTCAGCAACTTTATTGCTTGGCCGCTAGTGGGCCTGAGCATTGCATGGAACCACAGAGTTCTACAGACTGTCGTAAGAAGACCGCTGTGAAACATTTTGCGCTCCTCAACAGAAAAAAAATTATAATTTTTGTCTACACGTACTACTATTTTTTCTATTCTTGAAAACAAATCAGAATATTTTCATGCTACAGTTCAATTAAATTTAAATAAAGTTTAGCAAATTTTGCTACAGTATACATTTGTCAACATAAAATATAAATATTTATCAAAATACATTAATTTAACCAGTTAACTGTGATTGATGAGTATACCGGTCATGCATATATTGAAATGGAAACATAAGAGGGAGAATGTCAACGTAATAGAAACAGAGAAAAGAAAAGTCTGAATGCATTTATATTATATGAAAAAATAATGGAACATGATCGCATATCAACTTTTTGCTCAAATTTATTGAAGACACTTTTGCGACGTATCCAGTTGAAAGATATAAATTGACACAAACTCAGCCATTTAGACCTAATATAAGCCAATTAGGCAGGAATCATGTTCCGAATTATATACCCAGAACATCGAAAAAACAACTCAGCGCGAAGGTGTTCGCATTACTACAAACGTAAGATCAGGAAGGAATCGCATTACTGGTGTTCGATTTGCAAAGTCCCATTGTGTATAGTACCCTGCTTCGCTGAATATCACTCCACAGCAGGAATTTATTGCATTTTTAGTTTAATATGTATGTAATATATGCTTATGTTAACCAAATAAGTAAATATTAGTAATAAAATTTTCAATTTTATAAAATAAACCCATCTTTTTCATCAAATATCTTACCAGCACAACTTACTCTTGACCGACGAATATACGCAGCATGGCTCGATTCTGCCGACACAAAATGGTACACACTCTTAAACGAGGGCGCCACAGTTAACCGGTTTAATGTTCTAAATTATGTGCAAATGGCATTAGAAGTACGACAGAGATTTATCACTAATTTCAAAACAATGATTACATATATCTTATCATTTTCAAATTAACTAATTAAATGTTTCTTCTTAAACTTATTATTTTGGCATTATGTTGCTTTAGTTGAACAAACTCAAATATCTGTTAACAAAAAAATAATACAACTCTTATATCAAAGGCAATTTTTTTACTTGTATGTTTTTTTTTTTTTTTTTATTTTAATAAAACATATGAGGGCTATCTGCATCAGGCAAGGAATGCCTTCACGGCGAACTCTCTAATGAAAACTGAATCATATTTACATTACACATGGGGAAACCATGAAAACATCCATGCTGCCAGTCGGTTTGTAGAGATTTGAACTCGAGTTGAACTACCAGCATTTGAACTACTCGGCTGCCGATGACAACTACTCGGCAGAACTACAGCTAACCCAAGAATGGAAACTTAATTCTTTTATACACCAAGTAATGGTAATTTAACAGCTTACTTCCATACTTAAGAGATTCAGAATTTGGAATTTAAAAAATGAAATTGTGAAATGATAATATAAATCTTCATTTCATTATTTGATAAGTAAACAGAGATTCTAGATTGTGATGTGTATTCTACACATACGAATTGCATAGTATTTACACTGGTGTGAAAAAATTAAGGACGAAGTCAGAAAATTAGTATATCAGCTGAACAAAGAGGCAGAGCGGACAGAAAGACCAATCAGGAGATTAAGTAAGGTGATGTACGGTAGCACATGCGCAGATATGCAGGTAGACGTAATGGGGGAGTGTCTGAGTAGTATAAAGCATGTTGCCGGTGTAAGATCAGTATTTCTGGCAAAGAGATTGCACGCCGTATAGCAGTTAAAATCACACCGAGTTGCTGCCTCAGCAAGAAATGCCGAATAATCAATCTGTTAGACAACACCTGTATGCTTTTACCCGAGGTCGAATCATTAGGAAGTTGGAGGAAGGCCGCAGTGTGACAAGTGTGGCTGCAGAGTTCGGAATTGCTCACAGCATCATTTCACGACTTTGGAGACAAATTCAAACTACAGGAACAGCTATCCGGGGGTTTAGTAGTGGTCGTCCCCGAGGAACCACACCCGCAGATGACCGGTATATTGCCTTACATTCCAGAAGAAACAGGCGGCAGACAGCGGGAGAAATCGCTAGACACACGACACAGGCGACTGGACGACCGATATCGTGTTTTACCGTGGCCAGAAGACTGCACGGTGGTGGTCTGTTTGTCTGACGCCCTGTACGGTGTGTACCTCTAACGCCTGCCCATCGGAGAAGGCGTTCTCTGTGGTGCCGGGAACACCGGAATTGGAGAGACAATGAATGGGGACGAGTACTCTTTACAGATGAGAGCAGATTCAGTCTGAGTAGCGATGAGAATCGCACTCATCTGGAGAGAGCGGGGAAGCCGCAATCATCCCTCGAACATCATTGAAAGGGACAGGTATGGAGATGGCGGTGTTCTCGTTTGGGGAGGCATCATGCTTGGTAGTTGTACAGACCTTCACATCTTCGATGCAGTTTCAGTCAATGGGACCCCTTATTGTAACGAGATTCTTCTTCCATATGTGTGTCTTTTTACAGGCGATATGGGTCTGCAGTTCCTTTTCATGGACGACAATGCACCATGTCATCGCACAGTAGCTGCCGAACAGCTCTTGGAGAGTGAGGATATTGAACGTATGGATTGGCCGGCACGATCTCCGGATCTCAATCCCATCGAGCATGTATTGGATTTTCTAGGCAGACGCTTGGCAGCTCGTACCTTACCACCAGTAACGATTCCGGAGCTTCGATTGGCACTGCAAGACGAATGGGCAGCAATGCCTCAACAACTCATTGACACCCTCATTCTCAGCATGGGCAGACGCTGTGAAACCTGCCTAGCAGTCATGGGAGATCATATCCCCTATTAAAGACCGGATGTTTCTTGCTGGACACCCATCGCAGGAATGTTTCGGCCTTCAGTCGCATTGCGCTCCATGCTAATTTTTCAATAAAGCTTTTTTTTATCCCTCTGATTTCTCTTTTAGTAAGTGTTGCTTACATTACTCATATCCTTACGTATTGGGGATCTTATGGTATTAAATGTGTTGATTTGGAAAGCTTTTGTACTAAGTTATATTGAAAAAACCGTCTCGTCCTTAATTTTTGCACACCAGTGTATGTATGAATTTACACGAAAATGAAATTTTTACTTTAATACGAATTTTCAGTTACAACTTTGCTGAAAAATAATATCAACAGCATAAACAATTTTAGGTTGAGAGCTAATTAAAAGAATTTTGTTATATTTATCAAATTCAAGCAAAATTCATATTAAATTTGTGTCAACAACAAAATTCTTATTAAAGGAATTTTGTTGTATTTATCACTAAGTATTCAGCATAAAAATTAATGAGCTGCCATTAACACGCATATGCATATATCTGGCTTCTCTGACACATATTTCAGAAGATAATAAGTATAAATCAAGCAGATAATGAGTCACATAAAAAACATGAGATTTTCAATTATATGATATTGGTAGAAACTGAAATTGAGAAATTAATTTATCGCTAAGGGATTTAATTTCCAGGAAAGAAGAATAAAAAAAATAAAAGAACTAAAAATTTATGCACAGTAAGGAAATTTAAAAGAAACTAGAGAAGGAAAACTGTAAAATTAAAAAATATTCTTTCTGGAGTATGAAATTTTTTAAAACAATGTGAAACAAAACATAACTGTTAGAAAATTTTAAGTTTAAAAACTGGTGATAGAGTTTATTGGATACAATTGATTTAAAAATAAAGAACCTCTATGATATCTAATTAATTTATCTTAAAAAATAGTTAAGAATTTGATGTTCTACATTATATTTCAAACTAGCAACTATTAAAATTTAATGCAGAAAAAATATGCATACAGCAACTATATCCACATTTATTTTAATAAATTACAAAAAGTTAGAATTTTCCAAGAACAGAAACTCTCTTTCATGATGTAAAATTAACATCTACTTCATTCAGTATTTAAATATTAAGGTAAAATATGGTAAAACTTTTCGAAAATGGTAGTTCATAGTTCCATAACACTTTGATCTTCTGTGCAAGTAATCCCATCACACAGCTGATATTCAATATCAATACTTATTTATATCTTAAGAAACATTAGTTACTTTCAATGGTAGTCATAGTCATCATGATAGGTATGCAAATTCTGTAGACAGTGTCGACTTTGCCAAGTTGCCAAGAAACCATAATTTTAATTTGCTGCAAGATGACATTAATCAGACTTTTCTTTGAAGATACATCTGCATTTAGGCTTTATTAATAGCTGAAGGAAACAAAATGTTGCACAATCAACACATCATGTGACAATGGCAGATATGCTCACGAGACATATTTATAGTACAGTTTTATTTAACACAAATTTTGTGCAATTTTCAAAACAAGAATTGTACTTATGCGTGGTAAAAACAGGCACAAAGCTTCCAAGAGTATGTATTTAGTGTATCCACTAAAAAGCCATTCCGCTGCCTTATCTCATAATATTGAAAGCATATCTTGCAGTAAGTTTATCAAATAAATAAGTAAAAAAATAACAACAACAGCTAATGTTGCTGGTTAAAATATTGCTCTGCGTTCTAAAATAAGTTTATTATCAAATTGTACAAAAAATTTATCTTTATTCACATGCTAAAATTTTAAATAAAATTACTGAAAAAAAGGAAAAATTAAAAATGTTCTTCTTTCATAAGGAAGCTTATTTTGACTGCAAAATACAGCCAAGGCCTGATACAAATAAATTACTTTCAAAAATATACAAGAATATGAAATCACCTTTTTAAATGTTTACAATATTCTCAGAATTTGGATAGTAGATAAAATATTTTAAGAAAAATACCCTTCAAGCAGAAAACTGTTTCTTTGTGGAATACTAATTATAGCATATGATGCTCTTCCCACCTTTTCCATTTCTTAAGGTGGTGGTGTATTTAATTATGGCAAAGCACACGAGGGCTATCTGCCTAAAGGGAAGGATGCCTTTCGTGGAGGACTTTCTAAGGGAAACTGGCTCGTATACACATTACACATGGGGAAAACCACGAAAACGCCCATGCAGCCAGCCCGTTCGCGGGATTCGAACCTCAGACCGAACTACCAGTGTTCAGCGTCTTTACCGCTCGGCCCCTGGTGGGCCCTTCCATTTCTTAAAATTATGTTTTTATTTACATATATATATATTTATATATAATATGAATTCAAATATATTTTAAAAAACTGTCTGCAGCAAATGGCTGACAAGAGTTAAATGACTTTTTTCAAATCAAGACAGACTTAACATGATAGAGCCACTCTTCATCTCAAACTTTAATTTCAGGGGGGAAGGGAGAATTAGTTTAAACTATTAATTTAAAATTTTAAAAAAGGTATTAAATTTAGACGAAAATATAACTCATTTCTGCTTAAAACTCTACAGGACAACAATTTGCAAAATACTGCTTATATAGTTAACGGAGAAAAAAGATTAAATTCAAATTAAATGATTCCAACATACCTTGACAATGCATTTTGTGAACAAATAAAATAGTAAAAAAAAAATTATGTTTTGTAACTTACAGAAAAGAAATCTAGTAGGTTTTCAAAACTGTTCTAAAAGATAATCTGAAGTATTACCATAGAAGAAATACTTTTATTCTGTAATAAACTACTTCAATTTTTTGCATATTAAAAACTACAAGTACAGCACAATTAAAAGGATAAATAACTATGAAATACACGAGGTAAGAATTAATGCATTGATTGATTCCTCCTTCATTTTCTTGAAATGCTTAAGGTATACAAATTTAGAGCTAAATGTTCCAAATGTAACAGATATTTTGTAATTGGAGCTGAACTTTCAAAATGCATTTCACCAATCATATCCAATTATGTTTATTGTTACAAATAACATGATAGAGAGCAGTTATCGTACTTTCAAATTGAGTTGGTTACTTCTTAGTGATGAAAAGAGAATTCTAGACGAATTAACCACACAATTGCGCACCCATGAAAGGGAATTTAAGAAAAATTTAAATTCTGTAGAAACTTTAAATCAGGAAGCATTGATAGCAAATTCAAAATCTAAACAGAAGTCAGCCCTTAACAAGAAAAACAACGGCAAGTGCAAATGTGTTATATTTTTGTGTGTGTTTATATTTGTGATTATATTTCCCATTATATTTTTACAACCTGTGTGGCAACATGGTTTTACTTTTTTATCTGGCAAAGAGTTTTAGCTGTTGTCGTTATAGATCCTTTACCATGTATATCTTTTACCCTGTTCTTTTGTGTACTTAATAAATATATGTTAATATACTTGCAGATGATGCTTTTACTTTTGTCTCCATTCATATGTTAGACTCCAACAGGTTATGGGGGCCAGTGTGCTCTAACTGCACAGTAAAAAAAAAAAAAATTTAGAAACAAAGTGGAGATAAAAGTTAGCGGCAGTTTGTATGCCTAATACATCAGTTCTCAAGTTCTTATGTAAGCCGGCAAATTTGTTCGCAAAAATAGAAACAGCAAAGATATCAGTTAAGCCATTATGTGAAAAAAGTGATTGGCCTATTTGTAAATAAAGAATTAAGTTGATATTATTGAGTTAGAAGTCCTGGGAGGAAAATTAAAAAAGCCAGTGTAGCTTGATCAAGACGTCACCAAAGAAATTCGAAGGATATACAGAGATGACGTGAAAGTTTTTAATAAAGTCGATAATTGTGATTATTGCCGATATTGGTTCTTTCGAATTCCACGGCTGAAGATACTTTACAAAAGGTAATGAGATTTCATAGCGCAAGAGAAATTTGGCTTTAATTTTGCAAAATATTTGAAGATTCCACCCATAATCAACTTTACAACCTATGTTTGCAGTTCTTCAAATTCAGTTGGTCAAATGATGACATGGCAGTTCATTAATCAAAATTGAAAAATTTATGGAATGAACTGAACAGTGGACTTGTAAATAAGGAAGAAAACAGAGTCCCAGAGATGTTAATTTTAAAAATATTGGATACTCTTTCTCCCAGTTATTGTACTTTCAAATTGAGTTGGTTACTTCTTAGTGATGAAAAGAGAATTCCAGGTGAATTAACCACACAATTGTGTACCCATGAAAGGGAATTAAAGAAAAATTTAAATTCTGTAGAAACTTTAAATCAGGAAGCATTGATAGCAAATTCAAAATCTAAACAGAAGTCAGCCCCTAACAAGAAAAACAACGGCAAGTGCAAATATTGCCAACAGAAAGGACTCTGGGTCAGAACATGCAAGAAGTGGATAGCTGATGGAAAAACCACCGAAACCTAGTCTACATACAAGGCCAAACAAAAAAGGCGAGAACTTCAAATATAATACTCCCAGCTATAAATGAGATCGTTTCTGCTGACACTAATTCTGATGGTTGGTTTATTGACAATGAGGCCTCAAAACATGTCGTCAATAGCAGTCACTACTTTATAGACTTTGAAAAATTTGAGCTTCCCCATAGCACGACTGTAAAATATGAAAAGTCATTTTCAGCAGTTGGAAAAGGCACCATCAAGATAATGACCATTGTTAATGGGATGAATCAAATCAAAAATCTTGAAAATGTGTGGTATGTTCCAGAAATAAGTAAAAATCCATTTTCCGTGTTAGCAACTGAAGACAGAAACCAGATCAGCGTGTTTGAATCAACATTTGAAGACCGCCTATTTGCTGGTGGGGGTCTCTTCAACGGTATGATGGAGGCTTTAGGTCCTGAAACTCACACTGACATAATAATGCATCAACTCTTCAACTTTATCGTGAACAATGGGGTCACCAAGATAAAAGGAACATAAAAGCAATTCTTGGGAAAGAGTTGAATATGAAGATTAGGCCTGATATGAAATTATGTGAAGCCCATGTACATGGAAAAGCCCACTGTTCAAAGGCTAAAAGCAGAAAAGAGGTTTCAAAAGCTGGAGAATTGTTCTCGACAGACCATTTGTGGGCCCTTTGATGACTCATTTAAGAAATATCAATAATTCACAATCTTCAAAGATGCTTACACCAAATTCCAATACTGTTTTTTTTTTTTTTTTTTTTTTTACAAATCAGAAGTAAAAGATGTGCTTGAAAATTTCATAGTTCATAGGGCATAAAGTTAAAGAAATTCTCAGTGACAATGGTGGACAGTTTGACAACCACGCTTGTTCGAGATCTCTCGAACAAGCGTGGAATCTCACAGAGGTTCACTTCTCCACATGCGCCAGAGCAAAATGCCAGTGCTGAACAACAGAACAGAACAATTTTTGAAACAGCCAGAACTCCCAAATATTCGAAAGAAGTGGAATCATTGGATCAATGTGCTATGTTCATGTTCCAATTTCAGAAGAGGGGAAAGATGGGCAAAAAGGCCATTAAGGGATATCTTCTTGAGATGATGGAGATGAAAGGTATTGCATTTACAGCAAGGAAATCAGCAGAGTAATCTGTTCCCGAGATGACATATTTGAAGAGAATTCTTCCATGACGGAAATATTATAACATTGCCCCTCCAAAAAAGTTTCTGAAAGAAACCTATCTCAAGATGATGTTGAAAATAAAGTAAGAACAGAAAAAATCTTCAAATAGGAAGAAGAGGAAGTAGAGAATACACCAGAAAGTAAGACTCGACCCAAAAGACAAATTTAAGCACTGAAGTGGACAAACGATTATATCACGGAAAATTCAGATTTATGAAGAAATTACCCCCAGAAATAAACCGAATTGCAAGTGGAATGCAGTGCAACTGACAATCCAAGAAACAGGAATGTGAAGACTATATACCCAAAAAGGTTTTTCTGAAGGATCCTGAATCTTTAAAAGAGGCATTAACTAGTCCTGATGCAGAAAAGAGGATGTTAGGCATAGAAGATGGAAAATTTAAAAGAAAATTAAACTGGAACATAGTTCCTAAGCCAAAAGAAAGAAAAGTGGTGAAATGCAAGTGGGTCTTCAAGAGAAAACTTAATGAAGATGGACAGGTGGAAACAGGGTTGCCACTCAAACAGGAGAATGAAATTCCCTGACTTTTCCAGGTTTTCCAGGTGTGTTTCAAGAAAATTCCAGTCTATTCGCGTAATGTACTTTGGCTACGCTAAGAGGTAAATTAATTATGGTATTACTTGTATTGTGTAGCAAATTCACTTAATTATTCAATAAATCCCAGAGGACATTTATTCTTAATTATTCTTGGTATACTTTGTTTGATAATTTTGTTTACTTTTCCACTTAAGAAACTTAATAAAATTTAAGATATATAAATTGGATAACAAATGTATGTTTTATTTAATTATTACTCATGATCATCACCAGTTCAACACGAGGCTAATCCGGTCCTTATAAATCATAATGCAATGCTAAATAGTTAGGTTAGATTTTAGGTAAATTTAATTTGTGTGAGGTATGTTCTTAAAAAGCACCTTAACACTTGAAAACACAAATATAATTATAATAGTTGTTTTCTCCATTGAAGATTGAGATTAAAATCTTCCCAATCTGGAATCAAATAAGGCTTTTTTTTTTTTTTTTTTTTTTTTTTTTTTTTTGGAAGACATTCTGCAGCTAAACGAAAGAAAGAAATCTATTTTAATAAATTGAGGTATTTTATATTTATTTCGCAGCATACATAAGGAAAAAATATGTGCATTAAATTTCGTGATGGTATGTCATCATATTGCTAGAATTAATTTCAAGATTATGCCAGAGAAAATTTCCTGAAATTTGGAAATATTATTTACTAATGATAAATAAATTTAGAGGGAAGAAGCATCATTAAATTATACGAATAACATAAAAATAAAGATAATTACTTAAAAATTGAATTAGAATAATCAACGATATTTTAGCGAATATAGTTATATTACATGGTTAGCCTAGATGACAGATTACTATTTTTTTATTTTACGATTTTGAAAATTGTCACCAAGACCAAAATGACCCGTTTACTGCGCATCATCATGTCGCCAAATCCCATTGTACCATACATGGAGATTATTCTAACCAAAGAACGTCTATGCAAAGAATCTCTAATTCTTTGGTCTATGTAAAGAAGAAAAGGTTCCATACAAGTAAAATGCTATTACGCCGCTAGAATGCGGAGGGAAAATATGCCAAGGGATTTGGCGACGGAACCTGGAGGCCAGAATTTCCCTCTCCGCGATGTGTACCGGAAATTGAGAAACGTGTTAAGAAGAAACGTTCTTTGACAAAAAGAAAGCTACGAAAATCCGTTTTTAAATTATTGCAAAAAATCCAAGAAGAAAGGTTTTATCAAAGGACGTTTCTTCTTAGATTTTTCGCAATAATTTTAAAAACGGATGTTCGTAGTTTCCCCCCCCCCTTGAAAATCACTAACCCATGAATTAATTTACTTGCGCCAAAAAATATTTTCTTTTCCTTTAGAGTTTAACCACTTGCGCTAAGACTAAACTTCACGGTTGCGGTGCCGTGCGCTACAATATAGCAAGCGGTAAAGTGTCTCATTTACGCCGCTCCGCATCTGCGAGTGTAATCCAGAGCTGTAACTCGAGAAATAAACAATCTCGTTGTTAGGCGACGTGTGCACCATGTTATTTTCAATTTTGCGATAAATGCTTATCGACGTGGTGTTCACGTCGCTCGCAGTTTGAGGCAAAAACATCTCGACGTGCGTGGCACGTCTTAGTGCAAGTGGTTAAAGAAATTTTAAAGGATATTCATTTAATGAACTCTTGATAACGTGACCTTCGAACTTCGACACCGGTTTCGAGCTTTGGCAGCAGATATATCACGCATGCACAGCTGTTTCCCTCTATGATGGAACGGAGCCACGTCTGTTGCAGAGAGGTTTTCCTTCTTTACAATACATATTCTTCGATTCTAACCTCCATGGTACCGTATACTAAGATTAAACCCATTTTGTTCTCGTATAATTTTGTTTTATACGAGGACAGGTACTTTCTTTAGTTCATGCACTGCACATGCTATTCTCGAGAATACTGGAAACCAAAAGTTGCGGGAAACTTGCTTTGCCTTTCTAAAAGACAATCAAATTGGAGCTGCGAAAATTGGCTCTATGCCAGCTGCCCGAATGACACTCACGTGATACGCAATTCGCCAAAAAAGTTATCTCTTCCGACGTCGGCGCAAAAATCGCTTTTTTTGGCGGGATCATTGTATGAACTTCCCTGACTTTTCCAGATTTTGACAAAAATACTTAAATTCCCTGACTTTTCCCTGAATTTTTTGGTCAATTTTCGAATTCCCTGACTTTTCCCGGTTCTCCAGGTAGCATGGCAACCCTGTGGAAAGACATAAAGCTCATTTAGTTACTTGTGGCTACACCCAAGTCGAAAGAATTGACTACAAGGAGACCTTTTTCTCCTGTAATAAAAACAAAGTCAATTAGAACTTTATTAGCATTTTCAGTTAAGCAAGACTGGCAGGTTCATCAGTTAGATATTACTGCAGCCTATTTAAATAAAAAATGAAATGAGACAGTTTTCATGGGAAAGCCATCAGCAAGTTTGTACGAGAAATCACATAAAAAAGTTTGCTTGTTAAAGAGAAGTTTTTATGGACTTATCAGTCTGGGAGAGAGTTGAAATCAGCTAATGTAACAAGATCCAGAGCAGACGCTTGCATTTACTTCAATAAGGAAAAGGAGTTAATTGTAGGTGTGTATGTAGATGATCTCCTTGTAATGTCCAGCAAAGTCTCTATCATTCAGGAATTTAAGGTCAATATTGCAGCAACATTTAAAAATCAAGGACTTGGCAGAAATATATCACCTTTTTTCAATTAGGATAAGCAGTTGACGATCAAAGTGTCTATGCTAGTGAGCTCTTGGAAACAAACAATATGTTAGATGCTAAAGGGGCATCAACACCATTAGACCCAGGTACAAAATATACACCAGCCATTAAGTATAACATGCTAGATGCTGAGGGAACACTCAAGTATAGGCAGGCTGTTGGAGGACTTTTGTCCCTGGCAAGAGGAATAAGGCCTGATTTAGCCTTTGCTACCACTTACATGAGCCAGTTCAATAACTGTCCAAGCAAGGAACATTGGACAGGCATACAGCATATTCTTCATTATCTAAAATAGACCAAAGTGTTAAAATTAAATTTCCAAAAGATTGGGAAGGATTTGGAAGTGTTCTGTGATTCGGATTGGGCTGGAGATAAGATCAACAGATGATCATTTAGTGGCTGTGTCATACTGCTAGCAGGTGGAGGTGCCTAGCAGTAAGAAGCAACAGACAACTGTCTTGTCAACAGCTGTAGACGAGTACTTCTCAATGTGCCATGCAGCCAAGGTACCGCTGTGGTTCCAAAACGTTTTGCAAGAAATAGTGGGAGAACATTTTTTTAACTTTCCACAAAGCATATTTGTTGATAATCAGAGTGCCATCTCTTTGGCTAGAAACCATGTTACTTCAGAGCATAACAAACGTATTGAACTTAGGCACCTTTTCTTAAGAGAGAAAGTTGAAGAAAAGTTGTTGAACTTTACCTATGTTTCTTCCAGTTCAAATGCAGCAGACATGTCGACTAAGTGTGTGCAAAAGAACATAACCAAGTCATGAGAAACCTTCAGTGTAGGACTGAGGGAAATTTAATCAAGGGGAAGTGTTACAAATAACTTTTATATTTGTGATTATATTCCCCATTATACTTTGACAACCTGTGTGGTAACACGCTTTTACTTTTTTCTATATGGCAACAGGTTTCAGTTGTCGTCGTTGTACATCCTTTACTAGGAGGGTAAGTTGAAAAATAAGTTTCCCCTGTTGACTGTGGTCAGAGTTGTGTATGAAAGTCAAAAAATAGAATGAGACATTAAAGATATGACATACCTTTATTTTATTATTCTCGTACGAGTACGTTGAGACATTTGTCATATTGCTTGATAAGCTTCAAAAAGTCCTCCAAGAAAAATTCACGCTTTGCATATGGAAGAAGCATTGAACGGCTATGGGCGAAAGGCGACACAGCAGGAAAACGCACAAGTCACCGATACACCATTGGTTAGAGGTCACTGCAAATCAATCAGATGGCGCTGTTGCAGTGCCTGCACAAAGCGGAGACCAGCCTCTCATTTGGGCCCTGGTAGGTATGGAGAGAAGGTGCATTTTGAATTCGTGGTCAAAGGAGGAAGTGAGAGCGGTTATCCGCTATGAATGGGCACGTGGAGTATCAGGAACAGAAATTCATAACTGCCTCGTGGAAGTCTATGGGCCAGGTGTGATGTCGAAGTAAATGGTGCGGAGATGGTGTCGCACATTCAGTGATGGACGTCAGCAAGTGGAGGACATACCGAGAGCTGGACGGACACGCACGGCCACTACAGATGCAAATGTCAGGAAGGTGGATGACATGATTAGAGCGAACCGGCGTATCACCAGCCATGAAGTAGCGGAAGAACTTGGAATCTCACATGAGCGAGCTCAAACATCATCCACGACATTCTTCGATACAGAAAAGTGTCAGCAGGATGGGTGCCCCGACAATTGATCTCGACACACAAGGAACAACGCATAGGGGTCAGCCTGGAACATCTCGTGCGTTACCATGAAGATGGCAATGACTTTCTGTTTCGGATTGTGACGGGGGATGAAACGTGGGTCCACCATTTCACACCAGAATCGAAGGCCGCATCTATGGAGTGGAAACATCCATCATCACCTGTCCGAAAGAAGTTCAAGACAACTCTCTCTGCAGGTAAAGTGCTCCTCACAGTTTTCTGGGACGCCCAAGGAGTTTTGTTGCTGGACTTTTTGGAGGTTGGAACCATCAATGCTACGTGCTACTGTGACACCCTGTCGAAATTGAAAGACGCGATTCGGAAAAAGCGGCCTGCCCTTCTCACATCTGGCGTTCTGCTATTGGATGACAATGCCAGACCACATTCGGCGACGGCAACGCAAAACCATATTGGAACTCTTGGTCAGGAACGCCTACACCATCCGCCATACAGTCCTGATCTCGCACCAAGCGACTTCCATCTGTCGCTTTGAAGGCTTTGAAGAAAAATCTCGGAGGAAGGCGCTTTGGAAGCAATACTGAAGTGAAACAAGCCGTTCAACGCTTCTTCCATATGCAAAGCCCTGATATTTTCCTGGAGGGCTTTTTGAAGCTTATCAAGCGATATGACAAATGTCTCAATGTACTTGGTACCTATGTGGAAAAATAAAGGTATGTCATATCTTTAATGTCTCATTCTATTTTTTTGACTTTCATACACAACTCTGACCACAGTCGACAGGGGAAACTTATTTTTCAACTTACCCTCGTATGTATATCTTCTACCATGTTCTTTTGTGTGATTAATAAATATATGCTAATATAGATGATGCTTTTACTTTTGTCTCCATTCATAACATTACACTCTTAACACTCATTGTTTATTACTTCAACCTCTGTGCTGTGTAATTTCCTTCTTTGGTGAATAAAATGGCAAGGAAATATGCATAATCAATGATGCAAGTTTTGACTCCTTAGTAATCCACCTATTTAAGGTAGTCATTAAGTGGCTTTCATGGAAATGACAATAGTTAAATTAAGAAATACAAGGAATACAGGACACTTCATATCTGATTCTTCATTTAATAAACAGAAAATGAGTTAGACAAGCTCAGATGTAATTATGTTAGAGTATGAATGTATTAATTTCAAGGTACCCATAAAATTCTAACAGGATATCTAGATGATTAAAAGTAACTCAGAGAAGGAGAAATATAATGTAGAACAGCTTTACATAAATGAAAAGCAAAAATAAAGATTCAAAAGAGAGCAAAATATGGTAGGTTTCTGCTTCTCCAAAAGTTTATTTAAAATGGATACACCTAATTTAAATTCATTGAAATTATGAATATTTTTAGTTAACAAAATATAAAACAGTTATGAATCACCTAACTATTCATTAAAATTATAGAAATATAGTTCTAAATCCGTAGATATGGGGAATATTTACATAAGCAAATTCACACAGGGAATATGTATCCAAGGAAAATTCATAAAGGTAAAATTCAAACAGAATTGCAATGAATTAAACGGCACTAATAATATGAATAAAAGAAAAACTGGTCTGCAGTTATGCAAACAATAAAAATAAACTTAAGAATATTTATTATACTACAGAAAAAAAGAATCTGTCACAAATACAGTGATTCAAGAACTGGATGTTGGGCAGAGTACAACACAACAGAAAAGAAAATATAAAAATTTGAATTTATGACTGCAAAACAGAACTTTTTGTTACGATGAAAATGAAAATCAAAGAGAAGTTGGAGAACATCTGTATGATAAATGATGTTTCACTTATTTATACATCACAGTAAATACAGGGTAGTCATAAGAAAACTTCACCAAATATGAACACTTAGTGGGCTATGTGCTCAACCAGGTGATATGAAATTTCCTACTGTTATTTGAAGATATGCACTTGAGATTATCATGATTTAAAATTATATAGCTCCAACAATTACGGTTACAGTGAAAAAACTTCAAAAATTTTTAATTGCAACTCCCACATTTTTCCTGCACAAATTAATCAGCCTGTTGGAAAACCATAAATGGCATTGGAACAGTACACATATGATGAAAACTGTTGACATAAAACATTTGCAAAGAAGAGCATTGTAAAGGATCAGTGACAACACAGAAAAGATGTGCAATGATGCACATTTCATAATTCACAGGGATAGACAATAGAAGCACCAATCACAGATCACCACGTGCAAAGTATTGCTTTATAGAAAATCTTTTATAAGCAGTGTGGGAATCTTGTTTCTTCAAATAGGTCTTCAAATATGCTGACAACTTACAGGAAAATAAAGAGGTGAATTGATAAAGCCATTTTATCTGAAAGGGGAAAATTGTGCCAAAGCACTGCGAGTTTGTCGCAGAAATCATAAGCTAAGACAAGGCCCATGTTCCTTAAAAACTGTACATAATTCAGTAAAAAAATCTGAAGAAACTGGATGATTACTGCAGGTTCACTGCATACCTCAAGAAATATTGCCCACAGTTTGGACGTACCAAAAAACAAAGTCTCAAGCTTCCGAGATCTGTTCTGCAGAAGATTCCTTATTGATTCCAACATGTCCAGATGTTGCAATCTGGTGATGAGCAACAGCACATAGACTTCATGAATTTTTTCCTCACCAGACATGATGAAGATAGAAAGCTGCCACTGTAGGTATTATGGATGGATGAAATACATTTCTCCTTGATTGGGATATAAACTGTAAGAACTGCATTCACTAGGCTGATGAAATCCTCACAAAGTAGCACCAGCACCTTTACATGAATTTTAAGTGACTGTGTGGTGTAACATCGCAAGCACATTCATCCTTGGTCCGCACTTCTTCGAAGAGGTTACTTCCACAGGTATGAAAACGCACTCCCTCGCAATAGCTCATTACACAAGAATGTTGTGGAATTGCAACAGTGAAATGTAGTTAATGACATTGCATAGATGCAAGCTGGTGCTCCTTCACACATTGCCACATGTGTGGAAGAGTGCATATAAGTGCTGCAATTGAATTTGGAGATATAATCATCTCCCGTAACTTTGCTATTTCACGGTGATCATACTAGCCCAACTTCATTCCTATGGATTTCTGGTTCTGAGGTTACTTCGAATCTATGGAGTACACATCAAATCCACAAGATTTGTCAGAACTGAAAGATGTCAAAAAAACATTTCCTGTGATGTTGCATTTATCATTGTGTCAACAATGTCCTGCATGCAATGTATTATTCTCTGCGAAGGGTGGCATGTTGAAAACTTGTAAATTCCAATAAAAGTCCCCCCTCCCTCCTCTCTTGTATTATCCTTGGTCCATTACAGTGCTCTTCTTTGCAAATGCTTTATGCCAGCAATCTTCATATATACTACATGTATTATTCCAGTGCTGTTTACGGTTCTTCAACGCACAATGATCAATTTGTGCAGGAAAAAAGTGGGTGTTGTCATTCAAAAATTCCAAAACAAATTTTTCTGTAATCATAATTGCGAGAGCTCTGTCGTTTAAAATCATCACAACCTCGAGTACATACCGTCAAATAACAATACCTGAAATTTCATTTTGATGGATTGAGCAGATAGGCTGCTAGGGGTTCATATATCAGGAAAAAAATTTTCTACAACTGGCACAATCATAGCAAGCAATGGCCTACAAATATACTATCTGGAAATAATTTCTTAAATATTCTTCCCTTTAATTTCAGTTGTCTGAATAATTGTGGGCAAATTTTCTTCATTTACTTTCTCTGTGCAAATATCTTCCTTGCATAAATATTCTCTGTATAAATTTTCCCTTTGTGTATTAGTCATGCCTCACATGTAGTATTTTAATAATGATGCAAATTATTAAATTATTTTTTGCTTCTGAATTCAATGAACAGAGAACTTCTGCTACAGAAGATTACAGTAATAAGTTTTTAAAAAATGAAGAAGCAATCTGCATCCTACTGCTATTGCATTTAAAAGATTTAGAAAAGAAAATTTATGGCTGTGTAAGGAATTAAATAACTTCAATAATTTTCAAAGAGGACGAGTCATCTCTGAGATTTAAGGAAAAAAAAATCTTATTTTAATCCAAATTAAAGAAAACAATGTAATGAGAATTTTGTAAAACCCTTGATAAACAGCACAAAACAAAGGAGTTAAGTTTAAATGAATATAGTAAACTTTAAATTAATTTAATTTTTTTTTCATTTTTTAAATTGTAGCATATATATTTTGTAGACAATTAGCACCACTTATACACTGACAATGCATGTGCAACTAAATGACATGAAGAACATTTCCTACACAGTGTATTTGCTATTCAGGAAAATAAAAACAGCTCTTTTTTTTTTCCCCTCCAAATGAACACAATGCAAAGCAGAAACTCCCATGAATTTTGCACTCTTTTAATCCATGCATAGCACATGAAATGAATTATTTAAAAATGTTACTAAAAAACAGCGCATGCAAGCAGAGCAAGGAACTAACAAAGCAGCAGCATTCTACTTACAGAATGGAAGGCGGGTATCGAGAGATAAAAGATGGGTAGTAGAGAGGGTCGAGCACCGAACTGTGCTTAGCAGCAGTTCGATGGAGTTCCGAAGGAAAGATAATGGGCCGAAGGTGATAGAGAGGAGCTCTGCTAGACAGATAGCTTCTACTGGGATCCCAGAGAACAGTTGGTTTGGAAGCTGCATGCCTTTTCTTTCGGTTCACTGCAGGACGACTGATCGGCTCAAGAATGCAGCATGCCCGATGTCTGTACGGAATGAAGAGCTGATAGTAAACAATTACAGAGAAGGTATACAGGTTTTTCTCTATTCATTTACATAAAACCCTTCAAAATAATGGCACATTTTCAGTGACAGAATTTCATAAGCTGGTAAATCCATATGTATTTTTTTTCTTCAAAATATAAACCAACCAAGAAGATAAACTAAAGATAAAACACCAAAGATTTTATGAGAAAAATAATATTAAGTACTGGCTTCCCTGGCTCGTAAACAAATCAAAAAGACCTTATTATTTCAAAGCAACTATATAATTTATGATTAATTTATAAAATATCTACACAAAAACACTTAACAAGCACTATACAGAGACAATAAACACACACTGCGCTTCGGTATATATATATGTAAATGAAAATACATATATCAGTTACACAAAATATTTTAACACATACAACACAATATAAAAACTTTACAGCTATGCGCACATGCCACACAATCGTACGTTTATTTAAAAAGCAGTTTCACTAGCATAGATGTTTATTTCAGTCTATAAAATTAGAACAAACATAAATATGGTTTCAAATTTTTAATAAAACAAGTATTTCAAACTTTTTTAATTCTAAAAAGTAATTAAAGTAAAACCTTAGTTACAATTAAAAATAATAATTAAAGAAATTAACATACAAATTTTCAAAATTACAAGCAATATTGAGTGAATTTATAATTATAGTAATCTAATGCAGAAAACTAATCACTTTAATTGCAGCAATTTTTAAATTATAAAAATTCATATTCTATGTTCTGTGATTTTTAAATATTTAAATGATAATTCTAGAGTATTTTATGATTATTAAAATATTTAATTTGTGAAATTATTAGAATATTTGATCAACTGAAATTAGAAAAACAGTAATTTTCAAGATCTAGATCCTGATTAAATTCTCTTTATTACTGAAATTTTTATTAAGACCGAAAGCTTTCAGATATATGAAGCATAACTATTAAACCTTCCATAATGCTAAATTAATATTAATGAAAAATAAACCTTCATAAATAAACCTTCATAAATAACCTTCATAAATACAATAACACTTTATTACTTTGAAAGCAAAAACCTTTGCAAATCAAAACAGAATCTCAATTATTCATTACTAAACGGAATAAAAACAATTTACTGAGTACAGCCTAAGAAGCGAATGATGTTGATGCATTTCTTATTTTGAATCTTTCATGCATCCTTAAAGCATGAAATAGTTATAAATTTATATTTTTTTACGATGGCAAAAAAATTATAAAGTGCATTAATAAAATGCAATAGGATGAAAAACGTAAACTAGGAAATTATATTTCAGAATTATCTGATAATATCGAATAAATCATACACAAATCAACTAAAGGGATCATACATAAATTATATAAAAAGAGCATCTTTTTTTTAAAATTTAATCAGGACCAAAATATGACTTTTGGCAAATAGTATAACATAAATAATTAACTAATAACTACATATCACTTTCACTAGTAAAAACTTAGTCTTTCCTAGAAAACGAGCTGTAATATAACATATTACAAAAGTTTTTCTCATTATACTCATCACTAACACTTCTAAATACATTGAAAATGCTTGTTAATCTGCTTAAATAATCAACAGACAATAATATTATAATTATTATTAAAAGATGTGAATTGAAATATCAGATAATTTCAAATAGCCGTATGAAAACTCAAAAACAGTTATCAGGATAAAAAATCTTTACAGAGAGGATGAATTCATAGAGGATTTTCTTCACTTATCCTTACATGTGGTAAAAACCATGAAAAACCCACACAGCCATATTATTTCTAGAATTTCAGCCCAAATCAAATGAAAGGATTTAGCAGTCTTATTCACTCAACTACTAATAAACACTAATTTTTTAATCTAAGTAACAGAGAAATGTATACTACTATCTGTTCCAAGCTAAGGAAGGGCAAGTATGCAGTTTCAGATTATGCATTAAAAAAGTAAACTTACTCATTATGTGTTTGAAGCACAAAATTTTTATATTATATCATAAATAATGCTTCATATCTTATTCATGGATAAAATCAATCTCACCTTTTACTTGCAGCAGTCGGTACATTTTGTTTCTGATTGTATTTTCGATTTTGTGCAGGAGAATTAAGAGGGCTTGGTGGCTGTAGCATTCGTGAGCATTCCCTAATAGGTTTTGTTGGCGATACATATGTGGAAGCCTGCACAGCTCCTCCTGCAGGTAATGGCCTTAGAGGCTGGGATGTTGTTCTTTTTAATGCACGGAGTTCATCCAAGCTGTTAAAGAAATAAAAAATATTTTTTAAACAGATGTAAGATTTGAATGTAGTTATATATGCATAATTAATTACACAGAAAAAAAATATTTAGATAGCAATTTAAATAATAGGAAAGCTTTACCTAAAAGTATCACAAAATATTCACCATAATATGCATATATACCTGATTTTACATGACAACTAATAATTTGCAATAGAATAGGTTCATACCTGGTTTGTGAAAATAATAAACAAAATTCAGATTACATTCAAATTTTATAAGACAAACAATATTTTCACAATATTTTCCTTCCCTTCATTATGGATACAACAGCAATTAATCATGAATTGTATATTAGCAAGTACTGCTCCACCCCTAATGCTGAGAAGATCCCACAAATAGGTAGAGTGTACCCTAAATATTGGTACAAAGTGCGTCAAAAGGAATGAGAATTGCAAAGCGAACCATGACAAAAGATATCATGGGAAAGTGATATCAGGTATACAAAAAATAAAAGGTTACAAGAAAAAGCTTAGCAGAAGTAAATTTTTAGCTCATAAATAATGTTTAATATTTATGATACAGTTTCAAAATGTTACAAAAGATGTTCCAAGATTCCACTATTACAAATGTTGCATGTGATTACACAGTTGGACCATGAATTAGTGGACATGGTAAAAAGCACTTGGATTTGCTTGGATGTCTGCACAGATAATTCTTGCAATCAGATCCATTTCAGGGTTGGCAAGTGTTTCCTACACAGCAGTTTTTAGTGCTCCCCAAAGAAAAAAGTCCAGGCTGCTCAATCAGAAGAGCGTGGGGGCCAGATCACCAGTCAACCGTGCCCATTCCTTCTCTGACTAAACGACTCATCAGATGTCTCCAAAAACATCTTCAATAATGGAAAGGCACCCCATGATGTTGAAACCACATGTTGCATCTTACATTTTGTGGCACAGGATGAAGTAAGTTCCAAAAAGATTAGATAATTTGCTGATGTCACAGGTAAAGCCTGACAAAGCAGATTGATTAAACCAACCCAAACATTGTGAACAGCACCACCTAGCAGCATATGATGATATCTGTGGTCATAGGTTGCTATTTGCAATTCTGAATCCTTTTGACATGCCCTACCTCCTCTTAACGTTTGTAACAATATTTATGGGACATCCTGTATAATGAACTTATATTTTATTATACAAAACAAGATTTTTCTCATTCAGCTTACAGTTTGACATTTCATCAATTCACATAAAAGTCCTTCAATCTGATTATTGGGAATTTCTGTTTGGAATCACAGGTCATTTCAAACTAAGATTACACATAATTAATTTCTTTAAATAAAAATTAATATAATATTCTTTAAATTTACAATGGAATTTAATATTAGAGTATCTATTGGTGCCATATGAGACTTAAGTGTCTTTAGTATGTTTTTTAAGTATGTTTTCAGATTTTAATGCATTTGTGTGACTTTTAATCAATTTTCACAAGAACCATGCAGCTAAAAGCAAAAGAATGATTCTTGTATAAAATAATTGATAAAATAATTCTTGTATGAAATGCAAATCCTGCTTGAGGAGGAATTCTATATAGTTTGAAAGATAGGAAGAGCATGTTTTATTCCATAAGTAAAAATGTGAATATATTTGCACCCCACTTTTTACTTAAGAAGCGGATAAAATTCTGTTCTATTAGTTGTATAGTACTTAAGTAATTGCAATATCATTAATAAAAATTCCTGAAACAAAAAGTTACATCAATAAAATAAAATCCTATCCAGACATTGTCATGAAAATGGTTGAAAATATATTGTTACGAAATGTCCAGGCGCGATAAGATAGCTTCCCCACAAAGCAGGTTTAGGGTTGCCATAAAATGGTAAGGGAAGACAGTGTTACCACATTTGGTGATAAATCGCCAATTTGACAACAGAATTGGCGATATGCCATGGACGGATGGAGAACCTTCTGGAAAGAATTCTTACCGGTTTAGCCCAGAATGTTCTCGAACACAAGCCGAAAGCTATATAAACCCTGCTGGTCCGCAGTCAGAGTGTGTGCCTCGTCTAGAGTGCGAGATAGTTAATATCGAGTTGGTATCTCCTCTATCGAATCAATCCCTGTGGAGTCGATCGAGTTGACAGCCGAGTGGGTCGTCGAGAACATCGAAGAGTCTCCTTGTGTATCGCGGTTAGTATATCATCGAAAAAGTGTGTTAAGCTCCGGGAACGACTGAACCGAAGAGTCGGGAGCTGTGCTCTGTGTGTCGTCGGGTGCATCGCTCGCAAGTTGTGGCATGGAGAGTCTCGAGAGTACGTGGAGTTCTGAGAACAACCGAGCAGAGTCGGGAGCTGTACTCTGGTGCTTTGCAGTGAAGCTGTCTCCACCATGACAGCCTGATAACCTGAAGGCTGTGTCGCTGATTGTTCCAACGTGTTTACAGTAGATCTTCGACGAGTCTTTTTACAGACTTTTTACAGGAGCTGTCCTGATTAATATTGGCTAAATAAAGTGTGTTACGATACTTCAAGTACTGTCGTCATTATTCATTCCAAATCTATAAACCCTGTATGAACATGAAGGAAGAAAATAACGTAACAACTGGTGTCAGAAGAAAAATGTAACAATATTTTGAAAGCGATATCTAAAAGAAAATCAATCCATACATTTTAAAAATTGCATTGATTTTTCAGCTAGTTTGGATCATTTACAAATCTCTATTAGGCAGCATGTTTCAAGGGAAAATTATGCATGACAGTTCATAAGAAACTGTCACGTAAATTGAGCTCAGATCATGTAAACATGGGATGAATATTAAAATTTCACATCAGTATTAATCTATAAAAATTCTCTAAAATATAACAATTATGAAATTAAAGAATGTAACACAAATGCTCCAAACAAAACAATTAGTATGCAAGAAATTAGTATGTAAAAAATTGAAAAATATACAAAAAAATGCTAAACTTTAAATATGAAACATATCATAATTTATTAAAATAGTGTTAACATTCATTTTAATGCTGTGTAGTCAAGATGATTCATTTTTTCCCATACTGCCAAACTGCAGACTTATTCATTTCATGAAATTTAATTACTGGTCTTGTAATTACACCATCCGTTTTTGGATGTCCAGTTCTTGTGTTAAAGAATATTGATAAAAACATTGGCTAGAGACTTACTGTAAAGTCCCTGTGGTAATTGACCTAGGATGCCTTCTATTAGCTTTGATAAGGTTAAGTTTATCTCCTTGGGTAGCATGAAATTCTCTATCTAGATCTCCATTTACCAAATGTTTACTATTTTTTATACTCTCCTGAAAATAAATATTCTTGTTAAGTATGCAAGAATTAAAAGTTCAGAAAGTAAGTACTATTACAAAATTAAGACCAATTTACTAAACAAATATTGCTACCATTACTTAAATGCAATTTAATTATTTCTCTAAAAATTAAGATAAAAAATGATCATAAAATGGATAAATGACTCTAAATATTTATAACACAATGAGAATAAAAACTTTTTTTTTTCACAAATAAACATCCCAGATGTCTCATGCATTTGCAAAGTTCTTTTCTCTTGGCAGCTTTTAAATTTTCGAATTTCAGTCTCCTAAGAGTTATAAATTTTAATCTTGGGATTAGAAGTAAAGCCAGTATTCCAACTAGAAATGCAACTGTGTATATCTTCTGAATCAGCAGTTCTCAAATGTTTTAACTCTTTTGTTTTCTAAAAATTTCATCCATGACTTATGAACAGAATTTTTCCTAATAAATTAAATAAAATTAATAATTTAATGTATATACTACTGTGTGGCTGAACTTAGTAATGTGCCATTTATTGATGTAAAATAAAATCAAATACAAATACTTACTCATTAAATATCAGCTGCATCTTCATATAAAGTTCTATAAATGTCTACAGTTGACAAAGACCATTCAGATCAAATAAAATTTCATAAAAATTATGCTAAAGACCACCAGGGATGGGGGAATAAAATTTGCATCATTTAAAATTCGTTTATTGCTTATTTTTATTATACAGGCTAAAAGTTAAAAACCAGTGTGTTAAGTGCTAAAAGTTAAAAACCATTCAGCATTCTGGTAGGAGACCGGGATATGTGACAAAAACTGGGAGCGTTCCTAATCATGAGACATACATTAGGTCATCTGGAAAGTTCTGCTGTTTTCAAATAAAAGCAGATTTTCTTGTAAGTATTTTACTACTCCTGATAATGAGTGATCTTGATTGAAGCAGATATTCTTTTCTGCTTTTATTGCTTGATTTTTGCATGCATTATGTAATTTTTCCCCCAATGTAATGCTAAGAAAGAAGAACCCATAGAACCAGATAGAAGAACCAGAAGTTATCATATTATTTTATTCTTTTATTTAAAAAAAAAAGAAAAATAGTGCTAGCCAGACTGCTTTTAAAATGTGTGCTACATATGGACAAAATGCTGTTTCTGATGACACAATTTGAAGGTGATTTGAGAAGTTTAAGCATGGAAATTTCAGCTTTGAAGCTAATATTCATTCTGGATGACCATCCAGTGCAAACAAGAATATACAGGGTTTGTCCAAGAAGTTTCCGGAACAAGTTTTTATAGTTGGCAACACTGGCTGATGAGGTGAAGAAGTTGGTGGGGGATCTAAGCTTGGAAAAACAAGACTAGTATCAGTCGCCTGCAGACAGTTGTTGAGGCAGGGTCACGCTCCATGCTACTACACTATCTACTACACCTTGTCAAGCAAAAAATTGACCAGTTTTTGGAGCAGGGTTATACAATCAAATTTTGTGTGAAACCAGGTAAAAATGGGGCAGAGATGCTTGAAATGCTTTGAAAAGCCTACAGTGACAGGGTGATGGAAAATAACCAAACTTTCATGTGGCACAAGTGATTCTAGGAGGGTCGGATGACCACTCGAGATGTCCGTTTACATCACAAATGGACAATTCGATGAAAAAAGTGCATCAAGTTCTGGATAATGACCAACAATTAAGTGTTTGGATGATTGCAAAGGAGTGTCAAATACCCAAAACTATCGTTCATAGCATTTTAACGAAGGATTTTCAAATGAGGAAAGTCTGCGTGAAAATGGTGCCAAAAGTCCTGATGGGTGACATTATGGAACAGTGTTTGTTGAAATGCTAGGAATTACATGAACACTTAGAAAACGGACCCAGAATTTTTTAACAGAGTGATCACAGGGGACGAGACATGGATTTTTCAACATGATCCTGAATCAAAGTGTCAGAGCAGCAAGTGGCGCACCAAGGAATCTCCTCGCCCGAAAAAAGCAAGGACAAGCATATTGCAAATCAAGGCAATGCTCATTGTGATTTTTGGCAGAAAAGGCGTGGTTTATAGTGAATTTATACCACAGGACAAACAGTCAACAAAGAGATTTACTGTAAATTGCTCAAACAGTTGTGCAACAAGGGTTCGATGCATCTGAAACAAAATTCACGACAATTGTATTTTACACATTGACAACGTGTCAACCCATACCGTGCTCGTTGTCTCCAACTTGCTGGCCAAAATGGGTGAGGCAATACTACCTGAGCCAACATACAGCCCCGATCTAGCACGAGCAAATTTCTTTTTGTTCCTAAGTATCAAAAGAACCCTGAAAGAAACTCAGCATGGGACACTGGAAGTGGTAAAAGCAGCCTCGATGACCTCACTAAAGGAGCTTCCTGTTGATGACTTCCAGAGCAGCTTCAGTTGGAATTGGAATGGGTGAAGTGTTGGCAACACAGCATCAAAGCAGGGGAAGAATATTTTGAAAAGATTGTAAACTAATATTGAATACATGATTTAAAAAAAATCATTCTGGCAACTTTTGGGACAAACCCTGTATTAAAAGGAGCTATCGCTGAAAATTCATGTTATGTAGTTCAGGAACTATCAGATAATCTAAATATACCAAAAATGTACAGTACATGATCATTTGAAGAAGATTCGATATGAAGCTGCTACAATGTATAGATACCTCATACTCTAGCACAGCAGAATATACTTTGCTTGAGTTTGGGCATGTGATACTTTTCTGAAAAACAAAAAAAAAGAAAAGCTTTTTTGAAATGGCTCATTGCCAGAGATAAATAAATACCATACAAAAATATTACAATAAAAAGATCATCATGGGGTAAGCCAGGAAAACTTCCTTTAGCACCATCAAGAATGGACTGCATCCCAAAAAGGAATGCTTTGCATATGATGGGACAATAAAAGAACTGCAAACTAAAAATTGTCACTGAATTGCACAATAAATTGCATAAAATACTGTTCCCAAATGACAGTTTTAAAAACAGAATTGAAACAAAGCACTCAGAACTGGCCAATTTTTGAGCTGCTCTCATCCAGCATGTACTTGACCGCCATTTCAATGAATATTAATATGCACAGTATAGTTTAGATTTTTGTGTCGCCTCTCATATTCACTAGACCTTGCCTGTCAGATTTTCATCTCTTCAGGTCACTTCAAAATTCTCTGAACGATTACAAAGTTCACTTTTTTAAAGAATGTCAAAGTCACAGAAAAATTCATAGAACAAAAAAGTGCTTATGTGCTTCAATGAAATTTGCTTACGTTTTTTTGTACTGCTTCATTTGTATTTATCAAAAAAACCACAGAACTTTTTGCACAATGCATTTTTTATATTGGATACTGTTGCTGATCAATGCAGAACTAAATTTTGAAGAACGTGAAACCTGATTATAAATAAATGTAAAATGCAATAAAATAATTTCAAATATATATGAAACAAAAGCAAACACACAAGCAAAGACAGCCAGCCAAAAAACTTATTTAATAAAAGCAACAAATCTTAAATGACTATTACTAATAATAAATCAATAAATTAAAAGAATTGCTTAGCTAAAGTTATTTCGTCAAAGAAACTAATTTATGATTCATTAATTGATCATTTATCATTGATTCATTAATTAATCAGTGATTTAATTTCCTTCCAAGATCATATGGTTTGCTTCTGAAACTATCATAAAAAGTAGTAAACTTTATGTGGTTTCTCTAATAATCTTATGATTTAGAAAAGAAATTTAATTACATGTAATACAAAAAGAATCAAAATAAATACCCATTATCATAAAGTTACTCTACCCCCTAATAGGTTTAATCCTGAGTGGCATGACTGCCTTCATCCAGTCATGAGATTTTTTTTTTTTTTTTTTTTTTTGTCTCTTGGCATATATTAATTTATAATTTAAGATATTTTGCTTTCTTGCTTTTCTTCTATCATCTTAATGAATGGAAGTTTATGAAAACAAGATTAAAATATGCAATTATACAAATTTAACTGTTAAATGCAGTTTCAATACAGGTCTTCATGAGCTGATCAAAAAACCCATGTGGCTCAGAGGGTTAAAGAAAATATTTAATGAAAAACTAATGGAGCGAAGTTGGATCAAAAGTAATTGAGCAAAGATGAACATCATTGAAAGTTGGAATCATACAGTAAACTGAAGATATCTGTGAGTAATTAAAATAATTTAAAGTAAAACTATATAGCAAAAAATAACAGGAAAAAAAACAAATTATTTTATTAATTGTTTTGATATTCTTTTTATATCAAAATCAAATGGTTTGCTCTTATTATGCTTATTTTTACATACCTGTTTAGTTTTATTTAATTCTAACTGGAAATACATTATTGGTTATTCCAGACATTGTTATTTGTTACTTTTGTAACTACTATTCATTATTCATTTATTCCTTCATTATCTGAAACATTACTGTGAATAACTTTATTAATTTCTCTCTTTCTATCTGTCTATATATAATATATATATATATATATATATATATACAGACACACACAGTCTCAAAATATGTACACACATTTTAAAAAAAGAAAATTCTTTATTGCATGTTAATACTGAACTTAATTATAGGTTAATATAATTATACATATCATAGGTTAAGTTAGATTTAATACAATCTTCCTGCACTTGTATCTGTACAGTTACTTAAAGTGTTCAGCATGCCAAAATGGTAGCCATTAGTGGACAGACAGATAGCACATGCAAAATGGCAAATGGTTGCTTGCACAATATTGGCCAATGTGCCAATAAGGATCGTTGCACATGCTGCTGTAATTTCTCGATGGCAGGGGTAGCTGTGCTCCCTCGAGGAGGGGCTGGATCAGATTTCCGGAACCATTTATTGGGAGGAGACCCAGGATTTGATCTGGATCCTCCGAGTGGGTATAGCTACGAGGGAGTGATGCACAATATATAGCCTGTCGCTGTCCAAATGTGACATAGGCCTCTTCATGGTGCCTCTGGTAACCAGCTTTGTCAGGGCTAACTATGTTCGAATGACCACACCTGGGGGGTCAACTGGTACTGGCAATCCCAGCAGACTAACTAGATCAATATGTAGACAGCCTTGACTTCTGGGGTAAATAAACTGTTATTACAGTTACTAGAACCGATGTTTATTCAGTGGTAGGTTTAGGCTCAGCAGGGACTGTCTTGTCTGCCCCTTGGTTGTGGGGACGTTATATGATCAGATATAGAAGGTTGTCCTTGGGGGATGGGATCCCCTTGATCAACACTGGGGGATAGTCAATGTCTAACTGTGACCATGTTCTATGTGAAACATTTAATTCCCCCTGGGTTGACCAGAGCAGGTGGCACCTTCTCAGGTGGCCTCCAGGAATTGGAGTGTTTCAACCATATTAAGGCTGCCTTGAGCATGCCAGGTCTGGGAGCCTCCTCCTTTTGGTGCATTGTAATTTTTCAATGAAGGAGCTCCATCTAAATAAATTTTCTGCACTATCTTTTTTGTGTGTGGATGTTCTTTGAGGTCCCGTAAAGTCATTTTGATTTACTGTCATACATCGTGTGCCACAAATCCGTAATCAGAGTATCTACCTGTATTAAGCAAACTCCATACTACATAATGTAATGATAATTCAATTTAAATTTGAAACCAGTACACAAATACCATGATACATCTGTCAGAGTGGTGTTCATACATTTTTCTGATGGGCCCTGTGTATGTGTGTGTATATATATATATATAGTATCACAAAATTCATATTTAAAAACATACTTATTCAAAGTATTTTTGCATAATATGCTGCTGAAAATTTATCAGTATCGATAAAAAGTAAGAAATTTAAAACCTATTTTACCCAAATACACAAAAAAGTAAAATTCAATACCAATAAATTTCAAAATATTCAAAGTAAGAACTAAAGAAATGTGAAATTAAAACCTAAAAATTATAAAAACCTGAAAATATATACCAAAACCATAAAGACAAATACAGAAGAGGAACTCAATTAAAGCTGATGTAATGTTATCAAGAGGAGGATACATCGGACCGAATTACGATCCCCCTTGTACTGAAAATCTTTGCGTTTCCGTATTCAAAACTAGCTGATGAACTATTGTAAAAGTTTTTTTTTTTTTAATTAACAGTTTATACAAAAATTTTTTGAAGTCCTCCTTGACACAAGGTAAATTCAATGTCAATTCAAGTAAAAGAATAAAATTAGACTTTTTCACTGAATTTAAAATTGAAATAAAAAGTAAACTGAGAACATGAATAAAAACTTACTTAGAGGATGAAGTAGTAATCCATTAGTGAAAAATAGTAAACACAACCAATTGAAGAAAATTCCAAATTTGAATAAATTAAATAGTTAAGCAATTTTTACACTAAGTAAGATTAAAATCAAGAAAATTGAAATTCAAATGTAGAAACAGAAATAGAATCTACAGGAAATGTAGCAAGAACATTATAATCAAAGAACAAATTTCGAAACAATGAAAAGAACAATTAGATTCAAAATAAATACCAAAGGTTGCCAGTTTGGCTTCATTAGCAAAATTTCTCTAATTCTTATTTTGAATATTTATAGGATACTTTGAAATTTATTGGTATTGAATTTCACTTTTTTGGGCCTTTGTGTAAAACAGGTTCTAAATTTCTTACTTTCTGTCTAAATATAGGGTTATATAAAAAGTCTCTTTTTTTTTTTTTTTTTTTTTTTTTTTTTTTTTTTGATACAACAAAAATTTTCTTTATTAAAAATCAATTTTAATCAACTACATATTGACCATTATTATCTATGATCGTTGGCCATTTTTCAGGTAGCTGTTCATAATTCCACCGGTGTAGAACTGCTGTGGTTTATCGTCAAGGATCTTGGTCAAGTGATTTTCAGCTGTGCTTCGGTCGGCCAATTTTTTACCATCAATTGAGTTTTGCAGAGACCGAAACAAATGGTAGTCAGATGGTGCAAAGTCGGGCTATAAGGTGGGTGCAACAAAACCCAACCAAGTTCCATCACTTTGTTGTTATCAAAAATGTGTGTAGCCATGCATTGCCATGATGGAACACAACTCCCTTTCTGTTGGCTATTCTGTCCCCCTTTCTGGACTGCTTTGTTCAAACAGTTCAGTTGTGCACAGTACAGGGTCAAACTGATGGTTTCACTAGGTTGCAGCAGTTCAAAATGGACAATTGCCTTCCAAACTCGATGTCGAAATTTCTGGAATGGAATCGAGCAAACCACTCCTGGGTCCTTCGTTCACTCGCAGCATTCTTACCGTACACTTCACAAATTTTTTCACATGTTCTTGCAGCGTTTTTACCTTTTTTATAATGAAAAAGCATTATATAGCATATTTCTTCAGATATTTCACTCATTTTCAAATCAATATAACATTTTACATGAGCAACAAATTAGAAAACTTTCTTCATGAACAATGGAAGCTGAATATCACCTTTTAAGCACATGTTCGTTTGAGACAATCGGGTGAGTGTTGCCGGATATATAGGCATCTAGTGGCAAAAAAGCACAAAGACTTTTTATATGACCCAATATATATATATATATACTTTTACTAACTAATGGGTCTATTTTCATTTCTAAAACTTGTCTACAGCGTGCTACACATGAAGATCTTCTACCTCACTCTATACATTTCAGGCCCTTAGCTAGAAATCAATTAACTTCTATTGTTTGTAAATTTCTAGCTAATTTTTAACTCTAGCAGTATGACTCTCTTACCAAATTTTACTAAAGCAAGAATATCCTCTCGCCAACTTTTGGTAATCCATCCCTAACTTTTCCTGCCTTACAACAATAACAATTGACTCATCTTAACTTCTCCTAAACATGACAACCTTGGTCACATTTCAATGCAGTGGACAGAGTATAACTTTGCCATTTTGTACTTAGCTTCCATTACACAAATACGTAAGCTTACTTTAATTCATTTCTTTCCTTTTCAATGTATATTTAGTAGATTTTAAAATCTCTAACTAACTAAAAAATCTCTAAATCTCTTTCAATGTATATTTAGTAGATTTTAAAATCTCTAACTAACTAATTTTAAAATCTCTAACTAACAATTTTAAATATTCATTTGAGAATAGCACAAATATTTTTAATTATTTTAAAAGTTATCCCTAATTTTGCATTTGCCATGTTTTTTATCCTGTGTGTCTTTTGTAATTTGTATCATTAATTACGTGATTATGTCAGGGAATGGTCTCTTGGCAAAGATACTTCCAACTTTACTTTAATGATTTGTCTAATTTGGCTTGTATTTTGACTCTCATTGACTATAATAATTATTTTTCTTAACTTGCCCTTTGAATCAGTTTGGGCTCAATCTCTTCCTGATATGATTTTTTACAAGTGGTCTTTGCAAATATAAGTTACAAATCATAATCGCTTCTATTAATTATTGTTAGTTGAACAGGGATTAGTTTGTTTCCCTTGATAAGTCAATTAATTTCTGTTTAATGACAATAATTGATTTTAGGATTTTTCTTAAAAACTTTTATTCAACTTTTACGCTTTAATTTGATTTTTAACATTTTTATCAAGTTCTTTAATTTACTTTATTAATGCCTTTTTGTATGCTCTAGCATATACTTTAAATATTTTTACCTTACTAGCATTAAAGATTACAATTTTTCTTTTTATTCCTAGGAGATAATTTAATTATTGTTATTATATATAGAGAGAGAGACAAAAAAAGAGATAGAGATGTGTGTGTGGGTGTGTATGTATGTACATGTATATACATACACATATGTATGACATTCAGTTAGAATATGCAGATAGATTTAAGGGATTTTCAATTTAATAAATGCCTTGTTCATTAGTCATAAAGAACATAATTCATATTTTCTAAGGCACTTTAGTGATAAACATCTTACTATGCTATTAGTACAACAAATGCTGGGCAGGGGCGTAGCTAGAGGGGGGCAAGGGGGACATCTGTCCTCGGGCGCAGAATCCAAGGGGCGCCAAACTGATGTTATGACATTTTAGAATGAAATGTTTTCCATCCTTGACAAGCAGTAGGGGGCGCAAAATCTTCAGTTGTCCCTGGGTGCTGAAAACCCTAGCTACGACTCTGATGCTGGGAATCAAGATAGCGATTACATATTGCCATTTAACTGAATAAATCAAATGATGTGCTGTCCTCAGGCATTTGTAAGCAAGATATAAAACTTTAGTACAGGAGACAGCATCCTATTTTTTTGCAGTTCAAAATCAACCAAAATGTGTGCATTTAGGAAGACGTTTTGGGCCAGTGTTAGTTTAACTTTAAAACAACTTTTTTTTCGCCGAATAATAAGATAAATTTTATTGAGAAAGTAATTGCAATATGCTTAAAACATAAAAATTAAAATTCTAATTATTATAAAAACAAACATATCTGAATGAACTTAATTTTTTTCTTCAATATGAATGTCATCTTACGACAATTGAATTTTCGATAAACTGATCCTGTTCTTACTTAGAACTAATTTCATGCACGAAAATATTTCCTGGCATTTATAAGTTGAACCGAATATGAACAAAACGGAAAAGTCAATATTTTTCACTAATGAATTTATTCTTGGGCTATTGAACAAATGCTACAACTGAGAGTGAACTAAGAGAACGACTTTAGTGTTGCCAGATGTCTGTCAAGAAATTATGAATCAGTGGTGTCAAACTTGCCAATTTCTCCTTGAAATTATGCAACAATTTTTACTTTTTAAAAATGAAAATGCACATTTGTTACTATAACTTTATAATCACACAAACGTGTTATTTATTTTTTGGGGGGGGGGTTAAAAAGTCATTTCAGAATTTTATTTTTAGAATTTAAGAGGATCACTTGAAATTATCAAATGGGTCACTCGGTGACCCACGAGTCATAGTTTGCCAAGACCTGCATTAGTATATATTTGCAATCTAAGAGTAATTTTAAGTACGTCACTACAAATATCTACTCAAAAGAAGCTACTGGTGAACTAATATTATTCCAGCAAGTAATGTAATTCCTACAGAGGTAGCAAGCATCATCCATCATATAATAGTGTGTAACACAAGATGAATCAAGGTGACTCTTTTAAGATATATTTCATTCAGTAAAAAAAATTCTAAAAAATATAAGCACTATATTTTCTTTAAATTTTTTAATTCTAATTTAATTTTTTTTTAATTTTAAAAATTTAAAATTTTTTTAACTTAATACTAAATGTATATATGTTAACTCAATACTAAAGTATCAAAATTATGCAGGAAGGGGGAAGGAGGAAAGTGAAGCACAACACAATCTAAATTTAGAATCGATAGTTTCAAAACATGTAGTAACCAAATCTTATTTCAAAGAAGGGATAATCACCCCTAAAAAATGACAATTGCAATATTTTATGTTTTTATGCAGTTTCACATCCATTTGCACTAGTCATTAATATACTGCAATTTACAAAATTAGAAATTTATGGACTTTAAATTAATAAGCACAAACAGAAGAGAAAAAAATTAAAGAATTTCTCCAAACAATACCAATAGAAACTTGTCCAGACAGAATTTGACTAATTTTAAATAGAAACTATTTTGAAATTTCTTAAATTTTGCTAAAGAAATGTTTCAAAAGTAATACTCGTATTAAAAATTCTATACTTTACTTCTCTTTGTTATATCTTGATAATATTCAGTTTGGAAAGAAAATTCAATATATTAAGCAGTAAACAATATATTACTATCAAAATTTTAAAAATTATAGATCACAAATATGTGCCAGTTTTTTTTATTTGCTTTAATTTATTATTCCAAGGAAAATGAAATCTTATATTTTGTGTTTTTACTCTACACTAAAATTTTTAACAGATAATCAAAAATGTGAGTAAGACATTTTTATGTACTTTATGATGCATAATAATGAATGGCAATAATTAAATCAAAAAATACAAAACTAGAAAGCAGTATTTACCTCTTGTACATTATTTCCTTGAGCATCATTATCTAAAGCTTCTAAACTGTTTCTTACACCTAAGGTATTAACATTTGTTCTAAGCGTATTATTCCGTAACCTTTCTTTTGGAATGGCCAGACTAGATCTCATAGGAGATTTTTCATCTTTGATTTTACTTTCGGCAACCTTTTTCTTAGTGTTACCATTATGTGTTTTCCTCAGACGATATATATCACCTTGAAGCCACAGGTAAGACTGCTTCCTTAAATAAAATTTAGAATTCATTTTATCAGAACCATAAAATAAAAAAGTGTTATTATGAAACACTTTTAAAGCAAAGTTTATCAGTTTTCATGCAAAAAATATTTGCTGTTTCATAACTTATGTTTATGGTGGCATCTCTTTAATGATTATAACCCAAAAATATTTATTTTTATACCTTATTTTTTTTTTCAAGTTAAAAGCCTATTCTTTCAAAAACACTAAGTTCTAAACTTATAGGCTAATCCTAGGCAAAGTGATGCACAATTTTTCCCAATATACTAAAATATCAACTCATAAATGTGCTGGTTATACTTTTGTTAGATTAAAAAAACTATTGCTTTTATCAAATAAAATACAGGTTATCTAAAAGACTATTTCAAACACAAATGTAGGTCAGAGATAAAAAAAAAAAGTACATTTCTACTACAGTCAAAAGTCGTTAATTCAGACACCCATAATCTGGACCTCAAAGCTACAAACTTTCTGCACATGCGTCACTTTGACGCATGCGCGTAAGACCTTTATGGCTGCGAATATGCGTGTGTGCGCATGCGCAAAATATGTTTACAAATGCGCGTTTAATGTATAACGGACAGTATAAGCTAAAATGATCTAATTCAGTTAATGTTGCAGATTGCGTTGTTCCTTAATCTTCGAATTGGATCCGGCTTGTTATTTTTTGCAGACTGTTAGAGCAATTTTATAAAAGTAAGCTTGAACTTTCGATTATGTCAAATAGAATTTCTGATATATATTTATTAATATGTAAAGGATCTACAAAGCGAAAGTATGTTTCGAAGTCCATTAAATAAAAAGTGGAATTGCTGCAAAAAATGGATAAAGGATAATGGATTTGTTTATCTAACCATTCTGAAATCTGTTTATCAATTTCACGCTGCTCTGCGTGTGGGGAAAGGGGGGCACGTCGCAGCGCGCAATGAACTGGAAGTTGATCTGTCAGCACTATCCTTATCGTCAAGGCAGATGTTTTTATTTTATTTGGCTTATAATTCCTTACTAAATGTAGTATTTCATCTCGATGTACTCCATCTTTGATATGATTTAAATCAAATTCCTCGTCATTATAATTCGCTTCCGATAGCGATCTTCGAAAACTAAAGAATTTCGATTGACAAGTTAGTCGGTATTCTCGGCACAGCAATTACGGGATTTGAACAGCGGAACTCTGTAACTGAACAAGAAATTATGTCTGTTTATAGAATTAAGGAGAAAGTGTTATCACATAAAAAACGAAGCAACTTAAACAACTTACATTGAAAGAAATGTTTAATAAAGTAAACAAATAAATATTAAGCTTTTTTTTTGTAAATTTTGATACCCTTTAGATCATAATTGTTCTTTATTTCATAAATTATGGTTTCATATTTTTAATTTTATAATTTCTGCATGCCATCTTACCAGATTTAAACTGATGATCTATAATCCGGAAAAATCGATAATCCGGAATCGCCGAAGTCCCGACGAGTCCAGATTAACGACTTTTGACTGTATATGATATTATATCAAATTTAAACAAAAAAAAAGGTGAAAGGGTCTTATTAAATCAAAGACTTTCAAAATTTGGACTAAAAATGTGATCACAATAAACTTAATAAAATTGTTACATTTCTAATCCATAATATTAACATGGGTGCATGCTTTAAGTATGCATAATATGTATTTCTACAAATTTGCTGATAATTTTCAACTTAATCCTGCAGCAGTCAAGTGGAGGATTCGAGTCATGCAAGTATATTCATAAACTTTAGTATTTACAAAAGTTTGTTTTAATCGGCATCACTTTCAATATTTTTCTCTTGAAGAGCCCACTTTAGCAGGAAATTCTTAGAATTAATAAAATCACTAAGTAGTTCCTTTTTGATGAATGATAAGTATTATTCATGCAGTTAATAGCATAAGAATAGTGAGCAAGTACAGTTTTCATATTTTTGTTTTCAATCAGTTTAAAATAACTGTAATTGCTTTAAATTAATTTAAAAACAAAAATACATATAAAAATTGAAAGCAAAGAATAAAAAAAAAATCTGAATGATCTTGAAATGGATGATGAAACTAATTCAGATAAAAGAATCAGCAGCATTGAAAAACACAAATATTTTATTATTAAGAATTATCAGGACTCAGCTTATGAAGAGAAAACTTACAAAACAAAAAGGGATTACTAATTTTAGTCTTTATACTCATGATGAAAATTTCATAAATTTCACATAATAGATTTTAAAAAATTCTACTTTTCTTGCTTTAATATAAAATATATTTAGAAAAAATTATATGCACATGAGATAATTTATTTTGCCTTGTAATAACTGAACAATAAAAATAGGCTAGATGAAACTTATCATCATACAAACATTTACGCAAGTAATTTTTGTTGTGACTTCCCTAGGATAAAAGAAAAATTAGATATGTTTAAAATTTTAAAAAACTGCAAACTGCAAAACAAAATGTCATGTATCACAAAAACATTTTTTTTTAAATTAAGAAAACAGATACAAAACTGCTCATGTTACATGAAGATTTTCACAATGCTTACAGATGTAAGTAAATAACTCACAGTATAAGAAATTCAACAATAATAACATATTATCTAGGCCTGAGGAGAGGGAAAAAAAAAGATACAAACTACAAATAGTATTATAATAAAAATACTAAAATATACCATGAATAATTAAACTATGTTAATACTCCTATAAAAGAAAATAAACTAAAAATAATACAATAATAATAAAAAAGGAATATTACTTAAAATAATACTGATACAAAGAAAAAATGATACATGAACAGTACAATATAGCGATACATAAAGTAATCCCACATGTACAATACACAAAATAATACAATGACACATAAAAGATAAAAGTCCAAGCATATAAATAATAAAAATACTAAAAGTTCAAAGAACAAATAAAGTCACACAAGACTACAAAGGCCTCAGAACTCCTAATAAGATCATAGAAAACAGGAGGCCAGCAAATAGAGAGAGCCTTAACTCACTTTAAATGCACTTCTGGCAGTCGCATGGAGCCTACAATGCAATAAAATATGTTCAGCATTTTTCACAGCTTCGCCGCAAGCACAGAGTCGACTAGTAACAATAGTGAAATAAAGCAAGTCCCAAAATTCCCATAACTGGTCAAAATCTGAGTAAGTTTATAATCTGTTTGAAAATGCCTAAAATTAAGTCGTTGAAAAACACTTGGGAAAGTCTCTTTTGTCCACTGGGGCTTCAAAGAATTCAGCATTTGATGAAAACATTTAAAAAGCAGTTTTATATGTTTTCATCCAATAACACAGATCTTTCACATGTTTTAGATCAAAATAATACATTCATTCTATTAAATTAAATCCCTTTCATGCACTTGAAAAAAAAAATAAAAGAGGGAAGAAAACTATCTCTCGCAAGTAAATTAAATACTATTTCTTAAAATAAAAAGTATTTTTACTAGGAATTTTTCAAAAATCTTGTTTGTACTGTTCTTTAAATACCATATATTCTGGTATATATAATGCCCATTTTTAATACAAAAAATATGACCAAAATTTACAGTTGAGCATTAAATGCTGGACATAAAAATGATAGCTTAAAAATATAGAAAAAATTATATTTTTTACACGCATCCAAAAGCTGCTTATTTAAAAGAAACAGCACATCTTATGAAATTAAACATTTGCATTATTGGATAACATGAAGAATTCGTGATGTTCGTCTTCTATTATATCTTCCGGCATATCATCGAATTTTGTTTCATCTCACCATCATTATTATTTTGACCCATAAATAAATAATCATCTGCTCCTTGTTTCATCTTCACTATCATTATTATTTTGATCCAAAAATAAATAATTATTATCTGCTCCATCTTATACCAACACCAAGCATCCTTGCTGCAGCATAATTTCCATTTTCTCTTGCAAAATTAATGGTTTTGTATTTAAAGCCAGCACTATGTTTGTTTCTTTCTGCAAGAACCATTCTTTCTTGTAAAAGAAGCCTTAGATCAATTATATTTCAACTAAAGCAAATGTGATTTATTAAAGCCTTTGATTTTTACTTCCAAATTTTGTCTTCAAATGCACTACAGAAATAGAAAACATCTAACTCCTAATTCCACAAATTCATTCAGGTTGGAAATGCTCTACAATAGCATTCTTTTGGACATCTGAGCTGAATACAATCCACCCTCTTTGCCGGAATATTTACTCCCTCAAACATTTAACCCACATGTATAGTTTTCCCTTATCACTTGTAAATGAGGTTAATCATTGTTCGAAAATCTAGGACAAATGATCGAATAAGCAACCTCAATAGATAAGAAAGCACATGTATCTTTTAGATTTCTTCATGAAGAATTGGGTGCACGTTATATGAACATTTAAAATGTAGCTTGAAATATAGATGCAGAAGATGTGTTTTTTTGTTTGAAATCAGTACTTACTCTTCAAGCCAAAGTTGCTGGTGACCGATTATAGATCCTGGCCTACATATTCGAATCCAAGCAATGGCTTCAGCAGCAGTAAACCTATAGTGCTTCATTAAGTAACATGCAATCAATGTCCCTGTGCGACCAAGACCAGCTTTAAAAAAAGAGAAATTAAAAATTATTGAGTTATTAAAATTATTTATCATTAAAAATAACTACAGCAAATAACAAATGCCACAACATCAAAAACATTATTATGAAATCTTCATTCTATTCTTAAAATACAGAAAATAAATACCTTTACAATGTACAGCTACGGCACCTTTAGCTTTCTCGGCTATATCTAAAAATTCTCGCATTATGGCATCACTCGGTGTACTCCCATCCACAAAAAATAAATCTCTATGATCGAAGCCATTTTCTACGAATCTCTTTGCATCATAAATTTTTTTGTTCAGTCTTACTATAGTAGAAACATTGTGCTTGCGGAAGTATGGAATGTATGATTCAGGAGAATGTAATGGATAACCTGAAATAAAAAATGTTTGGATTCCCTTTATTATTATATTCCACAACAAACTGCTTTAATGATATGTAGTAAATTCTAAAATCCTTGCGATTAAAAATCGCTCAGACTCAGCTGTATCCTTTCTCAGCCCTTTTAATACACGTTAATAGATTTTACTACCTCACTTGCTCATTTATAAGCCATCTGATTGTTCAGCTTAATTTACTTTTAATAATACTAGATTTATTAATGATTTTAATCTCATTATGTTACGTACTGTTCTGTTATCAGGACCAGATTCAGAAATGCATGCATGTATGGATGTATGTGTTCATGTATGCATGTAGTACATACGTAAGCACGAATGTATGTGTGTATACATGTACACATATATACAAATACACAAATATACATATACTCAAACATTCATACATTTCTGAATCTGGTCCCAATAATAGAACAGCACCTTATATTACTCTAATAATCTGATTTTAAATTTTTGCATTAAGAAACTACAGCTAGTCTACATTTTGATAAAAAACAATCACACATGAAAATCTTGCAATTATGTGGAATATAACTGAAAGTAATCTTGAATGAAAAATACAACCAAATTCTCACACACATATACAGGCTATCAATAAGAAAAGCTCTTGCAAGTTAGTCTGCAGCTGTCTGTTGCCACAGAAACAGGCCTTGACCCACTGCCTTTAGGGGGTGTCTTGAAGACGAATGATAAACTGTTTTCTCCTCAGCCGACAGTCGTCAAAAACAAAGTAACAATAAAGCAACACTTGGTTCCCCCCTATTGGAATATACTAGTCCTGTTGCTATAGCGACTGCCACCTGTCAGACACTGTGGCTGGAGCTATTCTTCTCATAAACAGACAGTATATAGGCCTCACTATTAACTGAATTTGTATTTCAGGCATTGCTTGTAAACACGATCAAGTAATATTAAGTATTTAATATTAATCTAGAATATGTATATATTTATAGTCTTAGTGGTGTGGTGATAATTTATGCCACAATATTCCAAACTTGTCAGAAAATTCATTAAACTGGAAGCTGAAGACTTTAGTAAACCATAAAATTTGAAAAAATTTCAAAATTTTTTAATGGCAACACCGACTTTTTCCTGTGCAAATTGATCAGCACATTTAAAAACCATTAAATGGCATTGGGATAATACATGTAATTTTCATCGACATAAAACAATTAGCAAAGAAGTATATTGTAAAGAACCAGTGACAACACAAAAGAGGAGAGGTCTAAAAAACTTTTTTAATAATTTTCTCAAACATTCATTTAATACCTAATTACTAGATAGGGTTAGGGTTAGGGTTATTTCTCCCCACAAGACCATTGTGGTGAAGTTATCCCCTTAAGCAGAATAGTTTTACCAAAAAATTGATTGTTAATATTATGTAACAATATTGCTCATTTATATGCCAGTAAGAGTGGATTTTTATCGGGATTAGATTTGTCAGATTTCTGATATAAATTTGAGCAAAAATTATAATGAGAACATATACAAAAATTACCATAAGATTTTTCAATAATGAACACAAAATACTTGAAAAATAAATATCGATCATAAGATAACTTTGCTCAGTTTTTCTCTTTTCAGATATTACAGTTGATGGTGCTACACTCAAAATTGACATATGCATATTTTTACCTTTGGTTTGCCAGTCTCTTCTTACGATCAATAAAATTTATACAGAAACAATTTTTAAAAAGGGAAGGAGATGAAAATTAAAAGTAGAGAAATCAAAATGATTTACGAACTAAAAGGAGCATAAAATGGGTAGTACTTAGAATAGCGAAAGAATAATCAGGAAAAAGAGACAGTTACATATTCAAAATCAAAGAAAAGTAACATTTCTTTACTTATATAGTAAGGACTGTAACTAAGACACTGATGCTCTTAAAATATTTTTCATACAAATATAAATTATAACACAAGGTACCTCGTCAAAATAGCCCATGACTAAACAGCCCCAACAAAATTGGCCAAGACAAGTCGCAAACTAAATGGCCCCCCACAAGATAGCCTCAACAAAATAGCTCTGAAGTAATAACTAAGCCTAAATATACTACTAAACATTAGTAAAAAATTAATTTTGACAGTTAAAAATATTTATTAAAAAAAGCATTTTAAAAATTTTATATGAACATATTAATAGAAATTCTAAATATGATTTGGGAATTATCTACAAGCTTTTAAGGTTTCTGTTCCTTACCACATTATTTACAAAAATTACATTTCGAGGTTATGTGAAATTATGGTGATTTCCTATATGTTTTACCACCAATCCTCGAATTCCATATCACAGATTATGTTCTTACTGCATTAATATAAATATTAACAAGACATAGTGCACAATAAAAATTAAGCTTTATTTCAGAAATTCGCGCACACTCCCCGACAGCCGGCCTGTTTCGCTCTGCTCGCTACTCGTAAGAAACTTCTCCTCTAGGGTTGCCACACTTATCGGAGGGCGCAAGGCACGCTCCTTATCGCCATCACCACAAAATATTAAGAAGAAAGACCATATGTTCCATATTTGAATAATTTTCTACTAATGCTTCCAGGCATTGATTCAGTTGGGGATACTTAGTTTCACTAGCACCTATGTTGGAAATATCTTCAGGTAGGCATGTTAAGCAGATTTCCACTATATCTTGCTCTTTTTGGAAATGATCAGTGGATCATTAGAGGGATTGATGATGGCAATCTACAACATGCTGGAATGCCATATGCCACCCTTCTACCAAATTATTTGACCTCAGAAGACACTGACTATGCACTCATAAGCATTCCACACATGCATTGCAAATCATGGTTGTGCTCGGTGGTTGCATCTTACTTGGCCTATATACATATCTTCCCAATAATTGATAATGCGGGTCTAGTTCATTTGGGAAATTTTGTGTTAATTCTTCATATACTCTGATGATATCATGCACTCGTACAAAACTCAATGCTAACATTTTTATATAAACACACACATTTTCATTATTTACATAAGCTTCCACCAAATTCAGTTCTTGCACTTTTCGCCATAAGCATTGTCTCAGAAACACACATATGAAATGTAATTTTGTAAAGAATATGGTAAAGAATAAAAACCTTAAAGGCTTGTATAGAATTGCCAAACCACATTTAGAATTTCTATTAATATGTCCATATATAATTTTTAAAATGCATTTTTTAATAAATATTTTCAACTGCCAAAATTCATTTTTACTAATATATTTTAATGTAATTAATTTTATATAATTATATAACTAGGTTTAGCTACTACTTTGGAGCTATTTTGTCGAGCTTATATTGTCGGCGCCATTAAGTTTGGGGCTATTTTGTTGGGACTCTTTAGTCATGGGCTATTTTGGCAGGTTATAGTTTTTATACAAATAATATCATTAATCTTTCCTCAAAAATCAGTTCTTTCACTATCACCATGTTGATAATAATAATAATAATAAAAATTAAACAATTAAACAATCATAATAATCTAAAATAATTACCATTTTCTATTTTACTCTTGGGATGAGGTCCACAAAAGGCGATGAATTTATTTGGCACTATCCAGTTCAAATCACCAGACTCAACACGCTATAAAAATTTGAACTATAATTAGTTAAATCTAAAATTAGTTTTAAATACTTAAGTAAATAAACTGTGAAATATTAACTCAAGTTAAAATACAATTAAAATTGGAATAAGTAGCTGAACAAAATAATCTCCTTATATCTGCAGTTTAGTTAAATATGTGTGGAAATGCATAATAACCTCAAAGCCACAAACTTTTTTTTTGTATGCTTTAAGCATACGCGTTTAGCACAAAAAACTAAACTTGCATTGAAAGAAATGTTTAATAAAGTAAACAAATAAATATTAAGCTTTTTTTTTTTTTTTTTGTAAATTTTCCTACCCTTTAGATCATAATTGCTCTTTATTTCATAAATTACGGTTTCATATTTTTAATTGTATAATTTCTGCATGCCATCTTACCAGATTTAAATTGATTATCTATAATCTGGAAAAACCCTTAATCCAAAATTACCGAAGTCCCGACGAGTCCGGATTACGGACTTTGTACTATATATATATATATATATATACATAAATGTAAACCATGACTTTTTGCTTACTGGTTCAACAGCATAAAGAGAAATACAATGCTATTCGTAACATTAAAATCTAGTATCAGTATTATAGCACGATAATGAATTACATGGAAAAACTTTTCATTGAAGAAGCCTTCTATTTATATACATCCATCGTCAGAAAAATTCCAGGAATATTTTTTTTTTTTTTTTTAAATTCTGAGTTTGCAGTATTAATCCAACTGTCCAACTGTCTTAGTATTATCCAACTGTCAGTGAGAAATGAGCTTGCAAGCATTGCAGTTAAAGATTTCCCAGCTTGCTTCCAAGACATCCAGAAACACTGGCACTTAGGTATAGATAGCCAAGAGGCTACTTTGATAGCAGCTAGGATCATTACTTGGTAAATGCAATTTTCTATTTTTTACGACATTTTTCCTGGAACATTTCTGACAAAGGATGTAATATAACCCCTTGTCATTTAGCAAATTAATTAAGGTTATTTTACTAGGTTCTGCATTATTAAACAACTTGTTTCTGACTCACAGCAAAAGTCAATCTAATTAATAAATAGACAAAAAGTTTTTTTAAAAGCTTCATCAATGGCCATGTTAAAATTTTCATTTTGTCATCAACGATAATAGTTATTTCTAACTACCTGTCTTGTATCTGGTAGTTAGAAATGACATTCTGCTCTGGTAGCTAGAAATAACATTAATTTTGTCATCATCCCATTTTATCCCTCTATCATCTATAAAAATACATGGATTGTGCAGAATATCAACTTTCAGATATTTTCTAAGATAGCAATTAAAATTCATTTTTCCATTCTCAAAGATTCCATCTCTGACTGTCGAAAATGTTTTGCCGCATGTGGTATAATAACTGTGACTTTAAAGGAATCTAAGCTGATCTAAAAGAATCTAATCTTGATTTTGAATCATAGCCAAGTGGATATTGTAAGCGCAGTATATTTTTTGTAAAACATTGGAAAATGTGCTTGTATCTTTAATGCTTCAAATATTAGATAATTGTTGAGGATTCTCATGAACGACTGGGATTTCAGCAAAGATATTCGCCATCTGCAAATTCATTTACTAAATTGGAAGAAGAAACTTTAAGGTATGTATTCTCGGTTCCTTTATCGAACTTTTACATCTGATTTTATTCTTGGGGAATTTAATGCCTATCTTGTCAGTGTCATTAGAGATTAGCCAAAGTCAAAGAGTATTAAATTTCCACATCATGGAACATAAATCTTATGTTCAAAAAGGAGAAATAAAAAAAATCTTCAATAGCTATTGATAGCTGAAATTCTAAACACAGTTTTGACTTTGGTTCTGCAAAGATAATCCATAAAACTTTTTCAGTTAGTGACTTGGATTTTCTTGTAGCTTTTTATATTCAGAAAATTTTATTTCATTTAGTTACTAACATTAATTGCAATTCAGTTCTTCAAAGCTATTTTAGAATTCTAATATCTTAGTTTTTCACATTTAATGGCAATTTTCTAGAGCAGATTATTGCCATTCTATTTTTCTTTACAGATGTTGCTATGTTCTGCACTTTGCTTTTCTGCACTGATTGTTTTCAATATAAATACAGTCACTGTTCCTTCCATTTTGATTTATTTTTCCCTCCTCCTGAATGAGGGAGACCCATGTCTAATTGCCTTAAAAATCAATAGAGTTTTATTAATTTTTTGTACCAAATTAAAGCTACAGTTTTGATAAATTTAAAATTTTACATCAACATATTTGTCTTCCAACTTATAACAAGCATCTCTTGTAAATTCAGGTAGTTTGATATCAGCATTAAATCTCTAAGCAATCAATGGTGTGGCACAAAAGTATAAACTTCCCAAACATACCATGAGTATGGTATTTTCTTGTTTATAATATCAACATAACTCTCCTGCTTAGTACCTTGATTCTTTGTCTTCTAATATTTATACTAGCTTAATTGTCTGGACACATTTCAAGGCTGGCATATATACAGTACATATACAGTACAAACATAACATATACAGTACAAAGTCTGTATACAGTACAACAACATATACAGTACAAAGTCTTTGAACTATACAGTACAAAGTCTGTAATCCGGACTCGTCGGGACTTCGGCGATTCCGGATTAGGGGTTTTTCTGGATTATAGATTATCAATTTAAATCTGGTAAGATGGCATGCAGAAATTATGCAATTAAAAATATGAAATCGTAATTTATGAAATAAAGAATAATTATGATCTAAAGGATATCAAAATTTGCAAAAAAAAAAAAAAAGATTAATATTTATTTGTTTACTTTATTAAACATTTCTTTTAATGTAAGTTGTTTAAGATGCTTCCACAAAAAATTCAAAAAGTTTCTTTTTCTTGTGTCATATATAGTGGACTTTCCAATGCCGTACTTCTCACATAATTTTGAGATGGAGCCTTTATCCATTTTTTGCAGCAATTCCCACTTTTTGTTTAATGGACATCGAAACATGCTTTCGCTTTGTAGATTCTTTGGCAGCTCCAGAATTGGAAACCCTTTTTGACATAATCGAAAGTTTAAGCTTAATTTTTATATAATTGTTCTAACAGTCTGCAAAAAATAATAAGCCAGATCCAATTAGAAGATTAAGGAACAGCGCAGTCTGCAACATTAACTGAAATGCCTTAATTTTAGACTAGCTTATACCGTCCGTTATACATTAAACGCACATGCGCATAAAGTTTGTAGCTTTGTGGTCCAGATTATGGACGTCTGGATTACAGACTTTGTACTGTATATGACTTGGCCACTTAGAGGGTTAGAACACTCGTATAGTTTACATTTTATAATTAAGTGTACATTACCACAAAGTTTTATATTTGTATGCATTTTCTAGTAGGTGTATTTTTGTATAAACTGAACGAAATTAATTACAAATATTTTATCTTGTCCAAAAAAAATAAATCCATGAAAATGCTTACTCTCATTGCAAATAAGAGTGAATGGAGTTAATGACTTCACCCTTATTGACTAAACAAACTATTGTGAAATTCTTCATTAATTCTATGATGTATAATCAGGGCAAAAGCCTCTTAAGAATTAAAAATAAGAATAATAGGTGTATACCTACTTTTGCACATGCACACTGATTTACAAGATATGCAGATTACATCTGATTTGCAAAATTGCTTTTCATTGTATCAAAGCAGTATTATTTATAAACACAAAGTAGCACTTGAAGAATCAGTTTTGTTACTAAGCATATTATTTTGGGATCCCATTATTTATGTATAGTTTTAACGAACTTCCACCTAATATCAAAAATCAGGCTGTATCAGATAACATCAGAGTAAAGAATTGTACAAAATTGTGCCTTTATTATTGGAATAAAACAACTCAAATTTTTAAATATTCAAATATTAAATAATGTAATAAAATAATTCAAAGAGCTATACTAGTTTTCCATTTACACAATAAAATTTTTAAATGATATATTATAAACACAAAAATTAATTATTTCTGAAAAACGTAAAATTATTTTTTAAACTCTTAAAACTGAGAATATAAATTTAACTTTAAAGTAAATAAATACAATTTTTGTACCTCATAATGTTCATAATCTTCAAGATTAAAATTTTCAAAGTTGAAAAAACCATTCACCAAAGCCTGCAAAATAAATTTAATTATCATTATTGAATACAACAATATTGTACCATATTCTTTTTTTTAAATGCAACAATAAGAATCTATAAAGCAGAGATTTTAAAATTCGAAATTGAGGAAAAAAAGGACTTGCATAAATATTTAATAATTTTATAAATGGCTAAATGATTTACTTATACAAATAATGCTGCATTCTCTCTGTGATACTTAAATATTGTAAAATAACATTGTTTAGCTTTTTAATGAATTTAATTTCAGTTGCATGATTTTTTCTGCAAGTCGTGCAGAATTTTTTGCATTCTACAAATAATTTGAAAATCAATGCACTGCCAGATGAAATATTATGCAGTAACAATGATATTCAATTGAAATGTTATAAAGAAATTTTCTGGAGGAAGTTAATCATTTTGGTAGTAGTCTATTGAAATTGGTAGTAATTTTAAGGGCAGAAAATGTTCATAAATGGAAAAATAATATGAATTATAAGAAATACAAAAAATTGAGATGCATAAAAATAACTTGCTTTTTTAAATGACTAAAATTCTTTAATTGGAAGCTCAGCATGTTTAAACTAGCTCTCAATTTTTAATAAACTTAAAAAAAATAAAATGAAAAAAATCTGAAGGTTTCAGATTTAAAATTACATCCAAAGGGGCGTTTTTTTTTTTTAACATTTTGTCTGTTACCTTTACTTATTAAATATCATGTCCTTTGCACTTAAACCATAAAATTCAGTTCAAAAGCAGTATCGTAAAATAGTTTTAAACTGAGCATATCCTTTAGTATTTCTGATACAGAGTCTCACGAGATTAAGATAAAAATGTTTTTTCTGTACAATGTTGCCATTGCTCACTTTCAAATCCTTGAGTTTGTTAATCAAAAATTTGTTAAAGTTTTACAAAATATGAAATCGATAATAAAACAAATTCCATATTTGGGCTTCCACATTGGCCATATTCGCAATAGGATTACGTCATTCAAAATTGGATGGCTCTGTCTACCGTTGTTTTATCACAATGTGTGAAATATGCATACATTTATGCCAATTTTTCATTATTTAATTTCTTCAAATATAATGCAGGATTAAAATCACAATAACAATCTTGTATTTAGCATACATATATTAAAACACTCAATCGATTTCGAGGGCAGCTAAAGGTTCCTCCTCATCAGGAGAGCTGCCCTTGAAATCAATTGAGTGTTTTAATATATGTACGCTAAATACAAGGTTGTTATTGCGATTTTAATTGTCACATTGGCGTACTTCTCTTCTATTCTATAATGCAGGACTCTAACATTTGGTGGCAACAGTTTGAAAAGCGAAACAGACATTTATAATGAACCAATGCAGGAATGAAAACAATAATCCTTCAGGGATAAAACCCCTTTGGACTAATTATGTATGAAAATTGTATTTTTCTCACTGGCAGAATGCCTCAAAATGGATCCCAACATTTTGATATACATATTACAATCTTATGTCTCTAAAACAATATTTGGTACTTAAATATTATCCTGACAACCATGAAATTGTTTCAAACAGCATGATTTAGCCCCAGTTATGGATAAGCATGATGTAACAACACACTCATAACATCTGCGCTTTCTATTGATGTAACCTTGCATGATTCTTGATCAGTTACTTTTTGTTTTTATGAACAAGACATAAATTAACTGTCATTGGTGTATTTTGCCTTGCATTTAAAAAAAAATTATTAAAATTTGGGATCTACCCTCCACGGAGAACCTAGTAGTGAATTATTTTAAAAGTTATGGGATGCTACACCACCAAAAAAGTGTGTATCGGTGGATATGATATGGTTAGCTGAATATGACCGACAATGCAGTAATAGACTGGAACAATTGTCTGCGGGATACTCATAGCGTTTTAAATACAGCTTCTGTTAAAATTGAAGGCCAAATAAAATAAAAGAAATCTATGGAAGTTTTTTTACAAGGGAAAAAACAAGCGAGTTGAAGATTGATTGTTTATTAAATAAAGAAATGTTAGTTTCTTCAGAATGCCACAAGAACAACATTTGCAACTTTGGCAGGATTTCTGCCAATTTCCATGGTGCAATGGTAGCCAACTTTCACGGTCAATGGGATAATATATAAATGCACTATATTTTTCAGAGAAAATCTTTGTTTCATCATTTTTCGAAAGATGATTAATATAAATCAGTTTTCACATCAGTCTTTATACAAGCTTTAATTTCCTTCCCTTCAGCAAAGATCATTATTACAAAATAACATTTTTTTTAATCTTGAGAGGATAGATAATGAGCTAAAAAAAAATTCATAAAAATTGTTGTGAATACAAACTATAAAAAAATTATTTACTGAAAGTGGAAAACCATAGTTACCTTAGCATAACAATATTACAAAAGAGTCACAAATTGATCACTTTTAACTCTTCATTGTGAAAAAATAAACTTATTCATACCCACTATAATTAAAATCTTACCTGTTGAGTATATTGAATGGAAAAGAGCCAAAAGTGGAAAAACACTTTAACACTCTAGTTCTCTAATCAGAACGTTTACAGCTAATTCTGGCAACTTTCAAATAAATGTAAAACAAGTGTTGCCATGTATAATGGTGTAAATAAATGGAAAGAGATGGGGAAGTTCATCTTAAATGACATATTTTTAGAAGTGCCATTTTTGGCTGAAACATTATTTTATAGGGATTAATGATGTGCATTGTCAAGGAAGTTAAAAAGCAGTAAAATTCTGAATTGCCATGGGGATTAAATGGAGAAGAAAAATAGTTTTTACTCTTTTACTGAAAAGAAAAATAGTTTATTCAAAGAAATCATCGCAAGATTTCGCAGCCAATGACTCCAGTAGATCGAAAAATGCAGTAAGTGTTCCGCAGTCCTATTTTTAAAAAAATCACGCTCAATAGCCTTTTACAAGAATTGCAGAAAAGATGGGAAAGGGAAAGCACAGGGAGAACTTATAAGTTCTTTCCGAAAGTTACATGCTCAGTTAATACATGATACAGCAGAGCACAAACTCAATTCTAAACTGGCCATGGTCCCTTTCCACATTATCTTAAGAGATTCAGCAAACGAGCATCAGAATTGTGTGAATGTGGTGCGGTAGGTGATGCAGATCACTTCCTCTTCAACTGCCTACAAACCGAAAAACTGCATTTAAAAATGCCAGGCAGTGAATACTGGCCGCAATGGGCGAAGAATACCTGCAGCAACAATCAGATAAAAACTAAAATAGAGGAGGTAATCAGGCTATGCTCAGGAAGGTACTAAGAAATTCTTCCCCTCCCTTGAGAATTGTATCTTTGCAGCATAATTTTAATAGCAATTCAAAATACTACAACAACTGAAAATTCAACACTAGAAAAATAGCTCACCTAGAACACAAGTTTACTTTGATTATCTCAGTAAAAGTATTGTAAATATGAATTCAGATAATGTTTAAATGTACATGTAGCTGTCATGATTTTATGTAACTTGTACAAGACAATGTAATCAACATATCTATGCTTATACACAGTAGTATAAAAATAGGCCTTGTATGCCCATGTAATATTTAAATTTACATTTTTACACGGAGGAAACATTCCCTTCTGCCAGGATGACTAATAACACTGTAAGACTTTTACAACAAAGTCAGGTCAGTGGTTATCTCAGGCGGCGCTCAGTAGCTACATACTTATTGTGCCCAGAGCTAAGATAAGATAAAAAATATGCTGCTCCTTGTAATCATTTTAAAGTTGAAAATGAAAACACAATTAGCTAGCCGGCAGGTTATTTACAGCTAAAATATACAGGATGATTCAATATTATTGCAGATAATGATGTTTTATGGCAAACAAATTTTAGCTAATATGAACAAAAATCAATTTATTGTGCATTTCCTTTCCACGAGTATCATAATACGTTTTCACACACGGCAAGGAAAAGGCAATTAAGAAAAGGGGGGAAAGGAGGAGATGGAAGATTCAGAAAATCGTAGATCATGCCGGTTATCAGACCTGAATTTCGGACTTTATTTTGTGTATGCCTATAAAGAAAATATCATAATATGATATAGTTCCATGTTTGAGCAAGATCCTTTTATGACAACATCGGAATCACAGAAAGGCTTAATTCAGCTCAGTAAACCGTATTGGACCATATTCAGAAGATAGGATTGGTGTGGAAATATTCGAGATAGGTACTACATGAATCACAAGTCGGAAGAATTTGGACAATTGACTCGTCATATGCATATCTCTGCTAGTTCAGAACAAAATCGAGCCGTTCTTGAAATGGATAACTGGGGATGAAAAGTGGATTACCTACTTGCAAGGAAAAGGGCATATTGTGAGCCCGAAAAACCTAGCTGTTCCACCTCTAAACCAAATTTGACTCTGAATAAGAGAATCTTGTGCATATGGTAAGACATTCGAGGATCAATACATTATGAGGTTTTAAAACCAAATGAAAAGCTCAATTCGGAGAAGTATTGTCAGCAACTGGATAATTTAAAGACTACAGTCCAAGAAAAGAGGCTGGCAGTGTTCAATAAGAAAGACATCATACTGCACCAGGATAATGCTAGGCCATATATTGCTTTGGGAACTCGTCAAAAAATTGTAGAACTAGGCTGGGAAATTCTGTCGTATCCACCATATTCCCCGGAATTAAGATCTCCAATTACCAATTGTTTTTGTTCTTACAAAATTTTATGATGGGCAAAAAATTCAAAAATGAAGAAGATATCAAACAAGTACTGGTTCAATTTTTCGCATTAAAAGATATAACATTTTTCAAAAATGGGACATACAAACTACCCTCATGCTGGCAAGAAGTCATTAATAATAATGGCAATTATATTATTTAATAAAGTTATTTACTGTTAATACAGTAAAGTTAATAAAGTTTATTGACTGTAAGTATAATTTGTATTTTGTCTTATTCCAAAAATGTACAGAACTTTCCAGTAGACCAAATAAAAATTTTCTATATAAATGCTGAATTTTTAATTACCTTTTTCACGGCACGAAAACAATCCAAAAGTCCTAGATGATATGTAGAAGGACCAACAGATGCATCTCTACAAAAACAGAATAAAAAAAAATTTGATTTTTCATTTTACTCACAAAAATAAAATAAGAACGAAAAGGTAACCTCTTAACAAAATAAATAAATTACATACATATATAAAATAAAATGTGACCAAATAAAATACAACACAATATATTTCTGGCAAGTAGTAAAATAATTAATAAATAGCAACCATGTTTGAAACTTTACAAGTAAAGGAAATTTGAGGACTTCAAGTGGGAGTTAAATTTGTCATGGAATTATAAATACTACATAATAACACAAAAGAATTACATAATCCTCAAAATAATAACCTTGAGAGTGCTGATAGCAAAGGTACATATGTAAAAAAGCAAAGGTACTTATGTATTAGCCCATCAACTGGCCAGGTAGTGTAGTTTAGCCCAAATTATAGACAACTGTGTCATTTAGAATTCTGCAGTAATGATTGGTGACTGCCGACGATTGCCAAAATTTTGGCCAGTGGTCAACAGGATAATACAAAAATATCAAAGCGAGTTAACAAGATAATTTTTATCATAAGCAAAAAACTAAAAAAAAAATTCCAGTTTTCAATTCCCCCCCCTCTCCTAAAATAAACATTTCACAGTTCCTTTTTTGTTTATACATAGTAAGTTTTGAATTAAGCTCATACAGAGTAAGTTTTGCGAGTAAATTATTGGTTTCACTTTAAATTTATCCTTCCTATTTTCTCCTCCTTCAAATATGTTAAAAATTCATTTTAATTTTAGTGTAAATTTACATGCATTACTATTATTCATTATTATGACAATTAATAAACAACAATTTATCAGGGAGAGGAAAAACATTCTACAGGTGAGGGAGAACTGGGGCACTTGGTGTCTACCAGAGGTAAGCAAGTGCATGCCCCTCGTCCTCCGATATCCAGTGCTTATCAAAGAATTAAGGTGGTGTATTTAATTATGGCAAAGCACACTAGGGCTATCTGCCTAAGGGGAGGGATGCCTTTCGTGGAGGACTTTCTAAGGGAAACTGGCTCGTATACACGTTACACATGGGGAAAACCACGAAAACGCCCTTGCAGCCAGCCCATTCGCGGGATTCGAACCTCGGACCGAACTACCAGTGTTCAGCGTCTTTACCGCTCGGCCGCTGGTGGGCCTATCGAAGAATTAAAGGAGTTGGGTGAGAAACATGGCCTTACAAGGGCTAGGTGGCTCTACAATGGCTACAGATTTGGGGACAGAGTGTGCAACACACATATTGCAATGCATGTAAATATAACAGAGAACATAAAGCATAAAAGTAATACAATAAATAAATAGCACAATGTAAAATACATAAGTAGAAAATAGGTAAAAAAAAAATAAAATAAGTAGTGAAATGGGAAAGAGACAGCTGAGCGAGAGAAAGTCTTATATGACCTGGCAGATGTCATGTCCCAAGGCTGCAATCATGATAATAGTCTGACGTATCTTATGCACAATCACACGATTTTGTGTAATAAAGTGTTTGCGAGTGTCCACATCGCTGAAGCACTGACGTAGGTGAGTGGGCATTGATATATGTAGTGGTCTGGGAAGCCTTCTGCTCCGCAGACACAGGTGGCAGTTTTGGAAATGCCAAAGCAAAGGAAATAAACAGGAAATGGTCCATGGCCCGTGACAAAGTTGGTGATTTGTGGGACAGACACATGTCTTTGAGGGTTAACTTTTGGAAAGAAATCGTATGTATGTCTCTCGGTATTACTTAAGTCCCCTTCTTGTTGCCATTTTAGGGTAGCTTTTTGAAGCAGCTCCTTTTTTCAGGTAAGAGGGAGGTGCCAGAATATTGATTTCCTCTGCATTTATGTTGCTACTTGCCTCTTTAGCAAGTTTGTCGGCTGTTTCATTGCCTATCAGACCTGTGTGTGCTCTGACCCATACCAGTTGTACATGCTTATGGGCATTGCTTTGCAGAAGATGCTGTATGTTGACAATGAGTGGAGAGAAGTGGTTATGATTTATGACTGCCAGAAGAGTGAACATACTGTGTGAGTAAATAGTGATGAAAGGAGAGGGTGAAGCCAGAGTGTATTCAATAGCCACTGTTATGGCTAATGCTTCTGCCTCGAAAACGCTGTTCCAGGATTGTAGATAACCGTTCCAAGTGTGAATTATATGTGCATGTGTAGATAACCCTTCTAAGTGTAAATTATATAAAAACATTCCACAACTAGTAGTTGTAGAATTTTTTTTTTCCTGAAAGAAATAAGAACTTAGCTAATGTTTAACTACAGATATGTAGCCAAAGCCAACATAAATCTAATTAGTTGGCCCCTAAATATCGAATTAGCTAAAAAGCTATCAAGGCTGAGCACAGTAGCAGCTTAGAGCAGGGCTTCTTAAGCTTTTTCAGTCACGACCCTTTTTTATCACTGAGACTTTTTTTCGCAACCCCAGGGCCCCACATAGTATTTACGAAAATTTTGTAGGACCCCATATGCATTGCACATATGCGACACATGAGTGAAACTGCCAGTTTTTTTTCACTTGAACTGTAATATACTATTGCAGTTTTAAGTCATTAATTTCTAATTTTAAGACATAGAACAATAAGAAAATTTTAAATAAGAATTGACGAAATGGACAGTATCACATGCAAAGCAAGTAAAATGAACGTTTATATTATAAAAAGAATGCATCAAAATGTTTTTTGGTTTTTCTTTCTCTATATCTTTATCTATTTTCAGATACATTGTGTAAAAATATTTGGTAATTGTAAAATTATTATAGTAAGTTAAAGAAATATCACAACTGCTAAAATTTTTGGCAACCCTCTGCTGGAGGTCCCGCGTCCCACAGTTTAAAAAAACTCTGGCTTAGAGAGATGTGGCCAAAAGGCAAATGCACTCTAGTCAGAAACTCTGATGCTCTCTCCCGAAATCAGTGGAACTTCGACTTAAATACTACTTCTACTCATTTGCATTAAACACGATTCTAAAACACACTCTAGTAGCAAATTATAAGCTGAAATTAGGAGAGATAGGAAAGAAACTTTAACTTAAATAACTGTTAAAATCTTAGGATAAACCTTACAAACTGAAAGGTGCTGATAGAAGTTTAAAGTATAGTGTCTAGAATAATGTTGGGCATTCTGACAATTCTCCATAGTAATGCAGAATGTGAAAGGGTTTTCAGTGTTGCTACGAAAACAAGGACTAAATTTAGATCTAACACTAGTAATGACACATCAGCAAAAGCAGGCCTATGTGGCCATTGCTATGAAGAAAATTATGAAGTTTCTTAATGAAAGCAAAGTCTGCCACTATTAATAGCATTTGTATGAAAACTGATTAAAAGTATTATTTTTTGTTAAAAGATGCAAATAATAAAGATGTTTTTTACAAGTAAGTTTTTTTGCACTGTTTGCATTTAAGAATTAGTAACTGAGCTTTCAGATATTTATTTCAATTCATTATTAAAAATATTTTTTTATCATTTAAAAAGTATTTTTGACGTTTCGAACAATCTCTTGATTTTTGAATGTCTTAAGTTGGCAAGTATGAACTAGTCAAAACTATACATGTTAACATTTAACCTGCAAGGGGAGACAAAATATGCAAACAAAGCCAAAAGCTAAAATTAATAATACTACTTATAGTGCACAGTTAATTTATGATTTCACATGCATATATAAATGTACATATCTTGTACATAAATAATATATACATAACACTTTGATTTATCAAGAACCGAAAACCTTATCTTGAGCACATGTACATAAATTACAGTGCACCAACTAATGATTGAGTTCTTGGTGGATATGTGCCAGGATAGTTTCATTTTAGAGAAGAATAGAATTATTTCTAAGATTTTTCTTATCCTGCAGATACTGATGCTTTTTTTATTATTATTATTTACTGGAAATATTCTGATTCCCCCCCCCCTTTTTGTGGCACCTGTGCCTTGTAGTGTTTAAAAAAAGCACAGACAGCAGAAAAATCTTACCAAAACATTAAATAAAGTAATGAATCTCACTAAAACTGACTTCCCCCTCCCCCAAATAGTTTTGAATTTTTTCGCCTACATACAGAAGCATTGCAGGGATCAGCTTAATGTAGGTAGACAGTGGTATTCTTATATTCTTTTTACTTTCCATAAATATTAAGTTGGTAATTATGATATTGATAAAGCAGTTAAGAAGTTGACTCCATCGCAACATACTTTATATTAACAGTGAAATAGTGGTACTTTCTGATTATTCACATTCCTATTGAAAAGTTGCGAAAAAGTATTCATGAAGAAAAGCAGTATGTCAATAAAATAGTTACGAGGCAAAAGGCAAATCATGATGTCACCCAAAAATATTTATGTGGAAACCCACCTAAGCCATAGCAAATGTCTGTTTTGTTTGTGTGCAAAACCCAAGTAGTACAGATGCCAAATCGGTGAAATTCTCTGATATTTCTTAAAGCAAATACAGACTACTGTGTACATAGGTAGAACAAGAGCCCAGAAAAAAAGGATTTTTCCTAAAATGGCAAGTGTTTTATAACCTGATACTTCTAGCTTTTCTTTTTATTTTATTGGTTGATTGCACTTACAAGGAATTCTTAAGGAATTAATACTATATTCTGCGCTGATCCCTGCAATGCATGCATATATGTATATGTGCATGTGTGCATATACGTGTATACGCACACACTCATACGTAAATTTCTGAATCCGATCCTAACAACAGAAAAACACAGAAATATATACATAATAGAAGCATCATAATAATGACTATGTGGCCTGCATATGCTTGGTATGTCATATACTTGCACAAAGCAATTGCTAATTTTAGAGACAAAGCCTTCAGTAGAATCATCTGCATCTCATAAATTAGATCTGTTGTTATTAGGATGCATGTATTACAGTTGCTAGTCAATCATTTAAACAATTCCTATAAATATTGAACATTATTTCTATTTAAATATGCATGATTAAATTAATTTTCTAGTTTTCTCATTTACATTTCACTTAAATTTTTCATTTCAATTCCAGAATGTGTAAAACAACAAAACCAATGAGCAATCATGAGGAGTTAGGAATCATCACAATTAGAAATTTGTTTCTGGCCTATACATTTGTTACACATTTCAGAATTTTTCACACAATTCCTGTTTTTGCAACTTCTAATTTTAAAAAATATCCATTTGGAAATTAAAATTTACAAATGCAAGTAAATATTTATGCATGTGGGAAAATCTGCCGAGTATCACTTTATAATGCACAGAAATTAAATAATAATATTTTCAGAATTTTTTACTACTATATTCAATAAAAGATTAAAGTTAAGGTTCAAAATAAACAATTAATAAAAGCTTCAACACTTTCTTGTTATCCAGACTAGATTTAAAAATATATGTATGCATGCATGCATATATGTATATGTGCATGTGTGCATATACGTGTATACGCACACACACATACGTAAATTTCTGAATCCGAACCTGACAACAGAAAAATACCAAATCTTCGTAAATATATTACATATCATATATCACATAAATTTCAAATTATTTATATACCTAAATGAAAGAAATGGTGGACTACCACCAAAGATGAGGGGTCTATATGCTTCTTCAGGGGATTTTCCATGCTGAATGATCTAAAAAGAACAAAAAATTAAATAAATCAATGTTTCAAGCTATAATGATATAATTTGAAACCATAACACATTAATTTTAATTTATATTACTATACATTCTTTTTTAATTAATCAAATAACTTACTTGTTCCTTTGTCCTCCCCTCCCCCAAAAACAATCTTTACATATTAATCAAGTGTCAAAGATAAAGACAGAAATTAGGTACAGAGGATCAGGTAAAAATATATAAAATAAAGACTTTGTATAGTTATCGAATTTAATAAACCTTACTAAATCTAATTAAAAATTTGTCATTTGACAAGTATATGAAAAATTTTACAAACATAAGATGACTTGCTATATTTCTGGACAACTTTGTCTTTCAGAAGTAGTTACCACAAAAATGCTTCTCTACACAAATTTAATAATACGCATGTATTTTACATTTATACCAAGAAATACACAAGTCAGTTTATGAATTTTATAATTCCATAAAACCTTATTCATTTAATAAAAATCTATATAGCATCTGCATTTCTTATATGTAGCTATAATAAATATTATAAAACAAATGTGATACTACAATACTGTAGCCATTTTTATATAGAGATCAGATCATTTAGTTAGAGCACATAATCAGAGTGCTATCTATACTTCTGAGAAAAAGTGTTTCCTATCCCCCCCCTTCAGATGCAATTTACCTAGAAGTTTCTGCTATACAAACAAGCTCCCTCTATTTGTATTAAGTACTTTCAATCACAACTACTGTCCTCACAATTATGCAAAATAGAACCAGGGCAGATATTAAGACAGTTTGCTAAGTGGTGCAGATGCTGTAGGTGCCAAATTTTGCTGTCAAGTGCCTTCCTAAATTCTAAAAATTTTGCAGTTCTGCCTGTCTCATGCGTCTAAAATTCTAAAAATTTTGCATATCCCTAAATTTGTTCGATTTTTTCTAAATTCTAAAACTTTTGCCCCCTTTATTCTGCTGCCTAGGGCGGTAGCAGAGGTTACACAGGATCTGGTGTCACACTCTTAATTTAAATCTTGAAAATTTAATGATCAAAGAAGTATCTAGAATACTAATACCACTCATAATACAAATTTAAAATAATTTTAATGTATGTTTACATAGCTTTGAAAATACCATATATGATAAAATGGAATTTTAAGAGACAGAGGATATACAGATAAGCAAATTTTTTTGAATACTTCGCATATTATTTTATTCTTTTACACAAATATGGTGAATGCAAGAAATGCTAATAGAATGAGACCTGAAAAGAAATAAAGTATAAAAAGCATACCTTTATTTTATATTAAAGTTTGAAAAAAAATTTTAATGAAAATAATACCAACTTAAATAGCGCGTATTAGTTTACATTTTCAATATGCACACAAGGTAATATAAATACTGACCTAAAATACAATGTTTATTTTGCATAACATCGATGAATTACAGCTTCACCGAAATAAATATACAAAAATATTTGGTTATATGTTAAACATGAAACTGTTTGCTATAAAATAATCAAAAAATAAATCGTAAGTCAGTTTCAAGAATATTACGAACACATTATTAAAGTATGCAATGATGAATATTGAATTCCGATATTAAAAAATACATACAGCTATGCAGGATTATAAAAAGCGTGTTAAGCAATTTTAATTGTACACCTTTGTCCTGCTTTGGAAAGGTAACAAAAAATAACGAAGCGGGTAAAGCTTTTGAAAAAGGCGCTGGCTGAGATATAACCAAAGAATATTCTTTGATACAACCGCGTGACATACATTTTTAACATAAACAACATCAACCGCACAACACTTTTCATTGGTGGAGAACCAGAGTTAAATTATGACACTGCTAAGGCGAACAAACCACCTTATTGCAAACTTCCGGTTGTTTAAAAAGCGGACAACTATGTAGTCCTTCGTAATCTTGCCTGAGTTATTCGCCAGAATGAATTATTTTTTTATCCGCACAACTTTTTGTCTAAAGTCTTTTTAAAATTTGAACAACTATCATAACAGTGATATGGTTTCATTGTGTTCCAGAAGAAAAGGCATTCAAATAGAATTTCAGACTGATGTTAAATGCTTAGACATGTATGAAATATATAAAAGTCTAATTTTCTAATTCTCTTGGTGTTGTATCCCCCTGTATGGAAATGCATCTACTAATGGCAATTCAAGTTTATACTCAGATATCGAGTTTTAGTAATTGACTCTAATTTATCATCACCAAGGTAAAAACGAGATCTTATTCTTGAATTAAAATTTTATTTTATTTCTAGAGCTGTTAATAATTTACTTTATATATCGACTGACATAACTAAGCATAACTGACATCCCAGTGAAAACTGTATCATATATATATAAATACAGTTGCACATATTATGTTACAGAGATATTTGTTAATTAATTTTTGAATATCATTGCATGAAATTTACCTGCCTAGGGAACCGAGCCGTGGAAACCTGTACGATTGCACCGAACGGCGATGGCGGCAGAATATTCAGAATTTAAAAAAAAGCACCAAACAACAAACTTTTTAGAATTTAAGCAACATTTACAACTCCTAAAGTGTGCACCTATCTTAGAGGCAAAACCCCTAACGCCAGCCCTGCCTTCGTAGTGGAAATATGAAACTAAGTATTTAGTTCACCCCCCATCATGATAGCTAATAATGATATGTGGACCTACAAGTGTACGTCAAGCGCTTGGCCTGCATGACGATTGTTCCTTTTGTTACATGGAATGCGTATAGCAGTAAATAAGGCATTTTATTAGAAAATGATAAATTTAAGAAGAGACAGAAAAGGAAGCAATTCAGTTATAAATCTTGAAACTGATCTGTTATAAATTCAGTTGAAACCACAAAACAGAGGTGAAATATGCAAAAATCTTCAGAACTTTCCACCGCAAGAATGAATTTCTTCAAGGTTATGTGAAAGCAAACTATAACAAAATGTTTTTAGATTAGAAGCTGGCTGAGTAACAGTCTTACTCAGTATAACAAGAGCATTTAAAGATGACAGTTGCAATTCGTATGTATCAACCAATACTAAAGAAAAGTAGAATGATGCAAATGATAAAGAATTCAATATCGTACAAATTATTATTTCAACCTTGAAAGCAATGTAATTTGAAATCGAAAATACTTTGCTGTCGTGATGAAACTAATAATTGCTAAAACAGCATATGTTTTCATTGCTGATCAATTATGACATTAAAAGTAATAATTTGCATAGAAATTCAGTATAGAAAACTTTAGAATCAAGAAAGAAACAATCCAGTATATATGGAAAAGTCATCCACTGAGAGCAATTCTTATGATCTTTGTTGAAACAAATACACTGCTGGCCATTAAAATTGCTACATTAGGAAGGAAAGCGAATAGCATATCTTACTTATTATTTATATACAGTATAAAGGAAGGAAGGATTAAATTTGCACGTGATTTTGGGTGCGCAGTGTGCAGAATTCAGTACACAGAGCTCCTAACGCTGGCAGCAACAACGGTTGAAATTCGGCTGGCCATCGAAACGAACTGAGCTTGAATAACCAATTCGGGTACTTCACTCTATGAGGCTTCATCTCTGTGCCAGGGGTCATCAATCATAGTGACTCGCAAAGGATTGTCTGTCAGTCTCACAGCAAACCTTGACCAAATGTTCTCAATGAGTGAAAGCTCTGGAGAACGTGCTGGTCAGAGCAATGGTTGAATCCCCTCTGTATCATGGAACGTTAAGACAGCACAAACAACATGCGATCACACTTTGTCTTGTTTGAAAATGGCGTCAATAAAGCCTCGAAGATAGGCCTTTGACACTTCAGAAATGTAATGGCGGCTGTCCACACTGCCAGCTATTCGAACAAGAGGTGGCAGGGATTTGTACCCAAAGGACCTACACGCGTACGTTAAGCGCTGGGCCCGCATGACGTTTCTATGAGCAAGCTCTGTTAATAGAATGTTTTCTGCAGAATCTCCTCTCGTTCCTGTGCTAAGTCTTTAAATGCGACAGTGGAAAACTACCCTTTAACTTCTCACCACTTGCGTTCCAATCATACATTCTATGACGAATATTGCTTGTATAGCTGCCTCCTATCACTTGTTCAGATTCATCCTGTATTGTTTCAATTTTGCATAGAGATTCTTCTTTCATAGAGTAGGAAAACGTATACATGAATTTGGAGTTTGGATTTACTACATAATGGCAGAGTGCACTAGGACTAATTTTCCTAAATGAAGGGATGCCTTGGTGGATGATCTTTCTAAGGAAAACTCGCCCATATCCACGTAACACATATGCAAAATCACGAACACATCCATGCAGCCAGCCCCTTCACCAGAATTTGAAGCCCAACTGGACTACCAGTTGGTCTTATCTCTTCGACCGGTATTATGTAAATCTATACCTGCAAATTATTGTTGTCGTCACTTCATTACTGACTGACGTTATCAAGAAAATTTATATTTTATTTATATTTACACTATCCAATAGGGCTATTATTTTGCTACAGGAACAAATATATCAGAAGAAAATTAATTAGAAATGGCAGATCTTAAAAACTATTATTGCGTGCGTACGGATTTGTAATAGATTGAAAGCACACAGAAAAAAGATAGCTTGATAAAATTTATTTTCCCAAAAGAACACGTTACAGTTACAACACTGGAACTTTTCACAAAAGCACTCGTATAGCTCTTCTCAGTATGACAGAACAGAATCAGTTACACTTCAGACTGCTAAGAACGTTAAACACAACGTAGTGCAAAACACATCTAAAAGGACAGAGCTCTCGACACTTCAAAGTCAGAGCTGAATTAAAAACTTGGAGCTGATACTCTCTCCGGTCTTATATAGTTTTCCCTGGACCGCCGAAAATTCTCTAGTACCTTCCATTTATCGAAATTACTGGAAACGGTTAAAGTTACATTTAACGGCCGAATACGGTAACAGTTACATATAGGTATAAATCACAGTTCTTCAGTTACAGTATCAATTAGTTATAGAGGAACCAGACCCAAATGTCGCTAAGTTTGGCGACTTCTAGAAATTTTTTGCCAAATTTCGTGACAAAAATTAATCGCGAAAACCATCACCAGCTTGGTCCAATTTACCGAGGTAGCTCTTTACCTCAAAGCCCCTGAAATGCCCAGGGGCAAATTGTCCCTGAAAACGTATTTTTCCGAAAGAGCGCCATCTCTTGAGGCATTTTAGATTGCCTTATTCAAAAGCTACTACAGTTTAACCTCTAATTTCATTAGCAGATATTTATATATATAAGAAATATTTTGGCAGTCGGGCACACAAATAGAGTTTGGCCGAAATGATAACACAGAAGAAGTTAATTGTTTTGATTCCACATCTTTTAAACCCTCCTCAAAAACAAGAGGCCGAAATGTAAAATACTCGTATAAAAAACACGATGGCTTAGCTCTATGCCAACAAGCCACCTCTAGTTAACTTTCCGCAATTTCACGATCTCCCCCCAGACCAGTACTTTCGAGAACAGTCCAGCCTATTACGTAACCGCTTCTATAAATAGAGAACTCGCGCCATTTTGCGTCAGAGAGATCGCTTTCTTCCTCTCAGGCACTCAGCGGTTTGTCCTTATCTTGAATATTTTTTGCGTTTTCAGGCAATGTAATTATCCACAGGAATATCACTTTTGGATCCATCAAAAAAAGCAAATTGGAATTTTGTTGCGTCGATAGTGGCTATTGATTCTTGCGTTGTCTGCATTTTTGAAGCACCAATAATCAGTTTGCACAAAACTCAGATTTGAAGCACCACATTTCGTAGCTGACGAAGAAAAGCAAAGCACAAGAAGATTCGCAGATGACTTACACTTGATGTCCTCGAACCGCTATACGGTAGACTGGTAGAAGATGAATTTAGAAGAATAAATCCAGAGGAGCTTTTTCCACGCAGAAAATATCCTACCGGCTAATTAATAAGCTGTAATATTTTGGCAGTTGGGTACACGAATGAAGCTTGGCAGAAATGATGACACAGAAGAAGTTAACTATTTTGATTCCACATCTTTATTCAATTGAAAGGCATATTATCACTCTTTACTAAATAAAATTCAATCGTCATAATATTCTAACAAAGGAATGCAAATGTGAGCAACAGCATAGGTCTTAATAGCAGAGGGTGAAAGCGCAAAATGGCGCGAGTTCTCTATTTATAGAAGCGATTACGTAATAGGCTGGAAATTTCTCGAAAGTACTGGTCTGGAGGAGGGGGGGAGATCTTGAAATTGCGGAAAGTTAACTAGAGGTGGCTTGTTCGCATAGAGCAACTTTGCTCTTGTTCGTCTTCGCTGATGGTCTTCCATAGGACTCCGGTACTTCTAATCTTGGAAATTAAGCCCTGCTGTGACTCTTCTGGGAATATGCCTTAACTAAGGAGCCACTGCAAAATTTAATGCTTGATCAGCCCTGCGAACAGTCAAAACTTCCAACTTGAACAGCGTTGTTGGTCTTCTGAGAGACAGTTCATAATGCTGAAGGAATCCATCCATCCAGAGTGTGATACTTTGAATTCCTCTGGGAATATGCCCTAACTGAGCTGCCATTGCAAAGGTACATGCTTGAATATCAGCGCTGTGAACACTCAAAACTTCCAACATGAACAGCGTTGTTGGTCTTCTGAGAGACAGTTCATATTGCTGAAGGAATCCATTCATCCAGAGTGTGATGCTTCGAATTCCTCTGGGAATATGCCCTAACTGAGCTGCCATTGCAAAGGTACATGCTTGAATATCAGCCCTGCGAACAGTCAAAACTTCCAACTTGAACAGCGTTGTTGGTCTTCTGAGAGACAGTTCGCATAGAGTAAAGCCATCGTTTTTACTTCCTAGTATGAAGTAAAAAGGAAGTATTGTAATCTCGAAAAGTTTCAGGCCGCATATTTCAACGAAAGCCGCTATCGAATGCAATTTAACGATGTTTTTGCATGATATCTGTACGTAAGGACAGAATAAAATACTTTTTTCCTCCAAAAAAATTATAAAACTGCTTTAAAACGAATTCTGAAGAAAATTTTTCGTGGCGTCTGTACGAACGTACGTACGTACGTATCTCGCATAACTCAAAAACGAGTAGCCTCAGAACGTTGAAATTTTGTATATCGGACTGCTATAACATGTAGATGGGCACCTCGTATTTTGGTTGCAATCGGACGACCCAAACGTATATAAATACATTTATATATATATCCACTCTGTTACCCGGTTCAGTGATCTCAGTTTCTTTACTCTTATATGTTTGTAAATTGTACATTTTTGGCTTTAAAATGCTTGACTTAAATTGTTCTTATCTTCAGGTTAAGGTTTTTATGCCTTTAGTAAATCTCTATGCAATATTTTTAGAATTATCAACAATTTTAAGTTGTTTAAGTGCCGCTAAGCCTAATAATAGTTTTGATGGCGGCCATTCCTTGTTTACATTTGAAACGGCAGGATAGTGGATTTGTTGCCAATCTAGAGAAACTTAGCTACGCAACAACAAAGATCACGCCTTCATTTATTATTTAACTCATGCTTAATTTTTTCTGGAATTTTTTCGAGGAAATAAGTGTTTAAGATTTACTTTGTAATTTCTAATACAGATATTTTGACTTTTTATGTATTTTTGCCTTGTCGCGAAGTGAGAACTGAATTAGTGGAATGAGAAATACTCAATCGTCTGTGAAAAACTGTTTCTTTTTGGTTTTGTTTGCTTAATTTCTTTTATACATCGTTCTAGCTTTATTATAGTATTTGAATAGAACATGTGGCAACGATTAGATAATTCTTTAAATGATATAAATTTTGTGCATTCTGAGTTATATTATGAACGAAATATAACACTTTTAAGTGAACCTAGCGCCAGAGTGTCGCTATGATAAACAAATAGAGTGAATTTTAAAGAATGCATTTATTCTGTTGTGGTTTATGCGCTGTCGGCGAAGCAGATTTAATTCAATCCAATACGTTTAAATGAAATGCAAGAAAAAATGGGTATAATTTAATATTCCGTACAAGGAAGTCATGTGGTGTACACATCAAATTTTTTTTTAATTTTACATGTATATATATATGCAAAATTCGTAATACTATCAATTAAATAAAGTTTAAAAAGGCATAGCAAATACTGATTATGCTGAAACAAAATTAAGCTTTCCTTTCAAACACATGTAATTTCTTCTTCAATTAAATTAACTGCAACAGAAAATTTAATTTGGTATTTAGCAAATTAGTTTCATGCCTCATATATTAAAGGTATTTACTAAATTAAATTTATGAAGCTTTCTTTAATTAAAATATTTTGCATGAACACTATATAACGTCTTTTAGCTTTCTAGGGATCTGACAAGCAAGAAATATTACGCTTGCTAAAGAATAACATATTACTAAGTTTTAACAAGCAAAATGTTTTTTTAAAAAGGTAATGTGATGCGTCCATGTCATCGGAATAAAGTCTATTTTATGAGTCCTTACATAAATTTCGAATATCATTGAATAATGCACATAACATCGTGAGACAGTCACCTGGCTTTGATCGTGTTAAACTAATTAAACATGTTCGCCATCAAATATTATTTATCTGCTTTTTTTTTTTTTTTTTTTTATTTCTTTCTGATGTATGTTCTATTGAAATTTACCACAGAAATACTTAAAGCTCAGAAAGCTAAATGCTGCTAAATTTATACATCATCATCAAGGTAACTTTTATCAGCACTCTTAAATAAATTTAGCTCGTGTAAATACATTAATTTTAAATCATGAAAAAGATATATACGAATACCGCAGCTTTTAAAATTAATAGTTGACATAGTACATACTAGATTGCGTTTTAAAAATGTATGATTAAAAGAATATTGAAAAGCTTATAGATTTTAGAACTTTTTATTAAATTAATAACAACAAATAATGTAAGTTGTGTTAAATTACTGGTAATTAAAATAAATACTTATTAAATTTAAATGAATTCCACAGTGTCTTTATAATTATCTGTTTAATTGTGTGTAATTTTTATTTTCCAAAGAAAGTTCATTTTATCCCAAAAGCTCAGAAGGGGTATAAATTTCGTTTTGCCGTTTTGTGGAGTTTCACTATAAACGGCGTTTCACTTTTCAAGTTGTTGCCACTCATATTATCACCCTGTATTATATTTAAAGAAATTAAATAATGAAAAATCTGCATAAATGTATGTCTGTTTCTCGTATTGTGATAAAATAAAGGTACCTAGAGCTATCCAATTTTGAATAACGTACTTCTACACCCGAATATGGGCATCTGAAAGCCCAAATTTGGAATTTGTTTTATTATCTATTTCATATTTTGTAAAGCCTTTATGAGTTTTTGATTAAGAAACACAACGATTTCAAAGAAAATTTTTATCTCCAGTTCGCGAGACTGTGTATCGGAAATTCTAAAGATATACTCTTTTTAAATATTTCGCGATATAGCTGTTAAATTGTCTTTTATGTTTAAGCGTGAAGAAAATGATATTTAATAAAGAAAGGCAACACATAAAACGTTAAAAAATTCGCAAATGTTTGGGTAATTCAAAAAATTATGTAAAATTTGTTCTAAACCGGCAGGAACATTTTTCCTTCTTAAAGTTTCTTCGAACAATAATGACATTAGCTGGTTTCAACTCTTGTAAAATACATAACATGCCTTAGTTGAGGTCTTATTACAGCGAATCCTCTCTAAGACGATTATGCAGAATCCCAGACGATTTAGTTAATCTCTACAAAGGATTATCTTGGAGAGATCAATTTCAGTATCGATGTTTATTTATGTTCTCAGAAATACCGGTGTTATGGACGATATGCTGAGTACGCTTATATACATGAAATAATTTAATAACTAAAATGATAATTCCAGAATGGATTAAGCATAAATTCACAATAATAAATGAAGACGTTAAAGTTACAACATCAAAGTGAACTTCTTTTTATTTATATTTTTTCTTGTTGCCAATCCAGAAAAAAACTGGGCGTTTTCAGAGTTAGTTTTTTTACACAGTGGTCGTTTCAAAGAGTCACTGTTATAAAAGTCTTTTTATTATCAACAAAAATATCTACTAGTGGTTTTTGATTCAACAGAATGTTCTTCCATGTGTACGCCATATTGTGAATTATTTTCGTGAATAAAAATGAATTGAATAAAAGCTTCTTTTCGCTTCAGCTTAAATTTTCTGTTTTTAAACATTTTAAAATTTGATTGTTTCATCACTGGATCATTATCATAAAAAGTATTTTCCATAATTTCAATTCCATAATTTCTCTTTATTGTATTTTGTTTAACTATATGACTTCATTACGATTTAAAATCTGATACACAGGATAATTTGAATTGACATTTAACTCTTCAATAATTCCATTTTTACCTTAACATTTCTGGCGGCTTTGATTAGAAAAGACATTGTTTGGTGTCGAAATGCACTTTTATTTGATCGTTTGGATCGTATACAACTAATGGAAAAGTTCTTAGTATGGGTTTCGACATTAACAGAGCAAAAATCTTACTAAAAGCAGCGTCTTCCACCAGTAAATGATTCTTTTTAACAGCTACAGATGGCGCCACAAAACAACAAAGTCCACAAACTGATGGCACTTGCATTTATTTTCGTTTATTTAATATTAACCATTTTGTAATCTCAATACAAATTGTCACAGTTATTACTTCCGCTTTCCATTTAAAATACGATTCTAAGAATTTAACATAGAAATGTTTCCTAGATTACTAGAATGTAATTTGCAGTTTCACATTAAAACTGAGTGTTTGGAAAGCTCGATTATTCAAAATAAACATTCTATTATTTTAAGAAATCAGTAGATTATCTGGTTAACTTAAGCCTATTTCTTTTATTTAGTCTGAATAAATGGAATTATTGAACTCCAACAATCAGATTACCATATTCCTTCGAAAATAAAACCAGGTCTTACCTTAAATTTTGCTCTAGAAAGTTCACTAGGGTTTATTTTCAAAAAATATCTTAATTTTCCAGGCACAACAATCTACATTTATGTTAAAGATTGTACAATAATTAATATCGTTATTTTAACTGAACTACTACTTCACTTATGATTTTCAGCTTATGTTTTTATTATTACTTTTTTGTTATTAAAATGGCAACGATTATTATTCGTTATTTTAACTGAACTACTACTTCACTTATGATTTTCAGCTTATGTTTTTATTATTACTTTTTTGTTATTAAAATGGCAACGATTATTATTGTTATTAATAAAAATCTTTTTCCGTTTTTTAACGTAATGTTTAGAACGCAGTGTTTCTCAGCTTTTTTTTTATGTTGTTTATGTTAGCAATGCTAATTTGAGGCTGCATTTTAATTGAATAAATAGTTGTTAATTTTTAAAATTATCGAATTCATTCATCTGGAGAACTTGTAGTTCATTTGAGTGATTTAAAAAGCGTCCGTAACTTTTTGTTTGCAATTGTTCTTTACAATTTACTTAAACAATTATACTTATATATTCATACATATACAAAAATATACATTTAATTAAGTGCAGTCTTGTTATCTTCTTCTGGAATATCACAGAAAAGCCACAAATACTAAATTCCGTCTTAAATTTCTGATGACTCCATTTCCTGCAAATCTGTTAGCCTTAATCTCTAATGGAGACCACAATAGTTCTCCTTAACTGAGAATTTCTTATCCATATGCTTACTCTGAATGCAGTGGTTACACATCTGTCATTGATTTTATCCCATGAAGTAACAATCTTTTGCAGGTTAGGCTTCACAAAGTTTCCATCCTCATTTCCCTCTATTGTATTTTCAATGTAGTCAATGATTTCCTTATGTTCCTTGAATGAATTGCAATATCAAGAGTTTTAAGCTATTCTTGCTAGAATCACTATTCATTGGATTGAAGGATTCATTGGATCATTATTCGTTGTTTCATTGGATTGAAGTCTTTATTGCAGTGGGTGACGGCTGAATTCCATCCCCCCAAAAAAAAGCAGACATTTTTAATTACCTTGCAAGACAAATGGTAGCTTTAAATCGACCCACTTCCTTCCCTGTGCGCAACAAGCTGTTTCGGTTTCAACAACAGAAACGTCTGAAATAAATTCAGTCTTACATTTCTTGCCGATAGTAATTCTATCGGCCGATGTAGTTTTTTGCCGATTGGAGGCAAAACTTTCTTTCCATTCAGACAATTTATCAAAATACCCCACACTCTCAGCCTTTGGACCACATACACATAGCACACACACTCTAAACCACATACACTCTCAGAACTTGGAGGAAATGTGGATTGACAAGGAACTCTCTCATCAATTGTTATTTCAGATTCTTGACGCATAAATACTCTAGTTTTGCCCAGAACAATCATGTTGGAGAGTTGATATTTAGAAAAGTATTTGATACCAGAAAAAAAATTGCAAGTTCACGCTTAATAATATTCCTCTCTTCCAACTTGAACAGCGTTGTCGATCTTCTCAGAGACAGTTTATATTGCTGAAGGAATCCATCCATCCAGTGCTGTGACGCAGTGCTTAAATTGCCCCGGAGCCCACCGGAGCCCGCCTCCGGACCAAGGACCAAGGCATTTGGATTACGGAGTACCTTTGTAATTAATTGCAATTACCTCCACATCATCGTTCATAAGAATGAAATAAATAAGAGAGAAGCAGTCGCTAAAGTAGATGAAAGAGCAGATAAGCTGAAGTCAGGAATCGCTAAGGATCTTCATTGTTAGGACACAGGAGGAGAGAACAAGAGTTTATCACAATTGAAGGCGTTTAGCCCCCCCCCGTAACAATTGTAGCCGGAGCGCACCGGAGCCCTAAAGAAGATGACCTCCGGTACTTCTTTTTTATAAAAATGAACCACAAGGAAAAAAAAAATTAGAATTCCTAACGTTTTAGTTTAACAATAAGCAGGCCTTGCAATACTCTATTTCCCTAGACATACGAACTCATGAGAACATGAGACGTTCAAGTAAAGTCCCCTCACTCACATGCGGAAACCTTTCCCTTTAAGAAGGGCAATAAATTTGGGGAAATTTGTTTAATAACGCGTAAATTTCTCGCCATGCCATCGTATATAGTGTATTGCTATCGATGCTTACAGTTAGTTATCCTCGCAGGAAGGAAAATGTGTGTTATTAAATGTGCGTTAAGTATCAGCGACTACAATAAGAGTGAAATACGGATTACTAGATAAAATGCTCAAGCACGGTCTTATACATCGTCTTCCCACAGTATCCACTGATGGGGGGCGAGCGTAACCAGCAACTTTACATTCATCCTTAGGAGTCAGATTCAGGTTTTATTTTACTCCTGACACACATCTGCTTGATCGCTATAATTATATCAGCAGAGAGCCGCGGTCAAAGAGAACATTCTCTCTTACCAAGCTTCCCCTCATTTTTTGTTTCCACCCACTCATACCCTCATGCTGTTTCGCCCTGGAATTTTCATCAGCTATACCTTAGGTACATTTAATTTTTGTGATGATAAAAGAACTTCCTTCCCTCCTACAATCAGAGCTTAAATTGGGCCGGAACCCACCGGATTTCGGCTTCGATGCTTCTTAGTTTTTGTAATAAATCATTATTCTAGCCAGAACGCACCGGAGTCCTGAATAAGAAAGCTGCGGCACTTCTTTTCTGTAACTGAATCACGATTTCAGTAGAAATTTTATCTCGAAAATTTTATTTTAACAATAAAATTATATTAAAAACCGCTTATTATATTTCAATTTATCTCTTTACATTTTATTTAATTTGATTATTTAATTACTTCAATTTTTAATTATTTAAATAAATAGTAATTAATTATCTAATAATTATCAATTAAATTATAATCAATTAATTATATAGTAATTATTGATTAAATAAAAATTTATAAACATTAATTAATTAATTAATTTGATAATAATTAACTATTTAATTTTAAAATTATTAATGAGTTCAATTTTCATTTTATTTATTTATTTACTCTTGTTCCTCTTTGCTGACGGTCTTTCATAGGGCTCCGGCACTTCTAATCTTAGAAATTAAGCCCTGGACATTTGCAAATTCTGTTAATTCTGTTCTGTCTGGACATAATTTGCAAATTCTGTTAACTTTGCCCACGAGTTTATTCGCGATTCACATGCTTGTGCATAGACAAAAGATGTTTATCTTCCAAATCGGAGCTATTATGTAGAATTATTATTATATAACACATTTTCAAAAGAAATCCAACTGACTGAATATGAAGAATGACAGTTTCAAGAAGAAAATGGTGCTTAAATTCTCTGAATTAGCCAGACGACAAAATTTATATAAAATAAATTTTGAACTAACTATACGCGTGGGTGCAAGGTTACCCGTTAATCGAGGCCATTTTTATTATCTACTGAAACAAAGCTTAACTATCTCCAAAATGACAGCTGCTATTGCAGTGTTGTTAAAACGCTTATTATTTCAAGGATTTTTGTTACTGATTGCGCAGTGGCAGGAAGCCGGAGTTCGGAAAATACTAAAACTTCTCAATGCAGTCACTATGAAAACTTTAAAAAGCCCCATGGATTAAAGTATATCTAAATTGATATAAAGTATTTTAATATAAAAAATTATAAAAATCACAAAAATCTAAAAGATTTGAGATTTTAGATTACGTCCAAAGGAGCGTTTTCTTAACATTTTGTGTGTTACCTTTAGGTATTAAATATCATATTCTACGAAGTCAAACTATAAAATTCAGTTCAACAGCAATACCGGAAAATAATTTTAAAACGAGTATATCCTTAGAATTTCCGATACACAGACTCGGGCGCTAGAGATAATTTTCTCCCCCCCCCCCCTCGTATAGTGTTTCCATTGCTTGCTTTGAAATCGTTGAGTTTGTTAATCAAAAATTCGTTGAAGTGTTACAAAATATGAAATCGAAAATAAAACAAATTTCAAATTCCAAATTAGGGCTTCCATGGAAGATTACGTTATTTAAATGTTCATGGCTCTAGGTACCGTCGTTTTATCAGAATGCGATAAAAATACACTTTTGTTCCACGTGTTCAGCCCACTTTTGTTCTTACGTGTGCTGTATCTTCTATTTTCTTTGATATATTGTTCAGCCTAATTTCAAAAGCTCTTGTGGAAAAGTCACTAAACATTGGTAGTTCGACTCGAGTTTCTAGTCCCAGTGATCCCCTAGCTCTTTCTTTTTTTGTACTTATTTACTGTATAAAAATGTAGCGTAAAAATTTCAGTTCATGAAGTAAAAATACTTTTTTAATTTATTCTTAAGTATTGCAAAAATTTTTACCTTTACCTTAGCATATCTTTTTACAAATCCCTCTAATAAGAAAAAATAAGGAAAGAAATTAACTCAGTTTCGGTGATTGATACCTCGGTGCAAATTATATGTAACATTTTTCCAAAAGTATAGAGTTTATATGGATATCAATAAATTAAGGATTATTTCTCCATCTAATTTTCTTAACATGCTTATTCCAGAATTTTCTTTTCACACTGTAGCGCTTAACTTTATGAGTTTTCTATAATCATTCAATTTCTCTAGCCATGGCAACTTTGCATACCTTCTGACAAGTTGTTATATTTTTAACCACTGTATTTGAATTCCTGTTGGCTATCAGTACATTATTCACTTGTTTCACAAGTGCAACTTTTATTATATACGCAAATCTACGTAAAATAGCATTAAAACTTCACTTATGCGGAGCTCCTGATCGATTGCTTGTTTTAGATTGAATGAAATTAAGCTTAATGTTACTGTTAATTAGCTTGTTATTAATTTAATTATATGTTTCTAACTAATTATATGTTCAGCTATTTCCAAGTATATTACACAAACTTTTGAATCCTAATTTTTAGTTTTTGGTTAAAAAAATAAGCTTTTATTTATTGAGAGGCCTGATTGATTATATTAATTTGCAGTACTGTTTATCTAATTCTTTTCTTCTAGATAAATTTTAGAAAAACTTCTTAGCATAATAATTTAAATTTTACGTCAGTGATCCAAACGCATAGTAATGTTGTCATAACAGATTTTATGCTAAGCTTTTATTTTAAATTTAACTATTAATTTCTGCAAACATTTACATGATTGCTTTAATTAACGAAACATATTTCTAGCACACTTTAACACACTTAACACACTTTGATATGGAATAATTTTTTGCACTCTATTAAATTTTCCAGTCTAGTTCAGACATCTTGACTATTATTGATGTAATTTATTAAAAATATAATTTGTATGCTTTATAATTATTTAATTCATGATATTATTATAATAAATGAAAGATGTTTGTAATGTTAATATGTATGTTTACTAATACCTTTTATTTTCTTTGTTAGCTCTCGCATTTATTACTGTTATTCAAGTAATTAGCCTGCTTGTTAGATATTTTTTACTTGTTCTTGTGATATGTAATTCTATTTATTTATTTTTATTTTCCTGTTGGCTACAATTGGCACGAAAAGTTAAATTGTAGTCCTGTAGGCAGCAGGGGGGAAGAAATTTTGATTGGCGCAGTTGGACTATAGCTCGACCGGGGGGGGATTTTCATTAGCGCAGATGGAGTACACCCGTGTCGCCGATAGTTTATTGTTGCCACTCGGAAAAATGGGTGCGGAAATTAACGTTTCCGCAGTTTTTAATTAATATCTCGGCCGATTAAAGTCGTACGAAAATGAGAACGGTATCGATGGATTCGGAGAATTTTTTGGAATACGAGGATATGCGTCTCGAATTTCAACTCGGCGCCGTTCCGTAGATATTCGAGAAAAAATAATTTTGCACGTAGCCAAATCCCTGTAATAGGGAAAACCCAAGAAAGAAACTGGAAAATGTAGGGAAAACGTTGGGGAACAGCTCCTGGTAACTTTTTAGCAAGATCGCTGCAATGTTTCTACCTACTACTATTATACATATATATATATATATATCCACTTTGTTACTCGGCTCAGTGATCTCAGTTTCTTAATTCTTATATCTTTGTAAATTGTACATTTTTTGCTATTAAAATGATTGAATTATGTTGTTCTTATCCTTCGGTTAAGGTTTTTATGCCTTTAGTAAATCTGTATGTAATATTTTTAGAATTATTTGTATAGCTGATGTTTCTAGAAAATTTAAAAAAAAAAAAAAATAATAATAATAAAAAAAAAAAAATCTGAAATGTTTCAGATTTTAAATTACGTCCAAAGGGGCGTTTTTTAACATTTTGTGTGTTACCTTTCTTTATTAAATATCATGTTCCTCGCACTTAAACCATAAGATCCAGTGCAACAGCAATAACGCAAAATAGTTTTAAAACGAGCATATCTTTAGAATTTCCGATACAGAGACTCACGCGCTGGAGATAAAAATGTTTTTTCTGCACAACGTTGCCATTGCTCGCTTTGAAATCCTTGAGTTTGTTAATCAAAAATTCGTCAAAGTTTTAAAAAATAGGAAATCGATCATAAAACAAATTTCAAATTTGGTCTTCCACATGCTCATATTCGTTGGAGGATTACGTTATTCAAAATTCGATGACTCTATGTACCGTTGTTTTATCACAATACGAGAAATATACATACATTTATGCAGAATTTTCATTATTTAATTTCTTCAAATATAATGCAGGACTCTAACATTTTGTGGCAACAGTTTGAAAAGTGAACCGACATTTATGAGTCCGACGCAAAATGCCAAAACGAAACTAATAGTCCTTCGGGATTCAAATCCCTTTGGACTAAACAAGAATTAAAATATAAGAAAAAAAAAAAAAAAAAACTCTGAGAGTTTATTTTCTTTCATTATTCAACACTTCACAACGTAATTGCAGCAAATATGTAATTAGAAATTGAATTCCTTCTTCTGAGCATTCGTGACCTGGGTATTCGATCTGCAGCCTATTCTTAAAACCGGCCTCAGCTGATGTATCCCCCCCCCAAAAAAAAATCATGGATGGGATTTAAAAGTGGGAAGTTCCCAGTAATAAAGGTAATGCAAGAACAGTTAGATAATTCAGCAAAGATTCTTTTCTTAAGATTCAAGGCCAATGATACCATTGTCGGAAGAAACACACCGCCACCGGCAGTGATTACATTGGGAAACACTGAATAATTAAATTTTCAAGAGGGAAAATATTTAAATTATTGTTGCGAAATTCAATGGATTTTTAGACCTTCAAAAACGTTAAGACTAACTTTCGACAATCAAAGTGTGTGCGACTTGAAAGATCTGAAAACTTATTTGTAATCGAGGACAAATCCATTCAAAACCCTTGATGTTTTTTTATAAGAATCAAATTTTGTGTTCTTATGAAGGGTTTTAAGGGCTTCTTTCCCTTGCGTTGAATTTCACACAGATGTTATAGAGTAATACACAAAGAAGCGGAAGAAATTTTATATGTCACTATGTTTCTTAAAATTTCATTTATATGAATCAGATCAGTATGCAACCCCATCTTAAATTAAAGACTTTTTATTAGGTATCAAATTATAGACTAAATCACATCAAATCTCATTTTTAGCCCGTAATTTTTCTACATCCAACGAAAATGACGAGAAAATGGTGCATTACACCAGCTAGTATTTCTTCGATGTTTTTCGTAGCGTTGGCGTTTACGGGTTTGTGGATTTGGAGTGACCGATCACAACACTTGATGAAGAATCAAAACACAATTTATTCGTCATTATTGCAAAAGGCAGTTCCAAAAGTCGTCGAAAAACTACACCGAACGCGCTGAAAGAATCAGTAACCCAGCCTTCAGGCTATAACAGAGAAAACAGCTTCACGGCAAAGCACTAAAGCACAGCTCCCGACTCGGTTCGGTCACTCTCAAGCTAATATCTGAACTCAAAACGCTACTGTTGAACTCAACATATTCAAAATACTAAAGATCAAGGCACAGGCAGGGTATTTATAGCTGTTGACCTGCCTTCGAGAACATTCTCGGAAAAACCGGTAAGAATTCGTTCTTATAATGTTCTAGCTCCGTCTATGATATATCGCCAATTTTGTCGCCAAATGGGCAACTTCGCGGCAAATCTGGAAACCCTGCATTCCCTTGTCACTTTCTGGCAACCCTAAACCCGCTTTGCGGAGAAGCTGTCTTATCGCAGCTGGGCAGTGCATAAGCACACTGTGAAATATTCCCGTATACCTAATTTTTCAATAATCTCTACGAATAATAATTACAAGCATTTAAATCAAGTCAGAAATAATAGTTTCATAAATATACTAACGTCCATAAGACTTAAGAATATAGTACTATTGTAAAGTTGTACAGGCAGGTAATACAGAAAGACATTTATAGTAGACGGGTTTCCTAATATTGATGGATTTTTTTTTATATACACTGAAAGACTGATTCCACCGTTAAAAACAAATTCCAAGTTGGAAGGAAGATTTATCTGATATTTATTATCCAATGCTGGAAATATTCTTAAACTTATAAGTAATTATGCTATTCCTCCAATATATTGTTATGAATTTGGTACATTGACAAATACAGACGCCACGAAAAAAATCCCTTTTGAATCTATATTAAATCCATTTTACAATTCGTTTTAGGAAAATCAGTCTTGTATTCTATCCGTACGTTCAGACGTCACGCAAAGCAATCGTCCAAATGGATTCGAGAACAGTCAAAATGGATGTTTATGTTTGAAAGATGATACCCACAATTTTTCGCAATTACAATATTTCCTTTACTATCTACAAAGAAGTAAAAACTCTAAATGCCATTCTTACTTCAGTTATTTTGCACAAAAACGAAAATTATTTTTGAATTTTGTTTTCGGTTAGTGAAAACAGCTGCTGGTGTGTATATATATATATATATATATATATATATATTTGTAATAATAAAATTTCATAGTCAAGAATACACTTAAAATTCTAACTGTATGTTCTTTTCATTTTTAATGGCGACGGTCTCTTATTTGAAAGTCTGTGGAATTAAATCCACAGCCCCGTAGTCAAGTTGTTTTTCCCGCCTTTTTCTACACGTACAGTTATAGAATGTTCTGGAAATATTTAAAGCGAACTGGATTGGCTGACGAGGCTGACGTCATTTCTTTGAAGCTCCGCCTTTCCAGAGGCTATAAAAGGACTCGCAAAAGAATATCGGTGTCTTTCCTTTAATGTAACGATGCAGTAAACTTCATACAAAAAGTTATTAGTAATTCTTTTTTATTTACTCCGGAGATCTTAATTTTTGTAACTGCTATTTTCTCCTGAAATATAATAAAATGATCCCGTTTTTTAAACTTATCGTCTGATAACTTAAGCTACGACTACATCTATGATTCTTCACCAATCTTTTTATTGCAGACAAAAACTGGTATATCATATATATATATATATATATTTCATAAAAGCGAATTTTGTATTAGGGATATTGCTAATATAAGAGGTGTTTACTTTTACGCTTAAAAATATACGTCAGTTCCGTCACATCTTTTAGCAATGACTTTGTAAACCAGGGTTTCTTAAACTGTGGATCGCGGGACTTGCAGCAGGGGAGTCGCCAAATATTTTTGCCATATATTTTTTCGCCATATATTTTTTACAATTACCAAACATTTTTACATAATGTATCTCAAAATAGATAAAGATAAGACAATACAGACAAAGAAAAAAAAAAAAAAAAAAAACGAAAGCGTCTCGACGCTTTCTTTTTATAATATGTAGAAACGTTCATTTTCCTTGCTTTGCGCGTGAAGCTGTCATTTCGTCTGTTACTTATTTAAAGTTTTCACATTGTTCTATGTCTTAAAATTAGAAATTAAAGTTAATGACCTAAAAATGCAATAGTATATTACGGTACAAGTGAACAAACTGACAGATTCACTCACGCGTGTATCGGATTTGAGCAATACTTAAGGAATCGCACAAAATTTTTATGGGCTCCTGAGGGTCGCGAAAAACTCTCAGTGATAAAAAATGATCGCGACTGAAAAAAGTTTAAGAATCCCTGTTGTAAACGGTACAGGAAAGCGAGTTTACGATGCAAGAATGTCATAGTAGATGAAGGAGGTGGTAAGTAACATGGATGAGTACATAAAAAGTAAGTAACTTTAAAAGTAAATAACTTACTGTAAATGTAATAAATAACGCAATAGAAAAAAAATCTGATGTGTACACCACGACTTCCTTGTACGGAATATTAAATTATACGCATTTTTTCTTGCATTTCATTTAAACGTATTGGATTGAATTAAATCTACTTCGCCGACAGCGCATAAACCACAATAGAATAAATTTATTCTTTAAAATTCACTCTATTTGTTTACCATAGCGACATTCTGGCGCTAGATTCACTTTATTATATTTCGTTCATATTATAACTCAGAATGCACAAAATTTACATCATTTAAAGAATTATCTAATCGTTGCCACATGTTCTATTCAAATATTATAATAAAGCTAGAACAATGTATAAAAGAAATTAAGCAAACAAAACAAAAAAGAAACAGTTTTTCACAAACGATTGAGTATTTCTCATTCAATTAATTCAGTTCTCACTTCGCGACAAGGCAAAAATACATAAAAACTCAAAATATCTGTATTAAAAATTACGAGGTTAATCTTAAACACTTATTTCCTCGAAAAAATTCCAGAAAGGATTAAGCATGATTTAATTCGCAATAATAAATGAAGGCGTTATCTTTGTTGTTGCGAAGCTAAATTTCTCTAGATTGGCAACAAATCCACTATCCTGCTGTTTCAAATGTAAACAAGCAATGGCCGCCATCAAGAACGTTATTAGGCTTAGCGGCACTTAAACAACTTTAAAATTGTTGATAATTCTAAAAATATTGCATAGAGTTTTACTATACCGGTTAAGGCATAAAAACCTTAACCGGAAGATAAGAACAACATAATTCAATCATTTTTAAAGCAAAAAAGGTACAATTTACAAACATATAAGAGTAAAGCAACTGAGATGACGGAGCCGGGTAACAGAGTGGATATATATATAAATATATTTATATACGTTTGGTGCGGCCGATTGCAACCAAAATACGACGTGCATATCTACATGTTATAGCAGTCCTATATACAAAATTTCAACGTTCTGAGGCTACTCGTTTTTGAGTTATGCGAGATACGTACGTAGATACGATCGTACAGACGCCACGAAAAATTCTCTTCAGAATTCATTTTAAAGCAGTTTTATAATTTTTTTTTTGAAGGAAAAGAGTGTTTTATTCTCTTCTTACGTACAGATATCACGCAGAAACATCGTTAAATTGCATTCGATAGCGGTCAAAATGGATATTTTCGTTGAAATATGCTGCCTGAAACTTTTCGCGATTAGAACACTTCCTTTTTACTTCGTACAAGGAAGTAAAAAAGAGAGAAAGAGAATGAGGTAAATAAATTAACACAGTTAAAAAAAGAGATAGAGAGAGAGAATAAGGAAAATAAATTAACACAGTACCTTACATTTATACAAAAATATATCGCGAATCATGAAATTAAGGTCATATCCGAGCGATTTAACGTAATGAGACTTTCTTGATGTATATCACGAAAACAGCTCGAAGAAATTGTTCCTTTTTTTTTATCATTATAACTGTCTTGTTTCAGCAAATATTTTAGATAATGAACTAATATTACGAAAGGTTTACACCCTCCACATAAACGGCAAGGAATAGATGTAGCAAAAAAAAAAAGCTGGTGCAGATTTACTTTGCTGGTTATATCTTAGCTTTATATCCTAATAGCTTTCAAAAACTCTGTTTCGAAAACAGGCAAAATGATATAACAAGTTTATTGGAATATTTCCGTCGTATTTCATATCTAAAAGAAATGTGAGACAGACTAATAATTGATCGCTAAAAAATTACCTATCCAATGATCTTCGTAATTAACTGACTCATCTGTGCTTAAATACCGGTTAATGATCCAAAATAAATTGCTCATAAACTTGATGAGACTCGTTAAAAGACATAAAAACTGCTATTTGAATAAATTAGCATCAAAGGGAAAAGTTGAAATGACTGTTGATAAACTCAACGCTATAAAACGTAACGTCGCTTTTTATATCAATATCTGAAATAAAACGCAGATTTAAATATTATGTTTGCTATTAATATGTGGAAATTTTTAATTTGTACTGGAGTAGATTTGTAGGCGTTTGTTTTGGGTTTTCTAATTTTGTAAATATGAATGCCTTAGTTCGAGATTTAAATTTATATGTAAACTGCGTAAAAAAAAAAAAAATCTAAAAGGTTTCAGATTTTAAACGTTTAGCGTTTTTTTTAACATTTTGTGTGTTACATTTTTTTATTAAATATCACGTTCTTCGCACTTAAACCATAAAATTCACTTCCACAGCAATATCGTAAAATAGTTTCAAAATAAGCATATCTTTAGACTTTCCGATACAAAGACTCGCGCACGGGAGATAAAAATGTTTTTTCTGTACAACGTTGCCATTGCTCGCTTTGAAATCGTTGAGTTTGTTAATCAAAATGGTTAAAGTTTTACAAAATAAAAATTTGATAAGAAAACAAATTCCAAATTTCAAATTTGGGTTTCCAGATGCCCATATTCGCAGGAAGATTATGTTATTCAAAATTTGATGACTCTAGGTAGCGTTGTTCTATCACAATGCGAGAAACATACATACATTTATGCAGATTCTTCATTATTTAATTTCTTCAAATATAATGCAGGACTCTAACATTCGGTGGCAACAGTTTGAAAAATGAAACGGACATCTATAGTGAACCAACGTAAAATCGCAAAACGAAAACAATAAATCCTTCAGGGACCCTTTGGACTAAAAAAAAGAACATTTCTATATCTCCTGTTCTACTGGGTAGACTGACGAAATTCAACTTGTGTTTTTCCTGTGTCGAAAGCGCGACTTAAAATATGTATTAGACTTATATATATAGCTTTGTTCTAATATAGGTATTTTGACACAAAATTGGACTTTTTCTGAAATGACATGCCGATTTTTTTCCATATTTCGATATAAAAATTATATTCCATAGCAAATAATATATATTCGATAGCATAATAATATCTAATATATATATTCGATAGAAAAATGGATTGTAGGACAAAAGAACTAACGATTAAGAACGATTCTAACTAATTTCTAACGATTAAGAACGCTAGAAAGTAGGGTTCCATGATAAAGAATTTAAAAATTTATGCATGAGACTACTACAATCAATACATAAGCTCATTCCTGAGATAACTTCTGGTAAAGGAGGACATAGCATATCCTATTAATTTTAATATTATCACTGTGTTTAAAGGTACGTACACAAATTATAAAAAAAAATACCGTATTTACGCGAATCTAATGCGCATCGTTTTTGGCCAAATGTAGTACTCAAGATTGGGGTGCGCATTAGATTCGAGTGCAAAGTTCGCCGATGACGTCAGTAGTTCGCCGATGACGTCAACCGAATTTAAATCGTAACAATGGATTACTGTATTTCTCGACTACATTTACCGTTACATTTATCGTTGACACATTATTGCATACTGAAGGGTACGTAGTCACGAAATGGAGGGCAAGCAGAGAAGAATGTCATATGACGCTACTTTCAAACGTAAAGTAATTCTTTATCCTGAAAGAAATGGCAATAGAAAGGCTGGGAGAGAGTTCAACGTAGCTGAGAGCAATGTTCGCTTGTGGCGGCAACAGAAATTGGCACTGTTTGCAACTAAAACTAGTAGAAAGAAATTCACTGGCCCTCACAAAGGAAGACACCCTAAAATTGAAGGGAAGTGTTTTGGAATTTGTACGCGAAAGGAGGAAGAATGGACAACCTGTGACTAGCGACACTATAAGAAATAAAGCAAAAGAGGAGGCTGAAGTTCTTGGAATACCGAAACGAGAGTTTAAAGCTAGCCGTCGATGGGTGGATCGGTTTATGAAGCGGATGGGCTTATTTCTAAGACGCCGTACAACAATATGCCAAAAACTTCCTGCAGATTTTGAGGGAAAACTACTAACATTTTAGCGGTATGTCATCACACTTCGGAAGGAAAAGAATTTTTCAATGGGGCAAATTGGCAACGCTGACGAGACGCCAATTTGGCTTGATATGCCTCGTAACTACACCATTACGGAGAAGGGGACTAAAAAAGTTATCATCAAAATAGTGAATAAAGACGTTTACTATTAATCACTGATTGTAGAAACTGTTAGCTAGATAGAAATGTTACCATTTATTTCATGTTCATACTTTACGATATGTACCGTATATACGGTAGTGGTAATTAACAATGATTGTTTCACATAACAATAGCCCACTAATAGGTTAATTCTATGTTCTGTTACTTTATGTATAAATCCATTGTTGTATAAAATATGGTATCTAAATTTAAATAAAATTATCATACCATTGATTGATAGTTTATATACAAATCCATTGTTGTATAAAATAAGATTCAATAAATTCCTCATACCATTGATGCGCATTACATTCGCCGACAAACAATTTTTTTATTATTTAAAGTTTTAAAATGGGGATGCGCATTAGATTCGCATAAATACGGTAGCTTAGTCGCAAATAATTTGAAAACTACAGTATATCTGTAATTGTTTTATTACATTTTAAGTTATGTACTTGTAACAGTATACAGCTTAGAAATAATTTTGATCGAAATGAAGATAATACCTATCAAAAATTTGCAGTCATTTTCACCGAAATTACGGAAAATCCTCATCTCCAAAGCAAATTATATAAAAATAAATCTGAAGACTCAGATTTTCTATTACACTCAAAGGGGCGTTTTTTCATTTACATGCACACAGACGTTTCGAGAGTATTTGGGCAAAAAAATATTTTAAAAACAACATATCTTTAGAACATCCGACGGACAGTCTCGCGCGATGGCGATATAAATATTTTATTTCGCGCAATGTGTTGCCACTGCTCCCTTTGAAATAGTTGAGTTCCTTAATCAAAAATTCGTTAAATACGAAATAGATTATAAGTATAACAATTTCGAATTTCAATATTCGAGCTTCCAGGTTCCCATATTCGGGTGGAGGATTACGTTATTCAATTCTTTTCGTACAGAGTTGCAATAGTTCACTTTGAAACCATTTAGATTTTAATCAAAATTCATTGCAGTGTTGTAAAATAGGAAATTGATAATAAAACAAATTTTGAATCCAGATTAGGGCTTCTACATGCACATATTCTATCGAAGATTTCAAAATTAAATGCCTCTAGTGTCGTTGGTTTTCAAAATGCGCGAAACAAACACACACTCATGCAGAGTCTTCGCTATTTAGTTTCTTTAAATATAATACAGTGCGAAATATTTGGTGGCAACAATTTGAAAAGTGATTCGGATATTTATAGTGATTCGACGAAAAATGCCGTTTCGTGACTATACTCGGCTTCGCAAGCTCAGTTCTTTTTATTCTTATATGTTGGCAAATTATACATTTTCTGCTTTAAAAATGATTGAATTCTGTTGTTCTTATCTTCAGTTTTTTTATGCTTTTACTTAATCTGCATGCAATAGTTGTAGAATTATCAACAATCAAAAAGTTAAGACACAATAACATGCCGAATAAATATTAATTCAGAAGTCAAACAACAAAAATTTTGTAAATATAACGTTGATTTTTGTTGTTTGACTTCTGAATTAGAATCAAAAAGTTGTTTAAGTGCAGCTAAGCCTACTTTTTTTACGATAGTAGCCATATTTTTTTACATTTGAAACTTAGCAGAATAGTGGAATTAAGTTAATTTCTACACCTTCAGTGTCTGTTTGCCAAGTGAGACAAAAAAGTAAACTTTCAGTTTTGTGCATCGAAAAATATGCCTTCTTGCCGGTTGGGCACATTGCTTGTTTATACGTAGAAACTCTAATTTTAATTATATAAACTTTTTAAAAATTATTTTAACTGCATTTATGTTTTATATTTTTCTACTTTTTCAATTTCTAATAAAGTTATTTATATTTTGAGGTTTTATGTATTTTTCCTTTGCCGCGAAGTGAGAACTGGAAGTAATTGAAGAAGAAATATATCTGATGAAATTCGAGGAAATAAGTTTAAATGAAATGCAGCAATAACTGCGTATAATTTAATATTCTGTACAAGGAAGTCATGCCACATCAAATTTTTTTATTTCCATAACATCGGTTTTACTATTGCTTAATTTTCCTTGATAATTAATTTCTGAACTTATTTTGAAACGGCAAGATTTTTTTAAACATATATTAGTAACAACCTTTTATGTATCAAACCGGAAAAATATCCGAAACATGATATACCCGAAACCTTCCTTAACATCACACAAAATAAGGAAGCTAGGAAGTAAACCAATGTACTTAATCTTCACGAGGAAAACTTTTCCTGAGAAAGTGAGATTTTTACTTTCGCTTCGTCAGCTTTTATAACAAAAAACTGAAAAAAGAAAAAAAATATATATATTTTGCAAGAGAGTTGAAGGAAAAGTGACTTCGACTTGAATCATAAATATTTTTTGAACATAAAAAAGCTATATTTTACAGCAAATCTTTATACACAGCGTTTAAAAAAAAACCACTACTTAAAACCTAATGAATGGTTGTCGTAAGATCCATGATTCCAGTTTGAAAAATATGATGTGTACACCACATGATTTTCTTGCACGGAATATTAAATTATACGCATTCTTTCCTGCATTTCATTTAAACTTATTACTGGAGAGAATCTGATGCCGAATACGGTAACAGTTACACAATTCAATTGCAGTTATTCAATTACAATATGAATTACAGTTAAACAGAGGCTGGACCAAAATGTTGGCAAATAGTCCCCAAGTGTAGCGACTTCTGGCGATTTCTCGCCAAATTTGGTGACAATTAGTCTCCAAAACGGTTGCCGGCTTGGCGATATCTCGCCAAATTTGGTGACAAAAATTAGTTTCCAAAAGCGTTGCCGACTTGGCGATATCTCGCCAAATTTGGTGACAAAAATTAGTCTCCAAAACCGTTGCCGGCTTGGCGATATTTCGCCAAATTTGGTGACTAAAATTAGTTTCCAAAACCGTTGCCGGCTTGGCGATATTTCGCCAAATAGCGAGATAGGCATTTACTGAATGTTAAATAGGCTTGGCCCTGTGTGTTCTTACTTTTCCGGCAGAGCATGGGGGGGGGGAAATTTCACATATAACTGCACTAAAATGACTGTCTATGCACACATTACACAAAGAAAAGGGGGGGGGGATGGTTCTATATCTTCCGTTCTACTGGACCGGGTGTCGAAATGTAAATTGCGTTTCCATACCTCCAAAGAACGACTTCGGATTTATATATATTATTATTCTAACATAATTGCTTCAAAAGAATAAAGTAAAGTTAAATTTAATTTAAAATAATTCTCTTGAGCCATTGCTGCAAGGAATGAAATTTGAATTTAACAAACATTTATTCGTAAAAAGCAAATTTAAAGTTAATAAATTTAAATGAAATTTAATGCAAACAAATAAACGATTAATTATTGTTGCGAACTAATCTGCAATATCATTTAAATTCTGAAAGTATTAGTAAATCAAGTGCAAGTACCAATACCCACAAATAAATATAAAATTCCAAAAATTATTTAATCCTAAAAAATTCCTTTATAAAAATGTATAAGTGAATGATTGTTGAGAAGGCAGGAGACAGACTCATCAAGGGGAAGTTGCCTCCAAACCTAACTTGTTAATCATTCAATTCGTGTTTCGTCATCCATGAAGACAAGGGTAAAAGTCAAAACCAAAAGTAATACCAAATGTGGTGAATTACTAAAGAGAAATTAAAACATGTGGAATTTTGAGAAATTAGCAATTAAAAGACTAGAATTAAAATTGATAAATAAGAGTAGAAAACCAAAGTAATTTAGAAACTCTTGACTACAGAAACTTCCCCGACACGAATTATGCATATAAATCAAAAAGAAACCAGACATTATCTATAAAAAATAACACATTAATTATTCTTAATTAATACTAAAATGACAAGTGAATAGTATGTTTTAATTTTAACTTACCAACTATATTTGTTTTTGGGGAGTAGAGAAGCATTTGCCAAACTAAGTGATGTTAAGTAGTGTGTTCTATAACTTTCAATAATAATTCTGCTTTTAAGCAATACAAAATTTACCCAAATCGTTTAACACTTAATAAAGCTAATGCGAATCAAGATACTATTGAATGCTTATACCTGCTCATAATTAAACACAGCGAAATTAAGTTATATAATAAAAGGAGGAATTTCCAGTTTAATACTATTAAAGTAATTAAGTGGAACTCTAATTACTCTAGAAAGTAATAGGAAACACTTTTTATAGCCAAACAAGCAGAATAAAAAATGTATGTACTGAAATAGAAGATTTAAAGGAAGAAATAATAAAGCTAATTAATGTTCAAGTTAATAATCGAGTCCCAACACAATTTATTAATTTATTTTTTACCAAGGCAGACATTAACTTTTCTTTATAATTTTTTGACTCTTTATGGTATGATAACATTACCTTAAACCTTACCTGGAAGGTAATGGAGGATTTTGAAGAGTTAAGGGATTATCTTATCTTGTAAATATTTATTGTAAAAATTAATTTCTAAATAAGTATATTTAATCAATACTGGATTCTTTCCTTTTACTAATGAAGGGCCAACTCTTTTCAAAAGTCTCAATTATAGCCCGAATTGAGGGAAGATTTTTATCTTTTTCTAATTTTCCTTACTTTGGGGCAGTATTTAATAACGTTTTGATTAAACCAGTTGAAATCCAGTTTTAATAAATTTAGAATATTACAATTAATTTCTTTCTTTAAATATAACATTTTAAAAAATGATCAAAATCTAAATTAAAATTCAATTTTACTTCAAAATAATTCCTTTTTTTTTTCAAAAACATTTTCAATTTTTACATTTCTTAATAGTTTGCAATATTTTTTTCACATAACGTTACAATTTGCTTTTTCCAATTTTTTTACACATTTTTACAACAGTACACACATTACATTACTTAAAAGTTAAAAAAATAGGTTTTTTTTTAAATTGATCACAGATAGCAGCTTTACACTCAACTTAACCTTACATTAGCGCCCTCTATTTAAAGTTTGCAGAACACACTACTTAACATCACTTAGTTCACTTAGTTTGGCAAATGCTTCCTCACTCCCCAAAAACAAATATAGTTGGTAAGTTAAAATTAAAACTTACTATTTACTTGCCTTTTAGTATTATTTAAGAATAATTTACGTATTATTTTTTATAGATAATGTCTAGTTTCTTTTTGATTTATATGCATAATTCGTGTCGGGGAAGTTTCTGTAGTCAAGAGTTTCTAAATAACTTTGGTTTTCTACTCTTATTTATTAATTTTTTAATTTTAATTCTAGTCTTTTAATTGCTAATTTCTCAAAATTCCACTTGTTTAAATTTCATTTTAGTAATTCACCACATTTGGTATTACTTTTGGTTTTGACTTCTACCCTTGTCTACATGGATGACGAAACATGAATTGAGTGATTGAAGAGTTAGGTTTGGAGGCAACTTTCCCTTGATAAGTCTGTCTCCTGCCTGCTCAACAGTCATTCACTTATGCATTTTTATAAATGAATTTTTTAAGATTAAATAATATTTGGAATTTTATATTTATACATGGATATTGGTATTTGCACTGATTTATACATGCTCTCAGAATTTAAATAATATTGTAGATTAGTTCGCAACAATAATTAATCATTTATTTGTTTGCATTAAATTTCATTTAAATTTATTAACTTTAAATTTGCTTTTTAAGAATAGAATGTTTGTTAAATTATTCTAACGTAGGTATTCTGACACAAAATCGGACTTTTTCTGAAATAACATACCAATTCTTTTTCCGTATTTCGATTCCACGATACGAGATCACGGAGGTTAGCGTGAGGGAGTGTATCGAAAATTCGAAAGATATGCTCTTTTTTAAAATACAGTACAGCTCCAATTATCCGAACTCCGACTATCCGAATCACTTTCAGAAATTTTCAGAATCAACTGAAGAAGAGGAGGAGGAAAAGGAGAAAAAAAGAAAACGAAGCTCAAGAAAAAGAAAAGGGAAGAGACAGGAGATGAGGATGACGTCACTTTATCAGGACTTAGTGTTTCTCTTGATTTGCGTTGGAAACATGAATGGTCCTGAATAGGAACAGGGAGCTTACTCAAGCTATGTTCAAGAAGGTGTGAAGTAGACAACACAAGCAGGAAGGGTATACGAAAAACCCTTTATTTTCAATACTTTACAGGTATTTCCGAACTTCGGAATACAGAGACCAACCACTTGTGGTCTGAACGTAAGAATATAAAAAAATACTAACTAAAACTTTTTATTACTGAAGCTAACTTTGAATTAGTATTTTTTTTACTGAAAGCTAACTTTGAATTAGTATACAAATGCCTAGCACTAAGACTGGCCTTTATTTAAAAAAGGTACGTATGTAGTAGGCCGAGCTGCTAAAACTACGATACGTCTGCAAATATCAAGAGAGCTAAACCTCTGGCCTTAAAGGCAACCAGCAACCGAGTGAAAACTTGTAAAACTACAGTGGCAAGAGGCTTGCTTTCTATAACTCCTTCTCTCTCTTTGCAAAAAGCCACAATTTAAGTACTTGGGCGTTAGCAAGACAATTTACATAAACAAGTTAAAGCATTTGTAATTCTGGCCGGAAGTAGAAAATAAGAAGTGATAGTACAGTTTTAAAATAAAATAAACGTTAGTAAAACTTAAGATCCTTACAACTTGAGGAATTAAATATCATTCTTTTGAAAATTCCTGGACATTCAGAAGTTAGAGTTGAGGATACAGCAGAATGGATGGTATGTGATTCGTCAGACCCCGGGTTTCAGATTTTAAATGATGGTGTGAAAGTCTGAGAGAAAAAATTGTCGAGGAAGGTTAGGTTATTTAATTACGGCAGAGCCTCGAGGGCTATCTGCCTAAGGGGAGGGATGCCTTCGTGGAGGACTTTCTAAGGGAAACTGGCTCGTATACACGTTACACATGGGGAAAACAAGTGTCGAGGAAGAAAGATGACCTTTGGCGTCGAAGTTATAGCAGATAAGGGACCATCAGGTAGTGAAGCGTTTTGCCTGCTTTGAAACTGCGTCGAAGTGGATGAAGCGTCAGCCCGAGTGTGACCACATGCTACTTCACATTGTTAACAGGGAGCGCGACTTGGCTGCCAGAAAACGTATGAAGGCAATCAAACATCGAAATGACTTGTAAGTATACTACAATACAACATGTACGTAAAAGTCTTGCCTTTTCATTTTAATACATTAAAACCTTTTTCTAATTTAAAAGTAGTTTTTTCTAACATTTTCAACATACAACACATATAATAACTAATTAAATTCTACGCAGACACCCTTTCTTCGGAAAAAATTTAAATTATCCGAATTTTTGATTATCCGAATGGGGTCCGGTCCCAATTGATTCGGATAACTGGAGTTCTACTGCGCTTGTGAGTTTCCCGTTGAATCGAATTTTGTCTGGCGTAAGCTCCAATAACGTCGTATTTCATAAATAAAGTAAAAACACAAAACATTAATAATAAAAAGACAAAAGTTTTGTAACAACAGCGAAAAAAGGAAGAAAAAAAAGGTTTACAGCAGATTGGCAGGTCCTGAGCTCAGCGAGAACGCGAAAAACCTTTACAAACCCTTTTGCGCGACCGCTCAAATCTGAAACCATTTCGATTTAAAATATATATATATATTGCAGCTATTGCGCAAGTATTAGAATAACTGCAGCTGTTGCGCAAGTAGTAAAATAATTGCAGCTGTTGCGCAAGTATTAGAATAACTTCTTTTCGAACTTAAAGAATTTAAGATCATACAATATATATATATGTTACCGTGAAAGACTGAAATTGGAGAATGTTGACTTTCACCGGAGAATATCAACATTCACCAAATACGTCGGTGAAAGACCGAATATTTCACTACATTCTTGTATATTCGGACCCTCACCGGTATATGTCGACAATTACAGATATGCTCTGGTGAAAGTCGAAAAGAGAGGTCATAAAGTGCCATAATAATTTAAGTTGTTGCAATAAATAAGATTTGAATCACATAATTTAGTAAGTTTTTTATGACTGTTATTTTATTTTCTCATTTAGAACGTACTGTATAATTAAGTAAGTTTTTAATTTTTATTATTTTCCTTTCTCATTTTGAATGTATTGTGTGTTTCAGGTTCTCATGTTCTTAAGTTCTTATTTCAAGTCTCCAGTGCGTTTATTCGCGACTGAATGACGGAGAAGAAAATATAATATTGTTATATGTTCAACATTCACCATTAGTACATGGTGAATGTCGACATTGACCGGTGTAAGTCAGAAATAAGAGTATTTGGAAAATATTTCGGACATACACCAAGAGACTATGTGAATGTTGACATTCACCGGTGAAAGTCGACATTCTCCATGTTTCGGTGTTCCTAACATATATATATATATATGTGATGTACCAGCTTTAGTCGTAGCTTAAATTATCAGACGATAAGTTTAGAAAACAGGATCCATTTATTATTGGTCAGGGGAAATAGCAATTACAAATATCAGATATCCGGAGTAAATAAAAAGAAGTACTAATAACTTTTTGTATGAAGTTTACTGTATCGTGACATTTAAGAAAAAGCCCCGATATTCCTTTTGCGAGTCTTTTTCTAGCCTCTGGAAAGGCGGAGCTTCCAAGAAATGACGTCAGCCTCGTCAGCCATTCCAGTTCGCTTTAAATGTCTCCAGAACATTCTAAAACTGTACGTGTAGAAAAAACGGGAAAAACAATTTGACTATGGGGCTGTGGATTTAATTCCAAGTACTTTCAAATGAGAACGTCGCCATTAAAAATTAAAAGAACATAAAGTTAGAATTTTAAGTGTAATCTTGACTATGGAATTTTATTATTACAAATATATATATATGATGTACCAGCTTTAGTCGTAGCTTAAATTATCAGACGATAAGTTTAAAAAAAAAAAACAGGATCCATTTATTATTATTCAGGCGAAATAGCAGTTACAAAATCAGATATCCGGAGTAAATAAAAAGAATTACTAATAACTTTTGTATGAAGTTTACTGCATCGTGACATTTAAAAAAAAGCCCCGATATTCTTTTGAGAGTCTTTTTTAGCCTCTGGAAAGGCGGAGCTTCCAAGAAATGACGTCAGCCATTACAGTTCGCTTTAAATATTTCCAGAACATTCTATAACTGTACGTGTAGAAAAAGGCGGAAAAGCAACTTGACTACGGGGCTGTGGATTTAATTCCACGTACTTTCAAATAAGAGAACGTCGCCATTAAAAATGAAAAGAACATACAGTTAGAAAATTAAGTGTAATTTTAACTATGGAATCAAGTATTAGAATAATTGCAGCTATTAGGCAAGTATTAGAATATTTTCGAACTTAGAGAACTTTACTTAATTACTTTAATGTTTTCGAACTTAGAGAATTGAAGATCATACAACATATATATATATTACTTTATCTTATTTTTACTAGCCCAAAAGGGCAATTTGCCCAGAATGGCTATTAATTTCGTTTTCGATTTTACGTCTTCCACTATATAAAACAGCGTTTGCCACCAAATATTACAGCCTTCATTATATTTAAAGAAATTAAATAATGAAGAATCTACATGAATGTATGCATGTTTCACGCATTGTGATAAAACAACGGTACCTCGTGACAACGGTACGTACACAATTTGAATTACGTAGTCCTCCACTCGAATATGGGCATCTGGAAGCCCCAGATTGGAATTTGTTTTATTGGCTATTTCATATTTTGTAACACTTTCCATTAACAAACTCAACGATTTAAAAGCGAGCAATGGCAACACTCTACGGGAAGGGGAACGTTTTATTTCCAGCGCGTCGAACTGTGTTTCGGAAATTCTAAAGATATGCTCATCATAAAATTATTTTTTGCGACATTGCTATTGAGCTGAATTTTATGGTTTAAGTGCGAAGAATGTGATATTTAATAAATAAAGCTAACACACAAAACGTTAAGAAATCCTTTTTGTGTGTAATATAAAATCTAATATAAATCTGAAAGCTTTCAGATTTTTTTTCATTTTTACTTTTTTATTTTATTTATTTATTTATTTTTAATGGGCATTTTTTGAATTATATAATTCGGAACTGTCTTTTGACGACACTGATCACAATATCTGCAGTTATTCAATAACTAACTACAGAAAACTGCAAATCTCTACAGTTATTCGATAATTACTACAACACTATAACACATTTTCTAACAGTTATTCAGTACTATTTTTCAAAGTCTTACGAACCTAGTCAACTTAGTTAAGAAAATAAAAATTGCATTTCGTTGCCACCAGCTGGGTCAATTTATCACAATCTTATTTAATTCAAAGCATGTCGGTAATAACTCCTAGAGATTAATAGGATATTTACGTTTTCTTTTTTCCCCACCACAATTGGTTCGTCTTTTGTTGCCAACTTTTCTCCTTTCATTTTGTTTGTAATTTATTCCTATCTGTCAACGACTTCTTTGTAGTCACAAACGTGCTATGGCAAGTTGTTTTGCTTATTCGATCTCACACTTTTCGAAGCAAAACCAGAAAAAAAAAAAAAAAAAAAAGGGTTGCTTTCTTTTTCTATCATTTTCCCTTTTTACTGCTGGAGGATTTGTTAAATCGTTTGCTGGGAAATTTGTTGAATTAGATGTTGTTTACTTTCTACGCTACGTCTATTTGATTTCTACTCTTTAATATTCAGGTCACTTCCTGGTAAATTTTATTTAATTATTTATTTATTTTTTGCGAGATCTTTTCTGGACATTCGTTATCTTTGAGGTTAAGAAACGAGATGTGTTTAATAGTGCTCGCATATCAATACCAGATTACACTATTTATAAGAAACTATTTTTATTACGTATCTGTGAGAAGAAGAATATACAAAAATAAAATTCTAACTTTAATTTGTATTAGCATCTAAAGAAATTTAATTCTTAATTTAATTATCCTAAAAATAGTAACAAGCATGTAATTAATCTTTCTGAACTTTGCCCATGATACTAGGCTACACGGATGAATTCCCATGAGGAACTCTGATATGAACTCCAATTCAACAACTTCCATCATTTTATCTTTCCCCCCTATCTTCGCGAACCAACGAGCTCCAGCAAAAGACTTTTCAACGTCAATAGGGTTGCCATACAACACACAATCGCGCCAAAAACCAGCGCAGAACACATATCGCCACATTTGGTGAAATTAGGGCGTATGTCAGAGTTGTACCGCCCAGGATATTAGAATAGCATTCACTTACATAAAGCAAAGAGAGTTACCTAGAGCTCTAGATTACCTAGAGCTATAGCCCAAACGGGCGTTACACTCAAAGAGCTATTAGTTTCAAAACGGCATTTTGCTTCGTTTCACTTTCTGCGTTTGTTTATTTTTTGAACTGTTGCCACCAACTATTATCGCCATGTATTATATTTAAAGAAATTAAATAATGAAGAATCTGCATGAATGTATGTATGTTTCTCACACTATGACAAAACGACGCAACCTAGAGCTGTTCAATTTTGAATAAAGTAGTCTTCCAACCGAACATGGGCACTTTGGAAGCCCGAATTTTGAATTTCGAATTTGTTTTATTATCTATTTTAAATAATGTAAAATTTTAAAGAATTTTTAATTAAGAAACTAAACGATTTCAAAGCGAGGAATGGCAACATTGTACGAAAAAAAAAAAACATTTTTGTTTCCAGCTAGCGAGACTATATCGGAAATTCTAAAGATATGCTGTTTTTAAATATTTTGTAATACTTCTGTCGAATTGAATTTTATGTGGTTTAAGTGCGAAGAACATGATATTTAATAAATAAAGGTAACACACAAAACGTTAAGAAAAGGACCTTTGGGCGGAATATAAAATCTGAAAGCTTTCAGATTTTTGTTTTTCATTTTATATATAATATTAATGTTAATTTTGTCAAAAAAGAACTTTACCTAAGACACAAAAATACAGCATAACGTCACTACCATTCATATTATAATCTACTCATTTCTTTTCAGATTTTTGCTCTGCTAGCATGTTTATAAGGTATTTCTCCCACTTTCCTAGTGTGCCTACGTAGTGTAGTGGTTCTGCACGCTGGGCCGGTATTCTAGAGGTCCGTGGTTCGATTCCCGGAGAAGGCGGTTGCATATTTTTCATCTTTTCTGTTTACAATTAACCTAATGTCTGTAGATGTTCTACTGGCCAGGGCTACAAATGCATCTTTATATACCAACTGCTGTGTCACTTCAAATCAAATATCATTAAATAAAATTCTAATTTTAATTTGCCGTAGCCCCTTAACTCTTTTTTTTTTTTTTTTTTTAATTCCACTATTTGGCTTTTCCATTCTAAAAGTAGTAATTACTTAAAATAAATACCTCTAAATTGCGTCATTTATAAATTAATCCGTGTCATACAGTTATTGCATCATGCTAATGACGCAGGCTTTGGCCAATAATAATTTAAAATTTGGGAATGGAAACTCATTATTAATCAATCGGAATAAAGTTTTACCAAACTAAACATTCTAAACCAAGCTTTCATTTTCATCTGGACATGCCGCATTCTTTGTCTCTCTTTCGTCAATGCGGACCTGCTAACTACAGCTGTTTCGTCTATCTTCGAACATATTTAAAAAATCTTAAAAGTAACGACATAGTTCTTCAGGAACTGAAACCCTTTTTAAGCCAAGTTGTTTGTTCTACACACAATGTATACAATTTTTATGAGGTTCGCATATACAGCATATTATTACGAATTCTGTACTTAGATAGGTAATTTTAGTAAAACTGCTGTATTTCCTTTGTTGTATGAAAAAGCTAAAGAGAAGTATACAGGAAAAGTTAGAATACAGGAACCAGTGCATTTAACATTGAGCAAATGGGTATCTCGGTAATTTCGAGAGATATCGCCAAGCTGACAACGGTCTTGGCGACGTATTTTGTCGCCAAATATTTCGAGAGGTCACCCAAAACTCACCCAATTTCGCGACCATTTTGCAACATTCTGGCTCGGTCTCGGTATCAGCGTAATATGTAATGAAATTGAATAAATGTAATTGACCACTATGTTAGCTGTAACCGTAATTCCACCCTCGTACTGCTTTTCCAGTAATTTCGAGAAGCTGAAAGTACTAGAAATATCTCGGCGGCCGGTTGAAAACTATTTAACGCTGAATTTCAGTTGCTTAGTTATTACTGTTGCGAGTTGTTAGTTCCGGGTGAACTAAAATATGCGAGTTAGCTTTATCTTCAGATGCGCTTTGCGTTGCTTTGTGTTTAACGTTATTAGTAGTCAGAGGTCTAACTACTAATCAGTAATTAGACCTCTGTACTGCGTGGCACTGTGAACATTTGTACGAATATTTCTGCGGAAATTGTGAGATCTGTGAAATATTTCTTTTGTTAAAAAATTGATTTTATTAATCTATAATCAGACCTGTGTGCATTCAATTTATTGCCAACAATACTGTAATTGGCGCATAAAAATGTAGTTACAGTTATGGCACACTTTCATTTAACACTTTTTTTGTCATCAATTATAAAATTTGATGGCTCTAGGTACCGTTGTTTTTTCACAGTGCAAAAAATATATATACAATCATGCAGATGCTTCATTATTTAATTTCTTTAAATATTGTTAAGTTTTTCCCTTTATGTTTGGTACGTACGGGTGTAAATATCGATGACACTTAACACAATTTATTAGCTAATATTATTCAAGACAGCTCCGAAAAAACACTTTTACAGTCGTCGAAGAACTACTATAAACACGCTGGAAAAGTCAGCGACACAGCCTTCAGGCAATCAGACTATAACTGTGAAGACAGCTTCACGGCAAAGCAAAGGTGCTACTTTGGTAGACGGTTGCATGGATTTTGGCGATTTTGTTTTGGTGAGCGATACGACTTAAAACCCATTGCTGGAGAACTTATTTATGGTAACCGATACTTTGTTGTCATTTTATTTAAAAAATAATGCGTTTTATTATGCAGAAATTCCGTGTGTTAAATATTATTTATGGCTTCTAAATATCAAAAATCAATTTAATTTTGCATTTTTATTTGAAATAAAAATTGTATTGTTTATGATATTTTGTATAATTTTTGTTGTGTATGATGTAATCAATGACGTCACTTTGCTTTAAAAGTAATTGGTTTTAATATCTATAAATTTAATCTAATGTTTTAAACATTATTTATGGCTGTTAAATATTAAAATAATTTAATTTTGTATTTCGTTTTTTGAAAAATGATTTTATTATGCATTATTATTTAAATAATTTTAATTCTAGGCTTGATGTAATCAGCTCCCTGATTGTTACTGAATATTTGTGCATTATCGGGCCATTTTAAAATTTTATTACTCATGTCTTCGAATTCCTTAGATTTCATCCGAAACGGATATGTCCCTTTCAAAGATTAATGTTGTTATTGGTAGATACCAATCATCGGAATTAATCTTTTTTACCGGTAATAAACTAATTCCTGTCATTTTAGCTCTAGTTTACGAAGCGTTCTTATTTACTTATTTTAAAGTATTTGAATTTAAGTAATATTTTAATTCTTTTAAACGTTGGCATGATGAATTTTAATTCGATATTCAATTTACGTAATATTTTAATCCAATTAAACGTTGGCGCAATGTTTTTATAGTGGTATTTTTATTCTATTTCTGTGTTATATAAATGTAATAATTTAACCTTACTTTAGTATTTTATACTCATAGTAAATGTATTTATTCACATTTGCCCGCCATCTTAAAAAATCTGATGTGTACACCACATGACTTACTTGTACGGAATATGAAATTATACGCATTTTTTCTTGCATTTCATTTAAACTTATTGGATTGAATTAAATCTACTTCGCCGACAGCGCATAAACCACAATAGAATAAATGCATTTTTTAAAATTCACTCTAGTATTTGTTTACCATAGCGACACTCTGCCGCTAGATTCACTTAACAGTATTAATAATTATATAACAGTTAACTTATATAATAATTATATAACGGAAACTAAGTTAACTGTTATATATTCCAATAATTATATGAGTTAAAGCATATATTTCGTTCATATTATAACTCATAATGCACAAAATTTATATCATTTAAAGAATAGAATTATCTAATCGTTGCCACATGTTCTATTCAAATACTATAATAAAGCTAGAATGATGTATAAAAGAAATTAAGCAAACAAAACAAAAAAAGAAACAGTTTTTTCACAGACGATTGAGTATTTCTCATTTAATTAATTCAGTTCTCACTTCGCGAGAAGGCAAAAATACATAAAAACTCAAAATATCTATATTAAAAATTACGAAGTAAATCTTAAACACTTATTTCCTCGAAAAAATTCCAGAAAGAATTAAGCATGATTTAAATGGCAATAATAAATGAATGCGTTATCTTTGTTGTTGCGAAGCTAAGTTTCTCTAGATTGGCAACAAAGCCACTAGTCTCCTGTTTCAAATGTAAACATCAATGGCCGCCATAAAGAAAAGGCTTAGCGGCACTTAGACAACTTTAAAATTGTTGATAATTCTAAAAATATTGCAGACAGATTTACTAAACGCATAAAAACCTTAACCGGAAGATAAAAACAACATAATTCAATCATTTTTAAAGCAAAAAATGTACAATTTACAAACATATAAGAGTAAAGAAACTGAGATCACTGAGCCGGGTAACAGGGTGGATATATATATAAATATATATACGTTTGGTGCGGCCGATTGCAACCAAAAGACGAGGTGCACATCTACATGTTAAAGCAGTCCTATATACAAAATTTCAACGTTCTAAGGTTACTCATTTTTGAGTTATGCGAGATACGTACGTTCGTACGCACATACGTTCGTACAGACGCCACGAAAAATTCTCTTCAGAATTAATTTGAAAGCAGTTTTAAAATATTTTTGAAGGAAAAGAGTATTTTATTCTGTCCTTACGTACAGATATCACGCAAAAACATCGTTAAATTGTATTCGATAGCGGTCAAATTAGATATTTTCGTTGAAATATGCTGCCTGAAACTTTTCGCGATTACAATACTTCCTTTTTACTTCGTACAAGGAAGTAAAAACATCTTTTTCAACAAAAAATTAATCCCTTATTTATAACGATATTTATTTTTTTTTTTAAGTTTCAAATACTTTACTATGCGCAAAATAGGTAAAAACAGCCTTTTTCAAGATGGCTGAAGATTGTAAAAACCGCGCCAATAATTGCGCCAAAGTAAATTGCCAAAAATCCGTGCAACCGTCTACCAAAGTAGCACCAGCGTACAGCTGTCGATTCAGTCGTTCCCGGAGCTCAACGCACCCAAGAATAAAACTCGACGATGCACTAACTCGCGATACACTTAGACTCTCTCGACGACCAACTCAGCACTCACTGACTGACTATATTAATGATGATGGACTTGACACTGACTGACTCACCGCGTACCAGCAGGGTTTATATAGCTTTTGGTTTGTGTTCGAGAACATGCTAGGTTAAACCAGTAAGTTCCAGAAGGTTCTCCATCCGTCTATGGCATATTGCGAATTTTGTCGCCAAATGGTCGATTTCTCGCCAAATGTAACGCCAACCCTGCCATACCTCGCCATTTTCTGGCAACCCTAAACCTACTTTGCGGGGAAGCTAGCTTACTGTGCGTGGATATTTCGTAAGAATATAATGCAGGGCTCTAATATTTGGTAGCAACAATTTGAAAAGGAAACGCCATAAAATACCAAAACGAAATTAATAGCCCTTCTGGGCTAACGCGATTTGGGCTAATAAAGTGTGGAGAGGTCTTACAGGAAATTGGCTGAATTTCGTAACTGGATCAACTTACCATGTACGCACCAATGAGGAAAGCAGCATTGACTCTTTTCTCTCCGCTAGTTGATGTGTAATGAACGATCTTTTTCTTCGCCAATGTCCGTGACTGAAATAACAGAAGAGAAAATGTTAAAAAAATTTCACTGCGGAAAATTACATAACATTCTAAACCATGACATATACAATTAAATTTCAAAATGATCCAAATTTATGTTTTCTGCTCTTCCTAATACTAAACAGCAAAACCACATGAGATTTATGGATGTCAGAGTTATAAAGAAGGTTTTCCAACCTTGAAATGTCATTTAAAATAATTATGCAAAGAAATAAAAGAAAAACAATTTCAAAAAGCGGTGAATTTTTACATTATGGTACCTTGGCGATTTTTTGGCGAAACGTTGGCGACCAAACCTGCTACAGCAACCTGCTAGTTTTTCTTTTTGGACGCCATTTTGTTTTCACGAAGTAAAAGCATTTTCCCCCTCTCCCCCCTCAACATTTTTTCCAACAATCTGCTAGCCGAATTACGCTTATACTAGAACTTTAATGGAACAAAAGTGCTTAATCATGACGAAGATTAGGTGCGAAATTGGGAGAAAGTGTAGAATCGCCCACTGCTTAACGCGTTTTTAAGAATTGCACATACACGGTAACCCTGTACACGTCGACCTATTTTCACTTAAAAAAAAATCCCAGAATTGCACAAAAATGGCATTACGCACACTCTTGACTTTATCCATGTACACATCGACCTATTTTCACTTAAAAAGTCAAAGAAAATTGACAAAAATCCAGTTCTTCTTACTCTTGTAAAAAGCGCCAAACAAATAAGTGGGCGATTCTGCACTTTAGCAGCGAATTTGTTTCTAAGTGCTTATTAGCTAAAATCCCCATTGGAATTTTCCGGAAAATGTCACATGACATGTCTCATGATCTCTCATTTCTCTGAGACAAAATAATCTGTGATTCGAATTGATTATTGCTAAAGTCCTACCTAGTAACCTTTATAGCCTTACCAAAATGTCGCCAAACTACCTGTTACCATATTCTAAAGATTAGCCCAAAACGCTTACAGCAGCAGCTAGCGCAAATTACTATTAGGATGCTGTTACGTCCACAGATTAGCATTATGGATGATGAGTGCGTGGATAAGATAAAATTAAATTAACTTGCAGCTTAAAATTTTAAATTCAACAGCTTCAATACGAAAAAAAGTAAAAGAAAGCTGCATATATCCCCGGAAAAAGTTTCCGCAGAAACAAGAACAAATTCAGTTTGCGGTCTAACTTATCTTATTCTTTTTAGAAAGCAATAAGAGGATGGAATTACGGTTACAGCCAACATAACGGTCAATTAGATTTATTCAACTTCAATACAAATTACCGAGGTAACCATTTACACAATGTTAAATGCACGTGTCTCTGTATTCTTACTTTCCCGGCATAGCTTTCTCTTAAAATTTGTCTCGCGCTGCATTACACAAGGAAATAAAACAATTTTAATTATTACTCGACTAAAATTAACTATCTAAATAGAAAATTCCCAACAATATAAAATTCCACATTCATGTAAATATTTCCTGTATTTATAGTTTTTAAGCTATATTAAATTAAAGCTCAACTGTTAGAGAAAAGAGCTATGTTTACATACAAGGCTATACGGAAAGACTATACTGTTGTTTGAATTCTAAATTAATATTTGTTCGGCGTGTTATTTTATCTTAAATTAGGTGTACTTTACTTTTTTTCAAGTCTGAAAATACGAAAATGCCCAGCTGTTAACTTTCAAGAAAGCAATCAGAACTAAGAAAACTATGAAGAAATAAAGATGCGAAAACAGCGAAACGAAGGGCGGAATCACTGAAGTCGATTCTAATTAGATTAAAACGTGGTCATAATATTAATAATAGCACAATTTTTACTTCCTTGTACGAAGTAAACGAAATATTGTAATCACGAAAAATTCCGGTATTATATTTCAACCAAAATATACATTTTGACTGTTAGCGAAAGAAATTTAACAATTTTTTGGCGTGACATGTGTACGTAAGGACAGAACAAAGCATTCTTTTCCCCCAAACGGATTACAAAACTGATTTGAAATGCATTCAGAAGATATTTCTCAGTGGCGTCTGTATGTACGTATGTATGTATAAAGCATAACTCAAAAACGAGTAGCCTCAGAACGTTGAAATTTTGCAGAGAGAACTGCTATAACATGCAGTTGCGCACCTCCCTTTTGGGTTGCGCGCCGAATGTATATAAATATATTTATATATATATCCACTCTGTTATCCGGCTCAGTGATCTCAGTTTCTTTACTCTTATATGTTTGCAAATTGAACATTTTTTGCTTTAAAAATGATTGAATTATGTTGTTTATATCTTCCGGTTAAGGTTTTTATGCCTTTAGTAAATCTGTATGCAATATTTTTAGAATTATCAAGAATTTTAAAAATTTTTAAGTGCCGCTAAGCCTAATAATGTTTTTGATGGCGGCCATTGCTTGTTTACATTTGAAACAGCAGGATAGCGAATTTGTTGCCAATCTAGAGAAACTTAGCTTCGCAACAACAAAGATAACGCCTTCATTTATTATTTAAATCATTCTTAATCCTTTCTGGAATTTTTTCGAGCAAATAAGTGTTTAAGATTTACTTCGTAATTTTTAATATAGGAATTTTGAGTATTTATGTATTTTTGCCTTCTCGCGATGTTAGAACTGAATTAATTGAATGAGAAATACTCAATCGTCTGTGATTAATCTGCATGTGATAATTGTAGAATTATCAACAATTTAAAAGTTGCTTAAGTGCGGCTAAACCAATTTTTAGTCCAAAGGGGAAATTTGCTCAGAAAGACTATTAATTTCGTTTTGGCATTTTGCGTCGATTCACGATAAGCGTTGTTTTACTTGTCAAATTGTTGCCACCAAATATTATCGCCCTGTATTATATTTAAACAAATTAAATAATCAATCTGCCTGAATGTATGTGTGTTTTCCGCATTGTGATAAAACAACGGTACCTAGAGCCATCAAAATCTGAATATCGTAAACTTCCATAGAATATGGAATATATTATATGATTATCATATTTTCAGATATGATAATCCATATAATATATTACATAGAATATGGAAGCACTAATTTGAATTTGAAATTTGTTTTATTATCGATTTCATATTTTGTAACCCTTCAACAAATTTTTCATTAACAAACTGAACGATTTCAAAGCCAGTAATGGCAACACTGTACGAAAAAAGAAACATTTTTATCTCCAGCGCGCGAAACTGTGTATCGAAAATTCTGAAGATAGGCTCATTTTAAAATTATTTTCGATATTGCTGTTGAAATGACATTTATTATTTAAGTGCGAAGAACATGATATTTAATAGATAAAGGAAACACACAAAATGTTTACAAAAATGCCCCTTAGGGCGTAATCTAAAATCTGAAAGCTGTCAGATTTTTTAAATTTTATATTTTGTAAAACTTACAATTTTTTCCTCTTATCTTTTTAGATTAAAACTCCTCAGCGCTCTAAGCTCGAACCAGGCTTCTGAGCATAGGGTGTTGGTTCTTTGGACGCCCCTTTGGACGTAATTTAAAACCTGAAACATTTTTTTTTTTTTTTAAACCATAGTGCACCGAAAAATCTGCGTTCTTGCCTCCTGGTGGAGTTGCTTTTTTTTTGAGTAGAAACTCTAACTTTAAGTATATATATATTTTTAAATGTTTAAGATACTTTGAGGTTTATGTATTTTTTGACTTGTCGCGAAGGAAATAAGTTTAAATGAAAAGCAGCAAATATGCAGATAAATTAATATTCCGCACATGGAGGTCATGTGGCGTTCACATCAGATTTTTTACTTAACGTTAATCATTTCAGATATTATGCCTAATTTTTACTTCATTGTACGAAGTAAAAAGGAAGTATTGTAATCGCGAAAAGTTTCAGGCAGCATATTTCAACGAAAATTTCCAGTTTGAACGCGATCGAATGCAATTTAACGATGTTTTTGCGTGATATCTGTACGTAAAGACAGAATAAAATACTCTTTTCCTTCAAAAAAATTATAAAATTGCTTTAAAATTAATTGTGAAGAAAATTTTTCGTGGCGCCTGTACGAACGTACGTATCTCGCACAACTCAAAAACGAGTAGCCTCAAAACGTTGAAATTTTGTATGTAGGACTGCTATAACATGTAGATGTGCACCTCGTATTTTGGTTGCAATCGGCCGTACCAAACGTATATAAATATATTTATATATATATTCACTCTATTACCCGGCTCAGTAATCTCAGTTTCTTTACTCTTATATGTTTGTAAATTGTACATTTTTGGCTTTAAAATGCTTGACTTAAGTTGTTCTTATCTTCAGGTTAAGGTTTTTATGCCTTTAGTAAATCTCTATGCAATATTTTTAGAATTATCAACACTTTTAAAGTTGTTTAAGTGCCGCTAAGCCTAAAAATGTTTTTGATGGCGGATGCCATGCAGAAATATTTTAAATTCACAATATTAAAAGTAACGATCAAAATTAACGAACAAATAAATAAATAAAAGAAATCTGAACGCTTTCAGATTTTATATTGCGCCCAAAGGAGCATTTTTTTTTTACGATTTGTGTGTAACCTTTACTCATGTTCTTCGCACTTAAACCATAAAATTCAATTCAACAGCAATATCGCTAAATATTGATAATTTCAAAAGAGCATATCTTTAGAATTTCCGATACACAGTCTCTCCCACCGGAGATATTTTTTTTTCCCGTACAGTGTTGCCATTGCTCGCTTCGGTGTGTATTTAATTTAATTATGGCAAAGCACACTAGGGCTACCTGCCTAAGGGAAGGGATGCTTCGTGGAGGACTTTCTAAGGTAAACTGGCTCGTTTACACGTTACACATGAGGAAAACCACGAAAACACCCATGCAGCCAGCCCGTTCGCGGGATTCAAACCTCGGACCGAACTACCAGTGTTCAGAGACTTTACCACTCGGCCGCTGTTGGGCCTGCTCGCTTCGGAATCGTTTAATCGAAAATTTGTTAAAGTTTTATGAAATATAAAATCGATAATAAAACAAATTCCAAATTTCAAATTTGGGCTCCCAGATGCCCATATTCGGGTGGAGGACTGCGTTATTCAAAATTTGATGCACCAGTATAAACAGGAGTTCTGAAATTTATAAATATTTAAATTTGGGCTCTAATTTTTTTTTTTTTTTTTTTTTTTTTTTTTTATTCTAGCGAAGGGTGCAAAGTGCTACGTTTAAATGGTTAGTTGGTACATTTTATGGGCCATAACCTGCCTGAAAGGTTATAACCATAACCTGAAAGGTTATAAATGCGCCAAGACATGTAATCAATCCATTCCATCCTATCGGACTGCATTAGGCACGGAAATTTTCGGAAAAGATGGAGGTCATTCTTACTTCGTCAATGAGGTTGAACTCCCCCTCCGCAATTGGAGGACCAGACCTTCCACAAACATTGGCCACAAGCGGTGGTCACTTTATAATAGGTGGGCCATCTTTGCCTCCCACGAGGGCACGAACAAATACAACCATGCCTTTTCCTGGATTCGAACTCGGGCCCTTTGGTATCGCGGTCGGCTCCCCTAACCACATACCGCCTGGGCAGCATGATGCCAATCTTATTTTTCGATATTTCAGTAATAAACCATTTCTATCCGAAACATTTGAATTAAGTTACACATTTCGATAACAGAGAAAGTTCTTGACTAAATATTCTTAAAGAAAGAGATTTAATTTCCATAATATATTGATACCATTAGTTCGCAAACGATATAGTAATCACTATTTGATTTATATTTAGAATATCCATTCAAAAAGAGCGGAGAAATACTTCCGCGCTTTTCCTAAAGACCTCATTTTAAAACGCTTCCCTATTTAATTCACCTCGCCAAAGTAAACTTTCTTTCCTCTGAAGGGGTCATTAACACGAATTTCTTTTTTCTCCTGGCTGAAAAGGTTATTACAGCTAGTCGCTCGCTTGCCACGTGTTTTCCAGTTATTTTTATAAACTTTTGTTTTTTCACTTTTTTTCCGGTGTATGAGTTGGAGGAGGAGGAGGAGACACACAAACGGAACTTTTAACCTTTAAACACCATTCTATCTATCTTTCGAAAACGATCTGTATGAGGGTAACAATCCTGTTCTAGTGAAGTTACGGAAAAAAGGAGAAGGTATTGTTACTTTCTACGGGTTCGTGAATTTCGGAGTGACTATTTGATGAAAACACTTGATGAAGAATCAAAACACAATTTAGTCGTTAGTATTACACAGGACAGTTCGAAAAACGCACCACAGTTGTCTAAAAACTACAACAAACACGCTGAAACAATCAACAACACAGCCTTCAGGCTATTATGCTGTAGACGGTGAAGATAGCTTCATGACGAAGCACTAAAGTACAGCTCCCGACTCGGTCGATAGCTCTCAAACTGCTCTCTGAACGCAACACTCTAGATACTCTTCACGATAAACTCAACATACACAGTTATTCCGCGTACAGGCAGGGTATATAGAGCTTTTGACCAGCCCTCGAGAAAATTCTCGGGAAAACCGGTAAGAATTCGTTCTAGAATGCTCTCGCTCCGTCTATGGCATATCGCCGATTTTGTCGCCAAATGGGCGATTTCGTGCCAAATCTGCAACCCTACCTTTCATTCCCAAACCGTAACAATATTGTCCGTATTCCCAAACCGTAACAATACACCGTAACAATATTGTCCAGCAACAACAAATAAATATGAAATCGCTAAAGACTAACAGAAAAAACATTATGTCGAGTATATAAGTGTGCTATTCTTTTTACTGTTTGAATTATTGCTTAGGCATAACATGTGCGCCCACCAGCGGCCGAGCGGTAAAGTCGCTGAACACTGGTAGTTCGGTCCGAGGTTCGAATCCCGCGAACGGGCTGGCTGCATGGGCGTTTTCGTGGTTTTCCCCATGTGTAACGTGTATACGAGCCAGTTTCCCTTAGAAAGTCCTCCACGAAGAACGCATCCCTCCTCTTAGGCAGATAGCCCTCGAGGCTTTGCAAAAATCACACACACACACACACACACACACTTTAAACTCAACATACACAGCTATTCCGCGTACAGGCAGGGTATATAGAGCTTTTGACCAGCCTTCGAGCAAATTCTCGGGAAAACCGGTAAGAATTCGTTCTAGAATGCTCTCGCTCCGTCTATGGCATATCGCCAATTTTGTCGCCAAAAGGGCGATTTCGTGCCAAATCTGCAACCCTATTTCCCAATTTCTGCCAAACCTAAACTCGCTTTGCGGGGAAGCTATGTTAGCGCAGCTGGGCAATCGTAACAGTATTTGTTAGGCGATACAGTGCCCTAAAAAGCCGAAAATGGAGATAAATTTTGAAAGTCATTTCTCCACAAATAATTATTAAATAAAATATCAACGTTTTTCAGAAATGTGAATCAACAATTTAATTTTGTAGCGAAAGTTTGTCGGGATGGTTTGGTTTATTTGGCTACGGCAAAGCACTCCACAACTATCTGACTAAATAGAGGGATGCCTTCGTGGACGACTTTCTTAAGGAAAGTGGCTCATATACACGTTACAAATGGGGAAACACCCGTGCAGCCAGCCCGTCAGTGCGATTTGCACCCGAACTACCAGTGTTCAGCTGCTCGGCTGTTGGTGGGCAAAAGGCTTCGGAAATTTAAAGAATGTCTGGGTTTTTCATTCCTCCTTACCGCGCGCCTACGCGATGTAGTTCTGTGTGCGTCCAGCTACCAATCGGAAAGCCCAGGAAAAAATGCAAATGTATGAATATTACGTCCATTCTCGTTGCCTTAACACCTCCGATAATCATATTAAATAAATGAGTGAACATCAAGCTTAATTCTAACTGGATAACCTGATAAATTACGATGTAATTAACTGAATAACTGGAATTTCGGATTTACACTTCATTGACAGGAATTCTGTATAAAAAAAGCATCATGTGAATTAATCTTCTATGTACAGTTCACAAAGGTTAATGGTAACTAAATAGGTTAATATCAAAACACGAGTCTGTTCGCACATTTTTTAGACAAAATTTTGCTTCGATATAAAAAATATTTTTGACTACTACTTTTTTGAAAATGCAAATTATCGTCTGCTATTTGACAATTTTATTTTCATGCAAAATGGCGCTTTTAAAGAAGCAATGGACAGAAGGCTATGTTTGTGCTTTTTCCGAAATAAATTATTCGTATTTAATTATTAAACAATGCTACGAAAGCCATGATTTTTCTCTATCAAAAGCAATGATATATAATATTGTTAATAAGAAAGGAAAAAAATGCATAAAGGGAAAAAAATGGAACGTTTCGAATGTCGAATGTTCTTTAATTTTAAAGAAAATCTTCCAAGTCAAACGACAGTTGCAGAATCATTAAAATGCTCAGTGTTAACTGTAAACAAAGTAATTAATTTGAATAATAGTAATAACTGAAAGTAAATAAATAATTAACTTGAATCTTAAAAAGGCAAAAAAACGTAATGTGCCTAGTCTTTCTCAACGACATATCGCCGAAAGCGGAACGCGTTGCAGAATGTTCCATGAGAAACAGTTATTGTGACAAAAATTTAAAAGCGCTGTCACAAAAGTTGAATCTTGGTTATATTTAAATGACTGCAATAAAAATAGATCCATTCGTTATTATCAAAGAGAAGAAAACAAATTTCAGAATATGGTTCAAAGAATCTAAAGAAAGTTTTTCAAAGGGATTTATGATTAACAAATACGACAAATAAAAATTAAAGAGCGTGCAGAAAACTGCTAAGGCCAACTCCACATATTATCAGAAACATATTTTATAACCAATTTTCGAATACGAAATATCTTCTCTTAACCCACATTTAAAACACAAAACGTTTACGTAAAATATTTCTGGAAATAAAATGAAAATCATCTAAAAATTTGAGAAAGGTAGAGAAGAATAAGATTTATCAAAGGGAACATTTAAAACACAAAACTTTTACGTAAAATATTTCTGGAAATGCAATGGAAATCGTCTAAAAATGTGCGAAAGATAAAGAAAAATAAGACTTATCAAACAGAACATTTAAAACACAAAACTTTTTACGTAAAATATTTCTGGAAATACAATGAAAATCGTCTAAAAATGTGCGAAAGATAAAGAAGAATAAGATTTACCAAAGGGAACATTTCAAAGACCAAACTTTTACGTAAAATATTTCTGGAAATACAATGAATATCGTCTAAAAATGTGAGAAAGATAGAGAAGAATAAGATTTATCAAATGGAACATTTAAAACACAAAACATTTACGTATAATATTTCTGGAAATACAATGAAAATCGCCTAAAAATGTGAGAAAGATAGAGAAGAATAAGATTTATCAAACAGAACATTTAAAACACAAACCTTTTACGTAAAATATTTCTAAAAAACTTCTGGAAATACAATAAAAATCGTCTAAAAATGTGAGAAAGATAAAGAAGAATAAGATTTATCAAATGGAACATTGAAAACACAAAACGTTTACGTAAAATATTTCTGGAAATACAATGAAAATCGTCTAAAAGTGTGAGATAGATAAAGAAACAGAACATTTAAAACACAAACCTTTTACGTAAAATATTTCCGGAAATATAATGAAAATCGCCTAAAAATGTGCGAAAGATAAAGAAAATAAGATTTATCAAACAGAACATTTAAAACACAAAACTTTTACGTAAAATATTTCTTGAATCTTAAAAAGGCAAAAAAAACGTAATGTGCCTCGTCTTTCTCAACGACATACAGTGTCTCACAAAAGTGATGGGACACTTGTGCTTTACAAAAAGAAACTGTAATAAAATAAATTAAAAAACATGTAAAGATTTTTTGTGGGTGTGTTTCATACTTAAATTTAGTAACAATTATTACATAACATACATTTTCTCAAAATATCAAAATATTAATTTAATAAAAATACAATTGTTTAGAACGGAGCAAAAAATGGCTCACATAAGTGATGGGACACTATTAGATACTACTACGTACTACAATAAAAATATTATTTTTGGTTTTTATTTTTACTCAAAAGCAATTGGCAATAATTTATAAAATCCTCTGCAGTATTTCTCTCCAGTTTGTTTTGGAATTTTTGTGTTTTTTAGCTCTGTGCAGCCATGAATGCTAAACGAAAAGAAACTTTGCCTGAAATTCGAAAATTAGTTATTAATTTGTATATTGAACATGAAAAATCTATTAGAGAAACTGCTGAAACAGTTAACTTGAGTCATTCAACAGTCTTCAATATCATTAAACGATATAAAAAGAATCATATGATTCAGGATAAAAGAAGACCTGGCCGACCATCAAAGCTATCCAATGGAATAAAGCGAATTATCGTTCGAAATATTAACAAAAAAATCCAAGAATGAGTGCTCCTAAAGTTGCTGCTGATTTACAAGCATTATATGGAGTAATTGTTAATCCTGAGACTATTAAAAGAGTAATTCGATCTGCTGGATATCACGGTAGAGCAGCCAGGAAAAAATTCTTCGTAAGTGAAAAGAATAGAAAACTCAGACTGGCTTTCGCAAAATCCAACATAAATAAGAGCTCTGATTACTGGAATGAAGTTATATTTGCTGACGAGAGTAAATTTAATATATTTGGTTCTGACGGTAGAATCTGGTGTGGAGAAAACCCAGGGAAGAATTTCGCAAAGAGAACTTGGTGCCAACAGTAAAACATGGTGGAGAAGGAGTTATGGTATGGGGGTGTATGTGGTCCGCTGGAGTTGGTAATCTTGTTTTTATTGACAGTATAATGGATCAGTGCAAGTATATTGACATTTTAAATCAAAATTTGAAATCTTCAGCACGAAAATTGAACCTTCATAACGATTTTAAATTCTACCAGGACAATGACCCCAAGCACACTGCTTTGAACGTTAGACTCTGGCTGCTGTATAACTGTCCTGAAATAATAAAAACACTACCATAATCTCCAGACTTAAATCCCATAGATAATATTTGGCAAGAATTGGAATCAAGAATTCGCAAACATACCATTTCCTCAAAACAACAATTAAAATCGGTGCTTCAAGAAGAATGGGGTAAAATCACTCCAGAAATTACAAAAAAATTAGTCGAACCCATCCCAAGAACATTAAATCGTGTTTTAAAAGTAAAAGGAAATCCAACAAAATATTAATACCTTTTAAAAAGTAAAATTTTTGGATAAATATTTGATGGAAAAGTAAGTGTCCCATCACTTATGTGAGCCATTTTTTACTCCGTTCTAAACAATTGTATTTTTATTAAATTAATATTTTAATATTTTGAGAAAATGTATGTTATGTAATAATTGTTACTAAATTTAAATATGAAACACACCCATAAAAAATTTTACATGTTTTTTTAATTTATTTTATTGCAGTTTCCTTTTGTAAAGCACAAGTGTCCCATCACTTTTGTGAGACACTGTAAATAAATGAACATCAAGCTTAATTCTAAGTAAACTGAATAATTGGAATTTCGGATTTACCTTTCATTGACAGGAATTCTGTGTAAAAAAAGCATGTGAATTAATCTTCTATGTACAGTTCACAAAGATTAACGATAACTAAATATGTTAATATCAAAACACGAGTCTGTTCGCACATTTTTTAGACAAAAATTTGCTTCGATATAAAAAAAATCGTCTGCGTGGAAAAAATATTTTTAACTACTACTTTTTTGAAAATGCAAATTATCGTCTGCTATTTGACAATTTTATTTCCATGTAAAATGGCGCTTTTAAAGAAGCAATGGACGGAAGGCTATGTTTGTGCTTTTTCCGAAAAAAATTATAATTCGGTATTTGGTAAATATAAATTCAGTATAAAAAGCAATGATATATAATATTGTTAATAAGAAAGGGGAAAAAATACATATCCAAGGAAAAAAAATTGAACGTTTCGAATGTTGAAAAGGTAAGAAGTTTAATGTTAAAAGAAAATCTTCCAAGTCAAACGACAGTTGCAGAATCATTAAAATGCTCAGTGTTAACTGTAAACAAAGTAATTAATTTGAATAATAGTAATAACTGAAAGTAAATAAATAATTAACTTGAATCTTAAAAAGGCAAAAAAACGTAATGTGCCTAGTCTTTCTCAACGACATATCGCCGAAAGCGGAACGCGTTGCAGAATGTTCCATGAGAAACAGTTATTGTGACAAAAATTTAAAAGCGCTGTCACAAAAGTTGAATCTTGGTTATATTTAAATGACTGCAATAAAAATAGATCCATTCGTTATTATCAAAGAGAAGAAAACAAATTTCAGAATATGGTTCAAAGAATCTAAAGAAAGTTTTTCAAAGGGATTTATGATTAACAAATACGACAAATAAAAATTAAAGAGCGTGCAGAAAACTGCTAAGGCCAACTCCACATATTATCAGAAACATATTTTATAACCAATTTTCGAATACGAAATATCTTCTCTTAACCCACATTTAAAACACAAAACGTTTACGTAAAATATTTCTGGAAATAAAATGAAAATCATCTAAAAATTTGAGAAAGATAGAGAAGAATAAGATTTATCAAAGGGAACATTTAAAACACAAAACTTTTTACGTAAAATATTTCTGGAAATACAATGAAAATCGTCTAAAAATGTGCGAAAGATAAAGAAGAATAAGATTTACCAAAGGGAACATTTCAAAGACCAAACTTTTACGTAAAATATTTCTGGAAATACAATGAATATCGTCTAAAAATGTGAGAAAGATAGAGAAGAATAAGATTTATCAAATGGAACATTTAAAACACAAAACATTTACGTATAATATTTCTGGAAATACAATGAAAATCGCCTAAAAATGTGAGAAAGATAGAGAAGAATAAGATTTATCAAACAGAACATTTAAAACACAAACCTTTTACGTAAAATATTTCTAAAAAACTTCTGGAAATACAATAAAAATCGTCTAAAAATGTGAGAAAGATAAAGAAGAATAAGATTTATCAAATGGAACATTGAAAACACAAAACGTTTACGTAAAATATTTCTGGAAATACAATGAAAATCGTCTAAAAGTGTGAGATAGATAAAGAAACAGAACATTTAAAACACAAACCTTTTACGTAAAATATTTCCGGAAATATAATGAAAATCGCCTAAAAATGTGCGAAAGATAAAGAAAATAAGATTTATCAAACAGAACATTTAAAACACAAAACTTTTACGTAAAATATTTCTGGAAATACAATGAAAATCGTCTAAAAATGTGAGAAAGATAAAGAAAAAGATTTATCAAACAGAACATTTAAAACACAAAACTTTTACGTAAAATATTTCTGGAAATAGAATGAAAATTGTATAAAAAATGTGCGAACAGCCTTATGTACATATAATCTAAGAACTTTCACTCCGTTTATTCACTAGAGTTCACGAGTGTGCACTGGGAAACGGAATACGGAATCAGCCAAAAGCTCAATTTACATTTGTCAGATTCGTTCCGTCAGAAGCATTTCAGTTTGGAAAAGGAACGCAGCAGGACCGGTTGGTTCGCGCAATGCTGTCAAGAATACTCAACAGAATTATTTTTCAATGCTTATATGAAATCTTTTTTTAAACTTATTTGTAAGTAACTCCAAGTCAACCTGTCATTGCTCATTTCAGCATAAAACTACAAATTAATGATTTTAGAGCAAACACATGTTAACGTTTTACAATAACCGTTATGCCAAAAACCGGCCTTTAGGATAAACATCAAAACATAAAATAATAAACATTATTAAAATGTGAATTTTCGATCATGATTTAAGGAAGAGAAATATGAGCACATTAGTTACTTAACACACATTTTTTCAGCATAGTATTTGCAAAAATATTAAGTGATATTTTGATGCATAAATTCACAGCTTTTTAGACCAAACAGCATTAGCTCAGAAGGGCTATTAATTTCGTTTTGGCATTTTGCGTTGGTTCACTATAAACCAACGCGTTTCATTTTTCAAATTGTTGCCAATAAATATTAGACTTAAAAGGAATTAAACAAAGACGAATCTGCATAAATGTATGTATGTTTCTCGCACTGTGATAAAAGAACGATACCTAGAGCCATTTAATTTTGAATAACGTAAACTTCCACTGAATATGGGCATCTGGAAGCCCAAATTTGGAATTTGTTTTATTATCTCATAAGGTATTTCTCTCGTTTTCCTAGCGTGCCTTCGTGGTGTAGTGGTTCTGCATGCTGAGCCGGTATTCCAGAGGTCCGTGGTTCGATTCCCGGAGAAGGCGGTTGCTAATTTTTCAACTCTCCGCCTTCCAAAAAATCCTAAGGTCTTTATAATGGCGCCCGAAGTATATATGGTATTTCTCTCGCTTTCCTGGCATGCCTTCGTGGTGTAGTAGTTCTGCACGCTGGGCCGGTATTCCAGAGGTCCGTGGTTCGATTCCCGGCGAAGGCGGTTGCACATTTGTCAATCTCTCTTGCTTCCTAAAATCCTAATGTCCTTACAGTGGCGCCCGAACCAAAAGGGTGTTGGATGAAGATTCTCCACACCCAGGATTGGCAATTTGGGTCCCCTAAAAACCTTAGTCCCCCTTTAAAAAGGGGAGTATATAAGATATTTCTCCCGCGCTTTCCTAGTGCGCCTTCGTGGTGTAGTGGTTCTGCACGCTGGGCCGATATTCCAGAGATCCGTGGTTCGATTCCCGGCGAAGGCGGTTGCTCATTTTTCATCTTGCCTGCTTCCGAAATAAACCTAATGACTCTACAACCTGTTTCATATTTTGCAAAACATTAACGATTTGATTAACAACCTCAAAGATTTGAAAGCGAGCTATGGCAGCACTGCACGAAAAAAAAAAAATTTATCTCTAGCGCGCGAGACTGTGTATCGGAAATTCCAAGGAAATGCTCATTTTAAAATTATTTTGCAATATTGCTGTTTAATTGAATTTTATGGTTTTAGTGCGAAGAACGTGATTTTAATAAATAAAGGTAAGACACAAAACGTTAAAAAACTCCCCTTTGTACATAATATATTACGAAATCTTTCTTATAATTATATATTAATTTTTATAATTTTATTAATTTTCTAAGAAAGATTTTATATTATGAAATCTTTCTTATATTATGAAATCTTTCTTATATTATGGAAATCTTTCAGCCATGTATCGCCAAATTACCAAGATACCCATTTACTCAATGTGAGATGGACATGTCTCAGTGTTCTTACTTTTCCAGCAATCTCGTACCTTTAGATTTTTACATGTTATATTACACAAAAGAAATACAACAGTTTTACTTGCAATTTCACTAAATAATAATAATAATAATAATAATAATAATAATAAAGCTATCACTGTACAAAATTCGTACCAGTACGCAATATTTGCAGACTACAGATTTTCCGAACGTTATAGATCAATCTACCTGGATCCAACACATTCATCTAAATTAATTTAGATACTTTTAAAAAATATAAACTATTATTTCTTAATATTACTTAAATCCAAAAAAAAAAAAAAAAAAAAAAAAAAAAAAAGACAAGTAAACTGATTAATAATAACTTAATTTTACCTTCTAGTTAAAAACCTTCGAAGTTTTACAATTTACACACTTGACGGCATAAATTTAATTTTAAATTTCCTTCATTGAAGTAGCTCTTGAATTCTTACATTGGTGAATTCTATAATAAATTATTGAAGTCATCTATCCTACTCAATGGGAAGGAGTCAAGAAATAAAGAGAAATTAATTTATATACATGAAATGAGTAAGGAAAAAAAGAAAAGAATATCGTCTAAATATGTGAGAAAGATAAAGAAGAATGAGATTTACCAAATGGAACATTTAAAACACAAAACCTTTACGTAAAATATTTCTGGAAATACAATGAATATCGTCTAAAAATGTAAGAAAGATAAAGAAGAATAAGATTTATCAAACGGAACATTTAAAATACAAAACGTTTGCGTAAAATATTTCTGGAAATACAATGAAAAGCGTCTAAAAATGTGCTAAAGATAAATGAAAATCGTCTAAAAATGAGCGAAGATAATGAAGAAGAATATTTATCAAATAGAACCTCTAAAACACAAAACTTTTACGTAAAATATTTCTGGAAATACAATGGATATCGTCTAAAAATGCGTGAAAGATAAAGAAGAATAAGATTTACCTTCTAGTTAAAAACCTTCGAAGTTTTATTATTTACCCACTTGACGGCATAAATTTAATTTCAAATTTCCTTAATTGAAGTAGCTCTTGAATTCTTACATTGGTGAATTCTATAATAAATTATTGAAGTCATTTATCCTACTCAATGGGAAGAAGTCAAGAAATAAAGAGAAATTAATTTATATACATGAAATGAGTAAGGAAAAAAAGAAAAGAAAACTTCAATCACCATAATTTAAAGCGGAACATGAATAAGGAAGATTTATCTGCGCTTCTGCGAAAAAATATTCAAATAAATTAGTATCAAAAGCAAAAGACAAAGTTTCTGTGCATCATTATGAAATATAACGCTTTTTCATCCGCTTTAACGGCACTGTTTTGGACATTTTATGCTTGCTTTAATTTAGAATATATGAATAAATTTAAAAGAAAAGTAAGTTATCGATTGATGTTCATCCAATTTCATGCATTTGAGAAGACTGACGTTTGGGAAAATGACGATAACGGAAACGAATCTGTGACGGATAAAAAAGCGGTTTTGTGACGGAATATGAAATTCATTTCGATGCTGTATACCTGAGCATATTTCTTTTATAAAATACGATTGTACAGAATTTTAAGCAATCTATAATCGGTGAATGAACTGCGACAAAATATTTCATCCTTTTTTATTTTGACAACTTCAGCAGTAAACCCTGTTTCATAGTGTGTCCTAACAAAAGCGCCACATTTAATGTGCCTCAAAAATTTTTAGAATACTTTATTTTTTAGAAAACGGAAAATATCGTTGCATTCTACGGGTTCTTGGATTTGGAGCACTTGACGACAATACTTGATGAGGAATCAAAACAGTCAAACAATCAACAAAACGGTGAAGACTGCAAAACACTAAACACAGGTCGATCGCTCAACAACTCAACACACTCAAGGTACTCTTCACGATAAGACTCACGATTCACTCGACAATGCGCTACGATATCCTGCTACTCCGGGTACCAGCAGGGTTTATATAGCTTTACATACCTGCCGTCCAGAACATTCTGGGCCAAACAGGTAAGAATTCGTTCTAGAATGTTCTCCATTCATCTATGACATACCGCCAATTTTGTGGCCAAATGCAAGATTTCGCGCCAAATCTGGCAACCCTGCCTTTCTTTGCCATTTTCTGGCAACCCTAAATCTTCCTTGCAGGGAAGCTATCTTACCGCGGCTGGACATTATATAAAATCTGGTGTAATCTGGGAGTAATATAAAATCTGAAAGAAAGATTATGAAGTTAAGATTCTTCAGATTCTTTTTCTTGTTTATTTTTTGAGTGGCTGATGGCCCACTTTGGATATTGGAGGTCCAGATTTCGGACTTTGTATTATCATAAGCTTGACATGAGGAGTTCTTTTTATAATACGCTAGCAGACAAGCCCACCAGATGAGAGACGAACGCTAATTTGTTAAGTTGTATATACCCTGTGAAAAGCAAATGTATGAAAACATTTCAGTGTGAAAGAAATTAGTTTATTCTTCATTTCAAGCAACAACCAATTCGTAAATAATTATTTTTATTGCCGAACCAGGAAACAAAAACTTTTGACACTTCAGGTTCCTACGTATAACGCCATGATTTAAATTTAATGTAATATAACAATATTTTCTCAATATTGTTGCGTGCGTTTGGGTTCTTAATAAATTGAAGATGCAAGTTCGATGGAAAGTGAATAAAATGTATTTTTATCATAACAAATAAAAACAAAATGCTTAAATTTCCTGAGATATTCGAATAACATTGCAATATCTCGCAGTAGTCATCTTTTAAACTACCAAAACGTTCAACAGAACTAAATGAAAATAAAGAAAGCTAACCCGATTTCACCGCGAATTCGATAGAGTAAACAACAACAGTTTTCTGGGCAAAACTCATGAAACAACTAAACTGAAATGTTTTCCTCCAGCTTTTTATAAGCTTAATGCACGAGAAACTTCTTTTACCTTCTCGCATTCTCTGGATATTAAAAAGAGTGCAAATACGAGATATCTATTTATTAAATGCGAGTGCTCCTGTATTTTTAATTTTTTCGGCCTAGCTTTCTATTCAAATAAATCTCGTGCTGCATTGCACGGTAATATAAAACAATTTTAATAACAATTCTATAAAAAAATAGTAAACTAAATAAATACAAAATCCGTAAGAATATTAATAAAGTAATTAACGTGGCTATAATATATCGTGTTAGTTATACTGACCTAAAACAAAAATATTGCCAACAGCAGCTATTTATTTAAAATGCTGACATTAACGAACAATTTTCGACATACAGTGACGTCATGATTTTATATAATAATATGTTTAATGTTTGCCAATGTTATTTTTATTTCAGATTTTGTAAAACTTAAAAATTTTTTTATTAATATACTATAAGATTTGAAAGCGAGCAGTAGCAACACTTTTCGAAATAAAGCATTTTTATCTCCAACGCGCGAAACTGTTGCCACTCGCACTCGGAAAAAAATCAGCGCGAAAATGAATGTTTTTAGACTTTTTAATTAATATCTCGGCTGATTAAAGTCGTACGAAGATGGGAACAGTCAAAATGGCTTTCTACGAATTTTTTGAAACGGGAATAATATATTTGATGTTTGGCAATACTATATTTACTTCATATTTCGGAAAACAGAAATTTTGATTAACAAACTCTACGATTTGAAAGCAAGCAGGTGGCAACATTTCTCGAAATAAAACGGATTTTTATCTCCAGCGTGAGAGATTGTTGCCACTCGGGAAAATGAGGGCGAAAATTAGCATTTTCGTAGTTTTTAACTAATAACACCGCTAATTAAAGTCTTAACGAGGCTGAAAATGGTTGAAATGTCATCCCAGAAATTTTTGGAAGCCGGGGATACCTCTTTCGAAGCTTAACTCCCCATCATTCCGGAGGAAACAATGACACAAACAAACAAACAGACAAACGCTCAGAGATTTTAATAGTAGTAGATTCTAAGTCGCGTAAGATAATTTGTATGAGACAATAAATAATTCAATAAAAAGAATATTAAACCTTATTTTTAGTGGCAATTATCATTGGTAACGCCGAATAAAAAATTATAAATATAAAAAAAAATTAGTTCATACACTAATCATTACGACGGAAAAAGCGTCAACTAAGTGAACGATTTCTAATGCACTAAAATCGGCAAACCTAAACCCATATATAGCCATAATAATATGCAGCTTAAGTGTCTGTTTGTCGCCGATAGTTTATTGGTTGCTTGCGTAACTGTACTAGCCAATGGAGTGAAGTTGCCACGGCATTCAAATAGTCCACATACACTGATACCATACATGAAGTTATTATTGTTTTAATTAAATTATCATGGTATTTAAGAACGTTTAAATATTTTTAATTCATAGAATTGTTGCTTATTATGCATTTCACTATATTTACATATGAATTACCTAGAAACTTGCAAACGTTGAGAAATTAAAGGAGACGAAACCAACTAACGAGTTGTGCGTAGTACATCTCATCAGGTAGGTTTACCCAAACACCTATGCTAAATATCCTTTCGCGTAAAGAATTTAAAATTTTGCCCGATTTTATTCCGACATTGTATTTTAAACTGAATTTTCAGCTGAACGCAAATTGAGCGTGTCAGGGGGAACGTGAACATTTGTTTGCATCAGCAATCATCTGTTTTTGAAAAGGTTTACAACTGAACGCAAATTGAGGGTGTCAGGGGGAACGTGAACATTTGTTTGCATTAGCAATCATCTGTTTATAATCAATTTATTGGGTTGGAAACTAAGTAACTGCGGATTTTTTTTTAGAAAATCAAAGACAATTTTTTCATGGAACTAAATAACTTTATTCTGTAATGTATTGCCCATTTTGATCAATGACCTTTTGCCATCTTTCAGCCAGCATCATAATCCCACGTTCATAAAACTTCTGGTTTTTATTAGCAAAAAACTGAATCAGGTACGATTTGACATCATCATCATTATTGAAATTTTTATCATTCCAGGAGTTTTGTAAAGATCGAAACAAAAAGTAATCAGATGGTGCAAGGTCAGGACTATATGGATGTGGCAAAACATCCCAAACAAGCTCCAATAATTTTTGCCGAGTGACCAAAGATGTATGTGGCCTTGCATTGTCATGATGGAATACAACACCTTTTCGATTTGTCAATTCGGGCCGCTTTTCTTCAACTGCATTGTTTAATTTCGTTAGTTGTTCAATGTAGACATCAGAATTGATCGTTCGATTGGGTGGTAAGAGTTCAAAGTAGACAATTCCTTTGTAATCCCATCAAACCGATAACAAAACCTTCTTTTGATGAATATCAGCTTTTGATGTTGTTTGAGTTGGTTCACCTGGCCTGCTCCACGATCTTTTCCGCTTGATATTGTTGTAAACAACCCATTTTTCATCGCCACTTATCAGTCGTTTTTAAAAATGGATCATTTTCATTACGTTTCTTTAGCAAATCGCAGCTGTTAATGCGTTGCGTTAAATGCGTTTCTTTCAGTTCGTGAGGAACCCATGTATCGATCGCATACATGGGTTCCTCACGAACCCATGTATGCGATGTTTTTGAACATAGCCAAGTTGTTTTAAGTGATTTTCAATGCATGTATGTGATATATGAAGCTTCTCTGCAATCTCACGTGTTGTATTGTGACGATCCGAATCGATTATTGCTTTGATTAGGTCGTCATCAACTTCAATTGGACGACCAGAGTGTTTTTCATATTTGAGTGAAAAATCACCAGAACGAAATTTGGCAAACCAATTTTGACATTGCCGTTCTTTTAAGGGGACTCATACACCTTAAACCCCTTGTGATCTTCGAATATGTGACTGTTGCAAGAATTGGGATATTTTATTTATTTTAAAAGCAATTACTTCCAACTTTTTACAGCTGACTACATAATATAGCTGCTTTGGAAAATAGTAACCAGAAAGTTTGTGTTGCCACAAATATTTTCGTAATTTAATCCTCTTTGTGACAAAATATTTCGCCATGTTTCCACCTTGCGCGCATGATATTTTAAAAATAGCTAATGGTACATACTTGAAATTGGATGGAATTCTTTATATGGGCACTACTTTCTAACTGAACCAACAATCTGGTGATTATTTTAATGTTGAAAAATTTTATAGACGAAAGCATTAAAAATTTTGTTAATAAAATTCATTTTATAAACTGAATTCAAGATAAAATAAAAGTTTAACATGAAATTTTTAGAATTTTAGGTTCACAGTAGTTTCCAAATGTTATAAAAGCTACATATTAAATATGGAATTAAATTATGAAACAGAATGTTTCAAACCGTGCGCGCAAGTTGGAAACATGACGAAAAATGTTGTCACAAAGCAGATTAAATTATAAAAATATTTGTGGCAACACAAACTTTCTGATTACTATTTCAGAAAGCAGCCATATTATGTAGTCAGGTGTAAAAAGTTGGTAGTAATTGCTTTTAAAATAAATAATTTATCCCAATTCTTGCAACAGTCACCTATTCGAACATCTTATGGGTTTTAAGGTGTATGAGTCCCCTTAAGGCTTCGTCACCATAAACAGCAGATAACTTTAGATGAGCTTGCGATGCGTTTTTCCCTTTGCGGAAATCAAAAAGCCAAATATGACGAAAACGTTCCTTTTGATTTTCCATTTTTCAACGAACGCCAAACGAAAACTACGCAACCGATCAAAAAACATTTTTTACTGATGGACAGCTGAATTGCCAACTATCAAATAATAAAATGTGTTTTACATTTGTACTACGTCTGCAACCCTAAAAATTCAACTGAAGCCATCTATGATTGAAATCCGCAATTACTTAGTTGCCAACACACATCAATTTATAATATCTAAAACAGCGGTCATTTCGTATCACCGCCGGGCTTTCTACTATAGCCATAAGCAAAAATGTGTTTATGCAGACCCCCTAAATACTATAAAACAAAGCGAAACTTGGATTAACACTACAGTAACAGCTACGGTAGAGAGCGAAAATTGTGAAAGCAACGCAACCGAAAAGGGGAGGGAAATGGAAGTGTTTTATGAATTAATATCGGGCAGAGATTCTCTGTGATGGACCTTGAAACCGCCTGCGCTTGAAACACTGCCAAAACGATGGTGTAAAAAATAAGGCAGGAACACCCGTTTAGACACACACACTAACGAGTTCAGATCGAGAAAGGTCTGGCTAATCTTAGCTTCTCGATTAATTTTAATAACAAGCTGCTTAAGAGTGTTACGCCTTTTGATGGAGCAGGTTACTGGTAACGCTTAATGTTCAAGGTCAGGGTTATGTATTGGCGGTAAGACTACGTTATCTCATAGTCTTTTTTTTTTTTTTCAAAGCATCATAATATTTTGTTCAGAAAAATTTTCAACTGGGAACGTTTGCGAAATTTAATGATAAAAACCTAAACTGAAGGAATATACGAAATATAATTTAAAAAGTACATTACAAAAATTGTTTATCTGATGTGTATACCATATGACTTCCTCGTACGGAATATTAAATTATTACACATTTTCTCCTGCATTTCATTTAAACTCATTTCCTCGAATTTCATTGGAGATTTATTTCTCATTTAAATAACTCAGTTCTCCCTTCGTGGCAAGGTAAAAATAAAAACTCAAACCATCTTCATTAAAAATTGAAAGCTATAAAAAACATAAAACATCAAATACACTTAAAACAATAAAAAAATTTAACAATTAAAATTACAATTTCTACGCAAAAAAGCAATTCGTCTAGCAGCCAACAAAGCAAAATTTCCGTGCACAAAACTAAACGTTTCCTATCGGTCCTACTCGGCAAAAAGACGATTGGATGTGCAGAAAGACTTAATTCACTATTCTGCTAAGTTTCAAATGTAAACAATACGGCTGCTAGGGTTAAAAAAAAGTAGGCTTAGTCGCACTTAAACAACTCTTAAAATTTTGATAAATCTACAACTATTGCATGCACATTAACTAAAAGCACAAAAGCTTTAACCGGAAGATAAGAACAACTTAATTCAATCACTTTTAAAGCAAAAAAAAATTTATCAACATATAAGACTAAAAAAAGACTGAGCTGACGAAGCCGAGTAACAGAGTGGGAAAATATGTGTATATAATATATTTATATACTTTTAGTGCGGCCGATTGGAACCGAAAAGGGAGGTGCACAGCTGCATATTATAGCAGTCCTATATACAAAATTTCAACATTCCGAGGATATTCCTTTCTGAGTTATGCGAGATACATACACAGGTACGTACCGAATAAAACCCCTTTTGTGAATCCATTTTAAATCAGTTTTATAACTCGTTTGGGAGAAAAAAAGTCCTTTAATCTGTCCTTACGTACAGATATCACGCAAAAACATCGTTAAATTTCATTTGACAGCGGTCGAAATGGATATTTTCGTTGAAATGTGATAGCCGGAATTTTTCGTTTATTACAATACTTACTTTACTTCGTACAAGGAAGTAAAAAACAGTACATAATAGACTAACAATCTGAAGATTTAAATGTGGGAAATATATGTATTATGTTTTATTCGTGTTCGTTTATGCCATGCCTAACCAATGAAGAAGGAATTATGCAGAATATAAAGATGAGCTAAGTATGCATCAAAGATTGAAACGTCAAAGTAACCATGATTTTCAGAAACAATTCACACTAAAATACGTCATGTTTACTTTCATTTTTTTGCCTGGAATGATATAAAGAATGTTACGTCACGTCGCTCATAAACTGGCATAAATTGTGCTCTGTGATCGTAACCGTAGATTCACATGTCGAGTGACGAAGATTCTGTGGATTAAAAAACCCTTCCAGCGATAGTGGTGAATATTTTAGATTTAGTTACATGTATGGAGATAGTGCAGGCTTGAGTGGATGTAGACAATTGTGTTCCTATTACAGACACTCAGGTTGAAAATGAAATAATCGAACATGCACTGGGAAAGGAGAAAGATGATGACAAATGAGACAGGATGAAGATAAGATGACACGCAGAGTATCAAAGTTGCGTGGAAACTGGCTGAAGAGATATTGTAGATTTTCGTAAGATTTGCCAAGAAATAGTTATTTATATCAATGCATGATGTTACGAAGCTGCATAATATACACAGCGAATTTTGAAAACTACGAAGTAAAATTTTGTAACTTTTGCGCCACTGTATGAAGAAATTCATAATTTTAGCGTCATTATATATGGTAATTTTAAATTGCTGTTTAATTTTGTTTTTATGTCATGCGCATAGGGTTTCCGCCGAAAACATTGCGGCAAAAACATAAAAACGTCGCGGAAAAAACAACGCAAGGTTGTTTGTTGTACAACACATCGTGGGAGAAAAGCAAAGCAAAGAGAAAACATCGCAGTTCTAAAACATCGTCGACGAAAATAAAGCGGTTGAAAAACTTCGCAGTTTAGAAAACATCGTTGTCGAAAATCTCGTGGTAAAAAATAAAGTACCTAGAAATCATAGCATGACGATAACATCGCACACATGCTTTTTTAAGGTTTTAAAAGTTGCAAATGCATTTTCGAATAATGACTTAAAAGCGCAAAAGTGAAAAGGGGGATATTTTTACTTTTATATTTCATATTTTTGAATGAACTACTAATTGTTTACTGAAAAAGAAGGAACCTTAAACATTTAAAAATTGAAAATGAAAATTAATGCATTTTACAGCCCTTAATATAATTATTAATTTACATAGTTAATTAACAAAGGTCATTAATAAATTCCTCTCTCTTATAAAGTTTTACTCATGATTTTTCATCAAAAATACAGTTCAAAAACTTCGCAGTTTAGAAACATCGTTGTCGAAAATCTCGTGGTTCTAAAACACAGCCTAAAAATGTTTAGAAAAAGGAAGAAAATATCGTTTTTCATAGATATTAAAAAATAACAAACATAAATGCGTTGCATTTCAAGTTTTGAATACTTTTTTGGGGGAAGGGGATTCTTCCACGGTTACAACGGGAAAAAGACTCGTTCTTTTAGCCATTTCTTCACTGAGAACATTGCTTGAGGTGCTTTACACGGGGACGACCAACATAACACCCCAGCGAAAATGCTCTGGCAACAATTCTTTAATGAAATACGTAGACAAAACAACAACAATAAGAATAATAGATAATTTTAATAATTCCATGTTTCTGTGGGTTTCGAACACGGGCCAATCGATACGGTAGCTTGTTCCGCCATATCGAATTATTTTAATCAAATTATCTTGTTTAATCAAATTAAAATATTAAAATGAAATTTACATTTTATCTTAGATAAAATCAAAATTAATATCATTTTTACGGTCACAATCGTAATAGAATAACATTCATGTATTATTAAGAATTTTAATAATTAATCAATTTTATTAAAAATGCCTAAGTTTACAAGCAAATGCAATTTCTTAGCACATTTTAAAGGTAAATTTCAAATTTCGCGGTTAGGTTAGTTAAGGTTGACGGATTTCGGCAAAGCAACTCGATGACTATCTGCTTATGGGGAAATGCTTTCGTGGAGGAATTTTGAAGGGTTTGGTTTAGTTCGATGTATTTGACAATGGCAAAGCCCGCGAGAGCTATCTACGTAAAGGGAGGGATGCCTTCGTGAAAGGTTAGGTTATTTAATTACCAAAGCCTCGAGGGCTATCTGCCTAAGAGGAGGGGTGCCTTCGTGGAGGACTTTCTAAGGGAAACTGGCTCGTATACACGTTACACATGAGGAAAACCAAGAAAACACTCATGCAGCCAGCCCGTTCGCGGGATTCGAACCTTGGACCGAACTACCAGTGTTCAGCGACTTTACCGCTCGGCCGCTGGTGGGCGCCTTCGTGAAAGGATAACGGAAAATGGTTCGTATTCGTGTCACACATAGGAAAAAACAAGAAAACATCATGCAACGCTCTCTTATAGCTGGAATCGAGGCCAGGTCGAACTAACGGTGTTCAGCGACTTTTACAGCTCCGCCTCCGAATTTTTTAGGGGAAACTGACTTGTATCCATTTGCACATCGGGAAACGTAATGGCAGACTGCATATTGAGGTGACCAATGTTAACGAATTTCGCTTACTGCGCATGCTCAATGGTGTACCGTTGGCGTAATGGCAAACCGCACATTGAATTGATCAATGTTAATGAATTTTGCTAATGCGCATAAAAACTTCCATGCACAGTCCGTCCGTAGGGATTTGAGCTCGGGTCGAACTACCAGTGTACAGCGATCTTATAGCTCATCTCCGCTGCTGGTGGACCTATATTTAGCGAACACTAATACAAGTTTGTGTTTTCATTTTGTTCTTGGACATAACTAAATTAAAATGATTTAAAAACCCTGTCATGAGTATGCGAATATGGCAAAAACAATGTTTTAAACACACATCGATTTGGTTTATTGAAAAGATTTTAACAGATTATTGCTACTGTACTGCCTCATTTCGCGTCATAAATTAAGATTATTATTACTTCTTTAATAAACGCATGGTAGGATAGCATAACGGAACCGTATCTTAACGTGACGTAAAACAACACCCGAAATTCTTTCGAAGGACTCCATTAAGGTCCTTTTTTAAAACATGAAAGAAGCGCATTAAAAATATACCATTCTATGACACTTGCGAATGTTGTAACCCTAGATTTATGCCAGCAGACGATTGCAAGCAGAACTCATAAATATTCAAAGCAGAAATATTATGTGCCATGACAGTATTTTATCATGAATTAATTTGCCAGTAATAAAAGGAGATCAGAAGGGAAAAAAAAAAAAAAAAACAGAGACAAAATGAAATAAGAGAAGCAAAAAAAGGGAAATAATACACATCCGAAATAAAATCTTAATAAAAACTGAAAGCTCAAGATACTGTCCATTTTTGCGTTGGAAATTTAAAAAACTCGGCACTGCTGGCGAAAAAGCAATCTCGCAAAGTGCTTTCTTACGGCAAGTTAAATATTTATGCTGTAACTCCTCCTCTTCCTAAATGTTGTTTCTCTCGTTTGAAAGACAATGACTAAAGCTATAAGAGACTAAACGATTACTGTCACAAAAATAAAAGACCTCCTTTAAACTTCTCTTATTTGGAAGGTAAAAGGGGTGACTGAAATTTCTTATTTGCCTAAAAAGAATAATGTCACTTTAACAAAATTTAAGATAGAACTGCTTCCAGACTCATACCACTTGTAAGGTGGTTATTAAAATTGACCTGTTATTAGGCTTGCTTTGTTTGAATACGAGAAAGCATTCGAGGACTACCTGCCAAAGGGGATGAATGCCTTCCTGGAGAACAGTTCTGAGGAAAACTGGCTTGTACAGACGCTACACATGGCGAAAACCACAAAAACGCTCATGCAACTAGCCCGTTCGGGCCCACTTGCGGCCGAGCGGTAATGTCCTTAAAAAATGGTAGTTCGGTCCGAGGTTCGAATCCCGCATGGACGTTTTCGTGGTTTTTTTCCCATGCGTAGCGTGTTAATACGAGCCAGTAATATATACCATTCTATATGATAATATAGAATTCTATAGCCAGTAATATATACCATTCTATATGATAGTAATTTTTCTATCGTTCTACAATACACAATTCATTCTATCATATAGAATGGTATATATATTACTGGCTCGTATTAACACGCTACACATGGGAAAAATTCTATATGATAGAATGTCAATGGAGGGATGTCCTTCACGAAGACATCACTCCCTCTCGCGTAGTACCTTAGGGCGAACACGTTAATAATAATAATAATAAACCAGTCCGTTCGCGGGATTTGAACCTCGGACCAAACTACCAGCGTTCAGCGACTTTACCGCTCGGCGTGGGCCTAACCAGTTATTAACAATTCCAGCGTTTACTATAACTTCCACTTTCCGTTTCCTCACCAGAATATAAATGAGTTAGATATCATTTAAAGTGATGTTTTTGGATTTTTAAGACAGCATGTTTCTGGCCTGCGCGTGTACGCTGCGTTTAGTTCCCGTCAGCTCTGATAGTTGTCGTTTTCGACTTTTTGTTAATTGCTGTCGATAAATTGACTTTGACACTCTGCGTAGTTAAAGTTAAACCATCTTAAAGTTAAACGTTAAATTGTGTAGCCTTTGACTACGAGTCTACGTTTTAAAATTTTAAAATGAATTAGACTCTGTCTTTACTTTCCCCCCCCCCCGAGTGGGACTACGAAAAATCTGCTTTCTTGCCCGTTGGCCAAACTGACTGTTTCGGTGCAGAAAGTCCAATTTGAATTGCAAGAATTTTATTTTTAACGGTTTTAACTGTATTTTGGTGTTTCATATTTTTCCATACTTTTCAAATTTTTATATTTGGATTTTGAGGATTTATGCATTTTTACCTTGATGCGAAGTGAGAACTGAATTAATTGAATGAGAAATCTCTCTCTAATGGAATTCAAGGAAATGAGTTTAAATGAAATGCGGGAAAACTGCGTATAATTTAATATTCCGTACAAAGAAGTCATGTGGTGTACACATCAGATTTTTGCATTTTGCGTAAATAATTCGCTATTGTACGTTGAGGGTTTGTGTCAGTAATTTTTCTATCGTTCTACAATACACAATTTAAGTTTTTAAATAGGAACCCGTTAATCTGCTCCAGATAATCGAAACAGCGCCGCATTTTTGAACAATCCCTGCGGACATTAACTTTGTTCTTCATTTTAAATTAAGTAATATGTGCATACAACATCGAACAAGAATCCATATTTTACCTAACTTACCCAAAACTAACTTTATTTGAAAAAATATGCACCCCCCCCGAAAAAAAAACACAGGTGGAGTACTACATTCATATCCTTTTCATAAAAGAAAATAGTAATAAAAGAAAAAATCTGAAACTTTGAGATTTTACATTATGTCTAAAGAGGCTTTTTTGGCTTCAGTGTTACCTTTTTTTTATTAAATATCATGTTCTTCGCACTTAAACCATAAAATTCAGTTCAACAGCAATATCACAAAATAATTTTAAAATGAGCATATCCTTTAGAATTTCCGATACACAGTCTCACGCGCTGGAAATAAAAATGCTTCCCCCCCCCATACAGTGTTGCCATTGCTTTGAAATCGTTGATTTTTTTAATCAAAACTTCTTTAAAGTTTTACAAAATATGAAATAGATAATAAACAAATTCCAAATTTGGTCTTCCAGATGAACATATTCGGTGGAAGATTACGTTATTCAAAATTGGATTGCTCTAGGTATTGTCGTTTTATCACAATGCGAGAAACATACATACATTTAAGCAGATTTTTTATTATTTAATTTTATTCGGTGGCAACAGTTTGAAAAGTAATATTGAGATTTACAGTGAATCGACGCAAAATGCCAAAAAGAAATTCTGACGTAATGCTCCTTTAGTCGAATTAAAAACGGCATTATCGTCATAATAGAACACAACTCATATTTGACTATAGAAACAGTAATTAATCCACAATTACAATCTCGTCAAATAGAAACTAAAGATAATTACCAATAAAAACTTCCGCAGATTGAATTTAAACAAAGGCCCATGCACAAACTCAATAACAGGCAGGAATTATACAGCGAGCAAGTTAAAAAGAATCTCTCAAGGTCAATGCTTTCTAGAAAGGTCGTCAAGTTCCTCGCCTAAAATTGAACTCCACACAAGTACAGGTACTGGCAGAAGTTAAACTAGCGCCTTTGAAGTTTCGAAAAGTGATTGAGGAATGCTGTACGTAGGATAAGGGGAATTTTTCTTGTTTTATAAGACATTTATGAGTTTTTGACTAAGAAACTCAACGATTTCTAAGTGAGCCATGGCATCACTGCACTGAAGGAAAAAAAAAAAAATTATCTCCAGCACGCGATACTGCGTATTTGAAATTCTACAGATGAGCTCATTTTAAAATTATGTTGCGATATTGGCTCTTGAAATGAATTCTATGGTTTAAGTGCGAAAGACATGATATCTAATAAGTAAAACTAAAACGCAAAATACAAAAATTTGAACGCTTTCAGATTTTATATTACGCCCAAAAGGGCGCATTTCAACGTTTTGTGTGTTACCTTCCATGTTCCTCACACTTAAACCATAAAATTCAGTTCAACGTAATATCGCAAAATAATTTTTTAATGAGCATATCATTAGAATTCCCGACAGTCTCTCGAGCTGAACACACAAATGTCCCCCCCCCCCTGTACAGTGTTGCCATTGCTCGCTTTAAAATCGTTGAGATTGTTAATTAAAAATTCGTTAATTTACAAAATGTGAAATAGATAATAAAACAAATTCCAAATTCGGGCTTCCAGATGGCCGTATTCGGGTGGAGACAAACGTTATTCAAAATTGGATGGCTCTAGGTACCGTTGTTTCATCACAATGCGGGAAACATACATATATGTAATAATAAAATTCCATAGTTAAACTTCTAACTGTATGTTCTTTTCATTTTTAATGGCGACGTTCTCTTATTTGAAAGTACGTGGAATTAAATCCAAAGCCCCGTAGTCAAGTTGTTTTTCCCGCCTTTTCTACACGTACAGTTATAGGATGTTCTCGAGATATTTAAAGCGAACTGGATTGGCTGACGAGACTGACGTCATTTCTTGGAAGCTCCGCCTTTCCAGAGGCTATAAAAAGACTCGCAAAAGGAATATCGGGAGCTTTTCTTTAATGTAAGGATGCAGTAAACTTCATACAAAAAGTTACTAGTAATTCCTTTTTATTTACTCCGGAAATATGATTTTGTAACTGCTATTTCTCCTGATATAATAAATGGATCCTGTTTTTTAATTTTATCGTCTGATAATTTAAGCTACGACTACATTTATGATTCTTCAACAATCTATTTATTCCTGACAAAAGCTGATACATCACATATATTTACACAGATTCTTCATTATTTAATTTCTTTAAATATAACACAGTACAATAATATTTAGTGGCAACAATTTGAAAAGTGAACCGACATTTATAGTGAAACAAAGCAACATGGCAAAACGAAATTAATATTTTTCTGTTCAAATTACCTCTCTAGACTAAAAACATTAACACGTTGAGCGCCATGTCAGCCATTTGTGGCTGACGCTAGACTTTCCGTTTATGCCGCGTCAGATATCTGTGGCTGACACTAAACTTTCCGTTTAGGCCGCGTCAGCCATCTGTGGCTGACACTAGACTTTCCGTTTAGGCCGCGTCGACCATCTGTGGCTGACACTAGACTTTCCGTTTAGGCCGCGTCAACCATCTGTGGCTGACACTAGACTTTCCGTTTAGGCCGCGTCGACCATCTGTGGCTGACACTATACTTTCCGTTTAGGCCGCGTCGACCATATGTGGCTGACACTAGACTTTCCGTTTAGGCCGCGTCAACCATCTGTGGCTGACACTAGACTTTCCGTTTAGGCCGCGTCGACCATCTGTGGCTGACACTAGACTTTCCGTTTAGGCCGCGTCGACCATCTGTGGCTGACACTAGACTTTCCGTTTAGGCCACGTCAGCGATCTGTGGCTGACACTAGACTTTCCGTTTAGGCCGCGTCGACCATATGTGGTTGACACTAGACTTTCCGTTTAGGCCGCGTCGACCATATGTGGCTGACACTAGACTTTCCGTTTAGGCCGCGTCGACCATCTGTGGCTGACACTAGACTTTCCGTTTAGGCCGCGTCGACCATCTGTGGCTGACACTATACTTTCCGTTTAGGCCGCGTCGACCATATGTGGCTGACACTAGACTTTCCGTTTAGGCCGCGTCAACCATCTGTGGCTGACACTAGACTTTCCGTTTAGGCCGCGTCGACCGCCGCTGGCTGACAGCATGTAACATGATATATAACTATACAATTTACACTGTTTTATTTAATTACAGAAAAATTTATTTAAAATTTACTTAATTTTGATTCATTACAGGACTAATGGACTTCATTGAAACACGGTAAGCATAAAAACGGTTCTCCATTACAGCTATTACGAATTGTGACAACTGTCTTAGTCTTTTCTCTGGTTTTTCATTACTCTACCAGCTTCAGTTGCATTTTTATCATAACATAATTTACAATATTTCCGTCCTCCAGAGGATTTTCCTGGTTTTCTTTGGAGTTGATGTTGTCGTTTTTTTAGATATTCTTGCATTTCTGTTCGATGGAATATCTTCTTTTTCACAACTTGTGAGGGATAGCGCTAATTCTTTCCGAACTTCAAAAAATGCTAATTTTCTGCTTCGTAATATCTTTGCATAGAATGTAACTCTTTACAAAACAGACTTGGTGCGTAATGTGTTGAATAAATGCCTATAGGAATCACGTTCCAAACATAAACTACTGAGATAAGAATCGCTGGTCCTACAATGCCAGCGCTTTTAAGCGGCGCGCGTGGTCTAAGAAATACGCTTGGCGCTCAACGTGTTAATAAAACGCCCTTCGGGGCGTAATATAAAATCCGAAAGCTTTCAGATTTTTTATTTATTTATTTATTTATTTATTTTTAATTAAAAGTATTTGAACAGAAAAGGTACTATTACTCTCAGAGGCCAACTTTTATTTTCAGTTTGTAATCTAAAGTTTCCAGAATGCAAATTTATTTTTCTCTTCACAAACGTTAAATTATAAAAGACCGTGCAATCACACCAAGCCTTCATTTACCTTCGAAGGCACTTTAATAGGTCTACAAGGTAGATTTCCTTTCCTCACGAAGTAAAAATTCTATAAGTTCTGTGCTTTAAAAAAAAAAAATAATAAAAAAAAAACTCATTAAAATTCACTAATAACTGGCATTAAATGACTCGTGACTCACACAAAAGCAGTGGCCTTAAAATGTAATACTGATATTAGACCACAAATTGCATGCGTGCTCGCGGTACATGAGACTTACACGCAAAGCGCAAAGCTCCGGAAAAAATACGTTTTGTCATCTTGATTGATTTATCACAGTTGCAAGGTTCTTGTAGGACGTGCTTATCACGACTGGATGAAAAGATGGAACCCCAGCTTTTATGTACATCAGGGATAAACATCAGGGATCATAGGTACACTTGGGCCAAACAAACAAGGATTAACTTTAGGCGGGTCGCAAAAAAAAAAAAAAAAAAAAAATCTGAAATGTTTCAGATTTTAAATTACGTCCAAAGGGGCGTTTTTTAACATTTTGTGTGTTACCTTTCTTTATTAAATATCATGTTCCTCGCACTTAAACCATAAGATCCAGTGCAACAGCAATATCGCAAAATAGTTTTAAAACGAGCATATCTTTAGAATTTCCGATACAGAGACTCACGCGCTGGAGATAAAAATGTTTTTTCTTCACAACGTTGCCATTGCTCGCTTTGAAATCCTTGAGTTTGTTAATCAAAAATTCGTCAAAGTTTTAAAAAATAGGAAATCGATCATAAAACAAATTTCAAATTTCAAATTTGGTCTTCCACATGCTCATATTCGTTGGAGGATTACGTTATTCAAAATTCGATGACTCTATGTACCGTTATTTTATGACAATGTGAGAAATATACATACATTTATGCAGATTTTTCATTATTTAATTTCTTCAAATATAATGCAGGACTCTAACATTTTGTGGCAACAGTTTGAAAAGTGAACCGACATTTATGAGTCCGACGCAAAATGCCAAAACGAAACTAATAGTCCTTCGGGATTCAAATCCCTTTGGACTAAAAAAAAAATCAATATTCAAAGAAACGTAGATTTATTTCGAATAATACAATAATAAACATATATATATATTTATATAGAAAAGAACAAGAAAAATTTAATGTTTACGTCCTGATACTTGACATCTCTTCTCTGCTATTATCTTTCCTATTTCGGGAGAAATTTTGTTTGCAGTGATAACTTTCAACGCTGACCCAAGGTGAGCATCATTAATACGGTTTCTAATAGGAGACTTATTGCCTTTCATGACTGAAAATAACTGCTCACACCGATAAGTGCTACCAAACATGGAAATAATTTCATATGCGAATTTTCGAGTATTTTCAAACCTGGCTGGTAAATATTTGTAAAATTCAGGCACGCCCACTTCAATGAATTTTGCTTTCAAATTTGAGTTGCATTGAATCTCGATCACCTCCATTTGCATATGGCTAGGTACTGAGTCAATACTTATTGAGTAAATCGAAGAAAACAAAAAAAAAAAAAAAAAAAAAGTTGTCTTCGAGGGAACTAAAATCATTAAACCTCGTTTCAAATTCAGTTGTTAAATTTGCCATTTTTTCTGCGTATTTTTGATACGAACAAATATCATCTAAACTTGATTTGTTCATGCTGCACGTCGGGAAGTGCGTCAAATCTTCAATTTTAAGTTCTTTTTCCCAAAGAACTAGTTGACATTTGAATGCTTTAATTATGTCAAACATGTTCGTAATGATATTATCTTTTCCTTGTAACGATAAATTTAAAACGGTTAAGTGTTTGGTTATTATCGTTAATTACTTAGCAGTAAACATTTCATTTTTTCTTCGTCGATATGTTATTTTATTACTATATATTATTATTTGCCGATATATTGGCCGAGCCGCAAAAATATTTGTTGTGGGTGGCATGCGGCCGCGGCCCGTGAGTTTGACATCCTTGATGTACATCATTAGTTAATGGAAAACGTTTGAAAAGGTACAGACTGTATGATAACGGAATGTAAATAGTGTAAATTTACATTTGCAATTACATAAATATGCTTCGCTTAAAAAAGAAAAGAAATGGCGTAGGATTTTAAAAACTGAAAGGCGTTTTAAATGTTCGGGATAAATTCCAGAACAAATTTCTGTTCAACATTTATATAAATGTTTTATTTAAATTCAACTTTTATTTAATTTTTACTTCCTTGTACGAAGTAAAGGAAGTACTGTAATGATGAAAATTTATGGGTATCGATCGTATTTTAACGAAAATATCACCATCGAATGCAGTTTTACGATACTTTTGCGTTACATCTGTACGTAAAGACAGCTTTTACCCAAAACGGGTTGCAAAAAGGTTTTAAAATGAACTTAGAAAAGAATTTCATCACGATATCTGTACCTACATATGTAACTCGCATAACGTAAAAAAGAGTAGGCTCAGAAGGTTGGAATTTTGTATACAGCACTGATATATATACTCACTCTGTTATCGGCTCCGTGAGCTCGGTTTTATTCATTCTTATATGTTGGTAAATTGTGCATTTTTTTGCTTTAAAAGTGATTGAATTAAGTTATTCTTATCTTCCGGTTAAGGGTATCATGCCCTCAGTTAATCTGCATGCAATAGTTGTAGAATTTTCAACAATTTAAAAGTTGTTTAAGTGCGTCTAAGCTAAATTTCTTACCACAGCAGCCATATTTGTTTACATTTGAAACTTGGAAGGAATAATGCTTGATCTATGTGGATTTATGCTAACATTAGGACCGAAATAAATAGTCGAGATAAAATGAAATATTCACTGAATTTTTTTAATAACCATGGTGCATTCTTGTAAGAATTTACTAGAGCAAACAGTTTTTCTGAAAGATTTCCTAACCTCAGCATGTAAGAGATATCCGCCCAAAGGGTAACACCCACTGAGAAGTCGGTCAGAGAGATCAGTTCATTTATGGACAGCATTTTGTCATTTTTAGCGGTATATTCTTCGGTTAAGGTTTCATGCCCTCAGTTAATCTGCATGCCATAGTTGAAGAATTTTCAATAATTTAAAAGTTTTTTAAGTGCGGCTAAGCCTAATTTTTTACCCCAGCCGCCATATTTGTTTACATTTGAAACTTGGAAGAATAAGGAATTAAGTTAGTTTCTGCACTTTTAGTATCTCTTTGCCGAACTGGATCAAATGTAAACTTTCAGGTTTGTTCTCCGAAATATCCGCCTTCTTGCATGCTTTCCGAACTTCTTGTTCTTGCGTAGAAACTCTAAAAAATTGACTTTTTAATTGCTTTAACTGTATTTGGTGTTTTATATTTTTCAATTTTTAATAAATATATTTTGAGGGTTTATGCATTTTTTGCCTTGCCGCGAAGTGAAAACTGAATTAATTGAATGAGAAATATATGTGTAATGAAATTCGAGGAAGTAATTTTAAATTAATTGCAGCAAGAATTGTGTATAATTTAATATCCCGTACAAGGAAGCCCTTCGGTGTACACACCAGAATTTTTTTAACACTTTGTAACTGATGATGAAAAACAGATAGTCTGTGATAGCATTAATCCAAAACAATCGTAGTCCAGACATGATAAATCAGCACAAATCGTATCGAAAGCTAAATTGCTGCATCAGAAAAGATAAAGCTGTCAGTTTGGTAAAATTACGAAGGTGTTATGTATTTTGAGCTGCTTCAAAGCAATCAAACGATCAGTTCGGTTGCTGGGTGCCAGTAACGTATGCAACTTGGGGAAGCAATCAGAGAAAGAACTAGAATTGGCAAATCGAAAAGGAATCGTGTTCCACTACGATACTGCGAGGCTTCACACATCTTTAGCAACATGTACATCTTGCACAAAACAAAAGAGACACTTTTATATCTCCCGTTCTACTGAGCCTGACTGTCGAAATAGAATTTGCGTTTTCCATGTTTTAAAAGCGCGACTTATCTTTATATGTATTAGATTTTTACATAGAATTGTTCTAACATAGGTATTTTGACACAAAATCAGGCTTTTACTTGACTAAATTGGCAATGCTTTTCCCCATTTCTATTGTACGACTCAACTTTTGTCTAGATATTATATTTTTTTTTAATTTCTGGTGAGAAATTTATGGAGAAATTTAAAAATTTATCTTGGCGCAAATTTTTAGTTTGCGCCAAGAATAATTCACTTGGCGAACTACTACTAGCAACCTATTTTCCTTCCTCCTTTGTACTTCCTTGTACGAAGTAAAATGGAAGTATTGTAATCGCGAAAAGTTTCAGGCAGCATATTTCAACGAAAATATCCATTTTGACCGCTATCGAATCCAATTTAACGATGTTTTTGCGTGATATCTGTACGTAAGGACCGAATAAAACACTCTTTTCCTTCAAAAAATTATAAAACTGCTTTAAAATTAATTCTGAAGAGAATTTTTCGTGGCGCCTGTACGAACGTATGTACGTACGTGCATACGTACGTATTTCGCATAACTCAAAAACGAGTAGCCTCAGAAAGTTGAAATTTTGTATATAGGACTGCTATAACATGTAGATGTGCACCTCGTATTTTGGTTGCAATCGGCCACACCAAACGTATATAAATATATTTATATATATATATATATATCCACTCTGTTACCCGGCTCAGTGATCTCAGTTTCTTTACTCTTATATGTTTGTAAATTGTACATTTTTTGCTTTAAAAATGATTGTATTATGTTGTTTTTAAGGTTTTGTATTATGTTGATTGTATTATGTTGGTTAAGGTTTTTATGTCTTTAGTAAATCTGTATGCAATATTTTTAGAATTATCAACAATTTTAAAGTTGTCTAAGTGCCGCTAAGCCTTTTTTTAATGGCGGCCATTGATGTTTACATTTGAAACAGGAGACTAGTGGATTTGTTGCCAATCTAGAGAAACTTAGCTTCGCAACAACAACGATAACGCATTCATTTATTATTGCCAATTAAATCATGCTTGATTCTTTCTGGAATTTTTTCGAGGAAATAAGCGTTTGAGATTTACTTCGTAATTTTTAATATAGATATTTTGAGTTTTTATGTATTTTTGCCTTCTTGCGAAGTAAGAACTGAATTAATTAAATGAGAAATACTCAATCGTCTGTGAAAAACTGTTTCTTTTTTGTTTTATTTGCTTAATTTCTTTTATACATAGTTCTAGCTTTATTATAGTATTTGAATAGAACATGTGGCAACGATTAGATAATTCTTTAAATGATATACATTTTGTGCATTCTGAGTTATAATAGGAATGAAATATAATACTGTTAAGTAAACCTAGCGCCAGAGTGTCGCTATGGTAAACAAAGTGAATTTTAAAGAATGCATTTATTCTATTGTGGTTTATGCGCTGTCGGCTAAGTAGGTTTAATTCAATCTAATAAATTTAAATAAAATGCAAGAAAAAATGCGTATAATTTAATATTCCGTACAAGGAAGTCATTTGTGGTGTACACATCAGATTTTTTTTTGCGGCACAGGGTACCAAATTATAGGAGTTTAGCTAGGAACTGATGTCGTATCCCCCATATAACTCCGACCTTGCACCATCGGATTACCATTTACTTCGAAGTTCATAAAATTTCTTAAATCGTAAAAATTAACAGTAATAACGATGTTCACATGGTTGAGAATTTTGTTGATAAAAGACGAGAAGCTGTCTGAGCGCAAAACCATCAAGTTACCACAAAAATGGCAAAAGATCATCGAACAAAATAGAAAACATTTCACTAAGTCAGTTCATTTTTTATACAGGAAAAAAAATTGAGTTTTATTTCGCTTAAAAGCCGAAATTACTTTCTTGGCAACACATTATTAAGCATCAATTGTGAAACTTGTACGATTTCAATTTTTAATAACATTTACTGAAATTTTACAAAACACTAAATTTTATAATGTGGTTACCAATTTTGGTGTTTTAGTTATTCCCAGAACCAAAGTATTACTTCCTAGACACATCTTTAATGTAGAGTGTCTCTACAAAAATGCGGAATTCAGTGTCCCCAAAAATATCCTTTAAGATAAATGTTTATTTACTCTGCTTGGGACATCACATAAGTAAACTGCGAAGTTATTTACGTATTTAATGGCAGCATCCATAAAAGAAAAGTAAATATTAAGTAGGATGAAAACAAATAAATAAAATAAAATGGTGAAAAAAATCAAAAACAAAGTCTGAAAGGTTTCAAAATTTTAAGTTACGTCCAAAGGGGCTTTTTTGTTAACATTTTATGTGTTACTTTTATTTGTTAAATATCATGTTCTTCGCAATTAAACCATAAAATTCAGTTCAAGAACAATAACGCAAAATAATTTTAAAATAAGTTTATCTTTAGAATTGCCGATACACATTCTCGCGCACTGGATATAAAAAGGTATTTTTTTTTACGTATTGTGTTGCCATTGCTCGCTTTGAAATCGTTGAGTTTGTTAATCACAAAATCGTTTAAAATTTTACAAAATATGAAATAGATAATAAAACCAATTCCAAATTCCAAATTAGGGCTTCCAGATGCCCATATTCGGAAAAGGATTACAGTATTCAAAATTGGATGGCTCTAGATACCGTGGTTTTATCACAATGCGAGAAACTTACATACATTTAATGCAGATTCTTCATTATTCAATTTCTTTAAATATAATACAGGTCTTTAACATTGGTTGGCAACAGTTTGAAAAGTGAACCGACATTTAAAGTTTTCAACGCAAAATTCCAAAACGAAGTTAATAGCCCTTCTGGGCTAACGCCAGTTGGGCTAAAAATGGAAAATATTTTTACATGTTTATGATTAGACTTGGTAACACTGGTAATTTATCACGGTCACTTTATTTCGGAGCTTCGTTACAGCTTTGTACGCGTGGAGCGTTAGGCAAAGATACATCAAGTTTCATTGTAAAACTTTAACTTGCCTGGAATGACTTTAACAATTCATCTCATCTTTCCAACAAACTGACAATATATATATGTTACGGGGAAACACCGAAATCTGGAGAATGTCGACATTCACATAGTCTCTTGGTGTATGTCCGAAATATTTTCCAAATACTCTTATTTCTGACCTACACCGGTCAAAGTCGACATTCACCATGTACTAATGGTGAATGTTGAACATATAACAATATAATATTTTCTTCTCCGTAATTCAGTCGCGAATAAACGCACTTGAGACTTGAAATACGAACTTAAGAACATGAGAACCTAAAACACACAATACATTCGAAATGAGAAATGAAAATAATAGAAGTTAAAAACTTACTTAATTATACAGTACGTTCTAAATGAGAAAATAAAATAACAGTAATAAAAAAACTTACTAAATTATGTGATTCAAATCTTATTTATTGCAACAACTTAAACTATTATGGCACTTTATGACCTCTCTTTTCGACTTTCACCAGAGCATATCTGTGATTGTCGACATACACCGGTGAGGGTCCGAATGTACAAGAACGTAGTGAAATATTCGGTCTTTCACCGACGTATTTGGTGAATGTTGATATTCTCCGGTGAAAGTCGACATTTTCCAATTTCTGTCTTTCACGGTAACATATGTATATTTTTTTCAAGATTCCAAAAGCGCAGAGCTTAGGCGAGCAACTGAAATGTCAATTTATCTTTCAAGAGTAAATATTTAAAAAAAAAATACTGAACTGTAACAGTTTAATAAAATTAAATCGTTTACAAATAATATACTCATATAAATAAATAAAGTACAGAAATAGGTCATTTAACGGATAAATGTTTCAACCTTGTGTTTTTAGAAAGCTTTTACTTCCACACGACTATATTAATCGGCCCACTAGGGTCCGAGCGGTAAAGTCCCTTAACACTGGTAGTTCTGAGGTTCGAATCCCGCGAAAGAGCTAGCTGGGTTTCCGCTGTTTTCTCCATGTGTAACGTGTTAATACTAAGCAGTTTCCCTTAGAAAGTCCTCACAAAGGCATCCCTCCCCACCATGCAGTGCTTTAGGGCGGAACACGTAAATAATAACAATAATAATATACATAAATCTCAAGTTGAGGAATGAATTTTTAATCCTTTTTACAGGATGTCAAAAGGTCGTTGCCAAATTTAACATGCAGCTCTGTCAGACCATAACAAACAAGATTTACGTAGGAACTTATGTCCGAAAATGCGAACTGAGATCGTTAGAGGGCACTGCTCGCAGGCTTGTGGGAAGTGTGGCCATTTCAGGCAAGAACATTGCAAAAGAAAGATGAAACAGTTTAAAAAACTCAGTTCTTCATGGACATTTTGTGGAAAGAGTGTTGCGGGTTTCAGCAAGATGAAGCGAGTGCACATTTTAGTAGCACTATGTGGGAATACCTCGATAGGAAATACGTTGATCGCTGGATTGGCAGAAGTGGACGCATGGCCACCGCGATCTCCCGACCTGACACCCATGGATTTATGCCTGTGGGGGGATACATGAAGAAAGTGTATGAGATAACTATAAGATCGGACATGTATCTCATCGCCAGGCTCGCGGAAGCGGCGACACACCAGCCCATTTTGAACGGGTCCGTGAATCCATGCGTCGACGTTGCTAAGCATGCAGTCTGGCGAATCGAATTATCGGAAACTCTAAAGATATGCTCGTTTTAAATATTTTGTGATTTTGCTGTTGAATTGAATTTTATGGTTGAAGTGTAATAATAAATAGAGATAACACAGACGACGTTAAAAAAATGCCCCTTTGGTCATAATAAAAAATCTGAAAGCTTTCAGACTTTTGAAATTTTTTAAAATTTATTTATTATAATTATGTGTTTTTACTTTTATTCATTTTGATTATTATTACAGTCAAAAGTTTCTAATCCGGACGTCCATAATCCGGAATGATCTATAATCCGGACCTCAAAGCTACAAACTTTCTGCACATGCGTAAAGGCATAATGCGTTAACGCATGCGCATAATACCTTAACGTATGCTCATAATGCGTTTACGCATGCGCGTTTAATGTATAACGGACGGTATAAGCTAAGCTAAAATTATCTAATTATCTATCTCAGTTAATGTTGCAGATTGCGTTGTTCCTTAATCTTCTAATTGGGTCCGGCTTATTATTTTTTGCAGACTGTTAGAACAATTTTATAAAAGTAAGTTTGAACTTTCAATTATGTCAAAAAGAATTTCTGATTCTGGAGCTACCAAAGCATCTATAAAGCGAAAGCATGTTTCGATGTCCATTAAACAAAAAGTGGAATTGCTGCAAAAAATGGATAAAGGCATAATCCTTTGTTTATCTAACCATTCCGAAAATCAATTTCAAGCTGCTCTGCGGCAAGGGGGGGGGACGGCGCGGCGCGCAATGAATTGGAAGTTGATCTGTCAGCACTATCCTTATCTTCAGAGCAGATGTTTTTATTTTATTCGGGTAATAATTCCTTATTAAATGTAGTATTTCATCTCGATGTACTCTGATATGATTTAAATCAAATTCCTCGTCATTATAAATATCACGAATACACATCAAATAGTTTTCTGGTTGCAATTTTCTAATTTCGACTATGCGTAATGTATGCTTTAAGTATGCGCGCGATAAAAGAAATGTTTAATAAAGTAAACAAATAAATATTAAGCTTTTTTTTTGTAAATTTTGATACCCTTTAGATCATAATTGCTCTTTATTTCATAAACTACGGTTTCATATTTTTAATTTTATAATTTCTGCATGCCATCTTACCAGATTTAAACTGATGATCTATAATCCGGAAAAACCGATAATCCGGAATCGCCGAAGTCCCGACGAGTCCGGATTAAAGACTTTTGACTGTATTTTCAAAATCTTGAAGCTCACCCGTGTTGTGACCTGGTGTGAAAGTATAGTCCCAACTGTAATGTTTAGTAATTTGTAAATGGAAGCATTTAACATTCAATATATAGTAACTTGTGAATGGCAACACTTTTGGATACATAGTTAAAATAGCACGTTGTAGCACGAAAATGTTAGCCCGTTGCTAAGCATGCAATTTGGCGAATGGAAAGAATTTCGAACATCGTTGCGAACATCGCCCTCTAGCGGACGCAATTTGCATTTTCGGACGGAAGTTCCCATGTCAGTCTTCTTTCTCATGGTATGACAGAGTCAGAACTTAGTTAATATTTAGATTAGATAAGGCCCTAGCTATTTGAGATATGGGGCCCTTTATATGTCTTTCATACTATATTTTAATGTTGTGGGGGCCCTAAGCTACAGCTTAAACGTAAATCCTGCATTATGTTAACGCTCTCCAAACACTTAACGACATTTTATATGGGATCCCAAAACACAAAGTAGTACACAGTTAGTTAAATGCTTCCTTTTCAGTCTGCAATCAATCCTCCTTGGAAAAAACAAGCGGAATAACGAAAATCGTCCACAAAACATAAATAAAAACTCTCCTTTATTTTACGTCAAAAGGACTAACCAAATCATGTTCCCATTTAAGAAATAAATGACACATTTATTTTTATCGACAGTAAAATGAAAAAGGATCGAGTTTTTTTTTTTTTTTTTTTTTTCGTAGTTGTTTAGATTACGGTTAGAAATCAAACAATGCTTTTGTTGGGAAAAAAGTATGTTTGTTCTTCGAACAATAGAATATTTGAATTTTATAAAAAGAGAGGAAAATAAGAAGATTCAGAGGTCTCAGTTTATCTATTTTAAACAGAAATAATAAAACAAGTTTTCAGATCTTGAATGGAAATTCTCATAGTTTATTTTCTGGTACAACGAAGGAAACCTTTCTTTTGAACTCTGTATTTTCTTTTCTCGAGTTATTTTATTTTGTTATTCGGTTTGAGAAACAAGAAAAATATCCGAAAGCTTTCAGATTTGATATTACACCCGAAGGGGCCTTTTTTTTTTTAACATTTTGTGTATTACCTTTATTTATTAAATATCAAGTTTTTCGCAATTAAATCCTAAAATTCAATTCAAAAGCAACATGACAAAATAATTTAAAAAAAATATATCTTTAGAATTTCCGATACACAGTCTCGCAAGCTGGAGATAAATTAATTTTTTCCCCGTACAGTTTTGCCATTGCTCGCTTTGCAATTGTTGAGTTTGTTAATCAAAAATTCATCAACGCTTTACAAAATTTGAAATGAATAATAAAACAAGTTCCAAATTCAAGATTCTTCCAAATGGCCATATTCGAATGGAAGATTACATTACTCAAAATTTGATATCCCTAGGTACCGTTAGTTTTTCGCAGTGCGAGAAACATATATACATTTATGCAGATCCTTCAGTATTTATTTTTACTTCCTTGTACGAAGTAAAAAGGAAGTACTGTAATCGCGAAAAGCTTCAGGCAGCATCCTGAATTCAATAGAATTTTTGAATTCAATAGAATATTTGAATTTTATAAAAAGAGAGGAAAATAAGAAGATTCAGAGGTCTCAGTTTATCTATTTTAAACAGAAATAATAAAACAAGTTTTCAGATCTTGAATGGAAATTCTCATAGTTTATTTTCTGGTACAACGAAGGAAACCTTTCTTTTGAACTCTGTATTTTCTATTGAGCAACGAAAATATCCATTCTGACCGCTTTCGAATGACATTTAACGATGTTTCTGCGTGATATTTCTTCGTAAGGACAGAATAAAAGACTCTTTTCCACTAAAAAAATTATTAAAACTGCTTTAAAATGATGAATTTTGAAGAGAATTTTTCGTGGCGTCTGTACGAACGTATGTACGTACGTATCTCGCATAACTCAAAAACGAGTAGCCTCAGAACGTTGAAATTTTGTATATAGGACTACTATAACATATAGATGTGCACCTCGTATTTTGGTTGCAATCGCCCGCGTCAAACGTACACAGTCTCGCAATATCTATAAATATATTTATATATCTATCCACTCTCTTACCCTGCTCAGTGATCTCAGTTTCTTTACTCTTATATGTTTGTAAATTGTGCATTTTTTGCTTTGAAAACGATTGAATTATGTTGTTTTATCTTCCGGTTAAGGTTTTTATGCCTTTAGTAAATCTGTATGCAATATTTTTAGAATTATCAACAATTTTAAGGTTGTTTAAGTGCCGCTAAGCCTAATATTTTTTTTTTTTTTTTTTTTTTTTTTAAATGGCGGGCATTGCTTGTTCACATTTGACACAGCAGAGTAGTGGATTTGTTGCCAATCTAGAGAAACGTAGCTTCGCAACAACAAAAATAACGCCTTCATTTAGTATTGCGAATTAAATCATCTGGAATTTCTGGAATTTTTTCGAGGAAATAAGTGTTTAAGATTTAGTTCGTAATTTTTAATACAAATATTTTGAATTTTTATGTATTTTTGCCTTGTCGCGAAGCGAGAACTGAATTAATTGAATGAGAAATTCTCAATCGTCTGTGAAAAACTTTCTTTTTTGTTTTGTTTGCTTAATTTCTTTTATACATCGTTCTAGCTTTATTATAGTATTTGAATAGAACATGTGGCAACGATTAGATAATTTTTAAATAATATAAATTTTGTGCATTCTGAGTTATAATATGAACGAAAGATAATACTGTTAAGTGAACCTAGCGCCAGAGTGTCGCTATGGTAAACAAATAGAGTGAATTTTAAAGAATGCATTTATTCTCATTGTGGTTTATGCGCTGTCGGCGAAGTATATTTCATTCAATCCAATAAGTTTAAATGAAATGCAACAAAAAATACGCATAATTTAATATTCCGTACAAGGAAGTCATGTGGTGTACACATCAGATTTTTTTTGCAAAAAAACAGAGCAGCAGATTTAGAGTAAGGGCTTGGAACCTTATCATGATTGAACTTGAACACAGTAAGGATTGTTTGCACAAAGAGATGGAATTTCTTCAAAAATAGATGTTAAAACATATTTCTGACAGTAATCTGAATTTATTTTGACATTTTTTCTACTTTCCTTATTTTAAGCTTTCCGTTGTAAGGGAATCCAGTAATAACCATAAAACCTTTAGTAAAAGGTTCCTTTTTTCTCTGAACCAGCATATTAAGTCTTTTTGTCCTCTTTTTCGGTATAAAATTGATCATTTTCAATTGTAATCGGATAAGTATATATTAGCCTCATCAAATTGTTACTCTATATTCCAGAGGATGAACATCGTGTTTTTTTTTATTATTATTTTGATTAGCTTTAAATGAGATTTTATAATTTTGTTCACAATTCCTACCAAGATACAGTGTCTCACAAATGTGATGGGACACTTGTGCTTTACAAAAGGAAACTGTAATAAAATAAATTAAAAAAACATGTAAACATTTTTTGTGGGTGTGTTTCTTACTTAAATTTAGTAACAATTATTACATAACATACATTTTCTCAAAATATTAAAATAATAATTTAATAAAAATACAATTGTTTAAAACGGAGCAAAAAATGGCCCACATAAGTGATGGGACACCATTAGATCCTACTACGTACTACGATAAAAATATTTTTGGGTTTTTTTATTTTTACTGAAAAGCAACTGGCAATAATTTATAAAATTGTCTGCAGTATTTCTCTCCAGTTTGTTTTGGAATTTTTGTGTTTTTCAGCTCTGTACAGCCATGAATGCTAAACGAAAAGAAACTTTGCCTGAAATTCGAAAACTAGTTATTAATTTGCATATTGAACGTGGAAAATCTATAAGGAAAACTGCTGAAACAGTTAACTTGAGTCATTCAACAGTTTTCAAGATCATTAAACGATATAAAAAGAATCATATGATTCAGGATAAAAGAAGATCTGGCCGAACATCAAAGCTATCCAATGGAATAAAGCGAATTATTGTTCGAAATATTAAAAAAAAAAATCCAAGAATGAGTGCTCCTAAAGTTTCTGCTGATTTACAAGCATTATATGGAGTAATTGTTAATCATGAGACTATTAGAAGAGTAATTCGATCTGCTGGATATCACGGTGGAGCAGCCGGGGAAAAATTCTTCGTAAGTGAAAAGAATAGAAACCTCAGACTAGCTTTGGCAAAATCCAACATAAATAAGAATTCTGATTACTGGAATGAAGTTATATTTGCTGATGAGAGTAAATTTAATATCTTTGGTTCTGACGGTAGAATCTTGGTGTGGAGAAAACCCAGGGAAGAATTTCGTAAACAGAACTTGGTGCCAACAGTAAAACATGGTGGAGGAGGAGTTATGGTATGGGGGTGTATGTCGTCCGCAGGAGTTGGTTATCTTGTTTTTATTGACAGTATAATAGATCGGTACAAGTATATTGACATTTTAAATCAAAATTTGAAATCTTCAGCACGAAAATTGAACCTTCATAATGATTTTAAATTCTACCAGGACAATGACCCCAAGCACATTGCTTTGAACGTTACACTCTCGCTGCTGTATAACTGTCCTGAAATAATAAAAACACCCCCACAATTTCCAGACTTAAATCTCATAGAGAATATTTGGCAAGAATTGGAATCAAGAATTCGCAAACACACCATTTCTTCAAACCAGCAATTAAAATCGGTGCTTCAAGAAGAATGGGGTAAAATCACTCCAGAAATCACAAAAAAAAAAAAAAAAAAAAAAAAATAGTCGAATCCTCCCAAGAAGATTAAGTCGTGTTTTAAAAGTAAAAGGAAATCCAACAAAATATTAAAACCTTTTAAAAAGTAAAATTTTTGGATAAATATTTCATGGAAAAGTAAGTGTTCCATCACTTAGGTGAGCCATTTTTTGCTCCGTTCTAAACAACTGTATTTTTATTAAATTAATATTTTAATATTTTGAGAAAATGTATGTTATGTAAGAATTGTTACTAAATTTAAGTATGAAACACACCCACAAAAAATTTTTACATGTTTTCTTAATTTATTTTACTACAGTTTCCCTTTGTAAAGCACAAGTGTCCCATCACTTTTGTGAGACACTGTATTTCAAAATTATAGAATAGCTCTTTGGATGTCTGGATTCTGCTTTAAAATATGACATGCGATTTTAGGTTTAATAAGAGCTGTACGTACCTTTGTTGGGTACGCATTTTTTGCCTTTTTTCTCCCCACTCAGAAGTAAACGTTGACGTTTCTTTCCTTTCGTATTAATTATGTCACTATTTTACGCGTAGAAATATTAAAAACATGCTTTTTTACATTTTTTTTAACAATGGAAGAGTATTTCTCTTCGGACAGCGCAAAAACATAGCCTTCGATCCATTGTTCATTTTTCAGCGACATATCAACGAAAAGAATATTTTTAATGCTGCAGACGATAAATAAACCTTATCGCAATTTGATGCCAGTCACTTTTGTATTTGAAAATTAATACTTAAATTCATGGAGAAAATTAAAATCGTTACAAAAGTGTGTAAACACCCGCTGTAAAGTATATTTCTACATCCGAAATTCGAACAACAGGCTAAAATACACAGTGTTTGAAAAATAATATACAGTGGCTCCCAAAAGTGTTCGTACACTTATGATTTTCATTGAAATAAGGCTCTATTGAATTATTAAAAGTAAACTTTCTGAATGAGATTTTAATAATAAGATCTGTAATCTATTCGTAACAAAATTACATGAAATATTTTTAAAATAAAGCGAAACTTTATTTTTAAGAAATTAATAATAAAAAAATGACAAACATTTTATCTCAGAAAAGTCTTCGTACACAAATATTTTTGGATAAAATCAAAATTAGAATTATCGTTTGGCGCTTTTTTTTTATTTTTGCATTTAAAAATTTTTGCATTGGTAGCATTTAAAAAATCGTTTGCTTTAATTTTTTATTGTTTACTTCATAATATTCTTTTTATTATTGAAAAATGGGTCACAGTTTAAGAAATTACAACCAGCATTCGAAAATTGATATTTTTTCACCATAGTATGAATATACTATTAGGACTAGGTAATTTGGTATTTATTGATGGCATAATGAATCATTCTCTTTATTTAAATATTTTAAGAGACAATTTGAAATTATCAGCCCAAAATTTGGGTATTGGAAACAACTTTATTTTCATGATAACGATCCTAAATATACGGCTCTCAACGTTCGGCTGTAGTGTCTCTATAATTGTCCACAGGTTTTTGCAAACACCACCTCAGTCGTCAGATTTAAACCCCATAGAACAAATTTGGAAAGAGCTGGAGGTTAGTGTACGAAAACACGACATCAAAACGAAAAGCGAACTCAGAACAGTCATGATGGAAGAATGGATGAACTTTGATACAGAAATTACAAAAACAAACAAAAAAAATCTAGTAAAATCTATTTTCAGACTTTTAAAAGCTGTAGTGAATGCTAAAGGATATCCTACTAAATATTAATTTAACGAAAAATTAAAATATTTACTAATATGTCAAGATTTTATTGAAGTGTACGAAGACTTTTGTGAGATAAAATGGTTGTCATTTTTTGATTATTAATTTCTTAAAAATAAACTTTCGCTATATTTTAAACATATTTCATGTAATTTTGTTACGAATAGATTATAGATCTTATTATTAAAATCTCATTCAGAAAGTTTACTTTTAATTAATAGATAGAGCCCTATTTCAATAAAAATCGTAAGTGTACGAACATTTTCGGGAGCCACTGTACGTATTACATAGTGTTATTTTGTCCAAATTATCGATCACTGCGCCTCAGCTCGGCTAATGGCGAAACGAATGCATGGTCTAATTTATATTAATAGCCGCTAGATGTCAGATGTCTTCTATTTTGCGTGGTAACCGTCACATCTTTAAAATGGCTACTCCTCAGCAGAAATCATTTTGTGTTTTCGAGTTTGCGAAGTGCAGTTTCGTGATTACAGTGCAAAGACGTTTCAAGTTGAGGTACCAAAGTGATCCTTCGAATGGGTGGAACATTCGCTGATGGTATCGATATTTTGTAAATACGGGATGTGTATGTAAAGGAAAGAGCCCTGGCCGCCCTCGTGTTCCCGACGAAAATGTTGCACGAATTCAAAACTGCTTTTCAACGTAGTCCTTCAAAATCAACTCGCCGTGCCAGTTGGGAGTTACAACTGCATACAACAACAATTTGTTGTGTTTTGAGACGTCGGTTCGTTAATGATAACACTTTTGCACAACGCATCGTGTTCAGTGATGAAGCGACTTTACATGTTAGTAGCCATGTAAACAAACACAGTGTTCTAATTTGGGGCCTACAAAACCCACATGCAGCCATTGAACATGTACGAGATTCGCCCAAAATCAATGTGTTTTGTGCGATATCCAAATTGTCTGTTTACGGACCATTCTTCTTTGACGGACACACGGTTAACGGTCAGCAGTATCTCGTTATATTACAAAACTGGTTGTTACCGAGGCTGCACAAAGACAACTTCATTTTTCAACAAGACGGTACACCCCTTCACTGGTGTCGCCAAGTGCGTGTTTATCTGAATGAAATTCTACCGAACCGTTGGATTGGTCGTCAAGGAGCTGGCGACTTAGCATGTCTCAACTGGCCTCCACGGTCACGGTATTACAGTCAAAAGTCGTTAATCCGGACTCATCGGGACTTCGGCGATTCCGGATTATAGATCATCAGTTTAAATCTGGTAAGATGGCATGCAGAAATTATAAAATTAAAAATATGAAACCGTAATTTATGAAATAAAGAACAATTATGATCTAAAGGGTATCAAAATTTACAAAAAAAAAAAAAAAAAAACTTAATATTTATTTGTTTACTTTATTAAACATTTCTTTCAATGTAAGTTGTTTAAGTTGCTTCGTTTTATGTGATAATACTTTCTCTTTAATTCTATAAACAGACATAACTTCTTCAGTAACAAAGTTCCGCTGTTGAAGTCCTATAATTGCTGTGTCGAGAATACCGACTAATTTGTCAATCGAAATTTTATCGTTTTCAATAATCTTTGTGTCACATTCTTCACTATCGGAAGCGAATTATAATGACGAGGAATTTGATTTAAACCATAAGACGGAGTACATCGAGATGAAATACTACATTTAGTAAGGAATTATAAGCCAAATAAAATAAAAACATCTGCTCTGAAGATAAGGATAATGCTGACAGATCAACTTCCAATTCATTGCGCGCCGAATTAACGACTTTTGACTCTAGTGACTTCTTCCTAGGGGGTTTCATTAAAGAAAATGTTTATGTACCACCACTCCTACAGAACCTGGAAGAGGTGAAGAACCGAATCCGTAACTGACATAACATCAGTGACGACGGACGTGCTTGTCCGAGTATGGGAGGAATTTGAGTATCCATGTGATAATGTTCGTGTCGCTTATGGAGGACATATTGAACATCTGTAATCTGAACTTGAGAGGTTCATACATGTGTGTGTAAAGTTTCATTTTCGTCTGTTATACAGTTTAATAAATATACAGTGTCTCACAAAAGTGTTGGGACACTTGTGCTTTACAAAAGGAAACAGTAATAAAATAAATTAAAAAAACATGCAAAAATTTTTTGTGGGTGTATTTCATACTTAAATTTAATAACAATTATTACATAACATACATTTTCTCAAAATATTAAAATATTAATTTAATAAAAATACAATTGTTTAGAGCGGAGCAAAAAATGGCTCACATAAGTGATGGGACACTTACTTTTCCATCAAATATTTATCCAAAAATTTTACTTTTTAAAAGGTTTTAATATTTTGTTGGATTTCCTTTTACTTTTAAAACATGATTTAATCTTCTTGCGATGGACTCGACTAATTTTTTTGTGATTTCTGGAGTGATTTTACCCCGTTCTTCTTGAAGCACCGATTTTGATTGTTGTTTTTAAAAAATGGTGTGTTTGCGAATTCTTGATTCCAATTCTTACCAAATATTTTCTATGGGATTTAAGTCTGGAGATTGTGGTGCTGCTTTTATTATTTCAGGACAGTTATACAGCAGCCAGAATCTAACGTTCAAAGCAGTGTAGTTGCGGTCATTGTCCTGGTAGAATTTAAAATCGTTATGAAGTTTCAATTTTCGTGCTGAAGATTTCAAATTTTGATTTAAAATGTCAATATTCTTGTACTGATCCATTATACTGTCAATAAAAACAAGACTTCGAACTCCAGCGGACGACATACACCCCCATACCTTAACCCCTCCTCCACCATGTTTTACTGTTGGCATCAAGTTCTGTTTGCGAAATTCTTCCCTGGGTTTTCTCCACACCAAAAATCTACCGTCAGAACCAAATATATTAAATTTACTCTCATCAGCAAATATAACTTCATTCCAGTAAACAGAATTCTTATTTATGTTGGATTTTGCGAAAGCCAGTCTGAGTTTTCTATTCTTTTCGCTTACGAAGAATTTTTTCCTGGCTGCTCTACCGTGATATCCAGTAGATCGAATTACTCTTCTAATAGTCTCAGGATTAACAATTGCTCCATATAATGCTTGTAAATCAGCAGCAACTTTAGGAGCACTCATTCTTGTATTTTTTTTTTTAATACTTCGAACGATAATTCGCTTTATTCCATTGGATAGCTTTGATGGTCGGCCAGGTCTTCTTTTATCCTGAATCATATGATTCTTTTTATATCGTTTAATGACATTGAAAACTGTTGAATGACTCAAGTTAACTGTTTCAGCAGTTTCTCTAATAGATTTTCCACGTTCAATATGCAAATTAATAACTAATTTTCGAATTTCAGACAAAGTTTCTTTTCGTTTAGCATTCATGGCTGCACAGAGCTAAAAAAACAAAAAAATTCTAAAACAAACTGGAGAGAAATACTGCAGACGATTTTATAAATTATTGCCAATTGCTTCTGAGTAAAAATAAAAACCCCAAAAAACATTTTTATTGTAGTACGTAGTAGTATCTAATGGTGTCACATCATTTATGTGAGCCATTTTTTGCTCCGTTCTAAACAATTGTATTTTTATTAAATTAATATTTGAATATTTTGAGAAAATGTATGTTATGTAATAATTGTTACTAAATTTAAGCATGAAACACACTCACAAAAAATGTTTACAGGTTTTTTTAATTTATTTTATTACAGTTTCCTTTTGTAAAGCACAAGTGTCCCATCACTTTAGTGAGACACTGTATGCATTCGAAATATGTATATTCTTTTTGAAACACTCTATATTTAAGGCCAGTGTAACGTCATAAAAATGGGAGGAAAAAAATGTTCTTTTGGATATTTCATTTCTAGGACGAAGTGGACATAAAGCTTACTTTTCAAACTATTTTTCGTCGTGTTTAAAAGTTCTTTCACGTTTTCGGCGATTCTTACGGAATTTAAAGCGCATATTGTTTGTTTATTCTTCTTTTGTGTCACTTGCAGTGACGGTCAGCCGTCGGTAGCACGTGAGAGCATTCTCACGAAGAATTGCATCCCCCCTTTTTTATAATGGGGGAAAAAAGGCTAAAAAAAAGTATCTCTATCATACTTCTTTTTGTTGTTGCTGTTGTCTTTTGATTTTCTGTCTCTCGCAATAAAAATGGAAAATTACAGTTACAGTTAAAATGGTAAACCGCAACTCGGTTTCCGTTATAGTTGCTGGCAACTTGTTATGGTAGAATGGCTTTGAAATATGAGACAAAAAATCAAAAAAGTTCGCTTAATTTTACCATGGTATTATGCCCTTTATATGAAAGGAAAATTCTAACAGCAAAAGCATACTCGACGAAATGGCGCAGGAAATATAAAATCTTTTATTATACCTTTGCCAGGAAATTGAACCTCAAGTGCTATTTTATTTTGAACATTAGAATAAAAATAAAGATTAGCGTTGTAATTGTTTTGAATTATGGAAATTTATCTTTTTGCCAAAAAAAAAAAAAAAAAAGAAAAGAAAAGAAAAAAAAAAATTACCTACGAATGAAAGCAATTCTTTTTAAACAAGTTCTGTTCATAGATTAATGCAGTTTAAATTTTTGTAAATAAAATTTTGTTCTGTTGTGCAGAAAATTAGGTTTTCTAGGCCAAATTTCCTTCTAAGCTATTTCAAAATAAAAATAATATTTCAGAGAAAAAAAAAAAAAAAAAAACTCGTGAAAAATTTCCATTAAAAGCGTATACTGACAAAAATAACACATTATAATTAGCTTTGAGGGGGGAAAAACTAAAAGTAGGGGTTTTATTATGTAATGAATAATGACATTTCACATAGCTGCATCTAGACGATTTTTTCAAAATGATGCCAGTACGATTTTTTCAAAATTCGAATGACTTTTTTTTATTTTATGACTTTTTTTTATTCTGTAATGAATAATGATATTTCACATAGGTGCATCTAGACGATTTTTTCAAAATGATGCCAGTACGATTTTTTCAAAATTCGAATGACTTTTTTTTATTTTATGACTTTTTTTTTTTATTCTGTAATGAATAATGACATTTCACATAGGTGCATCTAGACGATTTTTTCAAAATGATGCCAGTACGATTCTTTCAAAATTCGAATGACTTTTTTTTATTTTATGTTTTTTGATCAAATCACTAATTCTCTCTCATTATATCAGCCACAATGGCTACGTGCCGTTTATGCTAATATATCACTGTTGCCGATATCAGCGCTGTTGCCACTCGGAAAGATGAGGATGATAATTCTGTGCAGTTTTTAAATTTAATATTTCTCTTGGGTACTCGATGTTTGTCGAGGAATGGCAATGGGAAGTTGGTTTATTTATTTATTAGGATAATTAATATTTGTATTAAGGGATATTGCTTATTTCATTGTAATGTTTTTATATGTAATACATTTTTATTGAAACTTGTGTACGTGCTTTTTTACTTCCTTGTACGAAGTAAAAAGGAAGTATTGTAATCGCGAAAAGTTTCAGGCAGAATATTTCAACGAAAATATCCATTTTGACCGCTATCGAATGCAATTTAACGATGTTTTAGCGTGATATCTGTAGGTAAGGACAGAATAAAAAACTCTTTTCCTCCAAAAAAATTATAAAACTGCTTTAAAATTAATTCTGAAGAGAATTTTTCGTGGCGTCTGTGCGAACCTATGTATGTACGTACGTACGTATCACGCATAACTCAAAAACGAGTAGCCTCAGAACTTTAAAATTGAAATTTCGTATATAGGACTACTATAACATGTAGATGTGCACCTCGTATTTTGGTTGCAATCGGCCGCCCCAAATGTATATAAATATATTTATATATATATCCACTCTGTTACCCGGCTCAGTGATCTCAGTTTCTTTACTCTTATATGGTTGTAAATTCTACATTTTTTTGCTTTAAAAATGATTGAATTATGTTGTTTTTATCTCCCGGTTAAGGGTTTTATGCCTTTAGTAAATCTCTATGCAATATTTTTAGAATTATCAACAATTTTAAAGTTGTTTAAGTGGCGCTAAGCCTAATAATTTTTTTGATGGCAGCCATTGCTTGTTTACATTTGAAACAGCAGGATAGTGGATTTGTTGCGAATCTAGGGAAACGTAGCTTCGCAACAACAAAGATAACGCCTTCATTTATTATTGCCAATTAAATCATGCTTAATCCTTTCTGGAATTTTTTCGAGGAAATAATTACTTCGTAATTTTTAATATAGATATTTTGAGTTTTTATGTATTTTTGCCTTCTCGCGAACTGAGAACTGAATTAATTGAATGTGAAATACTCAATCGTCTGTGAAAAATTGTTTCTTTTTTGTTTTGTTTGCTTAATTTCTTTTATACATCGTTCTAGCTTTATTATAATATTTGAATAGAACATGTGACAACGATTAGATAATTCTATTCTTTAAATGATATAAATTTTGTGCATTATGAGTTATAATATGAACGAAATATAATACTGTTAAGTGAACCTAGCGCCAGGGTGTCGGTATGGTAAACAAATAGAGTGAATTTTAAAGAATGCATTTATTCTATTGTGGTTTATGCGCTGTCGGCGAAGTAGATTTAATTCAATCCAATAAGTTTAAATGAAATGAAAGAAAAAACGCGTATAATTTAATATTCCGTACAAGGAAGTCATGTGGTGTTCACATCAGATTTTTTCTTTTGATAAAGTTGTTCTGCAGAGTAAAATTCTGTACAATTTTTAAATTTAATGTTTGGTGTTTCCTTTTTGCATTTTTCTGGTACATTTAAAAGCCAGACGAAGGCTAATGTAAAGACGAAGTAAATAATAAAATAACAATGAAGTAAGAAAAATGTATCTTATTAATAAATTAAATCAGTAACGTAACTTGATGTTTAAATAATAACATGTGATAATCGTATAATAATTTAACATGTGATATCCAATTCCCTTCCGTTTCTCGACATTTTAGTTCCAAGGAACGCATTCAACTTCAGTACTGTGGTTTATCGTAAACCTGCATAGGTTTACCTTCCACCACACTTCAAATCCTGTCATCCGACTAAATAAAAGTTAGCTTCATTTTATTCCTTTGTTTTCCGTGCACTTTAAGTTTGCTCCTCCATATTGGTTCTTGATCAAGAACTAAATTATTTAAAAGCAGTAGCTTTTGATAGGGGCTTTTCACCCAACATTATTAACCAAGAAGTTAAAAAATTCTCATCTCAACGCAAACGAAGACACACTCTTATTTTAGGAGATTATCAGAATTTTGTTGGCATTCTTTTCTTTCCATCAATTAGCTATAAAATTGCACGTATTTTACAGAAATTTAAATTTCGGATCGTTTATTCTCCTTTCAATAAAATTGCGAGTTCCATACTTAAGGACACCATTCCGGATATGATTTCCCGGGGTATTTACAGGATTCCTTGCCAGTGTGATTTAATTTACATTGGTCAAACTAAGAGAGCCTTAAAAGTTCGCATTAAAGAACATAAGGCATATGTTAGGAAAAAATAAACACAGAAGTCCTCTGTTGCCAACCATTGCTGGTCCGAAAGTCACACTTTCCATTTTTAAGCAGCCAAAATTATTCAAAAAACGTCTTCCATTCGTGAATTAGATTTTCTAGAGGTGTTTCATATCAAAAAAATCTTTCTATTCTAGTTAACGACACTAATTCCAAATCATCTTTACCTTCAACCTTTAAGGAAACTATGTTTTAGTTTTCTTGTTTCATCATTAGATGGCGCCAGTAGCTTAATTCTTCTCTCTAGGCATTCTTGTCTTACCACTATATCTTTTAACTCGCTCGTTTGCACTTTGGCAGCTGAGGCTGGTGGTTCGGTAAAACCATCGAAGCTAGTCCTGGAAAATTTGCAAATATAACGCTTATTTTTGTTGTTCAACTGCTAAATAAGGTTATTCATGCTGATTTGAATTTTAAAAAGGAGAAACAAACCTAGCGTGCATCGTTTTCTCCACAACATATCGCCGAACGCACAACGCGTTACAGAATTCTTTATGAGAAATATTTATCCGAACAAAAATGGACAAACGTTGTCAAAATAGTTGAATCTTATTTGTATTTAGATGACCACTATAAAAAGAGATCTATTTATTATCACTAAAGAGAAGAAAATTATCTTCAAACATGGTACAAAGAATCTAAAGAAAGTTTTTGAAAGGGATTTATGATTGCTGCTGGTTTTTCATATAACGGCAAATTGAAAATAAAAATCTGATGTGCACACCACATGACTTCCTTGTACGGAAAATTAAATTATACGCATTTTTTCTTGCATTTTGTTTAAACTTCTTGGATTGAAATAAATCTACTTCGCCGACAGCGCATAAACAACAATAGAATAAATGCCTTCTTTAAAATTCACTCTATTTGTTTATCATAGCGACATTCTGGCGCTAGGTTCACTTAACAGTATTATATTTCGTTCATATTATAACTCAGAATGTACAAAATTGATACCATTTAAAGAATTATCCAATCGTTGCCACATGTTCTATTCAAATACTACAATACAGTAGAACGATGTATAAAAGAAATTAAGCAAACAAAACAAAAAAGTAAAATTTTTTTCACAGACGATTGAGTATTTCTCATTCAATTAATTCAGTTCTCACTTCGCGACCAGGCAAAAATATAGATAAAAACTCAAAACATCTGTACTAAAAATTACGAAGTAAATCTTAAATACTTATTTCCTCGAACAAATTCCAGAATGGATTAAGCATGATTTAATTCGCAATAATAAATAAAGGCGTTATCTTTGTTGTTGCGAAGCTAAGTTTCTCTAGATTGGCAACAAATCCACTATCCTGCTGTTTCAAATGTAAACAAGCAATGGCCGCCATCAAAAAAATATTAGGCTTAGCGGCACTTAATCAACTTTAAATTGTTGGTAATTCTAAAAATATGGCATACAGATTTACTAAAGGCATAAAAACCTTAACGGGAAGATAAAAACTACATAATTCAATCATTTTTAAAGCAAAAAATGTACAATTTACAAACGTATAAGAGTAAAGAAACTGAGATCACTGAATATATACAAATATATTTATATACTTTTGGCGGGGCCGATTGCAACCAAAATACGAGGTGCACATCTACATGTTATAGCAGTCCTATATACAAAATTTCAACGTTCTGAGGCTACTAGTTTTTGAGTGTACGTACGTACACGTACGTAAGTACTCACGCACGTACGTACATACGTTCGTACAGACGCCACGAAAAATTCTCTTCAGAATTCATTTTAAAGCAGATTTTATAATTTTTTTTGGAGGAAAAGAGTCTTTTATTGTGTCCTTACGTACAGATATTACGCAGAAACATCGTTAAATTGCATTCGAAAGCGGTCAAAATGGATATTTTCGTTGAACTATGCTGCCTGAAACTTTTCGCGATTACAATACTTCTTTTTTACTTCGTACGACTTTTTACTTCGTTACTTTCTTTGTCTTCATTCCGTTAAATATAAATTCAGTTATTTCATATGCGAATAATCGAAGAAATTTTACTAAAATATTTTAACGTTATACCCAAATAAATGGCAACAGTATGTGTACATTTGACGAATAAGAAGGAAAACTTAAATGTTAATAAAATTAATATATCTTAAAAACCAAGCAGATTCCATAATACTTATCCATTCTGTAGTTAACAAAATAATCAATCGATCGCCGGCCATTCTTATTAAGGAAATTCTAAGCAAAAAATCCTCATCTTCGGATCAATACTTATTGTCTTCTGCTGTGTTTTTAATTCGAAGATAGAAGATTCTGCGCTGCGTTGTTCCGATAACAAGGTTAAACAAATATGAAAAGATAAAAGAAAATAAAAGGAAATGTTAACGCCTATGGGATTTTCAACTAAAAGATAAAAAGCTTTTTAGTTTGGAGACAAATAGCATCCAAAGCAGGAGAGATTATTCAAGTTCTGCAATGGCCTTTTTGAAAAGGAAGAAAGCTGAGACAAGTTATTCACAAAATAAATTGCATTATTGAATTCCTTTTTAGGTTTCCTGTCTGGACCTCTGAATTTTTGGAGATGGGGAGTATATTCTGTTTTCCTTCTATATTAGCTTATCCATGTTTTCATTTTGTCATTCGTATATTTTCAATTTTATTTAACGGCGCGTTTTAGTATATGTACGGTTTTAAATGCGAAACTTTTTCATTTCTGTTATTCGACTACTTTTACCTCCTTAAACGGTGTAAAAGAAGTATTGCAGTCACGAAAAATTCCGGGTACCATATTTCAATGAAAATATCCGTTTTGACAGCTGTCAAGTCTAATTTAACGATGCTTTTACGAGACATCTGCACGTACGGACAGAATAAAGGACTCACTTCTCAAGCTAATTACAAAACTGATTTAAAATGGATTCAGAGTAGATTTTTTTCGTGGCGTCTGTACGTACGTATGTATCTCGCATAACTCAAAAACAAGTAGCCTCAGAACGTTCAAATTTTGCATATAGAACTGCTATAAATGTAGTTGTGCACCTCCCTTTTCGGTTGCAATCGGCAGCACCAAACTGTTACTCGGCTCTCACACTGTTACTCGGCTCAGTGAGCTCAGCTACTTTTATCCTTATATGTTGGTAAATTGCGCATTTTTTGCTTTAAAAATGATTGAATTATGTTGTTTTTATCTTCAAGTTAAGGTGTTAATGCCTTTACTAAATCTGCATGCAATAGTTGTAGAACTACCAACAATTTAAGCGTTGTTTTAGTGTGTCTAAGTCTATTTTTTAACCATGGCGTCCATATTTGTTTACATTTGAAACTTAGTATAGTGAATTAAGTCCTTCTGCAGCTTCAGTGTCTTTTTGCTGAGTGAGACCAATAGAAAACTTTTAGTATTGTGCACCGGAAAATCTGCCTTCTTGCACGCTGGTCGAATTGCTTGTTTTTGCGTAGAAACTGTAATTTTAGTTACAATTTTTTTTAACCGCAAGATAAGAACATCATAATTCAATCAATTTTAAAGCAAAAAATGCGCAATATAAGAATAAAAAAATTAGCCCACGGAGCCGAGATACAAAGTGAGTATATTTTACTTGTAAATATTCAAATGTTGTATATTTCTCTTTTTTTCACACACTTCATAGCAACTAAATTTGTTTATGTTGAAGTTTTCGCGGAGCTGCAGTTTTTGGCAACTTTTTAGCGTGCGTACTAAAATTTATCTTCTAATTTCCTTAATTTTGTAGCACAATGCGCAAAATTTTTCACCACATAGGTTCTTTTTTCATTTCTTCTTACTACTTTACTTTAAATTACATAAAATAATATATGTACTTTTCTTGCGGCCGACAGCAACCAAAAAGGGAGGTGCACAACTACATATTATAGCAGTTCTATATACAAAATTTGAACTTTCTGAGGCTACTTGTTTTTGAGTTACGCGAGATGCATACATATATACATACATGTATATGTACAGACGTCACGAAAAAATCTCTCCTGAATCCATTTTAAATCAATTTTATTATCCGTTTGGGAAACAAAGGTCCTTCTGTCCTTACGTACGGATGTCATGCAAAACTATCGTTAAATTGCATTCGATAGGAGTCAAAATGGATATTTCCGTTGAAATTTGATACCCGGAATTTTTTGTGATTTCAACACTTGCTTTAGTTTGTACAATTGAGTAAAAATGTGGCACTTGTCTATAAACCTTTTCGTTGACCACCTTGGAAATGGTCTATTCTCGAACAAACAGGGAAAAATTTTATTAAAGCATTGTCTCACGTTTTTTCCTAAATATGCTCGCTGTCGATTAAACATGCTGTCAGCTAAATGTCGGTGTCGATTAATTATCTTATAGGCTAAATATCCGTGTCGACTAAATGTGTAAGTTAAGCTAAGTGTACACGACCTGTCTCAGGCATATGCTATTGGGAAGTGTCTCCGTATGAAGGTGACTTCCACGATGGTTTCGACGCATAAATAATAAACCATGGTCTATGAGATTTTTGCAAATATTCAGAATAATTCTACTTATGACCCTCCATTTTCCTCTTAGGACTAATTAGACTTAAACTGGCGTATATTTACTACACATGCTTAAACCTAAAAGGCGAGTTAAAAATCAAAGCAGATGAAAAACACGCCAAATTGAAATGGTACTTTTCTTTCATCTCTGCAAATCTGGCAATCGTATCTCAATATATTTTTTCCGCCATTTTTATCGTCGAAATTCTCTTTTTGAATCTCGCGTTGTTTAGTCTCGCGATGCAGCTCTTTGTATTACCATCCAACGAAAAAGATTCGGTAGAATATTTGCAGCACGATAGATATTTATATTCACCTGAAAATATTCTATCCAATATTTTTAGTCCAAAGGGGCATTTTGCCCAGAGAGACTATTAATTTCGTTTTGCCATTTTGCGTCGATTCACTATAAGCGTTGTTTCACTTTTTAAACTGTTGCCACCCAATGTTAGAGTCGTGCATTATATTTGAAGAAATTAAATAATAAAAAATCTCCATAAATGTATGTCTATTTCTCGCATTGTGATAAAACAACGGTACCTAGAGCCATCAAAATTTGAATAACGTAATCTTCCATAGAATATGGGCATGTGGAAGCCCTAATTTGAGTTTGAAATTTGTTCTATTATATTTTTTTAATTATTACAGGATTATTATTATACGATTTCATATTTTGTAAAACTTTAAGGAATTTTTGATTAACGAATTCAACAATTTCAAAGCGAGCAATGGCAACAGTGTACAGAAAAGAAAAACATTTCTATCTCTGTGTACGAGATACGCTCATTTTAAAATTATTTAGTGACATTGCTGTTGAACTGAATTTTATGGTTTAAGTGCAAAAAACATAGATTTAATAAATAAAGGTAACACACAAAATGTTAAAAAAGCGCCCCTTTAGACGTAATGTAAAATCTGAAACCTTTCAGATTTTTTTTATCATTAAATTTATTTTTCTCACTGTTCTATTATTAATTATTATGTGTTATTATATCTTATTACATTCTTACGATTTTACGATATTGTGACAAATAAAGGAAAAGTGCCTATAATATTAACAAACGAACAACCCTGCGTTTAGCTTAGATTTAGTCAAGATCTCAATAAATTTCGATGGAAAATAGGTACAGGTCCCTGTTCATCAGAAGCAAAGAAATCTGCAAGGCAGTCTTGCAGATTTCGTGATGAAGAAAGAACTACCATGCGGTTGTCGCTTTGCTAATTCTAAAAAATCTGACGTGTACACCACATAACTTCCTTGTACGAAATATTAAATTATACGCATTTTTTCTTGCATTTCCTTTAAACTTACTGGACTGAATTAAATCTATTTCGCCGACAGCGCATAAACCACAACAAAATAAATGCATTCTTAAAGATTCACTCTATTTGTTTACCATAGCGACACTGTGGCGCTACGTTCACTTAACAATATTATATTTCGTTCATAACTCAGAATGCACAAAATTTATATCATTTAAAGAATTACCTAATCTTAGCGACATGTTCTATTCAAATACTATAATAAAACTAGAACGATGTATAAAAGAAATTAAGCAAACAACAACAACAACAACCAAAAAAAAAAAAAAAAACAGTTATCACAGACGATTGAGTATTTCTCATTCAATTAATTCAGTTCTCACTTCGTGAGAAGGCAAAAATACATAAAAACTCAAAATATCTATATTAAAAATTACGAAGTAAATCTCAAACACTTATTTCCTCGAAAAAATTCCAGAAAGAATTAAGTATGATTTAATTGGCAATAATAAATGAATGCGTTATCTTTGTTGTTGCGAAGCTACGTTTCTCTAGATTGGCAAAAAATTCACTACTGTGCTGTTTCAAACGCAAACAAGCAATGGCCGCCATCAAAAACATTTTTAGGCTTAGCGGCACTTAAACAACTTTAAAAGTGTTGATAATTCTAAAAATATTGCACACAGATTTACTAAAGGCATAAAATCCTTAACCGGAAGATAAAAACAATATAATTCAGTCATTTTTAAAGAAAAAAATATACAATTTACAAACATATAAGAGTAAAGAAACTGAGATCACTGAGCCGGGTAATAGAGTGGATATATATATATAAATATATTTGTATACGTTTGGTGCGGCCGATTGCAACCAAAATACGAGGTGCACATGTACATGTTATAGCAGTCGTATATACAAAATTTCAACGTTCTGAGTCTACTCGTTTTTGAGTTATGCGAGATACGTACGTACATACGTTCGTACAGAAGCCGCGAAAAATTCTCTTCAGAATTCATTTTAAAGCAGTTTTATAATTTTTTTGAGGAAAAGAGTATTTTAGTCCTTACGTACAAATATTACGCAAAAACATCGTTAAATTGCATTCGATAGCGGTCAAAGTGGATATTTTCGTTGAAATATGCTGCCTGAATCTTTTCGTGATTACAATACTTCCTTTTTACTTCGTACAAAGAAATAAAAACTAAACGTCGCAAATAGGAAGTATGTCCCATTTTTTGCATTCATTTTTTGTTTCTGTTTCATTGTTCATGATACAATTCTATACTTCAACCTAATTATAACATATAACTACCCACGACACTCCGTGATTATTCTTCTTACAGACACTTTTATATCCAATATGACCTCGGAGACTCTACTTAGTACGAAATAAATTGAACTAATCTTGAAAGGAACAAGCATAAAAAAAAGCGCATAGCCAGTTTTATGCTAAAGAAAACTTCAACAACACAGGAATTCTACACGCCTTCCACAATAGGTAAATATACTGAAATATTGCGAAAGAATCGAAATAATTTAAATAGAAAACAAATGGATTAGCCCAAATGCGAAACTCTAGGTCAAAATGTGTGATTTGCGTAACAATTTAACACGCCATTGATAACGATAAAAAGAAACTGCCTGACGCAGAGAACGACACTTCCTGTTGTAAACAGCATCGCAGTCCACATCCACTGCAATCGTCAATAGTGATACAATACAAAAATAGTTTTATTCAGCCTTGACAATTTACATGGTTTCGTCCCCGCCCACCAGAAAGCCAAGCTATAAAATCGTAGCATAAAAGCAAATATCTTGTCGCTCTCACGGTAGAAAAAGACGAAGCGACATAATGGATGTGATGCAATATCACAAAAGTGACTAAAATATTTACAAGGACAGAAAGCAGTCTACTATTTTTTTTTTTTTTTTTTTTTTCAAAGCATTGCAAAATTCCCAGCGATTCATTACTACGTTTTGAGTTAAATCCTGTATTGTGATACTCTTAAACTATCCACGCAAAAAGACTGCGGACACCACGTGACTTTTTTGCACGTAATGTTAAATTATATGCATTTTTTGCTCCGTTTCATTTATATGTATTGCTTCGAAATTCATTAGAGATATATTTCTCATTCAATTAATTCAGTTCTCACTTCGCGGAAAGGCAAAATTACATAAAACATCAAAATATCGTCAGTAAAAATTAAAAAATATAAAAACAGATAAAACACCAAGTACAGTTAAAAAAATTAAAAAACAATTTTTACAGTTAAAATTAGACTTTTCGGCAATTAAATTAGACAAGCAATTCGGCCGGCAGGCAAGAAGACAGATTTTTCGAGAAAATAAGTGTTTAAGATTTACTTCGTAATTTTTAATACAGATATTTTGAGTTTTTATGTATTTTTGCCTTGTCGCGAAGGGAGAACTGAATTAATTGAATGAGAAATACTGAATCGTCTGTGAAAAACTGTTTCTTTTTGGTTTTGTTTGCTTAATTTCTTTTATACATCGTTCTAAATTTATTATAGTATTTGAATAGAACACCTGGCAAAGATTAGATAATTCTTCAAATGATGTAAAGTTTGTGCATTCTGAGTCATAATACGAACGAAATATAACGCTGTTAAGTGAACCTAGCGCCAGAGTGTCGCTACGGTAAACAAATATAGTGCATTTATTCTGTTGTGGTTTATGCGCTATCGACGAAGTAGATTTAATTCAATCCAATAAGTTTAAATGAAATGCAAGAAATAGTGCGCATAATTTAATATTCCGTACACGGAAGTCACGTGGCGCACACATGAGAGTTTTTTATTATTTTTTTTAATAATCGATTAAGTTTCAAACGATCTAGAATGTCCCATTGAAGCAGAGAATGTATCTTAAACAAAATATACAGTTTTAATATATCGTTGTGTGCGTATCGGTTGGTTATAGACTGAACGCACACAAGTCCTAGACAAAATTTATTTTACCGAAAGAAATAGTTCACAGTTCTGGAACTTTCCACAAAAATAGTCGTACAACACTTCGAAGTATTACAGAGTACAATCTGTAGTTACACTTCAAACTACTAAGAACGCTTAACACGATGCAATGCAAAGGGTATCTAAAAAGCGAAGATAACCCGGAGTCATCTCAGTACTCCGAATTCAAGCTGGATTAGCAACCGAGGGCAGAAGATCTCTCTCCGGTTTCATATAGTCTCCACCCAGCCGCTGAGATATTTCTAGTAATTTCTATTTCTCAAAATTACAGGAAGGCATATGAGGGCAAATTACAGTTACAGCTACAGCTACATACAACATCAGTTACAGTATCAGGTTCAATGTTCTGCCTTACTTTCTTTGGGAACATGCAAAGACCTGACTCTGAACAGGGAGCTTACTAAAGCTGTGTCCAATAAATGTGGGAAGTAAACAAGATACACAGGAAGGGTATACGAAACCCTTTATTTTTCACTCTTTACAATAATTTCCGTACTTCGGAATACAGAGACCAACTACTTGTGGTCTGAACGTAAGAATATAGAAAATATTAACTAAACTCTAACTTAAATTTGGAATAATAAACAAGGGCCTACGTGGAAGATTGGCCGTATATTAACAGGAAGCCGTATGTAGTACAGAGAACTGTTAACACTACAATACGTTTAAAATTATCAAGAGGATTAAACCTCTGGCCTGGAAGGCAACCAGCAACCGAGTAAAACTGCGAAGGCAAGCGGCCTGCTTCGACTAACTCCTTCCTCTCTCTTGCTTAGCAAACAGCCACAACTTAAGTACTTGGCATTCGCCAGACGAATTTGCATAAATAAGTTAAAGCTTTTAATTCTGGCCGGAAGTAGAAAATAAGAAGTGATAGTAAAGATTTAAAATAAAATAAACGTTAGTAAAACTTAAGATCCTTACAACAGTTATTCAATTCACTGGTAAGGTTCCTTGTAATAATGACGCATTACAAGAGATGGATAAAATGAGAAATTATAGACCCCCATCAGCTTCGTAAATTAGAAACGAAAACAATTTTAATAACATTAATAAAAGTAACTAAAATAATTTTTTTCTTTGTTAACCTAACCCTCATAGCACAAAACATCCTCAGGATGTCCTATTTAAATCGCAATATCCCGGGACATACTTAGGATGTCCTGAGTATGTTGATTATCAGATGTCCTGAGGACATCGTAATTTAACATCCTGAGGACATTCATACTGGCATTGTCCAGAGGACATTCTGAGGATATTTAAAAATAAAAGTAGGCATTTAATTTTTTTTTATATTACTTTTTTCCCCCTTCTAAAATTAAATAACGAATTTAAACTCGGGGCGGGGGTGAAAATACTAGCGGAAGCCTGATTTTAGATAACAGACCATAAAATGTTCGCGGATTAAATTTTTTTACTAAAAAAAATTATGTTTCTCTGTCATTGATTGATTTTGTTTTTAATCAGTTTCTTACTGGATAATACGTTCATCGAATTCATCACTCATATTAATAATGCGTGCAGATTTAAATGCCAGAAATATCGTTCGAAAGACAGAGAAAACATGGTCAGAATTTAATCTAATGTTAAGAGGAGCTGTTTTTCAATAATCCAAGCGATCCATCATTCGCTGCCGCTTCTCCACAGCACCGCCAGATAAATTGCGCAAAACCTAGATGATGCATCCCTTGCGGAAGTCGTAAATTACAGTTGCATTTCCCTCCCCCAGAAAGCGAAATTTGCGCTTCACGTGCGGTGCAGTGCTACACACCCTGACTCCGAAAACGATTTTATAAATTCGCCACACTCCATGCTTGGCGCAGTCGCGTTAAATGCTATATATCTTTCCTACCCGTAAGTGGAGAGTTTAATCCACAAATTTATCTTTTAACGGTCTGACTTAACTACTAATTTTTTTCAATGCTTATTTATGAGTTTGGCTTCTCGTTTTCCTTAACAAATCTTGCAAGATTTATTTTTGCTATTTAAGTTTTTTTTTTTTTTTTTTTTTTTTTTTTTTTGTATACATATAAAAAAAATCGTTTAAAAATTTAAAAAGATCTGAAGGTACACAAGTTAGTCATTAAGATTAAGAACTAGTACATATCGTATGAAAGCAGAAAAACCGGCTATTTTTATGATTAATTTTATCTGTCTATTTTCTTTCTGTCAGCGTCCACCAGAATGTAAATTAGCGTGAACTGTAACGGCAAAAATAAATTAGCTTTCGCTGGAAAACCTGGTACTGTTTATTTCCGATCATCTTACCTTTGCGCCTGATTGCCACCGGAATTTCAAATTTTTAATTAACTCCCGCTAACCTTTGGTCTATTTGGTTAAAGCAAAGCACTCCGCTATATGAGAGTGATGCCTTCGTGGAAGACTTTCTGAGGAAAACTGGTTAGTATACACGTTATACCACCACGAAAAAGCCGATGCAGCCAACCAGTTCGCCGAGATTCGAACCCCGGACCGAACTACCAGTATTTAGCGACTTTACCGCTCGGCCGCAGGTGGGTTCTCTATCGTCTGTGGAAAAAATAGATAGCGCGTTTTCAGCGAATAAGCACGAATTAGGGTCCTCATAACACTTTTTTGACATTTTTAGAATATCTGTCCGTCTCTCAGCTCAGCGTGTGACAGTTCTTTTGTACACGATAATTCTTCTATGAAACTCCCAAAAATTTCTACTTTCCATATTTAGTAGCTGGACAATAGAAAGTTGTATTTTAAATAAAGCCTATTTCAGTTTTTAATGAAAAACTATACTAAATACAATGGTGGCCAAAATTGTGGACACTTTCGGAAATTTTTATGTTTTTGAACTTTGTATGCTTATAGAAAATGTTACGTTTCGCAAAATGCAAACTTGTACATATCATTTTAAAGAAAATTTATTACTGAATTCAACACAAAACACAAAATTCAATTATTTGCAATACAAAAAAAAAAAAAAGTTACATGTACTTTAATATAAATAAAAAAACACAGTTATGAAGTGGTTTGTAATGTCTAGCTTTCCTGGCCAATCGCTGTTCTCGTTCTGAGAACCAATCAAATGTTTGTAACTGCCAGTAGAAGCTGACATCATGTTCACACTTGAAACAATTCATTATTTTGCTTTGTTCTGTAGAAGGAGGACCTGTTTCTTATACACTGCAATTACAAGTAGTAATTTTTGTAAAAATTTTTAATATTTAGTCAAGAAGCAATGACATCCAATAAAAGAGTAGATTGGACACCTAGAAAGAGATGTAATATTATTGTGTTACGAGAAAGTGGTCTTTCCTATGCTGAAATTGCAAGACAGGTGGGTGGTTCAGTGACTACATCTGGAGTCCGAAAGTTTTGTTTACGATATCAGGAGACAAATTCAATAAAAAACAAAGAAAGAAAAGGCCGAAAAAGGTGCACCACGTCTATTGATGACAGAAGAATAAAAAGACTATGTCTAAAAGATAGGAAAATGTCATCAGTGGCCATCAGAAGTGGTCTGAATGATGCTGGTGTTTCTGTCAGTTCAAGAACAATCAGGAGAAGATGTTGGACTGAGAGTTAAGAAATGGCCAGAAAACAGTCCTGACCTCAATCTTATCGAAAATTTGTGGCACCGTTTGAAAACTCTTGTCCGAATGAGGCGCCCATCAAATAAAAGGGAACTAATCGAGGCTATAATTGTTTCTCGGCATCATGTAATAACGAAAGAAGAGCTTAAAACTCTTGTCAGCTCAATGAAACGTCGATGTGAAGCTGTAATCAAAAATGTCAACAAAATGATAAACGTTGATTTAAATCTTAAGAAAGCGAAAAAACGCATTGTGCATCGGCTTCTTCCAAAGCATATTTCTCAACGCAGGACACGCTGCAGAATTCTATATGAGAAACACCTATCCAAAGAAAAATGGAAAACAATTGTCACAATAGATGAAGCATGAGTGTATTTAACTGATTGTAACAAAAAAAGAACCATTTCTTATCATCAAAGGGGAGAAAAAAATTTAAGTACATGGTTCAAAGAATCGAAAGAAAGTTTTTCTAAGGGATTCATGATTGTTGCTGGTTTTTCTTATAATGGCAAGTTAAAAATAAAGAGAGTGCAAAAAAAAAATGTCAAGATTAACTCATATACTATCAGGAACTAGATACTATCAGGAACATATTTTATCGCCCATTTTTCTGAATGAAATACCATCGCTTTACCCACAGTGCCATCCATCTGTGAGACTCCATCAGGACAAAGCTAGCAGTCACACATCAAAATCCACTGTAAATTTGTAACTGGAACAAAAAACTGGTATCAAGGCCATAACCCTTCACTGATATCCCTACTAAATCTCCCGATGTGTCACTTATGGATTTTTGTGCTTTCGGACTTTTAAAAACTGCATTATCCAAACGTTGTTCCAAAACCCTAACAGGACTCAGGAAAGCTGTTTGGGACGAATGGGATAGAATACCTCTTCTGCCACTTCAAAAGGCATTATTATCCTGGAAATTGCGGTGTCGAAAGAGAGTTCAGAATAAGGGATGTCAAATAGAACATTTAAAACACAAGAATTTTATGTAATTTAGTTTTGTGAATACAAAATACATCGTCTAAAAAATGTGTGAACAGCATCTGTAAACAACGTTCACTACGTGGAAGAATACAAGACTTAGGTTTCAACGAACGGTTTTTGTTAATATTCACTTTATCCAAACACCTCATTAAAATTAATACCTATTCTTCTTCGACCATTTCTCTTAGAATACAGCATTCCAAAACGTAAAAGGTTATATTGCGTGTTCCTATCTTCTCTTGTATGCAGCATAATTATGCCAGTATTGAATAATGCAACATATGCTTACCGTTATTTTCTAGGAAAAAAAACAAAGGGTAAAAAAAGTTCATGAAACTGATTTCCCAAACTAAAATATTAAACAGAACTTTGTAGGAATCTGGGTCATTACTTGGGTGTTAATTAACCCGGCTTGTTTTGTCGTGAAGGAAAAAAGCTCTCCATTCAACCGCCGTTAGCGCGTGTTTTATTTATTTATTTTTCCCTCTCTAATTATGTGCGTGAGTGTACCCCAAAGCCTTCTGGAACTAAAACGATTTAAAAATAGCCTGGTCTCCAGGGCACTCTTAAAATGTAACAGGCAAGACAGAAAATCATTGAAATCTATATATATCAAACGCTTGGGTAAATTCATGCATATGTACACTGCTAAAAAAAAAATGAGACAGTTCTATATCTCCCGTTCTACTGGGCCGATTCACGAAATTCAAATTGCGTTCTTCCTGTCTCGAAAGCGCGACTTGGGATATATATTAGATTTATATATAGCACTATTCTAACATAAGTATTTTAACACAAAATCGGACTTTTTCAGAAATAACATACCAATTTTTTTACATATTTCGATTCTACGACTCGAATTATGCCTAAATATTAAATTTTGTAAAATTTGGTGTGAAATTTACGGAGAAATTCAACAATTTATGTTGGCGCTTTTTATTCAGTTTGCGCCAAAATTAGTTCACATGGCGAACTTCTTAATATATGGCAACCTATTTTCATTTCCATTTTTACATAGTGCGTGAGAGGAAAAAAAAGACTCAATCGTTCCTTCTTTCAAATAATGTTCTTTATTTTATATTTTTTATTATAACTGTTATTAATTTTAAGCAATTTTTTTCTTTTTACTTTCTTGTACGAGGTAAAAAGGAAGTATTGTAATCGCGAAAAGTTTCAGGCAGCACATTTCAACGAAAATATCCATTTTGACCGCTATCGAATGCAATTTAACGATGTTTTTGCGTGATATCTGTACGCAAGAACAGAATAAAATACTCCTTTCCTTCAAAAAAACTATATAAAACTTCTTTAAAATTAATTCTGAAGAGAATTTTTCGTGGCGTCTGTACGAACGTTTCTCGCATAACGCAAAAACGAGTAGCCTCAGAACGTTGAAATTTTGTATATACGACTGCTATAACATGTAGATGTGCACCTCGTATTTTGGTTACAATCGGCCGCACCAAACGTATATAAATATATTTATAAATATATATATCCACTCTGTTACCCGGCTCAGTGATCTCAATTTCTTTACTATTATATGTTTGTAAATTGTACATTTTTTGCTTTAAAAATTATTGCATTATGTTGTTTTTATCTTGCTGTTAAGGTTTTTATGCGTTTAGTAAATCTGCGTGCAATATTTTTAGAATTATCAACAATTTTAAAGTTGTCTAAGTGCCGCTAAGCCTCTTTTTAATGGCGGCCATTGATGTTTACATTTGAAACAGGAGACTAGTGGCTTTGTTGCCAATCTAGAGAAACTTAGCTTCGCAACAACAAAAATAAAGCCTTCATTTATTATTGCGATTTAAATCATGCTTAATCCTTTCTGGAATTTTTTCGAGGAAATAAGTGTTTAAGATTTACTTCGTAATTTTTAATATAGATATTTTGAGTTTTTATGTATTTTTGCCTTCTCGCGAAGTGAGAACTGAATTAATTAAATGAGAAATACTCAATCGTCTGTGAAAAACTGTTTCTTTTTTTGTTTTGTTTGCTTAATTTCTTTTATACATCATTCTAGCTTTATTATAGTATTTGAATAGAACATGTGGCAACGATTAGATAAATGATATAAATTTTGTGCATTATGAGTTATAATATGAACGAAATATATAAGTTAACTGTTATATAATTATTGGGTTATATAACAGTTAGTTTCCGTTATATAATTATTATATAAGTTAACTGTTATATAATGTTATTAATACTGTTAAGTGAATCTAGCGCCAGAGTGTCGCTATGGTAAAGAAATACTAGAGTGAATTTTAAAGAAAGCATTTATTCTATTGTGGTTTATGCGCTGTCGGCGAAGTAGATTTAATTCAATCCAATAAGTTTAAATGAAATGCAAGAAAAAATGCGTATAATTTAGTATTCCAATACAAGGAAGTCATGTGGTGTACACATCAGATTTTTTTTAGCAGTGTACATGTGCACTCAGATTGCAGGTAATGTTATCGTAACACTTTTTGTCTTGCACGAAGAGCAACAAAGCATACATAATGGGCCGCCCAACCGGTATGGGGGTTAACGTCGCTGATTGCTGTGTCGGAGAGCCCGTTTCGAATCCTGGAGAAGGCATAGATGTTTGTTAAAGGTTCTAGGAAAAAACCCACAGGAATAATGCTCACAGGTACAAATGCTCACAGGAAAAAGCCCACACAGAAATATGCCCACATAGAAAAATACTCACTTAGAAATATGCTCACACGGAAAAAAGCTCACATAAGCATATGTTCACATGGAAATAAGCCCACTGATAAGTAAAATACGTAGAAATATCCCTACATTAATCAATCAATAATTTATCGATTTGAACATAGTACACCTACTTGAATTTTTTAAAGAAAATTTATTTGATCTTTTTAAAAAAATATTGGACAAATGCTCATATTAACCTTTTCAGGGTCGGTATATAAAAGAATGAAAACTACAGTAAAATTTTGCATGTTCTGTAATATTTTATAACCAATGCCCCCTGTACGAGATTTTTTATCCCTGTAACTGATAATAGTTTATTTTTGTTTTCTATTTACTCTATTTTTGCATACTTTTGACGTGTATCTATAGAAATTGATGTCTAAATATAGTTACTTAAGTTTGGAGCCGAAAACGTTCTAGAAGACCACAGTTTCCAATCGAAGTGTGGAATCATTATGAAGCAGCCTTCGAAAAATCTCCTAAAACAACAAATTATTACAAAAGCTTTCATAAATGTACTAAATTCATTATTTAACTGTAGCCGTCTTAGTATGTGGTTTTTGTTTGATGGGCTGAAAAAAAGACTTGGTCTGTCAACGTTTATTACTAGCTATTATAAATACAGGATGTACTGAAGTTTTTTAAAAAAAAAAAAAATCTGAAATGTTTCAGATTTTAAATTACGTCCAAAGGGGCGTTTTTTAACATTTTGTGTGTTACCTTTCTTTATTAAATATCATGTTCCTCGCACTTAAACCATAAGATCCAGTGCAACAGCAATATCGCAAAATAGTTTTAAAACGAGCCTATCTTTAGAATTTCCGATACAGAGACTCACGCGCTGGAGATAAAAATGTTTTTTCTGCACAACGTTGCCATTGCTCGCTTTGAAATCCTTGAGTTTGTTAATCAAAAATTCGTCAGAGTTTTAAAAAATAGGAAATCGATCATAAAACAAATTTCAAATTTCAAATTGGGTCTTCCACATGCTCATATTCGTTGGAGGATTACGTTATTCAAAATTCGATGACTCTATGTACCGTTGTTTTATCACAATACGAGAAATATACATACATTTATGCAGATTTTTCATTATTTAATTTCTTCAAATATAATGCAGGACTCTAACATTTTGTGGCAACAGTTTGAAAAGTGAACCGACATTTATGAGTCCGACGCAAAATGCCAAAACGAAACTAATAGTCCTTCGGGATTCAAATCCCTTTGGACTAAAAATAATAAAAATAAAAAAAAAAGGAAGAAGAGAGAGAGAAAAAAAAAAAGGAAAAAAAAAAAAAGAAAACTTACATTTGGTAATCGCGAATCATGTAAGAAACTATGATGAAATCGATGATAAAATTAGATATTTACATATATTAGCTGATATTCATTAAGTTTGTAGAGACATTAGGTATTTTGGAAGCAGGAGATGTGAAAAATGAGCAAAGCCTTCGTCGGGAATCGAACCAGGGACCGCTGGAATACGCGAACAGCGTGTAGACCACCGCATCACGAAGGCATGTTAGGAAGGCGGGAGAAAGGGCGACTGGGGTATTTAGGGAACCCAATCGCCAGGAGAATCATCATCCACCACCCTTTTAGTTCGGCCATGGAAGTAGAAAGTAAGATGGAGTAGCCCTAAACAGGTTTCTCCCGTACCCTGCTCTGAAGCACCGGCGATCCCTACGTGGTGACCAAAACATTGGGTCATTTTCCATTACGTTCAATGGGTTTTGACGCGATCGGATGTAAATATTTTGTCATTACGTCGTAAATGTACATATAAATGTATATATTTTCTTTTTCTACAACACTTCAGAGTCCTAAGTATATGAAAACAACATATTTTTTAAACAACATTTCATTCTGAACGGAATTAAATGCTATACTTTTCGATGAACAGTTTGCTCAGAATGGTCTAATTTGAATGAAATATTTTTGCAAGTTTTCGTTAATTACATTAGAAAAAAAAAAAAAATAAGGTAATTCGATTTGATTCGGTTAAGGTACAAAAATTAAGATCAAAGTTTATTGTATTATTAATATTAAAATTATGCATTATTTTTTTTTTTCTATTTATAGAGCTTCTTCCTAAAATACTTTCTTAAATATGGCATGATTTTTTTGGCTTCCGAGGCATCTTTTAAATCGAAAAATGTAAGTCAATTTATAATTAATGCTCTATTCGATTCATTTTAAATTAGAGAATTATTAGAAATTAGCGAAATACTTTAAATAGTACTTAACTTTCTCTGAACATTTCTGAAAGGGAATAAAATTAGGATTTTATTTTTAATTAACCCAAATAAGTAAAACTTGTAAGCCCAAAGTAATTATTTTTCAGATATATAAAATTAAAACGATGAGTTTAAAATGAGCAACAGTAAATCCTCTCCTCTAAAAAATTTTAAAAAGTACATGTTACAATAATATATGGATGTGAAAACGGCGTTTGGAACATAAAATAAAAGTAGCGAATACTCTATCAAGGGTATCGAAAGACGTATACAATTTTAAAGGTACCGTAAGGTATTTTTCATTCTTTTAAGCATAACATTTTTGTTAAAATCTATATTTTGTAGTTCAACAGCTTAGAATTTTATAAAATAAATTCATAATCAAAATCGCTGTTAGTTATCGAAAAATAACCAAGATGTGATTTTTGCGTAAATGTCACTAAACTATACAAATTGTTATTATCCATCACACTATGAATGTTTCTTTCATGCGAAAGTGTCCCTTTTCGATTTGTATGGAACTGAATGTAAACAAAGTACACCCCATCTGGTGACCGAAGCTTCGAAGCAGTGCTTCACTTCTAGTGCCGGTTGGCCACTCCTTCCTTTCTTACCTCCATGAGTTCGGGCGCCACTGTAGAAACATTAGGTATTTTGGAAGCAGGAGAGGAATACCACCACACCACGAAGGCACGCTTAGAAGGCGGGAGAAATACATTATACGTTTATGTGAAATATACAAGATTTTTATATAACAAGGTATTTTACAAAATTTAAATAAAATAATTATTTCTATTTGCTTATTCGTCTAAATGTCTATATTATAAAATGTGTAGCTTATACTTACTGTTATTTTATTTTTTCAACAATTAAAATTGTAATAATATTTCGCTGTATATTCTGTTCCATTTTTCTTCCTCCCTCTTCTCTTTTTCCTGTTTCAAAACGGCCCATTTGTTAATCTTATATAGCAACTAAATCTACACATAAGTTATAGAGTTTTTGATATATATACCATAGATGTTTTGGTAATTTAAACAATTTTTCTTTGAAAAATTCAAGTAGGTGTACGATGTTCAAATTGATTAATTATTGATTGATTAATGTAAAGATATTTCTACGCATTTTATATATATACACTGACTACCAATAAGTATTTGGACACCTATGCAAATGACGATACCTGCGGTCCTAAGGTACGTCACGGACTCCGACGGTATATATCGTGTAGGAAACAGCATCGGCTTTAGTCGCATGCAAGATGCCTCGCAGTTCGGAGCTCTCTGATTTCGAGAAAAATATAATTATCGGGTATCACAAATGTGGCCGATCCTTAAGGGACATATCTAGCGATCTGAAGTACCCAATATCGACAGTGGCCTATGTGATTAAGAAGTGGAAGGTGAGCGGTGATTGTCGGAATGTGCCCCGACTCGGCAGACCAACGAAACTGGGAGATAGAGACCGACGAGTGCTGTCCAGAGAAATTCGGAAGAACCGCACCCAACCGATAGCCCTCATCCGCGAGGAGTTTCAACAGGCATCCGGGAGTATTGTTTCAAAGAATACCATCCGTAAGGAAGCACATCTGCTTGGTTTTCATGGTCGTACTGCTGCCCATAAGCCTTTGATCACAAAGTCCAACCGCGCTGCTCAGTTAATGTGGTGCAAAGCACATCGAAATTGGATCGTAGTTCAGTGGAAACGGGTTCTTTGGAGTGATGAATCAAGGTTCACCCTTTACATTTCGGATGGCAGGGTCTGGGTCCGGCGTCTACCTGGAGAACGTCTCCTGCCAGAATGCATTGTGCCAACAGTCAAGTTCGGCGGAGGTGGAATTATGGTCTGGGGGTGTTTCTCCTGGTATGGGCTGGGACCCTTGGTCCCCATTCATGGTAAGCTCAACTCCGATGCCTACTGCACTATTTTGGATGACAATGTGCTTCTTACGTTGTGGCAGTTTTACGGTTTGGACCCCTGTTACTTTCAGGACGACAATGCCAGTTGTCGTGTTTCGACGTTAACCAAGGCCTGGTATGGTGTCAATGGAGTTCACCGAATGGACTGGCCTGCCCAGAGTCCAGACCTGAACCCTATCGAGAACCTCTGGGACGAGTTGCATCGCCGAATTCAGGGGTGCACTACCCGTGCAAAATCGGTGAAGAAACTTCTATGTCTTCTCCAAGCCGAGTGGAAGAAAATACCACTAGCTGTCATACAAAGACTTGCGGAAAGTATGCCCCGGAGGGTCCACGTGGAGGTTACCTCTCGTGGAGGCTCTACCAACTATTGATTTTGAATAAAGTTAGTTTTTCTTTTCTATCACAGGTGTCCAAATACTTATTGGTAGTCAGTGTATCAGTGGGCTTATTTCCATGTGAGTATATTTCTAATTGAGCATTTTTCCATGTGAGCTATTTTTTCTATGTGGGCATATTTCTGTGTGGGCATTTTTCCTGTGAGCATTTATGCCAGTGAGCATTATTCTGTGAGCATTTTTTCTGTGGGCATTTTTCCGGTTACCGTTTGTAAATGCATAGTGTCCGTGCGGCGTGGGGGCACTTTAAATATACGGCGATCCGAAAGTTTTTTCGAGAGGTTGATGGTAGGTGAAGAGGCCCGGGGTACTCCATCAAAATTAACTGAGCTAAATCGTACTGTCACCTGGCAGGTGTTCAAGGCTGTTGCCAACGGCAGGCGAAAACTTGCGCTCGTTGCCACGAGGAATTTCGTGGGCTCGAGCTGACTGTAAGTCAGACAAGTCAGCATTAGCAACAAGAGCATATATAATGAACAAAGAAACCTAAAAGAACAAGCAAGATGCAACGTCTGGAGGTTCAAACTCGGTTGACATGCTTTTGAGTTTCAGGCAATCAAAGCAATAATTTCACATAGCCTATTTGTAGAATAATTAGTCTAGTTATGCTAAAGCTATATTATTTTCAGCTTATAAACAACGAAAATGCAAAGTGTCTGTTTCTGTATTTTCTGTACTAGTTTTTTCAAACGAACTGAACTTTCTCGAAACGTTAGCAGACTACGAGTCAGTGACGTCACACAAGTGCAAACCTTGTAGTATAGTAAACTTAATACGTTTCAACAATTCAGAAGTCAAACAACAAAAATCAGCGTTATATTATCAAAATATTCACAGGACTAGTTTCGATGGTTTTACCGAACCATCTTCAGCTGCAAAACCGCAAATGAACAAGATAGGAAATAATGATTAAATAATAAAGCCTGGACAAGAATAAGCAAGTGGCGCCATCTGTTGATGAAACCAGAGCTAAAACATAATTTCTTTAAAGGCTGTTTTGCAGCTGAGGATGGTGGTTCGGTAAAACCACCGAAACTACTCCTGTGAAAATTTTGAAAATATAACGCTGATTTTTGTTGTTTGACTTCTGAATTGTTATTGTTCGGCGTGTTATTGTGTCTTAATACATTTTTTATTCTGATCCTGGTAAAGTAAAATTTAACACTAGAGGCAAAGTCAACGTTTGCTGCAACAAGCTGCAATCCGACATACACATGAATCGTATATTTGTGAACTTTTTATTCATAAATAAGTTCCAGTTTGATAATTTGTTGGTAAATAAAAGAAATTCGTTAATCATTCATGATGAAAGTCGTGAAAGAATGTTTGCGTCACAGTAATGAATTAAACTGATGTATTTTATATAATTAGATTTCTCAAACGAAACGAAAATTACCAATTTATCGGAAAATTTAAAAAATTTTTATTGTGAGTTTATCATAAGCTTGATGAAGGAAATAGGTTAGGTTATTTAATTACGGCAAAGCCTCGAGGGCTATCTGCTTAAGGAAAGGGATGCCTTCGTGTTGGACTTTCTAAGGGAAATTGGCTAGTATACACGTTAAACAAGGGGAAAACTGATGAAGGAAATAGAAGACCTGGAAATGCTGAACAAGCATTTTGTTCTACATAAAACTGTTTGACCCATTACAGCATAAAAATTTACAGATATTAATACAGTTATATTTGCGTGTTCTGAATATTTCAAAATTGTGATTTCAAAGGAGTAAGAGAATCTAATACGCCCTTAATAATGTCAAACTTACTAATACAAGTAAAAAGCAATTTAACAATCTATGTATGGAAAGAAGAAAGTCTGTGTGTTTATCCTCTAATAACTCATCACTACCATAGCTATCGTCAAACTTTCTACAATCCTTTTCCGGGTCCTGGAAATGGTCGACGTCTCACTTCCCCCCCCCTAAAAAAAGTAGGTAAAATCACAGATATTAATTAAAAACATGGAAAAAGGATAATTTTCGCCCCCAATTTTCGATTGCTAGCAATATCTAATATGAACCAAGCTTCATCACTCCGTAAATGATGTTCTCTGCTGCGTCAGCGACTTCTAAATTATATCTCTGGGTATGTGTGTGTATGAAGTTGCTCGTCTAGCAAAGACAAAAAACAAACAAACAAAAAAATTAATTAAAAATCTGAAACTTTCATATTTTACATTACGCTCAACGGGGCTTTTATTAACGGTTTGTGTGTTACCTTTATTTATTAAACATCATGTTCTTCGCACTTAAACTGCAAAATTCAATTAAACAGCAGTACCACAAAATAATTTTAAAATGAGCATATCTTTAGAATTTCCGCAACACAGTCTCCCGCGCTGAAATAATTTTTTTTTCGTAGTTAAATATTAGTAGTATTTTTTTTAAATTAAGTAGTATTTTTTTTTTCGTAGAGTGTTGCCATTGCTCGCTGTGAAATCATTGAGTTTGGTAATTAAAATGTGAAATCATTGAGTTTGGTAATTAAAAATTCGTTAAAGTTTACCAAATTTGAAACACATAATAAAACAAATTCCAAATTCGGGTTTCGAGATGCCCATGTTCGGGTGGATGATTACGCAATTCAAAATTTGCTGTTTTTAGTAGATAAAATTCAAAAATTACATTATGTGTCGAAAATACATAACATAAAACCTATAAGAATTTTTTTTTAAAGCGAATTACGTAATTTTTTTTTTTTTTTACCATGATACTATAAATACCCTTTTTAGTCAAAAGGGGCTGTGTTCTTGAGGGACTATTGTTTTCGCTTTGTTCAAATTGTTGCCACAAAATGTTAAGAGTCCTGCATTATGTTTGAAGAAATTAAATAATGAAAAATCTGCATAAATGTATGTATATTTCTCGCACTATGATAAAACAACGGTATCCAGAGCCATCCAATTTTGAATGACGTAATCCTACTGCGAATATGGGCATCTGAAATCCCAAATATGAAATTTGTAATTTGTTTTATGAACAATTTCATATTTTGTAAAACTTTAACGAATTTTTGATGAACAAACTCAAGTATTTCAAAGCGAGCTATGGCAACATTTCACAGAAAAAACATTTTTATCTCCAGCACACGAGATTCTGTATGGGAAATTTTAAAGATATGCTCAATTTAAAATTATTTTGCGATATTGCTGTTGAATTGAATGTTATGGTTTAAGTGCGAAGAACGTGACATTTAATAAATAAAGGTAACGTACAAAATGTTAAAAAAACGCCCTTTTGGATGTAATTTAAAATCTGAAATCTTTCAGATTTGCTTTTTTATTTTTTAAAATCTTTTTTAATCTCAGTTCTCTTGTTTATAGCTCAGTTACATGAGCAACAATTTTTGCCGGCACAAAGAATTTTCAGCAGACGATTAGCGAAGCAGCAACAAACAGCACAACACTTCTCGAATTCTAAGGAAATCACGTAGCACGCGAAAAGTAACGGCACTCTTGAGTATCGTAATTCAACGGTTACGCCTGTTCTATTTCCTTTATTGTATTTTATTTTCAGTCCGCACTTCGTCGAAAAGTAGGACACTTTTACTTTCTTGCAGACACCGCGAGAAAAAGTATAAGGGCGGAGAAGTAGCAATCATCATTTGTAGCCATAAAACTGTATACATCCTTCTTAAGATATCAAGAGCAAACAGACCCGAATTTCACACAAAACGCAATTTTTTTTCCACGCTTTTCAGAATTTTTTGGGCCAGATTAAATTTTTTATTGGCAGCAAACCAAGAAAGGGAAAATCATGCACAAAAAAAAGAAAAGTTATTTCAAAAACATTTCATAAAAAGGTTCTTTAGTACTAAAAGAAATCTAAATCTTTACTTCAGAAAATTCCATGTTATTTTTTTATATATATTATAAGGAAAAGCTTCTGGCAAAAAAAGTACATCGTAGCCATTATGTGGTTTCTAACTGAAATTTAGTCTCCTCCCAAAAAGTTACGGCGAAACTAATAACAAAAATAAATACTACAGGCACAGTGCAGCAATTAAACATATTTAATACATTCTATTTCATATTTTGTAGTCCTTTAACGAATTTTTGATTAACAAATTCAACGATTTCAAAGCGAGCAATGGCAACATTGTACAAAGAAAAAATATTTTTATCTCCAGCGCGCGAGACTGTATCGGAAATTCTCTTTTTTAATTATTTTGTGATAATGGTGTTGAACTGAATTTTTTGGTTTAAGTGTGAACAAAATGACATTTAATAATTAAATGTAACACATAAAACGTTCAAAAAACGCGCTTTTGGCTGTCATTTAAAATCTGAAAGCTTTCAGACTTTGTTAATTAGCCAAAAAGGATTACTGATTTCGTTTTGGCATTTTGCGCCGATTCACGATAAGCGTTGTTTCACTTTTCAAATTGTTGCCACCAAATATTATCCCTCTGTATTATATCTAAAGAAATTAAATACTGAAGAATCTGCATGAATGTATGTAAGTTTCTGGCATTCTGATAAAACAACGGTACATAGAGCCATCAAAATTTGATTAACGTAATCTTCCATAGAATATGACCATGTTCCCCATGGTCATATTCTATGCCATTTTTTTAATTTGAAATTTGTTTTATTATCGATTTAATAATTTGTAACACTTTAAACAAATTTTTGATTAACAAACTGAAAGATTTCAAAGCGAACAATGGCAATGTACGGAGGGGAAAAAAAAAAAAACATTTTAATCTCCGGCGCGCGAGATTGTACATCGGAAATTCTAAAGATACGCTCATTTTAAAATTATTTTGCGATATTGTTGTTGAATTGAATTTTATGTTTTAAGTGCGAAGAACACGATATTTAATAAATAAAGGTAACACAGAGAATATTTTTAAAAAGGCCCCTTTGGACGTAATTTAAAATCTGGAACCTTTCACATTTTTTTTTTTTTTTTTTTCAATTTTGAATTTGGTTTTATTATCTATTTCGTAGTTTGTAAAACTTTCGCAAATTTTTTATTAGCAAACTCAACAATTTCAATGCAAGCAGTGGCAACACTGTACGAAAAAAAAAAATTATCTCTAGCACGCGAGACTCTATGGAAAATTCTGAAGTTATTCTGTTTTGAAGTATTTTTGAAAGATCGAAAGATTTGATTGCCGTAAAGGAACACGCGCAAATTTAGTAGAACCTTAGAGAATATAAATGCACAGTAACTTTAGCTGCTGAATATCAGAATGAACATCCTTTCAATATGTTATTAAGCAATACTCAAACAGGTGAAAGCCAATTAATCAGCATTTTATCAAAGGAAAAATCAGTGATTGTCGGAAAATCAAAGCAACGCAGAAGGCAACAGAAATATCGGAAATAAAAAATAATCAACCCTTCTACAGGAAACGTGTAACAACGGAAATCTTTTTCTTATTTATGTTCATAGAATGCTCGAACAATTTGATAGAACTTACAAGCAGTCGTGAGAGAAATAATTAAACATTAAATAAAACAATTCTGAAATTTATAGAACATTCACTTGGTTACGGTTAGTAACTACACTTGGTACTTAATTCAGAACTTACTTGATTCCTTACTCCAGAATTCAAAATTTAAGCTTAAGCCAAATATAATTCTCACATTTTTATGATTTTATTTTAAAATTTGTATTTTTAAATACTTTATATAAATTTTTCGAAAACTTATGTTATAACCTATAAATTTTTAACATTGTTTTAAAGCATTTCTAGGCATACCTGCAAAAAATTGAAGTTTTTATTCCAAATTTGCTAAGCTATACTACATGAATGCTATATATAAAATATACTACATGAATTTACATATTGGCGGATTTTGAAATTTGGCATATATGTTATAAGCGATAATAACGCCAAATGTGGTTTACGCACTTTGTTAAAATTATTTAAAAGTATGAAGAATGACTTTTTTCCGACTCGTGTACAATGATAAAAAGGGAAAGGAAAATAGGTTGCAATAAATTAGAAGTTCACCGACTGAATTATTCTTGGCGAAATCTGGGGGGGGGGGAAACCAAGATAAATTTTTGAACCTCTCCGTAAATTCCGCACCAAATTTTACAAAATTTAACATTTAGCGATAATCCGAGTCGTAGAATCGTAATATGGAAGCAAATTGGCATGTCATTTCAGAAAAGTCCGATTTTATGTCAAAATACCCACATTAGAACAATGCTATATATATATATATATAATTTATTTATTAAAGATAGGTTAGGTTATTTAATTACGGCAAAGCCTCGAGGGCTATCTGCCTAAGGGCAGGGATGCCTTCGTGGAGGACTTTCTAAGGGAAACTGGCTCGTATACACGTTACACATGGTGAAAACCACGAAAACACCCATGCAGCCAGCCCGTTCGCGGGATTCGAACCTCGGACCGAACTACCAGTCTTCAGCGGCTTTATCGCTCGGCCACTGCTGGGCTTATTTACTAAAGAAATATTGATTATATTAACTCCTAATATAAATTTAGTAGAATGTATCAAAAAGAGGGAACCCATTTGTAGGAAGTTTAATTTTGAAAATTGTGTTTTAAAGGAACTTTGCAGCCGAAATTCCGAAATTCCTAAAGTTGTGTTTTAAAGGAACTTATTATCTTGCTTTGCAGCTATTGCGCAAGTATCAGAAAAAATTACTTTCGAATTCAATGAATTTACTGCGCAAGTATCAGAAAAACTTATTTTCGAATTCAATGAATTTACTGCGCAAGTATCAGAAAAACTTATTTTCGAATTCAATGAATTTTAAATCATTCAATATAAATCTAATATATATCCTAAGTCGCGCTCTGGAGACATGACAACCGCAATTTGAACTTCATCAATGGAGAACGGGAGGTATAGAACTGTCCCATTTTTTGTTTTGCGGAGTGTATGTTTGTTCCTCGCGCATAAAAAAACGATGGCCCCTAGAGCCATCTAATTCTGAATAACGTTGTCCTCCACCTGAACATGTGCACCTGGAAGCCCCAATTTTGAATTTCGAATTTCATATTTTGTGAAACTTTTTTGTAAACTTGAGTAACTAATAACGTAAAGGAATTTTTGATTAACAAACTCAACGATTTTAAAGCAACCAGTGGCAACACTATACGGAATTAAACCTTTTTATTTCCAGCGAGCAAGATTGTATATCGGAAATTATATTTTTGATTAAACGATTTGAAAGCAAGCAGTAGCAACACTATACTGAACGAAACCTTTTTATTGCCAGCGAGCAAGATTGTATATCGGAAATTATATTTTTGATTAAACGATTTGAAAGCAAGCAGTGGCAACACTATACGGAACGAAACCTTTTTATTGCCAGCGAGCAAGATTGTATATCGGAAATTCTATTTTTGATTAACAAACTCAACGATTTGAAAGAAGGCAGTGGCAACACTATACGGAACGAAACCTTTTTATTGCCAGCGAGCAAGATTGTATATCGGAAATTCACCTTTTTATTTCCAGCGAGCAAGATTGTATATCGGAAATTCTATTTTTGATTAACAAACTCAACGATTTGAAAGAAGGCAATGGCAACACTATACGGAACGAAACCTTTTTATTGCCAGCGAGCAATCACCTTTTTATTTCCAGCGAGCAAGATTGTATATCGGAAATTCTATTTTTGATTAACAAACTCACCGATTTGAAAGAAGGCAGTGGCAACACTATACGGAACGAAACATTTTTATTGCCAGCGAGCAAGATTGTATATCGGAAATTCTATTTTTGATTAACAAACTCAACGATTTGAAAGCAAGCAGTGGCAACAGTAGACGGAATGAAACCTTTTTATTTCCAGCGAGCAAGATTGTATATCGGAAATTCTATTTTTGATTAAACGATTTGAAAGCAAGCAGTGGCAACACTATATGGAACGAAACTTTTTTATTTCCAGCGAGCAAGATTGTATATCGGAAATTCTATTTTTGATTAACAAACTCAACGATTTGAAAGAAGGCAGTGGCAACACTATACGAAATGAAACCTTTTTATTTCCAGCGAGCAAGATTGTATATCAGAAATTCTATTTTTGATTAACAAACTCAACGATTTGAAAGTAAGCAGTGGCAACACTATACAGAACGAAACCTTTTTTTTACCACCGAGCAAGATTGTATATCGGAAGTTCTATTTTTTATTAAACGATTTGAAAGCAAGCAGTGGCAACACTATACGGAACGAAACCTGTTTATTTCCAGCGAGCAATATTGTATATCGGAAGTTCTATATTGTTTTTAAATATTTTATCACTTTGCTGTTGAATACAATCTCATGTATTGCGATTGTAAAAGCGAAGAACATGATAAATTAATTAATAAATTTAACACGCAAAACGTTAATAATAAAAGGACAAGAAAATTAATTTTGCATGCTATCTTACAAAGGAAAGTGAATATTCATTTGGCATAAGTACAAAGAAAATGTGTGTGTGTGTGTGATTATGGCAAAACTTCGAGAGCTATCTGCCTAAGGGGAGGGATGCCTTCGTGGAGGACTTTTTAAGGGAAACTGGCTCGTATACACGTTACACATGGGGAAAACCACGAAAACGCCCATGCAGCCAGCCCGTTCGCGGAATTCGAACCTCGGACCGAACTGCCAGTGTTCAGCGACCGCTAGGCCGCTGGTGGGCCCCTAAAGAAAATGATGTTTAACAATAAAGCTAAAAAAGACAAAAAGATGTGGGTTAATAGGAGTAAATGCTACAGCAGAGTAGTAGACTGCAAGCTTAGTGAGAGGGTAAAAAAACATTAACAAACTCTTCTGGGAGACTGTTAAAATCTGAATTCTTTCAGATTTAAATTTTTTTATAGATGGTTGCACATTAAAAAAAATCACACCTAAAAAAACTTGCAATCTGCAGTCGTCTAACATCTCAAATAAGAGTTCTTTTAAAAAGGACAAAGAGCTTAATAATAATAAAAACATAAAATTCAGTGCAAAAATTTAAAAAAAAAATCTGAAAGCTTTCAGATTTTATATTACGCCAAAAGTGGCGTTATTTTCATAAAACGGAGATTCAAAACGGGATTTGAAAAGTGCCGCGGACATTCAAAAAATTCGACGCAAAATACCGTTAGACATTGTAACGTCTTTGCATTGCTACGCTATATAATAAATACTTTTTAAAAATGTAAAGAAATCTCAAGCATAAAATATCAGTTCTTGAGTATGAACGCGGTGTTGATGTTAATGGAACACTTTGAAATCGTTGAGTTTGTTAATTAAAAATTGGTTAAAGTTTTAAAAAATATCAAATTGATAATAAAACAAATTCCAAATTCGGGCTTCCAGATTCCCATATTCGAATGGAGGAGTACGTTATTCAGAATTTGACGTCCCTAACTAAGTACCGTTGTTTTTTCATAATGCGAGAAGCATGCATACGTACATGCAGATTCTTCGTTATTTAATTTATTTAAATATAATGTAGGGCACCATTTGGTGGCAACAGTTTGAAACGTGATTCAGACTTTTATAGTGAACCAACGTAAAACGCAAAAACGAAATTAATAGCCCTTCTGGTTCTTCTCTTAATAGCCCATTTCGGTTAATAAATATTTTACGTTTCATCTGACATATAGTTCATGCTTACATACTGCTGCCATCCCATAAAAGTAAATTGTTATAGTTGAAATAACTAACACTCAAGTAAAAACACTAATTTTAGTCTAAAAGCTTCTTTTATTTTTTTATATTACTGTTTTTAATGAAGAAATACACAAGCAGAAAAATATCAAAGTATAAAAAATGTATCTTATCGTTTGAACAAAATTAAAAATATAAATACAGACAAACAGAAAAAGGTTCACAATTTTTATAGCAAATTTTGCAGTAATATTTCTGTTACGAGGTGGCATCACAGAGTTTTGAAGACTTCAGGTTAGACACAGCTACTCTAAATTAACTTTATACCTTGTCGCGAAGTGAGAACTAAATTAATTGAATGAGAAATACTGAATCGTTTGTGAAAAAAACTGTTTCTTCTTCCCAACCTTTTTTTTTTTTTTTTTTTTGCTTGATTTCTCTTATGCATCGTTTTAGATTTATTATAGTATTTGAATAGAACATGTGGCAACGATTCAGAATCGTATTTGACTAATTTTTTTTCTTAATTTCTATTATACATCGTTTTAGATTTATTATAGTATTTGAGTAGAACATGTGGCAACGATTAGATAATTCTTCAAATGATATAAATTTTGTGCATTCTGAGTTATAAAATGATCGCTAGATAAGTTCATTTTTCTCAGTTGCCTCATATTTATGACGATAGCTGAAACTGTACTTTGCAAGAAACCACAAACCTAGATTAGTTCTTCGCAAGAAAAAGGTAGCAGCATGATTGATCATTCTATTCCGTGACCAACCAAAATATCTTCGCTCTTTGCGTCAAAAAGAAAGATACGTATCGGATGTAAATCATAAACTTGATATAAATTAGTTTATCTCTACATATAATAAAAGAAAGAGTCTGTATGTGTGCGTGTGTGTGTGTCTTTCGTTCGCGCAGCGCGTAAAATAGAACCACGGCTACGAAATTTGTACATAGGTGCATCTGGACAAGAGCCAGTGCACCTCTAAGCGATTTTTCCGAGATTCGAATTAGAATATTTTTTATTTTATGTTTTGTGATGAAATCGCGTCATTTTGAGACATAATGAGCTTGAGGAAAGCGAGATTTTACTCTACACAGTCCATTTTCACATCGTCACGAAACGTAGGCCCTTAGCTATTTTACGAACTTAAAATAAATTTCGTGTTTCAATAAATCGATTCAATACGAATTTATTTAACAAAGGGAGCTTAACACCTTTTCAACCGGATTTTTTCTAAAAATGTTTATTTTTTAAAATGTACAGTTTATTTTTCTTTGATTTTTTGACACGTTAAACTTTTATCCTTGCGACTGCTTTTACAAAAAGAATTTTAACAAAAATGATAATATTTTGTATTTTTAAAAATTTTTTTAAATGAAGCTTCCGAGTACACTTCTCACATCTCACAACTTTAAAAATGTGATTTTGGCAACAATTTTCCTGTCTTATTGTTGTTGATAGATTTTTGATGAAATCGTATTATTTTGAATAGTTTCATTCTTTTAGAAATATGGGTTCGGCAACAATTTTTCATCCTATTTCTTATGTCACTGTTTTTAAGAGATTGGCATATTTCATTGTCATTTTTTATATATATAATACATTTTTATTGACTTTTTTTTTTCATAAAGTTGTTCTGCAGAGTAAAATTCTGCGCGGAATTTTTTGTTTTTTTGAGTTGGTTTCATGTTATTTTTTGCTTATTTCACTGTAAGATATTGAAAAGTTTTGCATTATTTTGTTTCCTTCAACGGAAAGTTGGTGAATTTTTTATTAGGATAATTAATTAAGGGATATAACTTATTTCATTGTAATTTTTTTCTTTTGAAAATATAACATAAAATATCATTAATTATACTTTGCTTTTCAGAATTTTTTGTTTTTGTATTCTTTTATGTTATTTATCGCTCATTTCACTGTTTTTAAGATATTGAAAAGTTTTGAGTGATTTTTTTAGGAAACAAAGTTCTTAACCTCCTTTATACCATTTGCGTTCTTAAGATTTTGCAAAGGGAAGTTGGTAAATTTATTTATTAGGATAATTAATATTTGTGTTAAGGGATATTGCTTATTTCATTGTAATTTTCTTATACGTAATAACTTTTTTTATGAAGTTGTTCTGAAGAGTAAAATTCTACGTAGTTTTTAAATTTAACGTTTGGTATTCCTTTCAGCCATTTTCCCGGTACATTTAAAAGCCAGACGAAGGCTGGCAGCGAAGCTGCTAGTAATAAATAAAATCGTCCAGGCAGAGGCTTACAGTAACTATAATCGCTGTCTGGGGTTTTTCCTCATTTAAATCCCTCGATAAAAAATGATAATTTTATTCTACGGCATCGATATTTAAGCTTTACATATTGCCTCAATTTATTATGTGAAATCGGAAACTGTTTCAACCTTTTTGAACAGCTTCTAAGAACGCTTCTGTAGTTTGGTGAAAACGTAAACGAATTTTATATTCTGATTTATCACGCTCAATGAAGTTTGATCCCGCACAACACATAGACTCTTTAGCATGCATAGTAAATCAAATCAAGATATGCAAATGATTTTCCTTTCAACTGGAAATTTCGGACGCAAAGAGATTTTCCAAACATCTTTTTATTAAATAAAGAATGATTTTTGTTATATGATACAGATATGCTGGAGCACATAAAATGCAAATCCTTTTTAAATGCAATGAGAAATCCAATACGCAAGAGTTAAAAAACCAAGAATTTTTAACTGCATTTAAATAAAAGAATAAAAGATGCAATGGATATTGCCTCAGATAATTGAAAATTCGAGCAAAATGAAAGGCCATAAATATTTCAAATGAAACATCACGCACATAAAAATTTTCGAAACCCTAAACGATACTAGTACTTCACTAATAAATCTCATTTTTAGCTTCAGTAAATTAAATGCTAATATAAAAAGTAAAAAAAAACTGATGTGTACACAACATGACTTCCTTGTAAGGAATATTAGACTATACGCAATTTTCCTGCATTTCATTTAAACATATTGAATTAACAGTTAACGAATTTTAAATTAAATCCCCTTCTTTGATAGCCCATAAACCACAATAGAATAAATGCACTCTTTCAAGCTCATTATATTTATTTACCATAGCGACACTTCGGCGCTAGGTTCACTTAACAGCATTACATCTCATTCATTTTATAACTCAGAGTGCACAAAAGTTATATCATCTGAAGAATTACCACATGTTCTATTTCAGTACTATAAAAAATAAAATAACACCCCCCCCCCCAAAAAAAAAATCTGAAAGGTTCTCAGATTTTAAATTACGTCCAAAGGGGCTTTTTTTTTTTTTTTTTTTTTTTTTTTTTTTTTTAACGTTTTGTGTGTTACCTTTATTTATTTAAATATCATGTTCTTTGCACTTAAACCATAAAATTCAGTTCAGTAGCAATGTCGCAAAATAATTTTAAAATGAGCCTATCTTTAGAATTCCCGATACACAGTTCCGCGCCAGCTGGAGATAAAAAAGTTTTTCTTCCCGCCGTACAGCGTTGCCATTGCTCGCTTTTAAATAGTTGAGTTTATTACTCAAAAATTCGTTGAAGTTTTACAAAATATGAAATCGATCATAAAACAAACTCCAAATTTCAAATTTCAATTCAACAGCAGTACCGTAAAATAATTTTTAAATGAGCCTATCTTTAGAATTTCCGATACACAGTTCCGCGCCCGCTAGAAATAAAAAGGTTTCCCCCCCCCCGCTCGCTGTAGAGTGTTGCCATTGCTCGCTTTTAAATCTTTGAGTTTGTAACTCAAAAATTCGTTTGTTTTACAAAATATGAAATCGATAATAAAACAAACTCCAAATTTTAAATTTGGTCTTCCACATGCCCATATTCGTAGGAGGATTACGTCATTCAAAATTCGATGGCTCTCTGTACCGTTGTTTTATCAGAATGCGAGAAATAGACATAAATTTATGCAGAATTTTTCATTATTTAATTTCTTCAAATATAATGCAAGATTCTAACATTCGGTGGCAACAGTTTGAAAAGTGAAACGGACATTCAGAGTGATTCAACGCAAAATCGCAAAGCGAAAACAATAGTTCTTCAGGGGCAAAGTCCCTTTGGACTAATAAATCTAAAACGATGTATAAAGGAAATTAAACAAATAAAAAAAGAAACAATTTTTCACAGACGATTCAGCGCCGCTTACCTAGTGCGCATGCGTTACTAAATAATTCAGTTCTCATTTCGTAACAAGGCAAAAATACATAAAAATTCAAAATATTTTTATTAAAAATGGAAAGATATGGAAAAATATAAAACACCAATACAGTTAAAACAATTAAAAACTGATTTTTAAAATTAAATTTAAAGTTTCTACGCAAAAACAAGCTAATAACTTAAATGATAATTCTAGAATGAAGTAAGCATAATTTAATTCGCCATAATAAAAGAAGACATTACTTTGGTTTTGCGAAGCTTAGTTTCTCTAGATTGGCAACTAATCTACTATTCTAAGTTTTAAATGTAAACAAATATGGCAAACTAGAGCTCCACGATTGAAATTTAAGGGTCAAATTTATGTGAAATATCAAATTTGGTGAAAATATGAAATATCCAGAAATTATTATTGATAGCAAATTAAGTTTTGAAGAACATTTTAAGCATTTACACAGAATCACAGATAACATTTTAAAATGTTATAAGTATAATTTTAGTGCTGATACTTTGAATAGAAAAAGTTCCACTCTGAGAGATATATTTAGAAATGTGATCATCCCTAAAATATTTTACGGCGTCGAAGCTTGGGGTTGCCGGACAGAGGAGGTAATTAGGATTAGAATGAAACTGGACACCTTACAGAGAGGCTGGATGCTTGCCATTACAAGAGCCTTCAGAACCGTTTCGACTGAAGTTACCTGCGCCTTTGCGAGTGTTCCGCCCCTTTCGATTTTATAAAAAGTAATTGGACAAAAAGTACTCACAAGTAAGGCCTTTCAAGAAGAGAATGAGGATATTATTCACCCAATGACGCGATTTGGATTATTTTATGATCTTCAGTTTCCTTCTGGTGGCGAAATAGACGTTTTTACCAGATGGTTCTGGAATGGATGGGGGAGAGGGTAGCGCTGTGGTAATTTATTTTCATGGAGTGGAAATAGACAAAGTGAGAATAAAACTTAAACCAATGAATTCGGTTTATCAAGCAGAGCTGTACGCATTGACAGAGGTTTTGAATTGGATTAAATAAATATTAACAGTTCGATGTTTTATAATTATTTATACTGATGCCTTATTTCTGCGCTCCAGACACTCGCCCAACCAGAACATAAAAATCGACTGATTAATGAAATAAAAGACTTGTTTAAAAAGGCTGAAAGAAAACATATTGTTAAGTTACACTGGGTAAAAGCACACAGTGGAATTGTAGGAAATGAAAGAGACCCTTGCTAAAATGGCGGCGCTTGGAAATGGGACCGATAATTTTGGTATCGAAGATTTAAAAAAAAAAAAAGGGGGGGCTAATCTTTAGAATATGGTAACAGGTAAAGATTCACCATTACGACCAATCTTTAGAATATGGTAACAGTTAGTTTGGCGACATTTTGGTAAGGCGATAAAGGTTACTAGGTAGGACTTTAGCAATAATCTGAGAAGTACACAGTTCGAATCACAGATTATTTTGTCTCAGAGAAATGAGAGATAATGAGACATGTCATGCAGGGGCGTAGCTAGAGTTCCCAGTGCCCGGGGACAATTGAAGATTTTTGCGCCCCTTCCTGTGTCCCAAGAATGGAAAACATTTCATTAAAAAATTTCGTTGCATCAATTTGGCGCCGCTTGGATGCTGCGCCCGGGGACAGATGTCCCCCCTTGCCCCACACTAGCTACGCCACTGATGTCATGTGACATTTTCCGGAAAATTCCGATCGTGATTTTAGCTAATAAGGACTTAGAATCAATTTCGCTGCTAAAGTGCAGAATCGCCCACTTATTTGTTTGGCGCTTTTTACAAGAGTAAGAAGAATTGGATTTTTGTCAATTTTCTTTGACTTTCTAAGTGAAAATAGGTCGATGTTGTACATAGACAAAATCAAGAGTGTGCGCAATGCCATTTTTGTGCAATTCTGGGATTTTTTTTAAGTGAAAATAGGTCGACGTGTACATGGATATCGTGTATGTGGAATTCTTAAAAACGCAGCAAGCAGTTTGCGATTCTACACTTTCTCCCTATTTCGCACCTAATCTTCGTCATGATTAAGCATTTTTGTTCCATAAAAGTTCTAGTATAAGCGTAATTCGGCTAGCAGATTGTTGGAAAAAATTCTGAGTAAAAAAAAAAAAAAGCGTCTTTACTTCGTGAAAACAAAATGGCGTCCAAAACAAAACTAGCAGGGTTGGTCGCCAAATTTTCGCCAAAAAATCGCCAAGTTACCATAATGTAAAGATTCACCAAAAAAAGACCATTGCTGAAATGGAAAACTGGATTTTATACACAATGGAATTTTTTCTGGGAGTCCTCTAATAAGAAAAAAGATTTAATGAATAATATAAAGTTGAACAAGAAGACGAATATTATAAATAATGTTGATATAAATCAGGTTCTGACTCATCATGGCCGTTTCCCGGCCTATTTTAATCGGTTTCGTCTACAGAATAATGATAAATGCTTAATTTGGCTTAAGTTTGGGGACGCCAGGCACTTCGACCATGAATGTACGATTACCCGGAGTGCAAGAGAGAAATATAGAAATAATTTTAAGGAAGATTTTAAAAGGAACTATTCGAATTTAAAAGATTTTACAGATACAATAATGAAGATTATAAATAAGAAGAGAGATAGAATTGGAATTCGGCACTGAGACTGAGAATTTGGACTTTATATTTTTTTTCTTATATTTGTTTTTTCCTGGCCAGTTCATTTTTTTATCATCTGTCGACTAGGAAGATCGGGGCTGCGCCCTTATCAAAAAGTAGACTTAGCCGCACTTAAAAAACTTTAAAATGGTTGATAATTTTACAAATATTGCATGCAGATTAACTAAAGACATAGATAAAAACAACACAATTCAATCATTTTAAAGCAAAAAATGCACAAGTTACAAACATGTAAGAGTAAAGAAACTCAGATCACTGAGCCGAATAACAGAGTGGATATATATATAAATATATTTATATACGTTTGGTGCGGCCGATTGCAACCAAAATACGAGGTGCACATCTACATGTTATAGCAGTCCTATATAAAATATTTCAACGTTCTGAGACTACTCGTTTTTGAGTTATGCGAAATAAATACATACGTACAGACAGATGCCACGAGAAAAATCTTTTCCGATTCAATTTTAAATCTGTTTTATAATTCGTTCGGGAAAAAGAGTCCTTTATTTTGTTATTACGTACAGATGTCACGCAAAAACATCGTTCAACTGCATTCGATAGCGGTCAAAATGGATATTTTCGTTGAAATACGATACAGTACAAAGTCTGTAATCCGGACGTCCATAATGCGGAATGATCTATAATCCGGGCCTCAAAGCTACAAATTGTACGCGTATAATGCGTTTACGCATGAGTGTTTAATGTATCACGGACGGTATAAGCTAGGCTAAAATTATCTAAAGTATTTCAGTTAATGTTGCAGATTGCGCTTGTTCCTTAATATTCTACTAATTGGATCCGGCTTATTACTTTTTGCAGACTGTTAAAACAATTTTATAAAAATGAAGCTTGAACTTTCGATTATGTCAAAAAGAATTTCCAATTCTGGAGATGCCAAAGGATCTACAAAGCGAAAGCATATTTCGATGTCCATTAAACAAAAAGTGGAATTGCTGCAAAAAATGGATAAAGGCGTATCCGTTTTAAAATTATGCGAGAAGTATGGCATTGGAAAGTCCACGCTATATGACACAAGAAAAAGGAACTTTTTGAATTTTTTTCGGAAGCATCTTAAACAACTTGCATTGAAAGAAATGTTTAATTAAATAAACAAATAAATATTAAGCCTTTTTTTTGGTAAATTTTGATACTTTTTAGATCATAATTGTTCTTTATTTCATAAATTACGATTTCATATTTTTAATTGTATAATTTCTGCATGCCATCTTACCAGATTTAAATTGATGATCTATAATCCGGAAAAAACCTGTCCCAACGAGTCCGGATTACGGACTTTGTACTGTACAAGGAATTTTTCGTGATTACAATTACAGAAAATCTTTAAACTACATTTAAATAAAATGTAAAAGACGCAATGGATATTACATCAGACAAGTGAAAATTCCGACAAAATGGAAGACAATAACTATTTCGAATGAAACATTATGCACACAAAAATTTTCAAAACCCTATACGATACTACCTCACTTATAAATCTCTTTTTTTTTTTAACTTCAGTAAGTTTAATGCTAGTATAAAAAGTTAAATATATATATATATATATATATGTTTGCAATTCTAAACTTCGAATTGGTTATCATTTATGAAATAAAGTTATGCTGTTAGAAAACGGATGGAAAGAGATCTTTAAAGAGACTTCATCCAATATTTCTTCTCCATCGCCGAAGTTTGTTCACTTTAATTTAATAACAGTTTCTTTATAGTAATTGCGACAAAGAAAATGTCGAGGGAAAAAAAAAAAAAAAAAAAAAAAAGAGCAAAACCTTTTTCCCTGATGAAGGAATAAAAAAAGACAAAATTTGATCAGTTAGTGCTCTGTTTTATAGACACTGGTAGTCACGTACAAAGATTAGCAAAGGAAAATCTGCTAATAATTTTGCATTTTGTCTTGACTTAGGAGAATATTTTGTAATAAAAGATAAATATAAAAGTTTGTGCACTGTATATGTTCATGTTTTTACATAAATATTCTGTTTATGTGAGTATCGTTTGCTTCATTTTATTGTTGCAAACAGCGTAAATTTCTTTTGTTTTTCTTCCTTTAGTTTTGAGCTTTATGTGTGGCAACAAGATAATTGATTGATAGAATTGTGTTTGTGACAGCCATGTAGAATGGCTCGCTTATTTTGTATCAACGCTAACATCTTATTTATAATTAGTGTAATGAAATAAAAATGAAGGAATACAGTCCATGTGTTACGTATTTATTGTTTATGAAACATATTAAGTTAAGATCACTTATTATATTCAGAGCCTGAAAAAAAACTTAACTTATTACATTATTCTTATTAATATTTAATTCTTATTAGCCCAAAATGGACGCTGGTTCCGAATGGGATTTTAGTCTCGAAAAGGCATTTTGCGTTGAATCATTGAAAACCAAGAGCGTAGAATAAATGGAGTAAGTTTTTTAATAAAGTGAGTAAGTTTTAAGTTTAAATGGAGTCCATGTGTTTCATGCAATTAAAATCAAGGCATGGCACGTCATGTATGACGTCAAGACTTATCATGGATGCTGCCATAGGCGGATTTCCGGTTGGTTTTGTTTACATTCTTATCCATGTTGTCTATACGTTAGCTAAAAGTCTCATTTTATTACTTAACAAAAAAAAAAAAAAAAAAAAAAAAAAAAAAAAATCTGAAATGTTTCAGATTTTAAATTACGTCCAAAGGGGCGTTTTTTAACATTTTGTGTGTTACCTTTCTTTATTAAATATCATGTTCCTCGCACTTAAACCATAAGATCCAGTGCAACAGCAATATCGCAAAATAGTTTTAAAACGAGCCTATCTTTAGAATTTCCGATACAGAGACTCACGCGCTGGAGATAAAAATGTTTTTTCTGCACAACGTTGCCATTGCTCGCTTTGAAATCCTTGAGTTTGTTAATCAAAAATTCGTCAAAGTTTTAAAAAATAGGAAATCGATCATAAAACAAATTTCAAATTTCAAATTTGGTCTTCCACATTCGTTGGAGGATTACGTTATTCAAAATTCGATGACTCTATGTACCGTTGTTTTATCACAATACGAGAAATATACATACATTTATGCAGATTTTTCATTATTTAATTTCTTCAAATATAATGCAGGACTCTAACATTTTGTGGCAACAGTTTGAAAAGTGAACCGACATTTATGAGTCCGACGCAAAATGCCAAAACGAAACTAATAGTCCTTCGGGATTCAAATCACTTTGGACTAAAAAAAAAAAGGTTTCAGATTTTAAATTACATCTAAAGGGGCATTTTTTTAACGTTTTGTGCGTCTCAAAGGGAGTTAATATGAATTTTATTGTAGAAAACTACATTATGTCAGTTTTCTTCACTTGAAAAACAAAATGGTTGTTTCTCCTTAACTCCAGATTTCAGTAAGCCCATCACGTCGTGATGGCGAGAGTTATCACTTTAAAATTATGCTTAAAAAGTAAAATTTCAATCTAACACGTGCACAGTATATGTCACAAAACGCTATCATACTTGCCCTCGAAATAAACTCGCCAGTGACCCTCGAATGGAACTTCCACAAGCACTGAATACAGCTCAAAATAAGATGGCTGCTGCAAGACTTTATAACGTTCTGCTGCGAATGCTTCGAAGCATCCTTCGCAGGCTGTAATTACCTAGGACTTAACGCGTTTTCTCCCCATATTAAAATGCCTGGAATTCACGAGAGCAAATAATTCAGCCCAGAATTATATGTAAACAGGACTCTTCCAAAGAATTCAGCACTCGCATATCAAAGGAGCTGAAGCTTTGGGGGAAAGTATGTAAAGCACAATGCGTACATATTACGACTAAATGCACGTGAAATATGTGATATAACATCAGATGGTGTTCTGTCACATGAAATTATTAGTCCAAAGGGGCAATTTGCACAGAAGGATTATTAATTTCGTTTTGGCATTTTGCATCCATTCACGATAAGCGCTGTTTCACTTTTAAAATTGTTGCCACCCGATATTTTCTCCCTATATTATATCTAAAGAAATTAAATAATGAAGAATCTGCATGAATGTATGTAAGTCTCTCGCATTCTGGTAAAACAACGGTATCTAGAGCCACCGAAATTTGAATAACTAATTTGCACTAATTTGAATTTGAAATTTGTTTTATTATAGATTTCATATTTTGTAACACTTCAACGAATTTTTGATTAACAAACTCAACGATTTCAAAGCGATCAATAGCAACACAGTATGGAAAAAAAAAAAAAAAAAAATTATCTCCAGCCCGGGAGACTGCTTATCGAAAATTCTAAATATACGCCCTTTTACTTGTAAAAGCATTTTGCTATGTTGCTGTTGAATTGAATTTTATGGTTTAAATACGAAGAACATAATGTTTAATAAATAAAGATCAAGCATGAAACGTTAAAATAAGCTCTTTGGGCTTAATATAAAATCTGAAAACTTTCAGTTTCCCCCTCCCAAAGGGCGTTAGCGCAGAAGGGCTATTAATTTCGTTTTGGCATTTTGCGTTGAAAACTTGAAATGCCGGTTAACTTTTCAAACTGTTGCCACCAAATTTCACAGCTCTGTGTTGCATTTAAAGAAATTAAATAATGAAGAATCTGAATAAACGTATATATGTTTCTCGTATTGTGATAAAACGACAGTACCTAGAGACATCCAATTTTGAAGTAACTTACGTTTTCCATCGAATATGGGCATCTGGAAGCCCAAATCTGGAATTTGTGTTATTATCTATTTCATATTTTGTAGAACTTTAACGAATTTTTGATTAACAAACGCAACGATTTCAAAGCGAGCGATGGCAACACCGTACGGGGGGGGGCGACATATTTTTATCTGCAGCGCGCCAGACTCTGTATCGGAAATTCTAATTACAGGCTCATTTCAAAATTATTTTGCGATATTGCTGTTAAACTGAATTTTATGGCTGAAGTGCGCAGAACATGATATTTAATAAATAAAGGTAACATATAAATCGTTTAACAAGTGCCCTTTTGGACGTAATTTAAAATCTGAAACGTTTTTATAACAAATTTCCGCCAAATTAAGAGCTTTTTTTTAACTCTTAAAACTGCAAAGATCACTGTTGACGTCATCAAATGAAAGTGGCAAAAACAATTAAGTTACACGTTTAATATATCTTAAATCCGAAGAAAAGTCTTTAATTTTGGCAGCAACTGAAAATGCTAAAAGGATACTTATAAATAAAACGAAATGCACACATTTAAACATTATCTTTCATAAAATTCAATCAGAATTTGAAGATAAGACTGCTAGGAAGAATAAGTTAAATCAAAATCAGTTCTAGAGGCTGCTAGATTACATTCTTCCTGCCAGACAGAATATTTTTTTTTACTTAAAAAATATTATTTTCTATCTTCCCAGACGTCTAGGTTCTTTTGTTTTATTACTGATAACAACACTAGAACAAGAAGGTTAATAAAGTCAGTAAAAGGTTATGACCAAAAGGAAAAACTGTAACTTTCTTTCTTCTCAGCAACCTACAAATTGCATTTTATATATCATTTTGAGCGTGTCTGGCATTGCAAAGTCGCATTACAGTGACATTTTACTGAACACTAAAAAATATTTTATGCATTAAATGCAAAGAATACAGAAAATAATTTAGATACAACAACCATAAGTAAACGTCGCGAAATTTCAGTTTAAAAGATTTAGAGTGTTTCAGATAAAAATGAATTTATATGGCTTAAGAAAGCAGCATTTAGCCTCTTTTACAGTACTTAAACTATTAAATAAGCATTAGCCTCTTTTACAGTATTTAAATAATTAAATAAGCATTAGCCTCTTTTACACTACTTAAATTATTAAATAAGCATTATCCTCTTTTACAGTGCTTAAATTATTAAATAAGCATTAGCCTTTTTTACAGTGCTTAAATTATTAAAAAAGCATTAGCCTTTTTTACAGTACTTAAATTATTAAATAAGCATTAGCCTCGTTTACAGTACTTAAATTATTAAGTAAGTATTAGCCTCTTTTACAGTACTTAAATTATTAAATAAGCATAGGCGTATATGAATACATGTTAAGTTTTAGAAAACGAGCCGCCAAGGTTAATATTTAACATTGATTTCAAATTATCGATTGCTAAGATTAAAAATTTTACACTTGCAGTTACCTCGTTATACGTCATGAATCAATTCTAGATCTTTGGACGTACACCAAACGAACATTTCCGGTTAGAAATAAAGAGAAAATAATTAATCAATTCTTAGAAAAAAAATCCTGTTGTTTTTATCATAACAATGTATAATACTAAAATAAAAAAAACAGTGTGTAAAATATGTACCGTACATTAATGGTTCTCTAATTATAAAGGCCTACCAGCGGCCGAGCGGCAAAGTCGCTGAACACTGGTAGTTTGGTCCGAGGTTCGAATCCCGCAAACGAGCAGGCTACACAAGCGTTTTCTTGGTTTTTCCCATGTGTAACGTCTATACGAGGTAGTTTCCTTTAGAAAGTTCTCTACGAAGGCATCCCTCCCCTTAGACAGATAGCCCTCAAGTGCTTTGCCATAATTTAAACCAAATCAGAAGATTTGGTTTGGTTAGGCATAGCACTCGTATTTAATTATGGCATAGCACTCGTGTGCTATCTCCTTAAGGGTAGGGATGCCTTCGTAGAGGATTTTCTAAGGGAAACTACCTCGTATACACGTTGCACACGGGGAAAACCACGGAAATGCCCGTGCAGCCAACCAGTTCGCTGGCATTCCAACCCCAGTCCCAACTACCAGTCTTCAGCGACTTTACCACTTGGCTTCTGATGGGCCTTCTATTTTCTGTTGAAAACTTCGATAGCGAGTTTTCAGCGAATAAGAACCAATTAGGGTCCTCATAACACTTTTTTACCATTTTTAGAATGATAGCTGCCTGTCTATCATCGTGTGACACTATTTCGTACACGATAACTCTTATATGAAACTCCCAAAAATTTCTACTTTGGGGAAGCCACGAAACTACTTGGGGAAAATCATGAAAGCGCCCGTGCAATCAACTCGAACCGAAATACCAGTGCTCAGCGACTTTCCCGCTCGCCTCCAGATAAAAAAAAAATTCTCAACATTCGCTAATGTTTAGGATCCTGCTTTGCTAATCAATTTTCCTCTTATCAATATTCGACGCTTTAATAGCTTCTTTGTTTTCGCAACCGCAACTACCATCGCTCTCGGCATACGATATGCAATATCCAAGTCTCTTATACAGATGCCATCTTAGTACTTTTCAATGACCTCTTTTGTTTTTTAAACCTCCGTGGTGATCCTAACAATTTTCTTCGTTGCTTGACTCTTTTCGTTAACTTTTCTAAAAGTCACTGTTAACGTATTTACAAAAAATATACGAAAAAAATCACAGGAAAATTCAGCCTCTTTTACAGTACTTATACTGTAACAGTCTTTTACAGTACCTTTACAGTCATAGCTCGGGTTGGTAACTGAACAGTAGCAACAGGCGTAGTAACGTCTACAAGTAGGCGTCGCATTTCTCGAAAAAGATCAGCAAAGGTAGTGCGGCCTATCAAACTCGAATCTTAATACCGACAAATATCGTATACCAAACAAAAATTTTCTCGTGCAAAATATACCGGATTCGACTTACTGCAAAGCTATCATTTGTTATTTTTTCCCCATCAGGTAAAAGTGATTTAAGTCATATTGCAGTTTTATTAAACATTTTTCAGAGTCCGTTTCGTATATCACATAGCATTTTCACGCCTTCTTAAACATCTTTCGTAAGAAAAACAAAAACTTGAATTTCTTCATAGACGGAAAGCATAAAAATTAAAATTTCACCGACTTCACTAAACTGCGTTAAGTCGCAAAAGTCAAAGCATAAAAGAATATTTTACATTGTAAACTTGCCATGTGGTTTTGTCCTACTGAAAGAAATAACTAGTTATAACATGTCAGGTTTTTAAGATATTCTGAGTCATAAATTTGATATTTTATGAAAATAAATATAAAAAAATTCTCAGTTTTAGACAATTCGATTTAAACGAAGTAAAGTAGCAGACGATAAAACGCCGAAGGTAAAAATTTACTCTTACAAAAACCATTTGATTTCTTTTCAACTGTTTTCTGCTTAGCATTTTGATTAGAAAAATTTTTACCAACTTAAAAACAGTTGAAAAAAGAATTTGGTACTTTTCCGTTTTGCTGGCGCAGGCGATAAAGTCGCCAATAATGGTACAACGGAATATCCTCGCTGGTAACCTTTTACTCCTCATTTCAAAACAAGTCGCAGCCACTTTTTATCAGATTGATTGTTTCTTTCAATTACTGGCATACAATTACATAGAATTTTTACCCAGATAGTTCAATTTTACGCCCTAAGGCCATTCGCGAGCGGTAATTTAAGTCAATTAGGATAAAATCACACCGCTCACCCGATGGCGAAAATACAGAAAAGGCAAATTAAATTCATCAAATCTGCATAAATGTTTGTATGTTTCTCGCATTGGAATAAAACAACGGTACCTAGAGCCACCCAATTTCGAATAACGTATGTCTCCACGCGAATATGAGCATCTGGAAGCCTTAATTTGGAATTTGGTTTAATCTTTGGATTATGGTAACTTGGCGATTTTTTGGCGAAAATTTGGCGACCAACCCTGTTGCAGCAACCTGCTAGTTTTGTTTTGGACGCCATTTTGTTTTCACGAAGTAAAGGCACTTTTTTTACTCAACATTTTTTCCAACAATCTGCTAGCCGAATTACGCTTATACTAGAACTTTTTTTGGAACAAAAATGCTTAATCATGACGAAGATTAGGTGCGAAATTGGGAGAAAGTGCAAAATCGCCCACTGCTTGCCGCATTTTTAAGAACTGCACATACACGGTATCCTCCATGTACACGTCGACCTATTTTCACTTAAAAAAATATCCCAGAATTGCACAAAAATGGCATTGCGCACACTCTTGACTTTATCCATGTGCACTGCTAAAGTCCTAGCTAGTAACCTTTATCGCCTTACCAAAATGTCGCCAAACTACCTGTTACCATATTCCAAAGTTTAGCCGGAATTTGTTTTATTATCCATTTAATTTTTTTTGCAAAGCATTTATGAGTTTTTGATAAATAAACTCAAGAATTTCAAAGCAAACAATGGCAACACTGCACGGAAGGGGGGGGAGAAAAAAACATTTTTATCTCCAGCGCACGAGACTGTGTATCGGAAATTCCAAAGATATGCTTCTTTTAAATAATTTTGTGATCTTACTGTTAAATTGAATTTTATGTTTTAAGTGCGAAAAACACGATATTTAATAAATAAAGGTAACACACAAAAAAAGGCCCCTTTCGGCGTAATATAAAATCTGAAAACTTTGAGAGTTTTTTTTTTTTTTTTTTTTTTTTTTTTTTTCAGTGGTATATTTAACAAATAATTAGAATGATTAGAAATAAGGAACTGAAAATTTAAGGAACCATCAGAAACTTCTTGACATATTAATGTTAAGGTTTCAGATAGAAAGTAAACATAAACTGCAATTCTTTCCTTTGACATAATTGTTATTACTGTTCATGTACGATTTGATAAATGTTTGATAAATAAAATTTTAAATCTAGTTTTGTTAAAAAGATTCCGTTTTGTCAAAAAAAAAAGTTCCATCAACTGCTTTTAAATCGTCGTTCGGCTGCATACTACTTGAGGTTTTTAAACCACTGATATTTGTGAAGTCTAAGCTCGTTACCTATCTAACTATGTAGATTATACTATTTAACTGGATAAACTAAGCTGTGATCGGAGAACTATTGTTAGCAAAAGTTAAAAAATTAGATAAACAAGCAAATAAGTGTAAAAAGGCTATATTTAGGTTTGGCTTCGTTTAGTTTATTATGGCAAAGTACACTAGGGCTTTCTGACTAAGGGAAGGGATGCCTTCGTGGAGGACTTTCTAAGGGAAACTGGCTCGTATACACGTTACACATGGGGGAAAACCAAGAAAACGCCCAAGCAGCCAGCGCGTTCACTTGGATTCGAACCCAGATGGGAGGAACTACCAGTGTTCTACGATTTTACCGCTCGAAGGCTGTATTAGGGATAAGTAAATTTCATCAAATGAATATAATAATTTCAGCAGCTTGTAATCACACTTATTTGATATCAGCTATGAACATTGCTTTGACAGTAACCAAAATACTTAATATTAATCAACAGGCTATAAACAAAACATTCTTCCATCTCTGTATTCTGGAAAGATAATCTGATAACTATTACTATCAATTCCAACCTACAAAAGGTTGCTATCATTTAAGAAACTATTTTTTTTTTTTTTTTACTTATTATGTACTCTGCCATTAGGCACTACACGGAAAAGGTGTGTATTTGGTGTATTTAGTTACGGCAAAACACACTAGGGCTATCTGCCTAAGGGGAGGGATGCCTTCGTGGAGGACTTTATAAGGGAAACTGGCTCGTATCCACATTACACATAGGGAAAACCACGAAAACGTCCATGCAGCGAGCACGTTCACCGGTACACGAACACCGGTTCGAACTATCAGTGTTCAGCGGCTTTTACCGCTCGGCCGCTGGTAGGCCTTACGAAACTATTGGCAATTTTATTACAGACTTCTCGTTTCTAAATTTCAGTTTCCCCGTCAAAAGATTTCACTCTCTTAGTCTGGTACCAAACTTGCTTTGCTTCTAATATCTTAACCACGCAAACCTTTAGTTTTTCTGCCGAATTTTTAACATTTTTACAATAAATTATTAACATTAAAAAAATGTGAAAGCTTTCAGACACTGTATTACGTCCAAAGGAGCGTTTTTTTTTTTCATTTATACATGTTACGGTGAAACACCGAAATCTGGAGAATGTCGACTTTCACCGGTGAATGTCAACATTCACATAGTCGCTTGGTGTATGTCCGAAATATTTTCCAAATACTCTTATTTCTAACTTACACCGGTCAATGTCGACATTCACCATGTACTACTAGTGAATGTTGAACATATAAAGAATATTATATTTCCTTCTCCGTAATTCATTCGCGAAAAAACATACTTGAAACTCGGAATAAGAACTTAAGAACATAAGAACTTAAAACACACAGTACATTCAAAATGAGAAAGGAAAATATAGTTAGAAGTTATAAACTTACCAAATTATGTGATTCAATTCTTATTTATTGCAACAACTTAAACTGTTATGACACTTTGAATTGCACAAGAGGCCCTTGCTTTTACAACTGCATTTATTTGTGGAACACTTCCTTTTGGAATGGCAGCGTGTACATATACTCCTCTCTTTTCGACCTACACCAGAGCATATCTGTGATTGTCGACATACACCGGTGAGGGTCCGAATGTACAAGAATGTAAAGAAATATTCCATCTTTCACCGACGTATTTGGTGAATGTTGACATTCTCCGGCGAAAGTCGAGATTCTCCAATTTCGGTCTTTCACAGTAACATACACACGCATTTCTAGATTATCTGGGCTAATGTCCATTTGGGCTAAAAATATATAAAAACAACATATCTTCAGAATTTCCCATAGACAGTCTCGCGCGATGTAGATAAAAAAAAAGTTCCCCCTCCCCGGTACACTGTTGCCATAGCTCGCATGGAAATCGTTGAGTTTGTTAATCAAAAATTCGTTTTAAAGTTTTACAAAACATGAAATACACAAAAAAACAAATTCAAAATTCGCGCTTCCAAGTGCTCATCTCCGGGTGGAAGACCACGTTATTCAAAATTTGATGGCTCTAAGCACCGTTGTTTTTTCACAGTGAGACATACATTCATGCAGATTCTTCACTATTCAATTTCTTTAAATATAATACAGGGCGATAATATTTGGTGGCAGCAATCTGAAAAGTAATACAACTCTTTTAGTGATTCCACGCAAAATGTCGTTTTGAGACTAATAGCCCTTCTGGGCTAACGCCCCTTTAGGGTGAGGGGGGAAAAATGGGAAAAAGTAATTTAAACATTACTTCGTATCAAAAACCCAAACGGAAACAGAATAATTTGTCTAATGAAAAGTAATAGTGGCGTTACATTCATGACAATACACAATTTATCGTTACATATTAATACAATACATACTTAACGAATACATATCAGCGAAAAGCTCAAAATTAAAGTAAATATTGCGTCTTAATGTCGCTTGAAAGAAATATCTCTCTTCAGTACTTACGCATAAACGCAACCACTTTAGCGCAATGCGGTGTATTTTTACACATGAAAACCTGAAATTTACGTATGTATTACTTACTCGGGTATAACTTGGTGGTTTTCACAACTTTATTTAAAAAAAAAAAGATTCCAAAACTATAAATATTTATAGCAAACTGGCAAACATTATCAACATATGAAAACGAAATATAGTTTAAAATTCAGAATTTAATTATTAAACAAGTATTACGTGAAGCACATTATAAAATAAAACACTTACATTTTTCTCCAAATCTTTCTGCAATTTCTTTGTGTTATGTTTCTCTCTAACTACATAGAAATTTACACTTAAAAAAAAAAAAAAAAATCGGAGAAATGTAAAGATACGGTATCGCGCTAATTCCGGTAACATCAACTAGCCACCAAACGCATCTCCTTGTTGTTCTTTTCGAGAATTCGCATCAAACTTCTGCGTTCCTGAAGAAATTCTACTGCAGTTACTTCTATTGAAAGCAAATTCCACAAGCATATTTTTAAATATATTCTAAAATTAAGAAAAAAATATATCACGATTTGTTCATAAAAGCCGTTGGAATACAGCAAAAAGAACTCATGGCCCACACTGAATTACTAACGAATTGTTAACAGCACGGTTGCCAGAATAATCGTTATGCGCATGGTTGCCAGAGTTTGGCACATTGCGAAACTTTGGCTACTTTCACTCGTTACGATAACACATAAGTATTCTATTTTGTGCTCAGTTGTGTCATTACAACTAGACACCACTTTACGTGATTCCGGCAAATGCTATCCTTAGAATACAATTATCAATTTGCTGATAAACAGTATTCTAAGGGGCTAACACCCCTTTGGGCTAAAAAAAAATAAATTTTGAATAATTCTACAGATTTTGAGGGCAGTTTTTGAGGCAGCAAGGTTTCCGTTTTCAAGAGAAAAAAATCTGATGTGTACACCACATGATTTCCTCGTACGGAATATTAAATTATACGCATTTTTTCTTGCATTTCATTTAAACTTATTGGATTGAATTAAATCTACTTCGCCGACAGCGCATAAACCACAATAGAATAAATGCATTCTTTAAAATTCACTCTAGTATTTGTTTACCACACCGACACTCTGGCGTTAGATTCACTTAACAGTATTATATTTCGTTCATATTAAACTCATAATGCACAAAATTTATATCATTTAAAGAATAGAATTGCCACATGTTCTATTCAAATACTATAATAAAGCTAGAATGATGTATAAAATATTGCATACAGATTTACTAAAGGCATAAAAACCTTAACCGGAAGATAAAAACAACAAAATACAATCATTTTTAAAACAAAAAATGTACAATTTACAAACATATAAGAGTAAAGAGATCACTGAGCCGGGTAACAGAGTGGTTATATGTATAAATATATTTATATACGTTTGGTTCGGCCGATTGCAACCAAAATGCGAGGTGCACATCTACATGTTATAGCAGTCCTATATACAAAATTTAAACGTTCTGAGGATACTCGTTTTTGAGTTATGCGAGATACGTACGTACATACGTTCGTACAGACGCCACGAAAAATTCTCTTCAGAATTCATTTTAAAGCAGTTTTTTACAATTTTTTGAAGGAAAATAGTATTTTATTCCGTCCTTACGTACAGATATCACGCAAAAACATCGTTAAATTGCATTCGATAGCGGTCAAAATGGATATTTCCGTTGAAATATGCTGCCTGAAACTTTTCGCGATTACAGTGCTTCCTTTTTACTGCGTACAAGGAAGTAAAAAAATTACACAGAATTTTTCTTTTCCTTTGAAAAAAAAAAAAAAAAAAAAAAAAATCCTTGAAAACATTCAAGTCGAACTAATATTGCTTTTTTTTTTTTTTTTTTTTTTTTTTTTAACTTAATTTCAAATTTTATATTGGCATGTTATCTTTTAATGAGGGATGTCTTCGGAATATTACGATTAGAGACACAAAATCGGGTATACAACTCCCAGAAACGTCATAAGCAGTTTATTAATGAATTTCTGGATTAGAGAACATATACATCATGAAGAGTTCATAAGTAATCTTTTGCAGATTCCTATTTAAAATGTTGAAAAAATGCTTCTTTATATGTTTCTTGATATTTTTATACTAAAATAGCGGAAGTATCTGATTTCAGTTAAATTAGATTGAGAGTAATGCATCTTACAACAAAGAGAACGATACAGCTGCAATCCTTTTAATAATTGTACAAAAAATACCATTCATAGTCATACATTTTTCAGTTTGATGCGATATGGAACCCACATATAAAATTTCGATAGAAAAATAAACTAATTCTCCCCCATTACATCAGCATCAAGGGCACGAAGTTTTTTAATGATTTTGTCTTTTCTAATTAAATGGTCGTAAAAGCTCAAGTTCTGTCCAATATTTCAGCTATATTCAATTTCAGTCCATTCAATGTGGCAAAACATTTATCCTAATTCACCAGAAACCAATAAAGCGAACAAACAAACAGACATTCTTTATGTGTATAGATTTTGTAAAAGTTACAAATTTTTTATTAAGAAACTGCGATTTGAAAGTAAGCAGTAGCAACGCTTTTCGAAATAAAGCATTTTATCTCCAACGCCTGAGACTGTTGCCACTCGGAAAAAGGACTGCGAAAATTAGCACTTACAGAGTTTTTAATTAATATTTCAGCTCAATAAAGTTGTACGAGGATAGAAATAGTCAAAATGGCGTCCCACGAATTTTTGGAATAGGAAATAATGTATTTAATGTTTGGTAAAGCTATTTTTATTTCATCGTAAAACTTAGAAATATTTTATTCACAAACTCTAGGATTTGAAAGCGAGCAGTGGCAACAACTTTCGAAAGAAAGCAGATTTTCATCTCCAGCTTGCGAGACTGTTGCCACTGCGAAGAACGAAGGCGAAAATTATCGTTTTTCGGAGTTTTTAATTAATATCTCTGATTTTAGCTACTTTTTTTTTGGAAAAAGTGGACGTCGATCTTTTTCAGAACTTAGAAAAGAATCGTAGAAAGTTTGGCGACGGTAGCTAATAGTAGTGACAGAGTTATTAGAGGACAAACACACAGACTTTCTTCTTTTAGTTTGTTGCTATTTTGAAATATATGTTTTCTCAGCGTTTAATGTTAAAGTAACTGTGGACAAACCTGATCACTTTAAGCGGCGCCTGCTGTTTAGCAAGACAATTTCCGGTAGCATTAAATACAACTCACCCAAAATATATCATCGATAATTATTAAAACAGAACTTTCTCGGAATAAAACATCCGCGTATAACTTAAGAAATGAAAGTTAAAAACTTCATTGCTTGGCATTATACATAGGAAGGCCGTACGAAGAATGCAAACAATACCAGTTGGCACGTTGACAATAGCAGATATTTATATAGAGCTACTGAAGTTTGGAATCACTGCATTCCCTGGAGCTATGCGTTACTCGCTCGTACCCAGCCAATCAATACTACCATCAAGATGAGAAGGATAAGAATGGCCCTACATAAATCTAATGCTTAATCACAAAAGATGCTGATAGGGCATTGAAGGGTTGGTAGTTATTTCGGCGCCAAAAGGTAACAGAAGTAATTGGAACTCTGATAGGAAATTTCGATTGGCTGACTTGAAATCTGTATGCTGTTACGATAAAGGGCAGATCCTTACATCTAGATTTTTTTTTAATCAAACGGTGGACACCTGATTTTTTTTTTTTTTTTTTTTTTTTTTTGCATTGGCCACAACTAAGTGGTCGGAAGTGGTGGCCATTTTATTGTGGAGGCGCCTAATACACTGATACCGTTACCTTCTGTGAGGGGTCAGTCAGTTCACATCCCTGCGTTCTCCGGGATTCGAACCCGGGACCTTCGGTATCACAGTCGGCTCCGCTAACCACCATACCGTCTGGACGACTCATTAAGAAAGTACAGAGAATTAAATGAATTCACTTTTACTTTGGATTTTAAAAATTTTTTATAAACGTCAATATCCTGCATTTACGAGTAATTGTTTTGTAACTCAAAAGATGGCTGTTCTTTACAACAAGGCACGTAACTTAAGGGGGCTCATACACCTTAAACCCTTTATGATCTTCGAATATGTGACTGCAAGAATTGAGATATTTTATTTATTTAAAAAGCAATTACTTCCACCTCGTTACATTTGACTACATAATATAGCTGCTTTGGAAACTAGTATGCAGAAAGTTTGTGTTGCCATAAATATTTTTGTAATTTAATCCGCTTTGTGACAAAATGTTTCGTCATGTTTCCACCTTGCGCGCAGGATATTTTTAAAATGGCTAATGGTACATACTTAAAATTGGATGGAATTCTTCATATGGGCACTATTTTCTAACTGAACCAAAACTCTGATGAATATATTAATATTAAAAAATTTTATGGACGAAAACATTACAGATTTTTTAATAGAATACATTTTATAAACTCCACTCGAAATAAAATAAAAATTTAACATGACATTCTTAGAATTTTTGATTTACAGTAGTTTCCAAATGTTATGAAAGCTATATATTAAATATGGAATTAAATGATGCAACAGAATGTTTTAAACCGTGCGCGCAAGGTGGAAACACTACGAAAACTTTTGTCACAAAGCGGATTAAATTATAAAAATATTTGTGGCAACACAAACTTTCCGATTACTATTTCAGAAAGCAGCTATATTATGTAGTCAGCTGTAAAAAGTTGGAAGTAATTGCTTTTAAAATAAATAAGTTATCCTAATGCTTGCAACAGTCACATATTTGAAGATCTTATGGGTTTTAAGGTGTACGAGTCCCCTTAAAGATACTTAAACAAATAATATATAACATTTTTTAACAGGGTTTTCGCATTACCCTAGTCCAGCGATTTTCAACCGGTGATGCAGAAGAGAAGAATAGGTGGTACGCGAAAGTATTTTTAACTACTAAATTCAAAAATCTAGTGACGAAAAAGAACAGTTGGTAGACATTTCCTATGATCGAACTCTAACTGAAGATTAACATAGCACACTTGTTAACTTTTGGCTGAACCGAAGAAAAGAGTTTAAAGGTACTTCAAATAAAACTATTAAGTTTTTATTGCCTTTTTGCATAACCTATTTGTGTGAATAAGGATTTTCTTCCAAAAAAGTGGATCCTAATTTACGTTAATTGCGATTGTACATTAGCCGTAACTGTAATTTTTCTCTTTTGCTTTCCAGAAACTTCGAGAAAATAAAAATTACCAGAATGTTCCCGTGCATGATTAAAAAGTTTAAAAAGCCGAAGAAAAAAAATCATCTCCGTTCAGTTGTTTAGATAACTGTTATTGTTTACTGTAGCGAATTCGCGAAGAGACAGGATTAGCTTTCTCTGCACATTGAGAATTGTGTTCTATTTAACGATTTAGTATTTTAAAATATAACTAATGCGTGATAGTGTACACGGAAGGGACAGATGCCTTCGTGGAGGACTTTCTGAGGAAAAATGGCTCTTATTAACGCGTTACACAGGGAGAAAACTGCGGACATGCCGGAAAGCCCGTTCGCGAGATTCGAACCTCGGACCGAACTACCAGTGTTCAGCGACTTTACTGGTCGGCCGCTGGTGGAAAACTTCAAGAAAGCATAAAGTTGCTTGTTCGAACATGCTCTCAAATGGCATTCAGAGAATGAATTCAGATATTACAATCATAGCCAATCATTTTGATTGCAATATGATGCGACAAAAATAAAGAGGTATCGGAATTAGGACTCGCGATTTCGCGTCAGTGCAATTAAAATATGCAAAATGGCTTAAAATTCTTTTTCCTCGATTACTGTAACGCCAGGTTGTTAGGAATTTACTTAACGATTTCGGAACTGCGCTCACAACCAGACGCCAGTCCTCATTATTCCAAGTCCAGTGTTTTCGCTTCTAAACACTGGCATGCTATGAATCCTTATATGTTTACGCATCGGGTGGAGACTCCACGAGAAATGAGCTCAGTGACCGGACACCCCGCTGAAGAAATCCCAGGAGGGAAAGGAGGAGAAGGAATAAATAAAATACAACCGAAAAATGAATCTGAGTTAGCATCGTGGATTCAAGTTTGCCCACCAAGCTGGGGAAAAAGCACAGCAAATGCGCATCTTTCAACGACCACCGACCTGTAACAGGTTGACTGCACAGATAATTAATTCCGGGAACAACAAACGGTTGCGGAATGCGTTACAAACATACAGAGGGATTTCTTTTTCAGAAATATATTCAAAGCAATCGAAAGTGAAACAGAGAAAAAAATAACAGCAAAACGTTCTCGAGAAATGCCATACATAAGAAGACGGAAGTGTAGCCGACGTTGAATTCAGAATCGAATCTCGATCGTGCTTGAAAATTGTGCTTCTGACTTACCTAAGTAGCAGCCAAAAGTGGTTTCCATTATAAAGTATGTTGCAAGGTAAGAGAAAACTGCATTCTTCCCCCCCCCAAAGGAAGTAAGGAAGAAGGGGAACCAACCGTCAAATCCAGGTGCTGATTGATGGTTTGGTTTGGTTAGGCGGCTAATCTTTGGATTATGGTAACCAGGTAGTTTGGCGACATTTTTGGTAAGGCGATAAAGGTTACTAGCTAGCACTTTAGCAGTGTACATGGATAAAGTCAAGAGTGTGCGCAATGCCATTTTTGTGCCATTCTGGGATGTTTTTTTAAGCGAAAAGAGGTCGACGTGTACATGGATGGTAACGTGTATGTGGAATTCTTAAAAACGCGGCAAGCAGTTTGCGATTCTGCCCTTTCTCCCAATTTCGCACCTAATCTTCGTCATGATTAAGCATTTTTGTTCCATAAAAGTTCTAGTATAAGCGTAATTCGGCTAGCAGATTGTTGGAAAAAAATGTTGAGTAAAAAAAAAAAAAAAAACATGCCTTTACTTCGTGAAAACAAAATGGCGTCCAAAACAAAACTAGCAGGTTGCTGTAGCAGGGTTGGTCGCCAAATTTTCGCCAAAAAATCGCCAAGTTATCATAATCCAAAGATTAACCGGTTAGGCTGATTATGGCAAAGCACATTACACCTATCTCCTAGGGAAAGGGATGCCTTCGTGGAGGACTTTCTAAGGGAGTTGGCTCGTGCACACGTTACATATAGGAAAAACCATGAAAATGCCCATGCAGCTAGAACGTTCGCCTGGAATCGAACCTAGGTCAGTACTACCAGTATTTAGCGATTTTACCGCTCGGTATTCGCCCAGACAGTATAGTCGTTAAGAAAGTCTACTACGGCACCGAAGGGCACGGGTTCGAATCCCGGAAAAGACATGGATGTTTGGAAATGTATAGTGTCTGTGCGGCATGGAGTCACTCTAAATATGCGAAAAACCGAAAGTCCTCTCGTTTGGATTGGTGGGAGACCCCCGGATCCCCCTCAGGGTGCTCTCCCTCAAAATTGGGTGTGGAAAATAAAAGTCCAACCTCTCTTCGGAGTAGGTTCTGGCAACCATTGTTCCATGTAATATGGACACGACAATAGCAACAACCACTCGGTAGTTGGTGGACCAGAGTGGTGATGAATTATCGTGCGCTATTTTTATATTTCATTTTGTATAATTTTTATATTTCATTTTGTATAATTTTTCGCCATTTGTAAAGTGTGTGTGTATTTGATTATGGCAAAGCACAATAGGGCTATCTGCCTAAGGGAAGGGATGCCTTCGTGGAGGGCTTTCTAAGGGAAACTGGCTCGTATACACGTTACACATGAGGAAAACCACGAAAACACTCATGCAGCCAGCTCGTTCGCGGGATTCGAACCTCAGACCGAACTACCAGTGTTCAGCGACTTTACCGCTCGGCCGCTGGTGGGCCGCCATTTGTAAAGCTATTTGAAATTGTGAAGCTAGGAGCCCTTGGCGGGGTTCGGACTTCGCATCTTCCGGGCTTCATATCTTGATTTATAGATCAAAATAACAATGATGGCGAAGATGAAACTAAATTCGATACTACAAATATAACATAAGACGAACTCTTCATGTTATCCGTTGTTTAATTTCATAAGGTATGTCATTTCTTTTAAATACGCAGCATTTTAATGCATGTGAAAATTTAATTTTTTTACTTCTTTAGTCCAAAGGGGCTTTTTGCCTGAGGGACTATTGTTTTCGTTTTGCGATTTTGCGCTGATTCACAAGAAACAGCGAATCACTTTTCAAACCGTTGCCACAAAGTATTATCTCCCTGTGTTATATTTCAAGAAATTAAATAACGAAAAATCTGCATAAATGTATGTATATTTCTCGCATTGTGATAAAACAACGGTACGTAAAGCCATTGAATTTTGAATGACGTAATCTTCCTACGAATATGGGCACGTGGAAGCCCACATTTGAAATTTGGAATTTGTTTTATGTTCGATTTCATATTTTTTTTAAACTTTCATATTTTTGATTAACAAACTCATGGATTTCAAAGCGAGCCATGGCAACGTTGTACAGAAGAAACATTTTTATCTCCAGCGCGCGAGACTGTGTATCGGAAATTGTAAAGGGATGCTCAATTTAAAATTATTTTGCGATATTGTTGTTGAGCTGAATTTTATGTTTTAACTGCGAAGAATATGATATTTAATAAATAAAGATAACACACAAAATGTTAAAGAAACGCGCGCCCCTTTGGACGTAATTTGAAATCTGAAATCTTTCAGATTTTCTTTTTCTTTTTCTTTTTTTTTTTTTTTTTTAAAGCTACGCCGGACTTTTATATCCGACGCATCCGTAAATTGTGGTCCTAATTTTTATATTAAAAGCACGCGTTAGAAGCCGGATAATACGGTAAACGAATTGCAGTAAAATACCACTATAAAAATCCACGATATCATTTCTATTTTTCAGTTCCCAGCATATGTGATAAATTCGTACTTTTTTTAACCAAAAAATCATGTAAGGCAATAAAATTCAAATATATTACAGTCGTAAGAAATATATCTGCCGAAGTTGCTCCGTCGAACAAGTTTCTTTAACCTTTTTCCGAGCAAATTCGTCATCGCAAAAGAAGAAAAATCACAGCCCGCGGTTCTCAGTCAAAGAGAGTTCGCTTCTCATATTTATTAATGCGATCGTAAGTCAGTTTCCTGAACGATCCCAGATTTTATGACCCTGGCATTTCACGGCACGCCGTCGTAACGTTCTTCCAAAGACTTGCTTAAATCATTTCCGTTGAATTTCGAACATCGCATACGTTTATCCTATCCTTATTCTCCTTTTTACTTCCTTGTACGAAGTAAAAAGGAAGTATTGTAATCGCGAAAAGTTTCAGGCAGCATATTTCAACGAAAATATCCATTTTCACCGCTATCTAATGCAATTTAACGATGTTTTTGCGTGATATCTGTACGTAAAGACAGAATAAAACACTCTTTTCCTTCAAAAAAATTATAAAACTGCTTTAAAAATGATTGAATTATGTTGTTTTTATCTTCCGGTTAAGGATTTTTTGCCTTTAGTAAATATGTGTGCAATATTTTTAGAATTATCAGCAATTTTAAAGTTGTTTAATTGCCGCTAAGCCATTTTTAATGGCGGCCATTGGTGTTTACATTTGAAACAGGAGACTAGTGGATTTGTTGCCAATCTAGAGAAACTTAGCTTCGCAACAACAAAGATAACGCATTCAGTTATTATTGCCAATTAAATCATGCTTAATTCTTTCTGCAATTTTTTCGAGGAAATAAGTGTTTCAAATTTACTTCGTAATTTTTAATATAGATATTTTGAGTTTTTATGTATTTTTGCCTTCTCGCGAAGTGAAAACTGAATTAATTAAATGAGAAATACTCAATCGTCTGTGAAAAACTGTTTGTTTTTTTTTGTTTTGTCTGCTTAATTTCTTTTATACATCATTCTATCTTTATTATAGTATTTGAATAGAAGTGGCAACGATTAAATAATTCTATTCTTTAAATGATATAAATTTTGTGCATTATGAGTTATAATATGAACGAAATATATAAGTTAACTGTTATATAATTATTGGATTATATAACAGTTAACTTAGTTTCTGTTATAAAATTATTATATAAGTTAACTGTTACATAATTAATAATACTGTTAAGTGAATCTAGCGCCAGAGTGTCGCTATGGTAAACAAATACTAGAGTGAATTTTAAAGAATGCATTTATTCTATTGTGGTTTATGCGCTGTCGGCGAAGTAGATTTAATTCAATCCAATAAGTTTAAATGAAATGCAAGAAAAATGCGTATAATTTAATATTCCAATACAAGGAAGTCATGTGGATCAAATTTTTTCTTTTTGACTTCAGAAATGGCTTTAGCGGAGTCTTTCCGAAATTTTTCCGACCGTTACGTTATGTTACGTTACACTGCAGTGGATATATTATCTATGATGCTTGGCAAGTGTGATTTATGTAAGATCTTAATTTCTCACGCGGCTTCCCAAATAGCCATTCTAAGGATATCATTACTCGGGAATGCGTACGTTTTTCATTTATCTTTCAAATTCAGGCCTTCAGAAACCGGATGTACGAGACCGTTGAATACTGGTAGTTTTTCTTTTTAACGTAGGATTACGTTCCTCCCTAATAGCATGATCGGAAAGCAAAAATTATGATGTTATTTGAAGTGTGCGCGAATGTTTATATCTTGAAAACTATAAATGTTCGATCGGTGTAAATACATCATTATATAGATGAAAGAGCACAATAGCAAACAAGCACACAAACAAAAAACAGACACACAATAATAATCATAAAATTGCTTTACAGTTTAAACTAAATAAAAATATAAATAATCTGATGTGTACACCACATGACTTCCTTGTATTGGAATATTAAATTATACGCATTTTATCTTGCATTTCATTTAAACTTATTGGATTGAATTAAATCTACTTCGCCGACAGCGCATAAACCACAATAGAATAAATGCATTCTTTAAAATTCACTCTAGTATTTGTTTAAAATAGCGACACTCTGGCGCTAGATTCACTTAACAGTATTAATAATTATATAACAGTTATCTTATATAATAATTATATAACGGAAACTAAGTTAACTGTTATATAATCCAATAATTATATAACTAAAACTAAGTTAACTGTTATATAATCCAATAATTATATAACAGTTAACGTATAAATTTCGTTCATATTATAACTCATAATGCACAAAATTTATATCATTTAAAGAATAGAATTATCTAATCGTTGCCACATGTTCTATTCAAATACTATAACAAAGCTAGAATGATGTATAAAAGAAATTAAGCAAACAAAACAAAAAAACAAACAGTTTTTCACAGACGATTGAGTATTTCTCATTTAATTAATTCAGTTCTCACTTCGCGTGAAGGCAAAAATACATAAAAACTCAAAATATCTATATTAAAAATTACGAAGTAAATCTTAAACACTTATTTCCTCGAAAAAATTGCAGAAAGAATTAAGCATCATTAAATTGGCAATAATAAATGAATGCGTTATCTTTGTTGCTGCCAAGCTATGTTTCTCTAGATTGGCAACAAATCCACTAGCTCCTGTTTCAAATGTAAACATCAATTACCGCCATTAAAAAAGGCTTAGCGGCACTTAGAGAACTTTAAAATTGTTGATAATTCTAAAAAACAGCAAAACAGATAAAAAAAAAAAAAAAAAAAAAAAAAAAAAAAAAACTGAAAGGTTTCAGATTTTAAATTACGTCCAAAGGGGCGCTTTTTTAACATTGTGTGTGTTGCCTTTTAAATAATATCATGTTCTTCACACTTAGACCGTAAAATTCAGTTCAAGAAAATAATTTTAAAATGAGCGTATCTTTAGAATTTCCGATACACAGTCTCGCGCTCTAGAGACAAAAATGTTTTTATACAACGTTGCCATGGTTCGCTTTGAAATGCTTGAGTTTGCTAATCAAAAATTCGCTAAAGTTTTACAAAATGTGAAATAGATAATAAAACAAATTCCAAATTTGAGCTTCCAGATGCCCATATTCACAGAAGAATTAACGTCATTCAAAATTGGATAGCTCTAGGTGCCCAACCTTTGGCATATCGCGAGAAGGTTTCCAAAACATCAACATTTTTGTTAAACATATTTCCAGTCTTGTGTGGTACATCTGAAATATTAATTTCTTCAAATGGGTTTCAGATGAAAAATAATATTGTTTGGACTTAATGGAAATCAGAGAAGCGAGGTTCAAAATTTTTTTTCAGTGCATTTAGGTTTCCCGAGTATTTCTCTGTTTCATTTGCCTTGTGGTTATTAATATGGCTTGGTAAATTCTGAAAATGGGTGAAATTGTTTTCTTTCATCTGATTTATCCACAAATTTATCTTTATCTGAAAAGCAGTTACAGTTCCAGTCAATTGAAAAAGGGTTTTGTCTTTTCCCTAGTGAATTTCATTCAGTTTGTTCAGTTTAACTCATATATCCGTGAGAAAATACAGATCGGATAACTAATTATTATCGTCCAATTTTTTATAACTTTCGTTTCCGAATTCCAAAAACTGCTTTATTGGCGAAAGAAGTTCTGCAAATCGTTGAAGTACTTTTAATCGGAATAAAGAAATAAGATTCCATGTTCGCTATCAAGTTCATCGGTCAGCAATCAATTATTTTATAACGTATTGCAATACATCTCTTATGACTATAAATGCTTACCATATTTTAACAATTAAGAATTATAAATGAATGGTTATTTTAAAAATCTTTTTTGTTCATAGAATGCTGTCGAGCACATAAAAAACGATCGGCGAGCACAAGGTTGGCCACCACTGCCCTAGGTACCGTCGTTTTATCACAGTGCGAGAAACAAATACATACATATATGCAGATTCTCCATTTTTTGATTTCTTTAGTATAATACAGGGACATTTTTTAATTTCTTTAAATATAATACAGAAATATAATATACATATAATATTTCTTTAAATATAAATATAATACATATTTAATTTAAATAATTTCTTTAAATTAAATAAATAATAAATATTTATTTAATTATTATAATAATTTTTATTAAATAAATAATAAATATTAATAATATTTTATTAATATTATAATAAATATTCATAATAAATAATTATTTAATAATAATTTCTTTAAATATTTGGTGGCAACAGTTTGAAAAGTGAACCGACATTTAAAGTTTTCAACGCAAAATGCCAAAACGAAATTAATAGCTCTTCTGGGCTAACACCCTTTGCGCTAAATATATAGTTTATAGCTTAAAAGACAACCTAAAATATGGTGGTATTGTATTTACCACTCGAATTTCAATTCTGGCGCAATAAAAATTAAATTTATTATTTCTGACAAGTTTCGTATACACGCAAATTAAAGGGCTAATGTCATAGCAATGTTTTTCTATCTTTTTCGTAGTGCTATTTTAAAGTTTCGTATTAAATGTGCTTAAATGTGTTTCGTACTTGGTTTTTCTAGAAATTCATTCTTGAACTGTTAAAGACTCTTAAATGGAATATGAATATAATAATCCCATCTTAGTACTTGATTTTGACAGTTTATTTATTTTTAATAATCATGCATTTTAATTTCCATTCATTTTCCTAACTTTACAGCACATTTTTTGTGGGAGGGGGGTATAGTTGAAAAAAAAAAGTAATACAAATTAAAAGAAAAAAAGTAACAGTTTTTTAATTGAATTTTATTTTTTAAATGATTTAGAGGAAAATAGTGAAAGGGAAAGAAAGTTAAATTTACTTCATGCAAAGTGCATTAAAATAGCATTATTAACCTTATTAAAATAGTATTATTAGCTGCCTTAACTGTAAATTATCCGAAATGAATCTATCAAAATTATTTCGGATAAGTTTGTTCTGCTATAGTCACTTTTAAAGTGCTAAATTAGATGACACTAACGGAAGCCCGCCCCCGCCAGTTAAGTTAAATTGAGAGTAAGGTATCTAATAACAGAGAGAACAATACCGCTGTAATCCTTCTCTAATAACGATGCAAAAATTACAATTCATAATCATACATTTTTCAGCCTGACGCGATAGAGAACCATATAAAAAATTTCGATAGAAAAATAAACTAATTCTCTCTCATTATATCAGCAACAATGCCACTCAGTTTGTAACGATTTTCGAGTTTCGAATCAAATAGTTGTGAAAGCTCAAATTTCATCCAATATTTCACCTATATTACATTTTAGTCGATAAAATGTGGAAAAAAATGGATCATAATTGACCAAAAATCAATAACTCAAACAAACACACCATCAGGCGTTCTTCTTTATATATATAGATTTTGTAAAACTTACAAATTCTTGATTAACAAACTCTGCAATTTGAAAGCGAGCAATAGCTACACTTTGCGAAATAAAGCATTTTTATCTCCAACGCGCAACACTGTTGCCACTCGAAAAAAAAATGAGTGCAAAAATGAATGTTTTCAGAGATTTTAATTAATATCTTGGCTGATTAAAGTAGTACGAAGGTGGAAACAGTCGAAATGGATTTAAACGAATTTTTGGAATCGGGAATAATATATTTAATTTTTGGCAATGCTATTTTTATTACATTATAAAACTGAGAATTTTTTTATTAACGAACTCTAGGATTTGAAAGCGAGCAGTGGCAACATTTCTCGAAATAAAGCAGATTTTTTTTTATCTCCAGAGCGCAAAACTGTGGCCACTCGGAAAATTGAGGGCGAAAATTAGCGTTTTCAGCGTTTTTAATTAATATCCCTAATAAAAAATATGATGTGTACACCACGTGACTTATACGCATTTTTTCTTGAATTTTGTTTAAACTTATTGGATTGAATTAAATCTACTTCGCCGACAGCGCATAAACCACAATAGAATAAATGCATTCTTTAAAATTCACTATATTTATTTACCATAGCGACACTCTGGCGCTAGGTTCACTTAACAGTATTATATTTCAATCCTTTGATAACTCAGAATGCACAAAATTTCTATCATTTAAAGAATTATCTAATTGTTGCCACATGTTCTATTCAAATACTATAATAAAGCTAGAATGATGTATAAAAGAAATTAAGCAAACAAAACAAAAAAGGAACAGTTTTTCACAGACGATTGAGTATTTCTTATTCAATTAATTCAGTTCTCACTTCGCGACAAGGCAAAAATACATAAAAACTCAAAATATCTGTATTAAAAATTACGAAGTAAATCTTAAACACTTATTTCCTCGAAAAAATTCCAGAAAGGATTAAGCATGATTTAAATCGCAATAATAAATGAAGGCTTTATTTTTGTTGTTGCGAAGCTAAGTTTCTCTAGATTGGCATCAAATTCACTACTCTGCTGTTTCAAATGTAAACAAGAAATGGCCGCCATCAAAAAAATTATTAGGCTTAGCGGCACTTAAACAACTTTAAAATTGTTGATAATTCTAAAAATATTGCATACAGATTTACTACAGGCATAAAAACCTTAACCGGAAGATCAGAATAACATAATTCAATCATTTTTAAAGCAAAAAATGTACAATTTACAAACATAAAAGAGTAAAGAAACTGAGATCATTGAGCCGGGTAACAGAGTGGATATATATATAAATATATTTATATATGCTTAGCGCGGCCGATTGCAACCAAAATACGAGGTGCACATTTACATGTTATAGTAGTCCTATATACAAAATTTCAACGTTCTGAGGCTACTCGTTTTTGAGTTATGCGAGATACGTACGTACGTACATACGTTCGTACAGACGCTACGAAAATTCTCTTCAGAATACATTTTAAAGCAGTTTTATAATTTTTTTGGAGGAAAAGAGTCCTTTATTCTGTCCTTATGTACAGATATCACGCAAAAACATCACGCAACAACATCATTAAATTGCATTCGAAAGCGGTCAAAATGGATATTTTCGTTGAAATATGCTGCCTGAAACTTTTCCCGATTACAATACTTCCTTTTTACTTCGCACAAGGAAGTAAAAAGAACTAAAAAAGTTTGGTGGCGAGAGCTATAATGATGACTGAGTTAATCTCGAACAAACAAACACAGACATTCTTCTTTATATAGCTAGATTATTTAACAGTCAATTGAAAATTTTTAATTAACTATATTGTACTTCAGATAATCAATATTTCTTTCATCTTTTATAATATTCTCACTATTCATAGTACAATAACTTAAAACTTCTTCTTACATTTCAAACTAAAATTAGTTTTACAAATTAAGAAAACAGAAATAGTCCCAATTATTTTCGTTAGATTCAATTTCGTCTAACTTTTCTTGTACGGCTATGGTTAACGTTAACGCAAATTGCAGGCAGTTGCTCCAAACGGGAGATCGTTACCAAAGTCGAAGACGACGCATTTGCATTTGAAACAGCTACAAATGTAATAAAATTCTGGAGGTGACTTTAAATTCACCCAATTAGTTATCCCAAAAGTGGAACTTCCACATAAACGACTGGCAATAAACCTCAAAACTGATTGGTATTCAAGCAAATGACGGCCTTTAAAATGTTCTCTCGGTTTTCGATTACATCAAAAATTCTTTTTGTAACAACGATTCACTTTCTGTTCCCGTTCAATATTAAAGAGCTGGCAGACGTAATCTGATGCTCAAAAACCATCAGGGTCGACCTCTCCGGCGTTGCGTGACAAATGTACAAAATACCAAATTCCCACCTTTTTAACCACAGATCACGGGTCAGTTTCAATCCAGGTAACGTTCTGGATCAGGTTCAGAACTATGTTTATAATTCAAGGACGAAAATAGAATGGCTCCAGTTAATGAAGTGGTAGAAGGAGGAAATTAACCCAGATAAAGATGTGATCACATTGATAAAAGTTCTCATTCCTGGATCTACATACAAATTAGAGTTGCGTTTTCTCGAACTTCGTTTTATTTTGCTTTTGCGGCTTTCGGGAACTTCTGAACGCGTGATTAATTCATTTCTTGATATTCGAAAATTCCTTTTCAGATTTAACAAAACATTTTTTTTTTTAAATTTGAAAGGTTTCAGATTTTAATTTACGCCCAAAGGGGCTTTAATTAATTTTTTTTTTAACGTTTTGTGTGTTACCTTTACTTATTAAATATCATGTTCTTCGCACTTAAACCCTAAAATTCAATTTAACAGCAATATCGCAATATAATTTTAAAATGAGCCTATCTTAAGAATTTCAGATACGCAGTCTCGCGCGCTGGAGGAAAAAAAAAAAAAACAATTTTAAACAGTGTTGCTATTACACGCTTTGAAATCGTTGGGTTTGTTAATCAAAAGTTCTTTAATGTCTGAGAAAATATAAAATATATTATAAAGGAAATTCCAAATTAGGTCTTCCAGATAACCATATTCGATGAAGGATTACGTTATTCAAAATTAGATGGCTCTAGTTACCCTTATTTTATGACAATGCGAGAAACATACATACAGTGTCTAACAAAACATATGAGGACACTTGTGCTTTACAAAAGGAAACTGCAATAAAATAAATTTAAAACAAACATGTAAAACTTTTTTGTGGGTGTATTTCATACTTAAATTTAGTAACTATTATTACATAACATACATTTTCTCAAAATATTAAAATATTAATTTAATAAAAATACAATTGTTTAAAACGGAGCAAAAAATGGCTCACATAAGTGATGGGACACCATTACATACTACTACGTACTACAATAAAAATAATTTTTGGGGTTTTTATTTTTACTCAAAAGCAATTGGCAATAATTTATAAAATCTTCTGCAGTATTTCTCTCCAGTTTGTTTTGGAATTTTTGTGTTTTTTAGCTCTGTGCAGCCATGAATGCTAAACGAAAAGAAACTTTGCCTGAAATTCGAAAATTAGTTACTAATTTCCATATTGAACGTGGAAAATCTATTAGAGAAACTGCTGAAACAGTTAACTTGAGTTATTCAACAGTTTTCAATAAAATTAAACGATATATAAAGAATCATATGATTCAGGATAAAAGAAGACCTGGCCGACCATCAAAACTATCCAATGGAATCAAGCGAATTATCGTTCGAAATACTAAAAAAAAATCCAAGAATGAGTGCTCCTAAAGTTGCTGCTGATTTACAAGCATTATATGGAGTAAATGTTAAACCTGAGACTATTAGAAGAGTAATTCGATCTGCTGGATATCACGGTAGAGCAGCCGGGAAAAAATTCTTCGTAAGTGAAAAGAATAGAAAACTCAGACTGGCTTATCGCAAAATCCGACATAAATAAGAATTCTGATTACTGGACTGAAGTTATATTTGCTGATGAGAGTAAATTTAATATATTTGGTTCTGACGGTAAAATCTTGGTGTGGAGAAAACTCAGGGAAGAACTTCGAAAACAGAGCTTGGTGCCAACAGTAAAACCTGGTGGAGGAGGAGTTATGGTATGGGGGTGTATGTCGTCCGCTGGAGTTGGTAATCTTGTTTTTATTGACAGTATAATGGATCAGTACAAGTATATTGACATTTTAAATCAAAATTTGAAATCTTCAGCGCGAAAATTGAACCTTCATAACGATTTTAAATTCTACCAGAACAATGACCCCACGCACATTGCTTTGAACATTAGACTCTGGCTGCCGTATAATTGTCCTGAAATTATAAAAACACCACCACAATCTCCAGACTTAAATCCCATAGAGAATATTTGGCAAGAATTGGAATCAAGAATTCGCAAACACACCATTTCTTCAAAACAACAATTAAAATCGGTGCATTAAGAAGAATGGGGTAAAATCACTCCAGAAATCACAAAAAAATTAGTCGAATCCATCCCAAGAAGATTAAATCATGTTTTAAAAGTAAAAGGAAATCCAACAAAATATTAAAACCTTTTAAAAAGTAAAATTTTTGGATAAATATTTGATAGAAAAGTAAGTGTCCCATCACTTATGTGAGCCATTTTTTGCTCCATTCTTAAGAATTATATTTTTATTAAATTTATATTTTAATATTTTTAGAAAATGTATGTTATGTAATAATTGTTACTAAATTTAAGTATGAAACACACCCACAAAAAATTTTTACATGTTTTTTTTTAATTTATTTTACTACAGTTTCCTTTTGTAAAGCACAAGTGTCCCATCACTTTTGTGAGACACTGTACATTTAGGCAGATTCTTCATTATTTAATTTCTTTAAATATAATACAGAGAGATAATAATTGGTGGCAAAAATTTAAAAAGTTATTCGCCGTTTATTGTGAATCTACGCAAAATACCAAAACGAAATTAATAGCCTATCCGGGCAAATTGACCTTTTAGGCTTAACAAACAAACAAACAAACAAACAAACAAACAAAAAAAAAAAAAGAAAAAAAAAAAAAAAAAAAAAAAAGAAGAAGAAGAAGAAGAAGAAGATCTGAAAGCTTTCAGTTTTTATATTACGCTCGAAAGAGCTTTTTTTTCAACGTTTCGTGTGTTACCTTTATTTATTAAATATCATGTTATTCGCACTTAAACCACATAAAGTTCAATTCAACAGCAATATCACAAAATATTTAAAAACAGCATAGCTTTAGAATTTCCGTTACACAGTCTCGCCGGCTGGAGATGATTTTTTCCCCCTCACAGTGTTGCCAATGCTCGCTTTGAAATCGTTAACTTTGTTAATCAAAAATTCGTCAAACCTTTAAATGCATTTGGCAACATGCTCATATTTAGTCATGTAAATGAAATCCAAACCCAAATTTTGGCTTACTGCATAGCGTAACCAATCGGATACATACCGTTTACGTATATAATTTTGAAAGTTTCAGTGTGGTGGCAGCACTAGTGCTGTAACGGTCATTATTGTGAGTTAATGTGTAGAGTGTGAACATCATTTGTGTTTACGAATTCTTGATTTTGTGTCTGTTGTTATTTTGATGCATTCAAAGTTTTAAAATTGCTTCAACAAGTTTATAAGGTCATGTATTATTGGATAAAATTGTTATTACACATTTGAATATCATAATTTTTTTTGTAAAAGTTAATATTTAAAAAAAATTTGGAATAAAAACTTAGTTTAGAATAGTTTTTAAAGTATATTTCCTATTTTATTTGATATCAATTCTAATGTATTTTAACTTTAAAAATAAAAATAAAAATTCATGCATGTAAGGTAACAAAGGTGCATGTAAGGTTTACAAAATTTGAAATAGATAATAAAACAAAATTCAAAATCCGGGCTTCCAAGTGCCCATGTTCGGTTGGAAGACTACGTTATTCAAAACTGGATGGCTCTAGAAATCGTTCTTTTTTCCCAAAGCGAGAAACTTTCATGTATTCATGCAAATTCTTCATTATATAGTTTCTTTAAATATAATAAATACATGGCCATAATATTTGGTGGCAACAGTTTGAAAAACGAATCATCGAAGAAAGTGAAACGATGCAAAATGTCGTTTAACTAATAGCCCCTTTGGGCTAAAAAAAAAAAAAAAAAAAAAAAAAAAAGAAAACGAGTTTTAAAACACTCGTTTTAAAAAGGTCATTAAATTAAAGTCTCTAAATTAAGTCATTAAATTAAATAATCTCTTGTTTTCTAATCAGAATTTAACACTTTCGGCAACGTTCTAAATTTGATTTGAATGGTCGGAAAAAAAAAATAAAGCATTCATTACATGCGAAATCTGAATATTTTTTACGTTTTTTATTCTGACACACCTTCTAGTGTCAGTTGAACTCTTCAGAGAACTCAAGTTTCTCACGTACACTTCACAACAGACGGTAATTCTTTATCGTCACGCATAACCTACATAATATAATTAAAAATAGACTTAACTAGAATTTTTTTAAACATACACCTGAATATGGGACATGTCTGAGAACATGTACCTCTTCATTAGTGCGCAATATGTGCTTTTCAGTTCAAGCTATGCGTATTTGTTCCATTTATAGTACTAAGCTATGTAAAATTTGAATGTTCTAAAGATAAATTTTATTAGAAAATAAGTGTATCGTACCAATTATACATCACTACATATATATATATATGTGTGTGTGTGTGATGATTTAATGCGTATGAGGAATCAGCTGACAGTTGTCATGTCCGGGGTTGAAAGGGTAGAGACGAAGATGACGGAACTGACTTTTTATAAATCACCAGTCTTTATTTTCAAACATATCCAATTAGTTTGGCAGATACTTATTCAATCAGAATTAAATAGGATAAATTTCTATGTACACTTCGAAAAAAAAAATCTGATGTGTACATCACGACTTCCTTGTACGGAATATTAAATTATACGCATTTTTTCTTGCATTTCATTTAAACTTATTGGATTGAATTAAATCTACTTCGACAGCGCATAAACTACAATAGAATAAATGCATTCTTTAAAATTCACTCTATTTGTTTACCATAGCGACACTCTGGCGCTAGTTTCACTTCACAGTATTATATTTCGTTCATATTATAACTCAGAATGCACAAAATTGATATCATTTGAAGAATTATCTAATCGTTGCCACATGTTGGATTCAAATACTATAATAAAGCTAGAACGATGTATAAAAGAAATTAAGCAAACAAAACAAAAAAGTAAAATTTTTTTCACAGACGATTGAGTACTTCTCATTCAATTAATTCCGTTCTCACTTCGCAACAAGGCAAAAATACATAAAATCTCAAAATATCTGTATTAAAATTACGAAGTAAATCTTAAACACTTATTTCCTCCAAAAAATTCCAGAAAGGATTAAGAATGATTTAATTCGAAATAATAAATGAAGGCGTTATCTTTGTTGTTGCGAAGCTAAGTTTCTCTAGATTGGCAACAAATCCACTATCATGCTGTTTCCAATGTAAACAAGAAATGGCCGCCATAAAAAAAAATATTACGTTTAGCGGCACTTAAATAACTTTAAAATTGTTGATAATTCTAAACATATTGCATACAGATTTACTAAAGGCATAAAAACCTTAACCGGAAGATAAGAACAACATAATTCAATCATTTTTAAAGCAAAAAATGGACAATTTACAAACATATAAAACTTGTTGTTTGACTTCTGAATTAGTAAACATATAAGAGTAAAGAAACTGAGATCACTGAGCCGGATAACAGAGTGGATATATATATATATAAATATTTATATACATTTGGCGCCGCCGACTGCAACCAAAATACGAGGTGCACATCTACATGGTATAGCCGTCTTAGATACAAAATTTCAACGTTCTGAGGCTACTCGTTTTTGAGTTATGCGAGATACGTACGTACATACGTTCGTACAGACGCCACGAAAAATTCTCTTCAGAATTCATTTTAAAGCAGTTTTATAATTTTTTTGGAGGAAAAGAGTGTTTTGTTCTGTCCCTACGTACAGATATCACGCAAAAACATCGTTAAATTGCATTCGATAGCGGTCAAAATGGATATTTTCGTTGAAATATGCTGCCTGAAACTTTTCGCGATTACAATACTTCCTTTTTATTTCGCACAAGGAAGTAAAAAGGGGGGACAGTTCTATATCTCCGTTTTACTGGGCCGATTGACGAAATTCAAATTGCGTTTTTCATGTCTAGATATATATTAGATTTATATATAGCATTGTTCTAACATAGGTATTTTGGCATAAAATCTTTTTCTGGAAAAAAATGCCAATTTTTCCCCGTATTTCGATTTTAAAACTCAAATTACTCCTAAATATTACATTTTGTGTAATTTGGTGCAAAATTTAAGGAGAAATTCAAAAATTTAATTTGGCGAATTTTTTTCAATTTGCGCCAAGAATAATTCACTTGGCGAACTTCTTAATGCATGGCAACCTTTTTTCCTATTCCTTTAATAGTGCAGGAGAGGGAAAAAAGTTGCATCGTTCCTACTTTCAAATAATTTTAACGAAGTGCGCAAACCACATTAGATGTTTTATCGCTTTCAAGAAATATGCCAAATTTCAAAACGCGCCAATATATAAATTCATGTATATCTTAGCAAATACAGGATCCTTTTAAATTCACGATTAGTTTCATTTATGCAAAAGTCTGAGATGGTAAATATTTTTCGATTTATTTTTCCTTTTAAAAATTCTTTTTAAATCTAAAAATTTTTTTGCTTACCTACATTTCGGAAGAGGCCAAGGTCCACTTGTAGCCCTTGGGTACCCCTTGGGTCCACTTGTACCCCTTGGGTTCTACATACCCGCATGTAACCCCTTGGGAAGGGAGCTAATGAAAATTGATGATTTCGCAGAAACAAGAACGTTTTTGACAACCGCGGAAACAGGAATCGCGGGAAAAGGAAGACACCGGCACGAATGCCATGATGATGGGGCGGTACATCTGGTCAGAGGTTAGCAGTTATTGTCTGTCGTCTATCTGAATTTAATCCGAATTTTTATTGAAAAAAAAAAAGTGCTTTAAAGGAAAAAAAAAAAACTTTTGCACAGAACTTTTAGTACAAATCGTGATTAAATAAAATATTACTAAAAAAGCATAATTTGAAATAAATGTAGATTATAAGGAGGTGAAAACAGAATATACAATGCATACAAGTAAAATATGTGTACACAATTATATTTCATACAATTTTAAACGACTCTTTAAAATAATTGTATAAACTCCTTTACATCATTGCTTGTAAAATGTTCGTAAATGTATGCTTTCTCAATAATCGTCTTTACATGTATTATAAGAATTATTTTTCATGTCTACGAAGAAATATGACTTTTGCGTTTAATTTACAAATATAAGTAAGAAACTTTCCATTCCATTTCGTCATTCTATGGCCGAAAATTTCCATTGCTCAAAATACTTCATAATAATGCTTTCATGGCCCAGAATTACACTGGTAGTTGTTCGTTTTCATCTTAGGAACGAGTACAGGTTTGTTTTTGCGGATTAGAAAGAGTCAACATTGACTTGACTCATCAGGCTAATATCATCATCATCATCATTATCTGAAACTAAAATCATAAATTGTGCACGCTATAAGACTATTTCGAGACAAAACAGTCATTAGCAAAAGTTCTCTGGACAGTTAATGTGGCCCAAAATACAGGACAGAATTTAGTCAAAAACCTTAAATTACAAATAATATTTAAAAAAAAATTAGTTTTAACATTAAGATGAAACACGAAATTGTATTATCTATCAAGTTTTCGAAAATATAAGATTAACCCTTTGCGGCACAGAGTGTCCGGTCTGGACACACCTAAAATTTTCCTTCTGTACGCACAGAAAAATTGAATGAAAAAGGATTTAAAGGTTACTCTGAACCTTCTTTATTTACAGTAGATGGCAGCCAACACAAACCAGTCCATATATTTTAGCCATGTTTAGTTTTTTAAGACCCTCATTTTTCAAAGAAATCTTCCAGATTTTTTTTAGGATATAAAAGGAATTGTTTGAAAAGAAATTTCTCTGTTATTTTTTGGCAGTATGCTAATCTCCTTATTCTATATTAGTTTTAAATTTTTACCTTGAAATCTTGCCTAAAATCAAACGGCGGACCCTAGGTGTGCCCAGACCGGGCTCACCGATCATCTAGGACAACTGAGAGTCTGTATTCTTTGTTTCTCCGCATCTCTTCGGTCAGTTTATTGACAACAATGCTCGTTTCAGCACTCTATTCGAAGCTCTATTCAATCAGTGTGCCCACTTTGGGCACACACACAGAATTAATAAGTGCTATCTTCACAAAATTTTGTGTACTCCTCTAGGCCTAATTAGACTGTCTATTTTTTTTAAATAAAAACTCCAACTTTAAAAGGTAGCGTGCTGAAAAGGGTTAACACATATATTCTGAAACCGTAGTCGCATATAGTACATATCTAAACATAAGATTTCGGAAAAAAGGTCTTAGGATAAGTCTAAGGATTTAACCCACGTTACCTTGAAAGAAACTGAAAGGTTTCAAATCTTATATTCCGCCCAAACGGGCCTTTTTTTTTTTTTCGAGGTGGGGGGGTGATTTATAGACATATACACGTTTCGAAGGCATTTGGGCTAACGCCCCTTTGCGCTAAAAATATTTAAAAACAGCATAGCTTTAGAATTTCCGACTGATAGTCTCGCCGCGCTGGAGATCATGATGTTTTATTCCACACAGTGTCCCCACTGCTCGCTTTGAAATCGTTTGAGTTTATTAATCGAAAATTAGTTGCAGCTTTACAAAACATCACATAGATAGTAAAACAAATTCGATATTCAAAATTCGAGGTTCCAGGTGACATGTTCGGGTGGAGAAAAAGGTTATTCAAAATTTAATTTTAAAATTAATATATATATTTGTAATATCAAAATTTCATAGTCAAGAATAATCTTAAAATTCTAACTGTATGTTCTTTTAATTTTTAATGGCGACGTTCTCTTATTTGAAAGTACGTGGAATTAAATCCACAGCCCCGTAGTCAAGTTGTTTTTCCCGCCTTTTCTACACGTACAGTTTTAGAATGTTCTGGAGATATTTAAAGCAAACTGGATTGGCTGACGAGGCTGACGTCATTTCCTGGAAGCTCCGCCTTTCCAGAGGCTATAAAAAGACTCGCAAAAGGGGCTTTTTTCTTAAATGTCACGATGCAGTAAACCTTCATACAAAATATTATTAGTAGTTCTTTTTTATTTACTCCGCATATCTGATTTTGTAACTCCTATTTCTCCTGAACAATAATAAATGGATCCTGTTTTCTTAAAATTATCGTCTGATAATTTAAGCTACGACTACATTTATGATTCTTCAACAATCTATTTATTTCTGACAAAAGCTGGTACATTACATATATGTATACAAAGCCAGCCGTTTTAGTAAGAAAACTAAAGATTGGTATGATGAACTGAGAAAAGACAGGGGGAGAACAAAAAACTAAAAGCCTTCAGATTTTATATTACGCCCGAAAGGGTTGATTTTTTAACGTTTTGTGTGTTACCTTTATTTATTAAATATCCTGTTTTTCGCACTTAAGCCATAAAATTTAATTCAACAGCAATATCACAAAATATTTAAATGAGCATATCTTTAGAATTTCCGATACACAGTCTCGAAGGCTGGGGACAAAAATATTTTTTTTTTCCTCTTATGTACAGTGTTGCCATTGCTCCTTTTGAAATCGTTGAGTTTGTTAAGCAAAAACTTATAAATGCTTAACAAATTATGAAAAAGATAATAAACAAAATTCTAAATTCAGGCTACCAGATGGCCATATTCGGGTGGAGACGTATATTATTCAAAATTGAATGGCTGTAGTTACCGCTGTTTTATCACAATGCGAGAAGCATACATACATTTAGGCAGATTCTTCATTATTTAATTTCTTGAAATATATTACAGAGAGATAATAATTGGTGGCAACAATTTAAGTTATTCGCCGTTTATAGTGAATCAAAACAAAATGGCAAAACGAATTTAATAGCCCTTCTGGGCAAATTGCCCCTTTGGGCTAAAAATGTATGCTCTCACTTTACTCGAGAATTCTAAACGTATGCTACTATGTTGCTTTTAAAATTTTTGCAATTTTTGCTGTTTGAATTGTGTATGTCTTAAGTGCGAATAAAATGATGCTTAATACTAAAGCTAAAAAGACAAATAAATAAATAAATAAATAAAAATAAAAATTGGTTAGGCGGAGTGAGTGTAACAGCAGGCTGGCAGACTGCGCCTTCAGCGAGAGCGTAAAAAATCTTAAAAAACCCTTTTGGACAGCGTTAAACTCTGAAACCTTTCATATATATATATTTGTAATAATAAAATTCAAGTCAAGAATACACTTAAAATTCTAACTGTATGTTCTTTTCATTTTTAATGGCGACGTTCTCTTATTTGAAAGTACGTGGAATTAAATCCACAGCCCCGTAGTCAAGTTGTTTTTCCCGCCTTTTCTACACGTACAGTTATAGAATGTTCTGGAAATATTAAAAGCGAACTGGACTGGCTGACGAGGCTGACGTCATTTCTTGGAAGCTCCGCCTTTCCAGAGGCTATAAAAGGACTCGCAAAAGGAATATCGGGGCTTTTTCTTAAATGTCACTATGCAGTAAACTTCATACAAAAAGTTATTAGTAATTCTTTTTATTTACTCCGGATATCTGATTTTTGTAACTGCTATTTCTCCTGAATAATAATAAATGGATCCTGTTTTTTTAAACTTATCGTCTGATTATTTAAGCTACGACTAAAGCTGATACATCACATATATATATATTTTTAAGTACTATTATTATTCATAGGATTCTGTATGAGAATCATTACAATTGCATAAACAAAACTGAATATTCTAAAATACCATTATATATTATAATTAAGTGGTGGGGGGGATGGTGACAGCGCACAAAAACTACAGCCTAAGAATCCTCGTAAAGGAAATTTGAGACGAGATTATTTAAAGGCGGAAATTGAGTTGTGAGCTTAGAATTACAAATAGTATCCTAGAAACTGTGACTGGAATACTAGAAAACGCTATTTGGGTTGCAGGCAACTACAACAATAGCACTGTTAGATTAACCTTTTTTTACACAAAGGTAAAAACACAGTTGCTTGCTTTGCAGTGACTCAGAAAGTAACACGTATGTCTCGTCTGCTGAGAATATTCTCTCTGATTTCATATTCGATGCACATATGTGAATTCAAACTAAAAATTCCATACATGGGCTAAAAAAACGGAAAACATGAAGTAAGCAAATACATTTCAGGCTTCCCAGGCGAATGTTTCTTAAAAGAATTTGCATTGTTTCCAGTACAGCAATGAATACTTGAAGCATAAACTCGTAGACGTAAAAATATTTTGTTTTACAAGGTGTTTTACAATCTACGAAATACAATCTACGCAAATATAACGTGCGTAAACATTTTATTTCATAAATTTTTTGACTGTAGTGAAATTTATATTTATGGGCAATATTATTTATTTGCTATTAAACTGCTTTAAAGAAATGTACTGCAATTCGTTTTTCTTAAACTGGCAACAGCAAGCGTTACAATTCTCTTTGATTACCAGAATGTAGCACTTTTTAACGGAGGATTACGTTCCACCATACCGGTCTGATGGGAAATAAAAAATCTGATGTGTACACCACATGACTTCCTTGTACGGAATATTACATTATACGCATTTTTTTCTTGCATTTTATTTAAACTTATTAGATCGAATTAAACCTACTTCGCCGACAGCGCATAAACCACAATAGAATAAATGCATTCTTTAAAATTCACTTTGTTTACCACAGCGACACTCTAGCGCTAAGTTTACTTAACAGTTTATTATATTTTATTTATATTTCCTTCATATAATAACTCTGAATGCGCAAAATTTATATCATTTCAAGAATTATCTAATCGTTGCCACATGTTCTATTCAAATACTATAATAAAGCTAGAACTATGTTTAAAAGAAATTAAGCAAAAAAAAAAAAAAAAAAAAAAAAAAAAAGAAAAGAAAAGAAAAGAAAAAAAAAGAAAAAAAAACAGTTTTTCTCAGACGATTGAGTATTTCTCATAGAATGAATTCAATTCTCACTTCGCGAGAAGGCAAAAATACATAAAAACTCAAAATATCTGTATTAAAAATTACGAAGTAAATCTTAAACGCTTATTTCCTCGAAAAAATTCAAGAAAGGATTAAGCATGATTTAATTGGCAATAATAAATGAATGCGTTATCTTTGTTGTTGCGAAGCTAAGTTTCTCTAGATTGGCAACAAATCCACTAGTCTCCTGTTTCAAATGTAAACATCAATGGCCGCCATCAAATTAGGCTTAGCGGCACTTAAACACTTTTAAAATCGTTGATAATTCTAAAAATATGGCATACACATTTACTAAAGGCATAAAACCCTTAACCGGAAGATAAAAACAACATAATTCAATCATTTTTAAAGCAAAAAACGTACAATTTACAAACATATAAGAAACTGAGATCATTGAGCCGGGTAACAGAGTGAATATATTTATAAATATATTTATATAGTACGTTTAGCTCGGCCGATTGAAACCAAAATACGAGGTGCACATCTACATGTTATAGTAGTCCTATATATACAAAATTTCAACGTTCTGAGGCTACTCGTTTTTGAGTTATGCGAGATACGTACGTACGTACGTACATATGTTCGTACAGACGCCACGAAACATTCTATTCAGAATTCATTTTAAAGCAGTTTTTTAGTTTTTTTTGGAGGAAAAGAGTCTTTTATTCTGTCCTTACGTACAGATATCACGCAAAAACATCGTTAAATTGCATTCGAAAGCGGTCAAAATGGATATTTTCGTTGAAATATGCTGCCTGAAGCTTTTCGCGATTACAATACTTCCTTCTTACTTCGTAAGAGGAAGTAAAAATTAACACGCTATTTGAGATATAACCAATCTAAATACATCATTAGATAGATGAAAGAGCACATTAGCAAACACACACACACACACACACACACACACAAAAAAAAAAAAAAAAAAAAAAAAAAAAGCATAAAAAGCGTAATATAAAATCTGATTATATTACGAACAAAAGGCCCTTTTTTTAACTTTTCGTGTGTTTCCTTTATTTACTAAATATCATGTTCTTCGCATTTAAACCATAACACGCAGTTTAACAGCAATATCGCAAAATAATTTTAAAATGATCATATCTTTAGAATTTCCGATACCCAGTCTCGCGCGCTGGAGGTAATCCCCTCCCTTACAGTGTTGCCACGGCCCGTTTTGAAATCGTTCAGTTTCTTAATCAAAGACTCATAAATGCTTTACAAAATATAAAATATATAATAAAACAATTTCCAAATTCGGTTTTCCAGATGCCCATATTCGTGCGGAAGCGTACGTTATTCAGAATTGGATGACTCTAGGTACCGTTGTTTTATTGCAATAAGAAAAGCATATATACATTTACGGGGATTCTTCATTATTAATTTCTTTAATTATTAATACAGGGAGATAATATCTGGTGGCAACAATCTGGAAAGTGATTCAGACTTTTAAAGTTTTCGACGCAAAATGCCAAAACGAAATTAATAGCTCTTCTAAGCTAAAGCCGTTTGAACTAAAAAAATTTAAAAATTGGAAAAAGTTTATACGTAGAGTGTTGCGCCAAAAATAGCGAAATTTTGGTGAAAACAAAGCTCCGCGCGCATGACCGACCGCGTCTGAATGGCAGACAGTCGCGCGTAGACAGTCAGAACCTTCGTTTGGTGTTTGCTGTATTTTATTTTATTTCGCCAAGTTTAGCACTGTTGCGATTTATAGGAATTTAACGAGTGTACCGATAGAATTTACTCTTAACAGTGTAACAGAATACAGCATTCAGAAACAGGCGATATTTGTATGGTTGATGTAATTGTTAGCGGAAGATCAGGATTTATTTTAGCGTCCGGTTTCTTAGCATGCTTTCGTGGTGTAATGACCAGGCAACTCGTCGTATATTCGAGAGATCCGTGGTTCGAGTCCCTGCGAAGGCATTGCTCCTTTTTTACGTCTTCTGCTTCCAAAATATCCTAATGTCTCTACAGTGGCGCCCGAACTAAAAAAAAGGTGGTGGATGATGATTCTCCACCACTAGGACATGGGGACTGGGTCCCCTAATCCCCATTCGCCCTTAAAAGGGGGTGTATAAAGATGCATGATATAGTATTCTTAGCATTCGCCTTCTTAACATGTCTTCGTGGTGTAGTGGTCAGCACAGTAGGCGCGTATTCGAGAGGTCCCTGGTTCGAGTTTCGGCGAGGGCATTGCTAATTTTTCATGTCTTCCAGCTTCAAAATAACCTAATATCTCCACAACGGTTACTCATTAACCTTTTAATAAGAACTCCGCCACTGATATGTGATTGTGTGGTGCAGTTATATCAGCATTTCTACTTAGCAAGTGGAAGATAGTGGTATGATTCCTTGAGATTTGATTTTTCACGTTTCTCTCGGAACATTTTAAAATTCTCTCCAACTGATTTCTAACCTTTTTTGTCTTTGAACACTTTATAATTCTCTGCTACACTAAAGTTGAAAATCCGCGAAATGAGCAAGAAATTCAATTACACAGAACCTAATATAGAGGCTGTTCACAGATTTTTTAGACGACGTATATTGTATTCACAAAACTAAATTACATAAAATTCTTGTGTTTTAAATGTTCTATTTGACATCTCTTATTCTGAACTATCTTTCGACACCGCAATTTCCAGGATAATAATGCCTTTTTAAGTGGCAGAAAAGGTATTCTCTTCCATTCCTCCCGAACAGCTTTCCAGAGTCCTGTTAGGGTTCTGGGACAACGTTTGGATAATGCAGTTTTTAAAAGTCCGAAAGCACAAAAATTCATAGGTGACACATCGGGAGATTCCGTAGGGATATCAGTGAAGGGTATGGCCTTAATACCATATTTTTTGTTCCATTTCTTTTAGGAAATTTACAGTGGATTTTGATGTGTGATTGCTAGCTTTGTCCTGATGGGGTCTCACAGATGGATGGCACTGAGGGTAAAGCGATGGTATTTATTCACAAAAATTGGCGATAAAATATGTTCCTGATAGTATCTGGAGTTAATCTTGACATTTTTTTTTGCACTCTGTTTATTTTTAACTTGTCATTCTAAGAAAAACCAGCAACAATTATAAATCCCTTAGAAAACTTTCTTTCGATTCTTTGAACAATGTACTTAAATTTTTTCTCCCCTTTTATGATAATAAATGGCTCTTTTTTTGTTACAATCATTTATATACACCCATGCTTCATCTATTGTGACAATTGTTTTCCATTTTTCTTTGGATAAGTGTTTCTCATATAGAATTCTGCAGCGTGTCCTGCGTTGAGCGATATGCTTTGGAAGAAGGCGATGCACATTGCGTTTTTCGCTTTCTTAAGATTTAAATCAACGTTTATCATTTTGTTTACGGTGGACACCGAGCATTTTAATGATTTTGCAACTGTCCTTTGACTAAAGGGATTGTCTTTTAACATTAAACAACGTACCTTTGCAATAGTCGAAGAGGTCCGTGTTTTCCTTGGATACTTGTCTGGAATTTTTGCCCCACTTGAGGCTCCAATTTGACCTTTTTTTTTTTTCAATTCTTGTTGATGATATTACCTATCGACGCTTCAGATATCACAAAACCATGACTCTCACATCGTTTTCGGATAACGGAGTATGCCTATTTCTCTTCGGAAAGAGCGTCAATGTAGCCTTCGAACCACTGCTTTGTTAAATTCGCCATTTTGAATAAAAACAAAACTTTCAAGCCACAGACGATAATTTTGACTTTTAAAAACATAGTACAATTGCAATTATGTCTTTTGCAGCAAACGGTTTTTATTACCGCTTACTAAAATCGTCTGAAAAATTTGCGAACAGCCTCTGTAACCCTAAAATTGGTGAATAAACCAGCCCGCTGAAAATCAGCTTTTCTGCCCCCTTTCTGAATTGTTTAAATGGGACACATTTATACGGAAGCTCCATTTTGCAGAAGAGATTTCTTTGGTTTTACTCAGTGCACAGCACTTTAGTAAATAAGCAATAAAGTTATATGGGGGTCTTGTGTTTTTCAGAGACTTCAGTCCTTTTACCTAATTAAGACCAGGAAAGAACAATGAACCCTAAGTATCCTCTGGAGATTACTAATATCTGAAATCTGCATTCTACGTTAAAGGCTCTGTTCCGGTCTCTTCTTCCCTTCTCGAAACAGTTTTGCACATTCACATCACATCAAGGGAGGATTTGTTTAACAGGTTGTTAACTGCGACCGTGAGTGAATTATGATAAGTGAACTGCCAACTTTGCTGAAATATATTATTAACGCCGATACAAGATTCCTCAGCCTCAGCAGAAGCGCTTTGAATGCGTGGCAATTTCATTTGCTTGTAATAAGAACTTTAATTGTAGAACTTAAATGAGAGTTATTTTTAATTCCTTGTACGAAATAAAAAAGAAGTATTGTAATAGCGAAAAGTTTAAGGCATCATATTTCAACGCAAATATCCATTTTCACCGCTATCGAATGCAATTTAACGATGTTTTTGCATGACATCTGTACGTAAGGACAGGATAAAGGACTCTTCCCCCCCAAAAAAAAGTAAAACTAATTTAAAATGAAATCTGAAAAGAATTTTGCTTGACGTTTGTGCGTACGTATGTACGTACATACGTACGTATCTCGCATACCACAAAAATAAGTAGCCTCAGAACGTTGAAATTTTGTATATAGGACTACTATAACATATAGATGTGCACCTGGTATTTTGGTTGTAATCGGCCGCACCAAAAGTATATAAATATATGTATATATATATCCACTCTGTTACCCGGCTCAGTGATCTCAGTTTCTTTGTTCTTATATGTTTGTAAATTGTGCATTTTTGGTTTTAAAAATGATTGAATTATGCTGTTCTTATCTTCCGGTTAAGGTTTTTATACCTTTATTGAAGCTGCATGCAATATTTTTAGAATTATCAACAATTTAAAAGTTATTTAAGTGCCGCTAAGCCTTATAATTTTTTCCATGGCGGCCACTGCTTGTTTACACTTGAAACAGCAGAATACTAGATTTGTTGTCAATCTAGAGAGACTGAGTTTCGCAACTACAAACAGAACGCCTTCATTAATTATTGCGAATTAAATCATGTTTAATCCTTTCTGGAATTTTTTCGAGGAAATAAGTGTTTAAGATTTGCTTCGTAATTTTTAATATAGATAGTTTAAGTTTTTATGTATTTTTGCCTTGTCGCGTAGTGAGAATTGAGTTAATTGAATGAGAAATACTGAATCGTCTGTGAAAAACTGTTTCTTTTTTGTTTTGTTTCCTTAATTTCTTTTATACACCGTTCTAGCTTTACTATAGTACTTGAATAGAACATGTGGCAACAATAAGAAAATTCTTCAAATGATATAAATTTTGTGCATTCTGAGTTATAATATGAACGAAATATAAGTGTTAAGTGAACCTAGGGACAGAGTGTCATTATGGTAAATAAATATAGTGAATTTTAAAGAGTGCATTTATTGTATTGTGGTTTATGCGCTATCGACGAAGTAGATTTAATTCAATCCAATAAGTTTAAATGAAATGCAAGAAAAAATGGGTGTAATTTAATATTCCGCACAAGGAAGTCATGTGGTGCACACATTAGATTTTTTATTATCAGTTTAGAAGTTCAGATGAATATTTTTAGGATAATTCCGGATTTTCTGACAATGAAGATATGTTACAGATCATTGCCAGGTTAAAAAATCTTATGCTTTTCGTAATTAAAGTTATAAATTCTGTGGTAGGTCATTTTATGGTTTTCGTAATTTTATAGTCTATGTCTTTCTGGGAGCATAAATTGTAAACCCTACTGAAGACGAAGTAGCGAATTCTCGCCATGTCTTTGAAGAACAGATACTACAAAAGAAGGTTTATATAACCTTGTAGACAAGTTAGGTTATTTTGAAGAAGAAGACGTGAAAAATGAGCAATGCCCTCGCCAGGACTCGAACCTTGGACCTCTGGAATACGCGCCGAGTGTGCTGGCCATTACACCACGAAGGCACGGAGAAAGAAGGGAGAAAATACCTTATATATTTTCACTTTTAAAGGGCGACTAAGGATTAGGGGACGCAAATCGCCAAATTAACATTGAGAAGCTGAAATTTTGAGAGCTAATTTTTTAAAAATTACTCGGGCGAGTTTTACAAAACTTGGCAGTTTGGCATAATTTGAGTCGTAGAATCGGAATATGGAAAAAAAATTGGCATGTCATTTCAAAAAAAGTCCATTTTGTGTCAAAATACCTATATTCGAACAACGCTATATATAAATCTAATACATATCCAAAGCCGCGCCTTAGAAACATGAAAAAGGCAATTTGAATTTCCTCAATCAGCCCAGTAGAACGGGACATATAAAGCGTTTCCCCACCCCCACCCCTTTTTTCTAATGCTGTGTGCATCCAAAAATGGCGTCCAAAGTGTGAAACCGAGCAACGCCGAGACGCTGAATGTAGAATTAACAGAAATTTCATCGGGTACCAAAAAGTTATCACCAGCCCTAGGTACATCTTATGTCTTTGTTAAGACAAAATATAAGCTATAGGTTATCAGGACTTGTGTTCCTCTTGACTTGCTTTGGAAACATGAACTGTCCTGACTCGGAACAGGGAGCTTACTCAAGCTATGCTCAAGAAATTGTGAAGCAGACAATACAAGCAGGAAGGGTGTACGAAACCCTTTATTTTCAATCTTTACAGGAATTTCCGAAACTTCGGACTACAGAGACCAACCACTTGTGGTCTGAACGTAAGAATACAAAAAACTACTAACTAAAACTCTAACTAAAACTAACTGTAAGGATCTTAAGTTTTACTAACGTTTATTTTATTTTAAATCTTTACTATCACTTCTTATTTTCTACTTCCGGCCAGAATTAAAAGCTTTAACTTATTTATGCAAATTTGTCTTGCGAACGCCAAGTACTTAAGTTGTGGCTTTTTGCCAAGCGAGAGAGAGGAAGGAGTTAGTAGAAGCAGGCCGCTTGCCTTAGCAGTTTTACTCGGTTGCTGGTTGCCTTCAAGGCCAGAGGGTTCATCCTCTTGATAATTTTAAACGTATCGTAGTGTTAACAGTTCTCTGTACTACATACGGCCTTTCTGTTAATATACGGCCAATCTTCAAGTAGACACTTGTTTATTAATCCAAAGTTAAGTCTAGTTAGAGTTTAGTTAATATTTTTATATTCTTACGTTCAGACCACAAGTTGTTGGTCTCTGTATTCCGAAGTCCGGAAATCATTGTAAAGAGTGAAAAATAAAGGGTTTCGTATACCCTTCCTGTGTATCTTGTCTACTTCCCACATTTATTGAACATAGCTTTAGTAAGCTCCCTGTTCCGAGTCAGGTCATTGAATGTTCCCAAAGCAAGTAAGGAGGAATACTGAACCTGATATAACTTTGAATGAGTATACAAGTGCCTAGCATTAAGATTGGCCTTTATTTTAACAAAGGGCCGTATGTAGTACGCCGAGCTGCTAAAACTACGATCCGTTTGTAATTATCAAGAGGACTAAACCTCTGGCCTTGAAGGCAACCAGCAACCGAGTAAAACTACTATGGCAAGCGGCCTGCTTCTAATAGCTCCTTCCTCTCTCTTGCTTGGCAAAAAGCCACAACTTAAGTACTTGGCGTTAGCAAGACAATTTGCATAAATAAGTTAAAGCTTTTAATTCTGGCCGGAAGTAGAAAATAAGAAGTGACAGTGCAGTTTTAAAATAAAATAAACGTTAGTAAAAGTTAGGATCCTTACAAGGTTTTTATCAAACCGACATATTTTGGAAGCAGATTTCAAGAGCACCCAGTAAAAGAATGCGAATACGAAAGCTAAGATGACAGCTAAGACCATCCACGGTGGGGAACTGGAATTATGCGTACAAGTTATTATGCTGCATAAGTCCATAAAAACAGTTTAATAACGTCTTAGAATTAATATAGTATGACCTAGTGTTTGACTAAGAACTTAAATGCGCTCGCAAAAGATGGAGCACAAAATAGCTTTTTACAAGAGAATTTGAAAGACCTTATAAGGTATTTCTCCCAATTCCCTAGCGTGCCTTCGTGGTGTAACGGTAGCACGCTGGGCCGGTATTCCAGAGATCCGTGGTTCGATTCCCGGTGAAGGCGGTTGCATATTTTTCATCTTTTCTGCTTCCAATTAACCTAATGACTCTACAAGAAGCGCCCGAACTAAAAGGGTTGTGGATGATGATTCTCCGCACCCAGGATTTGGCGACTAGGTCCCCTAAAACCCTGGTCGCCCTTTAAAAAGGGGAGTATATAAGGTATTTCTCCCACTTCTCTAGCGTGCCTTCGTGGTGTAATGGTAGCACGCTGGGCCGGTATTCCAGAGGTCCGTGGTTCGATTCCCGGCGAAGGCGGTTGTTAATTTTTCATCTCTCTGGCTTCCAATACCTAATGTCTCTGCAACCAAGCTAGGTTTTTCGTTGGTTCAGTGTAACCCCATGTCCAACGGGATAACTCTATGCATTCCTTTAAAATCTCGAAAGTGTTCCTTTTTGTTACATTAAGGACCATTATATTAATGCACATTCATTTTTTGTTACATTAGGAACAATTACATTAATGTACCACAGAACTCCTTGCCTCAAGAAGCATGGGCAATCACAACAATGTATTCCAATTCAGTTTGCTGTTTTAATGGATTGCGTCTTGGAATTGGAATACTAAAACTCTGAAGAAGTTTATACTGATTTGATTAAGTATTTTTACCGGATAAGGTTTCGTATCATAAAATGTACTTCAGATATAAACATGGCAATTTTTTCAATAAAGTTTTACTTTTTTACACCTAAGAAACCTTTAGACTATGTGCACGTTTTGGTTTTTCAAAAGCCGAAAGCATAGAAAATCAATACGACCTCAACGAAATTGAACTACGCATCTTTTAACTGACTGCTGAACTGCTAATCGTTACTCAACAAGGACACGTGGGAAGAACGCATTTACTTGTCTTCCGTCACACAAAAGGACAACTGGAGACAAGGAAAAAGACACAATCGGCTAAATTCAAGTGATGACGAGTTATCGCTTTCCTTCTTTTAGTTCATGCATCTTCTAGAGAGAGAATACTAGATTTTTTTTTTTTTTTTTTTTTTCCCAGAGAAAAGGGCCAACTTGCCCATAAGGGCTATTAATTTCGTTTTGGCATTTTGCGTCGGTTCACTATAAATGTCGGCTCCCTTTTCAAACTGTTGCCACTAAATGTTTGAGCCCTGCGTTATATTTAAAATAAGGAAATTAAGTAATGAAAAATATGCATTGAATGTATGTACAGTGTCTGACAAAAGTGATGGGACACTTGTGCTTTACAAAAGGAAATTGTAGTAAAATAAATTTAAAAAAACATGTAAAAGTTTTTTGTGGGTGTGTTTCATACTTAAATTTAGTAACAATTATTACATAACATACATTTTCTCCAAATATTAAAATAATAATTTAATAAAAATACAATTGTTTAGAACGGAGCAAAAAATGGCTCACATAAGTGATGGGACACTTACTTTTCCATCAAATATTTATCCAAAAATTTTTACTTTTTAAAAGGTTTTAATATTTTGTTGGATATCCTTTTACTTTTAAAACATGATTTAATCTTCTTGGTATGGTTTCGACAAATTCTTTGTGATTTCTGAAGTGATTTTACCCCATTCTTCTTGAAGCACCGATTTTAATTGTTGTTTTGAAGAAATGGTGTGTTGCGAATTCTTGATTCTAATTCTTGCCAAATATTCTCTATGGGATTTAAGTCTGGAGATTGTGGTGGTGTTTTTATTATTTCAGGACAGTTATACAGCAGCCAGAGTCTAACGTTCAAAGCAGTGTGCTTGGGGTCATTGTCCTGGTAGAATTTAAAATCGTTATGAAGGTTCAATTTTCGCGCTGAAGATTTCAAATTTTGATTTAAAATGTCAATATACTTGTACTGATCCATTATACTGTCAATAAAAACAAGATTACTAACTCCAGCGGACGACATACACCCCCATACCATAACTCCTCCTCCACCATGTTTTACTGTTGGCACCAAGTTCTCTTTGCGAAATTCTTCCCTGGGTTTTCTCCACACCAGATTCTACCGTCAGAACCAAATATATTAAATTTACTCTCGTCAGCAAATATAACTTCATTCCAGTAATCAGAGCTCTTATTTATGTTGGATTTTGCGAAAGCCAGTCTGAGTTTTCTATTCTTTTCACTTACGAAGAATTTTTTCCTGGCTGCTCTACCGTGATATCCAGCAGATCGAATTACTCTTTTAATAGTCTCAGGATTAACAATTACTCCATATAATGCTTGTAAATCAGCAGCAACTTTAGGAGCACTCATTCTTGGATTTTTTTGTTAATATTTCGAACGATAATTCGCTTTATTCCATTGGATAGCTTTGATGGTCGGCCAGGTCTTCTTTTATCCTGAATCATATGATTCTTTTTATATCATTTAATGGTATTGAAAACTGTTGAATGACTCAAGTGAACTGTTTCAGCAGTTTCTCTAATAGATTTTCCACGTTCAATATGCAAATTAATAACTAATTTTCGAATTTCAGGCAAAGTTTCTTTTCGTTTAGGATTCATGGCTGCATAGAGCTAAAAAACACAAAAATTCCAAAACAAACTAGAGCGAAATACTGCAGACGATTTTATAAATTATAGCCAGTTGCTTTTGAGTAAAAATAAAAACCCCGAAATATATTTTTATTGTAGTACGTAGTAGTATCTAATGGTGTCCCATCACTTATGTGAGCCATTTTTTGCTCCGTTCTGAACAATTGTATTTTTTGTAAATTAATATTTTAATATTATGAGAAAATGTATGTTATGTAATAATTGTTACTAAATTTAAGTATGAAACACACCCACAAAAAATGTTTACATGTTCTTTTAATTTATTTTATTAGAGTTTCCTTTTGTAAAGCAAAAGTGTCCCATCACTTTGGTGAGACATTGTAAGTTTCTCGTACTGTGAAAAAACAACTATACCTAAGGACATCCAATGTTGAATGACGAAATCCTCCATTCGAATATGGGCTTCAGGAAGCCCAAATTTGGAGTTTGGAATTTGTTTTATCATCCATTTCATATTTTGCCAAGCATTAAAGAATTTTTGATTAATAAACTCAAAGATATCAAAAACAGCAACGGCAGCACTGTACGGGGGGGGGGGGGGAAGAAAAAGAAAATTTTATCTCCAGCGCCCCCGCGAGACTGTGTATCGGAAATTCTATAAAGATATACTCATTTTAAAATTATTTTGCGATATTGCTGTTGAACTAAATTTTACGGTTTAAGTGCGAAGAACATGATATTTAATAAATAAAGGTAACACACGAAACGCTCCTTTGGGCGTAATGTAAAATCTGATAGTTTATAAGGTATTTCTCCCACTTCCCTAGCGTGCCTTCGTGGTGTAACGGTAGCACGCTGGGCCGGTATTCCAGAGATCCGTGGTTCGACTCCCGGCGAAGGCGGTTGCATATTTTTCACTTTTCTGCTTCCAATTAACCTAATGACTCTATAAGTTTTCAGATTTTTTTTTTTTTTTTTTTTTTTTTTTTTTTTTAATTTACAGAATTTTATAATGTTGAATGGTTCAAGAATTCGTATTCCACTTAATTCTATATCTATCAGATTTTTCCTTTTCTTCAATAATTATTTATTTTTTATTTTATTTTTTTAAGCGGGAAACATGAAAGATCTCTGATGCTCTTGCTGGGATAGAACTACGGATTTTCCATTTCCTGTAATATGTTACTTTAAGATAGGCACTTCAGGGTCGTAAAGATTCCCTTTTCATTTACGGTCATAACGTGTGTCGTCGTCAACGCACAAAGGAAATTGTGGAATTTTAGCAAATTAGAGCATTCGATCTTTAGCAATTTAGCAAATTGCAGGATACTGAAATCTCCGCAGCTGTCGTTACGAGACCTGATTTTAGAAGGGGGAAGAATGGCCTTGAACTGCCTATTCTAACAGCTACAGCACAGACTACAGGCCTATGGTCTAAGCATAACGCTATAAGGACATATGGGATGAAAATCTTTATTCTTTTACGAAAATACGGTTGTACTTTTATGAAGTTGGTCGAGGCATCTGTCAAATATTCACGACATCATAATTTTAAATTTTAACAATTATATATTAAACTAGCAGCTTCGCTGCCAGCCTTCGTCTAGCTTTTAAATGTACCGGAAAAATGGCTGAAGGAACACCAAACGTTAAATTTAAAAACTGCGTAGAATTTCATTCTACAGAAAAACTTCATAAAAAAAAGTTATTACGTATAACAAAATTACAATGAAATAAGCAATATCCCTTAATACAAATATTAATTATCCTAATAAATAAATTAACCAACTTCCCTTTGCAAAATCTTAAGAACTCAAATAGTATAAACGAGGTAAGAACTTTGTTTCCTAAAAAAATTACTCAAAACTTTTCAATATCTTAAAAACAGTGAAATGAGCAATAAATAACATAAAAGAATACAAAAAACAAAAAATTCTGAAAAGCAAAGTATAATTAATGATATTTTATCTTATATTTTCAAGAGGAAAAAAATTACAATGAAATAAGCTATATCCCTTAATACAAATATTAATTATCCTAATAAAAAAAATTAACCAACTTTCCGTTAAAGAAAAAAAAAATCATGCAAAACTTTCAATATCTTACAAACAGTGAAATAAGCAAAAAATAACATGAAAGCAACTCAAAAAACAAAAACGTCCGCACACAATGTTACACTGCAGAACAACTTTATAAAAAAAACAATAAAAATGTATTATATATATAAAAAAATTGACAACAAAATATGATAATCTCTTAAAAACAGTGACATAAGAAATACGATGAAACATTGTTGCCAAATCCATATTTCAAAAAAAAAATGAAACTACTCAAAATGATGCGATTTCATCAAAAATCTATCAACAGCAATAAAACAGGAAAATTGTTGCCAAAATCACATTTTTAAAGATGTGAGATGTGAGAAGTGTACTCGGAAGCTTCATTTAAAAAATATTTTAAAAATACAAAATATTATCATTTTTCCAAAATTCTTTTTGTAAAAGCAGTCGCAAGGATGAAAGTTTAACGTGTCCAAAAATCAAAGAAAAATAAACTGTACATTTTTAAACATAAACGTTTTTAGAAAAAATCTCGTTGAAAAGGTGTTAAGCTCACTTTGTTAAATAAATTCGTATTCAATCGATTTACTGAAACACGAAATTTATTTTAAGTTCGTAAAATAGCTAAGTGCCTACGTTTCATGACGATGTGAAAATGGAGTGCGTAGAGTAAAATCCCGCTTTCCTATATCCCATTATGTCTCAAAATGACGCGATTTCGTCACAAAACATAAAATTAAAAGAATTCGAATTCGAATTTCGAAAAACTCGCTTCGAGGTGCACTGGCTCTTGTCTAGATGCACGTATGTACCAAATTTCGTAGCCGTGGGACTATTAGCTTACGCGCAGCGCGAACGAAAGACACACACACACACAGACTCTTTATTTTATTATATGTAGAGAAGAGATGATGGTGTATTTAATTATGGCAAAGCACACGAGGGCTATCTGCCTAAAGGGAGGGATGCCTTTCGTGGAGGACTTTCTAAGGGAAACTGGCTCGTATACACGTTACACATGGGGAAAACCACGAAAACGCCCATGCAGCCAGCCCGTTCACGGGATTCGAACCTCAGGCCGAACTACCAGTGTTCAGCGCCTTTACCGCTCGGCCGCTGGTGGGCCGCAGAGAAGAGATGAATATTTTATGCTAATTTAATAGAATAAAAATTCTAGACGCATGTTTGTTTACATTTGCATTTAGAAGTGTTCGATTAAATGCGTCATTTTTACTTCCTTGTACGAAGTAAAGGAAGTATTGGAATCGCGAAAAATGTCGGTTGCCGTATTTGAACGAAAATATCTATTCTGACCGCTCTCGAATCCTTTCAGATGCTTTTTTCACGTGACATCTGCACGTACGGACAGAATAAAAGACTTTTCCCCCCAAAACCGATTGTAAAACGGATTCAGAATGGATTTTTTTTCGTGATGTCCGTATGCTACGCATGATACATACATCTTATGTTGCCAGAACAACTTATGTTCTGATTAAGGTTTTCATACCTTTAGTTAATTTGCATGCAATAATTGTATAATTATACACAATTTAAAAGTGGTGCTAGGCCTAACGAGGCCGCCATTTGTTTATATTTGAAGCTCTTAGTAGAATAGCGAATTAAGTCATTTGGTGCAGTAACTTCAGCATCTATTTGCGCAATGGGACCGGAAGTTAACTTTCATTTTTGTGCATCGAAAATTTTGTCTTCCTGTCCGGTGGTCGAATTACTTGAATTTTGTGCACAAACTCTAATTTTAATTGTAAAAAAAAATTTTTTTTAAATTTTTTTTAATTTTTATTTTTTATTATTATTATTCTGTTTTAACTGTATTTGGTGTTTTAAGGGGACTCTCATACACCTTAAAACCCATAAGATCTTCGAATATGTGACTGTTGCAAGAATTGGGATAACTTATTTATTTTAGAAGCAATTACTTCCAAATTTTTACAGTTAATATAGCTGCTTTCTGAAATAGTAATCAGAAAGTTTGTGTTGCCACAAATATTTTTACAATTTAATCCGCTTAGTGACAAAATGTTTCGTCATGTTTCCACCTTGCGCACACAGTTTAAAACATTCTGTTGCATAATTTAATTTCATATTTAATATATAGCTTTCATAACATTTGGAAACTACAGTGAACCTAAAATTATAAGAATTTCATGTTAAATTTTTATTTTATTTGGAGTTGAGTTTATAAAATGTATTTTATTAAAAAATCTGTAATGTCTTCGTGCATAATTTTTTTAGTCCAAAGGGATTTGAATCCCGAAGGACTATTAGTTTCGTTTTGGCATTTTGCGTCGGACTCATAAATGTCGGTTCACTTTTCAAACTGTTGCCACAAAATGTTAGAGTCCTGCATTATATTTGAAGAAATTAAATAATGAAAAATCTGCATAAATGTATGTATATTTCTCGTATTGTGATAAAACAACGGTACATAGAGTCATCGAATTTTGAATAACGTAATCCTCCAACGAATATGAGCATGTGGAAGACCAAATTTGAAATTTGAAATTTGTTTTATGATCGATTTCCTATTTTTTAAAACTTTGACGAATTTTTGATTAACAAACTCAAGGATTTCAAAGCGAGCAATGGCAATGTTGTGCAGAAAAAACATTTTTATCTCCAGCGCGTGAGTCTCTGTATCGGAAATTCTAAAGATATGCTCGTTTTAAAACTATTTTGCAATATTGCTGTTGCACTGGATCTTATGGTTTAAGTGCGAGGAACATGATATTTAATAAAGAAAGGTAACACACAAAATGTTAAAAAACGCCCCTTTGGACGTAATTCAAAATCTGAAACATTTCAGATTTTTTTTTTTTTTTTTTTTTAAAGCCCAGAAGTTTTGGCATTTTGCGTTGAAAATATTAAATTCTAAAGAATATGCTCCTTTTAAAACTATTTTGCGATATTGCTGTTGATCTGAATTTTATGTTTTAAGAGCGAAGAACGTGATATTTAATAAATAAATGTAATACACAAAATGTAAAAAAAAAAAAAAAAAAAAAAAAAAAAAAAGCCCCTTTGGACGTATTTTAAAATCTGAAGCATTTCAGATTTTCTTTCTTTTATTTAATACTACAATATTCATCAAATTTTTGGTTCAGTTAGAAATTAGTCCTCATATAAAGAATTCCATTAAATTTTAAGTATGTACCATTAGCCATTTTTAAAATATCATGCGCGCAAGGTAGAAAACATGACGAAAGTTTTTGTCACAAAGCGGATTAAATTACAAAAATATTTGTGGCAACACAAACTTTCTGGTTACTATTTCAGAAAGCAGCTTTATTATGTAGTCAGCCATAAAAAGTTGGAAGTAATTGCTTCTAAAATAAATTTATCCCAATTCTTGCAACAGTCACATATTCGAAGATCATAAGGGGTTTAAGGTGTATGAGCCCCCTTAAGGTGTTTTGCAATTGTTAATGAAGATGTTTTGAGTTTTTATATCTTTTTTACCTTCCATCGAAGTCAGAATTGAATTAATTGAATGAGAAATGTATCTGTAATTAAATTCGAGGAAATAAGTTTAAAAGAAGTGCAGGAAAAAATGCGTATAATTTAATAGGCCGTATAAGGAAGTCATGTGGTTTACACATCAGGATATTTTAAGTTACAGCAGCATGACGAAGCTGTGCATACATTTTAACAGTATGATTTTTTAAAAAAACTTCTTAACAAATGCGGAATTTAAAATATATTTCTAAGTATAAAATGGGAATGTATGTGAAAGGGGATAGAAAATTCCATTCCCATTGCTTTTAATTATTTCAGTTTTTCTTCACCACAATTTTAGAAAAGCACAGATTGTGAGAGAGAATACAAGATTCACGGGTTCCCCAAAAGATTTAAAGGGGTGTTGGAACCCCAAAATCTTCAAAAAATTGTGATTTCGGATATTTGCATTTTCAAATTCTCTACACTTTTGTCTTTCTAAAAATACCATTCTTTAATCTCTATGAAAATTAGAACTGTAAAAAAAATCTAGTTTTAATTTGTCATCTACTGCTTTGATCAATGAGGATTTTTACATAAAAACGCGTTTTTCTCCAAGCGTGATTTTTTTATACTCGATGTACCTTTTCTCAGGAACTACTGCTGACAGGTATCTAAACTTTTTATGGGTTATTTGTTAGGTTCCCTAATATTTACTGAAATGAGCTTTTTGTAATAAACTTAGAAAAACAAATTTTTTAAAATTTTTTTGCGTGAGAAAAGTGCTAAATTTTACTATGCCTAACAAATATTCTGTAATTTATTCTAAAATTCAAAATTCTTCAAAAGCTCATTTCAGTATAATCAGACAGGTATACTTTAATTACAGAAAAAATTTCAAGCTTGTATCTACAGCAGATTTTGGAAAAGGTACATCGAAAATGGCCAATTTAACATTGTCGGTATACGGGTTTCTGATACCCCTTAAGGGGACTCATACACTTTAAAACCCATAAGATGTTCGAATAGGTGACTGTTGCAAGAATTGGGATTACTTATTTATTTTAGAAGCAATTACTTCCAACTTTTTAAAGCTGACTACATAATATAGCTGCTTTCTGAAATAGTAATCAGAAAGTTTGTGTTGCCACAAATATTTTTATAATTTAATCCGCCTTGTGACAACATTTTTCGTCATGTTTCCAACTTGCGCGCACAGTTTAAAACATTCTGTTTCATAATTTAATTCCATATTTAATATATAGGTTATAACATTTGGAAACTACTGTGAACCTAAAATTCTATAAATTTCATATTCAATTTTTATTTTATTTTGAGTTCAGTTTATAAAATGTATTTTATTAACAAAATTTGTAATGTTTTCGTCCACAAAATTTTTCAATATTAAAATATTTAACAGATTGTTGGTTCAGTTCAAAAATAGTGCCCATATAAAGAATTCCATCTAATTTCAAGCATGTACCATTAGCCATTTTTAAAATATCATGCGCGCAAGGTGGAACCAGGGCGAAATATTTTGTCACAAAGAGGATTAAATTACAAAAATATTTGTGGCAACACAAACTTTCTGGTTACTATTTTCGAAAGCAGCTGTATTATGTTGTCAGCTGTAAAAAGTTGGAAGTAATTGCTTTTAAAATAAAAAAAAAATATCTCAATTCTTGCAACAGTCACATATTCGAAGATCATGAGAGGTTTAAGGTGTATGAGTCAAGCATAACAGGCACCTAAATAATAGAACTTAGTCCCCATAGTGACAAGAATATTTTTAACCTAATTTAATTTCCCGCGCACGATAAATAGCACTTTCAGATCACACGTTTATATTAATTTTTCACGAATATTAAACTTTGTCCTTATTATCGAATGATATTATTTGATTTACTCTCTTCCCAACCGCCAATCCAGCTTATTTTTACAGACAATATTTCAGGTGCGCTGCCAATCCAGCAACACAGCTGGGACATATTGATTCTCAGACAAATTTACAGAAAGACCAAAAAAGGTCTTGCATAGTTTTGCATACAAGTTTTAAAAATTACGTGGAATGGCTTTTCAATGCAATTGGTGACAAGAGCTGTTCGAGAAGGCGTTCCACCTGCGCGTTCTCGATCGACCCAGAGGCAAGGCCAAAGCGAAGGCGTTGACACGCCCATCGCTACGAGTGGGCCTTCACCTTTGTGCAACCGGCTGAGGTTTCCTACAAGATTCACAGCCGAGACGTAATCAAACGCGTTACTAAATGCAACGATAGCTAAGGCAAAACAACATTGTGAAATACTAATTAAAAAGTCGACGAATGTCATCAGTGTAGGTAGTCCTGCCTACCAAAGCATTAGAAAATTAGAGCGCACTTAACGATCAGTCCGTAGAAAAAAAAAGTGTAATCGAAACGAAAGCGAAGGGAAGAATTTTGAATTTTCATAATCCAATTATACACGGGAAAAAAATTATATTACTCCCAAAGGGGCTTTTCTTTCAACGTTTTGTGTATTACCCTTATTTAATAAATATATTTTTCGTACTTCACCATAAAATTCAGTTTAACAGCAATATCGCAAAGTAATTTTAAAATGAGCCTATCTTTAGAATTTCCGATACACAGTCTCGCGCGCTGGAGATAAAAACTTTTTTTTTCATACAGTTTTGCCATTGCTCGGTTTGAAATCGTTGAGCTTCTTAATCAAAACTCATAAGTGCTTTACAAAATATGAAATAGATAATACACTCATGTCCATAAATTAAGGATAATTCGGAGTCACGCGGAAATCGAACTCTAAAATAAATATATCACCTGTAAAATCACTACACACATCTTCAAGAATCATATGTAAATTTCAGGAAGTAACCAGATGACACCGATGGTACGTCACAATGACGAGAGTGTAAGAGAGTGATATATAAGGAATACAGGCAAAGAAGTAAAATTGTTCGCAGGCGCTTTATAAGCATTTCAGTGCAATAAAAGAATAGTTATGACACAAAGGACGCATTTGGATGATTTTTTACGTGGTAGAATTATCGGCCGTCTGGAATGTGTGCGTACCCAACTGGAAGTATCAGACGAACTTGGAATTGCCCAGAGTGTCATCTCCAGGCTTTGGCAACGATTCCAAGATGATGGTAATGTGAGTAGACGTTACAGCACAGGTAGCCCCAGAGTTACAACGCCGAATGAGGACCGGTATTTGGCAGTTACTGCCAAAAGAAACAGGCGGAGCACAGCCTCAGACCTGTCTCGTCAGCTCTCTTCAGCCACTGGTACGACAATTTCAAGGCCGACCGTGTACAGACGCTTAAGGCAGATTGCTCTATATGCTCGTAGACCTGTCAGATGCATTCCACTTACAGCGACTCACTGTCGCCTGCGGTTAGCCTGGAGTAGAGAGCATGCATTGTGGACACCGCAACAGTGGGCTTGTGTGATGTTTTCCGACGAGTCCAGGTTTAGCTTTCAGTCTGATTCTTGCCGGACCTTCATATGGAGAGCTCCAGGTACCCGTTACCACCAAGAAAACATCATTGAACGGTGGTGCAGGAGTGCTCGTTTGGGGTAGAATTATTGTGGTTTCCAGAACTGACCTGCATGTTCAAATTGGAACCATGACAAGCCAAATCTATCGGGACGTCATTCTGGAACAACATGTATGTTTGTTTCGGGGTGCCATGGGCGCACAATTTGTGTTTATGGATGACAACGCCCGTCCTGCAAACATCGTAAGCCAATGCCTTCAATCGGAGGATATCACCGGTATGGACTGGCCAGCTTTCTCACCGGACTTGAATCCAGTAGAACACGTGTGGAACATGCTTGGCCGACGAGTTGCAGCCCGTCAACCTCCTCCTACATGTCTACCGGAACTTCGGATAGCATTGCTTTTTGAGTGGTGTAATATCCCCCAAGATCAGATCGATAATTTGATACTCAGCAGGCCCAGACGTTTTACGGACTGTATTGCATCGTTTGGGAGACATACAATGTATTAACAATCATACCAACCATGTAATATTGTTTTTTTTTTTTAAATAGTTTTTTTTTTTTTTTTTTTTTTTTTTTTGTAATTTGCTCCAGGGAGAAAAAAATTGCTAATTTTTTAATACTATAAAACATATAACATCTTTTTTTGTTCTTTACCTTTTGTTTAATAAATAAGCTTTACAAATAAGTCAAATTTGTTTTGCTTCTAACTCTTCCGTTGCCTGATTTTGCATTATCCTTAATTTATGGACATGAGTGTAAAATAAATTCCAAGTTTTAGGCTTCCAGATGCTCATATTCGGATGGAGACGTATGTTATTCAAAATTGGATGGCGCTAGGTAAGGTTGTTTTATCACAATGCGAGAAACATACATATATTCGTGGAGATTCTTCATTATTTAATTTCTTTCAGTATAAATACAGGGTTCTAATATCTCGTGGCAACGATTTAAAAAGTGCTTGCCATTCATAGTAAATCAACGCAAAATACCAAAACGAAATGAATAGCCTTTCTGGGCAAACTGGCCTTTGGGCTAAAAATTCCATTTCTGCTATTTTGTTTTAAATGGAGAAAAGAAGAACACAGAAATTTTTCCATTCGAAATATACAGAATGTAATCGAAACGAAACCGAAGGGGAAATTTTAGAATTTTCTGAGTCAAATTATTAAAGAAAAATTCGATTTCTGCTATTTTGTTTTTGTTGCAGAAGAGAAGAATACAGAAAATTTTCCACTTGAAATATACAGAATGTAACTGAAACGAAACCGAAAGGAAGAATTTAAAATTTTTATAGTCAAATTATAGATGAAAAATTCCATTTCTGCTATTTTGGTTTTGGTGCAGAAAAGAATAAAAATATTTCTCCATTGGAAATATATAGAATGTAATCGAAAAGAAAGTGAAGGGAAGAATTCTGAATTTTCATAGTTTACATGAAAAATTCGATTTCTGCTATTTTGTGCGAGTAGTAAGCAGCCGTACTCGGTAGGCGGAAGTGACGTCGAAGAAAGAGGGCGTAATCTCCGCCATCTTAGAGCACGTGACAACCGGAAGTGACGTATATGGGTCAGATGACGTAGACGGAATGACGTCATGTATAGTTTCGTTTTTATTGTGTAGCAAAGATTTTTATGTTCTCGAAGTTTTAGTTTATGTGGCAACGACAATAATTTTTATCTTTATGGCAACGAGCTCTTGAACCACGTGTTTGGAATGACATCATCCATTTCTTATTGGGGCATGTTGTCTCATGAAGTCACTTCCGCCTACCGAGTGCGGCCGCTTACTACTTGTGTGTGATAAAGAAGAGAAGAATACATAAATGTTTCCATTCGAAATATACAGAATAATTTGAAGAGATTACTCAATTAAATATCTCTTCGTTTCATGCATCGTTCCTATTTAAGAACCTAATCAAAACATTGCCCGATTGCAAACTAAACCAGAGACCTTTTAGTAAAAATATACGAAATTAAAATTTTTACACGTGTTTTCTAAGGATAAATTTCCAAGTTACTTCTTATCCTTTATCAGCTCCCTCTACATATAATATCTTTGTTGTTGCGAAGTTTAGTTTCTCTAGATTGGCAACAAGAAGAAATATAAACAAAAACGAGTTCGCTTTGATGCTGCAACCGCAACGTCTTATTTTACTATCGCGAATTAAATTATGCTTAACCCATTCTGGAATTATCATTTAAGTTATTAAATTATCCTATGCAATGACTCAGCATAGCGTTCACAAAATTCCTACCAAAAAACTTTAGGAAAAGGAACTGGTCTGTGATCGTGAAACTGTCTCTCAGGAAAAAAAAAAAAAAAAAAAAAAGAAAAAAAGAAAGAAAAAAAGAAAAAAAGAAAAAAAAAAAAAAAAAAGGTTTCACGCTTTAAACCATTTTTACTCAAAGAAAAGGTGTCACGCGAATCGATTCAGGAATCGCAAGAAATAGAATTTCAATAATTTCAATAAATTCAAAATTTCGAATTTCAGCAATTCTGAAAACAATAGTTTAATACCTGAGGCTTTTCGTTGCAGTTCCTTTAACTCAAATGCTGCCTTCTGGAAAATTCGCTTTTGGAGGCTTAACATGCATAAACAATTTCCAAGTGGTTTAATTAACGATATCTAGTTTAATTTTGATCATGAAAGTGATCCCTCCTCCCTTCTTTTGACTGACTTCTCAAACTGGAACCATGTGTATACAACCAACATTTAGCAGCGCAATTTTTTTTAACAGCGCGTGTATCGTATGGGATAAGAAAAAACAAAAGAAAACATTTCTGTCTATATCCTAGAATACCAACTGGGTTATTTTAATGGTTCTTTCGGTTCATACGTCCACCAGAGACTCTGGATAAGATGACTGAGTGCTGCTAGTTCAATCTAGAATCAAATATCGCGGAAGAACTGGCGACATGACCGTTTTCGTGGTTTTCCTCATGTATTGAAGTTGTTGTTGACTAATGGGCACTTGTCTGACCTATAGTCAGGCCAAGCCCACGAAAGTCCTCGTGGCAAGGAACCCAAGATATGCCTATCGTTTTCAACAGCTTTGAGCACCTTACAGATTACAATGCGATTTAGGTTAGTTAGCATTTAGCCCATGTAGCTTTAGCATAAACAGACTAATTACTCTACAAATAGGCTATATGAAATTATTTCTTCGGTTACCACAAACTCAATAGCATGTCAATCGAGTATAAACCTCCAGACGTTCCATCCTGCTTCTTCTTTTAGGTGTCTTTTGTCGTTGTTGCTAATGCTCACTTGTCTGACTTATAGCCAGCCCAAGCCCACGAAACTCCTCGTGGCAAGGAGCACAAATTTACGCCTGTCGTTAGCAAAAGCCTTCAGTACCTTAAGCTTCGTTCAGACGGTGGCGTAAAGGGCATAAGTTGTTAAAGCCGAGCTCCGTTGCCAAGGCAACCAGTCTGTGCTACGTCACAAAACCTGGTTTAGGGCTCGTGGCATAGGGTTCAAAGTTTTCAACTTTACGCCGAGTTTGGGATATGCGTCGACCAATCAGAGCGAAGCTAAAACGAAGCGGCGTTCTACAGAAGATTTCGCCCAAGCCCACGAATATAATTGGTATGTATAAACAGCAGAGCGAACGCGGGAAATCAAATCGAGCAGGTGAACAGCGCGGGAAAGTTGTAGACACATCCACGCATGCGCAAATTCAGCTTCTCTCATTGGCCGCGGCTTACACCCTGTTCTCGCAAGTGTGAATGGAATTCTCGTGTTTTATGCCCTTATGACTACGCCTCTATGCCCTTTACGCCACCGTCTGAACGCAGCCTTACAAGTTAACGGTGCGATTTAACTCAGTTCCGCCCCCAATTTTAATGGAGAGCACCACGTAGGGACAGTCCGAGAGTCTCCCACCCCTCTTCTCCTACCATTCTACCATTAACCACTCGATAGGCCTTTCGGCTCGCTGCATATTTGGAGTGCCCCCATGCCGCACAGCAGACACTATACCTTATAAACATCCCTGTCTTTTCCGGGATTCGAACCCGAGACATTCGGCATGGCAGTCAGCAACGTTAACCACTATATCGACTGGGCGGGTTTCCGTATGTATATAAAGTGGATACGAGACACTTTCACTAGAAAGCCCTCTACGAAAGCATCCCTGCGGTTAGGAAGATCACTTGTTTTGCCCCAACAGATCAAGCATATGTTCGTATACTTCTTAGGCATTCTTTCGATATTCTTTACAGCCGTAAAAAAATCTAAGAAATCGCAAACCACATAAATAAAATTTCTTAATTTACAACCAAAAGAAATTTTAACGCAACGAAACACTTGTGGTAAGAGGTATTTTCAAAACTTCCAATTAGAAAAATTAAATTTAGACATCTTTTAAAGACATGATATGCACATATTGTGACATGGAATGATACTATATGTCAGATAAGTATTGCCAGATATGTATTGAGAAACATTTCAATTTAGAAGCTTTCTACTAAGGACGCAGAGATGTCGGAATGTCGCAATTTTGGAATAAAAACTTATAGTCTTCGATGTAAATCGAATCAACGCAAGCCTATGATTACATGGATTAATTTCACAGCATTTAAAAAAAAAAAAAAAAAAAAAAAAAAAAACTCGTACAAACTTTACAAAATTTGCCACTTTGGCATAATTAATTGGAGTCGTAAATTCCAAATATGGGGGGGAAATGTTATCTCCTTTCATAAAAAGTCTAATTTTATGTCAAAATACCCATGTTAGAATAATGCTATATATAAATCCAAATATATATTTTAAGTCGCGCTTTCGATATATGGAAAACACAAGTTGAATTTCAGGAATCGGCTCAATAGAATAGGAGATATAGAATTGTCCTATTTTTTATGAAGAAGGTAAATCTACATTAAAAGGAAACTGCATTTTAATTAAGTCTTCGAAAAATAATTGCGCAATTTTATCACCGATCGCGTAAACTTACTAAAAAAAAAAAAAACTGTGCAAGGCCAGCAAACTGAAGAAACGTGTTCCCTAAGATCAATACGGATTAAAATAACTTAGAGAAGCTAATTTTTCTTCAGTCAATCAACTGCGTGAAAGAAATTGAAGGTTCTCGCTAATCAAGAATTCCTGAACCTCGTCTGAAAGATGAAAGATGGAATTTTATTCCGCTTTCTTTGCTTGCTGCGTATGCTTTCGGGAATTAATCTTGGAAGAACGTAATGAAAATTCCCAAATTACAGCTCACCGAAAATTGAGTTAAGTTAAAGTGTTCTTCGATAATTGTTGTACCGTATTCAGGAATTTCGTATGATTTTCAGCCTTACTGGCTTTCTTCATTGATAAATGAATCTGATTCACATTAACATCATGACAAAGAATGCGATATTATTTAGTCGATATCCATAACCATAACTGAGAGAGTAATATACTATGAGTGAGGTAACTTCATGCATACTTTACACATGAATGAAAACCAAGGTATGTGAAATCGAAATAATGTTGCGCTTTTACACATTTAAGTTAATTTAGGAGTAAACCGGAAATATAAATTAAAATAATGTTGCTCATTCATGTGATTAGAAATAAATTCAAGATAAATAAAATACTATTGCGAATTCATTGAAAAACGGAAAACATATTTGTAAGTTGGCAATATTAGTAAACTTTAAACAGATGGCAGAATTTATAATTTAGAAAGAAAACCGCTCATATATATATATATATATATATATATATATATATATATAAAGAAGAATGTCTGTTTGTGTGTTTGTTTGTTCGCAATTAACTCAGTCACTACTATAGCTATCGTCATCAAAATTTCTGAAATTCCTTTTTGAATCCTGGGAAAGGTTCACGTCCACTTAAATAAATAAATAAATAAATAAATAAATAAAAAACAGAGGTATTAGTTAAAAATTCTGAAAACTCTCATTTTCGCCCTCATTTTTCCGAGTGGCAACAGTCTCGCTCGCTGCAGATAAAAATCTGCATTATTTCGAAAAGTGTTGCCACTGCTCGCTTTCAAATTGTAAAGTTTGTTAATAACAAAATTCTAAGTTTTACAATAAAGTAAAAATGGCATTTCCAAACATTAAATACATTATTCCCGATTCCGAAAATTCGTCGGAAGCCATCTCGACTGTTCCTATCTTTGTACGATTTTAATCAACCGAGATATTAATTAAAAACTCTGAAAACACTAATTTCCATACTCATTTTTCCGAGTGGCAACAGTCTCGAGCGTTGGAGATAAAAATGCTTTATTTCGAAAAGTGTTGCTACTGCTCTGTTTCAAATCGTAGAGTTTGTTATTCCAAAATTTATAAGTTTTACAATATACATATATGTAATAATAAAATTCCATAGTCAAGAATACAATTAAAATTCTAACTGTATGTTCTTTCCATTTTTAATGGCGACGTTCTCTTATTTGAAAGTACGTGAAATTAAATCCACAGCCCCGTAGTCAAGTTGTTTTTCCCGCCTTTTCTACACGTACAGTTTTAGAATGTTCTGGAAATATTTCAAGCGAACTGGATTGGCTGACGAGGCTGACGTCATTTCATTTAAGCTCCGCCTTTCCAGAGGCTAATAAAAGACTCTCAAAAGGAATATCGGGAGCTTTTTCTTAAATGTCACGATGCAGTAAACTTCATACAAAGAGTTATTAGTAATTCTTTTATTTACTTCGGATATCTGATTTTTGTAACTGCTATTTTCTCCTGAATAATGAATAATGGATCCTGTTTTTTAAACTTATCGTCTGATTATTTAAGCTACGACTACATTTATGATTCTTCAGCATTCTATTTATTCCGGACAAAAGCTGGTACATCACATATATATAAAGAAGAATGTCTGTTTGGGCGTTTGTTTGTTCGAGTTATTGATTTCTGATGAATTATGACCAAATTTTTACTACATTTAATCGACTAAAATTGAATGCAGGTGAAATATTAAACACGAAACTCATTAAAAACTGTTTGCCGTTGTTTCTGATATAATGAAAGATAATTAGTTTCTTTTTCTATCGAAATTTATATGTGGGTTCCATATCGTATCAGACTGAATAATGTATGATTATGAAATCGTATTTTTTCCATCGTTATTAGAGAAGGATTACAGCTGTATCGTTCTCTCTGTTGTAGGATACATTACTCCGAATCTAACTTAACGGGCATCGGGTACTTCCGCTAGTATTTATAGATATGAGCTGTTTTCCATAATTTTTAAGTGATATTTTTACTTTCTTCATGCAAAAAATAGTAAAAGAGCAAATTAATTATAAATGCAAATACGTTGTAGAATTTTGTAGTGTAAATCTTGATTAAAACGTAATCACAGCGATTTTTCGATTTAACAATAATTTTCTATACTTCATCGAAAATTGCACATACGCACATACACACATATGTGTGCATATATATGTGATGTACCAGCTTTTGTCCCGAATAAATAGATTTGTGAAGAATTATAGATGTAGTCGTAGCTTAAATTATCAGACGATAAGTTTAAAAAACAGGATCCATTTATTATTATTCAGGAGAAATAGTAGTTACAAAATCATATATCCGGAGTAAATAAAAAGAATTACTAATAACTTTTTGTATGAAGTTTACTGCATCGTTACATTAAAGAAAAGCCCCCGATATCCGTTTGGAGTCCTTTTATAGCCTCTGGAAAGGCGGAGCTTCAAAAAAATGACGTCAGCCTCGTCAGCCAATCCAGTTCGCTTTAAATATTTCCAGAACATTCTATAACTGTACGTGTAGAAAAGGCGGGAAAAACAACTTGACTACGGGGCTGTAGATTTAATTCCACGTACTTTCAAATAAGAGAACGTCGCCATTAAAAATGAAAAAGAACATACAGTTAGAAATTTAAGTGTATTCTTGACTATGGAATTTTATTATTACATATATGTAAGATAAAAATTATATAAATCCCAATAGCACATACGTAAATCTCAAAATTATAATTTAAACTAGCAACGATCCTTAATTCTACTTCTCTATTCTAAAATTGTTAATAACTTTCCTGGGCTGCGTCATTTCCGGATCAGGCTATGTAACATGCCTTGATGACGTAGCTAATTCTGAACCCGAACTCAAAATTTCGAGAACTGAAACCTTTCTCTTAATAAGCAACCTAAACCAAAACCTTCTCTTGGTAAGCCTTCATATTGTATTTTAACTGCGCACTTTTGCTTCTACCTCTCTTGCTGCTAGGATGCTACTTCTCTCGCTTAGCCTCTGACAGCTATTGGCCATTGTTCTAAAAATATAATCAGTACAAAATTGTGGGCTGCAAAGCGCAGACAAAATGATAATGTGAAATGGAAAAGAACATGATTCCTCAGAATTCATTATCCAGGAATAAAATTATGTATGGAATTTACGGCTATGTCTGTCTTCCAGTGACATCTTTCCAACTACGCAGTAAAGTCTCTCCAAGTTACAACGCGACTTGGGGTAAGCTGCAACAGACTGACGATGGTTCTCTGCGTTATAATCCTGGGAAGACTTTGTTGCGTAGTTAGAAAGATGACATTCGATGGAAAAGACTTGTAGACAGACGTGGCCGAATTGAATATCACTTTTATTGGTCGATACGAACTAGTTATATATATCATATTCTTTATCACACATGATCATGGGCGTCATACGCACCCCACAATTTTATGTGGAGTATCACATGTTAGAGAATGGTGTAGTAGCAGCACGACAAAGCAAACGAGCACCTTGATTGCAGGAGAAGTGAAGCTAGAAAGTGCGCAATTATCCAATATGTAGGGTCACCAAGAGCAGGTTTGGGTTTAGGTTAGAAAGGTTTCAGTTTTCAAAATTTTGAGTTCAGGTTTACAGTTAGCTACGTCAACAGCGTTACGCAAGGCATGCAAAATCTAGAAATCACGCAGTCCAGAAAAGCTGTTATTGCGATTTTTAGGAGAGAGAGTGGAAATTAAGGGGTTACCGCTAATTCAAACTAAAATTTTGATTTTTATTATTTTTTACCTTACGATGATTTTTATTACTTTTTTACCTTATCTGTTTTGATTTGTATTATTTTTTACCTTTTTATTATTTTCTACCTTACCTTTACCTTTACCTTTATTATTTTTTATCTATATATATATGTAATAATAAAATTCCATAGTCAAGAATACACTTAAAATTCTAACTGTATGTTCTTTTCATTTTTAATGGCGACGGTCTCTTATTTGAAAGTACGTGGAATTAAATCCACAGCCCCGTAGTCAAGTTGTTTTTCCCGCCTTTTCTACACGTACAGTTATAGAATGTTCTGGAAATATTAAAAGCGAACTGGACTGGCTGACGAGGCTGACGTCATTTCTTGGAAGCTCCGCCTTTCCAGAGGCTATAAAAGGACTCGCAAAAGGAATATCGGGGCTTTTTCTTAAATGTCACGATGCAGTAAACTTCATACAAAAAGTTATTAGTAATTCTTTTTATTTACTCCGGATATCTGATTATGTAACTGCTATTTCTCCTGACCAATAATAAATGGATCCTGTTTTTTAAACTTATCCTCTGATAATTTAAGCTACGACTGCATTTATGATTCTTCAAGAATCCATTTATTCCTGACAAAAGCCATCACACACACACACACACACACACACACACACATATATATATATATATATGCATGTATGTGCATGTAAGATGCATTATTTAGGTTACTGATTCGATATATTTCAGGAATGATTTTTAGGAAGAAATGTTATTTAGAACTAAAAGTCAACTGAATTCAACTAGGAAAAGAAATGTCACTTGTGTGTTACCAGAGTTGCTTATATTTTTATATTTGCACAAAAAGTAAGTGACCTTGAAATAACCTTGAACAGACCCTCCAAACAAACATATATAATGAAATTCCCTTTCTCAATTAAAGTCAGTTTACTTCTGTATGATACAGTTAAATGCAAGGACTAACAAGTGTCGTATTAACCAATAAGAGCTAGTATTTTAGTACTGCAGTACAGAGGTGGATATGAATAAATAAATAATAATAAATTTTAAAACAGAGGAAAATTTAAAGGGTGTTTGGACACTTTTTGAACGATTTCGACAAAGAATACTAAAAAGCAAAGTTTTGGTATAAAAATCTCTGGTAGCAGGTTAATATTTTAAATAAGAAATAGCCTCTTCTACGTTTCAATTTATTCTTCTTTCAAAATGTCTCATATCAAAAAGCTATAGATCGAAGTATATGCTCTGCGCTTTCCGACGAAAGTTCTCATTCCATAATTCAAAAAATGTTGGTATGAAATTAGTTGGGTTCCAAATATTGAAATTTCTAAGCGCAAAATAAGCAATATTATTAAACGGAAAGGGAAAAACTGGCAGTCATTACTTCTGCAAGGAAAGAAGACTCCAAACGAATACCCGAAAAACGTACGTTCTGTTTCTAATGTTTCTAATGATAAATCATTAGTAAGGAGAGAAAATCCACCGACGCAGAAATCAATTACAAAATCGTTAAATGCATCTGTGGCAATAATAAATAAAATAACAAACCAAGATTTATAATTTAAAAAGCTAAAAACGTAATGCTCCCCAGCTTTTCCAGAGGAATGTCGCAGAGCAATTTGTAGACCCCCATATGAAAACTATTTAGCAGGAGATAAATGGAAATAGACTGTGATCCTTTGATGCAGCATGGGTTTACCTAAATGGCCGAAATAAAAGTCTAATCGAAAAGCAGAGAAAAAAAATGGTTCTGCCTATGCGAAAAAGAATGTTTATGATTGGCACAGGATTAGCTTTCGATGGGAAATTGAAAATAAGAAGAGTAGAAATCTATGTTAAAATAGAAAATTTTACATCCTATATTTGCGGAAGAAATTTCGTGGGATTCGAACCTCGGACCAAACTACCAGTGTTCAGCGACTTTACCGCTCGACCGCTGGTTGGCCGAGATATATATAAAGGGGTTTGTGTCATTAAACTTTCGTCATATCCACCAAATTGTTTTTTTAATGAAAAGGATACTACACTAATAGAATTAAGAAATTCTGCAATGGACTTAATATACAGTGTCAGAAATCTGTTTTCATTCGACATCCATGGAGTAAAATAACACTTTTTAACACCAAAATGTTGTTAAGAGCCGATAAGTGACTTTTCAAACGGTTAACTTAACAATGTTTGGTATAGTTTAGTTGATTAATGCAAAGCACTCGAGAGCTATATGTCTAAGGGAAGGGATGTGTCGTGGAGAACCTTCTATCGTGGAAACTGCCTTATATGCACGTTGCACATGGGGAAAACCACCAAAACACCCCTTCACCAGGATTCGAATGCCGGACCGAATTACCAGTGCTCAGCAACTTTAACCGATCAGGTGGGTCTTCAAGTAAAGCAGTTTGACGTAAGACGTTCCATAAGACGGTCATCGTTGCTCACAGACGATATCGTCTTTCTGTGAAGGTGGTCGCTTTAGAGAAGATAGTTATTGGTGATGGCTATTATCGGATTGCATAATAAATTTGCATAATTCAAGACTGTTAAAGATTAATTAACGAAAAATACTAAGGCAGAAATGCGATATGTTATTTATTACCGTTATACAAGTATATAAAAGCATGAATTAAGAAAAGAAGTAAAGAACATTGCAGGCAGAAAAAGGTCTTCTAAATATATATAAATATATAACGCAAAATAAATTTTAAATTAATATGTTAAAAATTCATGTCCTGTTCAGTTCGCAATAAGCATATACAAAAACTAAATACCCAAAACATGATGGCAAACTGCCAGAAAAGGGGCAAATATGCCAAAAATCAACAACGAACTTCGAAGCGAACTACCACTGTTCAGCGAGTTTACCCGCTCGGCCGCATAACGATGTATTCTGGTCTACACTTTAATAGAATCGTAAAGATCTTACTCATCTTTAATTGGCAACAGCATCTATTTATATCGGACGCTATTATATCGAAGCATAAAACAAAAATGTAAAAAAAATAAAAATAAAAATCTGAAAGCTTTCAGATTTAACATTACACCCAAAAGGGCGTTTTTTAATGTTTTCTGTGTTACCTTTATTTATTAAATATCATGTTCTTCGCACTTAAACCATAAAATTCAATTCAACGGTAATATCGCGAAATAATTTTAAAATGAGGATATCTTTAGAATTTCCGATATATAGCCTCGCGCGTTGGAGATAAAAAAGCTTTTTTTTTTTTTTTTTTTTTTTTTTCGTACAGTGTTGCCATTGCTCGCTTTGAAATCGTGGAGTTTGTTAGTCAAAATTTCGTTAAAGTGTTACAAAACGTGAAATCGTTAATAAAACAAATTCCAAATTTGGGCTTCCAGATACACTGTTACGTTATTCAAAACGTTATTATTCAAACGTACGTCATTCAAAATTGGATGGCTGTAGGTAGCGTTGTTCTATGACAACGCAAGAAAACATACATATATTTATGCAGATTCTTCCTTATTCAATTTCTTTAAATATAACACAGTGAGATAATATTTAGTGGCAACAGTATGAAAAGTGAATCGACGCAAAATGCCAGTAGGAAATTCCTGTGGGTTAAAAAATCCTATCCAAAGTAGCCACTGCTTAATTAGTTCGGAAAAGATTGCTTTTTCACTCTATTACACAAGAAATTTATTTCAACTGCCTTTTCTTTTAGCTTTTTTGAAGGAATTTCAGTACCCTAATCAAGGTTAATCTTTAAAGATGAACTTAGGACTTCTCAACTCGAATAAAGGCACCGATCGTTATTCCTTTCCCATTAACCGTACTCTGGAGGACTTCAGTATTTCATTCTGTCAAATAACGGCGACTTCATCTCTGCAAACAGAAGTCTCCTGGGTTATTATCTTGCAACAAATCGATAGAAAATGAGGTTTGTGGACAACAGAATGTTTCGAAATTCAGGCCAATCCAGCGTAAACGCAAACGTGCGGGTGGCAGGCCTTGATACATAATTGAAGCAAAGTGTTTGCTTCTTCTGTACAGATGATGAGCAAAAAAAATATCTTATAAATAATGGGAAAATGACGTGAAGGAACGAAAGCACGGTTACAGTAGAAGATTTTTATCGTATATCAGAGACTTCCTAAGCGGAAAATATCTGAATAAATGATACCGGTATGGAGGTTAGTTTAAAAATCTAGAAGCGAATATGTTATATCGTATTTACTTTACCACTTCTTCTGAATCGAGTTATTTTTCTCCTAGCTTTATCTCATCACATGACTTATAAACTTTAAATTTAGTAAGTAAATAGTAAAGATAGTGAAGTACAGCGTGTCTCAAATAAAAGTGTACCAAAAGTGAACCGAAAAGTATGCAAATTTATTTTAAGTTGTTACATTTGAAAGCACATTTTTAACGTAGAATTATTCATGTCACTACGCGTTAAGTTAATGTACACCTTCCACGGAAAAAAAAAAAAAAAAAAAAGTTCTCTACCTTCCGTTCTACTGGAGCGATTGTCGAAATTAAATTGTGTTTTCCATGTCTTGAAAGTGCGACTTAAGATATTTATTAGATTTATATATAGCATTGTTCTAAAATAGGTATTTTGACACAAAATCGGACTTTTGCTGAAATGATATACCATTTTTTATCCATATATCGATTAAGACTCAAATAGATATTAAATTTTGTAATTTTTGATGAGAAATTTATGGAGAAATTAAAAAATTTATCTTGGCGTATTTGTCAGTTAGCGTCAAGAATAATTCACGCGGCGAACTTCTTAATTTATAACACCCTATTTTTTTTCCTTTTAACTTCCTTGTACGAAGTAAAAAGGAAGTATTGTAATCGCGAAAAGTTTCAGGCAGCATATTTCAACGCAAATATCCATTTTCACCGCTATCGAATGCAATTGAACGACGGTTTTGTGTGACATCTGTACGTAAAAAATAAAGGACTCTATTCCCACAAAAAAATAGTACAACTGCTTTAAAATGAATTCTGGAGAGAATTTTTCGTGGCGTCTGTACGAACGTATGTACGTACGTATCTCGCATAACTCAAAAACGAGTAGCCTCAGAACATTGAAATTTTGTATATAGGACTACTATACCATGTAGATATGCACCTCGTATTTTGGTTGCAATCGGCCGCACCAAACATATATAAATATATTTATAAATATATCCACTCTGTTACCCGACTCAGTGATCTCCGTTTCTTTACTCTTACATGTTTGTAAATTGTATATTTTTTGCTTTAAAAATGGTTGAATTATGTTGTTTTTAATCTTCCGGTTGAGGTTTTTATGCCTTTAGTAAATCGGTATGCAATATTTTTACAATAATCAACAATTTTAAAGTTGTTTAAGTGCCGCTAAGCCTAAAAATTTTTTTGGTGGCAGCCATTGCTTGTTTGCGTTTGAAACAGCAGAGTAGTGAATTTGTTGCCAATCTAGAGAAACGTAGCTTCGCAACAACAAAGATAACGCCTTCATTTATTATTGCGATTTAAATCATGCTTAATCCTTTCTGGAATTTTTTCGAGGAAATAAGTGTCTAAGATTTACTTAATTTTTAATAATTTAATTTTTAATACTTAGTAATTTTTATACAGATATTTTGAGTTTTTACGTATTTTTGCCTTGTCGCGAAGTGAGAACTGAATTAACTGAATGAGAAATACTCAATCGTTTGTGAAAAACTGTTTCTTTTTTGTTTTGTTTGCTTAATTTCTTTTATACATCGCTCTAGCGTTATTATAGTATTTGAATAGAACATGTGGCAACGATTAGTTAATTCTGTTCTTTAAATGATATAAATTTTGTGCATTCTGAGTTATAATATGAACGAAATATAATACTGTTAAGTGAACCTAGCGCCAGAGTGTCGCTATGGTAAACAAAGTGAATTTTAAAGAATGCATTTATTCTATTGTGGTTTATGCGCTGTCGGCGAAGTAGATTTAATTCAATCCAATATGTTTAAACGAAATGCAGGAAAAAATGCGTATAATTTAATATTCAGTACAAGGAAGTCATGTGGCGTTCACATCAGATTTTTTGCATTGCACTCGAGCGGAATTATTATCATCGTTCATACCTTCAAATAATTTTAACAAAGTGCGTTAACCACATTTGGCGTTATTATCGCAACGCATATGCCAAATTTCAAAACGTGCCAATATGTTAATTCACGTATATCTTAGGAAATTCGAAATAAAAAATTTAATTTTAAGCAGTTATGCTTAGAAAATCATCTATTTTTAAGATGATGGTAAAAATTTTGTAAGTTATAATTCAAAAATTTTTTTAGAAAAACTTAGGCAAATTATTTAAAAATACAAATTTTAAAAATTAATCATAAAAAGGCGGGCGAATTTTATTTGGAATGAACGTAAATTTCGAAATGCGAAAGGAAGAATCAGATAAGTTTAATAAAAAAAGGGATATTAATAAATATATACCATATTCAATTAACATACAGGAGCTAAAATTTTGAGAGCTCATTTCTTAAAAACTACTCCTGCAATTTTTACAAAACTTTGCACTTTGGGCATAATCTGAGTCATAGTATCGTAATCTGGAAAAAAATCTGATGTGTACACCACATGACTTCCTTGTACGGAATATTAAATTATACGCATTTTTTCTTGCATTTTGTTTAAACTTATTGGATTGAATAAAAGCTACTTCGCCGACAGCGCATAAACCACAATAGAATAAATGCATTCTTTAAAATTCACTCTATTTGTTTACCACAGTGACACTCTAGCGCTAGGTTCACTGAACAGTATTATATTTCGTTCATACTGTAACTCAGAATGCACAAAATTTATATCATTTAAAGAATTATCTAATCGTTGCCACATGTTCTATTCAAATACTATAATAAAGCTAGAACGATGTATAAAGGAAATTAAGCAAACAAAACAAAAAAGAAACAGTTTTTAACAGACGATTGAGTACATCTCATTCAATTAATTCAGTTCTCACTTCGCGAGAAGGCAAAAATACATAAAAATTCAAAATATCTATATTAAAAATTACGAAGTAAATCTTAAACACTTATTTCCTCGAAAAATTCCAGAAAAGATTAGGCATGATTTAAATCGCAATAATTAATGAAGGCTTTATGTTTGTTGTTGCGAAACTACGTTTCTCTAGATTGGCAACAAATCTGCTAAGCTGCTGTTTCAAATGTAAACAAGCAATGGCCGAAATCAAAAAAAATTATTAGGCTTAGCGGCACTTAAACAACTTTTAAATTGTTGATAATTCTAAAAATATCGCATACAGATTTACTAAAGGCATAAAAACCTTAACCGGAAGATAAGAACAACATAATTCAATCATATTTAAAGCAAAAAAATGTACAATTTACAAACATATAAGAGTAAAGAAAGAGATCACTGAGCCGGGTAACAGAGTGGATATATATATAAATATATTTATATACGCTTGGCGCGGCCGATTGCAACCAAAATACGAGGTGCACATCTGCATGTTATATCAGTCCTATATACAAAATTTCAACGTTCTGAGGCTACTCGTTTTTGAGTTATGCGAGATACGTACCTACGTACATACGTTCGTTCAGCCGCCACGAAACATTCTGTTCAGAATTCATTTTAAAGCAGTTTTATAACTTTTTTGGAGGAAAAGAGTCTTTTATTCTGTCCTTACGTACAAATATCACGCAAAAACATCGTTAAATTGCATTTGAAAACGGTCAAAAGGTATATTTTCGTTGAAATATGCTGCCTGAAACTTTTCGCGATTACAATACTTCGTTTCTACTTCGTACAAGGAAGTAAAAATTGGTAGGTTATTTCAGAAAAAATACAATTTTGTGTCAAAATACCTGTGTTAGAACAATGCTATATATAAATCTAATATATATCCTCTAAGTCGCACTTTCGAGACATGGAAAATGCAAGTTAAATTTAGACCACCTGTCCAGTAGAACGGAAGATACAAAACTGACCCCTTTTTTGTGTAAGGTATATATATATATCCGTAAATTACATATATTCTGATAAAAGCAGTATTGTCTTGAAATTCGATCTGGGTATACTTCTATTTCGGATATTCTGCCTAATGTGTGTTAAAAGAAATAAAACTGAAACCATGAACTCTAACACAATTTTTTTTAATGCGTAGTACAATAGCATTGGTAAAAGTAACTTATATGCATCTACTATTCTAATTAGTAACCTTTCCTCTAGAAATGACATCAACCGCGTAGTTTTGTATTCGTGACTTTCAGAGGTTACAGTTAACTAAACAGGTGGAATATACACGAATAAGCACGTTAATTAAGAAAAAAACCATCACAAGTATTATTTAAACTTTTCAGTATGGACTAACTAAAAACTAAAATGGTACTAACTAAAAAAAAAAAAAATGTATAAAGAATTATTATTGCAGTCATCAGTATAAGGCTTCAAAGAGGGAAAAAAAAAAAAAAAAAAAAAAAAAAAAAAAAAAAAAAATTAGACTTCAAAATTGTAGATTACTTTATTAGACTGCAGTCATCATTATAAGGCTTTAACCCTTTCCGTCACGCTACCGTTTAAAGTCGGAGTTTTGATATATATATATATTAAAAAAAAAAAAGGTAGGCAGTCTAATTATGCCTAGTAATAGAGTAACATAGAAATTTCTTTTCAAACAATTCCTTTTATACCCTAAAATAATCTGGAAGATTTCTTTGAAAAATGAGGGTCTTAAAAAACTAAACATGGCTAAAAAATATGGACTGGTTTGTGTTGAGCTGTCATCTACTATCAATAAAGAAGGTTCAGAGTAACCTATAAATCCTTTTTCATTCAATTTTTCTATGCGTACAGAAGGAAATTTTTAGGTGTGTCCAGACCGGACACAATGTGACGCAAAGGGTTAAAGCGAAAAAAGAAATTAGATTTCAAAATTACAGATTACTTTATTAGATTGCAGTCAACAGTATAAAGCTTTAACGCGAAAAAAAAATTTAGGTTTCAAAATTACAGATTTATTAAATTACAGCCATCAGTATAAGGTTTCAAAGTGAAACAGGATAGATTTCAAAATTACAAATTAATTTATTATAGATTGCAATCATGCGTATAAAGTTTCAAAGCGAAAAATATTTAGATTTCTCAAAATACATATTACTTTATTAGATTGTAGTCATCAGTATAAGGCTTTAAAATGAAAAAAATTAGATTTTTAAAATTACAAATTACTTTATTAGACTGTAGTCATCAGTATAAGGCTTTAAAGCGAAAAAAATTCAGATTTCTAAAATTGCAAATTACTTTATTAGATTGTAGTCATCAGTATAAGGCTTTAAAACGAAAATAATTAGATTTCAAAATTACAGCTTTATTAGAATCCTGTCATCAATCTAAGGCTTTACGGCGGAAAAAATTTTTCATTTCATAATTACAGCTTACTTTATTAGACTGCAGTCATTAGTATAGGCTTTAAAGTGAAAAAAAAATTACCTTTCTCAAATTACAGAATATTTCATTAGATTACAGTCATCAATCAGTATAAGACTTTAAAAAGATTTTAAAAAATTTAGATTTCAAGATTACAGATTAGAAAGCTTAGGGAAAAAATAGATGTGAACTGAATTTGATAATAATAATAAAAATTAGTTCACAAATAGCATATATCCTTTTTGTTTTGAAACCTTTTCATTTAACTCCGATGGTGATAGTCAAATCAAATCATAAAGAAAACATCTTCCAAAATGTTTTTTGAAATTAGTACAGCATTTTATCGCTCTTACACCACTTAGACGATATTTTCAATTATTTATATTTCTGTTGTTTGCATAACAAGATTTAAATCCCAATATAAATGACTAAGTCTGTAATAAAGATGTAATTATTCTGCTAAACACATACTCGTAGGAATCTGTGCCTTCACCCAAAAAACAGAAAGATTAACATTTTTACTAATTTCTTCTTACCTTCAATTTCTTGTTGACTTTACAATAATAACGATATAGCATCGCAAGATTTAAAGGACCAAAGTCGGCATAAAAACTGGAAAGAGAAGAAAAAAAAAGTTTTAGAATCAAATAACTGTTCTAAGTGGCGCATTTTAATTACACAGCTTCTTCAATTCGAGCCAATCTATCAAAAGCAAAACATCATTTTAAACATTAGCCTATCCATCATAAATAATGGAACATTAAAAACGCAATATAAAGTAGAATTTGAAAATTAGTGACAAACTTATGGAATATATAAATTTCGGAGTGTGAAGTCAGCAAATTTCTAAGAAGATGCCATGCTTTCAAAAGTAATTCTGCAAAGAATTCTGGCATGTGATACATTAAACTGGTTTCTAGTATGACTTGTTCAGTACCATCGTTACGTCACAAGCCAAAGGGAAGGAAGAGCCTTGAATTGCCTTCTCTAGAATAACACAAGATTACCTCAACACCCCGTATATCTTCTAAATTTGTGAACATCTTTCACTTTGGACATGAGACTTTCACTTTGGGCATAGAATGCAATTTATGTGTAACAGCTATCACCTTGCTATTGAAAAAATACTAATTCTCTAATCATCTTAAATCAAGAGCCGCCTTCTATTCCTTTATAGAAATACACCTTTAATGTTTCGCACTTTACTGAAGAGTTCCATACAATAATTGCCATATTACAAATAGCATAGCTGAAATACTGTACAGAACCATCCATAGCAGATCTTTCAGATATTCACGTCAATGTCGTAAAAGAATTGCTTTTAGATATTGTTTTTAAAACGTTTCCAACTCGTTAAATGCCTTTTCCATATCTATAACTAGTTTCTAGTTGTAGACTAAACAACTAGTTTTCTAGTTTCTGCAACTAGTTCTCTTAGCTCTTTGAAGGGCAGTGGTTACCCACAGTAACCACTTTTTCTATTGAACGTCTTACTCACTCATGTGTTGGCGAATACGACAGAGGCTAGGAATCCACATTTGGTGGTCCAAGAGTGAAAAAAAACCAGTTATTCCAATCACGAAGCCAGTAGTTTATGCAACAATTCGTCTTCAAGAAAATAAGCATCAGCCATCAAAGACAACATCACGACGATGTGCACTCTGCAGCACCAAGAAATAGCCTGTAAGAACAGTGTGGGAATGCAGCACATGCAAAGTTGCACTCTGATTGAGGAAAAAACCAGTTATTCCAATCAAGAAACATAAGTCAGTAGTTTATGCAGCAATTCATCTTCAAGAAAATAAGCATCAACCATCAAAGACAACATCACGACGATGTGCATTCTGCAGCACCAAAAAAAAGCCTGTAGGAACAGTGTGGAAATGCAGAACTTGCAAAGTTGCACTCTGATTGAGGCAAAAGAAAAACAGTTATTCCCATCAAGAAACATAAGCCAGTAGTCTATGCATCAATTCGTCTTCCAGAAAATAAGCATCAGCCATCGAAGACAACATCATGACGATGTGAATTCTGCAGCACCAAGAAAAAGCCTGTAAGAACAGTTTGGGAATGCAACACTTGCAAAGTTGCACTCTAATTGAGGCAAAAGAAAAACAGTTATTCCAATCAAGAAACATAAGCCAGTAGTCTATGCAGCAATTCGTCTTCCAGAAAATAAGCATCAGCCATCGAAGACAACATCATGACGATGTGAATTCTGCAGCACCAAGAAAAAGCCTGTAAGAACAGTGTGGGAATGCAGCACTTGCAAAGTTGCACTCTGATTTAGGGAAAAGAAAAACAGTTATTCCAATCAAGAAACATAAGCCAGTAGTCTATGCAGCAATTCGTCTTCAAGAAAATAAGCATCAGCCATCGAAGACAACATCATGACGATGTGCACTCTGCAGCACCAAGAAAAAGCCTGTAAGAACAGTGTGGGAATGCAGCACTTGCAAAATTGTACTCTTAGGAAAAAAACCAGTTATTCCAATTAAGAAACATAAGCCAGTAGTTTATGCAGCAATTCGTCTTAAAGAAAATAAGCATCAGCCATCGAAGACAACATCACGACGATGTACACTCTCCAATCAGGAAACATAAGCCAGTAGTCTATGCAGCAATTCGTCTTCAAGAAAATAAGCATCAGCCATCGAAGACAACATCAAGACGATGTGCACTCTGCAGCAACAAGAAAATGCCTGTAAAAACAGTGTGGGAATGCAGCACTTGAAAAGTTGCACTCTGATTGAGGGGGAAAAAACCAGTTATTCCAATCAAAAAGCATAAGCCAGTCGTTTATGCAGCAATTGGTCTTCAAGAAAATAAGCATCAGCCATGGAAGACAACATCACGACGATGTGCATTCTGCAGCACCAAGAAAATGCCTGTGAGAACAGTGTGGGAATGCAGCACTTGCAAAGTTGCACTCTGATTGAGAAAAAAAATCAGTTATTTCAATCAAGAAATATAAGCCAGTAGTTGATCCAGCAATTCATCTTCAAGAAAATAAGCATCAGCCATCGAAGATAACATCACGACGATGTGCACTCTGCAGCACCAAGAAAAAGCCTGTAAGAACAATGTGGGAATGCAGCACTTGCAAAGTTGCACTCGGATTGAGGGGAAAAAACCAGTTATTCCAATCAAGAAACATAAGCAGTAGTTGATGCAGTAATCCGTCTTCAAGAAAATAAGCGTCAGCCATCGAAGACAACATCACGACGATGTACACTCTGCAGCACCAAGAAAAAGCCTGTAAGAACAGTGTGGGAATGCAGGACATGCAAAGTTGCACTCTGCTTGAAAAAGAAAAACTGTTCCATGAGTACCATTGAGGCTGATTTGTAGGGATGTGTTCTGTGGGCGGTGGTTACAGACAGCAACCACCAGAAGTGGTCATTGTTTTCACGCGTGTTGGACAAAATATGTGTAATTGTGGCAAATAATTTCATTGTAACACCTGATACAGTAAATAAAACAAGAGTTATGCTGAAAACGTTAATTGCTTTTTGCTACCCTTCAAAAAGTTAAGCATTTACAGATCGGAGATGAAAGTAAAATTCACGCTCCAGGGCTGACCACAAGCGAAATGTTACAATAAATTTAAACTGTTTTCGTGCATATTGCAGTAGCGAAACAAATGCTAGCTTCAGACTCTTACTGTAAGGGCCTCTTTCAATTCAAGAAACCATCTCCTATAAAATAACAATCAGCAGATTGACATTTGGAATTATAAAACATAACATCTTTTTTTTTCGTCAAATAATTTTTTAAAAGTACACGTATCAGATTTAATTCCGCTCTTATTGGCATGTAAGATGTAAGCTGTACACGAGATGCCTTATATGATAACATATTTTGATTTTTATGTTTGTATTCCATATTAACTTATCTGTTTCTACCTCTGAATTTATGACTAATTTTTTCGGCATCTATCATAATATGATAATTTGATGAAGGTTTAAAGCGAATAACAGAACAATTCCACTAATGTCCTAAGTATTGCATCGGAACGGCGCAATTTAGTTGTTTTAGAATACCATTAAGAATATTTATTTTTGTCTTGCTTGTAAAGGTGTTACCAAAGTACATTTAAAACTCAAACAACATAATACGTTCCAGCTATATTGGACGTTAGACAACATATTAATATTAAAAGGTTGTAATAAGTTGTAGGATTCTCCACTGTGTATTTCTAAGTTACAGTTGAAAGTGAAGAACCTTAAGAACTAGTAGTTCGTGAGATAGAAAACAACAAGTAAGAAGGGTGAAATAACCCTTTACTATTCCAACTAAAGTTTAACAAAACTCCGTCTTGGAGAAGTACAATAAATCCGACACTTGGGCTTGAACTTAAGAATTAAACTAAACTAATCTTAAATAAAGAGATATAGCCGAAAGGTATCAAAATTCTAACAGAGTTGGCCCCTTGACGCTAATTGACTGCGAAGCTATCAAAGGCCTAAAGTACGGCCGAGCGTAATAATAGCCTAAAAAGGTGGAAGCGTGCAGTCAGAATATCTGGTATCTCTCTCACTAAGACAGTAGCACTTCGCGGTTAAATACCGCTCTTCCTCATTAGCATTCAGATATGATTCTAAAACTACGTTCTGACCGGAAGTGGTAAGTTGAAATTAAGAAGCGATAGGAAAGGAAGTTTAACTCAAAATTTAACTGTTAATAAAATGAACATAATGCTTACAAAGTCTAAAACTTCTAGGCCAGACCTCAGACGAAACTCATTTGGTTGAGATGACGTCACCATTTTCGTTGGTTTGGTTTCCAAACAGAATTCAACAATGACTGAGTGCATAACAGGGTTGAAAAGTGGCAGTTCAGAAGGCATTCTCTTTCCGGCGAAAGGATTCACTCCATGTTATTTTTTTGGTGGTATCCTTCGAGAACGGTCACTGTCTGGCATACCTGTCATAAGTCGTATGACTAGAACTTGAGTCGTATAAGCAGACTAATTGTTGAATGAGACAGTATCGGTAAATGGAATTTGGCTCAAAATTTCCGACCCTTCAGTTCTCTATCAACAAAGGTATAAGGGAAAGGAAGTGGTAGCTCAGAAAAATCAGAACAATGGCGGTTCGGAGACGTATCATTTCCTTCTTTCTCTTTTTTACTCTGACTGAAAGATTTGTCAGTTAGGCCAACAAATCGTCTTATTTGGACCATTGTCCTTTAATTAAAAGTCAAGAATACAAAGTTACAGAGGCTGTTCGCACATTTTTAGACGATTTTGGTAAGCGGTAATAAAAATTCGTTCGCTGCAAAAGACGTAATTGCAATTGTACTATGTTTTTAAAAGTCAAAATTATCGTCTGCGGCTTGAAAGTTTTGTTCTTATTCAAAATGGCGAATTTAACAAAGCAGTGGTTGGAAGGCTACATTGACGCTCTTTCCGAAGAGAAATATGCATACCCCGTTATCCAAAAACGATGTGAGAGTCACGGTTTTGTGATATCTGAAGCGTCGATAGGTAATATCATCAACAAGCAAGGCAAAAAATGTCAAATCGGAGCCTCAAGTGGGACAAAAATTCCAAAAAATATCGAAGGAAAAAACGGACATCTCCCACTATTGCAAAGGTACGTTGTTTAATGCTAAAAGAAAATCCCCCTAGTCAAAGGACAGTTGCAAAATCATTAAAATGCTCGGTGTCCACTGTAAACAAATGATAAACGTTGATTTAAATCTTAAGAAAGCGAAAAACGCAATGTGCATCGCCTTCTTCCAAAGCATATCGCTCAACGCAGGACACGCTGCAGAATTCTATATGAGAAACACTTATCCAAAGAAAAATGGAAAACAATTGTCACAATAGATGAAGCATGGGTGTATTTAAATGATTGTAACAAAAAAAAGAGCCATTTATTATCATAAAAGGGGAGAAAAAATTTAAGTACATGGTTCAAAGAATCGAAAGAAAGTTTTCTAAGGGATTCATGATTGTTGCTGGTTTTTCTTATAATGGCATGTTAAAAATAAAGAGAGTGCAAAAAAAAAAAAAAAAAAAAAAAAAAAAAAAAAAAAAAAAAAAAAATGTCAAGATTAACTCCAAATACTATCAGGAACATATTTTATCGCCCATTTTTCTGAATGAAATACCATCGCTTTACCCACAGTGCCATCCATCTGTGAGACCCCATCAGGACAAAGCTAGCAGTCACACATCAAAATCCACTGTAAATTTCCTAAAAGAAATGGAACAAAAAACTGGTATCAATGCCATACCCTTCACTGATATCCCTACTAAATCTCCCGATGTTTCACCTACGGATTTTTATACTTTCGGACTTTTAAAAACTGCATTATTCAAACGTTGTCTCCAAACCCTAACAGGACTCTGGAAAGCTGTTCGGGAGGAATGGGATAGAATACCTCTTCTGCCACTTCAAAAGGCATTATTATCCTGGAAATTGCGGTGTCGAAAGATAGTTCAGAATAAGGGATGTCAAATAGAACATTTAAAACACAAGAATTTTATGTAATTTAGTTTTGTGAATACAATATACATCGTCTAAAAAATGTGTGAACAGCCTCTGTATTTTCATCAAAAAGGGGGCCTCTATATTTAAGTCTAAACCTAATGTTGGGAACGTTTTACAAGTTTTTAACATAACAGGTAAGGCGCGGCCTACGTCTGTGCCTTTGCCAGCTTTCCGCCTGTTACATCACTTTTCGGCTCGAATCTTTGAGTTAATCGCTAGGATTCGCCTTTTAGTATAGTATTGATTGAAGAGTGAGGTAAGAATTAGGTTCCTGAAGTTGCTGGGAAAGTGTCTCTGTCTCAGATCTTGGGTGAGTGGGCAGTCCATGATGTAGTGAAGTGCTCCTGCTTGGTAGCCGTCTAATCCGCATGCGTATTTGACCCTCCTTTCTGTGAAACCTGTTGTGATTGGGAGGTGGAAGTCTATAGTTACTTTAATCGGGCCTTCTTTGACTAACTCATCCGCTCGTTCATTGCGCTTAGATCCTGAGTTACCTTTCATTCAGGGCAGTTTGAGCGGGATATTCTCTGAGGATGTGATAATGATCTCTTTAAGGGCTTCGATATGAGGGCTCCTATGGCCTCTTTTGTTGAGGACGAAAAGAACACTTAGGCTGTCAGTGTAGTACTGTTGCTGCTTGTTCGGCATCAGCGGCCCAGAGTATTGCTCGCTTTGAGGGAAGGGAAATCAACGAAATACAGTGAGAGTTCGTGTAAACTGAACTTCGTTGAATCGTATAAACAGACTACGTTGCTGAGCGAGATAGCACAGGCCAATGGAATTTGGCTCAAAATTTCTGACCCTTCATTTCTTTACCAACAATGGTATTGAGGGAAGGGAAATCAACCAAATACAGCGAAATACACTCTTTTGTAAAAACATCGAAGCACCATGAAAGAACTTTTTTTTGGATGAAATTGGATATGTGTATAGCTCATACACAGATAACAAAATGATTAAAAAATCAAGGTCATAGTACCTATTCACGGCTCACAATCACCCATATTGAGTGTTCAAATTAGTAGTTGGTCGAGCCGCCCCTGGCGACAATGCATGTATGAATTCCTCGAGGCAAGGAGTGGTGTAGAGTTTCCTAATGTCATCCTGCGACACATTCTGCCAGGCATTCATCAGGTGTCGCTCCAGATATGCGGTATTTTGTGGTGCCCGAATCTGGCGGACTACCATGTCCCCCGAAAGGTCTGGTGACCTGGACATGCTCGATTGATGAAAGGTCTGGTGGCCAGGGAAAAGTATCAACCGCACGGAGACAGTCCAGAGATATGCGAGCGGTAGGTGGCTTGGCATTGTCTTGCTGGAAAATAGCCCCAGGATGACGAGCCATGAAGGGTAATGCAAACGGCCGCAGGATGGTATCAACATATCGCTCAGCTGTTAAAGATGTACGGATTATGACTAAAGATAACCTGCTGTCATGAGAAATAGCGCCCCACACCATCACACCAGGGGTTATGGCTGTATGCCTTTGTAAAACAAAGGCTGATTGGGACCGCTGGCCCCGTCTTCTGCAGACTCTTAACACACTGGTCAACTGCTTCAAGAGCGAAGCGGGATTCATCGCTGAACACTATACGATACCAGTCTGATGGCAGCCATGATGATCGGCTGTGACACCTCTCCAGATGACTTCGTCGATGCTGTGGGGTCTTAAAGATCTCTGTGAGCGTAACCCCGCCTCAGACAAGCAACGTGAGATGGTGGACGGTACCACGGGAGGTATAGATGTGGCTGTAGCGCGTTGAATAATCGGCAATGATATCGTTAGGACGGTTCAGGCCTGGCGAACAATCATCCTATATCGCCTCGCATTTGTGCTCCTTGGCCTTCCAGAGCCTTCATTTCGTCGGCAGTTTCCTTGTAGCAACCACTGCTGCCAACATCTTTCCACAGCAGTGTCTGTACGCTGCAGGTATCGGCCTGGTATAACCACCCAGCTTCACGCAACCCTACAATACGAGCACTTCAAAGTCGTTTAGTTGTCTGTAAGGTCTTCGAATATTGTCGTAATGGCATCTTTAGTTGCTTCTTTACGGAATTAAAATGGCAGCAAATTAAAAAGATAAATTTTCCGCCTCTCTTACTGGTTTTATACTTTGCGAATTGTGCACTAGAAATGTACGCTATGATCGCAATTCCTTTTCGTTTGCCTTGAAACTTCGATCATTTGCTTGTTCGATCAAGATGTTTTTGCATACCAAATTTCATCACGATCGCAAAAGTCCTTCTTGTTGCTTCGATGTTTTTGCAAAAGAGTGTATGCGATGTCATATCTGACTTCAGTTAAACGTTACCATTTGCATTCACATTAGGCTTCGAAAACGCCCCGCGTTTGGAAAAAAAAACACGAGGCGTTTTCTTGCTATGTTTCTATTATGCTAAATATTTGGAATTACATTTATGGAAACGGCGCATTTTTCATGAAAAATGCTCCTTGAAAATAATTTAAAAAATGGAAGTTTAAAATTGGTCAGTCAGTACGACGGCCGGCACCTCGCAAAACTTTACGTGAGATATAGCACGCGTAAAGTACCGGTTTCTAAATAGTTACAAGTTAGACCCGAATCATATAAAACTTCAGCAAATATCAACGGTTGTATGGGACAAAGATGCTGTTTACGCTGTTGTTTGCGCCGCTTGGCCAATTTTGCTAGGAAATTTCTCCACGAAGGCATATTTAAGAGCCGATATTTCCGGTGTTTTGTTATAATCAACGAATAGACCAATCTCTAGAACAAGAAAATATGCAAAAGGTAAAATCTCACCTCTCGTAAACGAGTTCCTCATCGATGCTGAAATAATGATGAGTCACTGAAATTTTCGGCCGCTTCTTATCCTGAAGGGTGGCGAAATAGAGACGATCTGTAAGGACAAAAAAGAAAGCATTTAAATTTTCAAGAAACGTATATGAGAAAGTATTTTAAAAAAAATCTGAAAGCTTTCAGATTTTATATTACGTACAATGGGGCGCTTTTTTTTTTTTTTTTTTCTCATTTACACACACATACATGTTTCGACAGCCCCGTCGAGAACATTTGGGCTTAAAATATTTAAAAACAGCATAGCTTTAGAATTTTCGATACACGTTCTCGCGCGCTGTAGATAAAAATGTTTTCATTCCGTACAGTGTAGCCACTGCTCGCTTTGAAATCCTTGAGTTTTTTAATAAAAAAGTCATTAACATTTTACGAATATGAAATAGATAATAGAACAAATTCGAAACTCGGGCTTTTAGGCACATATATTCGGATGGAGGACTACGTTATTAAGAATTTGGTGCCTCTAAAGAACACTTAGAATGTCTGTGTAGTAGTGTTGCTGCTTGTTTGGCATCAGCGGTCCACGATGTTGTTTTTTCACAATGCGAAAAACATATATATACACATGCAGATTCTTCATCCATACTTCATTATTTTGTATACAAATACACAAAATTCATTATTTAATTTCTTTAAATACACTGGTGTGCAAAAATTAAGGACGAGACGGTTTTTTCAATATAACTTTGTACAAAAGCTTTCCAAATTAACACATTTAACACCGTAAGATCCCCAATACGTAAGGACATGAGTAATGTACGCAACACTTACTAAAAGAGAAATCAGAGGTATATAAAGAAGCTTTATTGAAAAAGTAGCATGGAGCGCAATGCGATTGAAGGCCGAAACATCCCTGTGATGGGTGTCCAGCAAGAAACATGCAGTCTTTAATAGGGGATATGATCTCCCCTGACTGCTAGGCAGGTTTCACAGCGTCTGCCCATGCTGAGAATGAGGGTGTCAATGAGTTGTTGAGGCATTGCTGCCCATTCGTCTTGCAGCGCCAATCGAAGCTCCGGAATCGTTACTGGTGGTAAGGTACGAGCTGCCAAGCGTCTGCCTAGAAAATCCCATACATGCTCGATGGGATTGAGATCCGGAGATCGTGCCGGCCAGTCCATACGTTCAATATCCTCACTCTCTAAGAGCTGTTCGGCAGCTACTGTGCGATGATATGGTGCATTGTCGTCCATGAAAAGGAACTGCGGACCCATAGCGCCTCTAAAAAGACGCACATATGGAAGAAGAATCTCGTTACAATAACGGGTCCCGTTGACTGAACCTGCGTCGAAGATGTGAAGGTCTGTACGACTACCAAGCATGATGCCTCCCCAAACGAGAACACCGCCACCTCCATACCTGTCCCTTTCAATGATGTTCGAGGGATGATTGCGGCTTCCCCGCTCTCTCCAGATGAGTATGCGATGAGAATCGCTACTCAAACTGAATCTGCTCTCATCTGTAAAGAGAACTCGTCCCCATCCAATTGGAGAGAACGAATTCCGGTGTTCCCGACACCACAGAGAACGCCTTCTCCGATGGGCAAGCGTTAGAGGTACACACCGTACAGGGCGTCGTGCAAACAGACCACCACCGTGCAGTCTTCTGGCCACGGTAAAACGCGATATCGGTCGTCAAGTCGCCTGTGTCATGTGTCTAGCGATTTCTCCCGCTGTCTGCCGCCTGTTTCTTCTGGCCTGTAAGGCAATATACCGGTCATCTGCGGGTGCGGTTCCTCGTGGACGACCACTACTAAACCCCCGGATAGCTGTTCCTGTAGTTTGAAAATGTCTCCAAAGTCGTGAAACGATGCTGTGAGCAATTCCGAACTCTGCAGCCACACTTGTCACACTGCAGCCTTCCTCCAACTTCCCAATGATTCGACCTCGGGTGAAAGCATCCAGATGTCGTCTAACAGATTGATTATTCGCCATTTCTCGCTGAGGCAGCAACTCGGTGTGATTTTAACTGCTATACGGCGTGCAATCTCTTTGCCAGAAATACTGATCTTACACCGACAACATGCTTTATACTACTCAGACACTCCCCCATTACGTTTACCTGCATATCTGCGCATGTGCTACCGTACATCACCTTACTTAATCTCCTGATTGGTCTTTCTGTCCGCTCTGCCTCTTCGTTCAGCTGATATGCTAATTTTTCGACTTCGTCCTTAATGTTTGCACACCAGTGTATAACACAGGGCGATAATATTTGTCGGCAACAATTTGAAAAGTGGGTCAACGCTTTTAGCGATTCGACAGAAAATACAGTTTCGAGACTAATAGCCCTTCTGGGTTTATGCCTCTGTTGCGCCTGCGCGAGCATCTAATTACTAGCATCTGCGCATGCGCTTCGAACTCTTAGAGTTCGTGAGCTAAAAGCGTATGAGAGAATTCGTGGCTTCGAGTGGCCATGAACGATGTAAATTGATGAGAATAAAAGTGTAATGTAATACAGTCCATTGTTCCAGAGTTTATTATAGTGTAGTGACAGTGCAAAACAGCCTCTTTAAACTAATAAGAAGAACTGGCTAATAAGTATATAAAAGAAGACAAATAAATATAGGTAATAATTATTTTCTGGCATAAAATATTTTGGAAAAGCATTTCGATTTTAGCTGACTTCGTAGATATACTGTAGAGTCTATTGCGTTATTTCAGAGTTACAAATTAAAATTTTCACTCTCACGGCAATGGCGCAGTGGTATTACAAACTGAAGTATAAAAAACATTGCAACAGAAGCTTCAAAATGAATAATTTAATTTCGTATATTTTAAGTGCACTTGTCATTTAAAAAACATTGTACACCTGACACTACGTCTCATTTTTATGGAAAGTTATTTATTGACATCTAGAGTGACCTTAGGAACTGTGTAACGAAATTTTTATGAGATTTACAAGAATAATTTGAAGCTACAAAAATAATATGCACAAAAAATTCCAAAAGAATTTCAATCTTAGTTTCATAATCTATCGTTGACCTTGAGTTGGAGAAAACTCAGTCTTATGATGTTTAAAAAGACCGCTGTGCAGAAGAACTATACTTTAAAAATACTGCAAAATGAGCACAAGCATTGTTCTGCGGGGAAAAAAAATTCTATTCTAAATGTATAATAATTTTTATATAGAATTTTTAATAAATACTGTTACGCGGCACAGACGCGACAATGTCGCCAAATGGGCGATTTCTCGCCAAGCGTGGCAACCCTGTCTTCCTTTGTCATTTTATGGCAACCCTAAAACTGCTCTGCGGGGAAGCCATCTTACTGCGCCTGTACATTTCGTAACAATACTAAGAATGTTGGATTTGGGCTATGATACATAAAATATAGTTAATGATAGATTATGTTATTTTGATATTGTAGCATTTGCCGTTTTCAAGAATGTAACGATGTATAAAGTATGATACTTTATTGGATGTTACGTATTGGTAATGTTTGTGGATTGGCTTGATTTCTTGGTATTATTCTATATGGTATTTATTTAGTATTTTTATCATTATCAGGGATGTATCTAATATTTACCTGAAGAAAAACTCTGACGTGTTGTACACCACATGACTTCCTTGTACGGAATATTAAATTATACGCATTTTTTCCTGCATTTTATTTAAACTTATTTCCTCGAATTTTATTAGAGATATAGTTCTCATTCAATTAATTCAATTCTCACTTCGCGGCAATGCAAAAATACATTAAAACTCAAAATATCTTCATTAAAAATTGAAAGATATAGAAAAAAAATTAAACACCAGACACAGTTCAAACGATTTTTAAAACTTTTACAAATAAAATTACAGTTTCTACGCAAAAACAAGCAATTCCACCAGCGGGCAAAAAGACAGATTTTTCGGTGCACAATACTAAAAGTTTCATTTGGTCCCACTCGGCAAAAAGACACTGAAGGTGCAGAAAGACTCAATTCACTCACTGTTCGGCTAAGTTTCAAATGTAAACAATTATGGCTGCTATGGTAAAAAAAAAATTAGGCTTACACGCCCCTAAACAACTTTTAAATTGTTGATAATTGTACAGCTATTGCATGCAGATTAACTAAAGGCATAAAAACCTTAACCGCAAGATAAAAATAACATAATTCAATCATTTTTTAACGGAAAAAAAAAGGGGGGGCACAAATTACCAACATATAAGAATAAAAATAAATAAATAAAAATTTAAAAAAAAAAACAGCTCATTGAGCTGAGTAACACAGCGCATATATAATATACTTTTCGTGTGGCGGATTGCAACCAAAATAGGAGGTGCACAATTACATGTTATAGCAGTCCTATATACAAAATTTCCAGGTTCTGAGGCTTTTCGTTTTTGAGTTATGCGAGATAAATACATACATACGCACAGACGGCACGAAAAACATCTCTTCTCAAGCCATTTTAAATCAGTTTTTTAATTCTTTTGGGGAATTTAGTCTTTTATTCTTTCCTTACGTACGGGTGTCAGGCAAAGTATAGTTAAATTGCGTTCGATAGCGATCAAAGTGGGTATTTTCTTTGAAATATGATATCGGAAATTTTTCTCGATTACAATATTTCTTTTACTTCGTACAAGGACATAAAAATGTAAAAAATAACAAGAAACTAATTAATAAAAAATTAGACTTTAAGGATATATATATATATATATATGTGATGTACCAGCTTTTGTCCGGAATAAATAGATTGGTGAAGAATCATAGATGTAGTCGTAGCTTAAATTATCAGACGATAAGTTTAAAAAACAAGGATCTATTTATTATTGGTCAGGAGAAATAGCAGTTACAAAAAATCATACCTCCGGAGTAAATAAAAAAGAATTACTAATAACTCTTTGTATGAAGTTTACTGCATTGTGACATTAAAGAAAAGACCCCGATATTCCTTTGCGAGTCCTTTTATGGCCTCCGGAAAGGCGGAGCTTCCAAGAAATGACGTCAGCCTCGTCAGCCATTCCAGTTCGCTTTAAAATTCTCCAGAACATTCTATAACTGTAAGTGTAGAAAAAGCGGGAAAAACAACTTGACTACGGGGCTGTGGATTTAATTCCACGTAACTTTCAAATAAGAGACCGTCGCCGTTAAAAATGAAAAGAACATACAGTTAGAACTTTAAGTGTATTCTTGACTATGAAATATATATATATATATATATATATATATATATTCTTTTTCTTTCAGGAAATGAAGAATTGTTGAGTCTTTCAAGTGAAATTTCTTTAAATAACTCCAAAATATTTACATGTTTCACCTGGAAATGTTTTTAAAACAACAGCCCTAGCACAACGCTTGCTAATGCTATTTCGCGCCTACATAAGCTTCTTTATTTCTATTAAATGCAAATACAAAGAATGATGGTTGCAGACAGAAGATGGCCAAGTCTGATAAAAGAAGAGGATGCTAATTGTAACGCAGCCAACTAACGGGAATAAGGTCAAGTCGCTGATGTCCGCCTCCACTTGACCCGTTTACACATTACCCCCCGTTGACCTCATAACGGGTACATCAGAATAGAATACGTAATATGAAAGCTTTCTTGAAGCTTCACAGATCTACAAATCGTGCCACAGTGTACCAGAAGGCTTACATAATTGATTCCAAATTGTAATAACACAGGTTTAGAGTCACTACGTTTATCAAGGCAAGAAATATGAAAAATATGCAATGCTCTCTTGGGGATTTCAACTTCGGAGCTTCCGACTACAAGTCGCACGTGCTTCCTATTACACCATAATGGTAAGCGGTAAGGAAATTTAAAAAAAAAAAAAAAAAAAAAAAAAAATGATGTGTACACCACATGACTTCCTTGTACGGAATAATACTAAATTATACGCATTTTTTCTTGCATTTCATTTAAACTTATTGGATTGAATTAAACCTACTTCGCCGACAGCGCATAAAACACAATTGAATAAATGCATTCTTTAAAATTCACTGTGTTTACCATAGCGACACTCTGGCGCTAGGTTTACTTAACAGTACTATATTTCGTTCATATTATAACTCAGAATGCACAAAATTTATATCATTTAAAGAATTATCTAACCGTTGCCACATGTTCTATTCAAATACTAAAGCTAGAACGATATATAAAAGAAATTAAGAAAACAAAACAAAAAAGAAACAGTTTTTCACAGACGATTGAGTATTTCTCATTCAATTAATTCAGTTTTCAATTCGCGACAAGGCAAAAATACATAAAAACTCAAAATATCTGGATTAAAAATTACGAAGTAAATCTGAAACGCTTATTTTCTCGAAAAAATTCCAGAAAGGATTAAGCATGATTTAAATAATAAATGAAGGCGCTATCTTTGTTGTTGCGAAGCTAAGTTTCTTTAGATGGGCAACAAACCCGCTATCCTGCAGTTTCAAATGTAAACAAAAGCAATTGCCGCCATCAAAAACATTATTAGGCTTAGCGGCACTTAAACAATTTTAAAATTGTTGATAATTCTAAAAATATTGCATACAGATTTACTAAAGGCATAAAACCCTTAACCGGAAGACAAGAACAACATAATTGAATCATTTTTAAAGCAAAAAATGTACAATTTACAAACATATAAGAGTCAAGAAACTGAGATCACTGAGTCAGGTAACAGAGTGGATATATATGTAAATATATTTATTTATACACGTTTGGTGCATCTGATTGCAACCAAAATACGAGGTGCACATCTACATGTTATAGCAGTCCTATATACGAAATTTCAACGCTCTGAGGGTACTCGTTTTTCAGTTATGCGAGATAAGTACGTATGCACGTACGTACATACGTTCGTACAGACGCCACGAAAAATTCTCTTCAGAATTAATTTTAAAGCAGTTTTATAATTTTTTTCAAGGAAAAGAGTAATTTATTCTGTCCTTACGTACAGCTATCACGCAAAAGCATCGTTAAATTGCATTTGAAAGAGGTCAAAATGGGATATTTTTGTTGAAATATGCTGCCTGAAACTTTTCGCGATTACAATACTTCCTTTTTACTTCGTACAAGGAAGTAACAAAAATTGAATTCTTTGATTTTTCATGTGCAGTGAGAGGCCTGAAACTATAACAAATAAAATAACTACTAGTGAAAAAATAAAATCTGGAAACTTTCAGATTTTATAATACGCCCAGAGAGGTGTTTTTTTTACGTTTTCTGTGTTACCTGTATTTATTAAATATCATGTTCTTCGCATTTAATACATAAAATTCAATTCAAAAGAAATATCGCAAAATAAGTTTAAAATGAGCGTATCTTTAGAGTTTCCGATACAAGTCTCCCGCGCTGGAGATAAAAATGTTATTCCCCCCCCCAGTACAGTGTTGCTATTGAAAGCTCTGAAATTGTAGAGTTTTTTAATCAAAAATTCTTTAATGTCTGACAAAATATGAAATAGATAATAAAACAAATTCCTAATTCCAAATTAGTGCTTCCAGAAGCCCATATTCGGTGGAGGGTTACGTTATTCAAAATTCGATAACTCTATGTACCGTTGTTTTATCACAATGCGAGAAACATAAATGCATTCATGCAGATTCTTCGTTATTTAATTTCTTTAAATATAATGCAGTGCTGTAATGTTTTGTGGCAACAGTTTGAAAAGTGAATCAACTCAGAAAGTGAATGGATGCAAAATGCCAAAACGAAATTAATAGCCTTTCTGGGCCCCTTTGGATAAATAATTTCATGTGACAGAACACCATCTTATGTTATGTCACATATAATGACAATTGAAGAATTTCAAAATCATTTGGTAATCCAAATATATCTTTATTACTTGTTGAGTGCCCTCTGCCACGGAACGTCCCAATCCTGCCCAATCTGCACCTCACGATTTTGATGATTACGCATTGCATTTTTAACAGAGGCAGCCAAGCAGGAGACGTCCTTTAGCTCGTAAGTGTAGACACAGGAAGAGAGCAGTTGGATTACAACGATATTTACAGTAAAATTTTGTGTTAATCTGATTGGCTAAAACTTATACGCGGTGCAGATGTTTAAGATGACATAATACGGAATTAGTTTTCAGATATGTTGCAGTTTCGAGAACGTTATAACCAGAAAAGAAGTACCCAAATTCAAAATGAGCAATTAAGCGGCTTTTCAAAATTATAATTTTTATTTACATATTTTTTTATCTTACATTTATATTATATACGTTTGGTGCAATCAATTTCAACGAAAAAAAGAGGCGCACAACTACATGTTATAGCAGTCCCAAATACGAAATTTCAACTCGTTTTTGAGTTATGCGAGATACATGCGTACGTACGTACGTACAGAGGTCAAAGGAAAAAAAAATCTTCTGATTCCATTTTAAATCCATTTTATAATACGTTTTGGCAAAAACAGTCCTTTATTCTGTTCGTACGTATGAATGTTCTGCAAAACCATCGTTCAAATGGATTCCGGAGCGGTCGAAATGGATATTTTCGTTGAAATAGGATACCCGAAATTTTTCGCGATTACAATACTTCCTACAAGAGAAGTAAAAATATGGACAATTTCCTTTAAAAAAAAAATTTGAATTGCCTTAATTTAAAAAAAATGAATCCATAATCCTGCAGTTTCATAAAGTGAAGTATGACTCTACACTTTATTCACTTATACATTTTACTTCTTGAAATCCGCTATAAAGATTTCTCCCGCCTTCTTAGCATGGCTTCGTGGTGTAGTGGTCAGCATACTCGGTGCATGTCCGAGATGTCCGTGGTTCGAATTCCGGGTCATTGCTCATTTTTCATCTCTCCGGCTAGCAAAAAAAATCCTGATCACTTACACTGGCGCCCGAACTAAAAAATGGTGAATGATGATTCTCCACTACCAGATTTGGGGCTTATGTCGCCTAATAACCAGTCGCTCTTTAAAAGAGAGAATATATAGGTATTTTCTCCGGCCTTTGAGCATGCCTTCCTGGTGTAACGGTAGCAAACTCGGATAGTATTCGAGAGGCCCAAGTTCGAGTCCCGGTGAAGGCATTGCTTATTTTACATGTTTCCTACTTCAAAAATAGCTTAATCTCTCTAGAGTGTTTAATAGAAAAACATTACCTACATAAGTTATACATCTAACCCCCAAAACCATTCCATTAGTTAAAACTAATTAATTAAAATTAATTAATTACATTAGTTAAAACTAGTACTAAAATTACTTCAAACCCCAAAACCATTCCATTAGTTAAAACGTAAAAGTTATTACATATTGTTACGAATTTGGTGTTTAAAAAGCTAATGTTAGTTCAATTATAAATTAAATGGTTTTATTTCCCGCGCAGTGCAGCGCGTGACGAATATTATAAGAAAGCTAAGCCGGAAAATTGAAAATACAAGAACGCGTGAATTAAATAAATAAATATCTCTTTTTGATTTCGAGAAAGTACTGGAAAATTCTAGCGCGTGATTTTAAAATCTTATAAAAGGAGGAAAACATCTCAGTTCGTAGTAGTTGCTTAGTTTGTTGTTGTTTACAAAACTGTCCCTGTTGATTGTAGCGAATTCGCGGATTAGCGTTCTTTAGCTGTTTTGAATTACGTTCTATTAGACATTTGAGTAGTTAAAAGATAACTACTGTGAGATATTGTAATACTGCACGATAATTTGAGAAAATTTAAGCATTTTTGTTGTGATAATAATAAATTTTTGTTCATTTTTCTTCGGACTTGTGCATTCATTTCATAGCGAACCCGTACGCACGCAACAATATTCACAATGTAATGTTTCCCGTTCTGATGATTCTCGAGCTTCTAGCTGCAATCTTTTCAGAATTATTAATCATTGATAAGCCTAACTTACTTTGAAACGATGAAGGCCTTAGTGATACTTATATTAAAAAAAAAGCTCTAATTTTCCCATCTTTCTTTTTCTCCTACGTTTTTAATAAGCTTTTGTAGCACTTGAATTTAAGAACTTCAGAAGAAGTCAAGCATCTACAGTGTCTCACAAAAGTGATGGGACACTTGTGCTTTACAAAAGGAAACTGTAGTAAAATTAATTTTAAAAACATGTAAAAATGTTTTGTGGGTGTGTTTCATACTTAAATTTAGTAACAAATATTACATAACATAAATTTTCTCAAAATATTAAAATAGTAATTTAATAAAAATACAATTGTTTAGAACGGAGCAAAAAATGGTTCACATAAGTGATGGGACACTTACTTTTCCATCACATATTTATCCAAAAATTTTACTTTTTAAAAGGCCCACCAGCGGCCGAGCGGTAAAGTCGCTGAACGCTGGTAGTTCGGTCCGAGGTTCGAATCCCGCGAACGGGCTGGCTGCATGGGTGTTTTCGTGGTTTTTCCCACGTGTAACGTGTATACGAGCCAGTTTCCCTTAGAAAGTCCTCCACGAAAGGCATCCCTCCCCTTAGGCAGATAGCCCTCGAGGCTTTGCCGTAATAACCTAACCTTACTTTTTAAAAGTTTTTAATATTTTGTTGGATTTCCTTTTTTTAAAAAAAAAACATGATTTAATCTTCTTGGGATGGATTCGACTAATTTTTTTATGATTTTTTTAGTGATTTTACCCTATTCTTCTTGAAGCACCGATTTTAATTGTTGTTTTGAAGAAATGGTGTGTTTGTGAATTCTTGATTTCAATTCTTGCCAAATATTCTCTATGGGATTTAAGTCTGGAGACTGTGGTGGTGTTTTTATTATTTCAGGATAGTCATACAGCAGCCAGAGTCTAACGTTCAAAGCAGTGTGCTTGGGGTCATTGTCCTGGTAGAATTTAAAATCGTTATGAAGGGTCAATTTTCGTGCTGAAGATTTCAAATTTTGATTTAAAATGTCAATATACTTGTACTGATCCATTATACTGTCAATAAAAACAAGATTACCAACTCCAGCGGACGACATACACTCCCAAACCATAACTCCTCCTCCACCATGTTTTACTGTTGGCACCAGGTTTTGTTTGCGAAATTTTTCCCTGGGTTTTCTTCACACCAAGATTCTACCGTCAGAACCAAATATATTAAATTTACTCTCATCAGCAAATATAACTTCATTCCAGTAATCAGAATTCTTATTTATGTTGGATTTTGCGAAAGCGAGTCTGAGTTTTCTATTCTTTTCACTTACGAAGAATTACCGTGATATCCAGCAGATCGAATTACTCTTCTAATAGTCCCAGGATTAACAATTACTCCATATAATGCTTGTAAATCAGCAGCAACTTTAGGAGCACTCATTCTTGGATTTTTTTAATATTTCGAAAGATTTTCGCTTTATTCCATTGGACAGCTTTGATGGTCGGCCAGGTCTTCTTTTATCCTGAAACATATGATTCTTTTTATATCATTTAATGATACTGAAAACTGTTGAATGACTCAAGTTAACTGTTTCAGCAGTTTCTCTAATAGATTTTCCACGTTCAATATGCAAATTAATAACTAATTTTCGAATTTCAGGCAAAGTTTCTTTTCGTTTAGCATTCATGGCTGCACAGAGCTAAAAAACACGAAAATTCCAAAACAAACTGGAGAGAAATACTGCAGACAATTTTATAAATTATTGCCAATTGCTTTTGAGTAAAAATAAAAACCCCAAAAAATATTTTTATTGTAGTATGTAGTAGTATCTAATGGTGTTTCATCACTTATGTGAGCCATTTTTTGCTCCGTTCTAAACAATTGTATTATTATTAAATTAATATTTTAATATTTTGAGAAAATGTATGTAATTGTTACTAAATTTAAGTATGAAACACACCCACAAAACATTTTTACAATATTTTTTAATTTATTTTATTATAGTTTCCTTTTGTAAAGCACAAGTGTCCCATCACTTTTGTGAGACACTGTATTTACCACTTGTTAAAGATTAAAGAAGAGAAAGGTTAATATATGCAGAGCTCTTCCGCAAAATACCTCAAAAGATCGTAAAAGAACTAGAAAACAAACAAGAGGAAAAAAAAATTTTACGTCGAAGGTGATGTTTACATTTCGATTCTTGGTTCCGAGTTGCGACTCTGTATCCAATGCAAACTCAATTACCATAATGCTAACAGCGAAGAGGAAAAAGTAAAAAAATATACTTTTGGTAAAGAGTGTGACAAAAAGTATTTTTTCTTTCTTGAGAGTTTACATATACGCCGAGTTCCGGACAAAGTTGAAGATTAAATTATCTTCCCATTTGAATTATAGCAGTGCAAACTAAATAAATATGTGTACAAATACGTAAAATATTCATAAAGAATGAAAATTTCTTCTTTTCTCATACTTTTATGTTAATATTTACATGTCAGGACATGCAGAAATCTCAAGAGACAACTCAAATTACTTTGCAGAATTGCGGCTAAGCTTAAGCCTAATCGTTTGCAGCAATGTTGTTAGCCCAGAATCGTTGGAGGAGGTTACTAAGATGTAATGAAAATCTTACAGCTAATCCGTTAACTTCTCCAACAAATCAGCATTCGAATAGGATTTACAGGCTTTAATATTTAAATACCATTTTCAGAATTCAAAAAAAAAAAAAAAAAAAAAAAAAAAAAAAAAAAAAAATCCAATGGAATCAGTTCTGCTTCCAAGAAGTGCTATTTGATTTTCAATGTTAAAATATATTACGAACATCTCTCCTTATATACGAAGGATGTTTTTATTTTATTGCACTGAATGAAACTTTAAGAAGTTACCTTACATCTTCACTAGTAAAAAACAAAAAAAAAAAAAGTGGCACTGATAAATAACTGTAATTTATTGCAATGAAACATCTCTGATAACGTGTTAAAAGGAGCCCAACCTTTCCGCAGTAGCGATAAAATTACTGATTTTTTTTAAAAATTTTTATCAAGTACACTTTTTATTACTATATCTGCTCTGTAACTATGTACATAGCTGTAAGTAGATATCAGTTTTTTTTTTTTTTTTTTTTAGTCCAAAGGGGCTTTGTCCCTGAAGGACTATTGTTTTCGTTTTGCGATTTTGCGTCGGACTCCTATAAACGTCGGTTCACTTTTCAAACTGTTGCCACAAAATGTTAGAGTCCTGCATTATATTTGAAGAAATTAAATAATGAAAAATCTGCATAAATGATTGTCTATTTCTCGCATTGTGATAAAATAATGGTACATAGAGCCATCGAATTTTGAATGACGAAATCCTACTGCGAATATGGGCATCTGAAATCCCAAATTTGGAATTTGTTTTATTATAGATTTTATATTTTGTAAAACTTTAACGAATTTTTGATTTACAAACTCAATGCTTTAAAAGCGAGAAATGGCAACGTTATATAGAAAAAAAATACTTTTATCTCCAGCTCGCGAGACTGTGTATATCGGAAATTCTAAAGATATGCTTAATTTAACATTATTTTGCGATATTGCTCTTGAACTGAATTTTATGGTTTAAGTGCAAAGAACATATTTAATAAATAAAGGTAACACTCAAAACGTTAAAAAAACGCCCCTTTGGACGTAATTTAAAATCTGAAAAATTTCAGATTTTTTTTTTTTATTTACAGCTCTAACATAGTTAGTCCAGAAGAGCTATTAATGTCGTTTTCATATTTAGCGTTGAAAACTTTAAATGTCCGTTTCACTTTTCAAATTGATGCCACCAAATATTTTCGAACTGTGTTATATTTAATGAAATTAATGAAGAATATGTATAAATATATGTATATTTCTAGCATTGTGATAAAACAATGGCACCTAGAGCCATTCAATTTTGAATAGCGTACGTTTCCACCTGAATTTGGTCATCTGGAACCCCGAATTTGGAATTTGTTTTACAGAAGAGTCTGGCAAACTCGACTCCCGATATCTCGACAACTTTTTAGGAACTTTTTTAAGATACCTCTATGCAGAAAAGAGCAAATATTACATACAGTCTATACCCGGGATTCCCAAAGTGGTCGATATCGACCCTTTCTAGGGGTCGACATAAACGAAAACTGATTTTGGGGGGTCGACGAGGTCTAAAAATCGACTCCTATTAAATTAACATTTAAAAACTTTCAAGATAGGTAGGTACTGTATTGTTTATGTTGTGTTACGTGTACTAAGAACAATTAATATTTTTGTAGGAAACAGCATTGTTGTAGGAATGTAAAGTCTCAAGTTCGTACAAGATGAAGAACTCGGCAAGTCTGTGTGGACAAGTTTGTGCAAGATAATGAGTTCGAGCGTACGTTTTTCAGGCGCGTTTTGACTTGCTCTCTATTTGACGCTTACACGATTTAACACGAACGAATTATGAAACATACTTCTGATATTTTACTATATAACCAGCTTGCACTTAGGTTACGGATTAATACTTTTCTAAATATAATTTCCTACTTACTTAAAATTCTTTAAGCACTTGTAATAATCATTATAAATTAAACTTGATATTTACTGAATTGTATGTCTTTTTATTTTGTTAAATTTTGATGAGAAAAGGAAGTCAACTTGACTCACTTAACAAAGAGCAAAGTTTTCCGACTGGTACCTTAGTACCTAGGTATTTTGTATCAATAGGAAAAAACTAAACATAGGTCCCCTTCTTCATAATTAGTCTGCTAACTTAAAGCATTGCTAATTCTCACTCTGTCTTCTTCTATTGACCTAAGTCAGAATGAAAAATAACACTCTGTAGCAGCTGTTTTAAGTTAGCGGAGCATTATGAATAAGGGGGTTGATCTTAAAAGTAGGTAATTTGACCATGGGGGTCTGAGGTAACAGTTCATTTTGGAAAAGGGGTCACTTGTCCAAAATAGTTTGAGGATCCCTGGTCTATACAATTATTATTTATGGGTGTGTCTTTCCTGTTCTATTCAAACATTTGAGTGTTCTTTTCTGTAATTTTTGTCGTTCCTGCATTGTGCCATTCATTCTTGGAGATGCTAAACAAATTTCAAGATATGTTGTAATACTTGGCAACGCTGTTTGCTTCTTTCAAGGATACGAAGAAAGCCAGGTAGCGGCTGGCCACTGGCTCTTATTTCTTTCTGTTGTTGCGGAAACGTTAAACTTGTCTGAAGTTTCGTGACTGCATTTTATTGCAAACTAAACTCACACCAGTTCATTGCGGGTATCGTTCACATCCAGGCGTATCTTTTGATATTCTGTAAAGTCAAAATGTGTTCGAAAAGTAAAGAAAACAAACTTATGTCACAATGGAAATGAAATTGGATGCCTTAACTCTTTCGCATCGAGAGACGACCAAATCTGTTTTCAACAAACATCGAAAACGCCCGTGTTTACGAATTTGTCTTGGAATAGTTTTCCTTTCCCCCTTGCTGCTCTTGGAGGTTTTTCTGCGGTTTCTTCCATTGTGTGCAGTTTCACCTTAGGGCCGGATTGCACCTGCGAACGTCATTGTACCTGCGAACGTCAATAGCTTTCCGTATTTCTCCTTTATTTGCTTCAAAAGAATGACTGACATGTCTTTTAACAACTCGCGAAACCAATGAGCCATACACTAACGTGGAGGGGAAAGAACTAGGTAGAAAATAAACGAGGCGTTGGGGCGGTTTGCCGTTGCCTGAATGAACGGGCGTTACGGGCGGCTTCGATGCGAAAGAGTTAACCTTTTGAGCCCGGGGCTTTGGTAGCAGCTACCAAAAGGACGGGGAATCTTGAACCGAATGCTTTCCCCCCTTTAAGAAATCACCTCCTATTTGCAACAAAGATTCTTGTGTGTAGTTTAATGGATTCTCAGAGGGGTGCATCTATGTCACAGAAGGAAGACCTTTGAAAGAGATAAGTGGTTAAAACCCTGGGGACGTCAAATTTGACATGTCACCCCACTTTTCAGGCTGGAAAATGGGAGGGGGGAAAGACATGGCCACTAAAGTGGACAACCCCGTCTTTTCAAAGAGAGGACTCTATGGCCACTATAATGGCCATCCCGTCTTCAAAAGGTTAAAGAGACTAGTCAAAGTGTAAATAAAATTACTATGGATTTAAGTGTTGGATAGAGTGCTTTGATAAGGTGGAAAAAGAAGAGGTCCAAAATCGAGTCTTGGTGTGTGAAAAGAGCATATACGGACAGTTTAAAGGAAAGAAAAAACATTGAAAGGTGATGAATACGAAAAAGTAAGTGAGGTGCTTTATTTGTAGTTCCGGCAGCAGAGGAAACAGGAAAACCCATTTCAGGACCAATTTTACAAGCCCTAAAATTCTATGATGAATTTCAAGAAGGTGAGCCTGGATTTACTGCTAGTTCTGGCTGGCTCGATGGGTCGAAAAAGCGGCACCACCACCCACAGATCAATGGGCAAGAGTATTAATTCTTACATTACTTGTCTCTATGATAGGGATTTTTAATTAAAACATTATAAAAATAATATCGCGAGCATCAAAGAGTTTAATATTGTTACGAAATGTACAGTAAATGTACAGAAATGGCTTCCCCGCAAAGCAGTTTTAAGGTTGCCATAAAATGGCAAAGGAGAGCAGGGTTGCCACATTTGACGAGAAATCGCCCATTTGGCGACAAAACTGGCGATATACCAAGGACAGTTCGAGAACCTTCTGGAACGAATTCTTACCAGTTTAGCCCAGAATGTTCTCGAACGCAAGCCGAAAGCTATATAAACCCTGCTGGTCCTCAGTCAGTGTGTGTCTCTCATCGAGAGAGCTTATGCCTCGCATAGAGTGCGAGAGTGAGTGCCTCGCCTAGCGAACTGATAGAGTGTCTCGTCAGAGTGCGTGTTAGATAGTGTCGAGTTGGTGTCTCGTCTAGCGAGTCAATCCGTGCGGAGTCGATCGAGTTGACAGCCGCGCAGCACGCGCCGAGTGAGTCGTCGAGTGCATCGAAAGAGTGTCTTCGAATATCGCGGTTAGTGCATCGTCGAGAGAGCCTGTTGAGCTCCGGGAGCGACTGAACCGAAGAGTCGGGAGCCGTTCTCTGTGTGTCGTCGAGTGCATCGCGAGTTGTAGCGTGGAGAGTCTCGAGAGTCCGTGCAGTTCCGAGAACGACCGAGCAGAGTCGGGAGCTGTACTCTGGTGCTTTGCAGTGAAGCTGTCTCCACCGTGATAGCCTGATAACCTGGAGGCCCTGTCGTTGATCGTGTCAGCGTGTTTATAGTAGTTCCTCGACGACTGTAAAAGTGTTTTGGAGCTGTCCTGATTAATATTAGTAAATAAAGTATGTTTCGATACTTCATCAAGTGTCGTCGTTATTCACTCCAAATCTACGAACCCCGTACGAACGTGAAGGAAGAAAATAACGTAACAACTGGTGTCAGAAGAAAGAAAAACGTAATAATATTAAGAGTTCTGAAAAACCCATCCCTTATACCGTAAAACTCGACTTTTCGGAAACTCGACAGTTTTAGGTTTCTTCTTTAGGTATCCTTTAAGTTTCTTCATAAAGAAACCTAAAAGATACAGGTGCAATGCTTTTATCTTTTACGGTCGAAAATTTGTCCTAACCTTTCGAATAATGGTACACCGAATTGACAAACGATAAGAAGAACAACATGTGTGTGAGATAAATGCTTGAAGCAGTAAATATTCCTGCAAAGAGAGTGAATTGTATTCAATACAAGTGTCTAAAAGGAATGCTATTGCAGAGTTTCGAGAAAAAGGGTATATAATTTGGAATAAGAAAGCATTTCCAACTTGAACGAATTCGTGGAATTAGGAGTTAGATGATTTCTCTTTCTGTAGTCTTTTAAAGCCGTGATCCTGAAGAGAAAATCGAAGGCTAAATCACATTTGCTTTAGTTGAAATACAGCTGATCTTGTGTTCCTTTTAGCAGCAAATATGGTTCCCGAGGAAGAAAACACACACAGAGCTGGTTTCAAATGCAAAGCCATTCATTTTGAGAAAGAAAATGGAAGTGCTGCAGCGATGATGTTTGGTGGTTGGTGAAAGATGGAACGGATAATGATTATTTATTTATGGATCAAAATAATAATGATGGTGAAGATGAAACAAAATCATTGATACGCCTGAAGATGCCACAGGTTTTATTCAAATACTATAATAAATCTAAAACGACGTATAAAAAAGAAATTAAGCAAAGAACAACAACAACAACAAACAAAAACAAAAACAAAAAAAAAAAAAAAAAAAACACAGTTTTTCACAGACGATTCAGTATTTCGCATTCAATTAAGAAACAAAATCATTGATACGATGCCACAGGTTTTATTCAAATACTATTATAATAAATCTAAAACGACGTATAAAAAAGAAATTAAGCAAAGAACAACAACAACAAACAAAACAAAACAAAACAAAAAGAAAGAAACAGTTTTTCACAGACGATTCAGTATTTCGCATTCAATTAATCCAGTTCTGACTTCGCGACAAGGCAAAAATACATTAAAACTCATGTCTGTATTGAAAATTATGAAGTAAATATTAAACACTGATTTCCTTGAATAAATTCCAGAATGGATTAAGCAGGATGTAATGCGCAATTAATAAAAGAAGGCATTATCTTCGTTATTGCAAAGCTTACGAATTCTTCGTGTTATCACATTATGAAAATGTTTAATTTCATCAGGTGAGCCATTTCTTTTAAATAAGCAGTATTTTGGTGCATGAAAAAAACTAATTTTTTCCTTATTTTTAATCTATCATTTTTATAACCGGCGTATAGCTCGCCCCCGTAAATTTGGGGCCTATTTTTTGCACTAACAGTGCGCTCTATACGCCATAATATACGGTATATAGAATAAATTTACCTGCATTCGGTGAAAGATTAATTTCCGTATCGCAACTCTACGCCCATAATCACTTAATCGATTGAAAGGTCATTAAATCATCGTTAGCTTGAAATGCAATAGAACATAAATGAAATCGTCAACGGAATCTATTTTAGTTACTTTAATTCAGTAGGGAATAGGTACCTAATTTAATGTGAGATATAAATTTAAGATGCGTTAAGTACGGGAAGATGATTTGAATCAAACACACTTTTAGGTTACCCGTGAAAACGGGTATATAACCTGGTACCTGGGTTCGACACTAAATGAATAATGTTCATTGCGGCTCTTGCTGCTGTTGCTAATGATCACTTGTCTGACCAGGCCCACGAAAATCATGACAAGGAGCGCAAGTTTACTCCACTCGTTGGCAACACAGCCTTTAGCACCTTACAGGTGACAGCGCGATTTAGCTCACTTCCCCTACCTCCAACCTCTCGAGAGGACGTTCGGCTCGTCGCATATTTACAGTGCCTCTATGCCGCACAGACATTTTACATTTACAAACGTCCATGCCTTCTCCGGGATTCGAACCCGGATCCTTCCGCACGGCAGTCAGCGACGTTAACCCCTATACCGATTCGGCGGCGATTATCAAAGCTCAAAACGTGAAAGATATCAACATTTTTAGAAATAAGAAATGTGCGACAAGTCACGGAGGGCACGGGCACTGTCCCTTTGCTATAAGGTTAATCGGTATTGCACCGCGTCCACCCCTGTCTAGAGTCAACAGTAGTGAAGAAGCAACCACACATGTGCCTCCCACACCCAACACCGAGACCCAGCGCCCAATCCAAGCCCACGCGCCGGCCGTTACCTCAAGGGCCACCGGGAGTTTATTCAAAAATTAAATATAAGTACATGTCCATACAAGGGAGAACACTCAACGCAGTGAGTAAAATACACAGATAAATTGTTATATAAGTACATACGCAAATAAAAATATAATATACATGATTAATATTCATAGAATAAACATAAATAATAGGCCTGGATACATGGGTAAAAGATATAAACAATAAGGTTAGGAAGTAAATACTACACGGGACAAAATAATATAACTCAGGGTGGCCAGCGAGATAACTGCACAAAAGTAGAGCTCAAAGGGAATGTGCAACAGCAATTTTTTATTATTATTATTTATTTATTTATTTATTTATTATTTTTTTTTTTTCAGAAATAAAATTCAAAATGAACCAATTTTTTGTCAAAATAGGACGGGAGACTTTGCGCTAAAAGCGAAAATTACGTATAAGGTATTTTATCCCTCCTTTCTGCATGCCTTCGTGTTGTACCGGTAGCACACTCGGCGCGTATTCGCGAGGTCCAGGCTCGTGTACAGGTGAGGGCACTGCGGATTTTTTAGCTTTCTGACATCAAAAAACATAATGAATCTACAAAGACCACCCTAACTAAAAGGTGGTGGACAATACTTCGTCACTATCAATGGCAATTGAGCTCTTAATCCCCAGTAGCCCTTTAAATGGGGAGTATATAAAGTATTTTCTCCCTCCTTCTACCTGCCTTCGTGGTGTAACGGTAGCACACTCGGCGCGTATCCGAGAGGTCCAGATTTTAGTCCCGGCAAGGCACCTCTCATTTTTTACATATCCAGTTTTTTTTTAAAAAAGAAAAAAATAATAGCTCTACACATGTACGTTAGTCAGTAAAATGAAAATCTGAAATAAGATTAAAGAGATTTGACACTTTTTTTTGAAACATTTTGTTATCGTTTTATATTTGGAAAAGCTATGGATAGATAAATTCAGCTCGTGGCAGATAAAACTCATACAGTCAAAAGTCGTTCATTCGGACACCCATAATCCGGAATGATCTATAATCCGGACCTCAAAGCTAAAAACTTTCTGCGCATGCGCCGCGTTGACGCATGCGCATAGGCGTTTACGCGTGCGCGAAAGACCTTTACGCGCATGTGCCTGTGCGCAAGCGCAGAATACGTTTTCGCGTGCGCGTTTAATGTATAACGGACGGTATAAGCTAAAATTATGTAATTATCTATTTCAGTTAATGTTGATGATTGCGTTGTTCCTTAATCTTTGAATTGGATCCGACTTATTATTTTTTGCAGACTGTTAGAGCAATTTTATAAAAGTAAGCTTGAACTTTCGATTATGTCAAATAGAATTTCCGATGCTGGAGCTCCCAAAGGATCTACAAAACGAAAGTATGTTTCGATGTCCATCAAACCAAAAGTGGAATTGCTGCAAAAAATGGATAAAGGCATATCTTTTGTTTTATCAATTTCACGCTGCTCTGCGCGGGGGGGGGACGTCGCGGCGCGCAATGAACTGGAAGTTGATCTGTCGGCACTATCGTTATCTTCAGGGAAGATGTTTTTATTTTATTCAGCTTATAATTCCTTACTAAATGTAGTATTTCATCTCGATGTACTCCGTCTTTGATATGATTTAAATCAAATTCCTCGTCATTATAAATATCACGAAAACAAATCAAATAGTTTTCTGGTTGCAATTTTCTAATTTCGGCTATGCGTAATGTATTACACATGCGCGCGTTGAAAGAAATGTTTAATAAAGTAAACAAATAAACATTAAGCTTTTTTTCTTTTTTGTAAATTTTGATACCCTTTAGATCATAATTGCTCATTATTTTATAAATTACGGTTTCATATTTTTAATTTTATAATTTCTGCATGCCATCTTACCATATTTAAACTGATGATCTATAATCCGGAAAAATCGATAATCCGGAATCGCCGAAGTCCCGACGAGTCCGGATTAAAGACTTTTGACTGTATTTGGTAAACTACTGGTAAACAAAATTAGGTACTATTCGGTTTCGAGGGCCGTAAAAAAATTGCAGCGAAAATGTACGCGCAAAAGCGCCAAATCTAGCAAACGCGCCCATTAACAGCCCGCCAAATCTAGCGTACGCGCTGATTTCAGATTGCGCAAGTTTATATAGTTCTATATTTCTTAAGACGCCATTGAAATACTAGTTTAATTTTTAAATCCTTTTTTGATAGCCTATGGATGTAACAGTTTGGGAATTGCCCATGACGAAAACTCGGCAATAGAATTTTGGGTAAAGTGCAGAATCACCCGCTGCTTGACACGTTTTTAAGAATTGCACTTACTCGGTATTCATGTGTCCATCGACCTATTTTCACTTAAAAAAAATCCCAGAATTGCACAAAAATGGCACTGTGCACACCTTTGACTTTATCTATGTACACATCGACCTATTTTCACTTAAAAAGTAAAAGAAAATTGACAAAATTTTACTTGTTTTTACCCTTGTAAAAAGCGGCAAACAAATAAGTGGGCGATTCTGCACTTTACCGAGAATATTTTAAAAGAAAAGGCATCATTCATTATAGAAAATTACGTTCGAACAACCAACGAGATGAAATTATGCTTCAGCGATAAGTCGGTAGCGAAACAGCGATGCAGGCATCCATTCAGTTATGTTTAGCAATTATTATATAAATTATAATAATGATTTGAAATAGTTATTGGCTCTTATGGTTCCATTCAGTCATGTTTAGCCTTTTTCATATAAATTACAATAATAAAAAAGTATTATATGAAATTAACCTTTCATCTAAATTAAAACATCAATCTTAAATAGTTATTTATTATTATACTTCCTTTCTTGCCGCAATTATTTTTGGCAGCATTGGCATCAACAATAGTTTGGCGATTTTTTACGACCCTCGAAACTGAATAGTACCCAAAATTATAATAATGCTGTGTGATTCCATAAGCTCTACAAATGAGCGAAACTGGTTTTTGTTACCTATCCAAAATTTAAAGAAAATGATATCTGAGCCTGGATCATGTAAAAGTATCAAATGTCCAGCGTATAATGTATAAGTATCAATTTTTAAGTATAATGTATAAGTAGCGTTTCATATATAAGTATCAATGTCCAGCGACACTTTTTACATCAATTTTTGTCACAGTCTTTTCGGGGTCTATGTGATATACGCTTTGAAGATTTTGTATATTACGTCAGTGTTATCACATGCTTAACTTCGCTACAACTAAGCATTTTAGTCACATGAACTCATTCATTACGTTCAAATGAAAGGCTAATAAATGATAGTTATTAAAACTTAAGCTAAAACTGTAGACTCATTTGGTTATTTTGAAACAGGAGACATGAAAAATGAGCAATGCTCTCGTCAAAAACCTCTCGAATACGCGTCATAGCACGAAGGCATGGAGGGGAAAAATATCTCATAAAATTACATGGCAAAAGGACAGATAGAAGTTTTACATGAATATTTGTTACGATATTACGACTTCTTTACGACTTGAAGAATTTTAAAATGCAGCAGCTAATGACAGAAACGAAAAAAAAAAAAAAAATTAAAAACCTGTAGAGAGTCTATGTTTTTTTGGAAGCATGAATTGTAGACCCAACGCAGAAAACGAAGTAGCGAATTCTCGCTTTGTCTTTGAAGAAAAAATACTGCAGAAAAAGGTTTAAATAACTTTTTTTTTAGTCCAAAGGTGCTTTGTCCATGAAGGACTATTGTTTTCGTTTTGCGATCTTGCATTGGTTCACTATAAATGTCCGTTTCACTTTTCAAACTGTTGCCACCAAGTGTTAGAGTCCTGCATTATATTTGAAGAAATTAAATAATGAAAAATCTGCATAAATGTATGCATATTTCTCGCATTGTCATAAAACAACGGTACACAGAGCCATCCAATTTGGAATGACGTAATCCTGCTGCGAATATGGGCATGTGGAAGCCCAGATTTGAAATTTGAAATTTGTTTTATAATCGATTTCATATTTTGTAAAACTTTAACGAATTTTTGATTAACAAACTCAAGGATTTCAAAGCGATCTATGACAATGTTTTACAAAAAAACATTTTTATCTCCAGCGCGCCAGTCTCTGTATCGGAAATTCTAAAGATATGCTTCAATTTAAAACTATTTTGCGATATTGCTCTTGAACTGAATTTTATGGATTCAGTGCGAAGAACATAATATTTACTAAATAAAGGTAGCACACAAAATGCTAAAAAAAACGCCCCTTTGGACGTAATTTAAAATCTGAAACCTTTCAGATTTTCTTTTTTTAAAAAAAAAAAAGATGCAAGCAGAATTCACCACCACGCGTGGCTAAACTAAACTGAACAGAAAATTAAAATGTAACATCTAGGATGTTTAACGACTCGCCCCTTAGTTATCTAAACCGCTACATCGGCTGCACACAGTAAAGCCGAGCTTAGAATATCAGTAGAATCTGAAGAATGTTTAACACCCAATAGAGAATTATTTCGGTATTCTCCGCTTCGCCGGCGCAAATCTCGCCAAGCAGACTTTATTGGCGACGACATACAGTATACAAATAAAAAAATGCTAACAAATGTTAGTTCTTAAGAATTTTTTATTATGAAGGCATAAACATTTTAATATCGTTTAAAATTTTGCATAAAGCCAATAAATTTGTAAAAAGACATTAATTTGAGAATTTACTATGATTTTATGGTTCAACATCCTGATTCCCCAGTTCGTATCACGTGACTCCAAGTGATCTCATTTCACGTCAACTACGCTACAAAAATCTAATTCTCTCAGTAATTATCTACATTAATTTCAAGTTAAATCTTAATTTGGAATACAAGTTTAAATGCAAGAATTGTTTCAATTCGTACAAATAGCTTACTCAGAAATTATGTAAAACCGCAGTGCTGTACTTCGCTAGTGCATTCTCATTAGAATGGATGAATTTAACCCTTGACTTTGCCTTTTTTATATTTTCGCCTTCGAGTGAGCGGTGTGATTGCATCCTATTGACTTAATCACCGCGAGTGGCATAAAATTGAACTATCTGATAAAAATTCTATGTAATTGTATGCCAGTATCGAAAGAAACAATCAATCTGATAAGAAATAGCTGTGACTTGTTTTGAAAATGAGGCGTAAAAGGTTACCAGCGAGGATATTCCGTTTGGCATCAGTTGTACCATTATTGGCGACTTTATCGCCTGCGCCGGCAAAACGGAAAAGTACTGTTATTTTCAAACACGCAGCATACGAACTCTTGAACCACGGCTTAAACACTATTTCTGAACATATTTAGATTTTGCGTTCTACGCCATGAAAATTTATATTTCGGTAAGAAACTGAAATCAGGAGAGAAAGGAAAGTCGAACTAAAAATAATTGGTTAGAATAAAATACGATCTTTACCCAGGAAATTATATTATTTCTATTCTCCAAAACGTAATTGTTTAATAGGCTGAACATAGGCTTGGCGAACTTCTAATTTATAGCAACCTATTTTCCTTTCTTTTATTGCACACGAGCTGAAAAAAGTTCAGCGTTCATATTTTCGTATAATTTGAACAAAGTGCGTAAAACCCATTTGGCGTTATTATCGCTTACAAGAAATATGCCAAATTTCAAAACGAGCCAATATGTAAATTTACGTATGTCTTAGGAAATTTTGAATAAAAAGCTCTAATTTTTTGCAGATATGCTTAGAAATACATCTACTTTAAGATAATGGTAAAAATTTTATAAGTTATGATGCAAAATATTTTTCCAAAGATGTATAAAAATGATTTAAAAATACAAATTTTGAAAATAAATCATAAAAAATGGGCGAATGTTATTTGAAATGAACTTAAATTTCGAAATGAAGAATCAAGTAAGTTTAATAAAAAAAAAAAGAGAGATTAATAAATATACGCCAGATTCAATAAACATGGAGGAAATAAACTTTTGAAAGCTAATTTTTTTTTTAAACTATTAGTGTGATGTTTACAAAACTTGGCACTTTGGCATATTTTGAGTCGTAAAATTGAAATATGGAAAACAATTGTCATGTTATTCCAGAGTAAGTCCGATTTTGTGCGAAAATATATATGTTAGAACAATTGCTATATATAAATCTAATATTACATCCGAAGTCACGCTTTCAAGACATGGAAAACACAAGTTACATTTCGACAATCGATCCAGTACAAAGGGAGATAATAGAACTGCCCCCCTTTTTTGTGCAAGGTGCACTCTGCTGAGTTCATTTAAACAAATAAAAAAAAATTTCCAAATTTCAAAGTACTTTAAATTGTTTAGCTCTATGTAGGGACAATACCGATTACAAATATGGTCAATAACTTTTGGAATGCTTTCGCCCTGTTTTCTCAGAGCTGCTAGAAGTTTCGGTCGCTCTATCGGTCAATATTTTAACGGGAAAGGAACTCTTGACTGCAGAAAATGAGTAATACAAAAAAAGTAAAAAAAAAAAAAAAAAAAAAAAAAAAAAACTGCCAGAGTAAAGATGCATAAAATTGGAATTTGTTTGAACTACATATTATCGCTATTTGATCACGGCTTCTCATTTAGGTGCTTTACCATGCCGTGACCTTCAAAATGCCCGCGAAGGTCAGTCACTTTCGAATTCAGAACAGACGAAATCAATGAATCAGAAAGCGTGCGTTCTCCTCTTCAGGCGTACAATGGTTCTTTTGTTATGCCGTAACGGTGAAGCTGACTTATCTCGCGCTATTTTAAACAGAAAGATTGTCTGCGGCGAAACAACAAAAAAAAAAAAAAAAAAAAAAAAAATCCAATACAGTTTTAGGTTAAAGAAGTAAGTAAGTACATTGTTTGAGTAAAAGCCGCAAAGCTATTATTTGAATTCAGGAGGTTTATGATTCTAAGTACAGTGTCTCACAAAAGTGATGGGACATTTGTGCTTTACAAAAGGAAACTGTAGTAAAATAAATTAAAATAACACGTAAAAATTTTTGTGGGTGTGTTTCATACTTAAATTTAGTAACAATTATTGCATAACATACATTTTCTCAAAATATTAAAATAGTAATTTAATAAAAATACAATTATTTAGAACGGAGCAAAAAATTGCTCACATAAGTGATGGGACATTTACTTTTCCATCAAATATTTATCAGAAAATTTTACTTTTTAAAAGGTTTTAATATTTTGTTAGATTTCCTTTTACTTTTAAAACATGATTTAATCTTCTTGGGATGGATTCGACTTATTTTTTTTGTGATTTCTGGAGCGATTTTACTCCATTCTTCTTGATGCACCGATTTTAATTGTTGTTTTGAAGAAATGGAGTGTTTGCGAATTTTTGATTCCAATTCTTGCCAAATATTCTCTATGGGATTTAAATCTGGAGATTGTGGTGGTGTTTTTATTATTTCAGGATAGTTATACACCAGCCAGAGTCAAACGTTCAAAGCAGTGTGCTTGGGGTCATTGTCTTGGCAGAATTTAAAATCGTTATGAAATTTCAATTTTCATGTTGAAGATTTCAAATTTTGATTCAAAATGTCATTATACTTGTACTGATCATTATACTGTCAATAAAAACAAGATTACCAACTTCAGCGAACGACATACACCCCATACCATAACTCCTCCTTGCGAAATTCTTCCCTGGGTTTTCTCTACACCAAGATCTCCACTCAGAAGACCACACCTTCAGAACCAAATATATTGAATTTACTCTCATCAGCAAATATAACTTCAGTCCAGTAATCAGAATTCCTATTTATGCTGGATTTTGCGAAAGCCAGTCTGAGTTTTCTATTCTTTTCACTTACGAAGAATGTTTTCTTGTCTGCTCTACCGTGATATCCAGCAGATCGAATTACTCTTCTAATAGTCTCAGTCAATAATTACTCCATATAATGCTTGTAAATCATCAGTAAATCATTCTTGGATTTTTTTTAATATTTCGAACAATAATTCGCTTTATTCCATTGGATAGCTTTGATGGTCGGCCAGGTCTTCTTTTATCCTTCATCATATTGTAAGGATCTTAAGTTTTACTAACGTTTATTTTATTTTAAATCTTTACTATCACTTCTTATTTTCTACTTCCGGCCAGAATTATAAGCGTGAAGGATTTTATGCAAAGTTGTCTGGCGAACGCCAAGTATTTAAGTGTGGCCTTTTTGCCAAGCAGGAGAGAGGAAGCAGTGAGTTCGAAGCAGGCCGCTTACCTTAGAAGTTACGCAGTTGCTATTTGCCTTCCAGGCCAGAGGTTTTAATCCTCTTGATAAATTAAACGTATTGTAGTGTTCACAGTCTCTGTGCTACATACGCTTCCTGTTATTATAAGGCCAATCTTACACGTGTGTAATTCTAAAGTTAAATTAGAGTTTAGTTTTATTTTTATACCTTTTACGTTAGACCCCGAGTGGAGGGTCATTGTATTCCGAAGTACGGAAGTCATTGTATATAAAGAAAAATAAAGGGTTTTGTATACCCTTCGTCTGTATCCTGTCTACTTACTACAATTAGTGAACATAGCTTTAGTAAGCTCTCTGTTCTAGTCAGGTCATTGTATGTTTCCGAAGAAGGTTAGAAGAAACATTGAACCTGATAGTGGCGCCCGACGAAGAATAACCATGGCCGAATTTCAAGAAGAACCTGTGCTGCCTGCAGAAACGGCTCAGAATCCAGAAATGCCAGCTGCCGCTCTGGAAGGATTTGGGTACATCGTCCAGACCATGCGCGCTTCGATGAAACCAGAAGCAACGTTTAATGGAAACTCACAGGTAACCAGTTTTTTGGAAAAATTGGATGACCACTTCATGCTCTACCCCGTGCACGAGTTTCAAAAAGTTACCTTAGCTACCAGCGCTTTGAGGGACCAAGCGCTTAACTGGTTCAAATGTATCGGCAGAAGTCTCTTGGGTCAAGCAGGAAGTCCCACCTATACTTACGAAAATTTCAAGACTGCCCTACTAAAAGCCTTCCCTGTTGTAAGGGATCGTGCGAAATTAGAAACAGAACTTTTCAGTATATATCAACAAAGAATGGAAAACCTCTCGAGCTTTATTTTAAGAAAAATTCATGTTTTCAAGCTCTTGTATGGAAACCGTCCGGATCCTGAAATAATTCAAGTGATTTTGCCGCGGTTACTACCCCAAGTGCAAGACTTTATTGAATTACGAAATCCGACTACACTGGAAAAGTTATTTGAGCTAGCAATGCAGTTTGAAAGTAGAAGAACGGCGGACGTCGAAAGAAGATGCCAATATCAACAGCGAAACCAATTTGGTACGCCAAGACTACAGCAAACTCAAGCACATGGCTACGGAGAAAAAGCGAATCAGTGGGCAAGGAAACCCGAGCATTCAAAAACAGCCGGCGAACGTCGACAGTTCAATAGCAACCCAGGAAAAAAGTCTCAAGGCCAGTGGAGAAAGAAGGAAAGCACCGAAAGGAAAAATAATTTAAACTAAAACGGATTTCTGCTGACGAGAGGGTGCGGAAATCTGAAGGCCACGAAAACCCCTCTTCCTACAAGTTAAATACAGTAATGGTGAAAAATTTAACTCTTCCGAAGATTGAAGTCTTGGTAAATAATAACCCGGCCACCGCACTCCTGGATACCGGCGCGCAGTGTTCCTGTGTGGCAGAAGTCTTTTTTAGAAAGTATTTTCGCAAATACCGCATATATAATGCGGATAATACAACAGTATTAGCGGCGCAAGGAGAACAATGTAAGTGCGTAGGTAAAGTACCTTTGTACATCCGTATCAAGGACGAACAAGTAAAGGTGATGTTTTTTATAGTAAAGAATTTGCAAGCAAATTTAATCCTAGGAATAGACTTTCTTTCAGACGCACAAGCTACACTGGATTTTAATGCAGCGTCCCTTAAGCTGACGATGAAACCAGAGCGTGTAGAAAAGGTTGAACCGCCAAGGTTAAATCTTGACCACCTGCCTAAGGACGAGCAAGATAGAATCCGACAAGTGGTAAGTGAATTTGCTTCCTTATTTAGTGATATTCCAGGATTTACTCAGGTTACTAACCATAGTATTGACACCGGAGATGCATTGCCGGTTTGTCAAAAACCATACCGGTATGATAAGAATAAGGAAAAAATTATAGAATGGCATATTACCGATATGCTACGTAAAAAGATCATAACACCTATCTCAAGTAGTTATGCTAGTCCGGTGGTTTTATGTAAGAAAAATAATGATTATCCTTTGGAGCATCCAAAAAGGTGGAGATTCGCTATTGATTACCGTAAATTAAATTCCATAACGAAATATCCGGTATATCCGTTACCGATCATAGAAGAAATTTTAAGGAACATAAAATCAACCAAATTTATGACGACTTTAGACTTAACGAATGGTTATTTTCAAATAGGGGTCAGGCCTGAGGACGTGCCTAAGACTGCTTTTATAACCAAGTCTGGCACTTATGCATTTTTGCGTATGCCGTTTGGCCTTTCAGGCGCCCCAGCAACATTTCAGCGATGCATGGACATTGTGTTAAGACCTGTTCTTGGAAAGTCCACATTTATCTATTTAGACGATATCATTATTACTAGTGATAATCTCGACCAACATATACAGGATTTAAGACAGGTGTTTTCTTTATTAAATGAGGCCGGTCTAAAAGTTAATGTCGAAAAGTGCAAATTTGCAGCCCCTGAATATTTAGGTTACAAAATATCGCAAAAAGGGATCGAGACAGATGAATCAAAAATAATCGCTGTACAAAAGTATCCGACTCCAAACACGGCAAAGAAGCTCTCTTCTTTTCTAGGACTTTGTTCATATTATAGGTCCTTTATAAAAGATTTTGCGGCTATCGCTGAGCCATTGTTAAAATTAAAAAGGAAAAAGGCAAGATTCTCGTGGACGGCTGAAGCCAATAGTGCTTTCGAAAAATTAAAACAAGCATTAACGCAAGCCCCTGTGTTGAAATTTCCTGAAAAGGATGAAAATTTAGAAATTTCAGCGGATGCTTCGGATTATGCGGTAGGAGCGGTACTTTCGCAAAATCAGCAGCCCGTTTTTTAGCCGAACTTTAAATCAAACACAAAGAAACTATTCCGCGACCGAGAGAGAGGCACTTGCAGTTCTGTTAGCAGTGCAAAAGTTCCGAGTCTATTTTGGAAAGGCGCCGATAACAGTATATTCTGATCATGCGGCGGTAACTAGATTGTACTCAGGGAAAAATTTATCCCCAAGGTTAATAAGATGGGCACTCAAGCTGCAAGAATATAATCTGGTAATCAAGCATACCCCCGGAAAGGAAAATATCGTAGCAGATGCCCTATCACGAATTAAATTAGATGAACAGGGTAATACCGTAAAAGTTGCAATGCTGACAGCGTGTACAATAAATTCCCGAGAAACTGTAATAACCGAACTGGGTAAGGATCCTGAGTTTGGAAGTATTTATGAGTATTTGAAGGATCCTGAAAATTTTAGCCACCAAGATATTGTGGCGATAAGAAATAGGGCGGCCCATTACGAACTAATAGATGGTCTATTATTCTACACAAAAACTACGAATTCCAACAACGAATTTCGACCTGTTATCCCAGCTAGTCTTAGATTAAATATCCTGCAAGAGCTCCATGACAGCCCTTTAGCTTCTCATGCTGGTATTCGAAAAACTATCCAACGCGTACGCGAGGCAGTCTACTTTCCTGAACTGCAAAAGTTAACAAGGGCGTATGTCCAGTCCTGCCCAACATGTCAAGCCGTTAATTATATTAATTTCCGCCCGGCCGGGTTTCTAAATAGTATTAAATCCGAATTTCCAAATGAAATAATCGGCATCGATTTATTGGGCCCTTTCCCAAAAAGTCAGTTAAACAAAAGTCGCTATCTCCTTGTTATGGTTGATCATTTTAGTAAATGGACCGAAATTGTTCCCTTAAAACGAGCCTCCGCGAAATTAGTTACTGATTCTATTTTAAATAAATATATTTTAAAATACGGGGCGCCCCTAAAAGTTATATCGGATAATGGTCCTCAATTTGTAAGTAATATATTTGAAGACATGTGCCAAAAACTGGGCATACGTCATTTAAAAATGGTCCCGTATCGGCCGCAATCAAATATAGCGGAACGGGTCAACAGAAATATAGTGAAAATTATCCGTAGTTATGTTAAAAATTTTCATAAAAGCTGGGATAACTATGTCAATGAATTTGCTTTCGCCCTTAGGACCGCAAAACATGATACAACGGGCAAAACTCCTGCTGAGTTATTTCTAGGCAGAAAGGTTATAACACCGTTAGATAAACTATTTTATGTGCAACAAAGAGCCCCAGAATTTAAAATGGGTGATATAGAAAAACTAATAAAAGAAGCAAAAAAGAATACGGAAGTAGCACAAAGAAAACAAAAATTGTATTATGACTTGAAACGACGGGGAGTAACTTATAAAGTAGGGGATGAAGTACTAAAAATTAAGCATTCACTTTCTTCAGCACCAGAAGATAAAACTGCCAAATTTTTTCCACGCTTTGAAGGACCATATGTTATAGAAAAAATAACTCACGCTGTTGTAGTGTTAAAGGCAAGAAATGGTGAAACCTGTTCCGCAAACATTGACCAGATAAAACCATTCTATGACCGTAATAAAATGCAAATCTTTTCAGATCTTTTGCAGGATCCGGTACGGCAGACACCGCAGGTACAAGTTCCAGAGGTGGGAAAACGACAAGTACAAGGGCAAGCCAATGAGAGACAGAAGCAAGTGAAAAGAAAATTGCCCCGCGGAAAAATTGAAGGTAAAAAGAAAAAGAAGCCGTTCCACCGTCCAGAAAACAGAGTTCACGAACACCCCCAGAATGAAGAAGGGAGAAGGACGACGTATGTAGAAAGGACCGGGAGAAAGGACGGCAACTATAACCCGACTTTAAAACGGAGGATCGACTCATCCGACAGAACTCTCCGCAGCAAAAGTCGCCGAACTGCGGAAGGGCCATCAGCGGCGGAGGAAAAAGTACAAGAAAAATTTGAACGGCCAACAACGAGGTCCAAGCAGGATCACGACAGAAGTTTCCCGGTTCCACCAAGACCAGCTGCCTTTAAACGGCCAAGACCACAAGCAGAGGAAAAAAGGAAGTTGTTCAAGGGTGGCCGTGCTGGTGAAAAACGGAAGCTTCCAGAGGAAAGCACTGAAGGACGAGCCCGTACAAGAAGGAGGATCAACCAAGCCACTATCTGCTATACCTTTAAAGACTGGGCCCAGAAAAGGATGTCTGAATATTACAAAGATAAGTAAAATTTTATGTTATTTTGCAAACTTGAGTTAATCTTTCATTCTTACTGCAAGTGGCAGATTTCAAGAAGTTTTACCTCATGCGAGGTCTACCTTTATCGCCAAAAGGGCGAGAAATGAGTTGTGACCGATTTTCTTATTATGTTTTTCAATTACTCGCGCGTAAAACTAAAGTTGATGTATAATAGCGTTGTGTAAAAACTTAAATATTGTATAAATTTTATTTAAAACATTCTAGCAAGAAAGAAGTTTTAGTCTGAAAGACTTTTTGAAATGTAGTATTATTTCAATGTAGAAAGAATTGGCACTTGCTTTGAAAAGAATAGAAGTTAACAATGTACTACTAATGTATGTTTTCAAATGTGTAAAATTAACGGCATGTTGATATGTTCTTGTATACATGTGAACTGTTATTTTAAATGTTAAGAAATACCGTGATATGGTAAAAGTGAAAGTAATGTTAAAAATTTGTTATTCGTGTGACTGTAAAGATTAAATCATGGTGAATATGTGTTAAAGGTTGAATGATGTAGTTAGGCTCTCTGACGCTACACTTTAGAGTTAGCCACTTTCAGAATAGTACCTCAGGGTTTAGAGTTGAAAGTAGGGTGTGTTAAGAGGTCTCGTATGTTGAATTTTAACACGTTAGTGTTTTGATTGTAGGAGGAAGTGTGGCACACGTAGACAGAAACACATACGTGTTTGGTGTTCTTTTACAACACATGTCAGAGAGCACGGGGAGAGATAATTAAAATAGTCATGAATGAAATAAGAATGTTAAGAGAAGTATATTCTATATGTTAATTGCAATGTCATTCTGTAACATTTCATTAAACTAGTTTTCCTTCCAGATCTCTGGAAGGAACCAGAATTGAATAAAGCTCCTGTTTAGATGCAGTACAGATGAAAAAAAAAAAAAAAAAAGATTGTTGTATATCCCGGGAGCTGCTATTGTAACAAATTTCTTTCTTTTAAATTTTCTAGTTTCTAGCTAAGTTATGATTGTAAAAGGTTGGCCTCGCGTTAGTTTTTAGAGCTAAAAGTTTTCAACAAGGTCGTTTTAGACCTCAGTTTCAAACAAATTAACTCTGGCGGGAAGTATGTAAGGATCTTAAGTTTTACTAACGTTTATTTTATTTTAAATCTTTACTATCACTTCTTATTTTCTACTTCCGGCCAGAATTATAAGCGTGAAGGATTTTATGCAAAGTTGTCTGGCGAACGCCAAGTATTTAAGTGTGGCCTTTTTGCCAAGCAGGAGAGAGGAAGCAGTGAGTTCGAAGCAGGCCGCTTACCTTAGAAGTTACGCAGTTGCTATTTGCCTTCCAGGCCAGAGGTTTTAATCCTCTTGATAAATTAAACGTATTGTAGTGTTCACAGTCTCTGTGCTACATACGCTTCCTGTTATTATAAGGCCAATCTTACACGTGTGTAATTCTAAAGTTAAATTAGAGTTTAGTTTTATTTTTATACCTTTTACGTTAGACCCCGAGTGGAGGGTCATTGTATTCCGAAGTACGGAAGTCATTGTATATAAAGAAAAATAAAGGGTTTTGTATACCCTTCGTCTGTATCCTGTCTACTTACTACAATTAGTGAACATAGCTTTAGTAAGCTCTCTGTTCTAGTCAGGTCATTGTATGTTTCCGAAGAAGGTTAGAAGAAACATTAAACCTGATAATATGATTCTTTTTATATCATTTAACGATATTGAAGACTGTTGAATGACTCAAGTTAACTGTTTCGGCAGTTTCTCTAATAGATTTTCCACGTTCAATATGCAAATTAATAACTAATTTTCGAATTTCAGGTAAAGTTTCTTTTCGTTTAGCATTCATGGCTGCACAGAGCTAAAAAACACAAAAATTCCAAAACAAACTGGAGAGAAATACTGCAGACGATTTTATAAATTATTCCCAATTGCTTTTGAGTAAAAATAAAAACCCCAAAAATATTTTTATTGTAGTACGTAGTAGTATCTAATGGTGTTCCATCACTTATGTGAGCCATTTTCTGCTCCGTTCTAAACAATTAAATTTTTATTAAATTAATATTTTAACATTTTGAGAAAATGTATGTTACGTAATAATTGTTACTAAATTTAAATATGAAACACACCCACAAAAAATTTTTACATGTTTTTTTCATTTATTTGATTACAGTTTCCTTTTGTAAAGCACAAGTGTTCCATCACTTTTGTGAGACACTGTATGTATGAGCTTTTTTCATTTGAAGTCTATATTAAATATATTATATATAAATACACAAAACAAAAAAGTCTGAAAGCTTTCAGATTTTACTTTACGCCCAAAGGGGCCTTTTTTAGCGTTATGTTTTGGGTGTTATCTTTATTTATTAAATATCACGTTCTTCGCACTTAAACCATAAAATTCAATTCAACGGCATTATCGCAAAATAGCTGTACGTAAGGACAGAATAAATTACTCTTTTCCTTGAAAAAAATTATAAAACTGCTTTAAAATTAATTCTGAAGAGAATTTTTCGCGGCGTCTGTACGGACGTATGTACGTACGTGCGTACGTACGTATCTCGCATAACTCAAAAACGAGTAGCCTCAAAACGTTAAAATTTTGTGTATAGGACTCCTATAACATGTAGATGTGCACCTCGTATTTTGGTTGCAATCGGCCGCACCAAACGTATATAAATATATTTATATATATATCCACTTTATTACCCGGCTTAGTGATCTCAGTTTCTTTACTCTTATATGTTTGTAAATTGTACATTTTTTGCTTTAAAATTGATTGAATTATATTGTTTTTATCTTCGGGTTAAGGATTTTATGCCTTTAGTAAATCAGCGTGCAATATTTTTAGAATTATCAGCAATTTTAAAGTTGTTTAATTGCCGTTAAGCCTGTTTTAATGGCGGCCAATGATGTTTACATTTTAAACAGGAGACTAGTGGATTTGTTGCCAATCTAGAGAAACTTAGCTTTGCAACAACAAAGATAACGCATTCATTTATTATTGCCAATTAAATCATGCTTAGTTCTTTCTGGAATTTTTTCGAGGAAATAAGAGTTTGAAATTTACTTCGTAATTTTTAATATAGATATTTTGAGTTTTTATGTATTTTTGCCTTCTCGCGAAGTTAGAAATGAATTAATTGAATGAGAAATACTCAATCGTCTGTGAAAAACTGTTTCTTTTTTGTTTTGTTTGCTTAATTTCTTTTATACATCGTTCTAGCTTTATTATAGTATTTGAATAGGACATGTGGCAACGATTAGATAATTCTTTAAATGATATATATTTTGTGCATTCTGAGTTATAATATAAACGAAATATAATACTGTTAATTAAACCTAGCGCCAGAGTGTCGCTATTGTAAACAGAATTTTAAAGAATGCATTTATTCTATTTTGGTTTATGCGCTGTCGGCGAAGTAGGTTTAATTCAATCTAATAAGTTTAAATAAAATGCAAGAAAAAAAATGCGTATAATTTAATATTCCCTACAAGGAAGTCATGTGGTGTACACATCAGATTTTTTTTCTTATAGTTTTTCATTGCTAGTCTTTTGCCACCGATTGCGGAGAAGATAAGACGTCCAGGATGTGTGCACATGTGTGCATCCTTATGCACATGTGGCTCGAATTGGACTCAAAACCCGCAAACGACATTTTGTGTTTTTCCGCACTTGTAATGTTAATATCAAGAAGTTTCCTTTAAAAAAAAAAAAAACTTTCACAAGGCACTCATTTCTCTTAGGCAAAGAGTTTTAGTATGCTTAGCAATAAACAAATAATCTAATTCAGTTCTATCCATTTAGTGCTTACATTTAATGTAAATAAATAAATAAATAATCCAGTTTGCTCCATCTATTGTCATGTGATTATTGGATTAACCCCTCTAGTGTATAAGGTATTTCTCCCGCTTTCCAGGGTGCCTTCGTGGTGTAGTGGTTCTGCACGCTGGGCCGGTATTCCAGAGATCCGTGTTTCGATTCCCGGCGAAGGCGGTTGCTAATTTTTCATCCTGCCTTCTTCCAAAATCACGTAATGTCTCTACAGTGGCGTCCGAAACTAAAAGGGTTGTGGATGATGATTCTCCACACCCAGGATTTGGCGACTAGGTCCCCTAAAACCCTAGCCGGCCTTTAAAAAGGGGAGTATATAAGGTATTTCTCCCGCTTTCCAGGGTGCCTTCGTGGTGTAGTGGTTCTGCACGCTGGGCCGGTATTCCAGAGGTCCGTGGTTCGATTCCCGGCGAAGGCGTTTGCTATTTTTCATCTTTTCTGGCTTCCAAAAAATCGTAATGTCTCTACAAGTGTAGCGATTATTATAAGCACAAAACCGCGTCTACTTTATTGTCTGCGTCTCAATAACGGCATTATCAACAGTGTTTTTATATATATATACTGCTTTTAAACTCTTTTTTCCATTTAACTTCTACTTTTCAATATAAATCGAAAGAATAGCGTGAAAACAGAAGCTTCAAGATGATTTGCATTTTACATGTCTGAAATATCGTCCGGACACACATCTCGGCAAACGAGCTTGCTGCAAAGGAATTTAACGTGAATACAAACTACAGTACAGCTCCAGTTATCCGAACTAACGACCATCCGAATCGCTTTTCAGAACTTCAGAATTGTTCAGAATCAATTGAAGAAGAGAAGGAAAAGGACGAAAAGAAGCTCAAGAAAAGTAAAGGGAGGAGACGGGAGAAGATATCACTAGAGGAATTAAAAGATTCTTTTCGGAAATTCCTGGATGTTCAGAAGTTAGTGCTGAAGATGCAGCAAAATGGATGGTCAGACCTTGGGTTTCAAATTTTAAATGATGATGAACTTGTAGAGTTCCTCACTTTGTAATTCTAAGTTAATGTTGGAAGTGAAGAATCTTAAGAACTGACCAGCGAATAATCGCTTCAGCTCGGGTGACAAGACACCACAAGATAGAAGGGTAACTAACCCTTTATTATTCCAATAAGATTTAACAAAACTCCCTCTTGGAGTTGTACAATAAAGCCGACACTTGGGCTTGAACTTAAGAGACTAAAAATTAAACTAAAACTAAGATTAACTAAAGAAATATAGCCGAAGCTATCAAGATTCAAATCGAGTTGGCCCCTTAACTTATTTGACTACGAAGCTTAGCAAGGGCCTGAGTACGGCCGAGCGTAATAACAGCTTTGAGAGAGAGAGTGACTAAAAAGGCAGACGCTCGTAAATCAGAAACTCTGATTCTCTCTGACTCAGCAACTTCGCGGTTTAAATACCGCTCCTTTTCATTAAATATTCAGCAAGATTCCAAAACTATGTTCTGGCCGGAAGTAGTAAGTTGAAGTTAAGAATTTCACAGGAAAGGAAATTAAAATTTAACTGCTAATAAAATTAACATAATCCTTACAAACTTACTGAAAGTGTGAGAGAAGAAATTTTCGAGAAAGAAGATGACTTTAAAGTTCGAAGTTGAAGCAAACACGGGACCATCAACTAGTGAAACGTTTGCCGGCCTTGAAGTGGATAGGGCGTCAGCCCGAGTGTGACCAAAAGAACTTTTGATCGTCAAGCGCGACCTGGCTGCCCAAAAACGGATGAAGACAGTCAAAGCAAGTAAACAAGTACTTTGCCTGCGATGCTCAGCAAGCAATGACTTTCAGCACTTGTAAGTATTGTACAGTACGCTATATAACATGTACGTAAAAATGTTGTCTTTACATTTTAATTAATTAAAACCTCTTTTTCTTCTTTAAAAATAGTTTTTTTCTCCCATTTACAACATGCAATACATACGGTAATCAATTAAACTGCACGTAGACCCTTTCTTGGAGGAAAAATCCAATTATCTGAATGGGGCCCGATCCCAATTTATTCGGATAATTGGTGGTTCTATTGTAGTTTGATTTATTAAGCCCTCTTTCTGTTTAGGAATGTGCTAATCGTTCGCAAACTCATTCAAAGAATTAAGTTTACTGAGCCAATAAACATGATTCATCACAAGGAACCCTTTCAGAGCCCTTGTTGAAACGGACAGCCCTTGTTGAAAGCGCGTCAGGAAAGTTCGATTCCCATTTTAAGAAAGAAAAGAATATTTATCGCTCCATGCTATAAGCAGATTATTTGAATTTTATCATTTTCCAACTTTTTGAATTTTTTTATTTTTTATTTTAGAACTTTATTGTTTGCTCTACGTAGAAAGAAGGTCTCAGGGAATATCAAAACTACAGTAAAAAGAAATCAGTCCAGGCAGTTAGCGATTCGATTAAGTAGATCCTTCCGATTCCATTGCTCGTTCGATTTTTTCATGCTCTTCGTACCATCCTCGTTAACCGTTCTTGATTCACACCCCATTCCTGATCTTATTCATCAAGATTATTGCTAGTGAGCTGCCAGTCATTAAGAAGAAACGATTCAGTTCAGGGATAGAATTGTTCTGATTTTATCGCATGCAAGAGCGATTTTCTCTTCTTACGCAAATAGCACCACTGTGCCTTGCCGTAACCTAATAAATCCAACTCAGTCCAGAAGTACCGGTCTTTATCGTACTGTTACGTTTTTTCGTTTTCTTCCGACACCAGTTGTTACGTTATTTTCTTCCTTCACGCTCGTACGGGGTTCGCAGATTTGGAATGAATAACGACGACAATTGATGAAGTATCGAAACACACTTTATTTAGCCAATATTAATCAGGACAGCTCCAAAGTCACTTTTTACAGTCGTCGAAGATCTACTATAAACACGCTGGAACAATCAGTGACACAGCCTTCACACTGTCAGGTAATAACGGTGAAGACAGCTTCACTGCAAAGCACCCGACTCTACTTTCCGGAGTCTAGCTCCCGACTCTGCTTGGTGGTTCTCGGAGCTCCACGTACTCTCGAGACTCTCCACGCTACGACTCGCGATGCACTAAAAGACTCTCTCGATGCGCTCGACGACCCACTCGGCTATCAACTCAATCGACTCCGCAGCGATTGACTCGTTAGACGAGACACCAACTATCTCGCCCTCTAGACGAGGCACTCACACTCGCCCTCTCAATGAAGCACACACTAACTGACTACGGACCAGCAGGGTTTATATACCTAGCGTATTCGGAAACTAAGTACCGTTTCATTCTAGCGCCGTCGCAGCGCTGTGGTAGGCGTCCCGCGCATGCACACTAGTCTTTCTTGTTCACTGACTTTCAACTGTCGCCATTTTCGTTGCTCTATGTATTGTAATGTATAATAATTGTATAATTGGTAATGTAATTAGTATTGTAATGTATAATAATTATATAATTGGTAATGCTTCTATTATTCATCGTAACATACACTGTAAAGTCTATGTGTGTACTGCATAATTAGTATTATAATGTATTGAAATTGCATAATTCGTACTCTAATGTATAATTGGTAATGTATGAATTGTATAAATCAGTATCGTAATATATAGTGCATGCTGCAAAATTAGTTTTTAAATGTATTATAATTGAATCATTAGTATCGTAGCGTATTGTGAAAGTAGCATGTTAAAAAAGCCCCTGTATGGCCATGTATTTATATTTTTCTCAGATATCAACAAACACTGGGACCCGGGCAGTTGGACAGCAGCGAACCCTATTGGCGACTCTGGATAATGGAGGACGTGGTGCTGTACTGATTAACCATTAAGGTAAAGGGACAGTGCCCACGTCCTCCGTCACTTATCACTTACTTTCAGTTTGCTGTGCACATTCAAAATGTTTACGACAATTAGTTCAGTTTCATTCTAGCGCCGTCGCAGCGCTGTGGTAGGCGTCCCGCGCATGCGCACTAGTCTTTCTTGTTCACAGACTTTCAATTGTTGCCATTTTGGTTGCTCTATGTTGTGTTTTCAGTCTGCTGTGCACATTCAAAATGTTTAAGATAATTAGTTCTCCCACTGACTGTGAGATTCGCGCCGTGATTAAATATTTGAACGCGAGGAATGTTAAACCGGCCGAAATTGATCGTCAAGTGACAGAAGTTTACGGTGAATACGCGATAAGTGATGGAATGGTGAGAAAGTGGGTAAGAATGTTTAATGCAGGTCGAACAAATGTCCACGCCGAGGCTCGGAGTGGTCGGCCTTCTGTTGTCACCGATGATTTGGTAAGGAAAGTTGATGAAGTAATTCATGAGAACAGATGCTTCACAATGACAACTCTTTCAGAGGCATTTCCACAAATTTCACGTACCGTTTTGTTCGAAATTGTCTCTGACCGCTTGAATTATCGCAAACTGTGTTCCCGATGGGTTCCAAAAATGCTCACTGATGTTCACAAAACAAAGCAACTTGGTAGTGCCCTGACATTTCTCACGTGGTACAGTGATGAGGGAGAAAACTTTTTAAACCAAATTGTGACAGGTGATGAAACTTGGGTGTGTCATATTACACCAGAATCGAAACAACAATCGATGGAGTGGAGACACACTCATTCTCCAAAAAAAAACAAAAGTTCAAAGTGACAATGTCATCACAAAAAAGCATGTGCACTGTCTTCTGGGATAGGAAAGGCATTTTGCTTACTGAACTTCTTTCCAGAGGTGAAACCATCAATGCGGCACGCTATTGTGAGACTTTAACAAAACTAAGGCGTCCCATTCAAAACAAACGAAGAGGAATGCTCAGTAAAGGAATTGTGTTGCTCCATGACAATGCTCGGCCCCATACTGCTGGTGTCACTCAATCGTTAATTCGACAGTTTCATCGGGAGCAGTTCGATCACCCGCCGTACAGCCCGGATTTGGCGCCGTCCGACTATCACTTGTTTCTGCACATGAAGCGCGAGCTTGGTGGCAAGCGCTTTGGGTCTGACGATGACACGAAAAATGCTGTGGAGTCGTGGTTATCGAAACTGGCGGGAAGTTTCTTTGACGATGGTATACAAAAACTGGTCACCCGCTATGACAAGTGTTTGATCATTGGCGGAAAATATGTTGAAAAATAGTACATGTATTTTCATGTAAAAATAAAATTTGATTCGAAAAAATTGTTTTACTATTTTTTTTTTTCAAAACGGTACTTAGTTTCCGAATACGCCTCGTAGCTTTTGGCTTGTGTTCGAGAAAATTCTGGGCAAAACCGGTAAGAATTCGTTCCAGAAGATTCTCCATCCGTCCATGGCATATCGCCAATTTTGTTGCCAAATGGGCGATTTCTCGCCAAATGTGGCAACCCCGCATTCCTTCGTTATTTTATGGCAACCCCAAAACTGCTTTGCGGGGAAGCCATCTTTCCGAGCCTGTACATTTCGTAACAGTACAAATGGCTACCAGAAGATACCACAGGCTTTGCAGTTCGGATATGCAATTACTACATCAAGTCTGAGTATATTCTCTATTTCGAAATGTCCTTCTAGTATTCGGTGAAAGTTTCTTATAAGATGGTACAACTGTCCTCTTGATGATGTCCTTTCCTTGTCGTGTAATTGCGCTTGCAGATGACATAGCACTGGTAGCCAGAAGCAAAAGATATCTAATAGAAGCGTTTGAAGCTATTGAGAGGGAGGCTAAGCTAATGGGCCTTATTATTAACCAAGATAAAACTAAATATATAACTATGTGCAGACATTGGGTTTGAAGCAGAAGTACATGAAAAATGTGCAATGTCCTTGCCGGGACGCGTATTTCACAAGTGCACATCAGCGTAGCCACTGAGGGAGGGGTTTCGAAAATGAACCAATGAGCTTCTATTGCTCCTGTGACGCTAAATCTTCGTGCATGTGAGCGTATGTTGTTTACGTTTTAATTTGCATTTGTTTCGCTGTTATAAATGTATGGCGTAATAGTAGAAAATGTCGTAGTGCTTTCGTTTTCTGAGTTTAATGAATCTCTGACATTTCACTTTCGCGACTTTTATCACGCATTAATATTTGGATTGATGTTCACGGCATATTATGTGGATTAAGAGAATTCAAGTGTATATATTTTTTTTTAATTCAGCTGCGAATGACTGAAAGTGTTACAATGGATTTAGTGTTTTCTTATTTCAGTGCTCGCATTCTTTTTACTTTTAAAGTGTAAGATTCAGAATACTTATGATCTGATATGTGAATAAATTGAATATACTCGTTGTGAATACGATAAATTCACTCTGTTTGATGAGCATTTATTAAATGTGAAATTTAACACTCTGAATCGCTATATCCCTATAGAAAATGCTGTGTAATACTATTAAATAAGGTTGGAAGATATACTGAAAAGGTCGCTTTCAATTTATAGATTTAGTATTACAAATGGAAGGAACTCAGATGAGGAACAGGCAAATTTTACAAACATTACGTATAAAAATCTGATGTGTACACCACATGAGTTCCTTGCGCGGAATATTAAATGATACGCGTTTTTGCTGCATTTCTTTTAAACTTATTTCCTCGAATTTCATTAGAGATAGATTTCTCATTGAATTAATTCGGTTCTCACTTCGCGCCAAAAATACATAAAAACTCTAAATACCATCATTAAAATTGATATATACAGAAAAAACATAAAACACTAAATGCAGTTAAAGCAATTATAAAACATTTTTTAGATATAAAATTACTATTTCTATGCAAAAACAATAAGCATTTCGGCCAGCGGGCAAGAAGGCAGATTTTTCAGTGCACAAAAACCACAAGTTTCGTTTTGGTCTCACTCGGCAAAAAGACGTTGAAGGTCAAGAAAGACTTAATTCACTATTCTGTTAAGTTTCAAATGTTAACAAATATGACTGCTACGGTTTAAATAAAAAAAAAGGGTTAGCCAACTTTTAAATTGCTGACAATTCTACAACTATTGCATGCAGATAAACTATCGGCATAAAAACCTTAACCAGAGGATAAGAATAGCGTAATTCAATCATTTTTAAAGCAAAAAAAGAAAAAAGTGCCCAATTTAGCAACATATATACGTATAGTTTTGGTGCGGCCGATTGTAACCAAAAAGAGAGGTGCACAACTATATGTTATAGAAGACCTACTACAAAATTTTAATGTTCTGAGGCTACTTCTTTTTATTCGAATGTCAGATTTATATATACATACGTACAGACGTCACGAAAAAAAAAAAAAAAAAAAAAAACTCTTCCGAATCCATTTTAAATCAATTTTATAATTTATTTGCGGAAAAAGAGTCCTTTATTCTGTCCTTACGTACAGATGTCACGCAAAAACATCGTTAAATTGCATTCGATAGCGGTCAAAATGGATATTTTCGTTGAAATGTGTAACTCGGGATTTTCCGTGATTACAATACCTCCTTTACTTCCTAGATGGAAGTAAAACTGTTGCTGTTATTGTGACTTATCTCACTTATCTGATAATAACATCAGAAGAAGCCCACGAAATTCCTCCTGGCAAGGAGTGCAAGATTGCAGCTGTCGTTGGCATGAGCATTGAGCCCATAAAGCTGATAGTACGACTTTGCTTTGTTCCGCCCCCAATTTTAATGCAGAGGACCCCGAGGGAACGGGTCTCTTCCCCCGCCATCAACCTCTCTAGAGGACTTTCGGTTCGCTGCATATTTAGAGTGCCCCCATGCCGCACAGACACTATACATTAATTAACATCCATGCCTTCTCCTCGGCCCACCAGCGGCCGAGCGGTAAAGTCGCTGAACACTGGTAGTTCGGTCCGAGGTTCGAATCCCGCGAACGGGCTGGCTGCATGGGTGTTTTCGTGGTTTCCCCCATGTCTAACGTGTATACGAGCCAGTTTCCCTTATAAAGTCCTCCACGTAGGCATCCCTTCCCCTTAGGCAGATAGCCCTCGAGACTTTGCCGTCATTAAATAACCTAACGTAACCTATGCTTTCTCCTCGATTCGAACGAGGGCACTTTGGTATGGCAGCCAACGTCGCTGATCACTGTCCCGATTGGGCGGCGCATATAAAAACAGAATTGTTCAGCGCTTAGAATGTAAAATTAAAAACCACGCTCTAATACCAAACGAATAAAACAGCCTTCAAATTACAATTGATAAGATGTCGAAGAGAACGACAATGAAATAAATATTTAAAAAAATATTATCCATTCACCTTCATATTAAATTATATGAAACCGCTTCTTTACAGCGATGAGTTAATAAACAGCTAACCAATGTAATGTAAAAGCTAATAACTTCTGGTTATTTTCCGAATAAAAATTTAAAAAAAAAAAATTAATGCTCTCAGCTTTCTTTCTTTTACAAGAATACCGAATGCGTAATTTAAATAAGGCGAAATATTAAGATTCACTCAAATTTAGGGCAGAACCATCTCGACCAGTTTCTTAATTTAAGGACATCCGCGAATTCAGCAACAGGAAATGATCATGCGGGTCTGACGAACCAGAAGGTCAAAATATCATAGTTTCGTACTTCCTTTCGCTTCTTAACTACTTAATTACCGTTTAAAATAATGATGTTAACATTAGAATAACGACGTAAGTCGCTTAACATAACTAAGCGAATTTTCAAATGCACCTAATTTATAATATATGCAGCATTTTCGCTTGGCAGTCGAATCAGGTAAAGATGTTTTCCTTTGTGCGATGTTATTGTGACACATATCAATTAAATGTAGAATTATATGTTGATAAATGCGATACTTCTGAACGCAAATTTCTTTTTCATTCTTTTTCCTCCTCCCCCCCCCTTCTGGAAGGGAGATGTTCTTCAGAAATCTTTATTGTAATTTGTAATCAGTAGGTTTGAAATGCGGAAAGTTTTAGTTTGCTAGTTTATTATGGTCAAATTATCTAAATACCCTGCAAACTATTAAAACTAACACATCAAACAAGACATATGCAATCGACCCGAAATTAGCATATAAAAGTCTATGTCTCTTGGGGACCACACAATACACTTTATAAGGACTATTGAAGAATTATTTTCTAGCCTTGTGAAGCAAAACAAAAGTTACAAGATGGGTGTACAAGATGCTTTTTATTCGAACGTAATTTAACAGTTACCCAGCTTGGATTAACACAAACAGAGCACTTCTGGCTTAACAGAAATATGTGATGCTAAACAAATTCAAAATGCGGCAGATTAGCCTAACGGCTCACAGGACCATTTAACGTGCAGGCAAGGCTCTAGTTAGTATAAAACCGGCGAGACAAAGCCAAATGGCTAGAAGCACTCAACGCCACTAAATCAAGTCGCTAATAATTGCGGCACATCGTGGCCTGGAATAAGACACGCTGGAATAAAACTAACTTCTGAAACTCTATCTTAAATACCACTTCTTTCTATCTTAATCTGAGTACTCGCTGTCTCATTTACAATCTGGCATGAAATGCGTGGGTTAAAAGAGAGTAATAGGAAAGTACCAACTTAACCCTCTGACCTGCCAGGGTTTTATGCACGTACATATACGCCTTTACAGAAGCATTTATTTTCTATAATTGCTACACCTCTTTAAAGATTGAAGAATGCTTTATTTTTCAACATAATCGCCATTTCAATCGATGCATTTTTGTAGACGCTGTGGCAGTTTTACAATGCCCATGTCATACCAGCTTGCCGCCATGCCCTTCAGGAAGTGTTGACCATCATCTTTCCAAGAAGTTCAAGAAGTTGTCCTTTTTCGTCTCCATAAGCGGCGAAGAAATTCGCAGGAAGAATAAACCCGTTGCTGTTTGTGGTCTTCTGTCAACATACGCGGCACCCATCTTGCACACACCTTCCGATATTGCAACTTTTCCGTTAAAATTCTGTGGATGGTGCTTCTGAAAACCTCAGGAACCAAAATGCAGACAGCATCCAGAGTGATCCTCCGATCTTTACGCACAAGTTCCTTAACTTTCGCGATTGTCTCATCGGCAATTGACGGCCTCCCGCTCCTTTCTTCGTTATGAATTTCAGTACGACTGGCTGTTAACTCTCTACACCACTTGCGAACTTTTTTGACATCCATGCACGACTGTCCATACACTTCCGTCAATAGGCGGTGAATTTCAACCAGTTTAACGCCCTTTGCATTCAAAAATCGAATAACTGCGCGCACTTCGCACTTGGCGGTAACGTTTATCGGGAGCTCTATTTCGAATGGCTGCCAAGCCAAGTCTGAGCCTCCGAGAGAAGCGCCTGCGTGCTTATGAGAAAGCACCACGCACAACAGTGTTGCCAACAACCGTATTAAAACTTTCTCTACGTCCCCAAAAAATAGGAGACCTTTTTTTGGGGATTGCCCTCGTATAGGCACGCTCCCGCCGCCCCGGCCGCCCGGTACCGCCACAAACGCTACGTCCCGCCATTTTTAAATCTGTAGACCTTTTCAATGTGTACAATACTTAGTACATTATTTTGAAAAATCTCGTAGGGTTCAGCCTGCGTTTGCAATGTAAGCGGAAAAAAATTTAATTATTTACGACATCCCACTAGAAACCTCAAAAATAACAGTATTTCTCCACTATTTAATGGATGTTATTATACATGTAAACCTTCCTCTTCAATCAATCTATCTATTAAAAAAAACCGCATCAAAATCCGTTGCGTAGTTTTAAAGATTTAAGCATATATAAGGATATAGGGACAGAGAAAGCGACTTCGTTTTATACTATGTAGTGATGATGATGTATAGTTTATGGTGTATGTGCACATGCTATGTTTTATAATTCTAATGTGAATGCGGGAGATGCCGTTCTGTACTACGAAAGCTGATATTACTAATGTAAAAACCAATAGCTAAGCAAACTTCCAAGGCGGCTATCTTGTTGTCCCAGGAAGCTATTGCTCTGGATTGAAGATGGCGTGGGACATACACCTTCTTACCTAAGTCAGACATCAGGTGTCCCCGCCCTAAGTCACCAGGTCCATGATGATCGCATTCGTACTTGATGATATTGCGGCTATAGGCTGAGTAAGCTGTACACTGCGGAAAAAAAAACAGGACAGTTCTATATATCTCCCGTTCTACTGGGCCGATTGACAAAATTAAACTGTGTTTTCCCATGTCTCGAAAGCGCGACTTTATATTAGATTTATATATAGCTTTGTAATAGCATACACTGGTGTGCAAAAATTAAGGACGAAGTCGAAAAATTAGCAAAATAGCTACTGGCTTATGCTTCTTGATTGGAGTAACTGGTTTTTTTTTCCTCAATCAGAGTGCAACTTTGCATGTGCTGCATTCCCACACTGTTCTTACAGTCTTTTTCTTGGTGCTGCAGAGTGCACATCGTCGTGATGTTGTCTTCGATGGCTGATGCTTATTTTCTTGAAGAAGAATTGCTGCATAAACTACTGGCTTAGTATGTGAGTGAGTGAATGAGTGAGTGAGTGCACCGCTATGATGGCTTCCGACCACGGACATGAACCAAACGGAATTATATACCATCACGGCGGGAAAGACTCCAAAGTAACAAGGTTGAATATTGCATACTAATAACAGTTTATTTTGATACAAAATCGGACATTTTCTGAAATAACATACCAATTTTTGGTACTTTTCCATTTTGCCGGCGCAAGCGATAAAGTCGCCAAAAATGGTACAACCTATGCCAAACGGAATATTCTCTCTGGTAACCTTTTACCCCTCATTTTCAAAACAAGTCGCAGCCACTTCTTATCAGATTGATTTTTCTCTCACTACTGGCATACAATTACATGGAAGTTTTACATTATAATTCAATTTTATGCCCTAAGGCCATTCGCGGTCATTAAGACAATTAGGATGCAATCATACCGCTCACCCGAAGGCTAAAATATAGGAAAGGCAAAGTCAAGGGTTAAATTCATCCATTCTAATGAGAATGCACTAGCGAAGTAAAGCACTGCGGTTTTTGTGTCCGCCGATAGCATCGCGGCAAAAACATCGCGGACGAAAACGTCGCGGAGAAAACAACGCAAGGCAAAAACGTCGTGCTACAAAACATCGTGGGAGAAAACATCGCAAAGAGAAAACATTGTAGTTCTAAAACATCGTGGTACAAAACATCGCCGTCGAAAATAAAGCGGTTCAAAAACTTCGCAGTTTAAAAACATCGTCGTCGAAAATATCGTGGTAAAAAAAAAATGTATAAATTATCGCATGACGATAACATCGCAGACGCTTTTTTTTCAGGTTTTAATAAGTGTAAATGAATATTCTCATAATCATTTGTGAGCGCAAGTGAGAAGAAGGATAATTTTTACTTTCACATTTTTTATTAACTAATCAATTTTTGATGAAAAAGTAAGAAGGAGACTTAAGCATAGAAAATTAAAATATAGATTATACTTTTCATGAAAAATTATCAGTAAAAACTTTATAAAAAATGATTTATTAATGGCAATTATTAGTTAACTTATGTCGGTTTAAAATTCCTTTTTTCCATTTTGCGCTCACAAATCATTATGGGAATATCCATTTACAGTTATTAATACCTGAAAAAAGCATGTCTGCCATGTTATCGTCATGCGATGATTTGTAGATACTTTATTTTTTACCGCGATATTTTCGACGACGATGTTTTTAAACTGCGAAGTTTTTGAACCGCTCTATTTTCGACGACGATGTTTTGTACCACGATGTTTTAGAGCTGCGATGTTTTCTCCCACGATGTTTTGAAGCACGACGTTTTTGCCTTGCGTTGTTTTCTCCGCGACGTTTTCGTCCGCGATGTTTTTGCCGCGATGTTTTCGGCTGTAACCGCGGTTTTACATAATTTCGGAGTAAGCTATTCGTACGAATTAAAGTAATTCTTGCATTTAAACTTGTATTCCAAATTAAGACTTAACTTGAAATTATTGTAGATAATTACTGAGACAATTAGATTTTTTCAGCGTAGTTTACGTGAAATGAGTTCACTTGCGGTCACGTGAAATGAAACGGCGAATCAGTATGTTGTACCTTGAAAGAATAGTAAATTCTTAAATTAATGTCTTTTTACAAATTTATTGTCTTTATTTACTGTCCTTTTACAAAATTTTAAACGATATTAAAATGTTTATACCATCAAAATAAAAGTTTCTTAGAACTAACATTTGCTAACATTTTTTATGCGTATACAGTGTGTTGTCGCCAATATTCTTGGCGAGATTTGCGCTGGCGTAACGGATACGTACAACTTTTTCCCCATATTTCGATTCTAAGACTCAACGTATGACTAGATATTAAGTTTTGTAATTTTTTGGTGAGAAATTTATGGAGAAATTAAAAAATTTATCTTGGCGAATGTTTTTCCGTTTGCGCAAAAATAATTCACTTGCCGAACTTCTTAATTTATAGCAATCTACTATCTTCCTTTGCGTTTTCTTCATTATCCGCCAGCAATAAAAGGTAATCGTTCATACTTTCAAATAATTTTAACAAAGTGCGTAAACCACATTTTAGTTATTATCGCTTATAATAAATACGATAAATTTCAAAACGCCCTAAAATGTAAATTCACGTATACCTTCGGACATTTTGAATAAAAAACTGTAATTTTGTGCAAGTATGCTTAGAAATACACCTATTTTAAGATGAAGGCAAATCTTTTATAGATTATAATGCAAAATGTTTTTCGAAAAATTTATAAAAATTATAATTTAAAAATACAAATTGTAAAAATAAATCACAAAAAACAGGAGAATTTTATTTGACATAACCTAAATTTCGAAATATGAAAGAAAGAATCCAATAAATTTAATAAAAAAGATATATTAATTAATATATATTCGTAATAATAAAATTCCATAGTCAAGAATACACTTAAAATTCTAACTGTATGTTCTTTTCATTTTTAATGGCGACGGTCTCTTATTTGAAAGTACGTGGAATTAAATCCACAGCCCCGTAGTCAAGTTGTTTTTCCCGCCTTTTCTACACGTACAGTTATAGAATGTTCTGAAAATATTTAAAGCGAACTGGATTGCCTGATGAGCCTGACGTCATTTCTTGGAAGCTCCGCCTTTCCAGAGGCTATAAAAGGACTCGCAAAGGAATATCGGGGTCTTTCCTTTAATGTAACGATGCAGTAAACTTCATACAAAAAGTTATTAGTAATTCTTTTTATTTATTCCGGATATCTGTTTTTGTAACTGCTATTTCTCCTGAATAATAATAAATGGATCCTGTTTTTTAAACTTATCGTCTGATAATTTGAGCTACGTCGACATCTATGATTCTTCACCAATCGATTTATTCCGCACAAAAGGTGGTACATCACATATATATTAAATTCAATTAACATTGAGGAGCTAAAATTTTAAAATTCTGAAAGCTAATTTTTTAAAATCTACTCGTGCGATTTTTACATAATTTGATAGTTTGGCATAATTTGAGTCTTAGAATCGAAATATGGAAAAAATTGGCATGTCATTTCAGAAAAAGTCCGATTTTGTGACAAAATACCTATATTGGAACAATGCTATACATAAATCTAATACATATCCTAAATCGCGCTTTCGAAACATGAAAAATGCAAGCTGAATTTGCTCAATCGGCGCAGTAGAACGGGAAATATAGCACTGTCGCATTTTTTTAATCCAAAGGAGCTTTGTTCCTGCGTTGGTTCACTATAAATGTCCGTTTCACTTTTCAAACTGTTGCCACCATATGTTAGAGTCCTGCATTATATCTGAAGAAATTAAATAATGAAAAATCTACATAAATGTATGTATATTTCTCGCATTGTGATAAAACAACGGTACACAGAGCCATCGAATTTTGAATGACGTAATCCTACTGCGAATATGGGCATGTGGAAACCGAAATTTGAAATTTGGAATTTGTTTTATTATCGATTTCACATTTTATAAAACTTTAACGAATTTTTTATTAACAATAAACTCAAACAGTAAAAGACAATAAAAAGAATTTAGAACTGATCGGAATCACTAATTGCAAAAGTGAATTGTACACTGCTCAAAAACGGGGGGGGGGGCAGTTCGATATCTCCCGTTCTACTGGGCCGATTGACGAAATTCAACTTGCGTTTTTCATGTCTCGAAAGCCCGACTTAGGATATGTATTAGATTTATTTATAGCAGTGTTCTAATATAGGTATTTTGACACAGAATCGGACTTTTTCTGAAATAGCATTCCAATTTTTTTTCCATATCTCCATTCTACGACTCAAATTACGCCAAACTACCAAGTTTTGTATAAAAATCGCACGAGTAGTTTTTAAAAAATAAGCTGTAAAAATTTTAGTCCTCAATGTTAATTGAGTTTGGTATATATTTAACTACCTCTCTTTTTTTATTAAACTTATTTCATTCTTCCTTTCACATTTCGAAATTCAGGTTCATTACAAACAAAATTCACCCATTTTTACAATCTATTTTAAAAATTTGTATTTTTAAATGATTTTTATAATTTTTTCAAAAAAGATTTTGAATTATAATCTATACAAAATTTTTACCATCATCTTAAAGTAGATGTATTTCTAAGCATACCAGCCAAAAATTACAGTTTTTTATTCAAAATTTCCGAAGATATACGGTACAGATTTATTATTTGTCGAAAGCGATAAAACATCAAATATGGTTTAGACACTTTGCTAAAATTATTTGAAAGTAGAAAGGATGTGACTTTTTTCCCTCATGTAAAAATATAAAAAATGTGCACAATGTAATATCTAGACATAATTTGAGTCGTAAAATTGAAATATGGAAAAAAACTTGGTATATGTTATTGCAGAAAAAGGTTATATTTTGTGTCAAAACACATATGTTAGAAGATGTTGTATGATCTTAAATTCATTTAGTGCGAAACAAGTTACTACTACTTGCGCAATTGCTGCAAAGTTAGTTAATAATAATTTATTTCCTAAACAATATTGATTAATTGATTATATTATCTCCTAAGTTTAATTAAAGTAGAATTATTTTAAAAGAGTGAATCCATACTGGTAAGTTATATTTTGAAAGATGTTTTGAAGTAATTTGAAAGCAAAATGTCAATAATGTTTTAACGGGGACTGGAGTTAAATCATCATGAAGAACAAAATTTCAATTGTAAAAGGAAAAATTGAGAACATGTAATCATTGTCATTGATCGGAAATTAGTTGACTTCTCAAGGGGAACAAACCAACTCTCGCTCAATGAACAATAATTGATAAAAATATGTAAATACGAAGGTGTTTCGTCTTTACTCGAGTTTTAAGGTAAAGCCAAACCGGCAATTCTAGTCAGGCCAAATAGTTCTGCGAATAGAAGGGATTACGAACCAATGCTGATACTCAAAGAACTTATTCTTATAAAGCATTTTAATCAATTTGGAGTAAAAAGAAATTTCTGTAGAGAAATCCGAAAAAACTCGAGTAACCGTCCCCGACACCTTCATGTTTATGCATTTGAGTTCTATATTATTTGTAAAAATTAAACACTGGAAATTGTCATTATGAAATAGAATTCAAAGTAAAGTTGAAATAAACATAGAAAATTACAAAATAGTTATATATAAATCTAATATATATCTTAAGTCACGCTTTCGAGACATGAAAAACGCAATTTGAATTTTGTCCGTCGGCCCAGTAGAACGGGAGATATAGAACTGTCCCCCTTTTTTTGTTCCCCCCCCCCGCAGTATACGTTTTAAAGAACAAGAAATTCTTTAAAAACTGGCCTTATTCAAATTTGGTGGAGTGATTTCACATGAAATGTCTCAACATATTCAACTTTTTTTAATTTAATATCAGCGTGAAAGATTGAAATTTATCAATTATTTACGCTTAAATTACGTCTTCAGGCACCACTTGGATTAAATGGAAAGCTCACTACCAATCGAAAAAACACATCTGTAAACGAAAGAGATAACAAAATCAAGTAAGAAAACAGAATGGGAATTCGTAGTGTGTTCTCTAAATCAAGTGATCTTAAGTTTCCACTTGCGCTGAAGTGTCGGAAAGGTTCTGAACTTTCAGGGTAATAAATAATAGACAAACATCCGTTATCTCGAATTCTACTCCAGTTGACTCTACCTCCCACGAGAATTCCACCTTGTTGAAAGTGCAGATGAAAGTAGACGATAATCTTATCTTGTACGTCAAATTAATTCTATTCCCATTGAAGTACTTCAGGCGTACCGTGAAGAAATGGAATTGCATAGTGATAGCAACCTGAATCTGATCAAACGTATTACTTTCGATTATAAACACGCTGTGCAGGATTCATTATAAAGCGTCACAAAAGAATCAGAACAGACAGTCAAAATAAAATGATACGAATTTCATCGTTATGTAAAAATTATTCGGAAACGATAACAACTACAGATAGGAATCGAATGGAATAATATGCAAAATGACTAAATCAGATCCACGATTATTATCTTTGATTTCTTAGAGTCAGTTCCGCACAATCAATTTGGAAAAAGATCTAGAGGGTGTTGTAGATTCGATATCCAACCGCAACCCAAGCTGTTCAATGGCACTCGAAGCGGGATTGTTTGTGAAAGGCATACCTGGTCACCTCAGGACCTAAACGCAAATAAATGTCAAATCTTTGAACTTCTGATCATAGACGATTAATAGCTCCAGATTGATGAATTTGTAAAAGTTATTCCACGGCATGCATAAGAATCTTTAAACTTCTGCCCATAGACGATTAATGGCTCCAGATTGATGAATTTGTAAACGTTATTCCACGGCATGTATAAGAATCTTTGAACTTCTCGCCATAGACGATTAATGGCTCCAGATTGATGAATTTGTAAAAGTTATTCGATGGCACGCATAAGAATCTTTGAACTTCTGGCCATAGACGATTAATGGTTCCACATTGATGAATTTGTAAAAGTTATTCCACGGCATGCATAAGAATCTTTGAACTTCTGACCATAGACGATTAATGGATCCAGATTGATGGATTTGTAAACGTTATTCCACGGCATGCATAAGAATCTTTGAACTTCTGGCCACAGACGATTAATGGCTCCAGATTGATGAATTTCTAAAAGTTATTCCCCAGCATGCACGAGAATCTTTGAACTTTTGGCCATAGACCATTAATGGCTCCAGATTGATGAATTTGTAAAAGTTATTCTATGGCATGCATAAGAATCTTTGAACTTCTGGTCATAGACGATTAATGGCTCCAGATTGATGAATTTGTAAAAGTTATTCGATAGAATGCATAAGAATCTTTGAACTTCTGCTCATAGACGATTAATGGCTCCAGAATGATGAATTTGTAAAAGTTATTCGATGGCATGTATAAGAATCTTTGAACTTCTGACCATAGACGATTAATGGCTCCAGATTGATGCATTTGGAAAAGTTATTGGATGGCATGCATAACTTTCCTCAGTTCCATTTAGAGCTGAAGTTGTTACAAAATAACACTTTGAAAATTAATCCAAAAGAAGATCACTAGCAGCCAAATAGGTAATATCACATACATTTGACACACACAAATTCATCCTCTATTTTACCTCCTGCGATATGCGGTAGGTATATTTATAGTTTTTTTTATTACATTGCAATGAATGTTCTCCCTGCTTTCTGCATGCCTTCGTGGTGTAACGGTAGCACAATCGGCGCGTATTCGAGAGGTCCAGGTTCGATTCCCGGCGAGGGTATTACTCACTCTTTAAATCTCATGCTTCAAATTAACCTAATGACTCTACAACGTTAAACATAAGCGCGAGATAATTTACCCTAAAAACTCTTGCATGAAAAGTATTCTGAAAAGGGCTTCTAGATAGTGTTTGCGTGCTTTTCTGCAATTAATAAAATTATGTGGCGAATAAAATGCCACAAACGTAGAAATATATAACCAAATATGATACGACAATAAAAAGGATTTCGAACTCAACAAGAATCATTTCCGAAGAAGGTAAAACATAAGCTATCCATTTTTAGTTTATCTACATATCACGAAAAGTTAAGAAAATAAGTCACGAAATCCACAGAAAAGTATATGAATGTCAGTTACACAGTGTGTTACCATTTTGTTATATTGAATGTTACCATCTCCATATTATAGGAACAATAATATGTTCTGAATTATTTTGTATTCAAAAGCACAACAGAATTGTTCTTTAAACCTCGTTGAATGGTCCTAAATCTCTGTGAAGGATTGCCTGTGTGTGGGGCGCGCCTCACCACAGTAAGATCAATAGTAGAATAGATTTTTCGACCCTTCAAGTACTTTCCATGTAAGAGTTCGATTAAAGTGGTTCCGAAGGAAATATCGATAAACGAATGGAATTGTTTCAAACTTTTAAAACAGAATACTTCCAAGATACAGTAAGACCCCGCTTAACGCGGGGGATACGTTCCATCAAAGTAGAGCGTAATGCGAAACAGCGCTAAACGAGGCTATCTTTACATGTAAATATTGGGGTTAGGGGAAGATGGCTAGGAAATTGATTAGGTATTAAATTTAAAAAGTATGTTTTTTTAATAAAAATAAAACCAAACATTTATTTCTTAAAGCCCAAATTAATACCACATTATTATTTCTTGCACAAATAAAAACAAAATATAAATAACAAAACGAATATTCTTAAAAAAAAACAAATAAAATTCTAAGTCAGTCATATTTAGTTAGCCTTCCGCGTTTTCAGTGTTCTGCCTTTTTGTGACAAAAGCATCTAATGTTGTTTGCCTTTTTCTTTTGCGTTGTTCTCTTAAAAGTTCTTCATAAACGGATAGAGCATCTCTAACACCACGCCTTACTTTTGAGCTCCTGTCAAAATTCGGATCATTTTCAATGAATTGATCCATTATTTCAGTTATGGTAGACAAACTCCTTTTTACAAACGCCATCGAAAGTTCTTTTTGCTCTTCTTCTGAATCACTGCTGTCAACATTTTTGTTTTCTTCTTGTTCAGTTAATTCCTTGAGCACATCATTAGAAAGACTAGCCGCTGCTTCTTGAATTATTTCTTCGACATCTTCCACATTTACCCCTTCAAAATATGTCTGTACAATACCGCACCAAACAAAAAATACAAGTACACTCTTTCGGATATGTATTTGAAACCTATCGCTGCATAATATTTCGGGGAATCCCCGCATGCTGCGAGCGATTTCGTGGAATCCCCGGGTTGAAATAAAAGAGCGCTAAACCGAAACAGCGCTAAACGAAACAGCGTTAAGCGGGGTCTTACTGTATTTCAACCATGATGCTAAAATGCTGTTATTTTTATTTATTTAACTTGATAAAAAAATAAAATGATCGCTGTCATAACTCGTATGAATAGAATTCTTGATTTACTAAACTTATATGGCATCGCGATTACTTATCTGGTTAGGCAATCCATTGCTTACTATAGTCAATGTAACATTTTGAAATATAAATTTCTTCTGCATTCAAGGCAGTTAATCTTAACTATGTAGAGTCATTAGGCATTGTTTTTTTTCCCCTTTTTATGCTAAAGACGCAATGCCCTCGCCGGGACCCAAACCTGGACCTCGAATAAGCATCGAGTTTGCCGACGTTACGCCACGAAGGCATGCAGAAAGGAGGGAGAAAATGCCTTATATACTCTAAAGCAGTGCTCCGCAACTTTTTCTCACCTGCGACGCACAAAGTCTTTCTGGAATTTCGTGGCACACCGAAAGCTAATGTATATATGTATTGATTTATACACAAAATTTACAATAAATTTTTGTTTTTAATTTGAAAAATATACAATTATAAAACCATAACATATTTATTTATATGTAATCATAATAATTATCAATGTGATATCTGCGCTTAAAAAAGTTATATATTTTTGAGTTCCGAGTTATCAAGGAAGTGCCGAAAAAATTCAAATGCTGACACACTTACAATCACACACACAACCACACAACAGTGAAATATATAAAAACATTTAAAATAGACATTATTAAGGAAAAAAATTGTCATTGTGTATTAAATACATGATAAAAAATTGCAAAATATCAAATACATGTATTTGATTGCGGCACACCTATATCCTACTCATGGCACACCAGTGTGCCGCGGCACACCGGTTGCGGAGCACTGCTCTAAAGGCCCGTCTACACGTAGCGATTTTCTCGGCCGACTTTCTCGTAGAGCAGGAATGTCAAACTCATAGGTACACTTGGGCCAAACAAACAAGGTTTAACTTTAGGCGGGCCGCAAAAAAAAAAAAAAAAAAAAAAAAAAAAAAAAAAAAAAAATCAATATTCATAGAAACGTAGATTTATTTCGAATAATACAATAATAAACACACAGATATATATATATATATATTTATATAGAAAAGAACAAGAAAAATTTAATGTTTACGTCCTGATACTTGACATCACTTCTCTGCTATTATCTTTCCTATTTCGGGAGAAATTTTGTTTGCAGTGATAACTTTCAACGCTGACCCAAGGTGAGCATCATTAATACGGTTTCTAATAGGAGACTTATTGCCTTTCATGAGTGAAAATAACTGCTCGCACCGATAAGTGCTACCAAACATGGAAATAATTTCATATGCGAATTTTCGAGTATTTTCAAACCTGGCTGGTAAATATTTGTAAAATTCAGGCACGCCCACTTCAATGAATTTTGCTTTCAAATTTGAGTTGCATTGAATCTCGATCACCTCCATTTGCATATGGCTGGGTACTGAGTCAATACTTATTGAGAAACTCGAAGAAAACAAAACAAAATTTGTTTTCGAGGGAACTAAAATCATTAAACCTCGTTTCAAATTCAGTTGTTAAATTTGCAATTTTTTCTGCGTATTTTTGATACGAACAAGTATCATCTAAACTCGATTTGTTCATGCTGCACGTCGGGAAGTGCGTCAAATCTTCATTTTTAAGTTGTTTTTCCCAAAGAACTAGTTGACATTTGAATGCTTTAATTATGTCAAACATGTTCGTAATGATATGATCTTTTCCTTGTAACGATAAATTTAAATCGGTTAAGTGTTATATCGTACAAAACTATGATTGGAAAACTGAGACCATGAGTTCGGCCACATTCGGCTATCGGGGAATGCGTAAAAGTTGTGAGTGCACGTATCCCCCAAAAGCCGAAGGTAGCTGAACGGAAGCTACTCACAAGCATTTGTAATTTAAGTAGTGTGTGTGTCAGCTCGCTGCGAGTAATCTAACAACACTGAATAAATTATCGTTAATTACTTAGCAGTCATTGTGTTAGCAGTAAACATTTCATTTTTTTCTTCGTCGATATGTTATTTTATTATTATTTGCCGATATATTGGCCGGGCCGCAAAAATATTTGTTGTGGGCCGCGAGTTTGACATCCTTGTCGTAGAGCGACAATTTTAAGGATCTGCGCATGCGCCAAAAATCGGTCATGTTCTCTGCCGCGATTTCAGAACTGGTGTTTACTGCTCACTAGCGTACGATAAAATCGGTGTCTCTAGCCAATAAGATTGCTTTGATTTATCACGTGCTTTTTCTCCTCATTTGGAATAATAAACATGGCTGCATTTCGTTGCAGCGAAACTCAAATTTTTCAACTAATAGATTTCTATAGAGAGAATGTTGTGTTGTGGGATACGAGTAATGTAAATTTTAAAAATAAAATATTAAGGGATTCTCTTATTTTGGTAAGATTTGTCCTCCACATTACTTTATATATTCAAATATTTTCTATTCGGGGAGAAAATTATTTTAAGTCCCCCAAGGAAGGTTCCAAAAACTATTGATGATTCCATATCATGGGTGTAATAGCTTTAATATAGTTATTAATCTTTCGTGCATTTGAAATAGATGAATAATAAATAATGTACAGATTACTGGCAATATTGAAATGCAGGCTCGAGAGCTGCATGCATTTTCTCGCACGAAGAATGTAATTTATTTTTAAATGTTAGAATATGTTTTCTCTTTTTGTTTGTATGTCGCCATTTTTGAGTGTTAAATAAAAGTTATTGCTGTGTTCCATCATTGGAGTTGCTTCATATCGACAAAGAAGTATGACAGTCTTAATTACTTTGGAGGCACCGACGAGATCGAATAATCGTGCGTATTTTTATTTTATTAGTTCATCACTGAACGTAATATTAGTGAAATCAGATCATTACTTCCTGTTGATATTAAATTGCCTTATTTTATTAGTTCATCACTGAACGTAACTTCCTGTTGATATTGAATTGTCTTATTTTATTAGTTCATCACTGAACATAATATTAGTGATATCAGGTTATTACTTCCTGTTAACACTGAACTGCCTTATTTTATTAGTTTATCACTTGAACGTAAACTTAGTGATACCATTTTAATGCCGTCTCTAGTAGAGCTCAAAGGAAAAGAAAAATAGCTGAAGAGAAGATCTTGGAACCGATGAAGGAAGAAAATAAAGCATCCAAAGATATCTTTGAAGAAGAAGTTAAATCACCGGAATTAAACGTGGAAGATTTTTACGAAAATTTGAAAAACGATAAAGAAATTAATATTGAGAATCATTTTGCAATGCAACGTTATCATCATCTTTCGGCTTTCGATTTAATATCAAAGGCGCTACTAATAGACGAAGAAAACAAATGTCGAAAGCAAATGACAAATGAATATTATCCGAAAGGCACAGATGAACTGAGGAAAGGCTTTGCTGTGAATTATAGCCGAGGAACTGGTCCACCATGGAAGAGATCTAGGCGCCGTCAAGAAAAAAAAAAAGGAAGACTAATTTGAACACTGTCCCTTTTCTTCCTATTTAAATGTGGTGTAAAAATATTTGTTTAAAACTTAAAATTTTCGGCCTGAAAATTTGGAAACTTATGAGAGAAGTTACCTTTTCTCTTTAAGCAATTGAGCAAGCCGAGCTTATTAAAATGTCAAATTTTACAGAACTTTTCCCTTCGGAAAACGTCTCTCCGTTGATGGAGAGGTTGTAAGAGCTTTAATATAGTTATTAATCTCTCGTGCATTTGAAATAGATGAATAATAAATAATGTACAGATTACTGGCAATATTGAAATGCAGGCTCCAGAGCTGCATGCATTTTCTCGCACGAAGCATGTAATTATTAGTCCAAAGGGATTTGAATCCCGAAGGACTATTAGTTTCGTTTTGGCATTTTGCGTCGGACTCATAAATGTCGGTTCACTTTTCAAACTGTTGCCACAAAATGTTAGAGTCCTGCATTATATTTGAAGAAATTAAATAATGAAAAATCTGCGTAAATGTATGTATATTTCTCGTATTGTGATAAAACAACGGTACATAGAGTCATCGAATTTTGAATAACGTAATCCTCCAACGAATATGAGCATGTGGAAGACCAAATTTGAAATTTGAAATTTGTTTTATGATCGATTTCCTATTTTTTAAAACTTTGACGAATTTTTGATTAACAAACTCAAGGATTTCAAAGCGAGCAATGGCAACGTTGTGCAGAAAAAACATTTTTATCTCCAGCGCGTGAGTCTCTGTATCGGAAATTCTAAAGATAGGCTCGTTTTAAAACTATTTTGCGATATTGCTGTTGCACTGGATCTTATGGTTTAAGTGCGAGGAACATGATATTTAATAAAGAAAGGTAACACACAAAATGTTAAAAAATGCCCCTTTGGACGTAATTTCAGATTTTTTTTTTAAATAAGTTTATAGAATATGTTTTCTCTTCTTGTTTGTATGTCGCCATTTTTTTTAGTGTTAAATAAAAGTTATTGCTGTGTTCCATCATTGGAGTTGCTTCATATCGACAAAGAAGTATCACATGGGTATCGACAAAGAAGTATCACATGGGTACTAGATGAAAATATTCAGAAACTTCTTGAAACTGTGGTCGCACTTATTGAAAAAATTCAGAAAGCAAAATCTCCAGTCGAAAATAAAGCAGCGCAGAGACTAATTGACTTCGCCGAAAATGGGAGTTAATCAGGTGAGGAAGTACATAACTTTTCCGACACCTCCATACACGAGCGATCATGGTGTTGGTGTATTTAATTACGGCAAAGCAAACTAGGGTTACCTGCCAAAGGGGAGGGATGCCTTTCGTGGAGGACTTTCTAAGGGAAACTGGCTCGTACACACGTTACACATGGGGAAAACCACGAAAACACCCATGCAGCCAGCCCGTTCGCGGGATTCGAACCTCGGACCGAACTACCAGTGTTCAGCGACTTTACCGCTCGGCCGCTGGTGGGCTCCACGAGCGATCATAGTTCAGTGGTAAAGTGCAGAGCAGGTTTTTTTCCGTGGGTTCGATCCCACACCCTAGCTTTTGGACTTTTCGCGCCTGCAAGGACCTTTTTAATTTCGTTTCTCCATCACTAAATTCGAACTGCATGACTTTTAAAAGTCACTTAGTCACTTTTAAAAGTCACTTTTTTATTTTTTCGCCTACGGGTGTGGTGTTTATTGAATTTTAAAGCCTTTCTTTTTATTTTTCGAATGGCCCTTGGCAAGTGTTTTAGATGTACTGGTCAAAAGAAAGTCACAAGTCACAAACTCAGTTTTGTGTTAACTGAGTTTTACGAAAATAAATTACAGCCTAATTTAATACAATATTGCTAAATTTTATTAGCTGATTAACTGATGCAGTCATATGATCATAGTTTTCAGACTGTATTAGTTATTTAATTATGTTTTTAATGTTCAATAATATACTGTAGGGTTTATATTTATTTTAACTAACATTTATTTTAAGTTTAAACTATCTTTCCTGTCAAGCCTTACTTTTCCCTGGAACTGCCAATGCCAGAGTATGTAAATTTTAGTAGAACGCGCAAGGATTCAAATTATCAGCGGAAGTATTCTGTTAAATAGAAAGGAAACGAGTTCGAAGTGTGCTCTTCTTACTTCACGAGCGCGGAGGTAGTTAGCCAGAAATTGAAGAACCCCGCGTTTCGGCCTGTGTGCTTGCCTTGGAGAATTGTTAATCGTTCAACGTGATATTCAAAGTTGCTGAATTAGCAGCGGTATTGTAAAACGCGGTGAGGTTAGTTACTTTTCGAGAGCCTCGTAGTTAGAGTCTTGTTATTATTTTCTTTTCAGGTTCTTATTTTTATTTTACCGCCGGGTCGGCGTAGTTTGTGAGCGTCAAGAGCACGCAATTGTAACTTCTTAAGTTGAATAAAAAGGGATTTAAACCCATAGCAAGACTCTGTCATTTTTCCAGTTACAACAGTCACCTCTTGGTTGCGTGCAAGTTGGAGGCGCGCAACTCTACAATACTACTTAAGACTTTGCATCTTTAATGATATTTCTTATTTGAAATTTTTGCACTGAAATTACACTGTTGCTTTGTAATGTAGTAATCTTTATTCTTTATTACTATTTTTTACTCATACTGGTTTGATATTCATAACATTATTGTCTATTTATTCATTAATAAAGGTTTGGATTTAAAGCACAGTAGTTATTTATTTTTTCTGAAACATGGTTATTTTATTATTTCCAGATTTAAGTGCACAAATAGGAGTGCCAGAAAATGAAATTTAAAAATAAATAAACAAATACAATAAAATAAAAAAGGAGTAATCTGTGCACTCAGTACACAAAGGAAAAACATTTTTACTTCCTTTTACGAAGTAAAAAGGAAGTATTGTAATCGCGAAAAGTTTCAAGCAGCATATTTCAACGAAAATATCCATTTTGATCGCTATCGAATGCAATTTAACGATGTTTTTGCGTGATATCTGTACGTAAGGACAGAATAAAATACTCTTTTCCTTCAAAAAAATTATAAAACTGCTTTAAAATTAATTCTGAAGAGAATTTTTCGTGGCGTCTGTACGTACGTGCTTACGTACGTATCTCGCATAACTCAAAAAGGTAGCCTCAGAAAGTTGGAATTTTGTATATAGGACTGCTATAACATGTAGATGCGCACCTCGTATTTTGGTTGCAATCGGCCGCACCAGACGTATATTAATATATTTATATATATATCCACTCTGTTACCCGGCTCAGTGATCTCAGTTTCTTCACTCTTATATGTTTGTAAATTGTACATTTTTTGCTTTAAAAATGATTGAATTATGTTGTTTTTATCTTCCGGTTAAGGATTTTATGCTTTTAGTAAATCTGTGTGCAATATTTTTAGAATTATCAGCAATTTTAAAGTTGTTTAATTGCCGCTAAGCCTTTTTTAATGGCGGCCATTGATGTTTACATTTGAAACAGGAGGCTAGTGGATTTGTTGCCGATCTAGAGAAACTTAGCTTCGCAACAACAAAGATAACGCATTCATTTATTATTGCCAATTAAATCCTGCTTAATTCTTTCTGGAATTTTTTCGAGGAAATAAGTGTTTGAGATTTACTTCGTAATTTTTAACATAGATATTTTGAGTTTTTATGTATTTTTGCCTTCTCGCGAAGTGAGAACTGAATTAATTAAATGAGAAATACTCAATCGTCTGTGAAAAACTGTTTCTTTTTTGTTTTGTTTGCTTAATTTCTTTTATACATCATTCCAGCTTTATTATAGTATTTGAATAGAACATGTGGCAACGATTAGATAATTCTATTCTTTAAATGATATAAATTTTGTGCATTATGATTTTTTAATTTGAACGAAATATATAAGTTAACTGTTATATAATTATTGGATTATATAACAGTTAACTTATTTTCCGTTATATAATTATTATATAAGTTAACTGTTATATAATTATTAATACTGTTAAGTGAATCTAGCGCCAGAGTGTCGCTATGGTAAACGAATACTAGAGTGAATTTTAAAGAATGCATTTATTCTATTGTGGTTTATGCGCTGTCGGCGAAGTAGATTTAATTCAATCCAATAAGTTTAAATGAAATGCAAGAAAAAATGCGTATAATTTAATATTCCAATTTAATATTCCAATACAAGGAAGTCATGTGGTGTACACATCAGATTTTCTTTTTTTAATTTTGCTGCAAACTAAATTTAGCAAAAAATCAAAATCATGCGGCATCATCCGTAAATACTTTCCGAATTGCACCGTGTCTTCAATACGCAACTCCCGGAGCAGGGTATTATGAAGGCACCATAAATTTCTCGTCGTTTGACCCAATTTCTGGTCCAAACGCATTTTCTTTTTTTTTTTCCTCTTTTGTAGCAGTAACTAAGTTCAAAATTGTAGCTGTATCGTATCTATAGTAGCAATTTAAAATGTCATCCATTATTTTGACTATTTGGCAACACCGTAAGCTTTGTTTACAAATCATAGACAGTGTGACGCTGTGGAGGGCGGGAACATTTCCTTTCACAGTGATTGGCAGAGTGAATTCCTGTACTAATGAGAAAATCGTTCCGTGTGGACAGACGAGCTATCTCAGATATTGTCGGCCAGCTAAGTCGGCCGAGAAAATCGCTACGTGTAGACAGACGGTCCTTAAGAGATGACCCAAACAAAATCATGAGGTGAAACACTTTAGACCAAACAAAATCGCTTTTAGACCACAACAAAACACAAGCAAAATCACTTTTAGACCGGGTGGATCACGTCGTATTCCTCTCATTTGTAACTTTATATACTCATCCTTTTAAAGAGCGACTGGGGATTAGGGGATCCATTCGCCAAATCCTGGTGGTGAAGAATCATCATCCACCACCTTTTAGTTCGGGCGCCACTGTAGAGTCATTAGGTTTTTTCTTAATGCTGGAGACGTGAAAAATGAGCAATGTCCTCGCCGGAACTCGAACTGGACCTCTCGAATGCACGTCGAGTGTTTTACCGTTACACCACGAAGGCATGCAGAAAGGTGGGAGAAAATACTTCATAACTTTAAAAGCTATGACTATTAAAGGTTTACTTAAAAGAGAAACATTTGAATTTAAATGTAAAATTAGGCCAACAGCAACATTAGATCGGTGTGAATTTTAACTATACTGATTTCGTAGCGATATTGCATAACTCTCTCTTCCTCAGAAGTAGCTTGGGTGGGGCAAGGGGGGGGGCATCTGGGCGCAGCATCCAAGGGGCTCCAAACTGATGCTACGAAATTTTCTTTGCACATAGAAAGGAGAGGAAATTCTTCAGTTGTTCCCGGGCGCTGGAAACTCTAGCTACAGCCGTGCTCAGAAGTAAAATTACATGATTCCTGAAGAAGAGTGATCCATGCAAAATGTCCTAGAAATCGATTGCGTTTGAAGAAGAGTGAAAAAATCTGTATTAGTTGCCATAGAGATCAGTTAAATTTTACGAAAAATCTATACCAATTAATCACTTATAAAATCTATACCAATTAATCACTTATAAAATTTATACCAATGACTAGGATAAATGTTTTAACTTCAAATTAGAGCCACGCAGATTTTAAGAAAAACAAGAAATTGCACATTTTTGAAGTTGCATTTTAATACGAAAGATATATCTCACACTATAAACTATAGCTAACAAAAGCAAAGCATTCTGTGACACATTTTATCGCTTTCAAATCTCTTAAAAGTGTTCAAAATGTTCATTAGCATTTTGTACAACAACTGTTCATTGTTTCTTTGTCTTAAAATTCCGTACTCGCCTCAGCATCAAAATGTTGGCAATATTCGTACTCTCTGTTTGGTTCGAATGTGAACAGACACTGCTTTGATAACATTCAAATTACCTCTATATAAAAAATCTGATGTGTACACCACATGACTTCCTTGTACTGAATATTAAATTATATACGCATTTTTTCCTGCATTTCATTTAAATTTATTTCCTCGAATTTCATTAGAGATATATGTCTCATTCAATAAATTCAGTTCTCACTTCGTGCCAAAGCAAAAATACACAAAATCTCAATATATTTATATTTAAAATTGAAAGCTATAGAAAAAACATGAAAGATAAAACACAGTTAATAGAATTAAAATTACAGTTTCTACGCAAAAACAAGCATTTCGGCCAGCCAGCAAGAAGACATAGTTTTCGGTGCACCAAATTTAAAGTTTACTTTTTGTATAACTGGGCAAAGTGACACTGAAGGCGGGACAACTGACTTTGTTTATGTTGACTCAATATATATAATAATTTAATAACTTAAATGATAATTCCAAAATGGATTCAGCATGATTTAATTCGCAATAATAAAAGAAGACGTAACTTTGCTCTTGCGAAGCTTAGTTTCTCTAGATTGGCAACAAATACCGTATTCCGCTAAATTTCAAAAGTAAAAAATATGGCTGCTATTAAAAAAAATCTGATGTGTACAACACATGACTTCCTTGTACGGAATATTAAATTATACACATTTTTTCTTGCATTTCCTTTAAACTTATTACATTGAATTAAACCTACTTCGCCGACAGCGCATAAACCACAATAGAATAAATGCATTCTTTAGAATTCACTTTGTTTACCATAGCGACACTCTGGCGCTAGGTTTACTTAACAGTATTATATTTCATTCATATTATAAATCATAATGCACAAAATTTATATCATTTAAAGAACAGAATTATCTAATCGTTGCCACGTGTTCTATTCAAATACTATAATAAAGCTAGAATGATGTATAAAAGAAATTAAGCAAACAAAACAAAAAAAAAACAGTTTTTCACAGACGATTGAGTATTTCTCATTCAATTAATTCAATACTCACTTCGCCAGAAGGCAAAAATACATAAAAATTCAAAATATCTATATTAAAAATTACGAAGTAAATTTCAAACACTTATTTCCTCGAAAAAAAAATTCCAGAAAGGGTTAAGCATGATTTAATTGGCAATAATAAATGAAGGCGTTATCTTTGTTGTTGCGAAGCAAAGTTTCTCTAGATTGGCAACAAATCCACTGGTCTGCTGTTTCAAAAGTAAACAATCAATGGCCGCCATAAGAAAAAAGGCTTAGCGGCACTTAAAATTGTTGATAATTCTAAAAATATTGCATACAGATTTACTAAAGGCATAAAAACCTAAACCGGAAGATAAAAACCGCATAATTCAATCATTTTTAAAGCAAAAATGTACAATTTACAAACATATACGAGTAAAGAAACTGCGATCACTGAGCCTGGTAACAGAGTGGATATATATACAGAAATACATTTATATACGTTTGGTGCTGCCGATTGCAACCAAAATACAAAGTTCACATCTACATGTTATAGCAGTCCTATATACAAAATGTCAACGTTCTGAGGCTACTCCTTTTTGAGTTATGCGAGATACGCACGTACGTACATACGTCCGTACAGACGCCACGAAAAATTCTCTTCAGAATTAATTTTAAAGCAGTTTTACAATTTTTTTGGAGAAAACGAGTCTTTTATTCTGTCCTTACGTACAGATATCACGCAAAAACATCGTTAAATTGCATTCGATAGCAGTCAAAATGGATATTTTCGCTGAAATATGCTGCCTGAAGCTTTATGCGATTAGAATACTTCCTTTTTACTTCGTACAAGGAATTAGAAATGGCTTAGCCGCACTTAAATAACTTTTAAATTGCTCATAATTCTACAACTATAATATGCAAGTTAACTAAATGCATAAAAACCTTAACCGGAAGATAAGAACAACATAATTAAATCGCTTTTAAAGCAAAAAACGCACAATTTACCAACATATAAGAATAATAAAAAAAACTGAGCTCACTGAGCCAAGTAACAGAGTGGGTACATACAAAATTCCAACGTTCTGAGGTTACTCGTTTTTGAGTTATGCGAACTACATGCATACATACGTAACGTACAGACGCCAGGAAAAAGTATCTTTTGAATACATTTTAAATCAGTTTTATAATTACGTACAAATCTCACGTACAATCATTCGGTAGCAGTCAAAAAGGATATTTTCGTTGAAATTATTTCCTTGGATTTCGTATGGTACCTAGAATTTTTCGTGGTTACAATACTTTCTTTACTTCGTACAAAGAAGTAAAAATTCCAAGGTATTTTCTCCCTCTTTTGTGCATTCCTTTGGGGTGTAGGGCTAGCACACTCATCGCGTATTCGAGAAGTCCAGTGTTCGAATTCCGGGAATGATCGCACATTTGTCTCTTCTTCTGTTTGAAAAATATCTAATGATTCTACAGTGGCGCCCGAACTAAAAGGTGGTGAATGAAGATTCTTCCCCGCCAGGATTTGGCGGTTGAGTTCCCTAATTCCCAGTCACCCTTTAAATGGGGGAGTATATAAGGTTATTTTCTCCCTCTTTTCCCCGTACCTTTGTGGTGTAACGGTAGCACACTCGGCGCGTATTCGAGAGGTCCAGGTTCGAGTCCCGGGGAAAGCATTGCACATTTCTCACGTCTCCTGCTTTAAAATAACCTAATGACTCTATGTCTTCTTAAATCTTATGTGAGTTTTAAGATTTCTCGTATAGATGCAATCAATTATGTTGTACATTATCTACAGTAGAAATAGGTATTGTATTGAGTTAAACTGGTAAGGTTAAAACACAATTCATCAACAGATATAAACTTAGAATCTCCCTTAATAAAGATTGTACAGAATACACACTTTGTTAAATAAAATTGTCAGCACGCACCCTTCGAAGAAATTTTCAATTGTCTCTTCTCATATTTGTGATACATTCCGATATCTCCATTTTTCCTTATTTCCTAAGCAAATACCGAATTATTGGATGTTCACCAATCCAGAAATTAGAAGAAAAAATAAATCTGTCAAAATCTGCGAAAACTCAGAACTTGGTCCAGTTACCATGACAATGGTTCTGGTTTATTAGGCGCGTACGTTCGTTCACTCTTCTCAGAACGGAGAAAGCTGATTATTCTTTTTTTAGCAACAGACGACTTTAGAGAGTTCGACGCACACACACACGGCGGTTACGTCAAAGTAGGTCGTATTGATCCAGAGAGACCTTGGACCGGCAGTCGCAGAATTAGGGCACTTGACCCTGTTACATGAGCACGTCATGGAAACAACGTCCGAGTGGGAGGTGTCCGCGTGGGTCGGTTAAACAAGTTTAATTCTTTGTTTCAAACAAAGTCCTGAAGAACTAGAACACAGTAAAATTGATTTTTACCTCCCGTGGATTATTTGCCAGCAAACACGATCCAGGTTATACACACAGTTGGAGATAATGTTTGTTGCCAAGCATGACTTCGTTTCTCAACAAAGAGCAGAAAATTGACGATTGTTTATACGTCGAAAACTCTCTTAGACGAAATAGCGAAGAAAAGTAGCACTGGATCAGTGAGTCCAAAATGCAGTCATTTCCAGTCAGTTTACTTCATTATGTAATTATTTACAGGTAAATTATATTTCACGTCGAAATCAAACGACCTCAATTTTTCCCTTCCTTTAAGGTATTCGAATACGTTGCCACACAAATTTTCGAAAAGAGTACAGACAAATTCTTTCTTTACTTCCTTCTACGAAGAAAAAAGGAAGTATTGTAATCGCGAAAAGTTTCAAGCAGCATAATTCAACGAAAATATCCATTTTGACCTCTTTCGAATGCCATTTAACGATGTTTTTGAGTGATATCTGTACGTAAGGACAGAATAAAATACTCTTTTCCTTCAAAAAAATTATAAAACTGCTTCTTCTAATTAATTCTGAAGAGAATTTTTCGTGGCGTCTGTACGAACTTATGCACGTACGTACGTATCTCGCATAACTGCAAAACGAGTAGCCTCAGAACGTTGAAATTTTGTATATAGGACTACTATAACATGTAGATGTGCACCTCGTATTTTGGTTGCAATCGGCCGCACCAAACGTATATAAATATATTTATATATAGATCCACTCTGTGACCCGGGTCAATGATCTCAGTTTCTTTATTCTTATATGTTTGTAAATTGTACATTTTTTGCTTTAAAAATGATTGAATTATGTTGTTTTTATCTTCCGGTTATGGATTTGATGCCTTTAGTAAATCTGTGTGCAATATTTTTAGAATTATCAGCAATTTTAAAGTTGTTTAATTGCCGCTAAGCCTGTTTTTGATGGCGGCCATTGATGTTTACATTTGAAACAGGAGACTAGTGGATTTGTTGCCAATCTAGAGAAACTTAGCTTCGCAACAACAAAGATAACGTCTTCATTTATTATTGCCAATTAAATCATGCTTAATTCTTTCTGGAATTTTTTCGAGGAAATAAGCGTTTGAGATTTACTTCCTAATTTTTAATATAGATATTTTTAATTTTTATGTATTTTTGCCTTCTCGCGAAGTGAGAACTGAATTAATTCAATGAGAAATACTCAATCGTCTGTGAAAAACTGTTTCTGTTTTGTTTTGTTTGCTTAATTTCTTTTATACATCGTTCTAGCTTTATTACAGTATTTGAATAGAACATGTGGCAACGATTAGCTAATTCTTTAAATGATATAAATTTTGTGCATTCTGAGTTATAATATGAACGAAATATAATAATGTTTAGTAAACCTAGCGCCAGAGTGTCGCTATGGTAAACAAAGTGAATTTTAAAGAATGCATTTATTCTATTGTGGTTTATGCGCTGTCGGCGAAGTTGGTTTAATTCAATCTAATAAGTTTAAATGAAATGCAAGAAAAAGTGCGTATAATTTAATATTCCGTACAAGGAAGTCATGTGGTATACACATCAGATTTTTTTTTTTTTAAAGTCCAAAGGGGCTTTGTCTTTGAAGGACTATTGTTTTATTATAATTAATAATAGAATATTAATAACGTATTTTTATTGTTTGAACATCTATAAATGTCTTCTTCCGGAAATTCTCTCGGTACACCAAATGTAACAAAATAATAAATTAAAGACAACTATAAATCATAAATGAGTATATTTTCATATTAACTTACTACGTTGCCCGCTCTTAGGCAATGCACGGAAAGGAAGGGATGCCTCGTGGAGGACTTTTTAATGGTGTATAGAAAGTTAAAGAGGCATATACTCGTATGTATAGCAAATTAAAGAGTTTCAGCAGAGAAAGTGGATGGGTGAGGTATTAAACAGCTATCATGTACTCCGGCAAATCTGTATATATATATATATATATACTTGTAAATATATTTTGCATCATAAAGTAGATTTAGAATCAAAGAAGTTTTTTTATTCACGGCAACAACATGACATGAAGAACCACCGGTGTGAGTATGAATTAAGTATATTTGTGCCACAGATATTTTGGTGCATCGGCAGGGAATCGAACCCGGACCGCCCGCGTGGCAGGCGAACATTCTACCATTGAACCACACAAAATTTACACACCAAAGGCAAACTGGCTCGTATCTACGTTACACAAGATGAAAAGGCCCATGCAGCCAGCGCCCACCAGTGGCCGAGCGGTAAAGTCGCTGAACACTGGTAGTTCGGTCCGAGGTTCGAATCCCGCGAACGGGCTGGCTGCATGGGCATTTTCGTGGTTTTCTCCATGTGTAACGTGTATACGAGCCAGTTTCCCTTAGAAAGCCCTCCACGAAGGCATCCCTCCCCTTAGGCAGATAGCCTTCGTGTACTTTGCCGTAATTAAATACACCAACCAACACCAACCCATGCAGCCAGCCCGTTCGCCGGGATTCGAAACCCGGACCGAACTACCAGTGTTCAGCGGCTTTTACCGCTCTGCCGATGGTGGACTAATGAACATCATTGAATGGCATTTTAAGGGAAAAAACTTTAATCTTTTAACCGATTCCTCCATGCAAAATGAAAATGATTTCAAAATTAGCGAACGTTTTGTGTTTTATTTTTTAGAACAAGTACAAAAGTCTCCTAAATACAAGTATAGGGACAAGAAGAAAGTATTAAAAGTCAGATTTCATAATTTTTATAAAACTGATTTCTTTAAAATATATAAATGTCAAAACACGAATAAAGCTTAATTTAGAAGTCAAACAACAAACATCTGCGTTATATTTGTAAAATTTTCACAGGACTAGTTTCGATGGTTTTACCAAACCAGCATCCTCAGCTGCCAAAGTGCAAATGAAGGAATTTGTTGTTTGACTTCTAAATTAATATTTGTTCGGCGTGTTATTTAAACCTAAACGAATAAAGCTATTAACATTTTTTTTTCGTAATTGAAAATATGTTTGTATATGACGGACGGTTGCGGAAATAAAGACAATAAAGACTTTTGTGGCTCAATTATATATTACCTCTATAATCCCACTTATTAAATGAACAATAGAAATCAAGACTAGAAGAGAAACACGCTAATGTGACAATCAAAACCGTGAAAAACAACCTTATATTTAGCGTAGGTATAATGAAACACTCAATCGATTGTTATTTAAGAGGGTATAAAAATCCGTTCAGTGGTTGATTTCCATTATTTGAAGTTCAGATTTTGAGCGTAATGTGCATTTGCCCCTCGCTCCCTATTTTAACTTCGCTTTTATGCTTGATCAGACAGCCTGGCTCAGTAAAAGTAGGCGGCCAGTGCAACTCTGATTAAAAATCTAGTTATAACGACGTGCAGTGCTGTTTGCACCACGTGTTTCTGTGATTCCTATTTTCTTCTTTCTATGTATTTCTTTCTCCTGATGAGGAGGGACCTTTAGCTGCCCTCGAAATCGATTGAGTGTTTCATTATACCTACGCTAAATATAAGGTTGTTTTTCACGGTTTTGAATAGAAATCAAGTTGCATATCGTATTTTTAAATGAAGAAATTTAGAATTAAACAATATTCTTTATCGCTAATATGTGCCTGATGGCCTACAAAGATAGTACTCCATTAAAAATAATCTTCTTTTGGTTTGCTTCATTCTACTTTTTTAATATGAATTTAAATAGAAGTGATTCAAAGTAATAAAAAAGATCTGAAAGGTTTCAGATTTTAAATGACGTCCAAAGGGGCGATTTTATAACGTTTTGTGTGTTACCTTTATTTATTAAATATCATGTACTTTGCACATAAACCATAAAATTCAGTCAAATACCAATGTCGCAAAATAATTTTAAAATGAGCATATCTTTAGAATTTCCGATACACAGTTCCGCGCGCTGGAGATAAAAAAGTTCCCCCCCCCCACACACACACGTTGAGTGTTGCCATTGCTCGCTTTCAAATCTTTGAGTTTGTTACTTAAAAATTCGTTAAAGTTTTACAAAATGTAAAATCGTTAATAAAGCAATTTCCAAATTCCAAATTTGGTCTTCCACATGCCCATATTCGACGGAGGATTACTTTATTCAAAATTAGATGGCTCTAGGGGTACCGTTGTTTTTTCACGATGCGAGAAGCATATATAAATTTTTGCAGATTCTTGATTATTTAATTTCATTAAATATAATACAGGCCTGTCATATTTAGTGGCAACAGTCTGAAAAGTGAACCGACATTTAAAGTTTTCAACGCGAAATGCCAAAACGAAATTAATAGCCCTTCTGGGCGAACGCCCTTTGGGTTAATAATGGAAAAGAAAAAATAAATAAATAAATAAAGTAAACACAGACAGCATAAAAATAAATTTTTATCATTTATCTTTCGCACGCTTTTCATCAGTAGTTTCAAAGGTTCTCACTTTAAAGCATTCCAAAATTATCGCAACGCATATCTGAATTTTCTTTCCTCAGTAGGAATTTTCGAGGCACATCGATAATGCATTTCCGGCAAAATGGAGTAATCGAAATCGACACAAACTTTTTGAAACGATTTTTATATCAATACGAAGTTAATGATATGCATTCTGAACATTAAATTCCAGCACAGGGAATCTGATAATTTCAAGATTTAGCGCAAAAGCATGAAATATATCTTTATTACTTCCTTGTACGAAGTAAAAAGGAAGTATTGTAGTCGCGAAAAGTTTTAGGCAGCATATTTCAACGAAAATATCCATTTTGACGCTATCGAATGCAATTTAACGATGTTTTTGCGTGATATCTGTACGTAAGGACAGAATAAAATACTCTTTTCCTTCAAAAAAATTATAAAACTGCTTTAAAATTAATTATGAAGAGAATTTTTCGTGGCGTCTGTAAGAACGTATGTACGTTCGTGCGTACGTACGTATCTCGCATAACTCAAAAATGAGTAGCCTCAGAACGTTGAAATTTTGTATATAGGACTGCTATAACATGTAGATGTGCACCTCGTATTTTGGTTGCAATCGGCCGTACCAAAAGTATATAAATATATTTATATATATATCCACTCTATTACCCGGCTCAGTGATCTCAGTTTCTTTACTCTTATATGTTTGTAAATTGCACATTTTTTGCTTTAAAAATGATTGAATTATGTTGTTTCTATCTTCCGGTAAAGGATTTTATGCTTTTAGTAAATCTGAGTGTAATGTTTTTAGAATTATCAGCAATTTTAAAGTTGTTTAATTGCCGCTAAGCCTGTTTATAATGGCGGCTATTGATGTTTACATTTGAAACGGGAGACTAGTGGATTTGTTGCCAATCTAGAGAAACTTAGCTTCGCAACAACAAAGATAACGCATTCATTTATTATTGCCAATTAAATCATGCTTAATTCTTTCTGGAATTTTTTCGAGGAAATAAGCGTTTGAGATTTACTTCGTAAATTTTAATATAGATATTTTGAGTTTTTATGTATTTTTGCCTTCTCGCGAAGTGAGAACTCAATTAATTAAATGAGAAATACTCAATCGTCTGTGAAAAACTATTTCATTTTTGTTTTATTTGCTTAATTTCTTTTATACATAGTTCTAGCTTTATTATAGTATTTGAATAGAACATGTGGCAACGATTAGATAATTCTTTAAATGATATACATTTTGTGCATTCTGAGTTATAATATGAATGAAATATATAATACTGTTAAGTAAACCTAGCGCCAGAGTGTCGCTGTGGTAAACAAAGTGAATTTTAAAGAATGCATTTATTCTATTGTGGTTTATGCGCTGTCGGCGAAGTAGGTTTAATTCAATCTAATAAGTTTAAATAAAATGCAAGAAAAAATGCGTATAATTTAATATTCCGTACAAGGAAGTCATGTGGTGTACACATCAGATTTTTTTTACTTCCTTGTAAGAAGTAAAGGAAGTATTGTAACCGCGAAAATTTTCGGGTATCATATTTCAACGAAGATATGCATTTTGACCGCTCTCGAATGCAGTTTAATGATGTTTTTGCTTGATGTCTGTACATAAGGACAGAATAAAGGACTCTTTTTCTCCAAACGAATTATAAACTTGATTTAAAATGGATTCAGAAGAGAATTCTTTTAATGGCGTACGTAACCCCTCGTTCGATAAGGGTGTATGCACATTTCATAGTCTTCAGAGCCTATCTAGCAGGACTTTAAAATACCTGCGTTTATTAAAAGGGGTATGTCAATTATAAATATGGAAAGTATATTCTGATTCGTATGCAAAAGATCATTACTTAGATGAATTTGTGCTACAATCAAGAGCCGAAGCAGAAGAAATTCAAAAGAAGATCACACGGAGGTTTTAAATGAAATGTAAATGCATCGTAATGTTATAAGGTATCTTCTCCCTGCTTTCTGCGTGCCTTCGTGGTGTCACGGTAAGACACTCGGCGCATATTCGAGAGGTCCAGGTTCGAATCCCGGCGAGGGCACTGCACGTTTTTCACGTCTTCCTACTTCAAAAACCCTAATGACTCTACAATGTAGGCATGCAAATTTAATGTAATACAAGGTTTTGCTGAATAATGCAAAACCTTGTATTACATTAAATTGTATACTTGTATTAGTATTAGCATTAAGTACTTGTTTACATTTCTACTTTTAATTGCTGAATATATTTACAACGCATTACAAAAATAAACCGAAATGTCCCAAGTACTGACAGTTCGGATAAAAGTGGTTGTTTTTTATTTGCACATATCCGATCGTTTCATAAAGAAAACGGTTAAACGTAAAAAAATGATGAAAAGGAAGAAATCACAGCCAGATATTTGTTTTTAATCTGAAAACTAAACGCGTTCTTTTCCTGCTTCCGTTATGAAATGGGCGGGGGGGGGAGGAGGGTGACTCAAAAGAAATCTTGACAATTTTATCGTCTGAGACTTCATAATTGCGCTTAAAATACAGAAGGCCGACAAAATAAACAAAATGGGCATCACACCAGCTTATCTTTTCCGGAGCCAATAAAAAGGGGCGTCGTAAACTTTTGTCACGGAGTGTCTTTTAACAGCGATTTGTAAGAAAAACTCCCAGCGATTGGCTCATTTCCAAATCCATGTTGAGATGAGCTATGCAAAACATGTGCCCGATGTGGCGTTCGCTATTTCCAACTGACCAAAGTTTCAATGTGAGCGACAGCTTGGAATTTTTTTTTTTTTTTCCTAGTACTCTATGAAATTATAATTGCAGCTCTTTTTTTTATCTTTTTCAAGTAGCACTTATGAATATCTTTTTATATTGCTCTCCAGAGAAATTGTAGAAACGTCACAAGAAATGAAGAATTTCCTAATACAATACAATTTATTACTAATCCGCAAGAATTTCCTAATCCTCAAGCATCGCAAAGATATGTTGAATATGAATGCCATTTAAGTCTGTTATTTGTTTTAAAAATTCACCACTGCATAGGCGACATTTAAAGAATACGTAACAAATGTTTTCGATGTTATCCATTCCCTTAAAATGAATTATTTCAGCTTATGTTCCAATAATAATAATAATCAATCGATTTAACATTAGGAAAAGTATATGAACGTAGTTCTTATTGATTAATGATAAAAATTCGCAAAACCCCTTTTGCTGGTACTTAATAAAAAAAAAATCTGAAAAATTTCAGATTTTACATTACGACCAGAGGGGCGATTTTTAACGTCTTCTTTGTTACTTTTATTTGTTAAATATGATGTTCTTCGCATTTAAACCACAAAATTCTCTTCAACAGCAGTATCGCCAAATACTTTTAAAATGAGCATATATTTAGAATTTCCGATACACAGTTTCGAGCGCTGGAGATTAAAAAATAAATAAATAAATAAATAAGTCCAAAAGGAGGCTTTGCCCGTGAGAGACTATTGTTTTCGTTTTGCGATTTTGCGTCGAATCACTCGGAATGTCCGTTTCACTTTTCAAACTGTTCGCCATCAAATATTACAGCTTGCATTATAGTTAAAGAAATTAAATAATGTAGAATCTGCATAAATGTATGTATGTTTCTCGCGCTGCGATAACACAACGGTAGCTAGAGTCATTAAATTTTGAATAACGTGCATGTCCACCCGAATATGGGCACATGAGAGTAGAAATTTGGAATTTGTTTTATTATTGATTTCAGATTTTGCAAAACTTTAACGAATTTCTGATTAACAAACTCAAGGATTTCAGAGCGAGCAATGGCAATGTTGTACAGAAAAAAAAAAAAAAAAAAATTATATCCAGTGCGTGAGACTGTGTATCGGAAAATTTAAAGATATCCTCATTTTAAAATTATTTTGCGATATTGCTCTTGAACTGAATTTTATAGTTCAAGTGCGAAGAACACGATATTTAATAAATAAAGGTAACACACAAAATGTTAAAAAAAAAAAAAAAAAAAAAAAAAAAAACGCCCCTTTGGACGTAATTTAAAATCTGAAACTTTTGAGATTTTTTAAAAATTATATATATATATATATATATGTAATAAATAAAAGCAAAAGGAAAAGACGGAACACTGTAGATGCGTGCTTAGATCCATATTGAAGAAGAATTTTGATTGCGTAGTATTTAAAGAACTTGGCAGTCGAGGCAGTTTTAATTCCATTTTTATTTCCAATTGATATTTGTGGCCACAATCACTTGGCACTCTAGTCGTGCCTTTCCACAGAAGATTTACATTTTTGATATTGTTGGGATAGAAAGCAAGCCAGCGAAATTACATCTTAGCACAGTAGAGAGCAAAAGCTGAAGTGCGTAGTTATGAAAGATGGAAGCACGCGAAGAGAAAAGTTTTGGTTTACAATTCGGTGATTGGTCGTCAAGAGGCATCTGGTATTAACGGTTACGTAAGATCACACGATTAATTTGAATGACGCAATGCAGATAAGTTATTACGATTTTAGAATAAAGAGGAAGAATTAATGTTTATAAATGTTATAGAATTAATGTTTATAGTTATATTACAAATCTGATTCATACATTTTTATCTTACATATACATATATATATGATGTACCAGCTTTTGTCAGGAATAAGTAGATTGTCGAAGAATCATAAATGTAGTCGTAACTTAAATTATCAGACGATAAGTTTAAAAAACAGGATCCATTTATTATTGGTCAGGAGAAATAGCAGTTACAAAATCATATATCCGGAGTAAATAAAAAAGAATTACTAATAACTTTTTGTATGAAGTTTGCTGCATCGTTATATTTAAGAAAAAGCCCCCGATAGTCCTTAGCGAGTCCTCTTATAGCCTCTGGAAAGGCGGAACTTCCAAGAAATGACGTCAGCCTCGTCAGCCAATCCAGTTCGCTTTAAATATTTCCAGAGAACATTCTATAACTGTACGTGTACAAAAGGTGGGAAAAACAACTTGACTACGGGGCTGTGGATTTAATTCCACGTATTTTCAAATAAGAGAACGTCGCCATTAAAAATGAAAAGAACATACAGTTAGAATTTTAAGTGTATTCTTGACTATGAAATTTTATTATTACATATATATATAATAATTTAACTACTTAAGTAAGGTTGATTAAATTATCTCCTAATATAATATAAATTTAGTAGAATGTATCTAAACGAAGTAATCAAGAAGTATGAAATTTAATACGAAGAATAATATTTTTAAAGAAACTTGAATTTAAATCATGAAAAATAGAAATGCAAACTTTTAATATGAAAATTAATAAAACAAGTAATTATTTTCATTGATAAGAAATTGGTTGACTTTTCAAGGGGAAGAAATCAATCTCCGTTCAATGAACAATAATTAATAAATGAGAAGGTTAACAATAATTAATAAATGCGAAGGTGCGAAATTTCGTCTTATACTCAAGTAAGAATAATGATGCCAAACTGGCCATTTTAGATAACGCCAAAACTGTAGTAGAGCTTTAATTCAATTAAGTTAATTGATTTTTTAGAAATCTCGAGATATTATAGCCAAATTAAATAGAGTACTATAAAGAATTCATTTTAAATTATTGCTAGTTGAACTAGGGTTGGTTTGTTCCCATTGAAACGTCAGCCAATTTCCGATCAATGACGATAATTACTTGGTTTATTAATTTTCATATTAAAAATTTGCTTTTCTATTTTTCATGATTTAAATTGAAGTTCTTTTTAAAATATTGTTACGAAATGTACCGGCGCGGTGAGATAGCTTCCCCGCAAAGCAGGTTTAGGGTTACCATAAAATATAAGGAAGGCAGGGTTGCCACATTTGGTGAGAAATTGCCCATTTGGCGACTAAATTGGCGATATGCCATGAACGGATGGAGAACATTCTGTAACGAATTCTTACCGGTTTAGCCCAGAATGTTCTCAAACACAAACTGAAAGCTATATAAACCCTGCTGGTCCGCAGTCAGTGTGTGTGCCTCGTCTAGCGAGCTGATAGCACCGAGAGAGTTTTTAGTGCATCGTGAATTAGTGCATCGTCGAGTTTTGTCTTAGACTGTGCTGAGTCGAGATCTATACTCTTGTGTATCGTCGAGTGCATCGCGTGGAGAGTCTCGAGAGTACGTGGAGTTCCGAGAACGACCAAACAGAGTGGGGATCTGTACTCGGGTGCTTTGCAGTGAAGCTGTCTCCACCGTCATTCTGAACGTGTCAGCGTGTGTATAACAGTTCGACGACTGTTAAAACGTGTTTTAGAGCTATCCTGACAATACTGGCCAATAAAGTGTGTTTCGAAACTTCATCGTCAAGTGTCGTCATTATTCACTCCAAAGCCATATGAACCCCGTACGAACGTGAAGGAAGAAAATAGCGTAACAACTGGTGTCAGAAGACAAAAACGCAACAATATTATTCTCGGGGTTAAATTTCATATTTCTGGATTACTTCGTTGAGATATATTCTACTAAATTTATATTAGGAGATAATATAACAAATCTTACTTTAGTAAATAATTTATTATTATCTTACTTTTGCAGCTATTGCGCAAGTATTTGGAAATTTATTTCGATTTCAATGAATTTCAGTTCATTAATTCAATATATATGTGATGTACCAGCTTTTGTCCGGAATAAATAGATTGGTGAAGAATCATAAATGTAGTCGTAGCTTAAATTATCAGACGATAAGTTTAAAAAACAGGATCCATTTATTATTATTCAGGAGAAATAGCAGTTACAAAAACAGATATCCGGAATAAATAAAAAGAATTACTAATAACTTTTTGTATGAAGTTTACTGCATCGTTACATTAAAGGAAAGACCCCGATATTCCTTTGCGAGTCCTTTTATAGCCTCTGGAAAGGCGGAGCTTCCAAGAAATGACGTCAGGCTCATCAGGCAATCCAGTTCGCTTTAAATATTTTCAGAACATTCTATAACTGTACGTGTAGAAAAGGCGGGAAAAACAACTTGACTACGGGGCTGTGGATTTAATTCCACGTACTTTCAAATAAGAGATCGTCGCCATTAAAAATGAAAAGAACATACAGTTAGAATTTTAAGGAATTTTATTATTACATATATATATAAATATTTTCATGCTGGAGACGTTAAAAATGATCAAGGCCCTCGCCGGGACTTGGACCTCTCGAATACGCACCAGTGTGCTACTGTTACACCAGGAAGGTATGCTGGAACGAGGGAGAAAATGGCCATTTCTAGCTTCTACATTAATCCTTGAAGCATTTGCTGATGTGAACGCGCTGCAGAGAAACAAAGATACAGGTTTTGGTCTTGTCCTAGTCTCTCAGTGAGCCCACTCTGGGCACAACTGATGTTCGCTGTTCAATTTTAAGCAAGATTTCAAGGTACAAATTTAAAACAAATATAGGATAAGGAGATTAGCATACAGCCAAGAAAATAACATAGAATTTTTTTTAAAAAATTAATTATAATTATACATATTTTATTATATATAATTATAATTAATTTTGGAATATTTAATTTTATTTAAATTAAATTGGAATATTCCTTTTATATCCAAAAAAATCTGGAAGATGTCTTTGAAAAATGAGGGTCTTTAAAAACTAAACATGGCTAAAAAATTTTAACTATTTTTAAACATGGACTGGTTTGTCTTAGGCTGCCATCTATTATAAATAAAGAAGGTTCAGAGTAACCTATAGTAACTTCTAAATCCTTTTTATTCAATATTTCTGTGAGTATAGAAAGAAATTTTTAGGTGTACCGCAAAAGTTAAGATAGAATATGCATTCTTTAGAATTTTATTTATTTTTCTCGCATTTATTTTTGTATTACTTCATAAACTGGCCTGCTATAGTAGACTACATCGCAGACTACGAGTCAATACAATCGAACGCTGGTTCAAAGAGTAGACAGCAAAAAAAGGCCAATCAACGCTAATTAATAAAAGGGAAATCAATGATGTGAACGTCCTGGAACTGAAGTGGAGGGGACATTAACCTTGAACTTGGAAGGCCATAATTCTAGTAAAGGCAATACAGTTTTGGAGAAAACAAATGACGAAGAAGAAAGAATATACTTCAGAAGGGTAAGTGTTTTTGTTCGTTTTATAAAAAGTGCCTTCAGGTAAGAGATGTATATCCTTTAAACATTTAATAGAGTAATAATAGACGTTAATGAAAGGAAAGTCTGCTGGTACCGTGAAACCTCCAGCAGAGTTTTCCAAAAAAAAATTTAGAGTGTAATTTTATTATTTCTGCATTAATTATTGATTCGCCATACTATGTAGAGAAGTCAATCAATATTTATTTTCAGCTCATTTCATTAAAGATATATTTCTTGTTCAATCAATTCAGTTCTCGCTCCGCGGCAAGGCAAAAATGCATTAAAAACTCAAATCTTCATTAAAAATTGTGAAATACAGAAAATCCTAAAACACCAAATACAACGAAAACAGTTTTTACAATTGAAATTAGAGTTCGTACACAAAAACAAGCAATTCGGCCGGCCAGCACAGGAAGGCAAAGCTTTCTGTATACAAAATTGAGTTGACCTTTGATCAGTTTACAGCACAAAATTGAGTTAAATTTTGGTCACTCCCAAGACAGTTTCGTGCACCAACTGACTTAACTGATTGATCTGCTGACAGTTTCGATGCTGCGGTCATTGTATAATATACGTATTATTACGAATTTTGTATATATGTAAATAATTTTAGTGAAATCATATGTGAAATTGTAGTATTTTTACTTCCTTGTACGAAGTAAAAAGGAAGTATTACAATCGCGAAGAGTTTCAGGCAGCAAATTTCAACGAAAATATCCATTTTGACCGCTATCGAATGCAATTTAAAGATGTTTTTGCGTGATATCTGTACGTAAGGACAGAATAATAGACTCTTTTCCTTCAAAAAAATTATAAAACTGCTTTAAAATGAATTCTGAAGAGAATTTTTCGTGGCGTCTCTACGAACGTACATACGAACGTATTTACCATAACGCAAAAACGAGTAGCCTCAAAACTTTGAAATTTTGCATATAGGGCTGCTATAACATGTAGATGTGCACCTCGTAGTTTGGTTTCAATCGGCCGCGCCAAACGTATATAAATATATTTATATATATATCCACTCTGTTATCCGGCTCAGTGATCTCAGTTTCTTTACTCTTATAGGTTTGTAAATTGTACATTTTTGGCTTTAAAAATGATTGAATTATGTTGTTCTTATCTTCCGGTGAAGGCTTTTATGCCCTTAGTAAATCTGTATGCAGTATTTTTAGAATGGTCAACAATTTTAAAGTTGTTTAAGTGCCGCTAACCCTAATAATGTTTTTGATGGCGGCCATTGCTTGTTTACATTTGAAACAGCAGAATAGTGGATTTGTTGCCAATCTAGAGAACCTTAGCTTCGCAACAACAAAGATAACGCCTTCATTTATTATTGCGAATTAAATCATGCTTAATCCTTTCTGGAATGTTTTCGAGGAAATAAGTGTTTAAGATTTACTTCGTAATTTTTAATATAGATATTTTGACTTTTTAAGTATTTTTGCCTTAGCAGGAAATGAGAACTGAATTAATTGAATGAGAAGTACTCAATCGTCTGTGAAAAATTGTTTATAGTATTTGAATAGAACATGTGGCAACGATTAGATAATTCTTTAAATGATATAAATTTTGTGCATTCTGAGTTATAATATGAACGAAATATAATACTGTTAAGTCAAACTAGCACCAGAGTGTGGCTTTGGTAAACAAATAGAGTGAATTTTAAAGAATGCAAGAATGCATTTATTCTATTGTGGTTTATGCGCTGTCAGCGAAGTAGATTTAATTCAATCCAATAAATTTAAATGAAATGCAAGACAAAATGCGTATAATTTAATATTCCGTACAAGGAAATCATGTGGTGTACACATCAGATTTTTTCTATAATATAATATGAAATGCTTGAAAGAGAACATGTTCAGCCGTAAAAATAAGATTACAGGGACAGGTCTATTTAATATTGAGATAAATGCCTATCTCGCTAAACTATGGTTTTAGTGACTAATTTGTGTCGTCAAATTTGACAAGAATTCGTCGTTCACCTGGAGACATTTTTATCCGTCCCTGTACAACTGTTATTGGTACTATAATTAAATAGCTGTAATAGATCCCTATATGTAACTGTAACCGTATCCGGTCCTTATATGTAACTTTAAACATATATGCCAGTAATTTCGTGAAAAGGAAGGTGCTAGAGATTTCTCGCCTCCCAGAGAAAAACTATATAAGTAAAGAAACAGCATCAGTTCTCAGTTTTAGCTCAGATCCGCCTTTTTAGATGACCTTTGCATTGCGTTGTGTTTAACGCTCTTAGTAGTTTGAAGTGTAACTACTGATTGTGCTCTGTGATATTGAGAAGAGTTGTATGAATTCTTTTCTGAAAAGTTCCAGAACTTTAAAGTGTTTTTTATTGGAAAACAAATTTTGTCAACTGTCATTTGTTCTGTGTGAAATTCAATGGTGTCCGCCGAAAACATCGCGAACAAAAACGTCACAGAGAAAACATCGCAGTGGGAAAAAAGAACACATCGTGGAAGAAAAGAAAGCAAAGAGAAAACATGGCAGTTCTAAAACATCGCGGTACAAAATATAGTGGTCGAAAATAAAGATGTTCAAAAACTTCGCAGCTTAAAAACATCGCCGTCGAAAATATCGTGTAAAAAATAAAGTACCTACAAATCATCGCATGGCGATAACATCGCAGACATGCGTTTTTAAGGTTTTAAAAGTAAGTGCATTTTCGCATAATGATGTGGGAGCGCAAGAAGGAAAGAGGGATATTTTTACTTCTATATTTCCTATTTTTGAATGAATTAATAACTTTTTACTGAAAAAGTAAGAAGTAAAACTTAAATATTTAAAAATCGAAAATGAAAAGAAAATTAATGCAACTTGCAGCACTTAATTTTAAATTTACGTAATCAATTACAAATTTTATTAATTTTTTATAAAGTTTTACTGATAATTTTTCATGACGAATACAGTCTAAAAAGGTTTAGAAAAAGGAAGATAAATAACTGTATCAGGTTACCTCTATACAAATTGCTTAGTTAACGATCAAATTATTTTTTTTCACGTTTGTTAATCTGTTATGGTTTTAATGAAAATTATATCTTGCTTTGCTTCCGTTTATTCTTAAAGTGTCAATAGCATTTCCACTGCCTTTCCTTGTTGAGCTACCAAATTATTATGCGAAAATGCACTTACAACTTTTAAAACCTGAAAAACGCATGTGTGCGATATTATCGTCGTGCGATGATTTGTATGTACTTTATTTTTTACCACGATGTTTTCGAGAACGACGTTTTTAAGCTGCGAAGATTTTGAACCGCTTTATTTTCGACCACGATATTTTAGAACTGCGAAGTTTTCTCTTCGCTTTCCATTCTACCACGACGTTTTCGCCTTGCGTTGTTTTCTCCGCGACGTTTTCGTCTGCGATTTTTTTTGCTGTAACCCATTCAATCCGTGTGTACGAACCGTACACACGCAACAATGTAAGAATTGTAAGAATTGGAGGCTCCCTTCAGACCACCTGGACACGAGTGTCCCCATAGCTCAAAAGAAGGGGCCACAAACAAGGGCAGCCAGTAACCCAGTCACCCCCAAACAACAAACAAAAATACTAAATTAAAAATAAGTAAGCACATCTAACACAAAATTACAGACCAACAAACAAACAAAAAAAATCCATAAACACAAATTCACAACATAGAACACCACAGATATACAAAACCCACACAAATACAAAATTCAATTTTAACAGAAGATTCCTACCAGCGCCCTATTTTCATTGATAAACTTCATTACAGCAGTAGAATATGATTTAAAAACTTTAAAATTAATGGCACTTACATTAAAATCAGTAATGTTAAAAATCTAATAGGGGCTGTTAAGGGGGCTTATACACCTGAACCTCCTTATGATCTTCGAATATGTGACTGTTGCAAGAATTGTAATATTTTATTTATTTTAAAAGCAATTACTTCCAACTTTTTACAACTGATTACATAATATAGCTGCTTTAGAAACTAGTAACCAGAAGGTGTGTGTTGCCACAAATATTTTTGTAATTTAATCCGCTTTGTGACAAAACCTTTCGTCATGTTTCCACCTTGCGCGCATGATATTTTAAAAATGGCTAATGGTACATACTTGAAATTGGATGGAATTCTTTATATGGGCACTACTTTCTAACTGAACCAAAAGTTGATGAATATTTTAGTATTAAAAAAATTTATGCGCGAAAACATTACAGATTTATTTAATAGAAGATACTTTATAAACTCAATTCCAAATAAAATAAAAATGTAACATGAAATTCTTAGAATTTTAGGTTCACAGTAGTTTCCAAATGCTGGAATTAAATTATGCGACAGAATGTTTTAAACTGTGTGCGCAAGGTGGAAACTTGACGAAATATTTTGTCACAAAGCGTATTAAATTATAAAAATATTTGTGGCAACACAAACTTTCTGATTACTATTTCAGAAAACAGCTATATTATGTAGTCAGCTGTAAAAAGTTGGAAGTCATTGCTTTCAAAATAAATAAGTTATCCCAATTGTTGCAACAGTTACATATTCGAAGATCTTCCGGGTTTTAAGGTGTATAAGTCCTCTACAATCAACCACGAAATGCCTAGCATCACCATCAACCTGAAAACTATTACATAATTTACTTTTCTGCAGATTAAATCGGTTGAAATAGAACAGAAACCTACCATGTCCAGTTAAAACCTGATTAAGATCAATATTGTTCATACATTTCATTTGATTCGGGATTTTAATTAGTTCCATAAATCCTTTGTTTTTAGGTGAAGAGAACCACTGTATTTTCCATTTGTTAACGTAAAATTTTTTCATTCTTCGAATAGCAATTCTCTTCGAACCTGTTACTTCAATATCCATTGCACGGACATTTGAGGCCACCGGCTTGGCCAAGCTGCCGTAACCCAATGTAGCTTAATATTTAAATATGAACTCAAAGTTTCTAAATGACTCTTAATTTCGACAATTAATGGATTGAAATTGTCTGGGCAACACGCAACAATGTATAACTGGGGCAAATAAATTCATATAACGAGTCTGATCAAGCTGTCCGTTTAAATTAACTAATTATTACCCTCGGAACTGAACGTGCGGTGGTACATCGATTTATCATTAATATTTACAACTATTTTCCGACTGTACTGTAAGTATCCATATACAGTTTGTTTCGAATATTGTATTTACTCTCTGCATTTAATTTTACACGGCACTTTGCTATACATAATTTTTACCACTTATTTATATAACCTTCTGCTGACTGTACTTTAAGCACAAATAGCCATGTGTAGATTATTTCGAATATTGTACTTACTCTCTGCATTTTATTACACGTGTTACTTTATGAAATTATTTACTACTAATATATACTGATTGTACTGTAAGCGTGACTAACTATGTACAGATTGTATCGAATAGTGTATTTACTCACTGTACTTAATTACACACGACTGGTTTTGACTTTTACCCTTGCCTGCATGAATGACGAAACACGAATTGAATGATTGGAGAGTTAAGTTTGAAGGCAACTTCCCCTTGATAAGTCTGTCTCCTGCCTACTCTACGATCATTCACATATGCATCTTTTTTAAAAAAAATTGTTTAATTTAATTTTAATTTATTAAATTAGTAGATTTATTTTGATAGACAGATTTTGCACTTGATTTACTTATGCTTCTGAATTTAAATGATATTGTAGATTAGTTCGAGAATTAAATCTTTTACATGTTTACATATTTTTAAATTATTTTAAATTATTTTGGCTTTTTTCCTTTTTTTAGAATTTAAATTTGCTTTTTTACCTTTTTATTTTTATACGTATTTGTTAAGAATTTAAATTTGTTTAAATTTCATTCCTTGCAGCAATGGCGCAAAGAATATTTAATTTTTTTAATTAAACTCAATTTATTCTTATTTTTGAATATTATATTTACTTTCTGCAATTGATTACACACGGTACTTCATGTAATTATCTACCACTAATGCGTATAACCATTTTCTGACTGTACTGTATGTACGAAAACCTATGTACGGATTGTTTCGAATATTGTATGTACTCTCTGCATCGGATTATACACGGCACTTCTCTGTATGTAACTACTCACCACTAATATACTACCATCTACGGATTGTACTGTAAGCACAAATAGCAATATACAGTTTGTATCGAATATTGTATCTACACCTGTTTGTAAACGGTACTGTATTATATGTAATTTTGTAATTACTCTCTACAATTGTTTGCACACGATACTTTACTATTAACTGGTGTACTATTAACTGGTACTATTAACTGTGTCAGGATTATGTTAATTTTATTAACAGTTAAATTTTAAGTTAAAGTTCCTTTCCTGTCAAATTCTTAACTTCAACTTACTACTTCCGGCCAGAACGTAGTTTTAGAATTTGCTGAATATTTAATGAGAAGGAGTGGTATTTAAACCACGAAGTTACTTACCGAGACGGAGAGAGAATCAGAGTTTCTGATTTATGCGCGTTTGCCTTTTTGGCCGCTCTCTCTCTCGAAGCTGTTTTTACGCTCGGCCGTACTCAGGCCCTTGCTAAGCTTCGTAGTCAAATAAGTTAAGGGGCCAACTCTAATTGAACCTTGATAGCTTTGGCTATACTTCTTTAGTTAATCTTAGTTTTAGTTTAATTCTTAGTCTTTTAAGTTCAAGTCCAAAGTGCGGGCTTTACTTGTACACTCCCAGGGGGAGTTTTGTTAAATCTTGTCGAAATAATAAAGGGTTAGTTACCCTTCTCTCTTGTTGTTTCTTGTCATCGAACTCTAGCGATTATTCGCTTATCAGTTCTTAGGTTCCTCACTTCCAACATTAACTTAGAATTCCAGAGTCAGGTACCTTACAACTGGGTGTAATTACTTACCGTATATACCCGCGTATAAGTCGACCCCCCACTTCCGAAATCGATCGAGAAACTTCGAAACATTTTTTTTAAGTACTACATTTATTCAAAATCATCTGAGAAACAAAAAGTAAATATACGATTAAAAAATACCTTGGTAAATAAACAAAATCAAAATCCTTCTTCTAGAATTTGTTCCGGAAATTCTAGAATTCTAGAATTTGTTCCGGAAAATATTCGCGTACGTAAAATCTATCTGCATTTCCCCTTTTTAAAAGTTAAAAGAAATATTCAAAACTGTTCAGTTATTGCGTGGGCTATTTTTTTTTTTAAATTTGACGTGTACGCCTGTTAACAAAAGTATTTCATGAATGAACAATAACTATTATAAAGACTTTACGTAAAAACTATTTGCATTTCTCTTTTCTTGGCGTGTTGGCGAAACTTTTTTATTGCTCAATATTGATCGGTTGTTCGGGGACCGAAAATTCTTTGGTTTAATCGAAAGTTACTCTAGTTAAAGTATGAAACTCTGTGATTAGTTCGTCACATAATTTAAGTCATGAAATTACTTCAAGTAAGTGACTTATTTGATAAGTCGTCCAATTAGAGTGCGGGAAGAAAACAACTGCATTATATAAAGAAATTTTTGAACTTCCGATTCTTTTAATTTTTTATGGTCCCGCGTATAAGTCGAACCCCCCCCCCATTGAAGTCTTTTTTTTGTCCAAAATATCTCGACTTATAAGCGGGTATATACGGTACCACTAATATTTATCGCTACTTTCTGATTATAATGTATGCACAAATAGCTTTGTACAGATTGCTTTGAATATCATATATAATCACTGCACTTGATTATACAGTAAGACCCCGCTTAACGCTGTTTCGGTTTAGCGCTCTTTTATTTCAACCCGGGGATTCCACGAAATCGCTCGCAGCATGCGGGGATTCCCCGAAATATTATGCAGCGATAGGTTTCAAATACATATCCGAAAGAGTGTACTTGTATTTTTTGTTTGGTGCGGTATTGTACAGACATATTTTGAAGGGGTAAATGTGGAAGATGTCGAAGAAATAATTCAAGAAGCAGCGGCTAGTCTTTCTAATGATGTGCTCAAGGAATTAACTGAACAAGAAGAAAACAAAAATGTTGACAGCAGTGATTCAGAAGAAGAGCAAAAAGAACTTTCGATGGCGTTTGTAAAAAGGAGTTTGTCTACCATAACTGAAATAATGGATCAATTCATTGAAAATGATCCGAATTTTGACAGGAGCTCAAAAGTAAGGCGTGGTGTTAGAGATGCTCCATCCGTTTATGAAGAACTTTTAAGAGAACAACGCAAAAGAAAAAGGCAAACAACATTAGATGCTTTTGTCACAAAAAGGCAGAACAGTGAAAACGCGGAAGGCTAACTAAATATGACTGACTTAGAATTTTATTTGTTTTTTTTAAGAATATTCGTTTTGTTATTTATATTTTGTTTTTATTTTTGCAAGAAATAATAATGTGGTATTAATTTGGGCTTTAAGAAATAAATGTTTGGTTTTATTTTTATTTAAAAGACATACTTTTTAAATTTAATACCTAACCAATTTCCTAGCCATCTTCCCCTAACCCCAATATTTACATGTAAAGATAGCCTCGTTTAACACTGTTTCGCATTACGCTCTACTTTGATGAAACGTATCCCCCGCGTTAAGCGGGGTCTTACTGTACACGGTTTATACTAAAGTCAGCTTTACTTATCCACTACTATTATACCTAATCAAGTACTTATGTTTAATGATATACCATTACGTTATGCAATCATGTTCTGTAACTTCTGAATGCAAATTGTAGCACGAAAGTGCAAAGACGTTTATGTATAAACAAAAATTGTGGCTCTGTAACATCTTAAATATTTTTTATGTGCTCCAGGGCTGCGTAATGGAGTTCTGTTTCCGCTGTATGGGCATCATTCTGATAGGTAGAACATTTAGGTCGGAAGCCCTTACAGCGGCGATCGGTGATCGGTACATACATCGATTAACATTTTATTTACCAAACGCATCCTGAATAAACTAGTATAATGTTATTCATATTTCGCTGTGGAATAACTGTATGTGGCGTATGTTACCTACTTGCATGTGCGCTTTAAAATTTCTAGGTAAGTTTGCCTAACCCATGACACGATGTAATATTCCGAGAACTGTAAAGCAGAACATAAGGTCATAGTCATAATACAGGGAAGACCCAATCCTCCTAGTCCCACTGGACCATATGACCATAAAGGGTCGACCCCCTCAAGACCACAAAAGGAAAGAAGAGAGAAATAGAAGCTAATCAACTAAAAAAATTGGAGGTTAATTAACGAACTAAAAATAAGGAAGAGACATACAAACAACGAAGCACAGCACGAAACATTCAAAATCCAAAAACAATTAAAAACCCCACGGGCAAACAGAGTGGCGGAAACTCTCAAGAAACATTCATTCACATGAATAGCAGAACATAAGGTGGCTTATTTCACTTACGCGACATAATGAGAACAAGTCCCCGAAAATGTTACCATGACAAGAACAGCAACACTATGGCTGTCGTTGGCGCGGGCCTTGAGTACCGTACAGGTACAGCACGACTTTGCCGAGCTATGTCCCAATTTTAAAGGAGAATTTCCCACAAGGAACGGTTCCGAGAGTATTCCCCTCTCTTCTCCTACCAACAAACTACACCAGCTCACCGCATATTTTGAATGCAGCGCTTCCATGCCGCATAGACAGTATATACAAATATCTATGCGGGATTCGAACTCGAACCCCAACGAACGGTACAGCAGAACCGCTTACCAATATACTGAACAAGGAGGCGTAGAGCCGAAGTTGGATCCCCGAAGGCCCTTTGAGTTAGTTTAGGGTCGAGAACGAACATATTTTATTACAAAGCTCTCAATGCTTATTTTCTTTGTTTTTATAAGAAGCGCTATAGGGTTTCCCTTGTTCGTAACAAATTTATTGAGTTTGTAACCTTTACTGATCTTCTCAACTTCCCCTCACCTTTTCTCGCCAGGATGTAAATTTAAAGTGAAGTGAAGTGCATATTTACACGGGTGAATGTCTGAGTTTATTACGAGAGTGTTTTCGCTAGCCAGAGCACGTGTCGTTGCTATTTCACTGTTACGCTAGTAAGCCTCTTGGCCATTTGCGATTATCATCCCGCCTGTTAGGTTTTGTGAGGCAACCTGTAAGGCACAGACATAGTTGAACGTGCTAATCCAACACTACTTAATTTTAAATGTTGACTTGAATTATGCTACGTTTTAGTTTCACCGCAAGTTGACGGTGCCATTGTAAAGCACGAAGCTTTCTGTTAATTATTTTATAAGGTATTTCTCCCGCCGCCTCCGCGTGCCTTCGTGGTGTAGTGGTCTGCACGCTGGGCGCATATTCCAGAGGTCCGTGGTTCGATTCCCTGCGAAGGCATTGCTCATTTTTCACTTCTTCCTGTTTCAAAAATAGACTGTACAATTTGAAGTAAATTAAAGGGTTACTTTTCATTCTTCTTTTGTGCTGGTAATTTATTCACGCCAGTGGGAGAACTTGCCAGGTTGATTGTAGAAACTAATTTAGTTTATGTGGAATACCAGAGAACGATCTTAAAGCGCCTTTAGGGAAACAAGCCTGACTCCACAGTCCAAACTCTACATTTGTTTCTTTGATCAAAATCTCTGAAAGGACATGATTTCGATCCGAACAATGACACGAACAGGTCACTTTCTTGGTGCAACAAACAAAACCAAGAAGACCTCAAAATGTTTCTTCCCTGACCAAAAAAGACTTTTTCAGTTTACTTCACGAATAGAACCATTACCCTAAAGTGGACGAAGATTTCTTTTAAATAAGTTTAACTTACCGGGCTGTACAACTAAGTATGCATCCCCCCTCATAATATCACGAAGTCAACAACAGATTTTATTATTACTTCCTCTACCTGCGCTATCTTTCTCTTTCTTCTCATTTAGGTTGCTAGTGCCATGACAGCAAAGTCAAAAGAAAAACATTAGGAGACAGACGAATCATAATTGTGTTGAAGAAAGATCCATGCCTTCTTAAAATGAATGCAGAAGAAACACATCATTATTTTGTCGACGAACATAAAATTACTCATTCCAGTTCCTTTCTTCAAATATCGCACTCAGAAAACTCTCCAGAAAAAAAAAAAAAAAAAAAAAAAAAAAAATCCGAAGTAATGTACCATTTCCGCTTTTCTTGCCCTCCTCCGTGTTTTTCGGCATAATAAATCGTGTTTCGTTTCTGTAATTTATTCTCTCAGCTTCTATAAAATGATCTTGTGATACCATGCCTTACATACCAGAAGACTGACCAGGATTTTGCGGGGGGAGGGGGGCACGGATGTATATAAATAAGAATAAAAATAAAACCATTCCATAGCTATGCAGAAATAAATGGTATCGTTGTTGGGTTCATGTAAGTTAAGACGAATAGAAGTTTTCAGTGAGTTATTAAAAAATTGTTTTAAAATGACCTTATTTTTTTCTTTCTTTGATAAAATATATATATATATTTGTAATAATAAAATTCCATAATCAAGAATACACTTAGAATTCTAACTGTATGTTCTTTTCATTTTTAATGGCGACGTTCTCTTATTTTAAAGTACGTGGAATTAAATTCACAGCCCCGTAGTCAAGTTGTTTTTCCCGCCTTTTCTACACGTACAGTTATAGAATGTTCTGGAAGTATTTAAAAGCGAACTGGATTGGCTGACGAGGCTGACGTCATTTCTTGGAAGCTCCGCCTTTCCAGAGGCTATAAAAAGACTCGCGAAAAGAATATCGGGGCTTTTCTTAAGTGTCACGATGCAGTAAACTTAATACAAAAAGTTATTAGTAATTCTTTTTATTTACTCTGGATATTTGATTTTTGTAACTGATATTTCTCCCGAATAATGATAAATGGATCCTGTTTTTTAAACTTATCGTCTGATTATTTAAGCTACGACTAAAGCTGATACATCACATACAGTGTCTCAAATAAGTGATGGGACACTTGTGCTTTACAAAAGGAAACTGCAATAAAATAAATTTAAAAAACATATAAAATTTTTTGTGGGTGTGTTTCAAACTTAAATTTAGTAACTATTATTACATAACATACATTTTCTCAAAATATTAAAATATTAATTTAATAGAAATACAATTGTTTAGAACGGAGCAGAAAATGACTCACTTAAGTGATGGGACACTTACTTTTCCATCAAATATTTATCCAAAAATTTTACTTTTTAAAAGGTTTTAATATTTTGTTGGATTTCCTTTTACTTTTAAAACATGATTTAATCTTCTTGGGATGGATTCCACTAATTTTTATGTTATTTTACCCCATTCTTCTTAAAGCACCGATTTTAATTGTTGTTTTGAAGAAATGGTGTGTTTGTGAATTCTTGATTCCAATTCTTGCCAAATATTCTCTATGGGATTTAATTGTGAAGATTGTGGGGGTGTTTTTATTATTTCAGGACAGTTATACAGCAGCCAGAGTCTAACGTTCAAAGCACTGTGCTTGGGGTCATTGTCCTGGTAGAATTTAAAATCGTTATGAAGGTTCAGTTTTCGTGCTGAAGATTTCAAATTTTGATTTAAAATGTCAATATACTTGTCCATTATACTGTCAATAAAAACAAGATTACCAACTCCAGCGGACGACATACACCCCCATACCATAACTCCTCCTCCACCATGTTTTACTGTTGGCACCAAGTTCTGTTTGCGAAATTCTTCCCTGGGTTTTCTCCACACCAAGATTCTACCGTCAGAACAAAATATAATAAATTTACTCTCACCAGCAAACATAACTTCATTCCAGTAATCAGAATTCTTATTTATGTTGGATTTTGCGAAAGCCAGTCTGAGTTTTCTATTCTTTTCACTTACGAAGAATTTTTTCTTGGCTGCTCTACCGTGATATCCAGTAGATCAAATTACTCTTCTAATAGTCTCAGAATTAACAATTACTCCATATAATGCTTGTAAATCAGCAGCAACTTTAGGAGCACTCATTCTTGGATTTTTTTTTTAATATTTCGAACGATAATTCGCTTCATTCCATTGGATAGCTTTCATGGTCGGACAGGTCTTCTTTTATCCTGAATCATATGATTCTTTTTATATCGTTTAATGATATTGAAAACTGTTGAATGACTGAAGTTAACTGTTTCAGTAGCTTCTCTAATAGATTTTCCACGTTCAATATGCAAATTAATAACTAATTTTCGAATTCCAGGCAAAGTTTCTTTTCGCTTAGCATTCATGGCTGCACAGAGCTAAAAAACACAAAAATTCCAAAACAAACTGGAGAGAAATACTGCAGACGATTTTATAAATTATTGGCAATTGCTTTTGAGTAAAAATAAATACCCCAAAAGATATTTTTATTGCTTACTTCAGACGATTTTTGTTGCATAGTACGTAGTGTCCCATCACTTAAGTGAGCCATTTTCTGCTCCGTTCTAAACAATTGTATTTTTATTAAATTAATATTTTGAGAAAATGTATGTTATGTAATAATTGTTACTGAATTTAAGTATGAAACACACCCACAAAAAATTTTACATGTTTTTTAAATTTATTTTATTGCAGTTTCCTTTTGTAAAGCACAAGTGTCCCATCACTTTTTTGAGACACTGTACATATATATATATATATAGCGTTTCGTATATACCACGCTGACCCAATAACTTAATACAAAACGTTTTTGAAATGTTATTGTCATTTTCACTGCTATAGTTCTCTAGTGAACTATTTATACTGATAGGTGTTGGAGTGTTTAAAGGTATTATTTCTCATTCTGTATACTAGATTAGCTAGGGTTTCGGATGCTTTCAGGGTTTGGCAATATTTCATCAAATTATCATCAGATATCCCTAATAGGTTTAAATTATAAACCACTGTTTTCTTTTTCTTTTTTATTTATTTATTAGCCTAAAGGGCTATTCATTTCGTTTTGGCATTTTATGGCGTTTCACTATAAACGGCGTGTCACTTTTCAAATTGCTGCCACCAGATATTATCACCTTGTATTATATTTAAAGAAATTAAATAATAATGAATTTGGATTGTATGCATGTTTCTCGCATTATGATTAAACGACGGTACCTAAAACCATGCAATTTTGAATAACGTAGTTCTCCATTACAATATGGGCACCTGGAAATCCAAATTTGGAATTTGGAATTTGTTTTATTATCGATTTCGTATTTTGTAATACTTTAACGAATTTTTGATTAACAAACTCGACGATTTCAAAGCGAGCAATGGCAACACCGTACGGAGGGGGGGAAAAAACATTTTTATCTCCAGCGCGAGACTGTATCGGAAATTCTAAACATAGTCTCATTTTAAAATTTAATTTTGAATAACGTACGTTTCCACCCGATTATGGGCATCTGAAAGGCTGAATTTGGAATTTCTTTTATTTACTTCATAAAACTTTAACGAATTTTTGATTAACAAATTTGACGATTTCAAACCGAGTATTGGCAAACACTGTACGGGGGGGGGAATTATGTCTAGCGCGCGAGAGAGTGTATCGGAAATTCTAAAGCTATGCTCTTTTTAAATTATTTTGCGATATTGCTGTTGAACTGAATTTTATGCTTTAAGTGCGAAGAACGTGATATTCAATAAATAAAGGTAACACAGAAAACGTTAAAAAAAACTTCTTTGGGCGTAATATAAAATCTGAAAACTTTCACTTTTTTTTGGGGGGGGGGACCTTTCAAGCAATCTGGTATGGAAGTCTACTGCACTTGAAATTTTTGTGATTTACAACATAATATAGCAAGTACGCAAACATAAGCAAAGCAAATACAATGAAATTTTAGTATGAACTTTATATCTAATAATGGGGCTAAAAAATTACCGAAATGGAAAGAATCTAAAAAAAAAAAAAAAAAAAAAAAAAAAAAAGTGAAAAGGGCTGAAATTTTAACGGTTGCCCGAAAGGCTTTGTTAAGGTTTTTCTTCGCTCTCGCTCAGGTCGCAGTCTACCCGCAGCTGGAGTGATTGCAACTAACCTATTTCTTTTTGCCTTTTAAACTTTATTATTTAGCATCGCTTTCTTCGCCCTTAACCGAGTATTTGTTAATCCCATATACAATTCAATAACAAAATGATTTAAAAAAAAATGAAAAGTTTTCAGATTTTAAATTACGCCCAAAGTGTTTTTTTTTTTTTTTTTTTTTTTTTCCCGTTTTGTGCGTTACATTTATTTATGAAATAATCATGTTCTTCGCACTTAAACCATAAAATTCAGTTCAAGAGCAAAATCGCAAAATAATTTTGAAGTGAACCTATCTTTAGAATTTCCCATACAGAGTCTCGCGCCTTGGAGATTAAAAATGTTTTTTATGTACAACGTTGCCACTGCTCGCTTTAAAATCCTTGAGTTTGTTAATTAAAAATTCGTTAAAATTTTGCAAAATAGGAAATCGATCATAAAACAAATTCTAAATTTCTAATTTGGGCTTCCACATGCCCATATTCGTAGGAGGATTACGTCATTCAAAATTCGATGGCTCTAAGTACCGTTGTTTTATCCCAATGCGAGAAATAGGCATACATTTATGCAGATTTTTCATTATTTAATTTCTTTAAGTATAATGCAGAGCGATAATATTCGGTGGCAACACGCTGAAATGAGAAACAACGCTTGTAGTCAATGAACGCAAAATGCTAAAACGAAATTAATAGTCCTTCTGGGCAAATTGCCTCTTTGGACTAGCATGTGTTTAGAATTTCCGATGAATTGTTGAGTGGCGGCGCACATGTTTCTATTCTTTTCAGTCTTTTCTGAGAATATCATATCAATGTACAGTTTTCTTACAAATATGGCTTGCAAAACGTTTTCTGCCTTTTTATTATGAATAATTTGTCTGTTAAATTTGTACAATCATTAAGATTTTTTGACATGAAAAATGAGCAATGCCTTCGCCGGGACCAAAACTGGACCTCTCGAATACGCCCCCGAGTGTGCTACCATTACACCACGAAGGCATGCGGAAAGGAGGAAGAAAATACCTTACATACTCAAGAGTGATATTCTGAAAAATCTGTATGACAATGTTATTATACGTAAGATTATGTACGGCATCGGAGCTTGGGGCCGCCGGGCAGAAGAGCTTGTCAGGTTGAGAACTAAGCTTCATTCAGTACAAAGAGGATGGCTTCTGATTATCACTAGATTCTTTAGAACAGTTTCATCTGAAGTCGCATGTATTTTGGCCGGGGTTCCCCCCTCTCTCCATTCATTATAAATTTTTCTACAATAAATTCTTATTACAACATTCAATAGAAAGCTCTCTTATTCTGGATGGAATCCAGATTGAGAGCAACGCATTTGACCAAATTGACAATAATTCGATTCATCCAAGACAGAGACATGGTATTTTGTTTGATTGCAATGTATTGCCTGCCAGGGAATATGAAATCTATACTAACCTATTTCTTTTTGCCTTTTAAACTTTATTATTATATATTATTATTAAACTTTATTATTTAGATGGGTCCGGTTTCGAGAGAGGTGTGGGATGTGCGTTTGTCGTATATTTTTATGGTTTGGAGATCCATTATCAAAAATACATACTGGATAAACATAATTCAGTTTATCAGTCAGAGATATACGCTATTTATAAAGCCTTGGAATGGATTAAATCCAATTTGATCTATAAATGTACAGTTCATATATACTCGGATGCCTATTCAGCACTCGTCGCTCTCTCTCGGCCGGACCATGATAATGATATCATGAATAAAATTAAAAATGATTATATGAATTTAAAATATAAAATGTCAATCAATATTCATTGGGTAAAGGCCCATATTGGTATCATTGGGAATGAGAGGGTGGATTCCCTGGCAAAGGAGGCTGCCCTGGGGGATGGGATCTCTGATGGTGATCTACAACATTCTAAAAAAGTTACGATTAGCAAAATGAAAGATCACATGTATAAAACCTGGTCTGATCAATGGAATGTGTCTTCTAGAAGATCAGAGGCCTTGTCAAATATAATAATTACGAAGAATATGACTATATTTTGCGATAAAGACTATAATTAGTAACAGGGCATGGACGCTTTCCTATTTACAGAGATTCCACCTCCAGGGGGGTAAATTTATGCCTTAAATGTGATACTGCCGGTGACTGCATTCATTTTATTGAAAGTTGTACACTCACCGGGGAGGGGGGGGTAAGAGCCTTACATGGAATCGGAAATGTAAGAGAAATGATCAATATTATAAAAAAGGAGTAAAATTTGCACAAGACATTATAAAAGTCATCAATTCTCATAAACATGTCACCGGTATCTCTGACTGATCGAGCTAACATACTGAAAGCGTTCAATTTATGGAAACTACCCTTAAAGGGAGAGAAAGACTTTATTTGCAAAGGTGCAGGGACAGCTTAAATGTTTTTGTGTTTTTATGTGCCGTGTTATTCTTTTTAGTACACTAACCTAATTTTCTTTTCTTTTTGTTAAGCTGCTAAATTGATTTTGTTTTTATTTGGACGCAGCCGGCTCGTGTCGTTTGTTGTTGGAAGGGTTGCGTCTGCTATTCTTCATAAGGTTCAACAAACCAGGTGGAAGAGCTGCGCCCGTATGAAACAAAACAAAACAAAACCTTACATACTTCCCCTTTTAAAGGGCGACTGAAGTTTAGGGGACTCAGTCGCCAAATCCTGGTTGTGAAGAATCATTATTCACCACCTTTTAGTACGGGCGCCATTGTAGAATAATTAGGAGGTGGGTTTTTTTTTTTTTTTTTTTTTTTTTTAAAAAGCAGGAGATCATGAAAATTGTGCAATGCCTGGCCGGGACTCGAACCTGCACCTGTCGAATACATGCCTAGTGTGCCAACTGTTACACCACGAAGGCATGGAGAATGAAAGGAGAAAATACCATATAAATTTGTTATTTATTAATTAAATATCATATTTTACTCACTTACACCAAATTGAGTTAAATAGCAAAATCGCAAAATAAATAAAAACAGCGTATCTTTAGAATTTCCGATAGGCTGTCTCGCGCACTGGAAATAATGTTTAAATGTGTACAGTGTTGCCAATGTTCACTTTCAGTTCGCTCAAATTGATGAGTTTGTTAAAAATGCATTAAAGTTTTATCAAACAGGAAGTATTAAAATTCGAAATTCAAAATTCGGGTTTTCAGGTGAACATGTTCGAATGGAGGATTACAGTATTCAGAAATCGATGGCCCTAGGTACCGTCGTTTTTTCACAGTGAGAGAAATATACATACTACACCCATGTAGATTCGTAAGGATTTAATTTCTTTAAAAGTACTACAGGGCGATAGTATTTGCTGGCAACAATTCGAAAAGTGATTCAGACATTTAAAGTGTTACTCTGCCAAATCCTGTTTCCAGACTAATTCAGAGGCTGTTCGCCCATTTTTTAGACGATTTTGGTTAAGCGGTAATAAAAAATCGTTTGCTGCAAAAGAAGTAATTGCAAATGTACTATGTTTTAAAAGTCAAAATTATCGTCTGTGGCTTGAAAGTTTTGTTTCTATTCAAAATGGCGATTTTAAGAAAGTAGTGGTTCGAAGGCTACATTGACGCTCTTTCCGAAGAGAAATATGCATACTCCGTTATCCAAAAACGATGTGAGAGTCATGGTTTTGTGATATCTAAAGAGTCGATAGGTAATATCATCAACAAGAAAGGAAAAAAACGTCGAATTGGAGCCTCAAGTGGGACAAAAATTCCAAACAAGTATCCAAGGAAAAAACGGACATCTTCCACTATTGCTAAGGTACATTGGGTAATGTTAAAAGAAAATCTCCCTAGTCAAAGGGCAGTTGCAAAATCATTAAAATGCTCGCTGTCCACCGTAAACAAAATGATAAACGTTGATTTAAATCTTAAGAAAGCGAAAAAACGCAATGTGCATCGTCTGCTTCCAAAGAATATCGCTCAACGTAGGACACGCTGCAGAATTCTATATGAGAAACACTTATCCAAAGAAAAATGGAAAACAATTGTCACAATACATGAAGCATGGGTGTATTTAAATGATTGTAACAAAAAAAAAAAAAAAAAAAAAAAAAAAAGAGCCATTTATTATCATAAAAGGGGAGAAAAAAATTTAAGTACATGGTTTAAAGAATCGAAAGAAAATTGAAAGAAAGTTTTTCTAAGGGATTCATGATTGTTGCTGGTTTTTCTTATAATGGCAAGTTAAAAATAAAGAGAGTGCAAACAAATGTCAAGATTAACTCCAAATACTATCAGGAACATATTTTATCGCCCATTTTTCTGAATGAAATACCATCGCTTTACCCACAGTGCCATCCATCTGTGAGACTCCATTGGGACAAAGCTAGCAGTCACACATCAAAATCCACTGTAAATTTCCTAAAAGAAATGGAACGAAAAACTGGTATCACAGCCATATCCTTCACTGGTATCCCTACTAAATCTCCCGATGTGTCACCTATGGATTTTTGTGCTCTTTCGGACTTTTAAAAACTGCATTATCCAAACGTTGTCCCAAAACCCTAACAAGAATGTGGAAAGCTATTCGGGAGGAATGGGATAAAATAGCTCTTCTGCCACTTCAAAAGGCATTATTATCCTGGAAATTGCGGTGTCGAAAAATAGTTCAGAATAGGGGGTGTCAAATAGAACATTTAAAACACAAGAATTTTATGTAATTTAGTTTTGTCAATACAATATACATCGTCTAAAAAATGTGTGAATAGTTTCTGTAGCCCATTCCGGCTACTACTTTTTGGGCTAACAGAATCTGAAAGTGTTCAGACTTTAACGGTAGCAGAAAAGGGCTCTTTTACAGTTTAATACGGTTTATCAGTAGAGACTGTTAAAAGAGATAGCCCAGATGGAAAAGAGAAACATTTCATGGGATACTATATGAATATGCATGGGAACTTTATATATCGTCTACATATTTATATTAATCCCTATTAACATTTTTAAGAACTGCAGCTATTGCTTTTAAACAATTACTTCTGCTTTTAAATCTCTCAGTTTGATAGCTTTATTTGATCTGCTATCTATTGCTTTCAAAGAGCAGATTAATTCCGTAAATAGATATCTTATATTTTGCCGAATGGCAACAGAAAAGCGAATCAACGTAAAACCATGTTACAAGACTAATTCTCCTCTGGGTTTAAAAAAAAAATTCTAATGTGGACACCACATGACTTCCTTATACGGCCTCGGCCTATAAAATTATACACTTCTTTTTGCTGCAATTTATTTAAACTTATTTCCTCGAATTTCGTTAGAGACATATTTCTCATTCAATCATTTCAGTTCTCATTTCGCGGTAAGGCCAAAATACATAAAAACTCAAAATATCTTCTTAAAAATTGCAAAATACAGAAAAACATAAAACGCCAAATACGGTTAAAAGCAGTTTAGAAACAGTTTTTAGAAATAAAATGAGTAATGCGGCCAACGGGCGCGAAGATTGATTTTTCCGTGCACAAAACTTAAAGTTTACTTTTGATCCCACTCGGCAAAAAGACACTGAAGTTGGTATAGAAACCGACTTAATTCACTAGTCCACTATGAGTTTGAAATGCAAACAATTGGCGGCTTCGTTAGGCTTAGTAGCACTTAACTTTAAAATTGTTGATAATTCTACAACTTTTGCATGCAAAAAAACTAAAGGCATAAAAACCTTAACCGGAACATAAAGACCATATAATTCAATCACTTTTTAAGCAAAAATGCACAATTTACCAACACATAAGAACAAAAACTGAGCTTACTGAGCCGGTTAACAGAGTGAGTATATATATATGTGATGTATCAGCTTTTGTCCAGAATAAAAGATTGGTGAAGAATCATAAATGTAGTCGTAGCTTAAATTATCAGACGATAAGTTTAAAAAACAGGATCCAGGAACACTAAATCAACTGTATTTCAACTACATCGAATTCGATTTACAAGCCTTCGATGTTCATTTCAAAATTACGGCTTGAAATGACAACACAAAGAGAAACCCCATGATTCCTAATTCCGCGAATTCTTTCTGATCGGCAGGGCATTCTTACCTTAAATTCTGTCCTCCCTTTTTTCCAAAATCCTAGAATAACATTCTTGTGCACATCTGCACTGAATACAATCCATCCTGTTTGCAGAATTATGTACTACCGCACGCATTTCCCTTTACGAACGTTATTGTTCCCCTTATCGCTTGTCAATCCAGTATACCAGGGGTTCTCAACCGGTGGTACGCAAAGAAGCAAAGTATTTTAACTACTAAATTCAAAAATTCAAACCCCAACATCCTGATTGAGTTTTTTCTCCGACACTCGTAAATTTATGCGATCTGAACTTTGTTCAAGAGTGGTGGTGGTGGTAGCAATACTTTGTAGTGCTGGTACTAAAGGTTTTCAATTTTTGTTTAGATGGTACGCCTTAATCAAAAAGTTGAGAACCGCTGTGAGTATACCATTGTTCGAACGCTGGGAAACTTTCGAATGAATAACTTCTAAAGATAAGAGCATCACACACAGAACTTAGAAGAGAACTTCTATTTATCCCTGATCACACATGTACATTTCAGGTTTCATTGTAAAGAGATAGGTGCGCATATACGGTGAATATACCTAAAAATTAATAAATGTAGTTTGAAATTATAGGTAAGCGTTATAAGTCGGAGTATACGGTAACTTCTAGCTTTTAAAACAACCTGTTGTAACAGCTTTAAAATATTATTAAAATCTTGTAGTTTAAATAATTTAAATAGATGAAGATTAAGGTATTTGTGAATGGCAACATTTGGAACCAGACTCGAGTGCCACGTGCGACTGTCGCACGAAGAATGTAATTTATTTTTTAAATGTTAGTATTTTTTTTTTTTTCTTCTTGTTTTGTAGTATGTCGCCAATTTGAGTGCTAAAAAAAGTTTTTTTCTGTGTTCCATCATTGGAGTTGCTTCATATTGCCAAAGAAGTATCACACTGTATTTGCTGATCTTGAAGATATTTCTAATACTGGCTAAAAATATTGCGTGCGACTCGCAAAATCCACATATGTTTTAGAAATTCGCGCTCGTATGAGCAGAAGTTTGCCATCAGTAATTTCAGTAATTATAATTTAGTGAACGTTTAATTCTGAAAGTGCTATCCTAAATTTTAATCATGAGAATATTATCTACAAATTCTTCTTACAATAAAAACCATTAATGGTTAATTTTATCATCAAATATTTAATCAGACCTTTCTAATTATTTAGAAGTTTGAGTACAATCAGAATGCAATACATATTTGATACGAAATATTAATTTCGAAATCGTCTGTAGAAGTCTGTTTTGTTATACCTCAATAAAGAATATATTAATAAGGATACAAAATAAGAATAAAATAAATAAATAAGAATAAAGTTAATATATTATTAATGATACAAACTATATTACGCAATTATTCTTCTACCTAATATAAGAAATATTACGAATACAGCTTCAACTATTCACATCAGCTTTTACTCCATTTAAAGAGGCCAAATGGAGGGAAAAAATCGCCAAACATTAGTTATTTTGTTTCGTATTCTCAACAAAATGGCTAGTTGCTTTAGTTGCACATTCCGTGTTTCCCTCGTATGCAATATAAATAAATCAACTTCCTTTAGATAGTTCTTTTGCAGGGATCCCTATCAAGAGTTTCTGCGCAAATTTTCTTACAGCACTACAGTTAATTACCTTCTTAATTATTGATTAATTGCATAGCGAAATAGTTTAATTTTACATTCATCCCTGTTTCAGTCTGACACATTAAAGCTTTCCGTTTTTCTCCCTTACCAGGTTAAAAAAACATTCATAGTTAAATAACTATATAAGCTCTTGTTGAAATAAATTAATAATTTATTATTCACTTTATTTCTTTACCTTTTCAATCATTTGCATAGCAAAATAGCTACATATTCCAAATAAAATTGTACTATTATCTTAATGATTGCTAACGTCTGAATAGATAAAATTCATCAGTTAATTAATTATGAGAAGGACTTAAGTATATTTATCTAATGAGGAAAATGCGTCCCACGAGACTTTTCTAGAGCAGTGCTCCCAAAGTGACGGTGTGGGAAGCAAATTTATGCGACCCGTGAAGACATTGCAATTATACATTTGTTGCAAATACCGTGGTGCAAAGATTTCAAGATTTTAGTTGTTTGGGGTGCAAGTTTACATATTTTCATTACCATTAAAAACGAACATTATTCGTGTTCGTTTTTAAAATATATGCAATATGTTACTAAGTGTACAATACAATATGTTACAAACTGTAACCATCAAAAATGTCTTACACTTTGGATTTTCAGATTGAAAATAAATATAAATTTGAATTTTTTTTTTTTTTTCGTTTGTGGCATTATTGTTATTGTTTAAGTATGCTCTGATAAATATTTATTGAGCAAGCGAAATTTAAAATATTTTTTAATTTTTTAGTGAAATTTTTTATTTTGTTTAAAAAAATTCTCACCCGTCAGCTGTTTTTAAATCACGCCTTCGATTCGCATGCAATTTGAGTTTAAAAACACTGATCCAAAAGATCCATTTGTCTTGCACATGGAAGACGTTTGGTTTGGTTTTTACTTGATTATGGCAAAGCACTTCAGGGCTATCTGCCTAGGGAAAAGGATGTCTTCGTGAAAAACTTCTTAAGGGAACCTACCTCGTATTCACGTTACACGTGGGGCAAATCCGAAAACGTCCATACAGCCCAGGTCGAACTACCAGTATTCAGTGATTTCACCGCTCGATCATAAAAAAGGCTCGCACACGATAAAAAAACCAGAAAGAAAAAGTGAAAAACCCATTATAACCGATATCGGAGCAAAATACTACAAGTGAAGAACCAACTATTATAGCTGAATTGCTTTAGCCACAGTTGAGACCCGAACGGAATAAGATCAGGTTAGTTTAAAGTATTCGCTTCCTTGCTCACGGCGAAGCAATCGAGAACTATCTGCCTAAGCGGAGGAACGGCATCATGGAGGAATTTATAAGGAAAGCTTGCTTGTATTTACATTACACAATGGAAAATACCAACAAAAGCACGATCTGAGTACTATTTCTAGTAGATTTACCAGTGTTGAGCAATCTTATCTACTTGGCCATTGGCGGACCGGAATAAATCAGGCTCCGATATCTTGTATATGATTAAACGCATGGGACATACCGTGATTTTTCCTATATAATGCGTAAACTTGTTTAGTTCATTTGATTATGGCAAAGCGCTCCGGGCTATCTACCTAAGGAGAGGAATGTCTTTGTGGAGGACTTTCTAAGAAAAACTGGCTCGTATACATGTTACACATGGGGAAAACCACGAAAGCTCTCATGCAGCCAGCCCGATCGTGGGATTCGAACCTCGGACCGAACTACCAGTGTTCAGCGGCTTTACCGCTCGGCCGCTGGTGGGTCTATACAACCCTTAAAAATCGATGTATAATCAAAGCATAAAAATCAATGTTTTCCGAAAACATACCAATTTGAACAGGCATTACGTGCTTTGCCATATAATAAAAACTACCTAACCATAACTTGTCATTACAAATTAATTTAACCAGATGCAATTTTATATTTATTACGAAATTTTATTATATGAATGATAAACACAGGAGGATTTATGACGGCGCGCAAGTCGCCCCCCCCCCCTCTTCATTCAAAGGAACCTCACGTCGTTAACTATCAAAAAAAAATAAATAAATAAAATAATAATAAAAAAAAATAGTAAACGCACCATATTTTTTAAAATAAGGGCATCTTAAAAGATCGAGTAAAATAGACCCCCAGATTCATAAATCTGCCACTAGAGATAAGGAAGAAATAACTACATTGCCCATGATCAGTTTCATATACTAATTAAGCCCTGATTGCCAACTATAGTCCTGAAAAGACCGTGGGCCCAATGTGGCGGAATTTGTAAGATGCTGAAATCTGGCAGTTCGATTTTCGTTCAGATCCTGACAAACGAGCTGGCTGTTTGAAATTTTCGTGGTTTTCCCCGCCTGTAACTTGAACTAGTATACCCGAAAAAATCATTCATAAACGCATCCCTCTCCTAAACAGGTATTTCTTGGGTGCTTTTTGTTAAGCAATCAACCAATGGTAAGAATCTCAGAATTAATCTAATCATTAAGTGTTCTAAATTTCTTACAATCCTAAGCTTTTCGCTCATACTAACATGGGAAGTGAAACTGTAACGGAGTTGTTAACATTGTCTAAACTGGGCCTTATAATTTGCGTAGGTTTATTTTTTATCTCTAATCGAAACATTTCGCTAATTAAAAAATTTCAAAATGCTTCACATTTTTATTTATGAGCGAACGTTTGGCAACATTCTATAAGGTTTCGGTATTTTATAACAAAGTACATAAATCCTACAAGAATCTTTTTAAGATGAGTTTCTTAAGCTATAAAAAAGCGAATATAAAATTTCTCTTGCTTTTATTAAAATATATCCTATCTAGGATTTTTTTTTTTTTTTTTTTTTTTCATCAACGTTTTATCGAAAATATAACAAGAAGCACTGTTAGTCAAATTTTATTTTGAGGGGACCTACCTTTAATGAACTCAGCCACATGAACGACGATGCTTTGATTGAGGGTATCCATCTGTGCACTGACATGAATGGCAACAATTCACCACAAGGGTAAACTAAAAAAGCGAACAACAAAACGTGACGAAGGAACAGATAATCGAAATGCTTTTATATCTTAAGTATTATTATTGCTCTTCAAATCAGAAAACTACAAGCCGCAACCTGCGGCCCGTTATGGAACGGTCCATCTGACCACCGTTGTTTTGAATAGGGGAAAAATGAAATTTCAATTTGCTATGATCCATAGCGTGAACTGGAGCAGTTCATGAATGAACGCTCATTTAACGGAGCAGATGTAAACACAACACTAACTGTTAAATTTCTTCTCACCAACAGTAGCGATGACGGAAACCGAATGATGCATGCAGATGAAAACATGGTCTCCGATTCAAACCGTGTCGCGTTACGTCACGGCTGAAGAACCAATGATGCGCAAGGTAACGGAGTCGATCGTAGTGCCCTCTATTGGATAATCCATTCATAAACTGCTCTTGCGACCTACGTAATGAAGGGGAAAATGATTGTATGTTTTTCCAACTTCTCCTTCCAATCTGTTTCTGTTTCAAATATATAACAGAAGTATTTCGCTAACATACTTTAAAGGAAAACATAACAACAGAATTTTACCATTTTCAATAATCAATTGAATAGATCTTTTAAAAGAATTTAATCTTTTAAATCTGAAAGAGAATAAATTAGTGGTGCCCAACCTTTGCCCTTTCGCGAGCACATTTCCAAAAATCAACATTTTTGTTAAACATATTTCCAATCTTATGTGATACATCTGAAATATTGATTTCGGCAAATGGGTTTGAGATGAATAATAATATTGGTTGAACTTTATGGAAATCAGAGAAGCGGATTTCAAAATTAATTTTCAGTGTATTATTAAATTATTTTCCGAGCATTTTTCTGTTTCAATTGCCTTGTGGTTATTAATATGGCTTCATAAATTCTGAAAATGGGTGAAATGTTTTTCTTTCATCTGATTTATCCACAAATTTAACTTTATCTGAAAAGCAGTTACATTCCCAGTCAATTGAAAAAAGCTTTTTTTTTTTTTTTTCCTTTTCCCTGGAGATCGTTCAGTTTTTTTTTTTTTTTTTTTTTTTTTTTTTTTTTTTCCAGTTTAGTTAGTTATATCCGTGAGAAAATACAGATCGGATAACCAATTATTATCGTCCAATTCGGGTTTTCATCCGCAGAGAACCCGTTGGCGCTTCGGGAAAGAACCCGTTGGCGCCGTTGCATTTTTACTCGCCAAGCTCGCGGTTCATCGGTGATGAGCCGAGCCGCAAACGTGATATTTTGTAAACGTGATTTTTAGTGCATGTAAATTCAAGTTAGCAGACAAAACAATATATTAAGCATATGGTAGTAAAAATTCACAGATAATAAGCATGTAGATGTAAAACTAACCTGTTAAACATGATATACGAAAATTATATTAAATTCAATTTAGCACAGAAAAGAATATATTAAGTATAAGACAATATATAAGCATTTATAACGGAAATAAAAATTCATTTGAAAAATATAAATTAGTATTAATGTACTGAAATTAACCTGTTAAACGTGATTAAAAAAAATGTCTTAAATTCCAGTTAACACAGAAAACAATATATTCCTTACACCAGCAGTGGTTTGCTAATTTTGATGAGCATGGTGATGCATCAAACTATTCTGTCATGTTAGATAATGAATAATCTTTTTTATTTCAACTCAATCATCTATTTATGTCACACTTGCCATCCTCTGAAAGGTTATTGTTAGAAAAGCATTAACAATATATTATCTTGTTAAAATTTTACGCCAGAAAATTGATTTATTCTCATAATTTTAGATGACAATAACCAATAATAAAAATAAAAGCATTACTTAGTAATTTAAATTGCTGGTTCTTAGAGCTGTTAATAATAAAGAACACAACGTGAACAGCCGTGTTACAAATTAGCTTCACCCCTCCCGCCGTATTTTCTTCCTTTCATCCCGAACCGAGAACCGGCATCTATCTACGAAAATATTTCTATCTATTCGTTGTTAAAAATTCAGAAAAAATGATAATAAGTAAGAGAAGAATAATATAAATCTGCAAATGCGAACAACGACAGTGATAATTCAACAAAATGAACGCAAGAGGAATGGTTGCAAACTTCGAACAAGCGAATAGGATTTACCGGGTTCTCTGCGGAAGTGCTTCCTCCAATTCTTTATAACTTTCGCTTCCGGATTCCAAAAACTGCTTTATTGGCGAAAGAAGTTCTACAAATCGTTGAAGTCAGGGCTAAAGAAAGAGAAGGGCTGGGTCATCCCTTTGAGAAGAACGATGCCGACACGAAACCCTCTTGGGGAGGATACCGGATGTTATGTGACGTCACTGGGTTCGTCCCATCTTCGACTGACCAGAGCATCAGTGCGAAAGATTGAATCTTTAGTCTTGGATTCTCTTTCTTTAGCCCTGTTAGTTTCAGAGAAAGAGTGTTTTTTTTTTTTTTTTTTTTTTTTTTTTTTTACTTGAAAGTTATAACTGATGATACTTTTAAAGGGATTTTGTATTTCGAAAGTTCTTGTAATGAGAAATCATTGAAAAAATGGTATCGTGTGCCGTTGCTACCTGTAGCAATACGTATCATAATATGAAAGAAACTAGCGTGGTATTTCATAGATTTCCGTACAAAAATATTCAGTTAACGAAAGAATGGTTGCATAGGTGTCGAAGAGCGGATATTGTTAACACAAAGAGTGCTCGAATATGCAGCATTCACTTCACTGAATCTGATTATGAGGATGATATGAAAAATAGGTTGCTAGGATTACCGACAAAAAAGATACTGAAGTCAACTTCTATTCCAACTGCTTGTATTCTTGACTTGGTTATTTATCAGAATACACCAAGGCAGCAAAGGCAACAAAAAAGAAAAAATTTACAAAGTGCATTCGAAAGAATTCAGAATTTAAGTCCTAAAAAGGCATGTCTGGAACTTCAAAACGATAACAGTAATAGCTATGAGGAGCTCACTGAAAATAATATTACTCAGCAATGTTGTAACTGTTCCAACCTCCAGAAAAATGTGAATGATTTAATCACAAAATTATCAGCTCTTGAGAATAAGGTTTCTGTTTTACAGACTGAGAGAAAGCAGCATTTAAAAACTATCTCCCAGCAAAGAAAAAGATTTAAAAGGAATAGAAAACTAATATTAGAAGAAGTTCAGAAACTGAGGAAAGACATTAAAAAAGTGAATCAAGAAAATGAAAACTAAGAAAAATGAAAACGTATATTCAAAACATATTTACCGAAACTCAAATAAATGCATTAATGAAAAAAAAAGCGAATTAAATGGTCTCCAGACGACATTTCAAAAAGCATAGTAATCAGATCGTTATCCGTAAAGTCATACGACTTCTGGAAAGAAAAAATGGGTATTCCGCTTTCAAGTGCAAGTACACTGAAAAGATGGTGCTCAAGATTCAGTTGCATTCCTGGAATTTTAAATGATGTACTGTTATTGATTAAAAAAACTTGCCAAAATGCAACTGACGAAGAAAGATTATGCGTATTAAGTTTCGATGAAATTCATATAGATTCAAGACTCTGTTATGATTCAAAATTGGATCAGATATTAGGTCCTTTTAAAAGACTCAATTTGTATTCGTTCGAGGACTCATTTCGCAATGGAAACAGCCCATTTATTTTGATTTTGATCGTCAAATGAAGGAAAATCTTCTGTCTTCCATTTTGTTTGCACTTGAATCGTCTGGGCTTCGAGTCAAAGCAATTGTATCTGACATGGGAGGTAGTCAGACCCTTTGGAAAGACAAATTTCAACAGATAAATCTTTCTTTTACAGTCCCAAGTTCAGCACCAAAATATGGGTTTTCGCTGATATGCCGCATTGCATAAAGCTTTTGAGAAACCATTTTCTTGATAAAGGTTTTATGCTCGGAAATGGTACAGTTATAAACAAAGACGTTATATATGAAGTACTCAATAAAGATATCGGAGAAATTAAACTGTGCTATAAACTGAAACCTCAATTTTTATCTGTAAAAGGGAACGAGAGACAGAAAGTAGCACCAGCAAAAGCATTATTTTCCTCCACAACGGCTAAAGCAATTAAGCATTTGACTGGTAATGCTGCAACAAGTAATTTTTTTTCAATGGTTGATGATTTTTTTGACATTATGAATAGTAGTGTACCATTACCCCCTAGCAATAAGCCTTTAAAAGCTGCTTTCGGCCTAGAAAGCTATTATGAAGTACAAAAAGAAAAATTAAATGAGATTAAGCAAATGATTTTTGATCTCAGAGTATGCGGAAAGAAGACAATGCTACCTTTTCAGAAAGGTATTATCATATCGATAAATTCGCTTTTCGGTTTATTTGACGACGTAAAATCTATAAATGTGAAATATATTTTAACTTCAAGACTGACTCAAGATGTATTAGAAAGCTTGTTCAGCCAGATTCAGGGTCTAGGGCGTTTTAATGACCATCCGTCTCCATCAGACGTAATAATTCGTCTGAAAAAGTTGCTATTGGCAAACAAATTGCCTAAATTGTCGTTAAAGACAAATGCTAATGACTGTGAAGAAAGTTGAAGTATATTTGACAAAAGAGCTGTTGGAAACAGCTTTTTCTTCAAATGAAAAAGCATAAATGTTTGAGTCTTCCTTATACGAAGATGATTTAATAAATTAAAGACATCTATGATGAATGTACGTCACTTCCTTGGGAAACCGAAATTTATGATTCAACGAAAGATATATCTACATATGAACAAGAATCGCTCGCTTATGTGGCAGGTTATATTGCATATCGTGTGAAAGATAAAGATCCTACTTTGGGTGAAATATCAAAAAAATTCGTAGATATTCCTAACGACTCAAATTGGATATTTTTATTATCTAAAGGAGGATAAACTGTACCATCACCAGTTTGGATGGAAACGATGATGAAAATGGAAAATGCTTTCCGTTCTTTTCATGGCAGTTCTTTTCGAAAAGGTAGAGGTGTAATTCAGAATCTCATTTCTGAACTTGAGAAACGTTTTCCCTCCGTGAATAAGAGTGCAATTCGTTTATTTTGCCGTTTACGAACATTTATAAGGGTTCGGCACTTGAATAGGAATGCAACCCTTGTATCGGCAAGAAAAGCTGACCAGAAAGCAAATAAATAGATAAAAAGTAATAGAGGATTATCGAACCAAACTGTATAGGGAAAATAATCATGTAAGTTGATTCATATTATTCCTATCAAAATAATAATTTGAATCATTACTTTGTTTATTATTCACTTAATTTGTGACCTAATTTATGCACGTTTCAGTTAATTATTTGGACTACTATATAAAATATTATATTTATTATATACTAATTTAGATTGCTAAATTTTACTATATAAAATAAACCATGAAATTCTGAATAAACATAAATTAGTATCAGAGCATATACTTTTAAAATGTAAGAATACATGCTATTATTCCAAAATATATAAATACTATTTTAAAATATTTTCATTATTTTTTGAGTAATTGACGTTAAATAATAATACTGATACTGATATTCCATAATAATGCTTTCATAATAGACATTGCAAAAGCTTACAAAATTCTACTACTCATTATCAACGCTAATTGAAAAGCAAAAATGGAAGAAGTGAAATTTGTTTCGTTTTAATGTGTTATAAAATATATTATTAGCATTAACTAATTCTTAATTAGATAGATGTGTAATGTCTTTAGCATGTATTCTCAAAATGTATTTGCATATTTTTATTTAATATTTCTATAATGCAAATTACTTTGTGACTAACTTACTATATTTTAACGCAAAAAGAATTCTTCGTAAATGTAGAAATTTACGTATGTTATCGGTGGGTTATTATTTACATATATTTAAAAAGATGATTATGAAAAAGAATTACTACATTTAGGGTACACTCGACCTAAAAAATTAGTTATGTTTACGCATATGTGTTAATTAAAAAATAGTTATGTTTATGCATGTTTTACTTACGTTTTACGCATATTAGAGTTTAACGTAAATACATTTCTAGTTCATATATAAATGCATGTATATTGCAATTTCATGAGCTAAAATCTCGGCTCATACTCGTTATTAAACTATTTTTCAAAGCGTTTTGATTCTCAAGCAAATGCTTAAGAAACTGAACAGCAGCGAACCCAACTACGTCATCAGTCTCTTCTTTCGGTTTCAGCCGCGAGAAGCTGATGAATTAGCCCTTTAGCCCTGGTTTATTGAATGCGGTGCCCAACCTTGTGCTCGCCGGTCGTTTTGTATGTGCTCGCCAGCCCGGTTAGGTACTATGAACAAAAAATATTTTTAGGGTTTTCATCCGCAGAGAACCCGTTGGCGCTTCGGGAAAGAACCCTTTGGCGCCGTTGCAGTTTTACTCGCCAGATGAGCCGAGCCGTAAGCGTGATATTTTGTAAACGTGGTTTTTAGTGATGTAAATAAGTCTAATCATTATTTCCTATCTTGTTCATTTGCGGTTTCGCAGCTGAAGATGATGGTTCGGTAAAACCATCGAAACTAGTCCTATGAAAATTTTGTAGGTATAACGCTGATTTTTGTTGTTTGACTTCTGAATAAGTATGTAGATGTAAAATTGACAGGTTAAACGTGATATACGAAAATAAATTTGTATTAAATTCAAGTTAGCACAGAAAACAATGTATCAAACATAACGGGAAGTAAAAATTCATTTAAAGAATAACAATTACTATTCTTATACTTACGTTTACAATATACTTATATGTATTTTCTCTAATTCATATAGAATACTAATATTTCTATTACAAGTGTCTTTTTTCACTATTAAGTACTTTGCCTGTTGATTGATGTATTTCGGTAAGGAGCCATGCCCATGTAATAAATTAATGAATGCATGACCTTTAATATATCCATTTTACATAGTTTTAAGTATTTTTTTTTTTTTTAAGTTACTTGCATACAGCTTAAAGCATTTTACGTTGAAACAAATACCTATCCATTTTTTCATAATATATTTCACAATACAAATAACCTTCAACAGTAATCAAATTTTCTTCAGTAGCATTTTTAATAAAACTAGAACTTTATACATTTTAAAATTATTATAGGGGTTGGAAACCTCATGGTTCTGCGTGCTTACAGCTGTTAATAATTAAGAACATAACGTGAACAGCCATGCTACAAATTAGCATTCACCCCTCCCGCCATAATTTCTTCCTTTGATCCCGAACTGACAACCCGAGAACCGGTATCTTTCGACGAAAACTTCTTTAATTATGCGAAAATATTTCTATCTATTCCTTGTTAAAAAATTCAGAAAAAATAATAATAAATATGAGAAAATAATATAAATCTCCAAATGCGAACAACGACAACCTTCGCATAAGCGAATACGATGAATTAGCTAGGTTACCAGGTTTGAACTATTATCGCCAACGTTGGCGATGTTTACATTTACCAGGTTCTCTGCGGAAGTGCTTCCTATTTTTAAAATAACCATTCATTTATATATCTTAATTGTTAAAATATGGTAAGCATTTATAGTCATAAGAGATATCTTGCAAGACGTTATAAAGTAATTGATTGCTGAATGATGAACTTGATAGCGAACATGGAATCTTATTGCTTCATTCCGATGTTAGATGGCTCAGCAGGGGAAAAGTACTTCAACGCAGGGCTAAAGGGCTAGTTCATCAGCTTCTCGCGGCTGAAACCGAAAGAAGAGACTGATGACGTAGTTGGGTTCGCTGCTGTTCAGTTTCTTAAGCATTTGCTTGAGAATCAAAACGCTTTGAAAAATAGTTTAATAACGAGTATGAGCCGAGATTTTAGCTCATGAAATTGCAATATACATGCATTTATATATGAACTAGAAATGTATTTACGTTAAACTCTAATATGCGTAAAACGTAAGTAAAACATGCATAAACATAACTATTTTTTAATTAACACATATGCGTAAACATAACTAATTTTTTAGGTCGAGTGTACCCTAAATGTAGTAATTCTTTTTCATAATCATCTTTTTAAATATATGTAAATAATAACCCACCGATAACATACGTAAATTTCTACATTTACGAAGAATTCTTTTTGCGTTAAAATATAGTAAGTTAGTCACAAAGTAATTTGCATTATAGAAATATTAAATAAAAATATGCAAATACATTTTGAGAATACATGCTAAAGACATTACACATCTATCTAATTAAGAATTAGTTAATGCTAATAATATATTTTATAACACATTAAAACGAAACAAATTTCACTTCTTCCATTTTTGCTTTTCAATTAGCGTTGATAATGAGTAGTAGAATTTTGTAAGCTTTTGCAATGTCTATTATGAAAGCATTATTATGGAATATCAGTATCAGTATTATTATTTAACGTCAATTACTCAAAAAATAATGAAAATATTTTAAAATAGTATTTATATATTTTGGAATAATAGCATGTATTCTTACATTTTAAAAGTATATGCTCTGATACTAATTTATGTTTATTCAGAATTTCATGGTTTATTTTATATAGTAAAATTTAGCAATCTAAATTAGTATATAATAAATATAATATTTTATATAGTAGTCCAAATAATTAACTGAAACGTGCATAAATTAGGTCACAAATTAAGTGAATAATAAACAAAGTAATGATTCAAATTATTATTTTGATAGGAATAATATGAATCAACTTACATGATTATTTTCCCTATACAGTTTGGTTCGATAATCCTCTATTACTTTTTATCTATTTATTTGCTTTCTGGTCAGCTTTTCTTGCCGATACAAGGGTTGCATTCCTATTCAAGTGCCGAACCCTTATAAATGTTCGTAAACGGCAAAATAAACGAATTGCACTCTTATTCACGGAGGGAAAACGTTTCTCAAGTTCAGAAATGAGATTCTGAATTACACCTCTACCTTTTCGAAAAGAACTGCCATGAAAAGAACGGAAAGCATTTTCCATTTTCATCATCGTTTCCATCCAAACTGGTGATGGTACAGTTTATCCTCCTTTAGATAATAAAAATATCCAATTTGAGTCGTTAGGAATATCTACGAATTTTTTTGATATTTCACCCAAAGTAGGATCTTTATCTTTCACACGATATGCAATATAACCTGCCACATAAGCGAGCGATTCTTGTTCATATGTAGATATATCTTTCGTTGAATCATAAATTTCGGTTTCCCAAGGAAGTGACGTACATTCATCATAGATGTCTTTAATTTATTAAATCATCTTCGTATAAGGAAGACTCAAACATTTATGCTTTTTCATTTGAAGAAAAAGCTGTTTCCAACAGCTCTTTTGTCAAATATACTTCAACTTTCTTCACAGTCATTAGCATTTGTCTTTAACGACAATTTAGGCAATTTGTTTGCCAATAGCAACTTTTTCAGACGAATTATTACGTCTGATGGAGACGGATGGTCATTAAAACGCCCTAGACCCTGAATCTGGCTGAACAAGCTTTCTAATACATCTTGAGTCAGTCTTGAAGTTAAAATATATTTCACATTTATAGATTTTACGTCGTCAAATAAACCGAAAAGCGAATTTATCGATATGATAATACCTTTCTGAAAAGGTAGCATTGTCTTCTTTCCGCATACTCTGAGATCAAAAATCATTTGCTTAATCTCATTTAATTTTTCTTTTTGTACTTCATAATAGCTTTCTAGGCCGAAAGCAGCTTTTAAAGGCTTATTGCTAGGGGGTAATGGTACACTACTATTCATAATGTCAAAAAAATCATCAACCATTGAAAAAAAATTACTTGTTGCAGCATTACCAGTCAAATGCTTAATTGCTTTAGCCGTTGTGGAGGAAAATAATGCTTTTGCTGGTGCTACTTTCTGTCTCTCGTTCCCTTTTACAGATAAAAATTGAGGTTTCAGTTTATAGCACAGTTTAATTTCTCCGATATCTTTATTGAGTACTTCATATATAACGTCTTTGTTTATAACTGTACCATTTCCGAGCATAAAACCTTTATCAAGAAAATGGTTTCTCAAAAGCTTTATGCAATGCGGCATATCAGCGAAAACCCATATTTTGGTGCTGAACTTGGGACTGTAAAAGAAAGATTTATCTGTTGAAATTTGTCTTTCCAAAGGGTCTGACTACCTCCCATGTCAGATACAATTGCTTTGACTCGAAGCCCAGACGATTCAAGTGCAAACAAAATGGAAGACAGAAGATTTTCCTTCATTTGACGATCAAAATCAAAATAAATGGGCTGTTTCCATTGCGAAATGAGTCCTCGAACGAATACAAATTGAGTCTTTTAAAAGGACCTAATATCTGATCCAATTTTGAATCATAACAGAGTCTTGAATCTATATGAATTTCATCGAAACTTAATACGCATAATCTTTCTTCGTCAGTTGCATTTTGGCAAGTTTTTTTAATCAATAACAGTACATCATTTAAAATTCCAGGAATGCAACTGAATCTTGAGCACCATCTTTTCAGTGTACTTGCACTTGAAAGCGGAATACCCATTTTTTCTTTCCAGAAGTCGTATGACTTTACGGATAACGATCTGATTACTATGCTTTTTGAAATGTCGTCTGGAGACCATTTAATTCGCTTTTTTTTTCATTAATGCATTTATTTGAGTTTCGGTAAATATGTTTTGAATATACGTTTTCATTTTTCTTAGTTTTCATTTTCTTGATTCACTTTTTTAATGTCTTTCCTCAGTTTCTGAACTTCTTCTAATATTAGTTTTCTATTCCTTTTAAATCTTTTTCTTTGCTGGGAGATAGTTTTTAAATGCTGCTTTCTCTCAGTCTGTAAAACAGAAACCTTATTCTCAAGAGCTGATAATTTTGTGATTAAATCATTCACATTTTTCTGGAGGTTGGAACAGTTACAACATTGCTGAGTAATATTATTTTCAGTGAGCTCCTCATAGCTATTACTGTTATCGTTTTGAAGTTCCAGACATGCCTTTTTAGGACTTAAATTCTGAATTCTTTCGAATGCACTTTGTAAATTTTTTCTTTTTTGTTGCCTTTGCTGCCTTGGTGTATTCTGATAAATAACCAAGTCAAGAATACAAGCAGTTGGAATAGAAGTTGACTTCAGTATCTTTTTTGTCGGTAATCCTAGCAACCTATTTTTCATATCATCCTCATAATCAGATTTAGTGAAGTGAATGCTGCATATTCGAGCACTCTTTGTGTTAACAATATCCGCTCTTCGACACCTATGCAACCATTCTTTCGTTAACTGAATATTTTTGTACGGAAATCTATGAAATACCACGCTAGTTTCTTTCATATTATGATACGTATTGCTACAGGTAGCAACGGCACACGATACCATTTTTTCAATGATTTCTCATTACAAGAACTTTCGAAATACAAAATCCCTTTAAAAGTATCATCAGTTATAACTTTCAAGTAAAAAAAAAAAAAAAAAACACTCTTTCTCTGAAACTAACAGGGCTAAAGAAAGAGAATCCAAGACTAAAGATTCAATCTTTCGCACTGATGCTCTGGTCAGTCGAAGATGAGACGAACCCAGTGACGTCACATAACATCCGGTATCCTCCCCAAGAGGGTTTCGTGTCGGCATCGTTCTTCTCAAAGGGATGACCCAGCCCTTCTCTTTCTTTAGCCCTGGGAATAAACCATATCAGTACTAGCGTCTACATCCCAAAACGGCAGCCTATGAGAGAGGCGATTCTATTATTTTCATCGGGGAGTAGGGGAGTTAGAATGGTTTTCTGAGGAATGCGACGGCAGTGGACTATATGTTTGCTTACATTTGGAAGTTCAAAAAATTGCTAAACTGGATTGTCTTAGTTTCTACGGTTACTTACAGGGAAATATTAGGCAGTTTTTTCGGTTTGCTGATAGAGGGCAAGTAGACAATTTTACTTTATAATCCACTTTTATCTATTTAAACTTCAGAAGATTTAAGATGAAGAGAATATATTTAACACAACAGAACGCAATCTTAAGACTTGTAAATCTTTTAAAAGACAACAGCAAATTTTTAAACATTACTGTAAAAAATATCTTCTCTTTTAATTATAATAAATAATGAGATAATGCATGGATGAGTTGTTATTTATATGATAACTATGCATTTATAAAAAGTTTTTAGTGATGAACTATAAATAATATTTTTAATTATCGATGTATTGTTTTTTTAAAAGATTTACAAGTCTTAAGCCTGGTTCTGTTGTGTTAAATATATTCACTTCATCTTAAATCTTCTGAAGTTTAAATAGATAAACGCGGATTTATAAAGGTAAATTATCTATTTGCCATCTATCAGCAAACCAAAAAAACTGCCTAATATTTCCCTGAAAGTAACCGCAGAAACAAAGGCAATCCACCTTTGCAATTTTCTGAACTTCATAATGTAAGCAAACATCGCGCACTGCCGCTGGCGTTCCTCAGAAAACCATTCTAAATTCCCTACTCCCCGATGAAAATAATAGAATCGCCTCTCTCATAGGCTGCCGTTTTGGAATGTAGACGCTAGTCCATATCAGTATCTACACATCACGAATCCCTAGTGATGTCTGTATTGACGGGTCAATGATGAACAAAGAATTGATTGGGGTTCAATAGTCAGATATGTACGGGCAACTACAATTAACTGGCATAATACAGATACACAAAAAATCAAACACACACAAAAAATTATTAATAAATTTGATAATTTATTATTTATCGATGTAAAACTGTATATATAACTATATCTAACGATATAAAACTATATGTAACAAAGGAAGAAATCATATGAAACGATATATACAGAAATTATTTTATAATAATTTATAATAAGAAAACTTTCCATATACCATCTCTAAGAAACACAAATTCGATTAAAACCATGAATGAAAAATATTTTTATTCAGAATTTAAATAGTAATTTCCAATCTCCTGGTTTTAAAATCTGCTAAGAAAAATTTTTAATCGCAAAAATATCAAAACCAAAAGTAAATTTTAAGTATTGAAAAAGTAGCTATTGTCATTGATCACAGAAAAATCGACTTGTCAAGGGAATAAACTAATCTACCATCAATTAACAATAACTAAATTAATAGAAAGTGTTTCATCTTACTTCCAAGTGAGCATCAAATTATTTACTACATCCAAACCATAAGTCACAATTAATACTCAATCCAAATAAAGAAGTTAGTCCATTTAAGCGAAAAGAATCTTGTTAAACAAAATAGCAAATAATTTAAAATTAAAGTTTCTCATTAACAACACAGTACTAATTCAGAGTCAAACAACAAAAATCAGAGTTATATTTTCAAAATTTTCACAGGACTAGTTTCGATAGTTTTTACCGAACCACCATCCTCAGCTGCAAAACCGCAAATGAACAAGATAGGAAATAGTGATTAGATAAGATAAGAAAGACTGGACAAGAATAAGCAAGTGGCGCCATCTTTTCGTGAAACCGGAATTAAAACGTAATTTCTTTAAAGGCCAAAGGCAAAGATGGATTGGAATTAGGATCGTTAACTAGAACAGAAATATTTTTTTTGAATGTGAAATGCCTCTAGAAAATCCAGTTCCCCAATGGAAGATGTTTTTTGAATAATTATGGCAGCAGAAAAATTGAAAGTGTGATTTTCGGACCAACGATGTTGAGCAACAGAAGACTTCTGTGTTTCCTTTTTCCTAACATATGCCTCATGTTCCTTGACGCGAAATTTTAAGGCTCTCTTAGTTTGGCCAATGTAAATTAAACCGCACTGGCAAGGAATCCTATAAATACCCCAAGAATTCATATCCTGAATGGGGTCCTCGAGTATGGAACTCGGAATTTTATTGATGAGAGAATAAACAACCCGAAAGTTAAATTTCTGCAAAATATGTGCAACTTTATAGCTAATTGATGGAAAGAAGGGAATGACAACAGAATTTTTATAATCTCCTAAAACAAGAGTGTGCCTTTTAGTGTGTTGAGATGAGAATTTTAATAATTAATTTTTTTGTTTGTTTGTTTTTTGTCTTTGCTAGACGAGCAACTTCATACACACACATACCCAGAGATATAATTTAGAAGTCGCTGACGCAGCAGAGAACATCATTTACGGAGTGATGAAGCTTGGTTCATATTAGATATTGTTAGAAGTCATAGTGGCCGATTTAACGCCTCGAAAATTGAGAGCGAAAATTATCCTTTTTCCATGTTTTTGTTTAATATCTGTGATTTTAGCTACTTTTTTTGGGGGGCGGGTGGAATGAGACGTCTACCATTTCCAGGACCCAGAAAAGAATCGTAGAAAATTTGGCGACGATAGCTATAGTAGTGAATGAGTTATTACAGAACAAACACACAGACATTCTTCTTTATATACATAGATTGTTAAATTGCTTAAAATTAAGTTTGACATTATTAAGGGCGTATTAGATTCTCTTCCTCCTTTGAAATCACAATTTTGAACTATTCATAACACATGAATATAACTGTATTAATAGCTGTAAATTTTTATGCTGTAATGGATCAAACAGTTTTGTGTAGAACAAAAAGCTTGTTCAGTATTTCCAGGTCTTCTATTTCCTTCATCAGTGGTTTTCCCCTTGTTTAACGTGTATACGAGCCAGTTTCCCTTTGAAAGTCCTCCACGAAGGCATCCCTCCCCTTAAGCAGATAGACCTCGAGGCTTTTTTCGTAATTAAATAACCTAACCTATTTCTTTCATTAAGCTTATGATAAACTCACAATAAAAATTTTCCGATAAATTGGTAATTTTTATTTCGTTTGAGAAATCTAATTATATAAAATACATCAGTTTAATTCTTTACTGTGACGCAAACATTCTTTCATGACTTTCATCATGAATGATTAACGAATTTCTTTTATTTACCAACAAATTATCAAACTGGAACTTATTTATGAATAAAAAGTTCACAAATATACGATTCATGTGTATGTCGGATTGCAGCTTGTTGCAGCAAACGTTGACTTTGCCTCTAGTGTTAAATTTTACTTTACCAGGGGATCAGAATAAAACGTATTAAGACACTATAACACGCCGAACAAATAACAATTCAGAAGTCAAACAACAAAAATCAGCGTTATATTTTCAAAATTTTCACAGGAGTAGTTTCGATGGTTTTACCGAACCACCATCCTCAGCTGCAAAACAGCCTTTAAAGAAATTATGTTTTAGTTCTGGTTTCACCAACAGATGGCGCCACTTGCTTATTCTTGCCTAGGCTTTCTTACCTTATCTAATCACTATTTCCTATCTTGTTCATTTGCGGTTTTGCAGCTGAGGATGGTGGTTCGGTAAAACTATCGAAACTAGTCCTGTGAAAATTTTGAAAATATAACGCTGATTTTTGGTGTTTGACTTCTGAATTAGTATTTATTCGGCGTGTTATTGTGTCTTAATTAACAACACAGTAATCTGAATGAGATGCTTACTTTAGAGGACATATCCCCTACACTCTCATTTTCAAATTAAAAAACAGAAGTAAACATAATAGAACATTAAAAGTTAATTCAAAATCATAGGAACATGAAAAATGATACAATCTTTAAATTAAAGTTTAAAACAAGTAGTTAATTAGAAATTTAAAGATCAAACGAGTAAGTTGAAATTAACGAACTTGCTTTCAAAATTTTTAATACCAAATGGCTGGAAATTGAAGTAGTAAGTGATGGAAGTAAAATGGTTGTCGTTAACGTGCAGTTTCTTATATAAGAAAGTTAAGCCTAACTTGGCGAGAAAATTGAAATTCTTCTTGGAGAACTACATAGAGAGTAGGCTGTTACTAAAATAGCGTTAAAATCTGCTATTAGTTAGAATATAAATTCAAAATAAAGTAATTTATCAAATCAATAATATATATATTCTTAAATAAACTTTTTATGTAGTAAGTGTAATATAAAAAAGTGAAACGCAGAAATACAAGAAAAGCAAACAAACAAAAAATACAATAGACGTTTAACTGAATTTATTTCTTTCACTCATGTCGGCATTCGAAATTTCATCTTGATACTGTGAATTTAAGTCTTTTCAAAACATAGGGTACGCTAAGTTTTGCTATTTAAAAGTCATCTGAAAGAAATATTCCAAAATAAATTACCGAAACAGTATTAGTCACTTTTTCCCTCTTCTTACCTAGTGGAAGCAGGTTTTAGTCAACTCAGTCATTTCCTATGGTCAACAGGAAACAGGTTGAATATTTTTGAACAAGGCGATTTAATAATTAAGCTAAGAAATTTGCTATCAAATACGCATCAAAACATGTCACGCAGCCATCATATTAATTAAAGTCAAACTTCTGTGCAACTGGAATCCATGATTTTGTTCCTGAAAATGTAAAATAATAATAATAACAATAATAATAATAGTAACAATGCAAAAATAATAAAAGACAAATCTAATAAATATTTTTTTTTCCCAAAACTTTTGTTTACATTCTTAGTTTGATTGTTATCCTTAAGTTATTTATGGACAATTATTTCTATTATGATAGTGCTGTATTCTGTATATTGCAGTGTAAAGGGTTGATAAAAAAACGATTCTTTCGAAAGAAATCCATTGAAAAAAAAAAAAAAAAAAAAAAAAATCAAAGTTTTCAGAATTTAAATGACGTCCAAAGGGGCGTTTTTTAACATTTTGTCTGTTACCTTTATTTATTAAATGTCACGTTCTTCGCACTTAAACTTTAAAATTCAGTTCAAGAGCAAAACCGCAAAATGGTTTTAAATTGAATATATCTTTAGAATTTCCGATACAATTTCCGATACGCGCGTTTGAGATAAAAATGTTTTTTTCTGTAGAATGTTGACATTGCTCCTTTTGAATTGTTTGTTAATCAAAAATTCGTTCAAATTTTACAAAATATGAAATCGGTAATAAAGCAAATTTCAAATTTGGGTTTCCACATGCCCATATTCGCAGGAGGATTACGTCATTCAAAATTCGATGGCTCTATGTACCGTTGTTTTATCACAATGCCAGAAATATACATATATTTATGCAGATTTTACATTATTTAATTTCTTCAAATATAATGCAGGACTCTAACATTTGGTGGCAACAGTTTGAAAAGTTAAACGGACATTTATAGTGAACCAACGCAAAATCACAAAACGAAAACAATAGTTCTTCAGAAATAAAGCCCCTGAAACGGGGGGGGGGGAGAATCTGAAATGTTTCAGATTTTAAATTTAAGTCCGAAGGGGCGTTTTTTTAACGTTTTGTGTGTTACCTTTATTTATTAAATATCATGTTCTTTGCCCTTAAACGATAAAATTTAGTTCAATAGCAATGTCGCAAAATAATTTTAAAATGAGCATATCTTTAGAATTTCCGATACACAGTTCGACGCGCCGAAGATAAAAAGGTTTTTTTTTTTTTTTTTTTTTTTTTTCCCCCCCCCCGTAAAGTGTTGTCATTGCTCACTTTTAAAATCGTTGAGTTTGTTACTCAAAAATTCTTAAAGATTTACAAAATATGAAATGGATAATAAAAGAAATTCCAAATTTCAAATTTGGGATTTCAGATGTCCATATTCGCAGTAGGATTACGTCATTCAAAACTGGATGGCTCTAGATACCGTTGTTTTATCACAATGCGGGAAATATACATACATTTATGCAGATTTTTCATTATTTAATTACTTCAAATACAATGCAGGACGTTTGTGGCAACAGTTGAAAAGTGAACCAACATTTACAGGAGTCCGACGCAAACTGCCAAAACGAAATAATAGTCCTTCGGGACTCAAATCCCTTTGGACTAATAAATCTGAAAACTACGCCCAAAGTCGCGGTTTTTTAAAGTTTTGTATGTACCTTTATTTATTAAATATCATGTTTTTCGCACTTGAACCGTAAAATTCGCTTCAACAGCAATATCGGAAAATATTTAAAGAGCATATCTTTAGAATTTTCGATACACAATCTCACGGCGCTGAAAATATATATATATATATATATATTTTTTCCTCCTCCGTACAGTGTTGCCATTGCAATCGTCGAGTTTGTTAATCAGAAATTCGTTAAAGTGTTATAAAATACGAAATCGATAATGAAATAAATTCCCAATTTGGGCTTCCCGATGCCCATATTCGAATGGAGGACTACGTTATTCAAAATTTGACGGTTCTAGGTACCGTCGTTTTATCATAATGCGAGAAACATACATACATTTTACGCAAACTCTTCATTATTTAATTTCTTCAAATATAATACAGGGCGGTAATATTTGGTGGCAACAGTTTCAAAAGTGATTGGCTGTTTGAAGTGAATGGACGCAAAATGCCAAAACGAAATTAATAGCCCTTCTAAGTTAACGCTCCTTTGGGCTTTAAAAAAAAAAAAAAGAGAGAGAGAGAGAGAGGTTGGGAATTCTTGGTTTAGACTATGGAGGTAGGAAGTAAGATGGAGTAGCCCTAAACAAGTTTCTCCCGTACCCTGCTCTGAAGCACCGGCGATCCCTTCGTGGTGACCAAAACATTGAGTCATTTACCATTGAGTTCAATGCAATTTGACGCGTTCGGATGTAAATATTTTGTAATTACGTCGTAAATATACATATAAATGTATATATTTTCTTTTTCTACAACACTTCAGAGTCCTAAGTATATGAAAACAACATATTTTTAAACAACATTTCATTCTGAACGGAATTAAATGCTATACTTTTCAAAGGACAGTTTTCTCAGAATGGTTTAATTTGAATGAAATATTTTCGCAAGTTTTCGTTAATTACATTAGAAAAAAAAATCGATTTTATTCGGCTAAGGTACAAAAATTAAGATCAAAGTTTATTGTATTATTAATATTAAAATTATGCATTATTTCTTTTCCATTTATAGAGCTTCTTCCTAAAATACTTTCTTAAATATGACATGATTTTTTGGCTTCTGAGGCATCTTTTAAATCGAAAAATGTAATTCAAATGTAAGTCAATTTATAATTAATGCTCTATTCGGTTCATTTTAAATTAGAGAATTATTAGGAATTAGCGAAATACTTTAAATAGTACTTGACTTTCTCTGAAAGGGAATAAAATAATTTTTTTTAAGTATTATTTAAAACTTGTAACTGAGTTATTATAAAATGTAAGGGGAATAATTCTTTTAATTATACTTATCAGATTCTTTTTTACCGTTCATTTCTACAATACATATTCCAAAACTCTTTATTACGTTCTTCAGTGCGCATCTCATAGCATTTGCTTTGCAATGCCTTTTAACAGATTGCTTTCCAATACGAACAATTCTTGTTTAAATAGTTTTATAACGTATTTGTCAACAAGATTTTAATTTATGTTTACAATTCAATATTAAGGTTATTATATATTTAGATAACATTTATAATCACTATAAATTAGATACATTTAATAATTAGATTTTTTCACAATACTTTCACAGTTGTTTATAAGTGAATAAATTCTTCATTTCAAATACATTTATAAATAATTTAATGACCTGCGTACGTTAAGAAGCCAGCATAAAACTCGAATTTCCTAGAAAAAAATAATTGCGTGGGAAACATTTAACAATCTGGAATCAATAAGAGGACCATTCATGATAGGACCTCCTTTGGCAGGATACACAAATATTTTCACCTCCGTCGATTACCCTATTTGCAAATTCTTAATAAGCTGTCTTGATGATGTAGCACGTTCACATGGTCACATCATCTTGACCGCACATGGTACTTCCGCCAAATTCGCAAATGTATCCCTCTTCTGTTCCACACATTTGTGTAAAACTGTACAAAATTTTACACAAATGTGTGGTTCCAAATCAAGGGAAAGCTAACTTGTTGGCATATCTGTGTGTATATTTATTAATTTATTATAAATAATTTTGACGAGGATTGCAGCATTTGATGGTAATTTTATTTTTAATTAACCCAAATAAGTAAAACGTGTAAGCCCAAAGTGATTATTTTTCAGATATATAAAATTAAAACGAGGAGTTTAAAATGAGCAGCAGTAAAGCCTCTCCTCTAAAAAATTTTAAAAGGTACATGTTACAATAATATATGGATGTGAAAAAAATTCGTTTTATTTAAAACATTTTGGCGTTTGGAAAATAAAATAAAAGCGAATACTCTATCAAGGGTATCGAAAGACGTATACAATTTTAAATGTACCCTAAGGTATTTTTCATTCTTTAAGCATAACATTTTTCTTAAAATCTATATTTTTGTAGTTCAACAGCTTAGAATTTTATAAAACAAATTCATAATCAAAATCGCTGTTGTTAGTTATCGAAAAATAACCAAGATGTTATTTTTGCGTAAATGTCACTAAACTATACAAATTGCTATTATCCATCACACTATGAATGTTTCTTTCATGCGAAAGTGTCCCTTTTTCCATTTGTATGGAACTGTCGTGTGTCGAAATACTATTAGAACCCTGTCAAGCGAGCTTCTGAATGTAAACAAAGAACACCCCATCTGGTGACCCAAGCTTCAAAGCAGTGCTTCACTTCTAGTGCCGGTTGGCCCCTCCTTCCTTTCCTACCTCCATGGTTTAGACAATTCAGAAGTTCCAAAACTCACTTAAGAGAAAAAAAAAAAAAAAAAAAAAAGTCCAAAAGTATTTTCAGTACTTCTTAATACAGTGAGAAATTTCTTATTAAAGTTTCTTATAACTCAGAATAAAAAAGACATTAATAATACAGTTTAAAATTTTCGGTTTGAATTTTTGTGTTCTTTGCTGAGATCTAAATTTTCAAGTCACAGAGACAGGGATGAAATTAGCTAACAAATGAGAATATCCGAAAAAAAGCGAAATATCGCTTGCTTTATGCTGTTGCCATACATTTGATTTTTCCAGTTCTCCGTATTAGTGATATAAAAACAAATATTCAGTAAAGAATTTTGCCTTTCCTTCATACATGAAAATTTACTAGAGTATTTTCACAGCGTAGTGTTTGGGAAAATAGCATAAAAAATTTTAACTGAAAACCAAAATTAAAAAACGAGGCTTCCTTTAATGTGTACGCGTACCTTTTCTGCATTTTATACTAAACATATTGTCTGAAAATATAATGTTGAGCTTAACAATTAATATTTTTTCCTTCCAGCTAGAAAATCATGTCACAGAATTCTTCGAACTCGGACACTAATAAGCTTGCAAACAAATATAACATATAAATTTGAAATATTCTTTTGTTTTGAAGTAATAAACATTTAAGAAATTGTCTGCTTCAGCTCAGTCGACAGTTTTCTTAGCATTTGATTTATTTAAACCTTTTTTATTCATGGTTACTTAGAAAATGCATATGTAATTAGAAATTCATAAATCTGTTCTTAGGTTTTACTTGGGGTGGGAGAAAGAAAAAGGAAATTAGATAGAAAAGTTGCTGAAATGATTGAATATTTAGAAATATCTTTACTTAAAAATGAGTTTGGTTTATTTAATTATGGCAAAGTACACTTAGGCTAACTGTCTAAGAGAACGGATGCGTTCGTGGAGGACTTTCTAAAGGTTAGGTTATAAGGTACTTTTCCCACTTCCCTAGCGTGCCTTCGTGGTGTAACGGTAGCACGCTGGGCCGCTATTCCAGAGGTCCGTGGTTCGATTCCCGGCGAAGGCGGTGCATATTTTTCATCTTTTCTGCTTCTAATTAACCTAATGACTCTACAAGTGGTGCCCGGACTAAAAGGGTTGTGGATGATGATTCTCCGCACCCAGGATTTGGCGACTAGGTCCCCTAAAACCCTAGTCGCCCTTTAAAAAGGGGAGCATATAAGGTATTTATCCCATTTCCCTGGCATGCCTTCGTGGTGTAACAGTAGCACGCTGGGCCGGTATTCCAGAGGTCCGTGGTTCGATTCCCGGCGAAGGCGGTTGCATATTTTTCATCTTTTCTGCTTCCAATTAACCTAATGACTCTACAATGTTAGGTTATTTAATTACGGCAAAGCCTCGAGGGCTATCTGCCTTAGGGGAGAGATGCCTTCGTGTAGGACTTTCTAAGGGAAACTGGCTCGTATACACGTTACACATGGGGAAAACTACGAAAACACCCATGCAGCCAGCCCGTTCGCGGGATTCGAACCTCGGACCGAACTACCAGTGTTCAGCGACTTTACCGCTCGGCCGCTGGTGGGCCTTTCTAAAGGAAACTGGCTCGTTTACACATGAGGAAAACCACGAATACGCCCAGGCAAGCCAGTCTGTAAGCGGGATTCAAACCTCGGAGAGAACTAGCAGATTTTAGCAACCGTGTTGCTGATGGCTTTGGTGCTGGTGCTCGCCTGCTGGTGGGCACTTCAAAATGAGAAAAGGCATCTACGATTTGGGTCAGCGCCAGAGCCAGTGCAATGTATGCGACCACATCGAGCAACTAATAATTTCAGATGGAGCCAAATGGCAGAACTTTGGAGTCGTATAGTTGCACCAGAGAGCAAAAGGTCTAACGCTGGTCGTGGAGTTCAACAAATTTCTCCAGCAGAGTAAAAGAAATATTTCCAAAAATTCTAAAATAAACGAAAATTCGAAATCTTTGAAAAAGAGAATAGACCTTTAATAATCACGTGAGAGACTACTAAACAGTAATCTGATTTGCTGTGATTAATAGCCGAGTGGCAATAAAAATTATTCAACGGTAATCAAACAGCTGAAGCCTTCAGCTTTCATTTTCAAAAACATGTGAGAAGTCAGAATTCTAAGTAGAAACAATGTTATATTTTTCCTGAAGTTAATTTAATGATCTTGATTAAAAAAGTAAATTTTTTAGAAAACCCATAAAAATTTCGAGAAATTAGTTAACTTAGAAAATTAATTACGATACGAAAAGAGTGTGATCTTGACTTATTGGTGACAAAGTGTAGCAATACAAACCTACTCAATTTTTTAAAATGCAAGTTACACTGTTGGCCATTAAAATTGCAGCACCAGGAAGGAATGATCCAAAGAATGCAAAAATCACATGAAAGGAAAAAGCGGTTGGGATATGCAAATTGATTAGTATTTCAGCGCAGTTAGACGACGCAAGAGCGAGAAACGACGTCTGAAGCACTGCATAAACGAAAATTTGTGTACAGGATTTTTCATTCGGAAAGCGATTTGTAAAGTCGGAGTTTGATCAGAATATCGTGTTATGCCTCGAATGATAAGAAGAAATGCTTACCAACAAGTGTCGGAATTCGGTAGAGGTAGGATCGTTGCCTATCGAGAGTGTGAATTATCGTTCCCTGATATCACCCATCGCACTGGTCGACATCCAACCACTCTATGGTCTGAGACTATGGAATCAATGGGTTTCTGAGGGTCATACTGAACGGCATGCAGGATTTCAACGCGCTCGCCTGACTAATGTCGGAGAGGACAGACATATTGTGAGGCCAGCCCTGCAAAACCGTATAACCAAATAACGGACCACTGATCAGGAAATGGTCATGTTTGCAGCACGCCCAGTGAAGTGCTTGTACGGTGCGTCGACGTTTGCAGCACTGTGAACTATCAGCACGGTAAGCATTACTCCGGCTTCCATTGACAATGCAGCATAGAGAGAGATGGCGACTACAGTGCAGCAAACGACAAAGCTGGATACAGGAGTAATACAATGTCGTCTTTTCAGACGAGTCCCGGGTCTACGTGCAGTGGCCGTATACATATCTGGAAGTTCCGAGGAGACTGCACGTCGCCTGCTTGCATTCGATATCAGCATAGAGGCTATGAACCTGATTGTTTGGACAGCCAGCCTGAAACAGGACAGCCTGATGGTTGGACGTGTACACAACACGTACATCTCTAGTTCGGATCGACGGTAATTTGAACGCAGATCAGTATATTTCTGACACCTTACGCCCAGTGGTTGTGTCCTATTTTTGAGGCCTGCCAAACACCAACTCCTAACAAGATAATGCGAGATCACATGTTCCCTGTCTTGTTCTGTCCTTCCTCGATACGCAGAGTATTCGATTGCTGCCCCGGCCTGTACGGTCTCCAGATTTGTCACCCGCTGAAAACATCTGGTCTTAGGTTGCTGAAAGATTAGTCCGCCACCCCCCTCCAGCTAATATCGTTGATGAAATGTGGCACAGACTTAAAGCAGCATGGAAAGAGTTTTCCGTTTTTGTCATCCAAGCCCAGTTCGACTCCATGTCTAAGTGGGTAAGGGCCGTTTTAGCTGCCATGGATGGCAGCTGTTTCTACTAATTTCGCACCCCTGTAAACCCCTCAACTGCTTAAAAATTGAATCATCTTGTCTTCCTGCCATTTTGTTTATATACAATAACTAACTATCTTCTTTTTATTTGCTTTCCTTCATGTTGTTGCGATTTTAATGGCCAGCAGTGTATATTCAGGAGCTCAAAATTTTAGCGCTGATTTCTGTTAAGTGACCTGAAAACTCAAAACACCTGACAGTACCCTGATGTAATCTCCAGTAAACACGAAATAAAAAGTATTAATTTCTAAAATAAAATATTTTCTATTTTCACAAAAAAGCAAATGAAATTAAAATGAAAGATAAATAGAGATTAATAGTTAAAAAAAAAAAAAAAAAAGTCAGAAACCATTTTTAAAAAAAACTAAGATCTCTCGCCAATTTTACCTTTTAAATGGCAACGAACTTCAAGTAAATTATTACTTCCGGTTATTCGTTTGAAAACAATATTTCATTTGCTGTTCCAATAAATGGAATCATATGGCTCCGTCATATGAAATTTTGGGTTATATTTTTAGGTATAATTGGTCATGTGTAAACACTAAATTTATAGCGACATAATCGAATGTTTATTTCTAATTTGATTAAAATATAATTTGAAACACGCCAAAGGGAAATATAAAATTAACAAAGCAACAACCTTGTGTTTGGAGTAGATTTTAGTCAATTGATTTCGAGGGCAAGCAGGACAGGTACGTCTTCATCAAAACAGAAATTTGCAAGATTGCAAAGATCATATTTGAATCTTAGGACAGTAAACCGAAAAGGAAGGTAGCGCCATCTGTCGGGAAAAATAGTAACGAAATTGGAAAATTAAGTTAATAGAGTTTTAAAAAGTCATTCATTAAACAAGATTAATCTTTGTGAGCCTGAAAAGCTTCAAGAAAATTCAGTTCATCAATGGAAGAAGCTTTCTGAATAATTTTTGTAGACCGTGAAAATTAGGATTAAATTTCCAACTAACATTAGCTGCTAAAGGCATGTTAATTTCGCCTTTTCAGACATCAGATTCGTATTCCTAGACACGAAACTTTAACGCTGTTTAGTTTGGCCGTTATATCTCAAACCACACTGATATACAATATGCTATAAATTCTCAAAGAATTAAAGTCAGAAACGGAATCTTTAAGAATCGAACTATGGATTTTATTAATAGGCAAGAAAATGCCTTCAAAATTGAACTTCTGGAGAATCTCTGCAATTTTAAAACTGACTGCAGGATGAAATGGAAGCACGACAAGGTTATTAATGTCATTTCTAATAGCGGAACATTTTCTTTGATGCTAAGTTTTCGGCTTCCATCCAGTCCTTTCTACTGCTTCAATCCAGTTCTTCTCAACGTTTATAAAATTATATTAACTTAATTTTTCAATTTCGTTGCTGACGGATGGCGCTATCTTCTCATTTGCTCTACTCCCGTAGTATATAAGTACGACCGTTGCTCCGCGTCTGGCATGAGGGGCTTGTTTTCAAGCTCATCAACATTGGATTGACTAGAGAATTAATTCTGATTTATTCCTTTTTGCCACATCGCAAATTCTTCGTCTCACTAGGCAATGAAACCTCTACTCTGAGAACTATAAGATTTAGTGTCCCACAAGGAAGCATTCTCGCACCGGTTCTTTACCTGTTTTATACCTCAGACTTTCCTCATCCTGGACTTGAAAACTACCGTAATTTCCGGAAGAAACGCCGCGGCGTTTACGTGTTTAAAACTTAAATTTTCAGCGGGTGCGGCGTTTCTACCCATGCGGCGTTTAGGTGCACTAAAAATAAAATATTTCCTATGATGGTCATTGTACATAGTTTGGATGGCCTTGTCATTGTGCATAGACTGGTGCTGTTCCCACACAAAAGACCACTCAGTTATTTTGTTTACATTCTTTCCCTTGAACGGACCTACATGCCTTATTCACCCTAAACGAGATCTCAGAACAATAACATTCTTCCCCCTTTCAAATCAACATTCTCATCAGTTTGAATAGTCTCTCTTCTCTGCCATTCGATGAATCTTCCAGGACCCATCCTCTCCCCACCCCTGCCTTTTCTGCAATTTTTTTCAAAGGCGGACACGACTCTACCTGCCTCGCAATAACGAACTCTGACGTACTTCCTCTTCAGCATGAATGGATTTTTCTTGGCATTCTGCCAAATACAGATCCCAATAGTTTGGGTACAAGTACTTGTTGAATAGTTTTTAAGTCAGAAGGGAGCGGAAAATTTTTGAAAATGTCTCTAAACGGCACAGAAGCTATACATTTCTTACCTTTAATTTATTTTTGAGTTATGGTTTCATTTCATGCATTTTTCTTAACTGGTATGTCATATATCAGGACTTAGGTTGAGTTTTTGCATCTATACGGCCCACGACGATGTCACGCGCAATTTAATCTATTGCGGCGTTTACGCTGATGCGGCGCTGTGTAATTTTAATTTTTTCCCCGCCATTTTTCTCGAGTGCGGCGTTTACGCTGATGTGGCCTTTCTTCCGGAAATTACGGTACTCTCTTCTTGCATGCTACGGCGATAGCCATCAAGTCTATCAACGCTAATCATGCAATTGATAATATGCAAGATTTTCTTTACACTGTAGAGGACTGGTGCACCAATTGGAGAGTTAAAATTAACGCCAGTAAGTCTCAGCTTTTAATCCTTCGCAAAAACAAAAAACGCATTAAGTTTAAAGAACTTTTCCTTGTTCAAGAGCCTGTTCCTTTAGTTACAAAAGCCAAATACCTAGGTGTGATTCTTAACCATAGTTTCACTTGGACCAACCATATTAAGAATGTTAAAAATAAAGCAATCGGAATTATGTGCAGATTTCTTCCAGTAATTGGAAAATTTTCTAACCTTAAGCCTAAGAACCAAGAGACATATTTATACTACTTGTATCCGACATATTCTTTGTTGTGCATCTCTAGCTTGGAATACTGCCTCTCCTACTCAATTACATCAACTTCAAATAGTGCAGAATAAATTTCTTTGTATTATCACTGATGCTGACTTTCTCATCCGAAATGAACTTCTTCATAGAGATCTTTAGCTTGAAACCATCACAGAATTTATTAAAAGAACAAATGAAAAATTCTTCTCTAAAGCTGTCCAATGCGACTATGTGAACTATTCTCAAGTCTTCAACTACGAAATACTCATTGAAGACCGCAACATAAGACCACTTGCTGCTCGCATATTCACAAAGCCTACAGACCGTTTCTTCTACTGTTTGCTCCAATTGGTTAAAACAGGAAACGTAAGGTTACAGAATCTTGTGCTTGGCGACTTTTGCTTCATCGCCTTCACTATTTGTATCAGCAAGGTGTACCGACAAGTATGCGAAAGCCATCGGATGAGCCGTAGCTCAGCGGTAACGAGCACAGAAGACATTCTCGGACTTCTAGATCGCCGGTTCTATCTCCGCTCGTGACTATTATTAACTTCGCCTTGCGCGGGTTCATTTTTATCCTAACTTTATTGAATGACTTTGTTGTTATTTGTCTTTTCGCCTTCGGGTTGCGGTGTTCAAAATTTAACCTTTTTTTTTTTCCCCTCTACTTATATTAATGCTAATTTTTCTTATTTCTACTTACTGGTTTCTACTCTTTGTAGTAGGTATAAGTAGCAAGATTACGATCCAAGATCCCGAAAAGCGTTTCAATAGAAATAGCGCATAATGGAATAAAATATAATTTTAATTATACTTACTCATAATTTGGATAAAACGAATAGGTAACCGACGGCCTTAAAAGTTTATTGAATGTTTTCATTTGGTTAATTTTTTAATATTCCCTTATTTGTATAAATCAATGCTCTATGGAAAATTTATACAACAGACTCTTTCTAACAGAAATGACGAAAATGTACATATGCCATTTCCATGTAAACACTTTTTCTTGCAAAACAATTATCATACTTTTAATAGTTTAAATTCAAATACAAATAAACTATTAATAAGATCAGTAGGTTATTTAAAATCTATTCTACACAATTCCCCTTAGCTTTCATTCATAAAACAAAAAGTTATCGAATGAAATAAACGATGTTTCTTCTCGCTGTACTGAAAGCCCACAAGGATTGTTTGGCGTTAATTACTACGCCTAGAGGGCGATAACTCGCCATTCCAAATATGACTGCCAAGCAGATGTTTCATGCAATGAGAGCAGACCGTAGGAGAAATAGTCTGTAGGCTTTGTGAATATGCTTGCTGCTCACACGTTCATGGGATGAGACTTCTGCTTCTTCTCTTGCTCCTCAATTGGAGGCGGTAATTTCTTTCATTTTACCTGATAAAGACAGTGCTGGACTCTAAGTTGTTTGGATTGCTAGTGTGATGTTGTAATAGTCGTTGTGTATTGATTTTCTGTTGTATGGGTTGAATTTTTGTAGTTTTATAGTAGTATTGAACTTTTGTTGTTGTTGTATAGCATTTTGAATCATGTTTTGCATTTCTCGTTTCTCTGAATTGTGAAGGATCCATTCGGATTTTTTTCATCTTGTCAAGTTCCGTTCACCTGCTAGATGCCTTTGGCTTTTTTCCTTTTGGTTTTCTCATCCGAGATGTTTTCTATTTCCTGAATTCATTATGTCATGTGCCCTTGGGCTTAATTTAAGGAACCGGCAACGTTGCACCTGCAATAGCTCGGTAATGTAGAACTGTCTAAGTCTCCAAACTTGATGATTTCTCTCCTGATGAAGATGGACCTGTCCTGTTTGCCCTCAAAATCGATTATGATCTTGAAAGATTATTGCTTTGCCAATCTTTCAAGATCAGCTGTTTAGAATATTTGTTGTATATTGGGATCTCTAATAGCATCCACAAAATACTGGAAACTGAGTGTGTCTTTAATTTCCTCGCCGTAGTCTGGAAATGTCTCTTTGCCCTCAGGCTTAAGCTGCAGTCGGTGGTAATCCTTGAAATTTAAAAGAAAAAAAAACCCGCAAAACCTATTAACTAAAGCGTCAACATCTGAATGTTTTTCGGCTGGAACCCTCTCCGCACTTTCATCCGACCATAACCCGGTTCTCCTAAAAATCTATTCTTCCATTCATACAGTTGGGATAACAAACTGGAATAAATTAACGAATATCCCATCCAGCACAATACCCAGCAATCCAGTCATACTTTTTATTATACACTGAGAACAGATTTTTCTTCTTTCCCCCCCTAATGCATTCAATTTTTGCTGATCCAGTTAAAGTTTCAACGCGATACAGATAAATATGTATCTACACTACGCTACTACTAGTCTCAGCTTTACATTTCAAACCGCAATATTGGTAGATGTTTAAGGGCTTTGTTTGGGATACGATCATGTTCTGAGGCTTTCTGATTTTTTAGAGTACTAATGAACTGAGCAATGAGTATCAGGGTAGCCAAGAATGTAAAATGAAGTGAGCCGGGTGTGCTAAGGTAGTTTTGTTACATGCAAAGATATTGACAATGAAATGATTAAATTTACTAATCAGATACATTCAGCCATTAATGATGCGACAAATAATTTTCAGATTAACAAACGCTTCCTCTATCTCCCGCGAGAAATTAGGGCAAAAATTATTATCAAAAATCGAATTCCCAAGCGCTGGCAAATCACGAGAGATCTAGCAATAAAACGTCAACTTAACAATAAGCAAAACAGATCAAACCTGCCATACGAAATTTTAAAAATCAAAAATGGACAACTTTTCTAAACACATTACCAGCTGAGGATAACTCTCTTTACGGCATTTCTCGCAAACTCAGAAAACCATATAAGCTACATGGTCCTTCCGGCATGGCATACTCTGACGCAGACAAAGCAAACACATTAGCAGATGGCATTCAAGATACATTCACCCATTCACCCCAAATCCCTCACCCTATGATAACAACCACCTTAGACATATGAGCAAAACAGTACAAAACTACCTTAGCACACCCGGCCCACTTCATTTTACATTCTTGGCTACCCTGATACTCATTGCTCAGTTCATTAGTACTCTAAAAAATCAGAAAGCCTCAGGGCATGATCGTATCCCAAACAAAGCCCTTAAACATCTACCAATAAATGCACTAACTTGTCTCACCAAAATAATAAACTCAATAATTAAATTCTCCTACTTTCCCTCCGTCTGGAAAACCGCAACAATTCCCTAAACCCTATAGTTCCTATCAAAATAGCACCTTCCCACAAAACTATAGATCGATAAGCTTCCTTAGTAATCTCTTAAAAATCACAGAAAAGATCATACTCTACTTTATACATAAAGATAACCCCGCACACACCTATACTCCCCCCCGTTCAATTCGGCTTTCGATACATGCATAGCACAACACACCAACTGTTAAGGGTAGTAAATTACATCACAGATGGATTTTAATGCAAAAATTCCTACAGGAGCCATATTTATAAATGTTTCCAAAGTGTTCGATAGAGTATGGAACATCGGCCTCCTCTATAAAATTATAAAACTCAACTTTCCCGAACACCTTATCAGGCTGCTCGCTTCCTATTTAGATAATAGAACATTTCACATTAAAATACGAAACAGCTTCTCCACCATCCGCCCCATTCTCGCTGGTGTTCCCCAAGGCTCTGTCCTCACTCCCCTCCTCTATAACATATACACACATGACATTCCCACTGACACAAATATTTCACTTGCACTCTTCGCAGACGATACAGTAATTTTAACCAGGGCAATACACGCAAACCACATCAGACTGCAACTCCAAAATTATCTGATCACACTTCAGCACTGGTTCACATTTTGGCAGATAGCCATTAATACTCAAAAATCGAATGCTATCCTCTTCCGCAAAGAAAACTCGAACTACAGGCCTCCTCCCTCTATTCTTTCTGACGATGACATCGAGTAGGTCGCCGGCGTCACACTCGATTCCAAACTTACATTCAGGAAACACTTTGCAAATACTGCAGAAAAATTCAAAATCACAACAGCCACTATGCGACCCCTCCTAGGAAAGAGCAGCAATCTATCAACAAAAAACAAACTTATCCTTTATAAAAAAAATGATTCTACGACCTGCCTTACCTTACGCTTGTCAAATCTGGGGACAGGCCGCCATGACAAATCTAAAAAGGCTACAAATACTACAAATACTATTATGTGAGATCGTCAATGCGCCCTGGTACATTTCAAATCACACAGACCTTTACGTCCGCACTATACAAGAATACATACACACACTAGCCACAAAATTTTCCCACGCCGTAGAATTCCATCACAACACAGAAATTGATAGCCACAAATACTCACCCATTCCACATGAAAAGCACAAATACCCAGCTCATATCTTAGCACTATAACACTAAGTTTTATACTGATACCTTTTTTAACTTAAACATCTCAAATTTTTCACTGGCACCAGTACACACATGCCTACGTGCCCCCCCCCCAACTGAAAATCGCCGCTCTGAAACCACGAGAAAGCATAAGATCTCGTCGTCGAACTTTAAACATAAAATTCAATTCAACAGCAATATCGCAAAATAATTTTTAAATGAACCTATCTTTAGAATTTCCGATACATAGTCTCACGCGCTGGAGATAAAAATGTTTGTTGTTGTTTTTTCCCTCCGCAAAGTGTTACCATTGCTAGCTTTGAAATCGTTGAGTTGGTTAATCAAAAATTCGTTAAAGTGTTACAAAATATGAAATCAATAATAAAAACAATTCCAAATTAAAGCTTCCAGATACCAATATTCGGGTGGATACGTACGTATTCAAAATTCGATGGCTCTAAGTACCGTTGTTTTATCACAATGCGAGAAACATATATACATTCATGCAGATTCTTCATTATTTAATTTCTTTAAATATAACACAGGGCGATAATATTTGGTGCCAAAAATTTTAAAAGTGAACCGACATTTAAAGTTTTCGACGCAAAATACCAATATGAAATTAATAGCCTTTCTGGGCTAGTAATAGAAAAAGACAAATCTAAATTTTGAAGCAAGAAAAGCAAACTTTTTAAGCATTATTTGTATTCAAAATTTTTAATTACAATTTTGTTAAGTACAGTCAAAAGTCGTTAATCCGGACTCGTCGGGACTTCGGCGATTCCGGATTATAGATCATCAGTTTAAATCTGGTAAGATGGCATGCAGAAATTACAAAATAAAAAATATGAAACCGTAATTTATGAAATAAAGAACAATTATTATCTAAAGGGTATCAAAATTTACAAAAAGAAAAAGCTTAATATTTATTTGTTTACTTTATTAAACATTTCTTTCAATGTAAGTTGCTTCGTTTCACGTGATAATACTTTCTCTCTAATTCTATTAAACAGACATAATTTCTTGTTTAGTTACAAAGTTCCGCTGTTCAAGTCCTACAATTGCTGTGTTGAGAATACCGGCTAATTTGTCAATCGAAATGTTTTCGTTTTCAATAACCTCTGGGTCACTTTCTTCACTAGCGGAAGCGAATTATAATGACGAGGAACTTGATTTAAATCATATCAAAGACGGGGTACATCGAGATGAAATACTACACTTAGTAAGGAATTATAAGCCAAATAAAATAAAAACATCTGCCCTGAAGATAAGGATAGTGCTGACAGATCAACTTCCAATCCGCGGCGTGAAATTGATAAACAGATTTCGGATTTCGAAACATACTTTCGCTTTGTAGATACAAATTACATATTAGTAAATATATATCGGAAATTCTATTTGACATAATCGAAAGTTCAAGCTTACTTTTATGAAATTGCTCTAACGGTCTGCAAAAAATAATAAAAGGAACAACGCAATCTGCAACATTAACTAAATTAGATAATTTTAGCTTAGCTTATACCGTCTGTTACACATTAAACGCGCATGCGCACAAACATATTCGCAGCCGTAAAGGTCTTACGCGCACTAGTAAACGCCTGTGCGCATGCGTGAACGCGACGCATGCGCAGAAAGTTTGTAGCTTTGAGGTCCGGATTATGAGTGTCCGAATTAACGACTTTTGACTGTATAAACATTGTTTCAAATCTCATCGTGGAAGTTTATGTTTTGATTATCCGCCCTGATCTATACAGCGATTAGCGCGGCTGTCGGCCTTATCGTTGAGCTCAGATTAGAAACTGGAGAAAATAGTTGATATTTTAGTGTCTATGCGGCATAGGATATTAGAAATATTCAGAAGAAGTTTAATGAAGAGGTGGGAAAGACCATCGGTTCCTTTCCCTGGTGTGTTCGCCATCAAAATAGAGATGGAAATACTATGTTCTCTTAGGTGCAAAATTGGTTGCTTCTTGTGGTGCACCTTGGGTAATATTCTTAGTGATAAGATGGTTAAATGATTGATGGAGTATTAACCTTTCCGATAAATGTTTTAAGTTTCAAGTATCTGGCCATTTTAAACAATAACATATCTTGAGAAATGCCTCTCAAAAAAAAAAAAAAAAAAAAAAAATTCTTAAGCTTCACTTTAAGTTATGTTTAGATTTATTTCATTTATTCTCATTTGATTATTTTTGTTTAAATTTAAAAAAGAATTTTATTTGAATTTTTTTACATTTTCTCAAGACATAGTTCAGAAATGTCGCTCTGTTGCTAAATCTTTTGGCTTCTCTTGGAAAAGAATAGGAAATTATCTACTTTTATTTTATTTATTTTTATATTAAACTACTTTTATTTCAGGTTTATTATCCAAGTAGAGACATTACGTTATTTTATAAAAGCAGGAGAGATGAAAAATGAGCAATGCCCTTGAGCCACGGACCTCTCGAATACGCGCCGAGTGTGCTGACCACCACACCACGAAGGCATGCTAAGATGGCAGGAGAAATACCTTATATACTCCCTTTTAAACGGCCACTGGGAATTAGGGGACACAATTGCCAAATCCTGGTGGCGGAGAATCATAATCCTTTACTTTTTCTTTTAGTTCGGGCAGTACTATAGAGACATTAGGTTAATTTTTTAAAGCAGAAGGATGAAAAATGAGCAATGATCTCGCCGGGACTCGAACCACGGACCTCTCGAATACGCGCCGAGTTTGCTGACCACTACACCACAAAGGCATGCTAAGAAGGTGGAAGAAATACCTTATAACTCTTCCTAATTTGTGCATTCCTGTTATATTAGTTTGTCATTCTTTGTCTATATAATGGATGTTTATAAATTAATGGTGCCGTTTTAAAAATTTGTTATATATCGATGTTATTATCTTACCCGTAGTAAAATCTACACCATAATATTTGGCAACTGCCCAAGTTTCTCATGTGCTACATACTGTTTGCTACACATGTTTACTTCAGCGTCAGATTCCAAGATGGCGTAGCAACAGGAAAATCACTTTTTTGTGCTCCGTTTTGAGGCATCCAGATCTGTGACAGGACGACAATGCAACACCACACAGGGCTCTCATCGTATATGATTATCTTCAACAGGAAACAATTATGCGCATGGAGTGGCCAGCTCGATCCCCGGACTTGAATCCTATCGAGCACGTTTGGGATGCTTTAAGGAGACGTTTAGCTGCTCTCAATCCACCCCCTCAGACCCTTGTCGCGCTTGCAACTGCTTTGCAAGTGTAATGGCTCTCGCTTTCTATGGAACTCATAGACCGCACAACTGAAAGCATCACACATCGCTGAATGTGCTGTATTGCTTCTAGAGGCGATCATATTCCATATTGAAGGTATTTTTCCTATAGCAAACCGACACCTTAGATTTGTTCCTTTTATACATGTGCTAATTTCTATACTACCATATTTGTCTGGTAATTTCTTTTTATGTTATTTGATATCTTTCTAAGTGTTAATATATTGTGGGTACGTTTCAGTAATATCTACATTTAACTTTTTCAGTAATCATGATTTTTGTGATTTTTCCTTAATTTATGATAACCAGTGTTGATTGAATACACAAGCCCGATAACAGGTTAATAAAATTTATTCTCAAAATGAAATATATTAAAACGGTGGAATTTTTTCAGAGATGTCCATATAAATGCTCACGTACAAACTTGAGTCGTATCTAACACACATTAGGTTCTAACAATGCCATTTCTAAGCACAGTTTTCTTAGAAATAGATATCGCACCTTCAGTATGGCATTAACTCTTCTTGAGCTAGCACATTTATTAACCTGAAGACAGATTGCTTGCTCTGCAAAGCCTTTGTAGCGTAACGTGCAGTATGCACGTTAGTACGATATACGCTAGTTCAATATGTCAGCAAAAGAGTATGTAATATGTAATTTTGTATTTATGAAGTGCCAAGTTTTCATACACATATTTTGTACTATATCTGAATGCTGTACTGTATCTGTACATGTTAATATCTTTTATTTATGGTACTTAATTTACACTAAGGATCACGCGTACCTCAATGCCATGCTTCATGTAAACTTTAAATATCATGATAAAGTATATGTACAGGGTGATCTTTTTTAAAGTGACAGTGTTTGGAGCGCCCTGTAGCGTGATCTAATAGCCGAAATGGCACCAAACTTGGTATTTAGACTAATCAAGACATGGGAAAAAGGTTTCCGTGAAAAACAAAATTAGTTCAAAAAATGGCCGCTAGGGTATATTGTGGCGCGGCTGTAGTTTACAATAACGAGAATTAGCATAAAACACGGGTATCAAAGAAAAATGCAAATCTTGTGCGATGACAGTGCCAGTAATAGGGGTTATAAAAGCAAGTAGTAGACAGCACCGACAAATAATCTCAGCTGAAATAAACGAGCTCCAGTGGACATGTCTCTCACGTTACCGGAACGTGCGTTACTGGTGAAGCTGTATTACATGAATCAATGTAATGCATCCGCAGCTCCCCTGACCTCACACCAAGCGATTTCTGGATCTCGGGTTATTTGAAATCTCAAGTTTATGTTGGTGGAGTATCAAATTTGTCTATTCTAAAGGACAACATAGCAAAGACAGTGCGGAATATTCCTTGTGATATGTTACATACGGCTATGGAGAACGTTAAACACAGAATGCACTGTGTTATTTCTGAGAACGGTGCTCATATTGAATGTGGTCTAATTCCTCAACGGGGAAGTTAATGTAGTAAACATTAATAATTTAACTGTACAATTGTATGTCTTGATGTTCCATCTCTTGTTTAGTCTAAATACCACGTTTGGTGCCATTTCGGCTATTAGATCGCGCTACAGGGCACTCCAAACACTCACTTTATAAAAGATCACCCTGTATATCTGAATATGCGTGAGAAAATGTATACTTTTATTCACTTCGGAATATATATGTACATATATCTGTATCCGAGTTGGTATTTATATCTATATATTTTGATTGTACTCTTCTTCAAGTGCCTTGTATGTACATGTATACTTCTTTTTTTTGCATTTAATAAACGTCGTCTGCTCTGCCGGGGGGGGGCAGGACTGCGGCCTGGCAGCTAGTAGTTAACTCCTGCTGGGTTGGTAACCAATTCTGCATGGATATATCAAGTATACCTGGGTCGGAAGCCAACTCAGCGGTTTACCTCACCTAACCACTATACCGTCTGGGCGGCAAGCAAAATAGTAAAACTCGCGACTACGACAAAAAATCTCCGAAACCAAATTTGATTTTTTTTTACAACTGCATTTGGCAGTTTTCAAGAGTTGACAACATAGCTTCTCTAACATAGTGGCTGTCAATAATGAAAAAGTATCATTAAACACTACAACTAGATATCAAAGAGATCGGACTTCAACCCCAGTTTTGAGGGAAATGACCTTGAGAGGTGGCGCGATGATTTCTCATTCTTCTCTCCTACCACCAAACCACATGAGAAGACTTCTCATGAGGTTTGAGATTATTTATATATATATATTAGTTCACCATATATTTAGAATGTCCCCATGATGCAAAAATACTATACATTTACAAACATCCATGCCTGCTCCAGGATTCGAACCCGGGCCCTTCGATACGACAGTCAGAGTCACTAACCACTATAAAGTTGGTACAAATGAGTTACGTGCTTGTGTCTACCAATACCGGTTGGAGAACAAGTCGCCAACTCTAATAAATATAATGTGAATACGTTTATAATTATATCATAACATTAATTCATAATAATCATTATAAACATAATGTAAAGACATTACGGGAAAAACGCAATGTAAAAAACATCTAGGTATGTCAAATTTCGTCATAGCACGTTGGAATACCGCATTTCCTCACGTATTTTTCGCCCTACTCTTTTTATTTAGTTCAGATTCTGAAAATTTTTAAAATATTATAAATTCCCCCTTCCTCAATTGTTCAGAAAATAAGCTCGCTTAAATTTTAAAATAGGTTTGCACACTTACTGATTATTTTCATCTTATAACAATGACAAACTCTCACAAATTACCTGTGAAGGTCATGTTGAATCTTTCTCTTCTAAATGTTATGCCAGCCTTACACAAGAACCAACCAATTACTAACTGACATTCAGTCTACGATTTCACAGAGTCAGCTGCACATCCACTTTCTTGAATTATGTGCGGATGATTTGAGGCCTAAGGAGTATCAGATAACAATAACAAGGAATGAGTTACAGGGAAGTAGAAATAAATACATCTCTTAGATATTGTAATGCGAATATTACTATGTATTCTTATCGGAATGCAGGTTTCTTTTAAAGAAATAATATTGTGATAGTTGACAATAGTTTATACATAAGTACTTTTTCATTTATTCTTACTTACAGAACCGCGTTCTTCCGAAATTAAATTATTCACATAATTTTCCACTCTCAATTTTTCAGACGATAAAAATAATTAAAACAATGAGGAAGATGCAAGAAAATATAGCAATTACAGAGGGTGTTTACACATTTTGTAACGATTTTGATTTTTTCAATGAATTTAAATATTAATTTCAAAATACATACCTGAGTGGCATCAAATAGGGATAAGGTTTAATTATCGTCTGCTGCATTAAAAATATTCTTTTCTTAAAATGTCGCTGAAAAATAAACAATGTATCGAAGACTATATTTTTGCGCCGTAAAAAGAGAAGTACTCTTATTCAATTGTTAAAAGAAAGTATGAAAAGCATAGTTTTAATATTTCTACATGTAAAAAAAGTGATATAATTAATATGAAAAGAAAGAAACGTCAAAGTTTACATCTGACTGGGAAAAAAGTCAAAAAATGCATACCCAACAAAGGTACGTACAGCTCTTATTAAATCTGAAGTCGCATCTCATGCTTTACGAGAAAATCCAGCACCCCACCCCCTCAAAGAGATATTTTAAAATCTTTAAATAACTTTGTAGGAACTGTGAACAAAATTATAAAATCAGATTTAAATCAAAAGAAAAAAGCATGATGTTCATCGTCTAATGCCGAAACATGTTTCTCTTCACAAGACTATGTGCAGATTGCTGAGTAAAAATAATTTGGCAGGTGAAAAATGAAAATATGCAGTTATAATTGATGAGGCTTGAGTATCTGACTGCAATACAAAAAGATCGGTTTACTAACGAAAAAGAGGAGAAAAAGACTTAATATGTCGGTTCGAAGATAATAAGGAAAGTTTTTCTAAATGTTTTATGTTTATTAGATTCTCTTATAAGGGAAAACTTAAAATAAGTAAAGTAGAAAAAAAATGTCAAAATTAATTCGGATTACTATCAAAAATATGTTTTAGATAAAAAATTCCACCTTTTTATCCAAACAATCTTCGATATGTTGAGTTCCATCAGGATAAGGCTCTAAAAGACATACCTCTAAATATGCTACTCTAATTTTTGAAAAAATGAGAAATAAAACCGGAATTGAAGCTATTCCCTTTAAATACATCTCACCCAAGTCCCCTGATATATCTTCTATGGATTACTGTGCATCTGGACTTTTAAAACAAGCTCTTTATAAGCGGCATCCCAAAACACTGCATGGAAGATTGTGAAGGAAGAGTTCAATAAAGTCAACCTTTACATTTTAAGAAAAGGACTTTTATCTTGGAAATCAAGATGTAACATGATAGCTCAACAAAAGGGCTGTCAGAATGAAAATATAAGAAAATAAAATTCTAAGATTTTTTTTATACATAAATCTTTGCAAAATCGTTACAAAAATGTGTGAACACTCTCTATATACAGACGATGTTTGGATCATTAGAGATCATCTACACCGGATCCTTAGAGAAATGTCAGAAAATAATTTTTGAAAACAATCTGAAGAGACTTTCAGATTTTACATTATGCCCAGTGGAGGCTTTTTTTAACGTTTTCTATGTTACCTTTATTTATTAAATATCATGTTCTTCGCACTTAAGCCATAAACTTCAGTTTTATGACAAAATAATTTTTAAATGAGCATATCTTTAGAATTTCCGATACACAGTCTCCTGCCTTAGACATATTCCCCCCCTCTCTTTCGTACAGTGTTGCCATTGCTCGCTTTGAAATCATCGAGTTTCTTAATCACAAATTCGTTAAAGTGTTACAAAATATTAAATCAAATAAAACATATTCCAAATTTGGGCTTCCAGATGCTCATATTCAAAGGATGACTACGTTATTAAAAATTGGATGGCTCTAGGTACCGTTTTTTTATCACAATGAGAGAAACATACATTTATGCTGATTTTTCATAATTTAACTTCTTTAAATATAACACAGGGCGATAATATTTGGTGACAACAGTTTGAAAAGTGATACGGACATTTACAGTGAATCGATACAAAATGACAAAACGAAATTAATGGCCCTTCTGAACTAACGCTCTTTTGGGCTAATAATAATAAAAGGAAAAATATCCTAAACTGGATTTTCAAAGTGGATGAAAGTTAGTTTACCTTATGTAAAAAAGGTATATGATTCCTTCTGCAGCTGCAGCTATCCAGTATTTTCTGACATGTTAATTAGTGCTTTCTTCTTTAAGTTCCTAATTATTCAAATGAATGATCAGAATCTACTAAGCTAAACTGGAGTGGTCTGTATTACAGAAATTTAAAAACTTAAAGAATGCTAATTGTATGCTAAGCATTCTACAGACATGCTCCAGCTTGTTGCCTTAACCAAATCTAGTGGCTAAGCAAACAGTTTTCCTTTTTCTACAATAGATGGCAGTGCATGCGGCAATATTCTATCGTAATAGGACCCCTAATATATTCAACTATCTGGAAATTAGCACAACAAAATGATTTTAGATTCAGAATCGAGTATGCAATACAATAAGTATCCGGATCCGGATACATGCCTGTTGCTGACTAAATATTTACCTTAATTTACTCTTTACATCAGGCAATTTCTTGTTCTCAAACAAACCATTTTTCATTCAGCTATTAATGAATATTAGTAGTAGTCTTTCAAAATGGCATTTACACTTTAATAACACTTAAAATTTCTTAGTTCCCAAAACATCTCAACTGGATTTTTTAACTGTATCCTTTTCATTCAAAAACACTAGTCCAAGACTATAAATTTTTATTATTGTCCAATTAATTTACTTGTTATAAAGTTACTGCATTTCTCAATAAAAACAGTACATTTATTTACTTAAAACATATTCAAGTGAAAAATTAAGCACAAAAGTAGCATTAAGATAATGTTTATAGAATTACAGTGAAAACCTGAATATCCAATATCAGTACATGCACATCTAATTGATGCACACTTAAAATTCCAGACATAGCAAGAAAAACAGTTATATATCAACAATTCAATTAGCAATGGCATAGAGTAAAAACTGGCACTTTAAAATCAACTTCAAATATTATGTAATGGATAAAAATATACAATTGTTACACAATGTTAACTGACTGACTTAAATTTGTAATCTGAGTTACACTTGCATATACATCTCCTACTTGCATTTTTCAATATAAGAATGAAGTGGATATGTTTTAAAAGTGGCAAAATTCTTAATACGAAGACTTCGGCTATTTTTTTTTTTATTCTAGATAGGCAATAAAAAATAATCATCAAATAAATTTTCTGAATAAATTATTGCTTGCATTTATTTTAAAACCACTTTGCCTTAAACAAGTTTTGGTAAGTTCCAAAGTAATATATATTATGAAATAACTACTTTTAAATGATTTTCTATATTATCAGTATCAATTTTCTAACTTTTTGTTTTCTTCTAACCTCATATTTAACAGAAATTTTTAAAAGTCATTTCATTCAAAAATTATGTAACACATTATAACATTTTTCAAAATATTTTCAATAAAAGATGAAATTTTGGTAATCATTCTGACACAGTAACATTCTAATGAAACAGAAAAAAATTGCAATTATAAAACCATAAACACTTAGATTTCATTGAATATCTAATTGCTCACATATTTATCATTTTTGGCTGATAAACAGGCTGATAACTATTTTTCTCCTCACAGCAAGGAGCAGAAGGAAGTTTATAATTAATTCATAACTAAACCCTAACATTTTTAATTAGGAAGGCTATGCCAATGAAGAATAAAAGAACTCAGTCATAATGGATTTTATTTCTAATGTTACGGTTTCCAAAAGGTGTGAGAAGTAAACATGGAAAAGTGACTAAGAAAGACAAATAAGATGAAGGAATTTACCAAACCAATATATTCTTAATCTAGTGGCTTAAGAATGGGCAACAAAACAGTGGCAAAAAGACACTGAAGATGAAAATTAAAAAAGCAAGTATGATCAACAGTGACTACTGGTATATACATATAAGTTATTAAATTAAATGAGTCATCAAACTGATTTGTGTTTAATGATAAACTGCCAGGTGATACTTCTAACTACCCCATTGACCACAACAACATAATTATAAAAAAGGATTACAATATTCTGTTAATGGCAAAAACACTTATAAATCAGTATAAATTTTATCATTATTTAAAAACATTAGCTGAATTCATTTTTTATAGCATAAGGCCATTTTTGAATTAACAATGTTTTCGTGTTATCTCAGCATACTCACTGATATACTAACATCTAAGACTGGGATATGAGTATGCTGAACACAAAAAATACTCCAATGATATTCACATTCAATACATGGAAATAACACAGTTTAATGGCTAAGCCGATACCTCAGAATCATAAAGATTTTGATCATTTATGACACTATGCACTATATTACTTATCAATCTCAATGAAACATACAAAAACATTATCCTTTTATGAGCATACTGACATATAAAATATAAATATTTAAATTATTTTGCATAACAAAGCAAGAGAATGATTTCTATGTTAAAGTGCTATTTTTAATAGGTTTATTACTACAGGCACAAAACATTTTTAAATATTAAAATACAATGGCAAATTTAAGTGCATTAGAAATTTTATTCTTCCACTGATTGTATAAATGGATCCATTTCAGGTGGTAATAGTACAGTAACCTGCCGCTGGATATTTTTAATAATATTTCTCATTACTACTTCCAAAAATATAGGGTGTGACAACGAATTAGATGATTTTACAATGACGAATGAGACATTTCAAGGACTTCCATTCACATTCCAATTAATATCTTATTTAGGCTATGCCAAAGAATAAAAATATTTTATGGCCTGCCAGATCACTGGATTTATCTATATAATATTATTTCTTTTCTACAGAACTTATATAAGTATTATAATAGAAATTTTGAGAAGTACTATGTAATACACAGGACCCGAAGCAATTTGAATTTCAGGTAACGCTGCATTAAATTTTGAACAAGATGCATAGAAAAGCTCGCAATGTACCATATTTGCCAGCATATAAGACACACTTTTTTCCTTTGAAAATAGGTCTGGAAAACGGGATGTGCCTTATACATCGACACTTTTTGCATTGATACATAGTCTGTGAATGGGTTAAGTTTCACGAGATGCTGTGAAAACAAAGACGGTGGTTATATCATTTAAAAACTGTGGCCTTAGTAATGCACTGGATGATACAAAGGACAATTTGTTGTATGAGGACTGAGATGCAGATTTAGAAGAGCTTTCAAGTGACTCTTCATTTAGCTCTGGAGATGAATGTCTGGATTTTGACGAAGGAGATTAGGTTTCTTTCCCAGATACATTGGGTATTTGAAGAAAATATTACTTTGTATTATTTTATGTTTAAAATACTGTAAATTCCTATAATGATCAGTAATAAAGTTTTATCCATAAAAAATATGTATAAAAAGGGGGTGCGTCTTATACACCAGCAAATACGGTATGCAAAATGAAATGTGAATTATCATCTTGATGTTATTTTTAAGTAACTGATAAGAAACGGAAACCTGAGATAGATATATATCATAAACAACAGTTTTTGCAGTATTTATAACATATTTTCATAATCATCCAAATCATTGCTGCTCCATATACTTCTATAACACATTTAAAGATTTGATTTAATTTTTGTTACAGAAAAGTTTCTAACTAAATTCTTTGAAATCTAATACTTGTGTTGCAAACTTCTATAACTGAATGACTGCTTTACTTTGATACCTTATGAATCTATCAACTGTCTGGTTCAGTCCTTCTAATGACCATTGTTTTATTATAAGGGTAATTACATATTTGCTACATGTTCATGTATGTACAAACGAATAACTACATTTTTTTTTAAGTCTGTATTCAAAAAAGTGGAATAATACACATATATTTAGAAATTTGCGTGAAAATATTTAGATATAGTCAGTGCCATTATAAAAACTGCAAAATTTTCATCTCTCCAAAAGTAAATTTTGAATATTAAACATCAATAGCAAGAATGTTTGAATTGAGGACATTCATGTGAGCTTACTTCACAAGAAATGCATACAGCAAAATATGCTACCTTATAAACAAGGTATTCATTTATAAGATACAGGCAAAAGAGACTGTCTCACAAACATAGGTATTTATTTGAAATAAATATATTCCGTCTCATTAACATAGGTATTTATTTGAAATAAATATATTCTTTAATACTAGAACTACCAATGACACTACCACAGTTACAATAGGCATAATTGACCTTTAGTAGTTCTAGTATTATGCTAATTTGAGATAAAGTTATTTTCTATGGAGCTTAAGAACATAAATAAAAATGCATTCATACATGAAAACCATAACAATTTCCTAGTCATTCAATAAGGAAAAACGAAAGCATTAAGAAAAGTGCAACTATTCAGAGAGGTTTCAGATAGGAAAGAATAATTTCTGAATGTTTGAACTTATAATGTTCGGAAATAAATCCATTAATAAATTTGTATTTATTTCAGTTGCTCCAGCTCACAGATTAAAATAAATTGAAAACAAATATTGGTTACTAAAATGCATTTCAATGCATTAAACTGACAATGTTAAAATTACAGTAATATCTACCCACAGCCAGTAAACAATATAACATTAAATTAGCAGAGAAACTTTAAGAAATATGTTCTAAGATACATAACAAAGTCACCTATAATAAAGTAATATATAAGCATGATTGTCAAATTTAAAATAACTTATCAAATTGTACTAGTTCTTTGTAATATTAATAACATATACTGGCATAAGACCTGATTAGTAGTTTTAAGTTTTGCTGTAATTTACAGCATTTACGTACTCCTCAAACCCCTTATAACCTCTTAGAAAATGATTTTAATGACTTAATACGTTAAACGCTGAAAAATATTACAACTTAAAATACTTTTTTTTGTTTAAATATAGGGTATAAAATAACACCTGATTGAAAAAAACCATTTGGAACCAAAACTCTTAAATCCAGGTCTTTTCTTAAGGATTATCTTCAGTTTTAAATACAGAATGAACATCCCACATTTTTTCGTAATGTTCGTTCACACAGTAGTTCAAGCAAATTTTAGAGTTTAGAATTATGGTAATAATTAATCATAATTATTTTACTGACCGAAATGCATAATAATTTTCACTATAATATTAGTATGAATAAAATATTATTACCCTGGTATAGTGGATGGTATTCTTGATGAAAATTCAGTTGATTTAGCAATTAACTTAAATTTCAAAGTTACTCAAATATAACAATTTGATTCTTGCCTGCTTACTGATTAAAAACATGTTTTACATTGCTCTATAATTTGAAATCTGAACCTTGAATTAATAAATTGAAATCTAAAATTAATAAATTAAAAAAATTAATTTATTAATTTTATTAAATTTAGTGTTCAATGATATTGTCATATTTGCTTATCACGTTCATTATAACAATCAATATATATACATTGCTACTAATGTTGAATAGCTAGTTGTGTTAAAAATCTAATAAAGCAAGTCATTTTTAATACACTCGAAAAACACAAAATGAGGATTTTAAATGGAAATAATGAAGAAACAGTATTCCCTTCTACACTTGTATGTCTAATGTGTACATTACATAACCTTCAAAATATTCATCCCATCACCAAACATCTCTTATCCATTAACATATGAATCTTAATAAGCCACAGAACACACATTTAAATAACAGAAGAAGTAATAAATGTATCACATGAAAACAAATGGAGAAAAAAATTAAAGCCACCATCTATCCCAATATCACCAGTATACAAAATAATAACCTCTTTTTAAAGAAGTAAAAATTTATTTACATACTTGATTGCAGTCCCCCCTTCCCTGATTTACACAACATTACGAATAATATTCACAGCAAATCATACCTATTTAAATAACCTTATGCCAATAAGTTCAAATTTAAGCATCACAAGAACTGATGGGGAAAAAAGTGTAAAATATTTTCTCACACAATTCATACATATATAATTAATGCACACACTGACAAACATAATTTATGCCTGAAATGCATATAACTATGAAACTGAAAAGATTCAAAAATTAAATTAACAACTGAAAATATATTATCATTCCTTTAAAATCTTTATTCATTTTAAAAGAATTACTTCATAATAGAAAATTTTCAGCCTAAATTTTCAAAACGCTATAATAAAATGTACTTTTTGATAACTTTTCATTAGACTTAAATGATGTATTACAGTTCTGGATCATTTAAAAGCACGACTACAAAAATTTGGCAAATTACAGTAAACCAAAATTACTATATAAGCAAGTTAAACCAAAATTAATATAAAGAGGAGTACATTTCAATGTCGATATTATAATTCAATAATTTTAGTGATTACTTTAGAAATAATTATAATTCTGTATAATATGTACAGAAAATCAAATTACACAATATAACAAAAATTTCAATAATGTTAAACATATGAATTATATATTAGGCTTCAAAAGACATTTTTAGCAATTTTTAATTTTCTGTTAACAAATAAGATAGCAATCTGTAACTAAGATGATCTAGTGAAATGCATCTTCAGATTCCTTTCATGCATTACATATTCTAACTTTTCACACTAATTTGAAAAATGCATCTTTTTGATGAAGATAAGCTGAGAATGTAGACTAGATGTAATCTCGGAGAGATTTTTAAAATGATATTGTAATAATTTCAAATTAATAAACTACATAATAACTTGAATAATTTTTTTTAATTTATAAAATGCTTAAGGAAGCTTTGTTGTCTCTTTTCAGAGTAAAAAACAATGAAACTTTCTGCTATTTCCCCATTATAAACGTCAAGAGCTTAAAGCAAATTTTGATTTAATGAGATGCACAAAAACACATATTTTGACTTAAGTATAAACTGAGAGTTAACTAATAATATTTTTTATGGATAGCAAAAGTGATATTATTAAATACTGTCAAAAATTACATGTGTTATAAAGAAATTAAGTGCTTCACAAAGATTACACACACAGTAAATAATTTATATACAAATAAATATTTTGCTATTTGGATTGAATACATTTTTTTTAAATTCATAAAAAAATTATTACCATTATTGCAGGATGAAAATGAGTGCTAAAAGAATAGTTCTAAAGATGCACTTTCAAATTAAATTTTATCCAGATGCATTTAAATTCAACTGATATTTTTTGTTGGGAAGGACAGCATAAGAAGAACTGCCTTTTGAACAATAAGTCCAAAACTTAAAACATTAACAACATCATTTGTGCGACTGCACTCTTTGTTTTAAAAAATGTAGCAGCAGTACTTTTACAACCTGTCATTAATAAAAATAATGAAATGCATCTCAACATTGCCGCTTGTCACCTAAATAGCTGGGACTGAAAGGGAGAATGTTAGAACGGGTCCGAGGTCGGTGCTCAACCATTTGCGGCTGATTGGGCTGTTGATGTGTGAAAGAGTCTCTTATTTGAGACCCTTTAGTCCTCCACAGTGTTTGGATATGCCGTTGATCGGGAGCTGCAGGATGCCGCTCAATTTGTGCCCCGAGTTGCATATTCATCGATGCAGCATGAGGAAAAGGCTTCGCTCCAGGGAAGTTCTTTGGTGGTGATACACTATATTGCTTTGGAGGGCTATTCTCCTGTCGTGAAAATGGGGAACGCAGTTGGATGTGTTGCACAAAAGGCTGAGGATATGAATTTTGATGCATATTTATATTTGCTTTAAAACCAGGAGGTGGCTTGTAAGAATGAGGTGCAAATCCAGGTGGTGGCACAGGCAAGCGATGCACTGGCATTCCTGATGATAACATTTTTCGTTGGATGTCAGCTTCATTGGAGTTCCAATGTCCATGTGATGCAGGTGCTACGTTTTTTACGGCAGTTTCAACTTTCTTTCTTTTTTGCTGACCAGCATGTGAATTTTGATTTTCAGCAGTCATCTGCCTTGATGAATTTTCTGCAGAGAGAGAAGGAAAGGATAATCTATTCATTGCAATATAAATAACAATTTAAAGATAAACATAATAATAATAACAAAAAAACACATTAGATAAAATGAATAAACTCTGATTTTTGTAGTAACATTTTCATTCAGATTTTAAACTTGAATTAAGCATGCTACAATCACTAATAATAATAATAATAAACTATTCTTATGTGATCATCTAATGTATCCTATCACTAAACATTCCAGTCATTCAGGAGATTTATTAAGAATTAACAGCTGATCTTATTATATATTATATTCTATACAGGATGTATTGTACAACATGCCTAAATGACTGATCATAGACCCAAGGTTTCAACTTAAAAATTGAAATAAATAAGATAAACGCTCAGAATATGAAAATTTTGATAAATCAACTTCATTAAATAATTCTTCTATGATTAAAATTATCTGATGTACCATTTCATTAAAACTTATTTATTAAAACTATAAGTAACTGGAGATCATTTACACTCTGTTCTGAGAACAGCTAGTCAATGCCATGAAAATGTGAGAGAAATGTATCACAAGTTCCAAACTCATTTATTATGTTATCAAAATTCCTTTTTATAAGATCCAAGAAAATCATATTTCTGTTGTTTCTTTTTACTCAGTTTTAGTACTTCAGCTCAGTTATTTTGAAAACAATTTTCGAAGCCAATTTTTTATACTGAATTAAAAAAGTTTCTAACAGCATAAGATGCAACTTAGTAATTACAATTTTCTTTGAGAAAATTTTAATTTTGTATATTTTTACTGAAAGGCGTTGTCTGGCCAAAACTATTGTAATATAAATGTTTTTTTACTTTTAAAATTAGAACAAATATCTGGGAACTATATATACTTTTTCCCCTTGATATACGTATACAGTCAAAAGTCGTTAATTCGGACACCCATAATCCGGACCTCAAAGCTACAAACTTTCTGTGCATGCATCGCGTTGACGCATGTGCATAGGCGTTTACGCATGCGCGTTAGACCTTTACGGCTGCGCATATGCGTGTGCGCATAATACATTACACATCCACGTTTAATGTATAACGGACGGTATAAGCTAAAATTATCTAAAATATATAAGGTATATACGGACGGTATAAGCTAAAATATCTAGCTAAAATCACACTACAGTCAAAAGTCATTAATCCGGACCTCAAAGCTCGCATGCGTCAACGCATAATGCGTTCACGCATGCACATATGCGTTTACGCATGCGGGTAATACCTTTATGCATGCACGTAATACGTTTATGTATGCGCATTTAATGTATAACGGACGGTATAAGCTAAGCTAAAATTATCTATTTCAGTTAATGTTGCAGATTGTGTTGTTCCTTAATCTTCGAATTGGATCCGGCTTATTATTTTTTGCAGACAGTTAGAGCAATTTTATAAAAGTAAGCTTGAACTTTCGATTATGTCAAATAGAATTTCCAATGCTGGAGCTCCCAAAGGATCTACAAAGCGAAAGTATGTTTCAATGTACATCAAACAAAAAGTGAAATTGCTGCAAAAAATGGATAAAGGCATGAAGAAAGAGAGGTTAGTGAAAACGAAAAAATTTCGATTGACAAGTTAGTCGGTATTCTCGGCACAGCAATTACAGGACTTGAACAGCAAAACTTTGTAACTGAACAAGAAATTATTTCTGTTTATATAGAATTAAAGAGAAAGTATTAGCACATAAAACAAAGCAACTTAAACAACTTACACTGAAAGAAATGTTTAATAAAGTAAACAAATAAATATTAAGCTTTTTTTTTTTTTTTTTTGTAAATTTTGGTACCCTTTAGATCATAATTGTTTTTTATTTCATAAATCACGGTTTCATATTTTTAATTTTATAATTTCTGCATGCCATCATACCAGATTTAAACTGACGATCTATAATCCGGAATCGCCGAAGTCCCGACGCGTCCGGATTAACGACTTTTGACTGTATTTATTTCCAATAACACAAAGTAATCTATTCAGTCATCTGAGAAGTTCCAAAATTTTTTACAATAAATACAAATGAAGCAGTACTTTCAATGAATCACACAGGCACATTTTTATTTTATGGATGGCAAAAGTCAGGCAGCTGGAAAATTTCTTTTAAAAAAAGTCATTACGTTTATTCAAAAAGATGTTATCGATGAGCTGTTCAAACAGTCTCCAAAGAGGTGAATTCCAGAGAAATTTGAAACAAAGACGGGAAAGTTCAGCAACAAGCTCACAGCAAGTTCTAATGAACAGAAGGGGCGAGACGCAACATCTCAAGCATACTCAGTAAGTTCTTGTCTGACATTCATCAAAATTTGAGGCTGAGCTATGCCATGATAGAAGACACCACCTTGAAGATTGGTCATTCCTTTCCCGCTCCTCTCCTGTATTGTCATTGGTCCTTTAAAATGCTCTTCTTTGCAAATGTTTCATGCAGGTAATTTTCATCATATGTATATTGTTCCAATGCCATTAATGGTTTTTCAACATGCTGATTAATTTGCGCAGGAAAAAAGTGAGTATCGCCATTCAAAAATTTCGAGATTTTTTCCCTGTAACCGCAACCATAAGAGCATCCCAATCTTTACAACATCCCAATCTTGAATGCATACTTTCAAATAACAATTTGAAATTAGCAAAAACTTAATAAATAAATTTTAAAAAAAATTTCATTTCAATTAGCTGAGCAGATAAGGCACTAGGTGTTCATACATCAAAGAAGTTTTTTTTATGACCACCTTGTACATATAACTCAAATTAAATTCAAAGCAGATTCAAATAGCATACTTAATTTGGCAATAATTAAAAAGAAATGGCATAAATACTGCAAAAATCACTATAAAATAACTGTAAAAAATAATAAAAAAAATTCACCCCATTTCTTGTATTTGATTATTTTAGCTTTCTTCTTCCTTTTTTCCATTGTTATGAAGCTGCGTGTGATATCAGAAGTTGCTTTGAATTTACTGCCACCAAATTCCTGCAGCTTGAAGCATGTAACTTGGGTATTATTGACTTTTTGAAACTTAATTCTTCTTATTTTAAGTTTTTGAAGTTTATATACATAAACATATTATAATTAATTAAAGATGCACAGTATGCTGTGAAATTAATTAAATAACCAAAAGATAATAATTAAATCAAAAATGGTGATAAACTATCTAACAGGAAGAAGAAAAAACATAATAAATGGAGGTGTATGTCAGAGCAAATATACCTTAATGATGGTTTAAATATTACAGCAGCTCCCAAAAGTGTTCCCACACTTAATGATTTTCATTGAAATCCATTAATCAAAAGTAAACTTTCTGAATGAGATTTTAATAATAAGATCTATAATCTGTTCCTAACAAAACTACATGAAATATTTTTAAAATATGGTGAAACTTTATTTTTAAGAAATTAATAAAAAATGACAAACCTTTTATCTCACAAAAGTCTTCATACACTTCAAAAAAATCTTGACATATTAGTAAATATTTTCATTTTTCATTAAATTAATATTAGTAGGATATCCTTTAGCATCTACAACAGCTTTTAAACGTCAGGGAATAGATTTCACTAGATTTTTTTTTTTTTTAAATAATTTCTGTATCAATGTTCATCCATTCTTCCATCATAGCTGTTTTGAGTTCGCTTTTCGTTTTGATGTCATGTTTTCGTACTCTAACCTCCAGCTCTTTCCAAATGTGTTCTATGGGGTTTAAATCAGGCAACTGAGGTGGTGTTTTCAAAAACCTGTGGACAATTATAGAGACACTACAGCCGAACGTTGAGAGCCGTATACTTAGGATCATTATCATGATTGAAAATAAAGTTGTTTCCAATACCCAAATTTTGGGCCGATAATTTTAAATTGTGTCTTAAAATATTTAAATAAAGAGAATGATTCATTATGCCATCAATACATACCAAATTACCCAGTCCTGATGCTGTCGTGCCCCCCCCCCACAAGAACACCTCCACCGCCATGCTTAACTGTTCCAACTAAGTTCTTAGAATGAAGTTCCTCATTTTTTCTTCTCTATACAGTTATTCGACCATCAGAACCAAAAGCATTAAATTTGCTTTCGTCAGCATATAGGACATTTTTTCACTACGTTTCAGGTGTATTTATCATTGATTTTGCAAATGAAAGCCTAAGCTTTCTGTTTTTCTCACTAACAAATTTTTTTTACGGGCAGAACACCCATGTAATCCAGCTTCTCTGAGAACTTGTCGAACAGTTTAAGGTGAAATTGAAGTAGAAAACTTTGCATTAAATTCTGCAGGAACTTTTACAGCACTCAAACGTGAGTTTTTCACAAATTTTCTAATAATAAATCTCTCATCACGTTTAGTTAACTTTCTCAGTCGACATTATCTTACCTTGTTTTCAATACAATTTTTTCTTTAAAGCGTTTTATTACATACTGCACTTTAGAATGTGATAAATTAACTAATTTAGGGATATTTTGAATTTATTTGCCACTACTATGGTGAAAAATTATCCATTTTCGAATGCTGTTTGTAATTTCTTTATGACTGCGACCCATTTTTCAATAATAAATAGAATATTATGAAGTGAACAATAAAAAATTAAAGCAAACGATTTTTTAAATGCCACCACAATGCAAAAATTTAAAAAAAGCGGCAAACAATAACTCTAATTTTGATTTTATCCAAAAATATTTCAGTGTATGAAGACTTTTGTGAGATAAAATGTTTATCTTTTTTTAATTATTAATTTCTTAAAAATAAAGTTTCGCTATATTTTAAAAATATTTCATGTAATTTTGTTACAAATAGATTATAGATCTTATTATTTAAACCTCATTCAAAAAGTTTACTTTTAATTAATGGATAGAGCCCTATTTCAATGAAAATCATAAGTGTACAAACAGTTTTGGGAGCCACTGTATATACGATTTTTAATGGGCTTTGCATTTTTTTAAATTACTTAAAATTTGTTTATTATCTGTCCTCACATTTTCATTTATTTTATGAATTTTTTTTTATAATCAACCAGATATAATTCTGAAAAGTAGCTCTGTGGAAAATTTTCTAGCTACTCCTTGAAAAGACCAAAAAATTTGCTGCTTTATCGTATGTCTTTATTTTAAATTCTGATTTATTTTCTTCTGTTAGCTACTTTACCGCTATTTTTGATTTCATTACGATCTCTTGATTATATATATGTGTGTATGTGTGTGATGTTGTAATTTCGGCAGAAGTTGAAACCAAATCACTTAGTAGTCATGACTGAAATGCTGTAGAGAAATGTAGCTCGCACACGAATAAGATGCATCACGGAAGACAGCTTCAAGATGTTGTGCAGATGAAAAGATGAAGTTGCACACAAATGTGCTGAGTTCAATACATAATATATTAGTTTCTTATGATATATCCTTGTTATTAGTTAGTTTCTTATGATATTGAGTTTAGTATATTATATTTTTAGTATATTATACAAGTTTTATAGTATATTATATAAGTTTTTTTAGTATATTATATAAGTTTAGTATGATATATTAGTTTCTTATGATATTGAGCAACACTAGGGGTGCTAAACACACTGCACAATTTTATACATGCAGCGTATATTTCAGATGGTAGAAAAAATAAGCTTAGCAAAGAGCTTCAATAGGCATAAGCAAGCAGCAAAAGAGGATCCGCTCAAGGCAGCTGAAATATTTATAGTTTGGAATTTTTTTTTTTTTTTGAAGTTCTGGATAGAAACTGGACAAGAAATTTTGCAATGCAGGAGAAATAATAATGAAAAATGGTGCAATTGAAGAGGGGATGCAATTCATTGAAATTAAGAATTTAAATGGCTACTGCCAATAAAGTTAGAAATTTGTTCCAATTAAATTTAATTTGTTAATAATTTTCCTTCGTATTTTTAAACATAACACATCCATCCCCTTCAAGGAGGAAAAGGCTTGGTGATAGAAAAGCCTTTTGGGAAAAAAGTATTAGAGTTTTAGCAAAGGAAGAAAAATTTTATATAATATTTACAGTTTCAATGAGAAACATATAAATGGCCCCAAGATGTGACTTACTTCTCTACAATACAGTACAAAGTCCAAGATCCAGACGTCCAATATCAGGAACGATCTAAAATCCACACCTCAAAGCCACCGCCAACCATTTTTGTTTTAGGATTTTTTTTGGGGGGGGGATATGCTTTACACATGCACTTTTGATTTTTCCCCTCACAATAAAACATGCGGAGATTCCTAATTCTTATTCTCACTTCGGCACTAAATAAAATACCTCATTATTAAAGAAATAATCATTTTAGCATAAATTTATATGATCAATAATTTGACTCCGTAACTGCAATTCTGTTTGGCATACATATCAAACAAAAACATTCTACGCAGAAACATTGTTGATTTTACACCAACTAATATTTTATATCCTTGACACCAACCTGGAGAATCATTATTTAATATATTTTTCTTTCATCACCGCATGTTTATCAATACATGAGCATGACAATTAGACTAATGACTCATGCCTAAACAATTTTTGTTTTTTTATATCAGTAAATGACTAACGAAAAATATGGTAATCTTTGCTGTTGACATTACATTTGGCACCGATTAGAGATTTAAGTTAAATGTGCTAAGAAAAGTTGACGAGAAACAATTTAACAAAAATTTCTTTTCATATGCTAAAAATAGATTTAGTTAATGATACTCATAGGCTAAAAGATTACATTTAGTGTTATTTGAATTGAGAATAACTGATTATTTTTTCACATAAAGCCAAAGTTCCCATGGCCACACCGGGTGGCAGAATTCAGCAAAAAAGAGTAATTAATAGAAGTTTTCCATTGCGATGATCATGCCCCAATCATAAATCAATTAACACATTATGAAATCTGTTGTATGGTTATAGATCCAGAAAATACCACTACTTATAGTGAAGAAAGTGACCAGAGGTTACTGAAAACGAAAAAATTTCGATTGACAGGTTAGTCGGAATTCTCGGCCTGAATCCTATTAAGCATGTTTGAGATGCTTTAGGAAGATGTATAGCTGCTCACAATCCAGACCCTTGTCATGCTTACAATTGCTTTACAAGAGCAATGGCTCTCAATTCCTGCAGAAATGATAAACCATATAATTGACAGCATTACACATTACTGTATGTGCTGTATTGCTTCTAGGGGAGATCAAACTCCATAATAGAATGTAATTTTCCTATACCAAGCTCTCTGACACATTCGATTTGTTCATTGCATACATATGCTAATTTATATAACATTATAAATATCTGAAATGATTTTTCCTTAATTAATGACAACCCGTGTATATATAAAAGAAAGAATGAATTAAAAAATAATAATCATACATGAAAAAAATGAAGTATTTGTCATAAGGTGGGAGCCTTCAAAATTTTATCTTAATATATTTATGTTAATATACAGTTATCCATTAATTTCATATTACTTATCTGTATTAATTTCACTTCTTAATTCCATTACTTATAATCAGTTTTGTTGTAATTATTCAATTTCTAAAATTATTAATACTTTAGAATTAACCCTCTGAGCGTTATGACCGGCTTTATCAGGTCATTAGAAATTTTGCTACTTGGCATATATTAGCTTATAATTTAATAATTTTTGCTTTCTTACTTTCTTTAATAATGTAGATATCATCTTAATGAATGTAAGTTTATGAAAATACACACTAAAATAAGTAATTATACAAACTCAAATAATAAACGCTGTTTAAATACTAGTCTTCATGATGGATCTAAAATCCTGTGTCGCTCAGAGGGTTAATTATATTCATTATAACAACATTCATTATCATAATATCATCCATTTTCTTTAATAAATAGTATTGAAAATTATGTCCCTTATTTTCTCCATCATACTCAAAAAACACTATTTGTTTATCAAATTCTATAACAATTTTTAAAAATTCTTAAGAACAATTAAAATTTTTTTGACATAAATTCAAAAATATCATTTATCTTAATAACCTACTCTAAAAATAATTTAAATATCTTGATTCTTTACTTAATTTTATCAAATATACATATGAAAAGTTAAATCTTTTGATACCAAAAAATTTAAACTTTATTTTCATCAACCAGAGCTACCTTTAAAAAAAAAGAAAGAAAAAAAGAAAAAGAAAAGGCTGATAAAACAATATTACATTAAAATTTCAAAGCAGAACCAACTGCAAATAAAATATTTGTAATATCACTATGATTGGGGAAAGCAGAAGGGAAAATAATTTTCCACCACATACTTAAAGCATTAATTTTCAATCCTATGCCAGTGAAAACATAATTTACTTGTACAAGAATCACAGCAAACACAGCAAATACCCAGTTCGGTGACAATGAAAGCACACTTAAACATACGGGAAGATTGCTTAGATTCTGAAACACTATGCATGATTAATTTTTTTAAGCACAGAAAAAACACAAAAGCAGAATGATGAAAGTTCTTCACAATCTGATCCAGTGAATCAATACAGACAGATAACAAAAATTATCTTACTATAAAACTTAGTTCCAATTTCTCTATAGCACATTCCCATTCTATAAATTATTCCAAAAGGCAAAATCATTTATTTTTTTGTAAAAAGCAATAACAAAATATACACAGACATTAAAAGTAGCATAAATAAAATTGACAAAAATTACGAATAAGATGAAACACTTAGCAGCGCTTTTATTTTAGTTTAATTTCTAAAATAATACATATTACACCAATGCTGTCAAAAATACGAATAGAATACTCAAGAAGGGAGTAAAAAAATGTATTCTTACCATGAAAATCATTTTGCACTGGACCTTTAGATCTTCTCCCTTTACGTCTTTTAGGACAGTTTTTACATAAATGATCACTGCTATTGCACACTGAGCACCTCTTTTGTTGGCTACAGTTTTTCGCAATATGCCCTATTTTTCCACAGTTTCGACAACCTCTGTCATGAGGAGGTTCACAACCAGAATTCAGAAAACGGCGATCAAACAGGTACCCCTAAGATAGTGTGGAAAAAAAGGTTAACCTTAAAAGCAGCATAAAAGTTAATTAAGGTTAAACACAAGATTAAAGGAGTTTAAACAAAGCGTTAAATTATGTTTACAAAACAAAATACAGTATACAAATCTAAATTAGGTTTATATTCATGGTTTTCATTATTTATTATTCCCAAAACAAAAATTACAGCATGTAAATATCTAAGATTTCAATTTTAACTTGGTAGCTAATGAGTAAGTATCTGCTGAAGCTTCATTAAGAAATAATTTCAATCATATTCAACTGATTATTTAAATTATTACAAAAATACAGATTTATGCTAAGAAAGCTGATGTACACTGCGGACATAAAGGGACAGACCTATATCTCCTGTTCTACTGGGCCGATTGATGAAATTTAAATTGTGTTTTTCATGTCTCGAAAGTGCAACTAAGGATATATATGAGATTTATATATGGCACTGTTCTAGTGTAGGTATTGTGACACAAAATCAGACTTTTTCTGAAATGAGATGCCGATTTTTTCCACATTTCAATTCTACGACTCAAATTATTCTTAAATATTAATTTTTTTTTAATTTGGCGAGAAATTTACGAAGAAATTAAAAAATTTATCTTGGCACATCTCCACCCCCAGTTTGCACCAAAAATAATTTACTTAGAGAACTTCTTAATGTACTGTAACCTATTTTCTTTTCTTTCTTTTTTTTTTTTTTTTCTTTTTTCTTTTTATTGAGGACAAGCGGAAAAAAAGGTAGGGTTCATTCTTTCAAATAAATTTAACAAAGTGTGTAAAGCATATTTGATTTATTATTTTTTATAATAAATATGCCAAATTTCAAAATGCGCCAGTATATAAATTCACGCATACAGTAGAAGTCCAGAAATCCGCAAAGCTTGGGACCAGAGGTTATTAGGATTTTAGGATTTTGCGGATTTCAGGACAGAAAAGATAAAGCATAATATTTGTACGAAAAGTGCAAAATAAATAAGGTATATTAGATACATTTAATTAAATTATTATATATATTATTGCAATAATTTATTATATGCATTAAATTATTATTACATATATAAATTGATTATATTATTCATTGTATTATATGTACACAATTTATTTTTCCGTATATCATACACAATCGTGTCGCAATTCCATACCATTCTGCTATAAATCGAGGAGTAGCACCTGCCTCCATCTTTTGCAGAATTTGCACTTTTTGCATTACCGCCAATGCAACGTGTTTACGTTTTTCAACGTTAAAAGCAGTAAAATCATGACTGCATTTCTTATCAGTCACTGTATTAAAAAGGGCTGAAATTTAAAATATTCTTAATTTACCCACAAAATTTCAGGATAAAAAAAAGGCAGCACTAAACAATCTCGTGAAATAACAAAGCTCAGAATATATAACAACATGAATCGTGACCTTGAATGAAGAGTTGAGTGAATCGTCTGCTTTTTTACCTCGATACAAAGATTAGAGGGAAAAAACTTTTATTTTATGTTTTAAAATTTTTTTTATGTCAATAATTTGGTATTTCCGTTATGACTCATTATTATTTGGTAATTATGACATCATTATTCGGTAAGTATTTTTCCTTCGATATTTCGTACTCAATGTTGCGGTAACCTATAAACTGAATGTTTATACTTTGAGAGGCAGATTTTCGGTATTTGACTGTATCTTTGAAAATTTTCAATAAAAAGCTCTAATTTTTTGCAGGTATGCCTAGAAATAACATCTACTTTAAGATAATAATAAAAATTTTATAGGTTATGATTCAAAATATTTTTCGAAAAATTTGTAAAAATTATTTAAAAATACAAATTTTAAAACTAAATCATAAAAAAATGAGCGAATTTTATTTGGAATGAATCTAAATTTTGAAATGTGAAAGGAAGAATCAAATAAGTTCAATAAAAAAAAAAAGAGATACTAAATATAAACCAAATTCAATTAACATTAAGGTGCTAAAATTTTGAGAGCTAATTTTAATTCCATGCACTTTTTAACAAAACCTTGCAGTTTGGGATAATTTGAGTTGCAGAACTTAAATAAATAAATAAATAAAGGTATGTTTTTCCAGAAAAGTCCGATTTTGTGTCAAAATACCTATGTTAGAACAATGCTACATATAAATCTAATACATATCCTAAGTCACACTTTCGAGACATGGAAAACACTGAATTTCATCAATTGGCTACTATATAGAACTGTCCCCCCTTTTTTTTGCAGTTTACATATCCATATACCAGCTATCATTCTTCTTGGCATATAATTTATACAGAGAGAAAGTAGAAACTTCCCTGCAGTATAAAAGCACAGGTTTTCTATAAAACTGTTCAAGCCAAATTAGCAAAAGCAAAGAAATAATTAACATTATAGTGAACAAAATTTTTTAGTTTCTGAATAAATAATAATCCAGGAAATCAAACAAGTACTGTTAATATGCAATAAATGGCAGAAATGACAAGCTTATATAAAAAAACAAAAGCACAGTACTAGTCTTATTCAAAAATCTTCATTTTAATGCTATGGCAGAACATTTCATTTATTAAGTTAAACAAAATATAATTTAGCCCATTTATTATCAAAAGTAAGTATACTTTTGCATAAAATCTTTTCGAATACATGCACATTTATTATGAAGGGTCAGTCTATGCCAAGTTGTCGTTGTATGGACATGATAACACAGAATGTGGCAAGTAATCTAATTATGCAAATTTGTTTTTGTGCATCACATAAATATTTACGTTTATTGCACAATGTATAAAAGGCTTTTTTCTTTTTGAATGGTGAACAAAATTTGCTTGGACACCAAAATAAATAAATTAATATATAGAAAAAAATAAGGACCTTCCAAAAAGTATATTACACATGAAAAAACAAATTTACTTCAAATAATAAAAAACATACCACTTCATAACCAAGTATAGTGCTCATTCTTTCGACTGACAATGGAGTTCCAAAACGCTCCCGTCCCCGAATAAAAGCTTTCAATATGTAAGAATTCACTGAAAAATTAGCAAGGCATTATATCTCATTTCAATTTCACTGATGCTACCTATTTATCTGCATAAGATTGCAAATTTATAGAAAAATAAAACTCTGTGTTACAAGTTATAAGAATATAATAAACTTTTTATTTTCTGAAAATGGAAAACTTCTTATTTCAACTTTCTACTTGCAAGAGACTTGTAAAGAAACATTAACAAACATATTAGGAGTATGATTGTTGTTAAAATTTACAAAATACACAAATCATATATACATACATATATATATATGTAAAATATAAAAAATATGATGGCTTTGCTCTACGTGAACAGGCAACCTCTAATTAACTTTCCGCAGTTTCAGGATCTTTTCCCTAGATCAGTACTTTCAAGAACATTCTGGCATGTTATGTAATCACTACTATAAATGCAGAGTTCGCACCATTTACCATTTTTCATCAGAATGCTTCCTGCTATCGCTGCTATAAGATCCTGCTTTGCCCTCTCTCTTCTTCTTCCCTTTTTTAGAATAGTTATAATGTCAAAAGCCTAAATTTAACCTTATTTTAATTTAAATCATTATTGGATATGTAATTTTGTAGAATCTAAAAAAACAGTGATCTGCCATTTTAAGTGAATAAAGATATGGAGTTTTTAAAAATGAAATTCTTCTGTGACTTCAATTCGGCTGCCTTTCACTTCACAACGACCACACCTGGACTCTGATGTGCCCAGATTGCTAATCTTCATCTTTTCCAATGCTTATTTACTGCAAATATCACACGCATATATATAATATTCCTATTGACATAAAAGGACAGCCATAATGTTGGATAAGCAAATATATCCGATAATAGTTAGGTGTTAAGAAAAAGATCATTAATTGTCAAACTATAATTTTACATATTATAAACCTAATAATTATGTTTCACAGCAAAACAGTAAAAATGAACTGAAAAAAATGAACCTTACATATTCACAGAAATGTCTGAAGTTAAATACAGTATGTACAGTAGATATTCAAAAGTTCAGTCCTGTAATGACTGAAAGAAATTTTTGATCGCAGACGCTCTTGATTCACTGCCAAACTTATCCATCTTTGCAGCATTATTATATCGATTCCTGTAGTTCTTTTTATCGCTCTATATATTTAATTGCAGTTCCTAGAACCTTAACTCATTCATTACATGAAATTCTAAAAGATTCAACAACTTGTGACTTCAGAGCTGATATTCATGAAAAGGTGATGTTCTGTAACATATTAAAGCAATTTTTTTTTAGCTTCTACAAAAACAATTCAGTAGTTGATTCAAAAGTGTACTACCTTCAAGTGGATAAACTGAGTAATACCTTCAAACTGAAGAGGCCAGAACTGATCAATAGAAAAAGTGTTGAGTTTTATGGATATAATTCCAGATCTCACATAGTTTGCAATTCATCAAAAACAGTTACAGCATGGATGGGATGTGCTACCACATCTACTATACTTGCCAGATCTGGCACCTTCTGATTATTTTCCATTCTTAAAAAATTTTTTGCAAACAGAAAACATTTACTTTAAATGAGGATATCAAAAATCACTTGGATCATTTTTTCATAAGCAAAAATAAGAACTTTTATGAGCATGGAATCGTGCTGTTACCAAAAGAATGGCAAAAGGTATTGGACCCAAATGGTTAGTATATAATTCAGAAAAATATTTATATAAGAACACTGTTTTTTCAAATAACATAGAAACTAATCCTTCATGCCTGAAAACAAAAGAAATTTACAGCTTTTTATTTTAACAATTTTGAACAAAGTTATATTTATATTAACTAATTTAGATGTTGGACAAATTTTCTACTTTACTAATTAGTAGCGAATAGCAAAAAAGAACAAATAATTAAAACAAGCAAATAAAAATCATTCTGCATGAGCAAAGCTTGGAAACATCTTTTATTTTTGGCTAAAATCATTAGCTGAATTTAAAATTTTTCAGAGATCCAAAATTTCTTCATTCCATGAATTGAATCTTCAATTCTGGAGATGCATGGGATACCCATGTTTCATTACTAGTAACTATATGACTCAAAGAGTTCCTCATCTTCCTGACAGTACTGAGTTAAGAAGTTAAGAACAACATCAATCTGTTTTATTTTCAGAAAGCAGTTCTGAAATCCATGACAGCATAACTTTCAACTGTTTTTAGACTGGCAATTTTGAACAACAACTACAAAATTTTTTGATATTTCTGGCAAATGCATAGAAAGCAACAAACTTATGAACTATTAATTCTCGCATTTTTCTTAATCAACATCCATTATCAAACTGACTTTCACAATAGTCAGTCTGCCAGCGTGCTGACCATTCTATTACTATCATTATATTCTTTCCGAAAACATCTCGCCATCAAATCTTACATGCAATATGGTCCATAAATTTAACAAACTTGACAAAGAAAATTTTCCAGTAACATGCTTTCTGCATTTGGAGGGGGGGGAGAACCCAATTTCACATTTGGCATAATTTTCAATCTAAAAAAAAAAAAAAAAAAATCTAATTTAAGGAAGGGGGAACTAGCATTGTTTCACTGCTACGAATCTAAAAAATTTGGCATTTTGTTGGTGTAATATTACATTATAGGATTTAAAAACTTCAACACTTACTTTTTCTGCTTAATCCAGCTCCAAGATTATGATTCAGATCAAAAGGATCTAATGAAAAAAGGAAAAAAATAAATAATTATCAATTAAACATATCTTGCAGTTTGAGAAAGATTCATGCAACTTGTTAATACACTATAAAATAAGAAGATATATATATGTATACTTAAAATTAAACCAAAGTGCAACAATGCCTGTTGAACACTTGTGAACTACAATTTCAATGGGCATTTAGGGTCATCAGAGTAGGATAATGCAGCAAAATTTTGATAGAAATTTAAATTAAACCAGAGCACATGGTACCTATCAAGGCTGTTGGTAGGTTGGTATCAAGGCTCTAGTGACCTAGAGTTTGACAGTTATCATCTGACGACTTAAGGTGGACAGCCACCACCTCACACCAATAAAGGATGGATCATCAGTATGGACGTTAATAGTAAATTTTAATAGATTTACAAATTAAAATGATAATGAAGCACCCTGGGACCTGTCAAATTTGTTGATCACTCTGATTTATAAATTGAAAGAAACACATTTACAAAATAGGGAGCTGTTCTCGACAGAATTTTTCGGAATCCCTCATATAAGAAATGGGGTATGTTTACTACTTTTGCTACTTATGTATTATTCTTCAAAAGAAAAACTGTTGCCAAGCAGCACAATTTAAAGCCAATTATGGATAAGCGGTACATAAAAATACACTTAAAACATCTGTAATTCCATTTGATGTAACTTTGATTCTCAAAAAGCCATCTTTAGTCTTTATGAATAAGATACTTTTTCTTGTATTTTGGGTGAAAAATATTAAAATTTGGGACTTGCATTATACAGAAAAGCAGTGGATTAGTTTCAAAGTTACATGATCTTACCATAAAACAGAGAGTGTATTAATAATAGCAACAGGGCATGAAAATAGTAACAGATTAAAAGAATTACCTCCAACAAGAAGTTGGTATTCACAGCATTTGTTCCAAACAGAGTTCCCAGTAAAATTGGAAGATCTAACAAAATAGTAGAAATCAATGAAGGCCCTTTAACAAAGGCTTTACTTATTATTATTTTTTTCTTTTTTTTTACTGAATACTTTTTCATCTATGTTATATACATATACTTTGAAATTCTAGCTTGAGCTCACTTTTTGAAGACCTGATGGTTTATCAACAAAAATCCCCACTTGACAGATCAAACAGACATTCTAACATTGCTTTTCTTTCTGAGTTCAACTATTAGGTTCCGCAAACAACACACAGTATTTTCACTCGAGTCTTTTCAATTCCTTTCACTTCTATTTTATTGTCTGCACTTTTAATGGCAAAACTCCTCTACTAGTCACTTATTAATATTCATAAAATACAATTTTTTAGGTTTCTATTTCAATGCCAGAATACTTATAATGCACTTCATCACAGAATAGTTTCAGCTATTGAAGTAGATAACCTTCATGTTTTCATTTACTTTCTGCAAACATCTGTCTACTCTGTTAATTCTTTACAATAGCCTTGGTCCCAGAAGACAGTCAAATCACGAAGACTTTCTTTCTTTCTTTCTTTTTTTGTTTGTTTGTTAAAGTTTTGTTTTTATTTTTACTCGAGACTTTTAGTCTCAGACTCTGAAACTTTAATGAATGCTCTTTTAAATTTACTGTAATCATGCCATTGAAATTTTACAGAATTATTTTTGGTAAACATTTACTATCACTCAACTGCTTTATAAAATGTAACTTTGTTTAAAGATAAAATTTAAGTACTTCAGCCTGTTGTTGCAGGTAAATAACGAAGTAAGCTACATCAGATGTGCAACATTGTTTCCAAATGAATTCATATAATAAATCTAGCAAAACACAAAAAAAAGCTGTGAGGCTTTCTATTTTTAATTAAGACCTTCATGGAGCTTTGATATGTTCAAAGTATTATCATAACATTTTCTTTACACCTTAATCTAAAATCTGATATTTTGTATGCTCTGTGAGATTTAATGGACATGAAACTAATACCGGTCTATTTTTTTAGCTTTTCATACAATATTTTAAAACAAAAAAATTGGTACATATGATTTATGCAAAGAGTAGAATTAGTAATAACTGAGAAGTAGCCAGAATTTTTTATATTTTTACAAAAATTCTGAAGCTTTTCTGCAGCTAAAATTTTAATACATCACTAAAAATTTTATAAAACAATCTGTACCATCTGAAGCACCTCCCAAAAGATGTTTAGAAAAATAATTGAAACTCTGTAAGTTACTTCAAACATGCTTAAAAAATTATTCTTTTTGCATTTTCTGAAAATTCAGCTTCTCTGCGGCTTCTGAATAGGAGACCAAGTATAGCAAGAAATTTCATAGTGTACCAATTTTGGCATAATATCTATCTTCAAAGAATTCTCTTTCTCAATTTGAGAGCTGAGCTGAAATAAAGATATTTAATTTTTGTAAGGAAACTGACCACAGCTGTTGAACTACCTGCTAACTTCTGCAGATGTGCCTTTCTTTTCTCCTTTTTTTAATTCTGATAACCAGAATCATAACTTCAACTCTTACTTTCCTCCTATGGAAAGATAACTCTTAACTGAAATGCCATGTCAGCTGAGTTTATTCAGTTCCCCCCCCCCTTTGAGGACTGATAATTTAAACATGAAGATGAAACCGTTTCTATTATGGCACAAAAGGTGAGAGTTTTTCCTTTGCTTTGTCTCACTACTGAGCACTGCCTGAGATAACCACTGGTCTGACTTTGTTGTAAAAATATTACTGTGTTAATGGTTATCCTGGCAGAAGCGATTATTTCTTCCATATAAAAAATAAATATTACATGGGCATACAAGCATAGATATGTTAATTACAGACATCAGGGTTCCCACTCAAACAGGAAAATGAAATTTGCTGACTTTTCCAGGTTTTCCAGGTGTGTTTTAAGAAAATTCCAGTCTATCTGCGTAACGCACATTGGCTGTGCTAAGAGATAAATTAATTATGATACCACTTGAAAACACAAAAATTAGCCAATTACATACAACTTATAATATATAATCCCCAAAGCATTACTAATATAACTAATAGGAGTTGTTTTCTCCACTGAATATTGAGATTAGAATCTGTCCAATCTGGATTAAAAAAATGTCTCCCCCCCCCGACATTTTTCAGCTAAACGAAAGAAAAATCTATTTAATAATATTTTTATATAAACTCAGGTATTTTATATTTATTTAGTAGCATACATAAGCAAAAAATATGTGCATTAAGTTTCATGATGGTGTGTCATCATATGCTAGAATTAATTTCAGGATTATGCCAGAGAAAATTTCCTGAACTTTGAGAGTATTATTTACTAACAAATAATAAATAAATTTAGAGAAGAAGCAACATTAAATGCCACAAATAACATTAAAATAAAGATAATTATTTAAACATTGAAATAGAATAATCAACGATGTTTTGGCATATATAGTTACATTAAATGGTTAGCCTAGGTAACTAATTACTATTTTTGTTACTTTTCCGCAGGCAATAACATCGCCAATATTGGTAAAACTGATGCCAAACAGAATATTTTCACTGGTAACATAGAATTTTTACCAGATAGTTCAATTTTATGGCCTAAAACCATTCGTGGTACTTAAGTTAATTAGGATGCAATCATACAGCTCAGCCGAAAGCGAAAATATAGAAAAGGGAAGGTCAAGTACTAAATTCATCAATTCTAATGAGAATGCACTAGCGAAGTAAAGCACTGAGTTTTTACATAATTTCTGAGTAAGCTATTCTACGAATTGAAATAATTTTTGCATTTAAACTTGTATTCCAAATTAAGATTTAACTTGAAATTAATGTAGATAATTACTGAGAGAATTAGATTTTTGTAGAGTAGTTTACGTGATGAGATCACTTGGGGTCACGTGATACGAACTGATGAATCAGGTATTACGAAAGCATACTAAATTTCTAAATAAATGTCTTTTTACAAATTTATTGTGTTTATTTATTGACTTTTTACAAAATTTTAAACGATATTGAAATGGAAAAAATAAATAAATAAATAAAATCCAAACTAAAAAATTCTTAGAATTAACATTTGTTAACATTTTTTATGTGTATAACTGTATGTTGTCACCAATAAAGTCTGCTTGACGAGATTTGCGCTGGCGAAACTGAAAAGTACCCTATTTTTCTGCAAAGTGACAAATAAGGCATTTATTTAAAAAAAAAAGGGGGGTTAAAAAGATTTTGCTGTAAAATCCTAGTATACGCTACGGCCTTGGCACGATTTTGAAAATTGTCGCCAACACCAAAATGATGCGTTTACTGCTCATCATAATATCCCTAAATCCCATGTATATGGTAGTACATGGGCACTATTCCAGTGACGTAGCGAGGGGTGCAAGGGGGTGTATAATGCCCCGGGTGCCACTCACAAAGGGGCATCAAATGGTCTCCAAACAAGATTTTCACCATATCACTGGTTTTATTTTGAGGGGCGTGGCAAAAAGGTATTTTGCCCGGGGCGCCAGTTATGCTCGCTACTCCACTGGGCTATTCTAACCTCCATGGTACCCTATACTAGGATTAAACTGATTTTATTTTATATGAGAATATGTATTTTCCTTAGTTCAACATGCACTGCATATGCACATGGGAGTCTCTCGATACTCAAGGTTACTGGAAACAAAAAGTTGCTGGAAACTTGCTTTGCCTTTCTAAAAGACAATCTGATTGGAGCTGCGAAAATTCCTCTAGGCCAGCTGGCCGAATGATGCTCACACGATACATAATTCGCCAAGAAAGTGATCGTTTCCAAAGTCGGTGCAAAACTCGTTTTTTTTGGGGGGGGATAGCTGCATGACTTTTCCAGATTCCTTGACATTTCCAGATTTTGACTCACATATTTAAATTTCCTGACTATTCCCTTAATTTTTTGGTCAATTTTCGAATTCCCTGACTTGGTTTTCCAGGTAGAGTGGCAACCCTGAGACATTGTGTTGTATAAGTTACATGAGATAATTAGATATAATCATGACAGTTATGTACATATTTAAGCATTATTTGAATTCATATTTTCAATACTTTTACTGAGATGATCAAAGAAAATTCTACGGAACGAGCTATTTTTCTAACATTGATTTTTAGTTGTTGTAGTACTATCTGGCTTAAACTGGGTAGGGAGTTATGTGACTCAATTTTCTGGTACCTTAGCTTATTTGCTTGGAAAAGTTGCAACTGCTATTATAGCTGTAGCACCTAACAAGGAAGTAACTTTGTTACCATTCAATTACTTTGGCATTATTGCAAGAGATAACTACACCATATTGCTGCGAATTGTCAGTTCAATGTACCCAACTTTTGTAAGGCCTCTCCCCACCACATTAATTTGATATTGTAATTATGCTGCGAATATCCAATTCTCAAGGGGGGGATTTCTTAATACCTTGCTTAATCATTTCCTCTATTTTAGTTTTTGCCTGCTTGTTGCCACAGGTATTCTCCACTCATTTGCGGCCAGTATTGCCCGCTTGGTATTTTTAAATGCAATTTATCAGTGTGTGGGCAGTTGAAGAGGTAGTGATCTGCATCACCTACCACACCACATTCAAATAGTTCTGAGTCTCGTTTGCCAAATTTCTCAAAATAATGTAAGAAGGAACCATGGCCAGTGTAGAAATGAGTTTGTGAGCTGCTGTATGTTTTAACTGAGCATGAAACTTTTGGAAAGAACTTGTAGGTTCTCCTCCCTGTGCTTTCCCTTTCCCATCTTTTCTGCCATTCTTGTAGAAGGCTGCTGAAGACTGATTGTGTCTGTCATCTGGTGGGAGCCTTAGGAGAATTTTCTGAATATCTTGCACTAAAAGACTCCTTGACTTATACCCTCGGATGGCCTCTAAACTTGAGGAGGAGTCATTATATATATTGACCTTTGTTGTTAATTGATATTTTGCGAAATTGATGGCTGATTTTAATGCTAGAAGCTCCACCTGAAAGATGGTATTTTTGTCATCCATTTGGCTTTCCCAATTTTTTACATTTCTCCTTCTTAAAGTACACAGTAGATGCAGCCTGTGTCCTTCTCTGTCTAAGTCCGTATCTGCAGGGTGTTCAAGCATGATCTGCTTGTACTTCTCATAGTCTTTGTGGTAGAATGTCTTTTGCCACAGAAAGATGTTATCTTCCAGGTGCAGTGTTCTTACTAATAATGATTTTCTCTCCACTAAAAGGTCCAGTGGAGAAATACCCACCAGCACTTGCAGGGCTGCAGTTGAGGATGTTCTGTAACCTTCCATATAATCAATAGTTGCATTCTTTGGATGGTGAGAAGCTACCTCCTCATATGGGCAGTGAACTCCCTTCCCCATATATGGCAGCCACATATAAAATGATCTTTTCTGAGATTGTTCTGTACCAGCTTTTGAGAATAGTGATTGGAGTGCCCCAATGACGTCCTGTTATTTTAACCATGGAATTGCTAAGCTAATTTATTTTCTGCTTAAGCTCTTTAATGTGTGGCACCCAGGAAAGCCTATTGTTAATTATAATACCTAGGTATTTAAGGTCGGTGACTTCTTTTATAGAGACTCTTATTTAGCTTGATGCTAGGATTCCTATTTTGCACTCCATGCCTACATATAAAAGTTGTTTAGTTTTATCTGCTGAGATGTTTAATTTGTGCTGATCTGCCCTGCTTGCAAAAGTATTGATCGTGTTTCGTGCCTTTAGTCTTATGCCCGTGCTACCAGATATAATCAATAAAAAGTTGTCCGTGTATCTTGGATACCCACTCCTTGCTGTTGGTCATAGAGTGCGAAAGTTGTGTTCCTTACAAGATTCCAAAGCATAGGTTCCAAGCAGGAACCCTGGGGACAGCCTCTTTCCAACTTGACTTTGAGCACATCATTGTCCATTGTAACCTGTATCCAACAATCCTGCAAGTAGCTGCGTACAAGGCTCAAGATTTCCTTTGGGCATTTGATGGTGTCCAGCCATTCGACTACATCTGGCCACCATAAAAATCGAATGCCCAATCATATAACTAATATGTACAAATTGTCATCTTTGTTCTGCTCTGTGTTATCTAGTAGTTGTTTTAAGGCATTTTCTGTGGACTTTCCTCTGCAGAAGCCATATTGTTTTTCATTTATAGTTTTGTTCCCGTACATGTGGAAATTAAGGCATTGTAGAATTATTTTTTCTAAAATCTTACTGATTGAAGGCAGGAAGCTTATAGGCCTATATGATGCCAGATCTGACAGGTCTTTGCCCTGCCTGTGAAAGACTGCAATTTCGACTAGTTTTATGCTTCTAGGGAAGTGTCCCAGTCGCCAGCAAGCTCTGCATAGTTATCGAAACAACCCTGGGAATTGTGAATTTCTTTAACAATGGTATTACCTACATCATTGGGACCTGATGTTAATTTAGTTATGATGAAGTCATATGTAGTATCTAGCTCCTCCGGGGAGTCGCAATTATCCAGTTGTTCCAAGATTTCGTTCACCCATCGCCTGAAGTAATATTTTAAAGTGTTGTGCCCTCGGTAGCAGGTCTTGAATTGCCTTTTTGTTAGGTGCGTTAGTCTACTATTGATTTCATATTGTATTATATGATGGTCACTCAGAGAGAGTATGCCCATTATCTCCCAGTTGTTTATGTATGTGGACACTGATAGCAAGACAAATGCGACATCTGGGCAGCCTTTTGCTCTTTCATAGTCAAATGCTGGTTGAGTCTTCTTTATTTATTACTATTAGTCCAACAGCTATCACATATTCTAACAATTTCTGTGCTCTGTGATTTTTTTATCTGTGCTCCCCATACGGGCCTAGTGACATTAAAGTCACCAGCCGCTAAGGTATTCTGGAATGTTTGTAGTAAGGATTGGTTTAATTTTTGTAGCAGGCATTCAGTTTGCTTGCTTGGGGAAAGTAAATGCAAATGATTGCTATTTTCATGTTGAAGGATTCAGTCAAAATTGTTACTGTGTAATCTGTCATATCCATTAGCAATGGACTTGGAGGACTGTTATACAAAATGGCTGCCATTCCCGTACTGGAGGCGCAAGATTTACTTGTTGAAGGTTGGATGGAAGTTTGCCCTCCCTCATGTAAGGTTTTTGTAAGAGTGCCAGGTCTACTGCACTGGAAGATATCACCTCCGCGGTACTAAGTGTGGTTGCCCCTTTGGAGATTGCATTATAAAATTTTGATGTTGAACTGCTCTCTGTTATAAACCTTCTCTATTGAGTAGACTCCCTGGCTGAGTTCATTCTTGTCTGTAACATGGACATTTCGATGTGCTTGCTGGATGTAGTGTGTCAAAGGTACTACCTGTCTTCTCGTTCGTGAGGCTACTGTTGACACAGCTGGTGGTAATTGAGTCGCAGTTTTCTATGGGGTGTCCTTTGCCACACATATTAAATTATCCTATAGTTCATATGAAATGCTCAATTTAAGCAGAATCTTACAAGATTCAAATGGAATTTGAGCCACCACTCTTCTTAAACAAAAAAAAAAAAAAAAAGGGGGGGGGGCCTCATGATTACAACCTCCATAATTCCCGACCTAATTAGAAGTTAAAAAAATAAATCACCAATTTGGAGCAGTGATATAAATTTAAAAATAAAGTTAAAAGGAAAGACATCATTTGCTGACTTTCAATCCACGAGGCCACAGGCAGCACAGTAAATTTAGAAAAATTGCTGAAATTAAATGAAACCAAAAGACGGTGCTGATCATACCTAGGAACACCGGTGACCAACAAAACTACGGTCACCAATGTAGTGAAATGCAGTCTTGTTACTGTAGGAACACTTGCCAAAATAATGAATGATAAGCACTTAGTAGAGTAATGTAATATTATTCAATATTCCAAAAATTTTGGAAAGTCTGTTGAAGATGTGTTTGATGTCAAAAGCCATTATTATCAATGAAACAATCATAATGAAATAATAACTGAATAAACAAACCTTCTATAGCAATTTGGTCAGAAAGCCACAATTTTCTGAAACGAGTCAGAAGATTTTTCTGTCGTATGGATACAACATACTCTCTCCAGTCAAAATCACATGCATAAAATGACAGTAAGCCCAACCATAATTCTGCTACACTCTCTTTGTTCTTCCCATAATCAGACCACACATCTGCCTATAAAAGAGCAAGGACTATTATGTAAATTTTTTCTTTAACCAATTTTTTTTTTTTTTTAAATATATATTACAGCAATAAGATTTAAACGCACTAAATACTACTACAACCAATTTAATAAAACTCTCAACACTTACCAAGTAACAAATATACATGTAATAAAATTCTAACTATAACTGGCAACATCCTCCTGGTCACCTTTTCAATTTTGTTATTTCTCCTTCCTGGAGTTAAGGGCTTATAATAAATTTTTCTGAAATACAGCACTTCAAAATTAATCCCTGTCATATGACTCTTATAAAATGCAAAGCCAAAAGTGAACTGATGTCTTTTATTTAACCAATACTAATTAAGCATTGCAGTGTCCCTCTGCTGAGAAATATAATGTAATTTACTGCTTTTAACCTAATGTCAATATTATAATTTTCACATGCTTGCCTCTGTCAAGCTACTATGCAATCTGCTACTTCTCTTTATCAGTAGTTATAACACTAAGAATACATGAACATATGTTTATAATTATGGAATAATGAGCATGCATCTTGTGTCAGTCTAAATATACATATTTATATTGATTCTTTTTTTTTTTTTTTTTTCTTCCCAGATTTAAAAAAAATATCCCACAGAATTTTATGACATTTTGTATAAATAGCAAATAATACAGAACATTGATTTGTGCCATACAAGAATGATAGTATTCATGCATGGTCTGAGTACCATGACCATTCATGAAAAAAGCAAGGTCAAAAACTGATGTTATAAGATGAGGTTAATAATCACTCTTAACAGACATAAAGATCACACATTGAGTCATCACATTGTTAAAATGAAATCTGATGAATCATGGCAGTCACATCCACTTCTATACCAAAGCAAGCTTCTTGATCTTTCTTTCATGTTGATGGCAAAATGCAGTTGCTTTCCCAAGTGCATTTCAGACATGTTTAGTCAGGTTCAGATCTGAAGATATAGCTAGTCAATCCATCCTAATTTAATTCTCCAAAAGTTTGAGACATAAAATTCCACATAAAAGGATAGCTTTTCAATTCGTTATATATAAAAATACTTGCCAGCTCCTGACAGATCCAATTTCAGATTAGATGTACATTTGAAAAAAGATATCAAGGTACAATGTGAGAGGGTCATTTTGGGATAATAATAATAATGGGTACTTATTCCTACCATTTTGGGAAATTTTAGGGTTTCAAGGCCAAATCCATAATACTTGGAGGGTTAAAGATATTCATCCACCAGTTCAGATCTATGTGTTGTCTATTATAAGCAAATGAAAGCCAACTGAGCCACTGAAAAGTCACATACAGGTGTCTAAATTCTCCTTTCTATAGCCCTCAGTAGTTTGGGAAGCTGTGTGACATGCACAAATGCATGGAATGATGTTGCAGTCATCCAACAATATGGCTGTAACTGCTTTGGATATATGCAAGTTGGAATGGGAAGTTTTATTTGAAAGAAAACTTGCATCTTCGAGTAATGAACATTTCAGCTTTGTAGGATAGAGAAAGAACTAACATTTTATACATTAAGTGTACTTTATTCCTTTTCTAGTTACTGAAATTTGCACATTGTATAAATTAGTCACTTCAAGAAATAAGTTTTTTAATTCAGACAAAGCATAAGAGGTCTGTTGACTAGCTTCTTCCCAGTTTGACCAATAACACCAGAAACGATGGCCTTGTATCTATCCTCCCCTACTATCAGTACCTCAAATGAGACTTCAACAAATTTCAAACACCTGAACAAAGACAGTGCAGTCGTAAATATCCATGAATTATTTATGGTTTGTTAATCAGCATCCTCTAACAGCCATTATTAGGAATTCCCTCATTACGGATGAAAGGAATATCTGGTAAACATCAGTCCTGTTGCACATCTGGCCTAGATGTTGAATATCAAGCAAATTAAATACGAATAAAAAAGAAAAATTCCTTTCTTTTCAAATAAAAGATTAACTTTAAAATATCATAGATAAATGGTTTACAGAAAGATAACAAAAGACTTAAGCATTCACATCCTATAAAAAGTTTGAATGATGGTAATTTTTTTATGTATTTCTTAAAACTCTGAGCATTTTCACTCCAGAAATTAAAAAAAAAAAGAGAGAGAGAGAGATGTTTTAAGTTTTCATTTATACACAATATAAATCAAGAGTTCTATCATTACATAGCTGTTGCATAAAGTAAATTAATTTGTTTAAAATAAAACAAACATTTTTCATAAAAATACATACCAGTTTATCTATATCTTTAAAAAACCACACATTCCACCCTTCAATCAATTTAGAAGGTTTTTCACCATTATATAACTAAAAAATTCAAAAAATTCAAAATTAATACATAAAACATTTTTCTTTTTCAGCTTTTATTTTCAGCAGCAAAACTTTAAAAAAAAAAAAAAAAAAAAAAAAAAAAACTTTGAAATTACAGAACAATTATTATAATTAAAAAAAAAATTCTCTAAAATTTCTAATTTCTTGTTTTAATTCACAGAAAGCAAAGAATATGCTTTCTATTTTCTATTTAATTTTGTGTGTAAATACACTGAAATACAGAGAACCACAAACATCTGTATAAAAGATGAAAAATACGTTGAGATGACATGCAGTAACATTAAATTTAAATAATTCAAAATTTTATGCTTTATCTATTAATAATAATAATTTATAAATTATTAAAATAATTTTGATCCATTAGTATTTATAAAGCTTGTGTTATAAAAAGCTTATGTGAAGATGCTCTTATTGTATACAATATGGGGGAAAGGGAAGCATTCAGTTTGTTTCAAGCTTAACACACTACAAAACAAATACTTAAAATTACTTTTCCAGTTTTCTAGTTTCTCTTGACTTCACTGCCTTAAGCACAGCATTCCATTACGTGTTGGATTCCATCAGAAAAAAATATTTTGTCACAGCTTTCAAATCATTACTGAATAACATCTTTCTAATAATCATTGTTGTTGTAATATAAACTACAGAAATACCGCTTCAATTTTTGGAAGGGAAAGAAAAAAGAAAATCATTTAGAACCAAGTTTGGCAAATTTGGCAGATGGGGGAAAAATTAAAATTTTGTAGATCATCATGTCAATGTTTACTTCATTAAAATTTGTCTCCCAAGTTCTGAATCACCCAGTACAAGTCACAACACGATTCTCAAATACTGCATGAATACAGAGAGGAGGAGGACAACTTTAAAAATGGGACAGTAAGTTTAAATATTTCATTTTTCAGAAAATTTTATACAGTCAACGGCTGAAGTCTGGCTACTCTGTGAAACAATAAGTCGCTTCTAGCAATAGTCAATTGATCTGACCAAAACCTCAAATACATTATCATACATAATTGTAGTATATCGAAAAACTAAAATCCATTTGTTGAGTAAAGCTTGTTAGTGTTCACTCTTAGATTTGAAACAGAAATGCTCTTTGTATGTACTGATGCAATCTATTATAATTAAACAGTGTACAGAACTTTATGCACCAAATTAAAGTTTACTTAATCTTCATCATACGAAGGATTACTATACAGACAATATTCCACTGCTTTAGTAAAAATACACTTTTAATACACACTTAGTTAATGCTGCCCTCATAAATTATACACAACTAATATCACATAACTGACAAATCGTCAATATAACACCTAAACAAAAAATTTAAAATTCTTTAGATTTGTAAATTTCCTTAAATATGTAATTTAGTTACACACTCTGCTGAAGACTTACATAGTGTAAATGAAGTGGTGAAGAATTTTTAAATATTGATAAATTAACAGCTTACTTCCTGCAAAACTGGGATTACAGGAGGATTTCTCTGTTGCAAGAAATATATAACCATCAATATATATGCATATGAAGATAAACTTCCACGAGATGCATCACATATTCCCAAAGTCTGTAAAACCAAATATAATTATCAAATAAAACAAAGTGGGGGTTAAAATTTAATTTATTAAAATAAATAAATACAATAAAATAAAAATTTGCAAAATTTTAAAACTATAACATTTAACAGACATTCAATTAAGTAAACATGAACACACTAATACAGAATAGAAATCAACACATTTAGGAAAAATAACATATTTATATACCTTAGCAAAATATTTTAAAGCAAAGCCTAAAATTTGGACCCTCTGATCAATTTTGCTGTATGTTTCTAACATCTCGGTATTAACAAGAGCCTGAAAACAAAATAATAAAAAAATGAAAACTAATTAAAAATTGCAACAAAACACAAACTCAATATAGCTGATACACTCGTATGATATAAAATAAGCTGATACACTCGTATGATATAAAATTACAGATACTGACATACTAACATTTGTAAAGCTGAAAATGACTCAATAACTTCATGTACTTTATCTCGGTAAAAATGAAAAACTAATTTTCAAGATTCATCCACAATCTTTGATTTATTCATTTATAACAATAATCAAGGAACTCTTGGAATAAAAGGGAATGTTTACCAAAGTATTGTACAGACTTATATCTCCTTCAAGACCAGAATGACTATATGTAAATTTAACTATAGGAACTTTTGCACTTGTTACAGAAATGATGTTTTCAAGTTTAGGATGTGCATGCAGTTGCTTAGCCACCTTTTCAATAATATCAATACAATCCAGATCCTAAAAAGAAATAATAATAATAATAATAATAATAATAATAATAATAATAATTAAAAAAAAAAAATCAATCTCTAGCATTTCACACAATTTTTTTGCGACAAACAGATACAATGAAACCAAACTGAAGCAACAGGTAAAATACTGGAAAACTTTTACACAAAACTACTGCACTTTTCAACATTAAATATTTTCTAAAACTCACAAAAATTTTCAATAGTTTCACTGAAAACAAAGACTATTTATATACAAAAGCTAAATTTTAATACAAATTCTTCAACAGAGTTTTAACTAGCAAATAACAATTAATAAACTTAAATATATAAACTCATCTTTATATAATTTTCAAAAAGTATTCTTTACTTTTTTTTAATCCAAGAAATATTTAAAGTCCACGCCAAATATGCAGTTGTTTCAATTTTAAGTAAAAAAAAGTAGATGATATAAAAAAAACTAATCATTGGTCATAAAAGCCAATGATGAGTTTTTACACCTATATGCTGGCTTCTAGATGTAAAATGTAGAATGTAAAAATGAACCTCACATCTACCACTTTTATTTGTTTAGAAATTTCAATACTATTGGATTACCTGACCAACCTTGACAAGACAATCATGCAAAGCACTATGATGGCAAAGTATGCAACCCAGTAATTTTATGAACATGTATTTATCTGGCAATCCACTAATGACTGCGCCAGTATGTAATGTCACCATCTATCTTGGTGGTGGTAATGCAATTTGCATGCAGTTTTGAAATTTGAGGCTTATGCTTTTGCTTTCTGCTTATTGTGATTACTATGTAGATATTTCTTTTCTTGTAATGAATCACAGTGAAAGTGCTGCATTTTTTCAGTAATATGGCATTTTGCCTAGCAGTACAGAGTACAGGAATGGGTTAATGTATACATGGCAAGTTAAAATGGGTCAATGTATACATAGCAAGCAGTGCCAATTTGTTCTGCAATGTCAAGTATTCTGCAATTCTTTGATTTTTCTTTTAAGTTAAAACTGATTACTGCATACTGGGGGAAAGAAAACATTTTATTATGAATGTTTTTAATTTAGCTAATTTATTGCAGTTTTATATAATTTTGAATGTTTCATGCAATTATCAGCATTTTATTATAGACGTTTCTTGCATTTTTAATTTTGTTAATTCACTGCTGTTTTATGTATTTGTGTAATTTTCAGCACATCACCATTTTTTAAAGTTGCCACTTTTTTTCATCTGTTAGAATGGCAATGAATTAGTCACCAGTAACAGGAAACCTCGTGAGAAAATGTGAGAGTATCAAAATTTCCGAAATTAACATACCAAGGAAACAATATCATAATCTCTCACAGCAAGCAAAAAAGTTACAATAGATCTAACATATATTTTTAGAGCTTGATAAATGTACAGGTTGTCCGAATCAAATGTACCTAATTTGGAGAGGTCGCTCTACTTAACAGAAAGTTTAAAAGCATAAGAAAACTGTAAAATTAGATACCAATACTCACAAAGTTTTCATTAAACAATCAGTACATGAGCATGAGCTCTCTTAGTAGCCCTGAGAATGTCCAGCTGGTAGCTCAGTTCCAGCTACGTCTGGTCTAGCATTTCTGGAGTCACAGTACCAGTAACCGCGGTTACGGAGGTATGAAGGCCTTCATTATCACAGATGTTCTCTGAGTACTCTTTGTCTTTCATGTAGCTCCAAAAGGAGATATTGAGAGAAGTCACGATGGGAGATCTTGGTGGCCAGACAATTGGGCTACAGCGTCCTATCCATCTGTTAGGGAAAGTTGTATCTAAAAATGTACAAATATGTTTGCCCCAGAGAGGAGGAGGCCCCATCTTGTTGGAAGATAACAGTGGATTGTAAATGCTACATTTGGGGTACTGCGTAAATTTGTAACATGTGTAGGTAATTGTTTGCGGTCACAGCAAAGAAAAATGGTCCTACGACTGTATCATGTGCACATTGATTTTTGGGCTGCTTCATTCCAATTCGTGTAGTGAATGGGGACTTTTGAGCCACAAATTCTGATGTGCTTATTAACGTTGTTGCTAACATGAAATGTAGTTTCATATGAAAAAAAGATGCAGTTTAGAAAATTGTGCTCATTTTCAATGCGAGATAACATTTCCACAGCAAATGCTGCAGCCCACCATTTGGTTGCAGTTTCTGCACAATCTGCATTTTATATGCATGCATCCTCAGTTTTCGATGCAGCACATCATGACAGGGCCGTCTTAAGGAATTCGGCGCCCATGGGCTACTAAAAATAATGTGCCCTTCTTCCTAAGAAAATACACAGAATGGCAAATGGGAGTCGGAAAAGTTATGCAAAACAAAAGTGTCAGAACTAGAAAAAAACTATTTATTACTTTTATAATAAACTGTTATCTTTATTGTAACTTTTCTTTAAAGTCACTTGTTTAAAAGATGGGTATAAATGTTTACCCAGATTTGAGGGGATTATCTCAATAATGACAGTTCCGATCAGTTTTTAGTCTAATCCTTAGAACTTTATCGGAACTATTATATGATTCTCCATCAGTGCATAACATAAACAAAAATAAAATTTAATTAAATAAAAAACCATTTAAGAACAAAAACACACCTTAATCTAAACAAATGTAACTTATATATTTACTTTCCTAGCTTTTTCTTTGGCAAACTGATCAATAATATCACTAGTATTTAAATTTTCAAATAAATCTCTTTCAATAGACAAAATACTTAAATCATTGAGTTTACTCTGTCCCAAAGAAGATCGTAAGTAATTTTTTATTCTTTTGATTGCTGAAAATGATCTTTCGCCACTGCAGTTTGTTGTGGCGATACTTAAAAATATGCGCAGTGCTGTGGTTACGTTTGGAAATGTAGATTCAATTTTTAACTCGATTATTGTCTTTAAACTTAGTTCTGCGATAGATATATTTTCGGTATTTTCCAATAAATTCACATGTTTAAAATGTAGGCATTTTTCAATAAAGCTGTTTTCTAAATCATTCTGATATATTTCGCACAACTTTGCAGCATTATTTCTAATTATGTCTTCATTTATATTTTTTAAATTAACTAGAAACCCAAATATTGAATAAATGTCAACATATGCACATTTTCTCTTTTGTACTTCTGCTAGAATTTTATCAATAATAGCATAATATGTTTTTATGCGGAATTCGTCATTTGCATCAAGTTGCACTTCTTCCGACGTATTTTCGTCGAACTGTCTTTTTCTTTTCCGTAACCGTTTGTATTCATAACAGCCAGATAATTTTATACCTTCTGATTTGTAAAGGTTAAACAAATCTATATTTCATTTCGATTGTACAAATTTTTCTAAAGAAGCATATAAGCATATAAGCAGATCCCGGTTTTCGAGATGAAGACCCTCTTATAATATATTTTTTAACAATTCTGGAAATTGTTGATTGATTTACGGAGTATTTTTTTGCTAACTCCATTTGGCTCATTCCAGACTCGTGGAAAGCTACAATTTGAGCCTTATCTTCAATTGATAATTGCTTTGACATGGATGCACTGAATCATAGAATTTTTTTAATGTTTTTTGGCGGGAAAAGGCTATTTTTTTCAATATGCATTTTTTTTGTCCACTTTCATTTTTATAAACCGTTCAATATACTACCTAATTTCTTTATACCTTAAAGTAAATATATTTTTAAATATAAAATGAGAAAAAAAAACCAATTTATTTTTTAACCTTTTAAAATTAATAAATATTATCTTGCTAAATGCCATTTTTTTTATTATGCGTTTTTTTTGTCCACTAGTGTATGTAAAAGGAAAAGCACTTACCTTAGGAATATAATAATATAATTTAATAATTTCCACTTAATTTTCAATTTTTAATTCACCTTATTCAGTCAACAAATACTAAAATTATATCAATTTTACTTTTGTCGTGCAATCTATATTAAGGTATGCATCAGTGACCCCTTTATGTTCCTATCTTTTATCAGGATTGTTAAAATAATACAATTTACGTTTAGATAAATGAATATGCCCTGGCGACGCAGTGAGTATACGTAGGTGGTCTTATATTAACTCCAGTACAGCTCCGACAGTTCAAATGCGACTGAAACAAAAGTACGATCGGTAGGGTGTTACTCCTATTTCGCGTTGCCCTTCTCTATCTATCGTTTTTCAGCATATTTGGAAGAAATAAAAATCAGTTTAATATTTTAAGAAGTGTTTTAATTTAAAAATAAGTAAAAACTAATAAAATAAAAAATAAATTTTTACTATATCGCAAATAAAAAATTGCCGCCTCAAAAGGCTTGCGCCCTGGGGCTATAGCCCATTTAGCCCTGTGGTTAGGGCGGCACTGCATCATGAAGAGTTGATCGTGGCATAGATAATTCAGAAGTTGCCTGTCTGATCGACTGACGAGGGCTACATACGAAAGTTTGTCGAACATCTTTCGCACGTGAATCAGAATGTTAATGCTGATCACCTCCAGATTTTTTCTGTACACTTACTTCCCGGTTCGATAAAACGTTTTATGCCACTTTTTATGCTCTTAGCCTGGAGTGGATTTCTTTTATAAACAGTTTTAAACATTCTTTGCCCTTTTACTATGGATTTGTATTCTGCATAGCAGAGAACAATTTGTGCCTTCCCTTGCAGTGATGCCATTTTTATGTTTGTTAGCTCAGCAAAAGCGCAGGTGCGTCAGACCCGAGAAAAAATATTGTTACCATATTCTACAAATTCAGCTCCTACATATGGCCAATATTGCTCTCAAAGAACTAAAACTTTGTTTTTAATCAAGTCTTCAAAAGAGGTACATTTGATTCGAACACCTTGTATACTTGAATTGTACAATAGGTGAGTTCAGTCCTTCAACTTGGCAATATCACAAGTAAGAAAAATATGGATTAGTAGTCATAAGAAGAATAATTAATATTAGATACTTTTATACTTGTCAGTTTTAACTATTAAGCTGCAATCAATTGCCAAATTTGGTAGTATTTATTGCCAAATGATAAAAAAAAAAAAAAAAAGAGTCCCCCCCCCATTCTATTCTTTCATAATAGTAATTTGTACAAGAGCATTTTGAGAATTTTTTTCCACTTCATGTGTTGTCATGCTAATAAAGCATACATGCATCCTCGTGAACTAAAAACCAAATCCAAAATAAATAAAAGAATTTATAGTTTCCCCCCCCCATAAGAATTCTCTCATTCAAAATTATAGCAATTTTCAATTTACCATCAACTGAAAATGAAATTCTTGAATTCTAAGAAAGAAGTATTTTGTCCTCTACATAAAAAGTTACCACTTATTTTTCAGGTGGTCATAAATTAGCAAAGTTAAGATGGCATTAAATATATTATTATATATTACTGTGTGCTTATATTATAGTGTAAAAATCCACCAAAAAAAAAAAAAAAAAAAAATTCACATAAGCAATCAACAGTCGTATGTCATTATCAGATTCATACAGTCCCCAAGTTGTATTTGGCAGAGTTCACATGATGGCAAATATTAAAGGCCAAAATAATATACTTGATGCCCTCTTACTTAGTACTACTGATTTATGGCTGCCTGTAAAATACTTTTATTTCCCCACGTAGGAATATAAAGTTTTGGAAATGTGTTAAAGTAAGTTTTCTCTTTCTCTTTTTAATACATTTCTATGAAAATTTCATTATTTAAAAGAGTTTTTTAAAGCTGCCTAAACTTAGCAACATTTTTTCCTTGGCACTTTGGCTGCCAGTTACACCAACAAATACTCATATTTAAAAATCAACAAAAGCAGATAACATAGAAGCTAACAAATCTTAGAATAATTTACTTAGTACAAACAGTTCACTTAGATTTTAGATATAAAATCTAATTTTTTTTAAAAATTATATATATTTATAAAAAAAATGTTTATGTTAATTACATTTAGTTAATGAACAAAAGATTTGCAATGAAATATTATTATAATGGAGAGTTACAATTTTTCAAAACATATAGAATCTGTCTCTAACATAATTCCAATACAGATTTTCAATAGAATGAACCACTTTAAAAATCTTAATTGATAATAATGAGCTTAAAACAAGAATATTGTTATAAAAATACTATATTTAAGTTAAAAGCAGCTAACAGGCAACAATGTTGCTTAAGATCTGGTCAAATGGATTTTTTGCTTTATTTGGTGTCCCCATGTGAATTTACACAAATAAACATCAACTAAAGGACAACATTAGTACCAAATTGTTGCATATACTTTTTTACAGTAAAAAGATTGGCACATAGTGTACCCATAATGGAAAAAATTCCATTTCATAAATAATATATGGCAGATTTCAATGTGATACTAACTTTACTGTCCTCTCTAGCTCCAAATGTGAGACAACAATCCATGTCACTTTTGGTTTTAAATCCAAAGCCATTGCAGAAAGACCCAAATAAACTTAAAGATGCATCTGCAGATAAATGTTAATTCACTTTTACATAGTAATAATTATAGTAATTACAATAATAGCAAAAGGTTGCAAAAAAGAGACAAGAAAAAATAATGAAACAAAACATTACAAAATCTTCAACTATTATCGATCATCATTAATAAAAATATATCTATAATAATAAAACTGAGAGTTTGTCTACAAGTGTATGTTATACAGCCCAGAGATGAATAAGCCCAAATCTAAAAAACTGTCAAACTTTTTTTTTTTTTATTTTATTTACATAACAGTATGAAAGAAATTGCAAAAATAAAAATAAAGATTATATTAAGACACAAAGTGATATGGAGCTTAAAAAATCCAAAATATATATTCAGTACCTATTTAACATAGTTTGAAGGCTTTATTAATTGCATATTAAATTGAAAAATGGTATAATATGTGAAAAAAGGGGGGCAGTTCTATATCTCCAGTTCTAACGAACGAATTGACAAAAATTAACATGCATTTTTATATCTCGAATGCGCAACTTAGGATACATATAGTGTTATTTTAACATAGGGTATTGTGACATAAAATTAGACTTTCTTGAAATAAGATATGGATTTTTTCCACATCCCGATTCTACAGCTCAAATTATGCCAAAGTGCCAATTTTTGGAAAAATCACACTACAGTCAAAAGTCATTAATCCGGACGCCCATAATCCAGACCTCAAAGCTACTAACTTTCTGTGCATGCCTCAACGCATAATGCATAAACGCATATGCGTAATACGTTTATGTATGTGCGTTTAATGCATAACGGACGGTATAAGCTAAGCTAAAATTATCTATTTCAGTTAATAATGCAGATTGTGTTGTTCCTCAATCTTCTAATTGGATCCAACTTATTATTTTTTGCAGACTGTTAGAGCAATTTTATAAAAGTAAGCTTGAACTTTCGATTATGTCAAAAAGAATTTCCGATTCTGGAGCTGCCAAAGGATCTACAAAGCGAAAGCATGTTTCGATGCCCATCAAACAAAAACTGGAATTGCTGCAAAAAATGGATAAAGGCATATCCTTTGTTTCTTTAACCATTCCAAAATCTGTTTATCAATTTCACGCTGCTCTGTGAGGGAGGGGGAACGTCGCGGCGCGCAATGAACTGGAAGTTGATCTGTCAGCACTATCCTCATCTTCAGCACAGATGTTTTTATTTTATTTTGTTTATAATTCCTTACTAAATGTAGTGTTTCATCTCGGTGAACTCCGATACGATTTAAATCAAATTCCTCGTCATTATAAATATCACGAATACACATCAAATAGTTTTCTGGTTGCAATTTTCTAATTTCGACTATGCATAATGTGTGCTTTACCCATGCGCGCGTTGAAAGAAATGTTTAATAAAGTAAACAAATAAATATTAAGCTTTTTTTGTAAATTTTTATACCCTTTAGATCATAATTGTTCTTTATTTCATAAATTACGGTTTCATATTTTTAATTTTATACAGTCAAAAGTCATTAATCCGGACTCGTCAGGACTTCGGCAATTCCGGATTATAGATCATCAGTTTAAATCTGGTAAGATGGCATGCAGAAATTATAAAATTAAAAATATGAAACCGTAATTTATGAAATAAAGAACAATTATGATCTAAAGGGTATCAAAATTTACAAAAAAAAAAAAAAGCTTAATATTTATTTGTTTACTTTATTAAACATTTCTTTCAATGTAAGTTGTTTAAGTTGCTTCATTTTAAGTGATAATACTTTCTCTTTAATTCTATAAACAGACATAATTTCTTGTTCAGTTACAAAGTTCCACTGTTCAAGTTCTATAATTGCTGTGTCGAGAATACCGACTAATTTGTCAATCGAAATTTTTTCGTTTTTAATAACCTCTGTGTCACTTTCTTCACTATCGGAAGCGAATTATAATGACGAGGAATTTGATTTAAATCATATCAAATGCAGAGTACATCGAGATGAAATACTACATTTAATAAGGAATTATAAGCCAAATAAAATAAAAACATCTGCCCTGAAGATAAGGATAGTGCTGACAGATAAACTTCCAAATTCATTGCACGTTGCGGCGTTTATTTATAATGAAATTTGATGTGCAGTTCTTTAATTTAATGTATATATTTTACCTTAAAGAATTCCATTTAGTAGCCTTTTTTCTAACATGAATTTTTCTTTAGTATCTTCAGAAAATCTTCTTGCTGGCATTTAAAACAATTTGCAATGAAATTTAGCACACTACCTGCTTTTTTTTTAATAGTTTATTTTTCTCAATACTTTATTCTTATAAAAGATGATTTGTTTAATGTTCAAACCTTTTTATTGACCGCATTTTTTTACTTCCTAATTAGTATGTGTATCAGACAGAATCCTAAAAACTGAAATGATTTAAATTTGAATAAAGAACAATTAGATACACAATTGGCGTGCTATAGTTTTGCCATTTTACCCTACAGAAATTACAACGAAAATATATTTGGAAGATATTAACAGCTACACAATTGGCATGCTATAGTTTTGCCATTTTACCCTACAGAAATTACAACAAAAATATATTTGGAAGAAATTACAGTAGAAACAGTGATTAGTTTTCAAAATAATATTAAAATTTTTATTTCATGTTATACTAGTATCAATGTCAAAGATGGGCATTTTCAATCAGTATATTCAGGTTTAGTGTCCCCCCCCCTTATTTTTTCTTTTAAATCACCAGGATACATAATAAACAAAATACAGTGCATTTTAGAAAGGAGCTTTTTATACATAGCATAATGTAACATTCTTTATTGTTATAAAATCTTCAAACTAATTTTTGACTTTCTTTGATAGAACTAATTTTCTTTAAATTATCCTCATATATATAAAGAAGTTTATATTTTCAACAAATGTAAAGTAAGAAAAGTAAGTACTTCTTGTAAGAAAATTTTTCACATCTGGTTGATATTATTCTACGTAGCGTATTCGGAAACTAAGTACCGTTTCATTCTAGCGCCATCACAGCGCTGTGGTAGGCGTCCTGCGCATGCGCACTAGTCTTTCTTGTTCACTGACTCTCAATTGTCGCCATTGATGCTAAAGCAAAGTTTAAAGTTCAAAGAAATTAAACATTTAGCAGTAGTAGCAATAAAAGCTCCCTGAGATATCATGTTGTGCAGACATTGAAGACAATAAAAGATTTCGAACTTAACCAATTTATTAACAATATAATAAAGAATAAAAGCACAGAAAATAAATTTCAACAATATCAGAGACTTAGGAAAAATATAATATAACCATCATTCATCAAATAATATTTTTACCTGGTCTCCAAAACACTGGCATTCTATACAAACAAAATGTCCTAAACAGTAATTAAGCGGCCTAAAAATGAAGCTGGCTACACATTCAATAAGTCCATAATCAATGGTCAAGAAAAACACCCGAAATTTAAATCAAGTTCTTGAAAACATTTAAAACAATCAAGTTCTTGAAAACACTTAAAACCGGCCTAACTCCGTTTGCACAAGGAATCGCCGCTCACGTATTTTAATTGCCGCCTTTATTGAAGAACATGGATGCCGTCCACGGCAGTCACTCACATGGTAGCCTCTGGAACCAAGGAATTTACTCCGGAACAATAATCTTGTGGACATGAACCAAGGAACCCCATTCCGGAACAACCATCCCACGGACAGGCATCAAGGAACTTTATTCAGGAACAGCCATCCCGCAAACCGGAACCAAGGCACTTCATTCACCGGACTGCATGCATCCTTCTGAAGGGGCTGGAAACCGCTCACTCAAGTGCCAGGAAAGCAGGAACTAGAAGAAGAACTAGAAAGGGTGAGCCAGAGCGATGCGAGATACTTATAGCAGTAGTAGGCATGACGTCATCTCACGGCAACCATTCAGCTATCGGCACGAATCGGCTTTCCAGATGACGTAACATCACTTTCGTTTTTGCATCTTAATTAGGTTGAAACAGTCCGTTCTCAACCCAAACAGTGGCAGTAAGAAAAAGAAGTAGAAGTAACTACTATATTACATTAAAATAAGAACTAAACTAAATAAACATTTCAAGGAGGAGAGATGATGCAGTAAAAGGTTTACAATAAGCTATATTTTCCAACAGCCATTTTGGTTGCTCTATGTTGTGTTTTCAGTTTGCTGTGCACATTCAAAATGTTTAAGATAATTAGTTCTCCCGCTGACTGTGAGATTCGTGCCGTGATTAAATATTTGAATGTGAGGAATGTTAAACCGGCTGAAATTTATCGTCAAGTGACAGAAGTTTACGGTGAATACGCGATAAGTGATGGAATGGTGAGGAAGTGGGTAAAAATGTTTAATGCAGGTCGAACATATGTCCACGCTGAGGCTCAGAGTGGTCGGCCTTCTGTTGTCACCGATGATTTGGTAAGGAAAGTTGATGAAGCAATTCATGAGAACAGACGCTTCACAACGACAACTCTTTCAGAGGCATTTGCACAAATTTCCCATACTGTTTTGTTCGAAATTGTGTCTGACTGCTTGAATTATCGCAAACTGTGTTCCCGATGGGTTCCAAAAATGCTCAGCGATGTTCACAAAACAAAGTGACTTGGTAGTGCCCTGACATTTCTCACGCGGTACAGTGATGAGGGAGAAAACTTTTTTAACCAAATTGTCATAGGTGATCAAACTTGGGTGTGTCATTTCACATCAGAATCGAAACAACAATCGATGGAGTGGAGACACACTCATTCTCTGAAGAAACAAAAGTTCAAAGTGACAATGTTATCACAAAAAATCATGTGCACTGTCTTCTGTGATAGGAAAGGCGTTTTGCTTACTGAATTTCTTCCCAGAGGTGAAACAATTAATGCGGCACGATATTGTGAGACTTTAACAAAACTAAGGCATGCCATTCAAAACAAATGAAGAGGAATGCTCAGTAAAGGAATTGTGTTGCTCCACGACAATGCTCGGCCCCGTACTGCTGGTGTCACTCAATCGTTAATTCGACAGTTTCAATGGGAGCAGTTCGATCACCCGGACTTGGCATCGTCTGACTATCACTTGTTCCTGCACATAAAGCACGAGCTTGGTGGCAAGCGCTTTGGATCTGATGATGACACAAAAAATGCTGTGGAGTTGTGGTTATCGAAACAGGCGGGAAGTTTCTTTGACGATGGTATACAAAAACTGGTCACCCGCTATGACAAGTGTTTTTGATCATTGGCGGAAACTATGCTGAAAAATAGTTTAAGACGTATTTTCATGTAAAAATAAAATTGGATTCGAAAAAATTGTTTTACTATATTTTTTTCAAAACGGTACTTAGTTTCCGAATACACCTCGTATATTTTTTCTCTCTTTCATATTAATTAATAATTAATATTGCAACATTTTGTATTATATTTACAGTACTTATTACTAAAATAATATCAAATATCTGATTTGCATATATATGATTAGTCCAATACAGCACAGGTTTTTATCTCAAAATTCAATATAAGTGTTTTTTCTGACTTAATGAATTTTTTCCTTATATCTTTTGTTAGCAATCAAAATACTGCAGAATTTTAATCTTTGTACTATTAAGCAGAACAGAAAATAATCTTCCAAATGATATTTTTTTTCAGATATCATTCCATTGTTTTAATCTAATAATAATTTATGATGCATCTGTGTATGTCATAATAATGTATCTGTATGCTAACAATAATGTATTTTTAAATTTCAATGATGGCTATCTAATCTTTTATTTATAACATTCCCATGATTTTAAGTGATAAGATCAGGTTTCTAAATCAAACAGAAATTTAAATGAATGTAATCATGTGCCATCAAATTAATCAGAACTTGAAAAGAAAAGATGATGATATGCATACTTCACCGATACACTGATATAAAGGAATAATTTTCCTACATCTGTAGGCAGAGATTTTCTTTCTTTATTTTGTGCTCTTTTATTTATTTGAAGGGATAAAAGGTAAATTGCACAATATATATATATATATATACATAATTACAAAATTTTAGTAAGATGAACTGTCATTTAAAAAAAAATACTTTTAGCTATCATAATATTTGATCATATGTGACCCAATACAAAATTAATGATGCACTCATATAAAAATGGTTTTGGGTCATTAATAGAATTTACAGAAACAGATTAACATAACAACATACGGGACAGAAGTGAAATTATTGATATGACCATTTTTACATAATGTCAATCCCTTCACTAATTCATTTTGCTAATTTTAATTTCAAATCTAGCCACTCCATGATTATATACTACTGTACTTTACAGTACTTTAAAATTAAAAAGAAATACATTTTCTAGTTTCAATTCATTCTTTCAGTTTTTTCCCCTTTAAAAATGAAATTAAAAAAAAAAAAAAAAACTTTCCCCATTAATTTTTCTTTGGAAAACAGATATTAATTTATATTTACCCAATGAAAGAACAATAAAAAGATTCTGAAGTGAAAATAAAATATTTCAGTAACTTGTAAAATCTGAAATTTATTCAAACTGAAACATCAACATTAAAAGTTACCAGGGAAAACTTCTCTGATATAATGCTGGATCTCTTCCATGTCTGACGTCATGCCTTTCATATCGGTATCTGTCACAGCATGTTTATCTGTAAAATATTATTAATGTTTACATTTAAGTAATATATAAAAGGAATAATTCTTATATGAAGATATTTTGTGCTTTCTAATAATTCGGAATTACATAATACTAAAAACGCCCATCAATAAACTGCAAAATCACGAAGTGAGAAAATATTTATCGAAGTTGTCACATTATATTAGACTACAACCATCTACAACTCAGAAGTGTTAAACATGTAACAGTTATTGTAACAAAATATTGTAATTTCTATTGCATCAAATCATATTATTAAAATTTATATTTTTAATATATTGTTAAACCTGGGAAAATTTTTTGGCCAAAGGGCCACATTGAAAAGGAGGGAAAAAAGGGGCTACAAATAAAATAATATTTTTTTTTATTATAAATTGTCATTATGAAACAAAGTTCTAACATAAAAATTTTTTTAAAAAATTACAACCAACAATTTAATGAGATGAATGTTCTGTTTTATAAGGTATTTATTTCTCTCACCCTCTTAGCATGCCTTTGTGGTGTAATGGTCAGCACGCTCGGCGTGTATTCGAGAGGTCCGAGGTTCGAGTCCCGGCGAGGGCATTGCACATTATTCATGTCTCCTGCTTCGAAATGACCTAATGTCTCCATAGTGGCGCCCAAACTAAAAAAGGTGAAAAGGTGGTGGATGATATTCCTCCACCACCAGGATCATCCACCACCAGGATTTAGTCAATGGGTTTCCTAATTCCTAGTCGCCCTTAAAAAAGGGGAGTATATAATGCATTTCTCATGCCTTCATAGTGTAATGGTCAGCACGCTTGGTGAGCATTCGAGAGGTTTGAGTTTGAGTCCCGGCGAAGGCAAAGCACATTTTTCATGTCTCTCAGCATAAAAAACTCCTAATGTCTCCACAGTTTTACAGCTTTTTTTTTTCCTCCCTTCTTCTTCTTCTCTTTATTTATTTATTTATTTATTTATTTTTATTTTAAGTGTTAGTTTTGTTTGAATTCTAGCAAAAAGAAATAAATTTCCCACAACCTGCAGTTTAATGAGTGTTTTACATACCTTTGTTTTATTTATTTATTTTAAATGTTAATTTTGTACACAAATTCTCATGTTTGCTTGCAAATGATCACTGGTGATGCTAAATTGTAAAATATTTTTACCAAGATTCATGATAAAAATTAATAGAACTATATTTTTACAGAAAATATTTGTTCACATATATGGGTAGATAGATTGATTTGTTGGTGCTCTACTGGTTTACTATTTTTTATTTACTCTAATTTAAAAAAGTTAAATAATATATGAATTTATAAAATAACTCATGTTGCATAATTAAAATCTGAAGAAAAGAAATTAAGAAACACATCTTATCCTGCATCCTGAAAACTGTGGGCACCTCTACCTTTAGGAATAATTTTAGGAATTACAGGACTGGTTTCAGTATTGCTAGAACTTTTAGAAAAAAAGACATGTTGGCAGAATGCATTGAATATTTTGCATATGATTAAACTGCAAGTCATGCAAATCTATGTAAATATTTTACCTGAAATATACTTTAACCTAAAAGCTAAAAACTTTCCCATGACTCATCATTTCCATATGATTAAGAGTCCTACTTAGTTTTAGGAAGGCAAAAATATACTAAATTACAACCCAATGACCTTGGAAAGAAAAAGACAAGTAAGTAATTTTAGCTAATTAATATCAAAGGTTTAATGATTTTTATTTTAGATACGGAAATAAAGCTACAACCAATCACTTTATCTGAGTTAATACATATCCTGATTGTTTGCATTGTTCATATAACTTTAAAAAAGAATACAGTACAAAGTCTTTAATTCAGATGTCCATACTCCAGAATGATTAATAATCCGGATCTCAAAGCTACAAACTTTCTGCGCTTGCATAGCGTTTACGCATGGCATGTTTAATGTATAACGGACGGTATAAGCTAGGCTAAAATTATCTAATTATCTAGTTCAGTTAATGTTGCAGATTGCGTTGCTCTCTAATCTTCTAATTGGATCCGGCTTATTATTTTTTGCAGATTGTTAGAGCAATTTTATAAAAAGTAAGCTTGAACTTTCGATTATGTCAAAAAGAGTTTCCGATTCTGAAGCTGCCAAAGGATGTACAAAGCGAAAGCATGTTTCGATGTACCGCTTCCAATAGTGAAGAAAGTGACAGAGAGGTTATTGAAAACGAAAAAATTCCGATTGACAAGTTAGTCAGTATTCTCGACACAGCAATTACAGGACTTGAACAGTGGAACCAAACAAGAAATTATGTCTGTTTATAGAATTAAAGGCAAAGTATTAGCACAAAAAACGAAGCAACTTAAACAACTTACATTGAAAGAAATGTGTAATAAAGTAAACAAATAAATATTAAGCTTTTTTTTATAAATTTTGATACCCTTTAGATCATAATTGCTCTTTATTTCATAAATTATGGTTTCATATTTTTAATTTTATAATTTCTGCATGCCATCTTACCAGATTTAAATTGATGATCTATAATCCGGAAAAAAACCTAATAAGGAATCGTCAAGGTCCCGATGAGTCCGGATTAAAGACTTTGTACTGTATTAATTACATAATTTTAAAATTATTTCAAGAATATCACTAATTTATTTCTGAATTATGACCTGCTATACAATATGCAGTAACATATATAAATAAATAAAAGCATTCTAATTTGAATTTGAAATGCTAGTATATTACAATGTTTTAGTTACAAAGGTACATCCATAATCAAACAAATGTCGGAAAGAAATAAAAACAAGAGAAAATTTATTAAGCAAATTAAAGAGTATGTGAAATCTACAAAACATAAAATTTACTTTCATATTTGAAATACTTATTTTAAGCATAACTAATTTCATCAATGATAAGCAAGGTGAATGCAGAATATTTTTTAAAAAAATTACCCCTTATATAAAACAAAGCTTTGTTCACACTTTCTAAAAATTCAGGAGTCATCTCAGGCAAAGTACAAGGAGTTGGCAATTGATCATTAGGACAATCCTTAAAAAAACAAAAGATGATTTTGCTTACAATAAAATTTCAAATAAATAAATAAATAAGTCACAGAATGTTTCATAGAAATATATATGCCCTACTTTCCCACATATTGCTCTCGCCCCCCCCCCATTTTTCTTTTTTACTGATTTTATCATCCAAAAATTACGAATAATTTAATTTCCAAAGGATGGGGTTGCAGTAAAAACATAACAAAAAAAAAATAATAATAATAATAATAATAATAATAATTCACCCCCTCCCCCCCCAAAAAAAAACTATAGGTAACTAATTACCACAATATTATTTCTTAATATATATATATATATACACACATTCCAATACATTAACATTATTATAATATATAATATTAATATTATATAATAATATTAACATTACAGTATCTAATAAAATAACTTCACTTCTACTTCCCCGTAACTTCAATCTCATATGCTCTTATTGTTGTCTCTGCTACTCCTTAGGCCTCAAATCCTCCATACATAATTAGAGTAGATGACTGTACAGATGACTTGGCAAAATTACAGAGTGAATATCAATTTGTGTTTACTTCACAGTGACTCTCGCTGGTTCTTGTATTATGCTGGCATAAAGATTAACAATTAAAATGGAAAGATTTGGGAAAAGGACACATAGATTGTGAAGGTTTGTTGTTGTTATTAAGAAAACAATCACTAAGGGCCAACTGCATTTTAAAATTTAGGAAAGCTTGTTTTCTGAATGCATTGAGGAAGAGGGAAATTGCAGAAACATTTTCAAAATTTTTAGAATGTGTCACTAAAAAGCTAGGGGAGGGATACATATGGAGGAAAAATATGTGAGGAAATACAGAATTCCCCATAACTTGAATTTCATATGCTCTTATTGCTGTCTCCACTACGTCTTAGGTCTCAAATCCTCCATACATAATTGGAGAAGATGAATATACAGCTGACTCAGCAAAATTAGACCGAATGTCAATTTGTGTTTATTTCAAAGTGACTGGCTGGTTCTTGCATTATGCTGGCATAGAGTTTAAGAATGGAAAGATTTGGGAAAAAGGCACATAGATTGTGAAGGTTTTCTTGTTATTAAGATAAAAACAATCACTAAGGGACAACTGCATTTTAAAACTTAGGGAAGCATGTTTTTTGAATGCACTGAGGAAGGGAAAAATTACACAAATATTTTCAAAATTTTCAGAACACGTCACTAAAAAGCTTTGGGGGGAAGGGAATATATGAGGAAAAATATGTAACGAAATGCAGTATTCCATATTATACTGAAATATTTAATTATGTTTTAAATGGATTTAAAAATTTTTACAGCATTTTGATCAATTAACTGCTATTGGGTTATGGTTATTGGAATATGGTAAAACACACAAGGGCTATCTGTCTAAGGAAAATGATACTTTCACAAAGAACGGCAGGGACAGTCACATATTCAAGTTACACATGGAAAAACCCACTGAAACCAAACATATAACTAGCCCATTCACCTGAGATCAAATTCCCAGTATTCAGGGATTTTAATCACTTGGCCAATAAAGAGGCCTAACTGCTACTGAGAATTTTGATTGACAACATGGTGATTTTGGTACTAACTGATTTATTAAAGTGAATTTCTCAGAAATAACAGTTCCAATTTATGATAGTTTTATCTGTAACATTTTCTCTTAACAGTGATAATATTTACTAATCACAAATCTGAATTATAATTATTTCACAATTACTCTTAATCCAAAGAAATAATATCATAAATTAGAGAGAGAAAAGGTGAAGCTCAAAATGTCTAATGCATTATTACATAACTGCTATGCATGCTCTTACATGTGCATCTTTTATAAAATTACGATAAATAATTTAAAAAAAATATTTTTGTCACCTGTTCAATATGCTGTATGTCAACATTACTAACACAAATTAGTGATAAGTATGAAAAGCACTTACCTTTTTTTGATGACCCTGACATTTACACATCCTGCATACTATAGGTACACTCTGCATCAAAAAGAGGAAAAATATTAAATTCACAGTAATTAAATTTAATTAAATTCAAAACTCAACTTAAACTGATAATCACCTTCACTCCTTTGAAAAATTGTGCTTTAAATATATAATCAAAGGACTCTTTGCTAAATTTTTCCTTTGGTAAGTCCCAAAAACACATAACTGTTTGATCAACAGCTTTTTCATTTGCCTTTGACTCTTTCTCTTTAGCAAAAGTTTCAGTCTCTTCTTCTGTTGTTAAATCAGCTGATGGAACAGATGGCAAGAATTCAGAATCCCCTTCTGTTTTTTCCACATCAGATTCATCTAATGTCAATTTGGATACTGTTGCTATAACATCATCAAAAGGTATATCTTGATCATGATCTTCTAAGTCCTGACTCACATCTAACTGATCTTCATTTTCTGACATATCTGACTCTGTAGAATCTTCTTTCATCAATGGTTTTTTTGCTGAAACTGAAGATATATTTATGGCATGGCAAAATTTAGAATCGTGCAACAAAATCTACAAAGCATTACTAAAAAGAAAATCCAGACATAAAAGGATTGTAGAATAAAATAGAATACAAGGAAAAATAAAAATGTACATTAAGATAATGTCCCATATCTGCAGTTTGCAAAGGCAAAATTAAAAAAAAAAAAAAAAAATTTGCACAAATTTCAAAATGCTGTTGTTAATGCAGTGAAATGTGCTCGGACATGGAAATGGTCATTTTAGAACTTTATATACATATTCTTAAGGTTATGGCAGCCTTTCAGATTTGCCTATTTCTTAGTTGACACCCGAGTTTAATAACTATAAATATGCTGACAGGAAACCATAGCTATCAGTTGTCTGATACCTTTATTTTATTTTTGAACCTGTAATTCTCCCACAGTATAACCTTTTTTTTTTTTTTTCTTTTTTCACCATTACTTCTATGTTAATTTGAATCCATTATGTTTGTAACATGCTTCTTATTCTCATTAGTGTCACATTATGTCAGCTTTCAGGATTATGAAGTTCTTATTTACAATAATAAAACTCCAAAATGTAACAGTAAAAATGTTACTAGAACTTGGAAACTACTGGTGAGCTACTATTGCACCAAAATAAATGTTCCACATTTATACCAACGTTTGGAAAAGTGCATTACGCTGTGCAGTACTTAAAAAAAAAAAAAAAAAAAAAAAAACTTTGCACACATTTTTTGGGACTTAAGGCAAAAATGTCAGATTTCTTTCAACATCAGGTGTTATGATGATCAGAAAATGCGAACTAAATCCTTACCATACCATTTTGGACAAGACAAATAGATAATTTGTGACCCTAAAAGCCATTCATTTTCTTATTATCCATTTTCTTAATGTATTAAAAAAAATCCTATATGCTTTAAGAAATATTTTTTCCTCTGATGATCCTTAAAATGTTGTGGTGTTTCTTGCATCTAAAAAACTTTTAAAAAACTAAAATTCTTTTACACCCTCTGTATCATAATTTCCATGCTTGATTCAGAAAAAAAAATAGCTACCAGGGAAGAGATGAACTTGTTTAGTGCATATTACTTAAAATACATTTTGTGTACATCAAATTCACATTATATGCATCAACACTTCTTTCAGCAAATCTGCAGCATCTAAAAGAAATCTTGGTACCTTTTCTTCACTATAGCGTATCAAAACCTTTTTGAGTGTGTTTAAACATGCTCTTTTTCATTCACACCAATTTCAGTTAAGATAATAAGAAGCAGATTGAGGAAGATAACTCTGATGAATTTAGAAGACAAAAAAGCATAATTACTGAAAAGCCAAAAATTCAGTCAGCAAATAACTGCACATACAGTAAGTACACTTATTATCAAGTGAGAATGAGTACATGTCTTGTGTCAGTATTACAGGTGAATCCTATTATTTCTGCATACAGACACCTAAAAAACTTCATGTAAAGAATATCAAGATCAAATCCTGTGTAAATGGTTTTAATAGAATAGAAAAACATGATGAGACCCTGTCTTGATGAGCTTTCTTGGATTTAGAGATCCTGAGCTTTTCCAGACTGAAAATTAGCACTTTTTCCATGTCTCATTGTTGCTCATGATTATTTTCAAGAAATTTAGATTCCTGAATAAGGAATTGTTTGTTCTGTAAATCAGCTGTGTAAACAAATAAGTTTTCTTTTTAATTCTCCCTAAAATATTTTTCACCAAAATTGCTATCAAAAACACTGTTTTTTAAAACTATTTCACAAATAAATAAATAAAATATTTAAGTGAATATTTTGTTAAAAACTTACATGAAGACAAGAGAGCAGCATTACACCAATCGGCCTTTATTAATTTTATACAGCCATCTTTTAATCGTGGGTAAGCAAAATAGCGGTATGTCCTCAAAAAGCAATCATGAATATAGTGACAAACTTGATAGGTAGGTATCACATAAGCCAGATTTCTTTTCAAAAATGGATCTAAGGGAGGAAAGGAAATTTAATGTCATAAAAACGACATTATTCTAAGTAAAAAGAAGTTAAATTTTAAACTATGGTGAATAAATTAAACACAATGCATACACAATGTTACTTTCTTTAAATACTTTCCTATAATCTTAGAAAAGTGATTTAGAAAAATATCAGTTTCCAGTTTGAGTCTGGATAATACATTTCAATTTAACAACACAAATAACATCTTTATCTCATAACAATGAAAATAAAAATTAAAAAATACATAACATATATTTCCAAATAAAGACGATGAATGAATAAGGTGAGAGGCCAAACATGGCTGCAAATATTCAAGAGAAATTGAAAACTGCTGTATAAAGCTGAATTTACAACTGACCTATAAATCCAGCTACACATATCAATAAAACTGTGAATAACTACTGATGCAGCTCACAAACCCATCGGATGAATTAAGTTGAGTTCAGCTTTCATTCAAAAAAGAATTGAAAATACTGTAATATGAACAGACAGTTGGAGTGCCAAAAGCATTTCTTTCATAATTCTCCAATTTTAATGAGCACATCTTGTTTGACACTCTGGCAAATTTTACTTTGGCTCTAGGTTGTGATTAGCATTTTCTCAGCAAATCATAAGGCTGACTACTGCCTTTTGGCAAAAGTGCTCTTACCTGTATAAGAAAATGCATTTCTATATTTCTGCTTTATAGAGAAAAATGCATGAGTAAAAAAAAAAAAAAAAAAAAAAAAAAAAAAAAAAAAAAAAAAAAGCCTTCCCCCCCAAAACCTGAAAAGTTTCAGAATTTAAATTACGTCCAAAGAGGCGTTTTTTTAACATTTTGTGTGTTACCTTTATTTATTAAATATCACGTTCTTTGCACTTAAACCATAAAATTCAGTTCGATAGCAATGTCACAAAATAGTTTTAAAATGAGCATATCTTTCCGATACACACTTCTGCGTCTGCTGGAGATAAAAAGTTTTTTTCCCCTTCATAGAGTGTTGCCATTGCTCGCTTTTAAATCATTGAGTTTGTTACTCAAAAATTCGCTAAAGTTTTATAAAATATGAAATCGATAATAAAACAAATTCCAAATTTCAAATTTGGTTTTCCACATGCCCATATTCATAGGAGGATTACGTCATTCAAAATTCAATGGCTCTATGTACCATTGTTTTATCACAATGCGATAAATATACATACATTTATGCAGATTTTTCATTACTTAATTTCTTCAAACATAATGCAGGACTCTAACATTTGATGGCAACAGTTTGAAAAGTGAAACAGACATTTATAGTGATTCAATGCAAAATTGCAAAACGAAAACTATAGTCCTTAAGGAACAAAGCTCCTTTGGACTTAGAAAAAAAAAAAAAAAAAAAAAAATTGCATATTCTGCTTATTTTACATTGAAAATCATCACGCTTGAAGAGCTATATTTTGGATGGAGCTGAAGATGATATTAACAACAAGTGATTTTAGTGATCAAATGAAGGACAATAACCTTTCTCTGGATTTTCCTCTGAACTTAAGTATTTCATTTTCCTGCCTAGTGACCAAAAATAAGCATATTTTTTATAAATAAGTTTGTATTCTAATGGATTACATGAAGTCAAAACTGCAACAAGTACTGCATTTATTATTTTAAGGTAATTTTTACTTACAAAATTAAGACAGTTTTACTTAAAGTTGATTTTTTTCTGACAAAATTGCAGAACAGGAAAGAACACTTTACAGAAGATAAATATGAAAAAAGTAAATTCGTTGTGAAAGGAAATCACGGCAGATGGAGGCATCATGGCATGATGGAGGAGGATTACCAGTATTCATTTCAGAAAAGTTCTGAACCTAAATTAGATTATCTGAACTTTCCATTTCCTCATCATCACTAGAGAATTCCAATAAACAACTCTCAGGACTACCAGAATAATTCATCGAAAATTCAGATTCGCTATCTGATCCAGTATCAGAATGTTATAAGCCATTTACTGTCACCCACCATTCTTTTATTTCACGACAAAATTGGGAAGAAATAGTATTAGCAAGGCCTAATACACTGAACACATGTAAGCAAACTCACTGAATTTCTCCACATAATGCAAAGCGGTAAAACCTGTTCTTGAAAACGCCACGATCTGTCTGCTATTGAAGGTGTCTAAATCAGAAGTTTCACCCATACCAGTAATTGAAATGACTGATTAACAACAACCACAGTAACAGTATATATATGCTGTTACCACAACGCCCTAATGCGAGCATAAATTTGGCACAGCGCTACACAGTTTGTATAACCATGTCTATCCCTAATTCAGTGGCACTTCAGTGTATATCACTTCAAAAGCCCTTTTCACACCTGAACGGGTTACGAACCGAAAACCCGCACCTGCAAGATGTTGCGGGAACAGAAAACTGCATCCGAATGGGTTTGTCCTAACACCTCTGAGAATCGTTAAAAAGTTTCAAGCTGAATACCAATATTGAGAAACTCGATTAAATAATTTTTTTTTTCAATTATTTTGTACAGTCATTAGGTTATTTTGAAGGAGTACATGAAAAATCAGCAATGCTATCGTTGGAACTCGAACCTGGACCTCTCAAATATGGGCCGAATGAGCTACCGTTACACCACGAAGGTGTACAAGAAAGGAGGGAGAATATACCTTATATAGTCCTCCCTTTTAAAGGTTGACTGAGGATTAGGGGAGCCATTCACCAAATCCTGGTGGTGAAGAACCGTCATCCATCACCTTTTAACATGGGTTCCAGTGTAGAACCATTAGGTTATTGTAATTATTAATCCTCCTCAGTCATTACATTTAGGTTATTTTCATGCTAATTTTTCATGAAAAATTAGCAATGCTTTCAGCGGGACTCGAACTTGGACTTCTCAAACATGCGCCGAGTGTGCTACCATTACACCATGAAGGCTTGCAGAAAGGAGGAAGAAAATACTTTATAATTTAATTTGTAACAATTTTCGCAGTCAAATTATGAGTAATTAATTTTAAACTCATATTAGCTAACATATAAACTTCAATAGTAAAAACTTTGATGAAAACTCTCAGCTTTTAAGTATAAACATAGTACAGTATTAGTATTTTTATTTTAAAATAAAAAAAAACTTTGATGAAAACTCTCAGCTTTTAAGTATAAACATAGTACAGTAGTAGTATTTTTATATTATATATTTACATGAAAATTTATAAAATATAAAATATTCTATTTTCCGCAAATTCATAAATTTATTGTTGTTATGATTATTACTTTCATATTATTTTATAAAAAACAATATACAGTATTTGATTGGACTTAAGATACAGCAATACAATTTAAACTATTGTGCTGCATACAGTTTTACAAATTTATTTTGAAAACATACCTTCAATTGCATAAAACTTGGTAGACCAATTCTTTTCACCACAAGAAACTCTTTTCAGACTTCGAATACAGATAACATCTTCACCTATCTTATAGCTGAAGTTGTAAAACTTAAAAAAATTAATCCATAGTTTTCCAACAGAGCTCGAATTCTCACTGACCCATTCTTTCTTCTATAATATTTTAATTAAATACAGAGTAAATACAGATGGTTAAAAAATGAAATTAAAAACACACACACACACACACAATTTCATAAAATAAGTTTTTAAAATACTCTGAATAATTTATACAGAACCCATAAACAATGTTATTTTCCTTAAATCTTTTACTATAGTCTAAGCAGACTGATTTAGGAAAAAAATAGTTTCCAATCTGAATTCTGATAAAATGCTTTAATTCAACAACATAAACAACATGCTTATTTGATAAGTTACTTAACTCTCTGAGCAACAGAGGTTTTTGGATCTGCCAAGAAAACCTGTATTTAAACAGCATTTATTACTTAAACGTGTTTACTTATTTTAGTTTCTATTTTCATAAACTTACACTCATTGAGATGACATTTACGTTATTAAAAAGCAAAATATATTTATCTTATGAAAAGACAGCCAGGAAGAGAAAATAAATAAATAAAAATATAAATATATTTTGCTCAAGTAAGAGAGCAAAATATATTTATCTTATCAAAATATAAGTTAAGCTAATATATATCAAATAACAAAAGATCTCGTAAGCAGATAAATTCAGTCATGGTGCTCAGAGGGTTAAATAATTAAATTAATCTAAACATTTGATAATATAACATTTTCCCTAATAGCAACTCAATCTGTTTTTTGATAGCATGTCTATAAAACATTATACGTGAGAATTTAGTTTTAAGTTTATTAACAAATAAATATTTTTTGATAAATACACAGGAAAGAAAATCTTAAAAAACTGATAATCATATTTTAACTATATAGATAGTAAAATATGACTGCATATCATTTGGTGCTTTTAAATTATACTTAGCTGGCTTTTTTTAGTGATTATAACTATGCATAAGGACTTATAGTTTTACTTAGTCTCTACGACAGTATTCAAATATTCAGAAATTTACGTAACTATTCCTTTAACAATAGCAATTTTTTTCTAAAATTTGTTTACAACCTACACTTTCAAGTTGTTGAATACAGTTCCTAGATATAGCTGATATATAATTTCCAAAACGTTTCTTACTACTTACATATTTAATGTTCTGATATTACAAAATTTATCTCATTACAGGACCCCCCCCCCAAAAAAAAAGATATATTGGGCTTTGTTAGTATATGATACAATACATATTTACTAGATCAACTAAATACTATGTAGCTATTGCCATTTAAATGTACCCTAAATTAGAGAAGAAATAAATTGTGAGTACCTCTTTATATATCTTGTAAAACTCTACAGTACTGGAATAACTTTTTACCTGTCAAAAGACAAAATAAAAAAAAAGTTACAAAAAATAAAATGAAAGACTACAGTAAAGAAAATATTAAACCCATAGTGCTCATAAACTGATGATAGTCTGGTCCTGGTTACTGACACATTTCCTCATGTGTCAGCATTACCTGAGGCTTTAAAATTTGTGTTTAAAAAAAAATATGTGATCACCAGCATTCAGTCCAAACACACCATACATTGAAGGCTTCACTATACGCAACATTCCAAAGATAAAAATTAAAAGTAATATAGACTAGGCAGATTAGCAAACTAACAACAAAATTATATAAAGATTTTTTCATTGATATTCTTTATATTTAAAAAAAATCTGAAACATTTCTTTGAAAAATCAGTATACTTTAAAAACAGAATATATTATACGTTACTTATTTGCTTGTGTGGTGCTGCCATCTATTATTCATAAAAGAGATTAAAAGTAACCATTAGTGCAGTTTTCATGATATTTATCGATTATTTTCGGTGTCTGAAGAGAGAATATTTTTGGTGTGTTCACACCGAACACACTGCGCCAGAAAGGGTTAAACTTAGTCTCTTGCTCCAAATTATAAGCAGAAATGTATCTTATCCAGAGAAAATCTTGCTAATCTATCATCTTGTGCTGTTGATCCTTTTGACCTCAAGTACCTTAACCTATGGTGGTCAGAGCCACCTATTGCTGCTGAAAACGCTTTAGATAGTACTAGTACTAAACAAATGGACTTCAAAGAAGTATATTTGACTGAACTTAAAAAAACTTACCAACTTAGTTCTTCCTACAACATGTGACTTTTTCATATACTTATGTAAATTCTTTGTTTTACTTTTAGACTCGCATATAACCAAAGACACAACACAAAGATGTATGTTTCTACAACTAATGAAGAATTTGAGAATGCAAAAAGGTATTTAATAAGAGCCATATAGGTAAATGTATTCCATAGAGAAATAAATGCTTAAAAGAAAATGTTAAGGGAAGTAATGTGAGTAACTTAAACCTTTTTCTTGATGATGATGTCATTCACATTGGCAATTGACTACTTCATTCTGATTTATCATTTAACCAGAAACATCCTGTTTTACTTCCTCAAGATAACAAACTAATATTGTGATGGACCACATTCACGTAACGGTGGCGTAGCGAGGGAGGCAAGGGGGTGTATGATGCCCCGGGCGCTGCTCGCAGAGGCATACCAGATGGTCTCCAAACAAGATTTTCATCATATCACTGTTTTTTCCAAGAAGAGGGGAGGGCGCCAAAAAAGTATTTTACCTTGGGTGCCAGTTATACTCGATACTCTACTGTCACCTAAAAATTGTGCGTGTTGAAGCTCAAAACCTTGTTTAATCTTGTAAGGCAGGAGTATTGGCCACTAAACGGAAGATATCATGCCCTGAAAATTACACATCAATGCATTAAATACTTTAAAAGTAAAACCTAAAACAGAAAATTGGTTAATGCCATTTTTGCATTTTAGGAAAGAGTCACAGTAAATACCTTTTTTACAAACACAAGTGTAGACTTTCGTGAGCAGCCAAGGAGTAAGAAATCATTGAACACAAGTAGTTGCATCTGGAGTTCGAATCCCAGCAAACAAGCTGGCTGCACGGGTGTTTTTGTGGTTTTATCCTTGTGTAAAGTGTATAAGAGCCCATTTCCCTTAGAAAATCCTCCACAAAGGCATCCCTCCCCTTAGGGCAGAGAGTCCTTGACAGCTTTGCCATAATCAAACCAACAAAATCCTTTGCAGCCCATTTTACATAAAATATAAAAATCAACATAAAGGTATTTTAAACAAAATTGCCAATCATTCAATACACATAGAAATTTTTACTGATCTAACATCTGGATTTTTAATCGTGACTTTAAAACATATTTTTGTTCATCATGGCATTTGTTCTACAATATTTTAAAATTGTATCACCTCGCTTCCAGCCCTCATGAAAATCTATTGGGTTGTTCGGAAAGTAATTTCGTTTTTTGGGGGAACATGAAAGACAATTTTCGTATAATGAATAAATATTTTATTAAATTATATATTGGCCATTCTGGTCCAACACCTTTTGCCATCTTTCTGGCAGTAACATGATTCCCGGCTCATAAAAGTTTTGGTCCTTGCTGGCAAAAAACTGATTCAGGTGGTTTTTGACATCTTCATTTGAGGTAAAGGTTTTACCATCCAACAAATTTTGCAGGGACCGGAATAAATAATAATCGGGAGGCGCCAGATCTGGAGAATATGGTGGGTGTTGCAGTATGTCCCATTCAAGCTGTAAAAGCTTTTGGCAAGTGACCAAACTTGTATGAGGTCTCGCATTATCCTGGTGGAACACTACACCCTTCCTGTTGGTTAATTCTGGCCTCTTCTGTTTAAGTGCATCATTCAATTTGTCCAGCTGATGACAATAGACTACCGAATTAATAGTTGTATTGTCCGATAAAAGGTCAAAAAAAAGGATTCCTTTGAAATCCCACCAAACAGACAGCATTACCTTTTTTTGGTGAATGTTGGCTTTTGAAACGCTTTGAGCCGGTTCATCTTTTCTGCTCCATGACCTCTTGCATTTCACATTGTTGTATACGACCCATTTTTCGTCCCCAGTAATAATCCGCTTCAAAAATGGATCATTTTCCTGACGTTTGAGGAGCGAATCACACACGTCAACGCGACGACACAAATTTCGCTCCGTAAGAACATGGGGCACCCACACATCAAGTTTCGAGGTTAAGCCCAGGCCTTTCAAGTGGCCATAAACAGTCGAATTCAACAAATTTAACCTCTCACTGATCTCTCGTGTGGTTATTCGCCGATTTGCATCAACTAATGCCTTTATTGCATCTTTGTCAGCTTCGACCGGCCTTCCAGACCGTGGTGCATCTTCGACATCAAAATTGCCGGATCGAAACTTTGCAAATCAGTTCTGGCACTGGCGTACTGTTAACACGCCTTCTCCATACACATCTGTCAATTTTTTTCTCGCTTGGACAGCATTTTTACCTGTTCTGAAGTAAAAAAGTAAAATATGACGAAAATGCTGCTTATTGCTCTCCATATTTAAAAGGGCACCAACCAAAAACTACTGCATAGAATTAATAGAACTTTTTCACACACAAGCCTTGTAATATCAGCTCTCAAGACATATAATGGTTATGCGGCTTAAGTGTGAAGTTAGTTTCGAAAAAATGTAATTAAGTCCTCCGGGAAAAACGAAATTACTTTCCGAACAACCCAATAACTGCTTATTTAAGGTTGCAGTCAATTTCTTGGAAATTTTTGTCTTCTAGATCTCCTGATTTTGGTGGACTCTGGGAGGCAGGAGTTAAGCTGTTTAAATATCATCTGAAAAGAACCATAGGTAATTTCAAATTAATTCTTGAAAATTCCTTAACAGCTGCCAATCATATTGAAAGTATCCACTTTCGAGATGGTGCACCTTTGTTTAAGATGTTCGCTCAGGATGGAGGAGAGTCAAAAGGAATTGTCCTACAGGATGCGGGTTTTGTCCCACTAAGCATAAAGCCTAACTTTAGAAATAAAAGGTTTAGGTCCTAATGTCATATAATTTTTGGTTATTACTTAGGCTGTCACATACATTTAAACTAGGATTTAATCTTTTTCCTGAAGTGATATTAACATTATTCTGAAGTTTTAATTGACAAAATACATTAACCCGCGGGAAAGCGCATGGGGTGTATCGTACCCCACCTCTACATAAAAGTGGAATATTCCTAACTTGTGAAACTGAAATTCTGTGCTGCATTCAGTAGCTGAGTTTCTAGTTGTGGTTGACTTTCAGAACCGCTTTTTCTTTGCCTGTGTGTTTCAGAAAAAGATTTATCGATATTTTGTTGGAACTGGGGTATGACACACCCCACGCGCCTGTCAGCGTAAGTGTTTTTCTGACTGAATATTTAGTTCAGAAATTTATTTCTAGAGTGTAACGGTAAATATTTCTACTCGCAAGTGATTTTAAAGTACTTGATATTAAATTCTTAAAAAATTCTAACTGCATTATGGTAAAAAGAATGACTCCCTATGAATTGGAGATGCAACGCCTGTGAGATTTTTTAGAAATATTTGAAAGTGATGAAGATTGATTTTCGGAAACTGAAGATGAAACTAGGAATATTTTCTACACTGTTTTGGTTTCGAAAAAGATAAAACATTAATTCCTGATGTTCCTAAAAAAGGAGAAACTGTTCTTATGCTTTCAACATTATATAACGACCATACTATAGATGATACTATATGATAAAATACAATGTCAGGTATTATATGTTTTTAAACTTAGGTTTTTAAACTTATCTTTAATATGACTAAAGGAGCAGTGGATATGGGGGATGAAATGTCAGCCAATTATTCAATTTCCAGAATAACAAGGAGATAGCCAATGGTAATTTTCTTTCCTGCACTGAACGTTGCTGTAATGAATGCTTGAATTATATTACATTCAACTGCTAATCCGCCAACCAGAAACAGAAGTCTGTTTTTGAAGGACTTAGCATTACAATTAATGAAAAAAAAGTATTGAACAAAGATTGGAGATTAATACTTTACCAAGAAACTGACGTACTACATGCAAAACAAAAGCAGAAGTTTCAACGAAAAATTAAAACGAATACATGAAATTCGAAACAACTAAGTATGAAAGATGTGATAAATTTGTAAGGTATTCACTTTCATTGTAATCGCGCCAAGGACAGAAGAACGTGAATGCAATGTTTAAAATGTGAGAACATTCTGTGCCAAGAACACATGAATGTATTTTGTTCAAAGTGTGAAGAAATAAAATAAGCATTGAGTATTTTAAAGATGCAATGAAACTTAGAGGCATGATGTTTATTTTTTTATTATTTTCATTTATCTTAATTTTAAGATTATTTTGGAAAGTAATTTTTTTAAACCCAATTATTATTCACACATTTATAATACACGAGAACAAGAAAAACAGCTTTAAAAATAAATAAAACTATTTTTATCATATTTTAAATATTGGGGTATGTGGTACCCCATGCGCCCGCTCTAGTAACTTCGACTTCCGCCGGGTTAATAAACTTTAAAATTAACAAAAAAAAAAAAAAAAAAAAAAAATATATAATATATATATATATATAACAAATTAACAAATAACATATTTACAAAATAAATAAATAAATAACAAAATCTTTCGTGGGGAAGTGGAAGGTAGGCAGGCACTCAGTGAGCTCAGTCTCTGAAAAAATGTCTGTATCAAAATCACTACAAATATCACTTTCTAACTCTTTAAAAAACGAATCATTAATTGAACTTTATTCATTGAATTCCTTGCTCCTATTTTCTGTTTCATTCAAAAATTTTAACTACATTCAGGATTAGGGATTTTGTAAATATTAGCACTATTCCAAACAAATTCAGAAGGTTTAGGGATTTTGTAAATATTAGCACTATCCCAAACAAATTCAGAAACAAACTATCTTTGTCATTCAAGCTTCATTGCAAAAACTACTGTAATTTAAAAAAATCACCATTTCTAATACATCAACAGATGAAGAAAACATTTTCCTTTTCAATGCATGTATAATGGCATTCATGTTAATACTTCTATTAAAACTGAATTTCAATGTGCGACCATTTTGAAATATGTTTTCTCTCTCGAACAATACTACATTCCTGGAAAACAGCTACAGCTAATTTACCCATTCAGAGTAAATTCCTTAAATTATACTCACTTTTGGTCACCTTACTGAACGCCTACATAAGAGACAGTAGAAAAAGTAGCAGATGAAAATGATACGCTCTACAGTTACAAGTTAACACAAGTTTAGTCGTGGTGAAGGAAGGAACATTTAAAACAAAAATAAATGTAAATCATCATACAGATGTCATTATTGTCACCACAAAAAATTGCAAAGAAAATGTCACTGAGATAAACAGAAGAGTACCCATAAAAATTTAATTATCACAAATATAAAAAAATTAAAAACAGTGAGTGAGAATTTCATATTTTGGAAAAAATTAAATTAAGCCATAACTATTCCAATTTGAGAAGAAATTATGAAGAAAATGCAACTGCGATTAATGAGGAGTAACCACAAAAATTTTAATTACTATAAATATAAAAAAAATTAAAAACAGTCAGCAAAAAATTTTACATTTTGAAAAAAATTAAATTCAGCTATATTCAAATTTTGATTTTTTAACATTCAAGTTTGACATTTTATAAAAGCATGGAATGTAACTTTTTTTTTACTAATGCTTCAAAGGAATAACATTTAAAGATCAGAATTATGAAGATTGACAGACCACAACTTTACAATGCATTAACACAGTTTTATTCATAATTTATTCCAGCAAACTGAGAAAAGATGAAAATTTCCAACAATTAAAAGGAAAAAACAAAAGTAAGAAACAATAATCTAGGCAATACATTAAATTAAATCAGTCAACATAATAAAAAAGTGAATGAACAAACTTCTAAACAATATTTAAAGATTTATGAACACACTACTGAAGAGGATGGAAGGCCTAGGCAACAAAAACAATTTGATTTTTAAATGCAGATTATGATATGAGAGAAAGTGAAAAACACAGTTTACTGATATTTATTATAAGCTTTTTATCATATGTATTTTCAAAATATGTCAATATGAAATATTCCTGGTTTAATTCATTCATGTTTTCATCATTTCAAACCACACACTTGCAATGATGTAAAGAATAGGTTCTATTTACTTCCAATGCAATACAGTACAGTCTTTAATCCGGACGTCCACAATCTGGAATGATCTATAATCCGGACCTCAAAGCTACAAACTTTCTGCACATGCGTAAATGCATCGTTTACGCATGCGCATAATACGTTTACGCATCCGTGTTTAATGTGTAACGGACGGTATAAGCTAGGCTAAAATTATCTAATTCAGTTAATGTTGCATATTGTGTTGTTCCTTAATCTTCTAATTGGATCCAGCTTATTATTTTTTGCAGACTGTTAGAGCAATTTTATAAAAAGTAAGCTTGAACCTTCGATTATGTCAAAAAAAATTTTCGATTCTGGAGCTGCCAAAGGATCTACAAAGTGAAAGCATGTTTCGATGTACCACTTTCGATAGTGAAGAAAGTGACAGAGAGGTTATTGAAAATGAAAAAATTTCGATTGACAAGTTAGTTGGTATTCGCAATTACAGGACTTGAACAGTGGAACTGAACAAGAAATTATGTCTGTTTAAAAAATTAAAGAGAAAGTATTAGCACAAAAAACAACTGACATTAAAAGAAATGTTTAATAAAGTAAACAAATAAATATTAATTTTTTTTTGTAAATTTTGATACTCTTTAGATCATAATTGCTCTTTATTTCATAAATTACAGTTTCATACTTTTAATTTTATAATTTCTGCATGCCATCTTAACGGATTTAAATTGATGATCTATAATCCAGAAAAACCCCTAATCCAGAACTGCCGAAGTCCCGACGAGTATGGATTAAAGACTTTGTACTGTAATTCAGAAAAGCTATGAAAAATATTACAGTAGTTAATCATTAGTTTGAAATATACAAAAAATTGTTTCCATTGAAATGATACATAAAAAACACAAAATTATAAAAAACTATAACAACATTATTATTAGAAAAAAGAATTCCCCCCCCCCGAAGTGAATGAAAAGGGGCAATAAAAATCAATTTGAATTATAAAGGTACACTACCTCATGCAGTACAGGCAGAACTGGTGGATTTACTTGTTGCAAAAAATGAATTAATAATATTTCAAAAGCAAAGGATGGCAGAGTTCCACAGTCTTGTTGATCAATCTCACATAACTGCAAGAAATATTCAGTAACACATAAATAAAGCTGTTATAGAATACAATGAAAAATTAAATGATACTTTTAAGAACCATCTTTATAAATCCATGAAATTAAAAAATGCAGTTCTTATTATAAAATTTTCACAAGCACAAATTTATAAGAAAAAAAAATAATAATCAGTTCCCCAAGAAATAGTTTTAATTATTTATTCCACCTTTCCCTAAAATACCTGCAGGTCATTTATACTTCCTCTTGCTATCATATCTTTCTAATAATTTTCAAATTATACAGATGTAATTAAACTAAATTTAACAAAAATATTTAAGCTCCAGCTGTTCTGCCCTCTAAAGAAGATACTAATAGATATACCTCATTTAGATTTACTTATACATTACTCATCTATAAAATCAGCATATTTTTTTCAACTGAACGCTTACTATTCATTTATTCTCAAACCACCAAAAGGTGCATTTCATTAGTCAATAAATACATGTAAGGATTCAAATTTGTAATATTAACAGCTGTTTCTTGTTTTGATAAAGCAGAGACCAATGTACAATATTGGGCACTGACTTTTGCTCCTCAACTACTAAAAAAACTCAGTGGCGTAGCAAATCTAGTGGGTCAAGGCCTGCAGTGTCCGTAATCTGCCTTCTTGACTGTGGGCCCCGGGGTGCGTAAGCATATGCCTTGAACAAGTGGTCAGCTTGTTGCAGGACCCCAATGTTTAGTCCCCAAGGAACTTCGTACTCATTTTGTCAACCCAAGTGATGGAAATCAAGGGATGAAAGTTTGAGTCGACCTTGCCCAGCCCAGGAATCGAACTCTGGACCTGTGGTGCTGCCGTGCGATGCGCTAGCCACTGCGCCGCCGGGCCTTTCCTCAGCTACTACGAATCTCTTTTACTAGACATGAATTCTCATGCACACTAATACATTATTTGTATAGAGAGATGCTAAGATGGATGACAGTAAAATTAATATTATTTCATAATGCTACACCTGAAATCAATTTTGGGTCTTATGTCAGATATATAACTTTTTAAAAAAATCAATGCTGATCCAAATTGGATTTTGAAGTTGGCAAACATCTGTAAGTATTATAAAACATAATACTCATAATAAAACAATGGGAAGTTCTTCAAACATATGACTTATTTCAGATAAAACAAATTATACAGAAAATATGAAACAAAATTTCAGAATCGCACATAGCTTAATTTGTACTTAGGGCATCCAGAAAGCAAGTTTTCCTATTTGGAAAAAAAAAAAAAAAAAAAAAAAAAAAAAAACTCGCACTTTCAGGAACATATTTATTGACAACAAGTACAGCAATGTTTCAGTTATCTTGCAACACAGCCACCTCCAGAATTGAGACACTTGTCATATCGTGGGATCAACTTTTGTATCCCTCTGTTGTAGAACTCTGCCACCTGTGAATGGAACCAGCGTGTAACAGACGTCTTCAGCTCTTCATCATTGCCAAAACACTCACTGGAGGACAGGAATTTCTTGAGGTCCAAGAAAACGTGAAAAATCATTGGGAGCAAGAACAGGGCTGTAGGGTGGATGATCAAACAACTCCCAGACAAATTCCATCACAACAGCTGCTGTGCGTCGAGTCATATGTGGACGAGCATTGTCATGGAGGAGCACAACACCTGCAGTAAGCATTCCACGCCTCTTGTTTTGAATGGCACATCGCAATTTCCACAGTGTTTCATAAAAACGGTCAGTGTTTACTGTTTCACTACGTGAAAGGGACTTAATGAGCAGAATTCTTCCCAGAACACTGTGCACATCACTTTTCGTACTGACAGCATCTGTTTGAATTTCGTCCTGACCGGAGATCCACTATGCTGCCAATGCATTGACTGCTGCTTGGTTTCTGGGGTGAAGTGCAAAATCCAAGTCTCATCGCCTGTGACGATCCTGTCAAGGAACTTGTCGCCATCATCGTGATACCATTGCAGAAATGTCAGTGCTGCTCCTAAGCATTCAATTTTGTGTTCGGGTGTCAGGTTTTGCGGCTCCCACCTGGCACACAATTTTTTCAACAGCAGGTGCTTAGTGACAATCTCATGCAACAAGGATTGCAACATACACGGAAAATGGCTGCTCAGCACCGTAATCGTGAAGCGACAGTTCTCCATCATGCACTGCCGCACAAGCTCAGCAAGATCATCGCTGATGAGGGATGGTCCCCACTGCGCTCTTCATCCTGGACACTTTGATGACCTTCCGAAAACTGCCTACACCAGCGATGCACCATCTGCTTACTCATCATATTCAACCCATAGACCTGACAGAGCTGACGATGAATTTCAACTGCCACAATGCTTTGTGCATTCAAAAACTTTATCACCGACCAAACCTCGCAGATGATGGGAGAAGGAATAAGAGCTTCCATTTCGGACCACTGCTATTACAACACTGGCACGAGGCAGGACCTGTCCGGCTGACAACATGATTGATACGTCATAGATCATGCGCAATTGACACGGCTAATTACGCTTACTTTAAAGGGAAAATCATCGGGAAACTTACTTTTTGGATGTGCCTCATATTATGTGAGTTGTGCATATTTTGTATTTAAGAAGCCATAAACCAATGGTTTATTAAAAACAAAATAAGTACAACTCATTTAATATGAGAATTGAAACTGGAAGAAAAATATGGGTATGATACTAATTCAAAATATGAAATAATCACAGGGGAAAAATATAAATGACAAATTGAAAAATGAAAATTATAGTTATGAGGGTTTCCCCCCCCAGAAGGTTTGACTACTTTCCCAGCTAGGATAATATGCTATATGTTTTAGCTGGATTTAATAATCAAGAACTACATAAACTGAAGTAGTTTCAAGTGTGATTTTAATATCCATTATTGAGTTCAAATCACTAAAATAAATGTAATTACAGATTAAAAAAAGTAAGCACATAATTAAAACATAAATTTTAAATACATTTTGAGTTTAGTTTCACTACCTGAAACATAGCTAATAAAACTTACATTAGCCCAAAATCGAACAGCAGTTCCAAGTACTGGAACTCTTTCATCTAAATCATGATACAATGCTAGGAGATTTGCAAGTTTCACTGAAAATCCATTATCTATCTCTATATTACAAGTTAAACGGGTTTCCTTGTCAATAAAATGAATGGAAGGTCTTTTTTTCTTAAAGTCATTCTTCACATCTCCAAAAGAATCATCTGAAAAGAAATAAACCAATGTATCAATTCAAATACTTAAAAAAAAAAACTATACCAACCTGTTTACAACACCCCAGAGAAGAGGAGGGGGGGGGGATCTATATCCATTTTTATCCTTTGTTAAAAAAACATTTAAATCAATGGCAACTATAAATTCTACATCACCTATAACATATCAGGAATGATAATCATAATGAGGAGGTACTTTCTGACAATTCACACTCTTAGTTTCAATATTCAGTAGAGCTTCTGCACATTTACATATTTTTGAGTAAACAACAGCCAACACATGCATGTGCACACCATAGATGTGAATTTAGACATTTCCTATTTAATCACTCCAATAGCTGTAAAAATACAAATATTCAGCATTTAGATTTTTTCCTCTCTTCACCACCTGTTCTCCACCACCTGAAAATTTCTTGTTTCTTATTAAATTATTTTTATTTATGTAAAGAAGAATACCCATAAATCATGAACATAATTAAACAAAGGTTTTTCGCCAACTCACAAAATTGCCTGTGAATTGCAATGCACATAGTCAGAAATACAAATAAAAATAAAATAGAGTAAAAAAATCTGAAATTCACTATGGAACATTCAAAAAAAGCAAAATAAAAATTTTTAAGACTAAAACTAACACTGAATTTTTTGCTTATATTTTTTCATTATTATGGTTTTTCATCAATAAAAAACCAGCCATGCTAAGAAACTAGAGGTATTTGTGGTCTTAATGTTGAATTTAATTCTTTAAAACTTATCGCATCCCCTACAAACTCATTGCGTCTTTTATACAGAATTATTGACTAATAGAATAAGTCCTCTCAACATCCTCAATACTTAAGACAGGCTACTCTAGAGATGATTAATAGAATACCTGTTGGGGCAATTCTGATGTATACAGACAGCATTTAGAATGAACATGGATACATTGGTAGCGGAGCTTTTGCAGAAGAAATCTCCCTCAAGCATAGAAATACCAATTTCTGAAAACCATGTCTCATTTTTCTGTCCTCCATCTACAACGGATATCATCTCGTGTAAATCTAAAATATAATAAAATAGCCGATGGACTAGCAAAGGAGAGTACTTCCTTACTTCAGGTTTATGCTAAACCTTTGACCTACCTTGAACTATAGAAAAGAAAAGGTCTGAAAGGTCAAGGTCTCCAAGAATTGAGAACACTACTGACACAATCATAGTATTGTAGTTCAGGTCCTGGTACTGCTATTGGTTTCAAGGGTGACAGGAAGGACCAAATGGCTCTGGCTTGGTTGACTTCAGGACATTAAGAATCCTCAGATATTTCCATGGTACTAAAACTTTTCAAACTCTCACCAAATGTAAAAACCATGAAGCTACTGCACAACATCTACTTAATTGGTGCATAAAGATCTGCTGAAGAGCCTTAACCCTCTGAGCGGCCAGGATTTTTGCTAAAAAAGCACAAATTTTTCAAAACTATTATGAGAACAAATTATTTTTTGATTTTAATGTAAAAACTCTCCTGGTATTTCATACCTGGATTTGTGTACTTTTGATATATTTCCTTAATTTCTTTGACATATTTTAATATGCAAGTATATATGCGTTCTTGCAGATATCACAAAAAATATTCTAGGCCATATATATATACGGCCTTGCCGCTTAGAGGGTTAATTTTGTGCTGCAAGTTATGAAGGCGAATTAACTTATGGATCTGATCTGACTCAGATCAGAGGGATTAGTAAGAAGAAGAAGAATTCTTATAAACTCACAAAGAAAATCATCATCATAGTTAATTTAACATAAATTATGTAGCAGAAAGGAGAGAAATTTTAAACTCGCTCTTCATAATCCATCTTTAAAATTTCTGATGGTGAATTTCTTCTTTTTAAGGAATTAATGATAAAAAGAAGACAGAAAATTTTCAAATACATATTTTATCAACATCTTACAACATTATTTGAATACTTGGATATAGAATCAAATGCTCTTCAAATAAAAATCTATTAACATGCTTTTAGATATAAATTAACTTTTTATAGTTAAGTACAACTCATTTAATACGACTACAACTAGTAGTACTAGTACTTTTTAGATATAAAACATATTTGTCATATAATCATTTTAAATAGAACCCTAAGAAAAGAGAGATCTGATAATTTTGTTCATATCTAGGAAAAAAAATACTGTCAACAGTCTGCATAGGGAGGAACTTGATAGAAATAAGTTTTAAAATATTCAATAGCTGTAAATCACATCAAATTAGTCAGAAAACAACTTATATTTAAATAAAAGTTGTAGGATTCTAACTGAGTATATACTTGAAACAATGTCTTAAAAAAAAAGTCTAGTCTGTATTATGATAACAAAGTTCTATGAAGGTTTAAATGACTTTTTGATAAATCTTGAAATTTAACAGGAGATGCTTCTTATGCAAGAGACTAACTCTACCACTTGTGTGTGTATAAAATAACATAAACTGAAATTAAAATTTAAGTAATGCAGTCTGAGACTACACACAGAATAGTCTACCTAAGACTCAATTAACTGTGCATATTTTATGTTGGCTGGTGAAAATGGCTACAACCAGAATAAACCTTTAGCAGAGCTGAAGTGAACTGCCAAGTATGCCTGCCATACACTCTAAAACTTTTAAAGCCTCAGCTTAAATACTCAACAACAAATTTGCACTCTGCGAGGACTACAGAAAGATATGGTAAAGTTCCATATTATAAAAACTGGTTGATTCAAGTAAAATTCTATTACATGTCATTGCAAAGCAAGGGAAAAACAAACAATTAAAGAAAATCATCATCATTCTTCTTGGCACTATTTAATTATTTGATGGAATGTATACCTAAAAATACTTCCAAGCTCTATATAAAATAAAAGAAGTTAACATGTAAAATTAAATTCCAGGTTTTAGATTTGAGCACCCCCCTCTTCCCAAAAGTAAAATCAAACTTCAATTTTGAACAGTTTTTGATTTCTTAATCATCTCTACTTTAATTGCTTCATCATTATTACTTATTATTCTCCCTCTGGTTTTACTTGCTTTTCTTTCTTTCTAAGGAAAGCAATCAAAATTTTGTAGAGTAGATAGCTATATTTTACAAAATTTCCCACACACCTTTTAAGAAATATCATACAGGATTAATTACCAGAATTAATAGCTTTGAACACATTTTCTAAAGCATCGGGTACACTATCATCAGGTTCAAGTTTTAGAGTGAAGTCCACTGCACTACTCTGGAGGCCAAAACCAGTGGCTGATGAGCCGATAGCTTCCACAGAGCATGCTATAAGTATACATAAATATTAACAGACAACAATGAAAGGAAAACAGATGTTCATACACAGACCTAACAATTTTCAGCAGCATTAAAAAAAAAAAAAAAAAAAAAAAAAAAAAAAAAAAAAACATAGATTTTTGGCATTATTAAGTACATAATGAAAAACACAAATCACTGAGTTCACTTTTTTCCAGATGCAAACACCCAATCTGGAAAAAACCACACACAATCTTTTGCTTACAACTAAATTTCAGATTTTTTTTATTGTATTGCAACTGCTTGCTATTAAAATATTAACTGAGAGATAATCAAGTATGCAAACTTGGTTGTCCAAACTATAAAGGGTACTGTTCTGTTATCAGGACCAGATTTAGATATCGCCAAAAGCTGACAATTTGGCGAAACATTCGAAGCATACAAATAATCACGAAAATATTTACGATATGATTGAAAAAAAAATCCAAGGGAAAAAATAACATAACATATATTTGTAAAATTATATACTTTTAATGTAAATTAAACCGCTTCCCAAAGAAATCAGAGAAAAAAAAAATTTTTTGGTTAGCGAACTAAGATTAACACGAAGTGTGTACATCATTTAAAATATCTGAAAACATTAGCAATTAGGCATAGCAGCTTCTTTCTTGACAAATCCTGCCATACATCCACCAGAGCTGAAAAATACGATTAGCATTATTTTTTCTACGTGAAAACAGACTTCCATCAAATTTGATAATATTACCAGTGCCATCAATTTTAACTGACAGTCTAGATATTAATGCATTGTAACAGACTTCCCTTATGTAACTGTTCCAATTAACAGCAGTGCACTGATTCATATCAAGTTGATACCGTCCGTATTGAAGGGAAGTAAATTCTAAACATGATGCATAAATGAAACAAATTGCCATTAGGAAACTGATTCTCAATCCTTCAGATCAGTTTTGAGAATGTAATCCTTTTGTTTCTCCATGTTTAATACAGTAATAATAAAAACATAAGTTATCTTTAGAATTTATATTCTCAATTTAAAAGCAAACATTGGCAACTTCATATGTACCAAGTTCTTGGCGAGTTTATCAAAACATATGGCGACGACCAAGGTCCCAATAACAGAACAGTAGCCTAGAAAGTTTAGTTAAACAGCTATGCTCACACTCCTCCAACAAATATCATTGGACAAGTTAAAAGTATACTCATTTACTCACAACTAGTGATTATATTTTCATCATTCCACTGCAATTGTTGAGTTAAAATGTTAACAGAAAGATAATCAAATACTTAATTGAAAACCCAGTAGCTCTAGTTGAAACTAATAATAGTGTTCACTTCCTCCCCTTTTTTTCTTCCATTCTTGAAGAATAGGGAGGGGGAACAGACATTAAAAGACACTCATAAGCATTTGTTTGCTATTAAATTTAAGAAACTGTTCTCTGCAGTCACCACCGAGTTTTAACTGAATGCTACTATATTGTTAATAAAAAGATAACATCTGAATACAAATCATTTACTTTTTATCTAAAGATTCGTCTGACTATTATACAAAATTCAGATTACAGTCAAAAGTCGTTAATTCGGACTCGTCGGAACTTCGGCGATTCTGGATTATCGATTTTTCCGGATTATACATCATCAGTTTAAATCTGGTAAGATGGCATGCAGAAATTACAAAATTAAAAATATGGAACCATAATTTATGAAATAAAGAAGAATTATGATCTAAAGGGTATCAAAATTTGCAAAAAGAAAAAGCTTAATATTTATTTGTTTACTTTATTAAACATTTCTTTCAATGTAAGTTGTTTAAAGTTGCTTCATTTTTTGTGCTAATACTTTCTCTTTTATTCTATAAACAGACTATAATTTTTTGTTCAGTTACAAAGTTCCGCTGTTCAAGTCCTATAATTGCTGTGTCGAGAATACCGACTAATTTGTCAATCGAAATTTTTTCGTTTTCAATAACCTCTGTGTCACTTTCTTCACTATCGGAAGCGAATTATAATGATGAGGAACTTAATTTAAAGCATATCAAAGACGGAGTACATCGAGATGAAATACAACATTTAGTAAGGAATTACAAGCCAAATAAAATAAAAACATCTGCTCTGAAGATAAGGATAGTGCTGACAGATCAACTTCCAATTAATTGTGCACCACGGCAATTAATTGAAGTTTTTTAACTCCAAATCTTCTGACTGCTAGCCAGATATGCTTTCAATTACACCTTGATGATGCAACATAAGGAAGGAGAAAATTCCTTGCAGCTCCCTCTAGGGAATGAATATCTATTTAATTACGTAGTAAGTATAGATTATGGCTAGTCTTTATAATAAGTGAAAATCATTTCCGTTTTGGAGTCATGCTTCTTTAACGCTCTTACAAAGTCATAGAGCAAAATCACATTTGTTCACATAGTTGTACTATCATTTTCAACTACTATTAAACAAATTGTCAGTTTAGGGGATAATGTAAAATTTGAAAAGAAAAGCAATTTTAAATATATTAAGCATGAATATTTTTCATTGAAACAAAATACTACTCACACTGAACATGCTCTTCTACAAATTTAGTTACTCTATCAATTAAATTTTTTCTTATAATCAGATCTTTATCTCTCAGACCAAATTGAGAAATTTCATTAAGAAGCAGATCATTAATGGCTTCAATTTGCTCAGGTAATGGCACAGGAAGATATGGAAGCATCATATCCAAGTCATTTTGCTGTAATTGAAAATATGCATTAAGAAAACATGTGATTATAAATGAAAGAAATATATAAGCAGACTCTGCCTTACACTACCACAACATGAAATTTGTTAAACCTTAAAAAAGATGTTTATAAAACTATAATGAAATGTAATCAGTACCTTCAGAAAATTGTTAACATTTTACACTTTGCAGATACAATTATTTAGCTGTGTATAGTTACAATAAGATATTTTATTCGGACTTTTGGAAAATAACACTACATTATGTTATCTTTTTATAGTCTTTTAAAAAATTGTTACATTATATTTAAAGTTTTGGGGACAGGCACCTCAGTCACCAAACTGCTCTGGGGACAGAACACTTAACAGGATACACTGTCTTGTTCGGATGGAAAATTTGTGCTGCTAAGCCTAATTTTTTGAAAAATTTGCTAAATTAAATTTGTGATCGAATTGTTCCAATCTTTGGCACATTATGAGAGGAAAACTCAGATAGGTATTAGAGCTAATTTGAAAAATTTGATTATTATATTCTTCTTGTCATTTGAAGTATAGGAAATGTTTTGCTAAATGACACACAAATTACCTGAATCAACACTAGCTAAATTCTAATAAGAATGAATGAAACATCTAAAACAATAGGACATACATCCCCATATTGCCAAAACAAAATTTCAGAAGAACACACCCATGTGTTTATAAATAGCTTATAGATAGCTGTGTTTATTTACATAACTCAACCCATGATTTCAACCTTGATTCTGAAACAAAATACCAAAAATAAAAAATACTGCAACAAAATGAAAGTTAACATTCTCCATTCTCAATAAATTCAACTGTAACAGACACAGAGCTACATCAAATGGGGGGGGGAATAGATACTTATTAAAGATTCTACCTAAAATTGGTTTGTGGTATACCGGTACTGACAGTGCATATAAACAGTGATTCATATAAGACACAACTGGCTGTGTGATGGATATAGTTGCCCATGTCCCGAAAGGGTTAATGGCTTCAACAACAATTTCACACTGAGATGTTTAATAATTTTATTTATTTTAATTCTTCATTATTTATGTTTTAAGCAAATGAAAATTAATTGAATCCATCACACATCTTTTCGGTAAAAATGTTAGTAAAATGAAAACAGTGGCACAACTATAAAATTCATTTTCTTGTGTAAATTGCTGGAATTACTTCTTTATTCAGTATCACTTTTGAAGTCAGAGAGAAGGTAAATTATTTGTTATTATCAGTAACAAATCAACATTACCTAATTTCAAAAATTACATAAAATTCAATATCTTTAATGTGTCATGAAACTATGTGAAGACACTAAGAGGTACAAATAAATGAAATTGTTAATAAAAGAAATTATAAGTTTAAAAATAAATTATTCAAGCTAAATTTTACCAACACTGCTCACATTTACTTCACAGAGATATAATATATATAGTTCTTTTCCCTAAATTTTTAAAACTATTAAAATAGTAATATGTATATATATGTGTGTGTGTGTGTAAAACATAAAAAATATGATGGCTTTGCTCTACACAAACAGGCAACCTCTAATTAACTTTCTGCAGTTTTAGGATCTTGCCCTAAATTAATTCTTTTCTTCCAAATTCAAGAATCTTCGATGATAATATAACAACTTCAAATTAACCAGTAGAGAGCTTAGAGTACTCTCTGCATGAACTTCGTATAAATACCGCCCCGGAAATAAACTGCCTGCTTTTTCCCCTGGCTTGCATCTTTCTAATATCTCCTCGCTTTCCTTCTCTGTCAAAAGTGCCTGGGTCTTATCTTACGAATCGGTGTAAAAAGCAATTTATCGGATTTCATTATGATTGGATAAACATCTATGGAGATGATTTTATATGTGCAGAAATAAAGACTGGAAATTCTACAAGTTCATGTTTTATTATCTTCAACTGTAAGTCTTCACGCTCAGCCATGATGGCTGCAGCTGATTACTCTTATATGTTCTCGGAAATATAACATATTCATAAGGGAAAAACAAAGAAAAAGAAAAATTTAGAAGAAAATATATAAAGCTTATCAAACATTCTCCTGAATTATTGAATAATATAAAAAGGGTTAGGTCTTCTCCAGAAGAAACACATTTCTTTCAGGATAGCAGAAGAAACAAGTAAAAACTGGAAGAATAGGGAACAGAGTCGAAGAAATTAATATTGTTAAAGTGTGGAGTAGTTAAAAAGGATAATCATTTAACTGATTTGAAAATAAATGTTTTCTTATTTTTGCAACAAAATACAAAACTGAATAATTCTTACTACATATTACATATAAGACTTTTTTAAATGGATTAGATATATATTCATGTCATATATGAATAAAATATAAATATAATGATATTAATGTGAAATAAATTTTAAAGTCCTCTTCCCCCCCTGGCCAGTTTTCTCTGTCATGAGCAAACTTGCTAAACCTGTTGAGAATGTATCATTTCCAATATCTTGCTTTATACTGATGCCATTCGCAATATACTAAATCTTGTATGGTAGAAAAGAATGTCATTTATGGAATTTCAGATGAACTGTGTAAAGCAGTTGGGATGGAAGTTCAGCAGAATTAGAATAAATTTTCTCATCTGTTCAATCTATCCATTCAAAATTAGAAAATGAATTGCTAAGATTTTTTTCACATTGATGCAAATTCAGTTTTGTAATATCAGACAACAGGGATATCAGACTGAACAGTGACAAACACAACAGTGACAACTTAGGAGCCATAGTACACAGCAGTTCTAGTAGTGCTAAATGATTTGAAGCTAGAAAGCAACAGAGAACAACACAGAAGAGCAGCTGAGATTCAAGATGCACGCATATATAAACAAAAAAATACTGCAATGTTAATAAAAATTAAGGACCTATCATCAGAGGGAAATTAATAAACAAAAGCAATTATGAACACCTGAACTTCACTTTTGTAATACCATTGTAAGAATAAAATAAATCTGTTTGTAGGATATATTATTATTAAATATGTAGTGCCTATCGCTTGGAGCTGTGATGAAAACCAGATGGCATGACGTCATTCTCTCTACGAGCTCCAAAGGCACTAAGCAAAAATTAGAGGAATTACCATTTTGAGATGATAGATGATTGACGTGGGAGCAGAGACGCTGCTTCTGTTCAAAAAGAACTTTGACGAATCATTACTTGTTTAATTCTCTTAAATGTTAAATTTATGTAATAATCGTTTGTGTAATTAAAATGTCTTTTGTTAATTAATTTGTTTATCGTTTAAAATCCCCACAAAAATTTTCTCAGAAGTGGAATAGCAATTAAGCACTCAAAGGAACTGTAATTTTACCTGCTTTCCTGGATTACTACCAGTTAAGATTTACTGTTGCTGTGCTGGACAGTTTTACAATGTATAATGAACTATGTTTCGAACAAAAACCCTCGTCAAACTCCTAGGAATATATGCTGATTTACCTGAACCGAAACTGCGCAATGGTGATTAAATAGTGTGCAGCTCTATTAAAGACTGTGGAATAATTTTTAATAATACTGGATGTCAAATGTCAAGACGTGAATTGTGGCCAAAAATCCATCGGACATAACCTGTTTGTCGACACCATTTGTGATCCATTGGATGGTATGGAAGTACATTGTTTCGTTTCTGTTTCCGGATTATAGAGCCAGGAACATCGTGGATTACCATTATAGTTAATGATTTCCTCAATTTTATTAACTATGTTTCTAATTGATGTGCCGGGAATGGAAGATGTCCTGAAAAGTGAAAAAGCAGAAAAACTAGAAAAAATCAAACAAGATTTTCAGGCTTATGAATTAATTTCCATTGCCAATGTTTTATGCATTGATAGCTCTGGCACACAAAATGACTTAGCAACCTGAATTGCTTCTTATCTGAATAATTTAGAATTGCTTAAAAATAATGTAATTTTAGAAGAAAGTGAAAACAAAAGTGATTTAGAGGGTGTGGATGCTGGGGATAAAAATGAAGTAGATGATAATGTTCGAGATGAAACGAAACTAAGAAACAATTCTGGTGCCACAGTGAGACAACTTCCTTCCCAATGTGCTAATGATAATATTCTTAGTACAATTGAAAACAAGTCGAATGTATTTCATAACTGTAGTATAAATGTTACTACTAAAGATATCAAATCTTTTGTTGCTCAATTTGATGGCCAAAGCCACGAAAATGTCAGTAGTTGGGTAGAAAGTTTTGAAGATGCAGCTACTATTCTTCAGTTAAATGATTTACAAAAACTGATTTTTGCTAAACGTCTGATGACAGGCAAAGCAAAACTATTTGTTCTTAGTGAACCAAAGTTGAACTCATGGCAAGTTTTTAAGAATGCCATTCTTGATGAATTCCGCTCCAGCTGCAATTCGGCCGAACTGCATGAGTTATTATCAAAACAAAAAATGAAGAGCAATGAAACATTTGATGAGTTTTTTTTTTAAATATGAAAAGAATTGCTAAAAATGATCAAATTGAAGATGTTGCTTTAATTCGATATGTTATAGATGGTATACCAGGATCCGCGTTAAAAAATCTTGCTTGTATGGGTCACAAACATTAACTGATTTTAAGAACAAATTGAAGCTTTATCAACAGATATGTGATGATGAAGAAAAGTCACGAACGTCAAAAACAAAATTTGAAAGTAAACAAAAAATTGAATCTAGACATAATTATGACTCAATTCTGTTAACCAAACAAAGTGTGAAGTAACCGATAGTCGAGGAACAATTCCTGAAATTAAACATAATACAACCTGTTTCAACTGCGGTGAAAGCAGTCATATTTCCAAACAATGTGTTTATAAAAATAAGGGAGTCAAGTGTTTTAAATGTAAAGAATTTGGGCACCGAAGTTTTGAATGCTCAAATACGAATTCGAAACCAGAAGTATCAATGGTGAATATTGATGTAGTTTCGAAGTTGACCAAAGAAGTAAAAATTAATGATGTATATGTAACTGCGTTAATAGACACAGGAAGTCAAACTACTTTGTTACATAGATCGACTTTTGATAAACTGAATATCGAAGGCCTCGTGCCCGTAAGTTCAACGCTGAGTGGGTTCAGTAAATGTCAAGTAAAACCTCTAGGTTTCTTTAAAGGTAATATTAAAATTACTGATTTAAAGTGTACTGCAGATATTTGTGTTGTAGACAACAATGTAATGACACATGAAGCCATTTTAGGCTTAAACGTAATATTAAAAGGTGAAATATTAATGAATGAAAATGGGGTTACCATAAAAAGTAAGTCACAGAGTGTAGAGGAAGTAAATATTGTATCTGTTTTACCTGTTGACCTAGCTAGTAACGAAGACGAAATAAACATTGCACCTAGTGTTCCAAAGTATTGGGTTGGATTGAAAGTTCTGTCGTATTTTAAAGAAAATACTTGAATTCATTTATAAAAATATGTGTTTAATATTAATCAATTATATATGCTCCGTTATTTGTTACAACCTGTTGCCATCTTCCAGGTAACTTGTAAATTCCTGTTTTGTAGAAGTTCTCATCCATGGAGTTAAAATAGTCAGCAACTGCCTTAGAAACACTTTCAAAAGACTTGAATTTTTTTCCTGTTAGATAATTTTGCAGAGATCTGAACAGGTAATAATCAGAGGGTGCAATGTCAGGTGAATACGGGGGGTGACTAAGGATTTCCCATCCTAACGCATTCAGTTTTTGTAGTGTCACCACTGCAGTATGCGGGCGAGCATTATCGTGATGGAACACTATTCCTTTTCTGGACGCTAATGCTGGCCTTTTTTCTTTGATAGCTGCATTCAATTTATCCAGCTGATTGCAGTACAGATCCGCGTTGATGTTTTTTCCCTGTTTCAGCAACTCGTAACACACTGGACCTTTCCTGTCCCACCACAAACAAAGCAGTACTTTTCGTTGATGGATACTTGGTTTTGGAACTGTTGCTGATGATGTTCCTGGTTTGCAGTAAGATTTTTTTCTTTTAATATTCTCGTAAAGAATCCACTTTTCATCTCCAATAACCAGCCTGTCCAAAAACGGCTCCACATTGTGTCTAATCAGATGTGATGAACATATTCTTACACGATCAGACAAATTCTTTTCCGTTAATTCATGTGGAACCCAAACACTTTGCTTTAACACAAACCCAAGAGATTTAATGTGATCTCCAACAGTTGTATGATGAATGCCAAACTCTTCTGCAATTTCTCGACTTGTTAAATGTGGATTATTTTCCAACATGGATCGCAAAACGTCATTATCGATCTTGGATGGTCGTCCAGATCGAACACTTTCTTTGAGGCTGAGGTCCCCGGAACGAAATTTGCTAAACCATCTTTGATAAGTACGAACATTTACAATATCTTTTCCAAATACCGCACATAAATTTTTACATGCAACAGATGCATTGCTTCCTTTTTGGAATTCATATAAAATGCAGTAAATGCACTTTATCTACCGACATGTTTTTCCCTTTAAATATTACAAGTAAATGATGAACGGTAAAAAAAGGCCACTTTTATATTATACAGCAGCTAAAAAAACAAAAAAAAAATCCGACTGTCTCACTAGCCAGATGTTTTTTTTATTTACAAGAAAAATCCCCTGCCTATTTAAAATACGACAGAACTTTCCCTCCAACCCGATAATTTAAAAGACTGTTCAACAGTTAGTTTCGAACTATATGCCACGTAAGACCAAATCTACGGACATACAGTTAAAAGTTTGCGTTAAAAATAATGAACCAATATCACATCAACCACGTAGATTACCGTTTGCGGAAAAGAAAATTGTTGAAACCCAAATATCCGAATGGCTAAAGTCAGGAATTATAGAACAGAGTTCTTTGGAATATTCCAGCCCATTGGTCATCGTTAAAAAGAAAGACGGGACACCAAGAGTTTGCGTTGATTATGGTCGTTTAAACAAAGTTGTCGTAAAGGATAGATTTCCCCTTCTCCTGACTGAGGATATCCTAGACCGCCTTCAAGAAGCACGTGTTTTCAGCACTATTGATCTCAAAAATGGCTTTTTTCACGTGGACGTCGAAAACGAAAGTCGGAAGTACACATCATTTGTTATGCATGAAGGACAGTACCAGTTTTTGAAAGTGCTGTTTGGACTCTGTAACTCACCAGCTGTATTCCAGAGATTCATAAATACCATTTTCCGACCGTTAGTTAACGATGGCATCGTTTTGCCGTACATGGACAATATCATCATTTTTTCCGCCTCATACAAAGAGGGAATCGAGAGGCTGAGTCACATTTTAAATCTAGTGAGTGAATATCGGTTGGAAATAAATTTTAAAAAATCCCAATTCAAGAAACGAATTGACTTTTTAGGCCATGTCATAGAAGAGGGTAAAATTTTCCCATCCACCTTGAAGACGCAAGCTGTTATAAATTTCCCTGAACCATCTAATTTAAAACAGATCCAAAGTTTTCTTGGGCTGACAGGATATTTCAGAAAATTTATTCCTAAATACTCTATAATTGCCAAGCCACTTAGCGACCTGCTAAAAAAGGGTAATAAGTTCAAATTCGGTGAAGAACAAAAGATCGCATTCAATCGTTTGAAATCAACGCTAGCTGAGAAGCCTGTACTTGCAATTTATAACCCTAATTATGAAACCGAACTACACAGAGACGCCAGCATAGGAGGATATGGGGCGATTCTAATGCAGAAACCCCCAGGTGATAGCAGTTTTCACCCCACTTATTTTACGAGTAGGAAAACCTCTGATGCAGAGAAAAAGAACTCAAGTTACGAGTTGGAGGTTCCTCGCGATCGTAGAAGCACTGAAAAAGTTCCGTGTTTACCTTTTGGGAATTTCATTTAAGATAGTGACGGACTGTTCAGCATTTCAACGGACGATGGAAAAAAGAGATTTAGTGACGCGTGTTGCTCATTGGGCTCTGTTGTTACAAGAATTCGATTATGTTATAGAGCATCGTAAAGGTGTTAGAATGCCACATGTAGATGTTTTAAGTAGAACTCCTGTAAACGTCTTATGTATTTCTGTTGAAAATATCTTACCTAAATTAAAACTTGCCCGAGAAAATGACACTGAAATAAAAACCATTAAGGAATTATTGAAAACCTCAAGTTATGAAAATTATTGTAATAGAAATGGCGTACTATACAAGTTTATTGACGGTAAAGAATTGATAGTCGTACCTGGAAAGTACGCAGACTGAAATCATAAAAGATGCTCACGAGAAAGGGCACACCAGTATCAAACATACAGAGAACACCCGGATGAATACTATTTCATTCCCAAACTTCAGCAGAAGATAGAAAACGTTATCGCGAATTGCGTTCATTGCATCTTAATAAATCGCAAAGCAGGGAAAAAGGAAGGATTTTTACATCCGCAATTCAAGGAGGACATTCCGTTGTATACCTATCGTATAGATCACTTGGGTCCTCTGGAAAGTACCCATAAAAACTACAAGTACATATTAGTAGTGGTCGACGCATTTACTAAATTTACTTGGATTTATCCAACAAAATCTACGACCTCAGCCAAGGTGATAGCGAAGTTAGAGAATCAGAAGGCCATTTTTGGAAGCCCTTGTCAGATTATTTCTGATAGAGCAACGGCTTTCACATCCAGTGAGTTTTCTGACTACTGTGCTAAAGAAGATATTAAGCATCATCTAATCACCACAGGCCTGCCGAGAGCAAATGGACAAGTCGAACGAATCAACCAAGTCATTATATCAGTCTTAGCGAAATTGTCCTTAAAAAAAACCAACCAAATGGTATAAACATACACACCAAGTTCAGAGGACGCTTAACTCAACATATCAAAGAAGCATTAACACCACTCCGTTCGAATTACTCTTTGGTACTAAAATGAACAGTAAGGGCACCGATCAGCTCAAAGAACTGATAGAAAGTGAGTTTCAATCTCAATTCGAGTCTCAAAGAGAAGAATTATGAAAGCAAGCCAAGAGGCAAATTTTCCAAGTCCAACAGGAAAATAAAAAGACATATAATGCCAAAAGAAGACAAGCACAGCCGTACAAAGTTGGTGACTTAGTGGCGATCAAAAGGACTCAATTCGGACCACACTTAAAATTAAGAGCGAAGTATTTCGGACCTTATAAGATCATGAAAGTTAAGGGTGACAACACCTATGACGTGAAGGGTGTCATGAGGGGCCCATATGCACCACCACATGTGCCGAATTCCTCAAGAAATGGACGGCACTTTAGAATTTTTCATGAATACTTCTTTTTTTTTATTGTATATTCTTGCTTGTTGCTCTTTTTTTTTTTTTTTTTTTTTGTATTTTGCAGTGTCCTGGAGGGACAGTCCACCCTTGGATGGCCGAAAATGTAGTGCCTATCGCTTGGAGCTGTGATGAAAACCAGATGCCGTGACGTCATTCTCTCTACAAGCTCCGAAGGCGCTAAGCAAAAATTAGGGGAATTACCATTTTGAGATGATAGACGATTGACATGGGAGCAGAGACGCTGCTTCTGTTCAAAAAGAACTTTGATGAATCATTACTTGTTTAATTCTCTTAAATGTTAAATTTATGTAATAATCGTTTGTGTAATTAAAATATCTTTCATTAATTAATTTGTTTATCGTTTAAAATCCTCACAAATATAATCTAATACACATGTAATTTATGATTTTGATTCTAAAGTGATATTACAATAATTACACTAAAAAGCTACAAAATATATATATTTCGCAGTAACAACTCACAACAAAATATTTTAATTTGAAAATTTTCCAGATATTTTAGCTAATTTATATTATTCTTCTCTTTAACATCTTTTTGAAGTTTATTTGTATCAATAAACAAATCAATGTTCCAACTAGTTTATGTTTCATTCCTAATTTGTTAATGCTTCAATAATATACCTTTGAAGAATAATTTTCTTTATGTCATTAAATTCTTTCTCAATAAGTTTCCTCTTTATGTTAAGATTACAGATTTAATTGACAATTTCTGCTCTTCTAAAGAACTGCATGTATTTAGAATATATAGAAGAAACTGCTAATTTTATTTCTTTAATACAGAGGTCACTCTGAAATTTTTGAGACATGCACAAATGATAAGTGGCAGAAAAAATTAAAGATTAGACTTGAAAATATAAATTATATTAGCCTAGCAGATGATTTTCTTACTGTCCAGTTGCAAGCAATTTAGCATAGAATAAATTTTGGGTAGAATGAAAAATGGAATTGACAAGAGAACATTATCACACTACGATTTTAAAGTGGGATTAAATAAAGAAGAATGTGTTTAACATCTACAATTAGTATTTGGAAATGAAGTTCCATCTCGTGCTACTGTATTTAGACGGTTTCCAGAATTTCACAGAGGTAGCAACTTTCTTCAGGATGAGGAACACACAAGAAGGCCGTTCTCAGCAGTAATTCTGAATAATGTGTCCACTGCACCTACCAAATGACTTAGAAGGAGCTTAACATTAGATCCGTCACCATAAATAAAATCATTCATGAAGAAACTGCATATGAAAAAATGAGCTTGCCGTTGGGTTCCACACAATTCAACTAAACGATGGATATTTTAAATTCTCATTTTTCAGTTTCTTTATAAAAAGAAAAATTCCTTTCTACAGATGCCTGTCCATGTGACATGATTAGAACTACTTTGCAATTTTCCACCTTGTGTCTACAGAAAAGATGAGAAAAAGTGAAGATAAACATGTGAAGAGAAAGGCTTTTTACGATCAAAAGTAAAAAATTCAAATAACTTTATTTTCATTGTTCTTACAAAAATTCTCCAGAAAATAAGAAATTCATTAAAAATTTCCTATCATATGCATGTAAAAAATTCAAATAACTTTGTTTTAATTGTTCTTATAAAAATTTCCCCCCCCCAAAAAAAAAATGCCACAAAGACATTTTTCTATGAATCTTGCTTTCAAATCCTTCTACACCTTCCGAGGTGCCAGGTCTAAATATTATCCCACTCTGTAACAGCAAAAGGCTAGAAGGTTTTTGAATAAAATATTTAGAAAAGAAAACAGTAAAGTGAAATTTTAAGAGAAAACTGACACGCATTTGAATATTCTGAAACAACTACACGAGAAAAATAACTTTGAATAAAAAATATAAAAGAAAACAGGTGAAATTAAATTTTGAAATAATTAAGTAGCTTTTTGCTTAAGAAACTGTGTCTTATAGCATTTGTTATCTTATTTATTTTTCAAAATCAAAATATTTTTAAGATGCCAAAATAGAAAGTAATGTCATTTTAAAATCTAATATGGAAAAATAAATATGTTTCGCTTTAATGACATTTCTTAGTTACAGTTTTAATAATTATCATTATTTTAATGATAATTATCAATTTGATTACATTTGTAAAAAAAAAAAAATTGAAAAATTCAGAAATTTCCAGAAAAAAAAAATTCTAAACAAATTGATCTTGAAATCACCAAAATGATAAGTCGCTAAATTTAGCACTGCATAATAAAAGAAATCATATCTCAAAAAGGAAAAGTTAATATGATGTAATATTTTATGAACTCTATTCTCAAAAAAGAAATAATTTCAGTAAATGAATCACCAAAAAATATTCCTCAAAAATGGTAATTAACACTCAAAATGGCAGTTGTAAAAAACCGGCAGAAATGTCAAACAAGTAAATTTAAGGACCATCTGCCAATTTTGTTCGTAATTAAAACCTTTTAAGGACCAAAAATCCTACGGACCTTTAAGTTCTTTTAAGGGCCATATAAATCCTTTAACATTGTTATGTATTCTAATTGGATAATTTTTTTTTTTTTTTTTTTTTTTTTTTTTTTAGATAAATAATACTACGATCCATGAATATTTTTAGTTTGTTATGTTCTTACTTTTAACTGCATCTTTTTGAAATTAAATTATTCAAGTTATTTTTTCCCCTCTCAATTTTCAAACAATGAAATTAGTTGAAAAAAGGGGGTTACATGAGTACATGCAGTATATATATATATATATATATACAGTATGTGTTGAAAAAAACTAATTAATACTAAAAGCTATTACCTCTTTATGAATTCGATGACTTCTTGATTGCAGATGTTTTACCACATTGCTTTTTCCTTCACAATTATGGTTACAAAGATGACACTGAAACTTATAATTTCCCTAATAAAAAGAAGAAAAGAGCTTTAATTATACAGGATACATGACTTTCATTTGATGAATAAAAATATATTATTCTTAAGAAATTTATGAAGATTTGATGTCCCAAAAAACAGGGCAAAACATCAACCGAGTATTTGAAATATTGAGTAGTTTACTGGAAATGCTAAGGAAACAGGACTTATTCAACAGATATTAGCTTATATATATCTAAATGGTTAAAAAAATTATACAAACCTGTATAATAGAAAAAGAATATTCCTTCCCTTTTGAGGTCAAATTATTTCTTTTGACTTTGATATCTGATATCTGATTAGATGTCGTAGGAATACTTTTTTTGTCATTTGAATTAAAAACTAGAAATATACAAAAGAGCATTATATAACAGACAATTTTTAACATTTTTTAATAGCAAGTATATTTTTAAAAGTATAATCTATCATCTACTACTTGACAGTTTTTTTTTTTTCCTTCATATAAAATGGTACTTTTAAAGAAGCAATGGATGGAAGACTACGTTTCTGCTCTTTCCGAAGAAAATCATTCATATCTGGTTATTAAAAAACACTGTAAAGACGTGGTTTTTCAATATCTAAAGCTACAATAGGTAATTCTGAAAAAGACAAGAAAAGGGGGGGAAGTCAAAGTTTGTCTTCAAGTCGAAAAATTGTTCCAAATACATATCCAATGAAAAAGCAGAATGTTTCAAATGTTGCAAAGGTACGATTAGAGCTGTAGCTAAGATATTCAGCACCCGGAGAATGCTGAAGATTTCGCCCCTCCTCATATCTGCTAAGAATGAAAAAACATTTAATTTTAAAATTTTGTAACAGCAATTTGGCTCCTCATGGATGCTGCACCTGGGGCAGATGTCTCCCCTAGCTCTTCTTAGTTAGACCACTAGGTAAGATCTTTAATGATATGAAGAAAATCTGGCAGGTAAAAGGACAATTGCAAAATCATTAAAATGCTTAGTGTCAACTGTAAACAAAGTGATTAATGCTGATATGAATCTTAAAAAGACAAAAAAATATAATGTGCACCATCTTTCTCCATGACATATCACCAAATGCAGAACACACTGCAGAATTCTTTACGAGAAACATTTATCCTGACAAAAATGCAAAAATGTTGTCACAATAGCTGTATTTAAATGAGTGCAATCAAAGGAGATCCATTTATCATCAAAGAGGAGTAAAACCTCTTAAAACAAGGTTCAAAGAAACTAAACAAATATTTCAAAGCAATTTTGCTGGTTTTTCATGCAACCACAAATCAAAAATAAGGGGAGTGGACAGAAATGTTAAGATCAATTTCATGTATTATCAGGAACATATTCCATACCTAACTTTCAAATATGAAATACCTTCTCTTTACCCACAATGTCATTAATCAGTAAAACTGCATCAAGACAAAGCAAAAGACACACACACATCAAAATTCACTGCCAATTTCCTGGAAAAAATAGAACAGGAAATGGGTTTCAAGGCTATATCCTTACTAAATCTCCTGAAGTATCTATCGCCTGTGGATTTTTGTACTTTTCAACTTTTAAAAAGCGAATTGTCCAAACGCTGACCTGCAACCCTCCTTGAACTTCAAAAAACTGTTCAAGAGAAATGGGATAAAATAACTCTTCCAATACTACAAAAAGTTTTATTGTCTTGGAAATTATGGTGCAGAAAGATAGTGAGGAATAAGGGTTACCAAATAGAACATTCAAAACACCAAACTTTTATGTAAAATATTTCTTTAAATACAATGAAAATTGTCTAAAAAAGTGTACGAACAGCTTCTGTATCAGCCTGTGAGTTGGATGGTCTGGAGATCTTGTTAAGGGAAATTGACTCAAGTTCACATTACACATGGTGAAAACCATGAAAATGGTATGCAGCAAGCCTGTTTGCCAGTATTCAATCCCAGACTGAACTACGAATGTTCAGTGCTTGGCTGCTGATGGGTTACATAGGAATTCATCACTTGGCAACATAACTTTCCAATTTTTATCCCAAGAATCCAGTTAAGATTTAATGATATAATAAAAAATAGTACATCCCCAAGTTAATAAAAAAAAAATAAAAAAATAAATCTGAAATGTTTCAGATTTTAAATTACGTCCAAAGGGGCGTTTTTTAACATTTGTGTGTTACCTTTCTTTATTAAATATCATGTTCCTCGCACTTAAACCATAAGATCCAGTGCAACAGCAATATTGCAAAATAGTTTTAAAACGAGCATATCTTTAGAATTTCCGATACAGAGACTCACGTGCTGGAGATAAAAATGTTTTTTCTGCACAACGTTGCCATTGCTCGCTTTGAAATCCTTGAGTTTGTTAATAAAAAATTCGTCAAAGTTTTAAAAAATAGGAAATCGATCATAAAACAAATTTCAAATTTGGTCTTCCACATGCTCATATTCATTGGAGGATTACGTTATTCAAAATTCGATGACTCTATGTACCATTATTTTATGACAATGTGAGAAATATACATACATTTACGCAGATTTTCATTATTTAATTTCTTCAAATATAATGCAGGACTCTAACATTTTATGGCAACAGTTTGAAAAGTGAACCGACATTTATCCGTCCGACGCAAAATGCCAAAACGAAACTAATAGTCCTTCGGGATTCAAATCCCTTTGGACTAATAATAATTCTAAATATTAAAGCAAATCAATGCTTAGTTTATTAAATACTTGCAACAAATTATAAAACTGTTATTACTGTCAACTATAAACAAATTACACGTACATTTTATATTAAATGACTGGCTGGTTACTAGCATTTTAGGTTAACTATCCTGGAGCAAAGCCTTTACATGAACCTTTACAGCAAGATGACCAGATGTCCCGATTTTTAACAATTTGTCCCACGACGTTTTAAAGAAGTCCCGATTTTTGGATCCAAAATATATTCTTATGTCTATAAATACACTGTGTTCGTTGAAAAAGAATCTTCAAAAAAATTGGCTAGAGTTTGTACACAATCAAGCAGTTTTTTTTTTTTTTTTTTTTTGAAATGCAATAAAACTTATTGCAGTTGACAAAATGTTGGTAATCTAAGCTGCAAATGAAGTTAATAATTTAAAATTTCAGTGTCAAGAGCAGTTAGAAAATAATTTTCTTCTGTTAACTTTCTGTAATAGTATAAGCCAGCTAGAAGAACAAGGTGCAATAAATTGTGCAGATATCATGAATCATGCTAAAAAGTTCTATAGTAACTGCACATTTAGAAGAGTGGACGGTACATTACAATGACACTGAAACTCAGTGGGTTACATTAAAAGAACTTAATTGGAATGATGAGCAAAAACCATTCAATCATATTACTCAAAATTTCCCATATAGCAATATTTCAGAAAATGATCTTTTTAATGAGGTACCATTATTTAAAAAAATATATTGATAAGGAAAAGGGTAAATCTTGGGCATCAGCAATAATCACAATTGAGAACAAATGGTTAGAAATATTTCATCATTTTGAAACAAACTATGTTGCCTACAATAATGCACTAAAAATTGTGGAATATGCTCTGTCCTTACCAGGAGCTAATGCTGCAACTAAAGGCATTTTTTTCTACGGTAAATAAAGTGTGGACATCAGAAAAATCGCAATTAATTGTTGACACTTTGAAAGCCATTTTATATGTGAAATACAATTTAACAAATTCTTGTGAAAAGCTTTATGACCTTTTTAAACAATGACAATAATTTAATAAAAAAAAAAATCACTCAAATGAGAAATATGCCAAATAATAAAATAATACTATACATAATTTTTTAAAGTACAATATTTGTAAATTGCACTTATGCTGAAATTAAAACAATATATTGCAATACTATTTTTGCATTCTATGAAAATTTTAGTTGCTTCACGTAGACCAAATTTTTAATCAAGAAATTCCACCCCCAGTCAATGGTGTCCCGTTTTACCAATGTTAAAATATGGTCAGAGTCCAAGGATTAATAGCTTGTTTTAATGCATGAAGTAAAACTGCATAAACACTGCAACCCGTAAAACTGCATAAACACTGCAACCCAGGATATTCTGCCAAGTGTTAATAAACTGGAAAAAAACTACTACAGTCAAAAGTCTTTAATCTGGACTCGTCGAGACTTCGGTGATTCCAGATTATCGGTTTTTCCAGATTATAAATCATCAATTTAAATCTGGTAAGATGGCATGCAGAAATTATAAAATTAAAAATATAAAACCGTAATTTATGAAATAAAGAGCAATTATGATCTAAAGAGTATCAAAATTTACAAAAAAAAAAAAAACTTTAATATTTATTTGTTTACTTTATTAAACATTTCTTTCAATGTGCGCATGCGTAAAGCATACATTACGCATACTTGAAATTAGAAAATTGCAATTAGAAAACTATTTGATTGTATTTGTGATATTTATAATGATGAGGAATTTGATTTAAATCATATCAAAGACGGAGTACATCAAGATGAAATACAACATTTAGTAAGGAATTAAAAGACGAATAAAATAAAAACATCCCCTGAAGATATGGATACTGCTGACAGATCAAGTTCATTGCGCACCACGATGTTTCCGCCCCTCCCGCAGAGCAGCGTGAAATTGATAAACAGATTTCGGGAATGGTTAGAGAGACAAAGGATGTGCTTTTATCCATTTTTTGCAGCAATTTCACTTTTTGTTTTATGGACATCGAAACATGCTTTCGCTTTGTAGATCCTTTGGCAGCTCCAGAATAGGAAATTCTTTTTGACGTAATTGAAAGTTCAAGCTTACTTTTATAAAATTGCTCTAACAGTCTGCAAAAAATAATAAGCCGGATCCAATTAGAAAATTAAGGAACAACACAATCTACAACATTAACTGAAATAGATAATTTTAGCTTAGCTATACAACTATATACTATTTTAGCTTAGCTATACAATGTCCATTATACATTAAACACGCATACGTAAACATACTACGCGCATGCGTAAATGCATTATGCGTAGAAAGTTTGTAGCTTTGAGGTCCGGATTACAGATAATTCCGGATTATGGACGTCCGGATTAAAGACTTTTGACTGTACTGTTCCAATGAATCAGCAGTCTTCAGAAATAGTAAGCCTTTACATTAGTTAAAGAAATTTGTCAATGATAAATCAAATACAGAAAATATTTTTAAAAAATTTATAATGCTGGACCCTTATCTCTCATCCAATATACGTTTCCAAGATTTTTACTTTTGCTCAAAGAAGAACAATTTACAGGAACAATGAGTACTTACGGAAAATCCCGTCGACCACAAGAAACAGCGCCAGTCGTGCCAAAAAAAAAAAAAAAAAAAAAAGCCATTTACTAAATACAAGAAAAAAAACTTTCTATTCCTATTTTTCTTTAAAATTTATTATATTATCATTTATTTATATTTAATTTTTCATTAAAAATTTTCATTATTTTTTATTAAGGAGATATACTGTAAAAGCAATTAGTTTTGTTAGGCTTTAATTTTCGCGAGAAAATATAAGTTTCGCAATACTTTTTTTTCGCTATTCAACAACATGCTCTTCTGTAGTAAGCAGGTGCCAAATTTTAATAATTCTTTTTTTTTTTTCAAAAATGCCTGATACATGGGGGGGGGGAAGGATTCTTTACTCAAGAATAATAACTAGCACGTGCAATCAAGGTTACACCAAACCCAGCGTCTTTGAAGAAGACTTTCCACTTTTGGAGAAAAATCATGTAGTTTGGCATCTTTTCTTTAATAGGCAAAAATGGTCATTGGGATTTTACGTAAGTACCGGACAATGATTTGATGATATACATAATGTTAAAATGGTTCTAAAGAAATGGACAAAATATACACCTAAATTTTTCCTAACAAGGGCTCAAGTATTCAATAATGGTACAAATATATTACTTTGAATGGAGGATGGTCTGCTTATACATGAGAAGAATCACTTGAATAATGTGGAATTTGTACAATCTGCTCCAATTAACCAATTAACCAAAAAAAAAAAAAAAAAAAAAAAAAAAAATCTGGGCCAACTTTTGCATTATTTATAGAATAGGTTACTTATGCATTATCATAACTAGCTTTATAGAAGTCACCAAATTCAGTACATGTTTCAGTTTCTAATTATAATATTTTTTGCCTTCATTTTAAAAGATGCACTTGTCAAATTGCCCAACAACAGAAGAAACTGCAGTAAAATTTCTGCAGACATGTAGAATTTTTTTTGCAAAATCTCTAAAAAGAACAATGAGTTTTTTTTTTTTTTTTTTTTTTTTAGGATAGCTGGTGTTGCCCAGGTTTGCATGCCCAGTCTCTGCAATTCTCTCGTGTTCTTTGAGTAAAAACAGATTGCTGTGTTTTTAGAAGAACAAGGCAAAAAACATATAGAAAGATTTGGGGACGAAAGTGTTTTATCTTTTTAAGTACCACAGGCTTGAAAATCTTTTTTAAAAAGTTGTGAAAACCGCCAAATTGCATCCAATATGTAACATTTACCTTTTCGCTCTGTAAATAATTTCGAAACTCCGCCAAAGTGGTTGCATTAATACATAAGTATCCAATGCAGCTCTTATCTGTACATCTGTAATAATACAAAAGAGTACATCTGTATCTGGCCAAGCTACATGCAACCACATACAGATGGACTCTGGGACACTCATAGGGCTCTACCACTTCAACTATACTTCAGTGGGTCCTTTTAAGTAAATTTAGAAGCTTAACACTATTCAAGAAATATTTTGAGGTGACCAGAAGAGTAAAACTTCATTCCCTAGAGTTTTGGAAAACAGTGAACAGCTTAAAGAGCCCTCATGAAAGCTGTGGATAGGATGCAAGAAAATCTTCAGTTCTGCTTGGAGGAAAAAGTATGGTCAGACTGCTTTCTTCAAAAAAATGTTCAAGGGTTCCCTCATGAAAAGGCTGATCAAACTGTACTTTTAGGAAAAAGAATGGGTATTAGAGCTGAATGAAAACAACATTCAAGAAGTTTCAAATTTAAGATAACAGCAGCATTATTTTGGTGAGGATTTTAAATAAAATATATCGATTTGAAGGGCAATAAAACAGAGGTATCTCTTCTTTGGGGAGGAGAAATCTGCAGTTCGTCAAAAGCAGGCATAAGCAAATGCCATTGAAGCTTTATTGTTAAACATTTTAAAAAGATTTTAAAAGACGTACTCCAGCAAGTCAAGCAATAGTTATGTATTTGTTATATAGCCCAGATTATTGTCAAAGATAAAGTGCAAGTTCAACCATTAGCTGCTGGTGTTGCATTGATGCAATGATCAAAATAATTGTATATAAAATAATAACTACCAAAGGTATTTTATACTAGCAGATGAGGTTGATCTTTGGATTATGGTAACTTGGCGATTTTTTGGCGACCAACTCTGCTACAGCAACCCTCTACTTTTTTTTTTTTCGCCGCCATTTTGTCTTCACGAAATAAAGACATATTTCTTTTCTTTTTATTTACTCAACACTTTTTCCAACAATCTACTAGCCGCATTACACTTATGCTTGGTTTTAGAAATTTTATGTAACAGACTGCTTAATCATGACAAATATTAACTGCAAAATTGGGAAAAAGTGCACAATCGCAAACTCCTTGCACGTTTTTCAGAATAGCACATACACATAAACCATTTACACGTCGACTTATTTTTACTTAAAAAAACATCCCAGAATTGCACAAAAATGGCATTGCACACACTCTTGACTTTATCCATCTACACTGCTATTTTCTCATAAATTACAACAATTTGCACGAAAATGCAGGAAAATTTTCTTAATCTTTAAACTCGGTAAAAAGCACATATATGAAATTACCTGATCGCGAAAAAGTATATACCCTTTCCAAGGATGAACGTTTCCACGTATAAAATAAATAAAATATCCAAAAGCTTTTACCTCTAAATTATCTATTATATTATAAACGTCACCAACGAATTTATAAGCAAACATTAAAAATAGTTACAAATACTTAGTGTCAAATATTTAAATTATTTCCATACACGTTTACTTCAACTGAAACGTATACCAAATTCCTACAAACATAAAATTCACAAAATAACTATCATTTAATTAAAATATCACTAAACCATGTACACGTCAACTTATTTTTACTTAAAAAAAATCCCAGAATTGCACAAAAATGCATTGCGCACACTCTTCACTATATCCATGTACACTGCTTTTTTCTCATAAATTAGAAAAATTTCACGAAAATGCATGAAAATACTCAACATATACTACTCAAACGTATTCCAAAATACTACAAACATATCTCACAAAATCACGATCATTAAATTAAAATATAATTAAATTAAAAAACACTACTTAAAATATAAATAAGCACATACATTAAATTAATAAAAATTAGATTACAATCCTAATTACTTTAAACTAAATCATTGCTAATAACAATTTTCCAATAATACCATTTTAATTTATTTATTCCTTACATTTAGAACAATGCATAAAAATAATATACTCAAATGATTAAAAATAATAACTTACCTAATCTTCTTCAGAATCTTCATTACGTGGCACACACACTTCCTTACAGAAAGAGTTCCAATCGGCTGCAGTGTTACTGCTAATTTCTAAATTCGAAATCCAGTAGTCAACTTATTATTAATTATTACGGTATTAAAAATTTAGAATTCACTTTACATAGCGCCATGCAATCCGAAAATCAATCAACACTATTTCACACAACGCACAATGAAGCTTAATACAAAATAATTTTTCCAAATTTACTCCCTTTTCCAATTAAAGAACTGTAATTCGTCCATTAATGTCACATGACATATCTCATGATCTCTCATTTCCCTCACACAAAATAATGCGTAATCGGAAGTGAGTGCTTCTCACATTATTATCAAAGTCCTAGGTAGTAACCTCTATCGCCTCCAAAATGTCGCCAAACTACCTGTTACCATATTCCAAAGATCAGCCGCAGATGATATTTGTATATAGAATATTATGAAGATTATTTATGTAAAAAAATATTTGTCTGCATCAATAATTTTATTTATAATAATTAGTCTCGTACGTGAAGCAAAATTTTCTACCAGATATTTTTGGCGAAAAAATTCAACGAACTAATTGCTGCCTTTAGGGGTGATTTATTTTCCCCCAAGTCACTGCTTATCAAAACATTTCATCTGTTTGTGTGTCTGCTGAGATGGAAGGGAAATTAGGTGTTGCATTGGTACAACGCAAGCAGGAAAAGGGTATTCCCCTTTTTTACTCATGATTTTCAATGATCTGGTTGACATTCATTCCATGCTTTAAAAATGCCTAGAACAAGGTACCTTACTTACCCTTTAAAGACTTTTTGATAGAAACAGATGATAATAATGACCGGAATGACACTGATATTGTTGTTTCAACAGAGAAGCTAGTAATGAAGAAGAAGGGAATGATAACGTTTTGCATAATGATATTTTACCAAACGATACTGCTGGGGCACAGTTGAAGTTCACATAAGAAGTAAGTTTCAGCCTTCTAAAAACAGTGCTAGTCATATGAAAAAGTTTAAAAACCATAAAACTTGAAATAGGTAAAAAAGGAAACATAAATTATGATTTCAGCTTCTCTGTCATCTAAAATAAAAAGATTTCAGGGCTACAGGAACACTTCAAGAAAACTGCATACAAATATGCCAACTAGAAATGGTATGTGTCTATAAGAAAGATAGGTGTTATTATGATTTGCATTACGAAGAGGGGGAAAAAATGTTTATTGCATGGAATGACGATTTGGTTGTTACTGTTGGTTCAACATTTGGAAAAATTCAGCCCGTAAAAAAATATTGGTTGATTTTTACATTATGGTAACTTGGCGATTTTTTGGCAAAAATTTGGCGACCAACTCTCCTACAGCAACCCTCTATTTTTTTTCCCCCGCCGCCATTTTGTCTTCACGAAGTAAAGACAAGTTTCTTTTCTTTTTATCTACTGAACACTTCTTCCAACAATCCACTAGCCAAATTACACTTATGCTAGAAATTTTATCAAACAAAACTGCTTAATCATGACAAATATTCACTGCAAAATTGGGAAAAAGTGCACAATACCATCCTCCTTACGCGTTTTTCAAAATAACACATACGCATAAACCATGTACACGCCGACTTAGTTTTACTTAAAAAAACATCCCAGAATTGCACAAAAATGGCATTGCGCACACTCTTCACTATATCCATGTACACTGCTTTTTTCTCATAAATTAGAAAAATTTCACGAAAATACATGACACTTTTCTCAATCTTTAAACCCAGTAAAAAGAACATATATGAAATTACCTGATAGCGAAAAAGTATTTACCCTTTCCAAATATGAACATTTCCACATATAAAATAAATAAAATATCCAAAAACTTTTACCTCCAAATCATCTATTACATTATACACGTCACCAACGAATTCATACCGCAAGCATTACAAATACTTAGTATCAAATATTTAAATTATTTCCATGCACGTTTACTTCAACTAAAACGTATACCAAATTCCTACAAACATAAAATTCACAAAATAACTATCATTTAATTAAAATATCACTAAACCATGTACACGTCGACTTATTTTTACTTAAAAAAACATCCCAGAATTGCACAAAAATGGCATTGCGCACACTCTTCACTATATCCATGTACACTGCTTTTTTCTCATAAATTAGAAAAATTTCACGAAAATACATGACAATTTTCTCAATCTTTAAACCCGGTAAAAAGAACATATATGAAATTACTTGATCGCGAAAAAGTATTTACCCTTTACAAATATGAACATTTCCACATATAAAATAAATAAAATACCCAAAAACTTTTACCTCTAAATCACCTATTATATTATAAACGTCACCAACGAATTCATACCGCAACCATTACAAATATTTAGTGTCAGATATTTAAATTATTTCCATGCGCGTTTACTTCAACTAAAACGTATACCAAATTCCTACAAACATAAAATTCACAAAATAACTATCATTTAATTAAAATATAATTAAATTCAAAAACACTACTTAAAATATAAATGAGCACATACATTAAATTAATAAAAATTACCTTACAATCCTAATTACTTTAAACTAAATCATTGCTCATAACAATTTTCCCAATAATACCAAATTCCTTTACTTCCACCTTACATTTAGAACAATGCATAAAAATAATATCCTCAAATAATTAAAAATACTAATTTACCTAATCTTCTTCAGAATCTTGATTACGTGTCCGATACACTTTTCTTCTTTCTGTTTCAGAATCTTTAAAATCATACTTATATTTCACAGCAAGATACCAGGTAAAATAAATAACATAATAAAACATCTTTATTTCTCTCTCGCACAACCTTAAAGAAACATTTATTACTACCCTTTTCAATACCACTAAATACCCATTTCGAATTCACTTTAGTTACGGCCATGGGATCCAAAAATTAACAAACACTGTTTCACACAACACAGAATAAAGCCAAATACAAAATTTCCAGATTTTTTCCCGATTTCCCCCCCTTTTCCGATTAAAGAACCGTAATTCGTCCATTAATATCACATGACATATCCCATGATCTCTCATTTCCCTCACACAAAATAATGCGTAATCGGAACTGAGTACTGCTCACATTATTACCAAAGTCCCAGGTAGTAACTTTTATCGCCTCCAAAATGTCGCCAAACTACCAGTTACCATATTGTAAAGATCAACCAAAATATTTTCTGTCATTCAAGAATGCAAAGGAAAAAGCTTTTTGTATCTCAGCCTCATCTAATTTAACAATACAATGTGAAAATGATAGGAGTCGATTTATGCAACAATTTAGTAGCCAATAACAAAATAAGAGTTTGTGGCAAAAAACGGTGGTGGCCAACATTTACTAATTACACTGATGTATCCTTGACAAATGCATGAAAAATATCACGACTTTCTACTACCGGAAATAAAAAGTTTCTTTTAGATTTCAGACACGAGATTGCATTATTTCTTTTGTAATCCCGTACTGAGAAGAATTAGCGAGAAATATAACCGCTACAGGAAGACCTAGTAAATTCAGCATTCAAAGCCATTGCATGGAGATGGTAGACATTTTATCGTAAAGTCTGAAGACAACAGAAGTTTTCGTTGTAAAGAATGCCATAGCCAGACTGTTTATAGAAACAGCATTTAATGTAGCTTTACATCATGATTATAATAAAGCTTTTTATTCATGAAACTTTCAAATGAAAATAATCTGCATTTGTAAAATAAATAGAATGTAAAATTAATTATAAGTGATTTGTAGATTTATAAAATGCTATACAGCCAAAAAGTAATGCAGTGCTCTACTCAAAAAAAACACACAGTACAATCAAACTCACTAAATATCCGCATTCTTATTCTGCCGACACTGACGAATGAAACACTCGATTTTTCCACACGTGAGTGCATTTTTAAAAAAAAATTTCAGTGTAAAATTATGTTACAAATATTTAATTTAATTTTTATTGCTATTTGTATAAAAAAAATTACTCCTTGTAGTTTTGGCAGGTAAGAAGTTAATTTTGTGCTACATATTTTTATTTTTGTCTTGCTTGCTCTAGTTGCAGTTGTCTTTGTAATATGTCATTGGGGGGGGGGGAATTATTCTAAATTTTATATTAATCATTTTCATATATATATATGCAAGCATGTTTCTGGAATAAAGTATCCCTCAAATACTGCAAGCTTAAAATCTAAATTTGTAACATGCAAATTTTAAATATTCCTACAGACATACATGGTGGTCATTTTATAGAAGTACAGGTGAGATTCTGTCCAGAATATTCATTCTATACGAGACTTAGAAGGTGTAGAATATAGAAGAACTATATACTAACGAATAACATACTAACGAATAAACGGTACTCTTCTGTTATCAAGACCGGATTCAGAAGTGTATGTATGTATGCACGTTTGTACATATGTATGTGTATGCACACGTACATACTTATATACACACATACATGAATACATACATCCAATACACACATACATTTCTGAATCTGGTCTCGATAACAAAAGAGTACCTAACAAACACACAGATTCTTACAGAAATATAAGATAGCACCTTATTAAGAAGTTTAGAACTAAAAAGAAGGTAGAAATTTGCTTTAGCTATGAGAGATTACAAATAATTAATATTAGCAACATTAACAAACTAAAATCAATCAAAATTAAGTTTAAAAACAAAGAAACTTTACCACATAAAATTTTAGAAAAAATAAAAACTGAATTTACCTGTTTTTTCTTTTGAACTAGCCTCCAATTTGGTTTTAAAATTTGAAGCATTCAATAAACCAGGCTTAGGTGGATTCACAGGTTTCCCAACAGATTTTTGACCAGCAATGCTTGGTTCGAGCATTATGTCATGAAATTTCTTTTCCTTGGTATTATATTTTTGGAGTTTTTTCTTTCTTGAGCGAGCCTTTTTATTCTGTACAGCATCATTCTGTTTACAAAATGACGGATCAAACCCATTACTAATGGTGTAATTTTGAGAACTACGAGATGTTTCAGGCAATGGATTTTCGGGCATGCTCAGAAAATTTGGAGAATTTTTTATTTCTTTTGATATATTATCCAATAACACTGAAATCACTGGTTTCTTTTCTATATCATTGGGAGTATCATGATCTTCATGTTCTGGATGAGGTAGCCTTGCTGAATTGCTATTCAAAACCAAATCTGAAGAACTGAAATTTGTATTCTCTAAATGCTCAGCAGCAAAATTTGTTAAAACATTTAAATCAATCAATTCACTAACTCCAGTTTCATTATTTAACTTTTCAGTTTTAGATGGTAAACTACAAAATGCAGAATTCGCTGTTTTTACACCCAGCTGTGTCTTTTCTTCTATATTTGAAACAAGATATTTGTCATCAATTGAAAATTTGTATGGATGAGTTTTAAAACTGGAATCATTTTGAAGTGGCTGATCATTTTGAAGTGGCTGATCCGTAACTTTATTTTTAAATAATAAGCCTTTTATACACTGTTCAATCTGCTTGCAATCTACAGTTGTCTCCATTTTAACCTGAATAAAACAAATAGGTCAAAATTAACAAAAAGTAATGAAAAATTTAAAGCAATTCATTGCAAATTATACTCAACACAGAAATGAAATAATACATATTGCAGAATTTCACAAAACTTATCACAATTATGTGTCATAAAATCAGGCACTATCAGAACAGACATTACAATAAATTTTTGGTATTCAAAAAGAAATGTGAAGCAATGAATATACTGAAACTGAAAAATAACAAAATTTTAAATATGCTTCACATTATCATATTATAAGATATTTCTCCCGCCATCTTAGCATGCCTTTGTGGTGTAATGGCCAGCACACTCGGCGCATATTTGAGAGATCCAAGGTTCGAGTCCCAGCGAAGGCATTGCTCATTTTTCATGTCTCTGCTTCAAAATAACCTAATGTCTCCACAATATCATAAAGCTGAATTTCACTAACAAGTAAAGAAAAAAAGTACCTTCTGATATCTGTACCTCCTAGAAAAACAAGCTAACACATTAGTGAACAAGTTTGTTTGGCTAATCTATATATTCCAAATTTATATTTTTTACATTTCTACAGGCCGGGGTGGGGAGAGAAACTATTAGTTAACCCTCTGAGCGCCATGACCGGCTTTATCCGGTCATGAGATCTCTTGGTCACTTGTTATATATTACTTATAATTTAAAATATTTTACTTTCTTACTTCCATTAATAATATAAATGCCATCTTGATGAATGTAAGCTTATGTAAATAGAGACTAAAATTGGTAAATATACATATTTAGCTAATAAAGGCTCTTTAAATGCAGGTCTTAATGACAGATCCAAAAACCCGGGCCGCTCAGAAATTTAAGCCAATCACATGAGTTTTTCACAATGTTAATCCTTTATAATTCACTGACAAATACAATTTCAAATATTGATAACATAAATAGCATAATAATCATAACACTACATACAGAAACAAAAACTTATATACAAGAAAAATAACAGTTTACATTAACTTTTCAAATGAGATGACATTGTGTTAAAAAAATGTGTGACTTGACTCAAATTACTAAAGTAATAGACAAAATATAAGCTACATATATTAAAATAATCTTATGACTTTATTACATAAAACCTAAATATGCGATAACTCCAAAAATGATTAGAAACTAGCAATTTTTCCTTTTAAGGAATTTTACTTTAAGTAATAAAAATACAGTTCTTAATTATAACTCCGAAGCAGAATTAAATTTAAAAAATGCAAGCGAATGCTAACTCAAATATTAAAAAAAATTATCTGACTTACATAAATAATATTATCAATTTGGATTCTGTATTACTTCGAAACTAACCATTACGGCCTCCTTTACACGTACAAAATAAAATTGGAAATAATAATTAAGTACAATCGCGCCACTGATAATAAAACAAGCGTTGGAGATCAAGAAACAATTTGTATATTATTTTTAAAATTTTGCCGTCCTTTAATGTTTTCATCAAAATTTATTTGTTTGCTTCAATAGCAACAAACTCTGTTTCACTTCGCAAAAAATAACAGTTGCTGCCACATCAGTGAAGTAAAATAAATTATGGAAACGTAGAAAAATTTTTAAATTAAGGTCACGATGAAAACAATGTGGTCAAAGGTGGAATAATAATGATGATAATAACGTATAATTTTGTGAAATTTTAAAATGAAATTTTGAAACAATATAGTGAAGAGAGAAATAATAAGTGTTGTATTTTACACCCCATTGTTAAACGATAAAATTCATTTTACACAAGTATCATAACCAAAATTAACAAAGTTTCTTTTCAAATTTTAAATTAAAACATAGTGATTATGAAGCTTCGCTGATAATTTTTTAAGCGGCGAAGAATGTTTTCCTGAAAATTAACATATAAAGTGGCAATGATCGTATTGAGAATCCGTGAGGGAAACTAAATTCTGAAGTTTTGTAGTATTTCCTGACTTAATAAATAACCAGGGTTCACAGAGAGAAAATTAATACATTTTTTATTAAATTCGAAATGTTCGTAAGTTAGTAAAAGAAATATGAACATTTAAAATGACTGCTGAAAACACTGTAAAGGAAGTTTCGCACGGTCTTCCTATACATTATTCAGGAAAGTTCGTAGGGTGAGTATGAGCTCTGTACACTGAATCTTTTCATATTTAAATACGAGTCTATAGGCAAGATAAATTTTTGAAAAGCATTTATCGAAAATAAATTTGTGTAGTTCTTTGAACACTGTGACTAAAAATATCATAGTTATTAAACTTTATTAATATATGCCTAGCGGTCCACAATGTGCATCTTTTGATTATAATTTAAACTATCTTCTCAAAGAGGACTTCTAAAGTATTAGGTACTATTCTGTTTCGAGGGCCGGGTTTTCATCCGCAGAGAACCCGTTGGCGCCGTTCCATTTTTACTCGCCAAGCTCGCGTTTCATCGACGATGAGGCGAGCCGTAAACGTGATACTTTGTAAACGTGATTTTTAGTGCATCTAAATTCTAGTTAGCAGACTAGACAATATATTAAGCATATGGTAGTAAAAATTCACAGATAATAAGCATGTAGATGTAAAACTAACAGGTTAAACGTGATATACGGAAATAAATTGGTATTAAATTTAAACAGAAATTAATTATTAAATTATTAACAGAAATTAAATATTAAATTATTAACAGAAATTAATATATTAAGCATAAGACAATATATAAGCAATTATAACGGAAATAAAAATTCATTTTAAAAATATAAATTAGTATTAATGTACTGAAATTGACAATAATAAAAATAAAAGCATTACTTAATTATTTAAAATGCACATTTTTGCGGAGTACGAAAACGAATTATTTGAGCGTTTCGAAACCTCATGGTTCTGCGTGCGTACAGCTGTTAATAATTAAGAACACAACGTGAACAGCCGTGTTACAAATTAGCATTCACCCCTCCCGCTTTATTTTCTTCCTTTCATCCCGAACCGAGAACCGGGATCTATCTACGAAAATATTTCTATCTATTCGTTGTTAAAAAATTAAGAAAAAAAAGTAATAAATAAAAGAAGAATAATAGAAATCTGCAAATGCGAAGAACAACAGTGATAACGAAACAAAATGGACGCAAGATGAATGGTTGCAACAAGCGAATAGGTTGAATCCGTTGGGTTACCAGATTTTAACTATTATCGCCAAATTTGGCAATGTTTACATTCACCGGGTTCTCTCCGGAAGTGCTTCCAAATCGACAAATTATCGTTGATGCCAATGCTGCCAAAAAGAATTGCGGCAAGAAAGGAAGTATAATAGTAAATAACTATTTAAGATTGATGTTTTAATTTAGATTAATTTCATATAATACTTTATTTTAGGTTAATTTCATATAATACTTTATTTTAGGTTAATTTCATATAATACTTTTTTATTATTGTAATTTATATGAAAAAGGCTAAACATGACTGAATGGAAGCATAAGAGTCAATAACTATTTCAGATCATTATTATAATTTATATAAAAATTGCTAAACATAACTGAATGGATGCCTGCATCGCTATTTCGCTACCGACTTATCGCTAAAGCCTAATTTCATCTCGTTGGTCGTTCAAACGTAGTTTTCTATAATGAATGATGCCTTTTCTTTTGAAATATTCTCGGTAAAGTGCAGAATCGCTTACTTATTTGTTTGCCGCTTTTTAGAAGGGTAAAAACAATTGGATTTTGTCAATTTTCTTTTACTTTTTATGTGAAAATAGGTCGATGTGTACATATATAAAGTCAAGGGTGTGCGCAGTGCCATTTTTGTCCAATTCTAGGATTTTTTAGTTGATCTTTAAATTATGGTAACTTGGCGAAAATTTGGCAACCAACTCTCCTACAACAACCGTCTATTTTTTTTTCCCGCCGCCATTTTGTCTGCACGAATTAAAAACATGTTTCTTTTCTTTTTATCTACTGAACACTTCTTCCAACAATCTACTAGCCGAATTACACTTATGCTAGAAATTTTATCTAACAAAACTGCTTAATCATGACAAATATTCACTGCAAAATTGGGAAAAAGTGCACAATACCGTACTCCTTACGCGTTTTTCAAAATAACACATACACATAAACCATGTACACGTCGACTTATTTTTACTTAAAAAAAAGCCCAGAATTACACAAAAATGGCATTGTGCACACTCTTCACTATATCCATGTACACTGCTTTTTTCTCATAAATTAGAAAAATTTCACGAAAATACATGACAATTTTCTGAATCTTTAAACCCGGTAAAAAGATCATATATGAAATTACCTGATCGCGAAAAAGTATATACCCTTTCCAAATATGAACATTTCCACATATAAAATAAATAAAATATTTAAAAACTTTTACCTCGAAATCATCTATTATATTATAAACGTCACCAACGAATTCATACCGCAAGCATTACAAATACTTAGTGTCAAATATTTAAGTTATTTCCATGCACGTTTACTTCAACTAAAACGTATACCAAATTCCTACAAACATAAAATTCACAAAATAACTATAATTTCATCAAAAACACTACTTAAAATATAAATAAGCACATACATTAAATTAATAAAAATTAGCTTACAATCCTAATTACTTTAAACTAATTCATTGCTAATAACAATTTTCCCAATAATACCAAATTACTTTACTTCCAGCTTACATTTAGAACAATGCATAAAAATAATATCCTCAAATAATTAAAAATACTAACTTACCTAATCTTCTTCAGAATCTTGATTACGTGTCCGATAAACTTTTCTTATTTCCTCCGCTAAATAAAAAGCAAGCGTACGTGCGCCTGTTTCAGGATCTTTAAAATCATACTTATAGTTCACAGCAAGGTACCAGGTAAAATAAATAACTTAATAAAACATCTTTACTTCTATCTCGCACAACCTTAAAGAAACACTTATTACTACCCCTTTCAATCCCACTAAATACCCATTTCGAATTCACTTTAGTTAAAGCCATGGGATCCAAAAATTAATGAACACTGTTTCACACAACACAGAATAAAGCCAAATACAAAATTTCCAGATTTTTTCCCGATTTCCCTTTTCCGATTAAAGAACCGTAATTCGTCCATTAATATCACATGACATATCCCATGATCTCTCATTTCCCTCACACAAAATAATGCGTAATCGGAACTGAGTACTGCTCACATTATTACCAAAGTCCCAGGTAGTAACATTTATTGCCTCCAAAATGTCGCCAAACTACAAGTTACCATATTCTGAAGATCAGCCGATTTTTTTTTAAAGTGAAAGTAGGTCGATGTGCACGTGGATACCGAGTATGTGCAATTCTTAAAAACGCGTCAAGCAGTGGGTGATTCTGCACTTTACCCAAAATTCTATTGCCGACTTTTCGTCATGGGCAATTCCCAAATCGTTAAATCCATAGGATATCAAAAAAGGATTTAAAAATTAAACTAGTATTTCAATGGCATCTTAAGAAATATCGAACTATATAAGCTTACGCAATCTGAAATCAACGCGTACACTAAATTTAGCGCTCTGTTAAATGGGCACGGTTGCTAGATTTGGTGCTTTTGCGCATACATTTTCGCTACAATTTTCTTACTTTCGCTGCAATTGGTGACTTCATATAAACAACACCTTGGTGAGTTCAACAAAACATTTGGCAATGAGTCCAGTCGCAATAACAGAACAGTACCCAGGCTATTCAGCTATAAAAAATAATAATACAACAAAAGTAAATTTATATCCATTTTTAATATGTGAGAATTTAATAAAGATTTTTGTGTATTTTTCAGAAGCTTTGCTTATATAACTATAAAAGACAGACTACCTGTTATTCTTGTCAAAGTTGTGGATACCTTGTGTCAAGATAAGCATTCTATTGAAATGACATATGGAGAGGTATGGAGCTGTTATGTTTTATAGCTGTATTAGATTTTGTTAAAATTATCTGAATAATTCTTTTTGAATATATACTTATATTTTACGAAAATCAGGTTATGCAGTGTGAGTTTTTACAGTACTTCCATATTAACACCACCGCAGCTGCAGATTTGGCGATTTTTAAGTGCCACCAATCTACAGCTAAAATTTTTGCGACAAATCATAAATTGAAACACTTTATTTAAATTCAGAGTAGTCAATTGGATTTTGGTGGAAAATGGGCCGATATAGAGTTTAACATAGATTCAAAACACTCTATATTTTCTTTGACCTGATGCTGTCGCCATACGAATTCTGCTAAATAAGATTCTGAATGATGTCTTGCTGTCCCCTTATGTCTCTTGTTCCTCCATTTAGCACTGCCTCACATTCTCTCAACTGTTTGTGTATGGACTCCTGTATAATGATCATTAAAATTGCATTTATGATTAACTTTAGCATCTAAGACTCCTTCTTTTTCAATTCTATTTGTTATAAAATTAACATGCAGAGAGATGGCTAATTAAATTTTGTATTTAATTAACAAAAAAAAGTAGAGAGAACTTGCGTACGTCTTACTGTTTACATGACAAATTTTAGAATGACAAAAATAACAGTGATGCCAGATGCATAAAACATAATAAAACAATGATGCCACTGAAACTACATATAATATTAATTAAATGCTCGATTCCCAACAGCCTCCTTCGAGCATGAAAATAGTCATTGTTCATACAGATTAACCTTTACTTATTTGACTGTTCTTACACCAATCAACTTCTTCTGGAAATGAAACTGAGGTGCTGGAAACGCCTTCGTCAGAATATCTGCTCATTGTTCATTACTTCTGACATAGCCTAATTGAAAACGTCCCTTCGAGAACTCATCTTGCACAAACTTGTACCTTTGGTCAGTGTGCTTTGTGCATGCGTGGAACATTGGATTTTTGATGTACTTAATAGTACTCTGATTATCAATTTGTAGGATAGGCAATAAGACATTATTAGCTATCTCATTGAACAAGCTCTTCAACCATATCAGGTCTTTTGTAGCATCAGCTGCTGCCATGAACTCTGCCTCTGTCGTCAAATTGGATATGGCCTCCTGTAGCTTGCTTCGCCACGTAATTGCACCTCCACCAGAGAAAGAAATAACACCTGTTCAAGACCTGCGTGTTTCTGTGCAGCTGTTGTTATCTGCATCACTAAACAACATCAAACTTCTATCATCTTCATTATTGTACACAATGTCGTGTCCTATGGTATTGCGAAGTACCCTAATGTTGTCTGTACGATTTCCCAATCAATTTCTGTAGGATTGTTCAGCTTTCGAGACATCAAACTCACTGCGTAAGCAATATCCGGTCGGGTCCCCATCGCCAAGTACAGCAAACTGCCAACTACTGATCGGTATGGAATTTGACTGTTGAGAGGCTTCGCCTCCTTCATTTTGATCATGCCATCGTCACTCGCCTGACCACAGTCAACCTTGAGACTCGACTTCTTTACTGGGATGTGATGTCTTAGCATCTCCATATTGTTCTAATATCTTTCTTGTAAATGGCTCTTGGTGCAGGAAGAATGAGCTGTCTTTCAAACGTTCAATTTGTAAACCAAGGAAACAATTTAACATCGTTACTCAAATGTTAAAATGTTGCTTGAGCTCGTCCATAAATGTGAAGAATGCTGCTTTGTCCTGAACAGCGACAATGCCATCATCATCTTATGTCCATAATCATTTCGTATGAACAGGCAGTTGTCGGATTTACTTTGTATCATACCATGTTTCTTCAGCACATCAGTAAGCTTGGCATTCCAACATCGTCCAGATTGTTTCAAGCCCTATAAAGGTCGAAGCACATTGCATACATGCTTACTTCCGTCGTTATAGCCTTCAGGTTGATACATGTAGATCTCCTCAGTTAGGTCACTGTAAAGGAATGCTGTCTCCATGTCAGTTTGATATAAGTTGAGATTCTCCTTGGCTGCCATTGCAATTAGAGCTTGAATAGTGTCATAGCGACACACCGGGCTAAATGTGTCTTTGTAGTCGATATTCACCATCTGGGTGTACCCTTTTGCTACTAACCGGGCCTTCAATCTCTCGATTGAGCCATCGGGATTTGTCTTCACTCTGTAAACCCATCGACTGTCGAGGATTTTATGTCCGTTAGGTGGCTCAACAAGTTGCCATGTTCCATGTTTGCCATGCGAAGCCATTTCTTTGTCAATGGCTCGTTTCCAGTTGGCATATTCAGGAGAGTTTGTTGCTTCATCATATGTATTAGGCTCTTCCAACTTCAGAATGCTGTTATACACGTCGTAGTCATTAAATCTGACAGGCCGTTGGATAGTTGAACGGTCTCGCAATGTACGCACGGTCATCTGTGTTGATTCATCTTCATCAGTGCACAGATCACCAGCCCCTTGTGTGTCTGCATCATTGTGTGCATCTTCCAAAATAAACTTCATACTGCTTGATAGACCAGTGGTAGATGCTATTTTTTAAAGTTGGGAAGTAGGGCCGATTTGCTGTTCATTGAAAACTATGTTGGCACTTTTTATTGTATCATTCCTTGATGGTATGAAAATGCGATACCCATCGTCATCACAATAACCAACTAAATAGCCCTTTATAGCCTTGTCATCTAATTTACCTCTGTTGACATTTGGTACATGTACAAATGCAGCTGATCCAAAAACTCAAATTCTGTTAATTGCCGGCTTGCGTCCAAACCATTCCTCAAATGGAAATTTTCCTATAGTCTTACTTGGTACGATTGAGAATGTAGACAGCTGTAGATGCTGCTTCTGCCCATAGGAACTGTAGTAGGCCTGAATCCTTGATCATAGTGCGAACTGCATTCATTATTGTACGATTCTCCCTTTCCACTAATCCGTTTTGTTCTGGTGTATATGGCACAGTGATTCACAGCTTGATGCCTGTATCATCAGTCAGTTTCACCAATTTATCATTGTCAAACTCACGACCACCGTCTGTGACCAGTTCTTTTACATTTATACCATCTTTGTTGGTCCGAACAAGAAACTGCTTGATTTTATCCACAGCCTCATCTTTGTGTCTCAGAAATTCTACATGTTGAAACTTAGAGTAATCGTCCTTAATCACTAACATGTACTTTTTTCCACCTCTTGGTAAGACTGGTGATTCGAGTAATTCTGCATGTATTATCTCACCAGACTTTTGTGTTTTGAATCGTTTCGGTTTAAATGTTCGTCGACTTTGTTTACCATACGCATATGGCTCACAAAATAGTCCATCATCGATAAAATCTATACCATTTTGGCGCAAGTACTGTTTCACGTATTGTATTCCTTGATGCCCAAGTCATCGATGCCAAAGTGATAATGGCAATTTTGTTGTCGTCTTCATTGCCATCTCAGGAAAAGGAGTTGTCAAGCCAGTAGGCTGCAGCAGCAGAATCCCCTTGTGGCTTGACTGGTTTTGCACATAGTTCAAAGAGTCCATTTGATGAACATGGGGCTTCTAAAAGTACATTATCTGGGGTCTGCTTGCGAAAGAAACGACAAATCCTATCGTCTGAATCACCAAAGTTCGAGATTCCTTGCTTCATTGCCTTTGAGGCTGATAAAAAATTTTTGCCAATTTCTGGTGCATACAGTACTGGTGCTCAATAGATTTTTGTACGTTTCCAACCATCGCGCACATGTCAATGTCCCCACAGCCATATGCTGGTATTATCTGTTTGTTACCGACTGTGACTTCTGCTTGTTTGTCAAAGTGACAGTACGTCTTGAAATACTCAGCTGAATTTGTAATGTGTGCTGTAGCTCCATCGTCTTTAAGCCACACATTTCATCCACAATCATCTTCTTGACAAGCAAACGCACTACATTGAGTATTTGCAAAGAAGGTCTCTGTTTTGCTATTCATCGTGGTTGGCATGTCAGGAAAAACTGGGCAAAATTTACCAATGTGCCCGGGTTTATTACAACAAAAACAGATGCCATTGAAACCTTTCACGCTATCACTGGTCTTACTAAGTTTGTTTATCGTTTTGGCATTATTTGTTGTCAAGGGTTGGGATTGGCTGACCATTTGAGGTTTTTTACCACCCTTCTTCCATTTCTTTCCACCATGTTTTGAACTATAATTAGCATTTGCCACAAATGTTATTGTACTTTCGTTTCTAAGCTCTTGATTTCTTCTCTGCAGCCGCATGTTGATCTGTTCGAACAGTTTTTCAGGTGACTTTTCCATCTTTGGCATTGAGTCCTACTGTGATTTGAACTCTATATATTCCTCATTAGGAAGAATAGATAAGATTCGCAATGCTAGCAGGTTCTGTGGCAACTTTCCTTCGCCGCTCAACTCTTGCTCACGTTGAAGATCTACCCACAGTGTATGTAAAAATGCGAGTGATTGCATTACACTTTCGTCTTTCTCGATCCAAAAAGTGAAAAACTGTTGCAGAAGAGTGTCCAATTTTACGCTTGACACCTTCTCAGAGTTACTTAATAACTCATTCCATATCGCTAGTGTAGAATTACCATGCATACGGATCAAATTTAACACATTCGGTAATACATTTGTGCGAATGATCACATACGCTTTTGCGGCTCCGTTGTACTCGCGTATCGTTTTTTCATTCGCGCTTTCTGCCGGAGCTTTAGGCTCGATAAGGAAATTATCAAAGATGTCCGCACAATCGTTGAGCACAAATAAAGAGTTTATTTCAAATTTCCAATCAGTCCAGTTGGATAAACCTTCCAATTTGGTGCACTGAACAAAATTTTTACCTTCCATATTACGTCGTTATTAAACAGGAAATATGCAGCAAAAATAAAAGGCTATTGGTACACTGTAGCGTCTACTGTTCAGATGAAAGTGTTGAAATCGAAAACGAATGTCAAAAGAAAATCCGTGATTTAAATACGTCAACATAGCCATCGTTAATTTATTTACACAGTTAAACGTCGCTAAAACCCATAACCTGTTATAAAATTAATGTGCAGAGCGATGGCTAATTGATTTTTGTATTTTATTAACAAAAAAAAGTAGAGAGAACTTACATACGTCTTACTGTTTACATGACAAATTTTAGAATGACAAAAATAAGTGATGCCAGATGCATAAAACATACTAAAACAATCATGCCACTGAAACTGCACATAATATTAATTAAATGCTCGATTCTCAACACTATTTGTTTGGTAACCATTCCAACTGTCAGAATAAATTGTGCTACCATCTGCAATGTTTTCAATAATTTTATTAAGAAGGATAGAGCCAGTTCTATTAGAAACAGTGATAACAAACAAATCTTTTTTTTTCTCTACATATACCACCAAACACCCACTGTTTGGGTAATACTCGACCACAATTATTTTTACACTTAGTAAACAAATTTTCATCAATTTTCACAATGCAATCTGGTTCACCTACCTTCTTGTTTGGTTTATTCTCCATATCCAAGACACATAATTCACACATGAAATATTTCCAATCTATAACAGTTTTATTCTATAAATCAAGTTGCTTTTCACAAAATTTAATCGACGTCAACTCTTCACACCAGCAGTATATGTATCTCAAAGCTGAACAAAATGGAATTCTGCTTCTTTCAAACCAGTTGTCAAGTCTCACTTGCTGATCATACTGTCTTAAATCACATTTCCAAACTGTAAGTTTACCAAAATAAAGTTTCATATCATGCAAATTGGTACATTTCTTTTTTTTTTTTTTTTTTTTTTTTTTTTTTTTTTTTTTTTTTTTTTTAATATTTCGCTCCTGAAAAAAATAAAATTCTATCTTCTTCTGTGTTTGGCAAATCCCAAAGATGCATTTTCGTAGCACTAAAAAATGGCGTCAAAAATCAGCAAACAAGGCAAAAAGGAATCCAAAAGATAACTTCGTGTGAATAACAGGATTGCTCTTTATTGGTGCAACTTTCTGCTGCGGTGCCGTTAATACATAAGTACCGATTTTACATACAAAAGAAAAGTCTTTTATACACATATTATATATTGAGTTATTTTGTATGTTACTGATTTGTGAAAATAACCTGAGCCCTTTCTTTTTATATACGCCTGCAAGAAAAATCACCCACACTTAGGCAACTTTGCGAGCTATCAGAAGGCATTTGTTTGGCAATCTTTACAACCCTTAGCTGCTGTTCTATTTATGAATTATAGTAAAAGAAATATTTTGTGAGGAAAAAACAAAAACCTTCACACAGATTTTTCTCAATACAGTCAAAAGTCTTTAATCCGGACTCGTCGGGACTTTGGCGATTCCGGATTATCGTTTTTTCCGGATTATAGGTCATCAATTTAAATCTGGTAAGATGGCATGCAGAAATTATAAAATTGAAAATATGAAACCGTAATTTGTGAAATAAAGAGCAGCTATGATCTAAAGGGTATCAAAATTTACAAAAAAAAAAAAAAAAAAAAAAGAGAGAGAGAGAGAGAGCTTAATATTTAAGACACAATAACACGCCGAATAAATACTAATTCAGAAGTCAAACAGCAAAAATCAGCGTTATACCTACAAAATTTTCACAGGACTAGTTTTGATGATTTTACCGAACCATCATCTTCAGCTGCAAAACCGCAAATGAACAAGATAGGAAATAATGATTAGATAAGATAAGAAAGCCTGGACAAGAATAAGCAAGTGGCGCCATCTGTTGGCGAAACCAGAACTAAAACATAATTTCTCTAAAAGCCGAAGGCAAATTTGGATTGGAATTAGGATCGTTAACTAGAACAGAAAGATTTTTATGAATGTGAAATGCCTCTAGAAAATCCAGTTCTCCAATGGAAGATGTTTTTTGAATAATTTTGGCAGCAGAAAAATTGAAAGTGTGATTTTCGGACCAACAATGTTGAGCAACAGAAGACTTCTGTGTTTCCTTTTTTCTAACATATGCCTCATGTTCCTTGACGCGAAATTTTAAGGCTCTCCTAGTTTGGCCAATGTAAATTAAACCACACTGGCAAGGAATCCTATAAATACCCCAGGAATTCATATCCGGAATGGGGTCCTTGAGTATAGAAGTTGGAATTTTATTGATGGGAGAATAAACAACCCGAAAGTTAAACTTCTGCAAAATATGTGCAACTTTATAGCTAATTGATGGAAAGAAGGGAATGACAACAGAATTTTTGTAATCTCCTAAAATAAGAGTGGCTTTTAGTGTGTTGAGATGAGAATTTTTTAACTGCTTGATTAATAATGTTGGGTGAAAAGCCCCTGTCAATAGCTATTGCTTTTAAATAATTTAGTTCTTCATCAAGGGCTAGTTTGGAGGAGCAAACTTGAAGAGCACGGAAAACATAGGAATAAAATGAAGCTAACTTTTGTTTAGTCGGATGACATGATTTAAAGTGTGGTGGGAGGCAAACCGATGAAGGTTTACGGTAAACTGTAGTACTGAAGTTGGATGTGTTACGTGTGGCCAGAATGTCGAGAAACGGAAGAGAATTGCAAGTCTCAAGTTCAAAAGTGAACTGAATAGCAGGATCAATAGAATTCATTCATTTCAACAATGAATTCTATTGATCCTGCTAAAGGACTATTTTATATTTTTAAAAAAAGTTAATTTTTTATTTTTCTTACAGTTCAAAGAAGATGGCTGTGATTTATTTAAACTTGCATGTCCCTAAGTTTGTATTGATATTTTTGGCTATTATTTGAGACATGGAATGAAAAAAAAAAAAAAAAAAAGATGTATTCTGGAAACATATTTCAGGCATTAATAATTAAAGAAAAGTTTATATCGATGGTGGGATCAAATATACTACACATGTGTCCCGATATGCCAAAATGAAGTTATTCTCATGGGTTAAATTATCTTTATAAATGTTTCTTCAGAGTACAATATAATTGATTCTATATATAAAAACTACTAAAATTTTCTAAAACTGTAAGAATATTTTAACGTGTGAATTGTAATGAAATGTCAACAGTTTGATTACCTTTATTGTTTCTTCAGACTGCTGAGCTTAACATTTTTCGCTCAGTCGAAATGTTGTTTGTCAGCTTCGTTCATTTTTTGTTTTTAAACAGATTCTCAAATTTAATGAAATAGAAGACAGGAAATACGTGATAAAATTTAGCTCGTTAATTTGTATTTTCTAATAAACCTAAAATCGCTAGGTGTTTGTGACATTGTTTCAAGGAAATTTTCGTTTCTCTTTCTTATATTTGAGTTTTTATAATAAAAAATGCACTCTGTATGTAAAGGTTTTTTTGTTTGCTTTTGGATAAGGAAAACAATTATTGAAATTAAATTATTCTGCTTCTGCGTAAGGGAACTTCTTAATTTCCAAATATAAGTGTTTTGAATATGTTGATTGTGCTTAAAAATGTTATTAAGTGAATAAAGTTAATGCGAGTGAGATAAATTTAAAATGTGAAATTTTAAATCGTTTGACTAAAATATCAATTCAAATGTAATTTATAGGAAAAATTGACAAAATGTTAATCAACATGTTTTTTTTCCCCTTCCTTCTGTTTTGGATTATTGATAAATTGTAAATTTCTGCAAAAGAAAACAAATATTCATGCATGATATTAATATGTGTTAATAATTAAGAAAGAAAGAAGAGACGCAAGAATAGTTATTAGTAACTAGTAAAAATGTAACAGGCAAAATCACTGGGCACCCTTGAATTTTTATGTCAAAGGAATTCTTAAGTATTACTGCAGAATGTTATGTTAAGTAATATTTTATATTATATGCAATGCATTGAAATTATGTTATAATAATTTAATTTACGTATTTTTAGGTTGCTAAAGAAGAGGCAAAAGAAATTATTGGGAAATTATCTGCTCTTCAAAATGAAATGGTAACCAATAAACCAATTCTACCACTTATAGATGATCTTCCTGATGTTAAATTTTGGAATGACTATTTAGAAAAACAAAAGATTTTATATGGTTTTACTCCTGCATGGTATGTGTCATCATGGCTATACGTTGAGTGTTATCTTTATCGAAGAATTAAACAAGCATTTCAACTTAGGTATGTTAGTTATAGATTTAGTACCTTTCAGTATATTAGGCTTGAAAACATTAAATAACTAAAAAATCATATTATGATCTATGCAGGGGCGTAGCTAGAGAGGGGCATCTGTCCCCGGGTGCAGAATCCAAGGGGCGCCGAACTGATGTTACGACATTTTAGAATTAAATGTTTTCCATCCTTGACAAGCAGTAGGGGGCGCGAAATCTTCAGTTGTCCCTGGATGCTGAAAACCCTAGCTACGACCCTGGATCTATAGTACTGTTGTGCTGCATTTTTCGTGAATCTTTTTAAAAACTTATTTGACTATAATTCTAAGAAGCTGCCCTTTTTTGGTACTTTTCCGTTTCGCCGGCGCAAATCTCCCCAAGCAGGCTTTATTGGCGACAACACACAGTATACATATAAAAAATGCTGATATATGTTAGTTCTAAGTTATTTTTATTTTGAAGGCATAAACATTTTAATATTGTTTAAAATTTTGTAAAAAGACATTAATTTAAGAATTTACTATACTTTCATGGTACAACATCCTGATTCGCCGTTTCACATCATGTGAACCCCAAGTAATCTGATCTCACTTAAACTATGCTACAAAAAACTAATTCTCTCAGTAATTATCTACATTAATTTCAAGTTAAATCTTAATTTGGAATACAAGTTTAAATGCAAAAATTATTTCAATTCGTATGAATAGCTTACTGATAAATTATGTAGAACCGCAGTGCTTTCTCATTAAAATTGATGAATTTTCTAGATTTTTGCCTTTGGGTGAGTGGTGTGATTGCATCCTAATTGACTTAATTACCACGAATGGCCTTAGGGCATAAAATTGAACTATCTGGTAAAAGTTCTATGTAATTGTATGCCATTGAAATGGCTGCAACTTGTTTTGAAAATGAGGCGTAAAAGGTTAGCAGTGAGAATATTGCATTTGGCATTGGTTGTACCAATTTTGGCGACTTTATCGCTTGCGCCAGCAAAATTTAAAAGTACCTCTTTTTTTATGATGTTTATGCTGTAGATCAGAGATGAGCAGTACTTCCATTTTTGTTTGGGAGGGCAGTAACATTTGAGGTAGATGTTTTAATGCATCATTGATGGAAAGATGAAATTATTAGGCAGATAGTTACTTAATATAGAAAAAGAATAGTCCCACCTCCAACCCTTGCTTGTAGCATTTATTTATTGTTTAAGCTCTTTTCAAACTACATAGAGAGATATTTAATTAACCTTGAAGTTGAAAATTTATGTTCCCTTTAATCAAAATTAATTGTAATATGTCTTTTCTGATAAGATCTCACATCTTTAAAAGTATCTTTTCATAGAGGCAATCTATCTGTGAAAATATTTATCTATTACAAGGTAATTATTAATCTCTCCTAACCTTTCCCTCTTTAGCATACCATTATGCAGCAAAGGAATCACTTTGTATTCAGGATTAGGCAGAAATTCCTGTGTGCAGACTTAAATGCATTTTGAAATATGAATTACTTTTGTATTTGCTTCAAACTCTAAAAATTGTTTTTGGAACTATAATTCAGTTTGTTTATGGTAACAAGGTAAACAAGGGTGTGTGCCTAATGAAAAATGCATTCGTGGAGGACTTTATAAGGGAAACTGGCGAGTATTTATTGTACATCTGGGAGAACCCTGAAATGAAAATGCAGTCAGTGCATTCACTAGAATTCAAATCCAAAACAAAATATAACTTGCCTGTTACTTCAAAAACCCATACCATTTATTAATGCTTACAACATTTGCCTGACAAGTTATTTTTTTATTCACCACTAGATGTCAGATTATTATAAGTCACAATGACCCTAAATATTTATTTGTGTGCCTCAAAATGATAAGGTTATTCTAAGTAGCATGGGAAGCTAATTCATCATCATTTAAAACTTGAAAATACTTGTAATTAAAAATATACATCTATTGATAATTAATGAATTGTCATAATTTAAAAGTAATTATAAAATAATAAAAAATTGATTAAAATGTAAACAACATTGATTAACTTTTGATCACAATGATGAATTCGATCACAATATATTTTAGTCATTTCATTAGAAGCATTTACAAAAATCAACACTCACTGCTTTAACTGTAAAATTATGTATGTAATATATAAATTCTTACAACAATTGCAACTGTCCTTTTTGTTCCGAAAAATTGCAAACGTGGTTGCTTTCAGTTGCTTACAAATGTTACCATCATGTAAATTTCATCGACGATGATGATGCAGTGAAAGATGTAAATTTCATTTTTGGTGTTGGCATGTTTTGCCCCTTTTCCTTGCAGTTTACTACTGTACTTTTGGTTTTTTACATATGTTTAGTTCTGAATTGAATATGGGATGAATTTTAAACGTATTATTTACAGTTTATTTCACATTATATACAATACAAAGTATGTAATCTGGACTCGTCGTGACTTTGGCGATTCTGGATTAAGGGTTTTTCCGGATTATAGATCATCAACTGAAATCTGGTAAGATGGCATGCAAAATTAAAATTACAATTAAAATTATGAACTAAAGAGCAATTATGATCTAAAGGGTATCAAAATTTACAAATTTACAAATCATTAATTCTGTTTCATCTTCACTATCATTATTACTTTGATCCATAAATAAATTATCATCCATTCCATCTTTCACCAACACCTTGCTGCAGCACGATTTCCATTTTCTTCTGCAAACTGCATGATTCTGCATTTGCAACTAGCACTGTGGTGTTTCATTTGGTAGGAGCGATATATAGTACTAAATGGAACACCAGATAGATGTATTTCAGCTAAAGCAAATCCAATTTGCTAAAACCTTCGATGTTCACTTTAAAATCACGGATTTAAATGACTTTGAAAGAGATACCTCTGATTCTAATTCCTTGAATTCATTTCGGACGGAAGGGCATTCTTACCCGCAAATTCTGTTACCCTTTTATCAAAACCCTAAAGTAACATTCTTATGCACAAGTGCATTGAATACAACCCACCCTCTTTGCAGAATTATTTATTCCATTTTATTATTTATTATTAGCTGTGACTGTTTTCTGTTCTTCCAGCTTGATGCCTTTGACCAGTCCTATACTTATGAAGAAAATTGCATACATTACTTTTTTAAGACATGACACATTGTATTTTCACCATTCTGGGTGTGCGATTATCTTCAAAGATCCATATTTTTATTTCCTCGACATGTTAGAACATCAAAAATAGTATGTACGTTTTATCACCGGTTATGATTTTAGAAATAATGTGGTGGCCACTATGTTTAAGTAATTTAAGGGTTTCTTCACTGATTCTGACATGCTCCTCTTTTTAGTGCTCAGTTAAATTATCAGGAACCCAAAGGCAAACTAGTTTTTTTCATATGCAATTCTTCATGAATAATTTTATATATGGCAGTGGAACCAATGTTAAGTTCCTTCTGTATTATTTGGTAGATGCAGCGATTATCATCGATAAATATTTTCCGTATGGCCAGACACATTATACGAGATTACTGCTGACGACACATTATCCAGGATTACTGCTGACAATGGCCTTCCTGTGTGTTCTTCACCCTGAAGAGAGTTGCAACCTCTGTGAAATTCTGTATACCATCTGAATACAATAGCACAAGATGGATTTTCATTTCCCAATGCTAGTTGTAGACATTCAAATTTTGGAAAAAACTAATGAACATGGCATTGCAAAGCACCACCTTTTTGTTGATATTGACTGCCTACAATTTAGTAAACAGAAAATATTTAATTGAAGCTATGAGAGAATTTGCAATACCTGAAAAACTTATAAATTTGGTCACCATTACTCTTACCCAGACAAAAAATAGGGTTAAAATCCAGAATAAGCTTTCTGAGCCTATGTTGTTTCAAATGGGCTCAGACAGGGTGATGCACTGGCCTTCTGCCTTTTTAACCTTGCCCTCCAAAAAATCATAAAAAACTCCAACATTAATACTCATAGAACTATCTTTAACAAGTCTCTTCAGGTTTTTGAGTTTGCTGACAATATTGACATAGTCGCATGCACTCCCAAGTCACTTAGACAGGCTTTTACATCTCTAGCGGCTGCAGCCAGCATAATGCATCTAGCAATCAACCAAAATAAAACTAAATACATGCTATATGGGAATAACAGCAGCCTCTATTTTGAAATTGGGAATTAAAAATTTGAAACTGTTAGTAAATTTAAATATTTAGGATCAGAAATTAATACTCTCAATGATTTAATGCCCGAGATCCGTAGTAGTCACAGATGCTAACCGATGTTTTTTCGATCTCGAAAAAATACTTGAAGTCTAACTTCACTAGCAGAAAAACGAAGATTTTAATTTACAAAAGCTTAATCAGAAACATTCTTACATACTCTGCTGAAACCTGGGCAATGACAGAAAAAGCTAAAAATATCATTTCTGTCTTTTAAAGAAAAATTTTGAGAAGTATTTATGGTGGCATAAAATGTAATAATATCTGGAGAAGAAGTAATGCTGAACTTTATAAATCCTTTAAAGAAATAGATATATAAGGATTCAGAGAATTAAATGGGCAGGGCACCTGTGCAGAATGGATGAAAATCGAATAACTAAAAAGATCTTCTCAGCCCGACCATTTGGCATCCAAAAAAGAGGGAGACCTAAACTTAGGTGGTTCGACTGTTTGGAAACAAGACTTATGAATTTTAAAAATAACCAAGTGGATGTCCATGGCCAGGGATAGGAGAGCTTGGAATTCGATTCTGAGGAAGGCAAGGGCCCATCCTGGGAAGAAGAAGTTAATGAACTTAATTAGAATTTTATTTTTTTAAAATTTTCGTGAGAATTAAGATTTCTTCTTCTTGTCTATTTCAGTATAAACTTTTTTAATTTTGAAAATGTGGTAAATAATTGTACTTGCTACAACTTTTTAGATATGTTGGAGTTACATTTTATAAGTTTAATAGTATGAAAATTATCTTCTTTTATGAAAAGGTCTAATTTCTTTAAGATTATATGTATACTAAGATCAAGATAGTCTTTAATTTTTATTGGTCTTATGAAGTTTTAACCAGTCGGGGTAGATGTTGCAATTTTCTATGAGATTATAATTGTTAAAAGTAATAACGTCATCAATTTATTTGAAAGTGTGCTGAAATTTATTGAAATCATCACCAGAAAACTTTTAAGAAATTCTGTAGGAAAAATTAAGTTACAAAGATGAGTTGAATAGGAACTTCGCATTGGAATACCATTTGTTTGCAAGTAAGGAAATTTTGAATGTTTGACATAGTTAGAAATGTAGAAATTCCCTTCATTTTTGCAAATACAGAATAGTAAGTATTTCAGGAAAAAATGTCAGCTCCAGAAGACTTTCGTATATTTCTTTGAGTGGTAGAGACATGTAGAGATTTTCAAAGTTATAGCAGTTAATATTGTAAAGTTGAAGATCTTTAACCTTTTACTATAATTTGCAAGTTGTAAATAATCCAGCAGTAGTTTTTCTCAGTTTTATTTTTATCAAAAACTATTACAAATAGTTTTAAGTAGATTGGTAAAAATAAAAATATCATCAATCTACTTAAGTTTCTAAGGTATTGACTAAATTTGACAGGATTTTTATGAAATTTAGGTAAAGATTGGGAAATCTATCATTTTTAGCAAAAAGAGAAATTTCCATTTTTATGAAAGGCAGAAATTTTGTTAATAATAGTTCTTTCTTTAATTTTGGAGATACTGTAGGTAGCAGAATTTTTCAGCCCATCTTCAATTAGTGAATTGTTGAACTTTTTTTTTTTTTTTTTTGTAAAATACTGAAATTATTGCATGCTTTATCAAATTTGGTAATTGTAAATTGCTTTTTTAATTGTGAAAACTTCAGAAGTAAATTTTTTCAGTTTTTAATTCCTTTAATGAATTCAATTTTCTTTTTTCCATAAATTACAGAAACACATTTTAAAATAAAAATATGTGCTGTTCTGACTGCTGCATTAGACAATACAGAACAAATTTACTATGATAATTTAATGCAGAATTATTTTATTTTTGAGTTTTAATTCAAAACATTTTTAATGACTGTAATAAGTCGTGTATATTTGTTTTTTCTGACATCCAGGAAGGATTTTGCTGTCTTTGAATTTGCTAAGCAAAAGCAAAGTTAAAATGTTGAGCCTGTAACTTATCACTGCATTAGAATATTGATGTGGTGTTTCACCTATCCAATTTAGTTGATTAATCTGTCAAACAAATTTCATTTTTTCTGTTAATTAGAAAATATTGTGCATTTAAGGATGCAAAATGTAAAGTTACATTTGGTTCTTGTTAATATTTGTAATGACTCGTACTATTTCAGGAATTACAAAATTAAAATTCTTTCTGGAATAATTAACTGTTAAGAGCCAGTATACATTTCCTTGGAAAATCATATGCCAAGTAGCTGTATTCATTTTGACATCTTTTCACATCACTGCATTATTCACTATTCCTACAATTAAAAGTACTTATGAATGGAATATGAATTTTATTTTAAATCTGAGTGAAATAATCAATTTAATTGTAGCGTAAAAAATCTCATCCATCATAAAATGATAATATTGGCTTAAAAAAGTGAAATTCTTACAAGTTACTTAAATAAGCCTTTCAATAATTCATTTATTGCTAATTTAAGTTTTGAGGGTTTTTTTAACTAAATATAGACCATGTCCTGAAAAGTTCTTACCTGGCCTTTATTTTATGTATTGGCTGTAGACATATACCTCAAATTATAAAAATGTTTTAAATTACACAAGTATTCATGTTTCTGATAATTTTAAATCTCAATTACATAAAAAAAATATGAAATCTAACTTTTTGATACTTGCACATTATTTTGTTGATCAGAAAAGATGGCAAAAATCTTGCCATTGTTGCACCAATTGTCAGTGTGGAATTCCGAGCCACACTTCTACCTACAATTCTTATAATAAAATGTTTGTCAGTCTGTCTGCACAATCAACCAAATATCCACTGCTGTGGAAGTATTTGATAAGAATATGCTGAGTTTTTTGTACTAGTGTAACCATTTGTAAGCCTTGAATAGGAAAATGTATTTCTTGATTAATAAGTAACATTTGAGAAAAGTCTCAGAAGCAAAAGATGGGAAAAATATTTTTATTACCATTTAAGGTAAAATCTTAAAACAAAATTTTGAAATCAATGAAGTTGTACCTGACTGTATTCCTGATTCTATTTTGCTAAAGCAAAAGAAAAAAGAGTATTGTTGTAATATACAATGTATCCTAATCTGAATAGGAATTTTTCCTTTCTATTGTTTCTTTTCTTTATTTTTTTTAATTGTTGAATTAATGGATTTCTACCATGCTTCTGTGAGGTACATAGAAGAATTTGCAATGCAGTCCTCCACATATTGTATAGAATCTTTAGCTTCAAAACTCTTTCAGTGGTTTCTATTTTGCCAACCATATTGTATTTGGCCCAGTCCCTTATAGAAGGCCATTTGTTGCTCATGATAATTGATCTAGATATTATCAATTCAACGTGTTAAACCAAATATCCAAGATTCTTCTATTTCTTCGCCATCTAAAAAATAAATAAATAATTAAAAGATACTACATATAAATTAAAATCAGTTCATTAAAAATACTTTGCATTAAAGGCATTGTTGATATGTATATGTTTCTTTTAATATATTTTTAAAATGTGTTAATAAAGGACATTGGCTTTAAAAATATGTTTATATTTTAGTTCTGCATTGAAAGAATATGATCCCTTTCGAAAGCAGAAGAATGAATCATTTTTATCTGCAATGGATTCTGTAGTATATTTGTTATCTGCTTTGAATGACATTTTGTTGAAGTTTCAAAACAGAGATTCAAAAGAAGATATTTATAACTCCTTTAGAATGTTCTTGCAGGTAGGACCATTTATTTCTATTTTTAATTTTTCTTTTCTCTATACCTTTTTTGTGGCATATTGAAAATTAACTAAAAATTAATATTAAAATTTTTCTTTATTTCGTAAAAGGTATAGCATTATGTTATAACTTATGCAGTAAAATATCAGTGGTTTAATGCTAGAAAGGTAAATAAAGAAGATGACTAGAAAACAGTAAGTGACAAATGATTCAATTGTAACTTTGTGATAAATTTGATTTTAAAAAAAAAATTTACTAGTGACATTTTAAATTGTTACCATAAAAACTGGTACAAGATAAAAAATTACTTTATCTCTTAAAGTGATCACTCAGAGCACACCACTTGCCCAAGGGCACATCGGATGCATGCCATTTTATCCTGGGACAAGTTACCTCATCTGGACAAATATCTGGTTGTAACGAAAGTAACCAAAAAACATCCTTGATAAATTTAGAAAAAAAGATCATGAAGGTAGTATCTTTAGTGTAGGTAGTATATGCCACCCAAATCTATGATTTTTTGCCAACATTTTGGTAGTTTATAAAAGCTTTTAGCTTCACATCTCTGAGTACAAAACAGATCAACCTCATTTGGGATGTCCTATGCGGAATGGAAGATAACACTAGAAAGATGTAGCTGCAGGTGTGAAAAAAGCGATGTTGGGGCTATATGGTGGGCGTGGCAAAAGATCCCATTCGTGTCCGCAGAGTCCAGCCTGTGAATGCAGACACATTTGGTCTTACATTATCTTGATGGAACATTACCTTTCTATGCCAGAACTCGAGTTCAATGTTTTTCCTTTGTGACGCTGCTGACGGGCTCAACAGGCGTAGATCAACCCCCTTTTATATGTTGAAGTAAATCCCCCTGTGTTGTTGAAGTAAATCCACTTTTCATCACAAGTGATGATCCGGTCCAGAATTTTGTCCTTCCATTGATATTCGAGGAAATTAGTGCAGGCCCAAACACGTTTTGTCCTTATCTGCATGAGTCAGTTCATGCAGCACCCAGCAATTGAATTTGTATGTCAAGTTTGTGTGATGCATAGCGTGACTAATGGATATGGCAGTAATGTCTTAACTCCTTAGTAAGCTCTCGAGTAGGGTGCATACTGATCTTCTACCAGTTCTCACAGGCTGGCCTGAGTGCTTTGCTTCTTGAATGTCATAGTCCTTGTTTTTGAACTTTCGGTATCAAACCTTCTTAGTGTCATATGAATGTTACAGTGTCATACATTAGTACTTACTTTTTAGTCGTACTTACTTCTTAGTGTCATACATTAGTACCTAAAGCTATACACATGATTTGGTGACATTCTGTAGCTGACTTTCTGCAACAGAACTGGAATTAAAATATGGTTCTAATATGGTAGCATGATAGTTCCATTTCAGACACCTTGTTATTTGGTTATTATTTTACCACATTTGTTAAAAATTTAATATGCATAGTGAGTTACATTTGCCAATTTATATGAAATGTAATCTCTGAGATATTTTAAATATAGATAATATGGTGTAACAGCAGTAGTAGATTTGCATTACCTAATAGATTAACTCATAAAGATCAACAGACTGTTTCAAAACAAGGCTGTATAAAATTTGTTAAAATTCTTATATTTTTTATTACTTTGTTTGCTATTTTATATAAAATTTTGCACTTTGAAATTATTTTGTGTGCTTAGAATAATTAATTTTAAGTTTCTGATCATCATATAAATTCTAAATACAATGCATAAACATTAAAATATTCTATATTATTGCATCCAATTTTCTTAAACATATCTAATATAAAAAATACCAAAATTAAACAGCAGTTTTGGTTTATTTGTAATTTATTTATGACTAAATTTTTAGGCATGTAATCTAATTTGCATAATTGGTATTACAGGTAGCCCTATGGGGCAATAAATGGGACTTGTCTATTTCATGTGGCAAAGAAAATGTTCATGATAATCCTTTGTTACATTTAGAGGAGATGAAAGAAAAAATCATTGTGGATGATACTGAAGTTGTGTGGCAAATTTTACAAGATGCTAATAATACCTCCAAGGAAATACAAATTGATATTGTGTTAGATAATGCTGGTTTTGAATTGTTTGGTGATCTTTGTTTCATGCACTTCTTACAAGCTACAAATTTAGTGAAGAAAATACGATTCCATGTGAAATGCATGCCCTGGTTTGTATCAGACACTCTTCAAAATGACTTTGAATGGCTACTGAAAACATTATCCGAGAGTGATCTTGAAATTCTAATTAAATACAGTAAAGAATGGTCTGAAAAATTCAGGTCAGGTGAATGGACTATTGAAAAGGAAATATTTTGGACTCTTCCTCATGATTGCAGTGAAATGAAGACAACAGATGCTAACCTGTATAACAAACTAAGTCAAAGTCATATAGTGATTTTTAAAGGAGATCTTAATTATAGAAAATTAACAGGTGATAGACAATGGATGGAAACTACGCCATTCATTGAAGCCCTTAATGGATTTTCACCCACTTCAATAGTTTCTTTGCGCACTGTTAAAGCTGATGTCATAGTTGGTTTAAAAGCTGGAATTTCTGAAAATTTAAGTAAAATTTCTACAAATTGGAAATTTTCGGGTGATTTTGCTGTAATACAATGTGCTAGAAGTTAGTATTTATTTCATGAGAGAAAATACAAATTTTAAAATTGCAGTATTTAAAATTTAATTTATATTTATGTGTTATTATGTCATGCTTAGAGACATTTTTAAAATATTTGTTATAATAGAATAAGTTTATTTCAATAAATTGTAAATTTCACAGATTAAAAAATATATTTTGGGTATTTCACTGAAAGTTTGCCACCCTTTAAAAATGCTTAGTACTATTATATCATAGCTGCCAGTGTTGAAATATGAAAAACCAGAAGGTTTTTTGCTCAGGGCCATGAACTCAAAATTGATTTAAATGTGTGACGGTATGCTTTGATTATGTGATGCACAGCATTTTAAAAGAATTCGAAATTGATTTAAATTCACATTAAAACATATTATTCAGTTTATTCAACTACTTATAATATGATTCTGTTATAAAACACATTAATATTTAATTGCATATTTTTAGTTTCATGTTCTTTGGCTAATTTTATTTTGTAGTCTTCCTACACTTTTATATTGAGAAAATTCTGAGTAGGGAAGAAAGCTTAGTACTTTTAAATATGATAAAAATAAAATTATTTCCTCTTCTGAAATGGGCCTAATGACTTTACATATTGATGTTAAAAAAATATAAATATTTAATGATTAAACATTTGGTTGAATCTTCGTTTAAATTTTGCAAATGTCAAAAATCTAATTAAGGCAATTCAGATCAATAAAATTTAATAAGAAAAAATAAGCTGAATAGAGATGGTGGAATAAAATTTGCACAATTTAATTTTATTGCTAAAAAACACTTTCCCTAATAATAAATAAAAAGGGAGAAATGGTCATCTACTCGGAGATGTGTCAATTAAAAACGGGGGAGAGTTGACAGCTAAATATTATAAATGAAGTAGTGTTAAACAAATAAATGCAAAAGCTGAATTCTGAGCCATACGCCTGCCTACATGTAGATATAGTCAAATCCATTGACAATTTCTGGCAGATTTTCCAAATTTCAGTTATTGTGAAGAGGACCGCATAAAAATTATTATTTCAAAGCCAGGGAAATATGCATAAGAAAATTTTTCATGCAGGTTCTGATGTGTGCAGGGCTCGAAATGATTTCAAAATTCCAGTAGCCAAAGAAATTCTGTTTGCCATTCCCCTTGCCCCCCCCCAAATAATGAAAACTTACCAGTAAGAGTCACCGCAGCACTGTTAACCTTTTACACAGTATCTCAGCTGCATCATCTTCATCTAACAGTGAAGGTATCGAGTGTTACGTTGTCGATACATGTTCTAAGATTAGTCTTAATGAGATTAATTTGGCTAAAAACCTTGTTCACTGGAAGATGCATAACTGCAACTATTGATAACTGGCTGAAAGAAATCTTTCTTTGTGTGAATTTGCTGTAGAAAGAAATTTATGTATTTCTGCATGCTGTTTTAAAACTTGAATGTCATACATACCATTAGTTCTGTAAAGATTTCAAGTGGGAGAAGAGTGGGTTTGAAATGGCAGATATCCTTAGAAGTGATTGTATAAAGTCACAGTTTCACCCTTTCCATAACTTTTCAGATTGTCAAAAGGTCAAATGAATGTGTTAAAGACAGCACTACAGCAGTTGCCTTTATAACACTCACATCCCATCCTACAAAAATGTTTCTTGAGGTGCTTTATTCCATGTGAAATTATTTTCCGCTTGCTTCAATCAAAAAACTGGCGATCATTGTTTATAAGCTTTAATGTTCCTAAACTTCCAATTAATAGAAGTTGGATTAACAAACCGTTGTTCATATACATCTGGTTTAGATACTACGTCATTAAAATTTCAAATACAAAGCTCTACCCTGCTTAAAATCATGATTTCTGCTTGAAAAACGGGAGAAAGTTACTCGAATATAGAAAGAAAATCTAGCAAGAAATATAAAGTAAAGACAAGTCGAAATTTTTTTGTTTTAAAAATCCTCTGGCCACAACAGCATCCTTTCCTTTTTCATTTCGTTTCTAAACGAAGAACCACTACATCATAATTGTTTAAGAGAGCAAGAAGGGCACTAACTAAATTTGATATCCTTTGAATTTGATGTAAATATTTGAATTTTCGGAGTTTTGACTGTAGCAACTGAGCAACTTGGTTTAGTTGCATTAGTCTTTTTGGAGAATTGCCATATTTGCCAGCGTATAAAACACACTTTTTCCCTTTGAAAAAAGGTCTGGAAAACAGGGTTCATCTTATACATCAATACACAGTTTATTCGGAGCTATGTGAGTATATCCAGAGTTTTTTTCTTGTTTCTTTGCGGAGTGTGGAAGTATTACAGTTACGTAAAGTTCAGTGAATGCGCATGCGTTGTGTGGACAATGACAGCTGGGTTTGTTTAAACTTTCCAATTTTTGTGAATGACTGAACGAATGAATTTTGTGAACGATGTGTGAAATTTCTACTGTTAAATTTTCTTAAATTTATTGGCAAGTTATGGCTCAAAAACCGCGTCGGCATTGTTATAACATAGCATACAAGCTATCTGTGATTGGGTATGCTAAAGAACAAGGAAACTGGGCTACAGAGAGGCATTCACCACCTCCAACTGAGGAAAATGATAAGAACTTGGCTGAATTAGGAAGAGGATCTAAAATAAGCAATTCGCAGTAAACATAGCCTACAAAGGGGAACTGCCCTATGGCCTGAACTTGAGGCAAAGCTGAATACTGGGATTTTAGACCACAGAAAAGCAGGACCTTTTAGTCTCCATAAAATGATTATTCATCAAGTGAAAGAGATAGCGACTGATAGAGAGATTGCCGATTTTATTGGATCAACATCATGGTGTTCAAGATTCATGAAGAGACACCAGCTATGTATATGGACGAAAACAAAAATATCACAAAAGATACCAGATGAATAAGAAGAAAAAAATTATTGAATAATAATAAAGTTTTATCCTTCAAAAATGTGTATAAAAAGGGGGTGCATCTTATAAGCCGGCAAATATGGTAATGTAAAATTTATACTGTTTCTTAAGAATACCGCTCAGTTCATGAAGATATTTTGTGTCTTTTACCAAATCCAATACACTTAAATTTTTAACTTGTGTGTAATACTGTGTTGTGTTACAAGCACCTTTATGCCCTTTTTCCGATCGTGTTTCCAGGCCATCTGTTCCAATCTCCAATATTCACTTTCTTCCCTGCCAATTGATTCCTAGCTTTTACAATTCTTGATCTAGTTTCATAATAACCTAATAAGGAAGAAGAGTTATTAGGTATAATTGAAGAGAACTCTTTTATAGCCTTACATATATTATTTCCTGTGTAGATTTATCAGTTGATGCATCCAAAAGAATGGTAACAGAACTATAATCTAAAATTTCTGCAAAAACCTTTATATGCATAACAGGTACAATATGAGAACTCCCTGCATTATATATTATTTTGATATTTGTTGAGACCAATGCTTACTTTCAATTCATTGAGCATCTTAACCAAATCTTTAAAATCAGAAACTGGAGTGTCTGAAGTTTCTACAGCTATATTTTTCAGTAAGCAGTCTTTGTGCATGTGTGATTGATTGCAAAAGAAAAAAAGTTTCTAATATGAATGACCTACTGAAACCTTACACAACCCATGAGTATTTATGTAACGTTTGTGCTCACTCTGCACCAAGCGATGTCTTTTTCATATGATAACCACTTTAATTTATTGCACCATTGCTTTCTGAAATGTCTCTTGCTTTCAGCCTTTTTGGCAGCATCACAATCGATATTAGTGTAATTTCCTTTACGTTTACTTAGCACAATCTGTTCAGAACGTTTGCAGCCACAATACACAGAAGACTCTTGACAAATTCGTTTTCTTGAAAAATAAGATATTTATTTATTTCTCAAGGCTATGATCACTTGAAGAAATTTTGCTTGAATTCACTAGCAGACACCTATCATTTCAATAAATGGCTAATGGCTACTATAAGATTTGGTAGAATATTTTAGAAGCGTCACAACCATATATAATCAACACAAAACAATGAAATGTGAATGGCAAAACAAACTTTTTTCGTATGTTTTCAACAATTCCCTGCACTAACAAGTGACAATCAAAATGCACATTGAAAATCTCACAGGCAAAACTGATAACCTACTGCTCAAGCATTTTATGTGGCAATGAACTATAAATCACATAATAAAGAAATTTATTTTATATTTGGAAACAGAAAATATGGCACAAATGTAATAGAACATAGCCTGTTAAAAAAAAAAAATCAAGAAAATAAATTGTGGGAAGTATTAACCATGCTTTTCCAAGATTATCACATCTCACTCGTGAGCTGCAATTTCTTAGTCGCCAACAGCAAGCTGCCAGCCATTATTTCAAACCCTGTATACATATATATGAATAAATACAAAGTAAAAAGCAATTCAAAACCTAATCCAGTTGCACACTGATAGCAGCAGCAAGTGGTGGTAATAATGCAAAATAAAATAAAAGGTACATTTGAAATTGTTCCCGTATTCAATTTGGAATAAACTACATGCAAAGTTGTATGTTTGGAAAGAAACCATTTACTTTCTTTTGTTGATGACAATGCAGGAAAAGATTTAAATTTCATTTTCATTTTTGGTTTTGCAACACCTTGCACCCTTATTTCCTGCAGTTTGCTACTGTGCTTTTTTGCATGTTTATTTTGAAACATTATGTAAATTTAGTATTTGAAGTTTTTTTGCATGTTTATTTTGAATTGAATGTGGGATGAATTTAATCATATTTTTTATTTTGCATTAGACAGATAGATCTATGCATAAACATCCATACACCTAGCATATATTATATGGAATAAAAGTTCAGATTTAAAAAAAAGTGCATAAACTATACTGGATTTTTTTAATTGCATAAGAAAATTCATTTTTTCTCATGTAATGTGTTAATATGAACACATTTGTTATTCTGTGTATATCTATACTGAAGTCCATTTTTTCTCATGCATGGTATATCATATTAGTATTTAATTGTTTGAATGCTGCTAGTGATTTACTCTTTAAGACAGTTGCAGGTAAAAAGGCAAAATTTGTACAGTGTTGGATTTAAAGAAGGCGATCATAATGGGAATTTCCGGTGACAGCATGCATGTGCCACTGAACAACTACAAAAAGTGAAATATTTTTTATATTTTTTCTAATCACTAACATGGCTGTAACTGTTATGCTTATTGCATTATCCAAAAAAAATATCATGAATTCCTGGTGATCTTTCTAACCTATACAAGGTTCCACAACTAAAGTTCCACGATTGCTGCTGGTGCAGTTACCAAAATAAAACTGGCCCAGAAAAATATTTTGGAATTTCATGAAACTCGAACAGCAGTAAGATTGTGGTGGTGGTTTCATGCCATAATACTCCAAACTTGTCAGAAGTTTTATTATAAGGAAACCCGAAGACTTTAGTAAACCATAAAATTAACTTTATTTAAAATTAAAAGGTAAATTATGAAATTTAATACATGATGATAAGCCCTCGATCACGAACAAGCAGGAACTGTGAAGTTCAAGTGCAAGTTAGTCTCTCGGTGAGTTGGTCTTTATACTTGTGCTGTAACGAGTGTGCACGGATGCAGCGCAGCAAACATAGATAATGCATGCAAATGTTAAAAGACTCTTATCAGAATGCAAATACTCCACCACCAGACCATTAGCATTGTTTGATAATTAGTTAAATATAACATAAAATGGTGCTAATGATAAAACAACACATGCTCATTGTTGACTGTTATGCAAAACACAGTTTCTGAAAAATGCATACTGAACTGTTTGAGCAAGTGTTTAAGAATGGACTTTGTTTAGGCAAAAGCTCCAGCAAAATAGGCAATGGAAAACTTAGTGACAAAACAATGTGAAACGGCTTCTGTAGTGAAGAGCAGTTCTGTTCTTTAACAATGGTAAATTTAGTATTAGAATTATACACATTTTGTGAGCCAGTTTTATGTCCACTCTGTGCAAGTAAGGTTAAAAATCACTGCAGCAAACAATAATATGTATTATAAGTAAGGATTATGTAGAATAATCCTTCTCAATGCACAAAGCTCATTGTCCTTAACAGATGTTCAAAACTGAATCAAGTCATTTACTGGAATATTGTAACATTTAGAGGTCAAATTTATCTTGATGATGTCATTATCTGTGAAACATTACCTATCAGTGCTAGTTCAGAAAGAAATTGATGAGAGCCAAGTTTCTGGAACTGTGTGGATGGCTGAGCCAGGCAATCCCATACTTGACTAAGAACTGTTTCCTAGTTAGTATATTGTCAGTGTGTTATCATCAGTGAGGAAACGTGCTCTGTTGTCACAGATATGGAATTCACACAGTGAATCCTCTTCATTAAGTGGTTGGTAGATAAAAGCACAGTTAAATTTCATGATAATTTCCTTAAGATGGCTGGTTGATAATAAAGCTGTTCACTTTTTGTTTCATATGGGAGTCTATGACAAGAGGAACCTTTGATTACAGGTTTTTGGAATTTGACAAATCTTCATTTTCTCGAATTCTTTTATGTCCTGTAAGAGAAAAGGGCCATTTATAATTATATATATTTTAACATTAACAGAATAATAGCAGTCCTGAAATGTTATTGTGAAGCCTTCTATATTTGGCACATTTTTCCTTCTAGTTAAATAAAATTACCTGCATTCAAAGCATTTTATATCATACCATTAACATATTTATAACTCAATCATTCTTCTTTTCATATTACTTAAAAGACTATTAATGTACAAACTGCACTTTACAAACAAAAGACTTTTATTTAAATACTTCACTTTTTTATACAGCTTGTCTATATATTAGTTGGGCAATTTTGTAAGTTAATAACTTCCGAAATAATAAATGAAACTAACCAGCTTAAAGTCAGACTAGTATTAATATTTCCCGAGTTTATTCATAGGTGTCATAACTGACACTATCTTTTAACGTGCACATTTCATTGTTGTTCAGCATTACGATAATGGAGATGTACAACAGTGCTTAAAAAGCAAAATGCTGTCTTTAGTTCCATGAAACTAATTCTGCTGTGCAAGTAAAACAAAATTTTATTCGAAAATACAAGAAAACAACCCTGAAAAGGATACTATTATGACATGGTATCGTCAATTTACGGGAACAGTGTGTGACTGATCGCCTCAAGGCCAACTGGCAGTTTCAGAAAAGACGGTTCACGTAATACGAGAAACATTCATGAGAAGTCCCACAAAATTCACGTCATGAGCTAGTTTCAAGCTGGGAATCCCAAAATCAACAGTCTCAAAAATCCTGCATAAGTGTCTCAAGTTCAAACCCTACAAATTGCACTTGCTTCAATCTCTGAAGCCTGATGATCTGAAAAAAAAGACTAGAATTTTGCATGGATATGCTACGTGTCAATATTGGTTTTAAGTGACAAAGCAACTTTTCACCTAAGTAAATAAACATAATGTAAGAATTTGGGGATTGGAAAATCCTTATATCATCCTACAACATGAAAGGGATAGTCCCAAATAAATGAGTTTTGTGCAGTGAGTGCCTCGAATATTTTCAGCCCATTTTTCTTCGCGGGGAAAAAACCATTACGAGAATTATTTACCTGAACATGTTACAGATTTTCCTTATGCCAATCATCAGAGAAAAAAATGCCTGGTGGTTTCATTTTCCAATGGACGGCACACCTTTTACTATCACAACGATATTAAATCTTACTTGAATGCTGAGGTACCATTTTGGATTGGTCGTGAAGGTGTTATGGCCACAACAATCACCAAATCCAACACCACTGGATTTCAGTGTATGGAGTTTTGTAAAGGATCAAGTGTACACTCCACAACTTCCCACATCCATTCCTGACCTAAAATCCAGAATCTGCACTGCGACTTATTTGATTGACAAAAACATGCTGACAAAGCTGTGGCAAGAAATGATTTACCGATGGGATATTTGTAGGGCAACGAAAGGAAGTCACATCAAACATTTGTGATAAACTTGAACTATTTATCTATCTTACCAGAATATATTCATTCCCCCCCCCCTGTAAATTACATTCAAATAAATCATTCTTTTTGCTTAACTAATTTGTAGACACCTTGTATATTAATGTTTATGGTCTTTTTGTTCATCTAATTAGTATGTACAGCGAATGCCATCTAATAATATGTGCCAGTAAAGATTGGTAAGTTTTATATTATAATTTTACTTATTTATAAAAACATAGTAATACTATCTGAGTAAAATATATTTTATCAAACTTCCCTTTTCGAGCAGTGATTAAAAAATTGCAACACTATGTTATTTCATGCATTGTACATTGTCTATATATGAAGTTTATATCTTTTTGATGTTATGTATAATTCTATAATTGTTTATATTGAAACCATTTTCTGGTTGCATTAGATGAAGTTCAATAAATTATATTTAAATTATTATTAAGATTATAAATTATTGTTTTAAAATAAAAACAACAACATTGTTCAGTAAAAGAAAATTAACCAAAGCAATATCCTACTTGTACATGATCTAAATATGCTTACAATATTTATGAGCTTTAAAGCATTTTATGCTCTGTATTACAAAATAATAATAATAATAATAATAATAAAATAAAATCATTAACTAAATTAATTTGGTTGACTTAGCTTAATATAACCAATTAAGAGACAAAGATACAGCTCAAGGTACAGCATGACCTTTCTTAGAAATTTCTTCCACTCAGCTTTTCATTTGGCTTAAGGTTCTGCCCCCCTTCCAGTTGGTAATTTTAATAATGTTTAAGCCATTATTAATACAGCCCTTCCAGGTCCAAACATTGAAACGTGGTCCTTCCTGTCACTTGTTTTTCCTTGATTTATAATTGAAAATTTTGAAAGTCAAAGAAAATGTATTCTAAAAATATTATCAGCAAATTCTGTATGATCATTTTATATTTGATATAATTTTCTTTACATAATTTTGTAGTTCATCAATACAGTATGCATGAAGTAACTTGGAGGTTGTTCTGATGAAAATAATATTTAACCAAATCAGAAAAAAATCTAGGTCCACTTTATTAAAACGCCTGTACGACAATAATGTCCAATACCTTTCCAGTGTCGTGGCAGTGACACCAGAGTGAGGTGAAGTTCTGCAAGAGTTAAAAGAGAATGAAGTGGTGGATGCTGAGAATTGAATCCAACCTCTGCCAGTCTTATGTCAATGGTGGTTAGGTGCTCCAAAAATACATCCAGGAATTTTGAGTTAGTGATTCGTAATGGCCAAGAAGGGTAGTTGTGATGCATTCTTAAATGGGCAGAGTGCCATGTGCCAGCACTCCATTCCTTTAATTTTAGGCAACCTATCAAAATTCCTGCAAGGTTAGTACTATGAAAATTATTCCACTCAGCAATGCCCCTCTTTGAAAAGTATAAATATAAATTTGTTGTCAAAGCTGGAGCTGTTGCTTTAAGAATTAATTACGTGTTACACCACTGAAGAGCCTGCCAGCGAGTTGATTGGTAAAATCGCTAACATTGGTTATTCAACCCAGGTACAAATCATGGTACATGGATAATTTAATAAGTTTTCTTACACACACAGCATGAATACAAGTCAGTTTCTTTTAAAAAATCCTCCAAAGTGGCATCCCTCTTTAGGCAGATAACATTTGTGGCTTTTGCCATAATCTAAATACCTCACTTAAGTAACTGGTAGTTGGATTCAGATGAGTAATGAGAAACCCAGATTTGATCTGCTATTGACCATGGAATTCATTGCTTTCTTTTGCAGAGCTTGTGAGAAAGTTCAGCACAAAATCCATCCTTTTCCATTAATATTTTGGACACCCAGTATGCACATAATTTTCTTTACCCTATCTCTCTCTTTGTTCCATCACAGCTTTTTGAGATTCATTTCTATGAATTGGGGAAATATTTTCCGTAGTCTTAATCATCTCAGCCCAAGTAAGAATTTCCTTTTCAGTTTTCTGATGAAAGGTGTTAAGAGATTAAAGATAGCTTTCCACTCCTTTGTTCATGAATAAGATTTTACTGATTCATAATGTCACCATAATAAATAGGATAACTTTAAATGTCATTTCTTTGAGTATTTAACTTTTACAGTAATGCAAAGCATGCACTTAATAACTGATGGGACAACAAACTGAAATAATTTGAATAACAAAAGCAGCAATATGAATCAAATGAGCCACCCAGATGGTATAATAATCTGTTACTGCGATACCAAACGTCTCGGGTTCGAATCCCAGAGGTGTAGATGTAAATTGTCTGACCCTTGGTAATGCTGGCCACCTATTAGATGCTTCTACAATAAAATGGCCACCCCTTCCAGATTTGGTAGTGGAGAATGATTAGTGCTTGCTGGGGGGGGAATTCGTTCAAAGAGGCCCTTTTTTTTAACATTTTGTGAGTTACCTTTATTTATTAAATATCGTTCTTCGCACTTAAACCATAAATTTCAGTTCAACAGCAATATCGCAAAATAATTTTAAAATGAGTATATGTTTACAATTTCCAATAGAATCCCGTGCGCTAGAGATAAAAAAAAATTTTTTACCCTTCCCTATAGTGTTGCTATTGCTCAATTTGAAATCATTTAGTTTGTTAATAAAACATTCATTGAAGTATTACAAAATATGAAATCAATAATAAAAAATTTCAAATTATGGCTTCTATATGCCCATATTCTATTCAAGATTACGTTATTCAAATTTTGATGGCTCTAAGTTGCTCTCTCTAATGTTGTTTTATCACAATGCGATAAACACACATACATTCATGCAGATTCTTCATTATTTAATTTTTTAAAATATAATATAGGTAATTTGGTAAGAACAATTTGAAAAGTGAAACAACGCTTATCGTGAATCGACACAAAATGCCAAAACGAATTTAATAGTCCTGGGCAAATTGCCCCTTTGGGCTAATAAAAATGTAAGAAAGTTCAGATTTTAATGATTGCTAAAAGGATTTGTTTAGGTTTTCTACGCACTCTCTGAGCTTGCAGTATACCATTCTGCCGCTGCACTCACTCCTGCTAGCTTTATAATTAAGCACCATTTTCTTTGCACTTTAGCCTTATATGATCCAACAGCAAAATTACAAAAATTTTAAAAGCAGGTGTACCCAATGCAGGTGTTCGCATAACATTTTTAATTTTTTTTCACTCTTTTCTCAGTCTATCATATTAATGTTCACATTTCATAGTAAGATGCTAATAGACTTAATTCAAACACTTATATTCAAAATTGCATAATGTCCCATTTTTCCAATAATTTGACACAGAAACATCTTCATGGAATCTTTGCAAAGTTTCCCTATCATTCTGCTCATTATGCTATGTGGAAAATACTATCATTGCATGGAATGTAAGATCTTTAATGTATCCTACACATGGTCTTGCAAAAATAGCTAATTCTCAAGTGCTGCCATTCAATATTCCAATTTTAATATTAAGGAAAAAATAAAACTTTACTTCATATTGTTAATTTTTGTTTCCTTTAGGATTTAATTAAGGAGAAGTAAATCTCCATTATTAAATAAAGTGTTATAAATTCCCACCAGAACTAACATTAATGAACATTTAAATTATATAATACAGCTACAGATCTTTTTCAGTATTGTAATAAACAAAAGATGTTTCTAATGCCATTTATTATGTACCTCAATCAAAATCATTTGCCTTTTTTTTAATCACATAAGTATATTAATATTTGTTTAGTGAAATTATAATGTGTGTCATTCTGAGCAGTACAGTGGCCAGAATTGCTGGCTGTTGTATCTTTATGCCCAGTTTCAAATCAAGCAATCTGGATGCTTGTTACATTTGTCTTTAAAGCCTCAGGGCACTTAAAATGCATGATGAGCAGAAGTCAAGTGTTTTGGAAACACTTGATCTGTCCCCCAAGAGGTTCTCCTTCAAAACTGGATTGGAGCTGGGCAAAATCATCATTGTATTCTATGAGGTGCATTCTCCCATAGTGACAATAGACGCAATCCTGCACTCCTCATCTTGGTCTGGTATTACTGACAGACAAGTGAGATACATAACAGCAACAAATTGCAAAATTAAAGATTTTGTTGTATAAAATTGAATGAACAAATAAAAGATAAGAAGTTTATTATTAATTTTACCAAAAATTAACTTTTATAAAATAAATCTTAAAATTAATTACATTATGAGGTATTCCCCCCCCCTTCCAGCATGCCCTTGTCATGTAACGGTAAAACACTAGGCAGATATTCGAGAGGTTCAGGTCCTGACAAGGCATTGCACATTTCCACATCTCATTCTTCAAAATAATCCAATGTCTCTATAATGGGCACCTGAACTAAAAGGTGGCAGACAACAATTCATCACCACCAAGATTTGGCATTTGGGTCCCCTAATCCCCAGTAGGCCTTTAAAAGGGCAAGCATATAAAGTATTTTCTCTCTTCTTAGTAACCTAGCCCATGTTTCATATGCGAATTGAACAGCAGAGTAATATATCAATACCAGACATAAAAACATTGTGCATTAAGAAAACTAAATCTGGCATCACTCACATTCGGCATCAAAATTTGATAGCAAAGATAAGATCCTTTTCCACTGCTACATATAAAAATAGATCTATTTTAACAGTTTGTGAATAGTGATAAAAGTCACAATTGCTTTAAACACATTTATGTTCTTTTAATACTAAAAGCCAAGCCTTAGTAAGCTAGTTTCTATTGGACTGGATATTAGGAAATTAGGGGTAACTTCCTTCTCATGCGTTATGTTAGAAAAAAGAAATTTGACTTCCTGAATGAACATTATTTTAAAATTTTCGAATAATAATAGCAGTTCTGACTGTATGGGTATATTCGAAGATAATGCTGCATAAATCGAAATCCTTAACCCTTTCAAGACGGGTGTCCCATACACGCATTCCCTAAGAACATATCTTACAGCCGGCGTCCCATCCACACGTCACTAGAGATTGCATTCAGAGGACGGGTGATGCGTATACGCATTTTAAGCTGGAATGTTTTTCTGAAGGCTACTATATGGCATCCTATGTCCATTACTTTTGAAATGAACACAGTTTTAGGTTCCTGACCTTGAGTTTGATATATTCTGCATTAAACTTTGGTATTTTACTCAACAGCTGTTGTGAGGGCGGGAGCATAAACAGAGGTGGGCTCTTTAAATTGCTGCATGCTAATGAAAACATTCGCATGTCTAATTTATATCCAATTTCTTTTCTTCTTCTATTCCCCCCCTCCACTATGTACGTCATTTTCTAAATAGTCAGAAAGTGATACTTTTCCATGCTTCGAGATTTACCAGTTTTCATTTTAAATTTTGTTACTTCTTACTGTAAATAGTCTTTATTGTGTTGTTTTATTAATTTTAAACTTTATTGATGGATTTAAAATAAAGAAAAAAACGTTATTGAGTGCTAATTTTAACATACCGTATTTATGCGAATCTAATGCGCATCCCCATTTTAAAACTTTAAATAATAAAAAAATTGTTTGTCGGCGAATGTAATGTGCATCAATGGTATGAGGAATTTATTGAATCTTATTTCATACAACAATGGATTTGTATATAAACTATCAATCAATGGTATGATAATTTTATTTAAATTATTTATTTCCCTCAAAATCTGCAGGAAGCTTTTGGCATATTGTTGTATGGCGTCTCAGAGATAAACCCATCCACAGCTAGCCTTAAACTCTTGTTTCGGTATTACAAGAACTTCAGCCTCCTCTTTTGCTTTATTTCTTATGGTGTCACTAGTCACAGGTTGTCCACTCTTCCTCCTTTCACGTACAAATTCCAAAACTTTTTCTTCAATTTTAGGGTGTCTTCCTTAGCGAGGGCCAGTGAATTTTTTTCTACTAGCTTTAGTTGCAAACAGTGCCAATTTCTGTTGCCATTTTTTCAGCATAAAGAATTACTTTACGTTTGAAAGTAGCATCATATGACATTCTTCTCTGTTTGCCCTCCATTTTGTGACTATGTGCTTTGCAGTTTGTATCCTCTATGTAATAATGTGTCAAAGATAAATGTAACTGTAAATATAGTCGAGAAATACAGTAATTCATTGTTACGGTTTAAATTTGGTTGACGTCATCGGCGAACTTTGCACTCGAATCTAATGCGTACCCCAATTTCGAATACTTCATTTGGCCAAAATCGATGCGCATTAGATTCACGTAAATACGGTATATAAGAGCTAAAGTAATAATCTAAAATGATACCAAAAATTACAATGCTAGAAACGAAACTTTTGTATTTCTGATTTTTTTAAATAAAATTATGCTTAGTGATGCAAAACCTCAGTCCTGGACGGTGATTGCCTTCGATTCCCTTCCGTCCCGCACGAGCGTCTTAACCCTTTGCGACACGCATATTTAAAATATATTTTAATCTTTAAAAAAATGCCTTAAAATAAGTCAGATGGACTTACTTAAGTGCCTTTAGGGCTTGAAAAAAATTCTGCACTTTTATTTTTTACGGTGGAAGGTGGGATACCGTTTGTCCCACCATGGAACTAGCACATGTCTTATAGCATATTGGTGTATAGCAGGAAAAAAAATCATATCTGGAATGAATAAACAAAATAAAGCGTGCATTCTAAAATATTCATAATAAACACACTAAAATGCATTTTGTACTTATTGCATATATGCATGACTTGTAAAATTTTGCATATAGTATATATTTAATATTTTTAAATTTTAGGAACAAAAGAAAATATTTTCTTGAATATTATTTTAAAATTAAAAATAAAATATTCAAATTGGCACTTGATTCAAAAACATTTATATATGATTAAAATTGAAAAAAAGTCATTTTTCATGAAACTTTGAAAAACATGTTTCATTCTTTTATAAGCATAGAGGCACTTCACATATTTCACACATCCAAAATGTTCGTCGTTCTTCTTTCGATATGCTGCAATATGCACATCTACTCCTGCTCGTTCTCTTTGGCGTTTTACTTACATTTTTTAGTCTCTTTTCTGGTTGTATGAACGGGTTTTTAGTTTTTATTTGAACTGGGGATTTCAGTTTTCTTTTCAGCTCTTTCTTGCCTGCAAGTGCCATTAGACCTTCTGTAACTGAGAGAAGAAAATCTTTCATTGTTTTTACATCATGATCGGATTCGCGAACAAACTTGAATAAATGTGTTTACTATACTCGCATCTAAAAAGTAAAAAAAAATCATGTGCCACCATTTCTTGCTTTTGCGGTCTATTTCATATAGTCCTTTCAGTTGATCAATCAGTCGACATATCCCATATTCTTATTGTATAAAATAATGCTGTTTGGGCACAGTACTTTTTTTTTTGTCTTTCCAGCTCGTTCTTTTCTATTAATTTCTTTCATTTCAGTTGCCTTTTCCAAGCAAGATAGGATAGAAAGGGATCTTTATCCTTCCATTTTATGCAATAAATTGAATCATCGCTAACTGAAAAGTCTATATATTCTCTTGACATAAATTTGTCTTTTAAATTTTTGGGTAGATACTTCCGATCCATACTTACAGTGCCACATGCATAGATGGGTCTGTGTCTTCTTTAAAAAGCGAACCAAATTATAACTACTTACCTTTCTTCTTCAGCAATAACTTCAACCTCAGTTATTCAACGTTTATTCAAATCTCTCCTGGATTTCAATTTCATCTGAATCAGAACTGATATCTGAAGCATTTGAGTCGCAATCGGATGGCAATTCAGCAAAAAGATCCAAAGCTTTCTGAGTTGTTAATTTTTTTCTAGACATTTTAGCACATCAGAGCATACAACGGATGTAAAAGCGCGCGCAATCACGAAAAAAGTAGATGCAAAAAAGAAAAGAAAAAATAATCGTGAGTGCTGCCATCTATTGAGCGGAAATTCAAGTGTGTGGTGGGACAAATTTTAACCCACTTATTTCAACTGCAAAATTAATGTTATAAAATATTGAATCCAATTAAGATTTTTGAAAATAAAATATCTTTGAATATTAAAAAGAATCATACATATCATAAATTGTATACCAAAATTTTTAAAATATTGAAAAATGCGAGATACATGGATATCACTCTTGTGATCCTATTTTGATTATTTTTTGCTTATAAACTTAAGCCCTGGTATAGTAATAACATCTACTGAGAAAAATAATAACTAAAATAGATTATTTTTAAAAGATTAGAAAATTTCTAACGGAAAATGCTAACTGAGAAAATAAATATTAATTAGGTGGGACATATATTGACCCACCATGCCGCAAAGGGTTAAACAAAGGTGCGCCATCGCGAAAGGGTTAAAGCTACTAAAAAACATACAATTTCAATTTACAACTAGACATTTCTGAAAATCATTAAAGAAAAGACAGAATGACACCAGGACCATTGAAATGTTAATAATAAGAAATCATGCTGGCCGTCATAAAACTAAAATTCAGAGGCATCAAAGAAAAGCAATAAATGCAGTTTTATTAATGAAAATTTAAAACAATTCTGGCTAAGACTATTTTTGCATATAACTGTCTTTTTAAATTTTCTGTAAATATACAAGTGTTCAAAAGTCAAGCAATAAATGGAAGAATTAGCATATTCAGCATAAAAAATAACATATAACCATAAAATTTCACACACAACAGTTTATGGATGTGAAACTACAAAAACATGCATGTAGAAAAATGGTCTAATTTGTGGTGAGCTCATATCTCTGCATGACGAACTCCGGGTATGGGGGGGGGGAAATCAAAATACAATTGAATCAAACATGAAGAGAAACACACCAAAACAAAACTTACAATTAGTAAAGAAACAAACTTGTATCTAGTGTAGATTTAAACCAAAAAGTATTTTATTAAATTATTTAAAGTAAGTAAAGAAACAAGCCTTGTATTTGGAATAGATTTAGATTCCCCCCCAATATATATATATATTAAGCATACTTTCCTAACGATTTAAAAAATTCTATCAACTTAATTTTTCAGTTTTCTTTTGCCGACAGATCGTGCAACCTTCCTGTTTGCTTTCCTGCAGTAGGATATAAATAGGACTAATGTATGTTATGCCCACTGCTTTCCAGTGTTGCAAATTTCTTTTCTCCAGATGAAGAGGAACCTGTTTGCTCTCAAAATAAATTGAGTTCTTTGTCTAAATCTATGCCAAATAGAAGGCTATTTCTTTAAGTACAACTGTATTTTTTTAAATGAACAGATAATACCATCTGAATGACATCAAACATAAATATCAATCATTCCATCGTCTGCTGCCTATGGAACTGATATCAGTGAAGAAACAGTACTGCAAGGATCAAGAAGTGGACGTCTAAGTGTCACTACTGTTCAAAATGACTCTTTTCTATATCTACAAGCACAATGCCATGGGTCAATAATTGTCCATCAATTCACTTCAATGTTTACAAACTGAATTCATAGCTTATATAAATTTTCTGTTTTACTATGCATTAAACCTTTTTGAAGACGATAATCTACATAATTTTGGTCTTTTGTGGAGTGACTGCAAAGGAGAGGTAATGTTCAACACTGGTGATTATTTGCATTTCCAAATATAAGAGTCAGTTTCAGAGGTGGTCATTTATAGGAGGTTAACACCTGGAGAGGGTTCATTACAAGCAATACTTTCTACTGACGTCATTTTGTTCGACTTTTGGAAATGATATACGATATACTGCTCTTAGTCAGCTAGTTATCTTTTCCAAGATGCCACTCAAACTGGTTATTGTTTTAGTCATTTCTTTTATCCTCCATTATACCACTCATTCGAATATGAATGCTATTAATTTATTTTACATTATGAAGCTATTATAATTGAATTGTTAAAACTACTGAAATTTAAATTTAATTAAAAAATTTAATGGCTATTAAATTACTTAATGGAATTATTTATTTTTGTGAAAAAACATTTTAGTGATGCCAGCTAAGAATTAACTAACTAAAAGTAATAAATCACATATTACATCATAACTGACTTCACCCTCTTTTATTATTCAAATCAACAGGCTATTAAGAAACTATGTACCATTAAAGAAAGGGTTAATGCAAACAGCGAAATTTTTCAAGCTCAGCTTCCTAACAAGCTATAAATTCAATAAAAATTATTTAAAAATTAATTCTGAAGGTCTATGTTATTAACATAATGTAAGTCAAAAATGTATGTAATTCATTCACTTCCAACAGTAATAAAAAAAAAATTATGTTTAATTTTTAAGATTACATCTGCATATAATAGATAATGCAATGCAAAGATTATTATCATTCAGCTAAAGACATGAACAGATACTGCATATTGCAATAGTAGAAATATTAAATGGATAAAAATAAATAAATAAAAAAAACTTCAGAAACAGAGGGAGAATACTAAAAACAAAATATATCTTAGAAATTCTAAAATCGAAGGCAAAACGATTTAAAATGAACGTAACCATTAAATATAAAGAAAAATATTAAAACCTGAAACCATAACAAAAAACTAGGTTAAACTTTCTTTAAGGGAAAAAAACGAAGTACCTAATTACGAATCCATCTACAAGATAGGAAGTGACCAGCTTTCCTCATAAGAATTAAGAATATTTTCTCATTCCATCATCACAAAAGCAACAGTAATTCCTTTGACATGCCTTAAAAGTACTTCCAAAAAAATTAATGACTGCAAGAAAAAATTATTAACGAATATTCTAATGTATACTTTTTACACTATCGTTTCAGAAATGACAGGTACCAAGTTTTAGAAAGATTATAAATTTAGCTTTATACATTTTACGAATTTAATATGCATTTTTAAATAACTTGCCAAAAATTTCTATCACTTTTTTACTTTAAAATATAGATAAATGTATCTGAATATATATATATATATACTAAAACATTTTACACTTAACTTATAATCTTATTTTTATTTAAATTACAATTAAAAGATTTTTCATTCAGACACATACACATTTCTAAAAATAATTCTCTTCGTAAGTATTGCACAAAATCACCGTTTCTAATGTACGTAATCCCAAACAAAATGTAACTAGGAATCTAGTACTTTTCATTTCAAAACATGAATCTTTAAAAAATACTTCTACAGAAAACAAAATTATAATTATTTATTTCAAGAAAAAGACAAAATATGGCAAATTTCAGCCAATGGCACACAGTTGTTTCATTATAGCAGTAACAGTTAACAAGAACGTAAATAAAAAATTACTCTTTTAATAACTTCTTTAAAATGTTATACAATTCTGTTAAAATGACATAAATTAGTTTTTTTACAAAAATCACTCTTCAACATTAAATTCATGACTGAAAGTATTAAAAAGAGTTAAAAATTAGGCAGATAAACTGCCAAATTCTTATGTAATAGTTTATCCTACTGCATCTTTATCAGTAAAGGAAGAAAAATGTTGGGAACATGGTTACACACAAACAAAAATCAATGCTAAAAAAATATGGAAAAATACATTATAAAATGACACACAATGATTGATAAGTATGGAGTTACTAGTTGCTGCATAAACATTAATTACACTGACTCGTGAACATAAAAAATGAATCTCAAAACATTATGCATACAAAAAAATACACAATCTAAAATTTATTTATGACAAAATTTATTCAAAGGACTATAAAAACTCAGTATTACAACAGAAGCAAAATTTTTGCCACTTAAAGCTATAAATAATAGTCACACATATAATGAAACTTTGACAAATAACACATTATCGAATTGGTATCTTTTAAAGCTTAAGGAAATAAATTTAGAACAATAAAAAAGTCCATACAAATAAAAGAATTTCATTAAGAAGTACTTCAGATGCACTCATCTGTTTACAAATTTTAAATAACTTATAAATCTGTACTATATTAAAGTCAAAATAATGACAATAAATATGAATTAGCCAATCACAAAAGAATACTACAAAGAATGAAGCATTTAAAAAAAAATAATATCAATACAGGTAAAAGAAGAGATCACTGTTTGACAGATGACAAGGCTTTCTGAAACAATAAATTCACATGTTCAAATAATAAAACATACCATTTAGTTGCAGAGGATATGAAATGATGCATAATTCAAGATGAAACAATTCAATGATGCAACATCAGGAATCAAGGTATTAAAAATACTTTTTGCATGGCAATTTCATTAAAAATTTTCATATGGCATAGTGATATTAAAACAGAATATGGTAATGATGGTATGCTTCACTTGAGTTTTTAAAAATATTTCACATGAACTGCAGTTTATTATGAATAAAATCCATGTTTGAGTCGAACAGATGAATAAACAAAAACGTTACATGACGCTACATCTTTCTGATGGATTTTGAAAGTCTCCCTAAAAAATAAATAAATAAAAATATACAAAATTAATGAGATCCAGAAAATATAAAATTAAAGAATAAAATAAAATTTAATTTTTACAGCCCCCTTCCCATTTTAAAGTTTGCAATAAAAAAGAAATACTAGAAAGATTCTGACAGCCAACATGTTTGGTATTTTATAATTTTAACATATTTAAAATAATTTAGCACAACACTGAAAACTGAATAGAAATCCATTAAAATGTGACATCTAATATGCACATTATCTCTAAATTTAAAGTGTCATCAAATATTTTGTGAAATATTTTATGCATTGGAGATATAAAATTCATTTGTTTACTACAGTAATCCCTTGACTTACACAAATTTGCAGTAATGTAAGCGAGCAAAATTCGTAAGATAATCCACAAGCCAATCCAGCTTTTCCTTCCAGTATTTCTTGCCTTTTCACACAGCTAGTTTAGTCACTTCTTTATCACTAATGGTGTTTGTTGTCTATTTACCTTTAAAATGGATTCAAAACACAAAAGAAATTTACAACAAAGGAGCTAATCAGGCTGTTAACCAACAAAGGAGTTAATCAGGCTGTAGACACAGAACTAGCAGGAGTGATTCTAAAATGTTAGCAGCAATATTTACCTGTGATATGTCTACTACTGCTCATCTTCAGTACAAAAAATAAAATAAAATAAAAAAATGCGAACACACACACAATCTACTCTAGACATCAAAATGATATCAAGATGACAACTAAGACCACTCCTCAGCTTTCAGTCTCTAAAGTGGGTAGCTGTTGCCACAGAATAGCATTTCTCTTCAGAGTCATTCACCTCCAGCACCAAATCTCTTATAATTAAGCATATTAGCTCTTACATTTAAAAATTATACTAGTTTGTTATTCTATAAATTATATCAGTTATATTCCATTAAAGTACAGACCACATAGTGTTTCCTAAATAGAATGATTCTGCAAATCATTTCTGTTATACAGTCAAAAGTCGTTAATCCGGACTCGTCGGGACTTTGGCGATTCCGGATTATCGATTTTTCCGGATTATAGATCATCAGTTTAAATCTCGTAAGATGGCATGCAGAAATTCTAAAATTAAAAATATGAAACCGTAATTTATGAAATAAAGAACAATTATGATCTAAAGGGTATCAAAATTTGCAAAAAGAAAAAGCTTAATATTTACTTGTTTACTTTATTAAACATTTCTTTCAATGTAAGTTGTTTAAGTTTTGCTTCGTTTCATGTGATAATACTTTCTCTTTAATTCTATTAAACAGACATAATTTCTTATTCAGTTGCAAAGTTCCGCTGTTCAAGTCCTATAATTGCTGTGTCGAGAACACCGACTAATTTGTCAATCGAAATTTTTTCGTTTTCAATAACCTCTGTCACTTTCTTCGCTATCGGAAGCGAATTAAAATGACGAGGAACTTGTTTTAAATCATATCAAAGACGGAGCATATCGAGATGAAATACTACATTTGGTAAGGAATTATAAGCAAAATAAAATCATCTGCGCTGAAGATAAGGATAGTGTTGACAGTTCTATAACCAATCAGAGAGCTTATTACATCACGGCTAGAATTAAAATTATTCAAAAATTCATGCATAATAAAATCATTTTTTAAAAAAATGCAAAATTAAATTGTATTTTAATATTTAAGAGCCATAAATAATGTTTAAAACATTAGATTAAATGTATACATATTAAAACCAATTACTTTTAAAGTAAGGTGACGTCATTGATTACATCATCCACAACATAAAATTTCATAAAATATGATAAACAATTAAATTTGTATTTCAAATAAAAATGCAAAATTAAATTGATTTTTAATATTTAAAAGCCATAAATAATATTTTAAACACGGAATTTATGCACAATAAAACGCATTATTATTTTTTAAATAAAATGACAACAAAGTATCGGTTACCATAAATAACTTATCCAGCAATGGGTTTACCATAACTTGTATTACTCGCCAAAGGAAAATCGCCAAAATCCGTGCAACCGTCTACCAAAGTAGCACCCAAAACTGTAGTTATGGTCGACAGTAAAATGTTCAAAGCCGGCCCCTTGCAGTTCATTTGACTTATATGATTTCCAGCAGTCAATATAAATAATGCTTTGTTCTGTGACATTCAATAAGGTGTTCGCTGATTAATCTGGAACAGCGACTAAGAAGCTTTCATTTGACTGAAGATTTCGGAGAAGAACACGTCCAAAATTATTCTTTTACTGAAAAGACTACTATAATTATTTTGCCTCAACCACCAATTTTCAAATTAAACCAAGTAATTAAAGCTGCAATGCACACCTCACGCATGTAACTAACTGTTCTGGTCTACAGTTGTATTGTGGTTCATCTTCAATTGGAGTTCACAAAATTCAATAGATGTCATTTGCTGACATAAAAAATAGATGAACCTAACGAGAAAGGGGATTCTCAATCCTTCGAACCAATTTTGATTTCTTATCCTTTCTTCTCATTACAGGTTTCTTTCTTGCACCGCCATTTCGCTATTGAATTTCATTTCACAGTTGTTTGAACATAATTTTCTAACGTGGAATGATGCCTTTTCTTTGAAAAATTTCTATTGCAAACTTTTCATTATTGGGCAATTCCCAAATTGTTAGTATCAAAAAAGAATTAAAAAATTAAACCAGTATTTCAAGGTGACTTACAAATGCAGAACTATCTAAATTTATACTCTGTGAAATCGGCGCGTTCGCTAGATTTGGCGCGCAGTTAAATGGCCACATTTGCTAGACTTGGCGGTTATGCACATATATTTTTGCTGCAATTTTATATGATCGTGATAACGGAATTGTACGAATTTTTTTTATTACAATTACAGCTATCTGTACGTTTTAACAAATTCTTTCTCCAATTTTCATTTTGCTGACAAGTTATAGATTTTGCATTCCTTACGAAAAAGTATAATAATTTTGTTCACAACTATTACTGTGTCCAACTAATTCTGCTAACAAAAGTTCCTTAATGTGTCACTTCTAAAAAGTGAATTTATACTTAATCCTTGTTTTATTAATACCATTGAAAATCCTCTGGCATACTGCACTGCTAATGGCTCAAAGCTCATGCAATCAACAGCTGAAGATTTATTTTTCCCATCTACTTCTTTGACAACTATAGTTGCTTTTATTCTAGTACTAGAGCATTTCTTACTAATTTTGATAACAGAAACTATTTTTCTAAATAAAGATGCAACATGTTCCAAAACATTCAATAGCAGTTTGAGCTTGTGCTGCAGTAATAACTAACTTTAGAGTTATTTTTACTAAATCCCTCCCTCCAATTTCACCTTATATTAAACTTTGTCTTTGAGTACGCATATTTTAACCTTTTCACTGTCAACTGTCATGCCTGAAATCACTTCTACTTCAAAATGTCACGCCCAACATGAGAAGTTTATTTTGGCTTCAACAGATAGCAGCACTTTACTACAGGTTTCAAAGGATAGAGGAAAGTTCAAAGGAAGTTCAAAGTGTGCGGCATTATTTGATTGTGAGGCAAACATTTCATTTTTATGATAAAAAAAATTGACAATTTATGCACCCAAATCATCAAAATAACTTGACAGTTAAAAGGTTAAAGAACATAATGTTCTTCCATCACGTAACATAAAAAATCTATTGAATTTTCTTGATAAAAGTAAGTTTTTTGGCAGGCCCAGCTAAGACAGCAAAGATCACAATTTTCTGAATCCCTTCTCAAAATACATATAACTCACACTGTTTAATGACAAGAGAAACATGACATAACAAGCTAGATCTTGCTTTACACTCAACTCGCTAATATAAGCAATAACTGGCAGTAGCATTTAAAGTTAATTGACAAAGTCAAATATGATATTTTCAGATACCTCCACTCTCATGTGCATGACATAAGCACGTGATTTTAATGTCTTAAAGATGAAATAGTCTTACTTCTCTTTTAAAGGAAATCTATAGGAAAAAACTGAATGAATTCAAATGACAGGAATCTTATTTTAAACGCTAATCAAAATACCATGCCAAGCTATGTAAAAGAACTGTCAAATATTTTCAAAATACATAATATGTTGTAAATTAGGCCAGCTAGTATGTATAAATGTAAAATTTTTAACTTTTGTTTTTTAATATTTCTCTCACAACCAATGCAAAAGTCATGCAATCTTATCTCATTTTAACTTTTATAATAGACTATATAAAATTTATGCTTTCATAATAAATTTGATTTATTATTTAAATTGTGCCTAATCTTCAAAAACACTTCCCTAAATTTAATAAAAAAAATCAATTTGATTTAATTTTGGATAAGATATCACACTTACTTGTTGATGATATAATTCCTCTGCTGAATACTGAGATGGATTAAAGTAACTGGTATCAAAGACTCTCTGCTCAAGAGAACGATGAGTCTTTTTGGAAGTTTCCCGTACAGCCATTTCCTACAAATAGTATATCTTAGTAAGTACAATAGCAATGATAACTTTTATAGTTATATCACTTTTAAATTAAAATAACATCTATCATACGAAAAAGTTTCTGCATATCTGCTTATATCAAAATTTTTGTAGAGTATAACAATTCAGAGTTTGCCATTATTTTTTTAATAATTATGCAAATAATATTCTACTCCTTTTTTTAATTAAAAATAATATTTACTGTTGTCAATTTATAAAACTCAATCTTCACAGTTAAATAAAATAAACTACTCAAAATGAATTTCAACTTTAAAAAGCTGCAACTTCTCTTTTGAACATGAAATGATATGAAAAGAAACACATCAAAGTATTGAAAAAACTATATTATCATTTGCAAGAAATAATAAAAAAAAAAAAAAGATAAGAGGCTGGCAGTCTTCACAATTATATACAACTTCTTGATAATCGTCAGATTTTATTTTTAATGCAAGTGATAGCGTTCATGAGCTAGATATTTTATAAGAGTAAATTAGAAATTTTATATTTTATGACAGTCACAGTGTAAAGAAAAATATTATTTTTTAAATTATTGCTTTAATATTGTAGTCAGAGAAGCATTTCAATAACTTTGAAGAGAAAAATTTAATGATAATTAGCAATAACAGCTTTTCCTTTTTTCTTCCTTTCTTTTTTTTTTTTTTTAATTTTATAACATGCTTTGCCATTTAGGCACTTGCAAAAAGGGAGGGAAGCCCATGGAGAACTAAAGACATTGGCTGATATTCACATTACATATGGGAAAACCATAAAAATTCCCATGTGGCCTGCCTGTTTACCAAGACTCAAACCCAAGACCAAACTACCAATATTCAGCGGCTTTTACTACTCGGCAGCAGGCAAGCATCTATTTATATCGGATACACTTTTTATCAAACTGAACACATCTCAAATCTTATACCTTTAAGATATTAATAAACAAATTCCCCAAATAGCCAGTACAAAATTCTGCCACTAACACATAAGTATTGTTGATTTCTACTAATTAGGAGTAAAGAAAAAAAAAAAAAAAAAAAGACATATATTACCTCTCCATTATTATTTAGAAGAACAGAACTCATTGTGTCTGCGGTGAACCACCTTTGGCCTTTCATAACATAGTCTGTTGGAGGACTGTGTGTTACACCTGCATCAGAACTCCAGACCTAATTGAATCATAATAAATTAATACAGCTTTAATGGAAATTTATAATCATGTCCATATTCTTTATTCACAGAAAGCATCACACTATTTTAAAATCTAACATATGCATGTTATGTTTATACCATTACATCTCTTTTCAACATGAAATTGTTGAATTTGTTTTGATAGTGGGAAGCAAATAAAACATAAATAAAATTAAAAAAATCAGAAACAGAAAAATATTATAGGCAATAATCAAAAAGCTAAATGATTAAATTTCTATAAAAAAGTATTTAAAGCACCGAAAACCATTTGATATTAATTAAATTATAAACCCACATTTAGATTCAATCAAAAATTACAACGATAATGCATTAGAAACTCACTGGTTATAAACTACCTGACAATACATCACGAAAACTACACCTCTGACTGATTATTGCAAATGTTTAGCTAATCTAGAAGTTATTTTGGATTTTCCTAAAAAAATTATTATTATTATTTATTTATTTCCCCCCCCCCCCCCCCCGCTTTCTCTTTTTTTTCTCACACACAAAAAACTACGTAGGGATTAGCAAAGTGGAGGACTAAATGACAACACGATAAGCTCATCTTCATCATTCGAGTTTATAAACTTACTGCAGATAAATAATATGCCTGATGCCATTTTAAATGCTATTATCAAACAATATCCATCAGAATTTTTTTTACAAAAAATTGCTTAAAGGTGTCAAAAGATTATTTGTGGTACATCAGTTGGTACAGATATTCAACAAGGACGAATTTTCTTTTTTAATATTATTATAAAACATTAACTTTAATAAGGCAACAAAACTTTCAAAAAGGTAGCCATTAGATTTTTGGAATTTTAATTAAAAATGAAATAAATTTCCTCCAAAATTCATTATTAAAAAAAGAAACACGTGAAACTAAAAATATGTGATTGATAAATTAACAAGGCTCTGTATTTTTTCAAAATATTTTGCATATAGCAAAAAGTACAGGTATTTATATTTTTAGTGCAACCACCTTAGTAGAGGTCATCACATTTTCAGATGCACCAAATTCTGACAATATATGAGTATAACAGTTCCCTAGTTTTAGCGAACAACTTTATTATTTTTATGTGCATTTATTTTTACTATGTTCCAAGCTGCAATGGTTTTTATAGACAACTGTAATATTTTTGTCTTAAACTGAACTCAGTTTTAAAATATGCACTTGTGGCATTTGCCTGCAATGGAAGAAACTGTGGTAAAATTTCAGCTTTAATACAGTATTCATCCATAAAATCAGAGTTTGCTTCGAAAAATTGCTTTGAATCAACTGCTTTGCTTAAAGCGATTGCCACAAAATATCCAACAGAACAGCCCCTCACCACGAAAAATTTTTTTAATTTATTGCTTTCTCAATTATTAAACTCAGTGATTTTATTGCTTAAACTAAGATGTAAATTTAATTTTAGGTAAATACCTAATTAAACTTGAAATATACATTAACAACTATTTCTTTGATGTTATAAATAATGATTCTAGTTTTCTGGTAAAAAACCATTAACCTGCACCAAGGCAATTGCACTCATATATATACACCATGCTCAATTTAGATCTAAATAACAGTATACACTTATACAAATCCTAATTTTAAATAATTAGTCATATTCTAATTATTGATGTTGTTCATTCATGATATTGTCAAAATAAATTCCAGTTGTTTAAAAGCATCACCGATGATATTTTTACAATAAATCTGAAACTATAAAAAAAATTCTAAAATAACTTTTAGTTTTTTTAAAACATAATTTTAAATTAATAAAAATAAATTCATGAATTTTGTAAGAGAAATAAACTGAGGTATTAGTAAGCGCTTTTCTAACGATGCATTTGTGAAGGAACACAGAAGGGGAAAACGCATGCAACCCAGTCTATTCAGTAGCAGGAGCCTAACCTGAGATGAGCTAGCAGTGTTCTACGGTCTTATCCACTCAGCCACTTACTAGTGGGCCCTATAATATCTCAGAGATCTATTAATTCCTCACAAAAACTATATAAATAAGAAAAAGCCTGTGATTATGTCAAATTAGAAACAGCATATTAATAAAAGAAAGTTAAATGAATGTTTTTCAGCTGGATTTCATATTTACTAATGATAATTTGATGGAATAGATAATTTTATGGAATAAATTTCTCTCATAAATTACCAGACTGAAGATTAATATATTCAATAAACTGTAATCATCAAAACAGTAAGCACATTCATGAAATTTATAATTTTCACATTTTAAAGTTACGTAATTATAAAATATTACACACTGTCGATTTCATAGTTAATGGGGATATAAATGTGATATTGTCAATAACCTACACTAAATCAATAAAGCTTGAATAAAGAACTAGTTAAATGTTGTCACTTGTATAAAAAAGGGGGCAAGATTTTAACAACCAAAATCAAAGCAAACCACAACGCAATTCTATAATTATTATTATCTACTGAAATTTAAAAAGGATACACATATATACATTACAAGAAAAATATCCTATATTTAAAATTTAAAAAGAGAGAGAAGAAAAAAGGCCTTTAAACTTGAAATATATATAAAAGTTATGCATTTTAACATACTGTAGCATGAGAATTTGCTTTAATAACAGCAGATCGGTGGAACTTGTAAATAGTTTCTTGTTCGCCTGCTCTGCGTATAAGTTGCCAACCTCCTAATGGTATTTCCTGCAATAAACCAAACAATTATTACAATGACAACATATTGTATAAAAAAGGGGATCACCTAATGTGAAAAATGTATTCCAAAAAATTCATTTTTTACACTTTGAAATCATTTAATACAAAATTGGCTATATTTAAAGAAATTCTTCATATTCGTCTGTACTGATATTTCTTTACTTCAAAATTTCTTTTTCAAAGCATAAATTTAATACACTTTTTAAAATTTTCACAGAACAAAAATATTACAGACTGTAAAAATTATCACGGAATTCACGAAATTGTAAGCCAATAAATTAAAATTATAATACATATAATCTGATTTACAAGTAATTAAATATGCCACATATCTAAAACCAGGAATATAATTTTTTAAATAAACTAATACGTAAAAGCAGCTTGATTATTTTGTTAAAAACATATATAAAGAAAAAAATCTCAAGGAAGTTGAATTTCTTTGCGATATTACTTCTCTAAAACGAACTTCCTTAACTAAGCTTTTTTAAAATATGATTAACTTTGTTTAGCGCAGAATGACAGAAAAAGTCCTATCACAAACTATCAGAAAGAAAGCAAAATTCTTACAGGAATATGATGTCTCAGTATTACAAAATTGTATCCATAAGAATATGCAATTTCAATTGTACATAATTCTAAATGGATAAATATTGTTAAATCATCCATAAAATTAAGCTGATAATTTTTCAAAAATACGCTTAAGTATATATAGAACTATTAATCCTTTGTTTTCTTTTGATTTTTATTAAAATACAAGACGAGTATAAACAAATACATTGCTTTCGTTGTTTTGAACAATGGATTGGGATTATTTAATTATGGCAAAACACATGAGGGCTTTCTGCCTAAAGGGAGGGATGCCTTCATGGAGACTTTCTAAGGTAAGCTGGCTCGTATACACATTACACATGGGGAAAACGAAAAAAAAAAAAAAAACGTCCATGCAGCCACCCCGTTCGCGGCATTCGAACCTCGGACTGAACTACCAATGTTCAGCATCTATACCACTCGGCCACTAGTGGGCCTGTTTTGAATAATGATTTAATTTATATTACCAAATGTTCTGTTAATTATAAGTTAGAAAATAACTCTCTAAAATTCTGAATAAATGCTCAACTTCTTTGTCACAGCAGGTGATTTTACAGTTTCAACTTCTGATTAAAAATCTGTCCAATGTAAGTAGACTCTTGTTGACGCATTTGACACAAGTTCCAAGTGTACGGTACAGATGAACAAAACAACGTAGTATTTTTTTAGTTCTAACTTTAGCTACGAGCAGAGTAGTTCCTCCATGCATTATCTTCTCATGCTCTTTGCATACAATTAGCATTGCCAGTCTGGAATTTTTAGGTAGAATTATTGGATGCTTATATCTAGTGAGAAGTCCGAAAATTTCAATCTTATGATTCCCTTTTCATCAATGTATCGGAGAAAATTGTACAAACGGGAATTTTTTTCAGTGGAATTACTTTCTTTTAGAGACTTGCAATATTTGACCAAAAAATTTTTTTGCCTGGATCTTCTCCAGAAATTTTCTGCTTCTCGTTAACTTTTCAGTTACTATACTCTCTTGAATATTGCTATATTTCCTTAATTTTGCATTGAAATGTGCTGTTCAGGCATTACAGGCATCAGTACATTACACTACAAATTCTAAAACAAAGACAATCATAAATTTTTACAGTCATGTGTCCTGAAGGGGAAGCGCTAAGTAAGTGAGTAACTAGAGCAATATCAAAAAATACTTCTCAACAAGGAATATGCATTCGAGACAAAAATTTCAGTTAATTTATTATAACTTCCTAATTTTATTTGGAACTTTTTTACATTTTGCAGCATCACAAAGCAAATTTACCACTATCATGAAGACTTTAAAAAAGATTTAGAAAAATAGCACACAGCTTACAAAAAAGAAAAATACTTACTGTGCTTCCTTTATTGAAAAGCTTTATATATTTGCCTTCGACATCATGTTCTTGGACTTCTACATCACTCTTTGCAGAAGCAGAAACTTGAAGATCACTACTAGATTTCTCCCCAGTTTCAAGAACTGTGCGCTTTCGTTTTGCACCTCGTACAGGAGTACGACGAACTGGAGTGCTCCTCTGCACAGTATCAAATGAAGGAGATTTTAAAGGTGTAATGTGTAACCTAGAATATCATAAGATTAAAACTGTGCATTTTATTTACATGCCTAACATATTTATTTTCTTAAAAAAATTACGTTCAGAAAGCTAGCATCGTTTCAAACTCATCTAAAAAAAGAGAGAGCGCAAGAGACCTTGTCATATCAGGTACATCTTAACATCATAAAAAAAAAAAATTATTTTTAAGTTGACATTTGCTTTAGAGGTCAAGAAAAAGTCATGAGTAAAAAATGTTGCAGATAGAATAGTCACTAGGAATGCAGCAGCTGACACTTCATAGACAAATTATGCTTAAATTGTTGTGTATAGGACGGAGTGGTCTCACAGTAAAGTTACCTGTCATGCAATACATTTTATGATTAACAGCATTCTATAAATATGTAAAACTTTTAAATAATGCTTCTTTTACTGTCTACTTTGATGTGTACAGTCATTAGGACTTTTGAAGCAGGAATAGATGAAAAAAATACCCTTGCCGGGACTTCTGGAATATGCGCCAAGCGTGCTGACTGTTACACCATGAAGGCATGCAGAAAGGAGGGCGAAAATACTTTACATACTCCTCCTTTTAAAGGGCGCAAGAGACCTTGTCATATCAGGTACATCTTAGCATCATAAAAAAAAAATATTTTTAAGTTGACATTTGCTTTAGAGGACAAGAAAAAGTCATGAGGAAAAAATGTTGCAGATAGAATAGTCACTAGGAATGCAGCAGCTGACACTTCATAGACAAATTATGCTTAAATTGTTGTGTATAGGACGGAGTGGTCTCACAGTAAAGTTACCTGTCATGCAATACATTTTATGATTAACAGCATTCTATAAATATGTAAAACTTTTAAATAATGCTTCTTTTACTGTCTACTTTGATGTGTACAGTCATTAGGACTTTTGAAGCAGGAATAGATGAAAAAAATACCCTTGCCGGGACTTCTGGAATATGCGCCAAGCGTGCTGACTGTTACACCATGAAGGCATGCAGAAAGGAGGGCGAAAATACTTTATATACTCCTCCTTTTAAAGGGTGACTGGAGATTAGGTGAATTGCCAAATACTGGAGGTGAAGAATCATCATCCATCACCTTTTAGTTCGAGCACCACTGCAGAGTCATTAGGTGATTTTGATTCGGAAAACGTAAAAAATTAGCAATGTCCTTGCCGGGACTTCTCGAATATGTGCTGAGTGTACTAAAATTACACCACGAAAGCATGCAGAAAGGAGGGAGAAAATACCTTATAGATGGAACAAATTAATCATATGCATTTCTTTTATGAGAGATGAGTCAGCATCATTGCTAAGGCTGTAATATGTTTAGCATTCAGTGTTGCCCACTGTATTCAATCTTGGTTTTGAAGTCAAATCCACAAATGTACGATTTATTATGTATTGTAAGTTTTCTTCAAACATAATTAGGCAAGTTTTTCTTCAAACATAATTAGGCCTAATATAATTGATGTAAAAAATAAAATGAACGATAAACTATAGCAAACAATTCAATTTGACTTTATATGTTTAATTCACTACAGTTAAGAAGTTCAGGGTAAAAATAGCTACAGTACAAAGTCTTTAATCCGGACGTGTCGGGACTTCAGCGATTCCGGATTATAGATCATCAATTTAAATCTGGTAACGTGGCATGCAGAAATTATAAAATTAAAAATATGAAACCGTAATTTATGAAATAAAGAGCAATTATGATCTAAAGGGTATCAAAATTTTCAAAAAAAAAGCTTAATATTTATTTGTTTACTTTATTAAACATTTCTTTCATCGTGCGCACGCGTAAAGCATACATTACACATAGTCAAAATTAGAAAATTGCAACCAGAAAACTATTTGATGTGTATTCGTGATATTTATAATGACAAGGAAATTGATTTAAATCATATCGGAGTACATCGAGATAAAACACTACATTTAGTAAAGAATTAAAAGCAGAATAAAATAAAAACATCTGCCCTGATGATGAGGATAGTGCTGACAGATCAACTTCCAGTTCATTGCGTGCCGCGGCACCCCACCCCACCCCCACCGGCAGAGCAGCGTGAAATCGATAAACAGATTTCAAATCATCTCTCAGTCACTTTCTTCATGCCTTTATCCATTTTTTGCAGCAATTCTACATTTTGTTTAAGGGACATCAAAACATGCTTTTGCTCTGTAGATCCTATGGCAGCTCCAGAATTGGAAACTCTTTTTGACATAATTGAAAGTTCAAGTTTACTTTTTATAAAATTGTTCTAACAGTCTGCAAAAAATAATAAGCCGGATTCAATTAGAAGATTAAGGAACAACACAATCTGCAACATTAACTGAAATAGATAATTAGATAATTTTAGCCTAGCTTATACCGTTCGTTCTACATTAAATGCACATCGCAGAAAGTTCGTAGCTTTGAGGTCCGGATTATTGATCATTCCGGATTATGGATGTCCAGATTAAAGACTTTATACTGTATTTCAAATTTTCAACATCAGATGCACATTCACAGCAATGGATATATATTCATAACAAAATTGAAAACTAAATACATCCATCCAATTTGGCTGATGTAGGGGTTGATGCAAAATACATTATTACAAAAACTAGTAAAGAATTTAAACAAATCTAACAATTTTATTTATACACAGTTTAAAAGAAGCAAAATATTACCTTGTCTCCTCCGATTCTAACAACTTTCGATATGCAGCAATTTCCATGTCCAGAGCAACTTTAATATTTAACAGATCCTGATATTCTTGGAGTTGCTTTTCTGATTCTTCTCTTAGGTTCTTCAATTCCTCATCCTTAGCCTGTAGAGTAATATGATTCCATTCCCTTTCTTGTTCTAACAAAGCTTCCAGATCTTTGATTCGATTCTTCAAAGACTCATTCTGACAATGAAAATATTATGATCATAATACAATAAGAAAATAATATTTTTTAATGATTTTGTTTTAATACCAGAAAACATATGATTACAGTATTAGGTACTTTCTCATTGGGAAAGGTGAAGAGAGAGACTTGTTTATTGTTCATGTGCATGAAAAAATACTATAAGCATAAAAGATACATTTATTTTCATTGTATTAAGCTTATACAAGACAGCTTTAGATATCAGAAATAATTAAAACTACCTTGGCTAGATGATGACCAAGATTCCAAATAAGCAAATTGCAATCAGTTAATTTTTTCAAATTATTCAGACTGCTCCTTCCTAGTGCATCTTACATGCACTTGGCCTGCATTCAGCTATTCTGATTTTACATGCCTCTCTTATTACAAATAAAGTGGCACGTCAGTATACATAATTAATCCATTACAGATCCATGGATGTATACTAAATTAACTTTTCCAAAAAGAAATAAAGGGAAAATAATTTGTTCTTACAAAAAATCCTATTGTTATTACTATAACTCTGTTTAATACTAAAATACAAATGCAGTGAGTCAAATATTATATAGAGTACATAAATGAAGCATTGCACATTAATAATTTTTTTCTCTGCTATCCTGACCAAACCACAATTTTTCAACATGCATTAAAAAAGGAGGGAATCTGAATGGTTTAAGATTTTAAATTACATCCAAAGGGGAGTTTTTTTTTAACATTTTGAGTGTTAACTTTATTTATTAAATATCATGTATCACTTAAACCATAAAACTCAGTTCAATAGCAATGTCGCAAAATAATTTTTAAAAGAGCATATCTAGAATTTGCAATACACAGTTCCGTGCGCTGGAGATAAAAAGGTTCCCCCCCCCTGTAGTGATGCCATAGCTTGCTTTGAAATCCTTGAGTTTGCGCCCATATTCGTAGGAGGATTACGTCATTCAAAATTCGATGGCTCTATGTTCCATTGTTTTGTCACAATGCGAGAAATATACATACATTTATGCAGATTTTTCATTATTTAATTTATTCAAATATAATGCAGGACTCTAACATTTGGTGGCAACAATTTGAAAAGTAAAACGGACATATAGTGAGTTTATAGTGATTCAATGCAAAATCGCAAAATGAAAACAATAGCCCTTCAGGGACAAAGTCCCTTTGAAAAAAAAAAAGGCTTTTTCAACATGCAGACATTTCTGATCACTGTTTGGTAATCGATTACAATTAATTTTTTTATTTACATGTTCTTTTATTTGTAAAAATATTAATATCCAGAGAAATCCATAATAAATGTTGCATTTTTTTTAAATAGTTCAACAAGTGGTTTTCTACGGAAACCATCGCCCTCTGAGCTAAAACATACCTATGTATTTTCTGATTTCTAGGATGTAATGTGATCTGAAATATGATCTTAGAGCTAAAACTTTTCTATGTTACGTAGGCTGTTCAATAAGTAATTAGACTAATTTTACTGCCGCGAAACCACTCATCAGAATGTTAATTCCTGTGTCATAAAAAGTTTCTTTATGACACAGGTATGATTATTTTCTGTATGAACAAAAGCTACCGATAGATGGCGTGTACAGGCTCATGCTCCTGAGTATCACATGATTGAACTGAATCGTGTTTGCGGGTGCCTACGAGACATGGCCAGTTGACGAAATGGAAGCATCGATGGAACAAAGTTATGTGATTAAATTTTGTGTTCATTTACAAAAATCAGCTTCGGAGACCTTTTACATGATATGTCAGGCTTTCAACGATGAAGCATTAGCAAGGGCAAGTGTTTTTCGCTGGCATGAAGCTTTTAAGGAAGTCAAGCAAAATGTGGAAGATATTGAACGTGAGGTACGCCTTCAACATCCGTCATAGAGACAATGATTAACACAGCTGCAGTTATCATCAAGGAGGACCGCAGAATTACAGTACGTCAGCTGCATGCTTTCTTGAACATTTCTGTAGGAAGTGTTCACTCAATCACAGTAAAAAATTTGCAACTGAAACGTGTTTGCATGCAATGGATTCCGAAATTGTTGACACCTGAGCAAATGCAACATAGAGTGGATGTGGGCACAGAATGGAAAGACTGGAACAAGAAGGCGACAATTTCTTAAAACGCATCATCGCAATAGATGAAGCTTGGTTGTATCACTATGACATAACCATAAAACAACAAAGTAGTGAATGGAAGCATCCGTCTTCGCTCGAGAAAGCAAAAACTGTGATATCGGCTGGTAACCTTATATATATATATATATTTATTATTATTATGAAGGAATTGTGTATCAACACGCTGTCGAACCCAGTAATACCGTACACAGCTCGTACTATGCGAATGTCCTACAAACAATGGTACAGCACATTCAAAGGAAACGTCCATTGCTCAGAAATGGCTTCCTATTGCAACATGACAATGCCCGACCACATAGTGCTCTTTGCGTACAAGCTGTTTTGCAGCAGAACAACGTAGAGATTTTACCACACCCTCCATAAAGTCCTGCTCTGGTTCCATGCGATTTCTGGCCGTTTCCTGAACTTAAAAAACCATTACGAGGCAAACATTTTACAAGCAACAAACAATGTGTAAAGGCTGTGGAGACAGTTTTGAAAAAGTTATCAAAAAACGGACTTTTCCATGTTTTTCAGAAGTGGACAGAACGTTGGAATAAATGCATTGCGTGCCGCGGTAGTTACTTTGAAAAAGACCATGTAAATTATGACAATTAAGGGTATTCTGCAATTTTTTATAATTTTAGTCTTATTACTTACTGAGTGTATTATAAGCTTGAGAAGAAGGTGTTGCCGTTTCCTTTTAAAGTCTCATAACTTGTAAAGCTGTGTGAATAAATATGTGAGTAATAACATATATTTTATATAGCTTCAATATACTATTTTTGTTGAAAATACGAAGACAGAATGATATTAATTTTACATTTTTAACCTTTACTTAGTATATCTATACATTTAGAATAACATCATATGAAATTTCCTTGTACAATAAGATCACAACAAATAGTATTATTTGTAGTATATTTTAAAATTGCTAACTTAGTTTTCAGAAATTATATTTTTTATTAATATTTGACAAAAATCATAACTAATTATATGTATATGTATTATTTTGCTATAAAAATCAATGCCTAAAAAGTTTGCCGATTTCATGCTCGACATGGGCAGCGGTTTCACGCCTAAACCACCACCAACCTCCCTTCCAAGGACTGCAACAATTTTTTTTCCCAATACATTTCACATTTACAAAGCTCAAAGGTATTAGTTATCAATTTCATTACAGACTGAAAAACTTTCAATGTGCCGCTCAACGGGTTAAATGCAAAGTCTCACATTAAATCATTTAAGACTTTGACAGAATGACTGGCACAAGTTTGGCAGCTTCTTTACTAACATTCCATAATTATTTTTACTTTATGTTTAAAGCCTAAGAATTACATCAACTTTTATGTCTGAAATGCCTTTTCCCCCCGTGAAATCTTATATAATTTTTAACACAGTTTTTTGGCATTAAGTTGAGTACATTTTTATGGTTTCTGATAAGAAATTTCTTCTTCCATTCATTTGGCTTTTCTATCATGATTGCATTTTTTATCTACTTAACTATTTGGATTGTTTTTCTTCTGGTATTTTCCAAGCTTTTATAGAACAAAGAAATGCTAAATAAAAGGCCAATACAGAATTTTGCAGACATGCTATCACAAATCACCTCAACACATGAAAATGTGCAATTTAAATGTTATCAATATGCCAGCTACAGAAGAAGTACTATTATCCTCCAGTATACTAATTCAAGTGATACAACACTAGTCCGGACTACATAGAAATTTTGTATATATCAGTTATTAACATTCATACAGAACTTGAATTTACTATTACATCTACAGTTAGATAAAATACATATGAAATTAATAAAAAATTTTAATGTAATGAAAAATATCATGACGCATAAAATGCAGAAATTTTTAATTAAATTGTTTTACTGTACACTGGGCAATATAAAAAAATATTTGTGTATGAAAAAAAAAATTTAATGGGTGATGAAGATGAAAGTACAGTCAAAAGTCGTTAATCCGGACTCGTCGGGACTTTGGCGATTCCGGATTATCGATTTTTCCGGATTATAGATCATCAGTTTAAATCTCGTAAGATGGCATGCAGAAATTCTAAAATTAAAAATATGAAACCGTAATTTATGAAATAAAGAACAATTATGATCTAAAAGGTATCAAAATTTACAAAAAAAAAAAAAAACTTAATATTTATTTGTTAACTTTATTAAACATTTCTTTCAATGTAAGTTGTTTAGGTTGCTTCGTTTTATGTGATAATACTTTCTCTTTAATTCTATAAACAGACATAATTTCTTCTTCAGTTACAAAGTTCCGCTGTTCAAGTCCCGTAATTGCTGTGCCGAGAATACCGACTAACTTGTCAATCGAAATTTTTTCGTTTTCACTAACCTCTCTATCACCTTCTTCATGTCTTTATCCATTTTTTGCAGCAATTCCACTTTTTGTTTGATGGACATCGAAACATACTTTAGTTTTGTAGATCCTTTGGGAGCTCCAGTATGGGAAATTCTATTTGACATAATCGAAAGTTCAAGTTTACTTTTAGAACATTGCTCTTACAGTCTGCAAAAAATAATAAGTCGCATCCAATTCAAAGATTAAGGAACAACGCAATCATCAACATTAACTGAAATAGATAATTTTAGCTTATACCGTCCGTTATACACTAAACGCGCGCGCGAAAACGTATTCTGCACTTGCGCACATGCATATGCGCAGTAGTAAAGGTCTTACGCGCACGCGTAAACGCCTATGCGCATGTGTCAACGTGGCGCATGCGCAGAAAATTTTTAGCTTTGAGGTCTGGATTATGGGTGTCCGAATTAACGATTTTGACTGTACTTGAGCTTTTCTCAATAATATGCAGTTTAAGATTTTTACAGATCATTTTTATCTATACATATAATTTGCAAATCATAAAACATAATAAAGAAATTTGTGATGGACAGGCCTACTGTTCAGTGAATTTAAATATGCTTTTCACATATTTATACATTTTAATGCAACAAAGAAATTTTAAAAGGTTTTAAGAAACATGCATGGAGCAAACTTAAACACAAGAAGATAATAATTGTGTTATTTATGCCAGATAAAAAATGGTAAAGTTACCTTATTTTTCTAAGTTTTCATTTAAATACTTTTGAATAAATTAGTCTATTATTTTTGCGTTTACATCAATACATGCATCACCTGCATCAGATAAAATTCACATGAGAACTATTAATTTTGGATCTTGTTCACAAACAAATAAATTTTCCTTACAAAAGATTTAAGAACTTGTTTCACAGTCTTATATAAATAAAATTATTAACTTTAACTGGCTTTTTGAGATATCAAAAATTTTAAAACATAATCTTACCAAGCTTTCAAATTCTTTAACTTTTGAAGATAACTGATCTATTTTGGTTTTAACGGTCCTCATTTCTTCTTCTTTTCCTTGAGATGACTTCAATTTAGCATTCAAATCCTTTTGAATATCAGCAAGCTACAATTAAAAAATAAATTTACAATTATTAAAGGATAGCATTAGACGAAAAAATTTAAATCTCTATCAATAAACTAATATTTTACAGGGAAAATTTTAGTGCTAATGCAACAAAACATGTTTATTTTGTAACTGGGCTAGCATAAAGGTGCTTTAACCTGCAAGAGGAATAAATGAAAAAAATCACATTTGGATTGCATTTTAATTGGAACTGGTATTTGGATTACCCCAAGAATTTTAGAGATGCATGTTTGCATTTTTTGGATTATTTGATTATGGCAAAACATGCTAGGGCTATCTGCTTCTGGGGGGGGACTTGTGGGAGACTTTCTAAGTGAAATTGGCTTGTATCCCCATTATAAATGAGAAACCCCATAAAAATACCCATACACTATTCACCTGAAACTAAACCAGGTCGAACTACCAGCGTCCAATAACTTATCGCTTGGGCATTCAGGCTTCATCTTCATATTTTGATGATAAAATATTATGCTAAAAAATGTGCTAATGATAGCACTTGTTCTTAACAATTTTATTCAAGCTTTATCAATATTTTTTAAGCTGTTTTCAAGATCTCCCCAAACTTCTCCCTTCAAATGAACTGACAGAGACAGAGACATTTTTACATTTAATATTCATAATAAGAACTCTTGATTTATTATTTTTGTTATCTCGATTCTCTTTTACAGCTACACGAAAACTGGTCAGTTCTTTGCATATTTTCAAGGGAGTTTTATATACTGTGTTCCAGTACATGAAGTTGTACCCAAAAGAAACTGAACTAATCTTTTGGTGAGCAAAGCTTTTGTAGCACTACATTCGCCACTGCAAGTGCACAAAGGAAACATTTCTGAGTCAGTAAGATGAATGCCATCACTGAAGAAGGTCGGGATTAGTTTCAGCAGAGTTTATACCGACAACTATTTTGGGTGACCATCATTTTTGCAATGGCTGATTTCCGTGAACAGCATGCAGCGGTGAAATTCTGTTTTTTGCTTGGAAAAAGTGAAACAGAAACTCTTGAAATATTAAAAACGGCATACAATGACTAAGCTATGGGGGAACTCAAGTGGTTTTCCCGTTTAAAAAATGGCGAAACATAAATTGATCACAAACCTCATCCTGGTCGTACTTTTACAGTTCTCGAACACATGGAAATGTTGAAAAAATTTGTGCAATCATCAACAAAGATCAATGACGGACCATTGAAGAAATTGTGGAACTGTCAAGAGTGACTTGGAGTTCAGCGCAATGAAGTTTGACAGAAGATTTGGAAATGAAAAGATAGGCTGTCAAATTTGTGCCACGACTGTTGACTGCTCAATAAAAGCATTTTTTTTCAAAAGTTATCACAGATGACGAAACTTGGTGCTATCCTTACAATCAAGAAACAAAGCAACCATCAAGCCAGAGGAACACTTCAAGTTTGCCTTGCCCCGAGAAAGCACATTAGGTGAACATTAAAACAGTACTGATTTCTTTTTTCGATATGAGAGGAGACGTATATTCAGAGTTTGTTCTGCAAGGTTGGACAGTTAATTAGGCTTTCTACTCGGAAGTTTTGAAAAGATTGTGAAACAGTGTGGCCCAATTTATAGCAGCCAGGTGACTGATTTTTTCGTCATGAAAATGCCCTTGCTCACACAGCCATCTGTACAATTCTTGATCAAAAATAGTATGACCCCTATACTCACACAACTTTGACCAGTGTGACTTTGTTTCCTACAATGAAAAGATACATGAAAGGAAAGTGTTTTGCTGAAGTGAAGAAAAAAATGAAAGAGCACTGTCAAGCATCACAAAAGATGAAATTAACAATGTTTTGAAACATGGAAATAAAAGATTAAGACAAATGTATTAGTGCAAGTTGAGAGTACTTTGAAGGGGATTGAAGGTTTGTACTTAAATGTGAATAAAAGAGTTTAAAAAAATAAGTTCAGTTTTTTTTTAGGATAACCCTTTGTATTTCAAATAGTATTTAAACCACTTCCATTACAGTCATTAAATCTGGTTCACATAAACTTAGATTGGGAAAATATATCACAACTTGAACAACAAGCTCACAGTAACACTCGAAATGCTTAAATAAAGCATATTTTTAATGTGATTAAGCTTCAATAAATTAAATATATTTTTAATGAGATTAATGGTCAAAACAGTTTACTGAGAAGAAATGACAAGTTGTTCTCCTCATGAATGGGGGAGAAGTCATCTCAGTACTAACCAGATTTGGCAATTACGAGTTACTTTGTCTTTTCCTTTAAAATGAAATTTCATCATAAACATCTGCATTTTGAGATACTTCAGAATTTCCAGAAAAAAATAACAAGAGAATTCAAAAGTATTCTTACAGATGAGTTCCATGAAGACATTCAAATATTTCATGAATGTCCACCAAAGTTAAGTGCTATAAAAAAAGTACATAGAAGGTTAAACAAGAATAAGGCTGCTTTCTTTAAATCATTATTGTTCAAAAATTCCCCAACAATTTTTTTTTTTTTTTAATGTGTGCAATATATCAGATCTTTGGACACAAAAATTTTAGAGACATTATTAATTGCTTTTATGCTTTAACATAATTTACTATATCAAATTTTATTTTTTATAGAGAATGAAAAGCATTAAAAAGTGTTATATTGAATTTTTCATATTTTCTGATTATTCATACTCCCTCTGAAAAGTATTAATTATACAACATGTTATATCGCCAAAATAGGCAACCCACGTAATATGCAAATGCAGCAGAGGACTGCATTATGGATTTCTATCCTCAAATTTATGTCAATCATGATGGGACTGTGGAGTTTGCTAGTCAAAAAGAAAGCATTGCATTTCTTTAGGAATACAGAATTTGGCTAAAGAACAAGAAATGAGAGACTTCACACTTAATGAAGCTGTACTTAGAAAGTGATCTAATTATGGATCAAATTTATGCAATTCTCCATTTTCATTTTTATAAATTTATGCAATTCTCTATTATATAAGAAACATTTCTTGATTTTAAAATTTTATTGATTAATTTTTCTTTTATGGAATTTTCTGCACTGCATCTTCAAAACTGCTGTTGCCTTTTGCATATTAGATTGGCGAAAAATGCATAATCAAAAATTCACCACTGAATACATAATCAGAGAGTATCAATCTTCTTTTTAAAAGTTAAGTTTTGAAAATCAGAGCACCATTAATATGCATTCGTTTACTTTCCATTTTGCACATTATTGCATTTTCTTCAATTAATCTTATATTCAGTTTCACAAATCAAGGAAGAAAAGAAATGATAAGAAAAGAGGGAATACATCTAAAAATTTAAGTATCTTCATTTACAAGCATTCTAATAGCTGGAACATGTGCTTTGGCTCAAATTATACTATTTAAAATTTTATGAATAAATAACGATTATCAGTATATTTAAAAACTACAGATTTCAATAAAATATATTATTTGAAGTAAGAGCTATGTTCATCACTTATGAAACATGGAAAATTTTCTCTTTCACCGTGTGCTTGAATTTTATGTTTGTATTAACAATCAAAAACCTTAAAACTAGACTATAAAAATTTCCAAAATTTGAGTCACTACTGCCTGCCAAACATTGGCCATCATCTAGCCAAACACTGGCTTTTGGGGGGGGGGAACTTTCCAATGGGAAATTTTCTCTTAAAATGTACTTCACTGAACTGTTAATCAATTTTCTGTTTATTAATTAATTTTAGATGCCACTCCTCATCTTGAAGCAAAATTTAATATGCTTAGTATGAATGAACCCTGCATACAAAAAATCTTAAGTGTAATGGTTAAATAAGTATAAGTGAAGTACTATGTAAAAATTTGAAATTCTTAATGAGCATAATGATTACTCAGATGATCATGAAATTAAACAATAAGAATATTTAATTTCCTCAAGCATTAGCAGCTCATTTATGTTATACACATGAAATTCAAAAATAAGTAAAATGTAATTCCATAATTATTAAAATAATTCTTGAAATGTAAATACACTTAAATTGCTCCTAATAAACTAAAATTCCTTTTCTTTTAATTTACCTCAAACTATACACCGATTTCAAACTTTTCATACAAAATGAATCAAGATCTTACCTAATTTTAATCTTGACAGAAAGGAAATACAATGCTAATCTTACCTTTGTTTCATATAATGTAACAATTTCATCTCTGTTTGTTCTCATTTCAGATTCATATTGCTCTCTCAGTTCTCTCAACGTATCTGCTAACTTTTGTTCATAATTTTCTCTGATACTCATATCAATATCAGATATTTCAGTTGTCTTCATTATTCTTGATTCTGAAAGTTCCTAAGGGAAAATATATATATATATAATGCATGTATCATAAGAATAAATTGAATTTAATTTAAAAAATTAAATTTAAATACAAATTTAATTAAATATTCTTTGCGCCATTGCTGCAAGGAATGAAATTTAAATTTAATTTTTAACAAATACGTATAAAGATAAAAAAGCAAATTTAAATCCTAAAAAAAGGAAAAAATCCAAAATAATTTTTAAAAAAATGTGCAAACATATAAAAGATTTAATACTCGAACTAATCTACAATATCATTTAAATTCAGAAGCATAAGCAAATCAAGTGCAAAATCAATCCATGAAAATAAATTTACTAATTTAATAAATTAAAATTAAATTAAACATTTTTTTTAAAAAAATGCATATGTGAATGACCGTTGAGTAGGCAGGAGACAGACTTATCAAGGGGAAGTTGCCTCCAAACCTAACTCTGCAATCATTCAATTCGTGTTTCGTCATTCATGCACCCAAGGGTAAAAGTCAAAACCAAAATTAATTCCAATAAAGTGGTTCCCTTAGAAATTAACATTTAAGAATTAAAGTTCAAAAAGGAAAATACTAATGAAGTCTTTTGAGAAATAAGCAAGTAAAGTCAAGAATTAAACTTTTTTTAACATTAAATTAGATTTTTTTTAATTAATTTTTTATAAAAAAAATAATATAGAAATGTATTTTAGAAACCCTTGTCTACAGAAACCTCCCCGACACGAATATGCATATCGATAAAAAGAAACTAAAAAAGAACTAGACATAATCCATATAAACCAATAAGAAACAAAAAGAACTCATTACAATTTTTAGAAAACAAATATATATTTAAAAATATAATTTCATATTTAGAAAATACTTAGATACTACATAACAAATTTTAAAAAATACTTAAAGCAAGTAAATAGTAAGTTTTAATTCTAACTTACCTACTATATGAGTGTTGGGGTCTGCAAAAGTGTTGTAATAGAGAAGTAAGTGTGTTCTTCAAATTATATAGATGGTGCTTATGTAAAGTTGAGTGTAAAGCTGCTATCTTTGTTATAGTAAAAAAAATTTTTGTAAACATTAAAATTAAAATTTAAATTAAATTAAATTAAAAATCCTAAAGGTAGTAATTATCAATTTTTAGGAAGTTAAGATTTACAAATATAAGAAATCAAACCAATTTACAGGAGGAAAAAAACCTTCTACTAAACATTTTTAAAAAATTGTTTTCTTTATTAAACCAACTAGCATGATTAGTCATCAAAAATGGCAAATTAAATAAACATATTTGTAATATGCAACTTATTCAGTTCTCTGACTCAAATCACTAAAAGCCTATGTGATGACTCTTACAATAAAGAAATAATTCAAAAAGTAAATAAATATGTTCATATTAAAAAGAAACTTGAAAACTTTTAAAAGCCTGATTTATAAATGATGATAAATGTATAAGCTTACGCTAATATGGCATTGCACCTTTTAAAGCAATGGTAATTAAAATTTTTACACCAAGAGGGTGCTGAGTATTTTAACTTGTGAAACACTCTATTATTTTCACAACAGGTTTTTCTTTTGCTAATTTATGAATACAGTATGTAAACAGGCTCATCAGTAGATTTCATGTGTATATAATAATACACAAATACCATGCATTAAACAGTTTTCCTGTTCACAATAAGAGAAAATCTTTACTATCGCTTAAGGACCTATTTTTTTAAATTAATCAGAGAAGAATAAGCATGCTGACTGATTGATGAGCCACCACTAATGAAGATAAATAATGTAAACACAAGCTTAAGCAAATTGAGTACTGATTGCTTATTACAAGGGTTGTAATAAGGATAAAATTACACTAATTGACAGATTACTACATTGAGTATAAACAGTATACTATACCATTAATTTAAATAAAATGCATATACCATTAATTTAAATAAAATGCTGACATGAAATTATGAAACATAGATGGTTACTAACATACATTCAATAACGTTTATAAAAGAAATGCTATACCTTCTCGTGAACGGTCGTTCTGAAACTAAGTTCCTCTTTCAGACTCTGTAACTGATTTTCTAATTCAGCAATCCTCAACACATTCATATCAAACTGCCGCTTTCTTTCTGCTAACTCAGCTGCTAACCTGTTTCTTTCATCTTCTAAGTCCTATAATGAAAAAACAAATGATTCTACATCTATATTTAAAGAAACTCTGAGGCTTATTTTGAAACAAAATGACGAAAGTTTGGGACCTGCTTTCTACAAAATAGCCAGCAGTCCATTATTTTGAAAATTATGGAATCCCACCATAAAAAAGTGTATTAATGGACTTGATATGACCATCTGAACATAGTAACAAAACAGTAATACATTGGAAAATTAAAGTAAAATCCAATAAAACTGGAGGCCTTAACAATAGCAGAAATCCACAACAGCCTTTTCAACGAAGGACAAAGCTTAAGCAAATTGAGTACTGATTGTTTATTAAACAAAATGGCATCAGTTCTATACTTGCCAACATATGACACTCAAAAATCATGAGATTTTTTTTTAAGAAATCAGATTTTTTCAATGACAAAAAGACTTTTTAAATGATAAAAATATATTTTTAATAATGAATAAACTTTAAACAGTTACTAATTAATATCTGAAAGTTTAGTTACAAATTCTTAAATGTACAGTACAAAAATAATGACATGTAAAAAAATTTTTTTAATATTATTCGAGTCTTTTACAAAAAAATAACACATTAATCGGTTTTCGTTCAGTATTCATGATCCATTACATTCAATGGCAGGTTGTGTTCCAGCAAAAAAGGCAGAGGACAGGCATTCTACATTATAACATTTTTGTCCTTTTTTCATCACAGAAAATTAATTTTTTTTAATAGAACTCATGTGGTCTGTGTTTTTCTGTACACGTGTTTGAGAACATCGACCCTTTCACCAAGCGAAATCGTAAAATCGCAATGACAAACAGCACACATGTATTACATTTCCTTGAACAAATAATAGAAGGAAAGTCATCTCTGTGTACAATTTTTGAAAAGTACATGATTATTTTACCTTTTTTGCAGACATAGCTAAAACAAAAGATCATAATTTCTTAATCTATTTCTTGAAAGCAAGTGCACTCGCAACACTCAGAGACAAGACGAATGAAATAACAACCCCGATCTTGCTTTGTGCTGATTAGCTAATATAAGGCAGATCACATGCAACAGCACTCGATGTTCATTGGAGAACTGGAACATGATGTGTTAGGACTCGTGCTCTCACTCACAAAGCAGAGGCATGCCATAATTTTTCCCTGATGAAACGATTTTGGTTTTCTTTTATATGGATTATGTAAGTGCATAGGTAAAATCTGTATATGGTGCATTATGGTATTTACAGAAAGCCTAAATTCTGGTGAAACCATGCTTAAATGGGACAGTCTTGTGGACCCCTATCTACATCTCATGCTGCAGTTATTTTGTGTTATTTAGAGGTAAAAGATCAGTAATCAGTTGATTTTCACTCAAAAATTTCGGAAAGAAGAGAAACAAATTCGAAAATCGGTGGTTTCAAGGTGCGACCACCACGCGTTAAAGGGTTAAAAACACTCAACATCAGCTGCTTTTTTGAAAATACATAATTAAATTAGAAAATAATAAAATGTAAAAACAGCAATAGAAAATAACTATAAAGCTTAATACAAACTTTCAGACTGAAAGATGACTTTACAATACAGTAAGATAAAATAAGTGAAACCTTAATAGTATCTTCAAATTTAGAGAAACAAATTCGAAAATCGGTGGTTTCAAGGTGCGACCACCACGCGTTAAAGGGTTAAGAACACTCAACATCAGCTGCTTTTTTGAAAATACATAATTAAATTAGAAAATAATAAAATGTAAAAACAGCAACAGAAAATAACTATAAAGCTTAATACAAACTTTCAGACTGAAAGATGACTTTACAATACAGTAAGATAAATCAAGTGAAACCTTAATAGTATCTTCAAATTTTCTTTTTTCTGATGTAAGCTGATTAATTTTAGACTGCAGATCCTGATTATGCGACTCTACAGAATTCAGTCTTTTCTCTGTAGCAGCTAATTCTTTCTCCTTCTTAGCTAATCTGAAAATTATACAATTATAAATAAAACAAATACCAAAAACAACATTCATACTTAAATTTCAATTTATACATCACAACTTTCTTTTCAAAAACAATTTCATCATGTAAATGTAGAAAATATAATAGTATTTTGGATAATTGCAACTACATTATAGGACATGGTTCCCAAGAGGCACTAGAACAGCACTGAAAATATACCCTACACCTACTGGTTTATATTCCATAATTGTTAATGTTTGCTCGGGTGATAGTTCAGCTTATTTGATTGCAGCATATATATTTTTAATGTGATAGAAAAATAAATCATTTTAGGCTCAACGCTAGATGAACATGAAATCATTCTGGTCTACTTTTGCAGATGTTTAGCTAAAGAAACAACCACGATTTTAAATAAAACAGATAAAAGCAAACAACCTAAATAAACTTAATAACAAATAAAAACATAATTAAATAATTAAAATAACTAATAATATATTAATAAAAAAAATCTGAAAGCTTTCAGATGAAATATACAATATATAAAATCTGAAATCTTTCATATTTTAAATTACACCCAATGGGGCATTCTTTTAATGTTTTGTGCGTCTTCACTTCCCCACTCACCTTTACTTGCAGAGATAATTACTCATTTTAAGAAAATGAGTTGTTCTATTTTCGAAACTGTTTACATTACTGGTTTGTTGCATCATCGTCAAAACGAAAATAACACTAGCACAGATACAAAAGATAGTACGCAAAACAACAATGAAACGAAAAATTATCGTAACTTCATACAGGGTTATCAAAACATTATCAGCAGCAGCTTACTTTACAACAATTTCGGAAAATTTTCCACCTATTTTACCTGTTTGGGAACATATTTGAACTTTACAAGAATTTTTTTTAAGAGTATCTGCTTATTATCCTGTCGACCACTGGTGAAATTTTGGCAATGGTTGCCAATTTTTACTGCGGAATTCTAAAGGATGCAGTCATCCATAACTGCAGCTAAAATCTGCTAACTGTCCAGTAAATGGGATAATTTGCAGATTATTTTATCTGTCTTAATTTCCAGGCACTCCATTCAGCTTCGAAACCAAACTTTTTATAGCAAAACCTCTTTAAAATATTCTTTAAATACACATCCCAAAACTCAAGCACTTTGATAAATATGATCATTTTCAGAAACAGTTTCTCACAGTGGTCACTCACATAGATATCAAATAGATTCTTAATGTACTACCATTTGTTATTAAAACCTTTAGCATATTAATAGCATAGATGCTGATATAATTTAGCATCGATATATTATAGTTATGGGGAGAAAAAGAAAAGAATACTGAGATTACAGCAATATTAGCTTTCATTTAAGTCCTGCCTTTTTTTCTCTTCCCTTCCAATTTTGGCTTATGAAGAGGTTTGGAATTTTGAGTAAGTTCTTAAAGAAAAAAATATTTTCAGCTTGTACACAAATTAGCTTATATTCAAAAATATACAACACTGCAGAAAATACATTCAGGCTGCAGAATATGGCCAACTTTTTCATGAAAACGTGGAATACAAAGGGTTACTCGGTAATATATACTTTTGTAAGAAATTAATTGCATCACCTTCTTTGTATGGTAAGTCCCACAGTCCCGAGACCAGATTATAAACTCGGAAAAAATTCATTCATTATTCATTAAAAACTGCAGCTTATAAGGCATTCTTACAACTTAGCAACATCATATGGTTGCTACAGCAATTTCTTTCTGTTAGATGCCATAATCATTTGAGGATATTATTTTTAATGCATTGTTCTAAATGTAAGGAGTAAATAAATTAAAATGGTGTTATTGGAAAATTGTTATTAGCAATGATTTAGTTTAAAGTAATTAGGATTGTAATCTAATTTTTATTAATTTAATGTATGTGCTTATTTATATTTTAAGTAGTGTTTTTAATTTAATGATCCTGATTTTCTGAGTTATATGTTTGTAGTATTTTGGAATACGTTTGAGTAGTATACGTTGAGTATTTTCATGCATTTTCGTGAAATTTTTCTAATTTATGAGAAAAAAGCAGTGTACATGGATATAGTAAAGAGTGTGCGCAATGCCATTTTTGTGCAATTCTGGGATGTTTTTTTAAGTAAAAATAAGTTGAGGTGTCCATGGTTTAGTGATATTTTAATTAAATTATAGTTATTTTGTGAATTTTATGTTTGTAGCAATTTGGTATACGTTTCAGTTGAAGTAAACGTGTATGGAAATAATTTAAATATTTGACACTAAGTATTTGTAACTATTTTTAATGTTTGCGTATAAATTTGTTGGTGACGTTTATAATATAATAGATAATTTAGAAGTAAAAGCTTTTGGATATTTTATTTATTTTATACGTGGAAACGTTCATCCTTGGAAAGGGTATATACTTTTTCCGATCAGGTAATTTCATATATGTGCTTTTTACCAAGTTTAAAGATTAAGAAAATTTTCCTGCAAATTTTTGTAATTTATGAGAAAATAGCAGTGTAGATGGATAAAGTTAAGAGTGTGTGCAATGCCATTTTTGTGCAATTCTGAGATTTTTTTTATATAAAAATTAGTCGACGTGTAAATTGTTTATGTGTATGTGCTATTCTGAAAAACGCGCAAGGAGTTTGCGATTGTACACTTTTTCCCAATTTTGCAGTTAATATTTGTCATGATTAAGCAGTTTTGTTACATAAAATTTCTAGCATAAGTGTAATTCGGCTAGTAGATTGCTGGAAAAAGTGTTGAGTAAATAAAAAGAAAAGAAATATGTCTTTACTTCGTGAAGACAAAATAGCGGCGGAAAAAAAAGTAGAGGGTTGCTGTAGCAGAGTTGGTCGCCAAATTTTCACCAAAAAATCGCCAAGTTATTATAATCCAAACATCAACCATATATACATATCTTGCATATAATCTCACAAATAGTGTTATCTTTGATACAATACAGGTGTGTATTATTCAGGTACTATAAGATGTCATAGATATAAAACGATATAATTCTGTGGTTAGGTTAACATAAAAAATATGTAAGTATGCTTACTTACATAAGCTATATGAGGTAATTGCCTCCTCGAAAAGAGTTTTTTAAAAAATTCTAAATGCTGTACATGTAGCAAGATATAAAAATACACAAGATGAAACAGTGTCGCAACAAAACGTATGATTACTATGCACAATACAGGGTACAAATTCAAATAATTTAATGTGTGAAAGTACATGTCTGACTTAAATGCTATATGCAAACATACTAAATTAGCATTATATGGACACAAAATTTATTTCACAAATGAAATACTGGATGAGTAGACTATTACATCATAGGTGTATTTAACACTTTGCATAATCTTAAAACATACAGAAAGAGTACTTGCCTGTACAGCTTGTTGCAGAAACATATAATAGTAGCAGACTAAGATTCATACAGCTATACATAATACGGTGCTACTTTGGTAGACGGTTGCACGGATTTTGGCGAGTAATACAACTTATGGTAAACCCATTGCTAGATAAGTTATTTATGGTAACCGATACATTATTGTCATTTTATTTAAAAAATAATGTGTTTTATTGTACATAAATTCCGCATTTTAAATATTATTTATGGCTTCTAAATATTAAAAATCAATTTAATTTTGCATTTTTATTTGAAATAAAAATTTTATTGTTTATCATATTTTATGAAATTTTATGTTGTGGATGATGTAATGAATGACGTCACCTTACTTTAAAAGTAATTGGTTTTAATACGTATAAATTTAAACTAATGTTTTAAACATTATTTATGGCTGTTAAATATTAAAATACAATTTAATTTTGCATTTTTTTAAAAAATTATTTTATTATGTATGAATTTTTAAATAATTTTAATTCTAGGTGTGATGTAATAAGCTCTCTGATTGGTTATAGAATATTTGTGCATTAATGAGCTGTAATCAGCTCCCTGATCGGTTAATGTGAATTTGTGCATTTCCGCGCTGTTTTAAAATTTAATTCATATCTTTGAATTCCTTCAAAGATGTTCAATTTAATTCATATCTTTGAATTCCTTCAAAGATGTTATATAAATTATGATTCTGATTTTTTTGTGTTACTTATCAATAAACAACAGGTTAAATGACTAAAAAAAATGCATATTCTTCTATTTTTCAGTATTTGAATTTTAAAATATTCTAATTCTTTTAAACGTTGGTATGATGGTTTTTAATTTGATATTCAATTTCAGTAATATTTTAATCTAATTAAACGTTGGCACAATGTTTTTATAGCGGTGTTTTTATTCTCTTCTTTGCTATATGAAAGTAATAATAACCTTACTTTAGTAATTTATACTCATAGTAAGTGTATTTATTCGCACTTGCCTGCCATCTTAAAAAACGACATTTTCAACAAAAAAAATCCATTACTTTTAACAATATTTATTTTTTTAAAGTTTCGAATACAGTCAAAAGTCGTTAATTCGGACTCGTCGGGACTTCGGTGATTCCGGATTATCGATTTTTCCGGATTATAGATCATCAGTTTAAATCTCGTAAAATGGCATGCACAAATTCTAAAATTAAAAATATTAAACCGTATTTTAGGAAATAAAGAACAATTATGATCTAAAGGGTATCAAAATTTACTAAAAACTTTATCCATTTTTTGCAGCAATTCCACTTTTTGTTTGACGGACATCAAGACATACTTTCGTTTTGTAGATCCTTTGGGAGCTCCAGAATCGGAAATTGACATAATCGAAAGTTCAAGTTTACTTTTATAAAATTGCTCTTACAGTCTGCAAAAAATAATAAGCTGCATCCAATTCGAAGATTAAGGAATAACGCAAGCATCAACATTAACTGAAACAGATAATTGTATAATTTTAGCTTATACCGTCCGTTATACGTTAAATGCGCACGCGAAAACGTATTCTGCACTTGCGCACACGAATATGCGCAGTAGTAAAGGTCTTATGCGCACGCGTAAATGCCTATGCGCATGTGTCAACACGGCGCATGCGCAGAAAGTTTTTAGCTTTGAGGTCCGGATTATGGGTGTCCGAATTAACGACTTTTGACTGTACTTACTATGCGTAAAAACAGCGTTTTTCAAGATGGCTGACATTTGTAAAAATCGTGCCAACGTAAATCGCCAAAAACTCCGTGCAAACGTCTACCAAAGTAGTACCCATAATACAAACATATACTCAAGAATAATTTAGCATGCAGTAAAACACGTATGTCAGAAAACACTGTGTCAAAGTTAACACTGTCAAATAATGCATGTTGAGACATGCATAATATCCAATACATTCAAGAATGCATATCAGTAACTATACATTAATTGACTGCATCATTACACCACAGATATGCTTAACCCTCTCAGCGTTACGGCCGGAAAATTCCACATAGAAAGCTGCCTTCTATATTCATTATACAAGAAAATTTCTGCTAGTTTTTAATGTATCTGATATCGGTTTGGATGTATATTGGAAGAAAAAGAATTAAGATACAAAATGAGAGTCATTTTTTTAATTAAAAGCAGGAAAATATCACATATTCATGACATTTTGAGGAACTTTGAACTTTCAGGGCTAAACCGTAACGCTCAGAGGGTTAAACACTTCTGCATGACCTTAATTTGTATAAAACAGTTACTATGTTTGAATTCTTGAGAAATATGATTGTTCAAGTTGTATCAACGTACGCGAGATATTGTGTACGGCGGCTCGTTTGGCTCGATTCCCATTCTTCCTGCCATTGACCTATGGCCTTAAGTCAAAGAGATCTTTTAAGGTGAGAAATGGGCCATGGGATATTAATTTGTTCATAAGCCTATCCATTGGCAGCTTTCTTAGCCAATCTGTCAGCAAGCTCATTGCCATAATGACCGACATGGGCCTTTATCCATTCCAGCGAGATATGAATTTCTGGATGGTCTCTTAGATTTCGTAGTATCTGCTGGATAATTGGGAAGTAGTATTCCAGGTTGTTGATAGCATATAAAGAAGACTGGCTGTCTGTTTTTATCACTGCAGGTGTAATCTGCTGTTCCTGTAGGTAACATATTGTGTGCGCAATTGCCACTGCCTCTCCCTGAAATACACTATTATTAGTGCGTTGCTGACCTTTCCATTGATAAATATTCGATTGGTCCTGTAGAACTATAAATGCACTGCCTGTGTTGTTATCAGTTTTTGATCCATCAATATAGATCTCTGTATGTACATGTGAATCAGGAAATGTTGTGTTTAATCGTATTCTCACCTCGACGACCTTCTGTGAGGGGTGGATGTGTACATGGGAAGGGGGGGGCCTGTGCTTCCTACTCTTCAGGAAGGATGATGTCTTCTGAAAACGTTGCAGGCCTACGTAATTGTTTGACGAGTTGCCGGGAAGTTTCTTCTTCTACACGAATATGCAGGGGGAGTAGTCTGGCTAAAACATTGATTGCATCTGAGGCCGTTCTGCAATATCCATGAGTGGTGTTAAGTGCAAATGGCCTTTGGATGGAAGACAGATGTTTGATCTTTCGCCCCTGCATGGGGTTGACCCATACTGCAGCAGCATATGAGACCATTTTTTCGGTGACCATCGTGTAGAGAAGCTTTTCAATATGAGGGTTGAGACCCCATTTGTATCCTTGTAAATATTTCATTTGTTAATTGCGAAGCTCCAAATCGCACATCTTCCCTCTGTCACCACTCGGGGACTTTCCCCCGTCATCGAAATAGCTGAAAGTAGGTAAATAATTTCCCACCCAACCAGTTCTTTGTCTCTTTTGTTAGACAGATGCTACTACGAGAAATGAGGCTTCGGCCTTGCTCTTTCTGTGCCGGATATCTCGCTAATGGTTGTGGCTTTCAGTTCTAAATCTGTCTAAAAGTAAAAGAAAATAACACGGTTGATCTTTACATTACGGTAACTTGGCGATTTTTTGGCGAAAATTTGGCAACCAACTCTCCTACAGCAACCCTCTATTTTTTTTTCCCCGTCGCCATTTTGTCTTCACGAAGTAAAGACATGTTTCTTTTCTTTTTATCTACTGAACACTTCTTCCAACAATCTACTAGCCGAATTACACTTATGCTAGAAATTTTATCAAACAAAACTGCTTAATCATGACAAATATTCACTGCAAAATTGGGAAAAAGTGCACAATACCATACTCCTTACCGTTTTTCAAAATAACACATACACATAAACCATGTACACGCCGACTTATTTTTACTTAAAAAAAATCCCAGAATTGCACAAAAATGGCATTGCGCACACTCTTCACTATATCCATGTACACTGCTTTTTTCTCATAAACTGGAAAAATTTCACGAAAATACATGACAATTTTCTCAATCTTTAAACCCGGTAAAAAGAACATATGTGTAATTACCTGATCGCGAAAAAGTATTTACCCTTTACAAATATGAACATTTCCACATATAAAATATCCAAAAACTTTTACCTCTAAATCATCTATTACATTATACACGTCACCAACGAATTCATACCGCAAGCATTACAAATACTTAGTATCAAATATTTAAATTATTTCCATGCACGTTTATTTCAACTTAAACGTATACCAAATTCCTACAAACATAAAATTCACAAAATAACTATCATTTAATTAAAATATCACTAAACCATGTACACTGCTTTTTTTCTCATAAATTAGAAAAATTTCACGAAAATACATGACAATTTTCTCAGTCTTTAAACCCGGTAAAAAGAACATATATGAAATTACCTGATCGCGAAAAAGTATTTACACTTTACAAATATGAACATTTCCACATATAAAATAAATAAAATATCCAAAAACTTTTACCTCTAAATCATCTATTACATTATAAACGTCACCAACGAATTCATACCGCAAGCATTACAAATACTTAATACCAAATATTTAAATTATTTCCATGCACGTTTAGTTCAACTAAAACGTATACCAAATTCCTACAAACATAAAATTCACAAAATAACTATCATTTCATTAAAATATAATTAAATTCAAAAACACTACTTAAAATATAAATGAGCACATACATTAAATTAATAAAAATTACCTTACAATCCTAATTACTTTAAACTAAATCATTGCTAATAACAATTTTCCCAATAATACCAAATTCCTTTCCACTCTACATTTAGAACAATGCATAAAAATAATATCCTCAAATAATTAAAAATACTAACTTACCTAATCTTCTTCAGAATCTTGATTACGTGGCAGATACACTTTTCTAATTCATTCAATAAAATTATTGAAAGATTTTTTCTGCAAATTTTTCCTCCATACTTCCTCCGCTAAATAAAAAGCAAACTTCTCTTTATCACAATGCCTAAATACCCATTTCGAATTCACTTTAGTTAGGGCCCTGGGATCCAAAAATTAAACAACACTGTTTCACACAACACAGAATAAAGCTAAATACAAAATTTCCACATTTTTTCCCGATTTCCCCCTTTTTCCGGTTAAAGAACCGTAATTCGTCCATTAATATCACATGACATATCCCATGATCTCTCATTTCCCTCACGCAAAATAATGCGTAATCGGAACTGAGTACTGCTCACATTATTACCAAAGTCCCAGGTAGTAACCTTTATCGCCTCCAAAATGTCGCCAAACTACCAGTTACCATATTGTAAAGATCAACCAATAACACCATAACAGCAAGTAAACATTAATGTATGTTTCTGTGATTTTGTTTTGCAAATAACTTTTATGGAACTAGAATGGTCTAGCACATGGTGCAAAAAAGTAGAAAAAGATTTATGCCATTCATTTCATTGTCTTGTGGAATTGTGGATCAAGAATTAGCATAACTATGCCATACTTCATGAGCTCAGGCAATCCACAGAATATGAGCCTGTTATTGTGTTCTCTGCATATTTTTTTTTTCTTTCAAGAAAATGTTACATGCCATGCTGGTCACCTTCACTTCATGTTGTCGTCTAGTAAGGTTCAGTGTGATAGTATTGTGTCTTCACTATATTTACCAAAAGGAACCAGCATTTCATCATAGGTGTGTCCTTGCAAAAGGCGTTGCCTAGATTATTTTATCAAGTTATTTGTATAGATGATTAAAGATTGTCGAGAGATATCACGAGTGTCTATCAGAGATCATGAACTTCTGTAGTAATAATGAAATGTGTTTACACTGTTAAATTCTTTTAGTTAGGCTACATTTTGGGGTGCCCCTTGGATTATCGCCAAGTTGTTTCATTTAGGTAGCCTGAGTAGTTGAATGTTATGGAAACCCTATTATGATGTGATTGCGGTGACTGATAGTAAAATATCTGTTGGATTTCAGTTAGGAAGTACATCGTGTATTGTATGCTTTGCATTGTAAAATGGCTGCCAACGATAAAGTGGATGCTTGGTGGAATAGAATAAGACAGCAGAAGGTGGGTTTTTTTTTTTTTTTTTTTCTTTTTAATGCTTGAGGACAGAAGAAAAGAAACTTTGTTGGATGTAATTCAACGGAATTATAAATATCCTGTTTGTACGGAAATACGTATGGTCAAACGTAAAGATCATTCAGATGGCTGTCCCAAGAAAGGTTTAAATGCTCACCATATAAAGCATTCCATTAGAAAGGTAACATGCTTTGAGGAAAGTTTTTGGATGCTGTTAAGAAATTTTTTTGTGTGCCATAGACTGAACACACAGAAATTTCTAAATAAGGTAAGTGGATATTTCCTTTGTGTAGTGCGTAGATACAATAAGATGTATTTCCTTTTTTATGTTATTTTATTGTTTGATTTAAAATGTAATTTATTGAGATTATACATATATTGTTTGGCTCTAGTGTAGAATTGAGTGCACCTTTGATTTTTAAGTAAAAATAGATATATGAGTACATGGACAAAGTCAAGTCAGTGAGCAGTGCTGAGTTTGTGCAATTCTTTGACTCGTCATTTTGGTCTTGTATAGCGGTCATTGTGAAATTGTGCCTTGGCAGCCAATGGTCAAGGGGCACCCTTAAATATATTATTTCCAATGCTTTAATAAAACCCAGAATTTTAGAAACATAAAATAATCACATGTGAAAATAGTAGTTCTTTTTTATTGTGACACTAAGCAGAACTAGAAAATTTTAAGGCCAAAATAGTCTGACGCCAACTTACCCTGCTTATGGAATTCGGTAAAATCCTAGTATACGGTGCAGCCTTGGCGCTATTTTGAAAATTATCGCCAACACCAAAAATGATCCAAAGAACGTCTATATACTATACACTATATACTATGTGTGTATATACATAATATATACTATATATAACTATATATATTCTTTAAATGACCCGTTTACTACTCATCGTTTATGTCCCGTTTTTACTGCTCATCATAAAGTTGCCAAAAGCAGCCAAATCCCGTGTACACCGGATACTAGGATTAAACTAAAGACCTTACCAATATTAAAACTACACAGCTATTTACTTAGGTTAATCATATTTTAAACCACTAAAAATTTACCAAATCCAACCGTATGAAATAACATTGTTTACCTCTTATACACACTTTATGGGAGAAAAATACACATGCAGTAAGGACTGGCGGGAAAACGCCATTTAAGTTTTCCAGTTCATTAAAACATCACATTTCAAATTCAGATATACAACCTAGATATAAAATTTACTGCCATTAGCTATATAGGTGCATTTAATAATTTAAAATCACTTACTTTGTTGATAATTCATCGTAACTATTCCTCAAGCTATTTAATTCAATATATTGTTTAGCTTTCTCTTTGGCGGTTTCATCAAGAGCTTTCCTTGCTTCCAGTAATTCATTTTCGTAGAGAGATTTTATATTGCTCACTTCTCGAGTTACAGTTTCTTGACTGGTTTGCACTTGTAGAGACAGCCGACTATTTTCCGTCTCTAAAAATCGCACTCTATCAATGTATGTAGCTAAACGGTCATTCAAATTTTGAAGTTCCAATTTCTCTTGCATTCGGGTCATTCGAGTTGCACCTAACGGTGAACTCTTCTCAGGATTGCTGCCGGGTACATTTGGAGTGCTAGAAGAAGGTTGTTGAGGCGTAGATACAGATGCTGTGGACTTTCTAGTTTTCGAAGACATGTTGTAAATAACTTAATCAATAGTAAATATCAACAATACAGATGCCGGTCAAACCGCGCCCCACACGATGCAAAAATGGCTATTCTGGCGGTTAAACTGACAGTTGCCACTATGATATTTCAAAGAAAATAGCGAAGTAAAAAAAAAAAAAAAAAATGACAGAGAGATGATTTATGGAAGGATTGTTAACGAATCCACTTGTTAAAATATATTACAACTCAACGTTCTTCCGAAATAATGTTTAAATTCATTTTCGCTGTTCATTACAAACTTAATAAATTAGAATACCGAGTTTAAATTTATTAAATAGCAGTTTTGCTTTATGAATAAAGATTTGGATAGGTGTATGGAATTTCAGAATATACGATTGCATCACGGAGCATAAAACCTTCGTGGATTGTATAAATATGCTGACTTTATACTGCGTCGACTGCATAAATACCCCTAATACACTAGTCTACTCGTTTTGAATCTTGTTACTAATGTATTTGCGTACGTTCTCAGAGCTAAAAAAAAATTTTTTTTAATAATAATAAATAAATAAATATTAAAAAATAATTTTAAAAAAATACTTTTTAAATATTATTTATTTATTTTACTCAAAATTTGATATAAAGTCACGAAAATAATTGACTGGTGTGGAAATGAAGCTTTACTTAGCAGTCTTATAAGTGTCCTGTTTGTACCAAGGAAATGCGTAGGATCGAACTTAAAGATCGTTTAAATGACCTTGGGCCGGACCCTCCTACCATGCGACGAGATCTCGATACGAGAGTGAAGGATCTAGGTAACTTTCAATATGGTGATGGCTCTCACTGTGAAGTAATGGACGGTGGAAATAGAGGCCGATTTAATTATTGCTGTTTTGTTGTAATACAACTGCCTGAGTCATTTTTTTAAATGTGTATATATTCATTAAATATATAATCGTAGAAATTTCAGAGTTGACATTATTTTACGACGTTCTTGCATTTCGGATTTGCTTACAAATTGTTCGTAGCCAAAAGTTGGCCAAATTTGTCGTATTTCGTGCTGATCGTGTATTATAACACTGTTATATAATAGAATTTTATTTCTTAAATTTAAGTTGAATAATTTTTTAAAATCCGTTTGTATATGCGCGGCTTTTCTCCTAATTACTTATCTTTTAAATTGTTAACTGCATAATCAGTGACACATTTTAAACAGCATAAAAGATGCATAAAAAGAAAAGCATAGCTTATGTAATAATGAGAATACTCATTAAATTTGTCTATTATTTTCATGTTATTAATGAAATACTTTTTGAATTATAAATACATTAGAAACTATACTTTTATTGGAAATGCTACATATTGAAACATTGAAAATTTATGGATTTATCATTATGCATGATGAAAAACATTTGTATATACATTCATTAATATAAATCTTATTCATTACATTAATACTAATAAATATATATTAACAATTTCTAAAACATCGCATCTCTCTATCTGAATGTAAATATATGACTTATTAGATGTGTGTATATATATATATGTAGGTATGAATACAAAAATGAACATTGCCAAGAAGTATATTTGAAGTTACTTTTAATTCAGATAACGATTATGTAATTGGCAGCAACTATAGTTATTAGTTCTTTGCAAATTATTATGGGTATGTAATAATCAGTTGAAAAATAATTGATGAGTATTTAAATACTAAAGAGTGTACACATTTTGTTATTGGGTTAATTCATAATTATATCATACGTATGATCTACGTAATAAAAACATGACTAATAAATAATAAGAAATGTAACAGCTGTGCATTTATAACATTTGATTACTTAAAACAGCGCACAACTGATTATCACCTTCATGTCTGTTTACATAATGAATTGCACTTTCCAATTAACTGCACGGGCCTACTAGTGGCCAAAGCGTCGTTGAACACTGGTAGTTCTGTCTCAGGTTAGAATGCCGCGAACGGGCTGGTTACATGACGTTTCCTTGGTTTGCCCAATTTGTAACTGGTATACGAGCCAGTTTTAAAAAATCTTCTACAAAGGGATCCCTCCTGTTATTATCCCTCGAGGCTTTGCGGTAATCACATAAAACCAACTGAGCCCACCAGCGGCCGAGCGGTAAAGTCGCTGAACACTGGTAGTTCGGTCCGAGGTTCGAATCCCGCGAACGGGCTGGCTGAATGGAAGCTTTCGTGGTTTTCCCCATGTGTAACGTGTATACGAGCCAGTTTCCCTTAGAAAGTCCTCCCCGAAGGCATCCCTTCCCTTAGACAGATAGCCCTAGTGTGCTTTGCTGTAATCTCAATAAATCAAACCATAAAACAAACTCATGATGTGAACACCTAATTTCTAGAGTTGGTATAATTAATGTGTTTTAGGTATATTACCGAGTGTTCTATGGGACAGTAAACAACTCACACATGTTTGATTGCTCATGTATTCATATGCTTTATTTGATCATCATTTTGCTAAATAGTATCTGCTGGCTGTGAGGAGGTAAATATCAGCCATATAGATTTTTGTCATTTGAATGGACAGAACAGTAATTATGAGCCATAAAGTTAGTCAGAAAATGCTTTCACCAGGTCACAAATTTTCCAGTGAGCCATCAAATTTTCATTGAAATGCAGACAACAGAAAATACACATAAGCGATGTGTGATAAATAGACTTATCCAGCACATGTGTTTAAACTATTCTTAGAGTGTATACAGAATTTGGCTATTACTGATGTAATTGATTGCTATAACCAGAAGTGTGTTTATCTGTTACACGAAGTGCCAGAGTGGAGATCAAAGTGATTAACTTAATAGCAATCCCCTTTCTATTATCTTCCATTATTAACAATAAAGTTTAAAACGAAAAGCGTGTGAGCGATACAAAACAACACGAAGAAGCGAATGTCACTTGAAAGGAAACGTCACTTTCGCCAATCTGAGCGATAACTGATTCTTGTTTGGCTTTCAGCCTGTTTGCCAAGTGAAGATGGTAACCCTATTTCGCCAAAGGCCGTTTCTCAGAACTGTTGCTACAAACGTTTTGTCCCGGCAACAAACAGCTAATGTGATAACGGCTTAAATCCTCAAGCGCCTCTACCGTGCGAAACGTTAAGGCTCATATCACACGGCGTTTGTTTCACACGAACAACTGTTTCGGACAATTTTTCTGCCTGGTTTACTATTGAAAGAAAGACCTGCTACTTTTTCCTTCCTTTCCAAAAAATTGCAAGTTGTTCGTTTGCAACCAATCAGCTATCAGCTTGTTTGTACTGGGGGACCAGTTTTCCCTGTGCGAACCCCAAAGCGATCTGTGGTGATTGGCTGTGGTGACAAAGCAGAAAAATTGTTCCAAACAGTTCTTCCGAAAGTTTGAGACATATTTTGCTTTAGGAGTACAAGGCTGCAGAGTTCTCTAAAAGAATATGCTCCATGTTTGGACAGATGTCAGTGTATGAACGAACCGCTCAAAAATTGTTCAGCCGATTTTCTTCCAAACATGTGAGGTTTGAAGACAAGCCTCTTGTTGCTCGTCATTTCAACCTCCTCAAAGTCATGTTAAAGGAGGAAATCAAGAAAAATCCTAAATAACCTGCCAGTAGCTTGCACACAGTTTTAGAGTATCTCACGAAACCATTCAATCACATCTTCATAACTGTGGGATTACATGTAAACTAAACAAGGGAATTCTTCATGTCCTGTCCGAGGAAAACAAGCTCCAACGATTGATCATTTGCTTCACCTTGTTGTCGGCGCCTAATAAAGCTATATTCCTGGAACAAATCTTGGCATGCCATAAAAAAGGGATCATGTAGGATAACAGGAAGAGAAAACATCGTTGGCGACTTCTGGTTAGGTCTCTTTGGTCGCTATATCGGACATTCACCAAAAGAAACTAATGTTGTGTATTTGGTGAACAGAGCTGGCATAGTTCACTATGAATATCTAGAAAGTGGAAAATCCAGAGCCGAAATCTACTCATCGCAGTTAAAAACATTTAGCCACACAGCTCCAGAAGCAGGCAGCATTGGTCAACAGAAGATGAGTTCTCCTCCTCCACCATAATGCCAGACCTCATATGGCAAAAGCAACCAAAGAGGTGTTCAAAACACCTGACCGGGAAGTTTTGGCTCAGTCACCCTATTCCCAGGACATTGCCGCATCGGATTATTACTTGTTTTTGTCCAGGAACAACAATTCCAAAAACGCGAAGATATGACAAAGCTGTATCACAATTTTTGGAAAGTGAAAAGGAATTTTATTTTCAAAAAGTCCATTTATAAGCATGTGTCTCATTGGGAACATGCAACTGAAGGCAATGGTGATTATTTTGAAGAATAAAATTGGTATTTAAAATTTTCCTGGGCCATTTTTGATGAGTGACGAAAACCGCACGAACTTTCTTGGTTCTTCGTATAAATATTATATATATATAATTTGTCTTTAAATGTAGGAGATATTTGGGTTGTAAGGACTGCATTTGTTGTTTGTAAAAGCATATTTGTTAGACCATTGAGATATGACCTTTTTATTCTTCCTCAATCATTGAAAACATTTTGTAATTCGCGCATAGTTTTTTATTTTTAGTTCCTTTTATTGCGGCATGTCAAGAAAGTCCGGGGCTAATATAGTGGGATTTAAGTAACATATATACTTCTCGAAAGTTTTCAGAAATGTTCATCAATATTATTTAGAATACTTTCCAAGAATTTAAATATTAATTTCATCCCATATTATTTTCGCGTATTTGTAATCAGTTGACATAATGCTCTCTTCATTTATACGGCTAATGATTTTTCCTGTTCAAGAGAATGTAACTGTAAATAGTCTTTTTAGCAAAGGCAAATCTCATCTTTTAATTCCACTCATATAATCTGAGGAGAAAACGCTTTTACGTAAATTTATAGTTACTTAAAAAATGAAGAGTTTATGTGAATGAATTCTTCACGCGTTAATTTTTCTATGTTGCTCGCCACAACATACTAGGAATTAAAAAAATCGGGCACTTAATCGTATCTTCTGGATAAACGACATAAAATTTTCCCTTTACCGTCTTCAGTGATGAACATTATACCTAACAAGCAACGAAATACTACAAGTGAAAAATATTGCACTGATTATACGCAGTTCTGCAGACACGGACAGTGACCATGTAATTTTCAGTTTGCTGCAGATTCGTCACCAAATAAATACCAAATGCTAGAGAGCTCATAGAATGCGGATTTCCTCTTCGTTTAAAGCAGCTATAAGTTTTGACTTCTGATACATCTCATGTACATATTCTGTCGCTCATGTGTATTTTTCCTGCATTTGGAACCGGATATATTACAGGCGGTTTGTAAAAGGCACGCTCATAACAAATGTAATAACAAACTATATGCACTTTTTGCTATTGCTTGGAGAACAGCCTTGGTGGCAACAATTTGGATCCTTTAAGGATGTAAGCGGCATTTTATTATGCCAACAGAAGTAAATATTGTTTAAAGAAGAACAGCTAGGGTGAAGCGGAAAACATACGGGGAAACGGCCCAATTAAGAAGACTTTACTTTTGTTTGGTAATTGATTGTTAATTTGATTCTAATACACTATACTTAAGATGCTTCTGAGGCAAACTGGCAGACCATTTTGTGATGCAGTCAAAAGACTGCATATATAACACATGTTTATTAAGAGTTTCAGTCGAAAAATGCTAAAACAATTATCACATATATATTTTTATTTATTTATTATGTTTAGATAGATGTCTAGATACAAGCCGAGATGAATTTTCAAAAAGTAATAGTTAGTTATTGTACTTGTTAGGTATCATTAATTAACATGCTCATTTCTCTGTTTCTAATCAGTAGAGGAAACAAAGCATATTTTTCAATCACTCGAAAATATTTATCGAAATATCATTTTGCGATTCAAATCTGTATACATTCTTCCCAGTTGAGAATTTAATACGGGGAAAATCCATTGAGAAAAGATTCATAATACGATACTGATTTTCAATGCAGATTACCGTCCATTTAAAGCACTACTTATTTGAATTTCTTATGTATTAGTTACAGAGTTTTCATTCGTAATAATTTTTGGCAGCTCAATACACGCCGATCCAGGGAGTCCACCCTCTATTCGTTCTTTTGAAATCGAAATAGATATTTAACTTCTTTTCTTAAATAAAAATATGTATGAATGCCAACTGATAATAATAAATCTCTAGAAATGAAAAATTAAATTTGAAGTAATATAAATCGAATAGCTAGAAAATGTAAAATTTAAAGATCTTACACTACATCTGAAAGTGACACTTTGTGGACTTGCTATTTACAATGCTGTTTAATGAAAGATCTTATATCCCAGAGAACGGCAAGCATTGTTAGTATAAGTAAGAACAAAAAATCATGATACATAGAAGAATCATTGCAAACAGCAATTTGTATTCTGGCAGGAATAGACTACCTGCAATGTGAAGAAAAAAAAAAAAAAAAAACACTTCTTTACAGTGCTAAAAACCTTTAAAATGACATTCAGACAATTCAGTACTCTCCTCAAAAGATATTTATACTACTTAAAATAAAGAATTACATAGGAGGACTTGAATGTTAGCCACCACTATACTTTTAATTTTTAACATTAATCACTTGCAGGCTTATTTTACTGTGACTTTGTTTTCAGTTAATTATTTAAATCATAAGGTAACGCAATTAAGTGCAAAAGGTATATCTAACTGCTGCTGAAGGAGGTAAAGAATCATTCTTGTATTTATTTTTGCAAGTGATGGTAAAGGCTCCGAATTTGATAGAGGGCAGCTTGTAATTTCCCGGATACTCGGGACGAATTTTTCCAAAATTGCACGATTGGTAGGTTGTTCACGATCTGCCGTTGTTAGTATTTATGTAAGGTGGATCAGTGACGGTAAAACCATCAGTAAACGCCAACGTGTCAGCTTTCCAGGCATCATCAAAGAAAAAGGTTAGCGGAAATTGTCCCGCTTAGTACATCAAAATCGACGCCATACACTGGCTCTGCTGACAGTCCAATACAATGCAGGACCAAGTGCAACTGTTTCGGAACACATAGTTCAGTGGACACTGTTGGATATGAAAGTGCGCAGCAGACGTCCGACTAGTGTGCCTCCGTTTACCAATTGTTATTATCAACTACAGTGGCCCCAGGAGCACCAAGACGTTATGCTCAAATGATAATGGATAAGTGGAGGACAGTTGCTGCCTGGTCGGATGAATCACAATTTTTCATTCATCAAGTTGATGTTCGTGTTAGGGTACGTAGTCTTCCAGGCGAACAGTTGCCCCCCCCCTGTGCAACAGGTTATTCACAGACTGGTGGTGGCGCTTTTAAGTTTTGGGTGATGTTTTCATGGGCGGCTCTGATAACCTTAGTTCTAGTATAACAGACCATGAAAGCTGCTGGCTATTTGAGCATAACTGTGGATCAGTTGCCCACTTACATGGCATCCGTCTTCCCAACTGGAAGCAGAATCTTCCAGCAGGACAACGCCGCATGTCACAAAGCTCGAACTGTGTTGAAGCCATAAGGATGAATTCCAGTTAATGTCCTAACCACCTAACTCCCCGGATTTTTACCCTACACAGCACATTTGGGATGCCATGGAGCGGCAGCTCAGAGCTCAAGCACGACCAACTCGAAGTATCATTGCGTGACCGTTGCTTACACATTTGGTACAGCTTGTCTTCAGTCATCTACCAAGAACTACCAAGAACTTTCCATACCAAGGCAAGTTGCAGCTGCTTTGCAGGCCAAAGGTCGAGCAATGCATTATTGAGTAGATGGTCATACTGTTTTGGCTCTTCAGTGTACACTTCCTTTGAGAAAGCAATGTTTCTGTGAAAACTGCAATAATCAATAAGTAAGGTGAAAGCAATTTAAAACATTCATTCACAAGAAACTAATGCCTCGAGCTCAGAGCACTGGGTTGAAAAATAAGATCGACAATTTTGCTGCTGACAAGTAATTACCTCATTATTGTGATCTAAAGTTGTAGAGTAAGCCGGTTAATGTAACCTACTTACTTTGCATTTTATTTGTTTATACATATGAGAAAAGAATTATCATTAAATTTTTTCAATATTGAATTTCTTGAGAATTGCGGAATTTTATTTTTTTACATTAAAATTTACCATAGATTGCATGCATTCATGGATTATCTAAATTTGTAAATTTAACTGCATTTATATATTTATTAATATCATACAAATTAGTCTTAAGAATAAATACGTATAAGGAAATGATTCCACTGGCATCTGACAACCTCTGGCTATAAAATTTAAAATTCAGAAACAAAACAAAAAAAAAAAAAAAAACATTTTTAGAAAGTAAAATACAGATAAGAAACATTTGCAGTATGATACACACTTTTTATCTTGCTTGTCTTTGAAATTATGTGAATGTAAAGTCATTTTTCACATCTCTAAATATACTATTTACTTAATCCACATTAAATAAAATCAACCAATGCATTTCATTCATATCCTTTTTATTATGACATTATATACAAAAATGCACTAAATGCACCCCCTTATTATTACGCATTATATACAAAAATATACTAAATTCATAGTTTTAAAAGTAAAACCATTTCAACAATCAATCAACAATAAAATAATCCCAATATCAGAAAAAATCTTAAATAATTTTTCATGAAAAGTTATTATTTAAATAAATATAAAAACAAATATAGTATTCATTTGATATAAATTTTGGTTTAATAAAATATGATGAAGCTATTTCTATAAAATAATATCACATGAATCTATATCCAAGGAATTTAAATAGCTGAATTTATTGCATAATTCACTTTCATCTTCATCTTGACCAGCCTCTTCATTTGCACAAGATGAAACACTTCCTTTAACAGCATTCTTCTTTCTTTTTTTATGGCTCTGGGAAGAAGATCGATTGATTTTTATATAACAGTCAGAAGAAATACTTTCGTATATTTTACTTCTAAGCAAAAAGAACAACTTATCTATAGTGGATTCTCTGCCAAGTAATTCTGATACAAATAGATCAGGACAAGGCCGTAATAAAATATCCTTGGTTAAATTATATAGTAATACGCCATCAAAAGTTTTATGAATTTCTGGACATTTAAAAGGAAAATTTAATATTTTATTCAAATAGATAGCATACAGGATGCATGTCTGTAGCTGACTAAAACTATGAACTATGTGGAGTATTATAGGATTTCCATTGTTAAAAACTGGTTTTTGAAGATACTTTTTAATATTTCTTTTAGTGGTATCAATTTCGGAATCAGAAACAAGTTTCACCATTGATGAAATACTTGAAAATTCAGACATCTCTTGTTTTGCATCAAAATCATTTTTATTGTCATTAGATGAGAATTTCGTTACAAAACTAAAATACAGTATACTTATCACTAGAGCATATATAAATTCTTCGCTTGGTCCAGGATTGCTATTCTTTAACCAGTACTTAATACATCCAAGCAGTAGCTGCCATTCACTTGGTACTGATGAAAAAATGCCTACTTCATTGTCCAGTACTTCCGATAATATTTTCTCAGACTGAACTTTACTCAGATCATTTAATGTATATAAATTTGGCAAAACAGTCCCACTTCTTAAAGTAAAAACTGGTTCCACAGATTCTTTCTGCAAACTCCCATTACGCCTATCATATTCCTCCACACAACTAACGCATTTCTTATTTTCACATTCAGAATTGGGCACATCATGCCTTAAAAGAATTCCATAAAGAACTTGTCGAATGTAGCGTGAACAAGCAAAACTACTATCCAAGTTAACATTTTCGACTTGTGATGGCAAAAATGTACGATGTAAAGAGATAGTATTTAAGAAAAATGATGGATAACATCCGCACAAGAACTGAATAATAAATGATGCTGGCAGTACTTCTCCACAAGGTCTTGTCAACTTTGAATTTAATTTTAATTCACTTTTTAAGTCAGCTAATCTGTCATCTAAAATAAAAGTTAAATTGCATTTTTGTACTTTGTAACTATCTATTGCGTGTTCAATCACAGATTTCGCATAATCTCTCTTCTGCTTTTTCAAATGACATAAAACAGTACTTATTGCATCATTCAAGTTAGTTGTTTTCAACCAAGATAGAAGGCCAATAATTTTCCTCTGTCTCTGATTTAATTTCAGTCCATTACCTTTACATTTAGGAAGTTGAATATTAGTAAAAAACTTTTCAAATACTTTCATGTTAGTAAAATCATTTCCAATTAATGTGCTAAATAATGGTAAAACAGTTTTATCAATTCCAGGAAAATATGAAAGGAAATTTTCAATGTGATATATGTAACATTTCAGGTAATTATACTGAATTCCATTTTCATCAGTGTCTACTATAACTGTTGATTCCACTGAATCAAGGCGAATAAAGCCATGATGAATATCAAATATGTAAAAATCACTATCATCACTAATTACAGGGCACTTATAATGATTTGCAAGTGCTGTCACTTGGTCATCAGCTTCAAAATCACACTGTGCAAATGGTATTTCCATTTCACGAAGAACATCTTTGAAAACTTCATGTGCTATAATGGGCAACACTTTTCCAGAACATCGTCCATATTTAGCTATGTGTTGTGTATTCGTAAGGCGTGTTCGAGACCTCTGCAAAACAGTCTGCAATTTCCTATCGGATTTATCATATCCTCCATCAAAAATTACAATAGGTTTAATGTTACATTCTTTGAAAGATGAAAGATATTTCTTTATACATGAGGCATATCTACAAAATAAAAGGGGTAAATGTTTATTACAATCTTTATACATTCAACAAATTATATTCAGAATTATATATAAAAATTATAAGAATAATGAACTTGTATTATACATGAATTTCAAGGTAAAATTAAATTATTAATGAAAGAAAACCCCTCGCCTCCCTTTTTTTCCGGATATTTTTTTAATGCAGTACAGTCAAAAGTCGTTAATCCGGACTCGTCGGGACTTTGGCGATTCCAGATTATCGATTTTTCTGGATTATAGATCATCAATTTAAATCTGGTAAGATGGCATGCAGAAATTATACAATTAAAAATATGAAACCGTAATTTATGAAATAAAGAGCAACTGTGATCTAAAGGGTATCAAAATTTATAAAAAAAAGCTTAATATTTATTTGTTTACTTTATTAAACATTTCTTTCAATGTAAGTTGTTTAAGTTGCTTCGTTTTTTTGGCTAATACTTTTTCAAACAGACATAATTTCTTGTTTGGTTCCACTGTTCAAGTCCTGTAATTGCTGTGTCGAGAATACTGACTAACTTGTCAATCGGAATTTTTTCGTTTTCAATAACCTCTCTGTCACTTTCTTCACTATCGGAAGCGCTACATCGAAACATGCTTTCGCTTTGTACATCCTTTGGCAGCTTTAGAATCTGAAACTCTTTTTGATATAATCGAAAGTTCAAGCTTACTTTTTATAAAATTGCGCTAACAGTCTGCAAAAAATAATAAGCCAGATCCAATTAGAAGATTAAGGAACAATGCAATCTGCAAAATTAACTGAAATAGATAGTTAGATAATTTTAGCCTAGCTGATACCGTCCGTTATACATTAAACGTGAATGCTTAAATGCATATGCGTTTACGCATGTGCAGAAAGTTTGTAGCTTTGAGATCCAGATTATAGATCATTCCAGATTATGGACGTCCGGATTAAAGACTTTGTACTGTATTATATGCTGATAACTGGTTTCAATTATTGCTGGTCACACTGTTTTATTGCTAGGAACTAGTTCCCATTTCTAAATTTTGAAGGAGTCAACCAATAATTTTAAAAGCATTAAAATAAATAAATAAATTCATTTTTGAAGCAATGATTACTGAACTGTATTTCTAGAAATGACACTTAAAATTATTTAAAATATGAAAATTATACCAATTCATCAATATCAATATCCTATGTAAAAATATAATTTGTTTTTATTTCATATAAAATTGTGCTAGCAATTATAAAACTTTCAAAGAAACTAAAATATTTAGGACAAAGATTTTACATACAACTTTTAATTAATATTAAAACCATACAAATATATCCTATGTCTGAAAAAGTTTACCTAATCTTTTAGTCAAAAATAAGCATTGGGGAACATAAATAATACATTATGTAGGTGTGATTTAAAATTAGGCAAAATAGCAACCTTATTTTGGCATAGGTTTTGAATAAAACTTTAATGATTTCAAGGGCAATCGAGCACAGATCCCTTTTCTTCAGGACAGCATTTATGGGCCTCATAAGCAATGACCTTTGTCAGATCTAGTGTGTGCTGCAATCATGAGAATGGTAACTAGATCTACTTAATGTTCATATCTTGTGAATTCTTGCACAGGTCTGAAGATGAACACAACAGGGAAAGGGTATAAAAGACCCTTTTATTTTGGAAGATTCTCACTAGTGTATTTCTCAGTTACTGTAGAAAGTAAGTAACCTTAAGAACTAATTAGCGAATAATCGCTTAAGTTCCGTGACAAGAAACAACAAGATGGAAGGGTAACTAACGCTTTATTATTCCAATAAGATTTAACAAAACTCTGTCTTGGAGTGTACAACGAAAGCCGACACTTGGGCTTGAACTTAAGAGACTAAAAAATAAACTGAAACTAAGATTAAGAGATATAGCCGAAGCTATCAAGATTCTAATCGAGTTGGCCCCTTAACTCTGAAGCTTATCAAGGGCCTGAGTATGGCCGAGTGTAATAACAGCTTTCAGAGAGTGTAGTCCAAAAGGCAGACGTGTGCAAATCAGAAACTCTGATTCTCTCTAACTCAACAAGTAGAACTTCACGGTTTAAATACCGCTCCTCCTCATTAAGTATTCAGAGTGATTCTAAAACTACGTTCTGGCCGAAAGTAGTAAGTTGAAGTTGAGAATTTGACAGGAAAGGAACTTTAACTAAAATTAAACTATTAATAAAATGAACATAATCCTTACAATTTAACTATTGTATAACAGAAGGCACGGACTTACGTGTTTACACAAAACACTGACCACTGCGGTGAGAACTTAAAAGTTAATTTAACAATAAATTAAAAAGATATAGTACTAGACTACCTAATAAAATTTAATATAATTGGCTGACTCCAAAACCTACACCAGCGATATACTAACTAGACAGCCAGAATGTGTAGCTGCTACTAAGATTGACAGCTGGAGAACAAAATTGCAAACATCCGCTTCAATAGTGAAATCACGCTCTGTCTAACATTTTCATTTGAACAGTTTAAATATGCTCATTCAACCACTTCATTTACATCCTGGCGAGAAAATGGGAGGGGAATAAGAGAATTCAGGAATGTCTTACAAATTAAAATAATTGTTAGTAAAACTAAATAGGATCCTATACCTTCAGCAAAAAACATTCATGAGCATCCAGAATGTGAATGATTTGAATGTCATCTGTCTTCATTTCTAAATTCCCGAGTCCAACAGCAAACATAAGCTATCATAACATGCCTGAGAAATGCTATGACTGCAGTATTACTTTTATGAAAGTTGCACAGTAAATAATATTGGGTATACGGTTTATGGCTTTCCATTTTAAAATCACTAAATGCACTTGAATTACTTTGATGATCTCAGTGCCTTTATATTCTCAGGTTTCCTACTCTTTGCTGCTAAAAGATTACAGTCATTCAATATCATCGGTGACAATTTTTTTTTAATCTGCATCTGCAAAAGTAGAACTTTTGCATACACCAAATATATGCCTTCACAATCTTACATATCAGTTAATTTAATTTCAGACACTGGATTAATATCATCCAAATGAATATCTAAATTTTTTCATAAAATATATATGAACAATGCAACCTTCAATAAATGTCAAATGATTTATCTAATCATTACTGCTTCTATTTCCCTAAGTCACCCTATGAGTTGTTTGTAAATTAAAACAAACAACAACAACAACAACAACAACAAAAAAAACAAAAAAAAAAAACAAAAAAAAAAAAAAAAATTCAAATTGTAGAAATATTTATGTTTCAATTTTTAAACCTGAAATTATATTCTATGTACAATATTTATTTTCAGTAACCTTAATAAATTTAAGCATTAAAAATTATATATTTGAATGAAGATTCTCAAATTTTCAGGGATGAAAATCTTAATAGTTAAAAAAATATATATATAAAGACTAAGGGAAGCCAAATTACACAAATAATAATAATAAAAAGGGAGAAGAAAGATAATTTATTAGTGTTTACATATTAACGACTATTCAGAATTTAGTTTGGTTCAATGGATGATAACATGCCACTACACTGTCTCTGTTTAGGGATGATTCTCTTATTTGTCACCAAGTTCTTTTAATCATTTTATTATATGTCTTGTTTCAGTAACCCTGTTCCACATCTTCTTTTTTAAAAGGTCTTCAGAATTTATCAACTTACAAAATTGAAGCCATCTTCTGAATACTATCCAGGATGATACAATTTTGAGTTAAAACCGTTAACAATGCTATACGTTTCATATAATAAATGCGATGCCATTAAAAAAACTATGTTATGGAGAATAGCACTAAAAATGTCACACAGATAATAAAAATTAGAATAGGAAGTTAGATTCCACTTAGAACAGCCATATAATTAATTTATTATCCAATTTTTTAACAAAATATCTGACTGAAGTCCTGCAAAATGCAATATACTTTAAGTTGTAGAGATATATATCCAGTATCTTCAGCATTCATTTAATTTCCTGTATCTTTTGAAATCAAATGAATATATCTAACTTAAATGACTATTTAAACCATAAATCAGCAATCCTTAAATTTCTCTGGTAAAGTCCCATTTAAATTTAAAAAAAAAAAAAAAAAATCTAAAGATTAATGCTTGATTTTGAAAGCTTAAAATTCCTCATATGCAAATATTCCTGCAAAATACCTGCCACCCCACTTCTCTCAAGAACTCAGAACATGGTGGCACTTCAGGCCACTAATCACACAAGGTGCCTGATTACTTTGAAATATTTCCTAGGGCATTAGTATAAATCAATTCAAAATTATGCCTATAACACCAATCTTGAGAAGGGATGGGGGATTGAATTACTGCTGAGTTGGTATCTCATCTTAAATTAAAAAACTTTTTACCACCCCTAAGTCCTGGCACATGGCACAGCCACACCTGCCCTGGCTCCGATAATGCATACGCATTCAGATAAAATGAGAACTATATTTCAAAATGTAATTCATTTTAAATGCACCAGCATATTACACATATGGTTTCTTCGACAAGTAACCTGTCTTAAGGGAGATGCAAAATAGCTGCAATGGGTACAGAAAATGGAAGAGTCAATCTTCAGATTTGGAACAATGCCTTTTGCCATCAGCATGCTTATGCCCAGTGATTTGAAACTAGTGGCTCAGAGATGAAAACTTTTTGAGACAGCTACTGCAAATACGGTGTTGGTGTAAATCTTATTCAAAGATGTGAAGTTATAGATTTTATTAATTTTTACTCGCACCTGTCAAAAAATAAATTAGCTCAGTCACCAGTTTCGACACTAAGAATAATTGCTTTGTTTAGGAATGTTGTAAGTATAAGTTTAGAATCTGATTTGTTAAATGCTTTTTCTCACCATTAAAAATTAATAAGAAAAGAATCCGAGTGACTTATCAGTCACCATCTGTGATGAAGATAGTTTCTAATGATTTTTCTTTAAGGTTACAAACTTTATGACAATTTGCATATTGTTCTCTTCCCTGGAGCTTAGTTAAGAGTTCATTCCTTTCATAGGATTATGCAAATTTTGAGGAAAGTGTAGGGATTTAAGTAGTTAACTGGAACTGGTAGTAGGTAAGTCGGTTGGTAGCCTGCAGTTGTCTTATGTCAGATATTTGATCCTGAATGAGTTGGATTCTACATGAAGAACAGCAGTCGAGTCTGCTCATAGGTATGGCAGATGATCTAGATGGAACCACTGGAAAGCAATAGCAACTGATTATTCATGTCAGTTCTGACTGGAATATGCAACAATGAGAAAAAGTCCTACCCAAATCAGTAAGCTACAAATTTTATGGCTAGCTTGATAAAAAGTAGTGAATTGTGGTTACTCATAGGATTATTTTTGATATGTGAATTTCAGCTTTGTCAATACACTGTTATCTTGACATTTTTGTTTGTAATGCTCCAGAAGAGATTAATTTTTTTTTAAAAATTTTAAATAATCTAAAGTCTTGGTCTGCATGCTAGAAAACCTTCGATCTCGATAACTCAGGAAAGGAAGTTAGTGGCACTTTCTAATTAATATTGATCACATTAAACCAAATATCTTAAAACAAATCCAAAGCATAAGTGTCATAATTTTACCAGAATCGAAACACCATCTAATGTCAAGCTATAGTAACAAATATTTACATTTATAGTCAAAAGTCGTTAATTTGGACACCCATAATCCGGACCTCAAAGCTAAAAACTTTCTGCGCATGCGGCGCGTTGACGCATGCGCATAGGCGTTTACGCGTGCGCGTAAGACCTTTTACGACTGTGCATATGCGTGTGCGCAAGCGCAGAATACGTTTTCGTGTGCGCGTTTTATGTATAACGGACGGTATAAGCTAAAATTATCTAATTATCTATTTCAGTTAATGTTGATGATTGCGTTGTTCTTAATTTTTGAATTGGATCTGGCTTATTATTTTTTGCAGACTGTAAGAGCAATACTATAAAAGTAAACTTGAACTTTCGATTATGTCAAATAGAATTTCCGATTCTGGAGCTCTCAAAGGATCGAACAAAACGAAAGTATGTTTCGATGTCCATCAAACAAAAAGTGAAATTGCTGCAAAAAATGGATAAAGACATGAAGAATGTGACAGAGAGGTTAGTGAAAACGAAAAAATTTTGATTGACAAGTTAGTTGGTATTCTCGGCACTGCAATTAACAGGACTTGAACAGCGGAACTTTGTAACTGAAGAAATTATGTCTGTTTATAGAATTAAAGAGAAAGTATTATCACATAAAACGAAACAACTTAAACAACTTACATTGAAAGAAATGTTTAATAAAGTAAACAAATAAATATTAAGCTTTTTTTTATAAATTTTGATACCCTTTAGATCACAGTTGCTCTTTATTTCATAAATTACGGTTTCATATTTTTAATTGTATAATTTCTGCATGCCATCTTACCAGATTTAAACTGAAGATCTATAATCCGGAAAAATCGATAATCCGGAATCACCGAAGTCCCGATGAGTCCGGATTAACGACTTTTGACTGTATAATTAATACATACATATGTATTTTTATGTAGGCATCAAAGAAAAAATTAATAAACAAGAAGAGAAAGAGATTAGGTTGTCATTATTATACAAGACAATAATATTTGTCTCACTTGATGAACATTCTCTGAAATCTTAGAAAGTTTTCATAATTTGTTTATTTTTAGTTTAATTTAAAGTAAGTTTTTTAAAGATTAATAAAACACCTTAGAAATACTTGAAGGAAAAGGTCAAAATAAGCATTTAATATTTAGCTGTCAATATATTTTAATGTATTTTGTATAACCAAAAAAAAAAAAATTTGTCTTGCAGGTTTATCGAACTTAGATCGCAGATAAAAAATAAATTTGTATTTCCCCCTTTGCAATATTATTATTTATGTAATGTTTTGATATATATTTAGTAAGCAAAATTTAAAATTTATTTAAAATACTTTTTATTTTGCTAAAAAAATTTCTGGAACCTTCAGCTGTTTTCAGATTGTGCTTTTAGTCCAATACGCAATTTGAGACTACTGCTCTAGCCAACAGTAATTTTCATATTAGCTAATTCTTTATTTGTATTTGTTATCTTCAGCATATTACTTGTATTTTATTTCAGAATTTAGTTTACTTTCAATTTAATTAATACCAAAAGGTATAATAACAACATACAAGTAGCAAATTTTATTAAAATTGACAGTAGACTAATAAACTCATGAGAAATCTAATTTAAATTTAAGTTGCATTTATTACATTAAAAATTTTTCTTAGTTAATTTTATATAGCAGAACATTGATTATCTGAGGTAAATGGTATAGTAACCAACTCAAGAAACAAAAAACTGGGTTACTATATAACGTTGCGTGCCTCCAACTTGCACGCAACCAAGAGGTGACTGTGAAAACTTGTATAAAAGATAGAGCCTTGTGAAGGGTTTAAGTCCCTTTTTATTCAACGTAATAAATTACAATTGCGTTCTCTTGACACTTACAGACGGTGCCAACTCGGCAGTCAAATAAAAATAATAACCTGAAAAGAAACTAAAGACAAGATTCTAACTACGAGGTTCTCTAAAATAACTAACTCACCGCGTTTTACAATACCGCTGCTAATTCAGCAGACTTGAAGCTCACTGGAACAATTAACACTACTTCCTGCCAAGCACATAGGCCGCAACGCAGGGTTCTTCAATTCTCGCTAACTACCTCCGCGCTCGCTAAGTAAGAATATCACACCGAACTCGTTTCCTTCTATTTAAATCAGAATACTTCCGCTGATAATTTGAATCCTTGCGCGTTCTACTAAAATTTACATATTCTGGCACTGGCAGTTCCAGGGGAAAGTAAGGCTTGACAGGAAAGATAGTTTAAACTTAAAATAAATGTTAGTTAAAATAAATATAAACCCTACATTTGCCTTCTGCCAGAATTTGGAAAACTTGGAAGCAGGTCCTACAAACGACCTGTTGTAAGTTTCTCTAATTCTGAACTAACTGGCGAGAACCTCGTTTACACAAAAAAAATCTTATGTAACAATTATATACTAAAATTCTGTTGCTCGTTATAACTTTCTTCTTACAGCAACTTTTCCTGGACTTCATCAATCAATCTTGGTCTTTCCTTCCAGCATCTGGAAGGAATAAGTATCAGTATCTTTCTAAATACATTATAATTTACACTTTCTTGACACAATAAATTTTTGTTTTTAAACGATTCGTGTTTCTTAGTTATTGCTTACTTCACATTCATTCAATTTTTCAAGCATTAATTTAACTTTACCCTGGCTCTCCACCGTGTGTGGTGTCAAACGGGAATATTCGTGTTTTAGTCTTACAACACTTCCCCTAACCACCATGATTTGTTAGAATTCAACGACCAAATAGACACACCTTACTCGACATTCTACAACTCAATGAGCTACTTTAATATTCTTAAAAATTCAAATGTAGGTGGAGAACCCTACAAAACACATTCATTCTAACTTCCCCCTCATTCATCTTTAAACATGCATGCTTTCGCTCTAAAGCATGACTTTATCTACAATTTACTACTTAAATTTTGACTTCATTGCTTTTAAGCATTCACTTTTAGCATCTACAATTTTATGCTTCTAGACTAAATTCTACTTTTACATAACCTTCAAGGATTTACGTACATTTACAAAATTTTAATACATATGCTTTTTACAATTTACCATAAAATGAATAAGAGAAAATAAATTTTTACTTTACTCATTCTTCGCCAAGCTGGCGGCACTGAAACTAAAATTCTTATTAATACAAGAATACAAAGTTATTTTTATCTTCGGCCAAATTTTGGCTTTAACATAACAGAATTAGTCTTTCGACCAACAGAAAATGCTTGTTTTTAGCTTTTACACATAAAGAAAATAATACTTTTGCCTTAGCTAAATAAAGTAAAACAAAACTAAGTCTCAACCGAGACATATTGACTTTCGTCAAAACATAGAACTTCGTACTTATGCATAACATTTCGGAACAAAAGAGAAAAAAAAATTATAGAAGGTTTTAACTTATCTTTGAGTTTTCGATGCTTGAAACTCCGTCATCCGTTTTTGGCAAAATTGATCCCAAGTTAGAGGTTTCATGGATGTCAATCTTCTCCTTATTGATCTCCGAGTGTCGTCCATGTTGCTTTTTCTTTTGCGTCCTCTACATGCTGGCCTCTTGACGGAGTAATCGTCTGGTTGTTGGCCTTTCCGTTTCTGCCTGGGACGGCTGGTCTTGACGTCCTCCGGTCTGGAGTCCTTCTTGAATTTCTTCTGTTCCTCGTATTTTTGTGCCTCCTGCTGGCGTTTCAGTTTCCGAACGGCGGCCTTGCTGGCACCTGACTCTGTGGCCGTGTGCGCATTCTCCTTGATGTGTAATTTCTCCTGCTATCCTTTGTAGGTGGTGTTTTTCTCTTTACCACGGTTTCTTTACCCGGTGCATCTGTATTTTTGTTTTTCTTAAATGCTGGAGTTTGAAAATTATTTTTTCTTTTTGATACCGACGTCCGGGTTGTAGAAGTGCTAAGTCTCTCTTCAGTTCTCTGTTTCTTGGGTGGTGGAATAGTTGTAGTCTCTGATTCTTCTACTTCGTTTAGACTTGAGTCCTGCAAGAAACTTTTAAGGATTTCAAAATCATTTGGATTATAGTATTTTTTCACCTGGTCGGGACTTGCTTTACAGATTTCCCCTCTCTTGTTCTTAAGATATTATACTACCCCTTTGATTTCCTGAATTACATAGGGGCCTTCAAACTTTGGAGCTAGCTTTGCCATAAAATTGTCTGGGGCACTTGATAAAGAGAATTTCCGCTTCAATACTTTATCCCCAACTTTAAAATCTGCTTCACGGCGTTTTCTATCGTAATATAGTTTCTGCCTATTTCTTGCCGTATCCGAGGTTTTAAGCGCCTGATCAATCAACTTTTGCACATCTTTTTGTTTAAACTCCTGCTCTCTTTGTTGCACAAAGAATAATTTATCTAAAGGCGTAATTAATTTTCGGCCTAAGAATAATTCTGCTGGAGTTTTTCCCGTAGTATCATGATGTGCCGTTCTTAAAGCATAAGCTAATTCATTTATGTAGCCATCCCAGCGCTTGTGATGTGTGCTCACGTAACTGCGAATTATTTTTACTATGTTTTTATTAACTCTTTCTGCTATGTTAGCCTGTGGTCTATACGGAACCATTTTGATATGGCGTATGCCAAGTCCATTGCATATGTTTTCAAATATTTGACTAATGAATTGTTTTCCGTTATCGCTAATGACTTTCATCGGTGCACCGTATTTTAAAATGTATCTGTGTAAGAATGCATCTGCGACTGTTTTGGCTGACGCGCGTTTAAGTGGAACAATTTCTATCCATTTTGAAAAATGATCTACTATTACTAAAAGAAAACGATTTTTATTTAACTCACTCTGGGGGAAGGGACCAAGGAGATCTATGCCTAAAATTTCATTCGGAAATGTAGCGCGAATGCTATTTAAGTACCCAGCCGGGCTGTAATTAATATCATTTATTAACTGACATTGATTGCAGGACCTGACATACGCCGTTACTATTTTGTATAATTGCGGGAAATATACCGCCTCGCGTACCCTTTTTATAGTCTTTCTGACCCCGAGGTGGCCCGCTGTTTTTTCTTCGTGCAACTCCTTCAAAATGCTTAATCGAAGCGAGGCTGGGATGACTGGCTTATACTCAAGATTTTCGTTTGTTGTTTTCGTATAGAATAATAAATTATCTATTATTTCATAGTTTTTTGCTCTATTTCTTATCGCATCGATATCTGTATGCTCAAAGCTTTCGGGGTCTTTCAAATAAGCATAGATATTTCCAAATTCAGGATCAGCTTTCAGTTCAGTAATAATCTAAAATTTTTGAAGTCAACACAGTGCATTTAAGTTCATTTCCTTCATCGTCCAGTTTTATACGAGAAAGTGCGTCAGCTACATTGTTTTCCTTACCCGGTTTATATTTTATTGTGATATTATATTCTTGGAGTTTTAAAGCCCATCTTATTAACCTGGGCGTTAAATTTTTCCCCGAGTAAAGTCTACCAACAGCCGCATGATCCGAAAAGACTGTTACTGGCGATTTGCCGAAATAAACTCGAAATTTGTGTACAGCCATTAATACGGCTAATGTTTCTCTTTCTGTAGCTGTATAATTCCTTTGTGTCTGATTCAATGTTTTACTAAAAAATGCCAGCGGATGGTTATTTTGCATAAGAACTGCACCCACCGCATAGTCTGACGCATCTGCTGCAATTTCCAGGTTTTCGTCCCCCTCAGGGAATTTTAAAACAGGGGCATTAATAAGCGCTTCTTTTAATCTTTCAAAAGCTGTGTTAGCTTCCGCTGTCCACGTAAACTTACTCTTTTTTCTTTTGATTACTAAGAGTGGTTCAACAATATTAGCGAAATCTTTTATGAAAGATCGATAGTAAGAACATAATCCAAGGAAAGAAGAAATTTTCTTGGCGGTGTTGGGCGGTGGGAAATTCTTAATAGCTTTTATTTTTGAATCTTGCGTTTCTATACCCTTTTGCGAAATTTTATAACCGAGATATTTAAGTTCTTTAGTTGCGAACCTGCATTTTGAGGCGTTAATTGTAAGACCGGCCTCTTTTAATAATTTAAAAACTTGTTCGAGGTCATTAATGTGTTGTTCCAACGTACTACTCGTTATAATTATATCATCTAGATAAATTAAAGTTGATTTTCCTAGGACAGGCTTTAGAACAATGTCCATAGCTCTCTGGAATGTTGATGGGGGGGCCCCACACAACCCAAAGGGCATGCGTAAAAATGCATAAGTGCCCGATTTTGTTATAAACGCGGTTTTATGTATATCTTCGGGTCTCATAGCTATTTGATAGTAGCCAGACGTTAAGTCCAAAGTAGACATATATCTTGTCGATTTGATCTGTCTAATGATCTCGTCTATAACCGGCAAAGGGTAAACTGGAAATTTAGTAATACTATTTAGTTTTCTGTAATCGATAGTAAACCTCCAAGCCCTTTTATCCGAAGGAGGAAACTTGTTCTTTTTCCTACATAGTACGACTGGACTCGCGTACTCACTATTTATGGGCGTTATTATTTTATTCTTTAACATCTCCTGAATATGTTCTTCGATGATTAGGTCTTTTTGTTTATCATAACGATACGGTTTAGTCCTACAAGGTTTTTCGGCATTTAATTGAATCTTGCGAGTTACTATCTGGCAGTTTCCTGGTTTTTCTGAAAACAAATGAGAAAAATTACTCACCACTTGCTGTATTGCTTTACTTTCATGGTCATTCAGATGGCTAAGGTCCACTTCAGGTGTCTCCACAGGTTCCACCACCCTCTGGTCCATCTCCAACACCACGGAACTATCTTGAAAATTTAATTTGGCCCTCGCGGCCCTTAAAAAGTCCATACCTAAAATAAGAGAGTGTTGTAGGTCTTTCACCACAAAAATTAATACTTTGAGACTTTCCTCTTTTACCTGTAAGTTTAATGATAATTTCCCGATGCAGTGACATGTTTTTCCTTGCGCTGCTATAATTTCCGTATTTCTGGTTTTAAATAGTCGTATCCTATAAAAATTCTTTTTGAAGAACTTTTCACTCATAAAATTTCCTTCTGCTCCTGTATCGATGAGGGCTTCTACTGGTACATCGCCAACCAGGACTTGTATAATTGGTAGCTGTGAGTTTTTTACGATGACCGTGTTTAAATGTCTATTTGAGGGTTTTTTTAAAACTTCCGGGGTCTGGACCCTCCCTTTCACAGGCCCCTCTAGTCATTTAAAGCTTTCCTTTCAATCTGTGTCTTCTGGGTACGCGGATGTTTATTTTCAAATTTTCTTTTTGGGCCTTGACCTTCGAGTTTCGATGCGTTAGCTTGATAATTCTTTCCCCCATAAGAGCGATTTCCATTTCTGGTTTCCTCCTTCCTTCGGGTACTTTGAGAATATGTTTCCCCTCTCGATTTTTCCGCTATTCTGCGATTTTGAAACTTCACCGCCAATTCGAAAAGTTCCTGCAATGTGCTTGGGTTTCTAATTTCAAAGTAGTCTTGGACAGCGGGTAACAATCTTGGTAATATTATTTCAATTATCTCCGCATCGGGTTTTTTTCCATACAGCATATCCGTTAGCTTGATTTTTCGTAAAATAAAGTCCGTCAATTGTGCTGTATCCCGTTGATAGAAACTATATAGTTCGGCTTCCAGCCGTGCGCGGTCTTTCACTATGGGGAAGGCCTTTACTAACGATTTTTTGAAATTTTCAAATATATATGTCGGGCTTCCAAATTCACCTAGTAGAAATTTTCCTATGTTTTTCCACCATAGCGCGGCCTGTCCTCTTAATGCTGATGTGGCGATGGCAACTTTTTGTCTTTCAGGCACAGGGTAGAGCTGAAAGTGGTTTTCTAGACCTTCTAAAAATACCGCCACCGAATTTTTTCCGTCGAAATGGACGTTTGGCTTGATTGATGCTCTCAAAGTCTGGACCAGGTATCCAAATCCTTCTAACTGAGTTTTCATTTCTTGGTGTTGTCTAGCGGCTTCCATCCAATTTTCGGCCATTTCAGTTCGATAATTGTTCGGGCGCCAATATAACGTTGCGCGCCTCCAACTTGCACGCAACCAAGAGGTGACCATGAAAACTTGTATAAAAGATAGAGCCTTGTGAAGGGTTTAAGTCCCTTTTTATTCAACATAATAAATTACAATTGCGTTCTCTTGATGCTTACAGACGGTGCCAACTCGGCAGTCAAATAAAAATAATAACCTGAAAAGAAACTAAAGACAAGATTCTAACTACGAGGTTCTCTAAAATAACTAACTCACCGCGTTTTACAATACCGCTGCTAATTCAGCAGACTTGAAGCTCACTGGAACGATTAACACTACTTCCCGCCAAGCACATAGGCCGCAACGCGGGGTTCTTCAATTCTCGCTAACTACCTCCGCGCTCGCTAAGTAAGAATATCACACCAAACTCGTTTCCTTCTATTTAAATCAGAATACTTCCACTGATAATTTGAATCCTTGCGCGTTCTACTAAAATTTACATATTCTGGCATTGGCAGTTCCAGGGGAAAGTAAGGCTTGACAGGAAAGATAGTTTAAACTTAAAATAAATGTTAGTTAAAATAAACATAAACCCTACAACTAGAGACTAAATTTAAAAATAAGAGCCCTGCTTCTACTGTTATTATTTTAAGAAGTTTTATTAGTAGATAAAATTCATTCTTTTCATTTAAACAAATAATCCATTCAAATTGTATTTCATGACAAAATTTTTATGAAGAAACTTGAATAAATAAAGTTCATTAAAAGATATGCAACTTATGAAATTTTGTCAAATTTCTTACATTTTTTACCAGATATTATTCACTTATCTTGAAAAAACAAATAAATAATGTTATCCTTTTTTGTGACAGCTCTGGATATCTATCAGTCGCTTATGATTATACCCTATTTCTATCAATGAAAGATCAATTACTGATAGGAAAAGCATCAGGTCATTGCACTAAAAATTTTAAAAAATTTGCTTCAACCTTTAGGATTTTCCTAATTGTCTTTTTCAGTTTCATTGTTAACCTGAGCACAGTAAGGTAAATACTGATTTTAAATAACCAGTTATTTATGGTATGCATCTTTACTGTCACTTCTCTTTTTCTGTTTTCCTAACAGAATACAAATTTTAGCTTGCATATATTTAGATGAGGTAGAAAGAGACCAGCTGATATTCTACAATTGGCATTTCTGTGTACGGCATTCCTTTTATCTTGCAAATAACACTGTCACGTCGATACAAGGTTGAGTCAACTTAAACGTTAAATATTTCCATGTAGCCTTAGGCAAACTTAACATTATTTGCATTCTTAATAAAAGAGTCTTAATCCCTTCAAGCATTTCTGTTTGCATTTTAGACATAGCGATAATTCACTTAATTATACTTACAGTCTTGACTTAGTGTATGTTACTAAAAAGAGTGAAAATCTACATCATCATCACTGCAATATTCATTATTCCTCGAGTCTACAATAATTTCTTTGCCAGTTAAACTTGGTTTTAAACTGGTTTGCTGTTTCTTAAAATCTGTTTTGAAAAATCCTCTTGAGTATGTCTGCATCCTTTTATTCATTGCCTATCGGTATCTGACTGTTAGTGTTGCACATGCATGTAAACCGTATTGTTTAGTTATTTTCTTCCTTCCCGTTTGTAAGGGGTTCGTGAGGATTTGGAGTGAATAATGAATATACTACTTGATGAAGTATCGAAACACACTTTATTGGCCAGTATTGTCAGGACAGCTCCAAAACACGTTTTTACAATCGTCGATGAACTACTATAAACACGCTGACACGATCAGTGACACAGCCTCCAGGTTATTAGGCTATCACGTTGGAGACAGCTGCATTGCAAAGCAGCAGAGTACAGCTTGGTCATTCTCAGAACTCTACATACTCTCGAGACTCTCCAGGCTACAACTCGCGATGCACTCGACGACGCACAGAGCACAGCTCCCGACTCTTTGGTTCAGTCGTTCCCGGAGCTCAACATGCTCTCTCGACGATGCACTAACCGCGATACACTACGAGACTCTTTTGGTGCACTCGATGACCCACTCGACACTCGCTGCCCGGTTGTCAACTCTGTGATCGACTCCTCAGGGATTGACTCGCTAAACGAGACACCAACTCGATACTAACTATCTTGCAGTCCAGATGAGGCACTCCGACTCGCGCTCTCAACGAGGCACACTCTCGATACTAACTCACTCTCCATGTACCAGCAGGGTTATATATCTTTTGACTGGTGTTCGAGAACATTCTGGACTAAACCGGTAAGAATTCGTTCCAGAAAGTTCTCCATCTGTCCATGTAATATTGTCAATTTTGTCGCCAAATGTGGCAACCATGCCTTCCCTTGCCATTTTATGGCAACCCTAAAACTGCTTTGCAGGGAAGCCATCTTACTGCGCCTGGACATTTCGTAACAGTATCTTTCATCATGATGTACAATAAGAAAAGGCTATTAAGCTCCCTATAACTGATTAAAAAAATTAAAGATTAATTAGTGATAAGAGCAAATAAATGCAGTACAAAGTTCGAAATCTGGATATCCAAATCTCTGGACCATTAGCCAATAAATAAAAAAATTAATAAATAAAAGATTTTAAATCTGAATGTTTTCAGAATTTATATTATGTTTAAATTAGCATTTTTTTTCATTTACAGACACACACACACACGTTTCAAGAGCATTTGGGCTAATACCACTTTGGACTGAAAATATTTAAAAACACCATTCTTTAGAATTTCTAATAGACAGTCTTGTGCACTGGAGATAAAGATGCCTACAGTGTTGCCACTGCTCACTTTGAAATTGTCGTTTTTTTAATCAAAATGTGAAATAGACAATAAAACAAATTCCAAATTCGGACTTCCAGGTGTTCATATCCGGGTAGAGGGCTATGTTATTCAAAATTTCATGGCTCTAGGTACCATTGTTTTCTCACAATGCGAGAAACATACATACACTCATGCAGATTCTTTATCATTTAATTTCTTTAACTATAATACAAGACAATAATATTTGGTGGGAACAACTTGAAAAGTGATTCAGGCTTTTATAGTGATTCAATGCAAAACCCTGTTTTGAGACTAATAATGCCCTTCTTGGCTAAAGCAATTTGGTCTAATAAAAAAAAATCTATATTTCACTTACAAAGTTTAGGAATGGAGAATAAAATAATAAAAGAAAGCAAGTGTACCATAAAATGCGATTTTTTTTTTTCCAACTGACATTTCTGCATGTCACATTCAAACACCTGCTGTCAAGGAAAGTGGCATTGTGGCCAATGACAGTTACACTGATTGATGCTGACCAGGATCACACTTTTGGCCCTTCAGTGGTTGAGGGGGGGGATTTAGTATTTTTCTATCTGACCAAAACAATAAATGAAGCCCGATATGGTAGTGCAATTTTTGAGACATATAATTACACGCTCCTTTTAATATAATAATAATAGTTTAATTTGTGTAATAAGCCATTTTGAACAATAATAAATAAAGCATAGCTGGACAAGCAACTATGATAACAAAAACAGATTGTCAATAATATCAGTTTTTTTTTTTGTATCTATATTAACAATAGAATAAACATTATTTTGTTTTTCGTTGCTATGAGTTACCAGACTGGCAGCGTTTAGCTGTAGTAGGAAGTCACCACACCTGAATTTTGCCATGTCCACATGCCATCTTACATCTTTTTAAACTGGCGATCTAAAATCCTTAAATATTTCGAATCGTTAAAGTCCTGACAATTCCAGATCTTGGGGTTCTGATGATTTCGGATATCAGACTTTGCAACGTATTACTAATTGTTGTGGCAGCGGTTAATCTTTGGATTATGGTAACTTGCGATTTTTTGGCAACCAACCCTTCTACAGCAACCTGCTAGTTTTTGTTTGGATGCCATTTTGTGTTCACGAAGTAAAGGCATGTTTACTCAACATTTTTTCCCAACAATCTGCTAGCCGAATTACGTTTATGCTAGAACTTTTATGGAACAAAAGTGCTTAATCATGACGAAACGCCACGGCATTTACGTGTTTAAAACTTAAATTTTCAGCGGGTGCGGCGTTTAGGTGCACTAAAAATAAAATATTTCCTATGATGGTCATTGTACATAGTTTAGATGGCCTTGTCATTGTGCATAGATTGGTGCTGTTCCTACACAAAAGACCACTCAGTTGCTTTTTGCGAACGTTATTTTGTTCACATTCTTTCCCTTGAACAGACCAACATGCCTTATTCACCCTAAACAAGATCTCAGAACAATAACATTCTTCCCCCTTTCAAATCAACATTCTCATCAGTTTGAATAGTCTCTCTCCTCTGCCATTCGATGAATCTTCCAGGACCCATCCTCTCCCCACCCCTGCCTTTTCTGCAATTTTTTCAAAGGCGGACACGACGTATTTCCCTTTCAGCATGAATGGATATTTCTTGGCATTCTGCCAAATACAGATCCCATCAGTTTGGGTACAAGTACTTGTTGGATAGTTTTTAATTAGGGAGCGGAAAATTTTTGAAAATGTCTCTAAACGGAACAGAAGCTATACATTTCTTTAATTTATTTTTGAGTTATGGTTTCATTTCATGCATTTTTCTTAACTGGTATGTCATATATCAGGACTTAGGTTGAGTTTTTGCATCTATATGGCCCACGATGATGTCACGCGCAATTTAATCTATTGCGGCGTTTACGCTGATGCGGTGTTTCTGTGTAATTTTAATTTTTTCCCGCCATTTTTCTCGAGTGCGCCGTTTACGCTGATGCGGCCTTTTTTCCATAAATTACGGTACTTTTTTGCGATCAGGTAACCTCATATATGTACTTTTTACCGAGTTTAAAGATTCACAAAATTTTCCTGCATTTTCATGCAAATTTTTGTAATTTATGAGAAAATAGCAGTGTAGATGGATAAAGTCAAGAGAATCAAAAGTCAAAGAAACAAAAATGGCACAATGCCATTTTTGTGCAATTCTGGGATGTTTTTTTAAGTAAAAATAGGTCGTGTACATCGTTACTGTGTATGTGCGATTTTGAAAAACGTGGCAAGGAGTTTGCGATTCTGCACTTTTTTCCAATTTTGCAGTTAATATTTGGCATGATTAAGCAGTTTTGTTCCATAAAATTTCTAGCATAAGTGTAATTTGGCTAGCAGATTGTTGGAAAAAGTGTTAAGTAAATAAAAAGAAAAGAAACATGTCTTTACTTCGTGAAGACAAAATGGCGGCAAAAAAAATAGAGGGTTGCTGTAGCAGAGTTGGTCGCCAAAAAATCGCCAAGTTACTATAATCCAAAGATCAACCAAAAAAAAAAAAAAAAAAAAAAAATCCCAGAATTGCACAAAAATGGCATTGCACACACTCGTTGACTTTATCCATGTACACTGCTAAAGTCCTAACTAGTAACCTTTATCGCCTTACCAAAATGTCGCTAAACTACCTGTTACCATATTCCAAAGATGAGCCTGTGGCACCCTTCATAATGTTATCACCTTTTCCCCAATGATTTCTTTAAATTGACCGCCAACTCAATTAATAGAGGTATGGTTAATAAAAGTTCAACAGTAAAGTGGCAGTAATAAACCAATAACTCAAGGCCAGTAAAGTACCAAAGTACTATAAATTACTATTAAAAGTACTATTTTTTAAATTATTTAATTTTACATATTCATATATTTAAACTAAGACAAAAATTCAAGCTTATACTAATGTCAGCCTTTTTTCTTTTTTTTTAAATTTTTTTTTATTCTACACATTCCAAGACCGATAGGCACGGGATTCTTATTCAGAAAGATCACAGAAGATAATTCTTCACTTAACCTGATAAGGGACCATGTGTTCTTCAAAATGCACAATTTTTCAATGACTAACATCAATCTGAAGTTGAAAACCTATCAGTAAGGCTGCATTTTGCCTCAAGTTAATTTTAATTGTTTTAAATTTTGAGCTTCATTTTGCGACTATGTCAATTAGTATATAAAAATGAGAATTCATGTTTGCATTCACAGTAACGCAGAAATTCAATATCCTATCAGTTATCATTGCAAGAAAAAAGTTACTTAAATATTTACAAAAGTATATAAATGAAAATGTGAAGTCTTACTTATGGTAGTCCCCACCATACACACAGTCAACTTTGGAATTGAAATACAAAACATGAATGAGGTTATTTCCATCTATTATAACTTGAGTATCATGCAATTTACACGTTTTAGAGAGATCCGGATTCTGATTAAAAAAGGAACTTAAGCCTCTAACACCCATGTCTACTACACGTAAATAAATATAAATAACACATGTAAATAAAATGATACTGTTGCCAAATAAATTTAGTATATAAAATTATCAATACACTACTTCGTAACGAAATAAAAGGTCTCAAAATTTTAATTCAGTAGAGTGGTAGTCTTAAAATTTAAATTTAACTATGTACATAGTTCTAGTGTGGCTAATAATTTATGGCATAGAAATCCACTTAATACCACTCTTCAATGGTATAGTAGACACTTTTTGTTTCAATTGACTTGATAATCTGGCAAGTGCTCTTCGATATCAGCTGTTTTGCTGTTATTACATGCTTTTGTATTGGCAACAAAAAGCAACTTTAATTTCTTTACCGCATATTTTAGTTTAAAAATTTCTACCTAACATGTAAGTGTCAGTACCTCTTCGTCTTCTAAAAATTCATGAGTTCTGTTTTATTTTATTTTCATGAAGATTTTTTGCTTGAGTTAATATTGCGTTTAAGTATCTCATAAGAATCAGTGCATTATCTCTGATGTTCTCTACGTAATATCTATCAACACATTATTAAATGTGATAAAAATAAATAAATGCTGTTAATATCTTCAGCTAATTGTGTATGTGCATTTGACTGCCTAACGTTTGCTTTTTTTAAAGAAAATTTATTGAATTGCAATTACAGTTTTACCCAGTTACACGTATTTGATTTGCTCTTTAAAAATGATTTGTATGTTGTTGACTGGGCAGATATATTTTTATGTCAATTTCAACATTAGTTTTGGAATTAAAACTCATGAAAAATCGTGTTATTTCGCCTTTCGGAGCTCTTTTTATTTTCGAAACTGTCATCTTTGAATTCCATATATAATTTTTGAAGAATTAAAGCTCAAGATAATTTGTGTGTCAATTAAAATTTCGTCATAAGAAGGCGCTTTGCATGAAAGAGAATAAAAACGAGAGTTAAAAAATTTAGTTCAGAGAAACCATGCTGTGGTAAAATCACCTGAAAGAAGACGACGTCCTTTTTTCCGTATGTTTTTGTAAAATTGTAAATGTTTAAAAGTGATGCTAATGAAATTATTTCTTAATATTTACAATTTAAATTAAAAAAACAAGTATTTAAAAAATATAAAAGTTGAAAAAAGAATTCCAAATTATCTGTCAAAATGAATTAAAAATTATTTTGTATAATCATTTAGCATTTATTAGCGCAAATTGACATGCAAAAATTACTAATATGAAACTTTTCTTGCAAGGGGAGCTGTAAACTTTCAAGCTGTAAGTGTATATATGCTGAATAATTTTAATCAATATATTTTGTTTTGTAACAATCGTGTTTGGTATTTGTAGGACAAATAGTAGTAAAAAGTAGTATATATCTCTAGTAGATTCCATTGAATATTATTGAACTGATAACAGTATGCTCTAATTACAGTGGTTAGTGTACCTAAAACTTTCAAAACAATGAGCATGACACTGTAATTTTTTTTGTTTTATGATCACATAAAGTATTTGATAAAATCAGATCTATTGTATAAACGCAACAACATTTTTTACAGTTATCTTTGACTCAATTTTATTTATTCATACTTTGTTTCTACCGTGTGAAGAGTGATTTATTATGTATGAGATTTAAGTATCTGAAGCTTCAACGCTAGGCATCCAGTACTGGCATGGATAAATATGTGAAAGAAAGAATGTTTTCTATTAGTATATGCAGTATAATAAATTTGTGGAGTGATAAATTTTTTAATGAGGGGAAAAAAAAAAAGCTTTTTGATTTAAATTCTTTTTTTTTTCATTTAGTCTGTTTCCAGCAATTTGTTTCTTGTTTTTATGCTCATTGTATAAAATCCTGAAAATTAGTTACCGTAAGCATGAAAAACTAGTTTCCGTATGTGTAAAGTAAACGAGGGAGCTGTCATAATACAACAACTTTTTACAATTGTCTGTGTATTCACCCAGTGCCATAGTTCGAAGAGAATGGTCCCTACCAGGTGACACATTTTTTATGTGAAATTTAATTTACAGGGATTAATCAGGTGGATCATCAAGGCAAGTGAAGCATAATTAGATTCTTAATTGTCATACAGAATTAAATTGAAAAGAATAAGAATCTGCTCTGCATAAGGTATTCAAAGAAGTTACCACATGATTTCAACAGCTATATATAATTCAAAGTGTTAAATGCAACTTTGCTACCATTCTGCCAAAACACTTAGAATCGTTCAAAAGGAATGTTAATTACTTACTGCAAGGTTAGGGAGATCCCATGAGAGTTCATTCTTCGCCCTAAAAAGGGAATTTACTATTGAAGTAGGGAAAGGTCCAGTATCATTAGGTGATTCTAAGTCTTTCGCGCCTTTGTTTCGTATTCACAGAAATAAAACGCAGAGATTCATATTTATTTGCAACCCTGGAAACCCAAAAGGTCAAAAAATTTTTTCGTAATATAAATTGTACATATGTGGTGGATATTTCGGTGCTACTTTGGTAGACAGTTGCACGGATTTTTGGCGATTTACGTTGGCGCAATTGTTGGCGCGATTTTTACAATCGTCAGCCATCTTGAAAAACGCTGTTTTTACGCATAGTAAAGTATTCGAAACTTAAAAAAAAAATAAATAAATATCGTTAAAAGTAATGGATTAATTTTTTGTTGAAAATGTCTTTTTTTAAGATGGCAGGTAAGTGTAAATAAGTACATTTACTATGAGTATAAAGTACTAAAGTAAGGCTATTATTACTTTCATATAGCAAAAAAGAGAATAAAAACACCGCTATAAAAACATTGTGCCAACGTTTAATTAGATTAAAATATTACTGAAATTGAATATCGAATTAAAAACCATCCTACCAACATTTAAAAGAATTAGAATATTATTAAATTCAAATACTTTAAAATACCGTATTTATGCGAATCTAATGTGCCATCGAATCTAATGCGCATCCCCATTTTAAGACTTTAAATAATAAAAAAATTGTTTGTCGGCGAATGTAATGCGCATCAATGATATGAGGAATTTATTGAATCTTATTTTATACAACAATGGATTTGTATATAAACTATCAATTAATGGTATGATAATTTTATTTAAATTTAGATACCATATTTTATATAACAATGGATTTATACATAAAGTAGCAGAACATAGATTTAACCTATTAGTGGGCTATTGTCATGTGAAACAATCATTGTTAATTAGCACCGTATATAGTATTTCGTTATTAGTACCGTATATACGGTACCTATTGTAAAATATGAGCATGAAATAAATCGTAACATTTCTATCTAGCTAACAGTTTCTACAATCAGTGCTTAATAGTAAACGTCTTTATTCATTAATGTTTTCGTCACTGGAATCCTCGCAGCTCTCTTCGTCAGAAGCAGATTCATTTCTTCTTTCCTCATCATCGTCATCGTCGGCATTCCAGAGCACGTCATCGTCACTGCCATTCAATGAATTTGAAATGCAGCATTTCTTGAAAGATTTTACAATCAAAGATCTACAAAGATCTTCCTTTGGGAGGGCCAGTGAATTTCTTTCTACTAGCTTTAGTTGCAAACAGTGCCAATTTCCGTTGCCGCCACAAGCGAACATTGCTCTCAGCTACGTTGAACTCTCTCCCTGCCTTTCTAATGCCATTTTTTTCAGCATAAAGAATTACTTTAAGTTTGAAAGTAGCGTCATATGACATTCTTCTCTGTTTGCCCTCCATTTCGTGACTACGTACTCTGCAGTTTGTATCCTCTATGCAATAATGTGTCAACGATAAATGTAACGGTAAATGTAGTCGAGAAATTTGGTTGACGTCATCGGCGAACTTTGCACTCGAATCTAATGCGCACCCCAATTTTGAATACTACATTTGGCCAAAAACGATGCGCATTAGATTCGCGTAAATACGGTATGTTATATAAAATATAATTAACATTAAAACATATGTGACAATAATTATCTGAGCATTTTTTGAAAATAATGTATTAATTTTTTTAACAAAAATTGAAGTATACAATTATAAAATAAAAGAAAAATATGTACTTACATTTTTTTCGAGTAATTTAACCTCTTGTTTATTGATAAGTACCACAAAAAAAATCGAAATCATAATTGAATCGGATCTTTTAACCATCTTCATCTGTTATCCAAATATCTCGCACTTCATTGAAGAAGTAATTAGCGAGGTTTCCTCCAAAATTTCCTCTGACGCTATTAACAATTTATAAATAAATCTTTGATTAGGAAAGACAGGTTGGCCAAAATAAAGTCTCAAAGGGCAATTTTTTTTTCCCAATACCAATAATTCTTGGTAATTACCAATAACAACATTCGTCTTCGAAACGGAGATATCCATTCCATTTGAAATCCATGGAATTCGAAGAGATGAATAATAAAATTTTAAAATGGCGCGGTAATGCACAAATATTCAGTAACCAATCAGGGAGCTGATTACATCACGCATAGAATTAAAATTATTTAAATAATCATTCATAATAAAATCATTTTTAAAACAAATGCAAAATTAAATTTTATTTTAATATTTAACAGCCATAAATAATGTTTAAAACATTAGATTAAATTTATAGATATTAATAAAACCAATTACTTTTTAAGTAAGGTGACGTCATTGATTACATCATCCACAACATAAAATTATATAAAATATTATAAACAACAAAATTTTTATTTCAAATAAAAATGTAAAATTAAATTGATTTTTAATATTTAGAAGCCATAAATAATATTTAAAACGTGGAAGTTATGCATAATAAAATGCATTATTTTTTTAATAAAATGACAACAAAGTATCGGTTACCATAAATAACTTATCCAGCAATGGGTTTACCATAAGTTGTATTACTCGCCAAAAGGCAAGTCGCCAAAATCCGTGCGACCGTCTACCAAAGTAGCACCAAGGTCCAGTATCATCAGGTGATTCTAAGTCTTTCGCGCCTTTGTTTCGTATTCACAGAAATAAAACGCAGAGATTCATATTTATTTGCAACCCTGGAAACCCAAAAGGTCAAAAATTTTTTTCGTAATATAAATTTTACATACGTGGTGGATATTTCATTACTTATTTTTAAAGATGAGATCACTAAAAATAATGGAAGTATATTCTTTATTGGAAGTATTCTCTTTTAGCTCCCCAAAAAATGTCAATAGGTTGTCATGCAATTTGAGCAGGATTTCGCATGATCATAATTGATTTGATGTGACATACCCAATTTTATGATCTTGTAATAAGAATTTTTTTCGCTACATAATTTTTTCTCTAATGTAATTATAATAAAGAAAATTATACTATAAAATATAATAATTAATATAATAACAGGTATTGTACAATAATAGTTATTTATAATACTTTATCATAAAATTATGTATATATAGTAACATTACTTTGAAAGTGCTCATATTTTTAACTGTACATAAATAAATATATAAATGCACAAACTCGAACACAGTGTAATCAAAATGTTAATTACAAATGATAATCAGCATATTATCTTAGATTAATTAAAAGTTATTTTCTGCTTCTTTAAATCTGTGCTGTTTGAACATGTTGAAAATAACAGTTAAAAAATGAGAATGGAAAAAATCCTTATGACATTGTAATATCCTAGCTAAACTAGAGTTCTGGGAAAGCTAGAATATTGAACTGTATAGCGACTATTTGCTGATTTGTGCCTAAGAACTCCAGAGAAGGGTTAAATTACCCTTTTATTCCAACTCAAAATATATACTCTTGGTACAAGAACTTGGACTTATAAATTTAGCAAATGTAAAGCTTGTATAGCAAATAGCAAACTCAATATAGCTAATATAAAACTAATCTAAAGCTAAATAAAATTAACCAGCTGAAGCTGCACAGAATCAAACTCACAGAGTTAGCCTTTAATTAAGAGTAACTGGCCCATACATATTGAGTAGGCATGTAGAGTAGAATAGCAAGGTTTAATTGATAGTAGCAATGTGGCCAAAAGGCAGAACATGCTATCCTACTGAAGTAATCTGCACCTCAGCTTAAGTACTCATTTCTGCAAGTTTTCGGTATTACGATATTAAGATAATTGTGATACTGAAAACTCATCCGGGTAGGGAAACGTAGGTGGGAAATTAAAATGTAAAGGAAAGACTTGTTTCAAATAAAAATAACTATTAGAAAAATAAAGTAAAACTCTACAACATAATTCTTGATTATCCACCTATTTCAGAAATATGCCAGTCAAAATTATGCATGCTTGTTAGTTCTTATGATTACTACTATCGTGGTTAGACTATACTTTCTTATACCTTTTTTATTCCATCGAAACTTTTGAATACAAATTGCAAATATCAATTAACATCAAACGGGGAAGGGCAGTTCTTTTGAATTTTTGCAATGACATCATCCACAACATAAAATTATATAAAATATTATAAACAACAAAATTTTTATTTCAAATAAAAATGTAAAATTAAATTGATTTTTAATATTTAGAAGTCATAAATAATATTTAAAACACGGAAGTTATGCATAATAAAACGCATTATTTTTTTAATAAAATGACAACAAAGTATTGGTTACCATAAATAACTTATCCAGCAATGGGTTTACCATAAGTTGTATTACTTGCCAAAAGGCAAGTCGCCAAAATCCGTGCGACCGTCTACCAAAGTAGCACCTATATATTCTAAAATATAGTCTACAGAATAAACCATGACGTTAATGCAAATCTTTGTGTTAATTGCTATATTACTAGTTTGTGAAATGTTGTTCAAGTAAATATTCTAAAACTAACATATTTATATTTTGGATTTAAGAATACTGTCTACGTAACAGCACGAGCAATCAAGTAGATCTCGTAGTGTCACTAACAGTTTTACACACACACAAAAAAAAAAAAAAAAAAAAAAAAAACTCCAGCAAATTGATATAATTTTCAAATGTTGGAATAAAAGTTTTTCTTCAAAATTAAACATAGAGTTTACTTTTCCTACATGCTATTTTAAAATTTTTTATATTTATTTGTTTGTATGTTAAAAGGGATGGCAAATTTTTCCTTCAGGCAGCAAACTCGTAGACTGCCTCAGGCGGCAAAAGTTACTCTATTAACCATTAATTTATGCAACTAAAAAGCACATAGAGCCTCAAATGCTGACATATTTAGAGGAGGCCATTTGTTCTAAGTGGTATATTTAGGGATGATATCCTTCACTTGCGACAATTTTATTCTTGCATGATTTCTTTATGAATTTGGTAAATTTCATTATTTAAATTACAATTCATTTCTTATAACTAGTCTTACTTTTAAAAGCACAATTAAAGAATAAAAACAAATATAATAAAACCATTATTTTTTCTTATCATACCACTGTGGTATGTAAACTTTTTGGCATTGTGACACTATGTGAAACACTGAGGTAACATGCAGGCCGAAAAATGAATTTAATTCTAATTACTTAAACACTAGCACTATGTAATATTAAAAATATAAGGTATTTTCCCCTTTTTTAAAGAGCAATTGGAGTTTTTAGAGGACCCAATCGCCAAATCCTGGTGGTGAAGAATCATCATTCACCACCCTTTTAGTTCGTGCACCACTATAGAGACATAAGGATTTTTTGTAAGCAGGAGATGTGAAAGATGTGCCAGGACCTCTCGTATTCACGTTGAGCGTGCTGACCATTACACTATGAAGGCATGCTAAAAAGGCTGGAGAAATATTTATATACTCCCCCCTTTTAAAGGGCGATTAGGGATTAGGGGACCCAATCGCCAAATCCTGGTGGTGGAGAATCATCATCCATCACCTTTTTTTAGTTCGGGCGTCACTCTAGGAACATGTGTTATTTCGGAAGCAGGAGATTTGAAAAATGAGCAATGCCCTCACCGGGAATTGAACCACTGACCTCTCAAATACGCATTGAGCATGCTGATCACTACACTACAAAGGAATGCTAAGAGGGCAGGACAAATACCTTAAAGTTGCATTGACTGTGATCAGTGGCATAACTAGAACTCTTGGACCCCTGTGCAAAAATTTTTTCCGAGCCCCCCCCTCAATAAATTTAATGTCAATAAAAATAAAAATTTTTAAAAAGTTAAAAAAAAATCAAGGATTTCACGAGCCAGTGTTTTAATGATGAATTTTACTACATCTGGATTATATGTTAAAAAATAAAAGCACATACTTAGGGAACCAGTTGAAAGGTACGTAACATGAAGAAAGAATAAAAAGAAAAATATTTTCCCTTGATCAACTGTGAAATTTGCTTTAGTCTGGGTATTTGATATCAGATGATTTTAATCAGTTATTTAAGACTTTTTGTGTGCGTGCGAGAAACAGACTTTTCTCTCCTTTCACTGAGATACATACTGATAGTAAATGAATAAGTCTATATAAAAAAAAAGGAACATGTCACGTAAAGTATAGCATTAAGAAAAGTAAGAAAGCTTAGTTTTGCGGAGATTTTTATATAAAATTTGCACAAATCTAAGTTTTTTGCTTTTAACAAACTGGTTATATTATAAAACATTGAAAACAATATATTCTGCGAAAATAGAAGAGAAACACGCCGAGTGAAACAAAATTAGTAACACAATAACCTTAAGTTTGGTGTAGATTTATGTTAAGATCTCAAACAATTTCTAGGGCAAGCAGGTTTAGGTCCCTCTTCGTCAGAAGTAAAGAAATCTGCAAGACTGAAGAAAAGTCATATTTTTCAATTGCGCCAAAATATGTGGAAATATTTATTTTTGAATGATTTTTTTTTACCTGGGTAACAACTTTTATTTTATAATATTAGCTATAATTTTATAAGAGCTCCTTGCCTTCATTACCGAAAACTCTTGAACATAGTCAGAAAGATCAATTTCTTTAGGTGTATCTTGCTCTATAGAAATTAGAGCAAGATTTGTCAGCCTAGTCTCCGTCATAGAAGATTTTAAACAAGTTTGTATGTATTTTAATTTTGAAAAATATCTTTCTCCACTTGCAACTGTTGTAGGAAAGGACAGCAAAATTCGAAGTTCCACTCCAGTATATTTGGAAAACATTCAAAATTTTATACATATTCTAAAATGACAAGGGGCTCCGCTCCAGGAACGATGTATTTTGACAGATCTTCCAGTTCATCACAAAGTTCCGAAGCGTTCAGATTACTCGAATGTTTATTTGTGAGTTTCAATTTCTAGTCTTTGCGTCTATTCAAAAGTTCTCTGAAAGATTTTTGAGGGTTCCTACGTCGTACAGGAAACTGTACCGTAGTGTGCTCCGTATTCCCGAGTAAGTTCATATCTTTCTTCTACAGAAGGAATAGCAATGTCTAACGTGCAGAAATATAGTTCTACTTGAAATTCCTCTTCCAACACTTTGTATGTTTTCATATGAAGCCTCGTACCCAAACAATCTACGTCGTCTTAAGGTATGATGGAATGGCTAAAGGAAGGGTAGATTTCTAACGTTTCTGCTATTTACTTTTCTTCGGAGATGAAATCTATTAAATTATTATTTAAATTATTAAATTATTATTATCACTTATACAACTTTCTAAATATGTTTTCTCATTCTGCAGAGCTCCGACAGCTGACTGCAGATTCGTCTTTATACTTTGCAGAATTTACTCGCGTGGTTTACATGAATGAGTATATCATGCCAAATAGCAACTGAGACGAGAAATTTTAAATTTTGTCTGCCAAGGATGACGCCGAATGCCATAAGAAACTAGAATAAATATTTTTAGCAAGCTATAATAGGACAGAATAAATTTCCTCCACAAATAAAAAAAAAATTAAAATGTAAACAATAATTTTTGTTAATTTTTATTTACTTTTTGTTTAAACCTTTAGAAAATTTTGGAAAATTTGTAAAAAAATAGTTCTGTAGCGTTATTTTATTGGCAATAAAACACTGAATAAGATGAAAATAAAAGAATAAGAGCAATTAACTTAAACAATTTCCACTTATTTAACCAAACAGACAAAATACTCTGCTTCTGTGCTATGATTCGGGGGGAGGGAGCGCCATATAAGTTATCCATGAAATAAATAAATAAATAATGAAAAGAAAGTGAATAATCAAGCCAGAAACGAGACAAGGGTAAAGCCAGTGAGAAACTTACTGCAAGTAAACGGCTAGAGGGGCAAAATTAGTTCCTTCGAAATTTACAAAAATATCTGAAAACTTTCAGGTTTTACGTTACGCCCAAAGGGGCACTTTTTTAAAGTTTTGTGTGCTACTTTTATTTATTAAATATCATGTTCTTCCCGCTTAAACCGTTAAATTAAATTCAACAGCAGTATCGCATGAGCATATCTTTAGAATTTCCGATACACAGTCTCGCGCACTAGGGATAATTTTTTTTTCGTACAAAATTTCCATTGCTCGCTTTGAAATTGTTGAGTTTCTTAATCAAAAACACGTTAAAGAGTTATAAAATGTGAAACCGATAATAAAACAAATTTCAAATTCCAAATTCGGGCTTCCAGATGCCCATAATTGGTGCAAGATTACATGATTCAAAATTGGATGGCTCTGGGTACCAGTGTTTTACCCCAAAGCGAGAAATATAGATACGTTTATGCAGATTATTCATTATTTAATTTCTTTAAATATAACACAGGGCTGTAATATTTAGTGGCAAAAATTTGAAAAGTGAAACGATATTTATAGTGAACCAACGCAAAATGCCAAAACGAAATTAATAGCCTTTTCAGGCTAAAAATTTAGAACTTTTAGTTTGAAAAATCTAGCGCAAATATAGCTAAGATTGATCAAATTTAAATTTTTAAAATTTATTGTTTATACTATCAGGAGAGAGAAATATGCTTGTGAAAACGATTATTGCAACCAGTATAAATATTTAACGAATAAAAATTAAGCAAAATTAATTAATTTATTAGTCCAAAAAAGGTGCAATTTGCTCTGTCGGACTATTATTTTTCATTTTGGCATTTTGCGTTGGTTCACTATAAATGTCCGATTCACTTTTCAAATTGTTGCCACCCAATATTATTGCCCTGTGTTATATTTAATGAAATTAAATAAGGAAGAATCTGCATAAACGTATCTATATTTCTTGCATTGGGATAAAACAACGGTACCTAGAGCCATCCAATTTTGAATAACGTACGTTTCCACCCGAATATGGGCATCTGGAAGCCCAAATTTGGAATTTGTTTTATTATCTATTTCATATTGTGTAAAACTTTAACGAATTTTTGATTAACAAACTCACCGATTTAAAAGTGAGCAGTGACAACACTCAAAGAGGAAAAAAAATCGCGCGGAACTGTGTATCGGAAATTCTAAAGATATGCTGATTTTAAAATTATTTTGTGACATTGCTGTTAAACTGAATTGTATGGTTTAAGTGTAAAAAACATGATATTTAATAAAAAAAAGGTAACACACAAAATGTTAAAAAAATGCCCCTTTAAACGTAATTTAAAATCTGAAACCTTTCAGATTTTTTTCTGAATTAATGCTATATTAATTTATCTCATTTTATTTTTTAAATGTTTTTATTATATTAATTTCCTGAACTAAAATCTGGAAGGATTAATGTAAAAATTCATTACAATAAGTTTCTGATTAACTAGCTTCTGTGATGTATGTAGTTTCTGTGTGATTAATCTTTTCCAGGATAATCCAAAAAATCATACAAGTCTTTAGAGGTTAAAATTATGCACATTGATATTTATTAAACCTGCGCTTAAGTTAGGAACTAAAGGTGTCGGAGTCCTACTGTAAGCCATCAAGAACAGTGAATGAAAAAAGATTATAAATTAAACAAATAAAACAAGGAATAATTAAAATCAAATAAAATGTAAAATTAAAAGGTATGCTTTAATTTTAAAACTAATGGTATATAAAGAAATAATAAGCAAATCGTAAAACTTATATGAATATTGAAACAAATGAAAAGTAAGAAAATTAGTAAGATAGGATGCGAAAGACAAAAGAAAGGAAGATATTGAATACACACATATACATGCAAATATACACATTTACATAATATACACACATATACAAGCAAAAACATATCTTGGGCAATTTGGAATTTATATTTTGTTGACTTTTACGCCTGTTATCGAATTTAATATTGCTTAATATTTAGAGTTTAGTTTTTCGCATCATTTTAAAAATCAAGGATAATGCAAATTTAGAGTATACAGAAATAAACACTTTAATTTAATGATAAAAGAATGGATTATTTAAATCAACCTGCAAACAGCCTGTTTGCGGAATTCGAACCTTGGATGGAACTACCAGTGTTCAGCGTCTTTACCGCTCGGCCGTTGGTGTGCAATAAAAGAATGAAAGGACATAAGAAAAATTTGTATTTTAGGCAGAATTATAGCTATAAAAACCGAAGATAATGGAATTACAGATATTTAAACATACATAAGCAAAAAAAAAAAAAAAAAAAAAATTGACAATTAAAACTTTTATATAATAATCTTAATATTATTATAAGTAATATTGTGATGACAGGAAAGGATATGTAATTGACAGGAAAGTATTGCATTACTTTCCTGTCAATTACAATTTAAGCTGCAGTATAGTTTTCATTGTTTCTAAGCCGTATAATTAAATTCTCAAATAAGAATGTTTCAAAAATATTTTAAATGTATGCAATAAAACACGAAAAGCATTAATATAAATAAAGTTTTCAATAAATTTAGACACTTATTTCGTTTGTTAAACAAATTGTTTATGTTTTGAATTATTGGAGTTCAGATTTGCCGATGAATTTGCAGTTCGAAGACATTAGACATTAGAAATACATATCAAGAACTTAAAAAAAAAAAAAAAAAAAAAAATCATGTTTGCGTCATCTCTTAGACAATATACACAGAATATGTGAACGATTTCATCTGCAATCTTTTCTCCTGAAAAACAACTTATGTTTCAAATTCATACATATCCTTATCAGAATACCTTTATTCAAGCCAAGAGTAATTCGTTTAACAGATGTTTTCTAAAATTAAGCCACAGGACAATAAATGATATTAATGCATATCAATCGACATAATGGACCTACTTTAACACTATTTGGTTTCTGTGAATTATCATGAAAGACCTCAGATTTCCTGTTTTTACATTGATTATAAATTAAACCCTGTTAATTTTCTTTTTATCTTCGTAATTAATTTATTAATGACAAAAATATGAAAAATTAAATAGAAATCTCTATGAAAAGTTTTTCGTTTTCTTGGTATTAGAAGTTTAGTTTAGCATAATCGGGGATCACTCAATTTTTGAGTGTTGTTTAAATGACAATTTGGTTTAAAGTACATTTGCTTTGGTCTTTATTTGTAATTGCTTTTGAATTTCGGATTTGCATATAATGGCTTTAGCATATAATAACCAATTTTTTTGAAAGGTCAATTTGCATAATGAAAAGATTTATGATTTTTTTTTAGTAGTCAATTTGGCACAATGTTATGTTTTATTCTTTTTTCCAAGTGTTTCGAAAGTGTGTAGAGAAAATTCTCGTACATTTCAGATTCGATTTTTCAGTTTTATATGAATTTTAATGTCTTAAATGAAAATTTAATTTATTCTTTTTATGGTTTTAGATCTCAAATGAACCAGGACAACGAAATATGTTTTCAAAACGTATTAATCGACTATTATAAGCTTTAATTCATTTTCTCCTGATGAGTTCTGAATTGGAATTTCAGTAAAAGGAGAATACTTTTTATAATTTTGTATGTTTTTCCTTTCGCATTTTTATTTTTCGAGTTTGTGCTACTATGAATTCTTATTTTAAATTTGTTTAGATATTGTGTTAAACCTCTTATACATGGTTGCAGTTATTTATAGCATCAAGGAATTGCCTTCCTTTGATTCCAATTTAATTTTAACTTTAGATGCTTTAAGTTTATTTTACTTCAATTCTGCAGCTATAGTGCAGGACAAGTTAAAAAAAAAATTGTTTTTTATTTTTGGCCTGTCATTATGTTTCTTAATGTATGGAAACATATTTATTATTATACATATATATTTCATATTTATCATAAAAATATTTCATGTTAATATAACAATACGTTATTAATATTAGAAGACATTTGCATTGTTAATGGTGATAAGTTTGAATTTTTAGATAAATGGATTAAAAGTTTAGTAAGTTTGAAATTATAAGAATTTAGTTTATGTAATATTAGAAATCAATAACTTACCTTTATAATGAAGAATTATATTTGAGATCCCTTTCAAATTTAATTTTAAAGAAAAACTACTTTATGCTCTCGATGTAGTGATGTAGACTAGAGAAATGTCGTCAGAATACGAGCAAGTTCTATTTACTGTTCTGAGTCATCAGCCAATTACAAGTATACTAAAGATAGCATTTCACACTTCAATGCAGCTGTTTAGCAAAGAAAGGGACCCCGCCTCCACCATAAATTTCCAGTGTCTTCCCAAGTTGAGTCACAGTAAAACTTTCATCTAAGATTTTACTGTAAAGATGTCCACTTTCCTTTCTAAAAAGCTGAAACATCTGTTTGTTTTTTTTTTCAGTCAAATTCTACTATTATTATTGTCATATTCCAATGACGCATAATACATGACCTGCAATATCTTTTAGCATTTCCTCTGTACTATAAATGTATTTCAGTTAATGTATAATTATTAAATATTTAACAGTAAAAATTATGGATATTCGAATAAGTTTAGGAAATTCTTCCACAAGTTTAGGATGGAATAATAAACAAATTTTATTGACCTGTATCCAAAGAGCTTTGAAGATGACTGTGTTATATGTGAAATGGAAATTTTAAAATTAAACCTTCCAAGTTTCAAGTTCCCAGAAATGTTTAATAATTTGTAGTTAAACTTATTGACACTAACGTATATTTGAAGATGAGTACTCTGTCGCATAGATTCTAAAATTAGCATAAATAAATACTTGTTTAGGAAACAAGTATAAAGTTTCTTCATAATTATGAAAAATAAAGTTGTATGAAACAAGTTTTGCGCACTTCTTAGAGAAATGCGAAAAACATCATTTAATGAAAATAGATTTTTTTTTTGCCCCAGGTGGATCAAAAAGCAAAAATCAGTTAGGAAAGCAAAAATCACGATATATTTTAGGAGCATTAATATTTTTGATTATTGTTATCTTTTTTTATTTACGTCTTAAAACAACTATTTCTGGCTCAGAAATTAATTACCTCAGATTTCCAGTTTTTACATTGCTTATAAATTAAGCCGTATCATTTTTATCTTAAACATTAATATATTAATGACAAAAATATGAAAAATACATATAATGTATGGGAACATATATTAACAGAACCTGTTTATGTCTTAGAAAAGCTATGCAGTGGTGCCAAAATGAAAGAGAATAATGCGAAAGGGGATTTTATGAGTGAAAATCGCATCATTTTCCACTAAAATGTTTTAACTAATTTTTTTAAATTGCGAAAATTATTGAAATATTGCAATAAAAGTGGGAGAATTCTTTTCCATTCGTCTGTGTAGTGAAAATTGTATTGTAATTCATGTTCTTTCAGATGTTGGAATGCAACTTAAAACTATTAGGTCCAACGCTGCCATCGATATGCTTAATATTTTCAGTAATTAATTTATCGAAATTTACGAAGTAGTATATACTTTTAGTTGTATGATGTCATTTTTATTATCATTATTATATTATTATTGATGATTTCACGTACTGAATGCTCTGTGCAAAGTAGAACAAAAATTAAAATAAATTAAAAGCAAAAGTGTAAATTTTAAAGTTTCATTTCAAATAACGGCCCACTAGCGGCCGAGCGGTAAAGTCGCTGAACACTGGTAGTTCTGTTCGAGGTTCGAATCCTGCGAACGGACTGGCTGCATGGGCGTTTTCCTGGTTTTCCCCATTTGTAATGTGTATACGAGCCAGTTTCCCTTAGAAAGTCCTCCACGGAGGCATACCTTCCCTTAGGCAGATAGCCCTCGAGACTTTGCTACAATCAGACACACACACACACACACTTTTTCATTTCAAATAATGATTAGAAAGTATTTTACGAAGGCATTCTTCCCTTTGGGCAAATATTCCTTGAGTGTTTTATTATTATATAATAATTCAAATCAGTTCCGTTTAAATAAAATACAAATTATTGCACATTACTGAATTCTAGGATTAAATGTTTCATGTTGTTAAAATGAATTGTAATTTATTATATTTTTTCAAATGAAGGGAAATTAAAATATTTTTTTAAAAATGAATTTAATATCTTCAGAATTATCTTTTACAGATTAGAGTGAATTTTTGGTAGATGAGTAATTTACACGATAAGAAACACCACAGCTGTTCTCTTTCCTAAAGCAAATCAATTTACGAGTTCTATGCCTTCAGATTTAATTCTCGTTTAGGAATTTTAAAGAATTCTTAACCTGCACTTTACTTGCAATGTGAGAATATTTTGTAAATTTTGATATGAAAAATATGATAAATAATTGATTTACTCATTATTTCAAGTAAAAATATTCATCCATTCCATTTCCTCTCTCCATAAGTGAAAAAGAAGTCATGAATTTCGATAAATTTAAGGAAAAAGAATTAACTGGAATATTTGCCGCTTAATGTTTAATCAACCAGAATGAAACTTTGTGTTCTTTGTTGAAACACAACAAAACCCATTAAATTGGGATCGCAAAAGGAGTTGTTGTTAGCTTGTTGCGTAAAACATGCCCCTTTTTTCTTTGACCTTGAATTCATTCAAAGATCCCTAAGAAATGGGAAATGTCTCTTTTCTAAATGTGGTGTCATAAATTCTTTGCTTTTCCTGGACGAGGACACCATTTCGACATGTGGGTGGGGCAAAGTCCTTTCATGCCACGACTGCTCAACTTACGTCAATGATTTTGTGAGAAAGGAAAGCATACATTCTGGAGTTAGCAATTGATACTTACGAATGATTTTCCCCTCCAGATTATTAGTCTAAAAAAGAGAAAAAAATCGATCTGCCTTTAACTTTGCCATTTTGGAATGTTTCATACTTCTAAAACCAAAATTTTCCCCGTCCCTATACCCTGCCTTCTGGTGCGACTGCACCGTCGTTTTTTATATTGTGAGAACCATACATTCAAACATTCTAGGTAACGTTGTTTCGTCATAATGCGAGAAACATACATACATTTATGCAGATTCTTCCTTATTTAATTTTTTAAAAAATAGTACAGGGTGAAATTATTTGGTGGCAACAATTTGAAAAGTGATACGCTGTTTATAGTGAACCAACGCAATACATGTTATATTAAATTGTAAAAATCATTCACATTAATAAATTCAATTTCAAGCTTAATATTAGTCCTGATTTTCGGACTTGGGTTTAATGGAAGTGCTAGTAACAGATTCAATATATGAACAAAATTAAACGATTCGGAATGACATATTATGAAAATTTCGAACTGCAAATAATATACCACATTTCCTCTTACTTTGGAAAGGTAATTCGAAATTAAGTACTAAAATCCTGTTTAGTTACTTCTTTATTTATACTTAGAAAATGCATCTTAATTATTCGATCATAATAATGAAGTATATAGAAATAAATTAATATACAAAATAATTACATTATAATAAATAGTTACAATTAATTTCCACTTCCACCTCCTGTTGAATTGGGATTGCAAAGTGAGAAACCTTTCCTTCACAGGGTCGCCTTTAAAAATTTTCAGGTAAGAAACTAAGAAATATAAAGGAACTTTTCCTTTTTTCTGCTGACTCCTATGCCTGAACTAGGCCCACCAGCGGCCGAGCGGTAAAGTCGCTGAAAACTGGTAGTTCAGTCCAAGGTTCGAATCCCACGAACGGGCTGGCTGCATGGGTGTTTTCGTGGTTTTCCCCATGTGTAACGTGTATACGAGCCAGTTTCCCTTAGAAAGTCCTCCATGAAGGCATTTCTGCCCTTAGGCAGATAGCCGTCTAGGCTTTACCATAATCACATACACACACACTCTATGCCTGAACTGAGGTAGGTCACGAAGTTACTATTTCATAGTCGAATGATGGAATATTAACTTCTGCAAACACTGAATTTAACTGTTTCATGTGCTTCCAAGGGCCCCTTTTCTGCGTTTTATACGGAACTGCGTCACTGCACCGTATAGGAAGAGGGCCCTTAAAAACTTAAAAGAAGACGAATTCTATTATATTAAAATAAGACTTCATAGTAGTACAAACTCTAACAATAAAAATAAAAAGCGAAAGGGGAAAAAAAAAAAAAAAAAAAAAAAAAAAAACTTTTAAGTTTAAACATGTAAATGTAGTTCAGCAGAACATTTAAGGGCCCCCTAAACCTTCGGGCTCCTATGCGATGGCATTCCTTTCATACCCTTATTTACGCCACTGACTGTGATGCAAAAAGTGGAATTTTTGCAAAAGATGGAGTTAAGTACTACTCCTCAGTTTATAACAGAATTGTATGGAATTTTGACATGGACCATATACGATGTACTGAAGAATAATGAAAAGCTGTTAAAATTTTACAGCATTCTAACACCGGAAATCTTTGCACAATGGCAATTGGGCAGACCTCTATGCGTTCATGGCAGCAGTAGAGATGGATTTTAGCAGTGGTTGGCTGAATAGATTTAAGTATACATGGTATACAGTATATTTAAGTATACATGGTATACATTTTCTGAAAGCCTGTGGGGAAAGAACTTTCAGCAGATAAAGATGCTGCAGAGGAAAGACCCTAATTTTCCACCAGAAGCAAATGCCCTGGAGTACTGTAAAGTTTAAAAAAAAAACCTCTAGCAGAAAAATGTTTAAAACATGTTAGAAAAATATGCTTAATGTTCCTTATTTTTATATGTCTTTTTGTGTATGTCCTTATTTATTTTGCACTTTTACTCTAAATGTTACGACTTATCTTTTCTGTCCTGAAACCCACAAAATCCTTAAATTCGCACTGCCTTCCTTTGGTTCCGAGCATTGCAGATTTCTGGTCTTCTACTATGTTTGTAAGCCAAAATATCAAAAGCTAAGAAATGTGGGAAATCAACACTTTTCTTTGATAAGATTAGAATTTCAGTTTTTAAAAGAACAAGATTGACAGTCATTCTGCCTTCTTCATTACAGAAAAAGAGAAAGATATTTAGTCAGCATACTAGGCATAGTATAAAATCATAACCATCCTGCATACAAAAGGATTCCTGTATTTTTGATGAAGCTTTCGGCTGCTTGTACCAAAGTAATCATTCAATCTTGCACATTTGCGCTCTTTGAATTACTCACAAGTACATTAGAAATTATAACATTGATGATGAATTCCCCTCCCCCTTTATTCATTACCTTTTATGCTGGTATTAATTATGGAATTTTTTTATACACAGCCACTGATATTGCTGCTTCAATTAGTTTATTTTGTTCCAATAAAACTAAAGGAAAACATTATGGATTAAAATTTTAAAGCAGGAAACTCCTTTACATGACAGTTGTCAACTGATTATAGTAGTCTCTTGATTAGCAGGGGTAATATTTTGAATGCTCTCCTTAGTTAACCCCAAATCACAGTTAATCCAATAGCAGTTAAATAAATAGAGGAAAGAAAAATAATCTATTTTATAATTAACAGAAAAAATAATTTATGTTGTATTTTTTTAATAGTTTAATTTGGAGAATAATTTTATTTGGTTATGTAAATTAAATAAGTATTCAAAACAGAAAGAATATATATATATTTTATTTTTGCATTACTCTTGAATTTCAATAGGAATCAATGTGAAATAGAGAATTAATGGCTGTACGTTTAATTTACTTTCATAATTTAGCAACTTATTTTTAATAAATGTTTCAACAGTAATTTCTGTATTTCAGATTATGTACAGTTAAATTACGTACTATTGCGGATAAAAAATGTTCCTATATATTGTGACTTGTGTTTCAGAAGTTGCTATAATTTGTAGTCATTAGGATTTTTTTTAGAGGCAGAAAAGATGAAAAATAGCAAACGCCTTCCCTGGAAATTGAACCTTGGAAATCTGGAATACCGGCTTAGCGTGCAGAACCACTACATCACGAAGGATGCTAGGAAAGTGGGAGAAATACCTTATATACTCCCCTTTTTAAAGGGCGACTAGGGTTTTAGGGGTTCTAGTCATCAAATCCTGGGTGTGGAGAATCATCATCCACAACCCTTTTAGTTCGGGCGCCACTTGTAGAGTCATTAGGATTTTTTTTAGAGGCAGAAAAGATGAAAAATAGCAAATGCCTTCGCTGGGAATCGAACCACGGACCTCTGGAATACCGGCCCAGTATGCAGAACCACTACACCACGAAGGATGCTAGGAAAGTGGGAGAAATACCTTATAAATTTACATTGTTTTATGCATTTTCTTCTCTTTTTCTTTTTCCTATAAGGATTTTACTTCATTCTAATACGCCTTGAGGTAGCATTTTTTTCATTTCAAATAAACATTCAACTATTTTTTAGATAAGGCTCAGTTAATCCACAGCCCATTTAATTTGCCTGTCTGTTGGATAGCACAATCCAATAGAAATATAATAGACATGCGGTAAAATCAATGATTGTCAATATGAAATCAGGAGTGCTGTTGTAATATATTTTATTGTAATAATCATCTTTTTAAGAATAACTTTGTGAATAAATTTTAAAGTTTAAACACACTTATCTTCAATGATCTAGAGACTAATCATTAACTGGATTTATATTTATTGTACATATATAATGACAGAAAATAAGATTAAATTTACAGATGATTTGGCATATACAGCATGTAGAATTTGGTACACAGAGCTGCCACTTCTATCAGCAACAACAACTGTAACCCAGCTAGGCATCCAGTTGAATTGAGCTTGGGTGACTGATACGGATACTTCATTCCATCCAGTTTCAAGTCTAGGCAGAATTTATCAGTCTTGGTGGTGTGCTAGTGACCTATGACCAGTTGTTCTCACTGACAGAGACATTGCTTTATGCACATGCATTAGGATGCTAATCATTTGCATATCCCATTCCTACATAGACTCTCACTGTCCTAATCCAACATTGGCTCCTCACGGCCTCGCTGGTATTCAGGTTCACCTGGGCTGACTATGTTTGGATGACTATCCCTGGGGGGGGGTGTCGATTGGGACTGACTATTGCAACGCACTGGCTAGATCAATATCTAGACACCCTCATTTTCTGGTGCAAATAAACTGTCTTCACAATGACTAGAACCATCGTTTATTTGGTGATAAGTTCAGGCTTAATAGGGACTGTACTGGTCTGTTGGTTGTGAGGACGTTACATTGTCCGATTTCGAAGGTTGTCTAAAAGGGTTTGGCTCTCCTTCATCAAAGCTTAAGGACGGTTGCTGTTTTGACATATGCTTGAGTTTCTTTTTTGATTGATGTTAGCCATCTACGGTGTACTTTGTGTTTCATAATTGATGAATGAGACAAAAATTGCCCTCCAGATTTGACTGGGGAAGTTATGCCCACTTGGAAGATTTCTAGGAGTTGGAGCAAGTGTACCATGTTAAGGTTGTCTCGAACAATGCCAAGTCTGGGTGTCTCTTCCTAGTGCAATGTCCCATTTCTACAAATTTGATGTTTATTGCATGCTGCCTTGATGGTGCAGTAATTTAAGTACCTGCAGTTTATTTAACTTCTTCTTAAAGAAACTTAATAAGGCTGATGATTTAACAAGGGTAATTGTTTTTATTCAGCTTTATATTTTCTGTAGAAAACGGAAGCATTTGGTAGCATGACTTTCACCAAACACCTTTCATTTTCCCTCTGTATTAAAAAGTTTTTTGGGAGTACTTGTAAAAGCCATTTTAATTGAAAAGTTGTAATTGAAGCATTTATTTTGTAACATCCATCAAAACATAAACAATTCTTCCCTCATTCTTACCATTTTTGAAAGCTTGGAGAGAATACTTCTTTTGCTATCTGTTGTGGAGATTTATGCTGGTTGCTAAAAAAACTTGAACTGTTGAATTGCTAAAAAAATTTGTCAAGAGAGAGGTGCCAGGAGTTGCAGAATTAGAGATCTGGTGAGAAAGTGGTTGTGACGTAGCAGAAATCTGTTTCAGGTTTAAGAATTTCATAACTGATATTGCCATGTCATTAGTTTCATTATGGAACAGCTATTGTAAAAAACTTTTTAACATAGGTGTATTTGTTTAATTTATCATACATAGTTCATATTTCAAACCCAAAAAGTAATCAAGATAAAAAAAAAAATTAGGCTTGTGTTTTCTACTGAATATATTCTACTTTTGCTTTGTTTAAAATCAAGAATCTGCAAGTTGAACCATTATTAAGTCAGTAATCATTTTTAGTATAAATTCAAGTTAATCCAGGTCAACTTTTGCTAAATGAGAGTTTATTTCAAAATGCTGGTTAATGATAAAGAAATGAGTTTATCTGCTACATAAAACTTTATATGTTTTCATTGTCACTCTGCATTTTTAAAAGAAAAATATAAACTCTGTCAAAATTTATTTAGAAATAATTTATTTAAAAAACGTGACTAGCAAGGGGAAAAAGCTTTGAAATAGTGGCTGTTTAGAATTTAAAATATTTATATAAATGTCTTTAACCTGTTCTGTTGCCTTTTTATATAACTTATTTTTGATTGAATTTTAAAGTTTTTTAAATTCATGATAAAGTGAATATATTATATAATATCTCTACTACTTTAATTGAAGTTACTAGTTTGTTGTGCAGTTACCTTTAAATATTTAAATATGCATTCTATACATTCTTTTTGATAATTTAATATATGTATGTTAATGTGTGATGTGGGAAATTAATATCTATTACAAAATGTTAACTTTTTTTTTTTTTTTTTTTTTTGTTTTGTTTCTTATATGTAGATGTTTTAATCAGAATGTCTCGAAAAGATAAATCATTGCATGAAAAAGTAAAACAATTTTTTAGCAAAAAAGAAGCAGTTCCTATCAATTTTGAAAAATTTCGAAAAGAGCCTTATGTTATTAGCAGTGACATTTTAAAGGTAATTTTTTTTAGTGTTTATTTATAATGTATTTAAATAACATTGATATGTTTGTAAAGTATCATTTAAGTTTTTAACCATGTTAATGTAGTATCTGGTCAGCCTAATTTTCATTTCCTTACCGGAATGTAAATTGTTAGCCGGCATAATATTGGAATGAGATAGAAAGTAGAGAGTATTTAAAGGAAGGTTTTGGAGGGTAAAATCAAAGTGTGTTCAGCCTGCTTGAAGGCTGTATTGCTAACTTTGATTTCTCTAGTGATTAATATTCTGTAGTGTCGAGTTAGTCTTGCCATTAAGCTTGTATACACCAACTTTAGTCAGAACCAACTTGCACACTAGATATACTGTGAAGTTGTTAGGCTGTATTTAGTTTTAGTTTATTCATTAAGCATGAGTTGGTATCGCCTGTTAAACTTTGTTTAGTTAAATAAAAGGTCCTTTGCGCCTTTCCCATGTATCTGCGGTACTTACAAGAAATAGTGAAAATTCACTGATTGTCTTTTAGCATTCTGATGTACCGTAATTTCCGGAAGAAAGGCTGCATCAGCATAAACGCCGCACTCGAGAAAAATGGCGGGCAAAAATTCAAATTACACAGAAACGCCGCATCAGCGTAAACACCGCAATAGATTAAATAGTGCATGACATCGTCGTGTGCCGTATAGATGCAAAATCTCAACCTAAGTCCTGATATATGACATACCAGTTAAGTAGAATGCATGAAATGAAACCATAACTCAAAAATAAATTAAAGGTAAGAAATGTGGAAAATATATTTACCTTCACATGTATACTTATATTTACCCACTAAAGAAGTCCATATTTGTAATACTCAGACTATAGTATAAAAAATGTTGCCACAACGAAATATGAAATTTAGATGACAAAAGGAAATTTTAAATTTTACTTACAAAAAGAATTACAGCAAATTATACATCATATGAAGCCATCAAAATCTGATTCTTCACTATCTGAATTAAAAAGATTTAGTAAATCCTGATTTAAGTCCGAGTCTTCCAGATCATCACATTCATCTTCTTGGTTTACAGTCTCTTTATCTAAGGATTTAATTTCAGCTTCTTTGAACCCTGCTATTATTGTCGATGTTATTACCGATTTCCACGCACTTCCTACCTACTTTGCAACTTCTTCATAAGATGCTCTACGCATTTCACCGCTTTTGGTAAACGTATGCAATCCTTCACTCATCCAACACTCCCACCGCTTTCGGACTTCAGCTTTGAAGGATTTATTACCTGACAAATCTAATGGTTGTAAGATTTTTGTCAAACCACCAGGAATTATTGCTTCGGTCGTAGACAATTTTTGACATTTGTTTTTCACTGACTTAAGCAAATGAGCACGCATGGAATCCATTATCAATAACCCTTTTGGTTGGAAAAAAGATTCCATACGACACTGCCAAACTTTTTGTAGCCACTCATGCATGATTATTTCGCACATCCAGCTGTTCTCATTTGCACAAATAATTATGTCATTAGGAAAAATCTCCCTTTGGAATAGTCTTTCGTTTAAAAATGATCATCGGCTTTAGCTTGTTACCGTTTACCGCACAAGCTAACACACATGTAAATGACGTTCTTTCATGCCCCATCGTAAGCACAGATACAGTTTTTGCACCAGTTTCATCAACAGTTCTGTTTGCAGGAGAGTCGAAAGCTAACGGCGTTTCATCCATATTTATTATCTGTGACTGAAGCAGTTTTTTCTTTTTTTGTCAATAATATCTGTCGCATATTTTAGAAAAGATGCCTTTTTATCCTGCCAGTCCATTGGTAATTGTTGCCCGACTGTTGTTCTAGTACGCACAGAAATATTTTTTCTTTTCATAAATCTGCTACACCTCCTTTGAAACCATTTATGTTCATTCGTTTTGCTATAAATTTTGCTTGTAAGCGAATTTTTACAGTCGAAATTGCCATTCCCTTTCCTCGTTGCTCCTTTATCCAGTTTGCAAGGTCGTCCTCTAGATTCAGCCACCTTACAGTAACACTTCTTTTCGCTCATTTCTGTTGTGGCATATTTTTAAGAAGTTCTTTTTCAGTTCTCCAACGTCAAATACATCTCTAGTCCACTTCAAACTCTCGAGCTGCTGCTCGATTTCCAATTTGTTCAGCACGTGAAATTACATTAAGCTTAAAACAAGCAGTATAGCTTCTGTGCCGCTTAGGTGACATTTTCAAAAATTTTCCGCTCCCTTCTTGCTTAAAAACTATCCAACAAGTACTTGTACCCAAACTGATGAGATCTGTATCTGGCAGAATGCCAAGAAAAATCGATTCATGCTGAAGGAAAATACCTTAGAGTTCGTTATTGCGAGGCAGGTGGAGTCGTGTCCGCCTTTGAAAAAAATTGCAGAAAAGGCAGGGGTGGGAAGAGGATGGGTCCTGGAAGATTCATCGAATGGCAGAGGAGAGAGACTATTCAAACTGATGAGAATGTTGATTTGAAAGGGGGAAGAATGTTTTTGTTCTGAGATCTTATTTATGGTGAATAAGGCATGTAGGTCCGTTCAAGGGAAAGAATGTAAACAAAATAACGTTTGCAAAAAGCAACTGAGTGGCCTTTTGTGTGGGAACAGTACCAGTCTATGCACAATCACAAGGCCATCCAAACTATGTACATTGACCATCATATAAAATATTTTATTTTTAGTGCACCTAAACGCCACACCCTCGGAAAATTTAAGTTTTAAACACTTAAACACCGCTGTGTTTCTTCCGGAAATTACGGTAATTTTATGTTACCTAAGAAAGCTAGACCCTATATGTTACTTGTTAAAATCCAGTTTTTATTTTTTTAAATTTATGTACGCAAGTTAGTGTATTAATATATCCTTCATCAGAAAAGTTCAAGGGCAATTTTCTTTATTTCCGAGTTCGCAGAGCTAAAAAGGAACAACTGCTGTTTTTATGTTACCTGGTATGTATTCTTATTTGATATGACTTGGCCATGTTTCCGCATAAACTTACTAGATGTCAAGGCTATGCTTAGCAACACACCGTTCAGATTGTTGTTGCATTTGTTAAGATGACACAATGGATGCTGATTGTGAGCAAGGAGTGAACATTAAGTTCTGCGTTAAGCTTGGAAACACTCCTAGTGAAACGTAGAACATGATTAAGCAAGTTTATGGAGATGAGGCACTTTCAAGAAGTCGTGTTTCGAGTGGCACAAAAGGTTTCGTGAAGGCAGAGTTTAGTGCAAGACAGTCCCGGAGCTGATACCAATGAGTGAAATGTGTAAGGCAATTAGTGCAAGAAGACCATCATATAACTTTGTGTATGATAGCAGCAGAACTGTATTTAAATCATGATCTATGTTAAAAAGATTTTATGCGTAGATTTAGGGAAACAGAAACTTAATGCAAGAATCGTCTCTCACTCACTAAACAGATGAACAAAAAGAGGAAAGATGAAGAATTTCTGCTGAACTATTAAATAGAGCCAGACGTGATCCCAGATTTGTGTCAAAGATTATTGTATTTTTCTCTTGTTTTCATTAATGAAAAGGTGACTGAAGTGAAAGCTTCATCAAGATTGTTGCAGACATCCAATGGGCTGTAACAAATGAGCTTGCAAGCATCACAGTTGAAGATTTCCTTGCTTGCTTCCAAGACCTCTAGAAACATTGGCAGTTGTGTATAGATAGCCAAGGGGACTACTTTGATAGCTGCTAGGATCATTACTTGGTAAATGCAATTTTATATTTTTTATAACCTTTTTCTTGGAACTCTTCTGACAAAGGATATTGACGCAGTAAAATATTGTTCAATTGTTAACATTAACAGAAAATTTCAAAAACATTGCATACATGTAAGGGAATGACTTATCGTGAAATGAAGGAAGATAAGTTTGATATATATATATATATATATAAACTGAAAGTATGATAAATATTCTTGTGGTTTTCTTCTCTGACACCAGTTTTTACGTTATATCCTTCCTTCACGGTCTTACGGAGTTCGTAGATTTGGAGTGAATAACGACGACAGTTGATGAAGTATCGAAACACACTTTATTAGTCAGTATTGTCAGGACAGCTCCAAAACACATTTTACAGTCATCAATAAACTACTATAAACACGCTGGTACAATCAGCAACACAGCCTTTTAACTGTCAGGCAATAACGGTGGAGACAGCTTCCTGCAAAGCACCAGAGTGCAACTCCTGACTTTGCTTGGTCGTTCTCGGAACTCCACATACTCTCAAGATTCTCCACGTTACAACTTGCGATGCACTCGACGACACACGAGCACAGCTCCAGACTCTTCGGTTCAGTCATTCCTGGAGCTCAACACGCTCTCTCGACGATGCACTAACCCCGATCCACTAAGAGACTACTTCGGTGCACTCGGCACTCGTTGCCCAGCTGTCAGCTCGATCCACTCCTCAGGGACTGACTCGCTAGATGAGACACACACTCGATGAGAGACACATACTGACTGTCTGTGGACCAGCAAGGTTTATATAGCTTTCGGCTTGTGTTTGAGAACATTCTGGGCTAAACTGGTAAGAACTCGTTCCAGAAGGTTCCCCATCCGTCCATGGTATATCAGCTGTTTTATCGCCAAACGGGCGATTTCTCACCAAATGTGGCAACCCTGCATTCCCTTGCCATTTTATTGCAACCCTAAAACTGCTTTGCGGGGAAGCTATCTCACCACGCCTTGGCATTTCATAACAATATGAATAACTAGAAGTACAATTTCAAAATCTGTTGACTTACTGATTGAATACTAAATATTTATATGCTTCCTGATAATGAATGCAAATTCCAATATGGAGACATCAATCCATATTCTCTTGAAAATTTGGAGATCAAAGTCTAATAGTGCAGTAGAAAATGTTTAAGTATTGGTTTTAAATGAAAATGTTTTAATGAGCCTACCACTGAAAAGCAGGGATGCATGTTATAATTTATTTAGGTAAGTAATGAACATGATAAATGTCTAGAAACAGTATGAGATAAATTTTTATACCATTTTTAGTTAACTTATTTTCAATTTTTTTTAAATTTCAACATATTATTGAGCCCACCAGCAGCCGAACAGTAAAAGCGCTGAACAGTGGTAGTTCGAGTCCCAGCGAATAGGCTGGCTGCATGGGCGTTTTCGTGGTTTTCCCCATGTGTAATGTGGATACGAGCCAGTTTCCCTTAAAAAGAACCTCCACGGGGCATCCCTTCCTTTCCGTGTAGTGCGTAAGGACAGAGCATGTCAGAGCAAGTAAAAAGAAGAATATATATTATTGAGAATTTGATTCACATTTATATTATTCAGGACATTGGTTAGTTCTGATAGAAATATGAAAAGTTATTACATCTTTTGTAACACATATATAAGTGCACACTCTTACTTCACTTCATTGGACATTCATGGAAGCATTGTAGAATGCTTTTATTTGTGTTTGTCAGTTCCTCTGCTTAACAGTAAATAAATAGCTGCATTGTTACAAATAGTGATACTCTTATGCTATTGGGACCAGATTCAGAAATACATGTATAGATGTATGTGTTCATGTATGCTTGTTTATATGTATCCTCATATGTTGTAGAGGCATTAGGTTATTTTTTTGAAGCAGTAGATATGAAAAATGAGCAATGCCCTCACCAGGACTCAAATCTAGACCTCTCGAATATGCATTGAGAGCGTGCTAGCTGTTATACCATGAAGGCAGGCTGGAAGAAGGGAGAAAATACCTTATAATGCATTTTAATATACACACACATACATACATGCATTTTTGAATCCAGTCCCGATAACAGAAGAATTCCCAAACAGTATTGTGTAACCACTGAACCAGTTATCAAAATAAATCCTTTTCCTTCGCTTGTAAATTTTTCACACTGTATTTCCAAATACTTTAATTCTTATGTAGTTTTATTTAATGGCCATTTTGCATATTTAAATGGAAGATTAAATCTCTTATTTGGAAGCAACATACATACAACATTATTTTCACATCTTGGTAAATCAAATGTTTTTGACATTTTAAAAATAACTTTTTTAAAAAAAAAAATTGCATTAGCACTTGGAATACCCAAAGCTCTTCTCATCATGAGATAATTATGAGCATGAATTTTCATCATTAGTATAAAAAAAAATATATAACACATGGTCTACTTGAAACTCTTCTGTTCATAAGCAAAGTATAAATGATCATCATTATGACTGCTGGCCATTGGAAAAGGGTTTGTGTTGGCAGTTTGTTGATAATGTTGGTGCCGTTTACAAAATGGGAATGTAATAATCAGCAAGAACCTATTAATCTACTGAATTTATAATTTTGTTTGTGATTAAAAAACATATCTATACTATTAGTTTATATTATTACAAGTGTGCTTATGTAATTATGTTTTAGTTACTAAAGCTTAGCTGCTTTCTTATATTATCTTTTTACCTTGTCTTATTAGAACCTCAGCTCTGAAAATCCCCAAAACTTGCGTTTAAAAACCATCAAAGAATTGTATGATATAGTATTCACGAAAAGGTTAGAAGATGTAAGTATGTGATAAATTTGTCCTAGTCCTTTGTTAAATATGCTGTAATTTAGTGAAGATTAGGTTAATAATAAGTTAAATAGGCTGTAATTAGGCATTTAATTTAACTCTTTTAAATAGAGGAAAAGATGTATTAAATCATATCTGATTTAAGGTAATTAAATATTAGTATAATAAAATTTTGAAAAATATTTTCATTATTGCTGATTTGTTCTTAAAATATTCATACTTTGTGATGTTAATAGCCTTAATTCTGTCTGCCTTGAAAAATTCATTATGCATACCTTGTTTATTTCATTCTGTAATTTATTTACTTAAAATAAATATTTCATTCAGCTTCATTTCAGTTTGTTACAGAATATTAATATTTTGAATTATGACAATACATTATAAAAATCTGATAACACATGGAAAAAATGTATTATATAATGTTTCTTTTATAGTATGCTGTTGAAACTTTATGCAAGAATGTTGAAGATTTAATAAATGTTCACAACTCGATTGATACACGGCATATAGTATTCCATTTTTACTGCGCTCTGATAAATGGCCAGGTATGTTCTTGTACTTCTTATTTGCTTCAGTTTCAATTAATTGTGTAGTAAAAATGCCATTTTTGTACAGGGAGATGAAATTTAAAAAAAAATTACAAATAATATTTGGAATATTGGTATTTGATGCTTTTAAAGTTTGTAATAGGCTGTAGTATTCAAATATATTATTTCTTACTAGAATGTGTTTGATTTATTTGTTGGCATTAAAATTAATTACAAGAATTAATTTTATGCAGTGGTAAACAAGTTTTTGCAGTGGTACTGTCATACTGAAGTAGCTACTCTGTTTACTCACAAAAACTGGCAGTAATCTGTAATGCCACTCTGTAGTATGCATATTTCAAATAGCACCTAAAGTTTTTACAGTGGTCATTTTAACAAGAGAGGACAAGAATCATTAAAATAATACTAACTGTGAAATATAAAAAGCCAGTTATTAAAAATGAATCTATATATATCAAAATTGAAAATACAGATGTGTGTATGTCATAGCTGTAGTTTTTCAATGTATCTTCTGGTAGATCACTAGATTGTCCGATTTTTACATTTTAACCTTTCTAGTTAGTAAACGATCACATTTTTAACAGTAAAGTTAAATTGTGTGAATAAAATGTGTACAGTTGTAAATTTCATTATGGTATTAATAAAGTTTAAGTTGTGCAGATTTAATTCCCCTATCCCCCTTTTTTAGCATAATTTTTCTTATTAAATTTTATTTGGTCTAAATTTTCTTAATGTATTCATTATTTGGCAATTTTGGCGCAGTGACGTTGCACTGCTACAGCTTCACAGCTCTCATGTGAGCTGTATGCTGCCACTGGAACCTAAGTTTTACAGTCTTCAATTACCTGAAAGCTTCATGAGATAGGGCTAATATGACAGAACATCCACTGTTTGTATCCTGCTTGCTGCAGCACACCCATTTAGCCTTGTGCAGACAATATGCACCTTGGACCAAACTCCGATGGAACACCATGCTTTTTACAGATGAGTAAAGATTCTTAGCATATCTGTATCTGGAAAGAGCCTTGAACATGATACCATCTCTCCTGATCAGGAACAAGGATCATTATTACCATGGTGAAGGTGTAATGGTTTGAGCAGGCATTATGTCGGATGACTGCACAACCCTGCATGTCTTTGACAAGGGCTCCCTTACTGCTATGATGTATACAGAGGTGATCATAGAGCCCTATGTTTGCCTTTTCAGGAGCACATTTGGTCCTACCAATGCCTGTTCTCATATGGCTCAGCTGGTTGATGATTACATTGAAAGTGAGAATATTTGCTGCATGGATTGGCCAGCTGTATCTCCTGACCGTAATCCTATATAGCATGTCTGGGATGCTCTTGAGAGGGCAATTTCACCTTGCCATTCCCCTCAAAAAATCATACGAGAGTTCAAAATTGCTTTGCTACCGGAGTGGGATTGATTGCCACAGGACTTTTCAACTGTCTCCTGTTCAGTATGCTGTCAATCTGCATGATCTGTCTGGCTGTGAGAGGGGACCATACTCCATATTAGACAAAATTCTGTATTATACAGTCAAAAGTCGTTAATCCGGACTCGTCGGGACTTCGGCGATTCCGTATTATCGATTTTTCTGGATTATAGATTATCAGTTTAAATCTCGTAAGATGGCATGCAGAAATTCTAAAATTAAAAATATGAAACCGTAATTTACGAAATAAAGAACAATTATGATCTAAAGGGTATCAAAATTTACAAAAAAAAAGCTTAATATTTATTTGTTTACTTTATTAAACATTTCTTTCAATGTAAGTTGTTTAAGTTGATTCATTTTTTCTGTGATAATACATTCTCTTTAATTCTATAAACAGACATAATTTCTTGTTCAGTTACAAAGTTCCGCTGTTCAAGTCCCGTTAATTGCTGTGCCGAGAATACCGACTAACTTGTCAATCGAAATTTTTTCGTTTTCACTGACCTCTCTGTCACATTCTTCATGTCTTTATCCATTTTTTGCAGCAATTCTACTTTTTGTTTGTTGGACATCGAAACACACTTTCGTTTTGTAGATCCTTTGGAAGTTCCAGCATCGGAAATTCTATTTGACATAATCGAAAGTTCAAGTTTACTTTTATAAAATTGCTCTTATAGTCTGCAAAAAATAATAAGCGGAATCCAATTCGAAGATTAAGGAACAACGCAATCATTAACATTAACTGAAATAGATAATTAGATAATTTTAGCTTACACCGTCCGTTATACATTAAACGCGCAGGCGAAAACATATTCTGCACTTGTGCACACGCATATGCGCAGTAGTCAAGGTCTTACGCGCACGCGTAAAACGCCTGTGCGCATGTGCCAACGCAGCGCATGCGCAGAAAGTTTTTAGCTTTGAAGTCCGGATTATGGGTGTCCGAATTAACGACTTTTGACTGTACTCCATATTCAGTTCAATATCACAAAGTGGATTTTGAACATCCCTTCACTATGAGCTTTTCTGATAATAATTCATATGTAAAATGACTTTTATATGATACATCCCTTTCTCTTTTATAAATGTATATTATATATATTCTATTTATATATCTCTGTTATATATGTTATTATATATAATATATTTATATATATTGTTACGAAATGTACAGGCGCAGATGACATCCCTGCAAAGCAGTTTTAGGGTTGCCATAAAATGGCAAGATAAAGCAAGGTTGCCACATTTGGCAACAAAATATCAAATTTCATTAAAATCTATCCATTAGTTTTTCAGAAATTTGAAATAAATTGCAAATGCTTAAATAAAATAATCTTGGAATAATAAAACAATCTGCTTAAATAAATAAAATAATCTTGTTTCTGCTTAAAATAATCTTGGAATTGTACATTTTGTTTTTCCATGTGTTTATGTTTTTGCAATTTGTTTTTGCTTCAAATAATATATTGAAGAGTTGCACAGATTTAGCAGCAGTACATAAGTTTTGATCTATAAAATTTGATATTTGTGAAGTATAGCTTTATAGAATGCGAATTTTGTATTCTTCACTGCTAGGAAAAACTGCATATTTCTGAAGCAATGCAACACTTTCTTTTTCATCAGCTGGCAAACTCCACAGCTCCATTGTAATTCTTTACAAGGAAAAAATTTTTAAAAAAATTGCAGTCAATGCAGAAAATACTTCTGGACCATCATCAGTGCAGCAAAAACAAACACTAATGACAGGTGCTCTTATGCTGAGTATGCACATGTACCTGGTATTGCCGCATAAATACATTTTGCCAATGTCATGGGTTGCACTGCAAGTACAGTCAAAAGTCATTAATTCGGACACCCATAATCCGGACCTCAAAACTGAAAACTTTCTGCGCATGCGCCGCGTTGACACATGCGCATAGGCATTTACGCGTGCGCGTAAGACCTTTTACGACTGCGCATATGAGTGTGCACAAGTGCAGAATACGTTTTCGCCTGCGCGTTTTATGTATAATGGACGTATAAGCTAAAATTATCTAATTATCTATTTCAGTTAATGTTGATGATTGCGTTGTTCCTTAATTTTCGAATTGGATCCGGCTTATTATTTTTTGAAGACTGTAAGAGCAATTTTATAAAAGTAAGCTTAAACTTTCGATTATATCAAATAGAATTTCCGATATATATTTGTTAATATGTAAAGGATCTAAAGCAAAAGTATGTTTTGAAATCCGAAATCTGTTTATCAATTTCACGCTGCTCGGCGGGGGAACGCTGCGGCGGGCGCGTAATAAATTGGAAGTTGATCTCTCAGCACTATCCTTATCTTCAGCGCAGATGTTTTCATTTTATTTGGCTTATAATTCCTTACCAAATGTAGTATTTCATCTCGATATGCTCCGTCTTTGATATGATTTAAAACAAGTTCCTCGTCATTATAATTCGCTTCCGATAGCGAAGAAAGTGACAGAGGTTATTGAAAACGAAAAAATTTCGATTGACAAATTAGTCGGTGTTCTTGACACAGCAATTATAGGACTTGAACAGCGGAACTTTGTAACTGAACAAGAAATTATGTCTGTTTAATAGAATTAAAGAGAAAGTATTATCACATGAAACGAAACAACTTACACTGAAAGAAATGTTTAATAAAGTAAACAAATAAATATTAAGCTTTTTCTTTTTGCAAATTTTGATACCCTTTAGATCATAATTGTTCTTTATTTCATAAATTATGGTTTCATATTTTTAATTTTAGAATTTCTGCATGCCATCTTGCGAGATTTAAACATATGATCTATAATCTGGAAAAATCGATAACCCGGAATCGCAGAAGTCCTGACGAGTCCGGATTAACGACTTTTGACTGTATTGAAAACACTAGAGCGCAGTTACAACTTTCAACAGGCCATTCCAAAAAAGATATATAAATGACAAAGATGTTTAGGATGAGCTGCATACATTGCTTTATACAGTTTTATCATTGCGTTGTTGCTTTATACAGTTTTATCATTGCTTAATTTATGAAATAAAGAACAATTATGATCTAAAGGGTATCAAAATTTGCGAAAAGGAAAAGCTTAATATTTATTTGTTTACTTCATTAAACATTTCTTTCAATGTAAGTTGTTTAAGTTTTGCTTCATTGCATGTGATAATACTTTCTCTTTAATTCTATTAAACAGACATAATTTCTTGTTCAGTTACAAAGTTCCCCTGTTCAAGTCCTATAATTGCTGTGTCAAGAACACCGACTAATTTGTAAATCAAAATTTTTTCTTTTTCAATAACCTCTGTCACTTTTCTTCGCTATCGGAAGCGAATTATAATGACGAGGAACTTGTTTTAAATCATATCAAAGACGGAGCATATCGAGATGAAATACTACATATGGTAAGGAATTATAAGCCAAATAAAATAAAAACATCTGCGCTGAAGATAAGTATAGTGCTGACAAATCCACTTCCAATTCATTACGCGCCCGCCGCGGCGTTCCCCCCGCAGCGTGAAATTTATAAACAGATTTCGTATTTCAAAACATACTTTCACTTTAGATCCTTTACATATTAACAAATATATATCGGAAATTCTATTTGATATAATCGAAAGTTTAAGCTTACTTTTATAAAATTGCTCTTACAGTCTTCAAAAAATAATAAGCCGGATCCTATTCGAAAATTAAGGAACAGAGCAATCATCAACATTAACTGAAATAGATAATTAGATAATTTTAGCTTATACGTCCATTATACATAAAACGCGCATGCGAAAACGTATTCTGCACTTTTGCACACTCATATGTGCAGTCGTAAAAGGTCTTACGCGCACGCGTAAACGCCTATGCGTATGTGTCAACGGCGCATGCGCCGAAAGTTTTACGTTTTGAGGTTCGGATTATAGATCATTCCGAATTATGGGTGTCCGAATTAACGACTTTTGACTGTATATCTTTTAGAAAGTAACAGGTGAACATAGCGAGACTAAGTATAATAACAACTGAATTATTAAACTTTAATTTTGGAAAATATAGAATTTTGTTCTGTAAGGAAGAACATTTGTATTTAGAGTGCCTCACTTTATTCTGTTAAATTAAGCAAATTCTCCATTTGGGATCAAAATATAAGAAATAAGAACTAACTAATGACTAACAAAAGAGATTTAGCTGAAGCTAGCATAATTCTAAACTAGTTGGCCCATAATGTTAAATTAGCCAGCAAACTATCAAAAGGCATGTAATACAGTCAAGAGCAATAACAGCTTAGAGAGATGTAGCCCAAAGGCAAACACGCGGTACTCAGGAATCCTAATTCTCTCTGCCGAAGTCAGAGAGATAGCATCAAGTGGGAAAATGCCTAGTGCCATCTATGTGTATGATCTTTTAAACTGTAAGTTTTCAATTTCCTTATTAATAAAAAAATCTCTTTCTATAATGTCTGCTCGTTTGATAAGATTAGAATATTTTTGATATTTTCCATGCTTCTGTCTAGATGAATTTGACTTAAATACTATTTTCTTTCTCATTTGCATTTAATGCGATTCTAAAAACTCATTATGGTAGGGAGTTTTTGTAAGCTGAAGCTAGGAAAGACAGGAAAGGCGAACTAAATTAAAATAACTGTTATAAAATTAAAATGTACGTTACACCTTAAATAATGACCTGGTTACACAGAAAGCAACCAGCACAAAGCACATTTTTAAATAAAGTGTGATGTTGCGTGACCCCAACTTGTCCGCAACAGTAGTAGTGACTGCTATGAACCGGAAGTTACACAAACTCGTAAGAAGGGTTTAAGCCCTTTTTATTTCACTTTAGAAATTACAGTTGCATTCACTTGACGTTCACAAACTACGCCGACCCGGCGGTGTAACAAAAATAGAGGAGCATAACTAATGAAGTCACTATCTACGAGGCTCTATAATTGTAACTATCTTAACCGCGTTCTAAGATACAGCTGAGATTCAGCAAACTTTCTGATTAAGACGTTGAAAGAATTCAACTAACTGCCGAAGTAGGCACACAGGCCAAAACACGCGGTTCTTAAACTTCTACCAAGCAACCTTCATGCTCGTGAATCAAGAAGCACACTTCCAAACTCGTTTCTCTTCTATTTAACTCAAATTACTTCTGCTAAAAATTTTAATACTCTGCGCGTTCTACTAAAATTTACATACTCTGGCATTGGCAATTCCGAGGGAAAGTAAAGGCTTGACAGGAAAGATAGCTTAAAATAAATGTTAGTTAAAATAAATATAAACCCTACAAAAGTATTGATATATCAAAATGTTTATAATGATGAAAACTATTTTTTAAATAGTGAAGAAAATTTCTTGCTTAAATTTACCTATATTTAATAAAATAGCCAAATTAATGGTGTGATCTGGAGGACTTTGTGAATTCTTATTCATGTAATTATTAAATGTAAGTCATGTAAATTAATTAAATTTAATTACTAATGCAAAATTCATTAATTCATGCAATCATTATTTAAACATGTTTAAGCTATAACACTCAACAATAAGAGAATTTACAAAATTTTACTAGAAATCAATGTCAGTATTTTATAGCTACAGGCTTTAACAAACTAATAATTGAAATTAAACTGGTTAAATGTTTTTGTTTTGTTTTGTTTAAAAAATGCTGTATAAGAACCATAAGCTGTTCGCAATCTTGACCACGAGATCCATATCCGGTGTTACGGTCATCTCATACACTATATACTTCATGTATCCCCACAGGCATAATCCAGGAGAGTCAGGTTGGGGGATTATGGTAGCCTGTCGACTTGTCTGCCTCGGCCAATCCAGCGATCAGAATGTATTCTGTCAAGGTATTCCCACATAGTGCTGCTAAATTGTGCAGGTGCTGAAACCAGATGTTTCAGCTTGTAGCTGCGGTAATGTCAACCATCAGTTCCGGTAATACTCTTTCCATAAAATGTCCATAAGGAACTGAGTCAGTAAACTGATTCATCCTTCTCCTACAACCTCCTTGCCTGAAGTGATCACACATCCCACTGCCCCATATGCCTGCGAACATTGCCCTCTGGTGGTTGCCGTTTGCATTTTCAGACACAAGTTTCTATGTAAATAATGTTTGTCATGGTATGATAGACCTGCATGTTAAGTTTGGCAACGACCTTTTGAGACACCCTGTATATTGGAGAATGTGTCAAAAACATGGGAATTCTGCTGTATGTTGAAACTGGGGTGTGTGCGTTTTGAAAGTACTGGATTAATTCTTGTATTTATTTGCTGCATTATCAGAAGTCGATAATTGAGTTTATTACATATTTGAGCATTTTTTTCTTGTACTTCTATGGCTAGAGATATTATTATGGATATATTTTTTTTTTTTTTCAAATATATAGCTTAGGAAAGAAAGCATTGTTACAAGCAGCAGAATAACATAATAGCATTTATAAATGCTTCTAAAAAACTTCATAATGTTAAAAAGATACCACTGTGACCTTAAGATTAACATCAAATAAGAATATTTTATCATTTAATTATTGATGTTATTCTATTTCTTTATGCACTTTTTTAAAATTTGTTTTAAATCTTGTGTTAAATCCTATTTGTGTAAATTTGTTTTAAATCCTATTTATTTCTTAAATAAGAATCAAATACGAATTGTAAAATTTTATCATGCATAGAGATGTGAAATTTATAAATATATATATATATATATATATATAGAAATAGTAGTAAGCTCGCCTAAAAGTTACCAGGAGCTGTGGCTCCAAAAAGTTCAACATGTTTTTAAAAAACAATGTCATTGAAGGGTGAGAAATCTGCTACACGAAAAAGGAAAAAAACATAGTAAAATACTCAGTGTTGGAAACTAGTAATGGCAAAAAGTGCAGTAAAATACCTATGGATGTACCATTTGAAAAATTAATACATATGAAAATCAAACCAAGTAACAAGTAAAACATAAAACAAACAAAATCAGATAAAAATAGAAAGCCGAAAATGGTAAATTAGCTGAACTCGACTTCCAAACTGGCTTTTCAAGGGAAATATCAGCTAATTTACCATTTTACCATTTAATTTAAATTCAGCTAATTTACCATTTTCCGCTTTCTATTTTTATCTGATTTCTATTTTATTAATTTGTTTAAATATATATATTTTAAATATTTAAGTATTGAATTTTTTTTTCATAAATGAGAAATTGACTTTCTTAAAGTTTATACTTAGTATTCTATATTTTGATTTCTAATCTTGAGAATTTTTTCTCTAGCTGGAGCATATGACTGTTATGAGAACTTATTTGTTTAAAATTTTAGCCACTCACAATATATTAGAGGATACATTACCAAGGTTAGTTCTCCTATTTCACAATAAATATGTAATATTTTATTCTTCCTTAAGTAGCAGGGCATGTTTTGCATAAAGTGTTCTTTATTTGCTAGTTTTTATTGCCATTTAAAGAGAAAAATAATAAAAAGTAACATACATATGCTGTTTCTGCACAAATTCTCATTTGAATTAACTGGGAGCTTCAAAGCATATTGAAAGTAAAAATACTAAAGTAATATGATGTTACAAATAATAATATGGAATACTAACGACATGTGTTTGTAAAATTTACTATCAGTTAATTTACTCTTAAAATATCTTTAAGCCATTCATAGCATCCAGAAATTGATACTTATTTTAGATAGTTAATCCTTGAAACTACACTTACAAACGTGAAATAGTTCTTATTTTTTTTGCCTAATATATTTTCTTGCTTATGACTGTGTGCTTATATATATTTCTTTTCAGACTTGAAATGTTAAAGGCTTTGTCTGAGGATGGAAAGATTGTTTCTAATTTTGAGGAAGAAATAGGTAGCTTTTGTTTTTATATATGTTTTGATTTTCAATGATTAAAATCTGAAAATAAGTTAGAGAACTAAATTTAATACGAATGGATATTTTGATTATTAATTGCATTTATATTATAAAAAAAGTTATTAATTAATATACATACAAATGTAATTGCAATCTAATTAATAACATTTTTTAAAGTTATAATTAGTAGTTAATAATATAATTAGTAGTCAGTTATAATTAGTAGGTAATATTTGTTATAATTAGTTAATTAGTAGGTAAGATTATTTTCACAGTTTTGAACTAAATTTTCTTTTATATGTATGTAAACATGAGAAAATAATAATTAAAAAAAAATTTAGATCATGAAAGGGCTCAACATTCATACGCATGGGGTATATATATATTCAGAATTATATTCCTATATATCTATATAGGTATAGATAGATAGATACATAAAAAAACCTAGTAAGAGGCAAAATTAAAAACAAATTTCAGCTGCAGGATTGAAGTAAAATAAACTAAAACATGTAAAGTTGAAAGTCAATTGGAGTCAAAGCAAGGCAGTTTCTCAACAATATTAATATTGCATCCTTGTAAAGGGCATAAACATAAAATCTAAACAATTCAAAATAACCAATTTACTTTTAACTTTAGATGTTTTAAGTTGATATATATATATATATATAGAGAGAGAGAGATAGATGATAGGTATACTGAGAATTATATTTATATATGTATTGGGTTGTTTGGAAAGTAATTTAAATTTTTTTCTATTGGATTCTAAAGTGTATTTTTTCACAGAAACTTCACACTTAAGTCGTATAATCATTATATAGTTTGACAGCTAATGTAGCAAGGCTTTCTTTGACAGCTAATATAGCAAGGCTTTCTTTGACAGCTAATATAGCAAGTTTGATTGATTCTATGCAGTAGTTTTTGGTTGGTGCACTTTGAAATATGGAAAGTGAAAAGTATCATTTTCGGCATATTTTACGTTTTTACTATCCAAAAGGTAAAATGCTGTTCAAAGTAGGAAAAAACATCTGATATGTATTGAATGTTCTGACAGAAAGCCAGTGCCAAAACTGGATTGCAAAATTTAGATCTGGCAATTTTGCCCTTGAAGATGAACCATATTCTGAAAGGCCAGTTAAAGCTCATGAAGACACAATATAACAACTCATGAGATGGCTGAGAGATTAAATTTATCAAATTCAACCGTTCATGATCATTTGAAATGCCTGTCTTTAATCTCAAACCTCAACATATGGGTTTCTCATGTTCTCACGGAAAGAAATTTGTGCTGTTACATTTATATTTGTGATTTGCTTCTCAAACATGAAGAAAATGATCCATATCATCACTGGGGACGAGAAGTGGGTTGTCTACAACAATGGTAAATGTGAGAAGTCATGGAGCAAAAAAGATGAACCGGCTCAAAGCACTTCAAAAGCTGATATTCATCAAAAAACGTGATGCTATCCATTTGGGATTTCAAAGGTGTTTTTTTTTTTTTTTTTTTTTTTTTTTTTTTTTTTTTTTTACTTCTACCAAACAGCATGAGGATAAATTTTTAAGTGTACTGTCATCAGCTGGACAAACTGAATGATTCACTTAAACAGAAAAGGCCAGAACTTATCAATAGAAAAGGTGTAGTGTTCTGCCAAGATAATGCTAGACCTCGTACAAGTTTAGTAACTCGCCAAAAGCTTTTATAGTTTGGATGGGATATACTGCCACATACACTGTTGTCTCCAGATATGGCATCTTTTGATTATTATTTGTTCTGGTCTCTGCAAAATTTTTAGATGGTAAATCTTTACTTCAAATGATGAGGCCAAAAATCACCTGGATCAGTTTTTTGCCAGCAAAGAAAAAACATTAATGAGCGTGAACTCATACTATTACCAGAAAGATGCCAAAAGATATTGGATTAGAATGGCCAATATATAATTCAATAAAATATTTATTCGCTGTAAGAAAATCTTTCATTTTCATGGAAGAAAACAAAATTACTTTCCGAGCAACCCAATATATGATGGTATAATTTAGATCCTTACAGTAATTTGATATGAGGACTAGAGAAGACATTATCTTGCAGTCACGAGTGTATGAAGGTAAGAAGGTCACTGAAAATATCAATTATGTAGTAGAAGATGTGGAGAACTTTTGAAGAATCACAAAATCACTTGATAATCAAAATGTCTCTTTATTACTTGCTGATTGCCCTTTGACATGGCACATCCCACAATTTTGATGATGACACATTACATTTTTGACAGCAGCCAAGCAAGAGATGTTCTTTAGCTAGCAAGCATAGGCAGAGAAAGAAGATGGTTAGTTGAATTGCAACGGTATTTATAGTAAAATTTTTCATTAATCTGATTGATTAAAACTTATAGGCAGACAGATACAGAAGTTTAAGATGATATAATGCGGAATTATTTTCAGACATGGCGCAGTTTCAAGAAAGTTATTATTAGAGAGGAAGTACCTAAATTAAAAATGAGCAAGTAAGAGGCTTTTTAAATTATATAATTTGCATATTTTTTCTTGCGTATTTATATGTGCGTGTGTATACATTATTAAAAGCAAATTGCGAGTATAAATATTTAAATTTTACAGTTTGCCTTTAAGATTTTGTAAATGTGTCTGATTTGTTCAGTATTTTTATTTACTTATAATGAAGAGCCTGCTATAAACATATTTTAAATATTTTTCATTTTGTATTCAATAACAGTTGTGTTAATACTGTCAAAAATTTTTCAGGACCTTTCCTTCTTAGTTGGTTTCCTGAAATAATGGCTACTGGAAAAACTGCTGAATTCCTTCGTTTAATAACCAATGTTATTAAATTTAATGCTGCTTATTTAGATGATGAAATTATTGCAGGCTTTATTAAGTAAGTTTTTCTTTTTTTTATTCATGGTTTTTAATATGTTTTTAAACTGAAAAATATTAGTATTTTGATCTTCTTTTTTTTTTTTTTTTTTTTTTTTTTTTTTTTTTAAGATCTACATGTGATTTGTGCACCAGAACCAAAGCTGAAGAAGATATTCAAGTAAATATTCTAATTAATTGATATGTTTTTATGCTCCTGAAATACAGTAGAACTCCGATAATCTGAGCTAATATGGACAGTCTAACTCGTATAAGCATAAGCTTGGATGACACAAATTGACATAAAGAATACTATTGTCTTATTGTACATACTATAGGGAATTTATTAACATACGGGATTCATGCAAGTATATAGCAATATAAAAGATATGTATGTTTAAATATGTAAATATATGTGCCAAACTAAATATGATATGCACTGTAAACTTGAAAACATGAATCTGTAATATAAAATGAGTTTGCTGTACAGTATACATAACATATCACACATTAAAAAAAAAAAAAAAAAAATGTCACTCACAGCCTTCTATTTCATTGTGCGTGCTGCCTTGTTTCCTTACTGCAACATTCCTTAGACTTTGCAACTTTATACTGTTGACTAGTGAAATGTCATCTTGCTGTTCAGCATAGATCAGTGTCTTTTCAGTCACATTCAAGCCATCTGTCTGACTAATCTTGGTTTGAGCAAAGCTCATGTCTTTGTTATCAGAATTTTCTTAATGAATGACTAATATAAGGTAAATGTAATTACGTGTAAATTTTCACTGGCCTCATCTGACAGTTCAACTTGTTCATTATCTTGCATCCTGTTATTTATATCTTCATTCGATACTGCCTCTGTAACTTGTAGTTGGTTTACGATAGCCACTAATTCTTCATTATCTGAGTCTTGAGTTTGTGTCATACTTACGGTTACTTAATACTTACGGTTACTTGTCATACTTAATGTTGTGCTTTCGAGACGTGGAAAATGCAAGTTAAATTTCAACAATTGGTCCAGTAGAATGGGAGATATAGAACCGTCCCCCCCTTTTTTTTGTGCAAGGTGTACTTTGGCTCCAGTACGGAAATTAAAAACCAACCGATTTTTCAATCAGATTGTGTAAGAAACATGGCTGCCGAGCTCAAGCATGGTAACGATGGGGTTTTTATCTTAACAGTTTGAGTTATTGCTAAAACTGAATAAAACCTACAGATTGTTTACCGTTTGAGAAATGCTATTTTATTGACTTTTACTCATTGCACTGACTTCAGATAACAAGGAACTTCGGTTAATCAAAATTTGGATAATCGGGGCTCTACTGTATGTGTACTTTCTTTCGAGTACTAGTTGATTGAAAATTATTTAACAACTGATTTGAACGAAGGAGGATATGGATAAAATGTTCTGAATATATTCCATCCTAATATGCAGCCTTTAAAATTATTAGATTACTTTTTTTCTCTAATATTTATATACTCTTCAAAAAAGAAAAAGGTGTGTTTCATCCCTGGAATGAAAAAGGTTATAATTTATTTAAAAATGTTTTTAGAAAATTTCATATACGTCCTTTGTCAGAAAAGTTTCAAGACAGTTTTTTTAATTTCTGAGTTTTCATACTAAAAAGGAACGAATGTTCAGAGTTGCCAACTCTCCCGATTTAGGCGGGAGACTCCTGATTTTCGACCGCTCTCCTGCCAACCCGATTTACAATATATTTCTCCAGACTTTTTCCTATTCTTAAAATTTTTACGATTTTTATGGAACTTGGCTTAATACTTTGTTATATGAACAAAAAACAAAAAAAAAAAAAAAGTGATTTTGGATGTCTGAAAGCAATTGAATTTTCTCTAGATTATATCTAAAACAAAACTTTGCGAATCAGATAACTTAGTTCTCCAATAGCCATTGAGCTCCACTGCATTTCATTTGGCATATATTAGCCAATGAGGACAAAACAAGCTGTTATTTGGGTGTTCTTTAGTTATTTCGTTCATTTTGTCCTGAGTTGTGTGAGTACACGTGCCTTCAAGAAATAGTTTTAGAAATTATCATCTTTTGTTATGTCTGCGAGAAAGGTGAAATACTCGTGTACGTTTCAAAAATCGTACACAGTTGACTTTCCTTCTGTTATTTCCTCAAGGAAATGTAATAAATTTGCGATGTGTGACGCCTGTTGTTGCAATTTTTCGATTTCGCATGGTGGAAGGGCGATGTTCTCAAACATGTGCGTACACAAAAACACAAGAACAACATGAGTTGTTTTGAAAAAAACAAAATTAAATTTTTCTTTGGAAACAAAGGACCAAAAAGTTATTAATGCAGAATGTCTGTTCTCTGCCTTTTTACTGGAGCACAACCTGCCACTGAATGCATCGGATCACGCTGCAGCTTTATTTAGAAAAATGTTTCTCGATAGTGAAATCGGTAAGAAATACTCAAGTACAAGAACCAAAACAGGTGTAATTGTTTTGAAAAATAAATCTTCAGTTATTGATTGTATTAAAACAGCTCCGTTCTGCCTCTCTACGGATGGAAACAATAATACCAATTCAAAACTGTATCCAATTGTTGTTTAGTTTGTTTTCAGTAAAGTTTAATTGGAAACTGAATGGTGCTGATGGAATTTTAAAATATAGTGAACTAGAATTATGTTGGCCATCTTGACAGTTCCCCATAGTTAATGCAGAGTGTGAGAGGATTTTCAATGTTGCGAAACCGAGGACTAAATTTAGATCTAATATTAGTGATGACACATTAGAAAAACTTTTATTAGCAAAAGCAGGCCTACGTGGCAGTTGCTGTGAACAAAATTATGAAGTTTCTTTCTTAAAGAAAGCAAAATCTGCCACTGTTTATAACATTTGTACGAAAACTGATTAAAGTGCCCCTTTTTTTTTTTTTTTTTTGTTTTCTTAAATGATGCAAGTAATAAAAATGTTTTTTATGTGTAAGGTATTTTTGTGTTGCTTGCATTTAAGAATTAGTTACTATTTAAAGTTAATTCATTATTAAAAACTATATTTTTATCATTTAAAAAGTCTTTTTAACATTGTGAAAAATCTCCTGATTTCTTAAAAAAATCTCCTGATTTTTGAGTGTCATAGGTTGGCCAGTATGAATGCTGTTTTTATGTTGCTATGTATTCTTACTTGTTGTTAACCATGTTTCCACCCAAATTTACTAGGTAACAAGGAAAACAAAAGTTAAAAAGGAACAAATTTTGTTTTTATGTTACCTGGTATGTATTCTTAATTGACATGACCTTAGCCGTATTTCTGCACAAACTTACTATGTGGCAGGACTGTGCTTCGGAATGCACTGTTTGAATTGTTGTCGCATTTGTTAAGTCGACACAATGGATGCTGATTGTGAGCAAAGAGTAAACATTAAGTTCTGTGTTAAGCTTGGAGAAACCCCTAGTGAAATGTGGAACATCATTAAACAAGCATATGCAGGTGAAGCTCTTTCAAGAAATCGTGTTTTTGAGTGGCACAAAAGGTTTCGTAAAGGCCGAGATTCAGTGTAAGACGATCCCAGAGCCGATACCGATTCATGGAGCATGTAAGGCAGTTATTGCAAGAAGACTGTCGTGTAACTGTGCATATGATATCAAAAGAACTGAATTTAAATCATGATGTTTGTCTTAGATTTTATAAATCGTGATGTTTGTTGTAAGATTTTATGTGAAGATTTAGGGAGATGGAAACTTAATGCAAGATCTAGTCCCTCACTCACAAACTAATTCCTCACTCACTAACAGATGGACAGAAAGAGGAAAGACGAAGAATTTCAGCTGAACTATTGGACAGAGCCAGATGTGATTCCATATTTGTGAGAAAGCTTATTGTGATTTTTTGTTTCCATGAATGAAAAGGTGATTGAAAGGAAAGCTGCATCAAGGTTATTGCAGACATCCAACGGGCTGTGGCAAATGAACTTGCAAGTATTGCAGTTGAAGATTTTTCTGCTTGTTTTTAAGATCTCCAGAAATGTTGGCAGTTGTGTTGATAGCCAAGGGGGACTACTTTATAGCGGCTAGGATCATTACTTGGTAAATGCAATTTTCTATTTTTTAAGGACCTTTCTCCTGGAACTTTTCTGACAAAGAATGTAGAATTAAACTGAGTGTTCACATATTCTGTGTACTTAAAAAATCTGTTTCACATTTTTATGTTAGAGCTTTGTTAAAAGATAAACAGTATGTTATGGGATTAGTGTGAAGCACCAAACTTTGTGCAAATAAAGAAAAGTATTTTATTATGTGCATATTAATTTACTATGAAGTCTTCAATAAATTTCAACCTACAACTTTCATTTTCATGAGCATTCAAAAACATGATGCTCAGTTTGCCACTGTGGAACATCAGTTTTGTTACTTTAATTTCTTTCTTCCATCTCGCTGATTGATTATCCACATACCTTAATACCATAGAGGTACATGTTCCTCGACACAGTGTGCCCATAAAAGTCTTCATGTTACTTTTATTTTCACTGCTATTGGTCACAGACATATACTTCTAATTACAGAAATATTTTAAACGAGGCATGTTTATATTTTGCCATTTAGAAATTAAAAAATCAGTTTCAGAAAAATTAAAATATCTTAACATTTTATATAGTCTTCTGGAACTTATAGTTATATTTATTGAAAATTTATAATCATTCTAAGAAACATAAACATAAACATTTGTCCTCCCATACAACAAAAATTGCCTGAGATATTAAACTTTAAATGCCTGAGATCATGCTTTCTGAAAGACAGACGTTCACAAATTGAAGAGCAAGATATTTAAATTTGTACATAACTAAAAATGAAATATCAGTTTAGAAATAGTTTTTGATACTCTTAGATTAAGAGATATTAGGAAAAGTTTTGATCAAAACAAATTCTTTTAAAAAAAGGAAATCTTATTTACAGAATTATATGTTATTTGTGTTCTAGAAAACATTGGCAAACTTCAGCATTGGCAAATAACTAACTTTTGTCATTATTTGCGTAAATAAAGAAAAATATTTCTAACCCAATTATTATTATAATTATTATTTATTGTACGACTATGAGATTAAACTGTATGTGGTTATAATCAACATGTTTTTAGCATTTGGAAGTTTATTAATTACTTGTGTCAAAATTCTTTTGGTATAACATATATAACAAAAGTAACAGTAAATTATTAAGAAATATCATTGAATGACATTAAATGGAAAGAAAATCAGCCTTGAATTATCTTAATTTGTTTCCTAATGTACCTTTCAAGGACAGTAATATAGATATATTTTTGGCTGTGTAGCATCTAAAAGTCTCTCAAATTTTGAAATTAAATATCTCGGTCAATTTTTGTCATTAGAAGGTCAAACACTTTAATTTTACTTTTAGAATGTGCTAAATATAACTTATATGTACTTTAGAATTGCATAAAAAGTTAAGATTCTGTGATTTTTACAAAATTGATTTTAATTTAAAAATACCATAGTATTTATATTATTTAAAACATTTTTGTGACTAGAAATAGATATCTGCAATCCACAATTGCAATAATAAAGGTCATATAAGACTTTAGAGCCATGAATATGTTAAAATACCGTCAGAGAATTAATTGGTGGATTAATTAATCATGTCAAATGATGTTTTTTCTAATTTGTAAAATCTTCCTATTGTTTCAAATTTAGTCTTAAAAACACAGCTAACAATTCTAAATTGTGTATTAATAATTTCAAGTCTTATTCAATTAAATTTTTTTCTGTGTTGAAATACTGTTATGATTAAAAAAAAGAGAAGAGAAACGGGCCAAAGTGAAACAGAAAATTAACAAAGCAACAACCTTGTGTTTGACCATTATAATTTTCACTTTGGATCTGAAAAATTATTCAAGAAGCTTCTATTGGTGAATTGCATATTCTTGAAGCTTTTCGCATTGGCAAAGATTTATCTCATTTAGTTAATGGTTTTAAGTCCAGTCCAGTCCTTCTTAAAGCTTTTAAAATTCTGTTAGTTTAATTTTTCAATTTTCATTAATTAAATTAATTTTGCCGGCAGAGGGTGCTCTCTTCTCATTTGCTTTACTGCTGTAGAGTATGAATATGATGGTTACGCCTACTGCTTTTCAGTCTTGCAGATTTCTTTGCTCCTGATGAAGCGAGGTCTGTAATCTGTTACCTTTGAAATTGATCGAGTTTTTGGCTAAATCTATGCCAAACACAAGATTGTTGCTAAGCTAATTTTTACTATTATAATTTATTTTATCACATAGATATGTGTAACTAATTTTATGTTTGGTTTTCAGGAAAGCCTGAATGTATTAGGTGCTGTCCTTTGCTATAGTCATCTCCCTAGTTATGTTTTGCAATGTTTTATTAGTACACTGTGCCTCACAGTAAATGTTGAAAAATTCTCCCAGTGCAGTTGGAAGGTATGTTATTATTATTCGTAAGTTCTGTTTTTATTTTGGAAATAATTATATTGCTCAAATAGCATTGTTATAATCATCTACTAAGATTCAGAATAATTGTCTCTGATAGCATCAGTTGCAGTCAGACACGATTGTAGTGATTGAATAAGATACTGGATGGATCTGATAGGTATTTTTGAGCCATGCAGATTACATTGCATGTGACAGTTGCTGACATTTGCAGAGGGTGTTTATGTATATTTAAAATGATTTGGACTAAGAATTAAAAGAAAAAAATTAGAATAAAAATTTCTGCCAAGAGCTTATTATTTGAAATGTTATCATCTGCTACTATTAAATTTATTCTTCTTTCAAAATATCGCATGTAAACAAGATATGGATTGAAGGATATGTTTTTGCACTTTCTTGAAGAGAAATATTCCTATTCCATACTTAAAAAATGTTGGGAAATGCATGATATTAAAATTTCTAAGTGCAAAATAAGCAAAATCATTAATCCAAAAAGAAAAAAACCATCATCATTACTTCTGAATGAAAAGAAGACTCCAAACATATACCCAAAAAGGTATGTACAGTAAGACCCCGCTTAACGCGGGGGATACGTTCCATCGAAGTAGAGCGTAATGCGAAACAGCACTAAGTGAGGCTATCTTAACATGTAAATAATGGGGTTAGGAGAAGACGGATAAAAAATGGTTAGGCATTAAATTTAATAATGTTTTTTTTAATAAAAATAAAATCAAACACTTATTTCTTACAAAAATAAAAACAATATAAACGCATATACTTTTAAAAACAAATAAAATTCTCAGTCAGATCATTCAGTCTATTCTGGGTTTCCAATTTTCTGCCTTTTTGTTAAGAAGGCATTATGATAGATTGGCTTAATGGCATATTGCGTTCAATTTCGTCGTCAATCCATATAGACAGTCGTTTTTCCATTTCCTCTATAATGTTATTTCTAGAACGGGTAATTCTAGTTGCAGAGCTTGACGTAGTTGCAGTTGCCGATGACAATATTTTTTCTTTATTCTTAAGAATTGTCCTTATTGTTGAAGTTGCCAAAATCAATGCAGCACTAATTTGAGATTGACGTTCACCAGAATCTAATCTTCTAATCACTTGCATTTGAGTTTCCAGTGAAATGCTTTTTCTGGTTGCTTTCTTTTCTTGTTTTTTATTATCACTCATGATAAAAACTAAAAATCATAATATTTGTCACTGTATTAATCGTTATAGTATTATACAAATTTAAACTTACAATAATGTCAACAAATGTTTCAAATGATAAAAATGCGTCCACCAAGCAAGAAACACAACTATACTGTTTCGGATATGTTATTTGGAAACCTAGCGCTGCGCACAATTTCGGAGAATCCCCGGGTTGAAATAAAAGAGCGCTAAACCGAAACAGCGTTAAGCGGGGTCTTACTGTACTGTGTCTAATGTTTGTAAAGTAGTGGGTTGCAAGAGGAAATCTGCCAACATAGAAATCAACTGCAAAGGTTTTAAATACATCTTAGCAACAATAAATAAAACAGTAAACTAGGATTTACAACTTGGACAATCTAAAAAAATAATATTGAGCAGATTTTATAGAGGCATGTGGCTTTGCGCAGAACAAACTGTAGAACCCAGTGTGAAAACTGTTTAGCAGGAGATAAATGGAAATACATTGTGACCCATGATGAAATATAGGTTTTTCTAAATTACTACAAGAAAAGATCTATCTAATATTGAAAACAAAGAGAAAAAAGTGTACGAACCTAGTTCTGCCAATGCAAATAAAGTTTCAGTTAGGGGCTTATGGTTGTCACAGGATTCTCTTACAATGAGAAATTAGAAATAAGAACGGGAGGGGAGGAAAGTTAAAATCAACTCAATGTACGACCAAGAGATAAATAGAAAAAAAAGTTTAAATTAATCTACTATCAAGAGATAGTTTTATGTCTGATATTTACAGAAGAAATTCCATTCTTTTATTCCAATGACTTTCAAAGAGTGGAACTTCATCGAGAGAATGTCCGTCATACTTCGAAAAATATGACTTTGCATCTACTATATATATAGTATAAGATATATGACTATATCTTATACTATATATATAGTAGATACTTTCGAAAAGTACTACTGCATTCTTTGAAAAAATGATGACTGATACAAGTATTATATATATATATATATATATATATCTTTTTAACATATTCCTGCAAAGTCCTCTGATGTATATATATATATCAGAGGGTGTATGTATACCCTCTGATATATACACTGACTACCAATAAGTATGTGGACACCTGTGATAGAAAAGAAAAACTAACTTTAATCAAAATTAAAAGTTGGTAGAGCCTCCACGAGAGGTAATTACAGCGTGGACCCTCCGGGGCATACTTTTACATATATATAGTAGATGCAAAGTCTTTGTATGACAGCTAGTGGTATTTTCTTCCACTCTGCTTGGAGAAGACATAGAAGTTCCTTCACCGATTTTGCACGGGTAGTGCACCCCTGAATTCGGCGATGCAACTCGTCCCAGAGGTTTTCGATAGGGTTCAGGTCTGGACTTTGGGCAGGCCAGTCCATTCAATGAACTCCATTGGCACCATACCAAGCCTTGGTTAAAATCGAAACATGACAACTGGCATTGTCGTCCTGAAAGTAACAGGGGTCCAACCCGTAAAACTGCCACAACGTAGGAAGCACATTGTCATTCAAAATAGTGCAGTAGGCATCGGAGTTGCGCCTACCATGACTGGGGACCAAGGGTCCCAGCCCATACCATGAGAAACACGCCCAGACCATAATACCACCTCCGCCGAACTTGACTGTTGGCGCAATGCATTCTGGCAGGAGACGTTCTCCAGGTAGACGCCAAACCCAGCCTCTGCCATCCAAACAGTAAAGTCCTTGATTCGTCACTCCAAAGAACCCGTTTCCACTGATCTACGGTCCAATTTCGATGTGCTTTGCACCACATTAACCGAGCAGCGCGGTTGGACTTTGTGATCAAAGGCTTATGGGCAGCAGCACGACCATGGAAACCAAGCAGATGTGCTTCTTTACGGATGGTATTCATTGAAACAATACTCCTGGATGCCTGTTGATATTCCTCATGGATGAGGGCCATCGGATGGGTGCGGTTCTTCCGAATTTCTCTGGACAGCACTTGTCAGTCTCTATCTCCCAGTTTCGTTGGTCTGCCGACTCGGGGCACATTCTGACAATTACTGCTCACCTTCCACTTCTTAATCACATAGGCCACTGCCGATTTTGGGTACTTCAGATAGCTAGATATGTGCCTTAAGGATCGGCCACATTTGTGATACCCGATAATTATACCTTTCTCGAAATCATAGAGCTCCGAACTGCGAGGCATCTTGCATGCAACTAAAGCCGATGCTGTTTCCTACACGATATACATAGCAACGGAGTCTGTGACGTACCTTAGGACCGCAGATATCGTCATTTGCATAGGTGTCCAAATACTTATTGGTAGTCAGTGTATATATACATCATATATATATATATATATATATGATGTATATATATATATATATATACCCTCTGATATGTATACATCATTATGTATACATCATATATATATATATATATATATATATACCCTCTGTTATATATACATCATATATATATATATATATATATATATATATCAGATGGGTCCAGTTTGTTTTGCTGACTCAGGGCCTCTCTATATATATCCTTTTAACATATTCCTGCAAAGTCCTCTGACATTTCATCTGGCATTTTCTCATCTTTTCACTGGACACAAGGTGAAAAATTGCAAATGTGTCTCTAAACTTGTTACATGGGCAAGCATCTGTACAAAGAAATTTTTCTGTTAATAAAGAAATTGAAAACTGACATTTTAAGATATCCATCTTAAATATATCTTATTATACCACAATGTATTTGAACACCCATGGAAATGCCCGTGTCTATGGTCTTGATATACGCACACCTTCTGTCATTAAATTTTGTGTAGGAACAACATTGGCATTAGTCACATGCAAGATGCCATGAAATGCAGAATTATCTGATTTCGAGGAAGGTGTAATAGTCAGGTATCACAAAAATGGTTGATTCTTAAGGGACATTTAGGAGCAAGCTGAATTACCCAAATATGACAGTGGCCTATGTGATTGAGAAGTGGAGGATGAGCGGTGATTGTCGGGATGGCCCTGAGTCAGCAAAACCCATTGGGAAAAGGGACTAATGAGTGCTGTTCTAGAGAAATTCGGAAGAACCACATCCAACCAATGGCCCACATACTCCAGGGGTTTCAAAAGGCAAATAGGATTGTTGTTTCTATGGATACCAACCATAATGAAGCACATCTGCTTAGTTCTCGTGATCGTGTGGTTGCCTTTGATCACAAAGTCCATCAGTGCTGCTCAGTTAATGTGGTGCAAAGCTTGTCAACAGTGAGCCATTGATCAGAGGAATAGGTTCTCTGGAGCAACAGATTAAAGTTAACTGTCTACTGTTTGGATGGCAGAGTCTGGGCTGGTGGTCTGCCTCTAGAAACCCCTGCCAGAATGCACTTTGCCCAGAGTAAAGTTCAGCGGAGTTGAAATTATGAACTGGGTGTGTTTCTTCTGGTATGGATTGAAACCTTGGTCCAAATTCATGGTAAATTCAATGTTTTGACTGTACTATTTTGGATGACAGTGTGCTTATGTTGTGGTAGTTTTATGGGCCAGGCCTATGTTACTTTCAAGATTACATTGCCAGCTGTCATGTTGCGAGGTCCACTGTGGATTAGTATGTTGACAATGGAATTAATCGAATGGACTGACCTGCCCAAAGCCAAGACCTGAACCCTCTCGAGAACCTCTGAGGTGAGATAGATCACTGAATTAAGAGTGCAACAACTATCTGATATTAGTGAAGGAATTTATGTGTCTTCTTCCAAGCCAAGTAAAAGAAAATACCAATAGCTGTCATACAAGGACTTAACGAAAGCATGCTCCGGAGGGTTGAGGCTGTATATTTGCCACTTGTGGGAGGCTCTATCAACTATTTGAAAATGAATAAATTTTGTTTTTCTTTTTCTATCGCAGGTGTCTAAGTACTTATTGGTAGACAGTGTATGTCTCACTGCACATTATAAATGGTAGGCAATCTCTTTAGGTCCTGAATTGTTCTCTATGAGTCCTGCCTAGTGTCTGTGTTAAATTCTAAAAAATTGGCTAATCCCTAATCTTAAAATTCTTTTCTCAGTGCTTCACTAACTTGTAAAATTCTGCCATAATGGCTCTGATGCCAGCCCTGACCTTATAATGTATATCATTTTACATTTATTATTAATACTCATATTATTAAAGAAAAAAAAGTGTGCAGTTTCCTCTATGCATTCTAAATACATGCACTTCTTTAGAATAGCAGAAGTCGTCAATTAAATCTGAAATTCTAAAATGAAGTGGAAGTTTATTGAGAAACGATTTGATTACATACAGAAAATTCATCTTCATATTATTGAAGCATTAACAAAATTAGTGGAAGAAGCAGAAATTTGTGGGAGCATTAATTTTTTTATTGAAACAAATAAACCTAGAAAAGATTCTAAAGAAAAAAAATGATGTATAGAAAATTTTCAAAGTAGAAAGATGCATAAATAGTTTGTTATAAGTTGTTGCTATGAAATATATATAGTTTGTAGATTTTTATGTGTAATTAATTATCCTAATATTATTTTAGAATCAATGTGCGGTTATGTCAAATACTAGATTATGTTTAATAATAATGTATCCTACTTAGAGATTTATTTTATTCTTAGAATGATATTACAAAAGTGAAGTTCGAGTATCGATAATTGTTCATTGAATTCCTTTTACTGATAGGTCCTTAATTTTTTTTTCATTTTTGGTCCTTAAAAGTTCTTAATTCCCATGTGCAGAAATTTTACGAAGCCTACAAAGGACTCGGGCTGTAATTTTATCACCGACAGCTTGTGTATGTCCAACACCAGTTGCTGGATGTTTGTTTTAAGTGATTGCATCCATGACATTCCATTTTTTAGGACTGAGTGTATAATTTATTATGGCAATCCACCCTTTTCCAATCGATACAAGTGTATTGGTGCTATTATTTTACAAACTGGAGCTTAATGAATCTTGTTGCCATCGTCAGTTTTATTCTCTTAAACACCCACAGTTTCATCTCACATCAGTTTTACCTCAATAATTCACCTTTCGCATTGCTAGTCTGTAAAGCTTCCAAGTTACTATATAGGATCATCAAAAAATTTTCATTCATCTACTTATCATATTCTTTAAACACAGTAGCCTATGAAGAGTTTTTAAACTCCACCATAATTATTAATTATATAGAACTAAAATTTAAATACTTTCTTTTGAATTTACCTGCTTTGAATATTTGGTGTTTGTTACTTTGTAACAACACTCGAAGCACCAAGGAAAGGCATTCGCCAGATTTAGGTAGGATACAAAATACATTAATGAATAAAGTTGTTTTAATGTTAGCAATGTTTAAAGGGAAAAAAGGGTACTTGAGATTATTTCTAAAAATGCAAATTCCTTCATAAAAAAGTTGCAATTTCTTTTTTCAAGGTAGTTATGAATCATCAATAGCCACTTATGAATGTGGTTTTATAAGAGACCAATTAGACCTTTTATTTCAGAATAGGAGATGTGAAAATCCTGCAGTACCCTTGCCAGGACTCGGAACTTTGGAAATTCCTATGCCACCAGGCATGCTTTGCAATTATACCATGAAGGCGTGTGGTAAGGAGGGAGAAAATGCCGTACAGTTTTTGATACAGCAAATCCATTGCTGATGCAGAAGCCACTCTTTTTCTGGGAATTTATCACACTGCATCCCCATGTGGCTGAACTGGTGGTTTATATTTCATGCTCATTTTAATAAATTACTGTAAAAAGTTAGGCATTCTCTTCTTGAAAGATTGCAATAGTTTCATTTTCACTTGACGGTAAATTAAAAATTTGCATAATTTTTAATTTGGAAGGCAGGACTTGATTTTACAGTTTTTATTATTTGGGATTGGCAATGGTTTTGAGTTTGCTGTATTGTTTAGTGATAAATGCCACCAAACAGGTGATTTATCGCTGGTAAGACCGATAATTACACAACATTCTACTCTTTTCATGTATTTCCTTTCAATGCCTACAGACATTCAATGACTTCAAACTTTTAGTATGTTGTAAAAGTGTAATTCATTAATTTAACAGTATTTTATGTAGAAATTAACTGAAAAAATTTCACATCCAGTACTCAGGTAATTTGTTGTCCATTAGAACTAAATTATATATTATACATTTATATGTTTTGCTTTTAAATTATTATTTAATGTATCTTAAATAGTTAGTTAATGTAATGATATCATATCTTTACATATAATCTTTGTTTTGGCTTTCAGCAAATGAGAAATTTGCTTGGAACAAGTGTGGGACACACTAGTATTCTCACCCTATGCCTCATTCTCCAAAATAAGTAAGCAAATATTTATAGTATTTAATTTATAAAAAATATGTGTTAGGCGTATGTATTGCAATTTTTAATTTTAATTGCATAATCGGATTGGTAACTAATTTTAGCTTTCTTTTAATTTATCTAGTAACTAAAATCAAATTTTAGACTGGCATTTTTAAAATATCTGTTTGTTAAAAAATAAATGTTTTTAAAATGATGATTTAAATTACAAATACAAATTCTTACTTAAACACCCTTCTGTTAAAAAAATTTGCAGAAAAGTTAAGTTGCTGAATCTTACAATATGCATATATTTGGCTATTAGTTAATTAGTTCAAGTTAGATTAGAAAAATGTAAGCAAAACTGAGAGAAGATGGCTTATAATCTAAAAAAATCTGCACAACCCGTTTTCCTGATGTGTATGAATTACTGAATTTCTACTGTAATAACTGTATTCCAGATCACTGAATTGTAAGTATGTCGGAAGTATAATTATATCTTTGATGCTGTGCTATTAGTTTAGTGCTGCCATTTTCATATTAGTTTTAGGGTATTAATCTCTCATTTTAAATTAATTGCGTTAATTGCATTTGCTTTCTAGTACTTTTACATTTGCCTATATGAGTTGAAGCAGAAGAATTTTGAAATGTTGAATTTTTATTGTTTTGAATGCATATAAAAATTATTTCCATATTAATTCTTGTTTCTCTACATTATTAATTCTTTTTAGAGAAAATTATAAAGAGGCATCTCTTGTACGTGGAGCTGTATTTTTTATTGGCATGGCATTATGGGGATCACACAGAGTTTCATCATTAACTCATCCACCTACAGCTGTTTTACCATCATTTTTAAAGGTATTCTTGAAAATTATTTTTTTTTAGTAACATTTGTTTTAGTATTAAATTTGTGTTGTATTTGTATTTAGTATGTCCAAAAATATTACTCAACCTTTTTATATTTTTAAAGGTTTTGGAAAGCAATGATAGTATTATAGCATATGAAATTGTTCTATCTTTGCAACGGTTAGTTAAAAGAAATGCAGAAGAGCCATTAAGAAATCTTTGCTGGGATATGATATTTGATATAATTGAAGAAGTGTTAAAACATCCTGAGGTAAAGTTACTTAAAAGTATATATTTTTTGTTTCATTATTATTAATATTTTAATTCATAATTTTAAATATTTATTACTTTCTTCCAGCTTCAGGGCAATAATCAAGCTGTATCTGTTCTTGGAAAGGCAGTTCATGACCTTATAACTGCTGCAGAAGAAAATTGCCCACAGGTTTCTTCTGATCGCTTATTTAGGATAATTGAAAAATGTGCTGATGCCAGAAATGTAAGATATTTTATTGTTATTTTTTTAACATACATCACTAAAAAATTAATGAAATTTAATTCAGGTTTTATCAAATGTACTTTTTTTTTGTGTTTTCTATTTTAAAATGAATAATATCACTTAGACATAAAATTTTGGAATACACACTTTTAGATGTATGCGGGAGAAATTTCCAGAACACTCATAAAATATTAAAAAAGTTCATAGAAAGGGGAGGTAAATCAGTGCTAAAACGAAATAAAATTACAGCATTAGTATCCAAAATTGCTTTGGGTACTTTCTGATTATCTGCACCCCTTTTTTGAAAAGTCACCGATTGCTGGCGAGTAATTTTTTACCAAGCTAAGATGTGGAAGATAACACTATTTTCAAAAATAGCAGTGCATTAAGATTTACATAAAAAGCATCAAATTAATAAAATTAAAAATGCAGGAAGACTTCTTTTTACTTACCTTAAAAAACTTTTTTTTTCTATTCTTCTCATGTACATAGTAATTTGTTTTAGCTTCAAAAAACATCAGAGAATTTCAGAAAATCTGCATTGTCCATGATTTGATGCTGCACATAATGTTGCTCTCCTCATGTGCTCAATGATTTGTTTTTGCTTGAATTGTACGAATTTCGCTTTGATTCACAAATTGTGATCCTTTACAAAGTACAGCTTCATGCAATTCAAATTGTTGCATTCTTTTCTGTTAGGCAAAATGCTGTATTTCTGAAGAAATGCAACACTTTTCTTTTCCATTTGCTGATAAACTCCACAATCTCAGTATGACTCCTTACAAGGGGGAAAAAGTGTACTTAAGAAGTACTAATGAGAAAAATGAATGTCGAATTTGGGAAGGGGGAATTCCACATTTGCCTTCTGCACATGCACATACTTATGTTGCCACATAAATGCATTTTGCCGATATTATGGGCTATATATTTTGGTGACATAGTATGCTGCCTTGTGAGTATTTACCTGAGGGATGTTAGTTACTTAAAAAGAACCAAAATATCTATAGGTATCACTATTGCTATTTTTAGGTACATAATTAAAATAATTAATATTTTTATACAGTTGTAAATTGGTAAAAGCATTTATATTTATTTATTTTGTGTTGTTACATACTAATTATCAATAACTGGGAAAGAGGGAGACAACACATTTTAAATCACCATTAATTTTGTTTTCTTAGTTTTTTGAAAAATCTAATCAAATGGTCCATATTGAGGCATTTGAAATTAGCATTTTCTGATTTTTTACTGTCTTTAAAATTTCCAAAATTTGAAATTATTGAGAAATAGGAGAAGGAATATTGAATATATCTTGTAATTTAAAAATATGATTTGGAAAAGCAAAAATTTTTATTGTATATGAAATCTAATACATTTGCTGATACATATTTTGATTAACACATATCTAATACATCTTTGTTTTATAAAATATTTAACTTTCTTAAAACATTTTCCTTGTTATATAATTGTTATAAATGGCATAAAATCATTTCTTATGAAAAATAAAGAAAATTTAACTACAAAAGTCTAATCTTGTTAAAATTTTTGATGTAATGGAAAGCAAAATGTACTTATTTTTACAATTTAAATAAGTTACATTTTAATATGATTTATTTTGTAATTACAAATAAAAAATATGTTTGACAAATGACATTTTAGGAAAATTTTGTTTCCCAATTCTTTTGAGAACTTTTTCTGTTTGTTGCCAATTGCAAAAACTATTCCTCTTTTTTTGTGTTCTGAAGTTATTCTATATAGCAGTGCCTATTGTTTTAACAAGATTTAAATGTAATGTACAAGTTAACTAGCATATTTTAAAATTGTTTCACAGGAGCAGTCTGTAATTCGTTTAATTTTGCATAATGCTGAATCAATCAGTCCTTATAAACCAGATTTTCTTGTGAAAATGAACATGTTAATGGAGAAACATTTCAGGTAAGTTGAGCTTGATTTATGTGTAAAAAAATAAGTATTTTATGATCTCTAAATTTATTAGAAAATGTTCAGGTAAACTCTTGCATATTAATTTGTTATCAGTAAGCATCATTTGATTTTCATACTTAAAAAAGAAAATATATTGACCAAAGGAAAAACATAAAAACTCATGTATTTGTTTGATTTTCAGGTCTGTTGTAGTTTGCAATTAAAATATACTATTTATGCCAGAACGTTATTATTTAAATACTCCCCCCTATTTCTGAATGTGCATTTAAGACATCTGATTTCACAACTGCTGGGGTTCATACTGAAATCACGAATTACTATATATTGTTGAATATGTCCCATTTTCTGCATGAGATTCCTTGAAATCAACTTATTAACTCATTCTGGCTTAATATTTCCTTTGTTATCAGTGAAATGTTGTATTTCTGATGTTTTGATACAAAAAATCATTGTTCATCATTGCATTAATTTTGTATAAATCCACAATTTAATAGAAATGAAAAGCGAAGTTCTGTACAACTTGAAGTTCTTAAAGTCATTAAACAAGTTCGATGTTCAAGTGGACATATTTTTGAGGTAATGTAAGAGTTATTTGCAACCATCTTTAAAGTAATCCCTAGTTTTTTCCTTAAATAAATGATATGTATATCAGTTTTAATGTGTATACATATAATATTCTTCATCTTTCATTTTCATTACTTTGTATCATGTGGAAAAAAAAAAAAAAATTTCAAAGTGGAATAATTTAAGTGTTATATAAAGGCATTTAAGATTATATTTTTATACAAATTGGTAAAGTTTTCTTTTGCACCATAATATCTTGGCTGGTTTGAATAAGTACATTTTAAAAAGATTTCTAATATATGTAAAAAATGCACTTTATCAGCTTTGATTTGCATTAAACATTTACTTAGTCATATTTTATGTGTCAGGAATTAGATAAAAATTGAAATTAATGTGTTTAAAATGCCTGTAGATTTTATAACTTTCTTGTGTTCTGGATGTGCAGGTAGGTATTCTTATTAAGTTATAATAGTCTGATCTGCAATTATATTAAAATATTTCTAGAAGAGGAAGAAAATTTTGATTCTGTGTTAAATTTTTAAACTATTGGTTATGATTTTGTTGTTATTTGATATATCCCTTTATTGTAAATTTAAATAAAACATGATAGTGAAGTATCGTGTATTATTTTATGAATAAATAAAAGGTATTTGTAAAGATTGCCTTTTGACTGGGCCATTAAACATGTTTCGAAATTCTGATATATATTCATATTTATTGATCGAAGATAGCTTTAATTAAATGATTTATTTAAATTTCAAGAGATAAATTTAATTTCTTTTTTTTATATAACTATATGTCATAATGTTTTTTTTATACTGACTTTAAAGTCCTAAATTTAAAAAGAATTCTTTTCAGTTTTTAAACTTTTTATATTCTTCCCCCCCTTCTATTGCAGTTCTTTTGTGCATTAGTTTAATGCTGTGAAATATTTGCCCATTTTGTAAAATTTTATTATTCTTTGTTCAGATAGTGCATTTTTACTTCCTTGTACAAACTAAAGAAAGTATTGCAATCACGAAAAATTCTGGGTACCGTATTTCAACGATCGTTATTGAATACAGTTTAATGATGTTTTTGTGTCACAACTGTATGTAAGGACAGAATTAAAGACTCTTTAGCCAAAACTAATTATAATACTGATTTAAAATGGATTAAGAAGAGATTTTTATGTGGCATCTGTACATCTATGTATCTTGCATAAATCAAAAACGAATAGCCTCAGAACGAGCAAATTTTGTACATACAAAATTTGCACGTTCTGAGGCTACTCTGAGGTTCTGAGGCTGCATATAACATGTAAATGTGCACTTCCCTTTTTGGTTGCAATTGGCCATTCCAAAAGTATATAAATATATGTGTGTGTATATATATATATATCCAATCTGTTACTCAACTCAGTGAGCTCAGTTTCTTTATTCTTGTATGTTTGTAAAGTGTGCATTTTTTGCTTTAAAAATGATTGAATTATGTTGTTCTTATCTTCCAGTTAAGGTTTTTGTGCTTTTGGTTAATCTGCATGTTATAATTGTAGAATTATCAACAATTTAAAAGCTTTTTAAGTGTGGCTAAGCCTAATTTTTTTTACCATATCAGCCATATTTCTTTACATTTGAAACTTAGCAGAATAGTGGATTTGTTGCCAATCTAGAGAAACTAAGCTTCTCAACAACAAAGTAACGTCTTCTTTTATTATTGCAAATCAGATTATGGTTAATCTATTCTGGAATTATCATTTAAGATATTAAATTATCCCATATATTAACTCAGCATAGCATTCACAACAAATTAAATCAGTTTCCACACTTTTAGTGTCTTTTTCCAAAGTGAGACCAAAAGTAAACATTCAGTTTTGTGCACCGAAAAATCTGCCTTCTTGCCTGCTGGCTGATTTGCTCCCTTTTTGTGTAGAAACTAATTTTAATTGTAAAAAAAAAAAAAAAAAAAACATTTTTTTTTAAATATTTTTAACTGTGTTTGATGTTTTATGTTTTTCTATATCTTTTAATTTTTAATGAAGATATTTTGAGTTTTTATTACTTTTGCTTTATTAATTGAATGAGAAATATATCTCCAATCAAATTCAAGGAAATAAGTGTTTCATATTAACAGAAAATACTGTCGCCAATCTGTTTGGGACAGAGAAGAAAGTTTACGAGTAGCGCATGTACATTAGTTAAGCTGTTTATTTTTTATTTGTTTAATTTCTTTTATACATTGTTTTAGATTTATTATAGTATTTGAATAGAACATGTGGCAATGATTAGATAATTTTTCAGGTGATATAATTTTACCATTTTTCTGAGTTATAAAATGAATGAGATTTAATGCTGTTAAGCATTGGAATATCGCTATGGTAAATAAATATAGTGAATTTTAAAAAGCGTATTTATTCTGTTGTGGTTTATACACTATTGACAAAGTAGATTTAATTCAATTCATTAAGTTTAAATGAAATGCAGGAAAAAATAAAATAATTTAATATTCCGTACAAGGAAGTCATGTGGTGTACGCATCGGATTTTTTAATTTCAAGGATAAGTTACCGTGTTAAATTAACTTATATGGTTAATATTTAATTGCATTATTTATATCATGCAAGCTTTGTCACCCTCTGAAATGACTTTCTACAGTATGTTAAAGCAGCATTTTTACAAATTTAAATTAGTATCATACTTACAAGCTATAAGTATATCTAATAAGATGTTTAATTTTTTTCGATTATCTATATTTTAACAATTTTCAAATAATATTTGCATTGTAATTAGGAAAAGCTTTAACAATGATTTGTTATATTTTAAGTATATTCCTTAATTTTCTAATCTTTTTTGAACTGAATGAATCAGTTTTTTTAAAAAATATATATATTTTCTCTTCTCTTGTATTTTTGCTTTCTTATTCATATTTTATATTTGTTTTTAAAAAGTAGCTGATTCATGTATAACAAAAAATCTTTCTTGGTAATTTTTTTAAAACTTTCTTTCTGTTATGCAATAGTTCATATTTCTTTATTAATTTGAAAGTTATAGCTTCTTTTCATTACAGGATGATTTGATGGATCAAAACATTTTGCAGAATATGTCACATTTAGATAGCATTAATGATGTGAATGTTCGAAAACAAGCCGTTGAGTTACTAATCGAGATAGCAGAAAGTTGCATGGGAAGTTGGTTTTTTGACATCTTGGAGGCAATTGAAAAGGTTACTAATTAAAAAAATATATATATAATTGAAGAATTTATGGTATTTCGCTTTCAACTGTTAAATGTAATTTTGTATTATAAATACTTTATAAATGTGAAGGCATGTTTAATCTTTTATGCATTTGTCTAATTTAATAATATTTTTTTCTTTCTGTAATTGAGATAAAAATTAAAAGCAGTGATATTCTGTTTAATCATAAATTCAAAATGGCCTTGTTTAATCAGAGTAAAAAATAACTTTACTGGTAATTAAGACACAATAACACGCCGAATAAATACTAATTCAGAAGTCAAACAACAAAAATCGAAAAACTTCTTTTACAGTCTTCCAGTTCAAGTGGTTCAAAAAATCTTCCCATTGTAAACATCAAGCCAATAGTTAATATTTCTAATGTTAGTCTTTCAGAAGAACAAGAGAGAATTCTAAAATATAATTTTAACTTCTCACAAACCTGTAAACCCTCGATTCCAAAGATTTTGGCTCCTATCGAAAAAGCTTTCAAGTTCAGTAAAGTTTCAGATTCACAGAAAGAAATGATTAGGCATCTTATCGCTCATAATGTGAAATTCAATAATAAACCTTTGAAACCAAATCTAACTGCGAGAGAAAGAGCTACAATGCACGAAATTCATTCCAACCCGGATATTATCATTTCAAAGGCCGACAAAGGCGGCCAGATAGTCGTCATGGATAAGAACACTTACATCGATGGTGTCACTAAACTCTTAAACGAAAGACCATATAATCCGATCCCTAAAGATCCACCACCTTCGGACTTATCCAAAATAAAAACTGCGATCAAATCTTCGCAAATCATTTCAAGCAACTTAAAACATTCGCTTATCCCATCTGTTGCGAATTGTGCCAGATTATATGCTCTTCCCAAAATTCATAAAAGTGGTATTCCTTTCCGCCCTATTGTATCAAATTTAGGTACTGCCTCGTATCCTTTAGCTAAATATTTGGTTTCTAGATTTTCCACTCTATTAGACAATAACATTTACACCATAAAAAATTCAATAGAGTTTGTAAAAAAGGTTAAAAACATTTCTCCTAGTAATTTACTCATGGTTTCTTTTGACGTAAAATCATTATTCACCAATGTCCCAGTGGAGGGTGCATTAAGATGTCTAGAAACCAGACTTCGCGAATTTCATTTCTCTAGCATCGAAATTGAGGAGCTAATTTCTCTCACTCAACTCTGTTTGAAACAAACACATTTTGTTTTCCAAAATAAATATTACAAACAAACTGAGGGATTAGCCATGGGAAGCCCCCTCAGTCCCATCCTGGCTGATATCTACATGCATTATTATGAATCAAAATTGTTTGAAACTTTAAACTTCCCGGCATGGTTCCGCTATGTAGACGATACGTTTACCCTGTTTGAAGGTAATAAAGATGATTTAAATAAAGTTCTTTCAACAATGAATTCTATTGATCCTGCTATTCAGTTCACTTTTGAACTTGAGACTTGCAATTCTCTTCCGTTTCTCGACATTCTGGTCACACGTAACACATCCAACTTCAGTACTACAGTTTACCGTAAACCTTCATCGGTTTGCCTTCCACCACACTTTAAATCATGTCATCCGACTAAACAAAAGTTAGCTTCATTTTATTCCTATGTTTTCCGTGCTCTTCAAGTTTGCTCCTCCAAATTAGCCCTTGATGAAGAACTAAATTAGTTAAAAGCAATAGCTATTGACAGGGGCTTTTCACCCAACATTATTAATCAAGCAGTTAAAAAATTCTCATCTGAACACACTAAAAGCCACACTCTTATTTTAGGAGATTATAAAAATTCTGTTGTCATTCCCTTCTTTCCATCAATTAGCTATAAAGTTGCACATATTTTGCAGAAATTTAACTTTCAGGTTGTTTATTCTCCCATCAATAAAATTCCAACTTCTATACTCAAGGACCCCATTCCGGATATGAATTCCTGGGGTATTTATAGGATTCCTTGCCAGTGTGGTTTAATTTCCATTGGCCAAACTAAGAGAGCCTTAAAATTTCGCGTCAAAGAACATGAGGCATATGTTAGAAAAAAGGAAACACAGAAGTCTTCTGTTGCTCAACATTGTTGGTCCGAAAATCACACTTTCAATTTTTCTGCTGCCAAAATTATTCAAAAAACATCTTCCATTGGAGAACTGGATTTTCTAGAGGCATTTCACATTCATAAAAATCTTTCTGTTCTAGTTAACGATCCTAATTCCAATCCAAATTTGCCTTCGGCTTTTAGAGAAATTATGTTTTAGTTCTGGTTTCGCCAACAGATGGCGCCACTTGCTTATTCTTGTCCAGGCTTTCTTATCTTATCTAATCATTATTTCCTATCTTGTTCATTTGCGGTTTTGCAGCTGAAGATGATGGTTCGGTAAAACCATCGAAACTAGTCCTGTGAAAATTTTGTAGGTATAACGCTGATTTTTGTTGTTTGACTTCTGAATTAGTACTTTACTGGTAGGTTATGTAATTAAAATAAGATTTCTCTCTCTAAATCAGAAACATAATATTAGATATATTAATGTTTATGAATTACCTACAGAATGGTACAAAATTATATTTAGATTTGATTATGATGTAAAAAGAGATTTTTCTAAGAAACTTTTATTCTAAAAGTCTTGTATTATATTCAGGTTAATATTATGCTTTCTTGTGAAATTTTCTGTGTATAAATTTATGAACAGATAAGTTAAGAACTGAAATGTTTTTTATACTACTTCTTTTTTTCTCTTAAGATATTACTTTCATGTTTGCCTTTTATTGCTCATTCTAAAGTTGTTTTAGTTCTTGTATTCTGTGTTTTTTTTTATTGTTCTGTAACAATTTCTGTATATTTTCATTGCTAACTTCAAAGCTCATAATTTTGCCTAGAGATACATTATCATAGATTAAAATAATTCTGTGTTAAAGCCTTCAGAGTAACATATTTTAGCCATATTTACCTCTAGCTTGAGTTCATGCATATTTTTAACTTAAGTGGCATTTTTTTTTTGTACCCTGAAACAATTATTTGCATGTGATAAGAATTGTTTGTTTTCACTGTATTTGAGAAATTAAAGTAAATTATTCTAGTACTCATGTTAGTTTGATAACAGTTTTTAAAATTCTGTATATGTTTTCAGATTATGAAGCGCATGTTTGATCATTTGTTGAATCCAAGTCAAGCCTTTGATGGTAGTTTAAGCAAAGAATCATTTTCTGATGTTTTAACTGCTGTTGAAGGTTTAATCAAAGTTTTTAAGGTATTTATTACTTCTGTATCATTTCTATTAACATCTGATTACTATGCTACGTATGTACATAGATACATAGATATTGAAATATATTTTATTTATCGCATGTCAATAAAATAGAAAAAGTTTTTTTAAATGAATGTGTATTATTTTATTTTTTTAAAAATTAAATGTAATAGCATTAACTTTTAGTAGTATGCAGCATTTGTTATCTTATTCACCCTCCTAGTATTTTTAAATATGTGTAAAATTTTATGGTTTATTGCTCATGATTTTATTTTGTTTTATTATTAACACTTGGTCATATAATATAGGCTATTTTCTGCATATGTATTGTGACTTTATTGTGTAGCTTGTCACATAGTGTACATGAAGTAGTAATTACAAAGCAGAATGTGCAAGACAGAATGTGCAATCAGAATGTGCTAGACAATAAATAGTTTTTTTTTATCATTCATTTAATACCATACAATTCTTAAGACCATAGATTCTAAGTAGATGTAATGCTTTTAACCCGTCAGCACATGCGCTGGGGTAAAATATACCCCACGTGTAGTCTTTTCTTTGAAAATGAGGGAAAGTCGTACGTGACCTTTCTAGTGCTTCATGTACCTTTCAAGATTAAGGTTAGGAAGGGGTCGTCCAGAGGAATTTTTCCCGTGTCCTAGGGATTTTGTGTTTTCGGAGAAGGAATGTGCAATGAGATTGTAGCTACCCCACGCGTGTACTAACGTTTCACTTCTAAAGAGACATTCATTGAGATGAGTGCGTTCGAGCGAGAACAGTAACGACTGCAGGTTCTTCTCGCTAGTATTGAAACTGATAGCGAAATTGAAGATTCCGATTCTGAGTGCAATAATATTTCTGAGAGTGCTCACGAAACTGATTCTGACCAGTAATATGATGATTCACATGATTTGGGGAGTATATCTTCTTTGACATCAAATGATTTTTATGTTTGAAAAGATGGAACAATTTGAAGCAAAAAATAAAATCTTTGCTTTGAAACCCTCTAAAAACCTTCGGACATGGCCGCACAATGTAGTGACACATTTACCTGGTGTCAAAAAAAGCTTTGGAAATTTAAAAATCCAACTGAGTGTTTATTATTGCAAATTTTTGATGAAGAAATAATGGAAGATTTGATGAAATCAACAAACATGTACATTTCATCAATAAGAAACAAATTCTCTAGAGAACGTTATGCACAAGAGACAAACGTTGCTGAATTGAAGGCGTTGTTTTTCCTGATATATTACATTGGAGTGCCGAAACCAGCACTTCTCAAAGCAAAGATTTGTGGTCAGCTGACGGACGCAGAATAACAGTTTCTCAAATAACAATGCCTATCAATCGATTCCATTTCCTGTTGAGGTGCATTAGGTTTGATGACATAAATTTACGAGCAGAGCGAAAGATGGCGGCTAGACTTGCACTTATTAGAACTCTTACTTCATATGTTCCAAAAAAGAGTAAATCGGTTCTTGTTCTGTCATCCATGCATGAGGATAATCAAACTGATCCATTGTCTAAAGAGCAGCTCAAGCTCGAAATGATAAATTTTTGCAACTCTACAAAAGGTGTTTATACTATTGATGAGTTATGTGGAACTTAGTCTGTTTCAAGAAAATGCCGCCGCTGGCCTCTAACGGTAATTTTCAAATAAATGAATATTGCAGGTATAAATGCTTTTATTATTCATCGATCAAATAACGAACAAGTGAATATGAACCGAAGAGCTTTTCTCAAAGATTTAGCATTACAGCTTGTAAAAGAGTGTGTCCTAAAAAGGGCTGCAATTCTATCTCTCTCAAAAAGAACTCAAAGTGGAGTAAGAAGGTTGACAGGAATAGAAGATGCAGCAGACCTTCACCCTAAGAAATTGTTTGTAAAAATATGTTGTCATACCATGTAAGGATTGCTCAAAACGAGATTATTTGAATAATTAAACTCAGGTAAGAGGGGGGGGGTGGAAAACCTATGTGTTACTTATATTTTTAATATTCATATCTATAATCTATTCTTTGATATGAATAATTGTATGACATTATATTGAGTTTTAAGGAAAAAAGCTGGTAAGAATGCAGCCTTTTCATATTCCTCTAGTGCTTTATCAAACCACTCTTTATAATAAACATTTATGTTTAAAAAATATGTACATACGAAAAATGATTTTTCTAATATAAGAAATCATGTGTGCATCTTATATAAGTTAGTAATTTTGCATAAATTTCGATTTTTATGGCTTACTTTAGGTAACCAGTATGGAAATGTTTGTATAACTTAAAGTAAGATTATCTCGAATTAAAACCAGAAAAAAGGTTTAACAGAATTCACAAAGCTATTAGTCATTTATACATTCATTTAAAACAAAGGGAATGCATTTATTTATATGTTGGGCGTTGAACTCCGATAAACAAACATTGGGGTTAAATTTGTCCCGCGAATGTACTAACGTAGCACAATGATGCGCGTGTGCTGAAGGGTTAAGCAGAAGAGACACTTGAACTCTTTTAAAATTGTAAAATATTCTGTTTAGTCAAATGCCAGATAATTAGACTTTTACTGCATATGTATGGAAAAGAAATTATTTTTAGAGGAATTTAGTGTTTTATTCAGGAGATACAGCTGCATATAGCAAATAAACCAGTAAGGTGTTGGCCGACTTCTGGCCTTTATATAAGTTGTTATTCAGCTTGACATTGACTTCTAAAGTTGGAAAATGACTTACTAGGAGATGGCTTTCTCTAGTAATCATAGACTAGTGACATCCTGGAGTGTTTGTGGGGATTTTCTTAGGTCTCATTTATAGTAAGAAATTGTGTCATGTTCTTAGGATTTTACCTACTAAACCATGTGGTGCTTGTATGATTGTTAAACACCAATTCGTAGAAAAATAAACTCTTTTAATATATACAAACATTTACATAGCACCTGGATAACATTAATATCAGTAATGAACAGGGTGTAAATGTAAATTTGTGAAGCAGGAGAAGGTTCTTGTAACTGTTCGGCAGATTAAAGGCTTGTAGTAGAGGAAGATGATTCTTGCTGCTGAAGAAATGGAGAGGAAGTAAAACTGCATTAGTATAGAAATTAATTGCCCTTCTTTTTAGAAATGTTTAGAAACTATTTGAATCCAATAGAATGGAGCATTTTATTGTAAAAATGTTCTTATTGTGGAGGGAAGTCAGTGGAATGAATTAGCCTCTAGTCAGAAACAGTGTTTAAATAAATTGTAATATTCAGGAATTTGTAGACTATTTTGAATCAGTCTATAAGGTGTTTCTCCCACCTTCTTAGCATACTTTCATAGTGTAGTGGTCAGCACACTCGCCATGAATTCGAGAGGCCCATGGTTTGAGTCTCGGTGAAGGTGTTGCTCGTTTTTCATCTTTCCTTCTTTGAAATAACCTAATGTCTCTACAGTGGTGCCCGAACTAAAAAAGGATGGTGGATGAGGATTCTTCACCCCCAGGATTTGGCAATTGGGTCCCCTAATCCCCAATCGCCCTTTAGAAGGGGCAATATGTAAGGTATTTCTCCCGCCTTCTTAGCATCCCTTCGTAGTGTAATGGTCAGCATGCTCGACACAAATTCGAGAGGCCCGTGGTTCGAGTCTCAGCGAAGGCGTTACTCATTTTTCATCTGTCCTGCTTCGAAAGAACAAGTCAATTTACAAGTCTTTACAAGTCAATTTAATTTATGCAAAGAAAATATTTGCAACAGAGTAGTTGAAATATCCTTTTACACTGACTTTAAATATAAAATAATCTCTCAGTATAAAATGTACAGTTACATCTTGCATCCTATGGCTTCAAAATGTTTATCAATTAACATGATGCTTATGATAGTTCTGATCTTAAACAAGCACATTTAACTTGCAAGTTGTTCTGTGCATGATCTGGCCTTGTTTATATTGGATACATAACTTCTCAGCTTGTTTGCCTGTGGATTTCATTGACTGCTCAACCACTGAATGAGGATCTCCATGGCAGCTTAACTTTTACTTTGAGTGTTCAGCCTCTCATTCTGAGATGCTTCGACAGTATTTTCTTGTTACCATAGCATTCTCTTCCAATTCAAATAATGTTGGCTGTTACAATGTTGATTTGCTGAAATGCATCACAAAGTTGTTTGTGCTGCTGCCTTCTGTTATTTTTCTGCTAATCAGATGTTCATGAATTTACACAAGCCACCAAATGCTCCTTTGCAGTGAAAGCATTCATATCTGCCACCAGGTCTTGCCTGTATTTCCACTCCAAGTAAGTAACAGGGTGCCAGATTACACCTTAACCCTCTAAGCGGAAGGCTGTATATATATACGGCCTAGAATATTTATTGTGATATCTGTGCATGTTAAAATATGTCAACGAAATTAAGGCAATATATCAAAAGAAAATAAAGCCAGGTATGAAATACCAGGAGAGTTTTTGCATTAAAATCAAAAAAATAATTTGTTCTCGTAGTAGTTTTGGGAAATTTGTGCTTTCTTAGAGAAAACCCTAGCCGCCCAGAGGGTTAAGAGAGAAGTACGATTGTCTGCTCTATGTTTTCACAATAGATGTAAACTTTTGTATGATAAAAGTATTTGTTTCCTTCATACAACTGGATTAAGTATAGTATAAATGAACTTTCCAACACCTTGTGTGAAGCCTTCACCATCCTGTAACACTGACAGTGTGTCTAATGGTTCTGTTACCCTTATACAGTGTACATTGCTTTCTGATTCTTCTATCGAGGAAATGTAATAAAAATTAAATTTTGATAGATCATATGAAAATTATTCTCTTCTAAGGAAGTTGTATGCTTTGTACATAATGAAATAAGTTGTGTTTAGCTATACCTAATTAACTATCAAATACTGTTATAGTTTATATATACTGAAGTAAGATAATTTGTGCATTCAGGTATATTATATCAGATTTTACTAGAGTATATTTTATAGTTTGTTGTTTGTCTGACATGCAGAACTCTTTTTCATTTTTCTTTGCTAACTGTAAAACGAAGTTGTTTTTGTGTAGGCTTTTCTCTAGCAAGTTAAGTTCTTAAGTTTTTCTGTAGTGTGCTTTTTTGTTTAATTTTACTAACCCTTATTTTGGGGAAATGAAAAGAGATTTTATTTTGTTTACTTATTTTTATTTTATGTTGAAAACATTGCATTTTAAACTATCAGTACATGATTTGTGATTATATGTATGATTATCACAGCCATTTAATTTCCTGCGAAAGGAGTGTATAAGAGTATATATATTAATGGCATTATGAATGCAAAGCAGTTGATCATTAATTGAAAATGGCTATTTCTATTGGTGAATATTCTGTTTAATTATTTATTTTTTATCATATTCATATATCTAATTTAAATATTTTTGTATTTTATCAAATTATCTAATTTAAATATTTTTGTATTTTATCAAATTTTTTCAGAAAAAATTGTTGGTGCTCCCATCTAATCAGTGTGTAGAAATCTATGATTTGCTCATTAATCATATCCAGCAACATTATAACAGGTTATCTTATTTAGATGAAGTTATAAAAATAAGGAAGTTGGTGAGTTTTGTTTCAATAATAACTTAATATCCATTACTATAATGCTCGTCATTGGATATGTAGATTTTATTGACAAAATTTCGACTTTAAATTTTGGAATACTTTTAATCTGAATTTTTCATGGAAATTTTATATTTTTCTTATTTTGTTAGTAATTAAAACTATTCTAATGAATATTTATTATCTAGAGATAAATGATTTAATTTTGTTTTCTATATTTAAAATTAAACAAATGACCATATAATTCAGGTAATTTTTAAGAAATATTGGAGATATAATATTTATTTATTTCATTAAAAGTTATATAATTATAATATATTAATATTTCATTAATAATATGTTTTTAATGAAATAATCTTCTTGCTGTCATCAGGTTTCTATGTAGCTCATCCATGGCATTTGTTGCTATGGTATGGTCAAAAGTTTGGCATCAACTTTGAAACTTTATTTTGATAAAGTTAAAATTTTGTGTTTAATTAATGTTGAAATATTTTGTTGCTCATAAGTTCATTTAACGAACAAACTAAAAAGTTCAGATTTTTACTGTTTGCACTTCAGATAGAATAGGAAAAAAAAAGTCTTTTAAAGGCAATTTGTATGAAACTTAATACGATTTCTAATGTTTTGGCAAATTTTTGAAAATTGTTTTATATTCCTGCCTGCTTGATGTTGGTTTTTTTTAAAAGTTTCAATAATGATATAACGTTTTGAAATTGTCATAGAACCTGAAACAAGCTCTTCGAACTTTTCTAAAGAAAAAATGATGAAAAGATAATTATTGGGTGACATTCTCTCCCTCTCTCTATATATATTTCTCTCTCTCTTTATCTATATATATGTAAGATATAACAAAATATGATAGCTGTTTCAAAAAAATAATTGACGACCTCAAAATTAACATTCTAAATTTGGTAATCTGCCCCTAAATTCATCTCTTCTCACAGGTTCCAGACTTTTCTATCTTATGTAACGTTGTAATGCAGATGTCTCTTGTCTAGTCAAATTAATTGTAAACCAGAACTGTGAACTGAAGCTTTTCCGATGCAAAAGTATGAGAAAAGACATGAAAACATCCAGGACATAGCGTACAAGCTTTAACTGTGGCCTATCATAGTTCATGACTTAATTTTGTTTTCTACAAAATTAAGTCATGAACTATGATAAAATTTTGACTTTACTCCTGTACTAATGCTTTTCTCACCCTGGCCTCTCCTTTTGACAGGGGGGAAGATGTAAAATATAAAAAAAATACAATGGCTTTGCTCTTTGCGAACCAGCAACCTTTAATTAATTTTCTGCAATTCAGGATCTTCCCCTAGACCAGTACCTTCTAGAACATTCGTGCCTATTACATAACATCCTCATATAAATTCTGCGTCATAAGTTTTCCTACATTTTTCTAGAAGCTACTCGGCCCACTAGTGGCCGAGCGGTAACGTCGCTGAACACTGGTAGTTCGGTCCGAGGTTCGAATCCGCGAGCAGGCTGGATGCATGAGTGTTTTCGTGGTTTTCCCCATGTGTAACGTGTATACGAGCCAGTTTCCCTTAAAAAGTCCTCCACGAAGGCATCTCTCCCTTAAGGCAGATAGCCCTCGAGTGCTTTGCCATAATCTAATAAACCAAACCTAGAAGCTACTCTGTTACATAACCTTTCATATAAATGCTGCGTCATAAGCTCTCCTACACAGATGCCTTCTCGCCTTCGTTCTGCTAACGCCTCCGCTATGCTCCTCTTTCTTTGTTAGAACGTTATAACGTATTAAAGTCACTCGTATCTAATAATTCAATTACTGAATAAGTTATATGAGTAACTTCATCTGGAAAAAATCATCTGCTCTAAAATAAAATAAAGATAGGCTGTTAAAAGTGAAAAGTCCTGAGTCGTCATTTTTCTCCGTGGTGCAATCATCCCAGCTTTGTCAACCATCTGCCAGAACGTGAAATGAATAGCCTCACCATTCACCCACGATGTGTTGGAATAACTGAAAACATTACATATATATATATAACTTACGAAAAAAAGCATTTTATCCATCCTTCCTTGGGCATCAATTAGAAGTATAGTTTTAAGGTTATGATGTCATTATATTATATTGCACTATTTTTCTTGCTTCCATATAGATTTCTGTAATATTTATTTATTTCCCTCCCCTTGCTTCCTCTCGTTGCTACTTTCAAAGAAATTGGCATACTAAAAGGACCTCTGCCATTTTACGAATGTTATTCTCCTCCTCCCTTTACAGACAATATTTTGCATCTATCATTAATTTCATGTTATTATCTCAAAAGCAACAAGAGTTGATTAGCATTTAAAGTTATTTGCCATGAAAGTATTGTGCCATTTTAAATTTTTGCTATTTCATAAATTTATATATATTTTCAACATTTCAAAAGATGATTTTATTAATTTTATTATGATCCATAATATTATATTTTTTATGGGATTTTAAAATTATGACATTTAAAAATATATCCCTTATAGATATTTGAAATTTTGAAACAAACTTTTCAACCTCTTTCAAAATAATAATGATTGAAAAAAGTGTTTTAGGGGAACTTTCTAGAATTTTGTTTTTCATGGTGTTTATTACTGTAGTCAGAACTTTGCCATTGCTTTCTTCTGATAAGCTGTTGACAACAAATTTTGCACACACATTGTGAATGACAGCATAATGTGATGAAGGGATTTTTTCTAAAATTTGATTTAGAATTTTTAAAAATTTTAATTTGAAATGATTTTTGTGCATACTTATGTCTACTGAACAAATTAAAACTGAGAAAATTTTACTGTAAATACTTTGCACCATTGGAGTGAGTTTTTTTGGGAGGGGGTTAAGAGGAAGTTTATATGAAAATTTTAATGTAATTTATGATTTTTTGGTAAATTTTCAAAAATTGCTTGCATTTTTTTAAACTTTAACATAGCACAGTTGTAAGAAGTAAAAAATTGATTTTTTATTGTTGAAAACGATTTTTCTATTGAATAACTTTATTGCTAATTTGTCATTGATACTAAACCATTAAAAGAAAATCAGAAAAAAAAAAGTTTTATTTAAAAGCCTTAAAATAATTAATGACCTAAAATGATAAAAACAATTTATCAGATAATTTAATGGGAAAAAGTGATTAAATAAATCTTTTTATAAAATTCATCTGCTATTTTAATCACAAATAATAAAGGTATATGTATCCAAATAACACAACATAATAATCGAATTCAAAAATTTAAGATATCATCTTTATAGATTTATCAAGGGCACGCCTTTTATTATTCATGATATAAAATTGTAGATGAATTTTATAAAGAGAATTATGTGATCTCTTGTTCCCATTAAACTATAAGATAAATTCTTTTGGTTTCTTCATTGAGAAACATTGATGTAGATTATATGTAAAATCAAATTTAAATTATGTGTAAAATTAAAACTTACTCTGTTTTAATGCAGTAGATCTCAATCTGTATATGCTTCCTTTTCATAGGTGAACAGTTTTAGCATATAAGTTTCAAGAAATTTATTACATTTTCTTAACATTTTAAAAAAACATTAATATGTCTTTCAGATATTTGAATTTTTACTGCAATTTCGTGCCAATAATCAAAAGCAGCTGGGAATTTGTATGGATGGATCTGTAGAATATAGTGTATATATCTCATGTGATTCCAGGTATATAAACTTTGAAATTTTTATAATTTTTTTTTACCCTTTGTGTCTATGATTCATTTTGGTTCAGGTGCCAAACAGTAAAATACATCAATTTATTATTAATAGTAAAATATATAGATTTATAAACCTAAGTCATATTTGATTGCATTGATTATATAGTATTTTGAACAGATTTGAACTCGGTAGAAAATATCTTTTCTTTTAATTTTGTTTCAATATTCTTCAGAAATGAAATTGCTCTAATAATCATTTGTCTAGTTGTTTATGAAATATTTTAGCAGAGTAGTTTAATGATAGATTATCAAATATATATAAAACTAAAAATGAAGTATGTATAAAACTAATCAAACTAATATGTAAGTTATCAGATATGTTGTTGTATGTATACAGGCTCATAATAGATTGAATGCACACAGGTCTGATGATAGGCTGATAAAATTTATTTTATCAAGCGAAACACTTAAAAGTTCTGCAACTTTTTGCAGAAATAATCATACAGATTTCCACAGTATCACAGAGTACAGTCAGTAGTTACTACTAAGAACTTAAGAACTAATAAGAACTTAAACTACTAAGAACTTAAGAACTTAAACTATTAAGAACATTAAGCACAAAGAAATACAAAGTTCAGCTGAAGACAGAAGTTAAATTGTAGATAGTGTTTGGAACTCACGGTGAGCTAATAATCGTATGTGAGAGCAGATGCTGTCTCCGGCCCCAGCCATAGAGATATTTCTATTACTTTCTGCTTCTCGAAATTATTAGAAGGCAATATGAGGTTCAAATTATGGTTACAGCTAATACAGTGATCAATCGCATTTATTCAGTTACAGTACCTTATATGGACCTTTGGCGATTTCTCGCTAATTTTGAGGGCGAAAATTAGTTTCAAAACCTATTCCCAGCTTGGCGATATCTTGCCAAATTACCGAGATACTCAATTACTCAATGTTAAGTAGACTTGCCCCTATATTCTTGCTTTTCTGGCATAGCTTGTATTTGTAGATTTTGCGTGTTACATAACACAGAAAAATACAATTTCACATATTGCACTAAAATCTACCTATTTATGTACAAAATTTGTAACGCCATATAAAACTAAAAGAAGTCAGAAATACCATGTGTAAAACCTTCTATAAAGTGAAGAATGTTGAATACTAGCGGTTTGAATATGCAGTGATTCACCTGGTATATGCAAAGCACACAAGAATTATCTGCCTAAAGGGAAAGGAAGAATGCCTTTTTAGGGAACCTTTTTGAGGGAAACTGGCTCATATTAACATTATGGATGGGCTGGAACTGAACGGGGATGAAACTCCTAGTATTCAGTGGGCAATTATTTGGCCACAGATGTGGCTGTGTAGTGATTTGAGTAACTTGCATTTCTTTATAGAATTTAATTAGTATAGTGCTCTGTGTATTTTGAAAAGTATTAATTTAACCTTTAGCAGTTTACTTGCTAATCTGGCACAATTTAACATTTTATTTGTGATATTTATTGTTTTATTATTCGTAAAACATTCAGAATTTCATGAAAATATTCCAAATTTAAACTGTGTTAAGAAATCAATAATATTTTTTTAAACTGAAATGAGATTTTTGTGCTAATATGGGGTTGGAAATATGCAGATATTTAAATTGTGTAAATGTGCATTTAGAAAATGTGGGGTGTTTTATTTAGGCATGTAATGAAAGAAGAATTTGTATAATTTCACTAGTTTTGATGGCAGATGTTTGCCAGGAAAAAGATCAAAAATTGAAGTTGAAATATTTTAACCTGAAATATTTGGATGCTGTTTGCTTTATTTTTGCTGAAACCATGGTAGATGGATTAACGTACATGAGTACTTTGCTGAAGTATTACACCTCAACTTTCAGAAAGACCAATTTTTTTAATAAGCATGCACAAGGTGGCAAAATGACAAGATTTGCTTTTAATGTGCGAGTGAAGTCTGTTTTCATTTCTGGATGACTTATTTCACTATTAGATGAAACTGGGGAAGATGAATGTTAAATATACACCAGGGATTGAAAATTTTAGTTTTTTCTCTACTTTTTTATACTGTACTGGATTTTTTCCTTTCGTTTTTTTTTTGGGGGGGGGAGGCATGTAAACTGAAAACCAGGTTTACTGTGCGGGTATAATCTGGAAGACATTCACAAAAGAATTTATGCTGCATACACTAACATTACGGTGCAAGTGCTTCTTAATGTGTGAGTTTAGATAGAATAAGCCATTCCCATGCCACTGGTAAAGCTTAAATTGCAAAGAATTATTATTTTTTTATATTTGGAAGTATGCATCCTAATGAGTTGTGATACATTAAAAGTATAAGATAATTTTTTTATTGAAATCTAAGTAGAATCTTAGTGCATAAATAAGTTATGTTACTGATAAAAATTGAATTTCTATTATTTGTGCAAATACTCAATATAGTAATTCTTCAAAATATTTAATACACTTTTTATCAGTATTTCAAAACTAATATACACTTTTTAATTGTTTCCAGCTCAAATAAAGAAATAAATGAAACTGCTCCTGCTAGTCCTTCACCAGGATCACCATCATCATTAGTTGCTCAAACCATTTCTTATTTGAGTTACAGTAAAGCTTTTCAGTCTTTAACTATGTGCTTAAAAGAGGTATTTTTCTTCTTTTCGAATTATCAGAATTTTTTGTAATTAATTGTATGTTTATTTAATTAACTGATGTGTATAACATAAACTCCTTCTTTGAGACTGCATTTTTACTCATATCAATATTTAATTTTTTTTTATAAATAGCAAAAGTAACAAAAAGCATTACCTTTCTTAACATTTTTTAAAGGTTAATTAAGCAAAGTATCATTTGTTCCCTTTGACGTCTCACCTTTTTTATCAGTTTTTATCTCCCAGATGAAAGCTGCAAAATTCCATTTAAAATGCATACAATTACGCCGTTTAATTTTCTAAATGTATAGCACATGGTAGCACTCATGGAAATAATATAGAAAAAATTCTTTGCAGGTCTAATTTTGGAGCAATTATTTTTTTCTTAATTTCTTATGCAAAAATAAAATCGTCTCCAGTATTCCAGAAATCTGTGGTTTGATTCCCGATGAAGGCGTTGCTAATTTTTCATCTTGCCTGCTTCCAAAGGATATCCTAATGTCTCTACAGTGGTGCCCGAACTAAAAGGATCTTGGATGATGATTCTCCTCACCTAGAATTTGGCGATTTGGTCCCCTAAAAACCCCAGTTGCCTTTTAAATGGGGGAGTATATAAGGTATTTTTCCCACTTTCCTAGCGTGGCTTCGTGGTCTAGTGGTTCTGCATGCTGGGCCTGTATTCCAGAGGTCCGTGGTATGATTCCTGGTGAAGGCGTTGCTAATTTTTCATCTCTCCAGCTTCCAAAAAAATACATAATGTCTGTACAAGGTAGTTGCCAAATTTTCTTTAGTAAATCCTTCTCTCTTTGGTTAAACTTTAAGATAGTATGCTGCAGCAATCCAATTACCTTAAAAAAGCTTACAACTGTTATCACAAATGAGAACATGTCCATTTATACTCTCAACTATGCAATATGCAATTTTGGAAAATGACTGCAAAAAGTGATCAAATTTAATGGTTCTTACCATTGAATCTGTTGAATTAAAAAATAAGTGTCTACCATCTGTTAAATACGGAATGTGTGTTCTTTCTGTAATAAATTAAAATGAATTAAAATTTTAAAAATTTATTACAAAGTAGTTTTTTTTTTTCTTTTTAACCCTTTGCAGTTCGGTTCATAAAATTTTTTTTTTGAAAAAAATAACTTTACACATAGCCCCTAATACAATGATATTTCATGGAAAAAAAAAGGGGGGGTAAACCTTTAAGGTTATTTATGACGTGGGTGAATACTGCTTGTCTCACCTTTCATCTTTGCGTGAGCGCAAATTCTCCTAACATGCTTATCTAAAGTGTTAGTTTTAGCAACCAAATGAAAATGAAAGATATAAAAAAGGTTTTTGAATAATTATCTAGGAAATGTTGATTATATTTGCAAAATAAAAAATATTTTTTCAAAAAAATTACATAATTTAAAAAAAAAAAACACTCTCTGTATGAGTTTTAGATATTTTTTAATGATTTCATAATAAATTTGAAACAGAGAAGATTTTCGCTCCAATCTTTATTTGCTACAGGTTTGAAAAGGACAATATTTGAAAGGCCCATCATGTTTATTTACATTTCACCTGTCTTTCATCTGCTTAGGATATTTTTCTGTGGGGAATCGCACTCACATATCCATTCAGTATTCAATGACATTTTCGTGTTACAGAGTTACCTTTCAGGAAAAATACTAAATATTTTTCTAGTTTTAACATTATTACAATTTATTAAAAAACATAAATTTGCATTATCAACATATAAATGAACATGATACTTGAATTTAAAAATAGTTGAATGGTGCTGCCATCTAGTAGCAGCAATTCCTACAGGGTCCCACCTTTTAATTTTAACTATTCTTAATTAATATAAATGAATTCAGGTAATAATTTTTATTAGAAAAGGAAACTTTCAAATAAAAATATTCATTCTAACACCAAAAGTTGTTCTTCAGACAAATTAAATTGCATTAGAAATTAAGGGGGGGGGGAAGAAAACTGCTTGAAAATTAGCCCTGTAAAGAATATTTATTTCATATTATTTCCATGAATGAATACTAGTGCTGCCATCTGTTATATATTTAGAGAACTAAAAGGCTTAATTGTATGTATTTTAAATGGAATTTTACAGCTTTCATCTATGAGATGAAACCTGATAAAAAAGATGGGATGTCTGACGTCCCACTGCCTGTCAAAGGGTTAAAGATAAAACATCTGTGTACTATCAGAAATATTTTATTCAAGTTAATATTTGCTTTATTTAAATGTTTTACGTTCGTAGAACAATTTAAAGATGTAGAGTCATTAGGATTTTTGATGTTGGAGACATGAAAAATGTGCAATGCCCTCGCCAGGATTTGAACTCCGGACCTCCTGAGTACATCGAGTGTGTTTCCAGTTACACCAAGAAGGCATATGGCTAAGGAGCAAGAAAGTACCTCAGATACTCCTCTTTTTAAAGGGTGACTGGGAATAAGGAGAGGCAATTGCCAAATTCTGGTGGTGATGAATTATCATCCACCACCTTTGAGTTCAAGCACCACTGTAGCTTCATTAGGTTTTTTTGAAGTAGGAGATGTGAAAATGTGCTGTACCCTCACTGGGAATCGAACCCTGGACCTCTCGAATTCGTGCTTTGAGTGTGCTTCCATTTACCAGTAGGGGAATTGCCTTCTAAGGATATTATTTAAGTTTTCCAATTTTTTTTCATGTCTTTCTATGTGATTACCATGAATAAATAATATATGATATTTGCATCATTAAATTTAAAATTTTAAGCTTTTGGAGGGATTTACTAGAGTGAGGATTAATAAAACTAGAATGTTACTATAATCAGAATACTGCCTCTTTTAAGATGGGAAAACTACATATGTATCTGTATATTTTTTCCAGGAAAAAGATTGGGAAATTCTAGAACTGATTTTGAAAGAGCTGCCAAAATTATTACAAAACAAAGCCCTAATCCTTAGAGGAAGCTGTAATTTAGCAGCTTTATGCGTAGCACTGCGTGCTATGGTAAGTATTATAGTGTGTGTATTTAGTATGTTTTGTTCCTTGTATGCAAGTTTTGGAGCATATTGTCTTTTACCTAGGTAAGTGACAGAAATATGGGATTTCCTGAAAGTTTAAAAAATGCTCCTCCTCGACTTACTCGCACTGATGTACAGAGTAATGTATTTCCATCTGTATCTGCTGTAACATCGTACCATAGCTGTCTAGAATCACGCATACAGGTGAAAACATTTATTTATTTTTATCTCATTTGAAATTTACACCAGTTTCTGTTTGCTTTCATTTATCATTAAAACATATGAAGAAATTTCTGCATTAATAATTTTGTGCATAACTGTATTAAAAATTAGCTAAAATTTTTATAATTTTTTTTATTATTAAGTTTATTCTTTATATAATCAATGATTTCTTTAACAAAATCGGAAGGGAGCACAACTATATCTTGGCACTGTAGTCACCCCCCATATTCCTTCTAAGAAAGTGACTGTAAACTCTTAGGAATCATTGTTTTATTAATAGAAAAAATAAACTTAATAACACATGTTTTAATATTAATGAAAATTCTTAATGCTTTAAACCTATTATTATGACATATGTAAAAGGAAAAAATATCTTCAAATTCAGAGATACTCCATTTTCCTCTTCAGTAGTGTTTCCTTTCTTGCTAAAAAAATAGAGTAGAGATACTTGTTTCTCACTATAAAAATAAAGCACTTAGAATTTTTGTGGACATTAATGGCTTATGCTGTAATTTATACATTAAAATTTGACAAGTTAATTTTGGATCAGGAAGGAATGTATTTGTTTAAGAGCAGTGTCACAAGCAGTTAGTATAAAATGTGTTATATATGTACACAGCAGGAGATTATATTTGATTACTGTATCGATCAGATGTATAGGTTTAAGTAATTAAAAAAGTGATATATGTATGAGTGCATCAAAATAAAATTCATTTACTTCAAGAATTATCAAAACTGTTTTGCATTAAGTGTAGCACTTTATTGAATGTCAAATATCTAAGAAGGAAAGTTATTTATAAAATGTTAAGTATTATCATACCCAGAAATTATTGGATTATCTTGAAGCTGTTTTTTTTTTTTTTTTTTTAAGTACAACAGTAGAGTGCAAATAATGTTCCGTGTGCATTATAAAATACTTATGAAAATTGTTGAATTCACACAGATATTTGTGTTGAATAATGGAAGATAAAAATCAACATTTTTGTTATGTTCTATTTTTTTTCCACAAATGTACACGAGCTGGAGATGCATGCAAACATTTTGTGGTGAATAATGATGATGTGCATTTACAGAAGTTGTTTCCAAAACTGCATTTATATAATTTCAGCTTTGTGATGAAAATTTAAAATACTTTATAGAAGATATAATTATTCATTACATTATACGAGGCAAGACACACACACACACACACACACACACACAAAAAAAAAAGGGGGGGGAGAGAGAGAGAGAGAGAAAGAAACCAACTGTTTTGGTGACATCATGCCACACATCTCCTCTATCCATGCGACCAGTTTCTGCTTAATTGACATCATTGAGTGAACATGATCAACTGCATTTTGCCGAAAAAATGTCTGATATAAAAATCGAAGAGCGAATCAACATCAAGTTTCTTGTGAAATTCAAGACATCAGCCACAGAGGAAACATTTTAAATGTTAACCGAGGTTTATGGAGGTGAAACTTTGTCTCATGCACGCGTGTTTGAATGGCATAAGTGGTTTTCAGGGAAAAGGGACATGCTGGGATAATGAACATATAATGAACATGCTGGGAGCCTCCTTGGGCTTTCATCATGATTGAATGGGTTCCCAGTGGTCAGACTGTTAATCAATACCACTACATCGAAGTACTAAAAAGACTTCTTCAAAAAATTGGGGAAAAGGCCACAGTTAGGGAGCGATGGGTGGCTGTTGCACCAGGACAATGCACCCGCTAACATGGCCCTATCTGTCAAGCAGTTTCTGACTGGCAAAAACATTACTGTGATGGAGCATCCTCCTTATTCACCTGATTTGGCTCCATGAGACTTTTTTAATTCCTAAAGTTAAATCTTACTTAAAGGGACCCATTTTACCTCAGCTGAAGAGGTTCAGACACAGAAGACACAGAGCCTTCCAAAAGCCTCTTTCCAGAACTGTTACCAGCAATGGCAGCACCAAATGCAGAAGTGTGTGAATGATGAAGGGATTTGCCTTGATCATGATAATGTCACAGAGAACTGTTTCTTTAAGTACATTGATTTATTAGAACAGTCCTCTTTTTTTTTTTTTTTTTTTTTTGTCAAACCTTATATTTTATATAAGTTTATTGAGAATCTAAAATCATCCAAAGCATTCACAATGTTTATCAGACCATTTGAAAAAATTATTATGGGGGGGGGGAACTAATGTTTAAAACACATGTGAATTTAATTAATTTAACACAATATATCAACTTATGTTTTTTTTAAATATATAAATATTACCAAAATAATCATTTCTGAAATATCTAATAACTGTTGGTAAGAAATGACTTGTTGACAGTAACCCTGAATATAAAATATTCAAGAATGGTGAATGAACTCAAATAACATCAGAAGTTGATATTCATCAAAAAAAGGTCATATTATTAGTTTGAAGGAATTATAAGGAAATTGTTTCTACAGTGAATAGAATGAGGAATTCTAATAACGAAAACTGAAAGAAGTTTTCCAACACAAACATTCAGACTTCATGATCTGTTGTTTTCCATCATGCCAAACCATATCCATTTTTAGCGATTCATCAAAAACATCGGGAACATGATTGGAATGTGTTGCCACATGCACCATGTAGTCATTTTGAACCCTCCCACTGAAATCCACATTAATACGGCCATTGAAATGGCTGTCATGTAATTTTGTTGACTTGCAGCTCGGTGTTATCATGGAACATGATAAAAAAAAAAGAGCGTTATCAATGGCAAAAAATTTGAATAAATGGTAGCTGCATTTTCCAGTGATCTGGCAGGAAAAAGTTTTGACAAAGATATATTCATCTTCTAGTATAGCCTCTATTGTACTGCCATTATTACCTACGTGGGAAAATAGCACAAGGGATGTACTTTTATAATAGCAAGATACTACTGACCTAACTTCCTTTCTTTTTTTCAAATTTGTCACTTGTGCTGCCTGCCATCTAAAATAGTTATTATAAAAAAGAAATAATTTATAATGATATTAATGAGTCCAGCCATTATTATTTCATGGGCCCAGCTAGTAATTAATAACACACTGTTTTATTGCTTTTAAATCACTGTTTTATTGCTTTTAAATCACTTTGTTGATCAAACTTTCATTAAGTTCGCCAGAAGGCACATGTTTGACTATGTGTTTGGTTGATGACTCTAGGTGCTGCCATTTTTTCATAATGTTAGAAACATGCACACACATGCACATGTTTATGTATATACAGATTCATTATTATTTAATAATAGAGATAACTAAATTGACAGTATTTTCAGGATGAATTTCAGTTATTTAAATACTCTTAATCAGCGGTCGTCAACCCTTAGAACTTCACGGACCACTACATATATAATTTTAGATTTTGCGGACCACTAATGTGAATTTAAAAAAAAAACCCTTAAATCAGACCTTTAAAACAACATATTAATATGCAAAAATATATTCAGCTTTTCAGTACGTGTAATTGTAATTTTCATTTGTTAATATAATTTTCGAAACATTTGGTGTTCAGCAACATGCCTTTATGGAAATTCAGATTACACCCCTGATTATGAATAACAATTAAAACACTATTAACATCTCACTGATACACATATTTCGTTCACATTGAATATATGAAAAGTACAAAAATCTTACCTTCTTGTACAGAAAGCTTCTCATTTCCATATCACTGAAAAGGAACTTCACGAAAAGCAAGAACAAACCGGCAAACGCAAAGCAATATCAATAAACTGAAAGTGTTATGCCACCAATTTTTAATTATTGTAATCATTATAATCATCGCTTACTGAGCAATGATGCCATCGATCAACAATTAGACAAAACAAAAATGGAAACTTCCAGTGATGCAATTAAAAACAAGAATGTAGATGGTTCTCATAAAATCTATTAAATTGCCTATTGACATGGAGAAAAACTGCCTTATTAATGACTGCAATAGTATATATTTGTAATTCAAAAGGAAAGAGAATTCCAGTTTGCACTATTATTGACAACAGCAGCATATCCAGGGATGCCAACTCTCACTTTCAAATGTCGCTGGGTACACCTGCAAAAGTAGCTAAAATATCACTAAATTCAGAAGGAATTTCGCTAAAAGTAGTAACTAAAATTTAAAAAAAAAAGTATAATCCATATTCCATAATAGGTTTTGTTACTCATCATTTTTTTAACTGAATTTTCATAAGAATATAAATAGTGCCCCAATTTTTCTGCGGACCATCAAAACGTTTTCGCGGACCACTGCTCTTAATGATTCGATTATTTATTATGATGCAATGATTTGTATATTTTCCATGAAGGAATGCCTCAGAAATGTATTTTAGTTAAACACTGGCTAATCACTAGTGTGAGGGCAAAACAGGTTTGCCGAGCATTTTTTTTAAAGTCATTTCATTAATATGAGTCTTACTTAGTTATTTAGATAATTTTCAAATTATTAATACTTAAGTTTTTAGAATTAAATTGATTTAATTATCTAAAACATTTATTGTAAAATTTGATATTTGTGTATTTACTATTACATGCAGTATTAAAAAAAATTAATTAAAAATTTAGCGAATGCTGATACAGTGTTTGCAGTCTGGTTTGGTGTCAAGAAGTGCAAAGATCTGCATGGAAGGGCTGACATTATGCACTTTAGAAATGCAAAATTCTATGATTAAACTTCTTCCTGATGTGCTACTTAAGCTGTCAAAAATTTCAGCTACGGTAGGAGTGTCAGTTTCTGTCTTAGAATTTTTATCAAGTAAGTCCATTTTGTTCTTGATTATATATGGTTTTTTGCTTCTTCATTTTACTTACATTTTCATTACAAATAACTTCACTGTGGTATTGTAATTAGTGTAGATGTAGTAAAAAAGTTCCACAATTTTTTTTCTGTTTGTTTTGCTTTATTAAACAAGAGCTTATGTTTTCCACATGGGATTAATTCATAATGAAATACAGTCGTAGAAAACTTTTTCCCTCCCATTTAATTTTGCCATTTTGATCAACTCACATTAATTATAAGAATGGAATAACAGTTTTGAAAGACTAAGCTTTGTTCCATGTTTATCACCCTAAAACTCAGAACTCAAGTAAAAACCAAAGATATTAGACATATTTCAAAAGTTTGTGTTACAAAAAATTTAAAAATTCGAAGCAAGCAGTTTAATTGTATCAGTGAATATCGTCAATAAGTTTATGCTAATATATGTTTCATCTATGTATTAATTGTGATGCAAATGAGTAAATTTTATTCAAGTTGGGTTTCTTGTGATAGTTTTTACAAAGCTTCTCATTTTCAAGCAATATTTTAACTGTCTTATGTTTTCTTTGATTGACCAGATTGACCCTGACATTATGTGTAATGTAAGGTACTATTAAAAATGTCCGTTTTTATGAATAATTTTACTTTTTATGAATTTAAATTTGCAGTCTTCTTGCTCTTATTGAATTAATTTTAATACCTCTGTTATATTTTTATGTACAGTGTGGGAGGAAAAAATGGGACAGTTTTATCTCTCCAACTATATTGGGCCGATTGATGAAATTTAAATTGCATTTTTCATGTCTTGAAAGTGCGACTTAGGATATATATTACATTTATATAGCATTGTTCTAATAAATATTTTGACACAAAATGGGAATTTTTTCTGAAATAACACAAATTTTTTCCAATATTTCGATTCTACAACTCAGATTATGCCTAAATATTAAATTTGGTGCGAAATATACGGAGAAATTCACAAATTTTTCTTACCATCTTTTTTCCAGTTTGTGCCAAGAATAATTCACTTAGCGAAATTCTTAATATATGGCAACCTATTTTCCTTTCTCTTCCATTGTGAAGGACTGGAAAAAGAGTCACATCGTTCCTACCATTGGGAAAAAAGTCACATCGTTCTCCTTTCAAATAATTTTACAAAGTGCCTAAACCACATTTGATGTTATTATCCCTTTCAATAAATATGCCAACTTTCAAAACACGCCAAAATATGAATTCACGTATATCTTCGGAAATTTTGAATAAAACATTCTCATTTTTTGCAGGTGTCCTTAAAAATACATCTACTTTAAGATGAGGTAAAAATTTTATAGATTATAATTCAAAAATTTGTTTGAAAAATTTATAAAAATTATTTTAAAATACAAATTTTTAAAATAAATCATAAAAAATGGTTGAATTTTATTTGGAATGAACCTGAATTTCAAAATGTGAAAGGAAGAATCAAATAAGTTTAATAAAAAAAGATATATTAATGAATATGTACCAAATTCAATTAACATTGAGGAGCTAAAATTTTGAGAGCTAATTTTTGAAAAACTACTCGTGCAATTTTTACAACACCTGGCAGTTTGGCATAATTTGAGTTGTAGAAAATATGGGAAAAAAATTGGCATGTCGTTTCAGAAAAAAAATTTCAAGAATTTTGTGTGAAAACTTTAAAGAATTTTGTGTGAAAATACCTATATTAGAACAATCCAATATATAAATCTAATACATATTTTAAGTCGCGCTCTCAATACGAGAAAAAGGCAAGTTGAATTTCATCATTTGGCTCAGTAGAACTGGAGATGTGTCCCACCCCCCTTTTTTTTTGTGCAGTGTACATTCATAGCCTTGGCTCAACAGAGATCCATACATTTTCCCTGTATAGTTTAAAACTCATACTTTCTGGAAAGCGTATTATATCCCGCAAAATTGCTTCAAAATAGCTAAAGTAATATGCACACTTTATTTAATTGTTTGTGCATACGTATTTGATAAGTCTTTTTGAGAATTTTCAAATATTTACTAATAGTAAAAAATTTCATATTACTCGTAAAGCATCTATTACCCTTTACTTAGTTTAATGCAGGAAAAATAAACTACGGGAATCTAATTATGGTCTGCTTGATGGCCATTGCAATGTGTAAAATGAGACCTCTGAAAAATTGTAAGCTGCAATTATTCCATGCTGTGAGTTTATAGAGATCTTCATAAATAATTATGCCAGATGAATATGAAGATTTCAGGATTTATTGCAAAGAATAGCATCTCTCAAAAGTAAAATAAACAGCTATAAATGAAATAGGACTAAATAGAAATGCATCAAAGTTCTCCTTAATATGTGAGGAATATTGCAGATGACCAAAACTGTTCATAAGGCATTAATCTCTGAACTGACTATGCACTCTCACATTTGTAGCCTTCCTCAAGGAAGAGGATAAATACTTCTAGAATTTAAAAAAAAAATCATACCTAGGGATTCAAAAATATGGCTTCTGGGGAGTTCCAAAGTGTCGTAAAAAAAGGTTCCAAATTGTCGAGAAATTGCCAAATATCGCCAAGACTTGGTAAAAGGGTTTTTGCTCATATCTCTGGTTTCACTTAAGCTAGCCTCACAATTCCAACATTAGTCAATTCAAAATTAAATAATACACAACATGGTACGTTGGCTAAGAATATACAAACAGAGAAAATGACCGTTAATTCAAAGTAAAATACACAATAAACGAAATAAAATCGAATAGTATATTAAATGAATAATTAAAGACAAATATAAAAATTCTTTAAAGACAATAAATATGTAAATAATATATATGAAAATTTACAATAATAATATGTTTTTACTCATAATAAGCCAGTTTTCTATAGAAAGTCCTCTCTGAAAGCATCTTTTAATTAGCAAACATCCAAGGTTGTATTATAATCCAGCAGCTACCATCTGCGTCTTTGAGATCTGATTATTTCATAACATCTGCAATAAAATGGACAAAACAGAACAAATTCCAATAAATTTAATTATTAAAATGGATTTAAGTTTTTCTTAGTTCATATTTTGATTTCAATTTCTTGAGATTTTTTTGTACACAAAAAAATTAACATTATCTTTGAGAATCATATATTCTTTCTGAGACATATTGTCAATTTGAGGAGTAACAAATCTACTTCCCTTTACCTTTTGATTAATTCTATTTGTCTTGGACTTTGCAGGCATTATTATGCATGACACAGATTAGAAAAACTTCAGTTGAGTGAGCGTGGAGTTAAATTTTCCAATTCAACAATTTTTTTTTTTCAACTGGAGGACCAATGAAAAGGCTGTTTGGTTCATTTACCAAATGAATGCTGCTGTTCTCTTTGACATAGATTAGGAAATCATTAATATTAAATTAATTACTGCCTACTAGAATATTAAATTAGTAACTGCCTACTAGAACATTAAATTAGTTACTGCCTTAAATAAATTACTTGTATAGCAGTAATTGTTCACAGTGTCTCCCATTACTATTTCACAATACAGGCTCACATTACTGTATATATAATTATAATGGATAGTGTGAAAGACGCTTGATCTTTAGTATCCAGGTGGATATAAACACTGATAATTCCACTTGAGTTTAAATACTGTCAGATATGGTATATGGTAGTTATATGTACATTTTAATGGTTTTGTATAATATGAATAATAGCCTTTGCTGTAATTGATTAATAGTGAGGAAGACTTACACAGTAGAATGTACTAACATTTATAATTTGCAATTTTAATGGGTCTGTGTAAATTTTTGAAAAATATTAGTAATGTGAATATTTTTTTTCTTTTTAGATTTAATACGATTACCTCATCTGTATGTCAGCTTTGTTGAAGATCAGTATATGAGCATATTTGCTATTGCACTTCCTTATACCAATCCATTTAAGTACAAAATGTTTCTTGTTATTTTTCTGTTTTACTGCTGTCCTTAATCGTTATCTAAATTTCATGATCTTTGTTTTTACTAGGTTTAGTCAATATACAGTTGCTTTGGCACATCATGTCATTGCTATGTGGTTTCTGAAATGTCGTATACCATTTCGCAGGGATTTTGCAAAATTCATCACAAAGGTATCAATAACTACACTTTTATTGAAATTAATATGTTCTTATATATTTTCCTGATCTGAAAGATTTATGTTAAATCATTTGTAGTGAGATTGATTTAAATTCAGTTTTAAGCTCTTTCATATTTTAAAAACTTCAAGTGAGAATTTCCAGCATTTAATTTTTATAATAACATGTGACTTTACATGAGATATTCATTTGGGAATGAATTTCTTATTACCTTTCAGGGTTTACGAAGTAATTTGAATGTGCCTCGGGATGACAGTAGTCGTCCTACTTCTTCTAGTCGAAATGATGAATTGGCTCGAAATAGTGAAGATAAATCTTCGTAAGTTTTACAGATTTATAACTTTTATAGCTTCATTATGTATATGATGGCAGAATAGTTAATACATGCATGTATGTGCGGTATAAGAATCTAAAATATATCTTTAGTTATTTGGTGCCTGCCAATACACCGTGGAGTGGTATTTTTTTTTTTTTTTTTAAATACCTGGCAGGTATTATTTGGCAATTCAATTGTCATACGAATTAGCATTAAACAGGTTGTTATGCTCTGCAGCCTGTTTTTGCCTTCATATGAACTCTGAAGACAAATGCCACCAGTTATTCTTTCATATTACTGATTCCCCATGTGCATTCCCCTTTTGGGTGTCAACACTAGTCTCGAGAATGTTCTCATTGAAATAAGAAAATGAATCTATCCCTACCCTTCCTTATCATTAAAAACTATTATGCATTAAAAAAAAAAAAGACTGTTAACAAGACAGGCAAGAGAAATAACCAACATTAGAATTAATAGAGGAATACTATTAAGAATTTATCTGCATTTTCAAACACTATAATCTGGTTTATTTAATTACTAAGTTTGTTTAATTACATAAATTAAATGACTGAATTATAAATAATTACATAAATTAAATCAATATGTAAAGCATAAAGGAAACACATGATAGATAAGGGAAAAGTAAACATTAGCAGAAATGAAGAAATTAACTTACAAAAAGCATTACATAATAATATTTCGAAGATACTTGAAAAATGTCATTAGTTTAAACTCGCATAAAAAGTCAGGGTTTCTTTCTTTCTTTCTTTCTTTTCTTTTTTTTTTTTTAAATTGGCAGAGATTTATGATCTTATCTTGTTGTGAAGTGTCATCATATCACTCAGAAGACTGTTATCTTGCCCTTCCAAGTAATCGTGAAAGCCGTTTACTGGGTGAAATGTACGCCATGCATCAGTTTGTTGTTGGCTGATTGTTCCTTATTTCCTTCACCATATTTTTCTTCAATATTACTTTATTCTTCTTTCCCTTTTATGCAGGTCCCAATTTGTTTTGAGTTAGAGTTTCGAATTGGTTTATTTATGATTATACTCTAGTTATTCTGAAATGTTTCCTTTGCCTAATTTTCATCATTAGGCATACCGCTTGCAATCTCCACGTGATCTGCTGCCGATAATTTCTGTGTATCTGTTATTGCACTCTGAAAAACCTTTTATTTTTTCATTCAGCAGACTTTACTTCCAAGATTTCATAAGAGTTGATGGCCTAACATTTTGTTATGTGGCAGCACTATCATAGAATGTATCTATGACTGAAAATTTTATAAAATTTTAGACTATTTCATTGGATTTACATAAAATTGTTAAATGGTAGTCTATAGGTTGTATTAGGGCTGTCACGTTAAGGGAAAGTATTTTATGAATTTTTTTTTTTTTTTTTTTTTTTTATCTTGGTAACTTATTTGAGTGGAATGGTGTACTTGTCTAAAACTAATATTTCTTTTCAGGAAGTTCTTGTAACTTCAACAAACCTTTTCATCTGAAACTTTTTTTTCAAACTCTTGCTGGAAAGTGTTTTTATACACCCCTTATTCTGATTGAAATAATAAACAGATAGATTGGTTGCCTTTTCCCCTGTAAGAGACCTTCAGATTTCCACTTTTAGAATGATGGCCAGCTTTGGTTAATGACTTCCTGGATATCAGAGCACTCTCATAGATCATAGATAATCATAATTGTTGGTGTGGTTTAACAGTCGTGATCAAAAGTGCCTCACACACACACACATGGTGAAATTTTTGCTGGCAGGTATTTGCATTGACCAGATTCGTCTGCATTGAATATTTGCTGTGAAAACAATCTTTCGGCCACAATTAACTTCATAAACTTGCTACAAAAATCCTCTGCTGTACCTTGATTGCCATTCATCACACATTTCAAATTTCAAGCTCTCGAATGCCTTGCCATTTTTGAACCGAGTAAGCCTTCTTGACAGCGCTCTGAACTTAACTTCAAAATCTAGTTGTCTCCCGCCCTCCCCAAAATTTATTTTCTGAATAAGTAATTTCATTTGTAGGGTTTCCTTGTGCTCTTTTGTGACTAAATCATTCCAATGTGGCTTTATTCAAGTCCTTGTACCCTGATGTTTTCATAGTTTTATTATTATTATTTCTGCAGCTGAATCAAGTGCACAGATAAATTGCATGGCTCTTTTTTTTTTTTTTTTTTTTTTTTTTTTTAATACTAAAGCAACTCCTTGAAGTGCAATGAAAGGCCTCTGGTCAGGGGAGCCTCCTTGTTGATTAAGGCGTCCCAGTGCCCATTACACATAATATACTCTCCTGCTATATAGCAATTTTTCACTTGCCCCTCTTACTATTGTAAAGATTTTCAGACAGATACCACGTAGAGCTAAGTTGCTAGAAATAATCACACACATGCACGTGCATAAAAAAACTTGACCATGAAGTAATTAAAGGCAAAATTAATATGCATAAGTAACATGGTTTTTATAAAAAGCTGAAGGAATGGAATAAAATGCGGCATAAATAGCAAACCAGGAGTTAGGAAGCCAGTTACTGTGAAACCTACTGTTACTTACAAGAATAGTATTTCAATTATGGAAAGTGTTTTGTGAACTTCATAGTGGCCACCATTTCCTCCTATGAAGGGACAGACTACTTTACATCCATGCCCTGTCCAGTATTCGAACCTGGGCCCTTTATGCCTATTGGTATCACAATAGGCTCCTCTAACCATTATACTGTCTGGGTGGCTGTAGTAAAAATAACTTTTTAGTAACATAATGGAGATTATTTGAATTTTTTAAGTCCTCACTAGTGGAAAATTGAAAGATAATTTCCACAATTAAGTGTAATGTTGTTATTTATTATATTTTGGAAAGCTAAGCAGTATTGTCCATTGTTTCATGTCTTTCATTTTGCATTCTTAAAAATGGCTTCCCCCCTTTAAGTCAAAACAGAAGATTAGTAGCTTTACATTTATTTTTACAGTGGATAGTTTACTTTTAACAGATTATTAACATGTTGAGTGGTACGTCAGCCATCTGTGGCTGACACTAGACTTTCCGTTTAGGCCGCCATTCTTGGTTCATGCCATTCTCCAACAATCTCCTCCTCCTTGTCGGAAGATGATAAAAATACATCCACTCTGGGCCATTTTCTAGCAAGAATAATTTCACTGTTGCTATTGCTTTCACAATCTTGGGCAGACATTTTGATGCTCAGAGCTAAAGAAAATTTCTGTCTGCATGAGGCTAAGAACTGCAATGAACTGGTTTATCGTAAAGGGAACACCGGCCACAAATCCATTTTGATAAAATTTTATCTATTTGGCTAAACGATAAAGAAAACAAAACAGTCTTGGTGCGTAACATGTTGAATGAATGCCTATAGGAATCACGTTCCAAACGTAAACTATCTTCTACTGCAATAAGATTCACTGGCCCTACAATACAACCACTTTCAAGCGATGCACATGGGCAGAACAGGATTGCCTAAGAAATACGCGTGGCATTCAACGTTTTAAACAATGTTTGTATATTCCAGATTATAAACAGTTGTGAATAAAAACTAAGTATTAAAGCATCTCTTTTGATTGCTGTTATTCCATACATTCATTTTGTTTTTCTTTAAACAACTTTGTTTTACACTGTTAGTTTGTTATAGTAATTTTTGTGTAATGTTCCCGTTATTCATCAGGAAAGAAATATAAACTTTTTCAGATGGTTCCATGGTTAATCTCCCCTGATTGATTGGGAGTCTATTGTATATAAGTGAAATAAATATTCATTTAATTTATAATATCAATAATAAAACTTTTTTTTTTTTTTTTTACTTAACAGAGAAAAACAAGAAATGTCAAGCAGTGCCATAATTGCCCTACACACTGAACTTATGGAAACAGGTCTTGATTTAATGGCTCGATTTACATTTGGCATGTCATCCAATGTTCCAAAGAGGTAAGAAAGCAATTTTTAATGAGTTTTTGTTATTTAATTTTAATTATATATCATAATAATGATTTTTTTTCTATGGTGGACACTAGAATTTTTAGGCTTTTGCCATTACAGAGTCCGGAATTGGTGGTCATTTTATTATAGATGCACCTAATAGGTGGCCACCATTTCCTCCTATGAAGGGACAGACTACTTTACATCCATGCCTTCTCCAGTATTCGAACCTGGGCCCTTTGGTATCACAATAGGCTTCCCTAACCATTATACTGTCTGGGTGGCTGTAGTAAAAATAACTTTTTAGTAACATAATGGAGCTTATTTGAATTTTTTAAGTCCTCACTAGTGGAAAATTGTAAGATAATTTCCACAATTAAGTGTAATGTTGTTATTTATTATATTTTGGAAAGCTAAGCAGTATTGTCCATTGTTTCATGTCTTTCATTTTGCATTCTTAAAAATGACTTCCCCCCTTTAAATCATTATACAAAGGAGTCTCTGATTTTAAAATTAAAAATCTGAAAAACAAAGATCGATAATGGAATACAAGTGGTATATTTATTTTAAAAGTTACAAGATTGTATTACTGAAGTTTTCAAATCATAGTTACAAAAGCTATAAACAAATGGCTCTGTAATCACAATATATAGCGTGTATAAATAGTGCACCAAAAGATGTAAGATCAATCAGTTCCACCCTTGAAATATGAAAGGAGGTTAACATATGCAAGAAACAAGATGAAATTATGAATTCCACTGAACAGTGTGTACTGAAATACCAGAGTTAGATCACAGTCCTATGGCAACAAGGCATAGTATTCAAACACAACTGAATGTTCTCAAGGACCTGATCTGAAAACTATTCACAAGCTCTTCGTTCAATGTCTAATGGACAGGCAGCATGGCCGATGATCTGGTAGAGAGTTTTGGTCGCAGGCAAACTGTAGTTACTCCTGAAAATGTCGCAACTGTTTCTGTAATTATTCAGCAGCATCCAAGGAAGCCTGCCCAATGAATTTCAGCAGTGGCTGATTTGAAACTTTTCACCATGCAGAAAATAACATGTTTCCATTCAAAATCTAAAGGTTACCATGCACCAGTGTCTGCCATTAACTGTTTGCGGATTTTATAACCATTATTTAGAAATTCTGTATAACGGTCTTAGAGCTTTCACAATAAATATACCACTTGCTGTATTCTTCTATTGATCTTTGTTTTCAAGATTTTTAATTTTTAAATCAGGGACTCCTTTGATAGACATCCTATATATATATATACATACACACTATTTCCTTGCATCTTTTCTCCTTAATATTTTAATACCAGGTTCTGAAAATTAAAAAAATGTTTGCATAATTTTCTCCTTCCTCAGTGTGTTCAAAGAATGAGCTGCCCTAAATTTTAGAATGAATTTATCCACATAGGCATTGTTTTCATCTTACCATCAAAGACAAATCCTCCTAAACTACCCACAGTAGGTTATGCTGAAGCTTTCCCTTCTAACTGTGGAATTTTATTCCAGGCTAATACAGGAACTGACAATCACAGCAAAGCAAACATGAACTGACATTCAGTCTATGATTTCACTGAGTCAGCTGCATATTTAACATCTCTGATTATTTATGAATGGTTTGAGGCCTAAGAAGTTACAGAGACAACAGTAAAAATGGTCAAGATTCAAGTTGCAGGAAAATAGAAATAAAGATACACTCTGTAACATAAAAAGCAGCATATGAAGAGGGAGTTATCCAAATGGTATGAAAATCTGTAAATATAATGTATTTTGTATTGAAAATGCAATCCTAACAGCATCATAGGAATTGAATGTTTTATTCAGGAAATACAGCTAGAAGAGTCCCCTCCCCCCCAAAAAAAATAATACTTTGGCCTACCTTTGGCTCTGACACAAGCTGGGGTTCAACTTATAGAATTTGCATGTCCTTCTGCAAGATTGCTTATACACATTCCAGTCAGCAAGTTAGATCAGCATAACCCAAGGGTGATCAGAGACACGTGTTCATCAGTGTTTAAATCCGATCTGTTGGGAAGAGATCTGGCAATCATGCCAGCCAGGGAGGTGTTGGAAAAGCATGAAGACAAGTGTGTTGTGTGGCTGGTCAGTATCCTAATGAAATATAATCCTAGGGATCCTTGAAGGAAAGGGCAGCAATGCAGAGCATAGAATCTCATTGGCATATTGCAATGCTTAGGTGCCACAGTTAACAACCAGAGGGGTCCAGCTATTAAATGAAATGGTACCCTTTACCACAACTCCTGTTTATGAGGTTATGTTGCCGATGACAGTAGGTAAGTATCCTGCTGTTGTTCTGGGCATCTGCAGAAACATTTTCACTGATCATTGGGACTTAGTTCGAAGCAGGACTCATTACTGGAAGCAAATGTACTCCAGTCTGTGAGAACCCAGGTCGAATGCACACGACGCCATTGCAAATGTGCCTGATGGAGTGTAGTGGTGCATGAGGAGAAGTCGTTGCTGTGGCCATTGTGACCCCCAACCCCCATTTATTGAGTCACCTATCAATTGTCATTGCAGTCACTAGTGTCCTAGTTACATGTCAAATCATTGATAATGACACAGCGGTATGTCTAATGTTAGTATTACAATATATTCTTATTAGAATGTAGGTTTCTCTTAAAGAAATAATATTGTTATAGTCACCTCTAGTTTATCCATGACTACTTTTCATTTGTTATATTTTTACTGTAACCCCATCCTTCAGAAATTAAATTGTTTTGTCAATTTCCAGACAATAAAATTAAAAAAAGGGGGTGGAATATGGTACATATCCTGATGAAATATGTAGAATTCTTATATATAAATGTATAAAACAATTTTTTTGATAACTAAAGTAGTAATTTTAGTGCTGGGGAGGGGGAGTTAGACTTGTGAGAAAAGTAATGAAATTTCATAATTTGTTTCCCAGTTTGGAATATGTACTGCAGTTTTGTCAAAAACAATTTAAAGAGGGAACAAAAAATTACAGGAATAAAAGAACTCATGCAGATTATTAGCCTGTAATTAATTAAACTTTATATAACACATTTTTTAAATCGAAATTGGATGGGAACAGCATTGTGACTTATACATAACAATTCTCATATATCCATATCAGTGAATTTGCATATCTTTTAAAACAATGTAAAACATGTAAAAATAATATAACAAATGCATGTAAGTGAGAAGACAACAAACTTTTGATATGTTGCCAATGATTTATAAATTTCAGGAAAAGGCATCTGGATATATTATGCTGTATACGTGCAGATTTCCATCCTTAAATTGCATGTCTTTAAATTTAGAAAAAGAATTGTTGAGCATAAGTAATATTTATCAGTATTATCAGCTAATGAAGAGCAAGTATCCATATTTTATTCATTTGAAATACATTTTAATGTCTCTTTGTGTGTTGGCCGTTTTTGATTTTGAAATAAGACTGCAAAATATAAAACATATGCCATTTTATCATTAATGCACACCTCAACTTTAATTTCTACAAAAGAAGACAACTATGACATTTTACAAAACCTGTTAACCTTTGCTTATCAGTCCAGAAAAAACAATATTTATATTATCCAAAAACGTTTGACTGATACTGCCTAAATTATCTAATGTTTCTGAAAGAAAGTTACAGTATTTCATTTTTCTTAATAGGGGCTAATTTTTGTACAGAGTTATAATGAGACATGTAAAATCTTTACTGGTAACTTAAAATTTTGTAGTAATCTTTAAATGAATAAAATGTTTTGAGGTTTCGCATTGCTTAGAGGTTAGTTATTATATAACATCATAATAAGACAGATTAAAGTGATTATCAATTATTTAACTTCTAAAATCTCATCCTTTTAATGACTTGTAGTAATTAATATTTTATAGTTGATTAGAAAATTTCTTTAAACTTTTTACTCTCACAGTCATATTAATATCGTACAATTCTGGATTCGTACGATTTTGTGAATAATACTGATATTCTTTTGAGTTTTCTAATTATCTTAGTAAACTTGGAATTCTTGTAGATTTTTTCTTTATTTTAGCAAACTTGATAACTAAAGTGCAATTAATAAATAAAAGACTTGATTACACATAGAGTGTAAGTTAGCATTTTCTAATGTTTTATTCTTAAATTGATGATTTTAATGTGGATTTTTTTAATTAGTTATTTGAAATAACTTTAAAAAAAGGAGGTTGTAAAATTGAAAAGAATATTTTTCTCCTGGAAAAAGAGGTCACTATGTCAATAACCTTGAACTTTGATAGATCTTTTGCATAAAATGTATGAATTTAAAGTTCACTGCCTCCTAATTGTATATGAAACTTTATGTTGAGGTGGGAGACAGAAGTATAAGGTTTGATTTGAAATTATTTGTTTTATTTTCAAACAACAAGTTACAACAACAACTTTTGTCATTTTTTCTTTTTCTATTTTTAAAGGTCTCCAGTTTCAGAATTTTTATTAGAAAAAGGCCAGAAAAGCAGTTGGCTAGTTGGAAATAAAATCATAACCATCACCACTAGTGGTTGTGGTACAAAGTCTTTTAAGCATGGTCTTTGTGAACAGTGCTATTCATCTTGTCATGACAAATGTAAAAGTATAGAATCTGGTAAGAAAATTCCTTTTTCTTTAAAATTTAGTTGTTGTAGTAATTAATTTTCACTTCATAATATTTTATTTTGAACCATAATTATAATAAACAGTCAGATTATTATCCTTTATATTTAAACATTGGCATATATACTGTGTGTGCAAATTAATTGCGACAAAGTGATATTTTTCATAATTTATATACATACCTTCATATACAATGATAATAACAAAATTAATAGAAAATATATCCTAATTTAGCAGAAATTACCTCTAGAATGTATTTTAGCATTTAGCATTGACATTGCATATATATATATATATATATATATATATTTAAACTTTTTTATCATGGAACAATGCTTTTATAGCATTCTTTAACATGTGCTCTGTCATGATCTAGCCCTTCAGGGGCTCGCTTTTGTGAGTACTTGTGTAGCAATCCTGAGGTACCCAAGCCCTTCAGGGAATCATCTTCTTGGTGAGACAGATGTCACGATCCTGGAGCTCCAGTAATCTATCCTCTTTTCCATCTCCCCTTCTCTGAGTTGAAATATTTTTCCTTGCCTTCTGTCTCGTGATTTTCCTCTTCGGAGTTTGGGGCTCATCACGAGAAACTGGAGCAGCCCTTGTCTCTAATTTTCGAATGGCGAGAAAGTGGTATAATATATAGCTGTAATAATTTTAAAATTTCATGGATGGCCCTTATATTGAGGAGTATTATAAAAATGCCTGAAGTCATACATACTTGATACAGTACAAAGTCTCTAATCTGGACCTCCATTATCTGGAATGATCTGTAATCCGAATCTCAAAGCCACAAACTTATGCATGCACGTTTTAAGCGTGCATCCGCTACGTGTGCGCGTAAAGCCAGTAAAGCGTTTACCCATGCTCGCTTCCAATAGTGAAGAAAGTAACAGAGAACGTTATTGAAAATGAAAAAATTTCGTTTTACAAGTTAGTCGATATTGTCGACACAGCAATTACAGGACTTGAACAGTGGAACAATTACAGGACAAGAACTTATGTCTGTTTATAGAGTTAAAGAGAAAGTATTAGCATAAAAAATGAAGCAACTTAAATAACTTACATTGATAGAAATGTTTACTAAAGTAAACAAATAAATATTAAGCTTTTTTGTGTGTGTGTGTGTAAATTTTGATACCCTTTAGATCATAATTGCTCTTTATTTCATAAATTACGGTTTCGTATTTTTAATTGTATAATTTCTGCATGCCATCTTACCATATTTAAATTGATAATCTATAATCCTGAAAAAACCCTAACCAGGAATCGCCAAAGTCCTGACAAGTCCGGATTATGGACTTTGTACTATACTTTGTAAAAGCAGAATGAATAATTTGCCAGTGAAGCCAGATTTAAATCCTCTCCCAAGTTGACAAACATTTCAGTAAGTCGATACAAATAAATTGCGTACGATATGTAGTCCTACTTTAAGACTTTTTTTTTTTCATTTTGAAAGCAAAAAACAATGTAGTTAAGCCAAGGAGCAGAAAGCAACTGCAATGTGTTCGAGACAAACTCTTAATTGAGAAGAAATTAGTTTTGATGTCATTATCATTTGACTAGCTAATAAATAACTTAAAATTATTATTGGCTGGTTGAGTTTCTTTTCACAAAACATCACCAACATTACGCAAAAGTCCTGTGAATTAATGTGCAACTGACATGGTCCAGAGAGGTTTAGTATAAGCAGTTTTTATTTTTAGAACACAAAGGAAAAATACTAAAATTAAAATGAAGAGTTAAGGGGCTAATGCAAATTTAAGTTTGAATTTTAATTTATATGATTTTTTATGTAAGTGTGTGTGTATCTACATATGTATGAAATCATAGCAATATCTGTCAATATTCCAAATTATTTCATACATATATACACATCCACCCACAATGGGTTGCACCATTTGATGTGATCATTGTTAATATCAACAGATTAGAGTGATAAGGCTAGTTTCTATACCAAGTGTGTAATTAAGTCATTGGTAATTGTAATAATTTTTCAGCTTGCAGTTATCAGTTTGAAGATTTGCATTATAGAAGGAAGTTTATGAGGAAAGCTGAAGTTGAATCAGCTTTTAAAATTAGTTTAAGAATGTTTATGATAGACGTAAGTATTAATGTGGTGGTCCAAAGCAATTTTATGTGGCCCATGAATACATTTATGTATTTATTGCAAAAATTTAAAGATTTTAGTTCTTTGAAGTCTGAGTTTATGTTATTTTCATTTCCATCAAAAATAAACATAAATAACTTGACAAAAAATCTGTAAATGGAACTAATTAATTAACAGTGTGGTATAAATCTTATTTGGACTTCAAGGTACAGATTTTCTTAACTTTTACTAATACTTGTCAAAAAATAACTAAGTGACAAATCTTTTTACTAAGAATAATTTCTTTCTTTGGGAATACATTTGTATGTATGCAACTTTTTTGAATCGAAAATTAATAAGGAAAGAAACACATTGACTGATGAGTGTCTACAATCAATGATGAAGATAATTTCTAGCAATCTCTCTCCAACACCACAAATTCTATCAGAATTGAAATGCCATTGTCATGTTGTAATAAGAAATAAAATAGTTAATAATTATTTACATGCAAACATATGTATTTTTATTTATACGCGAAAAAAATTTAATAAATAAGAGAAAGACTAAATTGTTTTTATTCTCAAATTTTGTCCCACAGGGTAATTTTTTCATATTCTATTTATTTTTAGTTTAAATTAAAGTTATTTAATGATTAATTAAATGTGTTAGAATTATTTGAAAGAAATGCTAGTCTAAGAATTTAACGTTTAGCTCTCGGCCCACAAGCGGCCGAGCGGTAAAGTCGCTGAACACTGGTAGTTCGGTCCGAGGTACGAATCTCATGAATGGGCTGGCTGCGTGTGCGTTTTCGTGGTTTTCCCATGTGTGATGTGTATACGAGCCAATTTCCCTTAAAAAGTCCTCTACGAAGGCATCCCTTCCCCTAGGCAGATAGCCCTAGTGTGCTTTGCCATAATTAAATAAACTAAACCAAACATTTAGCTCTCAGTATATTTAAATTACAAAGTGTACCCCAAAAAAAATTTCTGTGAATACGAAATCTGAGATTTCAGATAGAAAATAACTATAAACTTGAATTTTTCCCTTAGTGGAGTAACCAAAAAAGTCGAGTGTAACCAAGAAAATTTCTTGCAAGTACTAGACTTTAGATTTCAGATAAAAAATAACTATAAAACTAAATTTTTTCACTTAATGATAATATTACTATTGTTTGTGTATTTTTTGACAAATAATTAGTAAGTGAAATTTAAAATTTATGTAAAATATTTTTTATTTTGTTGATAAAATTTTTCAGTTTCAAAAATAAATAAAATAAAAATTCTGGCCTGTTAGCTGGTTTCAGGTTGTGCATTTGGCCTGCTTGATAGATTATGCTGCCCAGTGCAATATCTGCAATTCATAAATTTGCTGTTCAGTGCCTGCCTAAGTTTTAAATGTTTTGCCACCTCTATAATCTCCCACCCGGTGAAGCTACATTGGGTACCCCTGCTGTAGAGCAGACCAGGATTTAAAACTACTGCATTGATGCATCAAAGGGGAAAGAACCTATTAAAATGTATAGATATTATAAATAGTTGGTATTAAAGATAGTTCATTTGCTAGAGAAAAGGAGAAATTGTTGTTTGCAAATGAACATGAGAAAAATTATCCAGAATTTATTATAACAGAAACAGGAACTACAGAAAAACAGCCTTGAATAATTTATATTTATCTGAAATTATATACAGTTCTGATTATATTATTGTTGTTTAGTATTATAAATATTATTATTATTTATTATCAAAAGTGAGACATTCATATGTGTTTAAGAACTACTTTTTACACAGTGTGAAATTCTAAAATATCATGCTAACTGTTTAGTATTCTATTAATATGATTAGAAAAACATTGATAGTTGTCACTGGCAATAATAAATGCTGCTCATTAATAATAATTCGAACTCTAAAGCACAATTACAATGTTTTTTTAAAGTCTATTATAAATGCCCTTCCCTCCTGTTTCTTTATTGACTAATACATTGTATCACAATATAAGAATATTTAACAAAGTACGGTTTTTTATTTTATCTGATAATGTTGTCATATCTGCAAAATGACATTTTCTGTATCTGAGATATTTGTAATGAAAGAAAAAATATTTTTAATGGTAGTAAATGATAATATTTATTGAAACATATAATTTTTTTAAAGTAACCTTATATTATTGTAATATTTTTTATTCAAAAATTTATTTAAAAGTAAAATAATGATTATTTTAAAATTTTGTTTCAGATGAAAATGATTCCATATTTTTAGAGCATCCAATTCATGAAAGCCAACAAGAAATTTCTAGTAAAAGAGAATCAGAAAACTCCTTTTTTGAAAGGAAGCGCCATCGTTCTGCCATTCAAAGGAGGAGTACAACTCTATCTAGAGAATTGCTTACCAGTACAAAGCAAACCAAAGATGACATCCTTTTACATTACCAGAGGTTTGAATCATCAGATCCAAACAACCGGTATTAATTGTAATTTTTAAATTAATTGAACTAGTATTATGAAAACATTGTTGATTCACAAATTGTAGGATAGTGAAAGCATGGATTTAAATTTATGTATAATAAGATACAAATCATGTTTTAAAAGGTTATAAATCAAAATAATTTTTAGTAAAATTTTCATTAAATTTATGTATAATAAGATAATGTTTCAAAAGGTTCTAAGTCAAAATAATTTTCACCAAAATCATTGAAAGAGCAGTTAATCATCTTGAGCAACCTAAGAAATCATGTTGCTGTTTAATCTTAATTCCAAATGTATTAAAGTTATTTAAAAGGAAGAATGAAAATGTGTTTTTATTAATATTTTCTCTTCACAAAGATTGGGAAGATTATTAGAACATCTTCTGAGAAAACAGGACAATAAAATAGTAGTTGAAAACTTACGTATGCAGAATGGACAAACATAATTCATACTTGGGTCCTTTCATATATGTAGTGTATGTATACACATACTTGCTGCTTGCATGTCCGGCCTTGTAAAAAAGGAAAATTGTGTAATAATTTTAATGAGTCCAGTTAATATAATTTCTCCGCTACTGCTAGTAGAAGAGAGCTGTGTTTATTGCTTTTCAATGACTTCATTTGTTAATTATTAACAGATAAAATTTGAAAGACGAATACATCATCATTTGGCATGTGAAAACGCATTTTTTTTTTTTTTTTTAAATAACTGAGATTTCTGATTAAATTTGAAGCATAAATATCGTATGCTTACCTGAGTGGCAACATGTTGCTCAATTTGTTGATCAAAATTTGCATTTCTCTCAAAATATGGAACAAAAAACTTGTTCAAAATTTGGTCTTGAATACACATTTTCTGGTGGAATGCTATACATGTTCAAAATTTGGTGGTTGTAGGTTTTTTTTTTGGGGGGGGGGCAGTACAAGGAACCTACATACATATGTATTCTTCATTAAGGTTAAAATTCCATGCCAAACAAATATTAATTTAGAAGCCAAACAACAAAAATCAGCATTATATTTGCAAATTCTCACAGGACTAGTTACGATGCTTTTACTGAACCATTATCCTCCAATGATGATGATGGTTTGGTAAAACCATTGAAACTAATCCTAGAAAAATTTGCAAATATAATGCGGATTTTTGTTGTTTGACTTCTAAATTAATGTACTTTATTGTTTAATAACTAACACACACATATATATATATATGCACCATGGATTCCAAAAGTTAAGCATGCGGCGCAAATTGGCAATTTTCGAAAGTTTGCGTCAAGTTTGCTTTCAATTACACCATCAGGTCATGCAAAAACGAGGACTAAATATAAACTTTTTGACTGTTGGAAAGCTTTTGATTATCTTAAGAAATCAGAAAGGAAAAATTCAAATCTTGAAAAAAATTTTGATTAGGTAGTTCTAATTTATATATAGCGTATATTTTTGTGTATAAACCAAAATTTTTCGGAACTTTTGCCGAAGTTAAATTATGGAGTACATATACACAGTACATGCTTACAGTATATGGACATAGCCGTATTTTGACTTAATAAGGCCCTAATCTATTTGAGATATGGGGCTCTTTATATGTCTGTTATACTATGTTTTAATTTCCCCCCCCTCTTCCCCAGGAAAGTGAAGGCCCTAAGCTATAGCTTGTGTGGTCTTATACGTAAATCCTGCACTGTATGCGGATCCACTAATATTGCAAAAATTGTTATTACTTTACGCTAGTCAGACAAAGTGATAAATCATCAAATATAGCACATTTTTAGTTTATTTGAATTTACTGTTGAACAGAGCTGAATTTGTATAATAACTTAGTTTGCTTTTCTTGTCCTGCAGCCTTCTAGTCATTAGGATAATATCTATATCCTAAAGAAAAAAATTTTTTTTTTTTTTTTTTTTTTTTTTTTTATATGTTAGATAGCAAAATAAGATAGACAAGTAATAAATCTGATTAGATGAAAGCCATCATGGTGATTAGAACTATAAATATTGTGTGTGCAGGTATCACAGACCTGTGTGTATGTTTTAAAATTTTAATCTAGATCACTCTTTGCCTATTGTTTTAAACTGTGATATAAGGTTTAGAAATAGTACTTTATTAAAACCTTTCAGGAAAAGGTGTAGAATTATGGATATTTAAATCAACAAACTGAAAAGCAAATTTTTAATGTAATAATTTTCATTCTATGTAGGTCCAAATATTTTTCTCTGCAGTAGATAGTTTCTTAAAAAAAGTAAGAACTGTAGTGCATTTGAAGAATCAGAATTATCTAACATGAAAACCCGATGTAATAAATTATAATGCATTCCATAATAAGCATTCCATGGGGGGAGACTTGCATAATATTCTGATTTAATTCATTCCTGCTTTCTCGCCACTTTGTTCTGAATAAATTGTTTTTCTGTAAATATGATAATGTATTAAATTTAATAATTCTGATAAATAAAGAAGGAAAATTTTTGTTATCAAAATAAAATGAGGAAAGCTTAAAATATTTCTAAAAATTGATATTAAGAAGTTTTTGTTATATGAATTCTAGGAATTTTTGTTTTGAAATAAATGCAGATGGAAATCATTTTCAAAGACATTCTTTGAACTGTGCTTGATTAGATTGAATTTTGAAGAAGCAGAAATAAGTGTAAACTCTGAAATTATTGAAAATTAAATTTTATAATAGAAGTATTTGAAATTTTGTTTAATCCTGTTATTTTTTAAGTTAGAATTATTAGATGTTTTACATATGTCTTTCTTTGCAGTTTTCAGACTTCATATTTAAATACCGATGAAAATCACTTAAGTCATTTTCAAGCAGACTGGACTTCAGAAAGTTAGTATGTTTATTGCATTTCATAATTGAATTTGGCATTATTGTTGTTATTTTTTCATATCTCATAGTTTATAAATGCAATGCTATATTTATACTGGAAATATATTTCTCATTGACTAGTATTAGTCTTCTTTAATAAACTTTTTAGAATGTATTATTAAATTTTGCATAATTTAGAGATATTTATTTTCACAGAAAATTTTAGTCCATATAAATATGACCTCATGTTTTATCATTAAATTGTCATTGAATAATGCATTGAAAGTTTGTTATTTTGGGAGAGAAAGAAAGCAATTCTTAAATGCTTAAAAATGTCCCATTGTATATAATTACTATGTTTTTTACCTTGATAACATGAAATAATGCACATACAAACTGTGTTATTTGGCTTCATTCATGTGGATATTGCATTGTCACTAACAGTAAAGTGGCTGCTAAATACTAGAGCAACGGTTATCAAACATAAGTTTGTGGAAATGTTTCTCTAATTCAAGCAATTTTCATAGCTGAATCCTTCAAATAACTTTGGGATAAGTTGCTTTGTAAGGTTCCTTTAGGTTGATTAACCAGTTATTTTATATTTTTGATCTTTACTGTCACTTCTCCTTTCTGTTTTCCCACCAGAATGCAAATTAGTTTGCATGTATTTAAAATTAGCGATCTGGATTAAGACAGAATGTGTTCTACCTCTTGAGGCCACATTACTAGGATTGCTAGATAAGATTTTTAGTCTTTGGCCTTGCATTATGATTTTTGATAGTTGACAACCACGCTGGTTAAGTTTTGACCAGCTTCACATTAACTGATCTGAATAGCTTTTGGCTAATAGTTTATTTACTAGTTTATTAATTACTAGTTACTAATTTGTTAATTTATATATTGCATTTGAACTTACTGTTACTTTAAGTTATCTTCCCACAACTCAGCCAGCAGAAGAACAGAAGAGCAAAGTGCACCTTCTGTTCTTATTTAATTTTAAATAAAGGTTTTTTACACCCTTCTCAAATTTCAGTTGTTGCTTTAGACTTAGCAATAATTTGCTAAACATCTGGACACTTTAGGTAATTGCAAAATACACCAGTCTATATAGGTTTTATGCTTTTGTGATATACTGTGGAGTTAATTCACTGTACATGTCAGAATTTTGAATACCCATAGAAATGGTGTAATTACATTAGAACTTTTTATGGTGCAAAAATATCATATTTATTCCTGTATTTTCCGTTTTTGAACAACTTACAGCTTTTTGTATTAATTTTATTATGTGAAAATTAAGAGGGGAAAATTGCATGATTTCTAAAGGGCATGATAAAAGCATGTATTAAAAGTATTAATGGATAATTGCCAACACAATATTATTTATTTAAAGGAAGCCTACATTCCAGTAAGAATGTTTAGTAATATTAATGTTACAATTGCTGATAAGATATCTTCATTTCTACTTCCACAGCTTTTAACATACAGATCTTTTCCTGTGCAATGATCTTCAAAACCATTGAGAGAATTAAATATCCATATGTTCTTGAAACTCTTGACTATTACTGCTTTATTAATCAGAGCCCATATACCCAGAATTCACTAGCAAACCAATTAAATGGAAGTTCTTTGAATTTTTTTATGTTCTAGTAAAATTGTGTGACCCACCTGACATACTCACTGTAAAACTTTTGGAGATTGTCTTTTAATGGTTTATTCACTGATATGTCAAACAGTTGCAAAAGTGAGTAAGTCATCCTGAAATAATAACAGGAATGGTGTTTGATTTGTTACTTTTTTAATTCTATGTTTTTAATATATCCTATTATATGCCCGCAAAAGCTGTCTTTCATAGCAGTAACTTCTTATCTAGAAGAGCCAATGGGTGTTTGTAATTTCAAGCCGTTTTTTTCATTACATCCTATAACATCCAGCCTTTCTCGTGAACCTTAACTACAATATCATTAGGGAATTTTTAGTTTTGCTAGTGTCTTCTGACAATTTTTTACATCAGCAGTCACTTAATATTACTGTGGAGCACATCTTTTCAATTGTACTTTTTATGAACACGGAAGATGCTTTCGTTTGGTTTAATGTAATGTTTCTAAACATGTAAAAAATATAAGAGTTTGATCCACGTTTCCAGTATGGCCAAATCATAGTCATAATCTTTTCTTTCTTGGATCACAGACTTATGAAAGTCTAATATCTTTTCATCATAATACTTTGGTAAGCCGTTGTGCAAGTATTGTTCTTCTCCTTCATGTAAGTCTGAGTGGTCTATTCTGTGCTTGTTTTTAAATTGTTGTACTGTTTGTAAAATTTAATGCTCTTGGCTATCATCCAATGTTAAACTTTATGTAGACGATAAGTAACCATTACTAAGTCTAAAGAACAACAGAAACTTGAGAGGAATGAAAAAGACCCTTTATTTAAAACTGAACAAGAAGGCACTCCTGGTGCTTACAACTTCACCAGCATTTATGACAAGAAACTTAAAGAAGTAGATAAAATTTAAAGCTTAAATTTAAATAAACACATAGCCAAAAGCTACACAGAGCAATTTAACACAGAGTTGGCTCGAACTTAACCAGCATTCATTTCAACTGTCGGCAGTTATAGTGCAAGGCTGAAGATGGGAATTCTTATCTAAAGTAGCAAACCTAGTAATGTGACCTCAAGAAGATGCTCTATCAACAGTCTCAAAACCTCATTATAAACACACGTGAACTAATCTGCATTTTGGTAGGAAAACGGAAAGACAGAAGTGTCGATTCAAAATGTAAAATAACTGGTAATTCAAATTAAAGGAATGTCACAAATGTAATATCACATTTCTTCAGTTTATCACTTGCTTTGGTTTGCATCATCTCATGTGACATGGCTGTGCCATTATTTTGTTATTCTGTCATGTAATTTGGCACTTCACTATCAATTCCTGGAAGCTCCCCAGTTTTTGGTCTCTGAAATGTTCTTTGCTTTAATTTATCTTTATTAGTACCTCCTTTAGTTTTCTTCAATGTTGAAGAATGAAATTAGCTACAATGCCAAACTGTCAACTGTAGTAATTCAGAAGTCAACCAACAAAATGAATTAGTATTTATTCGGCGTGTTATTGTGTCTTAATTGTCTACTGTAGGTTTGACACAATTAACCTCAATGAATTTTAAAACTAACTATTAATTTTGTCATGTAGCTATAATTATTTTCTTTCATTGTGATTCTTAAAATTTGCACTATGCTGAGTTCATTGTGCATACACCTCAAAAGAAATTTCTTTGAATTATATTTTTTTATCTCAAATAAAAGTACTGTTGGGAAGCATTTACATGATGGTTTAGTCATCAGTATTGTTTTAGTTATAAGAAGTAAATGTTATTAGCTGCATTCACACTTGTGGAATAGGCTTAAGCTGTATTGGAAAAAGTAAAGCAGCACATATGTGAATATGTAGCTAATTCTGTGAAATCACCGATCGAATGTCAGTACCACTTTGCTGTGTTGGTTGGTTCTTCTAGGCATAAAGTTCAGCTGTTAGAACATTCAGACAAATTCTTTATATAAGTTTCCGTGATGTAGCAAGATTTTGTAATCTAGCACTGAGTGTTTTGAGTAAAGAAAAAAATTGCATAAATATTTTAAAAAATCTTTAGAATCTTTAAACTAGGGGGATACATGTGTAAATATGGTAATTATGCAGCTCTTTTTAAATGCATTAAAGCTTGTTATTATTTACTCCTACTCACAATTTTGTCTGTTGAAAATAAAATCTAAGTGTCATTAGATTTCCTAGTTCGTGCAGTTGCAAATGATTAATAAGTTAATCTAGAAGTTTTTTTTTTTTTTTTTTTTTCTTTTTCTAATTGCTATTTTCTATTAGATTTCTTTTAAACTCTCTTTAAAATGGAAGTAACAGAAATTTCTTTTTAATTGTATTGGCCATTGTATCATGATGAATTTGAAATAGATATGATATATGAGAAAAAATTCCCCATTTGCTTTTATTATTGAACTATTAACACCCCCCTTGATTCTCTAATGAATCAAATAATGCTTTAAAATAAAATAATCGATCAAGGTACTTGTGCCCTGTCCAATGTTCAACTCCTTTCGATTCTCCAATGATCTGTCTCCAATAATTTTTTGGTGTGTTAATACTGAAGTTAACTCTCACTGAGTATAGATTCACTGAGTTTTGATAGAATTGAATTTTGATTGCTCATTGTTGATGTTAACTCCCTGGGCACACAGCAAGAACTAAGATTTTTTATGCTCAGTGATTTCTCTCTGATTGTTTTAGATTACTTTCATTTTCAAAAACATTACTTATAAACATACACATTAATTAGACTGCATCTGTAGTGATTTAAAATCAAAATGTCAATTTTAATTTTTTTACCAACATAAATACAAACTTTTATTTTATGTTTGTGATATTTTCTGTAATCAGAAGTTAAAGAACAAACACTTAAAATAATATGTTGTATTAAATACATAATTATTATTATTGGATTACTACCAGCTCCAGCTACAGGTCCATACATAACCACACACCCTTTTTTTTTTTTTTTTTCCCTTTCTGAATCATATTAACTGAGATGCTGTTGTAACTGCTAACACTAGGAATTCTAACTAAAGTGACAGTTAATAACATCTAGAAGGGACAGTTAATATCATCTTTCTAACATCTTATCCTCATGCTGTGAAACTCTATCATCACGTAATATCTTAAAACTAACATCAAAAGAGTTCACAAAATGCAAATAATCAAATTAGATCATAATAAAAAGCCGTGTACCATCCTATGGGTTGTACTGTTGGAATCTTAAAATTTGCAAATTAAATATATACATCTTACCTGTTTTCCAAAATAAAATTCTCAAAACTTTGGATTATATTTTAAATTCCTGTACAGTTTGTTGCTATCCACAACTTCAAACCAAAGAATAATTAGATTAAACATTTTGATATTTTCTAGTGTTTATAGATACAGACATAGTATTTTTGTGTGTTAGCAGCTTGTATCAACTTTGAGAATAAACTTGCCAGAAGAACTAGAAAATTAAACAATTTTAGAAGAGAAGGTCAGCATCCAAATGCTGAGTGGTTCAAAAATGGTAACAGCCATATCCATTCTAATATATGTCGTTACAAAACCTTATACAGTGGCAAAAAGCATGTAAAAACACAATCGACTCTAAACGTATTCATGAGAGCCTGCTGACGCCAGTGTTAAAGTGGCAACTCAGACGACCTCCTCTACTCTCCTACTTCAACGCTGAGCAGAGTAAAAGTTGCTAAAGTATAGCATTCATTTTAACCATACTCCTTTTATGGCAACTTTCCCATTACAGAGCCAGATTAATTGTCACAAGAATTTTTTATTTTAAAAGTTTTGTTTGAGCTTGCTTTTATATTCTTTTCGATATTTTTCATATTTTCATTTTCAAGAAAACTGGTACTGCTTGATGTTTCATTTATAAAGTAATGTTGTGTAAATAATATATGTATGTATGTTTGTTCATACATGCATGTAATAAATACTGCAGCTTCCTACAATGTTACAGCCAAGTAATTTACAAATTCAACTTGCATTAAATTCAAGTTATCTAAGCGTATGTGGATCATATTACTTATATAACTCAGGAGGTTACTGTAATTGAAAGCATATGTCTATGAATAGCAGCTGCAGAAAAAAAGGTCAGTTAAGGACTTTAGTGAACATTATGTATATTAATAGGATATAAGGATTTATATTTATTTTGACTAACCAGTTAAGTGTATGCTTTCTTTCCTGTAAGCCTTCATTTCCCTAGTTGTCAATGTCAGAATATATAAATTTGGTAGCGCACATGAAGGAATGCAAATTCTATCAGTAGAAGAAAGGTTTAAATTCTAAGCTCTAGAAGGGAAAGTTAGAGAGAGTGGGCAAGTACTTTATCTCTGTAGCAGGAGCTTCTGATTTTGTATTTATTGCTTGTTAAAGTGGCGCAACTGCTAATATTCTGCTGCTACTAGACCCAGTTGTAGGTAACAGAATTATCTGAGCCCTGGGGAAAATTCTAATATCTTTGAATTTTAAGTTTAGTTCTTGTTAGTTGAGTTACTGCCCGAGCAAGGCACAGTTTGTTAAAGGGTTCTCTTAACCCTTATCCTGTCTGGTTCCTGCACTTACTTCAACTGTCGCACTGAAAGTTTAGCACCTAGATATTACAAGGAAAAATGTTTTGAATGTACTATGGGGAGTATTTTTACTTGATTTATTCATCATCTTTCAGGTTATAATTCACATGTACCATTTTTTAGAAAATGTTCAAATAATGAAATTATAATTAATAAATTTGTGATTTTAAAATTATTCTGATTCATTTACAGAAAAGGCTCTAAATTTTAAAGAATTTTTTTCTTTCAAAAAGAAGTTTAAAGTGAAGTATTGGAACAGTCAAATATCAATTTATGAAGTTTGACTTGGTAGCATAAACTAGGTCCAAACTCCTGACTGACTTGGAGCGAATTATCACTTCATCTGAAAAGAACTACAAAGTCTTAAGAAGGTTTTAAAACAAACCTTTTATTAAAACAGAACTAGAACGTAAATGCACCTTAACAGGATTTCATCCAACAACTTGTATTTAACAGCATATCATCCAACCAGTGACGAGATAACTTAAAATAACAGTCAATTAAAAACTTTAAGTAAGCTAGTAGCCAAAGACTACATTATTTAGTTTGATGCGATATTGGCTCACAAACCTAACCGACACAGATATTCAAATATCGACAGCAAATAATGCAAAATCGAGAAATTCAGGCTATCAGAACTGGGAGAAATGTAATGTGCATGCACACAGGCAGAAACTCGCTCTGTTTAAGATCTAACAACCTCAGTTTAAATACTCAGTCTAATTTGCATTCTGGTGAGGAAACAGAAGGGAGAAGTGACATTAAAGATCTAAATAATAAAATAACTGGTTAATGAAAAGTAATAGTAATTTTATAAATTTGATCTCTTATCTAAGTTTTTGGTTTTTATCCAAGTATCATACACAGTGAATATTTTCCAGTATTATTCTTTTATTAATTCTTTTATCAGACAAAGGCAGAGAAGATAAAAGTAACCACCTCTGTAGCTGCTGGTGCTCAAGTTGGGCAGAAGTCCACATACGTAGACCAACAGGAAACACTTCATGGATGATGAAAATGCAGAATCATCTCTTTTTGCCGTCAGTTGTTCCAGTAAGTTATGTAATGTATATATACATCATAGATATAAAACATTAAATTGCAATAGTATACATAATTTTCTAAAAACCCATGTAAAAAGTTGTAATTTTTATATACTGCAGTCTTTCGACTTGGCCGTAGTTAAACCACAGAAAACGATAGAAGATTAATCTTAATCAGAATCTTTATATCTTGTTATGAAGCTTATACATCCTCCTATACACCAGCGGCCGAGCAGTAAAATCGCTGATCACTGGTAGTTCGGTTCGAGGTTCGAATCCCGCGAGCGGGCTGGCTCCATGGGCGTTTTCGTGTTTTTCCCCATGTGTAACTTGTATATGAGCCAGTTTCCCTTAGCATGTCCTCCATGAAGGCATCCCTACCCTTAGGCAGATAGCCCTAGTGTGCTTTGCCGTAATCTCAATAAACCAACCCAAACCAAACCTCCCATCCCCAGAGTTTAGATATACATGCCAGTATATATGTACTTTGTGATGCAGCAATATTTATGTGGAGTAAAATACATATTGCTATCATTCACATTAAGTGTACGCTACATAAATATTACTGTGATTCATACTCATATTAAAGTTGAAAATATGAAAAAAATGTGTTAATTAATGCTCCTGTAAATCAGTTTTTTCCCTGTTTCCTTACGTGCAGTATTGAAATGTAAAAGCCTTAAAACAAAAGTCATTCTGTTTTATAGATCTGCTTTATACTTGTATATCAATTTAGCTTTATTTTTCTGTGAAAAAATTCGGCCAGCTTGATAAAAATCTTCTGGAAAATGCATATTAGTTTATTATATCAAAGCCTAAACTACTTCATAATTTTTTTTCTTTTCTTTTTCCTTTTCTTTTCTTTTCTTTTTTTTTTTTTTTACTTTCCAGGAACTCCCTTTCCGATATAAATGTTTTCTGCATGCAGTTATTAGTATTAAATGATATTTTGAAGATTCTGACTATGGCTGACTTTTAAATATTAACAGGATTTTTAAACCGAAGCATTCAGCTGCAGTTTAAACATGTCTTGAAGCTTAAAGGATGCTAACATTGTCACTATGCAGTTATTCACACTAATAGCAACAGATTTGAAACTTGTTGGATAAAAGGGATTGGGTTAAAAAGACCTATATTATAATACTAAAATGGAAGAAGCAAAACCAAATTCTACTGGTAAACTTTTTTTAGTCTAATAATCATGTTGGGTTGGATTTATAAAGTGAATGACCTAGAGGAGCTTGATATGTTAAAGGTTCCTTCAAGAAAGGTATAGATAATGCATAAGGCCAATACAGCATTTTAACAAAAACGAAAGAATTGTAAATGAAATTTTAGCCTTGCACATTTTTAGTAAAATGCTCTAGAAAGTATTAAAATATGTTTTTCAGCTGATGTCTTTTATTTTATAGCAGAAGCATTCACTTTTTATGAATATGATCAATGTATTGAGAGTTGCATAAAATAAATAAATAAATAATTTTGAATTAAAGAAATTAAACTTTGTTATTTACCTAACAAGCGTTGCAACTAGTTAAAAAAAAAAAAAAAAATGAATCTTAGAATCTGTCTGTTTTTCATGATTGATGTTAAAATCTATCAGTTTATAAAAATAAATTATAAATTCAACTCGTAAATTTCCATGTATTAAAGGTAAAATACTTATTCTTTTCTAGTGCTTTGGAATTAGTATTGAAATGATTTAAAATTGCATATGTATTGGAAAATATTTTAATTTTAATGTATTTTGAGCTAATTTTTAAGAACTTTCAAAAACTAAGAATTAAATGCTAAGGGAAAATCCCCATCTTTAACTGCAGGGAAATTCCTTTATAGTCCACTGTTAAGACAACTGCCATTGTATTTCCATTGACAAAGCAGTGTATCCGCAGAAAACTAATGTTTCATTCATTGTAGAGGAAAAACAAGTTTGACCCCCACCCCAAATCTTAATTGGTGGAAAACGCAAAAAACTGTTTTCTCACATGACCACGGAAGCTGACTTCTCGCAGCACACTGACTAGAAGCCTTTTATCTCCTTTCTCCCCTCAAGCCAGTTGTAGACAGATTCCCCTATCTCTGTCTATAGCTTCACCCTACTTCTTAGCTCTGTCAATCAACAAAAGACTGAAGTTACAGTTAGACTGAAGAATTGTACTTAGGGTTATTAGAACTTTAAACCTTCATTTTCTTTAAATTCCTTGGTCACTTAATACAGCAATTAAATTCTTTAATACTATTAAATAATTTTAATGCATGATGTAAGACCAAGTTATACACTATGTGTATAAAAGTCATGGCCTTTATTTTTGCAACTGTTGAAATGAGGCTGTATACTTTAAGTTATAGTACAGTCAAAAGTCGTTAATTCGGACACCCATAATCTGGAATGATCTATAATCCGGACCTCAAAGCTAAAAACTGTTTGCACATGCACCGCATTGACACATGCGCATAGGCATATATGCGTGCGCGTAAGACCTTTATGACTGCGCATATACGTGTGCGCAAGCGCAGAATGTGTTTTCACGTGCACGTTTAATGTATAACGGACAGTATAAGCTAAAATTATCTAATTATCTATTTCAGTTAATGCTATGATGATAGCGTTGTTCCTTAATCTTCGAAGTGGATCCAGCTTATTATTTTTTTCAAACTGTAAGAGCAATTTTAGAAAAGTAAACTTGAACTTTCGATTATGTCAAATAGAATTTCCGATGCTGAAGCTCCCAAAGGATCTACAAAACGAAAGTATGTTTCGATGTCCATCAAACAAAAAGTGGAATTGCTGCAAAAAATGGATAAAGACATGAAGAAAGTGACAGAGAGGTTAGTGAAAACGAAAAAATTTCGATTGACAAGTTAGTCGGTATTCTCGGCACGGCAATTACGGGACTTGAACAGTGGAACTTTGTAACTTAACAAGAAATTATGTCTGTTTATATAATTAAAGAGAAAGTATTATCACATAAAACAGACACTTAAACAACTTACATTGAAAGAAATGTTTAATCAAGTAAACAAATAATATTAAGCTTTTTTTTTTTTTTTTTTTTTTTGTAAATTTTGATACCCTTTAGATCATAATTGTTCTTTATTTCATAAATTAAGGTTTCATATTTTTAATTTTAGAATTTCTGCATGCCATCTTATGAGATTTAAACTGATGATCGATAATTCGGAATCGCCGAAGTCCCGACGAGTCCGGATTAATGACTTTTGACTGTACTTAAATTTGTATGTAACTAAAAATAAAATAACTTAGAAAAATGTCTCTGATGTTAGCGTGCAAAACTTTTAGAGATATTGTTCACTAGGGTTTTTTAATTGTAGACAATTTCTTATTACAAGAATAGCTTATAGGCTTACACACACGTATACAGCGATAGCCCAGATGGTACTATCATTGGGTTTCGGCATGTGTTTGGCTTCTCTTTGACAGATGGCAGGTGAAATGTGGCAGTTGCGTAACGGAAAAGTACAAAATTTATGGAAAATTTCACAAACAGAAACAGTATAATGGGAAAGTAAAAAAAATTGAGCTAATTGCAAAGCAGTTCTTTAAGTAAAATAATCACTCCATGTATTCTTTTGAATAGAAAGAAAAATTTAAGGTGGAAAGGTATTTTTTAGTAATCAAAACATTTTATTTTAGAAACTGATAGGAAAAAAAATCTTTTATTCATTAGAAGATCAGCTGATAAAAATATCGGCAACAACAGAAAATAACAACATAACGATGCTGAACAAGATGTCGCCTTTCTTTCAGTGTATAATATCAAGTCAAACCCAACTTGATAAATTCCTTTTAGTTTATTCTCATATAGACATCTTATTTGTGCAATAATATATATAACTGTTCTTCAAACAAAGTTAAACAAAAAGTATATATTGTTTCAAACTATTGTAGTTAGGCATTCTGTTAATAGCTATATAAAAAGAAACTAAAATTCACACTCCATACCTCACTAGCTTCTTCTCCATGACTCTCAGTGAGCTCATTGGCTAAAAGTGGAAAAATGTATGACACAGTGCCATTTATATATCTATGATAATTGTAATTTAAAAATGCATTATTATTATCAACTGCATTTTTGTTGTTAATGGTCCATTAACTGATTTTGGAAGAATCACCAAAAATTAACAAATTAAATTACAGTAGTGTTTTTGTAAAAAAAAAAAAAAAAAAAAAAAAAAAAAAAAAAAAAAAAGTAAGTAGGGGACCTTTACTTGTAAAATTTTCATCTATTTGATAGTGCAAAATTTGGATGTAATCTGATCATTAAATAAGGAACCTTGTGTAACTGTAAAAAGTGAAACTTCATTAAAGTGGTACAAGTAACCTGTATTGAATTTTGAAAAATTTACTTTGGAATGTTGCATATATGTAGGCATGCAAGATTTAAAGAAAATCAATACTTTAAAAGTGGATTAAAAATTGATTTTGGAATTTGACTCATGCAGAGAAACCAAGTTAAATAAAACATTGTAAATACATTATCAGGTTAATATTGTAGTTTAATTTTTAACTGAATTTGTGTTCCTTTTTTATTTATGTTTTTAATTAAAATTTTCAGGACATTCCTTTGTCTGTTCTTACTTCCTTGGTGTTGCCTCAAAAGATTGAAGATCAAGATGCAGATGACTACTTTCTGTCATCAACTGAAGATGATGTTTTGGCAGCAGAATCTGAACTCAGTAATTTTTTCCCACTTTATTACTTGTATTATAATTTAAATAAAAATTAAAATATAACTTTTTCGTTGTATGTTTTCTACATATCATAGCCAAAATTTCTTTGTTATGTATTTTTAGTTTTTTTTTGGGGGGGGGGAGGATAAGAAAAATGCATTTATGAGAATTTTAATGGTGAAAGAAAGGAAGCTATTGAAATTATGATGAAAAAGAGAAGGAAGCTACCAAATAACACCTACTAATGTGTAATATTATAACTTGCAATAATCATTTATTTTGATTAATTTTTTTATATATTAAATATATTTTATGGAAATTATGTGTGAAATATGACATTAGATAAATGTCCACCATTTTTCTCGATACAGAGATTGGCTCTTTTTAACATGTTTTCCATTACACCACATAATGTTTCAGGTTAGGATTTTGCTCTGCCATTAGCTGCAAAAAGTTTTCAATCATTGTTCTGTAAGAAGCTCCGAAAATTTTTTCCGGTGTTCCATCCTCATTCTTGAAGAAATATGAGCCAATAACTCTATTGGCCATAACACCGCACCAAACAGTACACTTGAATTAAAATATTGCCATTATTTATCCTGTGTCATAACAATTAATCATTGACAAGAATAGAAAAACTTCGATAATTTTAACGCATTGTTTTGTACTGTGCGGTTCCATAATAAATTTCCAAGAATTCACTTATAACCTACAAAAAGAAGAAAAAAAAAAAAAAAAATTATATCAAAAAATAAAACAGTTATTTGTGTTTAACATTGGTAAGTCTTATTTGGCCCAAACTGTATATACATAAGCACTCTACCAAGGTACTTTGAACATGACCTTTTTGTTGTTGTAAAGCTCTCCAAATCTGCCAAGTCGACACTGTATTCGATGTAGCATTTTTTTGAGTAATAAATGTTATTTAGATACTACGAATTGAATATTTCGCCTTGATTTTAGCTTCTGTGTTTGTGATTGCAATGTTTATATTTTAATTATGTATCGGTTTTCCTTAGAAGTTTCCTGTGATAGAGGTGGCATAGAAATATGTCCCAAATCTAATCCTCCAATGCGACGCACAAATTCCAGTCCTGATATGAATACTAGTTGGTCTAATTTTCAACCTTTAATGCAAGAAGAAAGAAAGGAAAGCTTTGAAAGTTCTGTGGAATCAAATCAAGATCAACTTGAAAATTTAACAATAGGCAATACGACAGAGTTTCCATCTAAAAAGGATGGTATGTTGATTCCTTATTTATATAAATTTTCATTTATCTTGCTTTTACTAACATATAAACTAAGTTTAAATTCACAAATTTATACAAATTGTTATGGCATGTGTGTTAAACCTATTTGTTGATCTTAAGAAATATTACATCATTATTTTGATTTTTCATGCATGATATGTATCCATGAAAACGTCCCTCCTCGTAGGCAGATGGCTGTCATCGCTTTACCCTATTCAAATAACCTAATCTAACATAACCTCAGACAGCTGGAAAATTCCTTTTTTTTTTTTAAATTGTTAGTTTTATTTCTCATTACTTGATTATGTTATATCTATATTTTGGAATATTGTAACTTATTCCGTGTGAGATATTAAAGCCCTTCCCTTTTTTCCCTTGTAAGATTGTTTTGTTAATCCAAGATTTCCAGTTAAAAAAAGTGGATTCATTCAACAATAAACTCCTAGTGTCAAATGGCAAAGAGAATGCCATTGTGAAATTAAAAATTAGGAATAAGTTTTTACTCCTGAAGAAGAGGGACCTGTATCAGATTGTCTTGAAATCAATGCAGTTTTATTCAAAATCTGCACAAAACTAAGGATGCTTTTTTGCTTAATTTTGAATTCATGGCAGTTAACAATACTGGCCAATGCTAATTATGAACAAATCTTTTCACAACAAAATTTTATTGTCTTGAAAAGTTAATGCTGTTGATGCTTGTCATAATGATTCCTTGTGTTTTAAAGAAAAAGGCTTTTATAAGGAGATGTCACTATGATGAAGATGGTTTTGATATACTGTAATTAGTTGGCAATGTTTTGCACCAGTTTTTATAACAGAATAGTACAGTAATGAATAGTTGTTGTAATGAGCGATGATTGTTATAATTCTTTACTTAACATTTTGAAGATACTTTTTAACAGCGTGAGAAGAAACAGATCTGTGCATCCCATTTTTAATTCCCTTTGAGAAAATCTGTATATTTCAAAGAGATAAGTCTCAGTATAAGTTTTTTTGAGTCGAAATCACAAAGTGTTTTAACAGACTTTATTTTTTAATATTGGGTCATCTAAAAGCGTCTAGAATTTCTTTATGATAAATGCAAATGAATTGGTACAAAAACATAATTTCATTGAATAAGTGCTCTTTTATTCTATGACTTTTCACCATCTCTCAGGCAGCTGGATCCCCAGCAGTGGCCGATTGGTTAAGGTTGCTGAGCATTGCTAATTTGATCCCAGATGAGCAGGCTGTCTGTATGGTTGCTTTTCATGGGTTTTCCCATATATAACATGAATACAAGACAGTTTTCCTCAGAAAGACATCCATGAAAGCAATCCTCCTCATAGACAAATGGATGTCGTTGCTTTACTCTAGTCAAATAACCAAACCTAACCTAACCTTAGACAGCTGAAAAGTTCCTTTTTTTAAAAATCATTAGTTTTATATGTAAAGAAGTTATCAACAGGATGTATGAATATGTCCAAAAAAGGGAACTCCAGGTCATTCAGATAATTTTGAAGTGACCTAAAAGGAATAAAATTCAATAGAGAAAAATATAGCAAATAAAGACATTGAAAATTGCTCGTGCCATAAAAAATTAAGTGGTTTAAAGATAGCAATAATTATAATCAGTATTTTACTCAAGCTCAGGTACTTATTCATGATCTTATTCTTGACTTATTCATTTTTCATAGTAAAAATATTATAACCATCAATTTTTATATCTTCAGTATATGCAAATGAAGGCTATACATTAGTTAATAAATATCATCAAAATATTTCATGTAAGAAACATACAAAAATCTTAATGACAAAAAACCTAAATTCCAACGTTTATATTTAAAAATGAGATAGTAACCTAAAAAACAACATACATGACTTCAATTTAAAAAATATGCAATGTTTGAAAGTATAAATACCAAAAGAAAATAATAGAACTGCAGTTTGAAATTAATAAAAAAAATTATTTACTTTTTTTTTACAATTAAAATGTAATAATTGATTAGAATAATTAATAGTAATGCTGATGTTTCCTTAACACATCTCTTTCAACCATATGTAAATATATATACTTATTTTTACTTCATTGCACAAATTAAAGAAAGTATTATAATTAAGAAAAATTTTAGGTATCAATATTTCAAGAGAAGTATCATTTTTGGACATTTCTGAAACCATTTCCACAATTTTTATGTGCAACATTTGTACATATGCACAGAATAAAGAACTCTTCTCCAACCCCCCAAAACAGATTGTAAAGCCCCGTTCACAAGAGCAAATTCGACCGGTAACGACAACTGGTTCTTCCAAAGTGTTCCATTCACATGATGAACAATCATTAACTGTTTCTCCGAATTGGAGGTAGAATTTGGTAGAACATTTCTACCTCTCGGGAGCAGGGCAAATGGAGAGATTTCCCATACTGCACTGCACGATTGTGCAGTTCACTTAATTTTAACAAACAACATGGCTGACCTGCATGCAACTGACTGCTCGCTGGACTATCAGCAAAACAATCGCATTGGCAGATATCCGGGGATGCGATATCATCCAAAAAAATTACATAGAACCATACGAAATGCTGGCTATTCCAGAAATACCGTTCAAATTAAAACTAAAGACACGCATATCAGCTTCAAAGCAACTCGGTACTTTTTGAATTATTTTTTTTATTTAAGAACTTTTATTTTGCTTACGTTGTAACATCTCACATTTTCCTTAATTTGAAAGTACATGTAGTATGGAATTTTTAATTATTTCTACATGAATATTTTTAGACGATTTCTAAATAGTAGAATATTAAAGAGGGGCGAATATTCTTTTTACACGGTCTATTTTGATTTAACACAATTCTAACAGAATATTTTTTTAATCTTATGAAATGAAATACTTATGAGATATCCAAAATTGTTGCATTACTTAAATGAATTCTGAATACGACAATTAAAAATATCTGACTAATAAATAAATTATTGCATTTTTTCATTACTTTTGTATTCTTTCATTTCTTTTGTATTTTGTAAGACAAAATGATTTTAAATTGGAAAAAAAAAAAAAAAATTGCCATTAATTTTTTTAGTTAAAATTTTTGTAAGAAAAGTTTAACAATTAAAATATCTTATTATATATCTCCTGATGCGTATGATTTATGGTTATCCTTGATATCCCTGAAGTTGTTGTTTAGAACTTCTAATATATCATCTTAAGAACAAATTTAATTTATTTTTACCTTTCAACTTATGATTAATTTAAGGGAACTGAAATGTGAAACACCTTCAAAGAAACTAACTTTTTCAATTTGGAGCTTACAAAATAGGAAATTTTGCTGATTACAAATATATATATATATATGTATATGTATTAGTAGAAAAAGTTTTTCATATATTATCTCCAAGGAAAAGAAATTCAATTAAAGCCAGGAATTTTTATAAGAAGAAAATTTTTGTCAATATTCTAGTTAGCATTCTCAATCAGTATAATCTAGTCCTCTATTGCAGTAAAAACTATATAAAATCGTCTTTAACGAAAATCGTGAATTGCAGAAATACAAAATTCAAAAGTAAAAATTTGAAGTACTGAAAAAAGTAGTTAATGTCATTGATCGCCGATTGACTTGTCAAGGGGAACAAACCAACCTATTATCAATTAACACTAATGCAATTAAGTGAGAGTGCTTCGTCTTTTTTCCAAGTAAGGACTAAATTATTATTTTCTTAGAGATAGATCATAAGTTATGACCAATACTCAATTAGTAGAAACATTTAAATTATCATTAAGAATGGAACTAAATGAGATTCTTACTTAAGAAAAAATATTCCCCATTACTCTCATATTCGAACTCAAAAATCAAAAGTAAAAGCAAAAATTATACATTTTTTAATATTAAAATTCAAAATCACAAGGTGATCGAACTTTACATAATCTTTTAAATTTAAGTTTAATCAAAAAGTTACTTAGTTATTTATATATTTTAAGAACAATATCAGGAATGAAATTAAAATAAACTTACTTATTTGCAAAATTTAAAACGAAATGTCTGGAATTGTACTCAGTGATGGAATATAAGAAGGTTGTCTTAAAAAGTGTTTTCTGTATTTTAGATAGGTTAGCTTTAAACTGGTGAGAAAATCTTATTTTAAATCTCAGAGTTTCTTGGAGGTAATATATTTAAAGTAGGCTATATATATCTTTCATATTGACTGCTGCTGATATTTAAAAATGTAAACAAATTTTGATTGTCCAGTCAGCAATAATGCCAATCTACCTTATTGATAAGAAACTTCTGGATAACCCTTGCATATGTATTTTTAAACAATGAAAATTTTAATTGTTATTCATGGGGATGGATAATTAAAACAAAATGTGCAAGCTTTAGGACTCAATACTAGTGTAATATATTATGTTATTTGCACTAATATTCAAAATTTTCAATGATGAGTACATTATGTTACTATATTTGTAGCAATTATATGTTGTTAAAAGTTTTCCCTCCCTTAACTAGAAAAAGAAGGTGTCCAGAGCTCTAAGCCTAGTTTGAAACTGGATTTGAGTCGTACAAAGACTGGTAAATTAAAATCTCTTAACTTTCGAAGCGATAGCCTGAATAGTGCTCCTATAGAAAAACTGCTGAACAATAACAGTAAGTTTTTCATACATTTAAATTAATATTAAGGTATTTATACTAATTTTATATTATTATATGTGTGTAACATAAAATTCTAACTTTTATTAATTATTAATAGCTTCATAAGTCTTCTTTTTAATTTTCCTCTTAAAAATAGTAAAATGCTAGCAATTATCTTTCTTCAGTGCATTATTTCAAAATTAATCCATGCCCTATGATTCTTGCTTTATACAACCGAGGCATGCATTTACTTAATGAAAAAATGAAAGTGAAATCTTTTATGCAGTTATAATTAAATCAAAATCATGCTTCCTTTCGGAAACTGTTTTAGTAACACCAGCATAATTCATTTTAATAGCGTGTGTCATGTGTTTTGACTTTGATTATGAATGTTGAGTAAATTGACTTTTACCACAATAGGGAAGGTGAGTGTTTTTCCAAGTCAGTGTCTGTTACATTTTTTTCAAGTGGAGACCACTTTTATAAAACAATGAAGTGTGGATTACCTTACTCTTGTCCCCTTTGAAAGCAGTTTTTTAGCATATGTTGCTATCAGTATATTTATATTTTTTAAATGGAATTAGTCAAAAATTAATTAAATTTTTTAATGATTGTTCTTCATATCATTGTGAGCAGTGACCTTTGTTAGAGCAGAAGTTCAATTCTGTTCTCCAGAAATCATTCTCAGATTTGTTTTTGTGTAACCTTTGTGCTAGCACTGATTTAAGATGTCCTTTTTTAGGACATCTGGCATTGAGTACCTGTATGAATCTACCGATTCTAACTGTTCTGCAGTTTCTGAATGTTTGTCAAATGAATGCTGTGCTGATGAGTTCCGAAAAATGTTCAGGGGTGAAGGGAAAATAACAAAATAAAAATGCTCCAAGAAGAATAAGGCTGAAAAGAAAACAATCATCCCAGATTAGAAGCACCTACCCTAGCTGAAGTAATGGGAAATTGTTTAAATGGTGTAGTATCAGAAATCAAAATTATAATCTTATGCAGTTTAATAGTGAATATGGGAAAAAGTGCCTCATAAAAAGAAACGTCACCATTTTTGATAAGTTTCAGTTTATGCGCAAATAAAAGGGGGAAAGAAAATTATGAAAAAGAATCATTTTACTTCATAGAGCTAAATCAAACAAATGAAAGGCCATGTATGTCAGTAATATTCTCAGTGTCAGTGTTCATATTGAACAATTTAAAATTAGTGTATTGATACTAAAGGAACGTGTTTTTTGTGACTCACCAACTGCATGCCCAAATCTAGCTGTAACGGCAACGGAGATTTTCGGGCGCACTAAAATGACTTCATGCTTTGTTGCAGTCGTGCTCGGTTATATTTGTCCTCCGATGCAAGTCACATTAGTGCTAATGTAATAAGTAGTTATGTGGTAATTGGTGTATTGAAATGTTTATTATTTGAAATTAACCATCTCTATGTATGTTAATCCATCATGTAGTGAAACCTAGCCAGGCCTCTACAGATATTAATTGTCACATTCCGCACACCGTGACATTAGAAAATGCTCCGTGCAGTGCCTTTAGATGTCAATGTTTTGCACATATACAACACCTATGTCATAATTAAAAGCACTGTATGAATGCAGATTAGGCCATAGAAATTCAGTCTGTAATCTCAAACCGGATGAGAAACCATCATGCATCTTTTATCATGGAGAACGTATGAATTGATTCAGAGATTGCCCTGAATATCTAAAGAAGTTTCAGCGACAAAAGAAAATTATAGCAGCAATGAAGAAATCTTCTTTCATTCTCTAAGCAAAGACTTACTAATCATGAATTAGAAAAATTATCAGTGGTAAATACAGTCAAAAGTCTTTAATACAGATGTCCATAATCTGGAATGATCTATAATCCGGACCTCAAAGTTACAATTTTTCTGCGCATGCGTAAACGCATTGCACAATATCTTTAGGCATGCGCATAATACGTTTACACATGCTCGTTTAATGTATAACAGACGGTATAAGCTAAGCTAAAATTATCCAATTATCTATTTCAGTTAATGTTGCAGATTGCCTTGTTCCTTAATCTTTGAATTGGATCTCGCTTATTATTTTTTGCAGACTGTTGGAGCAATTTTATAAAAGTAAGCTTGAAATTTGATTATGTCAAATAGAATTTCCGATTCTGGAGCTGCCAAAGGATCTACAAAGCGAAAGCATGTTTCGATGTCCATCAAACAAAAAGTGGAATTGCTGCAAAAAATGGATAAAGGCATGAAGAAAGTGACAGAGAGGTGATTTGTTTCTCTAACCATTCCGAAATCTGTTTATCAATTTCACGCTGCCCCTGCGGGGAAGGGGGAACGTCACAGCGCGCAATGAACTGAAAGTTGATCTGTTAGCACTATCCTCATCTTCAGCACAGATGTTTTTATTTTATTCGACTTTTAATTCTTTACTAAATGTAGTGTTTCATCTCGGTGATCTCCGATATGATTTAAATCAATTTCCTCGTCATGATAAATATCACGAATACATATCCAATAGTTTTCTGGTTGCAATTTTCTAATTTCGACTGTGCGTAATATATGCTTTACGCATGCGCGCCTTAAAAGAAATGTTTAATAATGTAAACAAATAAATATTAAGCTTTTTTTGTGAATTTTGATACCCTTTAGATCACAATTGCTCTTTACTTCATAAATTACGATTTCATACTTTTAATTGTATAATTTTCTGCATGCCATCTTATCAGATTTAAACTGATGATCTATAATCCGGAAAAACCGATAATCCGGAATCGCCGATGTCCCGACGAGTCCGGATTAAAGACTTTTGACTGTAGTACTTATAGCAGCAAACTAAAACACACCTTATCTCAAATTAAGAATCATACAAGCTCAATAGTCTTTTTTTTGACCAGGAACTTCTGTAATTTTTTAATGAAAAATATCCAAGAAATCAAGAAAGTTAAAATTCTCGCTAATAAATTCGAAGCTGGATTAAGAGCCATAGAAACCATAATTTGCTTTGAACAAATTTTTACATTACGATAAAATGGGTAATTATGTGATGGTTCCGAATAAATTGAGATATTAGGCTAAATTTCAAAAATTTAAAAATAATTTCATTGCATGGATATTGCAGTTGTTTAGGTATCTCTTCACTTAGCATTCCTTCATTCTGTACCCTGTCTTTCTTTCCTTAATATGAAACATTATTGACCTGTGTAACATTATATAGAAGTACAGTCAAAAGTCGATAATCCGGACTCGTCGGGACTTTGGCGATTCTGGATTATCGATTTTTCCGGATTATAAATCATCAGTTTAAATCTCATAAGATGGCATGCAGAAATTACAAAATTAAAAATATGAAACCATAATTTATGAAATAAAGAACAATTATGATCTAAAAGGTATCAAAATTTACAAAAAGAAAAAGCTTAATATTTATTTGTTTACTTTATTAAACATTTCTTTCAATGTAAGTTGTTTAAGTTGCTTCGTTTTATGTGATAATACTTTCTCTTTAATTCTATAAACAGACATAATTTGTTGTTCAGTTACAAAGTTCCGCTGTTCAAGTCCCGTAATTGCTGTGTCGAGAATACCGACTGTCTTGTCAATCGAAATTTTTTCATTTTCACTAACCTCTCTGTCACCTTCTTCATGTCTTTATCCATTTTTTGCAGCAATTCCACTTTTTGTTTGATGAACATCGAAACATACTTTCGTTTTGTAGATCCTTTGGGAGCTCCAGCATCGGAAATTCTATTTGACATAATCGAAAGTTCAAGTTTACTTTTATAAAATTGTTCTTACAGTCTGCAAAAAATAATGAGCCACATCCAATTCGAAGATTAAGGAACAACGCAATCATCAACATTAACTGAAATAGATAATTAGATAACTTTAGCTTATACCGTTCGTTATACATTACACGTGCACGCGAAAACGTATTCTGCGCTTGTGCGCACGCATATACGCAGTCGTAAAGGTCTTATGCGCACGTGTTAACGCCTTTGCGCATGTGTCAACGCGGTGCATGGGCAGAAAGTTTTTAGCTTTGAGGTCCGGATTATAGATCATTCCGGATTATGAGTGTCCGAATTAACGACTTTTGACTGTACTTCTAAACACTATAGAGTAGGCTTAGTACGAGGCTTTACCATAGAAGGTGATTTTATGAAAGGCTGCACGAGGTCAAATAGTTTAAGAACCTCTGGGTAAGCTAATCTCTTGTTGATTTTCAATCTTTCTCTGAATTATCAAGCTATCTATATATTATATGATATGAATGATCTCTTATTTATGTGATGAGAAGTTAAAAGTTTCAGAAGATTTCACTTGGCTTTCAAGCTGATTCAGCAAGAGAAATAGTGCATTAATTAGTCATTAGATTACAGTAATTAATTAACCAATAAAATTAGTCAGTATGTACTTATCAATGTATGTATGCAGTTTGCATATGCCATTTAACTTTCAAATCCTACAATAGAGAAAATTACTAGAATTCTGATAAAATACCATGTTAAAGAAATTACTAAGTAATGTATACTATGTGAAAGAAGCCTCATCTACAATGAGTTATTTTTGCCCAAACATAAAATGCCTACTTAACAAATGCATTATAAATCATTGTTTTCTGTCTCAGTGCTGTCAATAATTCTTAAGTTGTTTATTAACTATTCTGTTACTTTTATTAAGATTTTTCCTTTTAAAAAGTCTTCCCATTTAAGAATTTCTAATCCTTCGGCCCTTGAAAAGTTCCTTAAGATACTGTTGTACTTATCTAGCTGTGTGTCACTTGATTTTTTCACTATTATTGAAAATTGTATTTTAATGTAAAGCATGGCTCTGATAAAAATAGAAAAAACATATATGATAGCTTCAAAAAATTTTATGTGTACTTGTTCACTAGATTTAATTATAATACATTCCTTATAATGGTGAGAGCCAGTTTAGAGTATTAAATTTCCATTTCTAATTTGCACCTGCTAAAATTTCTCAATTCTCCCAGAACCCATATTTGCAGCATTTGAAATATTTTGCACTTTTAATATTTTGAATCTATGTGATTGTACTTAGACTAGGATGTAATGTGGGGTTTTTTTATGTGAAGGAATACATTTAATATCTATATGAAGATCCTATAATTTTCAATCTTGTTCATATGAAACTATATCAGATGTTTCTTCATTGTTTTTTAATGCTTCAGGTGAACCACAAAATGTTGTATCTGGGTCATTTAGAGACAGAGGTCATACTATATCAGTTATGAGCCCCATTCGCCCCGTTGGATGTGAAAAGTCGGTTATGAAGCCAGATGTAAATCGACGTAGCGGCATGAGTCCCAGGTTTGTTCATTTTTGAAATTTTTAAAGTGTTTTTTTGTCAGGGTTTTAATAATTTTAATCAAAATTGTGTTCCCTCATGTTATGATTAAAACCTAATTAAATATTAATTGTGAAAAGCTGTGATTTCTGTGTATATTTTATGTATTAAAGACATTATGTTTCATATTTTTTATCTGTTTCAAGGAATTCCTTGTTATAGATATTTTTTGTTAATTTTCCTCAAGTGCTATTATAAGGGTTAGCCAAAATGTTTAGTTGCACTTGCAGGAACAAAAACTCATACTAAACATATATGACAGTTCTTTTATGTACATGAACATATACTACCAAACTACTTTTATGATCACCAGAAACATATATTATTGCTTGACACAGACATCTTTATGTAGTCTTGTTTAAAGGATTCACATCTGCTTACAATAACCGTTAATGCTAGAAATACAGAACCAGTCATTTTGACAGCAAACAAATACATTTTTCATATTTTTCTTTTTTAATATTTGTTTATTTTTTATTTTTTTAAGTATGTACCATGATGACAAAATAATTCATTTCTCTTGTTTTAAATTATGTTTCTTTATGTAACTATGTATACCTAGAATTACAGCTAGCGGTCATTTTGCGGTCATCTTCTCTGTTTAGTAGAAGGCTAACTCTTCTTGGTGTAGTGATATCTCGATCCTATTTGTTTGGGTTTCCTTTTTATTTTCATGCCAGATGTTATTTGATAGTTGGTTGAAACTGAAATGAGGCTTCTGCTTTCCAAAGTTGTAATATCCCAAATGGGTTTCATGTTTCTTCCCTGAATGCTTAAGTTCTTCACCTTCTTTTGTGTTGCACAACACTCATCATTTTGCTTATAATTCAAGGAAATAGTCACAGCTCAAAAAGACTAAAAAGGCATGGAGCAATAAAAAAACAAAAACAAATTACATATTTTGAAAATGAAGAAAATCAAGCAAAAAGCAAAGAAATAACAAATGATGATACAGATTAGAAAAAAGAAATTCTTTCAGTAAATTCATGTAAAATACTTCCTCTTTAAAATGTTTTGCAAGCATGTGGGCTAGCTTAATTTTGCTAAGAGAAAACTAGTTAAGAGGAATGCAAGTAGTGCATAGAGACTTTAAATCAACGAAAAAATATTATATCATGTACAGCAATGCACTAAAGCCACGTTAAAAATCAGGAAATCTAAATTGAAGCTTGTCATTTGGAGAGGTAGTTGCTTTTATTACTCTATTATTTGGTGCTTTTGTTGCCAAAATACTTTCTGTTTTGAGTTTATCATCCAAATTTGGGGCTCAGAATTCTTCAGCGACACAATTCCTTGGGACAAATTTTTGGAAATAATGAATTATTTTTGCTTTAACTTAAAATCATCTAATTACAAGAATTACAAACTGATCCAGTTACTCTTGTTTCAAAGATACAGAATACTTTTATTGAGATTTGTGTATTATGTTATAAACGAGGTGAAAACATTACAATTGAGATTATACATCCTCTTACATCATATCAGGGAAGAAAGAGCAAAAATATCCTCATGGGTTCATTTCATCCAACTCTGGAAGTTGCATCAAATGAGAAAAACACCCCAGGTTGTGAGATTTTACAATGCAACCAAATAAAGAATAGGTATTTTGGATCAAATGGCTCAAAAATATTCTGTTAAGTCTTCAAGCTGACATTGGCCAATATGAGCAAAAGGTTCTATTTAAATAAAAAAATTGTTTTAGAACCTTTGTAATACTTTGTTCGTCTTATAAACTGTTAGTATTTCTGAATTATTAATAAAAATAAATAAAAAATATATTAAAAATTGGCAGTAGTCAAAAAATTTTATAATTATTTTATATAAAATATTGTTACCATTTTTCTGCTCTTCTATGTGTGTATGCATATATAATATTTTATGGAAATGAATTTATTTCAATTTTTTTTAATTTAGTTTTAAAATATAAAACTTTGGTAAAGAACCACAGTACTTGATCCTAATAAGCTGATTTGTTTAATTTTTTAATTTTTTCCCTTCTTCATATTCTTCTTTATTCCCCCCTTCCCCCAGATATCATATAATCACATTATCTTTTGCACCTGCTCAAGTTCACTTTAGGGAAAATGTCCTGTAATCTCAGTGCTTCCTGGGGCCATCTTATCTTTTTAAGAAGCTCTGTCCAGCCATTAAAACTTGCAGTCATCACTTAAATCAGTAGTTCCTAAATGTAATGATGATCAAATCTTACTTTTGTGATTATCAGTTCAGTGTATTTGCTGGTGTGCATGAAGTTAAGATTTTTCAACTAGGAAATCGTAGCTCTAGTTATCAAAAAATGGTTCCCTACCCTTAATCTGTGCTTCTTATGACATCTGTCTCTCTTAATTTAGGTAGAACCCAATGCGGTCTGCCATTTATAGGCCATGCAGTATAGACTTTTTTTAGCAGAATTATGTCTTCATTGTAAATTCTTTTTTCTTAAGCTAGGTCAGATTGAGATAATGGATAATGGGGTTCTCACACCTGCACATCCATTTTCAAATAATACACATCATTTTGTGATTGCTTGATATGAAATTGCTTTATCACCCACACTTCATGCGACTGACATGTCTACAGAAAATGAGTACAAGTTACACTTTTAATACAGATGCCATTTCCTGATATCACTATTGGTAACAACCAGTTTACAACTAACAGGATGTAACTATTACTCCACCTTTTCAAATGGAACTGTGGGCAGTGATAATTTTCTTGTTAAGTACAACTTACTTTTTGACTTATCTTTGTAAGCCCTATGGCAGTGATCCTCCAGTTTCAGTAAAATTCCTTATATGTAAATTTGGGGTGGAGGTGAATTTGAGGCAGCTTTGTCATCCATCCAAACAATGATTTTAATGTGCATTTGAAGGATATAATTGTTTTCCACTGATGAAACTATATTAACACTAGAAAAATTAAAAACCAAAATTTGTATACAGAATATGTGGCATTAGAAACGTAGGTTATTATTTAATATAATGTTGCACAATTTACCACTCTCTGCTGAGTACTTGCTGTAAAGGGTTATTTAAATACAGCAAAGCATACAAGAACTACCTGCATAAGAGGAAGGAGGCCTTCTTGGAGGACTTTCTAAAGGGAAATGGCTCACATTTACGTTACAGAGGGGAAAACCAAGTCAGCTCATTCTTCTGGGCTTAAGCCCATATCTAACTACCAGTATGCGGTAATCGTAAGTCACTCAGTCCCTGGTGGAGCACACTGCTGTAAAAAATTTAGAATAAGTCAATATAGAACATTGTAAAATCAAAAAATGCAGATGAAATTCTGTAATGAGTATTGCAATCTTCTGTATTTATTTATTTCTTATTTTGTTCAGATAGTGATGTCCTTTATAGCCTAATTTTTTTCTGTTTTGTAATGGGGGGGGATAAGATACATTAACAAATATTTTTACTTTTAAAATTCATATTCCTTTTTAATTGATTTTGTTTTTATGAGTAAGCAACAATATATATTTTTATTTAACAATGAAAACAAAATTTTCTTAAAATATCTTAAAATGTTATATTTGTTTAAATGTGTGTAAAATTCTTTAGTGGCTGGTAACTCATCTTTAAAGTTTTAGAATATAACTTGAAGGTTTTTAACTATTTAACTGTATTGTTATATTGTTTAACTTAAGTTTTTGAATTATTATTATTATTATTTTTTTTTTTTTCCTTTCCAGTTTTGTTTTCTTGCAGTTATTTCATGACAGCTATTTTGGTCCACCAGCTCATAAACCACTTCTTTTGCTTCCAACTGAAGTAAGTTAATTTGTATTAACCTTAAGCAGATTAAATATAGTCTTCATCCATTTATGATCTTTATTTTGATTTATTTGGTATTTTCTCTTCAAGAAGTACTTATATATTGTTGTTCTGTTTCAGACTAATAACAGAGCTTTAAATGTATTAGACCATACACCACCTTATGATACACACAAAATAGGAGTTGTTTATGTTGGCCCAGGACAAGTAAGTAGTTTGTGCTTTCTCATTTAAATTATTTCAGTTGTTCACGAAAAGTAACCAAAGAAAATGCATCCTTATACTTTTATATTAATTTTTCAAAGCTATATACAGCAGTTATGGGAAAAAAAAACAACTGTAAATAAAAAAAGAAAAGGAAATCTAATTATCCAAAAATTGGCAAATTAATAATCAATTATATATGCTAGCTAAATTTAAGTCATCCATTTAATAAGTTATCCAGTTAGTTTTAAGTGTTTCCTTTCTTCTGCAATCTCTGAATTCATTCACACTGGTACATCATTAGTAAACAAAGTGAAATAGGATGGAGTTAAATTTTTCAGATTTTGCCTCTTTTCCAAACACTTAATGTGAGTTAAGCTGTTAAACATTTTGAATATATCTGAAACAAAGAAAGATGTGTGGCATGCTATTCCATTAATAAAAAAGTAAGCAACATAATCATAGAAATATTTGAAATGTTTCCTTGGGTTTGAAATGTATGGCATGCTTGTGTGATTATTATACATTTGTATAAATTGACAATTTCTGTTGGCACCACAAAACTTTAAATTTGCAATATTTTGAAAATTTTTGTAAGTATAATAAATAATGGTTGGTGACATTTCACAAAGGTTGTTTGTATCAAACTTGCCTAGATAATGCATTTCTATTTTCATTTTTCTCATTTGTTAGTTAGAATTATGGAATCATTAACTTACACAGCAATTCTGATACATTCATCTGTTCTTTCCTGTACATAGACACAGTTGTAGACTGTTAATTTTTGTGAATATAAGTTTATGCTTTGTAGGCAAAAATTTGCCTGCTGACGTTGCAGTGTGGAAAATAGGATCATAAAGTCCAACAAAATTGAATAGTTAGCAATTATATTGTTAATATCTTTAATTACTTGTGTTGTAGCTGACGAATGTATACTAGTTGCTCAGTTGAATAACTGAAAGGGTAATGTGATTAAACAAAATTTAATTACAATTTTAATTTAAACTCCATGCTGATTTAAATAAATTAAAAGAGCATGTAAATCTGTTGATCAGTGTAACTGCAATGAATGAGCAATTGTGATTATACTTCAATAATATAATCAGTTTCAGTCTTAACTCTGTGAGAATTCATTGAAATTTTTGTTACTGTAGTTTAATATTCATTGGCCAATCTGAGAAAGTTTTAGAATTTCACATTACAATGAACAAATTTCATGCCAGAAAGGAAAATATATGTCTAATCATTTGTTGCTTTTTTCTTTTAACTTTAGTTCCATTAAATTCATCAGAAAGACTTCATCAATTTCAAATCTTTGAAACTCTTACCATTTGTTAAAATTTTTCAACTTCAATTATTGATTTAAATTTCAATCAATTTTTAAAAGCCTTAAATCCCAATTTATTCCTCCAGTTTCTCTTTTGCTTGTTTGAAGGTGCTACGATTGTTGCTTCTTTTAAATTGATTTTATTTGATTTCACTTAACTTAAATGAATAATATTCAATTTATATTGGCAGAATATTTATTATTCTTAAAGAAGACAGGTTGTTCATCAGACTCCCTCAAAATGCAGAGCATTTTCTAATAAAACCAGCATAAGTTTAATTTTGCCCAGTGATAAATTACCCTAAATTATATCACATGCTAATTTTCCTTTAAATCAGGTTAAGCACAAGTATTATAAAATATGCTTTATTATATTTCTGTAATTTTTACAGTTTTTATTTTGCCTCTTAGGTTGATAAAGAAGTGGCTATCCTAAGCAATGTATATGGTTCTGCTAGGTATGTTAACTTTTTGCATGGTTTAGGGTCTATGGTTCGTTTGACAGATGTTGATCCCCATACTACATATCTTGGAGGGCTTGACACAAAGGGTGAAGATGGAAAGTTTGCATTGATTTGGCATGATGATGTTATGCAAGGTCAGTTTCTGTTTCAAATTTAGAATTTAATCTCATTCTGTCAAATAACTGAAAAAATTGATAGGATTTTTGCTGCTTTAATCATGATTTATAAAAGAATAACATTTGAAGCAAATGTTAAGAGTTTATTGCAGTGTTATTTTTCTCAGTTCAGAATGTTTTTCTTGGCAACAGAAATACGCATGATCATTTCAGCTTTTAAAGTACATTCATTTTTACAGTATATTTTCATTTAGTCAGATATGTAGAAAGTCTCTAACTACAGTGCAATGTGCAGAGCTGTATTTTTATTTATTTTTCGTAATTTTGAAAAGCATTGAAACAATGGAAAATTTTGTGAAGCTTTATATTTGTTAAAAAAACCTCTTTAAATTAGTTCTGCTTGCTTATTAAAAGTAATAAGAGAAAAAGAAAAACATTTTAAAATAAAACAAATCTTTATTTATTTTTGTTTTAAGTGTTACATTAGCTTAAATACAAGAATTTGACATTAGGAAACTTTGTAGCTGAGTCTTTCCACTTTTCATTTATTATTATGTTTTCCTTCTGCAGCACTGATCATCTATACAGTTATCTGACAATTTGCTGTTCTCACAATATGTGCATTTCTTAATATTCTTCATTTTATATTTTATTTTGCAAAATATAAGTTTAGCCCCAAAAAGATGCTTCTGCCATCATAAGTAATATACTTGGCAGAAAAATGGCAGTTCTGTACTTTAAAACGTTCTCTTAAAAACTGAATTTGTTATACAAATTAACATTTAAAAGGGGAAAAAAAGTGTAATTTCTCACTTAATCATCAGTTCTTTGATGTAAGAGGTATTCATGCTTTTCCTTTTACTTGAGGGTTTTTATAATCCTTGAATGTCTTTAATTTTACCTGGATTTTACTTATTGTTAACAATTACCTTTAATGTTACAGTTTGCTTCTGAAGTAAGAGGTTGAATCGAGATTTTTTAAATAAATATTAGGACAATGCTTTGATAATTTGCAGTAATATTAAAAAAAAATAGCTGACAAACCTTGTACTCGCAAATATAAAAAATCTTTAAAAATTAAGTACATTATGGATGTTTAAAATGTATGCAGTACTAACCTATTTTGCCATTTACTGCTGTGAAATTAAAACAAATCTATTATGAAAAGATCAAAAATTTTCCAAGCTGTAAGCATGTAAACAAGTGTGGTCACTAGTCATGGTGTCACTAGTGGGTAGAGAAGTGCTAGAAGTAAAGATAAGTCATACTTGCCTAAGAGTAATATATATGTATATTTGTGTATAATGATTTCACAACCACCTCCTGTTTGCTAGTACTATGGTGAGCTAGAATCTTGCATGTGTTTTGTTGAAAGTGCCATATGATATTGATCATCTCTGTTGAAAAATTTGTCAGTCATGCGAACAGTCCACATTTTAGTAAAATGTTTTCTGCAGGTCTTAATTACTAATGTTACAGATCTCAAGTAATGTCAGTACATACATATAAATGTCTTTTGGAATGTTGAAATTACTTCCAAGCAGAAAAAAGTGTAATATGAAAATTGCTTGCTACATACTAGAGAATTTTTTAATGCAACTACATTCCTAGAAATCTTCATGAATATGAATGTAATACTATACGACATAAAATTTTTTATGCTTATTGTGATGTTTTATTTGTGTATAGAATTTCATATTTCAAAATATGAATAGCAATTGCATTTCCCTTCAATTGTGTAGCTTCTGTTTTATTATAAATACATAAATCTTTAAGCCTATAAATAAAGATTTAGCTTATTTTATTGTATGAACACAGCATATTTTATATAGAGAGCAGGAAAATTGTGTGTGAGTATTTGCATTATTGGTAAGATTTTTGATCAACACCAGGATAATGATAACTTAAGCAAAAATTACACAGGTGTGAATAGAAGCTAGTCCAGCACCTCTATAGTACCATAGATGATTGAGGTATTGCTGTATCTAGCAATCTGTTAAGCTTCCAATGCCAGTTTTGTGCAAGAACACCCTGCGAGCATTTTGAGCATCTCCCATCCCTTTTCCCATATCACCAAACTCCCAAGAAGACGTTTGGCACACCATGTATTTTGAGTGCCCCCTTGCTGCACAGACACTATACGCTTATAAGCATCCATGCTTTCTCTGGGATTTGAACTTGGGTCCATTGGCTTAGCAATCAGCATCATTAACCACTATACTGGCTGGGTGGTTAACAAAAATTATATGTAAATGTTCAGCTGTGTTGTAATCCTGCTGTTTGACAGCCCTACTTAATTTAAGAGTCAGTTGTATTTTATTTATTTATTTATTTTTTAATGACACTTCATGCTTCTCACTTCTTTGGGCAGATTTCAATTTGAAAATAAATATGTGCACTAAAATATAATTACTTTTCAAATTATTTTTTTAAAAAATTATCTTTTTTTCCTCGCAAGATGTTAACGGTAATTTAATTACCAGAAAAATTGAAATGCTTTGAAATTCTGTTATATATATCTATATATTTTAAATATTCAGAGTAAATTTATTTCAGTAGGTTATGGAGGAAAAAATCACATATGTTCTTTTATATGCAGTTTTTTATAGGGATTATCCTGCCATCGACTTCATATATTTTATCTTAAAAATTGATTGCAATGTATTATGATGCAAAATAGGAAAAAATATATATTAATATGTTTTCAGTCATAAACTTGGTGTTTAGTAATTCTAATATATTTTTCAAAACAGCTTTATTGTGATTCTTTTCTGTATCTTACATAACATGATTAAATTATTATCTTTGTTATTTGAACAGTATTCATACAAACTATCTTATGAGCTGGATTGGGTAGAGGGTAACTGTATAATTTTCTATACAAATGCCTTAAATCATAAAATCATAAAATATTTCTCCTTACACATTTGCATTTTCTTAAATGTATTTAGCAGACATAAAGATTACATGAAAATTCATTACTATTCATCCATTGAAATAAAAGTAAGCATTTTCTGTGAAGTTTGATGTGAAGACTTCCTTCACTTTCTTTTTTAGGCATATAAACCTCATCTGCTTTTCTTTAATTATTTAATTTATCATGTAATAAACTGGGCTTTTGTTAAATAAATTAAATAACCTTCACTTTTTTCCCTTCTTTTCCTACCATTTCAGTTTTTTGGTATTGTATTTTTCCTGAAATTGTTAATTCTGTTTGAGAGTACTTTAAATGATAAATTTCAAAAATGGTAGTTTTTTAAATTATACTTAAATTACAAGTTACATTTGGATACACTTTTTCCTTAATTCTAATTAATCATATGAATATTCTAATTTCTTTCAGTGGTGTTTCATGTTGCAACACTGATGCTTAATAAAGAATCAGACAAAATGAGAAATGAGAAGAAGAAACATATTGCAAATGATAATGTGATTATTGTATATAATGAAAGTGGAGAAGATTACAAATTGTCTACCATCAAAGTAAGAATTTCATCTTCTTCCATGTATTATGTCTTTATATCCTAGACTACCTTAGGTTAAGTTTTGAAATTTTCAATTTGTGTTAGTTAAAAATGTACAAATGTACTTAATTTGTAAGGATTTTAATGATTTTAACCTTTACTATAACTTCTTTCTGTATAATCCTCAAAGAATGCAAATTAATTGTGTGAGTATTTAAGCTGAGGGTTTGAATGTTTTCAAGGTAGAGCTTTTGGCAGCCTTGCTTGCTTCTGCCAAAGATTGTTTTCATTTTATCCATTTTGCTAGTCGACATAAAAAGCACAACATTAAATACAAAGTTCATCCAGAAAGTAAGTACTGTTGGGTATTAAAAAAGATTAGCAATTTGTTTTAATGTGTATTTAATAATGGAAAAATCTACATACTTTAAACTACTTTTCAACTTATTTGATATGCAAATTCAGAATGCACTAATTGCATACCTGTTTCATACAATTTGGACATCTGTGACCGGAACCAGTTATGGACACTTACCTTGACTTCATCATCACTTTCAAAGTGCTAGCTGGCAAGAAATTTCTTGATATGAGAAAGCAAATGGAAGTTGGATGGGACTAGGTCTGATCTATAAGGAGGCTAAATAAATTTTTCCAAGCAAAATAAATCAAGCAGTGTCATCATTACCCATGTAGTATGTGATCACATGTCGTCGTGCATAAACACAGCACCGGAAGTCAGAAGTCCATGCCTTTTGTTCCGTACCATGTGACACCTCTTCACTGTCTCACAGTAAGCTGTAGCGATGATTGTTCTGCTCGTTCCATCCAGTCCACTAACAAAATTGACTGTTCCAAAACGGAATACACATAATTTTTCTTGAAGGAAGAGGTGACTTTTCTTTCTTGGGTTTCAGGAAACCAGTATGATGCCATTCCAGTGACTGTCATTTGATTTCAAGTATCTTGTAACAAATCCATGTTTCAATGCCTTTGACAATACTTTTCAAAAGACCTTCTGTCTGCAAAAACTCCAAGGGAACTCCCATGCATTTCTGTTTTCGAACGTCCATCAGTGTTTTCAGTACCCATCGCAAATGTAGATTTTTGACAAATCAGAAATCGTGAATCACGTATTGGAGCAAACTTTTCCACTGATGCTGCACTCAAATTCTTCAGTGATCAGCAATGACATCCACAACGTTCCATGTCATAGACATTTTCCTTCCTTCAATGAATATCCTAACCCACTTTTGCACCATACTTTCACTCAATGTGTTTGCTGCATAAGTTTCACTTATCTGACAATAAATTTCAAAAGGTTGCACATTTTGTGCATTCAAAAACTTGACAACAGTTCTTATTTCACAGCTGCCAATCGGTTGTTTTAATTTTGATTATTGACAAACAGTGCCTTCAAACATTAACTTAAACAAACAAAATGGCAGCAAATTCATTCTCAGGTTGAACTATGTAACTATACATGCATAACTTTGTGTTGTCAGATGCTGGGAATATAACCCTAAACTGTACTTACTTTCTGGATCAATTTAGTATTTTAATCAGCATAAATAGACCAGTTTATATACTCTCTGACTTCATTATTTAAAATTGATTTTCAATTTATATTATTTTATATACTTGCAAATGGTGGAGTTTTTGTTGTAAACACTAATGGTGCTGCTTTCTGTCAAATTAAAGAGTTAATAGATTATTTTAAATTTCATAGGGCTTTGTAATTCAGACTGGAGCATAACTAATTTTTCATATTTAAGGTTGTACATAATAAGAACCCTACAAGTTTGTAACAAAATTATCCAGTATTTTATAGGAGCTACTAAATATGATGACAATTTTGTATATAAATGGAAAATCATATGTACTTTAATTTCACACACTAAATCACATAACAGAACACAGAAATAAAATAAAGAGAAAACACTAAAATATAAAATATATTAATCATTGTTGCCTTCATTTAAAAATACAGTGAAGTTCCGCTCACTTTCTAATGCAGTTGTTGCCATTCAATTATGCACAAGTAACTATATAAATAATATTTAAATTTTAACAAATAAAACATTCAAAATGTGCAGTGTTTAAAATAATTTCAAGTATTGATGAAATTATGTTGCATAAAAGAGTCGTTCAAATGAAAAGTTATATTGAATTGCATACTTGTCAATTTCATGACGTTGATAAGTGTGTAATTCGTTCAAAAATTCTGTCTGAACTTCATCATGACATAAAAGTTCAGTGGCAGAATTTTTCTATGGCCAATGTGAGGATAAAAATGGGACTGCTGTTGTTAAATAAATTAAACATAGATAATTTGTGAAGTGCGGCATGGTAGAATTAAGGGGTTGAAAAAGTGGTATTTCAAGTTAATAAAATTACAAAGTAATAATTTTGAGCTGTATTGAGTGTATTTGAGTTGAAAGTGAGCAATCTGTGAGAATCCCTGAAAAATACTGCTGCAGGAAACTGTGTATTGCTTTGAACAGTTAAAAAGTAGCCTAAGTATTCTTCTGAAGGTTTATGAATTTTTAAAAACAATGCATACAAGTATTCTTCTGAAGGTTTATGAATTTTTAAAAACAATGCATACAAGTATTCTTCTGAAGGTTTATGAATTTTTAAAAACAATGCACACTCTCTGTAGAGTATGCTGAAAATTATTATCCATTTGATTGTGACCATTTATAGGTTTCTTCTGATCTACCATCACATAACAGAACCTTTACAACTCTTACTTATAATCTCATGCTGAAGAAATACAATAATAAATATTTCAAGTAACAGTTTCATCTTAAGACAGAGATTCAATTAGTTCAATGCACAGTGTAAAAAATTTTTATAAAGAAAAGCTATCCGTTGCTGCTTTATTTAAAAGGTTACGTGTCTTATAAGTATAGTGAATATTTTTGAAAATCATAATACCATAACGGCCCACCAGCGGCCGAGCGGTAAAGACGCTGAACACTGGTAGTTCGGTCCGAGGTTCGAATCCCGCGAACGGGCTGGCTGCATGGGCGTTTTCGTGGTTTTCCCCATGTGTAACGTGTATACGAGCCAGTTTCCCTTAGAAAGTCCTCCACGAAAGGCATCCCTCCCCTTAGGCAGATAGCCCTAGTGTGCTTTGCCATAATTAAATACACCACCATAATACCATAAAAGGCTTTGCAGTTTGGTACCTTTTCATTTGAATAGCCCTTATATTGTTAATATAAAAATTCTGCATTCTTTAATATATATTTATTATACTAAGCAATATTAAGCATAACAAACTATTTATAGGGTCATGTGACGAATGCCTGTGTGGTTATTCATCCTGAAGATTTTAATAGTAATGTTGTGTTAGTGAAACTTAAGACTAAAGGTAATATTTATTTTTTAATTTTTGCATGTAGGATTATATTTTATACAAAAGCTTTATATAATAATATTTTATAAATACAGGGGTTGGACAAAAATATGGAAACACCTTTAAAAAAACATGTTTCTTTGCTTAATATGGTGTAGGAAACCCGTTGGCATCCAAAACAGCTTGCAGTCTTCTCGGAATGAATAAATACAGTTCCTGTATGTTTGCCAAGGGAATATTATACCATTCTTCCTGCAAAACGATGGCAAGTTCAGATAACGATGTTGGCGGTGGATAATGAGAACGCACGTTCCGTTCCAATGTAGACCACAAAGGTTCGATAATATTCAGGTCTGGTGACTGTGGTGGCCAGGGGAGATGGGAGAACTCATCCTCGTACTCAGAAAACCAGTCCTGGACAATGTGAGCTGTGTGAACAGGGGCTTTGTCGTCTTGGAAGACACATTCACCATCGGGGAACAAAGGTTGTACCATGGGATGAACTTGATCGGCCAAAATGTTCACATAAGTCTTGGCAGTCATGTGCCCTGACATAGTTATCATGGGGCTAGCAGAGAACCACGATATGGCTGCCCAAACCATAACAGAACCCCCGCCATGTTTCACTCTTGGCAATAAGCAGTCTGTATTATAGGCTTGAGATGGCGTTCTCCAGCCGTAAACTCGGCCAGAAGTGGGAAACAATGTGAAAGAAGACTCGTCAGACCATATTACTCGCTTCCACTGCTCTATAGTCCAGGCTTTGTGACTTAAACACCACCTTTTCCTGTTACGGGCATTAGCATCACTGATGAGTGGCTTCTCAATTGCAGCACGGCCAGCAATTCCCTGTTTATGAAGCTCCCTTCTAATTGTTTTGGTACTCACAGGGTTCGGTAACACAACATTCATTTCAGCAGTAACTTTTGCAGCTGTGGTCTTCTTATTTTTCGTCACAATTGCCTTTAATGATCGTCTGTCACGATCACTCAGGACACACTTTCGTCCGCGCTGTGATTTAGCAGATGATGTTTTTCCGCTTTTCAAATATGCGGAATAAATCTTCGATACAGTACCTCTTGAAACACTGTCTGTTAACTCTGACATAATGCAATGACAACCTCACATAACAGTACTCCGACAACAAACTGAACTGTTTAGCACATTTACGAAGTTGTATAGGTGGCGTCAGTAGTCAAAAACACCAGCGCCACCTACATATTTCATTAAAATCAATCTTTCTTTTCAAACGTGCATTTCACAAGGTGTTTCCATATTTTTGTCCATCCACTGTATATGTTTTTGCTCTCTTTATAGAATAAAATTAATATCAGAATTGTAGAGTCTCACATTATCTGATGGATTTCAAATAGCTCTCGTTGAAATTTTTTATAAAAATTGGAATTGTGTTTTAGTATTAGCATGTATTTAAGTTGGGAGAATGGTTTTAGATCCACATAGGCATTAAATCTGGAAAATTTAGTTAAAATAAAAAAAGTAATTTTAAAATCATCATATACTATAACAAGAGAAAGTGGGAGGGGGATATAAAAATCAAAATGAGAAATAAAATTTTCCTTAGAGTGCTTTTGTTTACATTTCTGAGTCTAAACATTGTATGCATCATAATTACTGAATTTAAGTTTTCAAACAAATAGTACTTATATTTAAAAATATAGTAACAACATATAGTACTTATATTTAAACATATAGTAACAACTAATTTACTAATGATTCACTGTTTTGTAGCAAATTAAAATGTGTAGTACAATGAAAATAATTTAGCTGTTTTATGCATTGATAAATATTTCCACTTTTGAAGTAACTGATTATTTTTAGCTCTTTTGGCATCTGAAACATTGTCGATAATTTGATCGGTGGTACCGAAATATGACATTTTTTGCTCATAGGAGGAGAGATTTTCGAGGTCATGTTGTGTTATTTAGTCTGAAGATTTAAATACAATCAAATGTGCGTCCATTGTTCATTCATGATCACTTATTTTTATAAAACTTGTTTCGGCTGAAGCATTGCCAAAAGTGATTCTGAAATCCTTACACAATTTGTACTTCTGTTGACATTCTGAATATCTGTCAGACTGAGACTTTTTTTTAAATTGGTTCTCTGCAATTAAATGAAATGCCTAGAGTTTCTTCTACTTGCGTAACAATCATTCATCTATCTAACAACAAATTTTTTCTACTTTGGAAATCATTTCCTTTGTGACTAACACAGATAGAAAACTGGAGCATTGATCGTGTTCTTCCACAGCAAAATTCTGCTGCTCATTTGACTGTAAAGGAATAAGATAGAACATTATCTCCTAATGTCTTGGTTAATTCCTTATGAATGCCCTGCTTGACAAATGCTAAACATGAATAATTTATCATAATTTGAAGTTCAGTTTAATCTATATTTGGTTTCAGATTTGTGTTTTGAGATTTGGGTTCAGATAAGCTTTCAGATTTTGCATTATACCAAAGGGGCATTTTTTTAACGTTTTCTGTGTTACCTTTATTTATTAAATATCATGTTCTTCCCACTTAAACCATAAAATTCAATTCAACAGCAATATTGCAAAATAATTTTAAAATGAGCATATCTTTAGAATTTCCGATACGGTCTCACACACATGAGGGTTTCCCCCTCTCCTGTGCAGTGTTGTCATTGCTCGCTTTAAAATCTTTCAGTTTCTTAATCAAAAACTCATAAATGCATTACAAAATATGAAATAGATAATAAAAAAATCCAAAATTAAGGCTTCCAGATGCCTATATTCAGAGGAGGATTACGTTATTCAAAATTTTATGGCTCTAGGTACTGTTGTTTAATCACAATGCGAAAAAACGTACATACATTTATACAGATTCATCATTATTTAATATCTTTAAATATAACACAGGGTGGTAATATTTGGTGGCATCAGTTTGAAAGTGAATCGATGCAAAACACCAAAACGAAATTAATAGCCCTTCTGAGCTAACGCTCCTTTGGGCTAATAAACAAATAATAAGCTATAACCATTAAATTTGATATTAAATCTTATCTAGAAATTTCCAGCAAAATCTACCAACTCTACAATTCTTCTGCTTGACCCTCCTGAGTGAACTCTGCGCATTTCAGGGGTTGGCGGATTTTAGGTCGGCAGATTTTCGGTATTTGACTGTATTAACTTATTTTTAAATATTTGCTTCATTATCATAATTTATAGTAAAATATTTTTCTAATGCTGTATATCATCTATCTTGCTACATAATAATAATTTGCATGTCACTTGTAATTAGTTATTTTCTAAAGTTTAAAACACTAAAAAGTAAAGTTCTTCTAAAGTTTAAAACACTGGTTTCTAAAAAAATATTTTACATTTAAAGGATTTTTATTTCTTTTTTATGCTTGTGTGATATCAAAGAATAATCTTAAACATTTTTTACTATGTATTTTCTTATATTAGAATTACAAGATATGTTTGGACATACAGAATCATACATAGTATCTGATGAAAGTCTACCTGTGTTTGTTAGGCAGTTGGCTCTGCATGCTAATGTAAGTAGTCATATGTATCACATATAATGCATTTGTTCTCATAAAAAATTTGCTTATCATTTTTGTAGATCAGTGACAAATACTATTAAAAGTATTTGCTTAAAATAAAGAACTTATTTCAGCTGTAAATTTATATGTTTCTTATGAAAAAGCTTTTCTGTTGTTGTTTTTGTTAGAAGCACAAACATTTCGCTTTTTTACACAAAAAACAAAGTATCTGAGTAATAGTTAATATATATACAAGTGGCAAATTTAGCAAGTTGGTGATGTGTGTGTTTTTCGTTTGTGCTGTATGTAAGCTAATAGACCCAGAGCTATGAAATTTGGTACATAGGTGCATCTAGAAGAGAGCCAGTGCACCTCAAAGCGATTTTTTTTTTTTTTTTTTTTTTTTTTTCAAAATTCGAATCAAGTTTTTTTAATCTTTTTTAATGAAATTGCATCATTTTGAATAGTTTCATTCTTTTAGAAATGTGGTTTTGGACAACAGTTTTTCATTCAGTGCTTTTGTATACTAGACTACTGACTGTTGAAAATATGAGATAAAATATCTATTGCTTATTTGACTGTTTTTAAGATACTGAAAAATTTAGCATGATTTTTTTTCAATGGAAATTTGGTTAATTTATTTATTAGGATAATTAATATTTGTATTAAGGGATATTGCTTATTTCCTTTTGATTTTTGGGTATGCAACACGCACATCGCAATCTTCTTATTCTGACGCTTGTCTCACGAGACACAACAGAAAGAATTTCCTTTTTCCCCTCCTCTCTCTCTTTATTAGCTAATGGCATAGAGGTTTGTATATTTTGAATTATGTCATCCACAAAGCACAATTTTGATTGGTTATTGCTTTCTGATGATAGTTTCGTTCTTTTAGAAATGTGGTTTTAGCAACAGGTTTTCATTCACTGCAGTGGATACTGGACTGCTGAATGCTTCTATTGAAAATATAATATTTATTGCTTATTTCATTGTAATTTTTTATATTTTTTAATTATATATAATTTTAATTATATAAAAAGTTTTGCATGGCTTTCTAGGAAACAAAAGTTTTTAACTTCCTTTATATGATAAGATTTTGTAACGGGAAGTTGGTTAATTTATTTATTAGGATAATTAATATTTTTATTAAGGGATATTGCTTATTTAATTATAATTTTTTTAATATGTGATACATTTTATTGAATTTTATATATATATAAACTTGCTCCACAGAGTAAAATTCTGTGCAGTTTTAAAATTTACTGTTGGGTGTTCCCTTCAGGCAATTTTACGGTACATGTAAAAGCCAGACGAAAGCTGGCCGTGTAGTGGCTAACATACAATAAAAAATTAGTCGTTAGCAGTTTATGCTATGCTGACAGGTATTAAGAAATTAAAAAGCAGGTTTTAAAAATTAAAAACTAATTTTAATATTATTAATGACTTTAATACATAGATCAATCCAAAAAGAAGTTTAGTTGTAATTATTGAAAATAAATTAAGTAATTAGCTGAAAAGTAGTTCTTGTAGAGAGAAGACTTCTTCCCCAGAGTGTAGACAACCAGTTGTCTAGCAGTTGTTGTGTGGGTAGGTAGAGTACGTTCGCAGATGTATCAGAACGATTGAAATAGCAAGACATTTAGAAAAATGGTCTCGCTTAGAGGTGTGCACCATGATTTGTTATCCTGATCGAGTATATGGAGTGCTGCCATGCCATCACTGCCGATCAGTATTGTGCCACTTTAACAAGTTTATGAGAAGCCATCTGACGTAAGAGCCCTGCCATGTTGAGTGATGGTGTTGTCCGCCTGCATGATGGTGCCCCCAGCACCCACTTTCTTGACAAACTCAAGAACTGCTGCAAATGTTTAAGTGGGAAGTCTGGAGTCACTTTCTATATATCCCATTTAATCTTTTATTACCCATTGATTATTTCCTTCAAACAGTGATGTGAAAACAACTACCAAGAAATGGGTCAATGGGCAGAGACTCTACAAAGTCAGTTTAAATAAGTTGATCCTACATTCAGATAATTGCCAAAATAGATATGGTGATTAGGTGGGAAAATTATAGGCAAATACACCTCTCAATTCCCTTTTGCATTTTATGTCTATAATTAACAAATAATTTTTATTATCATTGTAACCTTTTTCTTTGGATCTATCCTCATATTTTCATATCCTTGATTGTTAAAGTAAATATGTAACAGCTAATAGTTCACATATTCTATTTTCTTATTAGCTTGCATCACTGATTATGAGTAGAAGGCAACATTCTGCAAAATATTCACACGTGTCCAATTGGTTAGAACGGCTCAGGACTATCAAAAGACTCCGTACTAAAGTGGTAGAGGAATTGAAAAGCAAAGCAGAAAATTTAGGATTTGAAAGTTTTAATGATTCTTCAAATTTTGATGATTTCACAGACTATGTATAATCATCAGATTCATGTCCATAAACTTGTAATATATGTAATCAGTCTCACAAAAAAAATCTGCATCTTGAAATCTTATATTGTACAAATATTGTAAATTTTAACATTTTTTGATTGTACAGTTTTATGATTATAATAAAAAGCTTATTTATCTCTTTTTGTAAGAAGAATATGTATTTCGATATGGAAGTGTTTCTTTAATTTTGGAAGAGTTTTTTTTCCCCTTACAAATATTTTATAAATAATTTTTCTGTGTTTCCTTTTTTGACATTAAAATTCGGTGTTCATGATTCATATTAGCATAAGTAAAATCAGTATGAAATGCTGTCCCATTTCTACACAAGATCTACAGGAAAATAGATGCATAGTTTCAAAAGAACTTTCTATTTATTGCACAATAGAAATATATCTTTCTTAGATAATAATTTTTAACATTAAATTTCATATTTAACATTTCTAATAATATGCTTTTCTTTTAACTTAAGATTATTTTGTATTTGTGCTTTTTTAAGTAAGCATATCAAATATTACTGGAGTATTAACTGCATTTGAAATTGAAATTTCACATTGCTTATTATGATTTAAAATAGTTTCACAAAATGCCAACAGTTTGGGGACTAGAAGAACAGCTTTAATTTTCTAGGTTTCATAACTATATAAAATTTGTAGACAAATTTAAGTGAAAAATTTATGTAAAATGTTGTTTTTAAAGAATACGGATGCTGGACAAACTAGAATCAGTTTGATTTTAAAATGTTATGAATATGTAAATTTTAAAAGAAATTCATGTTCTGTTCTAATATTCACATCTTTATTTATTTAAATTCTAATTTGAACAGAAATAACCCTTTGCAACCTAAGCACTTTTTTTAAAAAAGAAATTTCCAGTGGAAATTTTAAAAACAAATTTAATTTTGTAAAACTAAAAATTAGGAATATTTATAATTTTTGTACATTTTCTATTCTTAGTTTGCTTTTTCACCATTGTTAAAATTTGAATTTCACATTTCAAAGTTAAGTTCTTGGTGGTATGGTACCTATTTTCATATACACATTTTTTGGCATCTTTAGACAGGAGTTACAGTAATTACTCATTTTATAATGCTCACCCATTTGCTATGTTGCTGAAACAAGTGACAGCATTATTATATACCTTTTTCACTATGTGAAGTTTAATCTGTACTTGAAATACCTTTTTTCACTAAAAACGAAACACAATAATAATTAGCATTTATGGTTATTGAAGTAGCACAGCTTAAATACATAAATACACTGTGAAAGCTGCTGCCAGAGGTTCATAATATTGGAGTATAATGTAAATTGTGTATTGGTGTAGCTGAACTAGCAGAGTTTTGGCATATGTTATTAATGTCACTGTAGTAGCATTTAAATTATTATTAATTATTAATCAATTATTTTTATTTGATAACAGATGTATTGTTTTCAGTTGGCAGTTAGAGGTATTGATTTGGTTTAAGAGAAGGTAAATATTTAGTCCAGTTTTATAATATTTCTGCCGTTTTTTAACATAAAATGCTATAAATAAGAAGGTAAGAAAATAACAGCCCCCCCCCAAAAAAAATTAAGACCTTATATCAAGTAAGAAAATATTTCTATAAATTTTTATATTTTTAGAACTTTAAAATGCTAAGATAACTTTTAAATTGTTATAGACTGTAATCTAGTTTGTTATTGTATTTTTATTGTCATCGTTTTCTGTGTGGAAGACTTTGGCTTTGATTGCCTGTCATTAATTAATGACAGTATTCTACACACATATATAATCATATCCCATTGAATTATTATTTGCTTTCTTCGTTCATTTTGCATTATAAGTGATTTTACATTAATTATATTAGTAAAATTTCATGTTTCTTTTGGTGCACATGGAAGATGAGGCTTTTCAATATTCTTAAATTTTGTCATGCAACTCTTGAGCCCTTTGCTCTAGCTTTTCAAAAACATTGTGTACATTAAGAAGACAATGATTAGTGACTCGAAAAATATGAAAATGATCTCCATGTGTCACAAAATAATTTTATGCTGACCTTAACTGCTAGAGATTGTTTTGAGAGTGGCGAGAGAAATATGCTTTGCAATAAAATCTGGAAGTATTTATTTCCTCGTGCTATACACATATTAAACATTTGGTAAGTAAACAAGGAAGCAATAGGGAGCTCTCGGAGGTTTGTACAAGCCAATTACAAAAATTGTGTTTGATTTAAAAGCTCTTATTATTATTTACCTGTTCTAAGAAAAATACAAGTTTTGATAGACACAATTACCAACAAAACAATGCATGAAATGGGTCAAGTCATGTTGTTTAAATTTGCAAATATCATAAATCACATGCTACTCCTCAGCTATTTCCTGAAACAATGGAAGACTGCAGTGACAATTCCCATTCCCAAGCTAAATTAGCCAGCAGCAGACCCAGCCTCGTACAGACCAGTGAGTCTTCTCTCCACCCTCAGTAAAATAGCAGAGGCATTGATATACAATAGAATATTGGAATATATCAGTGAAAAAACATCTTTATACCCTAGCAATATGGGTTTCAAAGGAAGCACTTGACAAATCACCAGCTTTATTAAGTAACAGAGTTCATTGCAGAAGCTCAACAGAACGGTGAAAGCACAGCTGCACTATTTCTCGACATAGAAATCTTTCGATCATGATGGCAGTCGGCTTGATGGGCTACTGTACAAACTCGTAAGCCTGGGTTTCCCAGGATGCATTATTAACATCACCAAATCTTATCTCTTTGGCAGATGCTTTATCATTCACTACAAAAATTTTACTACTTTCTATAGAGAGGAATACCTATGCTGGGGTCCCTCAGGGTTCGCTCCTCGGCCCAATTTACTTTTTACTTTATGCGAATGATATATCACAGACACCTTTCACTACACTAGCCATGTATGCAGATGACACGGTGATCCTTGCAAAAAATGCATCCTTAGACCATGTTACTCAAGCATTACAGATACACATACATGCACTGGAGTCTTGGCTCCAAAAATGGAAAATTAAAATTAATGTGGAGAAATCAGAAGCAATTATCTTCACAAGGAAAATAAAAATCTAGCAAAATATCTATATGGAATGCACATCCCATGGGATAAAAGTGTCAAATACCTTGGAGTTATGCTTGATAAAAAATTAACATAGACGCCCCACACTACACATGTAATTAATAAGTTCCGAGCAGCTAAAGGTAAACTCACCTCCCTAATTTCTCGGAACTCCGTTTTATCTTTAGACAATAAGTTACTCCTCTATAAATCTATGTTGCGTCCCATCATAAACTATACTTATCCTGTTTGGGGCTTTGCCAGTAATATACGTATGAAAAAATTGCAAATTTTGCAAAATACTACTCTTAGACAGATTACTAGATGCAGATGGTTCATAAGGAACTCCATGATTCATGAAGACAACTAAAAGAATTCAAGGCAAAAATTGCAAAATGATTCTTTCAAAATATTTACTAATAGTATTCCTGAAATGGAGTATGATTATAACTTATTAAACAACATCAGAAGACCTGGTAATTGTATATGTTTCATTGCCTAATTCTACAGCATTTTATTCTATTTTAATAATAATTTTCTTTAATTTCTAGTTAATTTGTAACTAATCCCCAACTGAATTTTGACCCCCTCCCCTGTTTTGGCTAGACCTATCACTAAATTTATGTATGTCTGTGAATTCCACCCATCCTTTTATGCTTGTAAATAGTCAAATTGTGCATAGACTCCAACTACTACGGATTCTCCGTAGTTTCTACAGAAATTCATGAAAAACTACGAGCTACGAAAAGTATGGAAAAAACTACGGATTTTACAGAAACAAGAGCAGGAGAACCAGTACGCAAAACGGAACCAACTAATTCATCCGATGATTGGCTGAATACTCGTGTTATCATATATCACGTGTTGAGTGCGTTCCTAGTTTTGAAGAATTAGCCAATCGTAGATCAGTAACTCCAACCGTTAACGACTTATCAATAGTTCCACCAAATTGTCTGTCTCCCAGGTTCCTCGCTGATGCGTGTTTAGGCTGCATTGTGTAGTTTACGGCGAGAGCTTAGCGTGTGTCTTGTGAACTGTGAAAGATTTTTAATCATAATGCTGCCTCGAATGAAGAAGCCAAAATTATCAAAGCAGAAGTTTAAAGATTCATATTCTTCAGAATTTCCATGCATTAAAGCGTCCGAAATTTCTGTGAATCACGCACACTGCAGTGTATGCAACAAAGACTTCTCGGTTGCTCATGGCGGAAAAGATGACTGTAAACGGCATGTGTTTTCTCAAAAGCATATAGAACTTGGCACCGTTAAATCTAAAGAAATAACAAATTTCTTAATAAAAGATGATGAAACAGATCCTATAAAAGCCGAATGCTATTTTGTTCGTTTTTTAATTGAACATAATCTACCGCTTTCTGTTTCGGATCATTCCAAAGAGCTTTTCAAAGCAATGTTTCCGGATTCTGCCATAGCAAAAAAATTTAGCTGCAGTCATACCAAAACTGCTGCTATTGTGAAAACGCTTGCAGAAAATACTGTTGCTGATATTATAAAATCAGTGTGCAGTACATCATTTTCTCTAAGTACTGATGGAAGTAATGATAACAATGATAACAAACTGTACCCATTGGTTATAACATACTACAGTAAAGAAAAGGGAGTGATAATTACTTCAGTGATTTCTATTTTAGAATGCACGAATAATACAGGAGAAGGTATTTTTAATTGTAAAAATGAAAACTTTAAAAACAAAGGTTTAGAATGGAAAAATTGCTTATCATTTTCTTCAGATAATGCTAGTAATATGATTGGAAAGTTTAAAGGTGTAGCATCATTTATCAAAATGCATCAACCAAGTATAATCACCCGAGGTTGTCCGTGCCACCTCTTGCATATAGCTGCAAAAAAAGCTACTGAAAAATTAATTGGCTCAGAAATTGAAATGTTGATAATAGATATATATTTTTACTTGGAGAAAAGTTCGAAACGGAAGCATAGCTTCAAAGTTGCTCAACAAATTTTGGGACAGAATGCTAAATCTCAAATTTTGAAATATTGCAGTACGAGATGGTTGTCTCTTTTAGAATCTATAACAAGGATTTTGGAACAGTGGGATGCTGTGATAAATTTTTTTGGAGATAAACCAGATAACAGTGAGAATGAAGGAAAGAGATTGCAAAACATTAAAAAAATTTTACAGTCACCGACCACCAAATTGTACTTGTTATTTTTGAAAAATACTTTGCCTTTGTTTATAACAGTAAATATTAATTTGCAACAACAAGCTCCTTATATACATAAATTGAGAAGAAAACTTTTTGAACTTTTAATGAATTTATTTGTTAGATTCGTAAAACCATCAGTAATTTCTAAAGAAAATGAAGATGTTACTCTAACGTCTATTCCATTTCAGAAGTATAGTAAACAAAAAGAAAATGAAAATTTAGTGATTGGTGCGGAAACAAGACTATATTTAAAAAATGCCAAGTTGAATGAAAGTGAAGTGAAATCATTTTTCAATTCTGTGCGAGCTTTTTTGTAACTGCATGTTCATATATAATTGATAAATTTCCACTGAGTGATCCATTTCTAAAACATGCTGAAGTTGCTGACATCAACTTGAGAACTGAAGTCTCATTTTCATCTGTTCTTTACTTGATGAATACTTTTCCATCCATTATTGATGAAAAATGTCTTAATCAAGTAGAAATTGAATTTTCCATGTATCAAGTAGATGATTTGAAAGAAATTGTAGATTTGTGTATTGATATAGCATGGGGAGAAATTGCCAAATTAAAAAATATGAATGGGTGTATTAAATACAAAGTATTGCCTTCTGTAATGCTTGCTGTCTTAATAATACCTCATTCAAATGCAGCTTGCGAAAGAATTTTTTCTATTGTTAAAAAAAATCAGACGGAATTTCGACCAAATTTAGGTCTTAAAACTCTTGAAGCAGTTTTGATTGAAAAAATAAATATGCAGGCAAATGAAGAACTGTGTTATAAAAAAACATTCTCAAAATCAGAACTTAAGCTTGCTAAGCATGCTACATATAAATCTTTGCATTCATAAATTATGCGTATTTTGTTTAATACTTATATGTATCATTCTTGGTTATTTAAATTTTATTTCCCTGTAGAAATCATATCCAGAATAAAGATATGATTTATAGCTTCTGATTTTTTCTATGATTAGTAGTGATTTGAAGTACTTTTTATTAGTGAATGCTTGAGGAGTTAAAAGAAAATTTCTAATTAAATGTGCATATAATTTACAAGGTATATTTTTAATTATTCAGTTTTATATGTATATGGATTTTAAATGTAATAAAATTGATTACAATTAATTATTAATTTAAAATTAATGAATGGTTAATTACAACATACGCTACGCGCACATTTTTAAAGTTGTAAAAATGTTGTTCGCGCGTTGACTACTGACAAGGTTTGCTGAAGGTTGGAGTCTATGAATTGTGCTTTGTGTTTGCTCCACCAATCTCATTTCAGCTACAGTTCACCTGAACGTGCTCCCTCCTCCACTCTACTCTCTGGCTACAACAGTGATGAATTCAGACTCTCAGCGGGCATCATGCAGCTAGCAGTGTAGCCGACTCTCCAAAGTTATAGAAGAAGGAATTGTCATGTGTGTTCAAGCTCGCTAAGCAGATGGATGTGCTACCCAAGGAACTCTCGATATTTTCTACTCCACTGCTTTACATACATACATCAATAATTGCTTTTGCTACTAAAACAGGTTAAAAACTTCAATTGCTTATCATTCCAATGCTATGCCTACAAAAGATATGTCTAGAATATTTCTTCACATGATAAAACGCAGGATAGGGCGATGCCCTGGAGAAGTGACTTTCACCTAATTTGGCTCGAATTTTATTGGAGTTGTTTGATGAGCATAAGGATGAATTTCAATTAGTGTCCTAGCCACCTAAATCGCTGTATCTTAATCCGATGCAGCACATTTGAGATTTCATATAGTGATAGCTCAGAGCTCAAACACCACCACGTGGAATATCTCAACTTTGCATGACTGCTGCTTAGATATTTAATATAACCTGTCTCCAGTCATCTACCAAGAACTTGTGACATCAATGCCAAGGTGAGTTGCAACTGTTTTGCAGGCCAAAGGTCACACGATACATTATTGAGTAAGTAATCATAATGTTTTGGCTCTTCAGTGTATATACAGTAGCAGTACACAATTGCTTAAGATCAATAGTTGATCTTAAGCAATCTGTAAGATGCTTAAGATCTTGCAGATTAGCAATCTGTAAGATGATAGTCAGAAAAGCTATATAGATGTGAAAGAAATCATTCTTTCACATCTATATAGCTTTTTTGTTTTATCTGTAAGAAAAAATCTGATAAATTTTGTTTGCTTTGGGGAAATTAGATATGGCAATGTAATCTTTCTTTTTCAAAAAAGTTTGGGATGAAAAACTATATTTTGCCAAATGATGTTATGTGAAAGTTTTTGCACAAATTTTAAATACAAATGCATCATTGCAATTTTATTCATGCTTAACTTTCAGTATCAACAATCCATAATATATATAATAAAAATTAACATTTTCTATTGCAAAATATATGGTAAATATAAGCTCCTTAAATATAATGGAAATACTACATTTTAAATAAGTACTATGAATTAACATCACCGGTTATTTTTATACAACCTATAAAATCTTTAAACATTCATAAACAGTTATTTACAAATGTAAATAATGAATCTTCAAAATTCGTATCTCATATAATTAAAAATAAGTCTTAATACTATGCATAATACAGCATCACATCAAAACCACAAATTTTTTTAGGGTTATTTTTTATATTAGGCTAGACGAGGAAAATGCAAGTGAAAGAATTAAAAATGATATACTGGTTCTTCCTAAAATGTTCCCTAATGTACTTGGAAGTTTCTAAAGTACTAAAATGCACTTTCCCCAAAAAATTACTGTATATTAAATTTGTGGTTTTCCCATGATGCCAAAAATAATTTTGATTCAATCCTTTTATAGAAATAGGCCAACATCATAAAATTTATAAATACATAATTACTAACTTGCATAAAATGAACTTTTCACAAATGAACAAACAGACATTACAGCATAGTATAAGCATGAATACTACATACAACAATAACTTATTTGCTTTATACAGTTTGAAAGATAAGAGAATATGGGTGATTTTACAACGAACATGTGATTTTATTGCTTTCAAAGATAATATTTTTAACAATGGAATAAATTAACATTTAGCCTAATATTGAGCTACATTCAGAGACAATATAAATAAATAATGCAATTGATATACACCTAAGACTAGAGAGAACACATCATGATCCCTGCATTAAAAGGCACTTTACAATACAAAAATTAAGTAGATACATGAGATTCATAAACAAAAAAAGGAAAGCGTAACAACCATGAGTATTAATATGAACAAGTATATATAGGTTTCAATATTTGCTTATTTCTAAATAGCAATAAATATAAGTACTATAAAAATAATAATTGATTCAATAAAACACAAGATTGTCATTTCAACATTTTATCTTTAAAACTGAGCATATTTTGATATTTTGCATGTAAAGATGTGAAGAGAAATTATTTATCTCTTCACTGTACTTGTATTAAAAGTGAAATTGTAAAATAATTATCACTATCCTAAAGCATTAATATGAATTTCCAAAAACAATTCTACTTTTTATAACAGTAAATATGCTTGTTTGTGACTTAATTTTATTAAGGGCATAAATTTCCTCTTTGTAATCTTTCTACACTCATTTCTCTGACAAGTGAGTGTTTAACAACATTAAATTGCAATATTTTCTAACCATCAGATAGTTATTAGCTAACAATATCAATATTTTTATAAAATTTTTACTTGCTGTCTATATTTTATAAATGCAGAAGTTATCAAAAGATAACCATTTCCAGTTATTATTGTTTTGGGGGGGAGCAATGCATCATGCCATGCTACCAGATCATTTATCATTCAAACAACTTGCCAAACACTGCCACTGCATGACATGTAAGTTCTTTAATTTATCTTTCATGTGACCAGTTCCCAGAATGTTGTTGGATGTGGCATTAAAATCTTTGATTTAGCTTTCAGATCAATAATATTTAACTTCCATATAATATAACATAAGTAAATTAGGTATTTAAATATATTTCATACTTGAAATTCAACACGTTTTCACAAAATTTCACTCATAATTAAAATTTAGTTTTCAGCCTTCTACACTTATATAAACAATTTTACTAGTATTTCAAATCTTTCATTATTATTTTTGAGGGGGGGGGAGAAAAGAGCAAATGAAATTTGAATAATTTATCTCAGTATTTACATGAACATATTTTATAAATAGTAAAAAAAAATACAGGAATTTTAACTGAAAAATAATTAATACATTCAAAATCTCCATTTAAAAGACACAGTTACAAATAAAAACTACTATATAACATTAATTTAAATGTTATGCTGTCGATTTCTTGTTTAAAATTCATAAAAATGAAAATTAAATACTTAATAATGCATAAAAAGACAGGCAGTGATTTAAATAATTTCATTTCAGTTCTTCCATATTATGCTTCACTTACATTAAATTATTAAACCTCCAAATTCCTGCATGAATTTTCATAGAAAACCTAAAAGTTTCTTACAGATAGTTATTTTTCAGTTTTATTTGGAACTGTTATTGTTACATTATTGCAGAGTCACCTAAAGTACAGAAGATCTTATTAATAAATGATATCTGCTTAAGATGGGTTTTAAATACTATAAGGAATTTGCATTGTGCTAACTCAAATTCAAATTTACATGAGTAAGAAGCTACAGACTTAACTACTATACCTTTTTTTTTTTTCTAAAGAGGGTAAAAAAAGTTCAACTAAAAATTAACAAATGTTTATGAAATTATAAAACAATTAAAAGTTTAAAATCATAATTATGAAAGTAAAAAAAACTAAATAACAGAAAATTTTTAGAAAATTACACTATGCATAAATTTAAAACATGCACATTTGGAAATTGCTACAGCATAACTTTTAAAAAAATAGCATATAATACTTTTAATATGATAAAATAGTTTTAATTTGTTATTTTATATTAAATAAAAATTGAAACAAAAGCATCATAAAATAAGTCCAGTATAATACTGAACTTCAAAAAGACACACTAAAACACAAACGTTCTTCTACACATTATTAATAATATGTAAAAAATTACATATGGGTGGATCTATGCATTTAATAGACAATGCTTGGCAACAGCCTTAGGACATTAAAAACAGTCCTTAAAATTCCAGAATTTTTCTTAAATAACAACTGGAATAATTCTGCTATCAATAAAACAAATTTTAAACGCAAAAATTTAATGGTTTGAGGAAGGGGAGAGAAAGAATATTCATCACTTTTGCCACAAAAATAATCTGAAATGTAGAAGCAAGGAATGTTTATACCACTACACAGAAATCTATGCTCATAATTTTTAAGAAGCTTATTTTTATGAAGGAAATTATCCTGTGGAATTTTGACAACTAAAAATATATTTATATATATAAATCCACTAATAATATATCCAACAAGATATACAATGTATTAAATATTGCAAATTGGAACACTAAAAAAATAGAACGAATCTTTATTAAATATCTACTGCCACTTGTAACCATTCACTCAGGTGAAAAGAATGACAATGACTTTTTAAATTATTTTCAGCAAGTAATTTTCTGAAAATACAGCAAAACCACTGATAACTGCTGTTTATCCTGTCATTTCCATTATCAGCAGGAACTTTAATAACTGCTACTAACAGCAGCTTTTATTTAAACTTGTTGACTAAATATACTTTGTTTCTTTGGTATCTTGAACACTTGAAATAGGCACAAAAAAAAGTTTAAAAAGAAAGAAAAAAAATTAAATATGTTCCAAAAATTAGTAAATTTCTTCAGAAAACAGTAAATAATTACTTTTTTAAAGGAACCAGTACCAATATTTTCATACACAACATAGCTCAAAAGTAAATATTTTGCAATCACATAATGAATAAAAATGTTTGTGCTGAAGTGACTATATGTATTTTTTATACTACCTAATATTAAAATACCTGAAACTTAACATTTATCACAGATCAATACTTTTTCACCAAAATTAATTTTATTTTCACAATTGCAGTAATTTTCTTTTTGAGTTTGTAATTCCAAACGAACCTAAAAAGAGAAAAATGTAAAAAATATATCTATATTAAATATGCATAAATACAAAAGTATACATATAAGTGCCATAAAAATATACGTGGATAGATTTAAAAACCTATCTATGTAGTGAATATATATGCCAGCTACCAATTTATATAATTTTAATTTATAGCCACTGTAAGTTATCATAGAATACATTTAAACAGACATTTGGAATTGAATTTAGTGAAAGCAGTTAAATAAATATTTTTGATAGATATGTAAAATTAAAATAAAATACTGTTAAAATTTGAATGCAGAAAATAACACTCACATATTTAATATGCATATCCTGTGGAATTTTGACATAAAAATTTTTGACATGTGACAAAAGCTATTTAATAAGAAAATTTCTAATGTATTTGCAGTTTCTTTTTTCGAATCACAAAGTATTGTAATTACAAATTTAGGAAAGTTAACTGATTTTTTTTTTTTAACTTTAAAATTGACTTCTTTCTATCAAATAAGAATTAGTGCCATTTAGTCAAATAAATTATTATACTTTCACTATTTTTGCAATCTTATGAATTATTTCAAAGAAATAAAAATATGTGTAACATATTTTTATATAATATGTTACACATATTTTCTGAGAACAAATAAATAATTTGGTACTTATGTATTATTTTATCAACCATAAAAACTGTCTACAAGCAGCAAGATTTAATACCAATTATGGATAAAAGCATGACACAATGAAGAAACATTTTGTTTTTCCTTTAGATATGTATTTGGAAAAATTTTTCAACTTAAAGCCAAACTCCCAATTTTACCTAGGTAGCTTTAGATATTGAAAAAGTCATGGCTTTCATAGCATATTTTGATAAGTGGATATGAATAATTTTTTTCAAAAGGAGCACAAACATAGCCTAGCATCCATTGCTTCTTTAAAAGCGCCATTTTGCATGAAAACAAAACTGTCAAGTAGCAAACAAAAAAAATTCCAAGCAGACTACTTTTTTAATAGCAAAGCAAAGTCCTCTAAAAAATGTAGGAACAGCCTCTGTTCACTCAATATGCACCATATACGATAAATATGTAACATTATAAATAAATATGATATTTATTATGGCTACAAAAACATTGAAAAGGTATATGACTAGTTAATACAAAAAAAGAATTTGGCTATTTCGGAGGCAATTTGAAATGCTTTATGTAGCTTAAATTGGGCAGAAGTATTTGTTACGAAATTGTCACACCAGTAAAGAATGCCATCTATGGATGGAAGTTTTAAATGAAAACTATTTCTAAATTGACAACTAAATGCATAATGCTCAGATATGACCAGTGCACCAAAAACATAGTTGTTTGTATCTCTCAGTCCAAACCTGTGCAGATATGGCAAGAAGGGACCATGTCCAGTGAAGAAATATGTTACTTGTATTGGTGAGTCTTTTTGAATTTGAATTTTCGGAAGGATTTATAGGTCAGTCATCCAGTTTCTGCATATGCCCATTCTTATTGCCACGGATTTATGAGTTGACAGTAACTGCTTGTTTAATAGAGGAATATAAATTAATCTATCAGCAGTGTTTTAATACTGCTAACTTGCCAAGTTGATCAGCTAGTTCATTACCTATTTTTGTCCCATATAGGCAAAAGTAAATTATGTGTGAATGTAGGCTAAGTGGAGTTTCTTGCTCAGTTATAAAGTTTATTACTATAATTTTAAAGTAATGGTTCCCAAACGTTTTGGCTAGCACAACTTTTTAAATTATATTTTAACATGTTAATGATTAAGATAATGTCAACATTATGTTTGATACATTAAAATTATGTTTTAAGTGAAAATTATTTTTAAAAATTAACTTAAGTAACTTTAATTATTTCTTGTAAAACATAATCTTAACTTAAAGCATTTAGTTTAGATTATATTTGATTACTTAATGAGAATTCTCCACATGGTAATGAAACTTTTCTTGCTCAGTTACAAAGTTTCATTACCATGTTGAGAATTATCATTAAGTAATCAAATATAATCATTTTATTACAGTCAAAAGTCTTTAATCCGGACTCGTCGGGACTTCGGTGATTCCGGATTATAGATCATAAGTTTAAATCTGGTAAGATGGCATGCAGAAATTATAAAATTAAAAATATGAAACCGTAATTTATAAAATAATGAGCAATTATGATCTAAAAGGTATCAAAATTTACAAAAAAAAAAAAAAAAAAAAAAAAAAAGATTAATATTTATTTGTTTATTAAACATTTCTTTCAACGCGCACATGCGTAGAGCATACATTATGCATAGCCGAAATTAGAAAATTGCAACCAGAAAACTATTTGATTTGTATTCGTGATATTTATAATGACGAGGAATTTGATTTAAATCATATCAAAGAAGTACATCAAGATGAAATACTACATTTAATAAGGAATTATAGCCGAATAAAATAAAAACATCTGCCCTGAAGATAATGATAGTGTTGACAAATCAACTTCCAGTTCATTGCGCGCCACCAAGTTCCCCCTCACCCCCCGCGCAGAGCAGCGTGAAATTGATAAACAGATTTCGGAACGGTTAGATAAACAAAGGATATGCCTTTATCCATTTTTTGGAGCAATTCCACTTTTTGTTTGATGGACATCGAAACATACTTTCGTTTTCGTAGATCCTTTGGGAGCTCCAGCATCGGAAATTCTATTTGACATAATTGAAAGTTCAAGCTTACTTTTATAAAATTGCTCTTACAGTCTGCAAAAAATAATAAGCCAGATCCAATTCGAAGATTAAGGAAAATGCAATCATCAACATTAACTGAAATAGACAATTAGATCATTTTAGCTTATACCGTCCGTTATACATTAATTGCGCAGTGAAAGCGTATTCTGTGCTCGTGCACACGCAAATGCGCAGTCATAAAGGTCTTACGTGCACGCTTAAATGCCTATGCGCATGCGTCAACGTGGCGCATGCGCAGAAAGGTTTTAGCTTTGAGGTCCGGATTATAGATCATTCTGGATTATGGGTGTCCGAATTAACGACTTTTGACTGTATAACCTCTTTACAGGGCCACCATTTAAAAAAATACATGATAATAAATTTTTATTCAAGACTGTTAATTAAGAAGCAAAATTTTACTATGCAGACCATCACTCGATTAAGGTGCAAGTTTTGTTAGTCTTTGCAAGTCATCAAACATGTCGAAATATTACTTTAAACAAAACTTTTAAACACTATTATGGTAAAAGTATATTACTACAGAGGATGGAATCTGCAAGAAATGGCATATTATTTAATTTCTGTGCAGGGAAAAAAAATGTTTGAATAATAAAAAAAATCAACCTGTAATAAAGAAAACTAATGTTATATTAGTCATAAGCACAATAGAGTTACATAACTCTTTTTAGAAAGAAAAAATTTTAAACTCTTATGATCAATTAGCTTCAGCACTGAATTCAGGCAGTGCTAATACTGATATTCATATTTTATATAAACAGATATGGGTATTATCAAGCTAATCATACTAACTTTTTCAGTCATAATTAATATCCGACCTTCAACTTTTGGTTCCAATTTGCACTGATCTCTCTCGATTTCATCAACAATTGGAGGCACAGGAAGATGAGAATCAACTGCTGTTTGTCGAGCTTCTGATTTGTGTACTTGGAATCTGCCTACTTCTTCAAGAATCTTCACAGCACTGTGTCTAAATAACAAAACATTAATGCATATGTATCATGAAACCAAAATGTGCAATGACCATTTCAATATGATTTAAATGAAATTATGTGTACCATATATCTACACAAGTTTTGTTTTAAATTTGTAGTTTTTTTTTTTTTAATTTTTATTTTGGATATGCTATGAGCATGTTATAATTCTCTAGAGATGCAGAGATGACACTGTTAGTGTCCGCCACAGTTACAACCTCAGATGATTATGTAGACTGTGTGCAAAGTTAGTCATAAAATAGCTTTTCAGTTCAACAAATGGAGATATAACAGCAGGTAAATCAGTTTGCTTGTTTTATTAATCTCAAACGGACACATCATGAATAAATGCAACCAACTGAGTATGTCAAGCATTTGGCATAATCCAGAGAATGACAAGATGCATTTCATTGGTTTGCAATATTTCAGAGTGGAAACTCTGGGAGATAACCAGTGCAATGGCACACCAATAACTATTCATGTTGACACTTCAAGGAGAACAGTCAAATATGTCTGGAGGTAACATAACTAAAACCCAACTGCAACAATGGCAAAACAAATGCTGTCAACAAACATTCAAAATTTATGAAAAAACAGCTGTGAAATGCTGTTTCAAAAGCTAGAAAGTGACATTATGATAGTAAAAGGTGATGGCATCGTTTATTATTTTCCTGAATAATTTGCATTTTACAGAATCTATGGTATTAATTTAGAAATCAAACAACATAAATCAGCATTATACTTTAAAAATTTCATAGCATTATATTTATTGTGAAAATCTGCAAATATATTGTGAAAATCTGCTGATTTTTGTTGTTTGGCTTCTAAATTAATATTTGTTCGCCATGTTATTTTAACCTAGAATCTATGGTAATTTGTTCCTATGCCCAAAATCATAAAATATTTATAGTTACCAGATATTCTAATTTATATACACTCATTGCCACAAAAAATCTGTCTACAAAGAAAGATTTGCGAGAATCGAATGGAATTTTATAAATGTGAGTGTAACAGTGATATAAATAAGTGATTATGAAATCAAAGCAAAAGGATATTTTATAAAAGAAGAAAACTACAAACTAATGGAGCTTCTAGTACCTTGTTGGACCACCTTTAGCATGAATACATGCCACTGAGGCATACAGGCCCTAACATGTATCCTCTATTGTCTCATTCCACAGTTGCTGAAAGCATGCCTCTAATTTGAACAAAGTGCAAGGCAACTCATTATCCTAAGTGATCCATGACCAACCTGTTGATTGGGCAGATCAAGGAAGGGAGATAATGCATCAGAGGGATTCCTGTGATATCCTAGCTGTGTGTGGCCCAGCACTGTCCTGTTGAAAAATGCCTCCTGGGATCTCTGTCATGATTGACAACACATGTAGCTGAAGGATATCATGAATGTAAAGCTAGGCTGTTATGCAGCAATACTGAAAGTGGCCCAATGTCGTATGCGAGAGCGCTCATACCATCACATCAACTATGGAAATAGTCAACTGTGTTGAAGTATTCATGCCAAATAAATGCAACAGTAGGTGGGTGTTGTTGGCACCACATATAAAGGACATAGTTATACCAAATATCTTTCAGCCAGGCACCTTGCAGACAGACTTGAAACTGCTGCCTATGTCTGGATGGCAGGCAAACCACGTGTGCATGTCAAGTGATGCGACTGTCCTCTCTGCTATTGGTCTGCTGAGGGTGTACTATGCTTGACTGATTTGTATGTGATATATCTGTCATCCACTGGTTTCAAGACTCCTCACAGTAAAGTCAGAAGGGCCTATATAGTGAACTAATCACCAAGCTGTCCTCCTGGCTTCCTCTATTCAGTGATTCTTTATCTCTCAAACTCTGAAAGCTGATCATAATGATGTCAATGTCATACCAAGTAAACAGCCACAAATTAATTATAGCCACAAATTAATTATAGGCAAATGTATCTGTATATCTTTCTTATGCATCAAAGACAACAAAGTCCAATGAGCACTGATAGCATTATGCAGTTCATGATCAGGGTATATTTCTGATCATTTGCATAGATGCTTGACAAGTACTTTCATGTGCTTGGTGCACAAATTTGTGTGTCACTGAATGTACACCAAGTCAAAAATAAATGGGACAATTTTATATCTCCTGTTCTACAGGGCAGATTGACAAAATTCAACTTGTGTTTTTCATGGCTCGAAAGCGCAACTTAAATTTATATATAGTATTGTTCTAACATGCATATTTTGGCCCAGAGTCAGACTTTTTTCTGAAATGACACGGCAATTGTTTTTCATATTTTTATTGTGCAACTCAAATTATGCCTAAAAACCAAATTTTGTAAAATTTTGTGTGAAATTTAATCAGCATTCAGAAATTTATTTTGGTGTACGTTTTTTACTTTGTGCCAAGAATAATTCACTTACCAAACTTCTCAGTTTATGGAAACCTATTTCATTTTCCACAAGCAGGAAAAAAGTATAGTTTTTCTTTCTTTCACATATTTTTAAATCACAGTTGTTATTTTTAGACCTTTTTTTATTTTCAGTATTTCATTTTAATTATTTGTGTGGCTGAATTCTCCAAATAGTTATTTTTAAAAACTGTATTGATTTATTTGTATTATGTAATTTAAACATGTTTATTCATAAATTTTTTTTTTCTAAATTTAATTTATTTTAATAACATTTCTTTCGAAAGAATACTTTGTCACCTAGCATTCATCATGATGCCTTTGAAAACTGCATTCTGCATTAAAACAGAAAATGTCATAAAGTACAGTTAACTAATTTAACTACCATAAAGTACATGAACTAATTTAGCAGAACAGCATTTAAATGAAAACTATTTGGTCATCCTTATTTAGTGTAACTTAAAAAAATGACATTAATTTCAATAAATAGTAAAATAGTACCTTCTTGATAAGCAAATAAGGCTCTGTCTATGCTTTGTTTTATTACCTATAGCACCCGTCAAAACTTTAATGGCATGGAAATGATTTTGAACAATTGTGCACAACTCTGGGCACTCTTCTTCAGTGAGCTAAGTAATGAAATCGTTGAAATTTATATTCGTATAAGATCATCATCACAAAACATGGCAAGTGTATTTTTTATTACAAAACTAATAAACTTACCAATGTTTTACTATTTTTTAAGCAATCATAACCATCTTTTCCTTGACACAGGTAAGACTTTGTAACTAACCTGTAATTCTTAAAAAAGGAAAAAATAAAATTAATTAATCTTTAAAATATTCAAAATGCATATAAAAATAACAAAATATAACTATGGACATATTAATTATGCAATATTTGTCTAAAGTTAGCTTCCCAACCAATGCTGTCAGTTCACTATTTGAAATGCAATCTTTACACATCTTTAGTATTAGCAGAACTGGATGAAAAGTCCATAATACAAACATACTTTTCAGATGTTTATCATATAAGAATAAAGACTCAGTTCCAAAGTATTCTTGTTCTGCATCCACACAATGGACTTCATAAGAAATCATGTGAGTAGAATTTGGCTACAGGAAAACATCTGTATGATCAAAGAAACTGGTGCAAATGGCAATAATAATAATAATAAATAAAATGATAACGGGCAATAAAAAATTCATAAATGGCAATAAAAAAGAACAATTAGAAAATATGGAAGTACTTACATTGGAATTCATGAAATTCACAGAATTTTCACCCTTTTGTAAAATATAAAAGTGCATATTGTGTGCTTACATATTGTATTTAAAAATAAAGAAGAAGCTACCATAATTTTAAGTCAATTGCAGATTGGAATAATATGTTAATTTACTACTTGCAATACTGTAGAATACTGATGTGTCATATCTGAAGAAAGATATGTTAAGTAATTCCAGATAGAGATCATATACAAGACATTACTTTACAGGAATAAAGAGCTAACCCATGACAGCCTTATTGCTCTACCCTACATACTTATTACTTAAACTCATTGAGCCTCATTGCTACTGGATGCAGATTTCGACTTCAAAATATTGCACAGATATTGTACTTTTTATCACACTTTACAGTATGATGTATAATGATAATAATTTTCATGTACTATTTTAATTTGATAATATAGAAAAGGTTAATGAAAGTAGAAAGATAACTACAGATAAAGATGATGCTGGGAGATGTAAAATCTATTTGCCATTATTTCTCTTGTGTATGAGAATTATGAATTTATATGAATTTTGTTTATGCATTGTGATGGTTTGTCTGTGAATTTTGGAACAGCTCTCATTTTGTAATTGTTTGTTTTTTACACTGGCTATTGGAATTAGCATTATTTTTTCTTTTTTGTCTAGTCATTATTCCCAACTGAGTATGATACCTGAATTTGCTTAGATTATATTTTCATTTTAATATATATATATACACACATACAATAGTACACATTAAACTCTCTCATAGTGATTGCCTACCTGAGTAACCACATCTGAAATTGACAAATATTTTTCAGAATAAACAAACACTGGCTCTAAATACCATCTCTCTAGGTTTATTTGATTATGGCAAAACATGTGAGAGCAACCTGCCATTCACAAAAGTCCAAAAATTTGTTTAATTTTGTGTATTACAATAAACTGTACCATAAGATATGCAGTATGGCTTATAAAATATGAAATAAGGCTTATACAATAAAGGCCTCATTGTACAGAGGTTGTTTGCACATTTTTTAGATGCCTTTGCTTTGCTATAAAAAAATCGCCTGCTTGGAAAAATATTTTTTAACTTCAACAATATTTTTGAATGTGTAAATTATCATCTGCTACTTGATAATGTTTTTCATGCAAAATGGCACTTTTAAAGAAGCAACAGGCAGAAGGCTATGTTTGTGCTCTTTCCAAAGAAAAGTATTCGTATTAGTTATTAAAAAATGTTGTAAAAGCCATGATTTTTCCAGTATATAAAGGAAAGACAGATATTATTGTCAATACGAAAGGGAAAAAACGTCAAAATTTAGCTTCAAAGGAGAAAAATTGTTAAATATACATACCCAAAGGAAAAAGCGAATCTTGCAAAGGTACATAGTTTAAAAGAAAATCTGCGAAGTCGGAGGACAGATGCATAAACATTAAAATACTCAGTGTCAACCACAAAGAAAGAGACTAATGCTGATTTTAATCTTAAAAAGGTGAAAAAACTTAATGCACATCGTCTTTCTCCACTGCATATCGTCGAAAGCAGAACCTACTGCAGAATTCTCTATGAGAAACAATTATTTGGACAAAAATGGAAATTGTTGTCACAGTAGATGAATCAAGGGTGTATTTAAATGACTGCAGTAAAAGAGATCCATTTTTTATCATCATTAAAGAGAAGAAAAAATCCCAGAACATGGTTTAAAGTATCTAAAGAACGTTTTTCAAAGTATTTATGATTGTTGTCAGCTTTTGATATAACGACAAATAAAAATTAAAGAGCGTGCAGGAACTCTTAAGAACAACTCCACAGATTATAAGGAATACATTTTACACCCAATTTTCAAATATGAAATACCTTCTCTTTACCCACACTGCCATCAGTCAGTAGAACTGCATCAAGACAAAGCAAGCAGCCACATGTCAAAATCCACTATTAAAAAGTCTAAAAATTAAAGGTCTAACTTTTGTTTATTTATGAGCAAGATAATTACCCTATATTGATACCCCTAGACAAACACCTAGGTTCACCTACTGATAAACACTGGCCCTGTATTTTACTACATGAATGAAGAACTCTTTAATTAAGTCATGAAATCATATTTCTGTTACCCATTATAATATAACATGGAAGAAAAAGTACCTTAAAACAGTAAAAAAACATTAAGTTATTATGACATGATTGCAAATGTGCAACTTTATGAGAAAGAAGTCAAAATACATTATAAAAGTTGCTCTTGTATGCCTGGTTCAAAACATCAATTACATAGGCAATTGCCTAAGGCACCCATTATTGAGGGCATTCACTAAATACTTCTCTCTCTGTTGTACAGTATGGATACAATATATGAATGCTCAGGCTATTTATTTCTTTAAAGATGTATTGTTTCTTATGTCTCACCTTTATAGTTTCATCAGTCTTAGTTCAACTTTTAACTAAACTATTACAGTCAAAAGTCATTAATTTGGACACCCATAATCCGGAATGATCTATAATCTGGACCTCAAAGCTACAAACTTTCTGCGCTTGCGTCACGTTGGCACATGCGCATAGGTGATTACATGCACGCGTAAGACCTTTAAGGCAGTGAATTCGCTTGTGCACGTGCGCATAAAACGTTTACGCATGCGTGTTTAATGTATAACCGACGGTATAAGCTAAGCTAAAATTATCTAATTCAGTTAATGTTGCAGATTGCGTTGTTCCTTAATTTTCGAATTGGATCCTGCTTATTATTTTTTGCAGACTGTTAGAGCAATTTTATAAAAGTAAGCTTGAACTTTCGATTATATCAAATAGAATTTCCGATATATATTTGTTAATACGTAAAGGATCTAAAGCGAAAGTATGTTTCGAAATCCGAAATCTGTTTATCAATTTAATGCTGCTCGGCGGGGGGAACGCCGCGGCGCACAATGAATTGGAAGTTGATCTGTCAGCACTATCCTTATCTTCAGGGAAGATGTTTTTATTTTATTTGGCTTATAATTTCTTACTAAATGTAGTATTTCATCTCGATGTACTCCGTCTTTGATATGATTTGCTTTTCAGCATTTCCAAAGCATCAAAAAAGTGCCAAAGGAAGTTGCTTCTTATACTCACACATAATCTTTACAAGAGAAATTAACCTTATGAATTTTTTTGACAATAATTGTATCAGTATCTGCAGCACAGAGGAGTGTTTCTATGCTGAAATTGATAAAAGCTTATTTAAGGTTGAGTTTAAGAAATATTGAATTCCTTTGTTCTGTCAAAAGTAAATAATACTGAAAAAAATTAAAGCCTGGAAACATTAAAGATAATTTTCGTATGAAGCTCACAGAGTTCAGTTATTTTCATGATAGTTGCAACAGCAATTAGTATTGCACAATATCAATATAGTCTTAGTTTCCCTCCAGATATACGTATATATGGATTTAGACAGCATATTTTACATGTGAAATTACCTTGAATTGGTTCCAATGGATGTTAACATGAGTACTGACTGAAGGATGATTATGGAAATGGAGCTAGGAATGGAAGGAGCTAGGAATGGAAATTATGGAAATGGAGCTATGGATTATGGAGCTAGGAAAATATGATAAGCAACACAGCTAAATGATAACTGCACATGGTGGCTGATTAAGTAGAAATTACAAATGGCAGATTATTGAACTTTTTTTTTTTTTTTTTTTTTTTTTCAAATTTTCTACTTTGTGACATGAGGCACTGTATTGAAAGGCATGAAAAGCACATCCTCTGCTGGAAAACACGAATGTAAATGTTGCCTAGAAGAGAATGTTGAAATTTAAGTTGCAATTTTAGCCTGCAAATGCTAAATGTATTATATTTTTAATTAACTAAATAAAAGTATATTTTGATTTGAAATATTAATATTTTTAATTTATATGAAAGTTAACTGCAGTGATTGTTTAAGGTACCAAAAATGCTGAAGCTGTGCATGCTACAGTGAAATGCATATTATATGCTAAAACTGCACTGCATATATTACTCATAAGTAAAGCACTTCAAAAACAGACTATGAATTCATATTCACGTACTATCTGAAAAATGCATTTTCTCTTAGAACTGGAAATTAAACATCCAGAAAAATTTTGGATATATATATATTAAATTTGCTACATAAAGAAAAGAAACAATAATCTTTCATGTAACAGACAATTAGTTTATCAAATAAATAACTCCCTAACTTCCCCCCTTGCGGACTCAAAACCAACGAAGAAAAAGTCAAAATGATACCTTGCAAATACTGGCAAATATTCCAAGCAAGATAGAGGAAATATTTTTAAAAAATCATAGCGAAGTTATTTAAAAATGATAATCTTAAAAATCATTCAAACAATGAAAATAAAAACACCATTAAATGGTTTACCTTGAGAAGTAATATTAGTTGTACAGCAAAAATTATTGCATTGAGAGATAAAAATTAAAAATAAAGATTCTTTCAATGCAAATAATGATTTAATTGAAGACAGCGTACAGCAGAAAGTACGAACACATGTACTTACATAAAACAATATGAAAATATTGGAAAGAAAAAGAAGTGATACAATTTCCAAATAAATGAACTAAAAAGAAACCTCTTTGATGGAGCAACCTCAGAAAAAAAAAAGAGTATTCTAAAACAGTTTATAAGGAAATTGAGAGGATTACTTTAATTTAGTTTTAAATTCACTGTTACTTTAAGAATATGTAAATATTCACTTAACCTCTTTCTGCTTTTGTTTTAATATAAGATCTATCAGAAAAGTTCTGTCCAATAATGTTATTTCAAGTTTCAATACGCATACAGGTGTTCATTCAAGACATGTATGATTGCCTCTCCTTATCACTACATTTACAGCTCTTCTAAATTTACTGAAATAAAAGAGTCTCATATCATTATTGAGAGCAATCGTGTTAACATACCTACTGATAAAATTCATTTATGACACTATATTTTGTATAAATTCCAACAGTGGAAAATACTATAGAAGTGTGTCAAAATTTGGTGACACTTCTCGGTGAAGATGCATTTCAGACAGAATGTGCATTAGATGGTTTGAAAAATTTGAAGCAGCTGATTTTGACTTTAATGATAAGCCACACCTAGGCGGCCATCTGTGATCGATGACAATATTCTCAAGATCATGATAGAGCAAGATCCTTTTTTGACAACACCGGCAATTGCAGAAAAGCTTAATTTAGCTCAACAAAATTTCGGAGAATATTTGGAAACCAGAATTGGTCTATAAATACTCCAGATGAGTGCATCATGAGTTAAGTGAGAAAAATCTGAAGGGTCAGTCATCATATGCACCTCTCTGCTTCCTTGGAACAAAAACGAACCCTTTTGAACAGGTTGATAACTGGGAATGAAATACTCATGAAACTGGGAATAATACTTATGAAAACATCATTAGGAAGGTAGCACACTGTGAACCCAGATAACCTGCCCCCTCTACCTCTAAACCGAGTCTGAGCTTTAACAAGAGAATGCTGTGTATATGGTGGAATGCCCAAAGACCAATGCATTATGATCTTTTGAAATCTACAGGTAGACTAGTTCAAAGAGATACTATCAGCAAATGGATGATTCAAACAAAGCAATCAAAGAAAAGAGGCTAGCGATGTTTAATAGGAAGCACATCACATTGTATCATGACAATACCAAACCACATGCTACTTTGGTGAACTTTCAGAAAATTGTACAGCTAGACTAGGAAGTTCTGCTGCATCCACCATACCCCACCCCCCCCCACACACACTTAGAACCCTCTGACCATTTCTTGTTTCTCTTCTTGCAAAAATTTATTAAGGGGAAAATATTCAAAACTGAAGCAGGTGTCATCCAAGCACTACTTGATATCTTCCCCTTTAAAGACATTTTTAAAAAAATAAATACTAGTATTATAAACTAGTATTTTATTTAAAGTGTATTTTATTCAACTGTTTCATCTAACAATCCGGCTATACAAGTTTAATTTCTTATAAAAATTATCAGAAATGTTCAAATTTTCACTAGTCAACAACTTGCTGTTCATACATATGCAAGTTTTCATAACAGCTAATTTTTTTCCCTTTCAACAAACCAGGCCTTCTTTAGCAATTACACCTTGTCTTATAAAGTTGCATAAATATTTAACAATCAATACCTTTTCAACATATTTTATGAAATCATAGCAATATATTTTAGTGGTTCTGTTATTACATATGTGTTTACATTGCAAAATTTCATCAGCAAAAATTATTTGCACTTGAAATTAATAAAAAAATAGCACTAATGAGAATGAAACTACACTCCTCTCTTTAAAGTAAAGTTTAAATCTTAATGTAGGTTAAAACTTTTATTTGGTTTTAAACTGTTATATCTTGACTAACTGAAAATCATTTCAACATAATAGTGCAAAATGCAAAATCTCATATTAAAAAAGAAAACAAACTGTGAAATTATGGGTCATACTTGTGAAAAATCCAGGTATTCATCTCCAACTTTTATGTACTGTGGATCAATTCGTTGTCCAGGTGGTTTTGTTGGATCAAATGCAAACTGAATTCCTGCTACTTGAGGAAATCTACCCTCTAATTTAGGATACTGAGAGACACCATTTTCTAAAGCTTTATATAACTGTTCACCTAAAAAGGATATCAAATCAAAAATTATGATCTGTATATAATGCTACACATACATATTTCATGTTGCAAAACTTAAAAAGAAAAAAAAAAATTTTTTATATAAAACTAACTAAAGAATGTATGTTAATTTAAAATTCCTTTCTAAACAAAATTATCACACCCTCAAAAATTTAACAGATCACATAAAACAAGCACATAAACCTCTGAAAATATAAATAAGTAATATACATTATTTGTTTATATTTTCAGAGGTTTATATATTTAATACAAACAGTTGTATTCATTCATTTGCTGATGAACTGAGCTTTCAAAAGAAATGAAACCTTCAAAAGTATTTGTCTAACTGTACAATAGTACATCAGTATGTAATAAAGCAATATTTATTAATGAATGACAGATAAAATAAAATGGAATAAAAATAGTTTTTATTTTAAGTTTAATAAACTTCATTTAGCTTATAATTTTGAATAAATTTTTTTACGACCAAAATATATATATATATATATATATAAATAGATAGATAAGTAAAAATAGAACAATTGTCCAAGATCCCACTTTTCATTTTTCAGAAATAGTGTATAAAAATACATCAAACTCATGGTAAGTAAGAGGAAACACCCTGTAACACAGTGTACATAAGACAGAGTTTTAAAGGTATATTTTATCAACTGCATTAAAAATATTAATGATAAAAGTTTAGTTTTATTATAAATTACATTAAACTGATACATTATTGAAAAACAAAAATCATTAAGTATGTAAACTCTTTTAATCATCTAATTTTGTAGCTAATATGTGTAACATATTATTACAATTAAACAGATAAATTAATGGTCTTCTTCCTCAAAAAACACAACAGCAATCTGCTATTCCTACCATTTGATTGAAACCCAACAAGCAACCTGCTATTCCTAACATTTCCTCAAGAAACATAACAACAATCTGTTATTCCTAACATCTGTGCTACTACAACACTGATTAATGTTGCAGTAGCACAGGTTAACATGATGTGAGAAGTGGAAAGTCATTTTATCTAATATCAGCAAAATCACAGCTGTTAAAAATTTAAGATAACAATGGCACCATAAATATTCTCATGACTGATCAAGCAATTATTAGTTGAATAAAATAAGAATCAATGTGATCTTGTTACTTCTAAAGATATCTAAACTTGCATATGCATATGCACATCCATTACACTTTGTTAAACATCATGAATTTTTTCCAATTTCAGATTGAATTTAAATATTACATCACAATATAAAATTGTAAACTACTTGATTTTTAGAGATGATTATCATCCAAATACTGAAATTGCAATTTATACAATAACATAGTACAATGTTATATATCGATAAGATGAAACCAGCTAAAGAAATAATTATCAATGACAGATAAACATAACTGAAGTTATGACTGCAATCTGCTTTCGCAAACATCATAAAATGACTATATTAAGCACAATGAAATTACTAATTGAAATGAAAGAGTAAAAATTATATTGCACCATGTAGTTTCACAGCAAATATGACTATTATTAATGTTCGTTTCATTATTGATACATACAAAAGACTTAAAGAAAAAAAAAGAGAGGAAAATAGTGATAAATTAAATAATACAATGTAAAAATGAGCACTAAAGATAACTATATTTATTTTATAACTGTATTACTTTTATGAATCTAAAATTTATGATCTATTTATTTTTATAAACCACTACTTTGGTTCTAAAAGTATAAGTTGTTTCTAAAGACATTCGTTTAATTTTTTTTTTCCTTATTTTACAAATATTTTTTTAGGTCTATTCAAGACAAACAGTACTGACAACCCAACCCCAGCTTCCTTTCTGCTAGTTTTAGAAAAATGAAAAGTCCTTACCGTTTATTTCTAAAGGTCCCGTATTTTCAAATATCTCTAAAACTAAAAACTCTTTTAATTACACTACATATATTTTCAGTCCAAAAAAGGAAAGTCAGTCATTGATTCTATTTATTATTAATATCAGCATTTAATAAAAGAAAAATAAACATTTATTCTAGCTTGAAATCATGACAAAAAGACTGATTGATCATGTAATTTTAAATGATATATTATACAGTATATATGCGAACACACAGTAATTAAAAAATATCTGACTAAAATGTAAAGGACTGAAATAAGAAGATTTTGTAGTGAAATGTGTGCACAGATATTTTGCTTTGAGGTGATACAGCACAATGTTGAATGATCGGTAAAAATGCTGTCCTGCTGTAAATTGTCATTTCCCTTGTGGATTTCAAGCAGTATGCATCACTGCAAGAATGTGAAACTCACCAATATGCAATTTTATCCATGGAGCTGCAGACAGTAACAGAGCAGATTCTCGAAGGAGGAACGGAGATTTTTTTTTTTTTTTTTGGTCCTTCGAGGAGTTTCTCTATTTCTGTTTTCATCTTCATACATAAAATGTATGTCGGTGAGTTCCACATTCATGTAGAAATAAATAATATTTGAAACTCACATGGGAAATGACATTTTGTACCAACAGATTACTTTTTTTATCTACTGCTCAACAACACTCTGTATGCTTTTCCTGCATGCATATTCTATTACAAAATCTGCTTATTTGGGTCCCCTCTACTGGCCTTTTCATTTTCGCCAGATTTTTTTTAGTCATCTTATATATGTATGTGATATGAGCATTTACATATGTATTTTATGCAAATATATATAATAAAAATGAAATGCTGTTCATTTTCTTAGGAATAATAAATATATTGTGTGCATTGAAACAGTTTTTATGTTTTTGACGGTACTTTGCATTAATGCTACATTTAGCTTTCTTTGGAAAGTGTGATGATAGCTTGACCTTTACACATTACACGTTTCAGGTCATTGATCTTGATAATTTTTAATGCTCCTCCCATCATCTTAGAGTCAAACAGCGGCCAAGCAGTAAAATCACTGAACACTAGTAGTTTGGTCCGAGGTTCGAATCCTGTGAACAGGTTGGCTGCATGGGCATTTTTGTAGTTTTTCCTATGTGTATATGATCCAGTTTCCCTTAGAAAGTCCTCCATGAAGGCATCCTTCCCCTTAGGCAGATGGCCCTCAGGGCTTTGCTGTAATTAAATAAAGAAAACCAAACCAACCCTTGATATTTGCTTCAGTCTATTACAGATTTATCTACCATTTCTAATTCCCAGTAAACATTCTCAGAGTTTGTCTACATTTACTGATGCTCCATTTGATGGAAGTTAGTGCATTCTTAACTATTTGCCAGAATTTTCATTTCATCATTTTCGAAAACTTAGACTGCTTCAGCTTCATTTCTAGGTAAGTCCAAATATCCATAATTATACAAAATACCACAAAATACAGTTCAAATTAAGTACAACTTCAGTAGAATCAAATATATGGCCTACACAAGTTTCAGAAAACACATCCAAACGCCAGTCATCTGCAAGGCAAAACTGAATGTGCATGGTCTATACAAGCTTGTAAGAAACTGGCAATAAAAGTGCTAAACATTTTTATTACCATCTTTTCTACAAACTTGTATGATATCACATTATTTGGTGATGGAGACATTCAGTCTCGAAATTTAGCTAAGATATCATTTAATACATAAATATCTTTTTAATTTCTTGTACTTGCATTTAGTTTAAATATCATATTCATTCAATATACCTGACACACTTATAACCAGTAGTGAATCCATCATAGGCAGAATGGTAACTAAATCTCTCATTCTGAAAGGACACTTAGGATGAATTCGGTCTGATCTCAAAGTTCCTGAGTTTAGTAAGGCTACATCGGAATGTGTAGCAGATAGCATAATATCACAAATGAAATTTCCTGGAAAATTAAATGAATATAAAATTTAATATCACAAATGATTAGATTTAATATCATTTTAATAAGTAATAACATATGCATATATAAATGCTATTGAAATAGAATGAATGTGTAAAAAATAAATGCTGGAAAAGAACTCAACCTGTGTGCTTTTAAGAAATGCTTCAGATGCAAATTTTCACTTTTACAATACATATATGGAACCAGTTTACCTTTAACTTTTCGAAAAATTACATTAATTTTATTTCAAATTAAGACAAAATGGAATGCAAAACTATTAATACAATAAAAACTAGGATCACACTGATAAATATCACACATGTTTTCTGTTAGTTATTTTAAGTTCTTATTTTTTATTTTAAATGTAAATAAAATCATTTTGGAGAACATGCCCCTAAACACCAAATTTTTAAGAAATTACATTGATGAATGGATGTTAGAAATATATGTATTTGAAATCTGGTAAAAATATACTGTTAAACATAGCATACCATATAAAATAACACATAGCAAAAAAATTTTAATTTACTAGATATACGATTTGAAATGAAAATTGTTTCTGGTAAGATCTGTAAAGAGCAAAGTAAAATCATTGTAGGTATTGTAGAATAATAACTAAATTTTTCTTGTTTTTTTAATTGCACTATAATGTATTTTTAACTACATCTGGGAAATCGATAATATTAATAAATTATTGATTCATCTCAGTGCCTAATAAAAGTTTGCAAAGGGTTTCACTTTTAAACTAATCAGTTATTATGATTTGGATCTGCACTTTTTCTTTCTGTATTCATCATATGAATGCATAGTTGTCTGTGTATTTAAGAAGAGAAAGACTTTGAGAGAAAGAGTTCCTGGCACTAGCACAGTATGCTTAGTTTTTGCCAACTCTAGCAATTATAATATATCTTGTCATCATATTCTCTTGTCACTGATATATTATAATAATAACGGTAATTTGTTGAGCCAACTCACAGCTTAGTATTTTATTGTGCAGTCCTCAACTACTCATCAATGCTTATTTTAAATTCACTGTTCTTATTTATTTGCGTGACCACAGGCTGTGGTTATTGTAGCACAAATTCATGGCTTTATGTTCAAAGTTCTGTTTAAATAAAAGGTTACTTTATAACATTTGTAAGACTTTGTTGTTTTATCTCAGACATAGCAATAACTTGCTACATGTCTGTGAGGGTTATAAGACTAAAGTAGCAGTACTAGACTGAGTATAATCTTGCAAATTATACACTAATGCAATTAATGCCAATGTTGGCAAAATGAGTGATTCAATCTTTTTAAGTTTTACTTACCATATTATATTTACTGTACATTAAGGTTCATCTTTTTTTAAAAGTAATTTTTTTTTTAAATTTTTCAGAGGATGAGCAAAATTTAAATATATGTTAAGCCCTTTAAACGACTGTTTCATTTCAATCATGGTTCAAATTTCTAAAAAAGATACTTCACATAATATTACAGTCTTAACATATTATCATGTGGAATAAGCCCACAAATAAAAGTATGGCAACTTTAACTGTACAGTAGAATGCAAACTTTTAAACAGAAAACTTGCTTCTGTCTTAGCTAAAATGTTACAAATTGCTTCAAACTCAACGGCAAACAACTAATACTCATTTCTCAATGCATGCAATAACTACTTGCAGTTATGGAAAAATCTGCCCATTTTACTAAAAAAAAAAAAAAAAAGGAAAGGAAGACATAGGAGAAATTCCTTCTGTTCATGTAAAATATTACTACTTTGTTAATTGATGCTGTATCAGGACAACATGCAGGGACAGAATCAGAGAATATATGATAGCATGTAGCTCATTTTGTTTTAAATTTCTGAGTCCAGATAAAATCAATGATTCAATGCAAAAGCTACATATTTAAAGCAATTAATAAGAATTTTACTATACAAATAAGTTTAAAAATAATAATTTCTTTTTCACAGTTTTAAATTTACAGGCTCTTATGATACCCATTTCAAAGTTTCTTTGCATACTAGCACATGATCAAAATGATACAATACTTTTATGGTGTTAATAAGATAAATATATGAAATAATTATTTGAAAATCAATTATATATGCATAAAAAAGTAAGCTAAATTACCTAAATTAGTTTCTTTGGTTCTAATACTAGAAAATCTTCCATCCAAATCAACAGAAAACTCTCCTAATACCTCATCCATTTTTCCTTCTACAACTCCTACCAAAGTAAATTTGAGAACAAAAACTATATTTTAGTTTTCATATATCCAACCAAACTAAAAACAAGAATTATCAGTATTTTCTGATTATCCACATCCCCACCCCCTCCCCAACAAAAAGTGAAAATACTCAGAAGGCAAAGCAGTATATAGCCAAAATAGTTTGGTGTGATCCAATGATATTGGTTAAGTGATGATGTATATGTTTAACTAATGATGTTTATGTTTTTTCAACTTTATTGCTTGACTGCTCTTGTATGGAATTGTTAGTGCACTGCCATTTTGAAAATGGCTACTGCCTTTTGTATATTAACTTGTCAAAAAGTTACTCAGCAACAAATTCGCAAATGTTCTTCAAAGTCACCAAAGAGTTTATTATTTTTTCGGTGGAGGATGCATATAATCAGAATGTACTAAATTTTCTTTCAGAAATATAAAATATAGCTATTAATAACTCTAACATAAATTCTAATATTTTACCATCACAAATGCATAATATATTTTGTTACAGCAAACTCCCAATTTACTAGGGTAATATTAGAAATGAGTTCATGACTAACTAGACAACAGTGAAAAAACAACAACAACAAAAAAAAAAAAAAAAAACTTATACTACAGTTAGCAGAAAATACTATCAACAATTTACCTGCACTTTTGAGCAATTTAATTAAGTTATTAGTGATAGCAGTGATGATGATGAAGTAACTGCAAGTACCTCCGATGACGATATTACTGATGAGTTTTTACCCGTGGATACAATTTTTTCGAACGAATCAAATATTTTTTCTGAAGTACCTGGACCAAAGCATGCCCCTCCTTCTGATGTGAAAGCAATTGAATATTTTATTATTATTATTATTATTTTTTCAATTTTCAATATTTTTTTTTTTTTTTTTTTTTTCAAGTATACTAACCAATAGCAGCGTCTTCGCATTCTTGATACAAAACAAGAGAAGCACTATCGCGCTGCGCCGTATTTTGGGCATACAAGTGAAGCGCGCGCCGGACTCAAACAGTTAATATGTATCTCTTCCACAAACAAACAAGAAACTGGTAACGAAAGTTTTTTTGCATCTAAAAAGATATTCTTCATTCATCTCATACAAGAAGAGAGTCATGCCACCAGAGTTTAACACTTGAGGCAAATCATAAAACTGCATCCTCTTTATAACTTTCTAGGATTTTATGTTAATTAACCAGTTACTATGATTTAAACACCTTTACTTAAATTCTTTCCATAGCCCCCACCAGAATGCAAATTTAGTTACTGGGTATTTAAGCCAAGGGTTTGAATGTGTTAGAGCTTCAGGCAGCCTTCACCAGTTCTGACAAAGCTATTCCAACTTTAGCAATCTTACTGGCCAATGTTTAAATATGGACCATTAATTACTTGATCCAGTTTAAGTAGTCTATTTTGTGTAGTTCTTAGTCTACATTACTTTACTATCAGCTTATGTTACCTTAAATACCGCCCTGACTGGAAAGTGGTTAGTGACTCTGATTGTTGTACCGAAGGACCCAGGTTTGAATCCTGGAGAAGCCATGGATGTAAACTGTCTGTTCCTTCACATGAGATAATGTGGTTCACCTATTAGATGCCTGCAAATAAAATGACCACTGCTTCCTACCTCAGTAGTGGCCAACACCTATAATAACTAGTGCCCGCCTTTGGGAAAGAAATGTTATTTTAAATACCTGCTAGTTGCAGAGTTATATTCTGAAGCATAAGTGATGCCGTTTATTAATTTAATCTCTTCAATAAAAATGATATTTTAACCTTTCTAAGACTGTCATCTTATTCCACATTATAACTCATTTGTCAGTCTAGTAAAATCTGAAGGATACTCAGTTAAGAACTACCCTAAAATCTTTTTATCAATCTTTCACATTAATATTTGTTTTATCATAATTTTACATTCTCTCTCAGGATACTGAGTCAATAACTACCCTAAAATCCTTTTATCCCTCTTTCACATTAATATTTGTTTTATCATAATTTTACATTCTCTCTCATTTTTCACCATAATCAAATAACTCATTTGTCTTATTTTTGGCAATAGTTATGTAAGAGACATACAAATATAACCATTACAAAATCTTTCTTTTTAATCAGACATCAAATCTACAAATTTCTTTTCTTTTAATCAGGAAACAAACCTACAAATTTATTGTGTTTAGACTAGAAGAGAAACACGCTAATGTGACAATCAAAATCGTAAAAAACAACCTTATATTTAGCGTAGGTATAATGAAACACTCAATCGATTTCGAGGGCAGCTAAAGGTCCCTCCTCATCAGGAGAAAGAAATACATAGAAAGAAGAAAATAGGAATCACAGAAACACGTGGTGCTTATCAGCACTGCACGTGGTTATAACTAGATTTTTAATCAGAGTTGCACTGGCCGCCTACTTTTACTGAGCCAGGCTGTCTGATCAAGCATAAAGAAATATTAGCGAAGTTAAAATAGGGAGCGAGGGGCAAATGCACATTACGCTCAAAATCTGTACTTCAAATAATGGAAAGCAACCACTGAACGGATTTTTATACCCTCTGGTAGTACCAAGTGCGAGGAGGTAACGCCAATTATCGGCAAAAATAATTGAATTAAGACAGTAGAATTTTAAAGGCATTAGGAAGGACTGGATTGGACTTCAAATCATTAACTAAACTTTCTAAATCTTTGTGAATGTGAAAAGCTTCAAGAAAATCCAATTCGCCTATGAAGTTTCGTATCAAGGAAAATGAATCTTATGTCAAAAAAAGGGAAATTAACAAGTCTTCAATAGCGTATCATAGCTGGACTTTTAACCATAATTTTGATTTTGGGTCTGCAAAAATCATCCAAAAGGCTTCTTCCATAGGCGAATTGGATTTTCTTGAGGCTTTTCACATTCACAAAGATTTAGAAAGTTTAGTTAATGATTTGAAGTCCAATCCAGTCCTTCCTAATGCCTTTAAAATTCTACTGTCTTAATTCAATTATTTTTGCCGATAATTGGCGTTACCTCCTCGCACTTGGTACTACCAGAGGGTATAAAAATCCGTTCAGTGGTTGCTTTCCATTATTTGAAGTTCAGATTTTGAGCGTAATGTGCATTTGCCCCTCGCTCCCTATTTTAACTTCGCTAATATTTCTTTATGCTTGATCAGACAGCCTGGCTCAGTAAAAGTAGGCGGCCAGTGCAACTCTGATTAAAAATCTAGTTATAACCACATGCAGTGCTGATAAGCACCACGTGTTTCTGTGATTCCTATTTTCTTCTTTCTATGTATTTCTTTCTCCTGATGAGGAGGGACCTTTAGTTGCCCTCGAAATCGATTGAGTGTTTCATTATACCTACGCTAAATATAAGGTTGTTTTTTACGATTTTGATTGTCACATTAGCGTGTTTCTCTTCTAGTCTAGTTTGTGCTATCAACCGGCATTTTCGAGAATATTTTCTGTTTATTGTTTTACCACGTGCACCATTTTATTTACTTCTTTCCACATGGCCATCATTTTTTCGGATTTGGTTTATGCTATCAACCGGCATTTTCGAGGTAATTCTATATTTTTTCGGTTTACCATGTGCACGATTTTGACTTTCGTTGCTTCTTTCCACGTGGCTATTGGTTTTCAGTATTGGATGTTTCTCTCCTTTTGGAATGTTTTTGTCATTTGTTGATAAAAATTGTCTTTATTATTTATTGGTGTTTTTTCATGTTATAAGTAATTACTTGTTTGGACTTTCGGAATTACATTTCTTTTGTTCACTTGTTTCTTGCTTGTGCCCTTTTCACAATATGTCCACTGACAGGAACCGATTTTGTAAGTTACGCCTTAAGCATACGAAATTCTTGAATCATCTACAGTTTCTACTTAAATGCAAACATCAAAATTTCATTCCCAAATTTATACATGTGAAATGTAGCCTTAAAGCTTCTGTTCACGTTTCAAAAATTTTGCATAAATTCAAATTGGCACTTCTTCGTCACATTATAAGGGACACACGCAAACGTTTATTTAAAATTGAATTTGAATTATATTACCTCCATTTAAAAATTGCTAATTCCACTGAAAATTTTTTCTCATTTGAACATACATCCTGGTCTAGAACCGATATCGTTTGTCAACGGCATAAAAATGTGCTCATTTCTAAATTCCAAAAACTCACACACCAGTCGGATAGTCCCAATTATCTAGCTGATCTTCCCACTGTAAACGTTAACTCCATCGTTAATATCTCCAATAGGAATCTTTCGGAGGATCAGTTAAAAGTATTAAAATATAATTTCAACTTTTCCAAGACATCTAAACCTTCAATTCCTCAAATCATCGCCCCTATAGAGAAAGCCTTTAAATTCTCCAAAATTTCGGAAACGCAGAAGGATACAATCCGCCACCTAATTACTCATAACGTTAATTTTAACAATAAATCTTTGGGTTCTAATCTTAGCAAAAAGGAAAATGAGATCTTACGTGAAATTCATTCTGATACTAATATCATTATCTCTAAAGCTGATAAGGGCGGACAGATCGTTGTTATGGACAAACACACATATATTACTGGAGTCTCTAAATTGATAAATGAAGGCCCATACTGCTCGATCCCTAAAGATCCTTCAACTTCGGACCTCATGAAAGTAAAAAGTGCTATTAAATCTTCCCACATTCTGCCAACTCAGTTGAAGAAATCACTTATTCCGCCTATTACTAATTGCGCTAGACTTTATGCTCTTCCAAAAGTCCACAAAACCGGTATTCCTTTTCGACCAATTGTTTCCAACATAGGTACTGCTTCATATCCTTTGGCCAAATATTTAGTTTCCAGATTTTCTCCTCTACTTGATAACAATATTCACACTGTAAAAAATTCTGTTGAAGTCATTGATAAACTTAAAAATATTTCCCCACAACGTTCCATTATGGTTTCATTTGATGTCAAATCATTGTTTACTAATGTTCCGGTCGAAGGAGCACTAAATTGTCTTGAAACTAGGCTTCGGGAATTTCACTTCACACATACTGAAATTAATGAGTTGGTTTCGCTTACTAAAGTTTCTCTAAGTCAAACCCACTTTGTTTTCCAAAATGCATATTTTCGTCAAGTTGAAAGATTGGCTATGGGTAATCCTCTCAGTCCGATACTTGCTGACATTTATATGCACTATTTTGAGATGAAATTATTTGATAAATTATCTTTTCGTCTTTGGATTCGGTATGTTGACGACACTTTCGCACTTTTTGACGGTTATAAAGAGGATTTATCCGAGATTCTATCTATTATGAATTCAATTGATCTAGCCATCCAATTCACTCTTGAAATTGAATCCAACAATTCCCCCCCCTTCCTCGATATTCTTATAATCCGCAATGAAACCGATTTTAGCACCACTGTGTACCGTAAACCCTTTGCAGTTTGTTTACCACCCCATGCCAAGTCATGCCACCCTGTTAAGCATAAAATGGCTTCTTTTTACTATTATGTTTTCCGCGCGCTAAAAGTTTGTTCGTCTGAATCTTTGCTTACCAATGAAGTTAATTATTTGAGAGCAGTTGCGATTGACCGTGGATTTTCTCCCGTGATTATTGATAAAGCTGTCAAAAAATTTTCAGATTCCCATCAAAGAAGACATTCTACTGTTAGAAATAATATCAATGACCTTGTCGTGCTTCCATTTTATCCTTCTGTTAGCTATAAAATTGCACGGATTCTCCAGAAATTCAATTTTCAAGTCGGTTTCTCCCCTATTAATAAAATTCACCCTTCGATTCTAAAAGATTGCGTTTCTGTCTTGAATTCTTGGGGAATTTATAGTATATCATGTCAGTGTGGTTTAAGATATATTGGCCAAACAAAAAGAGCGTTGAAGTTTCGTATCAAGGAACATGAATCTTATGTCAAAAAAGGGGAAATTAACAAGTCTTCAATAGCGTATCATAGCTGGACTTTTAACCATAATTTTGATTTTGGGTCTGCAAAAATCATCCAAAAGGCTTCTTCCATAGGCGAATTGGATTTTCTTGAGGCTTTTCACATTCACAAAGATTTAGAAAGTTTAGTTAATGATTTGAAGTCCAATCCAGTCCTTCCTAATGCCTTTAAAATTCTACTGTCTTAATTCAATTATTTTTGCCGATAAATTGGCGTTACCTCCTCGCACTTGGTACTACCAGAGGGTATAAAAATCCGTTCAGTGGTTGCTTTCCATTATTTGAAGTTCAGATTTTGAGCGTAATGTGCATTTGCCCCTCGCTCCCTATTTTAACTTCGCTAATATTTCTTTATGCTTGATCAGACAGCCTGGCTCAGTAAAAGTAGGCGGCCAGTGCAACTCTGATTAAAAATCTAGTTATAACCACGTGCAGTGCTGATAAGCACCACGTGTTTCTGTGATTCCTATTTTCTTCTTTCTATGTATTTCTTTCTCCTGATGAGGAGGGACCTTTAGCTGCCCTCGAAATCGATTGAGTGTTTCATTATACCTACGCTAAATATAAGGTTGTTTTTAACGATTTTGATTATTGTGTTTATTCTGGAAGTATAATATTAAAAGAATACACATAGTATTAAATTATAAACACAGTTTTGAATAAATGAATACATTTTTAAACTTCAATAGAAATATTTTTTAATTATCAAAACAATAAAACAATGACAAATACAGAAGAACCTTGTTTATCCAAATAATTAAAAAATAAATGTGCTTCAGATAATTAAAAATTGAGTCAATCAGGGTTCCCAAAAAACAACTTTATAAATCTTACCTAAGGTTTCAGCTGTTTTATTTTTATTACCTAAGAATAACTAATAATTAAACTAAGCATCCTACCTATTTTTTATTTATATTAATAAAAAAATTAATGCACATTAATGTAAATCAATAATATTATGTAATCAAGTCTAATTATTATGAGGAAGTTATGCAGATTTATTTGGTTAAATTCGGACTGTTTGAACTTGTCAAATCATGCAATGTTTGCAGAATAAGCAACCCTTTGGAACATACTCAGTTTGTTTTTCATACCAAAGGGTTTCAGTTCCTTCTTTGGCCATAGTAAACTAAAGAGTGATGTTCCTTCTTTGGCATTATATTCATTTATTTAAGTATTTCCATCAGTGTTAATGATTAATCAACAACCAGATCACTATATCCAACATCAAGACTATCAATTCTCAACAATTATTTAAATATTATCTAAATTACAATCTTAACAAATTGAAAGCATTTCCATTTATTCCAATCAAGCTTCTACTGAATGTCACTAGACAGTTTTCCTCTTTATCATATAGGTAGTTTTACTTTTGCTTTATTTCAACAAATTTCATTAGCTGTTGGTTTAAAAAAAACTAAAGCTTTGTCCATAATGTAAGAATATTATTGTCATTAAGTTAAGCAGATTTGTTTTTACTCGTAATCAACATTAAGACCAACTCAGCGAGAACTTATTACAATACCCAAGTTAAACAAAAGCTGTGCAAAGTTTTCTTAATTCTGTACATGACAAAAAAGCATTATACTTAGTATATAGTTAAACCTTGTGGATTGCTTAAAATATTCTGTGTTCAAATGTGATTAGTCAACAATCAGTGCAAATGTAAATGTCTCAGTTTGCATTCAGTATACATATGTTGCGCTAAATACCGATTGTATAAAATCTTATATGCTATTGTTTTCCCAAAACTTTCTTTTTAAAACTGGTATTTTGACTTGGAAAATCCAACCAAGCCTAGCTCTGGCTTTATAATATGAAGCAACACTGGAAACTAACCTAATTTTTTTTCACTATATTTAATGAACAGCACAAGTTCTCAGATGGGGACAAATGATCCCTAGGGAAGGGAATGAGGTCAGCCTTTTATTTACCTGTTAAGTTCGGTTTATAAGTACAAACTGAAATACAGGAATTTCAGATATTAATTCAGTTCCTGTATTTCAGTTTTCAGTAACTGCTTTTGTACAAGTTTTGGTATTTACCAACATTTTCATACTTTTCCTTATTTAATTCACATACTTGGCAACCTATGACACTCAAAAATCAGGAAATTTTTCTCAACAACAAAAAGAATTTTAAATGATAAAAATATATTTTTTAATAATGAATTAACTTTAAATAGTTACTAATTAATATCTGAAAAATTAGTCACTAATTCTTAAATACAAACAATACATTCTGCATTAATAACACTTTGGTCCTTTGCTTCCCCGAGAGAAATTAATTTTTTCTTTTTTTCAATAGCACTCATGTTATCCTTTTTTTTTTTTTTTTGTATGTATATGTTTGAGAACAATGGCCCTCCCACCGTGCAAAATCGAAAAATCGCAATGACAAACGGTACACATTGCAAATGTATTTCATTTCCTTGAGGAAATAATAGAAGAAAAATCATCTTTGTACGATTTATGAAAAGTCATGAGTATTTTACCTTTTTCGCACACATAACTAAAAGCAAAGAACGTAATTTCTTACACTATTTCTCAAAAGCATGTGCACTCACACCACTCAGCAACAAGATGAATTAAATAACAACCTCGATCCTGCTTCGTGCTCACTGGTTAATATATGCCAGATAGTTGCCAACTCTGAATTTATAAAACACATTACAAAATAATCTAAATTTAAATAAATCTATGTTGTATATTTTGAGTTTTGGAAAGGAAGGGAAGAATGATGAAAGGGGCACTTGAGATAAAAGAAGTTGAGAAACCTTGATATATATATATTATATAATGGATTGGATATTTAGGTTCTGTTGTATTACATATATGAAAGATAATTTCTTGATAGTTATATTTATACTACTAAAAGAATTTTTTTTATTTAAATATTATAGAAATAAATAAGTTGAATTATATCACAAGAATATATTTTACAAATTTAATTTTCAATACAAATATACCTTTATATTTGAGCAGTTCATTATCCAATGCAGGATCAGGTTCAAATTGTCTAGTTACAGCTTGTTTTTCTACAGCTACATCTACTGACTTTGAATTGAAGGATAAAGTTATTTTTGAGAAATGTTGAAAATCAGTTCCACTTTTGATGATACATTTTCCATTAATCTAAAAGATACACACATAATAGTGTCAATACAGAATACGGGGATATTATGACACAATTTGTCAAAATATTAGTAAATTTGAAAAAAAAAATTCAATAGCAGGAAAGAAGCAAAGCATAATTATGCAAGCTGCTGAGTGTTAGAAAGCAGGATGTTAAGTTCCTTCATAAAAATTTCCATAATTTAATTTAAAAAAATTAAAGCAAATTACCCAAGGTACATTAAAATATCTCATTTCTTATCAAATTATAAAATATCATGACACAATGACCAATTTCCTGGAAGACTAGTCTGCAATTTCTGAATGCAATGATTCTGGTTTGGTTGAACTCAGAAATGTGCTCAAATGATGCTTGTGTTTTTACACGATTAATACTGCGGTTGCTTACACAAAAATATAAGAGAACAATGCACATTATTCAATGGCAATCTTTCCTCCCTTTACATATGAATTGTAAGGAGTGCTGCAGTCGTCCATGATGCGTGTGTGCAATGAAATCATAATTATCTGCATATTCCATTGTGGTACACACATGATGCAAGTTTCATGCTGTTGGGATACTTCTTTCATGGTGTTGTATTTTGGATGGCTGGCAGTATGAAAGAAAACTACTAACTTTAATTTCGCAACAGTCCCCCTTTTATTCTTCATTTAAATTTAGCCACTTTCCTTTCCTGTTCTAAAAAAACTAATTGTTTATAATATCTGACTCTAAAGTGCATCATCTTAAAATTAACCTACATCGTGCCATCTCATGTAAAGCATAGTAATGCAGATATCTTTTGCCCATCAAACAAAGATCAAGCTTTCAAGTGACTCTACATCTTTTGCTGCTGCTGAATGAATACTTACTTTCCACTTTGCTTTTTCCCTTGCCAACACACACCACCCGTCTCTCTGCTGGCTATTGCTCATTGTCTGAAAAGGTAAGCTTCCAGAACTTGTAGGGTGCATATCACACATATATATACACATATAGGATGTGTGAAGAAAAATATGTGTATCCAGAATTATCTGTCCAAAATAAATTATGTCTTGTCTTCAGCCATGTCTGTCTGCAATATTGTCATTGCCTCTGTGCAATAAACTTCTCTAATTCTATTACAATTATCATACAATCATCAAGAATTTACAGATTATATATATATGTTTCCCACAATGGCAGATTGTGAACAGTTACAGCGTAACACAGTCCATTAATCTTTACAAGGCCAGATGTGGTGGTCTCTTTATTATGGAGGCACCTAATGGGTGGGCCACCATCGCCTCCTGTGAAGGAACGGATAGTTACAACCATGCCTTCTCCGTGATTCAAAACCAGGCTCTTCGGTATCGCAGTCAGGCTTCCCTAACCACTATACCATCTGGACAGCATTTACAGATTATATTACATACATATAATTGTTTATAATACAAATTTTGTTTAATATATAATTTGTCTTATTTAGTTTTACTAACAGTTATTTTAATTTTAGCCTTTCCTGAATTCTCTTATTTTCCCTCGCATTTTCTCATCAGGACGTAAATGAAGTAGGTGAACAAGAGTATTTGACAGGTGGAAAAGATGGTTAGGCAAAAAGTGATTTTACTATTGAAGCTATTTTGTGCTCCAGCTGCTAATCTTAGTAGCAGCTACGCATTCTGGCCATCTAGTTAACATATCACCGGTGCAGGTTTCTGAGTCAGCCTGTTATAGATTAACTTGAATTGTGTAGTCTAGCGCTACATTTAAATTTATTGTTAATTTAACTTATAAGTTTTCAAAACAAGCAGTTGGTGTTTTTTGAAAGCATATAAGTCCGTGCCTACTACTATACAACTTGTGACAAATAAGAAACAATTTTTACGTAGATCTAGTTATCATTTCATGATTGCAAAGAGCCCTATATCTCACAAATAAAAATTGAAAGTTTATTTAAAATTTTTTATGATATTACAACAATATTTTCTTCATCATTGAAGTTACACAAACTAAAAATTCATTTTTCTCGAAATTCATGTCCAAAAAATACAAATGGTTTTCCTCCTTCAGTATTCAAATATTGTGCACAAATACATAAATGTAATTGCTTTTAAAAAGTATATTTTTAATTCTACACAAATATAAATTAAAAATTTATTTTTATTTTTTAAATTACCATTTTTTAAATTTTAAATGAACAGAAACCTTATCACTAGTCATTTTGTATAGTATTTTATAATAAAAGAAAAAGCTGTTTTGTTCTAGTTTTTAATAATATTTATGGAAATGGCATTTGTCTGAAATGTGAAAAGGTTAGGATTTTGAAAAGGTTAGGAAACCAATTAAAAAAAGCACAACATTTGAGATTTTGAAAATGAATGGAAACTTTAAGTTAATAATTAAAAACAATGTCTTTTTAACATGGCTGATTATCATATTTAAATAAAATCCAAATAAAAAATCAGACTTTTATACTTGTACCTTTGTAACTTCATAAACATGGTCATGTCCTCCAAGGATTAAATCTATTTCTTCTACATTTTCAGCAAGACGAATATCATTTGGTGTTCTCATGTGGGTCAAAGCAATCACATAGTCAACATTTTCCTAGTCAAAAATTAGAGTTTTTGATAAATCACTCAATGTTTTCATATTTCGAGATCATACATTTTATTAGAAATCGCTATGTAATGAAAAATAATATGTCTTAAAAAATTACATTCTGTAAATATAAGAAATGATAGAAGTAATGATTTCCTCTTTTTTATATAATTTCATATTCAAGAGACACATAAGTATATTTCTGCAATCACAAGCATTCCACTCATTATATAAAATCTGTCATTAAAAAGTATTTTCAGCAAATATGGTTTGTAATTCGTAAATATGGTTTCTTCCTGCTTAGTGCATGTCTTCATGGTGTAAATTGAAAGCAGTCTGACGAGTAACCGCGAGGTTCAGAGTTTAAACTACAGCAAGATATCACTAATTCTTCATGTTTCTTGCTTCAATAAACCTAACTATTTTCCAAGTTTATATTTATTCATTTATTTTAAAAACAATAAAATATAATACCTAAGAATCTTATATTGTATTTTTTATAATATATATGTTTTTTTAATAAACATGTTTTCTCAAACCATATTTTGAAAAAAAGACAAAGAGATGAATTACTTTTTCCTTCAACTGTATTGCTAGCTTTCGTCCTTCAGTGACAAAATCAATGTAAGTCACTTCATCTGCTTCTATGGTAGAAAGAGTTGCTAACCACTCTTCTTCAACAAGACCGATGATTCCAAACTAGAAAAATTTAAATTACTAATTATGAAAACAATGGAGAGAATATTGTGTTTTTTTATAAAATTCCTATTAGTTGTTCAACAATAATATCATATCACATAAGAACAAAAAATAGTTATAGTGTTGTATTGACAAATTTGTTAGCTCATCATATTAACATTTGCATACAACAGCATAAAACATAATGATACTTAAAATAAATCATAACAAGTAACAGTTCCATGTCATTGGATATTGTATACTGCCAAATCCAATGACATGGAACTGTTTCAAGGCCATGCACCTTAAAAATAGGTCCTTTATATTTATATCCTTGAGTCAATATTTATACACATGTTCACATTATTTCTGGAGCCGAATGTAAGTAATTTGTTTCATAAGGCCTCTAATCTGCCATAGCATAACTCTATTTCACATCACCTTCAGATAGAATTTTGACATTTGGGGAAGAGGTGAATTTGTTATTGCTTCTGAAGAAAAGAAAATCATGTCTGATTCAAATCTGTTCTGAACTAAGGTTGCTTTTATGCCTAATCTCAAACTTCATGTTAATATGCTTCTCGACAACTTGATAACAACTCTTGATAACATAAGAATATTCCACTAAATGAACTATAACAATAGCAGACTATTCTCTCTACTCCATGCTATAATGATATAACTACAATGATTCGTATAATAAATAACATTAAAACATTTGTATTTTGAACTGGATTTGATGGAGCTTCGAAAATAAAATAGTATAAAGAGCTTTAACTTTACGCCAACTTAAAAGAACAGAGCAAAAAATACTGCTCAGTCACTCTGCTTGTTACAATTATCCTGCAAACATGATAAAACAAATAATTAACTTTATGATTCAAAACTTTTTATTTTGTATATACTATCAAAAATATATACAGTCAAAAGTCGTTAATCCAGACTCGTTGGGACTTTGGCGATTCCGGATTATAGATCATCAGTTTAAATCTGGTAAGATGGCATGCAGAAATTATAAAATTAAAAATATGAAACCGTAATTTATGAAATAAAGAAAAATTATGATCTAAAGGGTATCAAAATTTACAAAAAAAAAAAAGCTTATTATTTATTTGTTTACTTTATTAAACATTTCTTTCAATGTAAGTTGTTTAAGTTGCTTCGTTTTTTATGTGATAATACATTCTCTTTAATTCTTTAAACAGACATAATTTCTTGTTCAGTTACAAAGTTCCACTGTTCAAGTCCTATAATTGCTGTGTCAAGAATACTGACTAATTTTTCAATTGAAATTTTTTCGTTTTCAATAACCTCTGTCACTTTCTTCGCTATCGGAAGCGAATTATAATGACGAGGAATTTGATTTAAATCATATCAAAGATGAAGTACATCGAGATAAAATACTACATTTAATAAGGAATTATAAGTCAAATAAAATAAAATCATCTGCCCTGAAGATAAGGATAGTGCTGACAGATCAACTTCCAATTCATTGCGCGGCGCCGCGGCGTTAAAGATAAAAAAAGTTTACATAAACAAAGATATGCCTTTATCCATTTTTTGTAGCAATTCCACTTTTTGTTTAATGAACTTCGAAACATACTTTCGCTTTGTAGATCATTTACATATTAATAAATATATATCAGAAATTCTATTTGACATAATCGAAAGTTCAAGCCTACTTTTATAAAATTGCTCTAACAGTCTGCAAAAAATAATAAGCCGGATCCAATTCGAAGATTAAGGAACAACGCAATCTGCAACATTAACTGAAATAGATAATTAAATAATTTTAGCTTAGCTTATACCGTCTGTTATACATTAAACGTGTACTCGTAAATGTATTTTGCGCTCGCACAAGCATATTCTCAGCCGTAAAGGCCTTACGCGTATGCATCAACGCGACGCATGTGCAGAAAGTTTGAAGCTTTGAGGTCCGGATTATAGATCATTCCGGATTATGGGTGTCCGAATTAACGACTTTTGACTGTACAGAATAAATAGACATGTATTTACACATATATATTCTATATGTTGTTATATCTATATGAATCAAAAAATTCTTTAAAAAAGTAAAAAAAGGCAAAGAAAAATATTACCCTTTTTCCTTTATTCTCTAATACAAATGTTATTAGACCATTAGCTAAAGGTTTTCCAGTCTCATTGTCTACAACATTGCTTATCAGCCATGGAAAATTTGTCTGTGAAGCAAAATCCATCAAGATATCCACACCAAAATCTACAGCAATAAAAATTATTAAACAGCAAATACATAAACTAAGTAATCAAGCAAGGAAAAGATTTCCATGGGTAAATAAATTTGAATAAAAATTACTATTGTTTATAGCTCAAATATGAAAAGGTTCTTAGGAATAAATATTAAATTAAATAAATGCTAAAACTATAACGTTGGAATAAATATATCAAATGGAGAAACAGTTAATTCCAAAACTATACAATTAATGCTTTAAATTTTTTGATATAAATATACATATATCATTGGATTATATATATAAAATTCTGCATGGATATTACTTCTTAAGCTGCTTACAAATTTAAAATTTCATATTACATTAGAAATAAAATAATTTATCTAATTTAACTTTCAAACAAAATTTTGTATGATGAAGATAAAAGGCAAAGCAAAGAACACATTGAAAAAATAATTCTTAAAAGCTTCACAAATTTTTAAAAATTTTTCTCACCTGGTCATCATATCATTAGTCTGTACGAAAAGAAAATGTATTTAAGGGTACTCCCATGTTGCCCCATTGACCATGAAACTGTCATCAAGTAAAGCAATTTAGCACCAATTATGGATAACTATGACATCATAACACACTCATAATATCTGCCTTTTTGTCTGATGTAAACCTCATTGATTCTCAATAAGTCACATTTTGTTCTTATGAATAAGGATATAAATTAACTGTTACTGCTGTATTTTCCTCTGGCATTTTGTAAGAAATAATTAAAATTCAGTACTTGCATTCTACAGAAGAGCAAGTAGTGAAGTATTTTCAAACAAAATCTTACCATCATCACCAAAAAATATGTATCATTAAACATAATATGGTACTTTATTTGAAAACAGATAAACAATGGTGTTGACACATGACAAATTATGACAACAGAATATCCATTTGAAAAAGAACATGGTTCAAGGACTGTAGAATTGCATTTGCATCTGCAATCCAATTTTTATATAGTTGGTCAAGAGAACTAACATTTGCTGAATGAAAAAAAATTACAGCTGGATATGGCTGACAAAACAGTAATAGACTGGAACCTGAATAAAATTTGTACTCATAGCATTCTAAACAAATCTTCTAGTAAAATTGGAGGGCATAACAAAATAATTAGTAAATAAGTGGTGATAGGTGACAGTTTATTAGGTAAAGACTCATTAGTTCCTTCAGAATTCTACAGGAAGGACTGGTACAGTTTCAGCAGGATCTCTGGCAGCTTCCATGGTTTGATGATAGTCACCTTATGAATAAATTTATTCCAAGAGTAACAATGTCCAGCATGCTAACCATAATGTCCAGCATGCTAACCATAATGTCCAGCATGCTAACCAATGTCCAGCATGCATGTCCAGCAGCAATGGAAATAGTGTCCAGCATGCTAACCAAGGAATAGATTACATTTGGTATGAAAGGCACTGCTCTAATAAAAATCTTTAATTTAATACTCTTTGATGATAATCTAACTACTGTTTTAAACTAATGGCCTCTAGGAACGTACAAAATCTCTCAAAAATGTGTATTTCGAGAAATGAGTGGTATCATAGTTTACGAGCACTGTAAATAAGAAAGAAAAAAAAATTACATAGAAAAAGCACGTTCAAGTTGAAATGATAAATTCAATTGTTGTCACTGGGTATACAGACTGGGGGGGGAACTAATGAAAATTGAAATAATGTGTTTAATATTGTAGTAATGACACCAAAATTTTGAATTATGTACACCCACTCAAAAAAAAGAAAAAAAAAGAAGTAGTTCTGTGTCTCCTTTTCTACTGGGCCAATTGATGAAATTTAATTTGTGTTTTACATGTCTTGAAAGCACTTTCTGAAGTGAAGCCAAAAAAATGAAATTATTTTGACTATTTGATTACTTTCCCTTTATTTAAGACATTCCGAATATTATTCCTTAGAAAGCTAATCTGTGTTAAAACACAACCATTTTTGAAAGTTTACTATACTTCAGCAGTTACTGCAGCTATGTTATTATAAACATTCATACATATACTCATAATATAAGCATAACGATCATAATAAACATGAATGTGAACTGACCAAGCGGAACGAGAATGCAAATTATTAAGATCTTGATAGAAATTCAAACGTGTGTAGTATTTGGGTGGGAGGAAAAGAATGCCGAATGTACCGGAATTTTCTACTGCTTTCGCAATTCTTTGACCAACAGAACGACGGGCACCTGTCTATACTCTCCGCGCACACCAAAGGTTATGTTAATGCAAAGAAAGGGGCAAAAGCTATTTCCAAGAGTATGATTCACCATCTGACATTCCATATTAGGAAGAAAAGTTGTTTATTTAGTTTTGGCTTTGGTACGGGGAAAAATTGCGCGTTCATTTAAAAAAAAAGCACTAAAAGCAAAAAATAAGCATTAAAAAAAAAAAAAAATAAGGGCTTTAAAGAAAAAGTAAGCACCTATAAGGGCCTTTATATTTTATTTTCAAATATAAGGACTTACAAGCACTTATAAGGACTGCTACGAACCGTTTTCTTTATGTGTACATGTGTGTACGTTGTATGTATGTATGTGCACTTTTGATTTGCTTGTGTTCCATCTAATATATTTTTTCAAGGTTGCAAACAAAAAGGTCAGTACTATTGCATAGAAGAACCTCAAGTGATATTTGAAATTGTGTCAAATTAGGTAAAAAAGAAAAATGTCGGTATTGTCAGAATAAAATTTCCTCCTCTTTGGGATCTGCCTCTAATCTACAAATTAATTTTTATACTGTGCTCTGGCACAGTTCTGAGCTTATCTGAATAACAAATCAGTTATTCTCAATTCAAACAGGACTAAATGTAATACTTCTGCCTATCAGTATCACTTACAAAATTTATTTTTTTGCATATGGAAAGAAATGTGTGTTAAATTTCTCCTTAATACTTAGCTTTATGTATCACTGTCAAGCATAATATCGATACAGAAGCTTATCGTGCTCTTTGGTATCCAATTATAAAAAAGATATTAAAAATGAAAAAATAATAAATTGCTTGGACATATTTGCCTGAGTCATTTCTCAAGCTGCAGTGTGTTGATACTTATGTTTTATTATGAAAATAAGCAACAACATTAAAAAAAAGATCCTGGTAATCCAGAAGTCCAGATTTTAAATCATACCATAATGTTGGATAGCTATATTTTGGACTGAATCATTTTAATTAATCAATTACTTTTTAAAATTACATTATCAAAACTTTCTCAGTTTTAGAAAACTTGATTTAAATGAAATTACGATAAAAATAGCAGACAATAACACAGCAAACAAAAATTTAACAAACATTAAAAAAAAAAAAAAAAAAAGAGAGAGAAATACATTAAAAATACTGTTTAATACTCATTATAAATTTAAAAACTTCCTTTCATGTATTATTAATAAATGTTTACTTTGCATCACTACTAAATTTGAGAAAAAAAATTATATATGATTAATTTTCCATAAAAATTTGTTTGGAAATTTAAAATTCAAAATAACTGTGGCAATTCACTGGAGATTGGAACAAAATCTGTAAACCACATCTGACATTATATATCTTCAAACAAAGATGCCAAATTTCAAAATGCACCAATATCATATATTTTAGGAATACCATGAGTGTCTTAGGAAATATATATCTTAACAATTCATGTATATTTAGGGAATTTTGAAGAAAATATTCAAACTTATTTTAGAAATGCCTAGAAATACTAAAACAGATAATACTTTGAGACAATACTAAAACTTTTATAGGCTATAATTCAAAATGTTTTTAAAAAATTCATAAAAATTACTAAACATATTAAATTTAAAAAATAAATCATAAAAAATGCACAAATTTTATAGGGATTGAACTTAAATTTTGAATTTTGAAAGTAAATGAATCTAAAATTAAACATTAGAACAATGCTACACATGAATCTAATATATATCCTAGGTCAGATTTTTTAAGACATGAAAAATGCAAGTTGAATTTTGTCAACCAGTCTAGAATAGGAGATATAGAACAGTTCCACTTTTATTTTCGAGTTGGTGAATATGGAAGAAATAAGATTACTCCATCATGAATGTCAATAGTGTTGTAGAGACATTAGGTATTTTTGAAGCAGGACTAGTGAAAAATGAGTAACGCCTTTGCCGGGAATCGAACCCCAGACCTCTGGAATACGTGCCCAGTGTGTAGACCACCACACCACGAAGGCATGCTAAGAAGGCGGGGGAAATACCTTATATACTCCCCCTTTTAAAGGGTGATTGGGGTTTTAGGGGACCGCCAAATCCTGGATGTGAAGAATCATCATCCACCAACCGTTTTTAGTTTGGGCGTCACTGTAGAGATATTAAGTATTTTTTGGAAGCATGAGTGATGAAAACTAAGCAACAAATTTACAGAGAATCAAACCATGGACCTCTGGAATATGCACCCAGCATGCAGACCACTACACTACGAAGGTGGGAGAAATGCCTTATATACTCCTCCTTTTAAAGGGCAACTGACGTTTTAAGGGACCCAATCGCCAAATCCTGGGTGTGGAGAATCATGATCCATCACCCTTTTAGTTTGGGTGCCATTGTAGAAACATTAATATTTTTGGAAGCATGGAAGATGAAAAATGAGCAACGCCTTAGCTGGAAATCGAACCATGGACCTCTGGAATACGCACCCAGCATACAGACCACCATACCACAAAGGCATGCTAAGAAGACGGGAGAAATACCTTATAGTGTAATAAGGAAGAATAACTTGAAGGACAGAAAAATAACATTTATAATTTTACCTCATAGAATATGTTTGGAGGAAAAAACACAAAAATGTAATGTATCTATTTTTTAGATTTTGTCATTAATTCATCTCACAGATACTAAAAAAGTATACACAAATTTCATACATTTTCAGTATGCATGAAGTTTTATACATAAGAACCATCCATAAGAACTAACTGCAAAATCTAAGCAATAGTACTATATTTCCTTACTGTTTAATTAATTTTAAAATGCTAATATAAGTAAGTTAATAACAAACAAGCTAACGTATTTGCTATGAAATCAAAATACAATAATCCACAATACACCACAAGCTGTTAGATATGACTGTTAGGTGAATTTATGCAGTTAAAGTTTTATTCACAACACACAGAAGAGTAGTAGCATCTTTAAATTTGTGCTGATTTATATTCAGCACTTATGATATACTGCAGGTTTTTACATGCTGATTAACAGCTGTTTGATAGTCAGTCATCAAAATATTTTACAAAAGTCAGAAATGAAGTACAAAAAATTTAGCAATACATTATGGAAAATAAGTTACCAAAGTCATGATTTCCAAATACAGCACAATGTACTCCAAATGAATTCAGTACAGGTACCATCTGTTCTCCTTTTGTGAAAGTACTCACTAAAAATAAAATCATTTAAAAATATGATGAATATAAAAATATAAAGTAAAAAAAAAAAAAAATAACAATTAATTTTATAGTATATAACAATTACATTCATCAGTTCCCAGTGTCAACAGCAACAGAATACAGTCAAAAGTCGTTAATCCGGACTCGTCGGGACTTCGGCGATTCCGGATTATCGATTTTTCTGGATTATAGATCATCAGTTTAAATCTGGTAAAATGGCATGAAGAAATTATAAAATTAAAAATATGAAACCGTAATTTACGAAATAAAGAACAATTATGATCTAAAGTGTATCAAAATTTACAAAAAAAAAGCTTAATATTTATTTGTTTACTTTATTAAACATTTCTTTCAATGTAAGTTGTTTAAGTTGCTTCGTTTTTTATGTGATAATACATTCTCTTTAATTCTACAAACATACATAATTTCTTGTTCAGTCACAAAGTTCCACTGTTCAAGTCCTATAATTGCTGTGTCGAGAATACCGACTAATTTGTCAATCGAAATTTTTTCGTTTTCAATAACCTCTGTCAATTTTTTCCCTATCGGAAGCGAATTATAATGACGAGGAATTTGATTTAAATCATATCAAAGACAGAAATATCGAAATAAAATACTACATTTAGTAAGCAATTATAAGCCAAATAAAATAAAAACATCTGCCCTGAAGATAAGGATAGTGCTGACAGATCAACTTCCAATTCATTGCGCGCCCCCCGCAGTGTTAAAGATAAACGAAGTTTAGATAAACAAACGTTAAAGTTTAGATAAACAAAGGATATGCCTTTATCCATTTTTTGCAGCAATTCCACTTTTTGTTTAATGGACTCCGAAACATACTTTCGCTTTGTAGATCCGTTACATATTAGTAAATATAAATCGGAAATTCTATTTGACATAATCGAAAGTTCAAGCTTACTTTTATAAAATTGCTCTAACAGTCTGCAAAGAATAATAAGCCGGATCCAATTCGAGGATTAAGGAACAACACAATCTGCAACATTTACTGAAATAGATAATTAGAGCTTAGCTTATACAGTCCGTTATACATTAAACGCGCATTCGTAAACGTATTTTGCGCACGCGCGAATTCGCAGCCGTAAAGGTCATACGTCAACGCGACGCATGCGCAGAAAGTTTGTAACTTTGAAGTCTGGATTATGGGTGTCCGAATTAATGACTTTTGACTGTATAAAACTTAATCTTAGCATGCAATAACACTTAACTTTTATAACAATAAAGACTAACCAAAAAAAGTACTATGATTAATATTTAAGTCTCATCAGTTCAAATCAATGAACATAAAGATACTGTTCTATATATGACCTTATCTCCTTACTACATGCTATGTCATATATTACATACAATGAAAAATTTGCCTGCTTAAAAATGTTTTGTTAATAAAGTTTTTAGATTAATGTTGAACATTAAATACATTAAATATATCAGTAATAACAGCAAATGTGATATTAACAGAATACCCAAAAACATAGCTAGTATAATTTTCAATAGTCAGTCATAAAAATCTGGCAGATATGCCTCTTCAGCTTTTAATTCCAAGTAAATAAAAAAATGGTTACAGTAGATTTAAGGGTGCAACTTGGATTATTGCTAAGCTGCTGTTTCATTTATCGCCAAGTTGTTGTTTCATTTATGGTAACCTGAGTAGTTGAATGCTATGGAAACCCTATTATGACGTTATTGGTTGCGTGATTGCCGTGAATTTGAATGATGGGAAAAGGTTTGAAAAGGCTTGTTTGTTTGTCAGATTTTGGATAAGATGTATGTTGTTATTTTGTGGTTTACATGGTACAATGGCTGAATGTGGTAAGATTAATTTGAAGTTTCTGTACGATTTGGAATGAAATGGAAAAAAGCATTAATTGCCTAGTGTGTAAATGAAGGTTTACATAGCAGTAATTATAAGTGTCCTGTTTGTTGGTAGGAAATACGTATGGTCGAACGCCGGAAGACACCGGCACTACAAAGGATATTTCTTACTCTTATTTTTGTGAATTTATGTGGCAATGCCAGTATATAGATTCCAATTCAGATAATTTTAGGAAGTTTTTGGATGCTGTTAAGAAATTTTGTTTAACTTAAGATATGGAAATTTCTAAATAATATAAGTGGATATTTCCTTTGTGTAGTTGCTAAGATGAATTTCTTTTTTTTTTTTTTTATGTTATTTCATTGTTTGATTTAAAATGTAGTTTATTGAGATTATATATTTTTTATTGGCTGCTGCTTTTAAGTAAATATAGATTGTTGTGTACATGGACAAAGTCAAGGGAATGCACAATGCCTAGTTTGTGAAATTCTCTGATTTATTTATTTATTTTTTAGTGAAAATAGGTTGATCTGCACATGGATACCAAGTTTGTACAATTCTTTGACTCGTTATTTTTGGATTTCTGTAGCGGAGGCTTTTGGATCGCTGCTACTGCTATAATAGTAAAATTGAGAAGCTGTAAAATTCTTTAATTTAAAAACTACATTTCTTTAGATAATTAAATACTTGTTTATGTTATGAAAAGCAGATATGACTCAAATATTATTTTATTTAATTTCAAAATTGTTCTCATCTTGTATTCTGGCAAGTTTTTCTTCCTTTTCAGAATGAGTAATTCACGATGAAATAATTCTATGCTAAAAGAGGATCAGATATGGCATCAAGGTAATCATGTAGGATGTGATCTACCAATTTAAGTTAGTTTCTTATTTTTTAGATGGCACCACTAAAACTGGTTATTAGCCCAATGGGGCAGTTTGTCCAGAAGGGCTACTAATTTCGTTTTATCATTGCATTGGTTCACTATAAACAATGCTTCACTTTTCAAATTGTTGCCACCAAATATTAGAGCCCTGCATTATATTTAAAGAAATTAAATAACGAAGAATCTGCATGAATGTATGCATGTCTCTCGCACTGTGAAAAAACAACGGTACCTAGAGACATCAAATTCTGAATAATGTGGTCTTCCACTCGAATATGGTCATCTGGAAGCCAGAAATTGTTTTATTACCTATTTCATATTTTGTAAAACTTTTATGAATTTTTGATCAACAAACTCAAAGATTTCGAAGCAAGCAATGGCAAAAAAAATTTCTTTTTATCTCCAGTGTGCGAGACTGTGTATCGGAAATTCTAAAGTTATGCTCTTAAATTATTTTGTGATATTTGTGTTGAATTAAATTTTATGGTTTAAGTGGAAAGAACATGTTACTTAAAAAATAAATGTTCAAAAAAAAGGCGGTTGATCTTTACAATATGGTAACTGGTAGTTTGGCGACATTTTGGAGGCGATAAAGGTTACTTACTACCTGGGACTTTGGTAATAATGTGAGCAGTACTCAGTTCCGATTACGCATTATTTTGTGTGAGGGAAATGAGAGATCATGGGATATGTCATGTGATATTAATGGACGAATTACGGTTCTTTAATCGGAAAAGGGGGGAAATCGGGAAAAAATCTGGAAGTTTTGTATTTGGCTTTATTCTGTGTTGTGTGAAACAGTGTTCGTGAATTTTTGGATCCCATGGCCGTAACTAAAGTGAATTCGAAATGGGTATTTATCTATGTATTAATTTAATGTATGTGCTCATTTATATTTTAAGTAGTGTTTTTGAATTTAATTATATTTTAATTAAATGATAGTTATTTTGTGAATTTTATGTTTGTAGGAATTTGGTATACGTTTTAGTTGAAGTAAACGTGCATGGAAATAATTTAAATATCTGACACTAAGTATTTGTAATGGTTGCGGTATGAATTCGTTGGTGATGTGTATAATGTAATAGATGATTTAGAGGTAAAAGTTTTTGGATATTTTATTTATTTTATATGTGGAAATGTTCATATTTGGAAAGGGTAAATACTTTTTCGCGATCAGGTAATTTCATATATGTTCTTTTTACCGGGTTTAAAGATTGAGAAAATTGTCATGTATTTTCGTGAAATTTTTCTAATTTATGAGAAAAAAAGCAGTGTACATGGATATAGTGAAGAATGTGCGCAATGCCATTTTTGTGCAATTCTGGGATGTTTTTTTAAGTAAAAATAAGTCGACGTGTACATGGTTTAGTGATATTTTAATTAAATGTTAGTTATTTTGTGAATTTTATGTTTGTAGGAATTTGGTACACGTTTAAGTTGAAGTAAACGTGCATGGAAATAATTTAAATTTTTGATACTAAGTATTTGTAATGCTTGCGGTATGAATTCGTTGGTGACGTGTATAATGTAATAGATGATTTAGAGGTTTTTGGATATTTTATTTATTTTATATGTGGAAATGTTCATATTTGGAAAGGGTAAATACTTTTTCGCGATCAGGTAATTTCATATATGTTCTTTTTACCGGGTTTAAAGATTGAGAAAATTGTCATGTATTTTCGTGAAATTTTTCTAATTTATGAGAAAAAAGCAGTGTACATGGATATAGTGAAGAGTGTGAGCAATGCCATTTTTGTGCAATTCTGGAATGTTTTTTTAAGTAAAAATAAGTTGGCGTGTACATGGTTTATGTATATGTGTTATTTTGAAAAACGCGTAAGGAGTATGGTATTGTGCACTTTTTCCCAATTTTGCAGTGAATATTTGTCATGATTAAGCAGTTTTGTTAGATAAAATTTCTAGCATAAGTGTAATTCGGCTAGTAGATTGTTGGAAGAAGTGTTCAGTAGATAAAAAGAAAAGAAACATGTCTTTACTTCATGAAGACAAAATGGCGGCGGGAAAAAAAAATAGAGGGTTGCTGTAGGAGAGTTGGTCGCCAAATTTTCGCCAAAAAAACGCCAAGTTACCATAATGTAAAGATCAACCAAAAAGGCTTTTTAGGCATAATATAACATCTGAAAACTATCAGATGACTTTTATTATTTTTTATTTTATAATACTTATTTGTACTCTTCTGTTATCAGGACCGGAATCAATCTCTTTTGAGAATTTGCAAAGGGACATAAAGAGGATTAATTGAAAAAGAAGCCCAAAAATATTTAAATGAGCACAGCATTTAATTAAATACAGCAAATAATACAATAAATATAGTATTAATAACAAAAATTAATTAACTTACTGATGGATGGAGCAAAAATATCTCCACTGAATAATATTAGAGGATCTAAATCAGTAAAGCTTTTTAGAGCTGTGCAGAATCTTGCAGCTCCTCCAACAGGCTCATACATTTGACTTTCAACATTGTAGCAATCATTAAAATGCAAAATAGTAACAGCCATTTCAAATTTAATCTATAAATAAAAAACATTTATTAATGAACTCTAAACACAGATATCAGTAATACATTAGAAATGCTCAAATTTTCATGATTTATATTATGCATTTTATCAAAATAATTACAAATAAAATAATTACAAAACATATATTTACAACATGTGAAATGAAGGAATGTAACTGATGATCATAGCAACCAAACATGCTTAGGGCAATTTCATAATTTTAATATATATTTCAATGTAAATAATTACAATTACTTTTAACAATTCAATTCATATGCATAGAATCCAAAATGAATACTTAATTATGTTTAATTATTCTAATAAAATTCAATTTTCTAGTTTCATAATATCTTACACTGGAGTTTGTTCTATATATGCATGCTTGTTATAAAGCATTTTGGTCTCATATTTAAGCATATATAAATCCATCAAACTAAAAATTATACTATTATTTACTTGTATGAAAAAAATAACAAATAAAGAAAAATGTGTTTTTCCTTGAATTACAATAAAACATAAATTTAAAATCACTCATAATGTCTATAGCTTACATAATTACACTGTTTACATAGTTACTATTAAAAATAGAAATTTTCCATTTTACTACAGTAATAATTTTGCTAATAAAATGTGGTAACTTTTCAGTAAGAATTAACTAGTAATTTTAGTGCAAAATAAACATGAGAAAATTACAATAAGACTTCATAAATTATAAGTAAAAATATTACTACCATCATTCAGACTTACTGCAGCAGTTTATTATTTAAAAGGTTCACTCTAACCGGAATTCGATATCTACATATCCATTGAAATTAGCACTTATTTCTTTATTAAATTTGCATGCATATCGATTGCAATTAAAACGAGCGAAGACTTCATGTAACATGGATTTTAATAATAGGTTCCAAGAAATCTTAGTTTTCCTCGCATCTGCCAAGCACAAATTCCTACATCTTTGAATCGCTAAAAATTTTCTGGCCTTTATTAATTTATCAAAAATCAGAAGAAGCAGAAGTCCTTTAATAAAGCTGCAGAAGCCCTTTAATATCAATTTCAGTGATTGAAAATTCCAAAAGATTTAACCCTCCCTCTCACCCTAAAAAAACAGAAAGGTAGAAAAGAAAAGATACTTCTCGCACTCGTATTCTCTCGTACAACAGAATTAGTTTATTAACAAATCATAGATTAAAAAAAAAAAAAAAAAACAATATTAAGTCACATTTACATTTACAGATAGTAGATGCGTTTATCTTTCACTTCATTTAAATGGGAGCTTTAAAACAATTAATATACGATTTTTCCTTATTTTTTTTTTATTGATACGCACACGAAGTACATCTCCGCTCTGTTAACGCAGTTAAAAATACTGCCTCATCCTGGTACAACAGGAAAGTGGAAAAAAAAAAAAAATCATTCTCCTTCCCGTCCCAAAAACAAAACAAATGACACAATTCATAGGAATCCGATCTTTCGGAAAGCCAATGAATGCTGCCAATATCTTCACGATAATAAAAATTTTCCCGGATCTTTTTTTTCCCAGCTGCATATTTCTCAATTTTACACGAAAATGCAATATAAGCTGAATTGTAACGCCCATATTAAAATTTTATATTTTTACGATAACAAAACATTAAGTGTGTAACAGTGTTTACTCGAAATAAAAAAAAAAATAGTAAACGTCTAGATTTCAAACGTTAATTTACAGGAAATACAGTTTATAATACAAGCGTTGGGAAATAGTTACTAACTCGACATTCCTATTTTGTGATTTTAATTATTTAATAAACTATAAAGCATTTAAGTTAAGATTCTACAAAAGTGACTTGAATTTCCTCCCGTAAGGCCTACATTGTCTGTTTTCTTTCTTATGATATATATAAAGAGAGAGAGAGATATGCGTATATAAAACTGAAATGAAAAGAATCAAAATGGAAGATCAAATCGCAAAATAAAATGAGCAAAATATGTTTGTTTTGATTTTAAATATATATTATATATGCTATTTGGAAAACATTTTCTGAGATTGGTGGCAATACTTCTGTGAAAGAAGTTTTCTGAGTTTTGTCATTATTGTTGAAAACCTAAACATATCGCTTACAAAATGCCTGAACGAATCGCAGGTTAGTAAATTTGTATAATAATCTTCGAATGCATAATTCTTGTAAAAATATTCTGTCAGACTGAATGCAATTGATGGTTAAACAAGTGTGTATTGCCTTGACACAAAAATACATGTTTCTGCTGTCCATGTATACATGATAAAATGTATACAGGCTGCATATTTTTTGTTTTAAGTAAATCTTGTTATGATAATGTGTTATTTAATTGATTAGGTATGTACGTAAAAGTGTGAAGAATTTGTGAACCTTGCAAATGCTTACGCGATTTTTTTTTTTTTTAAATTTTCGAATCTTTTTCAGTGTTGTTTATTTTTATGTCTCCTGCGGATTTTATGTGCAGTGCTTTTCCGATTTACAGTGTAATTGTTATATTCGGTTTTTATTCTTCTTTATCATTATATAGCTTGGAACTTAATTGTATTATTCAAATTAAAGGACATATTTATGCATATGAATGCTCTCTTCAAAGGTTTGTTACAGTATTCTATGATCAGCCTGTTTGGTTTAGGAATTAGTCGAATGCATCGATGAATGTAGCCATTTTAAAGACTGGTTTTCTCAGCAGTTTATTCCTTTTGTTAGATAAGCTTCTAAAATAAAAAATTAGGAAAGCAATTGTCTTTCTTGACAATGCTTCATCTTATCTTGATGCGAAACAGTCATGTTACGAAGGCGCAAGAGCAATGTTTTCCCTCCTGATGTGACTTCGGTATATCAACCAATGGATATGGAAGTATTGTAGAAGAAATACAGATGCAAACTTCTTTCATCTCATGTCTTAGTCATGGAGGAAGGATGTGATATGATTAATAAACTTAAAATAAATAAAAGGATGTGTTGGACACGTAGTAAGTGGATATCTAAATTGTGAAATGAAAGTGAGCATATAAACCTTATTTGTTCCTATAGGAAATTGCTGGACCATTCAGAAACTGAGTTGAAAAAAAAAAAAGGAGATTTGAGAAAATTGTGAAATAATGAACATTTTAAAAACGGTTATTGATGGTGATGTTGAAGGCTAGACAGGGCAGGAGGAAAACTGTACACTCTTAGGTGACATGTTTACACTAGTGCAAGAGAACAAGGATAAAAATGAATATATAGATAGAATTCAGTATGAAAGTTAAAAAGCTAATTCTCAGCGAAGATTTATTGGTTGTGGAAGAAGTACTGCATTAATTGGAGCAGCAAGGTCCATTTGCTATGGACATTTTGTTCCTCTCGCCTACACAAGCTGCGTGGAGTTAAATGAATGCGAGAGACAATCTATCATCACAATATATTTTTCTGCTGAGTCACTAGTCATTTCTCAATTTTGCAATTATTTTTTTTTTTTAACTCTCAATAATTTTTAAAGATATGTTATATTTTTTCTGTGGCCTATATTGTGCTAGAACTTCCATTAGAATACTATGTAGTAAAATAGTATTAATTGTGGTAAAAATATATTTCAGGTGCCCCTTAGCAATTGGCCAGCAGGGCACAATTTCAAGATGCTTGCTACACAAAACAAAATAGCAAATCAAAGAATAGCACAAACTTTGTGTCCATGTATACATCCTTCTATGAGAGAATCGCACAAACTCGGCATTGTGCACTCCCTTGACTTTTTCCATGTACACATTAATACATTTTCACTTTAAAAAAATCAGGAGAATGATGACGTCATATAATGTTAAAACAAAGTTACTCATCACCAAAATTGAACAAAATTTGTAGCCAATTGAAGCTCAATAAACTGCATTTTAAATCACACAATGAAATAACATAATAAAAGAAAATACAGTCAAAAGTCGTTAATCCGGACTCGTCGGGACTTCGGCGATTCCGGATTATTGATTTTTCCGGATTATAGATCATCAGTTTAAATCCGGTAAGATGGCATGCAGAAATTATAAAATTAAAAATATGAAACCGCAATTTATGAAATAAAGAACAATTATGATCTAAAGGGTATCAAAATTTACAGAAAAAAAAAAGCTTAATATTTATTTGGTTGATCTTTACGTTATGGTAACTTGGCGATTTTTTGGCGAAAATTTGGCGACCAACTCTCCTACAGCAACCCTCTATTTTTTTTTTCCCCGCCGCCATTTTGTCTTCACGAAGTAAAGACATGTTTCTTTTCTTTTTATCTCCTGAACACTTCTTCCAACAATCTACTAGCCGAATTACACTTATGCTAGAAATTTTATCAAACAAAACTGCTTAATCATGACAAATATTCACTGCAAAATTAGGAAAAACTGCACAATACCATTCTCCTTACGCATTTTTCAAAATAACACATACACATAAACCATGTACACGCCGACTTATTTTTACTTAAAAAAACATCCCAGAATTGCACAAAAATGGCATTGCCCACACTCTTCACTATATCCATGTACACTGCTTTTTTCTCATAAATTACAAAAATTTCACGAAAATACATGACAATTTTCTCAATCTTTAAACCCGGTAAAAAGAACATATATGAAATTACCTGATCGCGAAAAAGTATTTACCCTTTACGAATATGAACATTTCCACATATAAAATAAATAGAATATCCAAAAACTTTTACTTCTAAATCATCTATTACATTATACACGTCACCAACGAATTCATACCGCAAGCATTACAAATACTTATCAAATATTTAAATTATTTCCATGCACGTTTATTTCAACTTAAACGTATAACAAATTCCTACAAGCATAAAATTCACAAAATAACTATCATTTCATTAAAATATCACTAAACCATGTACACGTCGACTTATTTTTACTTAAAAAAACATCCCAGAATTGCACAAAAATGGCATTGCGCACACTCTTCACTATATACTGCTTTTTTCTCATAAATTAAAAAAATTTCACGAAAATACATGACAATTTTCTCAATCTTTAAACCCGGTAAAAAGAACATATATGAAATTACATGATCGCGAAAAAGTATTTACCCTTTACAAATATCAACATTTCCACATATAAAATAAATAGAATATCCAAAAACTTTTACCTCTAAATCATCTATTACATTATACACGTCACCAACGAATTCATACCTCAAGCATTACAAATACTTAATATCAAATATTTAAATTATTTCCATGCACGTTTATTTCAACTTAAACGTATACCAAATTCCTACAAACATAAAATTCACAAAATAACTATCATTTTATTAAAATATAATTAAATTCAAAAACACTACTTAAAATATAAATGAGCACATACATTAAATTAATAAAAATTACCTTACAATCCTAATTACTTTAAACTAAATCATTGCTAATAACAATTTTCCCAATAATACTAGATCCCTTTCCACCTTACATTTACAACAATGCATAAAAATAATATCCTTAAATAATTAAAAATACTAACTTACCTAATCTTCTTCAGAATCTTGATTACGTGGCGGATACACTTTTCTTACTTCTGTTTCAGAATCTTTAAAATCATACTTATCTTTCAAAGCAAGATACCAGGTAAAATAAATAACATAATAAAACATCTTTATTTCTCTCTCGCACAACCTTAAAAAACATTTATTACTATCCTTTTCAATACCACTAAATACCCATTTCGAATTCACTTTAGTTACGGCCATGGGATCCAAAAATTCACAAACACTATTTCACACAACACAGAATAAAGCCAAATACAAAATTGCCAGATTTTTTCCCGATTAAAGAACAGTAATTCGTCCATTAATATCACATAACATATCCCATGATCTCTCATTTCCCTCACACAAAATAATGCGTAATCAGAACTGAATACTACTCACATTCTTAACAAAGTCTAACTAACCTAATCTTCTTCCGATTCTTCCTTACATGGTGGATACACTTTTATTATGGATTCAATAAAATTACTGAACGATTTTTTTTCCGAATTTGATAGAATTTGATAAAAAAAAAAATCTCTTTATCACATCTACAATTCACTTTAGACAGCGCCATACAATCCCAAAATTATTCAACCCTACTTCACACAACACACAATGAAGCTTAATACAAAATAATATACATCCACAGATACTTGTCCAAATTCCCCCCTTTTCCGATTAAAGAACCGTAATTCGTCCATTAATATCACATGACGTATCCCATGATCTCTCATTTCCCCCCCACACAAAATAATGCGTAATCGGAGCTGAGTACTGCTCACATTATTACCAAAGTCCCAGGTAGTAACCTTTATCGCCTCCAAAATGTTGCCAAACTACCAGTTACCATATTGTAAAGATCAACCATTTATTTGTTTACTTTATTAAACATTTCTTTCAATGTAAGTTGTTTAAGTTGCTTCGTTTTATGTGATTTACTTTCTCTTTAATTCTATAAACAGACATAATTTCTTGTTCAGTTACAAAGTTCCGCTGTTCAAGTCCTATAATTGCTGTGTCAAAAATACCGACTAATTTGTCAATCGAAATGTTTTCACTTTCTTCACTATCGGAAGTGAATCATAATGATGAGGAATTTGCTTTAAATCATATCAAAGATGGAGTACATGGAGATGAAATACTACATTTAGTAAATTATAAGCCAAATAAAATTATAAGCCATTAGAATTATAAGCCAAATAAAATAAAAACATCTTCCCTGAAGATAAGGATAGTGCTGACAGATCAACTTCCAATTCATTGCGCGCCTCAGTGTCCTCCCCTTCCCCGTCGCAGAGCAGCGGGAAATTGATAAACAGATTTCGGAATGGTTAGAGAAACGAAGGATATGCCTTTGTTTAAAAGACTAGTTTTAATAGAAACATACTTTCGCTTTGTAGATCCTTTACATTTTAGTAAATATATATTGCAAATTCTATTTGACATAATCGAAAGTTCAAGCTTACTTTTATAAAATTGCTCTAACAATCTGCAAAAAATAATAAGCCCAATCCAATTCAAAGATTAAGGAACAATGCAATCTGCAACATTAATTGAATTAGATCATTTTAGCTTAGCTTATACCGTCTGTTATGTATTAAACGTGTATCATGCGCACACGCATATTCGCAGCCATAAAAGTCTTACGCGCATGTGTCAAACCAACGCATGCGCAGAAAGTTTGTAGCTTTGAGGTCCGGATTATGGGTGTCCGAATTAACGACTTTTGACTGTACATGTTATCGCATATACATACTACAAAAAGGAAATATCGGCTTACCATATTTATAAATTTTTGTGACTTCAGTCTGTGACACACAAAATTCCTTAACAGCATCCAAAACTTCTCTAAAATAATCTGAACCAATTCACACATAAGTTCACAAAAGTAAGAGTAAAAAATGTCCTCCATAGTGCCAGACTGTCGGCGGCATTTCTTGCATGAACCTTTCTTACGACAAACCATTTCAGAGCCATCTAAATTATCTTTACATTCAACCATATGTATTTCCTTCATACAAACAGGACATTTATAATGACTACTAAGTAAACCTTCATTTACACACCAGTTAATTAATGCTTTTTTCCCCTCTTCAGATTAATCTCATCACATACAGCCATTTTACGGTGTACAGCACAAAATAAGCAACATATTTCCTAACTGACATCCAATGCAGAAATAAGACCTTACGACCTTACAAATATTTTCCCATCAGTCAAATTCACCACAATCACGTCATAATAGGGTTTCCATAACATTCAACTACTCAGTTACCATAAATGAAACAACAATTTGGGGATAAATGCAACAACTTGGTGATAATCCAAGGGGCACCCTAAAATATAGACTAACCTTAGTTGTTAACAACTGGCCCCTTATTCTATAAAACTTTAAAACATTTTGATTAATTTATCGCTCTCTCAGTCCACATGATTCTATTGCAGGGGTTTTGAACCGGTAGTACGCAAGAAGAAAATAGGTGGTATGCAAAGTAGCAAGATATTTTTAACTATTAAATTCAGAAATTAAAACCCCAACATCCTGATTGGAATCTGTGCATATAGTTAAGCATATGTTGTCATGAAGTTATGTGTAAAAGAGATAGGCCTGCATTAGTTAAAACCATGAAATATTGGTCTTCATTCTCAGTGGTCGAACAGGCTTCCTTTGTAAGGTTTTCATGGTTTTCATGTGCGAAAACAAACATTGGGCAGTTTCTCTTCAAAAATCCTTCCATGAAAACATCTTTCCGTATAAGCAGCTAATCAATATAATATAAGCAGCTAATAATAATAATAATAATATAAGCAGCTAATCCGTATAAGCAGCTGCTATGTAGCGATAGAGGTATAATCTTAGTTAGCATTGCCATAATTAAATAACTTGAATGTTGGTAGGCAACCGAATTTCCTATTATATTCTCAGTGATGCTTCGTAATTAATATACTTTTCGATTTTTTATTAACAGTCCAAATATATCAGGAAAGTTCTAATATTGTGTTCTTAAAAATTTTATCATAAAGAACATTCTTGGATCAATGTACTAATAAACACATGAGTAATATAATTAATGTGAATTTAACCATATAAAAATATTTAGTTCTTATTGTATATGTGTATGAATGTTGTTGCTTAAAGCTTTACTTAAAAAGACAAAATAACTCTTTGATGCTTTTATTACAGATCGAGAACATGAACCATTTTCTAATCCTTTACCTCCTACTGATTTGAATGCTCGAAATGAAGAACATTCGTGAGTATCTGTTAAATTTTATTAAATGCTTAAACAATTCTATAATTCTCACTTTAGCCCTATCTTATTTATTTATATAATTTTGTTAAAACAGCTTTAGTTTACTGTAATCAAATAGAAATATTTAATTGAATATTTATTTATATTTGTTTATCATATTCATTAATTTACTTCATATTGCTCTGTTATTAGTTTAAAATATACATCTGAGTTTTACATTTTTCAGAAGTCACCATCCCATGACAAATGAAGATTTTCGGAAGCTCTTAATGACACCCCGAGCTCCGCCTCATACACCAGCACCTGCAGTTGCAGAAGAAGTTCAGTTTCATCCTCCGTATGAGTATTTCCTATTTAAAAAAAAAACTGAAATGTTCTCAAAAGTACTGAATGGATTGTTTTCATATGTATATATATATGTAAGATATAATAAAATACTATGGCTGTGTTAAGAAATAATTGGCAACCTCAAAATTAACTGTTCTAGATTTTATGTTCTCTTCTTAAGTTCATCTGTTTTCCCAATTTCAAGATCCTTCTATGTTACATAACAACTTAAGATTAACTCCTGGCAACCCATAGTATTTTATTATATTTTATATATATATTTTGCTTTTGAAAGGTTTGATACATTTTCATTTTATTTTGGATTATTTTTTATTTATTTATTTATTTATTTTGTATTTTGCTTGAATTTGACTTTTTGGTTAAAGATTTTGGTTTTCAGGGTTGCATTCACAGAGGGAACTTAATTTATAAGATTTATTTGGAATTTACTATGTTTCTGAATACAAGTCAAGAAAGGGATTAAGTCAAGGTCATCTAACTTAAATAGCCTCATCAGATGAGGTGAATGGAATGTTAATTCACCTTCAGCTTCCAGTTGAAAAATAGGGCAAGAGCTTTCTAGAACGAAAGTGGATTTTTGGTGCTGATAGTCTGTTTCACCATTCTCCCAATTTCTATACATACAAATTCATTTGCAAGCAGTTGCAAGATTTTCCCCTCCACTAGCACTCTTGCTTTTCTGAGTAAAATATGCTTTGTTTCTGCTATGTAGCGATAGAGGATTGTCTAAAAAAAGACTGCATATTCTGTTAGTTTTAACTAAGTCACCAATTCATTGGCATTTCTTTGGTTAAATTTTTTAAGTGATGCAGCAAACTGCATGAAAGGCAACACTAAAATTATATAAAGTACTTTATCAACTTTATTTAATATTCTTCATCTACTTCTAAGACTCTTTTTATTGTGTTATGAATAACTGTAAAGTCACAAGTAGCTGAGTAAACAGGTAGATCCAAGTATTTTCCCTCCGACATTTTTCAGTTTATTAAGCAATTGAATTGCTGTTGCCAATTCATTAATCACAAACATAATGTCAGTTTTAAAATTATAGGTAAATTAAAGTTACTTTGCTGGCTAGATATTTACTTGAACCGTGAAACGACTATTTGCTACGTTCAGTTGTATCAGTGAAATCACATGGGAAGAGTGGAAAGACCATTTTATTTAACTCAAGAAAAGTGTTTACGGTTGGCACTCCTGGTACTTCCGGGTCCATGCCAATACTTTTGGTTACAACTCAAAATAGAAATGTAAAATTAGAACTAAAACTAAATTGAATAATCAGCCGACGCTGCACAGAGACATTTTAACATGTAGTTAGCTTTGGCACTACCACTGATGTAGACTTAATTGGCAATTAATATGCACAGTCGGGAAATAGCAAGCTTAGGTAGCAGAGGAACAACCTGGTTGAAAGGAAAAACACGCTATGTCTGAAGTAACTCGAACACCAACTTAAATAGAAGCTTTCTATCCTGCTTTGCATAATGCATGAAACTGAAATCTCATTCTGGCAAAAATACGTTGGTTGAAAACAGAAGCTATAGAAAAGGTTGCTTCCAAAATAAAATTAAGTGTTAATTAAATTAAATAAAGCCCTACTTCTTCCCCACAAGAATTGAATTTAAATAATTGAATACAAAGGTCTAAACTTACTTGTTGAGATTTTAAATTCTAAGTTTAAGAGCCAACTTTTACATTCAAAAGCTAAATCTAAACTAATATGTAAGTATTGTACATTGCACAAAAGAAAGAGGGGGAAGGTCAGTTCTATATATCCTATTCTGCTGGGCTAATTGACAAAATTCAACTTGTGTTTTTCATGTCTCGAAAGCGCGACTTAGGATATGTATAAGATTTATATATAGCATTGTTTTAATATAGGGTATTTTGACCCCCCCGCAGTGTTCCAGGCCTCTAGAAGGAAAATACATGGTACAGTACGAAGTCTGTAATCCAGATGCCTATTATCCGGAATGGTCTATAATCCGGACCTCAAAGCAACAAACTTTTTTTGTATGTTTTACACATGCACATAATGCGTTTATGCATGCGCGTTTAATGTTACGCGTGCGCATTTAATGTTACGCATGCGTGTTTAATGTTTGCGCATGCGCATTTAGCACTAAAAACGAAGCAACTTTAACAACTTACATTGAAAGAAATGTTTAATAAAATAACCAAATAAATATTAAGCTTTTTTTTTTTTTTTTTTTTTTTTTTTTTTTTGTAAATTTTGATACCCTTTAGATCATAATTGTTCTTTATTTCATAAATTACGGTTTCATATTTTTAATTGTATATTTTCTGCATGCCATCTTACCAGATTTAAATTGATTATCTATAATCCGGAATCTCCGAAGTCCTGACCAGTCCGGATTACGGACTTTGTACTCTATTTCTACTAGACGTGGTTCACAGTGATTAGTAGTGAACGATAACTAAATTTTATGATCATAGCTGTGAATTTTAAAGGTTTTCGGATATCGCAAACCAAAGGTGAAATTTTCGAATTGAAGGATTTTGTAAAGAAATGTGGAAAAGCAGTGATAAATGAAGATGGTATAAAAGAAGTTTTTCATTGTGATGGCAATGCTCCTCAATCATCAATCGATGGATGGCAAAATCTGTAGTATGGTTCTAGATCCAGAAAATAACACTACTGATAGTAAAGAAAGTGACAGAGTGTTTACTGAAAATGAAAAAATTTCGAGTCACAAGTTAGTCGGAATTCTCGACACGGCAATTACAGGAATTCAGCAATGTAACTGAACAAGAAATTATATCTGTTTGAAAAATTAAAGAGAAAGTATTAGCACAAAAAACAAAGCAACTTAAACAACTTAAACTGAAAGAAATGCTTAATAAGTAAATAAATAAATACTAAGTTTTTTTTTTTTTTTAATTTTTGAAGTATTTAAGATTTTGATCATAAATGTTTCATTATTTCATAAATTAATTTTATAATTTCTACATGCCATCTTACTAGATTTAAACTGATGATCTAATATCCGAAATCGCGGGAATCCCGACGAGTCCGGATCTTGGACTTTGTACTGTATATGTTTGTGTAATTTCTAAACTATGACTCCAACTATATATTTAAATTTTTTTAACAAGGAATAATTTCCATTTTCATGTATGTGACTATTTTATTATCTTTTATTTATATATTTATTTATTTATTTTTTTTTTTTTAAGTACCAAAAGACAACAAGATAGTGACTCAGATGATGAAGGTGGAGATACCTCAGATGACAGAGCTGAAAAAAGGAAAAGAAAGAAGAAGTATAAATATATTCTTTCTTGATATCTTGCATAATAATTGTATGGTAAAATGTATTAACTACATAAACATCTTGTATATTTATTTTACAACATAAAAATTATTTTAATTACCATAATGTATAAGTTTAAAATCTGAAGTAATATATATTTTTATAGCTGCTTTTATTAATTGCTATTTATTTTATATAATTTTCTTGCTATTTCAGATACTATGCCACTTTAAATCGACAACAGGAAGATAAGTTAGCTGAACTAGCTCAAAAATACAGAGATCGGGTAAATATCTAAATTAATGTGATTTAGTTTGTGAGGAATAAAGGATAAACTTATGCATATTTTATTTTGAGTTTTAATTAAAAAAATAATCATACATTTTATTTTTTAGAGAAAAGTAAATTTTGGCTTTAAAAAGTAACAATTTCTAAAGTGTTTTTTTTTTTGGGGTAAATGAGGTTTTTTTTTTTTTTTTTTTTTTTTTTTTAAAGAGCATTTTAAAAATATACTGCTGTAAATTCTAAATTTTATGAAAATAATTTAAATTGAGCCTAAACTGCTAAAGTTACTTTTAATTGACAAGGTACTTGATTCCTGATCTTAATAATCTAGAAATATATTTAAGATCTGTTCAGATCCAAATATTGTCTTAAATTTTGCAGTAGTTATTTTGAAGAGAAACTCATTAAAATGTCTGTCTGTGTTTTGTACAAGCTTTAGCTATTCAGTTAAATTCTTGATTTAATGGAATAATGTTAAGAATTTTCTCTTTATGAGTAAAATTTTCTTATGTGATTAAAGTGTTATTATGTAATTTGTTTTAATTTTCTATAATGCTTTTTGGATTCATCCAGAGGAAATTAGAGAAATGGGATGCCTAAATTTCATAAAATCTGGAATATTGTTAAAGCATATAGCAGAAATTTGAATAAATAAAATTAATATTTTGAAAATCAAATTAGCAAGATAGTTGTTAAAAGCAAACTAGCAAGATACTTTTTTTTTATATATTATATAGAACTAGAACTGTTGTTTAATCTGAGTATTTAATAAATTAGGTCTGGTTCTTTTAGTTAAAGAAATTAAGTAATCCATGTTTAAAATCTTTTTGAAGTGACAACGCTAAATCACTGTTACTGTAGATTGACACATTTAAAATTTATTGCAATAGTTTTCTGTTTGCGATTTAATGATGGGGCATTATTGAAATGATATTCATCTTTGAACATAAAATACGAGGGCTGTTCAGAAAGTAAGGAACGTTTCCATCTGAGGTCGCTAGGCGCATGCCGATCACATATATTTTGGTGTCTGTGCGCTCGGCATCCAGCCATCACAACGGGAACATTTCCACGCTCCCCGTTTTTTCGATATTCAAATTTGAAACGTGCGCTGCAATTGAAAATCCCGCCAGTTGTGAGGTGCAGTCTGCGATACGGTTTTTGTTGGCAAAATACCTAAAACCTATGGAAATTTATCGGCAAGTGTGTGAAGTATTCGGAAACAATGTAATGAATGAAAGTTCAATCCGGAAATGGTGCATTCAGTTTAAAAATGGCTGAACTAATGTTCACGATGACGAGAAGAGTGGACGTGCTAGCATTGTGACTGACGAACTGGTAGCTAAAGTTGATGAAAAGATTCATGAAAACCGAAGTTTCACAATAGCGGAGCTTTCGCATAGTTTTCCACAAGTTTCACAGACTTTGTTGTATGAAATTGTCACACAAAAGCTAGGCTACCACAAATTTTGTGCAAGATGGGTGCTGAAATTGCTTACAGACCACCATAAAGGTCAGCGAATGGGGGCATCTTTGACATTTCTGGAGGCGTACGGCAGGCAGGGTGATTCATTACTGGAACTAATTGTAACTGGTGACGAGACATGGGTGAGACACGTGAATTGCGAGACAAAATTACAGTCCATGCAATGGGGGCACACAAGTTCTCTCAAAAGACCAAGAAAATGTTTGCAAACCTTGTCACCAAAGAAGATTATGGCAACTGTGTTTGGGGATAGGCAAGGTGTGCTTCTGATTGATTTTCTCTAATGTGGTGCCACAATAAACTCTGAGCAGTATTGTCAAACTTTGCGCAACCTTAGGAGAGCAGTTCAAAACAAGCGCTGAGAAAAGTTGATGTCCAAATTTTGTTTATGAACGACAATGCCTGACCTCACATGTAAAACCGTACTCAAGAACTCCTTAAGCCATTACCTAGTGATTTTCACTTGTTTTCAAGAATGAAGAACTGGTAGAAACACAGCGATTTGACGACGACAAGGAGCTGTGGGTGCGTGTCACTGAGTGGCTGAGAATCGCAGGCGGCAGAATTCTGTGACGAAGGAATTTCAAAGCTTGTGCATCGCTATGATAAGTGCCTCAGTTTGTTTGGTGGCTGAGTACAAAAGTAGAATTTTAGTTGGTCTTTCTGATGTATATAATATTTTTGTTTTTCTTGTACTTAGTTTCTTTTTAATTCCAAAACATTCATTACTTTCTGAATAGCCTACGTATCATCCATTCAACCTTATAGTATAAAATGTGCATCAAATATCATTTTAGTTACTTTAAATAAAATACAAGCTTAATATGCTTTATTCTAAGGTTTTTGCTTGGTTATTTATTTATTATATGTAGGCAAAGGAAAGAAGAGATGGTGCAAATCCAGATTACCAAAATGAAGATCCAATTACTTCAGCAGCTGGTTACCGTGCTGTTGCTCCTGATGCTAAATCGTAAGTATTGCTGTTGAAAATTCACTAAAAAAAAAGGCTAATAAGCTAAGTTTTTAATTCTTCCCTTTTTTAATTGATTCTGATAAAAAAATTGTACTCCGAGCTGGCTTTACGAAATTATGATAGTTGTGTATTTTAGTAAAATGCCTAGCACTAAAATCACTAGTACATTTTCTGGTTCATTTATTCCACAATATTTATTGTGGAATATTTGCACTCTTGCTAATATTTATAAAGCTATCAGAATGCTAATGTTTTAAATGTTGCTCTAAGTAGATTTAAGTTTCTGGTATAAAACTAAGAAGATTGATCTACAATAAAGTGTAATGTAGTGGTTTAAAATCAGGTTCCATCTTTTTTGCAGACACTGTATTTTTTTTTTCCATATATATATAAAAAAAAATCAAATTTTATTTATTAAGTACCAGATTTTTAAAATTGTCATTTGGCATCAAATTTCTGAGCCAGTACTCATAGCCAGTAAAAGGCAGTTTTATGTAGCTTATGAAATTTACTTTTGTCATATTCGTAAATCTGAAAAATTAAAAGTTATTCAAAATTGAAAGCTCTGGCTTAGATTTTTGGAGATAACTCTTTTTTTTTTTTTTTTTTTTTTACATAAATGCTATTGGAAGACGTAAGAATACATGGTTTTAGTAATAGTTTCTTGCTTAAATTCTGTTGAAATAAATATGAATGATAATGGAACAATTTTAATAAGAGTAGAGATGCAAAAACTGAAATTTGTGAATTTATTCAGCATGAGCCAAAAATATGATGTGTGTGAAATTTCAGAAAAAAATCATCTAAATTCACTAAGCAATAAAATTGCATCCTCATTTTAAATGTTATATTTATTGTTACTTATGAATCACATTTCAAAATCAGGTGTTCTTATATTTAAAACACATAGCTGTACATATCCATAAGACTGAATATACTTGGTTATTGTTCAAGGAAATTTAATTATGTGTATAATGATCTTTATCATTTTATAGCAACATTTTCGTTTTGTGTTCTTATTTGCTGCTAAGAGTTATAATTTTATCAGCATCAAGATCTTTATTTCTGTAAAATTAATCAAGAAGTTAATAATTTCATTTATATGTAATTCTGTATTGTCATTTGTAGTATTTGGTAGTATGTAGTCAAAAATCATTAAGCTTGTTTGTTACTTTTTTGTTGAAGCCATATCACATATTTTCAAAACGGCATTTGCACATTTTGCTTCCCCCCCCTTTTTTTCCCTATGCCTTTGGATCATTGCTAATGTCCCGTCCCCAGATTTTTTATTTATTTATTTTTTTCCTAAGTTTTTCTCACCATTTTGTAAAATTTTTGCTTATATATTTTTTTTTCTCCTCTTGACTTCTGTTAGCAGTACCCTCTTCCAGGAAAGAAGGCATATGAAAGAATAAATAAGGAAAAAATATTTATCGTTTCTTAAGTAAACAATAAAGTATGCAAAATAAGCAAATAATTAATAAATGTTGCATTAAAAAAAGAACCATATAAATACTAGACAGCAAGAATAAAATTAAATATGGCATTTAGTATAATAAAGAATATTTCTTCTTTGGATTGCATATGACGCCACATGAATTCAGTTAGTTGACTCTTAACTGTTGGTTGGCAGTGCCTCTTTGGCATTTATTTTATCATGTTGAACTATCCCACGAGCACTCTATATTGAGTGTGACATTTGGTGTTTTGATCAATGCAATCATAAGAATAATTTACTGTGGAATATTCCAAATTCCAAATGTTGACTGTGAAATATTCCAAACATGGAAATCCATCACAATTTAAAAAGAAAGAAAGACTGAATAAATAAAAAAACTTGCTTGTGTAAAAAATTGATTATAAAATCTTGTATTGAAAGGCTAGAAGCCAAACCAAATTAGCAACATTTGGCACCGAGTAAATACACCAAAACAAATATTTAAAAAAGAAAGAAACCAGATGAACAAAAAAGAATTGAATAATCCTGTAGCGAAAGGTTAAATATTTATATTGTCTGTCAATTTTCAGGTAATATTATATATAATGCCTGGATGAGAAAGCTATATTCGGATCAGACATCTTACATGTGGTACAAATTTTTTAATCATAACAAATGTTTGTAAGACAGAATATTACAATGCTGATTTAAAATGCAATGAAATTTAGAATTATATATTTTTTTAATTATTATTAAGTGGCATGGATGCAGCTGAACGTCGACGACAAATGATCCAAGAGTCTAAATTTTTGGGTGGTGACATGGAACATACTCACTTGGTGAAAGGTCTTGATTATGCTCTTCTGCAAAAGGTATATATATTTCCCCCTTGCAGTAAATATCTTCTTTTATAAAATTAACTCCGTGCATAGCCTATTCATTTTCTTCCAATTATACAATGTCTTTATAGTTATTATTTTGTTATGTAAAATGTTTTACTCTCTTATTTTCTTTAATGAAATTCTAAATTTATTTTCTAGAAAAACCTTTTTTTTTTTTTTTTTTTTTGGTTTGTTTGTTTGTGTGTGTGTGTGTGTATTTTTTATTTGGCAATATACCATATTTACTTGCATATTTCTTCTCCTAGCTTTTTCAAGATATAAAATTAGAATTTTTAGTTTGTGGTAGCAACATAAATTGTACACACAGATAGAAACGTCCATATGTAAGGGTGACGGGGGGAGATACTGAACTTATTGCATAACTTTTTTGAGAAATACAATATAATAGTGCATATCTTCATGCCTTCATTTTAATGTGCTGTGTTCTTCATTTAAACTTCACCTCAAAAGGGAGGGTATGCTGAGTTTTCTCTTATCAGTTTTCAAAAAAATAAATTATTAAAAAAGCATGAAATACACAAATAAATATGCTAAAATCAAAAGAATGAATTATTAAAAAAGCATGAAATACACAAATATGCTAAAATCAGGGAAGAGATATTATAAGTAACATTTGTATAGTAAGTAATGGTCAAAATCTTTCCTGATTATTGTGTAATTTCTGACGCTGATAATGCTTTAGTTATGTAAAATAAATAAAATAATGTTACAGTAGACAGTTATAATAATAAACAGTTATAATAAATAAATAAAATAATGTTACAGTATTTCTTATTCATTTTTACTTTAACCTGCCCTATTTTTGTCAAGTTTTATATATTTATTTTTTAGGTTATAGATCTTTAAGTTATTCCTTAGTACTTATCTGTGCCTTTCATATTGTAATTCTTTGCACACACACTGTAATATTCTAGCTAATTTAATAGTCCTTGAAAGCTAGAATACTTAAGAACTGTATAATGAATAAATGCAGATTTTTAATACTTTAATGACAAGTTTAAAGAAAGGTTAAATTTGTCCTTTTTATTCCATCTCAAGATGAATCACAGATGGCCCCTTCTCAGGCTTACAGTAAGCCTCCACTTGGGCTTTAACTTAAGATAGAAAATAAAAAAACTAATTTAATACTAAGTAAACTAAAATCAGCAAAAGCTGCACAGAAATAACTAAGAGAGTCAGCCCTTATTAAAGACTACCGGCTAATACTATAGCAGACTTGTAAAAATACAGCTGAAAAGTCACAATAATTAGATTTAAAGCAATGATGTGGCCAAAAGGCAGAACATGCTCTACTAGAAACTTCTAAGCTCTTCTACTGAAGTAACCAAGATTTCAACTTAATTACTGGTTCCTACCTCATTTACATAAAATCCTGAAAACTCATTTTGGTAGATAACTGTAGAGAGTAACCAAGAGAGTAAACAAAAGGTTTGTTCAAAAATAAAAATAACTATTAGGAAAATTAAAATAAGCCCCCTACAACACTTTTTTTTTTTCTTTTCTTGAAAAGAAAAATGTATATTTAACTTAATTTGGAGTAATGAGTTCAGTTTAGCCAAGAGACATGAAAAGAAAGTGATAAGGAAAAGAAAGTACTAAGAGAAGTGAAGAGGGCTGAATGAACTATATTTTCAGGATTTAAGTATTCTCAAAAATAGTCAAAACAGGCTTAAGGCTGTAGGGAGAAATGTTGTTATTAATGTTTTCTTAATGTCAGGAAAACCATTATAAATGTTTTTTTGTGTGAAATAAAGTATTAAATCATACATAAATGACAGCACTGTTCTTGTATAAAAGTGCCAACATCTGAATATATATATTTAATTTATATTATTTTCTTTAAAATGTATAGGTAACATGAAAGTAAAAGACTTGAAAGTGCTTTCTTTTTCACCCTTCTTTTCATATGTCTCATATATAAATGCCATCATAAAAGGTCTTGGAAACAAGTGAGCTTTGTGTTCATCTGGTGGTTGTTGATAGATTTAGGTCTTTTGTGCATTTTAAAATTTATATTCCTTTCTAAGCATCATTAAAGTGGATAAAAAAGAAAAACAATTTTTAATGAAGTGCTTTGCTATAGTTTTTGAAACATGTATATTTTATCATTTTGCTATATTAATTTACTTAAGTTCTAGTATTAATTATATTATATAATATATAAAAAATTTATATTATGTTTAGGTACGGAGTGAAATCAATTACAAAGAAAAAGAGGAAGAAGAGATGGAAAATATGCTAGCAAAACATAAGTAAGCTGATACGTAAAAGTACTTATTCTGCTTATTATGTCCGTTTTCTTTTCTTTTATTTACCTTGAGTGATATTTTTTCAAGGAAATTCAAAGAGTGTAAGTGGTGGTTTTGATTGATTTTAATGTTTTCTATCAGAGATGCGCAACTCTTGAATGATTGCAAATATTTAAAAATTGATGATAATGATATGATAGTCATATATTTGTCTGCTTTATTTTACATTTTAAGGAAGCTAAATTATTAATTTTTGTTAGTGTAATTTTGAAAAGCCAAAATTTCATACATAAATAACAGCACATTCATATATAAATAAAATAAAGAAACATCGTGATTTTTAAATTGGTAAAACAAAACAAAAAAAAAAAAAAAACATTAGATCTCAATGCAGTTTTAAATTTTCAGTATCTTATTATTTTGTGTTTTACACTGCTGGCCATTAAAATTGCAACACCAGGGAAGAATGATCTGACGAACGTCAAAATCACATGAAAGGAAGAAGAGGTTGGCATATGCAAAAATAATTAGTATTTCAGAGCATTTAGATGACACGGGAGGGAGGAACGACATCTGTGGCACTGCAGGAAAAAAAAATTGTGTAGTGGATTTCTCATTTGGAAAGTGCTTTGTAAGGTTGGAGTTTGCTCAGAATATTGTGTTATGCTTCGAATAAGGAGACGAAATGCTTACCAGGAAGTTCTAAAATTCAATAGGGGCTGGATCGTTACCAATCGAAAGTGTAGATTATCGTTCCGTGATATAGCCGGTCGCACTGCTCGACATCCAACCACTGTCATAACCAATATGGAATCAATGGATTTTTGAGGGTCATACTGAACGGCATGCAGGGTTTCAACGCCCTCTCATGACTAACACCAGAGAAGACAGACATATTGTGAGGTCAACCCTGCAAAACCGTACGACCACATCGCGGAGCATTAGTCTGGAAATGCGCATGCTTGCAGCACGCCCAGTATAAGCTCATAAGGTGCGTCGACGTTTGCAGCAGCATGGACTATTAGTAGGGTGACCATTACTTCAGCTTCCCTTGACAATGCAGCATAGAGAGAGACTGCGACTCTGATGTGGCAGATGACAAAGCGGGGTACAAGAGTGGCACGATGTCACCTTTTCAAACGAGTCTTGGTTCTACGTTCATATTTCGATGGCCGTATACGTGTGTGGAGTGCCCGAGGAGACCGCACGTCGCCTGCTTGCATTCCATATCGGCATAGGGGTCCCGCACCTTTTGTGATGGTTTGGGCAGTGATTGGGTATATGACATGCACATCTCTAGTTAGGATCAACAGTAATTTGAACACAGATGGGTACATTTCTGACGTGTTACATTCAATGGTTGTGCCTTATCTTCAACGCTCCCAAACACCATGTCCCAAGAAGATAATGCAACACCACATGTTGCACATTGTGTTCTGACCTTCCTAGATACTCAGGGTATTCAATCGCTGCCCTGGCCTGCACAGTCTCCAGATCTGTCACCCATTGAAAACATCTGGTCATGGGTCGCTGAGAAACTAGCCCGGCACCCCTTACCAGCTAATAGGGTTGACGAAGTGTGGCATAGACTTGAAGCAGCATGGAATGAGTTAGTTGCCCATTTCTGTCATCCAATCCCAGTTTGATTTTATGCCTAATGGGATAAAGGCTGTTTTAGCTGCCAGAGGTGGCAGCTGTTTCTACTAATTTCGCACCCCTGTAAACCTTCAAAATGCTTACAAATTTAATCAATTTGTCTTCACGCCATATTATTTACGTGCAATAAATATCTTTTTTGTATTTGCATTACTTCATGGTGTTGCAATTTTGATGACCAGCAGTGTATATTGAGGAATAACTATATTCTTTGACTGGTCTGCAATATATACATTGTTCTGTCTTCTATGAACACATTTCAAGTAAAATTATGTCCATGCATGCTATTATAATAATCTAATTAGTGTAAAATTACAAAAGTTTAAAGTCTGTTTATAACATAAGTTCATGTATGTACTCAAATTTGACACACACACACACAAAACTTTGTAATATTAAATATTAGTGCAAGCTCTAGAAAATTAGCTTAAATGCCCCAAAATGCAAAAACATTCTCTTAACAGAAATCTGAATATAAGCTTCAATATTAATGTTAATGCTGTTCAATATTCTGGCATCTGGAAGTCATCCTAGAATCATAGCTAAATATTCAGTGCCATATCACTTGAGCATTGTGTAAAGAAAAAAATGTGTCAGCAATCATCAGTTGTTTGACTGGTGAACATTTTATCATATATATTTCTGCTTTGAAGCTATGTTAATGTATGCTTTCCCAGTTTGGGCAGTTTGACCAAACTGTAAAGGGAAAAAATTGTGTATCTCTGAGAATAAGATGCAATATATTATGGTAAATATGCCAGGCTACATGCACAACTCAGCCTTGCAGTGTGATTTTAAAATAACTACTACTGAAAACTTTTATCTAAATTAAGAGTGCACATAATTTTTGTGCGAGTATCAGAACCGTAGTTTTGAAGAAATAGTGGACATCATTAACTATAATGCAACAATAATAAGGGGCTTTAAATGGCCTGTAATATTTTCCATAGTACCAACTATTAAGAAATCATCTTCTGCTGTGTCAATGTCTTGCTAGATGGTGGCTCAATGACTTCTTGGTTATGCCTAAGAGTAAGTGTAATTATAATTTGAGCCAAAAACCATCACGGGCCTTTAAGTCAAAATTTTTACAAATTTAAAATTTACATCCCCCAAAAAGACTTGAAGTAGACTGATGTTCTACAAAGAAACATTACAGCAGTATAATTCTGACTTTACTTCTCTGTTAAGTAATATTGCAACTGTGTTAGCTTTTGTCTTTTGCATGTACTCAATCTTCCGTTGTGAAGCTAGGTATCTTTCGTGCACGATTTCCATATAGGATTTTGGTGCTGCAGTAGCTAAAGGCGTGGTAATGCAGATATTGATATAAAATTCTGAACTTTGTTTTAGGGCAAATGGCAAATATTATTGCAAATGTAGTGCAATTATATGTGAAATTGTTGTATTTTTCTGTGTAATGTATTCTGAAACAAATTTTAAGAGAAAGCTATGGTAGAAAAGTAAGAATATAGAATAGAAAGTAATATGTAGAGAGTAAGAAAACCCATTTAACATTGAGTAAATAGGTATCTCGATAATTTAGTAAGATATCGCCAAGCTGACAACAGTCAAAATTTTGGTCCGATCCCAGTATCACCGTAATAAGTACACTGGTTATCATAAATGAAGGAAAAATCACAAAAATAGCGATAACTCCCTCAAAAATAAGCCAAACCGTGTAAGATTTGAATATGTTGCCAAGTAAGAGTAGCTGAGTAAAACTGTGATATGCAAATTAGTGGCACTGCTTTCGGAATACGTCATCTGCAAGGAGGATAAAAGTCCATGTTTGAGAGAAAGCCCACGTATTTCACTATGACAGCAGCATCAGAAATCTGAGATAGCCAATTCGTAACAATGACCCCCAGGCATCATTTGTCTGCAGAACTGCGATCGAGAGCCATTGGGAGACTAGAGGCAGGACAAAGTCAAACAGAAGTGGCCAGATGGCTAAATGTGAGTCCTTCTGTGGTTCTTAGACTTTGGAGGCAATTTCAAACCACAGATTCGGCATCTAGGAGGTTCAGCCAAGGACGGCCAACTGCTACGACGAGTGCCGATCACCGATATTTGATATTATGTGCACGCCGGAACAGAACCGCTACTCCGACTCTTCTTAGATCCTCCCTTGCTGCAGCCACCGGAAGGTTTGTGTCAACATCAACTGTGCGTAGAAGGCTTTACAAAGGTGGTCTGTATGCGAGACGACCAGCCGTCTGTGTGCCGCTCACGTCACGCCATAGGAGGGACCGTTTTCAGTGGGCACGACAACATGTCTGCTGGACGCCTGATCAATGGAATGCGATTCTCTTTACGGATGAGTCCAGGTTTAATCTAGAAAGCAATAGTAGGCGTTATTTGATATGGAGAGAACCTAGAACCCGTTATCATCCGTCAAACATTCGTGAAAGAGATGCATACGGAAGGGGCAGTGTCTGTGTTTAAGGTGGCATCTCTTTGGGTGAATGCACAGACCTCCATGTCTTTCCAAGGGGAACCGTGAATGTTCAGGTTTCTAGAGATGACATCCTTGATGTTTATGTGCACCCATATGCTGGGGCAATAGGTGATGCTTTCCTGTTACAGGACGACAACTCAAGACCACACAGGGCTCGCATCGTAGATGATTATCTTCAACAGGAAACAATTATGCGCATGGAGTGGTCAGCTTGTTCCCCGACTTGAATCCTATCGAGCATATTTGGGATGCTTTAGGGAGACGTCTAGCTGCTCTCAATCCGCCTCTTCAGACACTCTTCGCGCTTGCAACTGCTTTGCAAGAGCGATGGCTCTCGCTTCCTATAGAACTGATAGACCGAGTAATTAAAAGCATCACACATCGCTGTATGTGCTGTATTGCTTCTAGAGTCGATTATATTCCATATTGAAGGTACTTTTCCTATAGCAAACTGACACCTTCGATTTGTTCATTTTATACATGTGCTAATTTCTATACTACCATATTTGTCTGATAATTTCTTTTTATGTTATTTGATACTTTACTATGTGTTGTATATTGTGGGTAAGCTTCATTAAATTCTATATGTAACTTTTTCAGTAATCATGATTTTTGTGATTTTTCCTTAATTTATGATAACCAGTGTATTATAACTGAATAAATGTAATTGGCCACTGTGATTGGCTGTAACCATAATTCCATCCTCATATCGCCCTCCAGTAATGTCAAGAAGCAGAAAATACTAAGAATATCTCGGTGGCTGGTACAAACCTGTACTCTCACAACAATATCATTTGATTATGTAATATCCTATGAAATGAAGCTCAGTTTTACATAGTACATAGTTAAATGATAATAAATGAGAACTGAGTGTCATGTACATGCAACAGAAAGTTCTTAAATTAAGTAAAGAATCCCCTCTGACAGTGCTGACAGTGAGATTTTTGTCAGCTATGATCTTTGGGCCACATTTATTTTATTTATTCCCATTGATAGGCATAAGGTAAGTTCTTATGCCTATCAATGGGAAGTAATGTTGTAAAATGGTGGCAAATTCTGGCATAAGACATCTATAATGAAATAAGTGGCTTCAAGATATCATACTCGTTCAAGATGGTTTACTGCTTTACAACTATCTTTGTATTCGGTAGCTGTTAAGAAGCATTTAGCAGGCAAATAAATCATCAGCTCTTCCTTTTCAGACATCTTAGATATTGCAGTCATTAAAGCTTTATGTTTTAAAGAAGAATTTTTTGGTTGGGTGTGCTGTGTTAACCATGAGGCCGATTCTTATCGGCCAGAAGGGTTGCAGTACATTCGTATATTACATTACATTATACATTTTTGCAGAACATTTTTTGTTAATTGAGGTATTACTGAAGATATAAATTCTGTTTAGTTTAAGCACAACATTATATTTTATTTATTGGTTGCTGCATTAATATGTTAATTTTGCTGTGAAAAATTGAGAATATACTGACCTTCAAATAGTAACTGATGATTGCGTTAGAGAGAACATTACGTAATTGTGGTGGCACTATTCAAATAGCCTGTCACAAAGCACCATGTAGTAGTAGAATTTGTAAATAAATTTCCTGTAATTAACGGTGATTGAATTTTTGTAGTGTGCATTATGCTAATTTTTCTTCATTGTGAGCCTTAAAAACTTATTGCATAGCAGGAATATTTTAATTATAATAATCCTGGGGAATATGTCAGTGTATTTACTATTTCACTTTCAAACTTCCAAAATATTTCTTCCAATCATGTGTATAATGTAGTTTGTTTTTACTACACATACTAAAGCAGGGAAACTTTGGTTATATATCAGTTTGATCTTCACATTAACCCTCTCACTGCATATCCCGCGATTTCCACTGGCAAGTAAAAGTAGCAAAACTTCTGCTACTCGCGATTTCTACGGGGATGCATTTTTTCCGTCTGTTTAATTATGCAACACGCAGTTTTCCTGTTCATGGTTTCATTTCGGCTTTTCTGTGATGTTTAATTGTTTATTCCGGTCTGGGTTAACAGGTGGTATTAATTGTCCGTATTTCTGCAAAATACATAAACATATTTTGCACACTCTTTTTAAAGCTCAAAGATGTCTGCAGTTCAACTCTCAATCCCATAAAACTAAATGCATGACATTTTGGTAGCCATATACACCAAAATCCCATCAAGAAAGAGCCTCAGTAGACAGTAACTGTGTGTTGCTAAAAAAAAAACTGAAACTTGCAAAAAAAAAAAAAAAAAGTTCGCAAAGGAACACAAATTTGGTGCAAAGATTGTGGGGTAAAATTTTGCTTCGAGCCTTGTTTTGAAGTTTACATTTATTAGAAATGAATACTAAATTTCATTTCTAATAAATGTTTTGCAAGTATTTTGCATATTTTTATTAGTATATATGCATTTATTTCATAAAGTAAATTATAATTTAGCCAAGATTAATTTTCAAAATTTTGTTTTTGTATGATTAGTCTTCAATTTAGTTTTTTGACAATATTTATTTATGATCCAATTCTATACTGGGGAAGAAAGTATGCAATGTTTGAATCTATTTTGATTAAAAAAAAGTTCCGCAGCGAAAGGGTTAATATTTTAACAACGAGAAGACTTTTTTTTTTTTTTTGACAAAAATATAATCAAATGGTTTTGCTAAAACTTTTTTTTTATATAGAATGTAATTTATTTTTCCTTTTAGAGTGATAATTACATCTTAAGATTATTCTTTTATTTATTTATTTTTAATTTTTGACTGAAATGTTATTATTTATCTTTAGAAATAAAGTTTGGTGCTCCAAATTTTGGAATTAAAAAAGGATTTGGGGGTTTACGATTTTTCTAATTCTACATGAAAATAATAGATGATAGCTATTATGAAACAGCATGAAAAGTAAATGAAAAAATTAAATTCTAGATTTAAAAAAAATAATTCTGTAGTTTAAAGAAGGATGAAAAATTAAATTATCTAGATTAAAAAATGATGGAAAAAATTAAATTATCATGATTAAATTCTAAAGTTATTAAGGAAGATCTAAATATCAATGTAATTTTTTAACACTGCCTTAATTTTTTAATACTGTTGATTAAAAAATGATACAGTAAGAGTCACCCCTCTTACTGTATCATTTTTTAATCAACTTTAAAAGTTCCATATTAACTAGCTTTGAATATATTAAAGCTGTATATTTCTCTTGTTTAAAAATAAGTTATTTTTGTGAAAGCATTTGCAAGTTTCAGTTTTGTGTCATTAAGTAAATTTTTTTACTTAAAACGTTAAATGTATTGTACTAGTAGCTGAAATTTTCAAAAATATCCCAGGTATGTATACCATTGTTAATAACCTTGTTCAGTTTTATGTTAATGATTGTATTTGCTATGTATTTATCTTTCATATACCATTCTCTCCATGCCAAATTGTTATTTATTTTTCAGAGATAAAGGAGAAGAGGAAGAAATTCAGTTCAGAACCAAGTTAGGTACGTAAAGCATGAAAGTAGTGTAATGTGTTTATGTCTTTTTAACTATTCCAACTCTCTGTCTGTTTTGTAATAAGATTTCATTATTCTTTTTAAGGCAAAAATATTTACCGTCAAGTTTTTAAGCACAGATATCCAGAAAAAAGTGAATTATTTCTGCCAAATAGAATGGCTTATATTATAGATTTAGAAGATGAATATGCAGAAAGTGACATTCCTACTACTTTATTGAGAAGTAAAGCAGATTGTCCAAGTTTTGAGGTAATAAGCAATTAATAAACTTATTAATTCATAGCTAAATTTGAATTTTCTATGTTTTGTATTCATAATTTTGAATGGTGGTAGTCATAATGTGATGCAAACCTTTAACTTATTTCCTTGCATTTTCTTATATTTCACTAGTGTAGATTATATTGAACTAAATGTATTTTAATATCAGAAATTTGAATTGGAATTTTTAATTTTTTATATACGGGGATTAAATGGTACAAGAAATTTTTTCCTCCTTCCCCCTGCTACTGCAGTATGCTTTAATGGGAAGTTTGAGTAGCATCTACTGAAATTTAATGTATTATGCATGTATATCAAATACTTATGGAGGATATGCATATTCTTCAAGAAAATAATTTAAAATTATTGTAGAACATACTAAATATTATCTTTGTATCACAGTTCTATAACAGTTGACAGTACATAAAATACAGATATGTGTAAAATGCATAAAGTATAGTATAAAGGTAAAGACTCTAATTTAAGCAAATGCCATAGACTTCGTGCCAGTTTTGACTGAGAGCTTCCCAGAGCAGTGGTGGGGCAAGGGGGTGTATGATGCCCTGGCTCGCCAAATGGTCTCCAAACAAGATTTTCATCATATCACTATGTTTTTCTTGGGGGGGGGGCTCCAAAAAGGAATTTTGCTCCGGACACCAGTTATGCTCGCTGTTCCACTCTCCCAGAGAGTATAATCCGAGAATCTCATAGCCTTCTTGTCATTTTGATAATGTGTCTAAATTCTATATATGTAAAATGCTAAGCAATGCGCAGATAACTAACTTTTTAAAACTGTTTTTAGAATACATAATGTCATTGGTTATTGATACCAATGATAATTTATTAAAAAATGTTGATATCATTGCTAAAAAAATAATTAAGTATATTTTTTGTACTTTTTCACTACATATCAGAATTATCTTATATTTATTAAATTTATCTTATATTTATTAAATGCATATAAAATTAAATAGTTGTATAATTAATAATTTATTTTGAATATTTCCTCTTATAGTCTCAGACAACACTTACAACTAATGATATAGTAATCAAAAAGCTCACCCAGATTTTATCGTACTTGAGACAAGGCTTGCATAATAAGAAAGCTAAAAAACGAGAAAAGGGAAAGATTAAAGAAGAAGATCCTAAAAGGCCAAAACTTGCTGATGACAGGTGTGTGTGTTTTTTAATTCAATAAATACTAAATATTCTCATTAAGATTAGGTTAAATATATTACTAATTTATAACACAAAATGAGTATTTTATTTTACATCTTGAAAAATTCTTTCTAAATATATATTTATAAGCATTAACTCAGTGGTCTGGTCTCCATTATGGAAAATTTACAGTGGGTGTACAAACTATGAAAATGAAGCATAAAAAATAATAATAATAACTTATAGTAATATAAGTGAAAGGTAATGACAGTTTAGTTAAAATTTAAATGTTTTTGTCTGTATAATTTTTGGCATAACATTTCATTACTGAGAATGATATAATTTGACATTTGAAATCATGTTCCTGCTTGTAAATACTTATAGGAATGTTCATCAGCAATACACTCATTTCATGATGTAAAATAATGATTTGCATCAATAGGCAAAACTAAAAAGCAATTTGATTTTATTTGCTGTATGTTTTAAGGAAACTTTGTCATTCAGTTTCCTAACTTTCTCATCTATAACATGATTTTATAGTAATATCCAAAGCAGATCCAAAATCTGTAATTTCAGTTATTTTGTTCCAGCTTTTACAAGTTTTATAAAAGATTTGCTTAGTTCCATTTAATTATCACTAATCGTTATTGTTAATGTTATTAAGGGACATGTGTGCAGACTGCTGTACAAAAATTGTTTGGCAGGTGAAAAATAGAAATATATAATTACAATTGATACTTATCTGATTGCAATAGAAAAAGATTGATTTACTATTGAAAAAGAGGGGGAAAATACTTAATATGTTGCTTCAGAGATAACAAGGAAAGTTTTTCTAAAGGTTTTATGGTTACTACTGGATTCTCTTATAACAGAAAACTTAAAATAAGACAAATAGAAAAAAAAAAAATTAATTAATTCATATCATCATTATAAATAGTTATTAAAATCAGATATATTTTAATAACTATTTTTAAAGAAGAAATTCCATCTCTCCTATGAATTACTGGGCATTTGGAAATTTAAAACAAGCTCTTTATCAGCGGCATCCCAAAACATTGGATGGACTCTGGAAGATTGTGAAGGAGGAATGGAATAAAATCAACCTTGATGTTTTGAGAAAAGCACTTTTATCTTAAAAATCAAGATGGCTGTCAGACTGAACATATTAGAGAATAAAATTGTAAGGTTTGTTTATATATAAATCTTCGCAAAATCATTACAAAAATATGCGAACACGTTCTGTACATGTTCATTTTTTCCCTCGTGCTTTTAAAAAGCATGAAGTTTTTTTAAATAAAAGTGTGTAAGTCTAAAATAGAATAGTATAAGTAATAAGTCTAAATAATAGTATATAAGTTCTAAAATATTTATATGTGTTTTTCTAGCATATTTGGAGAAATTGGTGATTATGTGCCTGTGCTTGAAAAGAGAAACAAAACAAAAGACAAAAGCTCTGCTGGTGAAACCGATAAGAGGAAATCATATTTTGAAAAACCCAAAAATGATGTAAGAGTCATAAGTTTAGTTTTTCATTATTATGTTTTAAGGTTAATGATAAGTGTATTCTGCCTAATTAAATTATTTAAAAAAAATATATAAAATTGTATATGATAAAAAGGAAATTTTGCTAAGAATAGAATAAATACATCTGGTACATAAAATGCATGCAGTATAAACAACTGAAAAACATTCTGTGTTGTAATAATTGTTTTAGAGGACTTAAAATGTATAATTTCTATTTTTCAAAATTTATATCATACTTTATTCAAGAAAGTGAATGTCATATTTTTTTAGAAATATTTGCATTTTTAATACTGAAATCATAATCATTGCCCTGGCTGGAAAGAAGGTTTAGGGATCAGAAAAGATTTTGACTGCTAACCCAAAATGGGTGTGGATTTGAGGCCCATGTAAGGTCTGTTTGTTTGTGTGTATCCTTCCTTTTTTGTGAAAATATATCTCACTACCCCATATAGAGCACTCTGGGCAAATTTACCATTGTCTCCTTGAACGGACGGATAGTTAACAATCATGCCTTCTCCAAAATTCGAACCCGAGCCCATCACTACAGTAGTCAGGGTCACTAACCACTATACCTGCTGGGAAGCAACCAGCCATCTAGTTAAAGCTCCAATTTTATTTCATGTACAGGAATATCAAGTTAAATACTGTAATGTGTATATTTTTAATATCCTTTAACCGCTTGCCTGATTATCCCGAGTTATCTCGGATTCGTATATATTGCAGCTAATTACTATCCCGAGAAAACTTGGGCGAAGCAAAATTTATCAATAATGTATAAAGAAGGATAGTTATGTTGAAAAAAGTTAAATAATGGTGATGATGCAAGATAGCAAAAGCGATGATTTTTCAGATAGTGATTATGAAGAGGGGGTCATTTTCCAGATGTTCTTCCTGCTACTGAAAAAAAATCAAATCCAATGAGACAGTGTACTCTGTGCTTTCGTAAAAGATTCCAGAGGTAAACCAGTAAAAAACGAGAGCAGATACCAATGTACAAAATGTCTGGTATCACTTTGTGTTGTCCCTTGTTTCAAAAACTATCATACAAAGACTAATATTTAACTTTCTTCATTTGCCCGAGTTAGCTTGGGATAGTAAACTAATATTAAAATTAAATGCTTTTACACCTGTAAAATATTAAAAATTCAACTTAAAAACTATGTGTTTTGTTTCATTTCTTTGTATTTAATAATCAAATTTAAAAAATTTGATGGGTGTTTTTTTTTTTTTTTTTTTTAATTATAAGGGAAGCGGTTAATTTTTACAGACATGGTCAAATTAGACTTCAAGAGGAAATTTTCTGAACTAGAAGATTTAGCATTAACTTGCTTCAATATATTAATAAATTAACACATTGTACAGAAACTTTTTCCTTTTCTGAGAAGTGTGATGTTTAGGCATCCATTTGTTTAAAATCTTATAATCTAAATAGTATATATATATTCCTGGTCTATATTTGAATAATGCTTTAGATCAGTTCATCAGTGTTATTCAAATTGTGGGTCAATCACATGGGATTTACCAAAATTTATTGTGGGATCACAAAATGTATAAAAATCATAAACAAGAAAATAAAATCTGAATTAACGGTATGCAATGAAGGGTCAACCCTTTGACTCATTTTTATGGAGTCACACTGCCGTAAAATTTTTTTACCACTGCTTTAGATTGATTGCAGTTCGTTAGTTGCTCCCTTTTTCTTCATCCTTTTCCCATGTTTAATTTCAAATTTTTTAATTTGATTCATATCTGGACTATTTCTTGAGCAATGCAATACTTTAAGAAACCAAGATTACATAAGATTAGCGACATAACAGTTATGTATTATTTTATTACGTAATATTTTTTAGGTTTATCAGAGTAAAATATATATGTATAAAAGACTACATAGTATTTAGTTAAGGGGTTATCACATCTAGCGACGGTCCCCACTAGACAGGACTTTCTGAGAATGCAATGATTATTATTTTTAACTAAAAATTGAAGCATTTTTACTTTATTTAAGAGTATTTTATGAATATCTTAACTTAAGATGAGCTTATTTCGTATGTAAAACTGATATACTAATCGGATTTCCTCTCGTTTTTTAAGGAAGAAAAAAGAAGAGAAGACAAGCATCGTGATCGCATTAATAATGTAAGTAGCACTTTTGATGAAATTTTGAAACCTTGATTTGGTTTAAATGCAAACTTTCGTTTCATGATTCATAATTTTTACATGCTTTTAAAATTATGATAAAGTTATTAAGTTTTATAGCTTTTACTTTGTAGCTAATGCATAGTCAGTTGAGTTTTGACTAATAAAATGTATTGTGTGTCCTCATGACAGTAGTTGATATAACTGAAGAAAAGGTTAATATCTGAAAGAGCTTTGATCATTTATGCGTAGTATTATTAATGATGCAGCGTGAGGAAAGTTAGCAGATATGTGTGTAGCATAATCCAGTTATATAAAGTAATATATATTAAATGTAAAGCTAAAACAGGAGGGAGAAAGAACAAAGCGAGAATTAAATTCACCTGTTAAGAAAATGATAAATTTGCAGTCTTCATGAAATATTTCAAATGTTGAATCAATGATTGAAGGATAGAAGTGAGAGGTTGCTGAAAGATTTAAAATATAAGCGCATCAGATAAATTGGGGCAGCTCATCTTTTCATAATTGCTGCTAGTAAGAGAATTTAAAATTACAAAAAATGAAATCAACAATAAGAGTTTGTGAATAATTTGAGCTTTGTTGTTCACAAGTTTTAATTTTGGGGGGAAAGGAGTTGTATAAGCTAATAGATATCAGAAATGTGTCCCAAGATTATGAAACATGAAATAAAAAAAAATATTTTATTGGGGTGGTTAAATCTCCTTGCATTATTGAAAAGAATTATGTATTATTGGAATATGTAATAATTTTTTAGGTTTATCAGAGAAAACTATGTATGTTTAGAAGACTACATACTCAGTTAGGTTACATAAAAAAGATACAAGTTTTGTATTTGGTTTTGAAAGATAAATCTCTACTAAAAATTCAACTGCTAACTGTGATTATATAAGTTGAAGTAGGTGTGTTTTACATTTTACTTTTGCTACCTTCTCTTTTATATTTGATGAATACAGTGTATAAAATGTAAAGAAAAGGAATGAAAGACGTGATTTTTATTTTTGAAGTTTTATGTATATATTATATGTTTGATATTTGTGTACTTCCTTATTATAGCGGCTCGCTAAGATTGAATAGCGTATCAATCTTGAATGAGATATCTTATCGAAATCTTTCCGCATGTTATACCTCGTTACATGTTACATGTCAGTTGATTAACGATTAAATTTTGGAAGCCGCTATAATAACAAAGTACTAATATTTGTAATATTATATATCTTTCTTTTTTTACAACTATAACTATAACATACACACTTCATGTATTAGCTAGTCTCACATCAAAATTTTCTGTACTCCTCTCAAATTAAATGTAATTAATAAAAGAAGGGGAAAAATGAGTACATAAAACCCCAGGTACGTTAACGTATGGGACAGCAAATTCATCCAGGATACTTATTTTATGCTCTGAGTGTGGTCTTCAGCTTGTTGCCTACCAGATGTCGCTACTAGTAAAAACCAGCTTTATCCAACATTGCATGTTCTACAAGTACAAAATTGGTAGAAAACACAAGAAAAATGGTTGCCTCCTTGTCAGTTAGGTTTGGGCAGTTGATGGCAGGAAGTTCATCACAGCTCTGTATGTGTTTTTGGTGCTAATTTTTTCATATTTAAATGAAGAATATAGCTGAAGATCTTTAAATTGGCATCGAGTTTTCCGAAAATGTAACGATGCATTCACTCTTCCCAAAAATGACTTTATTTCATACTTCTGGGCAGTTGATGGCAGGAAGTTCATCACAGCTCTGTATGTGTTTTTGGTGCTAATTTTTTCATATATAAATGAAGGATACAGCTGAAGATCTTTAAATTGGCATCAAGTTTTCCGAAAACATAACGATGCATTCGTTCTTCCCAAAAATGACTTTATTTCATACTTCAGACTGCCAAAATTTATTATCATAATAATAGTTTCTGAGCTGAGAGAGTATTTATAGCCATATTCAGAAAATAGTAACGTATTGAAAGGAAGAAAGGCTGTTCATACTTTTCGGAAATGAAATATATCTTTCTTTTTACAGTATAAGAGATTACATTTTTCCAATTTTTCATAAAGTATTTTTCTACACTTTTTCGTCAATTAATAATGTAAATACATCTGAGAAGAGTCTAACTGATTTATGTACAACAAAGATTAAGTTAATTTTAAAATATAACACTTGAATGTCTTATGAAAAATGTTGTGAATCCTGTAAGTAATGCCTTTCATTATTAAGCAAAATTCACACTGCTGTAATATATATATATTGGGTCAGTCCATAAATTTGTGCACATTTTTTGGTAAATTTTTAAATAATATAAAAACACACAGTTTAACATTTTAATCAATTATATATTTTCCTTCATTATCTGCAATGTCTCGCCATCTTACAGGCAGCTTTTTTATGCCATTGCTGTAGAAAGACTGGTTTTGATGAAAAAAACTTGAAAGTTCATTGTGTACATCCTGTTTAGAATTTAATTTTTTCCCCAGTAGAAAATTTTATAAGGCACGAAATATGTGAAAATCACTTGGGGCAATATCTGGGGAGTAAGCAGGATGTGGCAAAAGCTCCCAATTAAATTCACTATTTATTTGCAGCGTTGTTCGGGCCGTATGCGGTCTAGCCTTATCATGATGAAACAACACTTTCTTGATATTCACTAATCGTGGTTGTTTTTTTATCAATTCTGAGTTTAGATGGCAAAGTTGTTCACTATGAAGTTCTGAATGAATCGTTTGGTTTGGTTCTAACAGTTCAAAATGTCCTGAACGGGGTTCATCATGCTGCTTTTTCCAACTGTAATTTTTTTAAACCATTTCTGGGCAGTCCTTACATTAATAGTGTGTTCACTATGTACACTATTAATTTTTATCGCTGCAAACCTGGCAGATTCACCACACAAAAATAAAAAAGTAGCACAGCACATTTGTACTGATTATCTACATTCATCTTCTATGGGCACTAAAATGCGTTTGATATTTACGAAAGTTGGTGATGAACTGAATAATATGCGAGTCAAACAATGACAAGTTTCAACATGTTCAAAATTGTATTGTTTTAGTAAATGCATCATAGTGAACTCCACGCATACTCTTAATGCGCACGAACTTATAGACTGATTCGATATATATATATATACGTAAGAGGATTATAAAGCTGTAAATTGTAGAACTTGTTTAATTATTATTATACTTTTATGAATTATTTTTATTGTGATTTAAAACTAATTATTGATAGTTAATATATTTTTTTAAATAAAATATTGATATTACAAGTTTAAATTAAAAGGCTGTTTATACTTTTTGCAGGGGTATAAAATAATGAATGTGTTTGGAAAACACGGTGACCAAATATTTTCATATATCACTAAGTGGTCATTGTGTCTTTCATACAGATTCATTATTTATTAGTAGTAAATTGTTAAATAATTAAAATTTATAACAATGAGAGGGGATTGAGTTTTAAAAATTTATTGTGATCATTTGACATATATTAAATGAGACTTACTAATAGTAATGAATATCTGTGTACAAAATATTTTTATACATAATTTGTAACTGTATAACTTATTCCTAAGTATTAAGATTTTCTAGTAAAATGATACATTATTATTATTATTATTCTAATGTAACAATTTTGAAAGACTGGATGTTTCTTCATGAAATAATATTTTTTAATTTTATGAGTATTAAAAAATAAATAATAATTGTTTATTTTCAAACAAAAAAGAGAAGAAGCTGAATTAACTGTTTATACCATCGTTATCAGTTTTTATATTATAAAGGCATATTGTTTGTTTCAGAGTTTTCTGTTATGTTGTTACATATGTATATATATATACACACACACATATATATGACATTTTAATATGTCAGAATGATAAAATACTCGTTGCTCATTTTCACTTTTTTACAGAAGTGCTGATTATCCCATACTGTGTAATATTGATAATCATATGTGTAAATGATATGTAAATTCATATGTTTGTCTTTCTATTCGTTTGGAGATCGAGAGAAAAATTTAGTAGAATTTTGCAATTAATTATTCATTGGTTAATATTTTTTTCTTTGAAAATAATGTGGCTTAGTATTTATCCGATAATTTCCTAAAATTATTCAAAAACATAAGTAGCCACATAAATGAATAATCATTAAAATGTTGTTATAAGTAAACATATTTATCTGTTAATAAATAATTCAGACAAGAAGCAGAAAAAATTCAACAATTCCCTTGTGGGGGCTTGAACCGCTGATCTTCCAGTTGTCTGTTGAATGTGCTAACCATTTACACCGCAAGAACATGTAAAGGGGAATTTGATAATTCTTTACATTTTTTCCTACATAAGGGTGACTGAGGAAAACCATTAACTCTTTGATCAAATCTGTTTCACATTTTAGTTTGGATACTGCTGTTAAGTTATATTTTTTGTCATCTCCATAATATGAGAAATCAATGGGCGTATGCTAGAATTAAAACCATATATCTTCTAGTTGCCGGCTGGATTTGATAACTACTTATTCCATGCAAAAATGCAATAATTCCTTAGAACTGTTAATATATAAGATCACATGAACAATATGTCATACAAAGAAATTTCATTAAAGTAACTTATATTTAATAAGATAGTCCTATATAATATCATCTTAAATTCATTGGACAGATCCTATATGCTTATAAAAACATCAGACAATATACCATAATATCATAATTGCTAATTGTATATAACATGTCATAAGAAATACATGGATGTCATAATTACAAGAACTTTGTGCCTTGTCTTTTTCTTTCTTGTTGATCATATCAATAGTCTATAGCAGCAGTTCTCAACCTTTTGACTAACGCGTACCATCTAAACAAAAATTGAAAACCTTCAGTTCCATCACTCTTGAACAAAGCTCAGATTGCATAAATTTACGAGTGTTAGAGAAAAAACTCAATCAGGATGTTGGGGTTTTAATTTTTGAATTTAATAGTTAAAAATACTTTACTTCTTTGCAAACCACCTATTTTTTTCTTGCGTACACCAGTAGTACGCGTATAACCAGTTAAAAACCCCTGGTCTATATAGCAAATGAATTTTGTCTGCCGGTCAGTCAGCCTACTGGTAGCAGAGCAGTTTCTGGTGTTATGTGGAAGGTCGGTCCTTTTCAATCCTTTTTATTGAGAACTTTTCCCACAGTAACTGTAAGCGAGTAAGACATCTGCCGTGTCATCGAGCTTTTTGAGAACAATAAATAAATAAAGGGGAATCGTACTATAAATTTAAAATGTTGGAATTAAAAATTTTTAGAAGTAAGCATTAATTTACTTTTGTGTACGTCGTTTTGACATTTTTCTAGTTTTTTGTTTATGTAACAAGAAGGATGATAAATTCGGAGACTGCCCCAGGCAGGAAAAGCTCCAGCAACACTGCTGACCTATCCGCAGCAAAACAATGGGAGAAAAATATTCCCAGAATTTTGGCCACTGTGTCATGTGTCTGTACTATTATTGGTCTGTTCCTTATCCAATCTCAGTAAAATCAAGTAAACCCGAACAGTTAAGACTGACAAGCACAAATTTGTTTTCTTGGTAAAGTTGGATGTAAGGAAGGTTACTCTTTAATTGAAGGAATTAAATATTTCTCACGATAAAGTACATTAGATCAAGTCATCATTGAATAGGCATCTAGGTAATGGGGTTATCTTTTTTTTCTCTGGCCTGCCAAATATCTACTCTGTAATGCAAGAGAGGTACTTTTAATTTTCTGTTGTATTTTGTTTCATAAAAGTGAAATAATTTAAAAAGTTATTTTTATTTTCCTCTTAAACTTGGTAATAAAAAAGTTTTATTCAATTAAATTAAACAACCAATTATTGCTAAATACTAAGAAGCTAGTAAAAATTAACTGATTTTGCTTTTGCTTCATGTTGCAAGATAATATACCATATATGAAGAGGCAATTAATTTAGTTGTAATAGAAACATTGTGGCATCTAAGCTTCTGGGCTTCTATTAAAAAACATGTAATCAAGTTAACAGTAGGCTTTATTTATCCTAGGAAAAGGAATAAGTGATTTGGATAGCTGAGTTTTACTGTACCTTCTGTATGTATACCATAAGAAATAATTCTGTGTAGCAAAATGCATTGTGTAATTATATATATATATATATATATATATATATATATATATATATATATAAAAGAATTTAGTTCTTGGTAATTGTTAATGGTAGTTTAAATTTATAGCAAAATGATTAATGGTACTAATCCTTAGTTATGACCTCTTATTGTAATCTGTAACACTATGTATTTGATCTATTTATTGATCCAAAAGATGGACTAAAAAGTAAAGTTATTGGTTTATGGGCCAAAGGTGACATGAATTACGAGCAGTAACTATTTAAATGCTTTTTTGTTGTTATATTTCTTTATGAAAGTTTTTTTTTTTTTATCTTATTGACATTTTGTGAAAATGATACATAAAATTTTATATATTTGTTAAATTAGAAAATCTTTTTTTCAATATTTATTGTCTGTATATTTGTGTATTTATGTAGTTTAACTCTCATTATATTTTTCTGAAGGAGTGGGGAAATCTGTTATCTTCAGAGTATGGAGAACATCTGGAAGATCGTTCTAAGGATAAATTGTAAGTAATTTTAATTAAGTTTATAGTTAAGTTTATTAAACTGTAAGCAATAATTAATGCTTAGTTTAATTAACAATTTATTTTCCATAATTTATTAAATTAGACATTAGAAGTGCCTTTAATTGAGTTTCCACAAAATATTTGCAAATTCCTGTTTTATGTTACTAAATAGTTACCATCCACTGGTTTGACAAATGTTTCCTGTGAATATTGCACGGTTCTACACTGGTAACTGAAAGCTGATAATTTATCAGTGACAGTGACCCCTGATAGTCACGTAAGACCATGAATTTAATGGTCAACAGTTTAATTTTAATTATTTATCTAAATTTGTTATTTTTCCTCATGCCAATGATCTTTTAATTTCTTCACATTTACTCCACTGCATTACTTGGTGACCTATTGATTGACCTCTAGTAATCATCAATCCATAGTTCAGTGGTAACCAAGAACTTTGATGGGCTTTGTTGTGCTTCAGTTTCATTTTAATTTTAAAATTTATTTAATTTTTTATTTATTTTATTATTCTAGAGGGGCAATATGCCATGAAAGACTATTAATTTTTATTTTGGCATTTTGCATCGATTCACTGTAAATGTCCGAACCCTTTTTCATGCTGTTGCGACCAAATTTTATCGTCCTGTTTTATATTGAAAGAAATTAAATAATGAAGAATCTGCATAAATGTATGTATGTTTCTCACATTGTGATAATACCTAGAGCTACCAATTTTGAATAACTTACGTTTCCATCCGAATATGGGCATCTGGAAGCCAAATTTGAAATTTGTTTTATTATCGATTTCATATTTTGTAATACTTCAATGAATTTTTGATTAACAAAGTAAATGATTTCGAAGCGAGCAATGGCAACACTGTGCGGTGGGGGGGGGACATTTTTATCTCTAGCACGAAAATTCTAAATCTAGAAATTCTAAAGATATGCTCATTTTAAAATTATTTTGCGATATCGCTGTTGAACTGAATTTTATGGTTTGAGTACATAGAACATGATATTTAATAAATAAAGGTAACACACAAAACATTGAAAAAAGTCCCTTTGGACATAATTTAAAATCTGAAACCTTTCATATTTTTGTGATTTTTTATCATTTTTTATTTAATCTATTTTAAAATCTATCTGGGGCAATGACCACACAGACAGTGACTGTCAACCTCTAGGTCAATTGTAAATAACAACCTTTCCAAGTACCATTTAACTTCCGCATAATTTTAATTTAAAACTGTCTAAATTTACTACACTGCTCAATATGAGTGATCCACCGGTAGGCTTATAAGATCTAACTCTCTTTGGCCATATAAACTAATCTAGATCCTACTAATGAACCTGGTGACTTCTCATACAGGCGTGAAATAATACGATCATAGAAGGTTGAAAATAACCCTCTATTATTTTTGACTATGAACAGAAAGGCACATGTGCTTTACAATAATACTGACAACTTGCTGTGGAAATTAAGCATTGTTACACAAATTAATCCAAGTCTAAAAAGAGTAGTGCTGGAGTAGCATTTTAAGTTATGTTTAACTATGTTCACTCAACAACTTACCAGGTGTGATAATTATTCAAATGGTCAAAAAGACATGTCAGCAGCTCCATGTAACAGCAAGATCAGAAACAAAACATACGTTGGCTAGCGAAAACATGCTCTGAATAAACTCCAAGATTCATCCATTTAAATATTCACTTCACATAACTTTACATTAGCATCCTGGCGAGGAAATATGAGGGGAAATTGAGGAGTTCAGGAAAGATAAAAAAAAAAAATTGAATAATTGGTTATTTGAGCTAAGGGAAACCCTACAGGCTGACGGCTGGATTAAGACCTCCAAGAGGTCGTAAGCACTTAAAAGATTTTGGTGCCCGTGTGTTTTTTCATTTCGTCTCTCTTTCACTTACATTCCCTGGTAAAACTGGCAATGTGAAATTTTTTGGTGCCCACTTTCCTGAATACTCTTAAGAACCTTTTATAGTGCCTTCTTTCCTTGATGTCTTAATAAGCGCATGCTTATATTGCTTAATGATTAGTCCAGCCCTGTGATAACTCTAAGTGACTCTCATTCTGTATGTCCTAGTGACTATGACAGTCTTGACAAGCAGCAATTTGTTTTATTTTTAATATGTACCTAAATTTACTGTACTTCCCTTAGTGTTGACTTTAGTTTGACCCCAAGCGATCAACACCCTGAAAATTACTGATGTGCTGTAGTTTTATTTTACTATCTGTCTAAACTTACTGCACTGACCTTGACAGGCATCATGTGCTTTAGTTTTATCTTAAATAGCTATCTAAATTTACTGCTCTGCCCTATAGTAGTAACCTATGGGTTGATGCCCAGGTGACTCTCAACCTAATGTCACCAGTGACCAACAACTATTATAGGCACTAGTGTATTCCAATTTAATTTTGAAATTTCTCTAAATTTACTGCATAGCTTCACATTGGTAAGATCCATTGCCTGATTCCAGTTGACTTTCAGGCTGTATGTCACTAGTACCAACACACAATGGGTGCAAATATTCTTCAGGTTAACTTAAAATGTTACCTTAAGCAATTGCTTTACATCAGTGACTTAATATGGGATTACTATTGATTGACAGCCTATAAGTAACTGAAGATAAATGCTCTTGACTGTCACTTTTAGTTTTAATAATCTACCTAAATCAAATATGCACAAATCATATCCAGCCTGCAGCCCATGCATTGAGCACCCTTGTCCTAAACCAAGTGTGAACTGTTTAAATATTTGTAGCTTCACTGCCATAAGCAGTAAAATATGATTTACAGTATCATTAGTAGTGTTACCTTTTTTACAAAAAATATATTTCAGGGTAACCCTTTCTGCTGTTCTTGTTTATGTGCAACACCCTTCCAAGTAAAATATCATCCAAAACCTAGTTAAAACATAAAAAAAAAATTATAATCTCAGTAAACTGCATTTTAAATCAAAATAAAACAAGGAAATATTGACTTTACCTTATTTAAAAATTTCTGTGTCTTCAGTGAACACAGAATTTCTTAACAGCATCCAAAAACTGTTTAAAATTATCTGAACTAGAATCTGTATACTGACGTCACCACATGAATTCACAAAAGTAAAAGTAAAAAGTATCCTCTGTACTGCCGAACTGTCGGTGGCAATTCTTTTGAAAATCCCTTTTTATTACACCCCACATAACTTCTATAGTGTTGTTATGAGCTCCGGTTTCCAAATCCTTAAATCTGACTGTGTAATTTACTGAGAGGTGAATGAAGCCATTTAAATCTTACACACCAGTCAATCAATCAATCAATTTACACACCAGTCAATCAATCAATCAATGTTTTCCTTCCCGTTTGTTTCAAAGCATACAGAAATTTCAGGTTAATCATACCACCAGCAGGCATTTTACAGTGTAAAGCACAAAATAGGCAATGTGAATCCTAACCAACATCCAACGCGTAAATAATTTTTTCCCCAACAGTCAAAATTACCACAATCATGCATTATAACCGATCACATCATAACAGGGTTTCCATAATATTCAATGTAAAATACTCAGATTACCATAAATGAAACAACAATTCACTGATAATCCAAGGGGTACCCTAAACGTCTTTTTTAAATCCCCATTTTACTACCCCCTTTTTTAAAACAGTGGAGTATTTCTCCATACCTCAAAGTAATGGCATGTAACTGTATACCGAAAAAGAAAGAGAACTCTTTAGTATGAACAAACAAATTCGATGATAGCTAAACATGGACTGAACAAGATAATGATTTCAAAAAGAAATGTTGCAAATTTATATAAATATGTCAAATAAAATAAGTATGTTCAAATCATGAAAGAAATTTAGTAATTAAGGTTGGCATAGTAATATAAGGATAAATATGTATTTTAAAAGATGATGTGAACTATTGATATGCTCTTTTTCTTTGCATTCACAGTTTGTGTATTCTAGTACTTATTTATAAAATATTCTGCATTTATAAATTAAACCATACATAGCTTTTTCTTAAAAAACTGAAATTATAACTCATACTGTTTAATGTGTTATCAGTTAAAGCTTTTTCTCCAGTTTCATAAATTGCTAAACTTTCTGTGCACTTGTAGGTCACTAGGTTCTGTTAAAGGTGAAGACAGCAGATTAAAAGCAAAACTGACCAGTAAACTAGAAAGAGATATGCCAGAAAGCTATGCTGAATGTTATCCAGGGTAAGTGTTTATTTTCAGATCTGTTTCATGTATTTCCAGGCAAAATGCTAAATCATTTCTGCAAATGTTTTGTCATTTTTAAGGATATGTAGGTAACTTCTTTTTAATTTTGTAATTTGATTTTTGTATGTATGAGAGAGAGAAATTTTATTGTGAAAAGCTTAAATTGTGTTACATTCAAAACTCATTCTGATAAAACATTATTTCACATAAAACTAAAGAATTTGATAGAACCAAAACTAAATTTACCCTAGTTTGATGTATTTAAAAAATTAATGAGGCTTTATATAATATGTGTTAGTGAAACATCCAGCTGTAAAATTTCTAATTTTCAATGGTATTAAAAAATTTTTACTCGTAAGTAATATATTTGTATGTGTCTTGCTGTAATCTAATCTGAAAGGCGGCACTGGAGAATAGAAAGCAACACTGTACATGCAGAGTTTATTGACTTTTTAAAAGTGATTTAATTTGTGCAAAAACTGTATTGAAATATTTCACTTATGAAAAGAAAGTGAAAAATTATGTATGTGGATTGTTGAAACTATTTAAAAAAATTAAAGTAAGTAATTATTGAGGAAACATGCTAGATCTTGAAAGCTGAATGAAAGAAAGTTTCTCCATCTCTCTGCTAAAAATAAATAAATAAATATGTAAATAAATTACCTATCACAGAATTATGATTTTTTCATCATGAGAATATAGAAACATAATGCAATGTATAAGCAGATATTTTTAATATTTGTAACGGTATATTCACATTGACATCATGGATGTTACAGGCAAAAAATAATTCACATTAACATTAGCTTTTAGGAATTAAATAAAAGCTGTAGCCAACTGTGCAAAGATAAGCTCATACATTTTTGATTTCATTATAAATGAATTTACTTGGAAGAAACCTAAAACGCTGCCATTTATTTCCAGTTTTACTTTGCTGTCATAAAGCAGTTCTGTATTCTCTATAATAAATAAAATTTCAATACCTTCATCGAGATTTCTCTTGTAATAGTGATGCTGATGAAGGCGGTTTTTGATGTTATGCGGAAAACTATGTGCCATTTATTCTACTGTGATTGTCAAATGCTGAGAAATGACATACCGAATGAAATTAATTAGAAATGTGTGAAAGTTAAAAAGTGGTCATATAAAAATCAAGTTTCAAGGTGGACTTTGATGGTTTTGCTATTGCTTCTTTATCAGCTGTTTATAAGAAGCTGTGCAACAAAGTACAAATTCAGAAAAAGAATATTGAAGAACTGTTTGCATTAAAATTATAGCATAATAATAAAAAAATCGAGTATCTGTTATAAGAAATCTATCAATTGATTTATTGAAATTAAAATATGAGAGGAACAACCACAGAATCAAGTTTTTAAAGAGTAAGGGTTTTTGAATTTGGATTGTTAGCAAAAACAGGAGAACAAACATGGATAGCGTCCAGAAAGTAATCTAATTCCAACCTTTTTCAAGAGGTGTTTTGATTAATTTTGACAACTGAAATGCGGAAAAAAGATTTTTTATCAATATATGGGTAAATCTTCAGTTTATGGCAACTTGGCAAAAATTTTTTGACCAACCATCTGATGCCAACCCATCCCCCCTTTTTTTTCATGTGGCAAAGATTATTATGGAAAATGCCAAATTTTAATTGCATGACTGTTATATGTGAGTAAGCAGATGTGAAAACCATATGATTGTGCTGATGTCCTGATTGATATATCATATTGATTCTATCAATTGTCATGATGTCACATATGTCAAATTGACTCAAACCATTCACTTCATTTGTTATGTAAGCTATGTCTGACTTCCATTCATTGCTTGTTAAATTTGTAGACATGTGTATTTTTATTGAACAGCGATAAATATATTTATCATGTTGCTTTCAAAGAGGCAAATCATTCTTCGAAAATACAAAGTGGCCACGTTAGCTTTCAAAATTTTCAGAAAATCAGGTGTTTTGTTTGTAGTTTGACTTTTCAGCCACTGGTATCAGTTGTAATGATTGCAGATGGCACATACAATCTAATAAATACTTGACCTGTAATAAAGTAAAATCTGCTTTGAAAGCAGTGTCTTAATTTTTTGAATGCATTTTCGAGCGTGTGTGTCATAGTAGCTGAATCAAGCATGTGCATATTGTATGTATATTGAGTAGATGCGGAGATGTACACTTTGTATTTGACCACTATTTTGCTGAATGCTATAGCTGAGCAGTATCCGCTGGCTGTAAAAATGTAAATATTATCCAAATAGATTCCCCTCTCATAAAATTCCATGTTTCTTTTTATTATAATTTATGAACAGAATAATACCTATGGAATGTACAAGCAAAAGTTTTTCGACAATGAATTAGCATTTTTTCATGTTGGTGAAGATAGAAAGTGAGATCTTTTATTCTCATCCTTTCTGGCAGATTGCAATATCCCAGCTGCATATAGCGATGATATGAATTCTTTTGATTAGTGTTATTGGTTCTACCATAACCAAAACAGTATGGGATGACTAAAGCAGCTGCTCTGATTAGGGCATGGTGGTTAAATGCAGGGTGGATTATATAAGAAATAAAATTATGCAAAAAATGAACTGTTTGCATTAATTGCCATTAGTAGTACATATTATATGAATGCACCAATTCAGTACAACAACTGAAAGTTTTGCAGCATTCTATAGATAAATCAAACTGAGTTTAAACCCATTATATTCCCAGACACATTGAATTCATTCCTTGCAGAAAGTGAAATCATTTGCGTGCGGTGTTTATTACCAATATAAATATAGCCACGAAGAGTTGGCTTCTGCAAAACATGCAACAGAACTGAAAAACAGATCGGGATGGGATATTAAAGATGAAGGAAGGTATATTCATTTTTTAATTTTTTTATATCTTTTGAAAAATTGTAAGTAATATTCCTGTTCTTGGTGTACAATTTAGTTTATGCTGTGGAATCCCTCCCTCCAGTCTGAGGAATACATGAGTACTGCAGTCATAATTCAGTAAATGTTACTGATAGCTCTCCTCAAAAGTTGGCTTCTGTAGCATTGTAATAAATACAGGCAAAATATGCAGCATAAGATTATGCCAAGTACCTAAATATTTTGAAGTCTTACATGTTTTTTTCTCCTTTGTGCTTTGAAGTTTTAAAAATTTCAAAATTATAAGATCAGAAGTCTGCTGGGATTAATTTAGGGCTTAGATATAAGTTTCAACTTCATTTAATCGAGCACATTAAATTTTAGGTTACTGCAATCTTTGCATGTTAATAAACCTGGATTACGGTATTACATGCTTGTTTCCCCTGCATGTTTTTTTGAAATTTTAAAAAATTCAAAATTATAGGATCAGAGGTCTGCTGGGATTAATTTCGGGCTTAGATATAAGTTTCAACTTCAATTAATCGTGCACATTAAATCTTAGGTTACTGCAATCCCTGCATGTTAATAAACCTGGATTACAGTATGAGAGTTCATTTTTAAAATCATCTTTGTTTTAGATCTCATTGTTTTCCCCTAAATATTGTGTGATAATAAAGTTAAATATATGTTTTTTTCTCCTTTGTGCTTTGAAGTTTTAAAAATTTCAAAATTATAAGATCAGAAGTCTGCTGGGATTAATTTAGGGCTTAGATATAAGTTTCAACTTCATTTAATCGAGCACATTAAATTTTAGGTTACTGCAATCTTTGCATGTTAATAAACCTGGATTACGGTATTACATGCTTGTTTCCCCTGCATGTTTTTTTGAAATTTTAAAAAATTCAAAATTATAGGATCAGAGGTCTGCTGGGATTAATTTCGGGCTTAGATATAAGTTTCAACTTCAATTAATCGTGCACATTAAATCTTAGGTTACTGCAATAACTGCATGTTAATAAACCTGGATTACAGTATGAGAGTTCATTTTTAAAATCATCTTTGTTTTAGATCTCATTGTTTTCCCCTAAATATTGTGTGATAATAAAGTTAAATATATGTTACCAACTTAAATAGGCCCACCAGCGGGCGAGCGGAAAAGTTGCTGAACACTGGTAGTTTGGTCCAAGGTTCGAATTCCGTGAATGTGCTGGCTGCATGAGTGTTTTCGTGGTTTTCCCCATGTGTAACGTGTATACGAGCTAGGTTCTCTTAAAAAGTCCTCCACAAAGGCATCCCTACCCTTAGGCAGATAGCTCTCAAGGCTTTGCCATAATTATATAACCTAACCAAATTAAATAAATTTGATTAAACTCAAAATGGAGAAAGGAAAAGGGATGTGGATATGAAAACTTGATTAATAAATGGCAAGGTATGGAAGAAATGAAATCAAAAATTATTTTCCTTTCCACCGTCTATTTACTGAATTTTTTTCACAAAAAATGCTATTAAATTAAAAGTAGTGAAATTTACAGGAATAGTTACAATTCTTTTTAACCTAATGAAAAGTAATAGGAATATCTTTTCTGCAGCTATTTTTTTAATATAGAAACTAAATAATTGTTTCTATTTATTGAATGATATTTTTTCCAGCTGCATTAAACCACACATAACTTCCTACTCGTAAAGTACTTGTAATAAATTAATTGAAATAATGCTATTAATTTCTTGAAATGTATCTAAACAATGGGATGATTGATACAGTTAGTTGTGCTTAAATGTTCCAGAAGATCAAAGAATGCATGCAGAGCCATCTTGTCCACACAAAATTTAAATTGAAATAATTATAGTAGTAGAAAATGGTATTAAGTTCAAAATTTTTAATATAGTAAAAATGTAAGTATGGGGGGGGGGCGTTGGTTAACAGCATTTCTGGGACAATATGTAAGGTGCACTTCAGCACTATCGTGCTCATCAGATTTAAAAAAAAAAAAAGAAAGAAAGAAAGAAATCAGTATTAAAGAATACTTTTTATTACTTCTCCTCAACTGATATAGCAGTTAAATTTAAAAAAAAAAAAAATTATTAACAGTACTAAAAGAAGGTTTAGATAGATATAATTTATATGGCCACTGCTACTGATACTAAGCAACTGAACAAAACAAAATTTTTAATTACAGCGTAAATTTGGATCACAAACAAATAAGTCAGTAACAAATTATAACTCTAAAATGCAGTTAAGAAAATGTCTTCGGAAGAAGAGATGTTCCTAGATATTTGGCGTGTGAAATTCATGCAAAAAATTCATGAAACAATAAAGCAGTTGTAAATTGTAGCATAAATATTTGTATAAAACGTAGACAAAAGTAAATCAAAGTGGATAAATTTTTAATGGGATAAAGGCTAGTGATTCTTAAATAGAGGCAAACAGGGGTTAAGAGGAAAGGGTGTAAAAAACAGAAAGCAGCATATATCTAATATTTATACAGAATGGCATTTCCTTTTCAAACAATAACATTTTGAAAATTTGACTTCTTCCCCATTTTCTACTTACACCATCAGCTTTTTAAGCGTAGAGATACACTAAAATTCAATTTAAAGTTTCATATCTTTTATATTTATTATTATGTTAAATATTGTATATATATTAGATTTACTGAATTTTGTTGGTTTTGCATTGCAAACTGGCATACCAGTAACCATTTCAAAGCAACCATTCGGGATCTGGAAATGGATTCATTCTTATGATGAAAATTGTTCCAGTTCATGAATGTTTCAGATGACAAACTATCTTCAGGAATGAGTTAAGTTCATTCTGTATTAAAAAATAGCCAAGAGTGATAGGACATTAAATTCGAGAATTTATCAGAAATGTATAAGTGTTATTTTGTGTATCTGTAAAAAAATAAAGCGAGGCAACAGTACCACATTCGTTCAAAATAAATCTTCGGCATTAGGAAACATATAGCTCTATGTATGCATCATTGGACAGTTCACTACTGAAACTAAGGTGTGATGTCATTGATAGTATTAAATCTGAGTATTACTGTAACTACAGAATGTAAATCTCTCTTTTCAAGTTGTGAATCTCTGTCATATATTTTTCCTAATAATAATAAGCAGATATACTCATATTTATACCAACTTATATATGGAAAGTTGTTTAAAAATTTGCAAGTCCCTGTCTTGATTTAGAATGTTTTTCCCTTGTTATAGTGCTCCTGAAAATGAAGATGCTGTTGCTGATAGTGATGATGAAGTAGATTATTCCAAGATGGACATGGTAATACATTTGCCATAATAGAATGCTTCTTTTTGTATATTTACTTTTTATTCCTATTACTCTACTCGACATTAAAAATGCAACACCAAAAAAAGTGCCCCGAAAATTATGCAAATTTCAGGGTAGATGTACGTCACCAAGTTATGCGAATGACGTGAAATGTGCAGCTCTCCAGCGCACGTTGAAGAAGATATAAGAGAAGAAAACCTGTAGAATGTTTAATTTTCATGCTGTTATTTTTGCTAAGAAACCATCACAGAAAATATGTTCTTGTCTCAGGATGCATGTAGTAGCAGAGAATGCCAGGCTATTGCCATTGGAAGCAGTTTCAGCAGACAGATGATTTTATGAGGAGCATGGTGATCGGGCTGAGAAGGCAAGTTGGTTCATATGGCAAATCTCAGTTGAAACGTGCCTGGACGTGTCTACAGTGCACCGGCTGTGCCAACAATGGTTGGAACAAGGAAATGTGGCAAGTTCGAGGTGTCCCAATGCAGCCAGAGTAACGTCAGCACACATGGATCAATGCATCCTCCGACAAGTGGTGGCGCACTCGCAGACCACCTCTGTCTCCATTCTGCAGCATATTCAAGACACCCTGGATGTTCCCATGTCAACAGAACGGTTTGCCATCGATTGGTGGCTAGTGGCCTGCACTCATGGCATCTGTTAAGAAGACTGTCATTGATCCCACATCATAGACGGCAACGTCTAAAATGGTGCCGGGCTTGAGCGATGTGGATGATGGAATCGCACAGGGTCATGTTCTGAGATGAGTCATGCTTATAGTTTCTCTAGTGATAGTTGCCATATACGAGTGTTTAGATAGGTCCAATCTGGCAGCAATTGTGAAACACCCCACTGCTAAAGAATACAGCATCATGGTTTGGTGCCTAATTGCAGCCTAAATAGAGATGAATTATGTGCTGTGGTCGGTGACATTCCCCTATCTTCAAAAAGTGCCTATTGCCCTTTATCAGCAGGATAATGCCCAACGTGTTTTGCAGGGTGTACAAATGCTTCTCTGGCCACCATTCGCTCCTGATCTCTCATTAATTGAACACATTTGGAATGTGATTGGATGCCATTTTCAGACCGTGCCACTGCTGGATTCAGAAGACAAACTGTGACAAATGGTTGACAGGAAACGGAGAGCCATTTCTCAGAACACTATCCGTAGTCTTATTGACTCTACCTAGACGTGTTGCTTCGTGTATCACCATCCATGGTGGTCCTACACCATACTGAGCCAACACTGTTCTCTGTCTGTATTGTGCATATTATTACAAAATAAAGATCACTTATACTTCTTAGCTCTCTCTCCCTGTTTGCCGAGTTTCATCACTTTGCAAACAGGTGGCCACTCCTTGGTGTTGCATTTGCAATGTCGAGTAGCAAGCTTATTTCTATCCCAATCATCTAATTCTACCCAGTCATAAAATTCTATCCCAGTCATCACACACGTAGAGGTGTTTATTAGTTGCTTTTATTATACAGCTAATGAAAAAATATTGCATGGAAGTATAAAACACTGAAGATGTTCATCATTGATTCTGAATTAAACTAATTATAGTTTTTGTGTAACATAAAAAATATATAATTTTTGAACTATCTTTAGGGTTTTTTGAATTCATTTATATATTTAAAATCAGTACTTTGGATAATGTGATTACATTTATTGACTGTAAATATAAAAAAAAATTGTTTTTGTAAACTGTTTAAGCTGTTTATTAGCTGTAAGTTTTTATGGCTCAGCATCTGTTCACTAAAGTACGAAACTAAAATATTTAATTAGCAAATTTTATTATTTATGATTTTCCACCAGATTTTTGTTTTGTAATTTAAAGGAGTAAACTTTATAGTTAGTAGAGTAATATTTAATTGAAATTTTACATAAATCATTAAAATCATTAATTTATCTAGGGTAACCATTAAGACTTTATTAATGAGAGAACTAAGAAAAGCATTTGTAAATTTCTAATTCCTGTTGAACAGTTTACATTATTTTTTGACAAAGTGTGTGTTTAAGGTTGAATTATTCATGCAACATATTTTTTTTAACGTATGTATAACTTTATAATTTACATGTTCTGCTTCAGAAATGAAAGCTTTTGCATTGCAAAACTTTATTACCAAAAAATGGTATAAAAAGGCTGAACAGTTTTTCAAAATGTTTGATAAATGTAGATTATAAATTTATTGACCTTGTATGGGTGTAGATATTCTACTAATAATAAGTAATAAAAAAGTTATTCAATTTTTACATAAATTAATCATATCCGATTATATTTTATATTAAATCTATAGATATTCTAAAGTAATAGCTCATATAACTCTACCATATCTTTATGTATGAATTTCTTTGAAGATACAAAAATAAATGATAAATATTTTGCAAGCCTTTGTGGAATGATTGGTGCAAATGCTAAAATTTATAGAAATAACTTTTATTGTCACTCAGTTATTATAGTGAATTTTGTATTCAATATTCAAATATTTGCAGGGTAACAAAAAAGGTCCCATTGGTCGGTGGGATTTTGATACTGCTGAAGAATATAGTGAATATATGAGCAGCAAGGAAGCTTTGCCCAAGTAAGAAAAAAATTCTTTAACCTATATTTTGCTGCAATGTATTTTGATAAAGCAAATGCTGTATTATGTATCAATTTATTTTGTTTATTTAATTCATTAGTTATTATTCATTGCTATAGTTATTACAAATTATTCTCTACTGTAATATTTATGCAATATTGGCTCTTCAGTGACTGAAAAAAGAGTGCAGAGCACTGTACTGTATTGTCTGAGTATATCTATATGTATAAGTATGTCTGAGTCTATACTGTATGCCTAAGTCACTATACTGTATGTCTGTAAAAGTATGATTAACAAGTGCTATATACATGAAGTGTTTCATACCTTCTCATTATATAAGCAGTTCTCTTTAAGGCATTTTACTTCAAGTTTTTATTGTTACAAAATGTACAGGTGCAATAAGATGGCTTCCCCATAAAGCACTTTTAGGGTTTCCATAAAATGGCAAGTGAGAGCAGGGTAGCCACATTTTGGCAAGAAATCGCCTGTTTGGTGACAAAATTGGCGATATACCATGGATAGATGGAGAACCTTCTGGAACAAATTCTTACCAGTTTAGCCCAGAATGTTCTCGAATACAAGCCGAAAGCTTATATAAACCCTGCTAGTCCGCAGTCAGTTAGTGTGTGTGCCTCGTCTAGCGAGCTGATAGTCAGTCATTGAGCAGTGCCAAGTTGGTCGTCGAGCGCATCATCGAGTTTTGTCTTAGACTGTGCTGAGTCGAGAGCTATACTCTTGTGTATCGTCGAGTGCATCGCTTGGAGAGTCTCAAGAGTACGTGGAGTTCCGAGAACGACGAAGCAGAGTTGGGAGCTGTACTCGGGTGCTTTGCAGTGAAGCTGTCTCCACCGTTATTGCCTGACAGTGTCGCTGAACGTGCCAGCGTGTTTATAACAGTTCGACGACTGTAAAAGTGATTTTTCCCTATGTGTAATATATATATGAGCCAGTATCTTCAGAAAGAAAGAAAAAAGAATTAGAAAGTGTTCTGTGAAGGTATCCTTTGCCTTAGGCTGATAACCTTTGAGTGCTTTACCATAAACAAATAAATCAAATTGAAATTCATCATCGCAACACTCAAAACAGTTAACATTATGTACATTTTTGATGGACTTTGACATGGCATTGTTTGCGCTTGCTTCACTTTTCAAAAGCTGCTTATTTGATTGGGTTGTTTCCTGTATCAAAAGTGTAGATGTATATTTCATCACCTTAATGCATTTTAAGAAGAATTCTTGAAAAAGCTTCTCTTGTGTTACTTAAATATGTTATTTTGCGTAAAAATTAAAGATTTTTGTAATAACTTGAGAAATCATGTGCTGAAAACTCAAGTGATCTTTTAAAATTGTTGATGGGATTCACATGATATAGGAACTTCTTCGATGACATCTTTACTTAATAAACAATGTTTGCTAAAGCACTAAATCTCTGACTCATTCGACATATTGCTGATTAGTTACAGATAGTAAATGTTCAATTGGAGTGTAATTCATCTTTCTCTTGCTTCCTGTCTGTACCATTCAGAGACATCTGTTTTTGATAAAGTGTTGTTTTCAAAAGCTTTATGCAACACTTGATACATTTTTTGGTAGCAGAAGTTCTATTACAAAAATAAAATTTAATGCGTATTCTTTGCTCAGTTATGTTCTTCATTTGGGGAAATCAGCAAAGCAAAAATTTTTTATTCGTTAAACAGGAAATCCATATGGAAATGATAGAAAAAATTAATGTGGTTTCTTGGCTGATGTCAGTGAAAGTCATAAATGCTGCAAAACTTAGAATAAGCAGTTTTTCCATTTATTTTAAATGAATCATTCCTGATATAAAATACCTATTTGTCTATTTATGTACTTGCTTATTTTCTTTCCTTTTATTTAGTGTGTAAAAAGCAAGTAATAATCATATTACCATAGTTGTCCATAGTTACATAGTCATATTTTTCTGTTCTGTTATGCTGATTATTGTTATTTCATTCATAAAATATTTAAAGTGTTTCTAAATTTTTATTTAAAATAAGTATAAAAATTATTTCAGTAGTTGAATTCATTTGTGTTAATAATTTTTGTAACTGCATTCAGTAAAATACTGTGTTGTCAGTTATTTAAGTTGAGCTGATAGGTAGCACTTGAGTAAACCGCAATCTGCTTTTAAATAAATTAATCATCTATTTGCAGAAAGGATATAAGATTTATTAATCCATGTATTCATCTCAAATTTTAGTAAAAGTTACATATTATATACATTATATTGCAGAGCTGCCTTCCAGTATGGTGTCAAAATGGCTGATGGGCGAAAAACAAGGAGAACTGGCACCGGAAAACGAGATGAAAAGACTAAATTGGACAGAGAGCTTCAAAAAATTAATCAAGTAAATTTTTTAATATTCTTTTCCATTTCTGAGGATCTTAATTATACAAAAGTACCATTGTTGTTATCCTTACACTAAATTTTAGCACTGTACTCTTAAGCCCGGATTTTACAAGACATTATTAATCTTCTTTACAAAAGTAAACTTACTGCTTTATTTTTTACTCTTATTTTATTTTTTTATCAACAAGGAAAATTTAATAAAAATTCCTGCCTGAACTTTGTCTAGAAAGCAGTTTGTTTCTGTTTATGAGAGCTTTATTTTATTGAAAACATAATTGGTATTGCTGCAAAATATCTGGCAAAAAGTTTGTGTTGCAAAATATCTGGCAAAAATTGTCCATAGTTACATAGTCATGTTTTTGTGTTCTATTATGCTGATTATTGTTAGTTCATTCATAAAATACTTAAAGTGTTTCTAAATTTTTATGTAAAATAAGTATAAAAATTATTTCAGTGTTTGAATTCGTTTGTGTTAATAATTTTTGCAACTGCATTCAGTAAAATACTGTGTTGTCAGTTATTTAAGTTGAGCCTTACATTCTTTTTAATGTTCTTTTTCATGATTTCTCAGAATTTTTCTATTCTGTTGAGGGAGGTACTTCATATGCAGTAGAATATTACTTCTATGTTATTAATGGGACCAGAATAAAAGTGTTGAAAAGGGTTTCTGGTAGGATATTTGATGCAGATATTGGCAGAATTAGTGAATGAAACTTTAATTTTTATTCATAATGTTTTGGATACTGCTCGGATTACATATGATATAGTCAGAACTCCTGATTAACCAGGTCTTGGCTAGAAAAGCTTCAGTTAGATTTTTGTAGAACAACAGAGCAAGATTTCTATGGGAAATGCAGAAAAGAGAAGAAAATGAGTGAGGTAATAGGTCTGGAATATCTAAATCAGGGTGCCATCTTAGAGCATGCAATGCATGTTTATAAATTTGAAATTAGAAAAAAGGAAGTATTATTTTTTAACTCACTCTTATGGTAAAATCCTGTTTATTATTTGAAATATACAGCTTTGCATTGTATCATCGATTTTATTTAGAATCAGAAATTTGAAACAAAATAAATTGGTGTTGTTTTCTGATTTTTCATGCTGTATGCTGAGTCTGAAGCTTAATATTGCAGATTAATGAAATAAGGCATTTTATAAGATCAAAGGGAAAAACCTTTCCCTCCCTATCTTCCCACGATGTGAAAGAGCAGCCAAAGTTTTCCCTGTCTCCATGGAGTGTGCTTATTGCTTCATGTGAAAGAGTTTGTCCATTAATGTTAAATTTTGGGCAGTTTATTAATATGTTTTAAGCATTATTCTTATGCATTTATTATTCAAGTTTTATGCTTCAATGTTTAAATTATAGTGTACAATGTTAAGTTTGAAGTTGTTTATTTAAGACCTTTTTTTTTTTTTATTATTATTATTATTATTATTATTATATATATATATATATATATATATATATATTTTAAGAAATTTAAGGCATAACTGAAATTGAAACAAAACAGTTTTTAAAGTCTAATTCAGCCGATATTTAGATTTTGATCATTCTATGAAAAATGAAAATTGTTCAAAAAGAAAGAAACTGGCATGTGCAGCAATGGAGTAATTTATTAGATAAATAAGTGAGACATATTCAAATTACATATTGCAAGAAAACTAGCTAATAATAGAATATGCTGAATAAAAGTTTCTTTAGCTATTGTTAGTTGGTATGTAATAGTTGGTAAGTATGAATTTAATAGTTTCAGGGTGTGATTAGCATCTATATATATATATATATATATATATATATTTTTTTTTTTTTTTTTTTTTTTTTTTTTGCTCTGATCCAGGCGTAAATTCAACCAATGTCTGGTTTGGGTACTTTTTTTTTAAGTAAAATCTTGATTCTAGCCAGAGTGCACTGAAGCTTTAAATGATATATTTGTCTATTGTAGGCACTAATCAGAATTTGGTAAATTCATCCTTAATTCAAACATTTATTATGTCTCTGACAAACAGCTGTAAAGCGATCAATAGGAAACCTTTCTTTAGGATAATTATTAAAATTTCATAACTACTAATTGGTTAATTTTCATAATGTAGTTTGCTTCAAAATTATAAAAAAGCTAATTAGAGGAAGGAAATAAAAAGAGAGGAAAAGTTCCCTTTGTTCACGTAAAATATGTAGTTGCCAATTATCCAGGTTTTTCATCGTAGCTCCAGTTTTTAGCTTTTAGCTTTTTCTAAGGAAACTATTTCCCTTTAATAAATGAAATTTATTGAATTAATGAAACATAAATTGGGCATATTCTGTCTCCATCATCAACACAAGTAATTTTGAGAATAATTTCATGTATTAAGTTTTATATCATCTGAATTGTATTTTTTATACTACATTTTGTTTATGTTTTTCTTATTAAATTTCATTTGTTTATGTTTTTCTTATTAAATTTCATTTGATCTAATTTGTCGCAATCTAATATAAACATTTGTAGAATTTTATATGAAGCTTCAAGCAATATTTAATGCATTAATATTTATATAAAATTTTATTCTACTTCAATATATGATATTTTGTTAAATTTATCCATACAAATGCTGTACATCTTAATTATTAATTTTATTTTCATCATATATAAAGTACTTCGATAAATAAAAGTTCTCTTTCTGTACTCAGGATTTTTTTTGAGTAAAAAAAACATAAGAAAAATAGTCAAATAACATGAAAATTGAAACCTTTTAAGTAAATTCTAGTATATTTTAAATTGGAATCATATTACAAATAGTTTAAGTAGCTTAAATCTTCCATTATCTTTTGATATGGCACCGCCATGCTTCATGAAAACCTTCTGGTTTTTTTCAGATTTCTAAGCTGGCAGCTATGATAAAGTAGTGTGTATACTGATTTTTTATTCACCAACAGCATGTATATGGTGGGGGATGGGCAGAAAGATAAAGGAAGAGGCAGAGTGCAACTCATTTCATTCTGATTTTCCTGCTTTAAAATCACTGATTCAGTGCATAACTACAGATTAAAAGTAGTTAATAAAAATCTTATTATAAAGTTAGGCAATAATAAGCATGTACTGAATTCCTTGGATATATCAATAAGGAATGTGTGTAAAATTATGTGTGAAAAATTGTTATTTTTAGAGAATTATTATTTTTAATAATGTATATAAATGCCTTTTCGTCTCGCGGATTTGACAGTCAGCTGTCATTTTAAATACCTGAAATTAGATCAGTGATTTTACCTGAATTAGATCAGTGATTAACATGTAGAGTTCTAGAAGTGTAATTTATTTTTAATAGTCTTTCCAGAATTGTATAGTGTAAAGATATGGATGTGTTATATTTCATATATCAGCCGTGCAGAATGAGTTTATTTCTTTGCATGTGGTATCATCAAGGTGTGCATTTAAATATTCACATGTTAAGAAAACAATTATGTTAAATTTATTTTCTCTCTCTTAGATTATAGCTCGCAGGAAGGATTTGGATACATTTGGAAGTGGAGTGTAAGTAAAATTTTTATTTATTTTCAAAATGTGTTCTGTTGTTTTTTCATTCATTTCATGAATTATTTTACTTTTATTTCATTTTATAGGGGAACTCCTGAATTTAAAAGATTCTGAGCTGCTTTTTCAGTTTCATATAGTTTTGTTGTTAGATTTTCACATTCTATGTAGAATGCTGATTTATATGGGAATTAGTTAAAAACGTGTAAACATTTTGTATAAAGCACTTATATATTTTATATTAATTTCTTCATAAGCTTCTAAGTATATGTTTTATTGTACATATATTTATGTGACAGAAATATTGTCATGTTACATTTAATTCTATCTGTATTCAGGCCATTTCCATGCAGGTGATGCAAATTCTTCTATTACTTTGTGATTTCTTGCATTTTTTTAAGTTTTTCAAGCAGTTCTGTTAATACCTGTTAAAAGGAAACATTGTATATATTAGAATATGGGACTTATATATTCAATCTCTGTCACATTCTGTATGCATTTTTAACAACTGTAATTTTGTTGTAAATAAACATAATTTGATGTTTAGTTGCAGAGTGTCATTCTTAACATAGTAGAAGCAATTTAAATGTCACATTGCAGTTTCTGTTTTTAAAAAAATAGTGTTAAATAATATTTGGTGGTGTATGAAATATCATACCATTTGTTTTGTTAATTATGTATCTATTTATCATTGAATTACTGCAGAATTAATGCATAGTTAATTTTAATTGTATCGTCAACAAAAATATCTTGGTAAAAAAATAAAGCACCAGCAAAACATCACATGACGATAACATTGCAGACAAACATTTTCAGACTCCCCCCCCCCAGAAATTTGCATACAAGCATAATGATTGAGCACAAGAAGAAATGAGAGCTATTTTAACTTTTATATCTCATATTTTTGAATCAACTGATAAATTTTGATTAAAAAAAATTAAGCATTCAAAAACTAAAAATGAGAAGAAAAATGTTGCTAGTTTTAGTGGTTAATAGAATTTGAAATTTATGTTGTTAACTAATAAAGGTCATTAATTAATTAATCACTTTCCTAAAGTTTTATTGGGGATTTTATCATGAAATGTATAGTCTAAAAAGGATTAGAAAAAGAACTGCATGTAGTTACTTCTATTAAAATTGTTTGATTAATTATCAGGTTTTAAAATTCGCTTAACCACTTTAAGTAGCATTAATTTTCTGCTCTTTTTCAGTTTTTGAGTGCTTGAGTTCCCTTCATCATTTTTCAGCAAAATTTATTAATTTCTTGATTGAAAAATATAGAGGTAAAATTATTCCTACTTGTGCTAACAAATTATTATGTGAATTATATTTAGAACTTTTAAAGTCTGAAAATATCATATCTGCGATTATTTGTAGGTGCTTTATTTGTTTTGCTACAATATTTTTTATAATGTTCCCCCCCCCAATAACGTTTTCTCCTTCCTTTCTTTTTTTGACAATGTTTTTGCCTTGCATTATTTTCTCCACAATGTTTTCTCTCTTAAAAGCATAGTAAGATATAGATAGTAATGCGGCATAGAGTTAAATGTATAACTTGCTCATTATTATTATATGCAATTTATATAATTATATATGCACATTATACATTTAAGCATTGCATTATTCGATTATGTATGTTTGTATTACAAATACTGAACTGTCAAAATTAAATTACTTCAATTTCATTAAATATTTGAACTGCAAAAAGTCAAAAGAGATTTAAATTATGTTAGATACAATAAATAATTAACCCCTTAAATGCCGTGGGAAAACGTACAAGATTCATTTCCCAGTGCCACGGTTTTTCACACAGGCGCGCGTAGTTATGCGATTTATTAGGGGGAAAATAAGAGCAAGTTTTACTTTACTAAAAACTTTTTCACTTTCACAAAAAAAAATAAAATAAAAAAATGAATGCACAAAATTTAATGTTTTCAGTAAAAGTATAATAAAAATGATGTTTTTATAATAAAAAGATCCCTAAAATGGAGTTTCGATCAATTCATTTTTAGACCAGTAAAGTGTAATATCAGGTTTCAGTGTTATTCCTTGTAAAATCAGTATGCCTAAAAAAAAACATATTTCTTCTGAACTGGTTGAATGCCACGATTTTGTTCTTGATGTTTCGTTTGCAAAATGTTGGTTCATATACTCATCTACAAAATGGTTAGTTTCAGTAGCAATATGAAGCACGAGCAGTTCATCAAAAAAAGATAAATGGGTTTGAAACATCCATTATATTTTTCTTTATTCCTGGAAACTACTACAAAAAGTAAACGAAAACAGAGGACACAGAATAAAAAAAAAATGTACGTTTTACTCAAACAACACCAGCCAATACCGCGCAGTCATTACTTTCACCGCTTTAGACACATCCCTCACTCAAATTTCTCCCCATACTTCTCTGAAATAGTATCCTCCTTCGCATACTTTGTCAAGGTCATTGTGGTCTTGCATTTCAAAAGGTCATTGTGGTCTTGCATTTCAAAGCTTTGCAAATAATTTTACAGGTAGCAGCGCAAAGTAAATGATAGTATTTTGGAAGGGCGTATATATGCCCTTGGGGCAGTTAACATATCAGCTGAGCAAAGCATATATATATGCCCGCAGCAGTTAAGGGGTTAAAACAAATACTAGAGACAGCTCTAAGGGAAATCTTATTTCTTACTTTTGGTGGCTTTTTCTTTCGTTTCTCTAAAAACTTAAGAAAAGCTTTAGTGGATGTTGAATTCAGCAATTCAATCTCCTGAAATAAAAATTAACATTGCATTTAATTTATCAGATTGTATGTATGTTGTATATTTATGTATGAAAAGAATAGGCTAAGACATAATTAACCCTGTGAGCACCATGACTGGACGAGATTTTTTTGTCGCTTGTTATATATTAGTTCGTAATTTAAGATATTTTGCTTTCTCACTTTCATTAATAATATAAATGACATCTTGATGAATGTAAGTTTAGGAAAATAGAGAATAAAATAGGTAAATATGCATATTTAGCTAATAAAGGCTCTTTAAATACAGGTCTTCATGGCAGATCCAAAAACCCGGGCTGCTCAGAGGGTTAAATGGTTTATTACAATATGCTTTATTTTGAATTAAGTACTATCCTAAATTCACTTTGAATTTTTAAAAGTAAAATATCTAAAAGCAGATGTTATTCTTTTCCTTGTGAATAAATAATGTTCACTTTCATAGTTGGGGAGGGAGAACTGCATCTTCTAAAAATAAGGAGTTGATGCCATTGCCAAGTTAGAATAAGAAGTGGGGAATGCAGTCAGCTTTTTCTGCTGTCATGTTGACAGACAACAGCCATATTTTATGCTGGCTTCACTGTAGTTGTGTAAACTTATTTCTGAATAATCTGTACTATAATATAATTAACACCTAATTTCTTTATCTATACATTTGAAGTTTAACATCTTTTACTTGTTTTATAATTTTTCTATCTTTCATGAAGCAAGAAAGCAAAAAATCTCACTAGCTATGATGGTTGAATATTTGCCATACAGTCTAAACTATATTTATCTGATTTAGGCTATTTCATGTAGTTTGTATTTCAGAAAAGCTGAGCTGTAAGGGCAGAATAATCTTTCATAATTATAATTTTTTGCTATATATATGTATTTAATAGTCACAAACTTCTTTCAAGGCAGTATTATTCAAAAGAACTTTTTTCAATTGCTATTGAATTCCATTAAAGCCATTAGCCAACTGATCAAGATCATTAGAGAGTTGTAGTTTGTTTGTCCCAGGTCCAGTTCCCAATGAATAGGCTGGTTTTTTTATGATTACTCCATAGTAACATTTAACATGAATGTAAGCCAGTTTCCCATAGAATGCTTAAGGAGATACCCCATCTAAGGCATCCTTGGAAGTTGTGCCAAAATCAGTTGATCAAACTCATCAGCAGAGTGTTAAGGTAACATAGTGATTGCTGCAGCCATCATGCATATGTCCCTTCTTACCCCTCCTCCCCAAAAAAATTCTCTTCTCTTTTCTCTCTAAAACGGTGTTTGAGACACCAGGGTGCCCGAGCCAAGGCAACCCCTTGTAGAACAGTTTGGTCATTTCAAAAGGTAGTATAGAAAAAGATAAATCGAATAGTGTTTTTTTTTTAAATAATTTTGTTAAGGTCAGATAGGAATACTTGTTAACATATTAATAACAATGGAATTGCTGTCTAAATTATTACGAGCAGAAAAGTCGAGGAACTGGTGACTTTGACAAGAATGAGGTAGTGCAAACATAGGCAAATTGATTCCATTAGCCCTCTCGTTGTGCATCCCGCGATTTCCACGGGCAACATAGAAGTAGCAAAATTTGCGCAACCCGCGATTTCCGCGGGGATGAATTTTTGCCGTGTATTTAACTGTGCAACCCGCTCTTTCCCCGTTCAAGGTTTCCTTTCGGCTTTTTCGTGATGTTTAATTGTTTTTTTAGACGTGGGCTAACAGATGCAGTTAGTTGTCCACATTTCTGCCAAATATACAAGAATACATAATGTAGCATTTTGCGCACGCTTTTCAGAGCTCAAAGATGTCTGGCAGGAAATGTTTCGTGAGTGATATAACCTATATTCCTGACGATATTTCCGATACTGAAAGTAGTTTTGACTCTGATTTCAAGTATATTGAAGAGTGTTATAGCGAAACTGATGAGAATTTCTAGGATTCCTCGACAGATAGTGATGAATCTGAAAATTCAGTTTCTATTGAAAACATTCGACATTGGTGCAAAATATTACATTATGCAAATATTTTCATTACTATATATGTTTTACCTTTGTATTTTATAAAATAAATCAGAATTTAACCAATATTAATTTTCAGAATTTTCCTTATGTATCATTATTCTGACAATCTTTTTCTATGATCTAATTTTATATTGGAAAAAAAACTCTTTTCCAAAAACTTTTTGTATATTTTAACTCTAAAATATACAAAAATATATGTAGATTTGAAATATGTAATAAAAAATATGCAATTTTTGAACCTATTTTGATGATAATAAAAAAAACACAGTGAGAAGTTAAGAATTATCAAATACTAAGACATGAACTTGGAATAATTATATACATATACCTATAAAATACACAAAAGTGAGAATGCAGACAGAAAATTCGAAGTATAGCAGATAAGAGGAATGAAAATAAATACGTAAATAAATATATTGGGTCAAATTATTAGAGTTGCATATTACATGATCCATACATTTAGTTGAGCCATAGGTCTATCCATATTTTCCAAACTGTTATAGTCGTAATAACAGATTTTAATACTGAGATTGTCAATATTTTGCTGCCTTTCATGAAATTTTTATAATAATGAGTGCGCTCAATGCCTAACTCTTCATGTATTCTATTATTCCTTACATACCATTCAGCATTTACAATTTGTCATAGAACAGTATTTTGGCAGACTTGCAATCTTTTCCTATTAGTTTTCTTGGTATATGCTCAAACTGGACTTGCAAAACACAAAATTGGGTGCAGAATGGACTTGTAAATGAGTAACTTGTTGTCAACAGATAATATACTGTTTCGAGCAATTAAAGGGTATAGTTTGGCTTTACGAACTCGAAACTTCTGGATAATAGATGTAATGTGTGGGAACCATGTAAGTGACTTATTGAGGATCACCCCACGATAAGGGACTTGCTTGGCCCAGGAAATATCAGTGCTATAGAACTTCAGGTTTTTCTTTTTAAAAAAAATGCTGTATGCGTCCATGTAATGTCCACACACTTTTTTATCAAAATTTGAGATAAAAAGGAGGTATGTGGGCATTGCATGCACTTTTCAGGACATACAATAGAAAAATTTACTGGTAATTGTTGTTTACATACTACACATTCTTAAATTCTTACCTTTACCAGTGCCTGTCACCAACACCAGAATAGAAAATAGAAAAGAAGATCGAGACAAAATTGTTGGAAATATTGGTAATGCCAGTATATTTTCATTAATACCAGACTCGCACTGTATGCTCTACATTCATAGTGTACTTGTCTCATTTAACTTACTTGCATCACTACACCATTCTTCTTCACTACTTTCTTATAAGTAGTCATTCGATTCCCAAATGAGGTCATCTTTGACGCTGTCAATTGCATTTCATATACTAATGACTTTAAAACTTTTGATGATGGTTTCCTTTGAGATGCTGTCTCATGCCGAGAAGATCCAGGTACACACTTCAGCAAGTGATGCTCGTGCATTGAATATCTCAAAAAGCACACGTGTCTTTCTTTGTTGTAGACAGTTTATCTTTGCTGTTTCCACCCATTATGCATGCACTTTCCTTGCACTCTGATTTCCTTCACTAACAGCATATTTCCCAACTCACAATTTGAATGCTGGTGTGTACGAGTTGTACCTCCTTATTGTGACTCACACGTGCACTAAACACTACTTGTGACCAGCAATGAGTTAAGGAAGGTAGCTTGATCATGCATGGCATGGATGGGTGCAGACATTTTATGAGTGCATTTTATAAAAAAAAAAAAAAAAAAAAAAAAGGCTGCAGATGTTAGGCAGTTATATAGGGATGATGGTAATGCAAAAACCAAAATTTTTCTGTTAAATGACATCTTAATTTTGAAATTGGCATAAATATTATTCATTTTGTTAAAAATATAATTATAAAAGCATTCTAAACCGATGGCTTTTTTTTTAATTATTATTATTTTAAGAAGTTTACAGTCAAACCTTCTTTAACAGACATTAAAACTTTAGTGGGTGCTTTGTATATTAACAGGCAATTAATTCCTGAATCCTTAGGCCCTCAAAGTAGGATACCAGTGTCCTTCCTGCTAATGCAGAAAAGCTTTAGTCTTCTCAGTGTCCATGAAAGAAAAGTTAAACTGGACTTGAATATCAAAGCTGTATACATAAAGGGAGCAGGAGTTCTTTTTCATTTACGTACTATGTCAAAATATAACTTTTAATCCTCTAATAATATAGTATTTTAATGCTTAATATTTTTTCTTATTTAATGTAAATATTGATAATATCAGAATATCTTACCTCGGAACTCATCACTACAGTTTGTTTTTTTGAAGGAAACCATGCATGTACTGGTAAGTAGTAACCTTGTTTTAAACGTTCTTTTAATTTTTCTTGCTTGGTGTCATCCTGTACATATTTTTAAAAAAAATAGTCTGTTAATTTCAAAATATTAAAAAGTATTTCAAAATTCACCCTATTAATTGACATAAAATTAATGTTGTAGCATAGGAATAACACAATGCATTCAAATCAGACTCTGTGCAAAATACATTTATAATTTAGCTAAGAATTGTCTTATGATTATAGTTGCTGTTTAAATGATTGGGTTTGGAAGTTATAAAGTTTTTATAATTTTCTCTGTCTTTACAGTTTCTGGTAAAACTTATTTCAAAGAAATTAAGTTAAAACTCTATTAGAAATCATTATCTATATTATCTTGATTTATGAAATTTTCTGATTAACTTTTTAAATGTAACCCTTGCACCAAAAAAAAAAAAAAAAAAATGGGGCAGTTCTATAACTCCCGTTCTACTGGACCAATTGTCAAAATTAATTTAACTTGCCTTTTCCATACCTCGAAAGTGCGACTTAGGATATATGTCAGATTTGTATATAGCATTGTTATAACATAGGTATTTTGACACAAAATCGGACTTTTTGTGGAAGAAAAAAAAAAAAAAAAAAAAAACCAATGGTTTTTCCATATTTCAGTTCTACAACTTAAATTATGCCAGAGTGCCAATATTGTAAAAATCGCACGAATAGTTTTTAAAAAATTTGCTCACAAAATTCTAGCTCTTCCACGTTAATTGAATTTGGTCTATATTTATTTATATCTCTTTGTTATTTAACTTATTTGATGCTTGCTTTCACATTTGAAATTTAAGTTCATTCCAAATAAAATTCGCCCATTTTTTATGATTTATTTTAAAATTTGTATTTTTAAATAATTTTTATAAATTTTTACCATCATCTTAAAGTAGATGTATTTCTAAGCATATCTGCAAAAAAATTAGATTTACACGAAGAGATATACACATATTTATGTATTGGCGTGTTTTGAAATTTGGCATATTTGTTACAAGCCATAATAGTGCCAAACGGGCTTTATGCATTTTGTAAAAATTATTTGAAAGTATGAAAGATGTACCTTTTCCCGTTCAGGCACAGAGAAAAAAAGGGAAGGGGAAATAGGTTGCCATACATTAAGAAGTTCGCCAAGTGAATTATTCTTGGCGCAAACTGAAAAATGCACCAAGATAAGATTTTTAATTCCTTACTGAAAATTGCAAAATTTAATATCTAGGGATAATTTGAGTCTTAGAGTCGAAATATGGAAAAACATTGATATGTTATTTCGGAAGAAGTCTGATATGTCAAAATACCTATGTTAGAATAGTGCTGTATATAAATCTAATATATATCCTAAGTCACGCTTTCGAGACATAGAGAATGCAAGTTAAATTTCTACAATAAGTCCAGTAAAACAGGAAATACAGTCAAAAGTCGTTAATTTGGACACCCATAATCTGGAATGATCTATAATCCGGACCTCAAAGCTAAAAACTTTCTGCGCATGCGCCACGTTGGCACAGGCGTTTTACGCGTGCGCGTAAGACCTTGATTACTGCGCGTATGCGTGTGCGCAAGTGCAGAATACGTTTTCGCCTGCGCGTTTAATGTATAACGGACGGTGTAAGCTCTAATTATCTATTTCAGTTAATGTTAATGATTGCGTTGTACCTTAATCTTCGAATTGGATCCCGCTTATTATATTTTGCAGACTGTAAGAGCAATTTTATAAAAGTAAACTTGAACTTTCGATTATGTCAAATAGAATTTCCGATGCTGGAACTTCCAAAGGATCTACAAAACGAAAGTATGTTTCGATGTCCAACAAACAAAAAGTGGAATTGCTGCAAAAAATGGATAAAGACATGAAGAATGTGACAGAGAGGTCAGTGAAAACGAAAAAATTTCGATTGACAAGTTAGTCGGTATTCTCGGCACAGCAATTAACGGGACTTGAACAGCGGAACTTTGTAACTGAACAAGAAATTATGTCTGTTTATAGAATTAAAGAGAAAGTATTATCACATAAAACGAAGCAACTTAAACAACTTACATTGAAAGAAATGTTTAATAAAATAAACAAATAAATATTAAGCTTCTTTTTTTTTTTTTTTTTTTTTTTTTTTTTTTTTTTTTTTTGTAAATTTTGATACCCTTTAGATCATAAATGTTCTTTATTTCATAAATTACGGTTTCATATTTTTAATTTTAGAATTTCTGCATGCCATCTTACGAGATTTAAACTGATGATCTATAATCCGGAATCGCCGAAGTCCCGACGAGTCCGGATTAACGACTTTTGACTGTATAGAACTGTCCTTCCCCCCCTCCGAGGTGTACCTTTTATTTATGTGTAGTAAAGGAACTATAATAGTAAATAAGCTATAATTCAGCTCTGATGTTGATTTTTCTAAATTGAAAAACCTCATCATCATCCAAGAAAAAATATACATACATTAAACTAAACTTTAAAGCATCTTACGTATGCAAAATGTAAGCTATTTTAAAGCTTGAGATAAAAGGCCATTGCTTTCTCTTGCATTAAGGTATAATACTACTAGACAAGTAGTTCCCAGAATAGTTTTAAGGCACATAAAATTGAGGATTATTTTATTGAAGATGTTTCTAAAACTGTGTACCTTTTCTAAGGTATTAGGTTTTATGCTTGTAATGAGAGATGGTTTAGTAACTTCAGAAACAGATAGAGTGATTGGTGGGCAAAGACTGCTCTCAAAGACTTGTGGGTGGAAAAGCTGATTAACAGTTTCAGGTGTAATATACTTTCCAGTTTTGGCTAACCCATTACATGCTTTACAAAACTTTGCAGTGGAGATCCTCAGACTGTCTTCCTGGAAAAAGATGGGAAATGGTTGATTACTTTGTTGTCAATTATTTGAATAGAAATCATATATTGTAAGAAAAGATTTAACTCTTTTAAGACATTATTCATTGCAACTACACTCTTTTGCAAAAAAATCAAAGCTCGATGAAGGAAGTGGTTGTTTTTGATGAAATTGAGTATGTGTATAGCTCGTACACAGATAATAAAATGATTAAAAAATCAAGGTCATAGTACCTGTTCACGGCTCACAATCACCCATTGAGTGTTGAAATTAGTAGTTGGTCGAACCGCCCTTGGGGAAAATGCATGCTTGAATTCGTCAAGGCAAGGATTGGTAGAGGTTATTAATGTCATCCTGCGACACATTCTGCCAGGCATTCATCAGTTGTCGCTCCAGATCTGCAATATTTTGTGGTGCCCGAATCTGGCGACCTACCATGACCCAGACATGCTCTATTGGTGAAAGGTCTGGTGACCATGCTGGCCAAGGAAGAGTATCAACCCACGGAGACAGTCCAGAGATATGCGAGCGGTATGTGACCTGGCATTTTCTTGTCGGAAAATGGCCCCACGCAGAATGGTATCACCATATCGTTGAGCTGTTAAAGATGTACGGAGGATAACTAAAGATCGTAGAGACATTAGGATTTTTGGAAGCACGCAAAATGAAAAATTAGCAACGCTTTCACTGGGAATTGAACCACGGACCTCTGGAATACGAGCCCAGCATGCAGACCACCACGCGAAGAAGGTGGGAGAAATACCTTATAAGATGACCTGCTGTCATACGAAATAGCGCCCCACACCATCACACCAGGATATGCCTTTGTAAAACAAAGGCTGATTGCGACTGCTAGCCCCGTCCTCTCCAGACATGAACACGGTGGTCATCTGCTTCAAGAATGAAGCTGGGTTCATCGCTGAGCACTATACGATGCCAGTCTGATGGCAGCCATGATTATCGGCTGCGACACCACTCCAGATGATTCCGCCGATGTTATGGGGTCAAATGCAAACTTCTTAAAAGCATCTGTAAACGTAACCCCGCCTTAGACAAGCGCCGTGAGAGGTATTGAAGTGGCTGTACTGCGTTGAATAGTCGACAATGATACCGTTGAGGAGGTTCAGGCATGGCAAACATCATCCTATCTTGCTACTGATTAGCCCTCTTTGTTTCTCATCTGCATTAACATTTTGTTAAAGTACCAGTGGCTTTAAAAGAGATTACTGAGGTAATTATCATAATTTCTGGCTGCATTTAAAAAATAAATTAACTAAGGTAAGTTTTTAAACTATAGCTATATTTCTGGCCAACTGGCTGTAGGAATTTTTTTCCCCCTTCACATGTATAGCCTACGGGCATTTTCATACACACATAACATATGGGGTTCCCCATATGTTATGTGTGTATGAGACTATTTCCCTTAAAAAGTTGTGCACAAAGGCATCCCTTCCTTAGGCAGATAGCCAATGAGTGCTTTCCCTTAATCAAATAAACCAATCGAAATTAAATTTTACATCTTCCTGGAATTGCTATTTGAGGGTATTTGCTCGAGTTTGTGAGGATTTAAAACATTAGAACTGTCAGGATTACGTTAACACTGTAACCTACTTTCTTCCTGCGTTAATTGATCAGCGCACTGAAAAACCATAAATGGCACTGGAACAATACACGTATAACGAAAATTGCCATCGTAAAACATTTCCAAAGAAGATTATTATAAAGTACCAACGGACTCTTCTTGGAAGAGGTTACTTCCACAGGTTAAAAAAAAAAAAAAAAAAAAAAAAAAAGTCTTCCATCACAAGTGGGTGGTATACAATAATGCTGCAGAATTACGTAATTCCAGAATTGCAGCAGCGAAATGTTTTTAATGCATTGTATGGATGCAAGATAGTTCGAGGACCATTTAAGGGAAACTGGCTCCCATTCACGTTACAAACATGGAGCAAAGTAAGCAAACTGTGCAAGTTAGTGCTATTAATTAGTATGCTAATTTTGGCAAACGATCGCCAATGAAAGACATGAGACTTAAGAAAAAGTTAACTTCCGAATAAGGCGGCCTAAATTTGCGAGGTCTTGGCTAAGTGAGGAGTGTTTATTTACTTGCAACCTATATTGGGGGGGGGGGAAAAATTTCGGCTCAAAGTATACGATTTTCCCTTTCGACTAATCTTCCATCGGTTAAAAAGGACATAAACCGAAGTATTCTCTCTTAGAATCCCAACCTAGGAGGAAGCTAAACAGTTAACCAGGTACAGCAATACCTCTTTCCCCTGCAGTACTACAAAGGTGATGGCATAGCTTCTTACCTGTACCTGTCTAACTTGCATGAAGTCTGTAATAATTTTTAGCTTATGTCTTCCAGTTTTGCATGTTTTAATTAATTTTTTAAATACGTGAACTTCAAATGCTTTATTTATTACACTTCTTGGTTCTTAAATGTAATCGCAACCACCTTAGAAGTCGCCAGATTTTCAATATGTGCCAAACTCTGGCAACCATGAGCATAATGATTCTTCAGGCAACTATGCTCATAAGAAATCCTTCAGTCAAGCAACGTCACCATTTTCCGTATGCTTTCTTTTTCTTGTTTTCCAATGGCTTTTATAAACAAATCGTGGTATTTTATGCCGTAAACTTCATTTTAAAATATGTGTTTGTGGAATTTGCCAGTAATGTATCAAAATACGGTAAAATTTCTTCAGGAACACAGAAATTTCACGCAAAATCTCTAAAGAGAACGAGATGCGTTTGATAGACAGCCGCCTGCCAATGTTTGAAGAATGTCAAGTCTCTGCAATTCTGTGCTGGTTTTTTTTAACAGCAAATAGATCGTTGTATATTCGAGGAGAAGAATAACGAAAAAAAAAATTACAGAAAGATTTTGGAGACGAATGCGTTTCATTTTTTTAATATATCAGGTGACATTTAGTTAAAAATTTTTATTTTGAATTCCTAAAGTGTGTTGACTTACAATGAAATGTTATGACACAATGACTAGAATGTAATGTTTGCCGACTTGCAATAATTATTGATACGTCTGGAATCATTTTGGAAAAAAAAAAAAAAGTTGCGGAAACAACACTGTCGCCCTTGATAAGTAACTTTTGCTCTTTCATCTGTACAAAATCGCCAAAATCCGTCAGGTGGTTTCATTAGTACGTAAGTACCCTCTTCTTTTCCATTTTTGTCAAATTTTTAATTATAATTTCAGTCTGAAATTATCCAATGCAAAATAAAAACGGTACTCTTCTGTTTTGAGGGCCGTAAAAAAATTGAAGCGAAAATGTATGCGCAAAAGCGCCAAATCTAGCGTACGCGCTGGTTTCAGATTGCATAAGTTTATATAGTTCCATATTTCTTAAGACGCCATTGAAATACTAGTTTAATTTTTAAATCCTTTTTTGATATCCTATGGATTTAACAATTTGGGAATTGCCCATGATGAAAAGTCGGCAATAGAATTTTGGGTAAAGTGCAGAATCACTCACTGCTTGACGCTTTTTTAAGAATTGCACATACTCGGTATCCATGTGCACATCGACCTATTTTCACTTTAAAAAATCCTAGAATGGCACTGCGCACCCCCTTGACTTTATCTATGTACACATCGATCTATTTTCATTTAAAAAGTGAAATAAAATTGACAAAAATCCAATTGTTTTTACCCTTGTAAAAAGCGGCAAAGAAATAAGTGAGCGATTCTGCACTTCTGAATTCCGATTCTGAATATTTCCAAAGAAAAGGCATCATTCATTATAGAAAATTACGTTTGAACAACCAGCGAGATGAAATTATGATTTAGCCATAAGTCGGTAGCGAAATAGCGATGCAGGCATCCATTCAGTTATGTTTAGCAATTTTTATATAAATTACAATAATGATCTGAAATAGTTATTGACTCTTATGCTTCCATTCAGTCATCTTTAGCCTTTTTCATATAAATTATAATAATAACAAAGTATTATATGAAATTAACCTTTCATCTAAATTAAAACATCAATCTTAAATAGTTATTTACTATTATACTTCCTTTCTTGCTGCAATTATATTAGGGTTGCCGCAATTATTTTTGGCAGCTTTGGCATCAACAATAGTTTGGTGATTTTTTTACGACCCTAGAAACCGAATAGTACCATAAAAACTACTGAATGTTGTTTCAAAAAAAAATTTTATCTAAGGCTATAGTGAAAATTTATGATATACTCGTGTTCTAGGAACCCATAAATAAAATTGTAATTTTTGAAAGTATTATTCTCGAACATGAAATAACTGATACAGAGTAAAGTTTAATGATTTAATTTTATGTTAAAATGCGCTTAATATTTTCATTAAAAATCATATAAAGATACAGTGTCTCAAAAAAGTGATGGGACACTTGTGCTTTACAAAAAGAAACTGTAATAAAATAAATTTAAAAAACATGTAAAAACTTTTTGTGGGTGTGTTTCATATTTAAATTTAGTAACAATTATTACATAACATACATTTTTTCAAAATATTAAAATATTAATTTAATAAAAATACAATTGTTTAGAACGGAGCAAAAAATGGCTCACATAAGTGATGGCACACTACGTACTATGCAACAAAAATCGTCTGAAGTAAGCAATAAAAATATCTTTTGGGGTATTTATTTTTACTCAAAAGCAATTGGCAATAATTTATAAAATCGTCTGCAGCATTTCTCTCCAGTTTGTTTTGGAGTTTTTGTGTTTTTTTAGCTCTGTGCAGCCATGAATGCTAAACGAAAAGAAACTTTGCCTGAAATTCGAAAATTAGTTATTAATTTGCATATTGAACGTGGAAAATCTATTAGAGAAATAGTTAACTTGAGTCCTTCAACAGTTTTCAATATCATTAAACGATATAAAAAGAATCATATGATCCAGGATAAAAGAAGACCTGGCCGACCATGAAAACTATCCAATGAAATAAAGCGAATTATCGTTCGAAATATTAAAAAAAAATCCAAGAATGAGTGCTCCTAAAATTGCTGCCTGATTTACAAGCATTATATGGAGTAATTGTTAATCCTGAGACTATTAGAAAACTAATTCGATTTGCTGGATATCACGGTAGAGCAGCCAGGAAAAAATTCTTCGTATGTGAAAAGAATAGAAAACTCAGACTGGCTTTCGCAAAATCCAACATAAATAAGAATTCTGATTACTGGAATGAAGTTATATTTGCTGATGAGAGTAAATTTAATGTATTTGGTTCTGACGGTAGAATCTTGGTGTGGAGAAAACCCAGGGAAGAATTTCGCAAACAGAACTTGGTGCCAACAGTAAAACATGGTGGAGGAGGAGTTATGGTATGGGGGTGTATGTCGTCCGCTGGAGTTGGTAATCTTGTTTTTATTGACAGTATAATGGATCAGTACAAGTATATTGACATTTTAAATCAAAATTTGAAATCTTCAGCACGAAAATGGAACCTTCATAACGATTTTAAATTCTACCAGGACGATGACCCCAAGCACACTGCTTTGAACGTTAGACTCTGGCTGCTGTATAACTGTCCTGAAATAATAAAAACACCACCACAATCTCCAGACTTAAATCCCATAGAGAATATTTGGCAAGAATTGGAATCAAGAATTCGCAAACACACAATTTCTTCAAAACAAGAATTAAAATCGGTGCTTTAAGAAGAATGGGGTAAAATCACTTCAGAAATCACAAAAAAATTAGTGGAATCCATCCCAAGAAGATTAAATCATGTTTTAAAAGGAAAAGGAAATCCAACAAAATATTAAAACCTTTTAAAAAGTAAAATTTTTGGATAAATATTTGATGGAAAAGTAAGTGAACACTTATGACGACATCACTTATGTGTGCCATTTTTTGCTCCATTCTAAACAATTGCATTTTTATTAAATTAATATTTTAATATTTTGAGAAAATGTATGTTATGTAATAATTGTTACTAAATTTAAGTATGAAACACACCCACAAAAAATTTTTACTGTTTTTTAAATTTATTTTACTACAGTTTCCTTTTGTAAAGCAGAAGTGTCCCATCACTTTTTTGAGACACTGTATATCATATACCCGGAAGGGATAGCACATGATATCCTCTCCGGGTATATGAAAGAACTATTGCATAAAATGTGATATTCGAGTTCGCTGATCCCATGCCATACCATGTGAAGGCAAAATATTAATTAATATTTGCATTATAAGCAAGAATTATGAAAGAAACTGTGCCATATCTTAAGAACTAAGAAAATAATTTTTTTATTTTGATTTTTATATTTTATCTCCGTCAAAAAAAAAAGGAAGAAAGGAAAAAAAAAAAATCTGAAAGCTTTCAGATGTTATATTACGCGCAAAAGGGCGTTTTTTAACTTTTTGTGTGTTACCTTTATTTATTAAATATGTTCTTCGCACTTAAACCATAAAATTCAATTCAACAGCAATATCGCAAAATAATTTAAAAAAAGCATCGCTTTAGATTTTCCGATACACAATCTCGGGCGCTGGAGATGAAAAAAAAAAAAGGTTTTTTCTTCTTTTTTTTAGCTTAAAAGGGCTATTAATGTCGTTTTGGCATTTTGCGTCCATTCACTGTAAACGGCTAATCACTTTTTAAATTATTGCTACCAAATATTAGAGCCCTGTATTATATTTAAAGAAATTAAATAATGAAGAAATCTGCCTAAATGTATATATGTTTCTCGCATTGTGATAAAACAACGGTACATGGAGCCATCCTTATTTTGAACAACGTATGTCTCCACCCGAATACGGGCATCTGGAAGCCAAAATTTGGAAGTTGTTTTTTTAATCTATTTCATATTTTTTAAAGCATTTATGAGTTTTTGATTAAGATACTTAACGATTTCAAAGTGAGCAATGGAGTGAGCAGAGTTAAAAACAAAACAAAACAAAAAAACTGTGTATTAGTAATTCTAAAGATATGCTCTTTTAAATACGAGGGCCATCCAGGAAGTAGATTACGTTTCCGTCTGTGTCCGCTAGGGGCGGGGCTAGCGCGGCCATCTTGGGGTCAGAGCGTTGCGCAGCTCAGTCTGCATCTAGCCGTGCTAGTGAGAGGTTCGTGCTGTGCTCCGTTCAGATACTGTGACGGTTTGAAATGTCTGCGTTAATTGAAAATCCTGCGAGGTGCGCTCAGTAATAAGGTTTCTGACTGCAAAAAACTGTAAACCGATAGAAATCTATCGGCAGCTTCGTGAAGTGTATGGGGACAACATTATCACTGAAGGTGGAGTGCGTCAGTGGGTCATAAGATTTCAAAATGGCCGAACCAATGTTCACGACGAAGATCGAAGTGGGAGACCCAGCATAGTGACCGCCGAACTTCTCGAAAAAGTCGATGCTAAAGTCCGTGAAAATCGAAATTTCACAATAACGGAACTTTCTTTGAGTTTTCCACAAATTTCGCGAAGTTTGTTGCACGAAATCATCAGCGAAAAGCTTGGTTACCACAAGTTTTGTGCAAGATGGATTCCAAAAATCTTGACAGAGGACCACAAAAATCAGCGAATGGCTGCAGCGTTGAACTTTTTGGACGCTTACCATAAGGATGGTGACTCTTTACTCGATCGCATCGTTACTGGTGACGAAACATGGGTGAAACATGTGAACTGTGAAACGAAATTGCAATCAATGCAGTGGGGGCACACAAGTTCTCCCCAAAAACCCAAGAAATGCATGCAAACAATGTCGGCAAGGAAGATGATGGCGACTGTTTTTTGGGACAGAAAAGGTGTAATTTTGGTGGACTTCCTGGAAAGAGGCACTACAATAAACTCTCAAAGGTATTGCCAAACTCTCCAAAAACTCAGAAGAGCAATTCAAAACAAGCGCAGAGGAATGTTGAGCTCTAAGATCTTGTTGATTCACGACAACGCCCGGCCCCACACGGCAAATGTCACTCGTAAAGTTCTTGAATCTTTTAAGTGGGAGTTGTTTCCTCATCCGCCGTACAGTCCCGACCTGGCACCGAGCGACTTCCACCTATTCCCAGCAATGAAGAAGTGGCTGGCTATGCAGCGTTTTGATGACGACGCACAGCTGCAAGAAGAGGTAACGAAGTGGTTGAAGGCGCAGGCGGCCGAATTTTTCGACGAAGGAATTTCCAAGCTCGTACATCGCTACGATAAATGCCTTAATTTGTATGGTGACTATGTAGAAAAGTAGTATTTGAGTGTGGCTTTCATCTGTATATAATAAAATTTGTTTCCTATACTTTGTTTGTTTTTTTATTCCAAAACGTAATCTACTTTCTGGATAGCCCTCGTATTTTGCGAGTGCTGTTGAATTGAATTTTATGGTTTAAGTGCGAAGAACATAATATTTAATAAATAAAGGTAACACAAAATTTTGAAAAAACGCCCCTCTGGGCGTAATATAAAATCTGAAAGCTTAGTTTCTTTTGGGGGGAGGCTTACTCTATATCATATTACTGCATGCGATACTGGTTTAAAAAGATTTATGATCACATTTTAAGATTGTTTAAAAATGGCAAATAGCTTCATGGAAATTCTAAATTGTAGTACATTAGTTTCAGAAATTAGACTAAAAGTTTCAGTTTTTCAATAAACTTACGGCCAATTTAAGCTTGTCTTCGGCGGATGGATCTCTTACACCCTCTTCTTCATCTAATCTGTTTAAAAGCATCATATAAGGGCTGGGTTCTTCTTTCTTTCTTCTCAGTTTTCTCAAAGATCTATATTCTGAAGTCTCTCTGCAGGATTAACATTTAGATGTGTAAATATAACAAGGTAATACATAGAATTACACTAAGCACTTTAAATTTCCTTTTATCTCTATGTGAAGGTTCTAATTAAAATTCCATCTGATAAAAATTGGCAAATTTTCTTTAATTTCTGTACTAATAAATAAAAGAAAGATCATTCGATATATCTAATTTTACTGGGATTATTATTCGCTATAATAATTAAGCACTTTACTCAGAGTTTTGAGCTGAAGGATGAAAAACAGGTCTGGAATTAGTACTGATAATTCGGAAATTATACTGAAGTTTCTGTCAACCGTTGAGCATGATGATTCTAAGGCTGCTGCAGGCTTTTACCTATAGTTGTCGGGTGCTCCTCTAAGTCGTTTGGCAATAATTTTGTTGTAAGCGCTAATTAGCGTCTCCCCAGGGGCGAAAAAACAGGTCTTAAAGACATGTTTTATTTGTAAAACCAACCTTTGTTGTATTTTCTAATCTTGTATATCATATGAATTATAAGAAAATGGGAAAAAATGATGAACAATTTCTAATAGGGGTTGCAGCTAACAAAGTAGTGAAAGAGCTTCTAAGTGAAGGTATAAGGAATTTCTCTTTTTTATATGTCCTTGCATTCGTGGTGTAACTAGTAGCATGTCCAGCTAGCATCCGAAGATCTGTAATTCGAATTTTATCAAAGGATCGTTGGTTTTTCGGTTAGTCTATATTTTAGGGTATCTCTTGGATTACCACCAAGTTGTTGTTTCATTTATGGTAACCTGAGTATTTGAATGTTACGGAAACCCTATTATGACGTGAATGATTACGTGATTGAGGTGAATTTGACTGATGGGAAAATATTTGTAAGGGCTTATTTATGTGTTGGATATTGGTTAGGAAGTACGTTGCTTATTTTGGGCTTTACACCGTAAAATGCCTACCGGTGGTACGATTAACCTGAAGTTTCTGTACTCTTTAGAGCTGTTAGGAAAGGAAACATTGATTGACTGGTGTGTAAATGAAGCTTTAAATGGCTTCGTTCACCTCTCGGTAAGATTTAAGAATTTGGAAACCAGAGCTCATATCAACACTATGGAAGGTATGTGGGGTGTAATAAAAAGGGATTTGCGAAAAAAATGCCATCGACAGTCCGGCAGTGTTGAGAATATTTTTACTTTTAATTTATGTGGCGACATCAGTATGCAGATTCTAGTATAGATAATTTTAAACAGTTTTTGGATGCTGTTATGGAATTTTGTGTGTCTCACATACCGAAGAAACAGAAATTTTTAAATAAGGCAAGTCGATATTTCCTCTTTGTATTGCGTAGATTATATAACATATATTTCCATTCTTATACTATTTCCTTGTTTGATTTAAAATGCAGTTTATTGAGATTATATATATATATATTTTATTATTACATATATATATATATATATATGTGTGTGTGTGTGTGTGTGTGTGTGTGTAATAATAAAATTCTAACTGTATGTTCTTTTCATTTTTAATGGCGACGGTCTCTTATTTGAAAGTACGTGGAATTAAATACACAGTCCCATAGTCAAGTTGTTTTTCCCGCCTTTTCTACACGTACAGTTTTAGAATGTTCTGGAGATATTTAAAGCGAACTGAATTGGCTGACGTCGTTTCTTGGAAGCTCCGCCTTTCCAGAGGCTATACAAGGACTCGCAAAAGAATATCAGAAGCTTTTCTTTAATGTAACGATGCAGTAAACTTCATACAAAAAGTTATTAGTAATTCTTTTTATTTACTTCGGATATATGATTTTGTAACTACTATTTCTCCTGAATAATAATAAATGGATCCTGTTTTTTAAACTTATCGTCTGATAATTTAAGCTACGACTACATTTATGATTCTTCACCAATCCGGGACAAAAGCTGGTACATCATATATATATATATATACATATTGTTTGGTTTTAATTATGTTTTATTGCATTATGTTTTGGACGTCATTTTACTGGGAAGGGCGGGGGACGTGAACAAAAATGGCGCCAATTTTCGTCGAGGGGTACCTTGAAATATATTTTTACAGATTTTTCATGTTTCTTGATAGGAAAACTGTCATAGACTCTTTAGGGGGTGTTTGAATTAAAATGTAGTGGACTATAATTCGTCACAAATTGGATTGAGTAACTAGATCTTCTCCTTCTTACTCTTCCTTTAAGAGGGAAAGAATGGAAGTAATGTTGCCCTTCCTTATAGCATGCTTTCGTGGTATAATTGAAAGCATGTCTAGCTAGCAATCTGAAGATCCGGAGAGGGCATCACTGCTGTTTCGTACTTCCTACATTGAAAAGGTTAACAGACTCGACCAAAAATTTTATTTACATCTCAGAATTTACTTTTGGGGAGCACGTGATTACGTATTTTGAATTTCTAGTTACCAGCGACGTAATTTTATATGCTTAAATTGCAGATATACTGAAGCAAATGCATCTTTTCTGATGTAAGATATGTTTTGAGTAGATTTCTGGTTTCATTTCTTTTTGTTTTCGAAGACGAGGATAAAGGCCACGTATAATATTATCCTTGTTGTTGCGAAGTTTAGTTTCTCTAGATTGGCAACAAGAAAAATGAAAACGAGTTCGCCTTGATGATGTAACCCTAACGTCTTCTTTTATTGTGAATTAGAATATGGTTAATCCATTCTGGAATTATCATTTAAGTTAGTATGAATTTATTGACTCAGCATAGCGTCCAACTGAAAAAAACTGTTGGAAATTTAAAGTGTAATGAGCTTTTTAAAATAATTTTGCTTATCTTAAGAAATCCTAATAGCAATGCACAGTGTATAAGAAATTTTATAATTGTTATAAAAACAAGAACTAAATAAAACTTTAGTGTGAATAAAAAATAATTGTTATTAGCAAAAACAAGCATACGTGGCAATTGTTGTGAGCAAAATTATGATGCTTCTTTTTTAAAGAAAACAAATTTGCTATTGCTGTTAACGATTTTACGGAAAATTATTAAACTGTAATTTTTCTACAAAATGTTTTAAATTTTTGTTATTTTTTCATGTATGAATATTTTTATACTAATTGAACTTAAATTTTTTATTACTCTTTTATATATTAATTAGGTAGTATTTACGCAATTTATTACTTCAAAAAATCCTTTTTGTGTGATTTTACTGTTTAAAAATTATTTTTGTTGCTGAAAAAAATTGTTCTGAATTTTGAGTTTGTCAGAGACTGGCATGTCTGCGTAAACTGTTATCTCCCAGAAGAAAAATTCAGTTCAACAATTCACCAACTCCTTAGAGTTATCAACATTATCACTGAAGGCTACAACTGCAAGCCTCCGACCGGTGCTATATTCCTCGATATCGCGAAAGCTTTTCATCGGGTATGGCATCGAGGCCTTATTTACAAACTAATCACTCTCAATTTTCCAGATCATTTTATTCGCTTAATAGCCTCTTTTCTCAACAACAGAACATTCAGAATCAAAATCGGTACTGCTTACTCTACCACCAGAGTAATCAATGCTGGTGCCCACAGGGGTCGGCACTTTCACCGTACCATTTTAATATTTATACACAAGATATCCCTAAAGACCCTTCTGTTCATCTTGTACTCTTTGCCGATGACACCGCCATACTTACTACAGCCTGCACAGTTATCGTTGTAAGAAACCAACTCCAAAACTATCTCATAAAACTGGAAAAATGGCTCACCCTTTGGAGGATTAAAATTAACACTGATAAAACTAAGGCAATAATTTTCCGTAAAGGAAACATGAAATACTATCCTCCACCCCCTGAAATATTTGACGAAGAAATAGACTGGATTAATGAAACCAAATACCTTGGAGTCACCCTTGACCAAAAACTTACCTTCAGAACCCACTTCCGGTCCGTAGTACAAAAATTTGAAATCACGACAGCTACTATGCGACCTCTTCTTGGTAGAAAAAGCAACTTATGTAAAAATTAAATTAAATTAACTCTATATCGCTCCATACTTCGCCCAGCCCTCCTTTATGCAGCACCGATCTGGGGACATGCAACTAAAACCAATATTAAACAATTACAAAGTCTACAAAATAAAATTCTACGAGAAATATCAATGCTCCTTGGTATATTCGAAATCTACGAGAAAAATCAATGCTCCTTGGTATATTCCAAACATCTATATTCACAGAGACCTTTGAATCGAACTTATTCAAGAGTATATTAAACGATTAGCGGTCAACTTCTTTTATTCAGTACACACCCACAATAATAGCCTTATTAGTACTCTTAGACACTCCTTGCATCCCAGAGAAAAACATCTGTCCCCAAGTGACATCCTACCCACATAAGAATTACAACCTTAATTGACTTCACGCTAAACTGACTCTGCGGTTTATCACCCGCGGCTACATCTTATAACGACACTGAACTTGCCACCCCCCTTTTTTTCGCCGCCGCTAGTGCAGACCTCACTCTCTTTTTTCTGCCTTCCACACTTCCTTCTACCCTACTCTTTCTCCTCCCACCCGATCCTTATCAGAAGTAGAGTAAAAAGATGCTTCTACATCTTGACACTCCTGAATAAAATACGATCTGTGTGTGTGTGTGTGTAAATGAGAGCCCAGCTGTGATCAACAGCAAAAGAGACATACTGTAGCATGGTAAAGCAAGATCATATGCCCTAAATATAAAGTAGCTTGATTGGAAAGACCAGGTGTTATATTTATTTACATCTGTAGTGTATTTGCTTAAAAATTTAAAAAGAAAAATCTCTAATACTCAAGTTTATTTGAATCGTGTTTTTTAGTTACAATCCACTAATTCTTTTGAGAGTGATACGATCTGGAGAGCTAAATCAAAATGATCGCATTGCAAAGCAGTTCGAATCTGTGTCGTGGGGATTCTTTTGCAACAGCGTTATGATATTTGACTGCCACATAACAGATCCGGGATCGAATCCCAAGGTCATATCATCTTCAAGGGCATGCGAAATTCGCTGTTCCACTTCTCATTGGTGCTAATAGATGGCGACACGAGCAAGCCATGGAGGTAATTCCTACCTTCATGAAGCAAGCGTAGCACCACGTAATCGCTATAAAAGAAGCTGAAAATCTGAGATTGTGGATTTTGATGCAGACTAATTCGATAAATAATACAAAAATTAGATATATATTAGTTTAACTTTTAAATAATTCACTAGAATTCTGGAAGAATTTTAGAACAGATTAACGAAGTGTACAAATTAATTAGTTTAATTTTTTACAGAAAAATAGTGAAAAAGATGGATGTTCAAAATGATATTTTTATGGAAATATATGAAAGTTTTGCCTCATCCCCTTCCGTTTCTATCCAATTTAGGATGATTTTTGCAGGGAAATCTGAGTCAATTGTTTCAAAAATAAACAAAAATCGGTACTTACGTATTAACGCAACCAGGCCAAAATTCGCATAAATTGCGAAATTTGGCAACCTTACGTGTTATACGTAGTTTTGTAAACAGAGCATGTGGAGATTCACAAAATTTTCCTGCATTTTCGTGCAAATTTTTGTAATTTATGAGAAAATAGCAGTCTACATGGATAAAGTGAAGAGTGTGCGCTATGCCATTTTTGTGCAATTCTGAGATGTTTTTTAAGTAAAAATAAGTCGACGTGTACATGGTTATGGCGAATACGGTTTTTAATCAGTGCTAAAAGCAATAGCCAAAAGATTTCCGCCGAAAAAATAATTCTGCAACTTATTTAAATTCAAAACTGGAAGGGTTTAATTGCTATTTTATACTTTTAAACAAAATAATATAAAAAACTGTATTAAAAATTCTCTGTAATTAATAAATGTACATTTTCTTTCTATTTATACTTTTTTACTCAAACTTACAAATAGCGTCAACCTGTTTGCGATAATACGTAAGTACCCAAAAATCTTTATAAAATGAGTTCCCGCATAAAGAAAATTTAGATACTTTGTTCTAGTATTGAAGTTAATATATATATCAGAAGTAAGTTAATACGAATGTAATATGTAGCATATTAATAACGCAATGCTCTTCAGAAAATAACGAATAAATAGTTGTAAACTTAATACAAATATGAAATATCGCATAAGTGTAGACCATTCAACGTGCTTTTTTAAAACTTTATTCAAAATATACATCTTGCACTCTTGAAAAAAGTATAAAAGACTGTAGAATAGTTAGGTTTGCCGAAGTAGGAAACATGAAAAATATGCGATACTTTCGGTTGTATTCGAACTTTTGATCTCCAAATTACTAGCCAGACATACTCCCAATTATACGATAAAAGTATGCGGTAAGGGGAGAGAAACACCTTACGTTGTCACTGGGTGACTGGGGAAGCCGGAATCCAATCGCCAAATCCTGATGGTGACGAATTATCGTCTACCACCGGCGACCCTATTACGTCATTCAGAATTTTTTGAAGAGGGAAACATGAAAAATGTGGAGTGTCATTGATGAAATTCTAATTATCGTTTCACATAAATTTAATCGCATTTTTTCGTACTTTTGTTATCATCAACTGTTCTATAATATACAGCATCTTAGATGAGTATGCATATAATACTCATTTAAGCTGTTGCATAGATGCATTAAATTTCCAAGAATGAAAGGTAGAAAAACGTTTCTGATTTTTTGTCATAGCTCAAATATCAGTTATCTCGTACTGTTTTCCCCTTTTGTGTAATAAGAATGATCTGTAAGCGAAACATTAAGGATTAACTGTAATTTTATTTTAAAAATGGTTTGATGCTATTTTTACCTCGACTTCTTGGATGTCGTTTCGCATTCTTGTGGCAATAGATTCGAAGATCTTTCAAGCTTTGATTTCACCTAGAAATTAAAGAAAATGAAGTTATGTAATCGATTTTAACTGTAAGTTCAGTTAAAATTTATTAGAAGTATGATTATTATCGAAGACATTCGAAATTCAAGTGAATAACAACTCAAGAAATAATCGTGGGGAAAAAAAGGTTCTTTGCAAAAATGTCATTAAAAATAGCAACAGCAACCTCATGCAAAGGCTTGTACGTTAAAGGAGCAATTAGTAAAACCCCAGGATATTTCCAAGAGCTATTAATAAAGCAAAAATATATATAAATGTTTTTGCACTCTTGCAAAAGAGTATTTAAAGCAAAACAGTACATAAAGCAAAAATGAATAAGTATCATTCTGTAGTCATCATTCATTTTTAAAGAGTTGTGATGCAAGACGTTGGTGTATAAATGACTGAATAAATATGATGGGTAGACGCTCAAAATACAGAAGAAAGTGATCAAATCAAAGTGTAGTTCTCTTGTATGACTATCCAACGCTAGCTATCTCCAACATTTACATGTACAAAACTTGTCAAACTGCGACTTGATATAGTGCTAACGAGTATATCATCTTACTACCATATATTTGCTTATATTATTATTATTTTGCTTCTCAACATTCTACACTACAGCTGTACGCCTCTAACAAGGCAGTAGTTGAAAGGACGTAGTTTCATAGTTTCACAACCAACAATTAGGTCAAAAAACAGTCATGAGTTGGATCAACAAGCAACTAGGGGGGAAAATGCACTGAAAGATTTTTTACTTTTTTCCTGTAGTACAGTCAAAAGTCGTTAATCCGGACTCGTCGGGACTTCGGCGATTCCGGATTATCGATTTTTCCGGATTATAGATCATCAGTTTAAATCTGGTAAAATGGCATGCAGAAATTATAAAATTAAAAATATGAAACCGTAATTTATGAAATAAAGAACAATTATGATCTAAAGGGTATCAAAATTTACAAAAAAAAAGCTTAATATTTATTTGTTTACTTTATTAAACATTTCTTTCAATGAAAGTTGTTTCAGTTGCTTCGTTTTTTATGTGATAATACATTCTCTTTAATTCTATAAACAGACATAATTTCTTGTTCAGTTACAAAGTTCCGCTGTTCAAGTTCTATAATTGCTGTGTCGAGAATACCGACTAATTTGTCAATCGAAATTTTTTCGTTTTCAATAACCTATGTCACTTTCTTCGCTATCGGAAGCGAATTATAATGACGAGGCATTTGATTTAAATCATATCAAAGACGGAGTACATCGAGATGAAATACTACATTGAGTAAGCAATTATAAGCCAAATAAAATAAAAACATCTGCTCTTAAGATAAGGATAGTGCTGACAAATCAACTTCCAATTCATTGCACGCCGCCGCGGCGTTAAAGATAAACAAAGGATATGCCTTTATCCATTTTTTGCAGCAATTCCACTTTTTGTTTAATGGACTCCGAAAGATACTTTCGCTTTGTATATCCTTTACATATTAGTAAATATATATCGAAAGTTCAAGCTTACTTTTATAAAATTGCTCTAACAGTCTGCAAAAAATAATAATCCGGATCCAATTCGAAGATTAAGGAACAACGCAATCTGCAACATTAACTGAAATAGATAATTAGATAATTTTAGCTTAGCTTATCCCGTCCGTTATACATTAAACGCGCATTCGTAAACGTATTTTGCGTACGCGCACACGCATATTCGCAGCGGTAAAGGTCTTACGCGCGTGCGTCAACGCGACGCATGCGCAGAAAGTTTTCAGCTTTGAGGTCCGAATTATAGATCATTCCGGATTATGGGTGTCCGAATTAACGACTTTTGACTGTACCTTTGAATCCGAGAAAAATCAGTATAATAGCTGAATACCTCGTAGGTGCCGTCGGACCACGATGAAAAGAGCGAAATGGTTATTTGCAACGATTAGATCCATTTAGGTACTCAAAATAATGCAAATTATGCTTGAATACATTATCAAGAACTGAGTTCCGAATTAATTAACAAAAAATCAGCCATAAAGAGCCTCAGCAGATATATTTTAGCAAGAGCTTTTATAAGGTTTTTTAGTTAGTTAATTCTAAGCACTGGCCCCCAGCCCACCTAGCAGGCGAGGCCTGCTATATGGCTATGAGGGGACAGACCATTCCAGCAACAAACGAACGTTAAGTAAAGAAACATAACAAAATAAATGTTTACATAACGGAAAAAACTTGATAAACATCTGGTAATAAGTTCAGCTCATACAACCACTCAAAACGAACATAAAAAACTTAAAAGAAAGAAAACAAAAAGGGCTACCTTCCCCCCCCCCAAAAAAAAGTAAAGAAAAGAAACAAAATCAAACACATAAAGCAGATACATACTTTCCAAACACTATCGGTGAAATTAGTATATAGATATATCTTTTCCATTTCTGTGTTTTTTCCTAAGTTTTAAATCTTAAATTTTACTTTCAATTATTATCAATCAAATTTTCTTTATATTATCAAAATTCATCTTAAATTTATAAGTTTACTTCAATCACATCTGTTTTCAATATGATTTTCTGCTTTGTTATATCTCGATACCAATATTCCTCTTATTCGCATTCATAATTTGCATAATTTCTCTTGCAAATTTCCTAAACAGTTTATAGTTACTAGATAAATCTCCAAACTTTGTAAATTTTCCTCTAACACTTGCTGTCAGGCAACAGTCCTCTACGAAGTGCTCTGAATGGCCGAATTTATTACAAACTTTACATATACAGTCAAAAGTCGTTAACTCGGACACCCATAATCCGGAATAATCTATAATACTATAATGCTACAAATTTTCTGCGCATGCGTCACATTGACGCATGCACGTAAGACCTTTACATCTGCGAATATGCGTGGGCGCAAAATACGTTTACGAATGCGCGTTTAATGTATAACGGACGGTATAAGCTAAGCTAAAATTATCTAATTCAGTTAATGTTGCAGATTGCGTTGTTCCTTAATCTTCGAATTGGATACGGCTTATTATTCTTTGCAGACTGTTAGAGCAATTTTATAAAAGTAAGCTTGAACTTTCGATTATGTCAAATAGAATTTCTGATATATATTCACTAATATGTAAAGGATATGCAAAGCGAAAGTATGTTTCGAAGTCTATTAAACAAAAAGTGGAATTGCTGCAAAAAATGGATAAAGGCATATCCTTTGTTTATCTAAACTTTAACGTTTGTTTATCTAAACTTTACTAATTCAGAAGTCAAACAACAAAAATCAGCGTTATATTTACAAAATTTTCACAGGACTAGTTTCGATGGTTTTTGCGGTTTTGCAGCTGAAGATGGTGGTTCGGTAAAACCATCGAAACTAGTCCTGTGAAAATTTTGTAAATATAACGCTGATTTTTGTTGTTTGACTTCTGAATTAGTATTTATTCGGCGTGTTATTGTGTCTTAATTATCTAAACTTTGTTTATCTTTAACGCCGCCGCGCGCAATGAATTGGAAGTTGATCTGTCAGCACTATCCTTATCTTCAGGGCAGATGTTTTCATTTTATTTGTAATTCCTTACTAAATGTAGTATTTCATCTCGATGTATTCCGTCTTTGATATGATTTAAATCAAATTCCTCGTCATTATAATTTGCTTCCGATAGTGAAGAAAGTCACACAGAGGTTATTGAAAACGAAAAAATTTCGATTGACAAATTAGTCGGTATTCTCGACACAGCAATTACAGGACTTGAACAGCGGAACTTTGTAACTGAACAAGAAATTATGTCTGTTTATAGAATTAAAGATAAAGTATTATCACATAAAACGAAACAACTTACATTGAAAGAAATGTTTAATAAAGTAAACAAATAATCATAATTGTTCTTTATTTCATAAATTACGGTTTCATATTTTTAATTTTATAATTTCTGCATGCCATCTTACCAGATTTAAACTGATGATCTATAATCCGGAAAAATCGATAATCCGGAATCGCCGAAGTCCCGACGAGTCCGGATTAACGACTTTTGACTGTATTATTTTCCTGGAGGTGGAACCTTTTAAGTAAACAGAGAACCTTCCATGCACAGTGAGAATTTGATTGACATCTACATCTTCTAAAATTCGCATTTTTTGCATAGGTTTATGAGGTATTTTCTCCTTCTTTTCAAGCATGCCTTCGTGGTGTAACGGTCAGCACACTCGGCGCATATTCAAGAGGTCCAGGTTGCTCATTTTCCCCGTCTCCCGCATCGAAAAAAAAAACTAATGTCTCGACATGTTGACAGATAAAAATTTTGGTGTAAAGCAACCGTTGTAGAATGCCAGACAAATTCAGATGTGGTCATTTTTCAGGTTAGACGGGAGCCTTTTTATTTTTCCCAGCAATCCCTCTAACCGTGATTTACAACATACACTGGTCATCAAAATTAAAGGATACTGACAGAAATATAACGTAACTGATACTTAATGAAAAATTATTAACAGAAATTTGTACAAAAGCTTTAGTTAACATAAATTACAATGTTTGACGGTTGATTATTAGGAAAACATTTAAATTAAAACCAAATTTATGGAAATTGGGAAATGATACAAAAATTGAGTCACATTTCGTGGAAATTTCCTTTTAATATGGTGCTCGGTCACCTTGAACTACGGCACTTTATAGGGTTCTGCTTATTTTTACCAATAATTATTTTATTTTATGAACCTATAAGGTATTTCTCCCTCCTCCTTACCGTCTTTTTCTGAAAATAAGACATCCTCCGAAAATAAGCCCTATCGTGATTTTCGGAACTTTTTGTAAAATAAGACATCCTCCGAAAATAAGCCCTATCGTGATTTTCGGAACTTTTTGTAAAATAAGACATCCTCCGAAAATAAGCACTATCGTGATTTTCGGAACTTTTTGTAAAATAAGACATCCCCCTAAAATAATCTCTAGTTAAAATAATGTGACAAAAAGGATTCGTTAAAAAATGCTGTTGATTTATTAAGTATAAGTAATAATATGTTTAGCTTTTCTAATACTCGTATTTCAGAGAAATGTTTGAAACAAAATATTCCGAGAAATTAATTGTTTACCTCTACAGTTCGTTTCAAATTAATTCTTGGAATTTATCTTAACCAGTTCACCGTTTGCCCCGAGAGAGATACGTTCACAGGAAAGGCATCGTCATCCGTTAGCGTCAGCAGACTCTCGTCAGGGTGAAATTTGGGCTGAACCGTAACCCCCGAGACACATACGACGCAGCGACCTTTTTCCAACCCCCACAGAATGAGTCGAAAATCGAAAGGGGTGATTGATGGGTAAAAAATTCATGGGACAAAATAACTGATAGTGATGTTTCTAATGCACTACGAACAGGCTGCTTAGACAAGAAGTATTCATTTAACGATAGCTATATCGCAAGACGTGAGAGATTCGGACCAATGATTCAACAGGAAATGGATTTGGAAGAAAATCAGAATATAATTCAGAATTTTATTTATGACGATGTTCCAGAAGAAGATGACATGACTGTAATTGAATAAATTTAAATTTCTGTATTCTGTGTAAAATAAATATTAAATAAAAATGTATAAATATGCTTTTATTTTTTACCCTCCCCCGAAAATAAGCCTTAGCGCGTATTTTGGACCAAAAAAGAAAGTAAGACAGTGTCTTATTTTCGGAAAAAGACGGTAGCATGCCTTCGTAGTGTATTGGTCAGCATGCTCGACGCGTATTGGAGAGGTCCGTGGTTCGAGTCCCGGTGAGGGCATTGCTCGTTTTTCACATCTCCTGCTTCCAAAAAATCCTAATGTCTCTCCAAGCCTTTCCTGAATTCTCTTATTTCCTCTCCAGGATCTTTCGCGTTTCCTCTCTAGGATGTAAATTGAGTAGAATGAACAAGAGTATTTATACTATTGGAGTGAAAAGGTTAGACAGTGCTTGATTTCTTTATTGCGAGCGCATGTTTGTTTGTTTCTACCAGCTGTGAATCTTTAATAGCGGCTACGCATTCTTGCCATCAAGCTAGTATCCTGCCGGTGTAGGTTTTTTGAGTCAACCTGTTAGTTCAAATTGAATTGTGTAGTCTCACGCTACTCTTTACCTTTAAATTTAGCGTTGCACTATCTTTTAAGTTCTCACCGCAAGTGTAAATGTTTTGTATAAACACGTAAGGCCGTCTGGTAAATAGTTTGGGGTCAATAAAAGAGTCTTTTACACCCTTTTTCAGGTTGTGTTCATCTCAACGCCTGTGAGAGAATTCGCCAGGTACGACACTTAATTAGATCTAGTTATACTGTATGATAGCAAAGAAAATTAGATCCTACAACTTCACATCTTGATTTCATAGACTTTAGCAAAGTGTTGATCATATCTTGTATAACTACACGCCACTCTTCTAAAAGTGCATTTTTCAGCTTCCAGAGGGTCCGGGAAGGAATTTAGAGCACTGGAAATTCGCCACCCTAAGGCATCCCACACATACTGAATTGGATTTAAGTCCGGTGAAACTTTCAAGTTCAAAAGTGACTAATTCATTCTAGTGATATCGTCTGTTTGCACGTATTCTCACACCACTTATGCTCCATGAGGACGAGCATTGTCATCCATTAGCAAAATCTCTAGAAGCTAACTGCAGCCCCAAACAGTCAAATTTGGAATTCCAAATACCTCGTCTACGTATCTCTGAGTGGTTACAGAACCTCCTTGAAGGGCATGCAGCTTGGTGCGGCTAATTGTCGTGATTCCTTCCAAAACTATTACACCGAGGAAATGGGATTTTTTACGTCCAAGGGAAGGCAAGTTGTGTGTTCCTTCATCTGTCTAGAACATAAATACGTTTAGAATCACTGTTCAGACTATATCTGGATTCGTCAGTAAACAATACTTGGGCCCAGTCGTCTTGGCTCCATTGAATATGACTAGAGCACCAGTTTAAACGGGCCCCTCTAGAAGCTGGAGTAAGTGGGACATAAAAAACATTGGTTTTATCGTATACAGTCCAACCTCCTAAGCTTTCGTGCTGCAGTAGAACAGCTAATTCGAGTTCCTGTGGCAGCCTGAAAGTCTAAAAGCAAATCTCTTGTAATCGCTTCGCGTATTCTTAAAGCCCACAACGACAGAAAGCGGTCGCTGTCGCCTGTTGCGACGATGCAGTTGTTGCTCGGTGACGCAGGTTTTGCTGGCGAAGCAGTTGTTCTTGGTCGTCCTTGATCAGGCTCCTGTCAACTGATCCAGTGCTTAATAAAATAAATAACAACTAATTCCCTTACTACAATCCACCATCAAGTAATTCCTATAATATTTTGTATGTTTTGCTTTAATTGTAAAAGTTAGTATTCTTTTTTTAATTTTCATTCCAACTGCTTCGGAAATTATTTTAAATTTGTATGGTCTGAAAATCGCCTTGCTTCTTACCCAGTAAACTTGTACTCTGAGATTACACATCACTCATTCATCTTCTCTTCATCGTCTATAATTAAATCTTCACTACATTGTCCTCCTTCACTCCTGACTCCTCCTTCACTACATGTCCAAATAGACAGGAGATTCTACAGGTAATGCCAGCACCTGACCAGAAAACCCTCATTTGCCCTGAATTGCTAATCTTTTTCTTTAGTTCCACAGCTACTGACTTTGAGTCTATTGCAAACTACGAAATTTTATTGCTGTTGCTTAAGTGGAAATCATTGCTTCTTCCCAACCATACTACGATAAGTGCTCACACACACACAGATCGTATTTTATTCTCGAGTATCAAGATGTAGAAACATCTTTTTACTCGACGTCTCATAAGAATCAGGTAGGAGGAGAAAGAGTAGGAAGCGGAAAAAGAGAGTCAGTTCCGCGCTAGCGACGGCGAAAAAGGGGGGGGGGGGTAAGTTCAGTGTCGTTATAAGATTTAGCCGCAGGTGGTAAACTGCAGAGTCAGTTTAGCGTGAATGAGTCAATTAAGGTTGTAAATCTTATGCGGGTAGGATGTCACTTGGGGACAGATGTTTTTCACTGGGATGCGGGGAGTGTTTGAGAGTCCTAATAAGACTATTACTGTGGGTTTGTACTGAATAAAAGAAGTTGACCGATAATCGTTTAATATACTCTTGAATAAGTTCGATTTGAAGGTCTCTGTCAATGTAGGTGTTTGGAATATATCAAGGAGCATTGATAATTTCTCGTAGAATTTTATTTTGTAGACTTTGTAATTGTTTAATATTGGTTTTAGTTGTATGTCCCCAGATCGGTGCTGCATAAAGGAGGGCTGGGCGAAGTATGGAGCGATATAGAGTTAATTTGTTTGTAGTAGATAAGTTGCTTTTTCTACCAAGAGGTCGCATAGTAGCTGTGGTGATTTTAAATTTTTGTACTACGGACCGGAAGTGGGTTCTGAAGGTAAGTTTTTGGTCAAGGGTGACTCCAAGGTATTTGGTTTCATTAATCCAGTCTATTTCTTCGTCAAATATTTCAGGGGGTGGAGGATAGTATTTCATGTTTCCCTTACGGAAAATTATTGCCTTGGTTTTATCGGTGTTAATTTTAATCCTCCAAACGGCGAGCCATTTTTCCAGTTTTATGAGATAGTTTTGGAGTTGGTTTCTTACGACGATAATTATGCAGGCTGTAGTAAGTATGGCGGTGTCATCGGCAAAGAGTACAAGATGAACAGAAGGGTCTTTAGGGATGTCTTGTGTATAAATATTAAAAAGGTACGGCGAAAGTGACGACCCCTGTGGGGCACCAGCATTTGATTACTCGGGTGGTTGAGTAAGCAGTACCGATTTTGATTCTGAATGTTCTGTTGCTGAGAAAAGAGGCTATTAAGCGAATAAAATGATCTGGAAAATTGAGAGTGACTAATTTGTAAATAAGGCATCGATGCCATACCCTGTCAAAAGCTTTCCGATAAGTGTTCAGAAACTGCATCATCTTTACACTAGGATAGGGATTTTCGCAAGCGCCCAAACATAAAGCATTTTTGGTCACAACGGAATTCCCTACTTTTAAAATGTATACCAAGGCTGACGTAAATAGGGAAAACCGACCATTTTACAGCGAAATGTCATTTTCCACTTCATTGAAGTCCTATATTTTGGTAGCCATGTTAAGATTTAAAAAAGCATCGTATTTGACAGAAAAATTTAACATTCTTAATGTTTGATAATGTTTTAACTTATTTATGTGTGAAACTATCTAGCATTTTAATATGGTAACAGCGCATTTTAAAACTGCAAATGGCTGATAATAAAAGATGTGAAGGTAAATTTAAAATTCCCTGGAGATGTGGGGCGAGTGTTTTAAGATGAGCAAGATTCGCCTTCCCCATTAACTGTGGCTTGGACGGTAAATCGCGAAGTTTTTTTAATGTGGACGCTTTTATGATACATAGAACTTAATAACTGCTGATATAAATGCTATTTAGGCAATAGTATGAACGCAGCCTTGGTGACCATTCGGAAAGCTTTACTATTTCATTAAACTCATATTGATTGAACAATTGAGTTTAAAATGTATAAGGTATTTCTCCCTTCCTCCTAACGTCTTTCGTGGTGTAGTGGTTGTGCACGCTGGGCCGGTATTTCAGAGGTCAGTGGTTCGATTCCCGGCGAAGGCGATTGCTAATTTTTCATCTCTCCGGCTTTTCCAATTAACTTAATGTCTCTACAAATGGACAAACGAAAGCATCGAATTCTGCGGATTGAGCAAATGAAATTTGATTAGATGAAAAGAAAAATATAGTAATTCACGAAAACTTTTATGTCTTACCTTTCTTATATGAAAAATAAGAATATTCTTAAAAACAATCATTATCCTACCGAAATTTCCTAATAAATAATTGCATAGAATTTTAAATTTACATATATGTACATTTTCTAGGTTCTCCAAGAGGGTTTTCTTTGTTTCTTCCAGCAATTCGTCAATTTCTGTTATTCTTTTTTGTTTTTCTTGGGTTGACGGCATACTGCGGCTCCATGGATCAAAATTCCTTTTCCGAATTATTTTTGGATCAGCTTGAAATTTCCATCCTGAAGTTTCTATATGCTTTCTCTTTTTACGTCGGATATTATGTTCGGCACAGCATGTTGGAGTAAAGTTGGAATAACTGAAAATAAACATTAACGAATGTAACAGCTTTAATTAAATAAATTTATTAATGAGTCCAATATAAACCTTAAAAAATTAAAATCGTAAATTTGTTATCTGAATATTTTGTGCAAAAGGACTCTATACTCGAACATTTTTTTTTAACTTCGAAAATTTTGTTATATAGTTGTATTAGTTATATTAATAAATATATAGTTGTATTAGTAAATATAGTTAAATTGACAACATTATGCAATACAGATTAAAGAGAAATGCGTTTTTTAAATTTTAAATAATTATTTGGAAGTAGTAATTTCAATGAAATAATTTATAAATGTATTTCAAAATAAATGAAGTATCATCCGAAAAAGATATTCCTCCAACAAAGAAAGCTTATTGTATAAATAAATTTTGATGAAAAATTAAATATGCGTCATAAATTCTAAGCAGTTCGAGCAACCAGTATTCAACGCTTTAACCACTTCGCCATTAGTTGGCACCATAACTGGGGGGAGATGAGTCTCACCTTTAAGGTTAGATTAGGTTATTTAATTACGGCAAAGCCTCGAGGGCTATCTGCCTAAGGGGAGGGATGCTTTCGTGGAGGACTTTCTAAGGGGAACTGGCTCGTGTGCACGTTACACATGGGGAAAACCACGAAAACACCCATGCAGCCAGCCCGTTCCCGGGATTCGAACCTAGGACCGAACTACCAGTGTTCAGCGACTTTACCGCTCGGCCGCTGGTGGGCTCACCTTTAAGGAAACAGAAGGATGTGTGTTCGGAAGAACAACTGTTTGGAACAAATTTTCTGCTTTGTCACAACACGTCACCACAGATCGCTTTGGGATTAAATTCTAACCTCCTTGGTTCATACAGGGAAAACTGGTTCTCCACTAAAAACAAGTTGATAGCATTCGAAACTAGTAATATCTGATTGGTTGAAAACGAACAACCTGCAATTTTTTTCGAAAGAAAGGAAAATATTGCGCGTCTTTCTTTCAATAGTAAATCAGGCAGAAAAATTGCCCGAAACAGTTGTTTATGTGAAACAAATGCGTGGGTGATATGAGCCTAAAGGCCCGTTTCCACTGCTGCGTATGCGTTGCGGTGTTTATGCGTTTCTCCAATCAGTCAGCGACTTCACTTTGATTGACATCTGCAATCCGGTCGATGTGCGGCGACAGATGACATACGGATGGAGTTCAACAATGTTCAACTTCTATCCGTATGTCTGCGGATCATGGACCTTATAAGAAATAGACTAACCCAAACGGGTTTTCTCCCTCGTCTGAGGCGTTGCCGGCTGTCACCTTGATCACATCCGGAGGAGTAGGGACGACTTGCAGACATTTAACATTGGTTGCCTATTGCAGCGTGTATAATTGTCAAGAAAAAGCTGGTTGTAGCGCCGCATATCACAAATTAGAATTTCTACATATTTTTATTTTTGAAATTGAGATTGATTTTTAAAAATTTTGCATATTTATCAAGCCTAATTAACTTTCCAAATAATTATAAAGCTATTGCATGCTTTCAGGACTGGATATTTTTTTAGCTTTTCATATGCTGTAAGGAAATTTGTAACTACTTCTTTGAGAAAATAATATTTTAAATCTGATCTAATAGAAAATTTCAAACAAGCAATTTTTATGCTTTTTATTGGTGTAAATAAGTAAAAAATACTAAAATATTTAAAAACGAATTTTTGAAAGTTTTGTTTAAAATTCTAAATTGTGCTGCTTTTTTTTAAATTATAGATGAGTATTATAGCACAATTTCTATAAAGAAATTTTATTTCAATTATATTTCATAAGTTATCATAGTGATAAACACTTTGACACTTAAAAATTTTTATGCATTTAATAGTAATATTAAAATTGTATTTAACCGTAATAATTAATTTTGCTTGTATTTTATACTGATTATTTTTTAAAATTTATTTATAGTTCTGCATAAGATTTTTTTCATTTAGTGTTAATTTAATTTATTAGCCCAAAGGGGTGGTAGTCTAGAAAGGCTGTTAGTTTCGAAGCGTCATTTTTCGCTGTTTTACTATAAATGTCCGCGTCTCCTTCCAGATTGTTGTTACCAAATATTATCGCCCTATGTTATATGTAAAGAAATTAAATAATGAAGAATCTGCATGAATACATGTATGTTTCTCGCAATGTGACAAAAACGACAGTATCTAGAGCCATCAAATTTTGAATAATGTAATCCTCCACCCGAACATGGGCATCTTGGACGGCCGAATTTCGAATTTGTTTTAATCTATTTCACATTTTGTAAAACTTTAAGGAATTGTTGATTAACAAACTCAACGAGTTCAGAGGGAGCACTGTACGGAAAATAACAGTTTTATCTCCAGTGCGGAAATTCTAAAGATATGCTGTTTACAAATGTATGTGGTTTACGGGCGAAGAACATGATATTCAATAAATATAGGTAACACACAAAACTTTTAAAAAAGGTTCCTTATGGGCGTAATATAAAATCTGAGTGCTTCTAGATTTTATTTTATCTTTTTTCCCCTTCATTACGCTCAGAAAATTTTATCCTCCGAATTTTATGAGTTATTTAAATAACTAATCCACTTTAATGTTAATAATTAAATGATCATATAATCAAATAAATATGATCGTTTTTGTAATGTTATTATAGTTTGGAAAATCACTGCCTGAAAATGTTCATTAAATTAAAAAAAAAATTATCAGATCTTGTTTAATTTTACCTTATTTATTTCAAAGCATCGCGAACTATCAATCTTATTTAATTTTACTTTATTTTTAAGCAAAGTTCATAAATTTTGTGCTTAGAGTTTTTACCGTTTTACCAAAGTAAAGATGTTTGTACAAGAATTACGCGTGAAAAAAATGCGCGAAGTGCAGTAAAAAGTGCTTTAATTAAATATATTAAATCTTATTTGGAAAAACTGTGGTTTTTATAATCTCATCACTATACAAAGTATCACATTTAATAATTAAGAAGAGTTATGTGATACAAACGCCATAGGTTTCAGTGTTAAAGTAAACCATGTAAGGATCTTAAGTTTTACTAACGTTTATTTTATTTTAAATCTTTACTATCACTTCTTATTTTCTACTTCCGGCCAGAATTATAAGCGTGAAGGTTTTTATGCAAAGTTTGTCTGGCGAACGCCAAGTACTTAAGTTGTGGCTTTTTGCCAAGCGAGAGAGAGGAAGCAGCGAGTTCGAAGCAGGCCGCTTACCTTAGAAGTTACGCAGTTGCTATTTGCCTTCCAGGCCAGAGGTTTTAATCCTCTTGATAAATTGAACGTATTGTAGTGTTCACAGTCTCTGTGCTACATACGCTTCCTGTTATTATAAGGCCAATCTTCCACGTGTATTATTCTAAAGTTAAATTAGAGTTTAGTTTTATTTTTATATTTTTTACGTTAGACCCCGAGTGGAGGGTCAGTGTATTCCGAAGTACGGAAGTTATTGTATATAGAGAAAAATAAAGGGTTTTGTATACCCTTCCTCTGTATCCTGTCTACTTACCACAATTAGTGAACATAGCTTTAGTAAGCTCTCTGTTCCGAGTCAGGTCCTTGTATGTTCCCGAAGAAGGTTAGAAGGAATATAGAACCTGATAGTTGCGCCCAACGAAGAAGAATAACTATGGCCGAGTTTCAAGAAGAACCTGTGCTGCCTGCAGAAACGGCTCAGAATCCAGAAATGCCAGCTGCCGCCCTGGAAGGATTCGGTTACATCGTCCAGACCATGCGCGCTTCGATGAAACCAGAAGCAACGTTTAATGGAAACTCACCGGTAACCAGTTTTTTGGAAAAATTGGATGACCACTTCATGCTCTACCCCGTGCACGAGTTTCAAAAAGTTACCTTAGCTACCAGCGCTTTGAGGGGCCAAGCGCTTAACTGGTTCAAATGTATCGGCAGAAGTCTCTTGGGTCAAGCAGGAAGTCCCACCTATACTTACGAAAATTTCAAGACTGCCCTACTAAAAGCCTTCCCTGTTGTAAGGGATCGTGCGAAATTAGAAACGGAACTTTTTAGTATATATCAACAAAGAATCGAAAACCTCTCGAGCTTTATTTTAAGAAAAATTCACGTTTTCAAGCTCTTGTATGGAAACCGTCCGGATCCTGAAATAATTCAAGTGATTTTGCCGAGGTTACTGCCCCAAGTGCAAGACTTTATTGAATTAAGAAATCCGACTACACTGGAAAAGTTATTTGAGCTAGCAATCCAGTTTGAAAGTAGAAGAACGGCGGACGTCGAAAGAAGACGCCAATATCAACAGCGAAACCAATTTGGTATGCCAAGACTACAGCAAACTCAAGCATACGGCTACGGAGAAAAAGCGAATCAGTGGGCAAGGAAACCCGAGCATTCAAAAACAGCCGGCGAACATCGACAGTTCAATAGCAACCCAGGAAAAAGTCTCAAGGCCAGGGGAAAAAGAAGGAAAGCACGGAAAGGAAAAATAATTTAAACTAAAACGGATTTCTGCTGACGAGAGGGTGCAGAAATCCGAAGGCCACGAAAACCCCTCTTCCTACAAGATAAATACAGTAATGGTGAAAAATTTGACTCTTCCGAAGATTGAAGTCTTGGTGAATAATATCCCAGCCACCGCACTCCTGGATACCGGCGCGCAGTGTTCCTGTGTGGCAGAAGTCTTTTTTAGAAAGTATTTTCGGAAATACCGCATATATAATGCGGATAATACGACAGTATTAGCGGCGCAAGGAGAACAATGTAAGTGCGTAGGTAAAGTACCTTTGTATATCCGTATCAAGGACGAACAAGTAAAGGTGATGTTTTTTATAGTAAAGAATTTGCAAGCACATTTGATCTTAGGAATAGACTTTCTTTCAGACGCACAAGCTACACTGGATTTTAATGAAGCGTCCCTTAAGCTGACAATGAAACCAGTGCGTGTAGAAAAGGTTGAACCGCCAAGGTTAAATCTTGACCACCTGCCTAATGGCGAGCAAGATAGAATCCGACAAGTGGTAAGTGAATTTGCTTCGTTATTTAGTGATATTCCAGGATTTACTCAGGTTACTAACCATAGTATTGACACCGGAGATGCGTTGCCAGTTCGTCAAAAACCATACCGGTGTGATAAGAATAAGGAAAAAATTATAGAATGGCATATTACCGATATGCTACGTAAAAAGATCATAACGCCCATCTCAAGTAGTTTTGCTAGCCCGGTGGTTTCATGTAAGAAAAATAATGATTATCCTTTGGAGCATCCAAAAAGGTGGAGATTCGCTATTGATTACCGTAAATTAAATTCCATAACGAAATATCCGGTATATCCGTTACCGATCATAGAAGAAATTTTAAGGAACATAAAATCAACCAAATTTATGACGACTTTAGACTTAACGACTGGTTATTTTCAAATAGGGGTGAGACCTGAGGACGTGCCTAAGACTGCTTTTATAACCAAGTCTGGCACTTATGCATTTTTGCGTATGCCGTTTGGCCTTTCAGGGGCCCCAGCAACATTTCAGCGATGCATGGACATTGTGTTAAGACCTGTTCTTGGAAAGTCCACATTTATCTATTTAGACGATATCATTATTACTAGTGATAATCTAGACCAACATGTACAGGATTTAAGACAGGTGTTTTCTTTATTAAATGAGGTCGGTCTAAAAGTTAATGTCGAAAAGTGCAAATTTGCAGCCCCTGAATTAAAATATTTAGGTTACAAAATATCGCAAAAAGGGATCGAGACAGATGAATCAAAAATAATCGCTGTACAAAAGTATCCGACTCCAAACACGGCAAAGAAGCTCTCTTCTTTTCTAGGACTTTGTTCATATTATAGGTCCTTTATAAAAGATTTTGCGGCTATCGCTGAGCCATTGTTAAAATTAAAAAGGAAAAAGGCAAGATTCTCGTGGACGGCCGAAGCCAATAGTGCTTTCGAAAAATTAAAACAAGCATTAACGCAAGCCCCTGTGTTGAAATTTCCTGAAAAGGATGAAAATTTAGAAATTTCAGCGGATGCTTCGGATTATGCGGTAGGAGCGGTACTTTCGCAAAATCAGCAGCCCGTGGCATTTTTTAGCCGAACTTTAAATCAAACACAAAGAAACTATTCCGCGACCGAGAGAGAGGCACTTGCAGTTCTGTTAGCAGTGCAAAAGTTCCGAGTCTATTTTGGAAAGGCGCCGATAACAGTATACTCTGATCATGCGGCGGTAACTAGATTGTACTCAGGGAAAAATTTATCCCCAAGGTTAATAAGATGGGCACTCAAGCTGCAAGAATATAATCTGGTAATCAAGCATACCCCCGGAAAGGAAAATATCGTAGCAGATGCCCTATCACGAATTAAATTTGACGAACAGGGTAATATCGTAAAAGTTGCAATGCTTACAGCGTGTACAATAAATTCCCGAGAAACTGTAATAACCGAACTGGGTAAGGATCCTGAGTTTGGAAGTATTTATGAGTATTTGAAGGATCCTGAAAATTTTAGCCACCAAGATATTGTGGCGATAAGAAATAGGGCGGCCCATTACGAACTAATAGATGGTCTATTATTCTACACAAAAACTACGAATTCCAACAACGAATTTCGACCTGTTATCCCAGCTAGTCTTAGATTAAATATCCTGCATGAGCTCCATGACAGCCCTTTAGCTTCTCATGCTGGTATTCGAAAAACTATCCAACGCGTACGCGAGGCAGTCTACTTTCCTGAACTGCAAAAGTTAACAAGGGCGTATGTCCAGTCCTGCCCAACATGTCAAGCCGTTAATTATAGTAATTTCCGCCCGGCCGGGTTTCTAAATAGTATTAAATCCGAATTTCCAAATGAAATAATTGGCATCGATTTATTGGGCCCTTTCCCAAAAAGTCAGTTAAATAAAAGTCGCTATCTCCTTGTTATGGTTGATCATTTTAGTAAATGGACCGAAATTGTTCCCTTAAAACGAGCCTCCGCGAAATTGGTTACCGATTCTATTTTAAATAAATATATTTTAAAATACGGGGCGCCCCTAAAAGTTATATCGGATAATGGTCCTCAATTTGTAAGTAATATATTTGAAGACATGTGCCAAAAACTGGGCATACGTCATTTAAAAATGGTCCCGTATCGGCCGCAATCAAATATAGCGGAACGGGTCAATAGAAATATAGTGAAAATTATCCGTAGTTATGTTAAAAATTTTCATAAAAGCTGGGATAACTATGTCAATGAATTTGCTTTCGCCCTTAGGACCGCAAAACATGATACAACGGGCAAAACTCCTGCTGAGTTATTTCTAGGCAGAAAGATTATAACACCGTTAGATAAACTATTTTATGTGCAACAAAGAGCCCCAGAATTTAAAATGGGTGATATAGAAAAACTAATAAAAGAAGCAAAAAAGAATACGGAAGTAGCACAAAGAAAACAGAAATTATATTATGATTTGAAACGACGGGGAGTAACTTATAAAGTAGGGGATGAAGTTTTAAAAATTAAGCATTCACTTTCTTCAGCACCAGAAGATAAAACTGCCAAATTTTTTCCACGATTTGAAGGACCATATGTTATAGAAAAAATAACTCACGCTGTTGTAGTGTTAAAAGCCAGAAATGGTGAAACCTGTTCCGCAAACATTGATCAAATCAAGCCCTACTTCGATCGTAATAAAATGCAAATCTTTTCAGATCTTTTGCAGGATCCGGCACGGCAGACACCGCAGGTACAAGTTCCAGAGGTGAAAAAACGACAAGTACAAGGGCAAGCCAATGAGAGACAGAAGCAAGTGAAAAGAAAATTGCCCCGCGGAAAAATGGAAGGTAACAAGAAAAAGAAGCCGTTCCACCGTCCAGAAAACAGAGTTCACGAACACCCCCAGAATGAAGAAGGGAGAAGGACGACGTATGTGAAGAGGACCAGGAGAAATGACGGCAACTATAACCCGGCTTTAAAACGGAAGATCTACTCATCCGACAGAACTCTCCGCAGCAAAAGTCGCCGAACTGCGGAAGGGCCATCAGCGGCGGAGGAAAAAGTACAAGAAAAATTTGAACGGCCAACAACGAGGTCCAAGCAGGATCACGACAGAAGTTTCCCGGTTCCGCCAAGACCAGCTGCCATCAAACGGCAAAGACCACAAGCAGAGGAGAAAAGGAAAGTATTCAAGGGTGGCCGTACTGGTGAGAAAAGGAAGCTTCCAGAGGAAAGCACTGAAGGGCGAGCCCGTACAAGAAGGAGGATAAATCAAGCTACTATATGCAGTACCTTTAAAGACTGGGCCCAGAAAAGGATGTCCGAATATTACAAAGATAAGTAAAATTTTATGTTACTTTGCAAACTTAAGTTAATCTTTCATTCTTACTGCAAGTGGCAGATTTCAAGAAGTTTTACCTCATGCGAGGTCTACCTTTATCGCCAAAAGGGCGAGAAATGAGTTGTGACCGATTTTCTTATTATGTTTTTCAATTACTCGCGCGTAAAACTAAAGTTGATGTATAATAGCGTTGTGTAAAAACTTAAATATTGTAAAAAGTTATTGTATAAATTTTATTTAAAACATTCTAGCAAGAGAGAAGTTTTAGTCTGAAAGACTTTTTGAAATGTAGTATTATTTCAATGTAGAAAGAATTGGCACTTGCTTTGAAAAGAATAGAAGTTAACAATGTACTACTAATGTATGTTTTCAAATGTGTAAAATTAACGGCATGTTGATATGTTCTGTTATTTTAAATGTTAAGAAATACCGTGATATGGTAAAAGTGAAAGCAATGTTAAAAATTTGTTATTCGTCTGACTGTAAAGACTAAATCATGGCGAATATGTGGTAAAGGTTGAATGATGTAGTTAGGCTCTCTGACGCTACACTTTAGAGTTAGCCACTTTTAGAATAGTACCTCAGGGTTTAGAGTTGAAAGTAGGGTGTGTTAAGAGGTCTCGTTATGTTGAATTTTAACACGTTAGTGTTTTGATTGTAGGAGGAAGTGTGGCACACGTAGACAGAAACACATTCGTGTTTGGTGTTCTTTTACAACACATGTCAGAGAGCACGGGGAGAGATAATTAAAATAGTCATGAATGAAATAAGAATGTTAAGAGAAGTATATTCTATATGTTATTTGCAATGTCATTGTGTAACAATTCATTAAACTAGTTTTCCTTCCAGAGATCTGGAAGGAACCAGAATTGAATAAAGCTCCTGTTTAGATGCAGTACAGATGAAAAAAAAGATTGTTGTATATCCCGGGAGCTGCTATTGTAACAAATTTCTTTCTTTTAAATTTTCTAGTTTCTAGCGAAGCATTTTTTTGTAAAAGATTGGCCTCGCGTTAGTTTCTAGAGCTAAAAGTTTTCAACAAGGTCGTTTTAGACCTCAGTTTCAAACTAATTAACTCTGGCGGGAAGTATGTAAGGATCTTAAGTTTTACTAACGTTTATTTTATTTTAAATCTTTACTATCACTTCTTATTTTCTACTTCCGGCCAGAATTATAAGCGTGAAGGTTTTTATGCAAAGTTTGTCTGGCGAACGCCAAGTACTTAAGTTGTGGCTTTTTGCCAAGCGAGAGAGAGGAAGCAGCGAGTTCGAAGCAGGCCGCTTACCTTAGAAGTTACGCAGTTGCTATTTGCCTTCCAGGCCAGAGGTTTTAATCCTCTTGATAAATTGAACGTATTGTAGTGTTCACAGTCTCTGTGCTACATACGCTTCCTGTTATTATAAGGCCAATCTTCCACGTGTATTATTCTAAAGTTAAATTAGAGTTTAGTTTTATTTTTATATTTTTTACGTTAGACCCCGAGTGGAGGGTCAGTGTATTCCGAAGTACGGAAGTTATTGTATATAGAGAAAAATAAAGGGTTTTGTATACCCTTCGTCTGTATCCTGTGTACTTACCACAATTAGTGAACATAGCTTTAGTAAGCTCTCTGTTCCGAGTCAGGTCCTTTTATGTTCCCGAAGAAGGTTAGAAGGAATATAGAACCTGATAACCAGATCGTCCCTACTCTTTCTTGCCGGCATGTCGGTGACCCGCGCCCCGCCCACTGGGTTAGTCTATTTCTTATAAGGTCCATGCTGCGGATGCGTTGGGGTCACGTGGTAAAAAAGGAGCAATCAGGTGTAGTCACCAAAAATTAATGGCGGCAGAAGTAGCGATGAACGCTCGCTTAGGGAAAGAATATTTTGCTAAAAAATACTTACCTCTGAGTTAACATTATAGCGAGAAATCTGTGTGCTGAAAAAGTAATCAGCTGAATTTAGTTAAAAAAAAGATAACTGCAACTACAGTATTTGTTCGCAGATAAAATCAGGCGTTCAAGAAATTCAGTTCGAGAAAATCAGCGGCAAAAATAATTCCAAGTCCATGAAATAGCAAAATTTGTCCTGACAATTATTTCCTAGTTCTGCATACTCATTTACCTTTAATGAAAATGAATGTCTGACTATATCAAACTGCTATAGCAAATTAGATATGATTAAAAGATTTGTTATTTTTTTCTTTTGAAACAGGTAAAAACTAAAAACGTTAATTATAAATTAAATTTGATAGCCTTTTGAATATTCCACTGCATTAAAGAGTATATTAAATTTGTATTTCCCTTTATAAATATATCTTTTTGGCTAACATATATTTGTAAGCACACGAAATATGTTTTTAGCAGCCCGTTTTCTTCAATCGGAAAGTCCACTTTAAAAGATAATGTTTGTGTAAAAAAGTCACTAGAAGCTCTGGGGAATTTTTCAGACGATAGCACACTGAAATAGGACTAAAAAATTTAGTTTCAAGAATTGATTTATTTGATGATGTATATAAGCCAAAATATGCATGCGACTCCCCTGTAACTAACTTAGTGGTAAAGCTGACGATAACAATGATTACTTTTGGCGGTTGTGAGTTCGAATCCCATATGCTTTTGCACTCTATCTGCAACTTTCTTAGCTTTTTGTTCCAATTTGATCTATATTCGTGTTTTATAACTTATTTCTATTATTATATGCGTTAAATATATTGTTTTATTTATGCTCTTATTCATTTAAATTTCCCCCCCGCAAAAAGTTTGAAAATTATATAATACTAATTTAAATATTAAAACATATATATTTGAATTTAACAAAATTTTCTATTCGTAAAAAGCAAATTTAAAGTTTATTAAATTTAAATGAAATTTAATGCAAACAAATAAATGATTAATTATTGCTGCGAACTAATCTACAATATCATTTAAATTCTGAGAGCATATGTAAATCAAGTGCAAGTATCAAAATCCATGAATAAATATATAATTCCAACAATTTATAAAAACGCATAAGTGAATAATAGGATAGATTATTAATACTAAAAAATTTATAAAAATGCATAAATGAATAGATTATTAATCCTAAAAAATTTATAAAAATGCATAAGTGAATAATAGGATAAATAAATTTTTGGAATTATATATTTATTCATGGATTTTGATACTTGCACTTGATTTACATATGCTCTCAGAATTTAAATGATATTGTAGATTAGTTCGCAGCAATAATTAATCATTTCTTTCTTTGCATTAAATTTCATTTAAATTTTATTAACTTTAAATTGCTTTTTACGAATAGGAAATGTTTGTTAAATTCAAATTTCATTCTTTGCAACAATGGCGCAAGAGAATTATTTAAATTTAATTTATTTTGAAACCCTGTAGATATATATATTTTCGTTTCACTTTTATGTGAATGTATATACACGTGCTCAGACTTTGGGATGTTTACGACTCTAAACTTTCATTACCAATTAACATGAGACAGTATTAATGCCCTAAACATTTTTTTAACAGAAAAAAAAAAAAAAAAAAAACTATAATAATTGCTTTTAAATTGAGTCCTTTCCAGCAGAAGCGCAGGAATTAATTAATTAAATATTTCCATTTTCTTTACCTAATGTGTGTATATGTTACGTTGAAACACCGAAATCTGGAGAATGTCGACTTTAACCGGTGAATGTCAACATTCACATAGTCTCTTGGTGTATGTCCGAAATGTTTTCCAAATACTCTTATTTCTGACTTACACAGGTAAATGTCGACATTCACTATGTACTAATGGTGAATGTTGAACATATAAGAATATTACATTTTCTTCTCCGTAATTCAGTCGCGAAAAAACGCACTTGAGACTTAAAATAAGAACTAAGAGCATAAGAACTTAAAACACACGGTATATTCAAAATGAGAAAGAAAAATAACAGAAGTTTTAACTTCTAAGTAAGTTTTTAAACTTACTAAATTATGTGATTTAAATCTTATTCATTACAACTTAAACTATTATGACGCTTTGAATTGCACAAGAGGCCCTTGCTTTTACAACTGTATTTATTTGTGGAACACTTTCTTTTGCAATGACAGCGTGTACATATACTCCTCTCTTTTCGACCTACACCAGAGCATATCTGTGATTGTCGACATACACCGGTGATGGTCCGAATGTACAAGAATGTAATGCAATATTCGAACTTTTGCCGACGTATTTGGTGAATGTTGACATTCTCCAGTGAAAGTTGACATTCTCCAATTTCGGTCTTTCACGGTAACATTTATGTAAAGAGAAAAATCTTATTTATATACTTCTATAAAAAGAGATACGAATTAAAAATCATATTTTATGGATTATGCATAAAATATAACTGCCCATAGTGCATTTTAAAAAGAGATTTCTAATAAATTATCCAGCTATGACCCTGAAGTCAGCGGTATACAAGCATAGGAAATTTTGTGTAAATATTGTGAACCTTTCTTTACAGTTGCTCTGTATTTTTAAAATACCAACTATTTTTTAATTCCTTTAACTTTTTTATTTTATTTATTTATTTATTTATTTTTTCACTAACAGTACATTTTCGTTTTAATAATATATATTATTTCATTGTTTCAAAAGAATAAATTGAGTTTAATTAAAAAATTAAATTAAAATACATATTTAATAAATATTCTTTGCGCTATTGCTGCAAGGAATGAAATTTAAATTTAAACAAATTTAAATTCTAAACAAATACGTATAAAAGTAGAAAAGTAGAAAAGCAAATTTAAATTCTAAAAAAAGGAAAAAAGACAAAATAATTTTAAAATATTCAAACATGTAAAAGATTTAATTCTCGAACTAATCTACAATATCATTTAAATTCAGAAGCATAAGCAAATCAAGTGTAAAATCTATCCATGAAAATAAATCTACTAATTTAACAAATTAAAATTAAATTAAACATTTTTTTTGCCTGCATGAATGTCGAAACACGAATTGAATGATTGGAGAGTTAGGTGTGGAGGCAACTTCCCCTTGATAAGTCTGTCTCCTGCCTACTCTACGATCATTCACATATGCATTTTTTAAAAAAATTGTTTAATTTAATTTTAATTTATTAAATTAGTAGATTTATTTTCATGGATAGATTTTACACTTGATTTGCTTATGCTTCTGAATTTAAATGATATTGTAGATTAGTTCGAGAATTAAATCTTTTACATGTTTGCATATTTTAAAATTATTTTAAATTATTTTGGCTTTTTTCCTTTTTTTAGAATTTAAATTTGCTTTTCTACTTTTTTACTTTTATACGTATTTGTTTAGAATTTAAATTTGTTTAAATTTATATTATTTCATTAATATTTAAGGCTTCTAGAAACGCAATTTTTTTTAAAATTTACTTCAGCTTCTATGGAATTAGTGATGTTCATATGGAATAGTGATGTTCATTATAACCTAACTTATCTAAAAATTGCTAGCGTACTTTACTTTCGCAGTTCATAAGCAGAAATAAAAATTTCCAATAACATGGAATTTAGTAAACAAAACTTTTCTGCGTTTTACATCAGGATCCATATCAAATCCAAAACAAACAATACTCGCTTAAGCGGAAAAAATTCAGATATTTAGCGTCGTAACTCGCGAACTGCTTGTTTGGTGCTAAAATATTACAGTGACACCTAGCGGCGGAAAATGAAAATATTCTACGGATACGCGGCAGTGGAAACGCTTGTACGGGTGCCGTAGGAGTGTCTTCAATTGACGCAACGCGTTCGTACGCAGTAGTGGAAACGAGGCTTAATGCTTACGTACATAAAGTCTGTGCAGCTTGATCCAGCCATGAATATTCATGAACATTAGCTGTTCAGACTTTCATATTGTGTCCGTACATATGATAAGCAACAACAACAGCTGAAATTAAAATGACAACAGAATCAATTTGGCAAAATTTTCATTCATCATCTCAAGCGAGATTCATAGGTTTTTTGTATTACCTTAAGCCTACCCTCTTCGCTAGTTGACTTAAGGTGAGAATTATACGTTTTTCCAAACTGTTTACATACAAAGAATCAGAGTAACAATTCGGCTAAAATCCTTGATTTCAGAGAATAAATTTAAATTTAGTAATTTTTAAGTTCCAGTGGATTGGTGATTAGCCGAAAAACCTGTGGGAGCGAGATTGTGATTTTACCACTGCCTATTATAGAGATCACAAATAAGACAAAGCTTTTGCTTGTCTTAAAAATTCTCTTATTTTTAATTGTTTTTAATTAAGTAAAATATATTTGCTAAACTAACCCTTCACCACCAGTGTTTCGATAAAAACTATAATTCAGGAATAATTTTTTTTTTTTTTTGAGTAAAATAGTAGCGAAACAACGTGAAGGTATTATAAATTTGAAAGCATTAAGGAAGAGCGAGATTGGGAAAGTATAATTAAATAAACAAGAAAAATTATCAATAATGTGAAAGTGTTCAAAGGAACCCAGTTATTAAATGAAGAAGCTTTACGGATAATTTTTGAAGATCCTATATTAAAATATAATTGACCTTATTAAGCTTGTACTTAGCTAACCTACTTACTTAGCTAAACAAATTCTTTTTTTCCTTTCGAAAATTAATTCATATTCCCTGACGAGAAATTTCGACGCGTTTTCAATTTGGCCAATGTACACCAAATAGCACGATGCAGATCATACAATGCTAAATTACACAAGAATTAAAAGCACATATGAGATCTTTAAGAATCGAAAAATGAATTTTATCTGTTACTGATAGGCGAAAAAAATAATTTACATATTGAACTTATGGAGAAGTCAAGAAATTTTGTAATTGATTGTAAATTTAAATAATTATTGGGTAAGCGTCAGCTAAACGTCACTGTCGGCTTTGTGTCCTGTTGACTAAATGTCTTGACAGTTAACTGTCCCGCAGCTAAATCTCCTGTCGGCTAACTGTCCGTGTCAGCTAAATGTCCTGTCAGCTAAGTGCCCTTGTCCGCTAAGTGTCTTTGTTGGCTAAATGTCCTGTCGGCTAAGTGTCTTTGTCGGCTAAATGTCCTGTCGGCTAAGCTAAGAGCTCTTGTTGGCTAAATGACCTGTCGGCTAAGTGCTTTGTCGGCTAAATGTCCTGTCGGCTAAGTGTCCGTGTCGGCTAAGCTAAGAACTCTTGTTGGCTAAGTGTCTTTGTCGGCTAAATATCCTGTCGGCTAAGTGTCTTTGTCAGCTAAATGTCCTGTCGGCTAAGTGTCATTGTCCGCTAAGTGTCTTTGTCGGCTAAATGTCCTGTCGGCTAAGCTAAGAGCCCTTGTTGGCTAAATGACCTGTCGGCTAAGTGCTTAGTCGGCTAAATGTCCTGTCGGCTAAGTGTCCGTGTCGGCTAAATGTCCTGTCGGCTAAGTGCCCTTGTCGGCTAAATGTCTTGCTGGCTAACTGTCCATGTCGGCTAAATGACCTGTCGGCTAAGTGTCTTTGTCGGCTAAATGTCTTTGTTGGCTAAATGTCTTTGTCGGCTAACTGTCTTGTCGTCTAAATGTCCTGTCGGCTAAGCGTCCGTGTTGGCTAAGTGTCCGTGTCGGCTAAATGGTGTCGGTTAAGTGTCCCGTGGGCTAAGTAGTTGTTGGCTATGTGTCACGGACCCCTGTAAGGATACAAGTTTTATCCTAAGTTTTTAACAGTTATATTTAGTTGAAGTTACTTTCCTATCCCTTTTAATTTCAGCTTACAAATTTCCGGCGAGACTATATTGTTAGAATCGCGGTTGAATGCAAATAAAGGAAGAGTAGTACTTAAGTCGAAGTTTCACTGACCACGTTAGAGAGGCAGAGATTCAGACTAGCGCGCGTTTACCATTTGGCTACACTCTCTCTCTAAGCCATGGGGGTCTAAAGTGCGGTCCAAAACTCTTTAAAATGCGGCCCCAACGCATATTACGAACGTATTTAAATTTACACATTTTTATTTAAAAAATAAATGTTTGAATTTGATTCATATATAATCGATTTATTGGCATTTATTTTAAAATAAAAATTTAGATAAAAACATCTTAGTATATCATGATGTATTAACTGCAAAGTGACATTCAAAAGAAAGAAAAATTTGAAATTGTTTTTTTACTGGAGTTTTATAAAGGTTACCTACCCCACGATAAATATTCTAATTTTCACAATCATGCTTTATTAATGTCTTCAGCTTTTAGCAGTACCTATATTTGGGAATAATTATTTTCAAGAATGCAGCATACAAAAAAATGTGTGGCCCCGCAAATTTTTTTCCTTTGCAAAGCGGTCTTCAAACGTTCATAGTTTAGACACTTATTATCTAAGTTGTTACCGCGCTCGGCCGTATAAGCTATAGCTCGTCCCTTGATAGCTTCGCGGTTCATTAAACATTTAAAGGCCAACTCATGTAGAATTTTGATAGCTTTGGCTCTATCTTTTTTAGTTAAGCATTAGTTAATTCTTATTTTCTTAATAGTTTTGAGTAAAAGCCGAAGTGAAGGCTTTTCTGAACGTTCTGAGAAAGGGCTATCTGTTAATGCTTATTTTGAGCAATAAAGAGTGATTAACTCTTCTTGAGTTTACGTTTCTATTTCCTGAGCTAAAGCGATTATTCGCTTACCAATTCTCAAAGTTCCACACACATAACTGTAAATTCTAGTTTGGAACTTTATAAGGCTTATAATAAAAAATTTTGATGAACCTCATAATCTTTGAAAAGCGCATTCGGTACTATTCGCTTTCGAGGACCGTAAAAATCGCCAAACTATTGTTGATGCCAATGCTGCCAAAAATAATTGCGGCAACCCTACTAATTGCGGCAAGAAAGGAAGTATAATAGTAAATAACTATGTAAGACTGATGCTTTAATTTAGATGAAAGGTTAATTTCATATAATACTTTTTTAATATTATAATTTATAGGAAAAAGGCTAAACATGACTGAATGGAAGCATAAGAGTAAATAACTATTTCAGATCATTATTATAATTTATATAAAAATTGCTGAACATAACTGAATGGATGCCTGCATCGCTATTTCACTACAAAGTTATTGTAAAGCATAATTTCATCTCGCTGGTTGTTCAAACGTTATTTTCTATAATGAATGATGCCTTTTCTTTGAAAATATACTCGGTAAAGGGCGGAATCGTTCACTTATTTATTTGCCGCTTTGTAGAAGGGTAAAAACAATTGGATTTTTGTCAATTTTCTTTTACTTTTTAAGTGAAAATAGGTCGATGTGTACATAGATAAAGTCAAGGGTGTGCGCAGTGCCATTTTTGTGCAATTCTGGGAATTTTTTTTTAAGTGAAAATAGGTCGATGTGCACATGGATACCGAGTATGTGCAATTCTTAAAAAAGCGTCTAGCAGTGGGTAATTCTGCACTTTACCCAAAATTCTATTTCCGACTTTTTGTCATGGGCAATTCCCAAATTGTTAAATCCATAGGATATCAAAAAAGGATTTAAAATCAAAAGAGGATTTAAAAATTAAACTAGTATTTCAATGGCGTCTTACGAAATATAGAACTATATAAACTTACGCAATCTGAAATCAGCGCGTACGCTACATTTGGCGCGCTGTTAAATGGGTGCGTTTGCTAGATTTGGCGCTTTTGCGCATACATTATCGCTGCAATTTTTTTACGGCCCTCAAAACGGAATAGTGCGGCGTATTATTGTACGAGAAATTGTTTTAATCAAATACTTTAGAAGATGAAGAATAGTTGTGTTGCCACCTTTAAAAATAAGCCCTTCCTTTTAAATTCAAATTCAAAATTCTGTAAGCAATCAATTAACTGATATACGGAAAAAGTACTTAAGTTATGGTTTTGAAATTTTTCCGGAGTGGAGTGACAGTAGCCAAGAATTGATTAGAGGCATCAACATTTACTTAATTTATTTGGCAAAAGCAAGATTGTAAAAACTCAGTAACATTCTGTGATAAATATCTTATTTAATTAATTTATTTTTCATTAATAACTGCTTTAGGTAGTAATTAAAATTAAAAGGTCAAGTTCATTCATTCATTATGTTCATACTCGAATGGTTGTTTTAGAAAATTGTAAAGGTAATAGAAATAAAATGTGACGCCCTCCCGGAAAAAAAAAGAGTGCTGTTGATGTTAAAATTCGGGCCTTCAAATACCAAACAATAATTTCATCATTAAAAAAAGTATTTTACGACACACATTTTTGAGCAAACTAAAAAAATAACATACTCTTTCTAATCATTTCGCGTAAAATTTCATGCATCCACTTACCTAGTTTTAAAAGTAAATTTTGAGTTAGTTGTGTCCATTATGATTAATTATTTTCACATTCTACAAAAATTCCAATTTTTCATTTTTTTTTCTGTCAAATGCAATTTAAAGACTTTATTTTTCGAAAGCAAATGCTTGATTTCACAACCTATGTTTTGAACGGCATATTGTTTTGTATACATATGTTTCCATAGTGATATTTTAGTTCAGCTTTTTTCACTTCACTTCAGATTTAACTGAATTAAAACCTCATCTTATTGTTTAACACCTTATATTTTTAAGATTATTATAGGAAAATAAGTTGGTGTATAAATTATTATTTGAAGCATTGTTAATTAAGAAATGATTTATGGGCGAGTTTCCTGAATTTTTAATAGTAAGTACTTCATAATCGTAGTCATTAAGCAATTTAAATGCATTTTTAACTACGTGTTTTTTTTTGTATGTTGTCTGCGGAGTGCTCATACGTTTGAATAGTAACTGCAGTTTCTCAAATTTAATCATATTTTTTCATTTTTATTATTCACTTTTTATTAGTTAGCATCTTCAACATATTATACCTACTAGATATCTTAGGAGACACAAAGCACTCTCACGATACAGTAAATTCGCTAAATTCATTGCATTCATTGACACATGTACCGGCAGGCTATTTTTAACTTTTCTCTTTAGTCTCAATCTCTAAAAAAGGCCTTTTAAAATTGTTTTTATTTAAAATATTTTTTTCCTATAAATATTTAACAAATTTAATATGGGCCTTTTATTTTTCACTTTCTTTGTCTCATCTTTGTGATCCGGCCCTTCAAATTAGTATAATAATAATATATGAAACCTTATCCTCTGAAATGTGAAATTTCCCTCTGTTCCAAAGGACTAACTACTTAGGGGCGAATTGAAGTGCAACGCTCTGATAAATTGCAAATGTTAGCTCGCAAGAGGCGTTCCTGCTATCGGCTGCTAAAGTCGAATTCAAGTGCAACGCTTTACCGCTCTGGTAACTGATGACGTCAAAATTGCAATGGGGAGCTGGTTTGCTCTCGTGCCAGGAGAGCTTGTCCGATAAACTTCATCAATATCAAATGAGACTGCGTGTCGATGTAAACAAAAAACATCAGTTCCCATAATAGCTCTGAGCTTATGGTCAAGTGTTTACTGCGTTGTAGTGTGGTGTAACGAAGTGTTCCAGACCTGAAAACGAAGGAAATATGCAGACATGTAATGTAATGTGTACAACTTTATTTACTTTATCTTATAGATTCCCTCCAAAGTAACCTAGAGCAACAGGTGTGTGTAAAATATATTTTACTTTTCAGACAAAAATACTTGCTTTTTCAAATATAAACCACATTTTTTTTCCCCATTTTCAAATTACAGCACTTGGTTTTAATTCTTCTAATAGTAAGTTTAATTTAAAATTCAAATTTGTGTTATATTTTTATTGTTTAATGCAGATGCATGATTCTTCAGTGACAGTAGGCATGTTTACCATATGAAAATTAACTAGTTCTTGAATTATATAGTAATTAATAAGCCCATCTATCTACAAGCAGATAAGCCTGCTGAACACCGCTATCCCAGTCTCTTTTTAAATCCAGGTGAAAAAGCTGGCTGCATGAGTGTTTTCTTCATTTTTTCAATGTATTATGCTTTGTGTTCTGCTCATTATATTGTGCATTTACAGTGCACTTTCTGCTTCTTAAGTGAAAGTTTGGACCCATTCTCATTTGATATCAGTTATATTCAGATTTATTTATTTCATAAAATTTCAAAAAACAAGTTTTGGCTATTAAAAGCTACAAGTGCAGAAACAAAAGCTTAATTTCTTTACTGTAACTGTGTCATGCTTCTCTGCTGATAATGAAAGTCGTCTTTTAATAAGATTTCTTTCATTGTATATATTAATTATATCTTTTACCATACTGGTTGCCATCTTTGATTGTGCATTCTTCAATATTTTTTGGTACTTACGTATTAACACAAACACCTGGATCAGTTTGGTGGTCTTTATAAATGAAAAGAGAAAAATACTTATCAGGAGAAGTACGTTGTTTTTGCAGCTTGCTTTTAGCATAACCAAACTATCAATATTTATCTAAGTTGGCAAAATGTTATCAACATATCAAAGGAAAAAACATTTAACAAATTTTAAAATACTAATTTGAATTATTAAATAAAAATTATATGATAGTTTAAAAAAAACATTTTCCACAAATTTTTTGTCTAATTTTTTAGCACTTGTGCCAAGTGATCTGTTTTCACTTAAAAAAAAAATCAGAGAATTACATAAACTTGATACTGCTTGCCTTGTCAATGTACCAAATTCATCTCATAGTTGTTTCCATTAGAAATTTTTGTACTAAAATGTTCTATTCCTGCAGAACTTTTAACACAGCTTCGTCTTTTGATGGTAAGCTCCACAAGCAGTATTTTAAATCTGAAATTAATCTAAAACAACTATTCGTATCTAAAATCCATTGGAACTTGAAATACAACATAAGAAACACATATGAAAATGGTGACATTGCTTGAATGAAAAATTGTCATGAGCATGTTACCTGAAAAATTTTGATACATAATCGTTGCCAGAGTTTGGCACATTTTTGAAAATTTTGTAACTTTTATTAAGGTGGTTTCAATAATATGCAAATATCTTTTATTCTTATGATTGCTTCATTGTATACTTTTTCCCTTTCCCTAGAGTGCAGCACAATACCACAAGTTTTCCAGCCAAATGCGGTATGCATTTCAAGTTTCTATACATTTATATAAATTTTAAGAGAGTAAAATATTGACAAAAACTGCATTAAGTTTTCAACTCTTGTTTTGTTTTTCATTAAAAATTTGCTACCATTATGAATAATTCATTTTTTTTAATTCAAATGTTTTTAAGTATTTGTAGGATAAAGGCAAATTACATTTATTCATTCTTTCTTTGATATAATACATGTAGCTCTTTACCTGAAATCAATGTTTGTCAAATTATTATGCATAAATTAGAAGTATGCATGTTTCTCTTAAGTCAGTTATGTTTCAGGAACTATCTTTAATGAATTGTATAGAAAATTGTGGACGAGGGGTTAGGTGTACAGGAACGTGGTATATTATAAACATGTATAGTATCTCATAGTATATAAACTCATAACTTTGATTATGCAGTATGCTTTGTATATTATTTCTGAAAGCATGTATATTTCAATCAAGATTGTTGAGTAAACTTTTCTTGCTTTATGCTATCTCTGAAAGCATGTATATTTCAGTCAAGATTGTTGAGCTTATTTTATGCTTTTTTCTTTTTTACATTAGAAATTTCCACACCTTTATCACGAGGAAATCTGCAATGGCATTTAGGAATGACAAGTTTGTATCTATTACATAAAATCTAATGTTTTCTGGATTCTTCTTTTCCTTTTCCTCCCAACAGAAAAACTTTAATGGTATAAATCAGCGGTTTTCAACCTTTTGACTATAGTGTACCATCTAAGCAAAAACTGAAAAACATTAATACCACCACTAATTTTACAATTCCTCAATATTTATTTTTCAATTCCTCAATAGAAATATTAAAAATATATATATATATTGCCATTTGTACACTCTTTGTATTAAATATGTACACATAAAAAACTATTAGATTAAAAACTGATGATTACTTATCAAAATTAAATTAAATTAAATTAATTATTCACTTGATTATCAAAATTTCAGTTATAATACTTTAATATTTAATTTCTTTATGTCTGCTCTTATTTCATTTAATGGTAAATTAAGATCCACTTTTTATTTTGGTGAGTATTTATATTTCAAATTTAACATGGAAAAAATCATTTTTCACACAAACAGGTTGTGCGAAAAGACAATACAAATTTGATAGCTTTATTTGAAATTCCTTTAAATTCTTTTATTTGGTTCAGCCAAAAGTTAACAAGTGTGTCATTTTCCAAATCTTCAAGTCAATTTCGATCAAAGGAAATTTCTATTAACTATTCTTTTCTTTATGAAATTTATGAATTTCATAGTTAAAAATATTTTGTTTCTTTGCATACCACCGGCTGAGAACCGCTGGTATAAATTAATTATAACAGATGTAAATTAATATTTCTCGTACAAAAGAGTTATTTCAATTCTTTATTGTGAACATTATATACAGAGTATGTCTTTTATTAACAACAAGATTTTAAGAATTTAAAATAATTATCATTAAATCCTCTTGATCTATAAACAGTCTTAAAAATTATAAAGGGAAAAAAATTGAAAGTTAAAGAAATCAATATTATGAATTGTTCCTTTTTAGAGAAGTTTCATTCTTTAATTAATTATAAAAAGTGTTTTACATTATGAAATATAAAAATTAAGAATATTTGAATTTGAATGAATATTTTAAAATTTTCCCTCAGATAGAAGCTCAACTATTCGAAGCAGGAGACCGAAGAGAAAAAAGGAAGAGAGATGATATTACAGCTGCAGAAAAGGAAATAATTGAAACGCAGAAGAATATATTAATGTACTGTGTGAAATATATGACTTGTATAAGCAATATTTGTATAATCAGTTGCAAATCAGTCTGCTGTCATAGAAAATCAAAATATAATTATTAATTTATTAAAAAAATAAATCGTGCATTTCAAATATTACAGTGTTTTCATTCTTTTATGTATTTCTGCAGTGTGGGATTCATATTTTAATTGTAAAATTTACTACTTTCTTAATTTTATAAAATTTTGTGATTATGAAAATTATTTAAAAGAAATTCACAGATCCATTATATGACATAAACATTATAATAATTCTAATACCACTATTATAAGTCTCGTGAAAATATTTATGCATTTTACACAGCAATTATCTTTTTCCTGGAGGAAAATGGGAATAAGATCTGTAAGAATCTTTAGTCAATGTATTACAAATTTTAATTTTCAGGTATAACACGAAATGAATTAAATTGTTTTTCAATTATGTTAATAAGTTATATGAATGAGATGTGGTATTAAAAATTTCATTTCTTTTTATCATTGAAGAAATAACATTCGATATCCTACAGCTCCATAACAATGGCAGATAAAATTGACATTCTAATTTCGAAGTTCTAAAAATACAGAGATGACAACTATTAAAGTATGGCTAATGTCTAGTTTACAATAACAATGTTGAGTCGCGTACTAAAAATTAAGTGAATCAAACTGTATTTATTTTCCCCCTTCTCTTTTTTTTTTTGGCTGAAAAACAATTTATTATACACTCATGATTTTACTTAAATGTATTTCTTTTAATGGCAAACCCACTGAGGTAAGTATGCAGTAAGTTATTATAGTGAATGCGTAATGATGATATAAATCTAAATTCAGCAAACAATCTTTCCCTTACTTTAATGTTTTAAAATCTAGAGTTAAAAGAAAAATGTATGTTCTTTAAATAATACAAGAGGATATGGAAGCATAAATCATAGGCTGTTTGTTCTTTACATATTATGCTAATCAGGAATTGGAGGAAAACCCTGCTTAATCGAAGAATACGCTCACAGGAATGGTGGAGGAAAATTGAACTGTCCAATATTTGTTTTGCCCACCCCCAAGAAGACATAAACAGTATAGAGTAAACATAATACATAAACAGTATAGAGTGAAATAATTGTTTTAATTTATACTATAATAAATAAGCATGAAGTTCTTATGCTATTAAATGTGTATTTTCACATGGAAATTTTCTATCTTGTCCCACGGAAGGGGACGAAAGGGAAACATTTGACTTTTTGGAAGAAACTGAATTTCGGTGCAGTAAATCTTATTGCTAAGTTTAAGATAAATTAAGTGCAATGCTAATTTATAGTGACTTACTATTGTAAATCATGACTGGCATACCAACACTAAAATATATATATATCAAGCCTATTAAGTTATTTCTGGTAGTCAAGAGTTTTTAAACATAAATGATGGAAACAAGAAATTCAGAGGGAAGAACAATAATGATAAAAGTTGTCAGTATGCATTTGAAACCAGGACTAATAAAATTATTTAGGATTATTATTATCAATTAAAATCATTTAGGGTTGTGCATTTAGTTACAGGTTTAAATATAAACCATGACTTGTGGGTCCCCAAGAATATATTATGAAAGTAATTTTTTTCATAATATATTCTTTATTATCCATGAAGGGGGTTTAACCTTTGCCAGAGGTTCATTGTTGCCCACTTTGGGTTTTTATTATCGAGTTTCAAAACTTAAAAGATAATTCATTGTGCAATGCACTGACTGAAAACTTTCTGAAGGTACCAACTCATCATCTTGAAACACATCGATCTCAGGATTTTCAACACAATACCTTAAGCATATATTATGTAAAATGGCCACCAGATATGACCATTTTACATATTTTGCTTTGTGAATACAATAGTGTTCCACCAGTATCGTGCAGTACCCTAAATCTTGATTTGATCTCTATAGCTGCACGAACTTTTCTGTGCTTCTCATTATAGAGATATTCCCGTGATAAAATGGGAATATAATCCACTATCTCCCAAAGATATGCACGATGCGACAAAATACTATCTAGATTTTGTTTCAGTCCACTCCATATAAATGCATCATGAGTATTGCCTGGCCATTGTCCTATAGCATAGAGAACCCTCAGACCAGCATTCCATACCTAGAAAAACATAAATCCTCAGTCAAAAGAAAGTTTCATCTGAAATTTTAATACACAGATTTTTAACATTAAATATAGTTGATATATTAATAAATCAGTCTTTTCAAGGAGTTTACTTTCCATTTTTAACAAAAATATGTCACTGTTTTTTCATTATTAAAAAATATGCAATAAAACGTTAAAACAGACTGATGTATGGTTTGTTGTAACTGCTGTATACAAATGTCTGGCTCAGAATTCCACAGCAGTAATTAGCACAACTTTCATGGTTGATGGTATAATATGGAGGTACCAAAAATTAGTATTATCACAGTAACTGCAAGATGGCTTATAGTTCTAAAACTCAGTTAACACATTTCATGCAGAAAGAAAATATCCAGTTTCATACTTAAATCAAGGTCACTGAAATGTGGTAAAAGCAATCTGCTTAAGAAAACAGATGCCCCTGTAGAGGACTTTCTATGGAAAACTGGCTTTCATTCCCATTATACATGGGCAAAACCAATGTCATGTAATATAATAATCTATTAGTACAGTAAATAAATTTAATTTCTTTATATTTATTTATGTCATGCTGCTTTTCGTGTAATTTAGTATGATAACCTTATAAGTTTATTTCATTCTGATCATGGTCTACGGAAGTAAGGTAAGTCACCTGTTATCGAGAATATCTAGTTATGTGAAAGTCTGCAATAACTTTTCATAAGAGATTTACGAATGTGTATATAACTTACATGTGTAGTTATTATGCAAGATCTATAGAAAGTATCCAAAATTACCATGACATTAATCACACTGTACGAACAGGCAATTTTTGGAGGATGAAATACTATTTTACACATGGGAACTGTTTAAACAGCTGAGAAAAATTCATGCTTTTTCCCCCTACAGTTACAGAATATATATATATTGTTTCATAAGAATAAAAAGTAAAGTTAAATTTAAATAATTCTCATACGCCATTGCTGCAAAGAATGAAATTTGAATTTAACAAATATTCTCTATTCATATAAAGTTAATTTAAATTATGAAATTTTAATTGCATACATATCAAAGATTAATTATTGCTGCAAACTAATTTACTATATCACTGAAATTCTGAGAGCATATGTAAATTAAATGCACGTATCTAAAACCATGAAAAAATATATAATATTCCAAAAAACTAATCCCAAATATATACATATATATATCTCAAACACAGGCATATGCATAATTTCTGTTAGAAAAACAATTTCTCCGAGATTACGTTTTAGAGTAATTAAAACAATAAATTAATGGTGATATTATTACTGCATTTCAAAATTCGCAGTAATTAACGATTTCGATCATTACTACGAAAAAAAAACGGGATGAAAAAGAAAGAATCCCGATACAATAACATTAAAAATTTGTGTGTTTACGTATAAAAATATATAATATTCTCAAATAGGTCATTTAAGCATAGTCTTTGATTCGGAAACATTTCCAGAAGTATTTCAGTTTTCATAATCTGAAGTAAAAACAAACCTGCTTTTGCAGAGAATATCCATTGGCAGTTGCCTTCAGAAAAGGTTTCAATTCATTGAAGCAAACCGATTTAATCTGAATCAACTGATGAACTCACGCTCCGACATTTCAAAAGCATTACGACTGTCTCTTAAATGCCAAGGAATTCGATCAGCATTTCTCCGATTTCTTAAACGTCTGAGCAAAATCACTTCAGCCATCTTGTTTACAGTCACTCTTCAGAGTTTGCGGCAGGTCAGGAGTAGCCGCAAAATTCCTCTATGGTAGTGACGTATTTTCAGTAGGCGTGTCCGAAAAGCGTTGCACTTGAATTCGGTTTTGCAATGCAATGCAAGTGCGATTACCATGACAAGCGTTGCACTTGAATTCGCCCCTTACTCTGTCTTCTTCCTTCGCACCTAAGCTTGATATTTCGCCCTGCAGACAGAAAGATTTAGCGGGTGCAAAACAAGACATTTGTGTAATTTGTCTAAGTGTGTCTGGTCTGGTTATTAAATTCAACTAGATATGGATATTGAGGCAGAATTAAAGGCGAAAGGATGGTGAGATTATTTCGTACCTCTTAAGTTTTTTTTCAGCTGCTTTAGTTCTCTGTTATGTTGTAGTTTTATACATTTAACATGTCAGAAAATTATTTATAAAACGTATTCAGTGTAAATAAGTGTATTTAATGTTACTTAGATGAATTATATTAATATTTTTATTAAATACTAGTTCACTTTTGATAACATTTTTCCTTTTTTAGTCTTATAAGATCTGTAAAAATCAATCCAATGAGGATTTTATTAGTTGTGTTACTCAGGGTTTGATTGGGTTGGTCTAACTGGCGGGGCAACTTGAAAAGAAGTATGTCATTCACCAAAGCACAGTGCGCTATGACATAAAGCCTCAAAGGTACCGTTAATATTATGAAATTCAGAATCTTGCGGAAAGTGAAGTAACAATGTGTGAAAGTAACAAACATTCATCAGGTTGCACAATGGCACCTTTTCAATTTGGCCGTCACGCACCAAGACTTTAAAGTGCTTTGACATTATTATAGTAGTTTGAGATGCGCCGCCACCAACAAAGCATTCTCAGATGTGTCGCCACCTTTACAAAGATTTGGATCGTGAAGATGGCAATCCTTGTCAAGGCTGCCAGAATATTCTAGTGAAGGTCTTAATCTTGACAAACAGCTGTTTACTCACATTAAGATGTTGCCATCTTTATAACATATTATGAAATCATTTGTGTAATGGGACATGAAAATTCCTTGCATATATATATAATGGGTTAAAAAGGCTAATCTTTGGAATATGGTAACAGGTAGTTTGGCAACATTTTGGTAAGGCGATAAAGGTTACTAGCTAGAACTTTAGCAGTGTACATAGATAAAGTCAAGAGTGTGTGCAATGCCATTTTTGTGCAATTCTGGGATTTTTTTTAAGTGAAAATAGGTCGACGTGTACATGGATGATACCGTGTATGTACAATTCTTAAAAACCCGGCAAGCAGTGGGTGATTCTGCACGTTCTCCCAATTTCGCACCTAATCTTCATCATGATTAAGCACTTTTGTTCCATAAAATTTCTAGCATAAGCGTAATTCGGCTAGCAGATTGTTGTAAAAAATTTTGAGTTTAAAAAAAAAAAAAAAAAAAAAAAAAAGCCTTTACTTTGTTAAAACAAAATGGCGTGCAAACAAAAACCAGCAGGTTGCTGTAGCAGGGTTGGTCGCCAAAAAATTGCCGAGTTAACCATAATCCAAAGGTTCATCATTAAAAAATTAGGGGAAAATGCAGAATTGCCCACTGCTTAGTACGTTTTTAAGAATTGCGCATACTCGGTATCCATGTACACATCGACCTATTTTCACTTAAAAAAACATCCCAGGATTGCACAAAAATGGCATTGTGACTTTATCCATGTACACATCGACCTTGACTTTATCCATGTACACATCGACCTTGACTTTATCCATTTAGCTAATTTTTTCTAAGTGCATATATATTTTTGTAACAAAGTGTATGTTCATGAAATTATTCTCAGATAGCAGAAGGTAACATATTTAATGCGAGATTCATATGTGCTGCTATAAACTTATTATTTTTTAATTCTTAGTTCTGAATAATTTCAGTTATATGTGTAGAAAACTTAATTTAGAAGATAGTGAAATACTGAAAATATAGTAGGAACTATTTTATGTGATCACATTTGTCAAGGCTGTTTAATAACATTAACCAAATGATAACATTCAAGAGTGAGAAAATTATTCTTCAAAACAGCAATTAAATTTAACTAATTTTATATAAACACAACAAGAGACATATAAATTGGTACTTTCACAGCATTTTAACTAAGAAAATGCAAGAGTTTACTTATAAACTGTTCGCAGTTTCTTCAATGCAAAAATTCATTTATGAATGTTCATAACGTTTCTGGATGCTATTTAACCCTAATCTTAGTATTCAGAAGGTATGCGTTGTTGGAAGAGAACATGCCAATGTAAAATTTTGAATTAAGCAAAAAAGCAACCTTATTTTGTGATAGAATATTTTTTTGCTCCTGGAGAAGAAAGTCTGATCACCCTCAAAATCGCTAAAGTTATTAAAAATGTACATGAAATTAAGAATGCTTTTTCACCTAATTTTAAATGGCTGATTAAAATCCAAACCAAGCTGTTTGAAAATTTAATCCTTTATTTGGTGGGTTAGAGCAGATTGAAGGTACCCCTTGTATTATCACAAAGTTATTGTTTTATTTAAGGCTAAGTTGTTGTTTCGTTTACGGTAACCATTCATTTGTGCCTTTGTGGCTGAGGATGATGGTTTGGTAAAACCATCAAAACTAGTCCTGTGAAAATTTGAAAATATAATGTTGATTTTTGTTGTTTGACTTCTAAATTAATATTTGTTCAACGTGTTATTGTATCTTAACTTTATACTTAGTTTAAAACAAAATTTATTCTATAATACTTAGATCATATTAACTGAACAGTTGATCACAATTAGCGATGTATTGTCAATGTTCTTGTATTCAAATGGGTAAGACTTCTTCAATTCATTAACAATATCCAAATAATAACATTAACCCTGATCACATTAAATGGTATCTGCTGTGTGTGTGTTATCTCTTTTAGAATAAATGTACTGGCTAATTTGCTTAATATTTGCATGTAATACCTTCAATGCAAAATATAAAGTAAAATCTGGTGTTATAGACATGAAGTTTAAAAGAGATATGTAGTACAGTTTTCTGGCTTTTGGTACATTTTATGTGTTGATCAATACATCGTATAGGGAGTACAAATAAGTCTGCACTGTTTGACAAAAAACAGCTCCACCTGTAAGTTATGATTAAAATTGTCTGATGTAAAACATCATATCGTAAAGTTGGACAACTGCTTACAGCATTGAAATATTAGTGATTTTATATCAGCATCATATAGATATATTTACTAAAGAAATATTGATTATATTATGTCCTAATATAAATTTAGTATAATGTTTCAAAAAGAGGGAACTCATATGTACAAAGTTTAATTCAGAAAATTGTGTTTTAAAGGAACTTGAATGTAAATCATGAAAAAACTTTTTAAGGGGACTTGAATTTAAATCATGAATAGGAAATTTTCAAACTTTGAAAAAGAAATTAAAAATTTAAAAACAAGTATTTATCACTATTGATCGGAAATTAGTTGACTTTTCAAAAGGAACAAACCAACTCCCGTTCAAAAAACAATAATTAATAAATGCGAAGCTGTTTCGTCTTTTACTCAAGTAAAAATGATGATGCCAAACTGGCAAATTAAGTTAGGCCAAAATTGTAGTTCCGGGAAGTGATGGGATTTATGATCAAAGAAGAGTACCAAAGAACTCATTCTGAATGAAGCATTTTCGCTAATACAAGATTCTTTAGAAATTTTGAGTAAAAAGCCAATTTATGTAGTAAAATTTACAAAATACTTGAGTAAATGTCCCCCGACACCTTTGCTTTTATGCATGTTAATGCAAGACTATTTTTATAAAAATAAACATAATAAACAGTAGTAATCTTAATTGGAATTATGAAATATAACTCAAAGTAATTGAAATAAACATGAGAAAAATAAGAAACATAATATTGCTATCTTTGCAAAAACAAATCAAATAAAAGTTGAAAAATATAGTATAATAAGAAAGTAAAATGTGAAATGTACATGAAGATATAAAAGGCCAGAAAATGTATTAATTAACTTATGTTCTTTCTAGTAAGAATGTCAGTAAAGTGTTCTCTTCTGTGTCTTATTCAGAAGGGGTGTGTGTTCAAAATTCCGTTATTGGCAGTGGGGATACTTTGAATTGTTACAGGCTGTGAAACTTTTGAGAAGCTATTTTTGGGACATGGGAGGGACTAGGAATGTTTGAGGGATGTTTGTTGCAGAGTTCTTACGTGAGTGAGAATGTCTGTTAAAATTTTGAATATACTAACTAGTGAATGGAAATTAATTAATTTCTGGCTAATTGTCATGTTGAAACGAGGAAGAAAAGAAGAAAGAGAAAAAAGTAATTTTCACTGTCAACGAGCTATTTGACAGACCAAAGAGTATGAAATAGGCTCATTTTTTAGTAACAACATAAGAAAAGCATGTAAATAATTATTTTTTACATTATATACAATTTTGTAATTACACTATGTACAAATCCTCCAACTGATAGTCATGTAACTTATACCACCTTCTCTGGTTTAGGAACCAATTATCATATGCCTATCAGTTGAATGATTTAAAGTGAGTATTTAACACCTGCCCTTTTAAGACAATAGTTAATAAATCAATTAGGTATTAGATTATTCTTTATTTTTCTAACCATTCCAAAATCCAAAACCATATTCCTATCAGTTGAATGATTTAAAGTGAGTATTTAACACCTGCCCTTTTAAGACAATGGTTAATAAATCAATTAGGTATTAGATTATTTTTGAGGATTTTAATAAGGAGCAAAATTTCGCATTGCAGATCTATTGTATCTGTGCAAATATTTTTAATACATTGTAATTGATTTAAGATTGTATTACTACAGTCAAAAGTCTTTAATCCAAACTCATCGGGACTTCGGCAATTCCAGATTATCGGTTTTTCCGGATTATAGATCATCAATTAAAATCTGGTAAGATGGCAAGCAAAAATTATAAAATTAAAAATATGAAACTGTAATTTACGAAATAAAGAGCAATTATGATCTAAAGGGTATCAAAATTTACCAAAAAAAAGCTTAATATTTATTTGTTTACTTTATTAAACATTTCTTTCAACGCGCGCATGCGTAAAGCATACATTACGCATAGTTGAAGTTAAAAAATTGCAACCTAAGATGCAAGAAATATTGCAAGAAAACTATTTGATGTGTATTCGTGATATTTATAATGACGAGGAATTTGATTTAAATCATATCAAAAACGGAGTACATCGAGATAAAATACTACATTTAATAAGGAATTATAAGCCAAATAAAACACAAACACCTGCCCTGAAGATAAGGATAGTGCTGACAGATCAACTTCCAGTCCATTGCCTGCTGCGACGCCCCCCCCCCCCCCCCGCAGAGCAGTGTGAAATTGATAAACAGATTTTGGAATGGTTTGAGAAACAAAGGATATGCCTTTATCCATTTTTTGCAGCAATTCCACTTTTTGTTTAGTGGACATCGAAACATGCTTTCGCTTTGTAGATCCTTTGGCAGCTCCAGAATCAGAAATTCTTTTTGACATAATCGAAAGTTCAAGCTTACTTTTATAAAATTGCTCTAACAGTCTGCAAAAAATAATAAGCCGAATCCAATTAGAAGATTAAGGAGCAACGCAATCTGCAACATTAACTGAAATAGATAATTAGATAATTTTAGCTTAGCTTATACCATCCGTTATACATTAAATGCGCATGCGTAAATGTATTGTGCGGATGCGTAAATGCATATGCACATGCGTAAGTGCATTATGCGTTTACACATGCGCAGAAAGTTTGTAGCTTTGAAGTCCGGATTAAAGATTACTAAGACTGTACTAGTCACTATCCTGTCTGAATGACAAGCACAGTGTACAGAGGGAACTACATAATTTAATGATACATCTGATGCAAAAATGTTTTTGCCGCCCAGCCATTGTAGTGTTTAGTGATGATGACTTCTCTGTCGATAGGCCTGGGGTATGAATCCTAGAGAAGGCATGGATGTTTGTTAAGTGAATAGTGTCTTTATGGCAAGAGGGCACTCAAAATACATAGGGAACCAAAAGTCCTTTCAAGAGGATATGGTAGGGAAAGAGGGGTGAGGACTGCAACTTCCCCAGAATGTTTTTCCTAAAAACTGGGGTAAACTGTACAGTTAGTGCAGCAGAACTATATGACCAGTGCTAAATTTCTGATGTCCCACATAGTACTGCTTATACTTGTACCTGTGAAAATGTTTTCTAAGTAAGCTAAAGCAAAAGAAATAATTTATGTTGAAAGAAGTATTTTTTTTATTGATTTAATAAGCTAAAATATTATTTATCTCAAACCTGCTTTTCCTGTTTTCTTTTGCTTAGCATATAAGGTATTTCTCACGCCTTCTTAGCATGTTGTCATAGTGTGGTGGTCTGTACGCTGGGCGCATATTCCACAGGTCCATGGTTGGATTCCCGGCTACAGTGTTGATAATTTTTCATCTTTTATGCTTCAAAAAAATCCTAATGTCTCTGCAGTGGCACACAAACTAAAAGGGTGGTGATTCTCCACACACAGGATTTGGCGATTGGTCCCCTAAAACCCCAGTCACCCTTTAAAAAGGGAAGTATATAAGGTATTTCTCCCGCCTTCTTAGCGTGCCTTCGTTGTGTGGTGGTCTGCACGCTGGGCCAATATTCCAGAGGTCCGTAGCTATTGCTAATTTTTCATCTTTCATGCTTCCAAAAAATTCTAATGTCTCTACAAGTATACACTCCATTTATATTTTTCATTTGAAATTTTAGGATTAGGATTTCAAATATCACATGCCCCCAAAAAATGTTTATGGTTTTATCATTTTCATAGATTTATTTTTCTTTGAAACTTTTTTTTTTTGGGGGGGGGGAGGGAGGATAAATGAAGTAGAATTTCTTGTGGATAAAGTCTGAAACTTTACTGGATCAGCTTTTTGTTGTTTCTCTTTAAATTTGAGATGGTGCTTCCTTGTTAGAACTGCCATCGCATAAATCTTTGATGATGTTTGAAATTTGCATGTTCTAGATTAGAGGATTAAATTTGCCAGTCTCAGTACTAAGTATAGTATTGCCAGTCTAAGTACTAAGTATAGTATTGCCAGTCTGAGTACTAAGTAAGTATAGTAGCTGCTTTAACAAGGAAGTGCTTTTGAAATTTTAAATGCTGTATCAAATAATGAAAAAATTTGAAAATAAATTTTGGCTAGAACCCGAAGCATACTGGATTTCTGAATGTGATTTTCATCTTCAGTTGGAATTATAATAGAACACAAATTAGCAATTACTTTTGATGGCAGTAAAAATTACTTCTAAGAAGAAGAGTTCATCATCTTGGTATCATTGATTTTACCAAGTTTTGCACAGTTGTAAGAAATCTCGGACATAATGCATCTGCAAAAGCCTTGTGTATACTTGTCCAAAGTAATCTAGGAAATCAAATTTAAAATCCTGAATAATATGTGCATTAAAGTGTGTGTCATAAGCAGATTATTTGACGCTTTGGGACCTTCTGGCTGAAAGGATTTCACATTGTTATTAAATAATACTCAGCTACATAGATGATATGACTTCAATTAATATATAATTTTATTAGTTGAAATATAGGTCTGAAGTATAAGTCTGAAATTGATAAACAAATTTTTATGTTGTCATATTTTATTATCTCCTAGGCATTTCTCAAAAGAGGGATTTGAACTCTGCAAAGAGGGCCTTGATAGAATAACTGTATCTTCGGTTATTCAGAAAGCCATTGATGTAAATATATACATTTTTCGCTATTATAATTCATTCATAATTTTTGCTATTCTAATATTTTTTAATAAATTTTTCGGTACTCTTTTGCTATTGGGGCTGGATTCAAGAATGTATGTATGTATGGACATGTTGTATGTGTGTGTGTTTGTGTATATATGCACATACATATATACATTAGCACATACATCCATATATACATTTCTGAACCGGTTATCCCTGATAACAGAAGAGTACCAGTTTTTCATATGAAGGTGTTTGTTTTAGGTATGTTATTTTAATTGACCATTATATTTTATACAAAAAAAATTTTTTTTTTTCAGAATAAGATGTTCATTTCAAATATATATATTAATTGCTATGAAAATGTGACATGTTTTAAGTACTTTATAGCATAAATTTATTTTTTAAATATACCCTTTCAGACATGTACAAGAGAAATTTTGGATTACCTAATGTAGAGTTTTATCTAGTTTTTTTAATTAAGAAAAGCTAGATGATATTTGCTGTTTCAGCTTCTTTAATTCGTTAAAGATATTGTGGAAATAATAGTTTTGAAACTTTTTTTTTTTTTTTTTTTATGTTACACAGTTGTAAGTTCATTAATATAAGTAACAATTCTTAACCGGGGAAGGGGCAGAATTCTCCCCAAAGGAAAATGTCAATTTTTTTTTTTTTTTTTTTTTTTTTTTGTTGGGGAAAGGATATTTATTCAGTCTCAGAATTGGTAATTTAAATCTGCAAAAAAAGGCTTGAGGCAAAAGTTGGTTACAGCAGAGTTTAAATTATGTTATCCAAAAGCTCTGAAAAGGTTAAACATAGTTATCATGCAAGTATGTAAACTGATAAACTTTAAGTTTGCATTAAAATGCATTAGTTTAATTATACCACTTGAACCTAAAAGGTCTTGGAAAATAACAGTTGAAAAGGGTGTTGGAAAAAACATCTTGACGAATGGAGAAAAGTTAGAAATGGGACAAAAGAGTTGAGAATTACTGTTACAGAAGCTTAATCCATTGCAATCATTTAAAGTTTACACCTCTATATCATGTTGGTCAGAATAAGCTTTCATTGAACAAACAGTAATACATAATATGCAAGATTAACTTGTCAGCTTAATATAAGATCAGTATTGTTCTTTGTTGTGGTGGCTGAGAGGAGACATATGATTGCGATGATAAAAAAGCTTTGCTGGCTGAGAGTAAACATACTACCACAAAGAGTTAAATGATTTTTTGTTAAATATTATGGTCTCAATTTTTTTAAATGCCAAGTTGGCATCAGGATTATCACCAAGTCCATAAACATTCTGTGGCTGCCATGTTTCTGCGTCTGCTTTTAATATAGCATCAGATGCATTTTCTCATTCCAAATAGTTTCGACTCATGACCTTTGCAAGTATGATTCATAATGATAGCAAAAAATGTCTCATTATTTTTATTCTGCCTCTTAGCAGAACAGTACACATTTTGGGTATGAGCAGCTATTGTTGGTTCAACAAAACAAAACTTATAGTTTACAGTAAAATATCTCTAACCTGCCTTTTCCAGTTTATATGTTTTATTTAGTTATCAGCAGTCCGAATAAACTGTCTGTCCCTCTAGTACATAAACAGTGATTTTTGTCATGGGTATGATTATTTCTATATTTGGAATCTGAGCAAGAAAAACACCAGTTTCTCAACATAACCTGCCAAATATCTGGTATTGTGGATAAACCCTGTCTTTTGTAATTTTTTCCCTGTACAAACAGATTTTTATTTATATCTACATTTTTTTTCCAGGTCCATCTGTATTTCAGCCCAGCCACTTATTTATCTGTTGAATTAGTTGTAAAGAACAGAAGAATACATAATACACTTAAAGAATAACACTTAGAAGAATTATAATACACTTCTCTCGTAAAAAACTATAGTTTTTTTTTTACGAGTCAATAGTTGTATTTTCGTAAAGTCCGAGTTGCTTTTCCCCTGCTTCATTGACCTCAATTTCTATGCCCATTAATAAATAAGCTGCTGCACTGTTACAAACAGTATTCTGAAACCACTGAACCTGTTATCAAAATATATGCATTTCTGTTGTCCTGTGTTTGTCTGTTAACCAGTTATCAAAATGTATACATTAATCAAAAAGTGTTATGCTTTAAGATTTCCTAGATGTGAAATTTTTTGAATTAAATATGAGCTTTCATTCAAACTATAAATAAAGGCTTTTATTTTTTTCTCCACATAGATGGATTTGCGAGATATTGGAGGAAATTTTTTCCCTGAAGATATCTGTAGAGGAAAACTTGAATCTGTGAGTGCTTAGTATTTATTTACTTTTTAAAAGTGGAATGCAGTTTGTTGTTTATGTTTTATTTAGTTTGCTTTTAATGAATTTAGATATGGTTGTAATTTTAAAATTTTAAATCTAACCCTACCTTTCATAACTTGTTAAAGATATTGTGGAGTGGGGTGGTATGAAACAGGAGAAGTGGGGTGGTATGAAACAGGACTGTTGGATAGAGATACTGGCTTTCTAATAAATTTGTTTATTAAATTTTATGCATATTGTTGGGAATGTTTCTAGAGATATGTGTTTATTCTATTGTATTTTTTATATATATCTGTTGTGTATTGTTTTGATTTATTCATTTACTTATTTGCTGCATTATAAATTACAATTTTACTGTGTATATTTTTTTTAACTGATCTTATTATTTTTGTATTTGTTTCTTGCATTGTATTGTAGATTTTTAATTCTAAATCAGTCAGTGTTTGAATTGTATAGATAGCTCAGTGAGAACCAGAAATGTGAATAGAAATCTCTTGACAGATTGGTGACAATTTTTAACTTTAAAATGGCAACATATGGGAGATTCTGAAAAATGCATTTTCAAAGCCTATGAGAAAATTTTGTCGAATCTTCTCGAAGTGCTTATGTAGTTCTATAATATTCACTACTTTGGAGATTTGGTTAGTTCAGTTATTCAGTACAGAGTTATGCAACTAACTGTATTGAGCTCTAGCTTAGTGATCACTGTTTTAGATTTGATTTTGTTATTTTTATATCTGGTTATAGTGAAAGTTTTCTACCAAAAAATTTTCTTAATAAAGTTAGGAAAAAAAAAAAAAAAAAAAAAAAAACATGGAAAGAGTACCTTTAGTGTGAGTAGTAATCACCACCCAAATCTATAATTTTTCTGCTTACTTTTTGGTAGTTCAACCTAAAAACTTGGTGGCTGTGGCAAAGTCCAACCAGTGAATACAGACACATGTGGTCTTGATGGAACATTGCCTTTTTCTGCCAGTTCAACATTTCTCCTTGGTATCAGTGTCAACATGGACTAGCATCTCACTGTATACCTTACCGTCAACAGTTTACCTTTTTTCAAATATTTTTTTATGAATAAAAACAGGACAGTCCTACCAAATACAAAGCATAATCTTTGTGTTAGTCAAATTGAGGTTTGCGATGCTGCCGACAGACTCACTGGTATGCAGACCAACCCCCTTTTCCGCGTGTGTTGTTGAAGTAAATCCACTTTTCGTCACAAGTGACAATCTGGTCCAGAATTTTGTCCTTATATTTATATTCAAGCAGATTAGTGCAGGTGTGAACATGTCTGTCCTTATCTGCTTGAGTCAGTTCATGCGTTACCCAGCGTTTGAACTTGTAAAGTTTATGCAATGCATAGTGCGACTAATGGACATGGCACTAATGTCTAACTCCTTAGCAAGCCTTCGAGTGGTTTCATACTGATCTTCTTGCATAAGTTCTTGCAGGTGGGCTTCATCAATATCAGTAGGCCGGCACAAGCGCTCTGCTTCTTGAATGTCATAGTCCTTGTTTTTGAACTTTTGGTACCAAACCTTCACAGTGTCATATGATACATTAGTACCCAAAGCTGTACACATGGTTTGGTGATATTCTGTAGCTGACTTTTATAACAGAACTGGAAGTAAATGATGGTTCTAATCTGGTAGTGTGGTAGTTCCATTTCAGACGTACTTAATACCATTCATACTTAATGACATACCATTTCATACTTAACGATATTTTTTTACTAATTTCACAACACAGTCTTCTAAAGCAAGTCTCTTTCTTTCAAATACCAAAAATTGTTTCACAAAATATGATTAAACATGCTAACGCAAACTGTTTATGCAGATAATATTTGTGGTGATGGGAAACTTTTGTTAAAAGCCAATATAGCTATCTTATTTCTTCCTTGAGTGATTTATAGCTATTACCTTGGGGTATGAGCTGATATGTATTTCAACAGAGTGTCATTTTCTTTCTGTTTATCTGGCATATTTATTAAGGAGTTCTATATGAACCTGTGACATGCAAAAACATTGAAAAATGTTTAATTTTTATTGATAATAGCTGGACTTCTTTTATCAGATAAGACAAAGGATTGTCTTATTGCTATACAATGTGTAATTCTGCATTTGTGTATAAATTTCTTTTTAACTGAATATGGGAATGTTGCTTTCTTCATTCAATTTTTTGGTCTATCCAGTTTGTTAAAATCCTAATCATACTATTATGAGGTGGTGTACTGAAGACTTCTTAAAACCAGAAGGGTAAAAAAGTGAGTTAGCTTAATTTTATGTTATCATGGCTTGTATCCTAATGGAAGCCAGCCAGTAGCCAACAAAAAATTTCCTTTTATGCTTTGTAAATACATGTTACTGGATAACTTTGTCCTATGTACGTGGAGAATAACTTTTCAGTGACTGTTAGATAGATGTGTCACATAATTTTATGCAGGTCATCCATTTGATTTAATTTTTGCAATATAAGCTAATTAAAGAAGCATCGATTAAAGTGTATTTGTCAATAGACTGCAGGTAGTAGTATATGCATGTAAGATATAACAAAATATGATGGCTGCTGAAAGAAATAGTCGGCAACCTCAAAATTAGCTATTCTAAATTTGGTGTACCAAATTTGCGATCTTTCCATGAACAACCTAAAATTAACCAGTCACAGATTAGCTGTACTTATGCATCATACTTAGTATAAATACTTTTCACAAGTAACTGCATCATTCCTTTTCCTAGCTTCTGCCATGCCAACATCCGTGCAGCCTTGCTTCTCAGTCTAAGATGCCTATGTCTTTTAAAACCAATGTAAATAAAAAGTATTGTACTGAAATATAATTGGTAAATGTCTACTAAGATGGTTTGATATGCATCAAAATAAAGATTATGATACTTCAAGCTCAGTTGTGTTAACTGCGTCATCATACCTTTACCCTTAGCCACTACTGTCTTCTCAGCTATGACAAATATCGAAAAAGCTGCTCAAAGAAAGTACTGGATTCTTCCTATGCAATTAAAATACTACATGCATATGACTGTAATGTTTTCTTTTATGAACATCGCTTTTATTTATTAATTCATTTTCATTATTACTCATATTTACTTACTTAAAAAATATGGTTTAGTGTAATTAAGAGTTCTTAGACTTTTTGAATTCTATACTGGCTGTTGTTGTAGAATCCTATATTGGATAATATTCATTGAATGCAATTTCTAGTCACTGCAGTTTTGAGACTACCATTGCTTTCTGATTATCTTTACCTCCCAGTTTCAAATTAATTAATTGCCATGTTTTTGACACAAGTATATACATGATAAAAACCAAGCCAGGCCTGTGCATACCACATGCGTATTAGAGTATGCATGGATTTACACATTTTATATTTAACTGTCATTTTGCTAACAGTATCCATAGGCCATAAAGGTGTAATTATCAGTGATATAAATTTTTAGAAACTTTCTGATTGATTCTTCATATCCGCAATAAAAATTGAAAATTCATTAATGACCTTGCAGATTGGCAAAAAAATTTTTGTTTGGATAACTTCAGGACTCATAATTATTGTTCTGTTGATAAATATTAAGAAAAAGAAAATTTTATAAAAATTAAAAAAATTTAGGGAAGAAAATATTTTATGTCCAATATGTACCCTTTAACAGCTGATGAATAATGTTAGTTGAAATGATGATTACATATAAGTATACAGATCTGTGTGCACTCAAACACATGTATGATATGCATACACCTATGTTGCCTACTGTCGTATGACCGTTACTCAAAAATATGGCAAAAACAGCAGTTTTATCATATGTTGAATTTGGGAATGTGAATAATCAGAATATACCAGTTTTTATTTTTCTCATAAAATTACTTGTCTCAAGAAGAGGAAACCTGGGGCCGAATTCTGAAAATAGTTTTTCAGCTATAGCTTCGACGGGTATATTATATCCTGGCAAGTATTTGTGTTACAGTTCTGAGTATGTGAACAAGCTTTCAAATTTTTCTTCCAATATGGCACGTTATTGCAGTTATGATGAAGAAATGAGATATTTGAGAAATTTATTGGATATTGTATCTTCGGATGAATAACTATCATTTTAACGATAAGAACAAATAAAAGAGATTTCTCCAATGTTTTTGAATTCAAAGAAGAGAGAGATTAACTCCTCCATGTTTGTTTTCCAAAAAGACACAATAATTGTCGCACTTACATAAAAAAAAAAAAAAAAAAAAAAAAAAAAAAAAGAATGTTAATCTACTTTCAACTATGCATAATGATGATGCAATAGACTCATCTATGAAGACTAGAAAAAACCTGAAATAATAACTTTCTACAATTTATCTAAAAGTAAAAAATTTATCTAAAAGTTTCTACAATTTATCTAAAGTCGATGTAGACATTGCTGCCACATATTGAACAGCTAGGAACTCTAATCGTTTGCCCATGGCAATATTTTTTGCAGCGTTGAGCATTGCTGCAATAAATACATGACTTATTTTTGTATCTACTAAGAAACCACCTACTGAACATCAAATGAGGTGATCAGTTTTGAAATATTTGGGATTTCAACTTGCAGAAGAATACAAGAAAAATAGAAGCCAACACATGATGCTTCCATGAAACTTAAAAGAAAAACTAGGATCCAATGGAGACATCGCACCACATACAAAGAAGGCCAAAGTAATATCTAAAAGATGCACTAAATAACCTGATAGAAGAGACAGAAAAACTAAATTTATTAGTGAAAAGTGTGACAAGGAACACATGGCATGTATTTGCAGAAAATATACAAAATAAATGTAAGTAGCATGATTAGCTAGCTTTATAATATTCTTTTAAAAAAATTTTTTTTAACCTTTCTTGCATAGATTTAATAGTAGAAAATATAATGACATACCCTGGGCGATTAACAACGTTCGTTTTTTGTCACACGGGTAATGTCGAGTTAAGGATTCATATAGAAAATCCTAAAGCACTATAGCCTACAAATTGGATACAAGAAAAGCAATAATTATTTAAAGAAAAGAACAAAAATAAGCTATTAAGTTGGCTTTCTGCAGAATAAAATTACTTATGCTTTTGGGAATGACAGTATTAAATGTGAATTACTGATTTATAAATTCCTGTATTCAAGTTACATTTGGAATATATATTTCTGATTACTTAACAATAAATAAATTCTTTTAAGACTATGCATGAATTTTCTTTTCTTTATTTAGTACTTACTAAAGTATTTATGGTATGTTATCCTTAGATTGCAGGTGGTGGTGTTGTGCAGATTCAGAAAATTAAAAATGCAAGTGCTCCAAAATATGAGTATGGCTCTGGTGCTCCAGCAATTCTAAGATTACTATTAACTGATGGTAATGCATATGTTAATTGTTTACAGTGGGGTCAGTGGAAATCCATAACGTAAGTATATTTTTCTGCCTATTTTGTACTTTTCAGACTTACTGAAAACAATGTTTGAATATGTTCAAGAGAGATAAATACTTTGTAAAATGCTTATCAGTAACTGCCACATAAAGAATATTAATATATTTGTTATCATACTTATTGATACATAATTTCTGATTATTCACAACCCCACCAAAGAAATCATGAACTCTTAATTGACTAATTTTTTTTGCAAGCTAATATACAAAAAGCAACAACTATTTTGAAAATGATGGCATACTAAGAATTCCATTCAAGAATAGTCAATCAGCGAAACTTAAAAAACAAGAAACATGAGTAATAAAATGCTTTCTGTTAAGAAATTTTTCTTTTTTGTACTGTTGTTCTTCCCATGAACACAGCGATCAGCCACCCAACTGATATAGCGATTAGCGTTGCTGACTGCCATGCTGAAGGGCCAGGGTTTGAATCCCGGAGAAGGCATGAATGTTTGTAAATGTATGGTGTCTGTGCAGCAGTCTAAATATGCGGCCAGCCGAAAGTCCTCTCGCGTGGTTTGGTGGAAGGGCACAGAAGTGGGAGACCTTCGGACCCGTCCCCCCAGTGATCTGCATCAAATTTCGGGGGGGGGGAACTGAGCTAAATCGCACTGTTGTAGAGTCATTAGGTTAATTGGAAGCAGAAAAGATGAAAAATATGCAACCGCCTTCGCCGGGAATCGAACCATGGACCTCTGGAATACCAGCCCAGTCTGCTAACCATGAAGGCACACTAGGGAAGTGGGAGAAATACCTTATACTGTCACCAGAATGATGTTCAAGGCTGTTGCCAACGGCAGGCGTAATCTAGCACTCCTTGCCACGAGGAATTTCGTGGGCTTGGGCTGACTACATGAGACAAGTGAGCTTAAGCCACAACACAGTGATCAGCTTGTGTTTAAAAAAAAATAGAGAATTTCACAAGCTTATCATCAAAAGACTTCAGAGCATCAAAAGATTGTGCAGCGGCCAAAACATATATGCTACTGTATATGTGGGTTGCCACATACAGTCAAAAGTCTGTGTCACTTTCTTCACTATCGGAAGCGAATTATAATGACAAGGAATTTGATATAAATCATATCAAAGACGGAGTACATCGAGATGAAATACTACATTTAGTAAGGAATTATAAGCCGAATAAAATTAAAAATCTGCCCTGAAGATAAGGATAGTGCTGACAGATAAACTTCCAGTTCATTGCGCGCTGCGTCGTCCCCCCCCCCGAAGAGCAGCATGAAATTGATAAACATATTTCGGAATTGTTAGAGAATCAAAGGATATGCCTTTATCCATTTTTTGCAGCAATTTCACTTTTTTTTATGGACATCAAAACATGCTTTCGCTTTGTAGATCCTTTGGTAGCTCCAGAATCGGAAATTCATTTTGACATAATCGAAAGTTGAAGCTTACTTTTATAAAATTGCTCTAACAGTCTGCAAAAAATAATAAGCCGGATCCAATTAGAAGATTAAGGAACAACGCAATCTGCAACATTAACTGAAATAGATAATTAGATCATTTTAGCGTAGCTGATACCATCCGTTATGCATTAAACGCACATGTATAAACGTATTATGTCATAGAATAACCAGAACTCTAACTCTGGACCAGACTACCAGTGTTCAGTGTTTGTTACCAGTGGGTCACTAGTTGACCTTAAATCTAGTAAGATGGCATAGAAATTATAAAATTAAACATACGAAATAGTTACTTATGAAATAATGAAGCATTTATGAGAATCAAAATTTACCTTCCCCCCCAAAAAAAATGCTCAATATTTATTTGTTTTGCTAAGCATTTCTTTCAATATAAGTTGTTTAAATTTACTTTTTAATTCTATAGATAGATATAATTTCTTTTTCAGTTACAAAATATCATTCTTCAAGTACTATAATTGCTGTGGAATTACAGAAAAAGAATTCCATGTCTTATCATGTGGAGCTATGCCAACCATTTCGAGAATTCCTACTAAAATATCAGTCGAAACGTTTTCATTCTCAACAACTTCTCTGCCACTTTTTTCATAATTAGTATTGATAGTTTCTAGATTTAGAACCATGCTCATTTATGGAGATCCATGAATGTTTGCACAGGTTAATAGTTAAGTTGCTTTAGTAAATCTATTATTTTTTGTTAATGGGGTGCTATCCACCAAATGTGTGCCAAAGTGCCAGTTGTGGTAATCTGTTAACAACTATCTGTTATGAATAGTTGTGTAATGATATCGTTGTGAATGAGTGGGAAAAATTAAGATCAATCTGGAAATTATTTCTCCGAGGTTTTTCAGTTGTGTAAATAGATGAATTGCCAGCTGCTGGATTTGAGCACATGCAAGTTAATTACAAATATGATGTTTCTGGTTGTTTGGTACAAGATGCCATGGGTAAAATGGAGGTATAAAACTCAGGGTGGCACTGTCTAGATTCCTACCTCATCAAATTTATGTGATATCAATGGCATGAAAAGACCAAAATATTTTCAGCAGTGTTAAAAGAAACTGGTAGTTTTATGCCTCTCATGTAATCTGAAATTAATCTGATAAAATCTATTTTGTATTTGTATTTCTTTTTTGTACTTATTACGTAAAATAATCTTTCTTTTTGTAAAGCTTAATATATCATCAGGGTTGCTGCCACTTAGTTAAATTTCATGCCTATGTTTATATTTGATGCTAAGTGGTACCCAATTAACATTAAAGTACCGTAAGTCTGTTACATTCATAAGTCCGATTTTATAGTTTCAAAGAGTGAGACTGGTATCTCTTTGGGTATTGAGTGCCTTGATGTGCCTGTGTGCAGGGGAAAATATAATCCATTTTTAAATACAGTAACCCTTAATGAAGCATGTGTCAATATACGGATTACTAAAAGAGAAATTGGATAGGACAAGTGACTTAAATAAGAGAGCAAATGACTCACAGTTCTTCAAGGAGAAATATTATAACCCTGTCTCATGTTGATGCAAGACTCATATACTACAATGAAATCTGCTAACCTGAAATCTTGCAGCCAAAAGAAATTGTAAATCATTGTCGAGATGTGGATTTTATAAATAGATTTATAGATCATTGTTGTACAGTTGAAAATTTATTGTCTGGTTTCTTGGTAACAAAGTAAGTGTTTATCAACGTGCAAACTGTTGCTAGAATAAAAGTGTTGTATTGATTTAGCAGGAAACTACCTCACACAGTAAACATAGTATATTAAAATCTTTCATATACTTATTCACTTTTTAATCATTTTATTCATATATGATAATCACTAATAAGTCTATCACTTATGAATGTGCTCTTTTATATTGTAACTAATCAGATTTATTTTTAAAGAATGAGACATTGAGATTATTATCTTCTGCTTTTATCATGTATTTGTAAAAAAAAAAAATTATATGTATTGATTCAATTCATGTTTTTAATAGTATGGATACTCCTCCAGGGACAAAAATATTTTTGAAGCCTGGGAAAATTAATATACAGAACAATTTTTTGCTTTTAAGTGAAAATCAATTTACAGTATTGGGTGGTTGTGTTGCTCCTATGGTTGAAAAGTGGGAATTATGCCGGGTAAGTGTTTTTGTTCTGAGAGACCTTTTTTGTATGAAAAATATTTGGTTTTAATGCATTTAATCTTTCTGTACTTTTAAGTGATAATAAATATAATCTATAATATATATTAGTTACAGTTTAGTGCAAAAGTATGTTCGAATTGGCATTGCTTTTTAAAAATGTGTTCAGATGCATAAACTCCTTGTTTCTATGATGTTAAAAGACTCTTATTCCAAGTTGTAGTTAAAATATCATTGAATGGGGAACTTCAAGGTCAATATCCGAGGTTAGGTCATCTTTTTAACTTTCTATAACTATGATGCTCTTAATTTAAAAGTCCTTTAAATATATTTTCATTTCAACAGCCTTATGTCATTTTTGACATGATGTTAAAACTGATATGTGATTTCTGTTAAAATAGAAATGACTGGAGGACTTGATTATGCCCACCCAGTTTTGCAGTTCTGCAAACTGAATTTTTTTCTTTTATTCATTCACAAAATTGAAAGCTTTAATCAGCATTAAAATAAAAGTATTAAGTTTTTCATTTGGATGAGATAATAAAACAAAAATTTAAACTGTGTTAATTTACTTAAAAATAAATTTTTAATTAAAATTATTGCAGTGAAACAATCTTGGGGCCAAAAATGTGTAACAAAGTTTTTGAATATAATGTAGATGATGATGTTGGAGATCATAATCATTTCTTCAATAACGGGCAGTTGTCAACATCAGATTTATTTAAGAATAATTTATAGAATGATAAAGTACAATAATACAGTACATGCAAAAACATGGGTTTACAATAGTTTCAAACATGTTTTTAATATTTATTAGAATTAAAATAAAGACAGGTTGTATACTAGCTGTTAATTGCCTTGTGATATTAAAAAAGGAAAATTTTATTAATATGGTAGATTCAAAAATGGTGAACTTGCTTTATTTCTCAGTAACAGTAGTAATACATACAGAAATGATTGGAGTTTTATTACAATTAGTTAATAAAAATTTTGGTGTGAATAATATTAAATAAATGATTTTACCTAATTTTGCTATTACAGTGGCTCATATTTGTTTTCGGACATTTATGTGTTTTCCTGTTTTATTTGCAAATATCAGTTACAAAATATTAGCCACTGTATATAAATACAAGTTATCTTTTACATGTACTATTGATAATCTTTTTTAAAAGCAGCCTCTTTTGAAAAATGTTTATCAAAACATTCTGAAAATGAACTTGCTAAGCATTTGGATACATTGAACAAGTAAACTGTATATGTTTAATAAAAACATGAAAAAAATGGGACATTCAATATTTTATTAGATATCCATTAGCTAAATTAAATTTTTCATGCACTTTGTTATAGATTCAAGTAAATTTTTCATGTGAGAATGTTCCATTCCTCTGCAAGAATTGCTTATAGTAGAATTTTTGAGGAAATGGCATGTTTCTTTATTCTTTTTTCCAACTTCCTTCGTACATGTTCAATAGAATTTAAGTTCGACGACTGTGAAAGAGTTTTGATAATTACTAGCAAGCATTTATATCTGTATGTTTAAGATCTTTATCATGATAGTACTTGTATGTATTTTGCATTCCAAGTTTTTTGAAGAGATTTTCAAGTTTTATTTAACAAATTTTACACATTTAATAATATTTATTATTTTCTACAAAAAGTAAAGTTTTGATTCCAGACGCAAAAGCAAAACATCCCGAAACCATTATGCTTCCACCCTCGTGCTCAACAGTAGGCAATAATTTTTTTTATTCATTTCTTATTAGGCTTTCAACACACAGCTATTCATCTGTCGAACCCAAATATATCAAACTTCACTCATCTTCATACCATTACTTCAATATGATAAATCTTCGCATATCGTGAATTTTGCAAACGTTGGATGTATTTTCCTTGTAAATTTCCTTTTTACTGACCAGTCATTGTATTTATGTGTCATAATAACTGTTCTAAGAGTTTCAGAGTTAACTTTTATTGGAAACTGTTTTCCTAAATCCTCTCTAAGTTTTACAGTACTAATTTTTTAATTTTGTTTGATTTTCTATCGGATAAATCTCCAGTTCTTTCGTGTTAGTGTAATATGTGTTTTAGACTATTTTCAACAGTTTCATACAGTTTCCATTGTTTTATAGTAGCATAAAAGATAGTTAAACATTTTCCATCAAAATTTTTTTAAAAAAATATTTTAAATACTTTACCATTGCCAAAATGATGTTAATTTTGTTTAAAGAATGTGTTGTTTATCTGTAGCATCTTGCCATGATCATTTCAGATATGGAACTGTAATATATATTTTTAAAACAAGTAATTTACAAATGCAGACAATAATTCTGGTGATGTATTTTCATTTAAAACAAAAAATTATATAAAAATTGTAGTTTGACAGAACATCTCAAATTTTCGAGTGACTGAATTATTGTATGAGCTACTGATTAATAATTTTTGAATGAATTATTTTATTACAAAATATATTTTAATGATATTTATTTTGTAACAAGCTAGGCTTAAAATAGAAGGAAAAAATTTCTCTTTTAAAGTCTCTGTTTCAGTGTTTAGTTAAAGATAATAATTCAACTAAATTTTGAAAATACATATGTCTTGAATACAAATACAAATGTGAGCTATTGTATATAAATACATGTTAATCTACATGATATAAGAACTAATGATAACTTAATTTTGGAATGATGCTTTTTTGAAGCTTTTATTGTATGATTTTCACACTTTGAAAAGAAAAGGTATTCTTGCATTATCTGCCCAACCCTCACCTAAAGTCGCTAATCCTTGGCAAGTAATTTTTCGCAGACCTAATGCATGAAAAACAGTAGCCATTTAAAAAAAAATTTAAACGGTTTTGTGCTAAACATTACATGAAAACAACAATGAATTAATGAAATTAAAAACATAAGAAACATCCATAATGAAATGCTAAAAATTACATAAAACAGCAATAAATTAACTAAATTAAAATGCACTTTACAAATAAAACTCCCCCCTGGTCTTTTGTCCATGGACCCAATGATCTGTTTTAACTAAAGAAAAAAAAAAAAAAAATCTGAAAAGTTTCAGATTTTTAATTACACCTAAAGGGGTACTTTTTTAACATTTTGTCTGTTACCTTTATGCATTAAATATCACATTCTTCGCACTTAAACCATAAAATTCAGTTCAAGAGAAATATCACGAAATAGTTTTAAATTGAGCATTCTTTAGAATTTCCGATACAGAGTCTCATGCGCTGTAGATAAAAATGTTTCTTCTGTGCAACGTTGCCATTGCTAGCTTTGAAATCCTTGAGAATGTTAATCAAAAATTCGTTAAAATTTTACAAAATATAAAATCGATAATAAAATAAATTTCAAATTTGGGCTCGCACATACCCATATTCACAGTAGGATTATGTCATTCAAAATTTGGTGGCTCTATGCACAGTTGTTTTATCACAATGTGTGCAATATGATAAATCTTCGCACAATGTGAGAAATATACATACATTTACGCAGATATTCATTATTTAATTTCTTCAAATATAATGCAGGACTCTAACATTTTATGGCAACAGTTTGAAAAGTGAACCGACATTTATGAGTCCGACGCAAAATGCCAAAACGAAACTAATAATCCTTCGGGATTCAAATCCCTTTGGACTAAAAAAAAAAAAAAAAAAAATCTGAAATGTTTCAGATTTTAAATTTCGTCCAAAGGGGCGTTTTTTAACATTTTGTGTGTTACCTTTCTTTATTAAATATCATGTTCCTCGCACTTAAACCATAAGATCCAGTGCAACAGCAATATCGCAAAATAGTTTTAAAACGAGCATATCTTTAGAATTTCCGATACAGAGACTCACGCGCTGGAGATAAAAATGTTTTTCTGCACAACGTTGCCATTGCTCGCTTTGAAATCCCTAAGTTTGTTAATTAAAAATTCGTCAAAGTTTTAAAAAATAGGAAATCGATCATAAAACAAATTTCAAATTTCAAATTTGGTTTTCCACATGCTCATATTCGTTGGAGGAATACGTTATTCAAAATTCGATGACTCTATGTACCGTTGTTTTATCACAATACGAGAAATATACATACATTTATGCAGATTTTTCATTATTTAATTTCTTGAAGTATAATGCAAGACTCTAACATTTGGTGGCAACAGTTTGAAAAGTGAAACGGACATTTATAGTGAATCAATGCAAAAGGAAAACAATAGTCCTTCAAGGACAAAGCCACTTTGGACTAATTAGAGAATAGCAGAATTCTTGGCATTGTAGAGCAAACTAGCACTACTTTCCATGTACATATAGACCTGTTTTAACTCAAGAAGGGGGAAAATCGGTGTATTACACAAATGAATGTCATGGAATGTGCATTCTGACATTCTACACTATTAAGCAAAATGCTGTATTTCTGAAACAATGCAAAATACTTTTTCATTGGCAAGAAAACTCCACAGTGGGATTAGGATTCAATACAAGAGGGGGGGGAACTGCACACAAAAATCGCAACAAACTGAAACTGTATGACCCTCAGATTCCGAAATCATGTGCATTACCACCACCTAGACAGATGGTAGTGTTATACATGCACAGTCATGAGTGGGTTGCCATATAAATAGATTTTCTTAAAATTCTGATTTGCCTATTTTGGCAGTACAGTACAAAGTCCGTAATCCAGACTCGTTGGGACTTCGGCGATTCCAGATTAGAGGTTTTTCCGGATTATAGATCATCAATTTAAATCTGATCAGATGGCATGCAGAAATTATACAATTAAAAATATGAAATCGTAATTTATGAAATAAAGAACAATTATGATCTAAAGGGTATCAAAATTTACAAAAAAAGGCTTAATATTTATTTTACTTTATGAAACATTTCTTTCAATGTAAGTTGTTTAAGATGCTTCCACAAAAAATTCATAAAGTTCCTTTTTCTTGTGTCATATATTCATATACAGTTGACTTTCCAATGCCATACTTCTCTCATAATTTTGAGACGGATAGGCCTTTATCCATTTTTTGCAGTAATTCCACTTTTTGTTTAATGGACATTCAAACATGCTTTCGCTTTGTAGATCCTTTGGCAGCTCCAGAATTGGAAACTCTTTTTGACATAATCGAAAGTACAAGCTTAATTTTTATAAAATTGTTCTAACAGTCTGCAAAAAATAATAAGCCGGATCCACTTGTGCATAAAGTTTGTAGCATTGAGGTCTGGATTACAGACTTTGTACTGTACTCTGCTTTGTCCAGTGATTCTTGTTAGGATTGGGTGGATAATGCGATAATACCAAAGAAAATAACTAAAGTAAAATGGAATTTTACAGGCTATTATAAATAATGTATATGAATTAGTTCTCAAATATGTATTTTGAATATTTGAACACATTTAAAAAAGTAATGCTATTATAATAATTAATAAATGTTTTTTAACAGTTTCATAAGGAATTCAAAATTTATTATTGATTAAGATATTAGCATTATTTTAAAAATTATAAGAAAAAATTACTTAGCACAAGTGTTATAGAACAAAAGTTGATGCACAAGTGTTGCACCAACCTTTATTTTAATAATTATAAATATTTGAAAATCTTTCTAGATGAATCTTTTAGTGTATCTGTACATTATTTTCTTTTATTTTTGATAGCGTCTTGCATCACATGTCAGAACTAAAGAAGATCTAGATGGTAATGGTCCACCGCCTTGGATACCATTTGGAAAACCAATATCATCTTCCAAACCATTAAAATCAGGAAGTAAGTTTAATGCTGCATATGCATCGTTTCTCCCCCCCCAAAAAAAATTAAAGACCCATAAGTGAAATATTTATCTTTTGATTTTTTAATATTTAAATGCAATTTTTATTTAGTGCCTTAAATTTTTCTTTGTCCTCAGTTAAAAAAAAAAAAGTTGAGCTATAATCTGATGCTTTCATAGTTCAAATAAACCCTTATTAAATTAAAAGTGGCTATTAATATAATTGCAGATTTTAAATCACTGGAGACAGAAGCAAAAGAAGCAAAAGAAAATGAAATTTTTAAACAACAAAGAATGGCTAATATTGCTGAAGTTGCTAGAATGAAAGAAGCTAAGGCTAAAGTCTTTGGAGGGGGCAAAGATATTGTAATTATTGACACATTTATTTCATTTACTGCAGTTATGAATTTTTCCTGAGTTACTTTTATTATAAATTAGCAAACTGGATATAATATGTGTGTTTTAAGAATAATGGATTAAAATTATTATTAACTTTGTCATAGGAAGTAATATTGTGTCATTCCATAGACTGTCTATATGTCATAGAAAGTCCTATTCATAATATAGGAATGATTTGATTTGATTTATTTTATTACGGCAAAGCACACTAGGGCTATCTGCCTAAGGGGAGGGATGCCTTCGTGGAGGACTTTCTAAGGGAAACTGGCTGATATACATGTTACACATGGGGAAAACCAATGAAAACGCCCATGCAGCCAGCCTGTTTGCGGGATTCGAACCTCGGACCAAACTACCAGTGCTCAGCAACTTTATCGCTTGGCCGCTGGTGGGCCTATGTCTATAGTCTCTTCGTAGTACATCATAGAAAGTTTATTCACAGTATGTTTTTTATGCAAGTTCAGAAATGAGTTTCTTGTGAGTTCAAAAATATGGATAATTTTTTTTTTCACATACAGTTAAATAATTAAAACTTCTGTTTTTCAGATTTTTATCATTTTTAATCTTTTGTTAAGAATGAGTTTGTTGCTTAAAAGAATTCAGAATAAAGACACTTATTTCTGTGTATAAATACAGTACGAAGTCGTAGGTCCGGAATCATCAGGACTTCACCAATTTCAATTTTTGGAAATTTCTGGATGCTACTTCATCAGTTTAAATCTTGCATTAATCATATAGACATGGCCACATTTTGACTTTATTCATTGTTTAAATCAGCTAGAAAAATGGTGGCAAGAATTTTAGAATTTTGAGGAGCAGCAAAAATTAGGGAAGGCAGAATTTTTAGAGTTTAGGAGAATCACTGGGCAATAGAATTTAGGAACTGGACAGCAAAATTTAGGACTTATAGAGATTGCACCAGGCAAGCAAATGTTTAGTGCTAATCCTGCCTGATAACCACTCAAGGACCGAATGCGTGATCCAGACCAACATGAATCAATGCTTTATTCATCAAATCCATAGCCATCAGTGTGATTACAGTTGATTCCTTAGCTAGTAGATGTTTGAAAGTAATATGCAGGTATCTGAGTTAGTCTGGAGAAAAATCCTATACAAATCCCAACCTTAGTGCCTCCTTTTGTTATTATATTGTCCATTCCCTGACTAGAGTAGAGAGCGAAGCTTTTTTTTATCATTTTATTTTTTTGGCTGATGGTTTAGAGATCGAGATCATTCCAGATATTGAATGCCTGGATTTTAGACTTTGTATTGTACTGCAATACAGTATCCTCCACGTAGACATGTAAAATTTATCATTGATTATACACCCCATTTTTATCTAATGAAGGTGTATTTCTTAGTGTTTGCATGTCCTTATTGTGTATTTCTCCTTTGGCATAAATTATATAAAACAAAGTTTGTACAATTTATGCCAGTGGTCATTGTTTTAGAGTTACGGTTTAGAATTTATGTCACAAAAAAGTTATAATTAAATAAGTGTAAATTATATAAACTTTGTTTCATTGTTTAGAATTACGGTTTAGAATTTATGTCACAAAAAAAGTATTCATTAAGCAAAGCAGTAAGTTGGCAAAATAATTATGTGGCAAGCCACAGTGTCACCAAAAAGTATTTATTTAGCTGCCAATATTTAACATGAAATATACTAGTCGCTCTTTCATTTTTAATCTAACCATTTAACATGTTGTAAATAATAATAATAAAAAAAAGTATTTTTATAAATAAATGTAGTGCTTTGTGATTATCTGCCAACCCCCAAAAACGGGAAAGGTTACAGCCATTTTAAAAAAATACCAATTGACAAAATAAAAATGCAAGAATCATGCATAGTAAAGTACCATTTATTTAGCAAACAATAATCCGTTTTAGCTTTTAAAACATCAGAAAACTTAGAAAACGTAGCATTGCAACAATTTGGCACTGCACACTTTATCATTTCCAATGTATCTCTTTTGGCTTGGGGGAGGGGAAAACAGAATTTTACAACTTGCAGCATCAGCACACAACTTCATGAAATGCAAATGTTTGCATCCTGTACTTGTTAGATAAAATGCCATACTTCTGAAGAAAGAGAATGCTTTCTTTTTTCATCAGCTGGTAAAAAAGGAAAAAATACACAAACTCATCAAACACCAATCGGAACAATTACTAATCAGAAAGTTGAAATCTGCATGTGCGGTGCAGATTAGAATTATCACATTGTAGAGACATTAGGTATTTTGGAAAAGCTGGAGAGATGAAAAATGAGCAATCGCCTTCACCGGGAATCGAACCACGGATCTTTGAAATACTGGCCCAGCGTGCAGAACCACTACACCATGAAAGGAAAGTGGTAGAAATACCTTATAACATAAATACCTCTTTTTGACATTATGAGTTGCCTGTTTGGCTGATGTAGTGCATTTGCTTAGTGAATTCTTTTCAGGGTTGAGTAGGTAATCAGAAAATACCTTAGATGCTAATATGAATGTATTTTATTAATTACTGCTTTAATAAATATCTAAAAAATTGCAAAAATAAAATTTATATATTTATTTTGTTTTACAGAAGCCAACCCACGCAAAACAAGAGGCTGAATCGTTTTCAAACTCGCAGTTTAGTCATTCTAACAACTATGAGAAACCATTAAAAAATCCTCAAGTTTATGAGTCAAAACCATCACCATCAAAGAAGCAATATGAGGAAACATTTCCTAAAAATCAAGGGAGAAATTTTCCAAATCATGAGTTTTACAGAACTCAAGTTACAAATGATGTTCCTAATCATGGACAGTCTTATTCAAAAGAGAGAAGAATAGATCAGAGAAATAAATTTAATGCAAACAATACTCAAAATTTTAAAAATCAGGGAATTATGCATCAGATGCCAACTGAAAATTTATATGCAGAAAATACCTACAATTTAAATCCTGTAGCAAGATCTGTGAAGAATGCAAATGTTTATGAACCTAACAAAGTTTCAAATAATGACAAATATTTTAATAATAGCAAATATGGTGATATGGAAGATTTATCATTTAAAACATCTCAAGTCAAACTTCATGGCTATGAGATTCGAAGTGATAAAGATAATTTTGCAATCGGTAAGCCTTTCCTCAAGCCAGGTGCAATAGTACTGGCCAAGTATTGGGAAGATAATAAGGTAAGAAACGATATTATCATGTAAGTGTCACTGTAAGTGAATTTTATTGTTTTCTTAAATTAATGATCATCAGCATAAAATTTTTTAATTAGTTGGAAGTGCTTAAATATATGCTTTTTAGATGTCTAGTAATGAAATAAATTTTCTCAAAGTGTAACCATAGTGGTGCAAACAATATAAAGAACTATCATCTATTTATTTAAAATAGATAGTCAAAGGTCATTTATGAACCTTTCTCCATTTACAGTCATGATGTGTGTTGTCACTGCCCCAAAGGGGCATTGGTATTTGAGCAAAATACGACTTAACTATCTTTTGTAGCTGTCCTTAGCATAGCTACAAGGGTAAAGCTGAAAAGCAGATAAATGGCCCTCAAAGTGCGTATTTTAAACTAACAGACATCTGTGGGTTGCATGCAACCTTTGACTTATTTTTCTGCAGCCCTCATTTCACTCCGAAACAAAAAAGAATCTGTTTTGTACACTGCGAAAAAAAGGGGGGACAGTTCATATCCTCTGTTCTATTGGTCCGATTGACAAAATTCAAATTGTGTTTTTATGTCTCAAAAGTGTGACTTAGGATATGTATTAGATTTATATATAGCACTGTTCTAACATAGGTATTTTCACACATAATCGGACTTTTTCTGAAGTGATATGTCAGTTTTATTCCATATTTCCATTCTAGGACTCAAATTATGCCTAAATATTAAATTTTGTAAAATTAAAAAATTTATCTTGGAGGATTTTTTTCCAGTTTGCGACAAAAATAATTCACATGGTGAACTTCTTAATTTATAGCAAACATATTTTCCTTTCGTTTTTTTTTTTTTTTTTCCATTGTAAATGAGCGGATAAAAGATCACGTTCATTATTTTCAAATAATTTTAACATAATGCTTGAACCAAATTTGGCATTATTATTGCTTGTAACGAATATGGCAAATTTCAAACCACACCAATATGTAAATTCATGTATATCATAGGAAATTGTGAATAAAAAAAAAAAAACAAATTTTTTGCAGGTGTGTCTAGAAATACATCTGTTTTAAGATATTAAAAATTTTACAGGTTATAATTCAAAATTTTTTTCGAAAAATTTATAAAAAATGTTTAAAAATAAATTGTAAAAAATGTGCAAATTATATTTGAATTAAACCTACATTTCGAATTCTGAAAGAAGAAATCAAGTAAGTTTAATAAAAAAACGAGATGTTAATAAAAATATATCAAATTCAATTAATATTGAGGAGTTAAAATTTTGTGAGCTAATTTTTTAAAAACTGCTCATGTGCTTTTTCCAAAACTTGGCAGTTTGCCATAATTTGAGTCATAGTGAGAGTCTACCTATTTAATGATTTTGAAGTGACAAAATTTATGGTATATTGCTATAAAATTCTAAACATTTAATTTATTAGTTACTATTTTTCTTGCAAAAGGTATAATTTAGTCTATTTTGATCAATATATTTTTCAGTTTGTCTAAAAATACTAAATACTATACAGCAGATAGAATTTTCTTCTCTGAATGTACTGCTACACATTCACATGCAGTATTTGAAACCATATCCAATATTTGGATAATTTGAGTTTATTAATTTAGTTTCCAACACTTTTCATAATTACTTTTATATTTTGTAAAATATTTTATTCAAAATGAAAAAGTATAATTAAAAATTCAATTGATAAGTACAAATTTATTTTGAAAAGATGAATTTTTAAAGAATATTACAAAAAGAATCCCACCCCTTTCTGCAGCCATTATAGAATGAAGTGTGTTTTATTCCACTGAATTACTGTTTTTCCTTTTTTAGTATTATCGTGCTACAGTCCATGCAGTTGGTAAAGAAGGAAAAACTTGTGTTGTTCATTTTATGGAATATGGAAATTATGAAGAAGTATTAGTTGATGATGTTCAACAGATAAATTCCGGATGGGTGAGCAATAAAATTATATACATATCTTGAATTAGAAATGTTACAACTAATATTAAAATGATTTTTCTAACATCTTAAACTTAGGAATTACCAGATCTGTGAAAATTCTAGATAGTTAAGTGTAATGAAGTTCATGGTAGGAAACCAAAATGAATGGAAGAAATGTCAAGTCTAAAATTATTTTATTAATTTTCAAAAGCCTAGGTTTAAAACTATCCATGTAATAGTTATAATTTTTCATGTTGCATGACTATTGTTTTCAAAATGTGCATATTGTGCCCATTTAACGCACACTTGATCAAACACACTACTGCAGGTGTAGTAGAGTATGTAAAAGACAGGCCCAAACATTAATAATTTATTTCAGAATCTGGGAAGAAAATGGATAAATAACAGTTAATTTATGTAGGCTATTTTTTTTTCAACCTCCGATGGGCTATACAGAAAAGACGGGTGAATGTACAAAAAAGATTTTATTACCAAAAGTAATGTACAATATAGGTTATTTCTCTACGTAATCACCTTGATGTTTGAAGCATTTGTCATATCTGTGGAACAAGCTTTGCAATACCCTCTTCATAAAATGTTTCCGGATGATTGGAAGCGAGTTGTGATGGTTTCTTTCAGCTCCACGTCATTTTAGAAGTGCTGCCCCCCAGTTCAGGGAAAAGATGATAGTCACTCGGTGATAAGTCTGGACTACATGGTGGGTGTTTGAAAATGACCCATTGAAATTTCTGAAGGACTGTTGGGTTACATGAGTGCTGTGAGAACGGGCATTGTTGTGGATCAGAACAATTCCAGAAGTCAGCATGCCTCTTAGTTTTTTTTAATACGAGGGCAATCCCCCCCAAAAAAAAGGTCTCCTATATTTTTAGATATACAAAGAACTGTTTATTTTCTATAATTGCTACATCACTTTAAAGATTGCAGAATGCTTTATTTTTCAACATAATCACCATTTTGATCTATGTGCATTTTTGTAGACGCTGTGGCAGTTTTACAATGCCCATGTCATACCAGCTTGCCGCCATGCACTTCAGGAAGTGTTGAGGAGCTTCAGGAGCATCCAGATGAACCTCCAATCTTTTCGCATTTTACGAACTCAACAATCACGAAAGTTGAGTTACTCAACTTTCGCGACTGTCTCGTCGGCCTCCCGCTCCTTTCTTCGTCATGAATTTCAGTACGACCGGCTGGAAACTCTCTACACCACTTGTGAACGTTTTTGACATCCATGCACGACTGTCCATACACTTCCGTCAATAGGCAGTAAATTTCAACCGGTTTAACGCCTTTTGCGTTCAAAATCGAATAACTGCCCGCACTTCACACCTGGCGGTAACGTTTATCGGGAGCTCCATTTCGAATGGCTGCCAAGCCAAGACTGAGCATCCGAGCGAAGCGCCTGCATGCTTATGTGGTAGTGGAAAAGGCACCACTCATAACAGTGTTGCCAACAACCGTATTAAAACTTTCTCTACGTCCCCAAAAAATAGACCTTTTTTTGGGATTGCCCTCGTAGCTTTCCGTAAGTGTCGCAAAGTTTCACAATATGAATTTGCATTAATTGTTGCTGCATACTGCCTCTACAAGCAACACACTTTTTTGGTCCCAAAAAACAGTTGCTATAAACTTACGGTTGTTGAAGGTTCATTTGAATTTTGTGGGTGTCTTTGGAGAATTTGTGTGCATCCATTGTTGTGATTGTCATTTTGTTTGGGGCGTGTCATATTGAACCCATGTCTCATCGCCTGTCACAATGGATTTCAAAAAATCTTCTCCATCAGTATTGTAACGGTCAAGAAACTCCAACGCTGCAGCCATTCGGCGTGTTTTGTGATCGTCAGTCAACATCTGTGGGACCCAGCGAGCACAAACTTTTCTGTAGCGCAACTGTTCAGTAATGATAAACTACAGGGAAGATCTTGAAACTTCCAGAAATTGCATCGATAATTCACTTATGGTGAACCTTCGATTTTTCCTTAACCGCTTGGTCAACTCGTTGAATAATGTTGTGTGTAGTGGCAGATTTGCGTCCTTGACCCCCTTCATCATGCACATCAGTTCGGCCATCTTTAAGCTTTTGACAGCATTCACGAACAACACCGTCACTCATGAAGCTGTCTTCATACACTCGACTCGTTCTTCGATGAATTTCTGCTGCACTATTCCATTCACACTTGACGGGAGAATCAATAGTGATAGCCATGTTTACATGACTGCAACTCAATAGGAAATGGCGTGTTGAACTCGCCAGTGACAGAAATGTGTGGAAAGGGAGATGTGCAGTTGCCTACTACACACACCAACCACGTGCCTGGCCATCATACTGTGCGATCGGAGGTTGAAAAAAAAAAAAAGCAACTCTCATATATCCTTTGCAGAAACTAAACCACCTTCTTGACAAACTGGATTTACATAAATTGTATGACATCTTATGATTGTGTCATGATTTCACAATTATCCATTGTTGGTGATAAATTGCACTGTTTGGCAACAAAATACTATACATGTTTTATGATGGATTTACAAGGTTCTCATTTGCTTAATTTTGGGATTCCCATTACTTGAGTTTTCTGATTAGTTGAATACCGTTTAGTCAGATTTTTACTGTGGTATATTTTGAATTTATATTTAAAATAATGAAAAAATAAAATGCTACTTTAGTAAATATTATTGCTATTATATCTGCGAGTTAGGGAAAAATGTATGTAAATGTATTTGTAAAATTTACCATATTTTTAAAAACAGTATTAAAACTTGCTCAGGAGATTGTCCTACATATTAAAAGAAACACTGAGTAAATAAATTTATATGCAGAGTCATGTTGATATGGTATGGCTGTTTTTTGGGGCCCGGGAATGTTTAAAATACAGTTTTAAAGTTTGCCTAAGAATTGTTTAACAGAAACATTGTTTAGCTTGTATAATTGCTGAAGAAATATATAATAGCAAGTAAGGAATTAAATGATTGAATTTTTAACCATTTTAACTATCATAAAATTTCATTAGTTTGTATGTGAGAAATTCAGTTGCCATTAATTCCTTTGTTTGTGTACAGAATCTGTTTTTTTTTTTATCTATTTGGGTTCAAATGAATGACATGAGAGGTTTCATTGAACTCTTTATGGTATATTGAAGAAACAAAACGATCAGTCATGTTTGAAATGTGTGTGGGAGAAACTAGAACATGCATGACGCCAAAGAAGTTTCTGTTTCATACTAGAATCAAGTTTTACTTGAGTTTAATGTCACAATTTTTAGCTTGTGACATTAAACTCAAGTTCGCCAATGGTGTCGTCCTTGCAAAATATTCATCAGTGATTATCACTGTATGAGAATCTGGATGCAATACTGGGTGAATTCCTGTACTAATTTGAACCACATAACTATCAACGCTGAGTCATTGACAGCTTTTCCATTCCTTTCATTATGAGCACATTGACCCTTTGCACTCGAGAGGTGACTCTCGCTCACCATGCTGCAACTCAAGAGGTAACTCTCGCTCACCTTGTGGTTTGATGCGGAAACTTGATGCATGGCAATAACTGTTTACATTTAGTTTCTTTGTAGTGGGTTCTTATGATCTTTCTGTATAATCTTATAAAGTGTAAACCTAGAAATCTTATCTTTCACAAAGTCTGTTCTCAGAGAAGAGACCCCCCCCCTCAAAAAAAAGTACAGTACATTAATTTGTATGTAATGATTTTAAGTTACTGGTAAGAAATGCATCAAAAAGGCTGTGAAACAGCTCGAGTCCCTGGCGCAAAAAAGGCCAGAGTGCAAAGGGTTAATAATACCCCTTTATGTTGAAAATTTGTGCCTTAGTTCTACACTATCTATAGGCAGCGGCATAGGTTGTGAGAGGAAGTGAAGCTATCTATCCCCAGAAATGCAGCATCCACTTCATACCAATTTGATATTAAGAAATTTTAGCGGCCACTTTTGCCGTAATCACGCTGAGCGGACTACTTTGACGAGGCTCCTAAGTGGAAACCTGAAATGCCTTAAATTTGACTGGGGAATTAAGATTTACCATATCTGTAGAAAATGTAATACTGATCATATCAGCCCTGGACATCATCTCACCTGTTTGGGACTTGTAAAAGAGGACCTATTCCTACCTTCATATAGGAAATATTGATGGCTCTTGGACTCGTAGATCTAGTCTAGCCTAATGGCTAACCAGTTAGGATCAATAACAACAGAATGAGATATTTTCCATATTTGGCAAAGAGGGAGCACAAAAATTTCCCGTTGTCTCCAGGCGCTAAAAACGCCTACAAATGGCTCTGTCTGTACGTATGACATATTAAATGCAATTTTTCAACAGGATAACAGGTTGTTAACCTGGCGGAAGGCGCACCAAGAAAAGTTACTAGAATGGGCACGTGGGGTATCACATACCCCAATATTTAAAATACAATATAGTATTTAGTTTTAAAATTTTTTTTTGTTCTCGTGTATTATAAATAAGTGAATAATAATTAGGTTTCAAAAAATTAATTTCCGAAATAATCTTAGAGTTAAAATTAAGATAAATGAAAATAATAAACATCATGCCTCTAAGTTTCATTGCATCTCTAATATACCATTCTTTTTTTTATTTCTTCACACTTTGAACAAAATACATTCATGTGTTCTTGGCACAGAATGTTTTCACATTTTAAACATTGCATTCATGTTCTTCTGTCCTTGGCGCGAGGGCAAAAAATTTAACACATCTTTCATACTTAGTTGTTTCTAATTTCATGTATTCGTTTTAATTCTTCATCGAAACTTCTGCTTTTATTTTGCATGCAGTACGTCAATTTCTTGGAAAAGTATTAATCTCTGATCTTTGTTCAATATTTTTTTCATTAATTGTAATGCTAAGTCCTTCAAAATCAGACTTCTGTTTCTTGTTGGTGGATTAGGAGTTGAATGTAATATAATCCAAGCATTTATTACAGCAACATTCAGTGCAGGAAAGAAAATTACCATTGGCCACCTTCTCATTATTCTGGCAATTGAATAATTGGCTGACATTTCATCCCCCATATCCGGCCCACCAGCGGCCGAGCGGTAAAGACGCTGAACACTGGTAGTTCGGTCTGAGGTTCGAATTCCGCGAACGGGCTGGCTGCATGGGCGTTTTCGTGGTTTTCCCCATATGTAACATGTATACGAGCCAGTTTCCCTTAGAAAGTTTTCCACGAAAGGCATCCCTCCCTTTAGGCAGATAGTCCTCGTGTGCTTTGCCATAATTAAATATACCACACCACACCACCATCTCCCATATCCACTGCTTCTTTAGTCATATTATTAAAACATATAATTCCTAACGTTTTATTTTCTCCAATAGTATCATCTATAGTATGATCATTATATAATGTTATAATGATCGTTATATAAAGCGTAAGAACAGTTTTTACACTTACACGGACAGACGCGTGGGGTGTGTCATACCACATTTCCAACAAAATACCGATAAATCTTTTTCTGAAACACACAGGCAAAGAAAAAGCGGTTCTGAAAGTCAACCACAACTAGAAACTCAGCTACTGAAAGCAGCACAGAATTTTAGTTTCACAAGTTAGGAATATTCCACTTTTATGTAGGGTTGGGGTATGATACACCCCACGCGCCTTCCCGCGGGTTAAATATAGCTCAGATCAACTCGAATGTGTTGCGAAGTGTGCAAATGCATCGATACCCTCTGGACATCATTCAGATATTTATTTCATAGATACGATGTCAGGTCAACTCTAGATGAGATAATCTTTTCTATTTTTTAATAAATATGGGGAAATTACATTTTTGAAACAATTTAATAATTAACAATTAAATATTTTTTTAAATAGAACGCTGGGCCTTTATCCTTCCATCCAAGTCATTGGAATGAAATTCCAAACAATTACAGTCAGTGTCAAGACTTTAAGGATCTATTAGAACTACAGCAAAATCCTAACAAATCTTATGGACAATACCAGGAAAGACAAGATCGGCAGAAACAATCAAGACAAGACCATAGACCAGCAGCAAAGTTATATCAACCACCCCACCAAAGACAACCATCAAACTTTTAGGAATCCCAATTATGTGCTTACAAAAGTTAAAGTACAAAATTAATAATATTAGTGTGAGACTACTATTCTGACTTTAACTAACACTATGCAAAAAGACCTATTATTTGATCTTCTGTACAGTTGTGAATTTTTTGTCTTGGATTTCTACAGTATGGTGTTGCCAATTTTTTCTACTGGTCAATAGAATTAATTGTAAATAAATTTCCAATTCTTTGCATAGTTTTTGATACAGAAATAAATTATATATTACTTTTAAATAAATTTACCAGTGTACTTATAATACCATTGATTTCCTTGTACTATATGTTTAACTTTGAAAACATAAGGAATTTTTCCTTTTCTTTTTAGAAATTTAGTAATTGAAATGCAACTATTTAAAAAAAAGCCACAATAACAACATTATCTTGTTATTTTAATATTGTTTGACATCAAAAATCTGGATAGCTTAGACAGATAGCTGGGTTATCTGTCTAAGCTATCCATACTTTTGAGGTGAAATTAAACAAGCAAGGGGGAAAAAAAAATGAGCCCATTTTCTAGTTTTTCACAAAGGTTATGAATTATACAACTGGTACAGATGCTGATCATATTTCCTAGATATGTAAAATTACTATTATGGGGAAACTGATGATGAAGTAAGATTCTGAAAACAAAAAAATTGATTTCAGACATAAAAGGTAGTGTATTTTCATATGTCTTAAATCAAAAAATAGCAAAACATCTTAACCAATTATAAAATCCCACTGATCATAAAATTGACACAGACACTACTGAACTTGCATCAGTCACTCCAGGAGAAGTTCAAAGAAACTTAGATTTATTTTTTATTTAATTACATGGTCAACAAGATACAGGTTATAGATAGCATACAAAAAGTTAAATTGCTTATCATAATTTTTCATGTTACATCACCATTGTTTGAAAAAGTTGCATACTGTGCCCATTTAACGTATACTTTTCATGCAAGAATCAGATACTTTACTGCATGCAGTTCCATAGAAGGCTGGGCCAAAATTTTCAAAATACAAGGGAGAAAGCAGATAAACAGAAGTTAACATATCTTTCTGTACAAAGAATTTATAAGTAAATAAAAAGTAAGTAAAATAAGTAAACCAGCTTACCGAGAATTTACAAAATTTACATAACCATATGGTGAAAATCTAACAGGCATTGGTAATGTCACACATATCCATTATTGGCAACATTTGTCCTTTGTCAAAAATACCTCAGCAGGAAAGATGTCTAATTTCGTAATATGATATAATGAAAGGGAGTTATTGTATTTGCATTTTAGATATTATATACAGTTTCAAGTAGTAGTTCTGTATATGCTTCTAGAGGTTTCATTTGTTTCACTTTCCATTTAAAAAATTCTAAATTAATCTGGTTAGTTTAATGCTGGATAGTCAGGCTTTTACTATATTTAATTTGAAAGTCAATGCTAAACATGCTACACAATTGAATTTCTGGAGTTAAGAACTAGATAATTAACTGAAAAGTTTAGACTTGAAAGGAAATGGAAATGAAAGCATCTTTTAAAGAACTGAAAAATCTAACCCTAACTCTACAGAAAAAAAATACGATAGTTTTCTGCAATGACAATCCTCGAAGACAATGCTAAGCAATAAACTATAAGCACTTGCTATGAGAAAGAAGATTTAAATGGAGGAAGATTATTATGATTTGCTAAGCTCTCAAATAACCAATATTTTGACCACTTTACTGTTATAGGGCTACTAACAGGAAATAAGACAATCGTCTTTTAAAAGTAAAAATATATGTTTAATAAGAAAAAGAGACATTAATAAATATATACCATTCAATTACCATGGAGGAGCTAGAATTTTGAGACATAATTTTTCAAAACTACTGGTGCAATTTTTACAAAACTTGACACTCTGGCATAATTTGAGCCATAGGAACAAAATATGGGAAAAAAATTGGTATGCTATTTCAGAAAATGTCTGATTTTTTTGTCGAAATACCTATGTTAGAACAATGCTACTAATATAGGTATTTTGAATTAAGTCGCACTTTCGAGACGTGGAAAATGAAAGTTAAATTTCATTGGTCCAGTAGAATGAAAGTTACAGAACTGTCGCCCCCTTTTTTTTTGTGCAAGGTGTACCTTCAAATGTATAGAAATATCAAGTTTTTAAAATTTTGTTTAATTTCTTACCTATATGGATATAAAGTTTAAAAAAGTATCTGCAAGTTAATTTATTTATTCAAATTTATAATTAAAATTGCACAATTTTATTCTAATTTAACATTTTAACTGAAACAGTCACTTTTTTTTTTTTTTTTCTGTTTTCAGATCAAAATTATTATATATACATCAAATAACTGACTGAAAGCAATACGTAAATTAAATTGAGCCATTAATTTATAACAGAATCATCTGATGCAATTAAACATTTGACCCATTAATATTCAAATTCACTCATCCAATTACTGTAGATGATTTGATGATGCTGACCATGATTTAAATCTAATAATGAATGGAAGGTTTCTGTTTGTGGGCATCATGAGAAATAACTTAAAATGAGTACCACAAATAATTTAAACTAATGATTATATACATATGTCTTACAATAAGTTAGATGATAATTCATTCTTTCAATTCAGTCAATGACAGATAAAAATTCTGAAACTTAACTAAACACATTTGAACTTGGTTGTAAAAAACATGGAAGCAATGATATCACAGTTGTAGCAAGCAAAAATTAGTATTTTTAAGACTAAATATGTATCAGTATATGGTATATATATTGATAAGTATGGAAAAATGATACATATTGTGGTGTCATGCCATGTCATACCAAACTTAAGTAAAATTAGTGTGTTGTACTGAAAGTTCAATGGATATATTAATTTTTCTATGATGGTTAAAAAAGTTAATCTAATGCTTTAGATGTTTTAAAGGAAAATCTGAGAAATATCAAAGAGAAATCTTAAAAATAATTTTCAGATTTGTAGATTAAAATACTAAATGAAGTACATTTAATTAGCACAAGTTTTTATAATGGAAACAAACTAAAAAATCAAAAGCATAAATTAAATAATAAAAACAGTATGGTTAAAAAATTATACACAACCTATAAGCCCATGCATGTTTCTGAAGAGTCATTCCTTTCTGCCAAATTTTTTTAAATAATGCTGTCATGTTAAATTTGTAAACAAATGTGGTTGAAAACGAACAACTTGCAATTTTTTTCGAACAGAAGGGAAAAAAAAAAAATCGTTCATCTTTCTTTTAAGTAAACCAGGCAGGAAAATTATCCGAAACAGTTGTTAGTACGAAACAAATGCATGTGTGATATGGGCCTTAGAGACAATAACTGGAAGCTGTTGCATGCATAAATAACTTCTACATAATATTTTTTCAACGCTGTAATGATTCCAAACATAAATATTTTAAAGACAATTTTTGTTAGAAACTTAAAACTGTTACAAATTTATAAAATATGAAATACTGTTAAAGTTATGACAAAAAGAATGACTCTTCAGAAATAGAAAGTATTGCAGGACTTTTGCACCAAGTTATAAATTATTTTTAATATTGTGTTAGATTTCTCAAAAACATATTAATGCAAATGCATAAATACATACACTTCTATCTCATTATTTGTTATTTTCTCTAATATTAACCTCTCTGTAAAGTTATGAAACCTTAACGAGTATATTTACAACATGACTAAAATAGTGAATTGTGAAGAAAACAAAGAAAATTTGGCAATTGATTGATACTTGTTATAACCAAATGTTCCAATAATATAAATAAGAATAAGCAAAAAAATAAGTTAACCCTCTGGCTGCTCATCCTGTGATTTCCACGGGCAACTCAAATGTAGCAAATTCTGCTCATCCCGCGATTTCCACGGGCAACTCAAATGTAGCAAATTCTGCTCATCCTGCGATTTCCACGGGCATGTGTTTTTCTTCCTTTATTGAGGAGCGCATTCCATTTTTTCCACGTTTAACCTCTGAAATAACTTAATAATAGTATTAGACGTTTAATTCACGTTTTGGCCAACAGATATCGTTAGTTGTCCACTAAATTGCGGCGATTGAAGGCACGTGGTATTATCGCTCAAACTCCACGTTTTGCCGCTTTTTTCTTTCAGAAATGGCTGCTAGAAAACATTCAGCAATTATCTCGATTATTTAATTAAATTATTGAATTATTAATTAGATTTATTGATTAGATTAATAATTAGATTGATTATTAATTAGATTTATTGAATCTTGTGTAAAGACTGTGAAGTTGGACTTTGCCTTGAACCCTGTTTTGAATTCTATCATGCTAAACTGCATTTCTAAGATATTTTTTCCTCAGCGCTTTATATTTTCTTAAATTTTATACATTTTACTTTTTTATATTATGCAATAAATAGAAATTAACTGTAATTCGACTGAAAGCTATTGAAAAAAAAACTTTTTTTTAGTGAAAACATCTGAAACTGGTTTTTCTGGCAACTTAGTTTCTCATGATACAAATCTATATAAAAAAATATTTTCTAGAAAGGAAAACTGCATTTTTCAATTCTCCAATATATATGGATTTAAAATATTTTTTTAAAAAATTACACAATTTTTGAAGCGTTTTTGGTCTAAAAATTGAGCAGTCAGAGGGTTAAGAACATGTATTTGCTATTAAAAAAAAAAAAAAAAAAAAAAAAAAAAAAAAAAAAAAAACTAAATACTATGCACTAAGTACTCAATTTATTATGCCCATGTATTCAGTAAAATATTCACCATATTTTGGCAATGATGCACGGTTTAGTGACACGACAACGAATGATGTTAATGCCGACTTGGCTAAAATTATTAATTGGTTATAATAAAATAGTTACTCAGTGCATATACAAGGTATAACTTAATGAAACTTGTAGTAATTTATGTTTACTCAAATTTCTTTTTGTTTTCTTTATACTCAATTTTCTCTTCTTTTTCTTTACACTCAAATTTTTCTTTTTCTTTAAGATTTCTGAAATCTGTAAATAGCAATGTGCCCGTAAAAACAAGAAATGTTCCCAACCAATGAGCTGGAGTAAATGGATTTTTAAAATACATAATGGAAATTATCAGTGAAATAAACTTTCTTAAAGTAATTAACATTGTAGTTGTCAAAGAAGAATATTTTGTAGCTATTGTGAAAACAGATCTGACACATATATATCTATAAAACTGTTAAGAAATTTTTCTGCTAGCTTAAGTAAGAAGCTAAGATAAATATGTATATAATTTAATATACATGCATATATATAATAGTATTTTTTCCCATTTAAAAAAAAAATTACTTTTTCAAACAGAAAAAAAAAAAAAAAAAAAAAAAAAACTAATTAAGAAAGTGAATATTTAATAAAATAATATATTAAATAAAGTATTATATTAAAGTAACTGCCTCTTCTTAAAAGACAGTCTGGAATATATTTTAAATAAAAGACTTGATAAAAAAATTATTGAACTTTGCTTTTCCCAGTCAAAAACCAAAAAGAATTTTGACATTGAATTCAGTTTAATTAGGTCATTGATTTCAATATGCATGCAAAATTTTTCCTCCCACCATCCTCCCCATTCAATACCGCAGACTGGGTTAAATCAAGTTGGGGATAGTCTCGTATCCCAGACTTGTTTCAGTTTTGATTCATATCATCAAAAAAGCAAAATTAGTATATCAACTTTTATCAAAAACTTCGTACGATGGAACCAGAAACTAACAAGATTACAGACGCTACAACAAGTTTTGGGTGAAAAAAACTGCAAGTGTTACATAAATAATACTAATTTTGTCTTTTAAAATGGCATCAGACATCAGTGGAAAATAAACAGCAACCAAACCTCCACACTGTCATTCTGAAAACATTTGATCATGCTAATTATAATGTGAATTCATGAAGATGTTTACAGATAAGGCGTTTTTAATGTGTGAGTCAATCCAAAAGTGAATGTTCAATTATTGCAGTGGACGTTATGGAGGTAACTAAAGCTAAGGAATGCACACCAAGTCAAAATTAAACTAACAGTTTCCTTCAGATATCACACTATTAGTTATTTACATTTATGCTAAAGAGAATAAAAACATTTATAAAGCAGTTTAAGATGAAGTGCTACATCATACAGGTCTAAACTTCTCAAAGGCAGAAGATTTATAAAGAAATTTTAAAGCTAAATTCATTATTCCTGGTACAAATTTTCTCTCTCCTTTTTTTTTCATACCATACTTAAAAATTTCAAGCAGTTGTTAAAAGAAACGATAAATGACTTTAAATAATTGTTTAATAATAAATGACTGTTTAATAATGCTGACAATATTTTAATGCAGCACCTTTCAAAGTTTGAATGCAATTTGCATTATAATAGAATGCATATCCTTAATTTAGAATGGTTATTTGTATCCTAAATTTAGTATTTTTAGCCTTCACATGAAGTAACAAATAAATATAAAGGAAGGTTTTGGGAAGTTTTTTTTTAATCATACTTTAAGCTGTTAAGTATCAGATTAGAATATTAAGAGGAGGTACATTTTGACTTCTAATTGGAAATAAGAAAATATTCATTATAATATTTTCAACACTATTCATGATTTTTGCAAGACTCACTGCATGACAATTTCTAAGGAGCAGTTAAAAACTAAAGTCAGTGGCTAAACAGCCCTAATGGGCCAAGGCCTGCAGTGCCCGAAATCTGCTTTCTTGACCGTGGGCCCCGGGTGCATAAGCCATATGCCCTGAACAAGTGGGCAGCTTGTGGCAGGATTCCCAGTGTTTAGTCTCCAAGCGAACTTGGTACTCATTCTATCGACCCAAGTGATGGAAATCAAGTGATGAAAGGCTGAGTCGACCTTGACCAGACCAGGAATCGAACCCTCGACCTGTGGTGCTGCTGTGCGATGCACTCAGTTATTTTTAGTCATAACTAATGACAGATATTGTTCAAAGAAATGATACCTGGCACAGAATAAATATAGATCACGAAGTATTATTATTAAATATCAGTACATGGTACAGATATCACTATGAAGTAAAAGAAGTTATAAGCAAAGGAAAGCAATAGATGATTCTTATGATTGCTTTCAATAGTTAAGAAACATGTTCTTCTTGCTCAAAAAAAGGACAGATACTAGTCCAGAATTATGAAGTGTGACCTTCAAGGACATTTACGCACACATACAGAGGTTGTTCACACATTTTTGTAACAATTTTGCAAAGATTTATATATAAGTCCTTTTCATAAAACATTAAGGTTGATTTATTCCACTCCTCCTTCCAGAGTCCATCCAATTTTTTGGATGCAGTTTATAAAGAGCTTGTTTTAAAAATCCATATGCACAATCCGTAAGAGACACATCAAGGGACTTGGATGGGATGCATTTTAAAGGAATAGCTTCAATTCCGGTTTCATTTTCCATTTTTTCAAAAAACAGAGCAGTAGATTTAGAGGTATGGCTAGGAGCCTTATTTTGATAAAACTTAACACAGTGAGATCATCTGGATAAACAGATGGAATTTCTTTTTTAAAAATAGTTATTAAAACATATCTGATAATAATCCGCATTAATTTTAAAATTTTTTTTTTTCTACTTGGCTTATTTTAAGTTTTCCGTTATAAGACAATCCAGTCGCAACCATAAACTTTAGAAAAACTTTCCCTGTTTTCTCTGAACCAACATATTAAGTCTTTTTCTCTTTTTCGGTAGTAAATCGATCTTTTTCTATAATCAGATAAGTACACCTAAGTTTCATCAATTGTATCTATATATTTCCATTTCTCACCTGCCAAATAATTTTTATACAGCAATTTGCACATAGTCTTAAGCCGATAAATATGTTTCAGTGTTAGGCGATAAATATGTTTCAGTGTTAGGCGATGAAGATGTTTTTTGTTTCGATTAGGTTTAAATCAGATTTTATAATTTTGTTCACAGTTCCTACAGAGATATTTAAAGATTTGAAATAGCTCTTTGGGGGGCTGGATTTTCCTTTAAAGCATGAGATACAACTTTAGATTTAATAAGAGCCGTACGTACCTTTGCTGGATATGCATTTTTTTGCCTTTTTCCCAGTCAGATATAAACTCCGATGTTTCTTTTCTTTCATATTAATTATGTCAGTTACTTTACGTGTAGAAATATTAAAACTACGCTTTTCACATCTTTTTTCAATAGTTGAATAATAAAATTTCTTTTCAGACAGCGCAAAAATATTGCCTTCGATCCATTATTTATTTTTCAGTGACATTTTTAAAGAAAATATTTTTAATGCTGTAGATGATAATTAAACATTATTCCAATTGGATGCCAGTTACGTTAGTATTTAAAAATTAATATTTAAATTCGTGTAGAAAATCAAAATTGTTACAAAAATGTGTGTAATTTGCATCTCTTACACACGCATGCTGTCCACAAAACTATTTAACAGTTTAAAATTCTATCCCAGTTGTCTCCCTGGATGTTTTTAAGTTCCTACATAGCTTGACAGAGCAATATGCTCTACAGGATTTATGACTGGGGATCATGCAGCCAAGGCAATGTCAGGTGTTCAATATGTTACCTGCCAGTGGGTCAGATTCTTCAGCTGTCCTTATTCAGACAGTACCATCCATACACAATGTCTAGATCAGTGTTTCTCAACCGCCGGTCCACGGACCGACACTGGTCCACAAGAAATATTTGCTGGTTATTTTTGTCTTCATGATTTATTTATGTGAAAAAATTGTGCCAATGGGTTGAATTATTAAACTTACCAGTCTGCTAGAACATACCAAAATATTTTACAGGTCCTTGGAGTAAATCCAGTTGAGAAACACTGGTCTAGATGAACTGCACCCTACAACGTGCTCTAAACTTAATTTTTTTTTTTTTTACGATTGTGTGGTTGATGGAAATGAAAATTAACATAAATCAGTTGCCCCCTAGCAACTGTCAAGCTGGATGATATTACTAACACCTCTTATTTTTGCTGAAAATCCATAATTTCACTGATATTTTTCAATACCTGTAAATGTTTCATTGGGCAAATCAACACGTAATTTTAAAATAACTGAACTATGAATATGAATCACTGTTAATAACAAATATCGCAAATAAAATGAAATGTTACATTCTTCCAATCAAACACACAACAACAAAAATTGTCTCCCCCCATTCAAAAGCAAACAACAAAAAATTCCTTTTGATATCAAATATACATTATTAGATGACTTACTGCAAGACAGAAATTAAAAATGGCTACATTCAACCTCTTGATTATAAAACAATGATAAAAATAAGTTATCAAATTCTCTTGGAATATAATAATATTACATATTTTAACATAAATTAAAAATTAAATGTTTAAAACGAATTTATAACTGGGGGGGGATAAAAAAGGATACTGAGTTAGAACATTGCCTATTAAACATATCCACAAAAATGGAATGCTAAATAGAGAAAACAGTTCAATAGACTCTAAAAAAGAAATGAAATAAATTATATTAGTACTTTCAAAAACAAAAACATTTTAAATTTTGAAATAAAAAAAATCATAATTTTCTTAAAGTGTTGAATTTATAAATATATCATTTTAAACAGAAATACCACAAATAATACTGTACAAAAATAACAAATTAACTTCTAAAAAATTTTTAACATCAAGCATATATACTCTTGCACTAAAATTTCCTTAATTTACTTAAATATTCAAAAGCCTGAATTATTAAAACTATTGAGATTGCTGCCTTAAACTATTTATATATATTACACTGATTTGATCCTACACACAATATTTCCCCAATTTACTTAAAATAGTTTCAATGACTGATTCTAAACAGTGAAGAATTACTGTATAACAGGATGACATAATTTCTTTAATGTTGTTTCTTGTGTGAGCACAGCATAATAACATGGCATAAAGAAAGGTTAGCTGGCTACAATGGGAGATGTCTGAAATATATATTTAAGAACTGGCAAATGAATCATGTAATATTTGCTAATTGGCAAAGAATGCAACCTACACCAAGCATCTGTTTCAAATTTCCTAAATCTTTGTTTGCTCCAATTTGCAGGACAGAGGCCTTTTTTCTTATTCTATGACTGCTGTAACTGTCACAGTCTATGACTGATTAGTGTACAAAAAAATGAAGATTGCTATATCAAATACTATCAACACAATAGTTAAGGTGAATTAAGTTTTCTGTAATAAAGGAGCAGTACCTTTTTTTTTTTTTTTTTTTTACTATATTCTGCTGCAACACTCAGCCCTGACATAGAGTGACATGGTAAATAGCGTAAGGTACCAAAAGTGGGTGCAGCCCGACCCACCTAACCAAAAAAGTTGATCTTATGGTAATTTTCTACTTCTCTCTAGCATGCTTTTGAAGTGTAATGGCTGCACACTCGGTGCATATTTGAGAGGTCCAGGTTCGAGTCCCGAAGAGGACATTGCACATTTTTAACATCTCCTGCTTTGAAATAACCTAATGACTCTACAATAGTAATTAGATTTTTTTTTAACATTTCCTGCACAGTACAAAAATTAAACAATGAAAATGCATTTAAAAAAGGAAAAAGTTTCATAAAACTTACACAGATGTTCTTTAAGAGGCAGTTTTAATTAAAAAATCTCCTATATCTTTCTGTAGTATTTATTATTTAGTAGCTACAAATTTTTTGGTTTTAATTACCTGCCTTTACTAATCAAATATAATTAATCGGTAAAATTAATCATCAGAATAAAATGTATTAAACCGCATATACAACTATTAAAAATAGCCGAATAACATAAAATGAATTGAGGAACTGGAAAGAGTTATTGCATTATGAAATGCTTTACAATACACGACAGGCACTAATAAATTCTAATGCCTTAATATGATGTAATATTTATGGGGCAATTAGGATGCAATGAATAAATTGCATTATCATTTGAAAGTATAAAAAGGAAATCACCAGCAAGATATTAAATGACTGAGGGACAGTTAATGTCAGGCAAATGTCGGCTGCTGGCAGTTATAACATTTGCCAATATTTTTACATATACAATTAAAACAGTTCAGTGGCAGCCCATGAATCAAGATAAGCATCATAGGTTGCTCAGCGTTATAAAGAGAATAAGCAGGCAAGCTTCTTAATCTATTATTAAACAAATGAAGACCAAGACAATTATGCTTTATTAAGAGAAAAAATGGAACAACAGGTTGATTTGTGAATAATGCTTGAAATAGAAAACTCTGGACCAGAAAGATACTTTCCCAAAATCTGATTCTTGATCAAGATTTCTTAAAATTTAAATCTGTATGAAATTTAACAGTTATAAGTGAAAATGCTTTTGCAGCAATTTTTTTTTTTTTTTTTGGTCTAATCTGCATTACCATATCTTTCCAAACCATAATGTGATGTTCAGAAACTCGCTGAAGAGCAATAATGCAAAGTTTAGCAGGTGTTGGCAAACACAGACTCATTCCAAGTCACAACTTTTGTTGTTAGTGATAGGCTTTTAGCAAATTTTGAATCCAAAAAAATGACAGTTGTACTGAAGTTGTCTGAACACTGCTGAACAGCTACATATATAGCTTTCAACTCTCCAAAGTTACATGTATTAGTACCAACAGCAAAATAGAATGGAAAAAAAAAAAAAAAAAAAAAAAAAAAAAAAAACGTTGCTGTAGATTCTACTACTCATAATGATTGATGCTTTCTATCATGGAACCATCAGCATAAATATGCACCCAGATATGATTCAGATAGCTCTCTTCATGGGAGTTAACAGAAATGTAAGAATTATTAACTTCTTGCTTGTCTACATTAATAATTAAATCAAAAGAACAGAAAATCAGCTGTTCGGATAAGATTGAAATCTGCTAAGCAATAGTTAATCCAATTAAAAATGTAAATGTGTATTAATTTAGAAGTCAACAAAAATCAGCATTATATTTGAATTTTTTGCAAGACTAGTTTTGATGGTTTCACCGAACCATCCTCTCAGCTGCCAAAGAGCAAATGAATAAGATAAGAATGGCTGGGCAGGAGTTAAGCTGCTGGTGCCATCTATTGATAAAACAAGAAAACTATAACATAATTTCCTTAAAAGCTGAAGGAAAATGTGAATTGGAATTAGGGTTGTTAACTAGAACAGAGATTTTTTTTTTAATGTGGAAACCATCGATAAAACCATCAAAACTAGTCCTGTGAAAAATTGTAAATATAAAACTGACTTTTTTTGTTTGACTTCTAAATTAATATTTGGTGTGTTATTTTAACCTAAATTATGCACACGTTTTAAGATTTTTTACTATATTATGCTATTACTATATATGTACACCATTATTATTTGGTAAATAGTAGAATTCCCACAAGATCGCAGATCTTTTACAATGTAAAATTTAATAGAGGTTGTTTCCGCCTGATTGGTACAGTGACTAATCATGTTGGCTGCCACACTGATGGGCTTGGGTTCGAATTCTAGGAAAATCATGGATATTTGTATCCGTGTGGATAGGACGGGGATGCTCACAATATTGGCAAGCTGAAAATCCCTTGAGTGGTTGCTGGTAAAGAAAGTGTGGAAGCTGTACCCTAGAGAGCTCTCCATCAAAACTGGAACACAGCTACACAGTGAATGCAACAGGAGTATGCCTGTACAACCAATGATGAAATTCTGGTGTCCTGCCCATTTTTACCTGAACCCTGATTGGTACAGTAGTTAGAGATGCTCGATGTTATATCAGTAGGCACAGATACTCAACTCCTGAAGAACGCTTCGATGTTTCTAAACATTATGGCTCTGCAAAAAGAAGGCATTTCAAATATTGGTGAGCCAAAAGTCCTTAAGAAGTTTGGTGGCAGAGAAAGAGAGGTGGGAGATTCTCGGTTCCTCTTCCCTCCCAAGATATTCTCCATCAAAAACAGGGCAGAACTGTAAAACCACCAGTAAAGTTCTGGTGTCCTGCCTAATTCTTCCTATTTTGTCAACAAAAGTTTAACACAAATAGGTGTTTTAATTACACCTGTTCAATTACACAGACTAGTTCTGTAAAAATTTATAGTTTGTTAACGAACTTTGCAGAAAAAAACACATGGTAGGTTTCTTTGCGGTGCTCTGTGAGAACATCTAATCCCTTACAGCTTTGCTGTTTCTCTATCATTATATGTTTGATTTATGTCACGAAGTACTGGAGATTTTCTTTTAATACTGAATAAATCAAACATCATTCAGTGACTGAATTCTTGACAAAATTCTTTTTACTAAAGTACAATACTGAAAAATACTCAAGATCAGCCATTCAGCAATGCAGATTTTCAACTCCATCTACTGTATTCACTGCATTTGACTTTTAAAGAATTTTTCTTCTCCTAAAAGACTGAAACAGCTTTTGTGGGGTTTGCATTACAGCAACAACTATGATTAGAAGGACGCCATTTAGGGATATTTTGAAGGCTATGACAAAATACTTTCTTCTGCCGAAATCTGATACTTAACAGATTGCTATGCTAACAGAAAACTAGATAAAAAATAAAGAAAAGTAATTTTAGTCATTTATCTTGTGCAAATGAGTTTAAATCTCATTAAATGCTCCTATATAGCTCCCACAGTCGCCCAGACTGTAGTGGTTAGTGGAACCTACTTACGTTACCGAAGGGCCCGGGTTCGAATCCCGAAGAAGACATGGATGTCTGTAAATCCTTAGTATCGGTGCGGTATGGCGACACTCTAAATATGTGGTGATCCGAAAGTCCTCTCATGTGGACTGGTGGGAGAGGAAAGGGGTAGGAGAGCCTCGGATCCACCTCCCCCTAAGGTGCTCTCTCCCTCAAAATTGGGGATGGAAAACAGAAGTCCAACCTCTCTTCAGAGTAGCCTCTGGCAACCACTGTTCCATGTAATATGGACACAACAACAACATATAATATTCTATTTCATTTATTAAAATAATCCTTAAGATGTATTTTTTAACAAAAGGTTTAGAAATTCGACTTGGAATTTACTACCATATATATGTGAAAGTAGAAGTGAATTTAATCATAATTCACTAAACAAATTCTGTCTATATATATTCTTACAAAGTTTCTACATCATGATAAAAAAAAGTTGTTTATTAAAAATTTATTATACTATAGAATAATATTTAAAACTAGCATGTCAGCTGAATTTCAATGAAAAAAATTCATTCACTGAAAGAACTACCAAGCAATATTTTTCAGAAGTTGAGCAGTTTCTTACCAGAATTGGAAAATAATGGTATCCGAGTCCTTATATCAGAAGATAATAGCAAAAATCCTGGTAAAGGGAGAGCATGCTGAAAAAAATATATTTAAATATTTTAATTATTTTCAGCTTCAAAATCAAATGTATCTGGTCATTAATTCAGACCAAATGGGTAATTGTTAAAAATATGCAGTATAAAACAATGAGCTACATACATTTAAATAATGGGTACTGGACAGTATTTTTTTTTTTTTTTTAAGAATGCTCATTTATTATTTTGCACATATGCAGTGTCTGTTCCGTCCATATAAACAAATACCATTTTGAATCATGTTAAAAATATATGCATTTCATGTAATGTAATGGAAACGTTGACCAGCAGTATGCGAGGCTTCATAATGTTGCTTAAATGCCCTAGTCGAATTTTTTTGGCTAGCACCACCCCATATAGCCCAAAGCTAGCACTAGCGCTGAGCTTTGGTGGCTTTGCATGAGCCCTTTACCTGTAATTTTAACTCTTTGACGACCAAACATCGAGACAACCAGAACCGCCCTAAAACGGCCAAGATTGCAACCTTGTTCTCTTCCCTCCCCCTAAGCTATGCAGTAAGCAGGTACAGTGTCCCCAAATGCATTGTACAAGTTTACTGCAAACAGCTTGTCCTAAGAAGTTTCTTATCTTTTAGTTACTCGTGACAATTCGTTGTTGATTCTTTTTTTGGTACAGTGTGCTTTTAAGCTTTTAATAGCAATAAAAGTGCAGTTTAAAAATTTAAGGATTATATTTATTTTTAATCAATTTATTCCTTCCTTTAAAAATAATGGAAGTAAACAAAATCTCAGTCGTGATCATAACAAAGCCAGCAAGGCTTGTTCAGATCTTCAGAATGACCTTCAGAATAGGTTTATAAAGAACGGGGTCAAAGGATAATGGATTTTTTGTTAGAAAGTACAAAGGATGTCATTCGAAATCTTCACACCTATTTTCTACATTAATCGACGGGGATGGGAGGAAATTGCTGTGAAACTGAAAAGGTATTTCGGGCGGTTCAGTATTTTGAGGATACAGTTTAGTGAAGGGTCTGGATTTCAAAGAGTTAAAGCCTTTTCTTTGCTAACTTGTTTATTCCAAGACAATCACTTTTTGCAAGTGATAAGAATAATTAGATTAGTTCTTCCATTTCTGAGAATAGGATCTTTAATTAGGTTTCTGTGAGTAGGATTATTACTAATGTCTAAACGAGCTTTCAGTTTGATAAACTACAAGATCTTCTTCGACTGCACAATGTTATTTTCATATTTAAAAGCAATCTCTTAAATGAGAAATCTGAATTAAATCCTATGAAAATCCTTATGAAAAAATGTTTTTGAAAGATCATCACTCGGTATTAGAACTCTCTAGAAAATAAAAGGATATGAAAGAATAAAACGTGTGGCAGTTTCTGGCATAAATTGTACTGCATAACTAAATTTAGTCTTTGTAACATATTAGCATGTAGTTATGATATTGTGATATTTTTTCTAATTAATTTCTTTTTAATATTTTCTTGTTCATGCAAAGTCATTTGCATTTTTTGCTTTGTGAAAAGCAAGACATATAAACAAAATTTAATATTTTGCTTTTATTAGAATTTTTACAGTTCACCTGGCTGGCATCAAGATGACTCTAGGTTTCACTACTGGCAAATATTTTCAAACTGTTGAGTTTAAAAGGATTTAAGAATGATTGTTAAAACAAAGGTCTAAGAATGATTTTTTCTTTCAAGCAGCACACTTCTGTGAAGGTTTTTTACAGACTCTAAGAACGTTTCTACAGTGAAAATGTGAAAAATAGCTAAAAGTATGCAAAAGCTCAGAAAAAAATATTAATTAATTTTTTATTATGAATTGATCATTACCTAGAAATATCCATTGAAAAGTTACACCAATGTTTCAACTAATATTTCACCAATGTTCTTTGTTCTGTTTGAATCATGGGTATCCATAAACAGCAAAGGTTCTCAACCAGGGGAGGGGAGAATTTCAAAGTTTCAAGAGGGAATTCAATCAGTCCTTTATTTATAAGTAAATATAAAAAATTATTTTATTCAAATTTTGATATTATCAATATTTTCCATACATTTTTTGTTTAATTTATAAAACACATTAAAAAATAATATAAATTTATATAAGTGTACACTGCGAAAAAAAATGAGACAGTTCTATATTGCCCGTTTTAGTGGGCCAATTGACGAAATTCAACTTGCGGTTTTCACGTCTCGACAGTGTGACTTTGGATAAAATTACATTTATATACAGCATTGTTCTAATACAGGTATTTTGACAAAAAAACGGACTTTTTCTAAATGACTGCCATTTTTTTCCCATATTTTGATTCTAAGATTCAAATTATACCAAATTGTCAAAATTTGTAAAAATCACACGAATAGTTTTTAAAAAATTAAGTCTCAAAATTTTAGCTTCTCAGTGTTAACTGCATTTGCTATATATTTATTAATATTTATTTTTTTATTAAACTTACTAGATTCCTTTTCCCAGAATTCAAAATTTAGGCTTAATCCAAATATAATTCATACCTTTTTATGGTTAATTTTTATAATTTCTATTTTCAAATATTTTTTTATAAATTTTTTGAAAAAATATTTTAACCTATAAAATTTTTGCCATTATCTTAAAGACGTCTTTCTAAGCATATCTGCTAAAAATTATAATTTTTTATTCAAAATTTCCTAAGATATACCTGAATTTACATTTTGGCATGTTTTGAAATTTGGCATATTTATTATATGCGATAATAACATCAAATGTGATTTATGCACTTTGTTAAAATTATTTGAAAGTATGAACGCTGACATTTTTTTTTTATTGTGGACAATGAAGGAAAAGAAAAATAGGTTGCTATAAATTAAGAAGTTCACCAAGTGAATTATTCTTGGCGCAAATTGAAAAAAAATTCATCAAGATCAAATTTTTAAATTTGTATACAAATTTCTCACTAAAAACTACAAAATTTAATATCTAGGCATAATTTAAGTCATAGAATCGAAATATGGAAAGAATTGGTATGTTATTTCAGAAAAAATCTGATTTTGTGTCAAAATACCTACAGTACAAAGTCCAAAATCCGGACTCGGGACTTCGGTAATTCCGGATTTGGGATTTTTTCGGGATATTCGATCATAAATTTAAATCTGGTAAGATGGCATGCAGAAATTATACAATTAAAAATATGAAATTGTAATTTATGAAATAAAGAACAATTATGATCTAAAGGGTATCAAAATTTGCAAAAAAAAAGCTTACTATTTATTTGTTTACTTTATTAAAAATTTCTTTCAATCTAAGTTGTTGCTTCCACAAAAAATTCAAAAAGTTCCTTTTTCTTATGTCATATACAGTTGACTTTCTAATAACATACTTCTCCATTTCCTTCTTTCTTTATCCATTAGCTACAGCAATTCCACTTTTTGTTTAATGGACATGAAAACATGGTTTCGCTTTGTAGATCCTTAAGCAGCCCCAGAATTGGAAACTCTTTTCGACATAATCGAAAGTTCAAGCTTAATTTTTATAAAATTTCCGTAATAATAATAGTCTGCAAAAAATAATAAGCTGGGTCAAATTCGAAGATTAGGGAGCAGTGCATTGTGCTACATTAATAGAAATTCCTTAGAATCAGTAAAGATAATTTTAGCCTAGCTTAATAGCATCCGTTTTACATTATTGGCTGTGTATCAAAAGATTGGCAATGAAAGCCAAGTTGTTTCGCTAAATTTTGTCTTGCTCCTACTGCGTACTGAATTAAGCCTGAATTGTATTAGTTTAGTTATTTACTATAACTACGTTTATTTCTTGCACATGCTTAAAACTAATCTGAGTCCTGAATAAATAAACTTCCACATATATTAATTCCAAAAATTTCAGCTTCCCTAAATTCTGCCACCGCTTTTGGGTTTATCGTGAATAACATATCAGTTATTCTTAATTAAAATAGCACTAAATGTAATCTTTTTTCCTATGAGTTTCATTAACAAAATTTATTTTTAGCATATGAAAAGAAATTTTTGTTGAATTTTTCTTCGCCAACTTTTATTTCAGGATTTAAAAATCTATACTCATCACCAAGCATAATGTTAGCATAAAAGGTTGCCATACTTTTGTTATTCAATTACTAATATAAAAAAGTTTAGACATCACTGCATGAGTTATTACAGAAGCTGTCATGTATTGATAAATATGCGGTGATGAAAGCAAAATATAATAAGTAGTGACTCGCCATGTCGGCATCACGGATATGAAATACGTGAATGTTTGGTTTGAGATGTATGCCAAGCAGATACTCAACTAGTAAGCGAAATTATTAATCTCACAAATCTATGCTTACATGATTGTTGTTCTATAATGAGATATTTTATTTAGTTCTTAAGTGAAATTAAGAATCGAAATTTTTAAGTGAAAATCTCCACACATTTTATTGTGAAAGGAAAAATCAAACGTGCATGCGTAAAGCATTTAAAAAAAAAGTTTTTGGCTTTGAGGTCCGGATTTTAGATTATTCCAGATAATGGACGTCCGGATTTTGGACTTTGTACTGTACATATTCTAAAACGAGCTTTTGACATATGGAAAAACGCAATTTGAATTTTGTCAATCCGTCCAGTAGAACGGGAGATATAGAACTCTCCCATTTTTTGTTTGCGCAGAGTAATGTATTTTTTTAATTTTAAAATAGGAAGCTGGGAGGATGATCATCTAGATCTAGTGAAACGGTTGCATGGGGCAAAAAAAAAAAAAAAAAAAAAAAAAAAAAAAAAAAAAAAAAAAAAAAAACAGAACCACTAACATAGAGGATAGGAAAAGTTGAAGGTAAAGAAAATTCTAGCGCCATAATTCAAATTTAAGGTATTCATTAACTCTTAGAATTTTACATACCTTTCCCTGCATTTCTGAATGACTTATATCTAATCTTATTAGAACTATTTAGACATGAAATGTAATAATATACATGTGATTAACTGTTTGTTCTAAGACATGACAGAACAATTACACATGGAAACAAAAATGTTATACAGTTCATTATTATGAAATTTAAATAATTTAATAATATTATATGATTCTTAATTCAAACTGTAATGGTTACTTACAGAATAAAAAAGTGCTTCTCGAGGATGTTTTCCATATTTTTTAAATATATATTCTTGATAAATGCCTAATCCAGCTGATACAATCAAGGAAAATGATAACAGCAATATTCCTGATAATATGAAAATAAATGTTTAGAAATTTGTGTTATTTTTAAATATCTCCAATAACATAATGCATATTAAATATAAAAATAGTTAATGGATAGGAAGTGAGAAATATTGTAATTTGTACAGTTACACCAGGTATTAAAGGGAACTGCTTTTACAAACTTACATTAATACTATGTGTGAAAAAAACTGTAACAGTTTATTCTGGGAAGAATATATGCAATTCAAAAAGAAAAAGAATGAAATATACCCTAAGAAAAGTCGTTTTTGGTATGGCATTTGATTCTCAAATTTTTGCAGTAGAAGTTTTGATCTCATAGGGAATTTTGATTTGAAAATACATTCTTTTTTGCATTTTAGTTTAAGATGCTATCAGTATATGAAATGCAAAAATTATAAATTAAAACATACTTCTTTTGTAAACTTAATAATCATAAATAAAACAGCAATTAATTAAAATGCTTATTTAATTTTCGACAACACTCTTAAGATGTTTTTAGATTTAAGGCTTAGATGAAACAAAAGAACTGGAAATAATTATCTACAAAATGAGAAATGGAAGTTCTTGCCATTGCACGAACAAAGGTAAAGAAAGATGATCAAATTAGTGACACATATTCGGTATTTTAAATTTATTCATTAAATTTAGAATAATATTGTTACGGACAATTAAAAAAGGCGAGGAAATAATAAAGAACTATACGCATAATCCAGTCTGTTCAGCACAGAGATATAAAAATGGCACAAAGGATCAAAGAAATTTAAAATTTTCAATATTGCTGAGAAAATTAATGGCCTAATCTATTAATTTATTTAACCAGTGTTCTTTACAAAGTCCTTATTATAATTTTGGCTCTAAAAGACCTTAAATAAATATTATGTATCACAAAAGAGATACTATCACAGTAATTTACCTTGTATACTTCAACTGACAGAAAAACACTTAGCAATACAGAAACCTTAATGAACTGAAATTCAAGTAGTATATACTTTGTAATGATTATTACTCATAACAATTGAATAGGATTAATTTAAAATTGAGTAGAATTAATTTAGCAATAATTGAAGATATAAATATTTGCATATATAATTTACAAGCAATGTAATAATTTACAAGCAATGTAATAGTTTGTAAAATATGCCCTTAATTTCATAGAATAACAAATTTCTCACATACATGAAATAATTTGTCCTTAAGAGAAATTCATGAAGAAAGAATTCCTACAAGATATGGCTTAAAAATAAAAGGACTGAACTTTTCCCTGCACTACCGTGATCTTGAAAAAAAAAAAAAAAAAAAAAAAAAAAAAAAAAAAAAAAAGATTTAGTGATGCTGATAAATGTGTGATTGGCCAATATTTCTTCTTTTAAGGTTAGCATTTAAAGGTTAAGAGGCATTCAGTTCAGCAGCAAACATTGTTTGAAATGTTGCATGTTTCTGTCATCCACTGGAATCTAAGTATTTGGTTGTAATATTAATATCACATCACCATGGAATTCTACATGAAAATGGGTAAACTGTCTATAGTGACAAAGCTTCTGCAGAAAGATTACAGGAATCCTTATTTATTTCACAAATTTTGGAATTGGCTTAAGAGATTTTAACAGAGGAGAAAAGCTATTAAAGATTACCTACAGGGGTTGGACAAAAATATGGAAACACCTATAAAAAAACATGTTTCTTTGCTTAATATGGTGTAGGAAACCCGTTGGCATCCAAAACAGCTTGCAGTCTTCTCGGAATGGATAAATACAGTTCCTGTATGTTTGCCAAGGGAATATTATACCATTCTTCCTGCAAAACGGTGGCAAGTTCAGATAACGAGAACGCACTTTCCGTTCCAATGTAGACCACAAAGGTTCGATAATACTCACGTCTGGTGACTGTGGTGGACAGGGGAGATGGGACAACTCATCCTCGTGCTCAGAAAACCAGTCCTGGACAATGTGAGCTGTGTGAACAGGGGCTTTGTCGTCTTGGAAGACACCATCACCATCGGGGAACAAAGTTTCTACCATGGGATGAACTTGATCGGCCAAAATGTTCACATAAGTCTTGGCAGTCATGTGCCCTGACACAGTTATCATGGGGCTAGCAGAGAACTACGATATGGCTGCCCAAACCATAACAGAACCCCTGCCATGTTTCACTCTTGGCAACAAGCAGTCTGTATTATAGGCTTGAGATGGCGTTCTCCAGACATAAACTCGGCCAGAAGTGGGAAACAATGTGAAAGAAGACTCGTCAAACCATATTACAGGGTTGCCACTCAAACAGGAGAATGTAATTCCCTGACTTTTCCAGGTTTTCCAGGTGTGTTTCAAGAAAATTCCAGTCTATCCGCGTAATGTACGTTGGCTGTGCTAAGAGGTAAATTAATTATAGTATTACTTGTATTGTGTAGCAAATTCACTTAATTATTCAATAAATCCCAGACGACATTTATTCTTAATTATTCTTGGTATACTTTGTTTGATAATTTTGTTTAGATTTCCACTTAAGAAACTTAATAAAATTTAAGATATATATATTGGATAACAAATGTATGTTTTATTTAATTATTACTCATGATCATCACCAGTTCAACAAGAGGCTAATCCGGTCCTTATAAATCACAACGCAATGCTAAATAGTTAGGTTAGATTTTAGGTAAATTTAATTTGCGTGAGGTATGTTCTTAAAACCTTCACACTTGAAAACACAAATATAATTATAATAGTTGTTGTTTTCTCCACTGAAGATAGAGATTAGAATCTTCCCAATCTGGAATAAAATAAGGCTTTTTTTGCAGACATTCTGCAGCTAAACGAAAGAAAGAAATCTATTTTAATAAATTGAGGTATTTTATATTTATTTTGCAGCATACATAAAGAAAAAATATGTGCATTAAATTTCGTGATGGTATGCCATCATAGTGCTATAATTAATTTCAGGATTATGCCAGAGAAAATTTCCTGAAATTTGGAAATATTATTTACTAATAATAAATAAATTTAGAGGGAAGAAGCAACATTAAATTATATGAATAACATAAAAATGATTACTTAAAAATTGAATTAGAATAATCATGTATATTTTAGCGAATATAGTTATAATACATGGCTAGCCTAGATGACTGATTACTATTTTTTTATTTTACCGCAAAATGGCAAGGTATTTATTAAAAGAAAAAAAAAGGTTTAAAAAGATTTTGCAGTAAAATTCTAGTATACGGTAAGACTTTGGCATGATTTTGAAAATTGTCGCCAAGACCAAAATGACCCGTTTACTGCGCATCAAGATGTCGCCAAATCCCATTATTATTCTAACCAAAGAGCGTCTATGTAAAGAAGAAAAGGTTCCATACAAGTGAAATGCTATTACGCCGCTAGAATGCGGAGGGAAAATTTGCCAAGGGATTTGGCGACGGAACCTGGCGGTCAGAATTTCCCTCTCCGCGATGTGTACAGGAAATTGAGAAACACGTGTTAAGAAGAAACGCTCTTTGACAAAAAGAAAACTACGAAAATCCGTTTTTAAATTATTGCGAAAATTCCAAGAAGAAACGTTTTATCAAAGGACGTTTCTTCTTGGATTTTTCACAATAATTTTAAAAACGGATTTTCGTAGTAGGGGTTTTTTTTTTTTTTTTCTGAAAATAACTAATCCATGAATTAATTTACTTGCGCCAAAAAATATTTTCTTTTCCTTTAGAGTTTAACCACTTGCGCTAAGACTAAACTTCACGGTTGCGGTGCCGTGCGCTACAATATAACAAGCGGTAAAGTGTCTCATTTACGCCGCTCCGCATCTGTGAGTGCAATCCAGAGCTGTAACTCGAGAAATAAACAATCTCGTTGTTAGGCGACATGTGCACCACGTTATTTTCATTTTTGCGATAAATGCTTATCGACGTGGTGTTCACGTCGCTCGTGGTTTGAGACAAAAGCATCTTGACGTGTGTGGCACGTCTTTTTAGCGCAAGTGGTTAAAGAAATTTTAAACGATATTCATTTTATGAACTCTTGATAACGTGACCTTCGAATTTCGACACCGGTTTCGAGCTTTGGTGACAGATATATCAGACATGCACAGCTGTTTCCCTCTATGATGGAACGGAGCCACAGCCACGTCTATTGCAGAGAGGTTTTCCTTCTTTACAATACATATTCTTTGATTCTAACCTCCATAGTACCATATACTAGGATTAAACCCATTTTGTTTTATACGAGAACAGGTACTTTCTTTAGTTCATGCACTGCACATGCGATTCTCGAGAATACTGGAAACCAAAAGTTGCGGGAAAGTTGCTTTGCCTTTCTAAAAGACAATCAAATTGGAGCTGCGAAAATTGGCTCTATGCCAGCTACCCGAATGACACTCACGTGATACATAATTCGCCAAAAAAGTTACCTCTTCCGACGTCGGCGCAAAAATCACTTTTTTTGGCGGGATCGTTGTATGAACTTCCCTGACTTTTCCAGATTTTGACAAAAATACTTAAATTCCCTGACTTTTCCCTGAATATTTTGGTCAATTTTTGAATTCCCTGACTTTTCCCGGTTCTCCCGGTTTTCCAGGTAGCGTGGTAACCCTGATATTACTCGCTACCACTGCTCTATAGTCCAGGCTTTATGACTTAAACACCACCTTTTCCTGTTACGGGCATTAGCATCACTGATGAGTGGCTTCTCGATTGCAGCACGGCCAGCAATTCCCTGTTTATGAAGCTCCCTTCTAATTGTTTTGGTACTCACAGGGTTCGGTAACACAACATTCATTTCAGCAGTAACTTTTGCAGCTGTGGTCTTCTTATTTTTCATCACAATTGCCCTTAATGATCGTCTCTCACGATCACTCAGGACACACTTTCGTCCGCGCTGTGATTTAGCAGATGATGTTTTTTTGCTTTTCACATATGCGGAATAAATCTTCGATACAGTACCTCTTGAAACACTAAACACCTCGGCTACCTTGCTTACGGAAGCACCTACCATACGTGCTCCAACAATTTGCCCACGTTCGAAGTCTGTTAACTCTGACATAATGCAATGACAACCTCACATAACGGTACTCCGACAACAACTGAACTGTTTAGCACATTTACGAAGTTGTATAGGTGGCGTCATTAGTCAAAAACGCCAGCGCCACCTACATATTTCATTAAAATCAATCTGTTTTTTCAAACATGCATTTCGCAAGGTGTTTCCATATTTTTGTCCATCCACTGTATATATTGCTTATTCTACAGAACCAAGATTGACGTACTAACATTCATTTGTACTTTCACATTTAAAAATTGTTATAAACTGCAATATATAATGTCCTGCCCCAATATGACACTGACCTACATACGAATCTTGGCAGATGAAAGATAACACTTCATCAGTGGCACAAAAGGCAGGTCAAAGCAAAACAAGGGAACAATTTTCTCCCAATACTTAAAAAAGTATTTATATGGAATAAATACCTGAAAAACTAAAAGATATCTACTACAAGGAGGTTTTGACAATTTTTTACGATGAAAGAAGGGGAAAAAATCTAACGCATGTAAGAATAGCTCATGGATTCTTTGCCATAATACCTTGCCAACCAAGTTGTTTTTAGCGAAGAACTAGATTCCAATCTAAGAACATCCACCTTATTTCCCACACCTAGTTCCATGAAAAAAAAAAAAAAAAAGGGGGGGAGGGGGGGGAGAAGTTTCCAGAAACCAATTCTGCTTATTGTAGACACATTTGTCATTGGAATACATTCTAATAATTGTGGCTTATAAATAAATGCTTTATCAAAAAGAGTATAAATTGTATTTCATGATAAATATACAGACTTCATGTCTTAAACAATATTGCATAAAACTCAATTCATAAATAAAATACTCATTTTTTTTCCTACAATAGGATTAAATTTACATCATTACATTAAATACACTCACGTTTGTGAAAATTGCAACACCAAGAAGGAATCGTCATAATTGAATGCAATTTAATACACAGTTGAGTGGTAGTGGTACAAATAAATGATTAAATGTTCAAAGCAAACAAACAATAACAAGAGATCAGAATCAGTATTTTGTGTGGCCACCACGCGCCGCAATAAGTGCTGCTACATGACGTGGCATGGAGTCAAACAAAGTTTGAATGTCTGACTGAGGAAGAGCATTCCATATCGTTTTTACGCGTACCCAAAGTTCGTCTGCAGACGCAACAGGACGAGGATCACGAGCAAGACGCCGACCAATGACATCCCACACATGTTCAATTGGCGACATATCCGGGGAACACGCAGGCCAAGGAAGAAGCTGTACCTGCTGCGCTGCAAAGAAGGATTTAACAATCCGAGCAGTATGAGGGCGGGCATTGTCCTGTTGAAATACAGCGCCTGGCAAGCTTTGAAGGAAGGGAACAGCTTCGGGCTGTAGAACTTCACGGATATACCGGTTGCTGTTCAGATTGCCCACAATTCGTAGCAATTGAGATCGTCTATGATATGCTATGGCGCCCCAGACCATAACTCTGGGTGTTCGTCCACTGTGGCGTTCGATAATGCACTCCGGAAGGTGGCGTTCACCGGCATAGCGTCTGACACGAATGCGGCCATCATGGTACCACAAATTAAAGCGGGATTCGTTAGAAAACACGACATGCTGCCAATCAGCACGCCAGTCTCTATGCTGATTGGCCCATTGTAGCCGCAGGCGGCGATGGTCGTGCGTTAGGGGGATCCTGTATAAAGGAGTCCGTGCGCGCAGTCCACACTGCAGCAGACGTCTACGAATTGATGAAGCACACAATGAAACACCTGTAGCTATTGACCACAGTGCTGCCAATTGTCTAGAGGAAGCTGTACGGTCCATCCGCGACATGCGGACCAGGTGTCTATCATCGCGAGCTGACGTCACATTTCGGGGTCTACTCCCGGATTTCCGAGTTGTCCGACACTCGTCCGTCCACTGCTTCCAAACGCGCATCACTGTGCTGCTGTTACGCTGCACACGAGAGGCTACTGCACGATACGACAATCCAGCTTCACGAAGGCCGATGATTCTCCCTCGTTCAAACTCTGTAAGTTGTTCAAATCTCGCTCTCTTTCGTCGACGAGGCATAAGTACAGATTGAGTTAACGTTTACCACTAGCAGATAACCACCGATAACCATACACGCCTCGCTACAGCCGTCTATTTATTCGGATCCATCAGCCGTTCAGAGGGCGCTGCTCAGCATACGCATGCGCTACGGATTTGCAATTCTAATCATTTGCATATCATGCGCTACTTTGCATTTCCTGAAAATTTCAGCTCACTCGCGTAAGTCCTTCATAGTGTTGCAATTTTCACAAACGTGAGTGTAGTAATAAAATAATAAAACTTTTGAATGATATATCATATTAAATTTTAAATCATAAAATAAATCAAACATGTTATTCTACAAAAATAAGAAAAACCTACCAATTACAGACTGATTTAAAGCTGTAGAACTTGAGTATTCTCCACCTGACTAGATTAAGGAAAGGGAAACAAAAGTTAATAATTCATTTAATAACTAAAATTTCAAAATGCAGAAAATTCAAATGAAGTCATACATTACCTTTAAATTTTGTGATGCCCATGTTGCAATAAAAATTCCCACAGACACCATCAACACTGATAAGTATTTAGTAATTGTGTACCTGTTAAATGAAACATTTCCTCAATAATCTCTGTTGTTATTTAACGACAATTTGCTACGTATTTATGTGTACGTAATGACAAATTGCTATGTATTTTGTATACATATTTGCTTGTTTGTTTATTGCACTGAGTAAAATGGCAGCACCTACAGCAATGGTTCTTTCCCCATGCACCCATTTCACTATTGCTAGACAATCATCCTTTCCAAAATTTGAAATATATCTATGCATTTAAATTTAGATTATCTTTTAATGTGTTTTATAAATTAAACAAGGAAAAGTATAAAAAATGTTATAAATATCAAACCTTGAAGTAGTTTTCTATATTCATACACTACAACTAAATACTTAACAGATAAAGGCTGACTGTATCCCCTGTGAAACTATGAAATTCCTAACGGGGGGGGGATCCACCTGGTTAAGAACCCCTGACCTACAGCCACTAAATTTTTAACACACAGTCCTCCATTCATATGTGTACAATACGAAGTCTGAATTTTGAATTCGTTCTTTATTTCATATTTTGTACAAATTTAATGAATTTTTCATTACCAAACTCGGTGATTTAAAAGCAATGTGTTGCCACTGCTCGAACGAAAATATTTTTAATATTTTGTGCACAAGTATGCTGCCAATGGCAAAATGCATGATATTTATGTTTCAAATTTAATTTAAAAAGCTGGCTATTTAGTGTTGCCACTGCCAGAAATAAATACTTTATCATCCATGTGCCAGTGTCAGCAAAGCATAAGATATTTAACTTTCAAATTTAATCTGTCCGATACTGATGAAAAAATGTAACATTAAAAAACAATAAGTGCAGGTTTTAAAAATACTTTTTTTAACTTTTTTACTGATTTAAAAAAAAAAATCATTTAACTAACTGCTTTGCCTAGCTGGATTCATGATAATAATAATAAGAAAATTCTTCAGTATTCATTATGTTTAAACTGTCCAGATATCTTACATGAAGTGATATCACTTTAAAGCTTCTTTTTTTTTTTTTTTTGTGTGTGTGTGTGTGTGGTTTCTCTTTATGATTCTTTGAGAAAGATTCGCCAGGCTTTGTTGCAGAGGTAGGGGGGAAAATGACTACAGACAATAAATATGATGGATTGCTGCAGAATGACCACTGTGTTCTCTGTCATCAAATCCTTCACCGAAAACAAAATAAAACAATTGATATTTGAACTAATATTAGTACTGCCAACATGTATTGAAAAATGCAATAACATGCCAAACATTGAGGAGGTCTGACGGAAAGAAATTAGTTGATACATATTTCTTATTCCACGTTGAACTGTTTAATAAAATGCTTTAAACCATTTTTCTCTATTCCAGTACCTTTCAGATCATAATTAAAAGCAGTTAAAAATATTAAAGAAATTATACAGTAAGCTACAGTTTAGTGTATAATTTCTATTCCATCTAAAGTCTAAAATCTTGGATTGGAAAGATTGATTAAATTGCCAAACAGTAGGTGCCACTTGATAGGATCACATTTGTCCATGGATATATTGATAATATTAACTGAATGATAACATTAAATGATGAGAAAAAGACATCTTTCAGAATAGCAATGGAATTTAACTAATTTATTATAAACATAACTAGAAATATGTAGATAGGGACTTTAACATTTTAATCAGATAAATTTAAACATTTGTTTATGACTTCGTGATAATGCCATTAATGCAGAAAGTCATTTATAAACTCTATAATATTAATGGAAGTTATTTGTCTACAGACCAAAAAGCAACCTTAGTTCATAGATGTTTTCAGGAATCTTAGCCCCTTTCCCCTGCACAAGGAAAACTAAATCCTAATTATTATAATTATTTAGACTCTTTAAGAAGAACCTGTGTCTGAGAGGCTTCACAAATGAATAATTTATGAATCTTTGATTAAAATCAAAATCAAGATGTTTGGCAACTTAATCCCTTACTTGGTGGTATATTTTTCACTTGCCAATTCTTATCTATTTCGATCTTATTTGCTAATTTCCCTTTTATTAGTCCGAAGAGGCATACCCAAAGGGCTATAAGTCTCAAAATGGCATTTTCCGTCGTTTCACTTTCTGTGTTGATTCACATTTCCAACTATTGCCACCAAATATTATCACCATGTATTATATTTAAAGAAACTGAATAATGAAGAATCTGCATGAATGTTTCTCACACTGTAAAAAAAAACAACAGTACCTAGAGCCATGAAATTTTGAATAACATAATCCTCCAACCGAAGATGGGCACTCGGAAGCCCGAACTTTATTTTATTACCTATTTCAAATTTTGTAAAACTTTAACAAATATTTGATTAACAAACTCAATGATTTCAAAATGATCAATGGCAACAATGTATAGAAAAAAACATTTTTATCTCCAGTATGCAAGACTGTGTATCGGAAATTCTAAAGATCTGCTGTTTTACTGTGTTGTATGTTTCCATACACAAATAAGCGGGACCGAAGTCCCACTTATTTGTGTATGGAGCAAATTTGCCACTTCGGCAATTTGATAATATCCAAATGTTAGCATTAACCATGATCACATAAAGCAGTGTCTACTATAATCACAAAAGCAATACTTTTGGTTTATTATTAAAATCATTAAATATTTTTATGAAGTTATACTAGCTGGACCCAGGGAAATTATACTAACTGCACTTATTATATATTTTTCCCTTTTTATACCTATATTAGACAGCTGGCCACACAAGTGGCTAGTTGATATAAAAATTGCTAAATTCAAACACGTATAACACTTTCCATCACATGCTGCATATTACGTTTTATATAAAATATTTGATTATTATGAAATTATTCTTATTACAACTGAAATTAAGCAGAGGTTGTGCTTCCTAAATCCAGCAACCTTAGGAATTGGACATGGCTGAACCTCAGATAAATGGCAAATAAAAATCAACATCTGGAAAACAATGTATACTAGTGTTATTCACCTAATACCTACACTTTCTTAGCTCATTTTATAAATCCATCATAGTGGTTTCGAAAATAGATCAAAGCTGCATATTAGAAAGTCTATATATTCACATATTCTAGCTTTACTTCTCTATAAAAAATCTAACCAGCTCAAACAGCTCTCTCCAGAAATGCTTTTAATTTTCAACAAAATAAATTTTAACACTTTTATTTTTGTTGAGTAATGACTGTATTTTATCTGATAGGATTTATGCAATGTTTTGTCAAGTGTTCCATCTAAAATTTTCAATAAAAAGCAAAGATAACATTGGCAGTTGTTAGCATTTACATTATCTTCTGCACCTGCTAGTCACTTAACACGTTGAGCACGGCACCGGTCCCTTGAACTTTCCATGTGGCCGGTGTCGGTCCCTAATTTTCGTTTGGCTGGCGTCGGTCCATGGGACCCACAGTATTAGAGTTAAAAAATAAATATAGTCTCAATGAAATGTGATCAAATTTAGTTTTAATAAAATGTATTGAAATATTCTAAACAAAAATACAGCTTAGCTCGCTGCCGGCTGAACGGAAAGGACAGCAAATTCGGCACCGCGCTCAACGTGTTAATTGGTATGCAAGGCTTTTAATGCAGCTGAATGTAAAAAAATAACTAAAATAAGAACACAAATAAGAATAAATAGAATAATAAATAAATGTAGGAATAAACAATCAGGCAACAATGAACACTGATATAAATCCTGAGTGTTATTAATGCTCTGGTGATAGATCCACAATTCAGTTGTGCACACAGGCAAATCCCAAATGTGTCAAATTACAGAAATTGCTATATCAAAGCATACAACATTAGCGAGGTACAGCCCATTATTAAAATTCACATGATGCTCTTGAATTTTACTTCAGATAAACTTTCATTATTTAAAAACATTAACAATATTAAATTTTGATAAATTCCAATACGGAGGCTCAAAAATGCTTTTACTCAATCAGACATGCCTATTTTACTTCAGATAAACATGCCATGAGTAGCATGGGATGGTTTATTTATATATATAAACATACTAACAGAAGCAACTAACAGAAAAGATACAAATGTAAAAAGCACAATTAAAACAATTTGCATAGCAAATAGAGGGAACTAGAGATAATTTTTAGTTACTGATAGATCCTCAAATACATACCTGCTCAAAAAATAATTAACAAAAAGCAAAACACAGAATGTAACAAAACCTATTTAAAGGATATGCGTGAAAATGATTCGAGAGGTTGGTGTGGCATTACAAGACCACATAGCAAACAATAAAGCAAAGATATACGAAATGTGCTATGGAAACATTGTGCTAATAACGGCTATGATACCTTCTAGTTGACATGCATACTTGACAGCAGCGATGCAAGCTGGCAATAGTATAGTTGATCACTTGTTACGGCAGTAGTGCCCATTCCTGTAGTAATGCACATTGGAGTTTGTGGAGGGTTTCTGATGGTGCACTGAGACCTGGCTATCCTCAAATGCAAATAGATAACTAAAATTTAGCATAAAACACAATCCCACAGTCATACCATGACGCACATGCCGGACCTATGCATCATTTCGCAAGCAGAGATAGTTCCATATAATACGAGATAGCCAAAGTGGAAAGCAAGAGCCGAAGACAATTTGCATGATATTATATGTTGAAGGGCAGCTGGGATGCTGCAAGCCTGGTGCAAGGCAATCCACAGTTGCGAGACAGTTGAATGTGCGTTATAATGTCTTAAACAGGCTGTGGAATTGTTACCAAAGGGATCAAAACCCAAGAAAAAACATGGGTTAGAGAAGACATGTGTCTGGATGCTGGAGGATTACCACAATGACAGACGACTGCTTCTTATTGCTATATGCAAGACGCCATAGATCACTAACAGCATGACAGCTGGCATCACATCTCTGCTGTTGCAGGACGGCACATATCCTGCCAAACTGTTATGCGTCGACTGCATGAAGATGGTCTGTATGTGCAACAACTTGTGGTTTGTGTTACATCGTCCCCACTGCATGCCACAAAGCAATTGAATTGGGCCTGTGAACAACACAGTTGGACACCAGAGAAGTGGAGTCCTGTACTCTTTACGGATAAGTCTCGATTTAACATCCACAACAATCTCCGAAGCTCAATTAGATGCCAAAAGCCAGGAACACACCATCAGGTGCCAAACATCGTCAAAAATAACCATTACAGAGAAGTAAGCTTATTGTATGGGATGGGATAACAACGCCACATCAACTTCTATGTGATTCCTGATTGCTCCATCACAGCTTCCGATATCACAACGAAATTCTACACCCTCTCGTGCATCCTTTTATGGCTGCAATGGGCACCGACACAATATTTATCAGAGATAATGCCCATTCGCATAGAGCTTAAGTGGCACACAGTTATTTGGAGAATGAAACCATTCCACATCTGCTGTGACCTGCTAGATCACTGGACCTGAACCCCATAAATCATGCATGGGACATGTTGGGACGACAGATAGTAGGTCTCAGTGTGCTGTCAGACACCCTCCGCAAACTCCAACATGCATTACTACAGGAATGAGCATTACTGCCATAACAAGCGATCAACTATACTATTGCCAGCTTGCCTCGCTGCTGTCAAGATTGCATTTTAGCTAGAGGGTATCATAGCCGTTATTAGCCTAATGTTTCCATAGCACATTCTTCCGATCCATTTGGTCTTTTATGATGTGATAGTCGCAATACACGTGTTTTTGTATATCTTTGCTTTATTGTTTGCTATGCGGTCTAGTAATGCCACACCAACCTCTTGAATCATTTTCACGCATATACTTTAAGTAGGTTTTGATTTACTCCGTGTTTTTCTTTTGTTACTTATTTTTTGAGCAGGTATGTATTTGAGGAACTGTCAGTTACTATAAATTATCTCTAGTTTATAACATCTTTAACATACATTAAAATATATTTCTATCCATTATATAATATAATTATTCAGAAATCATAGTTACCTCCTTTTAAATATTAACATTCCCATCAACATGCTTGTAACTAGAGAACCCTAAAAATATGGAAATATGTTACATTAGTATCTATTTTTACTTTCCCATTAATAACAAAGATGTCAAATGGTTTGTATGATTACCAATTTTTTATTTTCTTTCCAAGTAATGCTTAGTTAACATATGTAACATGTTTACTGTTTATAAAATATTCACAGTTTATATTCAAATAAGAACATAAAAAAATGTATTTTCATCTTATTCGCTATATATACTGCCTTTCAAAAGCTAAGGAATAGCACATTTTTCAAAACTCACCATTACAAAAATGTCAGTAACGTTTAAATTCACAGTTCATATGCATGACAGTAATGAAATTTAAGAAAATATATGCAAAAACAATAGCTATCACTTTTATTTTATAGAAATGAACACTTCGAGTTAGAGGGGAAAATGCAAAAATTTTAATTTTTTTCCACAAGTGCTGATCTTCAGTTGTTATTACAGTTTCACAGACAACATCCAGAAGAGTCATCCAGAATGTCCAGGAGAAGTCGTTTGCTGAATTCGTTGAGGTAGCGGGCGATCAGATGGATGGATGGAAATGAGGATGTCACAATCTGATGCTCCTAGACGTCTCAATGTCTCTCATACTGTGGTCCACTGACTATGGAATCGGTTTAAATCTGAAGATTCTGTGTCTAGAAGACATGCTCCATGCAGAACTAGAGTTACAACACCTACAGGAGACCGTTATTTAACTCTTTCAGTCCGAAGGAAGCCAGCTCATTACTGTGCCTCAGCTCATAGCAAATAATTTAGTGACAACAGGAACAAGAATCTCAGCTACTACAGGACGCAGACTCCTGCACAATACAGGTCTGTATGCAAGACGACCAGTTGTGTCCCCTTGGCCCTAGGACACAAAAGTGCCTATATGTCCTAGGTGCTTATGTTGGGCATGAGAACAAGTCTCCTGGACCATTCAATGATGGGTGTCTGTTCTTTTCACAGACGAGTCCAGGTTCACATTGGAGAGTGATTCAGATCAGCTGATCTGATGGGACCAACACACCAGATACAACCAATCCTACATTGTTGAAAGACACAGTTACAGAGGCGGTGAAATAATGATTTGACTGGGATCTCTCTTGGTGGTCACACTGACCTGCATGTGTTCCATGAAGGAGCTTTGACCTGTGTGAGATATTGAGACGAGATCCTTGATCAATATGTCTGCCCATATGCCACTGTTATTGGTCCTGGATTTCTTCTGACGGATGACAATGTGCGATTGCACCGACCTCAGGTTGCTGAAGAAAATCTTGAGGATCACAGTATGCAGTGGATGGAATGGCCAGCTCAATCCCCAGACCTGAATCCGATACAGCATCTTTGGGAGTACCTTGGAAGATAGGTTCCTGCTTTAAGTCCACTTCCGTCTAAGGTCATTAGATGAGCTTGAACAGGGATTACTCCGTGTCTGGTCATTGCTTCCCATTTCATTGACTAACAACTTAATTGACAGCATGGAATGCTGCTGCTGCCAATGTACTGCAGCTAGGGGTGGACACATTTCTTATTAGAACCCATTTTTGTAATGTTACCACCCCATTTTTCCTCAACTATGATATACTGTTTCCCCAAACCTGGATTTCTCTGCAAAGATTGCAATTTGTTGTTGTAATTCATGTCTGTGTTGAACTTTAGAAACATTCTATGTCACATTCATTAAAGAACAGTTTAGTGAGCATGTCCCGTAAATTTCTTGTTTCTATGTTGCTTCATTCTTAACTTAGACACAAAAAACATGTTGTTCCTTAACTTTTGGAGGGCAGTGTATTTGGTCATATGCTTTTAATATATCAAATTTAAATACACAATGTTGTAGTATGTATAACTGCGTGCTCAAAATGCATATATTTCATCATTCAAACTGCATTAAATTTTTGAAATAATTACATATTTTAATCTTGTTAATACATATGTTAAGGGGTTTATTAGTTCAAAGAGCCAAATTTATCTTTAAAAAAATAGAAACCTAGTTGTCAGCCATATTCAAAACAATAAACTAGAAACGTTTTTCAACTGAACACGTTTTATGGTTTGGCAATAGACTTTCTGAGAAAGTACTATGAATGGGAAGTATTGATATGAATGTGAATTATTGATATTTATATATACAATATATATACATAAATGAAATGAATTATGTAACCTTAATACAACACTAAAAAAACTAATTCTAATAGATTAAAAACATTGTAATACATACCGATTTAAAAATCATATGCAGAGGCATTGAAATGTTAAAACTAAATGCCCAGTTGTTGGATACACTAACTACAAAAAACATCACGACTAAAATCGCATAATTTCTGAAAGGAAAAAAATATTTAAGATCTTATTTAAAAGTAGTTTTCAAATTTCCTGCAGAAGCATTTTATAAAAACAAACATATTCTAATATTTCTAAATTTTAAAAACATTTCAAAACATCGCAAAATTATTACATAAAGCAAAAATATTTTTTTGGCTAATTTAATTTATACACAGTAGAGCACTATACTAAAGTGATATCAAGTATGACAAAACGTTTTATAATCTTGAATAACATTACATTTCTGACTGAGTATAGATCCAAATTTTTATATCTAGAAATGAGGTCAGCTGATTGAAATTACCTGATGATTTATATTTCTTGACACATATTTTAGATTAGACTAATATATTCATATAATTTACTTTATGTTTTACATTGCTTAAGTGTATTTGGCTACTTGCACATAAACTGATATCTGCAGTTTCTATATAAGGTAATGTGTTAATTATGGCCTCCACATATTTCTTTTGGAGATAATACACCTTTAAATACTTGAGCTAGTGTAAGCATATATAATTGCAAACATCTTCTGTTAATCTAGTATTTAAATCTTGCTCCATTTGTTTTACATCTTAATTTTATAATGAGTCTCTGGAATTTACCAAAACCATGGAAATAGAAATTATCGTCTAACCTTCTAGGATTACGTTATATTTCCAAAAAGTCAACAGAATTCTTGTTGTCATGATACTCTGAATATTCACACATACCCAGTTTCAATTTTTGGTAGAGCAGCCAACCCACACATGCATGTACCTGAACAAAAGAACATCTACAAATCATAAAGAGGGCCAAATAAGCATTTTTCGCCAATGATGGCAACCCATCATGGGGATAATTAGGAAGTACAGTTGTCATATGCTGAACTCGTACATAAATCGGAAAAAGTAATTAAAAGCAGATAAACTATATGAATAAAAGAAACACAAAGGAATTGGATCACATTAATCATAGAGCTGAGGCTTGCAAAAATATAATGAAGCAGATATTTAAAAAATTATAAAATTTTGTATATATAAGAACTCGCAATAAGAATAACGTGCTAAGATGTCAGAATCATCAAGTGATAAATTGCCAAACGTAATTTATGTTCTTGATAACATATTGATGTCAAATTTAGTAACCATGTCAGGATTTCGTCAATTGCATTTATTCAACAAAACCACTTCATAAAATATTTTCAGTTTGAAACTGCACAAATATTTATTTAAGCAATATATTACAAGTTTTTATAAATAAAAAAACATTATAATTATAAAAAACTGCCAATGTTTGACAGCTCACTGTGAACAAGAGCAAACCAAAAAATAATGCAATGGAACAGTGAGACTTGCATGATTAAACTTATTTTTACAGCTACCATTATTATATTAGCTCAGAAGGGCTATTAATTTCAAAGCGTCATTTTGTGTTGATTCTCTTTTCAAACTGTTGCCACACCAAATATTATTGCCATTTATTATATTTAAAGAAACAAAATAATGAAGAATCAGCATGAATGAATGAATGTTTCTCACACTGTTAAGAAACAATGGTACCTAGAGCCATCAAATTTTGAATAATATAGTCTTCCAACCGAACATGGGCACTTGGAAGTCCGAATTTTGAATTTGTTTTATTATCTATTTTAAATTTTGTAAAACTTTAAAACAAATTTTTGATTAACAAACACAACGATTTCAAAGCGAGCAATGGCAACACTGTAGCGAAAAAGAACATTTTTATCTCCAGCAGGTGAGACCGTGTATCGTAAATTCTAATATGCTGTTGTGCCGTTTCTAAATATTTTGTGATATTGTTGTTGAATTGAACTTAATGTATTTTAATTGCAAAGAATATGATATTTAATAAATAAACGTAACACAAAACGTTAAAAAAAAATTCTTTCAGGTGTAATATAAAATCTGAAAGCTTTCAGATTTTTTTAAACATGCAGGATATACAGGTGAATAAATACTGAAAATGAAACAAAAACATTTATGAACAATGTTTTAATATTTTAAAGGTGCTATAGAAGAAAATCAATTATTATTTTCTTTAATCCCACAACTGTTATTAATGCTAATAAACAGAATGATCATATGCAGAGGCATTCATAAGATTGAATTTTCTCAACTAATCAAAGAGAAGAATGCTAGTGGCAGTGATTACTAGTGGCAACAATAAGCTGAGTATCTACTTGGCATTACACCTCAAACCGAAACATTCGCCTATTTTTTATATCCCTGATGCCGACCTGGAGAGTCATTATTTATTATATTTTGCTTTCATCACCAGATGTTTATCAATACATGACAGCTTCAGTAATAACTCATGCTGTGATGCCTAACCTTTTTGGTACTTTTCCGTTTTGCCGGCGCAAACGATAAAGTCGCCAATAATGGTACAACTGATGCCAAACGGAATATTTCGCTGGTAACCTTTTACGCCTCATTTTCAAAACAAGTCGCAGCCATTTCTTACCAGATTGATTGTTTCTTTCAATGCTGGCATATAGTTACATAGAATATTTACAAAGATAATTAAATTTAATGACCTAAGACCATTCGTGGTAATTAAGTCAATTAGGATACAATCACACTACTCACCCGAAGGTGAAAATATAGAATAGGCAAAATCAAGGGTTAAATTCATCCATTCTAATGAGAATGCCCTAGCGAAGTAAAGCACTGCAATTTGACATAATTTCTGAGCAAGCTATTGATACAAATTGAAATAATTCTCGCATTTAAACTTTTATTCCAAATTAAGATTTAACTTGAAATTAATGTAGATAATTACTGAGAGAATTATATTTTTGTAGCGTAGTTTACCTGAGATGAGATCACTTGGGGTCACGTGATACGAACCGGCGAATCAGGATGTTGAACCATGATAGCATAGTAAATTCTTAAATTAATGTCTCTTTACAAATTTATTGTCTTTATTTATTGGCTTTTTACAAAATTTTAAACCATATTAAAATGTTTATGGCTTCAAAATAAAAAATTCTTAGAACTAACATCTGTTAACAGTTTTATGTGTATACTGTACAACTGTTTGAAGTCGCCAACAAAGTCTGCTTGGCGAGATTTGTGCCAGTGAAACGGAAAAGTACCAACCTTTTTTATATTAGTAATTGAATAACAAGAGTATGGCAACCTTTTATGCTAACATTATGCTTGGCGATGATTATAGATTTTTAAATGCTCTAAGAAATGTTGATGAGGAAAAATTCAACAAAAATTTCTTTTCATATGCTAAAAATAGATTTTGTAAATGAAACTCATAGGTTAAAAGATTACATTTAGTGCTATTTTAATTAACCCTGCAATGGAGGAGCCGGCATACAGAATATGCCAATGCCATCTTTTGGGCTGTAATTTTTTGACAACCCCTTCCTAAGCTTCTTTCTTTCCTCTACCCTCCTAGAAACATTCCACGAGTGCAATGCATCTGGTATTTTGGCTTAGTCTGGTTTTCATCTTCCTTCCGAAATCAATTATTGTGAACATGTCGTGTAGGCGAATGCAGTACGCCACTCCTTCAAGTATGTACAGAAAGGATATTGTAGCTCCTGAAGATTATTTGCGCATTTTAGAAGAAGTCTTGGTTGATGAAGACTCCAACAATTTGGATAACGCATCTGATGGTGATGAATCGGAAGTCATCGAACATTATGATCATGAAAGTGACTCAGAAATTGAGAGAAATGTTTCTAAACATCCTCATTTTCCTTCCTCAAATGATGTTTCGCCAACAAATGACGATTTTAGTGATGTTGAAAATGACATGAGTGATTTAAAATAGGAGGACTATTTTGTAAAAACAATTTTCAAAAAGAAAAAGTTGGAGGCAAGTTTATGAAAGAAGAAAAGGAAACTTATAAGAGGAAAAAAGTTTCCCTCAAGAGCAAATTCGCCAAAACACCTAAAAACATTTGATGGAAAAAATATTCCCAAGTGCCAAAACTTGTGACGATATAAATGATGAGCTTTCTGCTTTCCAGAAAATCATAAATACAAATATGATTAATGCTATCGTACAATATACAAATATTTATCTTAAATGTAACTGGACAACAGATGATCTCAAAGAGAAGCATGTGTGGTACTAATAGAGCAGAAATGTTGGCCTTTTTAGGAATTTTAATCTTATCAGGGTGCAAAAAAATGTCAAAACTCAATTTGGAGGAAGCATGGGCAAAAGAGGTACTGGAATTGAAATTTTGCAAGGGGTCATGGGTCTCAAGCAATTCAGAAACTTGTGTGCTGCTATTAGATTCGACGATAAAGGCACAAGGTATGTGCAAAGAAAAACTGATAAACTTGCTGCACTAAGAGAATTTTTTGAATCTTTCAATCAGAACCGTCAAAACTTTTATACACCAGGTGACGAACTCGCAATCGACGAGAAGTTGGAACCCTTTCGTGGGAGATGCTCTTTTATTCAATTCATCCCCAACAAGCCCGCAAAGTACGGTCTGAAAATTTTTTGCAGTTGTTGACTCACGAACGTTTTATGCATTGAAGCTCGAAATTTATTGTGACAATCAACTTCCAGGACCTTACGAGGCTTCTAATTCAAATATTGACATCATTGTCAAAAGGCTAATTGGTGCGTACGAAGGTTCCAACAGTAACCTGACGACCGATAATTGGTATACAAACTACCTGCTAGCTCAATATCTTCTTACCACTTGTGGGCATGCTGAAAAAAAATAAAAAGGAAATTCCAAATGAATTCTAGTCATCAAAAACAAGAGAAGTCGGCAGTTCACTACTTGGTTTTCAAAAGGATATGGCATTTGTTTCATATGCAACGAAAAAAATAAGTGTGTAATACTACTCAGTGCTTTACACGATGATGACAAAATTGACCAGGAAACGAATAAACCTCAATACTGGATTATAACAAATGCAAAGGCGGAGTTGACACCGTAGACCAATTATGTAGTAATTTCACCACTGCCCAAAACACCAAGAGGTGGACAATGGCAATATTTTTTTCACTGCTAAAAGTAGTGGGCATAAATTCACAAGTGCTCTGGAACTTAGCCAAACCTGATGCAACCATCAAGTTTAGAAGATATTTTTTGAAAAATCTAGCTACATTTTTGATGAAACCACATCTTCAGAATTGTCTGAAAATGCCATTTCTCCTGTCGCATTCCAAAGCTATTATTAGAAGCCTGGTAACAACAAAAGCGGACAAGACGGCCAAAAGGGAAGAGGAACCACCTGCAAAAATAGATCAAAGGACGCTGCACTGAGTGCGGCATAATGAAGAATAATTATACTACAATAAAATGTTCTGAGTGTTCTAAGTTTATCTGCAAAAATCATCTGGGCAAGAGAGTACAACTTTGAAAACCCTGGAGTGAAAAGGGACAATCTGAAGAGGATTAAAGTAGCAAAATGTTTTTAATTTTTTCATTTGTAAAAATTTATTACTTACTGAACTTTTCTTTACAAAATATTTATAATTTGTACATTTGATTTATGATCTTATAATTTTCATACACAAAATAATACAGAATACTATATAACTTTAAATTACATTTCGAGTGCATTCCATTTTTTGAATTAATTAAAAATTCGTAATTTCCATCTTTGCTGCGTTTTTTCTATTATTCATTTTCGTATATCATTTTTACTATGATGAATCACCTTATTAATGCCATGTATAAGATTAAATAGTTTCAAAAACGAAGCAGAGGCTCGAAAAACGACCTGGCATACTACATACGCTGCCCCTCTAAAATTGTACCATTTGCCAGCCCCTCCAGCTGAGGGTTAAGAATAACTGATATGTTATTCACCATAAACCCAGCGTTGGTGGCAGAATATGGCCACACCAGATGGCAGAATTTAGAGAAGATGAAATTTTTGGAATTTGGGAAAGCACCGAGCGGCAAAATTTAGGGATAAATTTAAGTTTTTATGATTTAGGGAAAGCACTGGGATCCAAAGTTTAGGTACAGTGAAAATTTAGAACTTAAGAAAACGCTTTGCAGCAGAATTTAGGAACCATAGAGACTGCACCAGGCAGTATCGAGCACTGGCCCTAGATAAAGCCTTAAGTATATGTGGGAGTTTATTTATTCAAGACTCGGATTAGTTTGAAGCATGTGCAAGAAATATACATAGGTATAATAAATAACTAAACTAATAAAATTTAGGCTTAATTCAGTTCACAATAGGAGGAAGACAAAATTTAGAAAAACAACTTGGCTTTCGTCGCCAATCTTGCGATACACAGCCAATAATGTAGTATATCAGTCGCTATTAAGCTAGGCTAAAATTATCTTTACTGATTCTAAAGCATTTCAGTTAATGTAGCACACTGTGCTGCTCCCTAATCTTCTAATTTGATCCAGCTTATTATTTTTTGCAGACTGTTATTATTACGGCAATTTTATAAAAACTGAGCTTGAACTTTCGATTATGTCGAAAAGAGTTTCCAATTCTGGACTTGCCAAAGGATCTACAAAGCGAAACCATGTTTCGATGTCCATTAAACAAAAAGTGGAATTGATGCAAAAAATGGATAAAGGCATGTCCATCTCAGAATTATACGAGGAGTATGGTATTGGAAAGTCCACTGTATATGACACAAGAAAAAAAAAAGGGGGAACTTTTTGAATTTTTTGTGGAAGCATCTTAAACAACTTACATTGAAAGAAATGTTTCATAAAGTAAATATTAAGGCTTTTTTTTTTTTTTTTTTTTTTGTAAGTTTTGATACCCTTTAGATCATAATTGTTCTTTATTTCATAAATTACAATTTCATATTTTTAATTGTATAATTTCTGCATGCCATCTTACCAGATTTAAATTGATGATCTATTATCCGGAAAAAATCTCAAATCCGGAATCGTCGAAGTCCCGACCAGTCCGGATTTCGGACTTTGTACTGTATTAATAATAGAATTTTCTTATTTATATTATGATTCAGGTACACAATAGACTACTAGAGCTGAATTTATGACTTCATTCAAAACCTAGGAAATGCCATAGGTGAGCTTTGGCTGAATATCAGCCCCAATAGTTTATGAAATATAATATTTCATCAATCAAAAACTATGCATGGATTATAATATTTCTAAATGCAAAAGTCAAATTGTGAAAAAAGTGAGCATTAACATTTTTAGAGTCAATTAATTTAAGTACAATCAAAAACTAATGAATACCTAAAAATATAATTTTTAATGATTTAGTCAGATCAGAAATAAATGTTAACATAATTACAAGTTCATAACAAATGAATTCCTAAAAAAATATTTTGTAGTAAAATATCAAATCTTTAAACTCACTTAATAGGTACAGCTGGTTTTACCGTTCCAAATTTAGTGGTAAATATAAAACCTTCTAAAGCAATGAAGAGAAACTGGAAAAATGTGACAACATTTCCACAACCAGGTATTTTCCTAAATAAATCAAAATACAGTTTAAATTAACAGGCATATGGAACAATAAAATTTTTAAGCATGTATAGATGTTTAACATGAATAAATATGCAAAATATTTCTAAAAGCAAAGAAGCAGTGGTTAACTTAGTGCTTATATTAATAAACATATCAGTCTAAAATATTGCAATACAAAGTCTGAAATTCAGACATCAAATACCCAAACTGATCTAAGGTGACCAGATTTCGAAGTTTGAAATTCGGGATGCTATATATAATTTTTTTTTTTTTTTTACAAGTAAACTATTTTATTGTTATTATGGTGGATTTATTAAACTATTTTATTGTTATTATGGTACTTTGAAATCATTGTGGCCCAGTTTTTCTCCTCTGACTTCGCCTTCAATATCGAGCCGTTGATATTTAAGCCTCTGCCACTAACAATAGAAAACCATTGATCTAGTGCTTCTTCAACGTCTGGATCCTTCCCCTTGAGCTTCCTTTTGGATGTTCCTGCTTGTCCTCCTTGTAAAACCAATTCCTCACACAGTTGACTTTCTTGTCGTAAGACACACAATATGGTAGATTTGGGTACTCCAGTTATCTCAGCGAGCCGGCGATAACTTGTATTAGGTGGCTGGCTTTTTATTTTATCTAGGAAAGCAATTTTGCTAGAAAGTGTCAAATCATTTCTTGGCATTTTGGCAAGGGTTAAATTTTTGAACAATAAGTTGATGCACTGTTCACGCGTGATGTGTATTGCGAGTTAATAAATATGCAACAATCGTCACGTACAAGGTGTAATGGTAACTTAATAAGAACACCTTTGCACTCGCCTGTGATGCAACACATACATAATCAGCTGTAAGGCAACGCATGCGCTATAAACTGTAAGGCAACTCATGCACAATAAGCTGCAAGACAACGCTCCGTAACAAACTCGTAATATGTACTGTGATCTTAAATTTACTGTCCCAATTAAGTGGAATGTTGTCCCAATTAAACATATAAATTTTCTATTGGCTTCTTAGTTTGATATCCGTTCTTTGAGATTAGTCCCAAATAAGCAGCTGTCCCGATTAAGCAGTGTCCCAATTAAGCAGAATCGACTGTAGTTGTATTTTCATAAATAATGAGTTGATTCTCCCACCACTCTCAATGTCAGTTCACCTCCTCACCAATAAATACATAGCTACATTGTTACAACTAGTATTCTGAAACTACTAAACTAGCTGTTAAAATAACATCTGTGCTTTTCCTTCACTTACAACTTTTCACAATGCACCTCCAAATGATGTCATTTAATACATTTTGATACTTACACACATTCAGATACAAGAAGTCTTTCTTAGAACAAAAATATAATATTTTCGGCTCTACTCTTATATGCAGCTTACGATCACCAAATGTGGCAATGTGTGTTCTGCGCTGGTTTTTGGCACAATTCCATGCTGTGGGATGATTTGATGGACGATTCTGTTTGTATGGCAACCCTTTTGACGTTAAACTTAAGAGACATGGTGGCCAGATTTCAGTCATGTATTTTAGATTGTGTGGAAAGTAAATTTAGTATTAAAAGGTACAATGTTGGAGTTAAAGAGCCTTTTGTTCACAGGTGTCTTTATGCGGATAGAAGTGCATTTTTGGAATTTCTGTAGGAGTCATGGCTTTTAAAACGGAGTTTGATGTGTCCGAAATGCGGAGCTGATACGAGTAGTCGGATGCAAAATGGCGTTTCTGATAGACTTGTGTGGGTTTGCAGTCAAATGGTTGCTGGTAAAGTATGCAGCTGTCAGCAGAGTTTAAGATTTGGATTGTGGTTTTCGTGTAGTTAGATAACTTTGGAGAAAGTTTTTATCGTTACTTTCGAAACTTTGAATCACAGAAAGAGGTGATATAGCAAAATCGTGGCACTTTTGTTGACAGACATTGAATGATTGACAAAATTTTAGTGCGAACTTTGAGTTCTTGTTTTGGTTTTGTGTAGCGAGCGGAAGGATTGGCACCATATTGAAAGTAGTGCTGATTGTTCCTGGCACCGATTTTGGCATCAAAAAAGAAATGTTTTTCCAAGAGGTAGCGTAAACTTTAACCCTATTCTTATGATGAAGTAATTATGAGTCACTGTGAGTCACTTGATATTTATATCAAAAAAGCAAAATATGATAACACGTGGTCTGCTCAGAGCTCTTATTGTCATGAGCAAAGTATGAATGGTCAGTGTTAGGGTTGCTATCATTTGAAAATAGTTCGTGTTGCCGATTATTTATAATCTTGGCACTGTTTACAAAATAGAGGTTGTATTATTTAAAAAGTACCAAAATTAGTAACCAGTTAAAAATACTAATTTCATTAAAACATGAATAACTTATTTTAATATCTAGTTTACTTTAATGCATAGATTTATCAATCTTGTAAAAAGTCAAATTATAATTTAGGTTAAAATAACATGCTAAATAATGATTATTGAAGAAGTTAAACAACAAGAATCGGCATAATGTTTGTAAAATTTTGCAGGACTAGTTTTGATGGTTTAAATACAGAATCGCCTTCTTCGGCTGCCTAAGTGCAAATGGATCGAAACAATTCCTGCAAAATTTACAAACATTACGCTGATTTTTGTTGTTTAACTTCTCCAATAATCAAATAATGATGTCTGCATAAAACTATGAATACTTCAATGCCATTTTAGTCAAATGATCAAATATTTTTACTATTGTTTTCAATATTATTCTCTAAAGATTGCTACTAATTCCCCAAAGTCTGTTACAAATTCATTAAAATTTACTACTAACTCATGACTCTCACTATTCTTTTAGTTAATAACAATAATTTTTAAAAATATCAGTCTTCCTTTACTGATAAAAATCACACACAAATGGTAGATTTGGGATTGTAGACAAAACAGTGAATACCTATTTTTATGAGTAAACAGAAAATATTATTTAACAAACAAGAAAACTAAGATTATTGGCACTTTTCCATTATGTCCCTGCCACACATTTTTGCAAACAATTTTTAGTTATAAAATATTTTAGTTTTAAGTTATAGTTTTTAGTTTATATATGGCACACACATGCGTATACATGGTATTTTTCCATTAAGCATGCACACAAGCCAAAATGTGTGCAATGGAAAAGTATCAGATTATCTAATTAAGTTTCAAAAACTATCAACACATCAACACACACACAAAAAAAGAAAATATAACATCATCTACAGAATTTTACTAAGAAATTATATATCAGACAAAAAAATTTCAAAAAATTTATTTAAAAAAATTTTCGAGAGGGAAAAAAGTAACAATGACAAACTTATGTTGCCTTAAATTATATTTCTACCTATTAAAATTTCCATATACGCTAAATGAATAATTTCTTTTCAATGTTTATCATATTGACGGTAGGACACAAAGTGATATCTTCATATACACGTAAGAACATGAGGAAAAGTAAGAAACACAAGGCTATGTTGCACTTTCCTACAACAGATAACAGCAATAAACAAATAAAAAAAAAAAATTTAAAAAGAAAGAATTGCTAACCCATAAAATTACATATTACTTTTAATAATTTATACTCTTTATTAAAGCTTTTGCACATAAAATTAATTAATTAATAAAAAGTCATAAAATAAATGAATGAATAAAAACTTATTGAATAAACTTATTGGATAGACTCCAATAATAGGTTAAATATTTTGACATGTACTCCAAAATCTCTTCCTCAAAATACTGAAACGTCAGCGTTTTAATTTATAAGCTTAAATTAGCATACCAATACGTCTGCACTCGAATATAAATACATGTTTGAATGTTTTAAACATAAGGATCATTGTACCTCATAAGAATTTCTAGCAAAACAACATTGGAGCAGCATGACGTAAGTGTCAGGAAGAAATACAGCATTTTTTACTTCTATTCTTGTAAAAGAGAGTTTTACAAAAGTTAAGATAGAGTAGTAGCGAAATATATCATGCGCCGAAAGAGTTATAACATGATTTCAAAGAGGAGAATTTCCCACGTCACTTTACACCGTTGCCAATTCTCATGGAGCAAAAAGAAATATAGTTTTATTTATGACTCTTTCATAAACTTAATACAGTTCAAATAAAGAAATAAATTTTAAAATTTCCCAATATTAAAAACCTTAAGAAAGGAAAACACAAAACGGATTCAGAAATACAGAGAACTTCCCTTCTGAAGTTCTTTTGTGAACAGAAACGTTCGTAAATCTAAATCTGATTAATTTGTTCTAAGATACAGATCATTTTTAAGCTTTATAATAACAATTTATGCATACCAAACCAAAAGCAATGGAAATCATTAAATATGAAACAAAAAGATAAAACAGATTAAACAGCCAAAAACGTAATTTCAATTTGCAATATTCTTACAAAGGAGTGAGAATGGGATAAGTGGAAAATGATGAGGAAGGTGTTATTGTTTTGATTCAAAATTACTTTATATAAAAACATCAGGTATTGAGGTGTTTTTTTTTTTTTTTTTGTTTCTTTGTCTCTATTCCAATTTACTTCAGATTCGTTAGGCCTCCATTTCTCTCAGAATTTCTGCAGTGTTATTTGCTGTTTCGTATATTTTAAAATGCTTCTAAAGTGAGTTGTGTTACTAAAATTGCTTTTCCTATAGCTTGCTAATGCTTTATGAGTGGAATCTTTGCATAAACAGTGTCTTTTGACAAATTTTGCGGAACAGAGATCTAGCATTATCTTTTCCCCGTTCTTCTTCTGAAAGCATTTCTTTCAAATAGGACTCTGTATTGAATAGTACCTAAATTTTCTCAACAGTTCGTTCAGCTTTCCGTTCCTTCGTCTCCTGTCAAATATTACTGTGCTAATGTACTATAATAGTAGTGAACTAATTGTGAAATTTAGTGATTTATACTTAAATCATTAATTTCTCTGAATAATTAGAAATTTTACAATCAGTTTGGACCAAGAATGGGCACCCATGTCCGAGTATTTTGATTATTATTTGATTATTGTTCGATAAGCCTAATCCAGATAGCCCCCAATCCACAAAAATTCCCTGAATGAAGAGCAGGTAGTTCCAAATCCCACAATCAGATTAACTATAGAAGGAAGTCCGAAGGATCTGTTCAGAAATGTAGAGAACAAATTTAAAAACAATCCGCATTGAATTCACGGCTGCGGAAAACAACTTCCACTGCACGTCTAAAATGCTTCTAATCCTCGAAGAAACCAATAATCAAGATAATAGTGACAGAAACTGATGCCAACATTCATACTTAAGTAAAATTTAGATACTTCCATAATGTAATCAGATAGACTGCAGATTAAAAAAGAATGCAATCCATTTCTATAAAAACAGTCTAGTGCGTAGTCTATACTGCAGATGCCCAACTAACGGCCTGCGAGAATACAGGTATTGAGATCGACCTGAAAAAGTTAAGTAAAAAGAAAAGAGAAACAAATATCGCAGTGGTTACAGTAAAAATAATTTTATTATTCGGTTGTTTTATTAATTATTTTTCTTATAATTTTTCATGCACAGCCATAAACGTTTAACTTTTCTATTGTTAATTTATAAATTAGAATAAAAACAAAAATAACAATTTATTCTGTTTTAAATTTTCCGCGAAAAATATGTATATATACATTCCTCATAAAAAATAAGCAGCAAAGGCAGAACAAAGAATAAAAAAAGTAGTTAATGGATATGCGTAAAATTGATGCAAGAAGCTGGTGAGGAACTACTAGACCACATAGTAAACAATAATGCAAAGGCATACAAAAGCACGCACAGGAACGCGCTAAGTACCTTTGGCTCCGTCGTGCGAAGTACTAATGGGTGCATTTCCTTTACCCTATATGTACTGAACCAAAATTAGGGCTTAATTTCTAAATTCAAGAAGTGCCAGAGGTCGAAAACCGTCAAGAAGAACAGAAAAATACATAAATAAAATAAATAATAAATTTTCTAATAAATAAAATAATGAAATAAGTAAATTAAAATTAAAATACAATAGAATGTAAAAATGTAAATATTTATGTAAATAAAATTTAATATATTATAAAATTCATGATAAATAATTAATTAAAAGAAATAAAATATCGAACCTTGAAATTTCATTCCAAAAACCAAGAGATAGCTCAGCCGTCGTCCGGCTGGATGTAAGCGCCTGAATATACGGTATAACGTATTTTAAAGGGATGAGAGAAACAAAAACCATTTTTTCCCGCACACCAATGGAAAAAAGGTAAAACTATTAAAGTGTCATTAATCAGAATAGAGAGGATTCTAGAAACAATATGAGAAGACGGAAAGAAATTTTAATGGCGAAGTGAAGCTTCGAAAACAAAGAGAGAAGAGTCAAGCAATTTTTGACCGCGATGCCCTGCCGATATCTTTCTAGCCGATAAGCAGCATGCGACTCGGCAGATTTATCCGATAACAACACGAGAACAAAAGTAATTTTTTGTACAAGTGATAAATTTTACCTGTATTTGGTTTCACAGTTGAAGTCAACAGGAACTCTGCTGTGAAGTCACTAGCCTTGGACCCGCATTACGAAGGTAATCACTTTTAGTACTTTGGGAAACTAAGCATGTTACTCGCTCTCATATATTCTTTGCATTACCTGAAAAACAAGCCTTTGACGTGTGTATGGAGTCGCTTTTCTTTCCTTGAAAGTGTTAACCCTTTTTCCTTAAAAGTCGTAACCTTAAGGTGCCATCAACAAATAGCTTAAGCTTAAAGTTTTTGTTCCCAAGAAAAAGAAAGGCGTCCATTCGGAAGTTATAATCGATTTTTAAGGCATATTTACTTTAAAAATCAAATTTGATGCTTAAATTGTGTTTCATCTACATAAAAGAAGTGCCTGTACCCTTTTATTCAGACCTCCGGTACGCTTCAGCTAGAGTCACTGTTTACCTGGAAAACTGAGAAGTGCCGGCGCAATTTAAGGTTTGGTCAAAACTATTGTCCACTCTGTCGTAGTTCAACGTTGAGATTTATGACAAATTCTATAGACGGTACTTTTCCTTTGCCTTCCCGCAAATCTGCCAATTGTAACTCATTATGTTTTGGCGACCATTTTTATCCTTGAAATTCTCTTTTTGAGTCTCCCGTTGTTTGGTCTCACTATGCGGCATTTGAATTGCCCTTCAGGAGAGACGATTCGATAGAGTCGAATCAATACACTTCGTATCTTCTTTACATTGGCACTCTATTTCATTTATTTATAGCCTAAAGGAATCGACCCCAACTGAATTTTGCCGAGATGAACAATGAATGATTTTTGGAGAGATTCGTAGACAGAAACATTTCTGGTAACGGTACCCAACAGAGGAACACTTTGCCTTTTGCGACGCATTAAGGAAAATATTAATGATGGAACCAGGCATTATTCCGACTGTTGTAAAGCGTGCAAAATTCAGGAACTGGAGGAAGCTGGCTATTTCCATCTCAAAGTTATCCACAAATATAATTTCGTAAACGCTCATACTCAAACTGCCCAGAGTTTATGAGGATCGGCTAAACGAAGAAATAAAATACAACGATGTAACCCATGGCAACATCTTACGTCCTATCAGTCAGAATTTATTTGGAGAAAGAAGCGAAAAGCAGCAACCAGGAAGAATTATTTTGATTTTATTACAGAGGCAATATGCAAACAGTTTCCCCCTGAAATAAACAATAATTGACATGATATAATATAAATAATACCCTTCTGCACTTCTTATAATTAAATTTATTCTTCTCATTATCTTATTATTAATTATTACGCGTTATTACATCATATTATTTGTTATTACGATTTTACGAGTAGATAAAGGAAAAGCATACTTTAGATTTGTCAGTACTGGTATGTATCTTATTTGAGGCAAGCAACGCATACAAAAAATATTAAAATTTTTACTACACAAAGAAACAACAGTAACAAAATAAAAACCAGTGTCAAAGTTATACAACAGTATTCCAAATTATTAAAAAACAAAAGGTCAAATAAAATATACTTACATTGCCAGTGTTTTTAAATAAATATACATAATGGGAAAAAGGAAATTACTTTTCTGGGTTTATTTTTAACAATCACTATATTAGCAAATCAGGGCATACGAATACATATATTTGGTACGCTCATACGACTCATGCATTCACGACAACAATGAAAAATTAATAAACCTGCACTGATTTAAAAGCAAAAATTTTGCAAACTTAAACGTGAAAACCTCTGAACGAACGGCGAACGGTGCGCCAATCTAGAACTCCTGAGAGAGTGGTCTCCAAAGTGAGATACGCAAAATGATACTCGGAGTGCACCAAAGAAGTCTCACAATCACGTATCACTGACATAATCATGTCTTACGTGAATGCGATGTTCTCTCATTGGTCCTTATGTCTGGCTTCACTAGCGTCTACGGAGCTCGACATTAAAACACACTATATAACTCTGTGAAGTAGCGTTTTCAGAAATGATAAGAATTAAACTAGATACAGAAATAAATTACAGTTATAAACAGTTCTTCGATAACAGAGGACATCAATCCAGAATTTTCCGATGTTATTTAACAAATGCAATAGCAGTCATGTTGAATTGACTTCGAGAAAGAGAGATAGGATTCCTGAGTAGCACGCGTTTGTCTTCGCGCTACGTCTCTCTAAGCTGTTGTTACGCTCTGCTGTATTATTACGTGCTTTTTGATAGTTTGCCGGATAGTTTAAGATTAGGGGCCAAGTACATTAGAATTGTACTAGCTTCGGAAAAAAGTGAGGAACTCTATTGTTTTATGGATATTATGGTTTCTAATGTGTTCCATGAAAACATTGTCCACACTATAATACCCCGCCACCGACTTGTCTCCGTCCAGCTGTATTATTACGTGACAGGGACTGTGTCTGGAGACAGGGTTTCGTTTGGAAATCGGAATATTAACACACGCCCGTCGATGTGATGGACCAGAAAACGTGATTCGTCGGACAATGCAACTTTCTTCCATTCTTCTATATCCAATTCCATGTTTCTTGGCCCAATGCAGACGCAGCTGGAGATGACGTGCAACCAGTGCAAGGACATACATTAGCCTCCTAGTGCGTAATCCCATACGTAGCAATGTACGCTGCACAGTGTGTTGAGAAGCACTGTCTGGGTCGCCACTGTTGTAGCTGGTGGTGATTTTGGCTGTTGTAGCTCTTTGGTCGCGGGGCACAATGCGTAGCAATTCTGGAATCAATGCGCCGTCGACTTGTTGTTTCACTATCCAATATACCACTTTCAATACGTGTTCATAACAGCTTTACGTGAACAATCCACTAAATGCGCGGTTTCTGATATTGATGTTCCCAGTCGCAGAGCAATAACGATTTGACCTTTATCGAAGTCTGATAAATGAGCTGCTTTTCCCATTATGTCGCTAATCGCGCTATGTTTGGAAAGATAATGCATAGCGACTTTATATACTCTAAGATCAGCTGCGCACACGCAGTGATTTTGTTCCTGGGCAAGCCCATTGTTATAGATGTAGGGTGGTAGTAATGCAATCGCTCTTCGACGAATAGATATATTAATTTAAGGGGTAAAACTTATAATTGTTTTCATCGTAAGGATACACCATCAAAAAATGTTTTGTAGATCGATGACCTAGAAGGTGAGGAGTCCAATTTCACCATCGATCTGTATTGGTAGATAATAAAATTATCGTAGGCGCCTTTAAGGTCTTGGCCCGTTGTGCTCCACACGATGTTACCTATATGAACGGCGCGTCCCTGAACACGTCTTACGAACAACACATCGCGAAAGACCAAATGGGTTGGAAGAATGAGCAATGGGAACATCACGATAATAACGGGTATGTACCCTCTAGTTGAAATGCATGCTTGGCAACGCCAAAGGCAAGCTGCCAATAGTGTAGTAGATCGCTTGTTGTGGTAGTAGCGCTCATTTCTGTAGTAATGCATGTTGGACCTCGGGAATGTTCCTTGGTTGCTCATTGAGGTCTGCTATCCGTTGCCGCAACATGTCCTACACATGCATTGTGGGATTCAGGTCCGGTGATCTAGCACGCCACGGTAGATGTGGAATGGTTTTATTCTCCAGATACCTCGCCACCACTCGAGCTCTATGCGAACGGGCGTTATCATCCGCAAATACTGCGTCGGTGCCCAGTGTAACCACAAAAGAAAGCACAATAGGGTGTAAAAGTTCGTCGCGATAATGGTCAGACCAGGAATCACGTAGAGGTCAGTGCGGCCGTTCCTGTTGTCCCACCTCATACTCTGGGAATCGAGACTCATTCGTAAATAGTATGTGGCCCCACTACTCTGGTGTCCAATAGCGAGGTTCACCGGCCCAATTCAACTGCTCTGTGACGTGCAGTCAGGACAAAGGAACACAAAATACAGGTTCACAGGCGTACAGTCGGTCACAAAAGTATTCGAACACCGGTACCCATTCAGAAAATTTACTTTTCCGTTGAGAAACAAAATTGTCTCCAGAGTCTATCTTGGTTCGATAGACAAAAAAAACAAAAGAATGGCTCATGTCCAAAATTGGCTAGGTGCATGAAACAAAATACAACATGACCTATCTGGGTGAGATGGGAAACAAAATGGCTGCTCACGTAATCCATTATTGCGCTCATAGAAAACGCAAAGTGTCGCTGCGGCTCGTCTCGGTTCGCGAAGAGTGAAAACCCAAAACGGTCTGCAGTGTCTATCTTTGTTGGATGAGAAAACAAAAGGATGGCTCATGTCCAATTTATTTAGGTGTGGGAAAAAATATAACGTGACCTATCTGGATGAGATGTCTCCAGCGATCCAGTATAGACTTTTTCCCCATCTGCAATAGATGACATCTATAAACAATTCCATTGAAATCTCCTCGAAATATAAGAAACAGCTAGCTCGTGAAATTGTAAGGTATTCCCAAAAAATTCCACTTCTTGAAGAAGGAAAAACATCCTATATGCAGATGAGGTAGAGAAAGAAAAAGCATGTTGCAATGGAGAACCCGCACGGTTCTGAACAGAAAACGTGGAATGCTTTTATAGAAAAGAGTTGAAAGTGAAAGTAAAAGCCGATTGGAAATTTTTCAATTGGTTGTCGACTGGGAAAAAGTTTTCAGAGCTCAGAAAAAAAATTCTGAGATGTAAAAAAAAAAAAAAAAAAAAAAAAATTTTGTTAATTTTTATCATGTCTTCTAGACATGATAAAAATTAACCCTATCCCCCTTTTGTGTGGGAATATTGTCTCACTGTTTCTAAAAATAGACCATGACTCATTCTAGGAATTATATGTTTTAAAAAGGATGAGTTTAAAGTTTATAAGATAAGATAAGTTTTTAAAAAGGATATGTTTTAAAAAGTCTTTGGGTTTCTCCATTCCAAAGTAAACAAAGTGAAGACATCAAATTAATAGAAAAAAAAGGAAGAGTTTTTTTTTTTTTTTTTTTTTTTTTTTTTTTTTTTTTTTTTTTTTATATAGCTCTGGAAATATTTTTCCAATTCAACAGCCAAGAAATATTTCCAGCCAATACAATTTCATTTTTACTTTCACTTTCAATTCATTTCTTATATCTATAAGAACATTTCATTTTTCTGTTCAGATCAGTGTGGGTTGTTCAAGATGCAGCAACTCTACTCCATCCCACAACCAGGAAAAAAAGATGTTCTTTCGTGAGATGTTCTTTTGGCTTTCGAAAACAATGATGACATGATGATTGTAATACATTTCGGTTCTCATGTCCCATGCTTGAACACAGAATTATTTCCAGAACTCTGAAAATTTTTCCTAGTCAGCTCGATAACCCAGCTTTCGTATATTTATTTTTAAGCCACTCGAGTTTCGACTTCCCATCCGTGTGTGCTGTGCATTAAACCTGGAGACACATTCCCTGAGCTCTAAGAAAATGTTTCCCAGCAGACTCAATCGCTGAAATGGATTAAAAATAAATTTGTTCCTATATTTTTAAAGCTCAAGAGTGTTAGCTGTCATGGAACAAGCCTTTTTTTCCCCTGAGCTCTAAGAAAATGTTCCCAGCAGACTCAATCGCTGAAATGGATTGAAAATAAATTCTTTCATACATTTTTAAAGCTCAAGAGTGTTAGCTGTCATGGAAAGAGCCTTTTTTTCCCCTGAGCTCTAAGAAAATGTTTCCCAGTCCACTCAATCGCTGAAATGGATTAAAAATAAATTCTTTCATACATTTTTAAAGCTCAAGCGTGTTAACTGTCATGGAAAGGGCCTTTTTTTTCCCCAGCCCACTCAATCGCTGAAATGGATTAAAAATAACTTCTTTCATACATTTTTAAAGCTCAAGCGTGTTAGCTGTCATAGAGCTGCAGATGAGGTAGAGAGAGAACAAGCATGTTGCACCATGGAGAGCCCACACGGTTCTGAACAGAAAACGTGGAATACTTTTATAGAAAAGAGTTGAAAGTGAAAGTAAAAGCCGATTGGAAATTTTTCACTTGGTTGCCGACTGGGAAAAAATTTTCAGAGCTCAGAAAAAAAATTCTGAGATGTAAAAAAAAAAAAAAAAAAAAAAAAAACTTTTTGTTAATTTTTATCATGTCTTCTAGACATGATAAAAATTAACCCTACCCCCCTTTTGTGTGGGAATATTGTCTCACTGTTTCTAAAAATAGACCATGACTCATTCTAGGAATTATATGTTTTAAAAAGGATGAGTTTAAAGTTTAAAGGATAAGATAAGTTTTTAAAAAGGATATGTTTTAAAAAGTCTTTGGGTTTCTCCATTCCAAAGTAAACAAAGTGAAGACATCAAATAAATAGAAAAAAAGGAGGAGTTTTTTTTTTTTTTTTTATATAGCTCTGGAAATATTTTTCCAATTCAACAGCCAAGAAATATTTCCAGCCAATACAATTTCATTTTTACTTTCACTTTCAATTCATTTCTTATATCTATAAGAACATTTCATTTTTCTGTTCAGATCAGTGTGGGTTGTTCAAGATGCAGCAACTCTACTCCATCCCACAACCAGGAAAAAAAGATGTTCTTTCGTGAGATGTTCTTTTGGCTTTCGAAAACAATGATGACATGATGATTGTAATACACTTCGGTTCTCATGTCCCATGCTTGAACACAGAATTATTTCCAGAACTCTGAAAATTTTTCCTAGTCAGCTCGATAACCCAGCTTTCGTATATTTATTTTTAAGCCACTCGAGTTTCGACTTCCCATCCGTGTGTGCTGTGCATTAAACCTGGAGACACATTCCCTGAGCTCTAAGAAAATGTTTCCCAGCAGACTCAATCGCTGAAATGGATTAAAAATAAATTTGTTCCTATATTTTTAAAGCTCAAGAGTGTTAGCTGTCATGGAAAGAGCCTTTTTTTCCCCTGAGCTCTAAGAAAATGTTTCCCAGCAGACTCAATCGCTGAAATGGATTGAAAATAAATTCTTTCATACATTTTTAAAGCTCAAGAGTGTTAGCTGTCATGGAAAGAGCCTTTTTTTTCCCTGAGCTCTAAGAAAATGTTTCCCAGCAGACTCAATCGCTGAAATGGATTGAAAATAAATTCTTTCATACTGATATTTTTTGTGAAACTTTAACAAGGCAAGATCTCGTGATCCACAGCTGGCTAGACTAGTCAGGATTAACGGATCACGATTTTATCAATTGTATACTGATATATTTTGTGAAACTTCTTTAACAAATCCTTTTCAATAAGGCAAGATCTCGTGATCCACAGCTGGCTAGAGCAGTCAGTATAATCGGATCACGACTGTTCCATCGTATACTGATATATTTTGTGAAATTTTAACAAATGACTTTTAAGAAGGCAAGATCTCGTGATCCAGAACTGACTAAACCCGTCAGAATTAACGGATCACGATTGTTCCATTGTATACTGCTATATTTTGTGAAACTTCTTTAACAAATGACTTTCAACAAGGCAAGATCTCGTGATCCGCAGCTGACTAGACTTGTCAGAATTAACGGATCACGATTGTTCCATTGTATACTGATATATTTTGTGAAACTTCTTTAACAAATGACTTTCAAGAAGGCAAGATCTCGTGATCCGCAGCTGACTAGACTTGTCAGAATTAACGGATCACGATTGTTCCATTGTATACTGATATATTTTGTGAAACTTCTTTAACAAATGACTTTCAAGAAGGCAAGATCTCGTGATCCACAGCTGACTAGACCCGTCAGAATTAACGGATCACGATAGTTCCATTGTATACTAATATATTTTGTGGAACTTTAACAAATCCTTTTCAAAAAAGGCAAGGTCTTGTGATTCACAGCTGACTCCATCAGTCAGGATAACGGATCACAATGGTTCCATCTTATACTGATATATATTTTGTGAAACGTTAACAAATGACTTTCAAGAAGGCAAGATCATGTGATTCAATAGAATTGTTCAATCGTATACTGTCATATTCTGATAAAACAACAGAATGATCCAATTTTGAATACGATCCCAATATGTTTTTATAAAATCCATTTCATATTTTGTTAAACGTGAACGACTGACTTTCAAGCTGGCTGCATGGGTGTTTTTTTCGTGGTTTTTCCCCATGTGTAACGTGAATACGAGCCAGTTTCCCTTCCAAAGTCCTCCACGAAGGCATTTCTTAAGGCAAATAGCCCTCAAATGCTTTACCGTCCTCCAAATCGACTTGACCTCTCTCCAAATTTCACGGTGTCATTTGAACGATCGAGTCGGCTGTTGGAAAAAAATGTCTGACAGATGAAAACAATTCAGCTCCAGTGCACAGCACAGACTGATTTAAAGCTGAAACGCGAGTGGTTTAAATTGATGAGAACCCTTTATAGAAATAATTTGAATATATCTGGTTTTGTGAATCAAGCCGACTGGGAAAAAATTCTCAGAGCTCAGAAAAAAATTCTGAGATGTATAAAAAAAAAAAAACTTTTTGTTAATTTTTATCATGTCTTCTAGACTTGATAAAAATTAACTCCCTTCTCTTTTTGTCTGGGAATGTTGTCTCACTCTTTCTAAAAATAGACTATGACTCATTCTTGTGGAATTCTGTTGGGATTTTACTTTCGATTGGCTTTTGACTTTGTTTCAATAACTGGGGATAACTGGACATGATCAATAGATAACTGGGGAAGTTATCTATAAAAGCATTCCGCGTTTCACTTCAGATCCGTGTGGGCTGTGGAAGAGGCAACACGTCTCCCTCTTTACCCAATCTCATGATAATCTTTAAGAATTTCTTAGCCATTTGTCAAAGAAGGGGACTATAATTGAAGAATTTATGAATTTGGGAACATGTCACCCATGGCAAATCTAAAATCTTGGAAGTGGATACTGGAAATCCCCGCTCTGATTATAATTCTGAGTTCTAGCATGGGACATTTTTTAAATCAATAAGCTAAACTATTTTTCTAGTCTCATATTCTCTCGTGACTAGGGTTCCAAATTTGGGTAGAGAGTGACATGTTGCCTCATCAACAGCGTGCACTGTTCTGAACAGAAACGTGAAATGCTTTTATAGAAAAATGAAGAGTTGAAAGTGAAAGTCGAAAAAGGAAATGGGATCGGCTAGGAAAAATTTCTCAGAGCTCAGAAAAAAAAATTCTGAGATGTAAAAAAAAAAAAAAAAAAAAAAATCTTTTTGTTAATTTTTATCATGTCTTCTAGACATGATAAAAATTAACTCCCTTCTCTTTTTGTCTGGGAATATTGTCTCCCACATTCTAAAAATAGACCATGACTCATTCTTTCTAAAGAATAGAATTCCAAGAAAAGATTGGATGAACCATGGTCTTTTTTTAGAAAGTGGGAGACAACTTTCCCATACAAAAGGGGGGTGAGTTAATTTTTATCATGTCTAGAAGACATGATAAAAATTAACAAAAAGATTTTTTTTTTTTTACATCTCAGAATTTTTTTCTGAGCTCTGAAAATATTTTACCAGCCGATCTCATTTCGTTTTTCGACTTTCACTTTCAACTCTTCTCTTTTCTATAAAAGTATTTCGAGTTTCTGTTCAGAACACTGTGGGCTGTGGAAAAGGTAACACGTCTCCCTCTCTACATTAATGGGGAAACCAAGATGTTCTAAAGAAGAATTCTTTGAGAATCTCTTAACCTTTCTGAACTTTAGAAGAGCTAGCTGGATATTTCTTCATTGCTTTTTCAAGTATGGGTTCAAAGGATTCTTTTAAATAGTTGCAAGTAAGACGTTGTATTATTTTCTGTTGATCATGAATCTATTAAAAAAATTTCAATGCCTAATTTTAGGGCTACCTATACCAGGTATGATTCATATGTTTTACTCTACGTTTTAGATGAGACCCTCTCTTAAAAACATGATTTTCCTATTCAAAGTTGAAATGAGTTTCCAAAAGCATGATCCTTTTAAAAAAACATGTGTGTTTGTGTAGGTGTGGTGGGACAGTTAGCTTTCTTTCTTACGTGATAGTCATCTCCACGAGATGTGTTTTGGATATCTTCTCCAGTCTCTCTCTTTACCCAATCTCATGATATTCTTTAAGAATTTCTTAGCCATTTGTCAAAGAAGGGGATTATAATTGAAGAATTTATAAATTTGGGAACATGTCACCATGGCAAATCTAAAATCTTGGCACTGGATACTGGAAAGCCCCGCTCTGATTATAATTCTGAGTTCTAGCATGGGACATTTTTTTAAATCAATAAGCTAAACTATTTTTCTAGTCTCAGATTCTCTCGTGACTAGGGTTCCAGATTTGGGTAGAGAGAGACATGTTGCCTCATCAACAGCCCGCACTGTTCTGAACAGAAACGTGGAATGCTTTTATAGAAAAGTGAAGAGTTGAAAGTGAAAGTCGAAAAACGAAATGGGATCGGCTAGGAAAAATTTCTCAGAGCTCAGAAAAAAAAATTCTGAGATGTAAAAAAAAAAAAAAAAATCTTTTTGTTAATTTTTATCATGTCTTCTAGACATGATAAAAATTAACTCCCTTCTCTTTTTGTATGGGAATGTTGTCTCCCACTTTCTAAAAATAGACAATGACTCCTTCTTTCTAAAGAATAGAATTCCAACAAAAGATTGGATGAGTCATGGTCTATTTTTAGAAAGTGGGAGACAACATTCCCATACAAAAGGGGGGGGGTGAGTTAATTTTTATCATGTCTAGAAGACATGATAAAAATTAACAAAAAGATTCGGAAAAGGAATCTCCAAAGTGGTGGGAAAAAAACTTTCCCTTTTCCGAAGAAAGATTTTAGGGAGGGAAACAGGCATGGTGTGCCTTTTCGTGACACCCATGTGGCTGAACAACCTATCGGTCACCGGGGATATCTCTGAAAGGACCGAAAAAATCTATCCACTGTCGTTGGAACTGTGTTCACTGGAGGGTATTTCTTTTTTTCGCGATCTCCCTTTCAATTTTCTCTGAGATCCTTTAGGAATGGGTAAGGATGGGTAGCGTGAAGCGCGGGAAACCTGAATCAGCAGAACGAAAATCCCTTTGAACAATTATTTAAAAAGGAAATGTAAAAGAGGACCTAACTTTCGTTGAAAGTATTTCTGTGTAGACGAAAGTAGGAAGAGATTTCGAAAAAATATTCTATCCTAGAACGATGAAGTCATTCCATTGAAATCTTCTTCTTTGATCCATCAATAGCTTCGAAATACGAAAAAGAAACATTCAGCTTGTCTAAGATTCAGGAATTGTAAGAGATTCTTAAAGAATTCTTCTTAAGATCATCATGGGTTCCAGATTTGGGTAAAGAGAGAGGGAGACATGTTACCTTTTCAACAGCCCACACTGTTCTGAACAAAAACGTGGAATACTTTTATAGAAAAGAGAAGAATTGAAAATGAAAGTAAAAAAACGAAATCAGATCAGCTGGGAAAATTTCTGAGCCGAGAAAAAATTCTGAGTCAGAAAAAAAAAACTCTTCCTTTTTCTTTATTAATTTGATGTCTTCACTTTTTGACTTTCTACAAGGTCAAAAGAGTGAAGACATCAAATTAATAAAGAAAAAGGAAGAGTTTTTTTTTTTTTTTTCTGACTCAGAATTTTTTCTCGGCTCAGAAATTTTCCCAGCCGATCCGATTTCGTTCTTTTACTTTCACTTTCAATTCTTCTTTTATCTATAAAAGTATTCTACGTTTCTGTTCAGAACAGTGTGGGCTGTTGGAAAAGCAACAAGTCAATGTTTTCCCCCTCGACTCGATGAGTCAAACAAGACCTATCTAAAGGGTTATTAGAACGAATTCATACTTGTGTATTGAAATCACTCCAGTTTCGACTTAACATCAGTCTGTGCTGTGTATTCTGCTTGGATACATACTTTTCCCTCCTAGAAAGACCTTTTGTGAAGGTAAACCATCCATTCTTCACAGCTCTTAGACATTTATTTACAGCTGATTTGATCGACGAGACATCACCTTATTTTTAAGCACATCCACTCTCTGGGATCTATGAAAGTTTTTATCGTTTTGTTTCTTTTGAGTCTGTGCTGTAGAGCCCCCAAATGTCTACAAGGGTTCTTATTCTAGAACGTGTGCACTGTTTTGACGTTTCATTTCATAGCTGGGGTGATGGGTGGGTCACCTTCCTTTCAAACTGCACCGTGGAGGTAGAGATGTTAGAAAGTTTCGAGCCTACGTGTTTAATTCATGGGTGAACCACGCTTCGTGAACAAAAGAGGACCCTTCGTGGATCGTCCCTAGGAAAAAAAAGCATAGAACTGAAATGGCTAGCCGTCTTTTGTCTATTCGACATTATTCAAAAGGATATCTACTCTCTTTTTGGTTCGAAGGATGTCTCTACCTGTTGTCTTACGTGTCTAAAGAAATTAGCTTTTCAGGAAAAGAGTTGTCTTAGGTTTCTAAAGAAATTAGCTTTTCAGGAAAGAAATGTTACTTGAGAAACAGGACAAGATAGGTTGAAAGAGGTTTCAAAGAAAAAAGAGAGATGTCGTTCATTTTTATTATGTCTGAAGACATGATAAAAATGAACAAAAAGTATTTATAATATATATTATATAATATATATATTATATTATATATATATTTTTTATTTTTAAAATTTTTTTTTCAAATCTCTCAGAAAATATTTTCCAGCTCATCTCAAAATGACCCTCCTACTCAGTTTCGAAAAAAAGAGACTGTGTCTAACTACTCTCCATTTTTTCAACTTTCTAAGAAAAAAAAACTATTTTACCATCTCATCTCTCACCATGAACCACCTTCATGCTTTCTGAAAAACGACACGTTGGTATCGTCTTCATGGGTGTTTCTCTGAGGTCCTTTAAAAATGGTTTCATAATCCACTCGACAGGATTTGTCAAAGTATTCCGAGCTTCACTTCAGAGGGCGTGCACTGCTAAACATACCTCATTTCAGGGAAAAGAGTTCCACGAGTCGTTGGAGGAGATATCCAAAAAAATATAACGTGGTTGTGAGTCAAAATAAATGAACTCTTTTCATTTGAGCCATCACGAGATTTCAGCGACCACGAGAGGGTGGAGATGACTATCTCGTAAAAGAAGAAATCTAACCGTCCCACCACACCTACACAAACACACATGTTTTTTTAAAAGAATCATGCTTTTAGAAACTCATTTCAACTCTGAATAGGAAAATAGTGTTTTTAAGAGAGGGTCTCATCTAAAATGTAGAGTAAAACATATGAATCATGCCGGGTATAGGTAGCCCTAAAATTAGGCATTGAAATTTTTTAATAGATTCATGATCAACAGAAAATGATACAACGTCTTACTTGCAACTATTTAAAAGAATCCTTTGAACCCATACTTGAAAAAGAAATGAAGAAATATCCAGCTAGCTCTTCTAAAGTTCAGAAAGGTTAAGAGATTCTCAAAGAATTCTTCTTTAGAACATCTTGGATTCCCCATTAATGTAGAGAGGGAGACGTGTTACCTTTTCAACAGCCCACACAGTGTTCTGAACAGAAACTCGAAATACTTTTATAGAAAAGAGAAGAGTTGAAAGTGAAAGTCGAAAAACGAAATGAGATCGGCTGGGAAAATATTTTCAAAGCTCAGAAAAAAATTCTAAGATGTAAAAAAAAAAAAAAAAAAATCTTTTTGTTAATTTTTATCATGTCTTCTAGACATGATAAAAATTAACTCACCCCCCTTTTGTATGGGAATGTTGTCTCCCACTTTCTAAAAATAGACCATGACTCATCCAATCTTTTGTTGGAATTCTATTCTTTAGAAAGAAGGAGTCATTGTCTATTTTTAGAAAGTGGGAGACAACATTCCCATACAAAAATAGAAAGGAGTTAATTTTTATCATGTCTAGAAGACATGATAAAAATTGACAAAAAGATTTTTTTTTTTTTTTTACATCTCAGAATTTTTTTTTTCTGAGCTCTGAGAAATTTTTCCTAGCCGATCCCATTTCGTTTTTCGACTTTCACTTTCAACTCTTCACTTTTCTATAAAAGCATTCCACGTTTCTGTTCAGAACAGTGCGGGCTGTTGATGAGGCAACATGTCTCTCTCTACCCAAATCTGGAACCCTAGTCACGAGAGAATATGAGACTAGAAAAATAGTTTAGCTTATTGATTTAAAAAAATGTCCCATGCTAGAACTCAGAATTATAATCAGAGCGGGGCTTTCCAGTATCCAGTGCCAAGATTTTAGATTTGCCATGGTGACATGTTCCCAAATTTATAAATTCTTCAATTATAATCCCCTTCTTTGACAAATGGCTAAGAAATTCTTAAAGAATATCATAAGATTGGGTAAAGAGAGAGACTGGAGAAGATATCCAAAACACATCTCGTGGAGATGACTATCTCGTAAGAAAGAAAGCTAACTGTCCCACCACACCTACACAAACACACATGTTTTTTTAAAAGGATCATGCTTTTGGAAACTCATTTCAACTTTGAATAGGAAAATCATGTTTTTAAGAGAGGGTCTCATCTAAAACGTAGAGTAAAACATATGAATCATACCGGGTATAGGTAGCCCTAAAATTAGGCATTGAAATTTTTTTAATAGATTCATGATCAACAGAAAACAATACAACGTCTTACTTGCAACTATTTAAAAGAATCCTTTGAACCCATACTTGAAAAAGCAATGAAGAAATATCCAGCTAGCTCTTCTAAAGTTCAGAAAGGTTAAGAGATTCTCAAAGAATTCTTCTTTAGAACATCTTGGATTCAGGTCCCACCACACCTACACAAACACACATGTTTTTTTTTAAAGGATCATGCTTTTGGAAACTCATTTCAACTTTGAATAGGAAAATCATGTTTTTACGAGAGGGTCTCATCTAAAACGTAGAGTTAAACATATGAATCATGTTGGGTATAGGTAGCCCTAAAAGTAGGCATTGAAATTTTTTTAATAGATTCATGATCAACAGAAAATAATACAACGTCTTACTTGCAACTATTTAAAAGAATCCTTTGAACCCATACTTGAAAAAGAAATGAAGAAATATCCAGCTAGCTCTTCTAAAGTTCAGAAAGGTTAAGAGATTCTCAAAGAATTCTTCTTTAGAACATCTTGGATTCCCGTCCCACCACACCTACACAAACACACATGTTTTTTTTAAAGGATCATGCTTTTGGAAACTCATTTCAACTTTGAATAGGAAAATCATGTTTTTACGAGAGGGTCTCGTCTAAAACGTAGAGTTAAACATATGAATCATGTTGGGTATAGGTAGCCCTAAAAGTAGACATTGAAATTTTTTTAATAGATTCATGATCAACAGAAAATAATACAACGTCTTACTTGCAACTATTTAAAAGAATCCTTTGAACCCATACTTGAAAAAGAAATGAAGAAATATCCAGCTAGCTCTTCTAAAGTTCAGAAAGGTTAAGAGATTCTCAAAGAATTCTTTTTTAGAACATCTTGGATTCCCCATTAATGTAGAGAGGGAGACGTGTTACCTTTTCCACAGCCCACAGTGTTCTGAACAGAAACTCGAAATACTTTTATAGAAAAGACAAGAGTTGAAAGTGAAAGTCGAAAACGAAATGAGATCGGCTGGGAAAATATTTTCAGAGCTCAGAAAAAAATTCTGAGATGTAAAAAAAAAAAAAAAAAAAAAAAAAACAATCTTTTTGTTAATTTTTATCATGTCTTCTAGACATTTTTTTTTTTTTTACATCTCAGAATTTTTTTTTTCTGAGCTCTGAGAAATTTTTCCTAGCCGATCCCATTTCGTTTTTCGACTTTCACTTTCAACTCTTCATTTTTCTATAAAAGCATTTCACGTTTCTGTTCAGAACAGTGCACGCTGTTGATGAGGCAACATGTCACTCTCTACCCAAATCTGGAACCCTAGTCACGAGAGAATATGAGACTAGAAAAATAGTTTAGCTTATTGATTTAAAAAATGTCCCATGCTAGAACTCAGAATTATAATCAGAGCGGGGATTTCCAGTATCCACTTCCAAGATTTTAGATTTGCCATGGGTGACATGTTCCCAAATTCATAAATTCTTCAATTATAGTCCCCTTCTTTGACAAATGGCTAAGAAATTCTTAAAGAATATCATGAGATTGGGTAAAGAGAGAGACGTGTTGCCTCTTCCACAGCCCACACGGATCTGAAGTGAAACGCGGAATGCTTTTATAGATAACTTCCCCAGTTATCTATTGATCATGTCCAGTTATCCCCAGTTATTGAAACAAAGTCAAAAGCCAATCGAAAGTAAAATCCCAACAGAATTCCACAAGAATGAGTCATAGTCTATTTTTAGAAAGAGTGAGACAACATTCCCAGACAAAAGACAAAAAGAGAAGGGAGTTAATTTTTATCATGTCTAGAAGACATGATAAAAATTAACAAAAAGTTTTTTTTTTTTTTATATATCTCAGAATTTTTTTCTGAGCTCTGAGAATTTTTTCCCAGTCGGCTTGATTCACAAAACCAGATATATTCAAATTATTTCTATAGAGGGTTCTCATCAATTTAAACCACTCGCGTTTCAGCTTTAAATCAGTCTGTGCTGTGCACTGGAGCTGAATTGTTTTCAGCTGTCAGACATTTTTTTCCAACAGCCGACTCGATCGTTCAAATGACACCGTGAAATTTGGAGAGAGGTCAAGTCGATTTGGAGGACGGTAAAGCATTTGAGGGCTATTTGCCTTAAGAAATGCCTTCGTGGAGGACTTTGGAAGGGAAACTGGCTCGTATTCACGTTACACATGGGGAAAAACCACGAAAAAAACACCCATGCAGCCAGCTTGAAAGTCAGTCGTTCACGTTTAACAAAATATGAAATGGATTTTATAAAAACATATTGGGATCGTATTCAAAATTGGATCATTCTGTTGTTTTATCAGAATATGCCAGTATACGATTGAACAATTCTATTGAATCACATGATCTTGCCTTCTTGAAAGTCATTTGTTAACGTTTCACAAAATATATATCAGTATAAGATGGAACCATTGTGATCCGTTATCCTGACTGATGGAGTCAGCTGTGAATCACAAGACCTTGCCTTTTTTGAAAAGGATTTGTTAAAGTTCCACAAAATATATTAGTATACAATGGAACTATCGTGATCCGTTAATTCTGACGGGTCTAGTCAGCTGTGGATCACGAGATCTTGCCTTCTTGAAAGTCATTTGTTAAAGCAGTTTCACAAAATATATCAGTATACAATGGAACAATCGTGATCCGTTAATTCTGACAAGTCTAGTCAGCTGTGGATCACGAGATCTTGCCTTCTTGAAAGTCATTTGTTAAAGAAGTTTCACAAAATATATCAGTATACAATGGAACAATCCTGATCCGTTAATTCTGACAAGTCTAGTCAGCTGTGGATCACGAGATCTTGCCTTGTTGAAAGTCATTTGTTAAAGAAGTTTCACAAAATATAGCAGTATACAATGGAACAATCGTGATCCGTTAATTCTGACGGGTTTAGTCAGTTCTGGATCATGAGATCTTGCCTTCTTAAAAGTCATTTGTTAAAATTTCACAAAATATATCAGTATACGAGGGAACAGTCGTGATCCGATTATACTGACTGCTCTAGCCAGCTGTGGATCACGAGATCTTGCCTTATTGAAAAGGATTTGTTAAAGAAGTTTCACAAAATATATCAGTATACAATTGATAAAATCGTGATCCGTTAATCCTGACTAGTCTAGCCAGCTGTGGATCACGAGATCTTGCCTTGTTAAAGTTTCACAAAATATATCAGTATACGATGGGACAATCGTGATCCATTGATCCTGACTGCTCTAGCCAGCTATGGATCACGAGATCTTGCCCTGTTGAAAGGGATTTGTTAAAGTTTCACAAAATATATCAGTATACGATTGATAAAATCGTGATCCGTTTTTCCTGACTAATGGAGTCAGCTGTGGATCACGAGATCTTGGCTTCTTGAAAGGGATTTGTTAAAGTTTCACAAAATATATGAGTATCCGATTGATAAAATCGTGATCCGTTTTTCCTGACTAATGGAGTCAGCTGTGGATCACGAGATCTTGGCTTCTTGAAAGGAATTTGTTAAAGTTTCACAAAATATATCAGTATAGGATGGAATAATCGTGATCCAATTACACTGACGAGTCTAGCCAGCTGTGGATCACGAGATCTTGGCTTCTTGAAAGGAATTTGTTAAAGTTTCACAAAATATATTAGTATAGGATGGAACAATCGTGATCCAATTACACTGACGGGTCTAGCCAGCTGTGGATCACGAGATCTTGGCTTCTTGAAAGAAATTTGTTAAAGTTTCACAAAATATATCAGTATACGAGGGAACAGTCGTGATCCGATTATACTGACTACTCTAGCCAGCTGTGGATCACGAGATCTTGGCTTCTTGAAAGAAATTTGTTAAAGTTTCACAAAATATATCAGTATATGATGGAACAGTAGTGATCCAATTACTCTGACGAGTCTAGCCAGCTGTAGATCACGAGATCTTGGCTTCTTGAAAGGAATTTGTTAAAGTTTCACAAAATATATCAGTATATGATGGAACAATCGTGATCCGATTACACTGACGGGTCTAGCCAGCTGTGGATCACATGATCTTGGCTTCTTGAAAGGAATTTGTTAAAGTTTCACAAAATATATCAGTATATGAAATAATAGCATGTTTTCTATAAAAACAGCTATTGAGTAAAACATTTCTAGCCTTGAAAAGCAAAAACAGTAGCAGGGGGGAAAATATTACCCTACCTCAAAGTATTGAAAGGAAATAAGAATACATTTCAATAAAATGGGTGACTCAATAAATATTTGTAGTCTATGAAATACAAAAGAGTAAGAAAAAAATGTTCACATACCTTCACAGAAGCTCTTCCCAGGAGAGTGAGAAGCGTGTATCCACGTTGAGTGCACAGCACAGACTGATCTGAAACTGAAACGCGAGTGGTTTAAATACATTAACGAGCTGCTTCTAGAAACCGACTGGGAAAAATTCTCAGAGCTCTGGAAAAATTTTAACACATTAAATTTTTTTTTTTTTTAAATCTTTTTTTCAGCTTTGAAAATTTTCTTCCCAGTCGTTAACATTTCGTTTTTGGACTTTTACTTTCAATTCTTGGACCCATGATGTTCTTTTCTTGATGTTCTTGTAGTATATTTCTATACAAATTCACTCCTTTTCCCCAAAAAAGATATCTTTTTTTTATTTTTTTTTACCTTGCAATTTGTATAGCTATATACTGAAAACAGGCATTAAAGTCAGTTTGTAGTATATTCCTATACAAATTCACTTAATTTCCCGAAAAAAAAAAGATGTCTTTTTTTTATTTTTTATTTTTTTTACCTTCCAATTTGTATAGTTATATACTGAAAACAGGCATTAAAGTCCGTTTGTAGTATATTCCTATACAAATTCACTTAATTTCCTGAAAAAAAAAAGATGTCTTTTTTTTAATTTTTTTTTACCTTCCAATTTGTATAGCTATATGCTGAAAACAGGCTTTAAAGTCCGTTTGTAGTATATTCCTATACAAATTCACTGCCTTCCCCCCGAAAAAAAAGATGTCTTTTTTTTTTATTTTTTTTTACCTTCCAATTTGTATAGCTATATACTGAAAACAGGCCTTAAATTCCGTTTGTAGTATATTCCTACACAAATTTACTCCCTTTTCCCCAAAAAGATGTCTTTTTTTTAATTTTACCTTCAAATTTGTATAGCTACATACTGAGAACAGGCGTTCAAGTCCGTTTGTAGTATATTGGTATACATGGTCTATTTTTAGAAACAGTGAGACAACATTCCCACACAAAAGGGGGGTAGGGTTAATTTTTATCATGTCTAGAAGACATGATAAAAATTAACAAAAAGTTTTTTTTTTTTTTTTTTACATCTCAAATTTTTTTTTTCTGAGCTTTGAAAAATTTTTCCCAGTCGGCAACCAAGTGAAAATTCTACAGCCAAGACGATTGGCCTTTTACTTTCACTTTCAACACATTTCTATAAAAGTATTCTACGTTTTCTGTTCAGAACTGTGCGGGCTGTCCAAGGTGCAGCATGCTTTTTCTCTCATTTCTCTCTTTTTCTGTATCAAAGAATTTGTTTTTAATCCATTTCAGCGATTGAGTGGGCTGTGGAAAGAAAAAGCTCTTTCCATGATACCTAACACTCTTGAGCTTTAAAAATGTATGAAAGAATTTATTTTTAATCCATTTCAGCGATTGAGGGGGCTGGCAAACATTTTCTTAGAGCTCAGGGAAAAAAAAGGCTCTTTCCATGACACCTAACACTCTTGAGCTTTAAAAATGTATGAAACAATTTATTTTAAATCCATTTCAGCGATTGAGTGGGCTCGGAAAATTTTCTTAGAGGTCAGGGAATGTGTGTCCAGGTTGAATGCACAGCACACACGGATGGGTAGTCGAAACTTGAGTAGCTTAAATAAATATACGAAATTTGGGTCATCGAGTGGACTAGGAAAAATTCTCAGAGCTCTGGAAATAGTTCTGAGTTCAAGCATGGGACATGAGAACAGAAATGTATTACAATCATCATGTCATCATTGTTTTCGAAAGCCAAAAGAATTCCTCATGAAAGAACATCTTTTTTTCCTGGTTGTGGGATGGAGTAGAGTTGCTGCATCTTGAACAACCCACACTGATCTGAACAGAAATATGAAATGTTTTTATAGATATAAGAAATGAACTGAAAGTGAAAGTAAAAATGAAATTGTATTGCGTGAAAATATTTCTTGGCTGTTGAATGGGAAAAATACTTCCAAAGCTGAAAAAAAAAAACTCTTTCTTTTTTTCTATTAAATTGATGTCTTCACTTTATTTACTTTGGAATGGAGAAACCCAAAGACTATGACTCATCCTTTCTAAAACATATAATTCCTAGAATGAGTCATGGTCTATTTTTAGAAACAGGGAGACAACATTCCCACACAAAAGGGGGGTAGGGTTAATTTTTATCATGTCTAGAACAAATGAAAAAAATTAACAAAAACATTTTTTTTTTTTTTTTTTTTTTTACATCTCGAATTTTTTTTCTGAGCTTTGAAAAATTTTTCCCAGTCGGCAACCAAGTGAAAATTCTACAGCCAAGACGATTTGGCTTTTACTTTCACTTTCATCGCTTTTCTATAAAAGTATTCCACGTTTTCTATTCAGAACCGTGCGGGCTATCCAAGGTGCAGCATGCTTTTTCTCTTTCTCTATCTCATCTGGACCTAGGACCACTCTTATAGAAAGAGCTTCTGTGAACACAAGTTTCTTTCCACTTTTTAATGTCTCACAGAATAGAAATCTTTAATACGTTTAGGGGAAAATGTTTCCTGTTTGAAAAGCTAGGGTTTTCGTTTGGATTTCATCAGCAACCGTTTATCAGGTTCTAGCGAAATTGGATGATCCATCCATGGATCAGAATTTCCCATCTGTAATTTGGATGGATCAAGATTTCAACATAGTTTAAGAAAAATCCTTCAATCCTATTTGAAAGGAGATGTCATGATATTGAAAGACATTTTTCCATGACGGACATTGAAAGACATTTTCCCATGACTGACATTGAAAGACATTGAAAGACATTTTTCCATGACGAAATCTCTCTATCCCACAGCTTCTTCTAAAGTGAACTTAAAGAGATTTTTCATAACGGGTTTTCAATTTTCACCTCAAACCATACCGTTGACGACGTGTGAGACACAAACCATGACATAAATTTCAGTTTCCATGACAGCTAACACTCTTGAGCTTTAAAAATGTATGAAAGAAGTTATTTTTAATCCATTTCAGCGATTGAGTGGGCTGGGGAAAAAAAAGGCCCTTTCCATGACAGCTAACACGCTTGAGCTTTAAAAATGTATGAATGAATTTATTTTTAATCCATTTCAGCGATTGAGTCTACTGGAAAACATTTTCTTAGAGCTCAGGGGAAAAAAGGCTCTTTCCATGACAGCTAACACTCTTGAGGTTTAAAAATGTATGAAAGAATTTCTTTTTAATTCATTTCAGCTATTGAGTGGGCTGGGGAAAAAAAAGGCCCTTTTCATGAGAGCTAACATGCTTGACCTTTAAAAATATAGGAACGAATTTATTTTTAATCCATTTCAGCGATTGAGTGGGCTGAGAAACATTTTCTTAGAGCTCAGGGAAAAAAAAGGTTCTTTCCATGACAGCTAACACGCTTGAGCTTTAAAAATGTATGAAACAATTTGTTTTTAATCCATTTCAGCGATTGAGTGGGCTGGGAAACATTTTCTTAGAGCTCAGGGAATGTGTGTCTAGGTTGAATGCACAGCATACACGGATGGGAAGTCGAAACTCGAGTGGCTTAAAAAATAAATATACGAAATTTGGTTCATCGAGCTGACTAGGAAAAATTCTCAGAGTTCGGGAAATAATTCTGAGTTCAATCATGGGACATGAGAACAGAAATGTATTACAATTATCATGTCATCATTGTTTTCGAAAGCCAAAAAAATTCCTCATGAAAGAACATCTTTTTTTCGTGGTTGTGGGATGGAGTAGAGATGTTGCATCTTGAACAACCCGCACTGATTTGAACAGAAACATGAAATGTTTTTATAGATATAAGAAATGAATTGAAAGTGAAAGTAAAAATGAAATTGTATTGGCTGTTGAATGGGAAAAATATTTCCAAAGCTGAAAAAAAAAAAAAAAAAAAAAAAAACTCTTTCTTTTTTTCTATTAATTTGATGTCTTCACTTTGTTTACTTTGGAATGTCCTAGAATGAGTCATGGTCTATTTTTAGAAACAGGGAGAAAACATTCTCACACACAAGGGGGGTAGGGTTAATTTTTATCATGTCTAGAAGACATGATAAAATTAACAAAAAGTTTTTTTTTTTTTTTTTTACATCTCAGATTTTTTTTTCTCAGCTCTGAAAATTTTTTCCCAGTCGGCAACCAAGTGAAAAATTTCCAATCGGCTTTTACTTTCACTTTCAACTCTTTTCTATAAATGTATTCCACGTTTTCTGTTCAGAACCGTGTGGGCTCTCCATGGTGCAACATGCTTGTTCTTTCTCTACCTCATCTGCAGCTCTATGACAGCTAACACGCTTGAGCTTTAAAAATGTATTAAAGAAGTTATTTTTATTTCATTTCAGCTATTGAGTGGGCTGGGGAAAAAAAGGCCCTTTTCATGAGAGCTAACACGCTTGAGCTTTAAAAATGTATGAATGAATTTATTTTTAATCCATTTCAGCGATTGAGTCTGCTGGGAAACATTTTCTTAGAGCTCAGGGGAAAAAAGGCTCTTTCCATGACAGCTAACACTCTTGAGGTTTAAAAATGTATGAAAGAATTTCTTTTTAATTCATTTCAGCTATTGAGTGGGCTGGGGAAAAAAAAGGCCCTTTTCATGAGAGCTAACATGCTTGACCTTTAAAAATATAGGAACGAATTTATTTTTAATCCATTTCAGCGATTGAGTGGGCTGGGAAACATTTTCTTAGAGCTCAGGGAAAAAAAATGTTCTTTCCATGACAGCTAACACGCTTGAGCTTTAAAAATGTATGAAAGAATTTATTTTTAATCCATTTCAGCGATTGAGGGGGCTAGGAAACATTTTCTTAGAGCTCAGGGAAAAAAAAGGCTCTTTCCATGACACCTAACACTCTTGAGCTTTAAAAATGTATGAAACAATTTATTTTAAATCCATTTCAGCGATTGAGTGGGCTCGGAAAATTTTCTTAGAGCTCAGGGAATGTGTGTCCAGGTTGAATGCACAGCACACACGGATGGGTAGTCGAAACTTGAGTAGCTTAAATAAATATACGAAATTTGGGTCATCGAGTGGACTAGGAAAAATTCTCAGAGCTCTGGAAATAGTTCTGAGTTCAAGCATGGGACATGAGAACAGAAATGTATTACAATCATCATGTCATCATTGTTTTCGAAAGCCAAAAGAATTCCTCATGAAAGAACATCTTTTTTTCCTGGTTGTGGGATGGAGTAGAGTTGCTGCATCTTGAACAACCCACACTGATCTGAACAGAAATATGAAATGTTTTTATAGATATAAAAAATGAACTGAAAGTGAAAGTAAAAATGAAATTGTATTGCCTGAAAATATTTCTTGGCTGTTGAATGGGAAAAATATTTCCAAAGCTGAAAAAAAAAAAACTCTTTCTTTTTTTCTATTAAATTGATGTCTTCACTTTATTTACTTTGGAATGGAGAAACCCAAAGACTATGACTCATCCTTTCTAAAACATATAATTCTAAGAATGAGTCATGGTCTATTTTTAGAAACAGGGAGAAAACATTCCCACACAAAAGGGGGGTAGGGTTAATTTTTATCATGTCTAGAACACATGAAAAAAATTAACAAAAATATTTTTTTTTTTTTTTACATCTCGAATTTTTTTTCTGAGCTTTGAAAAATTTTTCCCAGTCGGCAACCAAGTGAAAATTCTACAGCCAAGACGATTTGGCTTTTACTTTCACTTTCATCGCTTTTCTATCGCTTTTTTTAAAAGTATTCCACGTTTTCTATTCAGAACCGTGCGGGCTATCCAAGGTGCAGCATGCTTTTTCTCTTTCTCTATCTCATCTGGACCTAGGACCACTCTTATAGAAAGAGCTTCTGTGAACACAAGTTTCTTTCCACTTTTTAATGTCTCACAGAATAGAAATCATTAATACGTTTAGGGGAAAATGTTTCCTGTTTGAAAAGCTAGGGTTTGCGTTTGGATTTCATCAGCAACCGTTTATCAGGTTCTAGCGAAATCGGATGATCCATCCATGGATCAGAATTTCCCATCTGTAATTTGGATGGATCAAGATTTCAACATAGTTTAAGAAAAATCCTTCAATCCTATTTGAAAGGAGATGTCATGATATTGAAAGACATTTTTCCATGATGGACATTGAAAGACATTTTCCCATGACTGACATTGAAAGACATTGAAAGACATTTTTCCATGACGAAATCTCTCTATCCCACAGCTTCTTCTAAAGTGAACTTAAAGAGATTTTTCATACCGGGTTTTCAATTTTCACCTCAAACCATACCGTTGACGACGTGTGAGACACAAACCATGACATAAATTTCAGTTTCCATGACAGCTAACACTCTTGAGCTTTAAAAATGTATGAAAGAAGTTATTTTTAATCCATTTCAGCGATTGAGTGGGCTGGGGAAAAAAAAGGCCCTTTCCATGACAGCTAACACGCTTGAGCTTTAAAAATGTATGAATGAATTTATTTTTAATCCATTTCAGCGATTGAGTCTGCTGGGAAACATTTTCTTAGAGCTCAGGGGAAAAAAGGCTCTTTCCATGACAGCTAACAGTCTTGAGGTTTAAAAATGTATGAAAGAATTTCTTTTTAATTCATTTCAGCTATTGAGTGGGCTGGGGAAAAAAAAGGCCCTTTTCATGAGAGCTAACATGCTTGACCTTTAAAAATATAGGAACGAATTTATTTTTAATCCATTTCAGCGATTGAGTGGGCTGGGAAACATTTTCTTAGAGCTCAGGGAAAAAAAAGGTTCTTTCCATGACAGCTAACACGCTTGAGCTTTAAAAATGTATGAAACAATTTGTTTTTAATCCATTTCAGCGATTGAGTGGGCTGGGAAACATTTTCTTAGAGCTCAGAGAATGTGTGTCTAGGTTGAATGCACAGCACACACGGATGGGAAGTCGAAACTCGAGTGGCTTAAAAAATAAATATACGAAATTTGGTTCATCGAGCTGACTAGGAAAAATTCTCAGTGTTCTGGAAATAATTCTGAGTTCAATCATGGGACATGAGAACAGAAATGTATTACAATTATCATGTCATCATTGTTTTCGAAAGCCAAAAAAATTCCTCATGAAAGAACATCATTTTTTCGTGGTTGTGGGATGGAGTAGAGATGTTGCATCTTGAACAACCCGCACTGATTTGAACAGAAACATGAAATGTTTTTATAGATATAAGAAATGAATTGAAAGTGAAAGTAAAAATGAAATTGTATTGGCTGTTGAATGGGAAAAATATTTCCAAAGCTGAAAAAAAAAAAAAAAAAAAAAAAAAAAAAAACCTCTTTCTTTTTTTCTATTAATTTGATGTCTTCACTTTGTTTACTTTGGAATGTCCTAGAATGAGTCATGGTCTATTTTTAGAAACAGGGAGAAAACATTCTCACACACAAGGGGGGTAGGGTTAATTTTTATCATGTCTAGAAGACATGATAAAAATTAACAAAAAGTTTTTTTTTTTTTTTTTTACATCTCAGATTTTTTTTTTTCTCAGCTCTGAAAATTTTTTCCCAGTCGGCAACCAAGTGAAAAATTTCCAATCGGCTTTTACTTTCACTTTCAACTCTTTTCTATAAAAGTATTCCACGTTTTCTGTTCAGAACCGTGTGGGCTCTCCATGGTGCAACATGCTTGTTCCTTCTCTACCTCATCTGCAGCTCTATGACAGCTAACACGCTTGAGCTTTAAAAATGTATGAAAGAAGTTATTTTTAATTTATTTCAGCTATTGAGTGGGCTGGGGAAAAAAAAGGCCCTTTTCATGAGAGCTAACACGCTTGAGCTTTAAAAATGTATGAATGAATTTATTTTTAATCCATTTCAGCGATTGAGTCTGCTGGGAAACATTTTCTTAGAGCTCAGGGGAAAAAAGGCTCTTTCCATGACAGCTAACACTCTTGAGGTTTAAAAATGTATGAAAGAATTTCTTTTTAATTCATTTCAGCTATTGAGTGGGCTGGGGAAAAAAAAGGCCCTTTTCATGAGAGCTAACATGCTTGACCTTTAAAAATATAGGAACGAATTTATTTTTAATCCATTTCAGCGATTGAGTGGGCTGGGAAACATTTTCTTAGAGCTCAGGGAAAAAAAAGGTTCTTTCCATGACAGCTAACACGCTTGAGCTTTAAAAATGTATGAAAGAATTTATTTTTAATCCATTTCAGCGATTGAGGGGGCTGGGAAACATTTTCTTAGAGCTCAGGGAAAAAAAAGGCTCTTTCCATGACACCTAACACTCTTGAGCTTTAAAAATGTATGAAACAATTTATTTTAAATCCATTTCAGCGATTGACTGGGCTCGGAAAATTTTCTTAGAGCTCAGGGAATGTGTGTCCAGGTTGAATGCACAGCACACACGGATGGGTAGTCGAAACTTGAGTAGCTTAAATAAATATACGAAATTTGGGTCATCGAGTGGACTAGGAAAAATTCTCAGAGCTCTGGAAATAGTTCTGAGTTCAAGCATGGGACATGAGAACAGAAATGTATTACAATCATCATGTCATCATTGTTTTCGAAAGCCAAAAGAATTCCTCATGAAAGAACATCTTTTTTTCCTGGTTGTGGGATGGAGTAGAGTTGCTGCATCTTGAACAACCCACACTGATCTGAACAGAAATATGAAATGTTTTTATAGATATAAAAAATGAACTGAAAGTGAAAGTAAAAATGAAATTGTATTGCCTGAAAATATTTCTTGGCTGTTGAATGGGAAAAATATTTCCAAAGCTGAAAAAAAAAAAAAACTCTTTCTTTTTTTCTATTAAATTGATGTCTTCACTTTATTTACTTTGGAATGGAGAAACCCAAAGACTATGACTCATCCTTTCTAAAACATATAATTCTAAGAATGAGTCATGGTCTATTTTTAGAAACAGGGAGAAAACATTCCCACACAAAAGGGGGGTAGGGTTAATTTTTATCATGTCTAGAACACATGAAAAAAATTAACAAAAATATTTTTTTTTTTTTTTACATCTCGAATTTTTTTTCTGAGCTTTGAAAAATTTTTCCCAGTCGGCAACCAAGTGAAAATTCTACAGCCAAGACGATTTGGCTTTTACTTTCACTTTCATCGCTTTTCTATCGCTTTTTTTAAAAGTATTCCACGTTTTCTATTCAGAACCGTGCGGGCTATCCAAGGTGCAGCATGCTTTTTCTCTTTCTCTATCTCATCTGGACCTAGGACCACTCTTATAGAAAGAGCTTCTGTGAACACAAGTTTCTTTCCACTTTTTAATGTCTCACAGAATAGAAATCATTAATACGTTTAGGGGAAAATTTTTCCTGTTTGAAAAGCTAGGGTTTGCGTTTGGATTTCATCAGCAACCGTTTATCAGGTTCTAGCGAAATCGGATGATCCATCCATGGATCAGAATTTCCCATCTGTAATTTGGATGGATCAAGATTTCAACATAGTTTAAGAAAAATCCTTCAATCCTATTTGAAAGGAGATGTCATGATATTGAAAGACATTTTTCCATGACGGACATTGAAAGACATTTTCCCATGACTGACATTGAAAGACATTGAAAGACATTTTTCCATGACGAAATCTCTCTATCCCACAGCTTCTTCTAAAGTGAACTTAAAGAGATTTTTCATACCGGGTTTTCAATTTTCACCTCAAACCATACCGTTGACGACGTCTGAGACACAAACCATGACATAAATTTCAGTTTCCATGACAGCTAACACTCTTGAGCTTTAAAAATGTATGAAAGAAGTTATTTTTAATCCATTTCAGCGATTGAGTGGGCTGGGGAAAAAAAAGGCCCTTTCCATGACAGCTAACACGCTTGAGCTTTAAAAATGTATGAATGAATTTATTTTTAATCCATTTCAGCGATTGAGTCTGCTGGGAAACATTTTCTTAGAGCTCAGGGGAAAAAAGGCTCTTTCCATGACAGCTAACACTCTTGAGGTTTAAAAATGTATGAAAGAATTTCTTTTTAATTCATTTCAGCTATTGAGTGGGCTGGGGAAAAAAAAGGCCCTTTTCATGAGAGCTAACATGCTTGACCTTTAAAAATATAGGAACGAATTTATTTTTAATCCATTTCGGCGATTGAGTGGGCTGGGAAACATTTTCTTAGAGCTCAGGGAAAAAAAAGGTTCTTTCCATGACAGCTAACACGCTTGAGCTTTAAAAATGTATGAAACAATTTGTTTTTAATCCATTTCAGCGAATGAGTGGGCTGGGAAACATTTTCTTAGAGCTCAGGGAATGTGTGTCTAGGTTGAATGCACAGCATACACGGATGGGAAGTCGAAACTCGAGTGGCTTAAATAAATATACGAAATTTGGTTCATCGAGCTGACTAGGAAAAATTCTCAGAGTTATGGAAATAATTCTGAGTTCAATCATGGGACATGAGAACAGAAATGTATTACAATTATCATGTCATCATTGTTTTCGAAAGCCAAAAAAATTCCTCATGAAAGAACATCTTTTTTTCGTGGTTGTGGGATGGAGTAGAGATGTTGCATCTTGAACAACCCGCACTGATTTGAACAGAAACATGAAATGTTTTTATAGATATAAGAAATGAATTGAAAGTGAAAGTAAAAATGAAATTGTATTGGCTGTTGAATGGGAAAAATATTTCCAAAGCTGAAAAAAAAAAAAAAAAAACTCTTTCTTTTTTTCTATTAATTTGATGACTTCACTTTGTTTACTTTGGAATGTCCTAGAATGAGTGATGGTCTATTTTTAGAAACAGGGAGAAAACATTCTCACACACAAGGGGGGTGGGGTTAATTTTTATCTTGTCTAGAAGACATGATAAAAATTAACAAAAAGTTTTTTTTTTTTTTTTACAACTCAGATTTTTTTTTCTCAGCTCTGAAAATTTTTTCCCAGTCGGCAACCAAGTGAAAAATTTCCAATCGGCTTTTACTTTCACTTTCAACTCTTTTCTATAAAAGTATTCCACGTTTTCTGTTCAGAACCGTGTGGGCTCTCCATGGTGCAACATGCTTGTTCTTTCTCTACGTCATCTGCAGCTCTATGACAGCTAACACGCTTGAGCTTTAAAAATGTATGAAAGAAGTTATTTTTAATTCATTTCAGCTATTGAGTGGGCTGGGGAAAAAAAAGGCCCTTTTCATGAGAGCTAACACGCTTGAGCTTTAAAAATGTATGAATGAATTTATTTTTAATCCATTTCAGCGATTGAGTCTGCTGGGAAACATTTTCTTAGAGCTCAGGGGAAAAAAGGCTCTTTCCATGACAGCTAACACTCTTGAGGTTTAAAAATGTATGAAAGAATTTCTTTTTAATTCATTTCAGCTATTGAGTGGGCTGGGGAAAAAAAAGGCCCTTTTCATGAGAGCTAACATGCTTGACCTTTAAAAATATAGGAACGAATTTATTTTTAATCCATTTCAGCGATTGAGTGGGCTGGGAAACATTTTCTTAGAGCTCAGGGGAAAAAAAGGTTCTTTCCATGACAGCTAACACGCTTGAGCTTTAAAAATGTATGAAACAATTTGTTTTTAATCCATTTCAGCGATTGAGTGGGCTGGGAAACATTTTCTTAGAGCTCAGGGAATGTGTGTCTAGGTTGAATGCACAGCACACACGGATGGGAAGTCGAAACTCGAGTGGCTTAAAAAATAAATATACGAAATTTGGTTCATCGAGCTGACTAGGAAAAATTCTCAGAGTTCTGGAAATAATTCTGAGTTCAATCATGGGACATGAGAACAGAAATGTATTACAATTATCATGTCATCATTGTTTTCGAAAGCCAAAAAAATTCCTCATGAAAGAACATCTTTTTTTCGTGGTTGTGGGATGGAGTAGAGATGTTGCATCTTGAACAACCCGCACTGATTTGAACAGAAACATGAAATGTTTTTATAGATATAAGAAATGAATTGAAAGTGAAAGTAAAAATGAAAGAGTCATGGTCTATTTTTAGAAACAGGGAGAAAACATTCTCACACACAAGGGGGGTAGGGTTAATTTTTATCATGTCTAGAAGACATGATAAAAATTAACAAAAAGTTTTTTTTTTTTTTTTTTTTTACATCTCAGATTTTTTTTTTCTCAGCTCTGAAAATTTTTTCCCAGTCGGCAACCAAGTGAAAAATTTCCAATCGGCTTTTACTTTCACTTTCAACTCTTTTCTATAAAAGTATTCCACGTTTTCTGTTCAGAACCGTGTGGGCTCTCCATGGTGCAACATGCTTGTTCTTTCTCTACCTCATCTGCAGCTCTATGACAGCTAACACGCTTGAGCTTTAAAAATGTATGAAAGAAGTTATTTTTAATCCATTTCAGCGATTGAGTGGGCTGGGGAAAAAAAAGGCCCTTTCCATGACAGTTAACACGCTTGAGCTTTAAAAATGTATGAAAGAATTTATTTTTAATCCATTTCAGCGATTGAGTGGACTGGGAAACATTTTCTTAGAGCTGAGGGGAAAAAAGGCCCTTTCTATGACAGTTAACACGCTTAAGCTTTAAAAATATATGAAAGAATTTATTTTTAATCCATTTCAGCGATTGAGTGGACTGGGAAACATTTTCTTAGAGCTCAGGGGAAAAAAGGCTCTTTCCATGACAGCTAACACGGTTAAGCTTTAAAAATATATGAAAGAATTTTTTTTAATCCAATTCAGCGATTGAGTGGACTGGGAAACATTTTCTTAGAGCTCAGGGGAAAAAAAAGGCTCTTTCCATGAGAACTAACACGCTTAAGCTTTAAAAATGTATGAATGAATTTATTTTTAATCCATTTCAGCGATTGAGTCTGCTGGGAAACATTTTCTCAGAGCTCAGGGGAAAAAAAGGCTCTTTCCATGAGAACTAACACGCTTAAGCTTTAAAAATGTATGAAAGAACTTATTTTTAATCCATTTCAGCGATTGAGTCTGCTGGGAAACATCTTCTCAGAGCTCAGGGGAAAAAAAGGCTCTTTCCATGACAGCTAACACTCTTGAGCTTTACAAATGTATGAAAGAATTTATTTTCAATCCATTTCAGCGATTGAGTCTGCTCTGAAACATTTTCTTAGAGCTCAGGGAAAAAAAAGGCTCTTTCCATGACAGCTAACACTCTTGAGCTTTAAAAATATAGGAACAAATTTATTTTTAATCCATTTCAGCGATTGAGTCTGCTGGGAAACATTTTCTTAGAGCTAAGGGAATGTGTCTCCAGGTTGAATGCACAGCACACACGGATGGGAAGTCGAAACTCGAGTGGCTTAAAAAATAAATATACGAAAGCTGGGTTATCGAGCTGACTAGGAAAAATTTTCAGAGTTCTGGAAATAATTCTGAGTTCAAGCATGGGACATGAGAACCGAAATGTATTACAATCATCATGTCATCATTGTTTTCGAAAGCCAAAAGAACATCTCACGAAAGAACATCTTTTTTTCCTGGTTGTGGGATGGAGTAGAGTTGCTGCATCTTGAACAACCCACACTGATCTGAACAGAAAAATGAAATGTTCTTATAGATATAAGAAATGAATTGAAAGTGAAAGTAAAAATGAAATTGTATTGGCTGGAAATATTTCTTGGCTGTTGAATTGGAAAAATATTTCCAGAGCTATAAAAAAAAAAAAATTCTTCCTTTTTTTTTATTAATTTGATGTCTTCACTTTGTTTACTTTGGAATGGAGAAACTCAAAGACTTTTTAAAACATATCCTTTTTAAAAACTTATCTTATCTTATAAACTTTAAACTCATCCTTTTTAAAACATATAATTCCTAGAATGAGTCATGGTCTATTTTTAGAAACAGTGAGACAATATTCCCACACAAAAGGGGGGTAGGGTTAATTTTTATCATGTCTAGAAGACATGATAAAAATTAACAAAATTTTTTTTTTTTTTTTTTTACATCTCAGAATTTTTTTTCTGAGCTCTGAAAATTTTTTCCCAGTCGGCAACCAATTGAAAAATTTCCAATCGGCTTTTACTTTCACTTTCAACTCTTTTCTATAAAAGCATTCCACGTTTTCTGTTCAGAACCGTGCGGGTTCTCCATGGTGCAACATGCTTTTTCTTTCTCTACCTCATCTGCATATAGGATGTTTTTCCTTCTTCAAGAAGTGGAATTTTTTGGGAATACCTTACAATTTCACGAGCTAGCTGTTTCTTATATTTCGAGGAGATTTCAATGGAATTGTTTATAGATGTCATCTATTGCAGATGGGGAAAAAGTCTATACTGGATCGCTGGAGACATCTCATCCAGATAGGTCACGTTATATTTTTTCCCACACCTAAATAAATTGGACATGAGCCATCCTTTTGTTTTCTCATCCAACAAAGATAGACACTGCAGACCGTTTTGGGTTTTCACTCTTCGCGAACCGAGACGAGCCGCAGTGACACTTTGCGTTTTCTATGAGCGCAATAATGGATTACGTGAGCAGCCATTTTGTTTCCCATCTCACCCAGATAGGTCATGTTGTATTTTGTTTCATGCACCTAGCCAATTTTGGACATGAGCCATTCTTTTGTTTTTTTGTCTATCGAACCAAGATAGACTCTGGAGACAATTTTGTTTCTCAACGGAAAAGTAAATTTTCTGAATGGGTACCGGTGTTCGAATACTTTTGTGACCGACTGTACTGTCATGCTTGTGTCTATGTTTAGGAAGAGAGTTTTCCAAACATTTCCACCGTCTCATTCGTTGGTATTCCCTCTCTTTGAATCGAACATTTGGATCTCTTCTCCTTTCTCGTAATCTCCATCGATTTGCTTCTTTTACTCTTTCCAATGACCAATAATGTTTCATGTAGGCCTTCTTTTTCCTTTTCCTTTCAGATAAAATTGTGGATTCCTCATTATTCATCTTGATTCGAACCCTTCATTATTCATTATTATCTATGTTATTTTTGATTCCGTCTTATATTTTTTTTTAATCTAGTCTTTTTTTGGTACCTAAAAATTAAATTGATTAAAAAATATAGGGATTCTATAAACCTTTTGAATATCCTTTAACCGTAAAATAGAAAAGAGAATAAAAACCTAACCCCTTTCATATTAACCCATTTCTCGCTCAAGGCACCTTGATCAAGTAATGGGATAATGATAGAAGGGTTAGGACTTTAGGATCCTTTTTATTTCACTATAAATTGATAAAAAAGATTTATACTAAAGGATTTCAAAATTTTATTAATGATATTAAATTATTATTAATGATTTTTTGAATGGGTGTCAGGATCTGACGATATTGAAAAAGAAATAACTTTATCAATAATATATATGTTTGAAAAATGAATATCATGAAGGGAGGAAAAAAAACATAATTTTTCCTAATATCTAGCTTGTTGTGTTTGATAAATCATGTAAATGGTCAAACAAATCACTAATGTAATGACAAATAAACAGTAAAGCTGGACAGTATGAATGAAAGACATAAACTTACCCCTTTTCAATTTGAAGATTTGAAAAGGATAGAATATGTTATCTTCTTTAAGTGGAAGAGATTCCGGCTATTATATTTCACCTTGAACTGTAGCTTGGAAATCTCATTGTTTTTTTTGAAAAAAAAAACTAGTAGTGACACACGTCGGCTGGAAACAATTAGCCTTCTCCATATAAACTCCTTGCATGTTTAGAAGTGATTTTTCTTTCTCCCATTTCAATAGCAAAACAAAATTGTTGATGATAACGTTCTCCGTTTTCCAATATCACTTTAAAGAATATTTTTGAGATCTTTTACGTATCTCTATTTTCCTAATAGGGAAGTATTTTCCAGGTCTGGAGGAGAAGCATCTTGTTGTATTGCGTGTCCAACAGCCCGTTCCGAACTGAACTGAAACTCGGAATGTTTTTATAGATCAGAGACGAGTTGAATGGGAAAGTGAAAACGAGTCGGCTGGAAACAAATTTCTGCGAGTTGAGAAAAACCATTCTTGTAATCCAAAAGCCTATATCCAGGTGAACTGCCTAGCACAGACTGATCTGAAGCTGAAACTGGAGTGGTTTAAATAGCTAAGTGAGAGTTCTTTCTAGAAACAATTTGGAAGTCTTGTTTTGATCATCGAGTGGACTGGGAAAAAATTCTCAAAGCTGAGAAAAAAATTCTGAGATGTAAAAAAAAAAAAAAAAAAAAAAAAATCTTTTTGGTAATTTTTATCATGTCTTCTAGACATGATAAAAATTAACTCCCTTCTCTTTTTGTCTGGGAATGTTGTCTCCCACTTTCTAAAAATAGACCATGACTCATCCAATCTTTTCTTGGAATTCTATTCTTTAGAAAGAATGAGTCATGGTCTATTTTTAGAAAGTGGGAGACAACATTCCCAGAAAAAAGAGGGTAGTTAATTTTTATCATGTCTAGAAGACATGATAAAAATTAACAAAAAGATTTTTTTTTTCTCAGCTCTGAGAAATTTTTCCCAGTCGACTCGATGATCAAAATAAGATTTCCAAATTGTTTCTAGAAAGAACTCTCACTTAGCTATTTAAACCACTCGTGTTTCAGCTTCCAATCAGTCTGTGCGGGGCACTCAACGTGGATACACGCTTCTATCTCTCCTGGAAAAAGCTTCTGTGAAGGTATGTTAACATTTTTTCTTACACTCTTTTGTGTTTTTGCTTCTCTGACAGGTTTTTCCCCTTCTAGCCGATGTTATTAGCCTATTCTATTGATGGTATTTACTATGTTGTTGACTTGTTTACGTTTAAAAATATTTTGCGGGGTGAGATTTGAGAGACCAGCTCAATAGATTTCCTTTACCATTTTGTTGATATTGCTTACCACGTTGTTTATTTGTGGACCGTTTCAATTTCTAAGAAAACTATTGCCAAGCCGACTCGATGGATGAGTCCTTACCCATTTATTCTCTTCGGAATTTCACTTTAGATGGGCTGTTCATTTAGCCTTCTTTAACTATTTTTGGAACCCAAGCGTATGTTGTTGTTTTTCCGAATTTTGAAGAAGAAAATAGTTTCCAACCTATTTTAAAATCCTTTCTAACTTTTTGAAAGAAGATGCGTTTGTAGGTTGTAAGACTAGATACCCTTTTCCATGTTGGAAGAAAAGCGGAACGGCTCTTCTTTTTAACCCGAAACCGACCCCAGTCGAATCTGTCTGCCTTTTCAACCTCTCTAGGGTCCACTCAACAGGTTGTGGGATTGAATGCCCCTTTCCCTCTTGAAAGAAAAGTAGTACGAATATTGTTTCCATCCCGAAAGAAGAATAATCTCCCTCCCATCTTCTTTTCCAATCTCTCTAGGGTCAGCTCGATTGGTTTCGGGACTCGATGTCAATTGTAAATCCTATCATTTTTGAGATTTGGGGGTTGTAATAGAATCTTCAGAATTCCTAGGAGGAGCTAGGGATGACAGGTCTCCCTGCGTCTTACCGTAGTCAACTGTAAAACCCATCCATTTCGAGATTTCGTGGTTGTAACAGTATAATCAGACAGTCGGTCACAAAAGTATTCGAACACCGGTACCCATTCAGAAAATTTACTTTTCCGTTGAGAAACAAAATTGTCTCCAGAGTCTATCTTGGTTCGTTAGACAAAAAAACAAAAGAATGGCTCATGTCCAAAATTGGCTAGGTGCATGAAACAAAATACAACATGACCTATCTGGGTGAGATGGGAAACAAAATGGCTGCTCACGTAATCCATTATTGCGCTCATAGAAAACGCAAAGTGTCGCTGCGGGTCGTCTCGGTTCGCGAAGAGTGAAAACCCAAAACGGTCTGCAGTGTCTATCTTTGTTGGATGAGAAAACAAAAGGATGGCTCATGTCCAATTTATTTAGGTGTGGGAAAACATATAACGTGACCTATCTGGATGAGATGTCTCCAGATATCCAGTATAGACTTTTTCCCCATCTGCAATAGATGACATCTATAAACAATTCCATTGAAATCTCCTCGAAATATAAGAAACAGCTAGCTCGTGAAATTGCAAGGTATTCCCAAAAAATTCCACTTCTTGAAGAAGGAAAAACATCCTATATGCAGATGAGGTAGAGAAAGAAAAAGCATGTTGCACCATGGAGAACCCGCACGGTTCTGAACAGAAAACGTGGAATGCTTTTATAGAAAAGAGTTGAAAGTGAAAGTAAAAGCCGATTGGAAATTTTTCAATTGGTTGCCGACTGGGAAAAAATTTTCAGAGCTCAGAAAAAAAATTCTGAGATGTAAAAAAAAAAAAAAAAATTTTTTTGTTAATTTTTATCATGTCTTCTAGACATAATAAAAATTAACCCTACCCCCCTTTAGTGTGGGAATATTGTCTCACTGTTTCTAAAAATAGACCATGACTCATTCTAGGAATTATATGTTTTAAAAAGGATGAGTTTAAAGTTTATAAGATAAGATAAGTTTTTAAAAAGGATATGTTTTAAAAAGTCTTTGGGTTTCTCCATTCCAAAGTAAACAAAGTGAAGACATCAAATTAATAAAAAAAAAGGAAGAATTTTTTTTTTTTTTATAGCTCTGGAAATATTTTTCCAATTCAACAGCCAAGAAATATTTCCAGCCAATACAATTTCATTTTTACTTTCACTTTCAATTCATTTCTTATATCTATAAGAACATTTCATTTTTCTGTTCAGATCAGTGTGGGTTGTTCAAGATGCAGCAACTCTACTCCATCCCACAACCAGGAAAAAAAGATGTTCTTTCGTGAGATGTTCTTTTGGCTTTCGAAAACAATGATGACATGATGATTGTAATACATTTCGGTTCTCATGTCCCATGCTTGAACTCAGAATTATTTCCAGAACTCTGAAAATTTTTCCTAGTCAGCTCGATAACCCAGCTTTCGTATATTTATTTTTTAAGCCACTCGAGTTTCGACTTCCCATCCGTGTGTGCTGTGCATTCAACCTGGAGACACATTCCCTTAGCTCTAAGAAAGTGTTTCCCAGCAGACTCAATCGCTGAAATGGATTAAAAATAAATTTGTTCCTATATTTTTAAAGCTCAAGAGTGTTAGCTGTCATGGAAAGAGCCTTTTTTTTCCCTGAGCTCTAAGAAAATGTTTCCCAGCAGACTCAATCGCTGAAATGGATTGAAAATAAATTCTTTCATACATTTTTAAAGCTCAAGAGTGTTAGCTGTCATGGAAAGAGCCTTTTTTTTCCCTGAGCTCTAAGAAAATGTTTCCCAGCAGACTCAATCGCTGAAATGGATTGAAAATAAATTCTTTCATACATTTTTAAAGCTTAAGCGTGTTAGTTCTCATGGAAAGAGCCTTTTTTTCCCCTGAGCTCTGAGAAAATGTTTCCCAGCAGACTCAATCGCTGAAATGAATTAAAAATAAATTCATTCATACATTTTTAAAGCTTAAGCGTGTTAGTTCTCATGGAAAGAGCCTTTTTTTCCCCTGAGCTCTAAGAAAATGTTTCCCAGTCCACTCAATCGCTGAAATGGATTAAAAATAAATTCTTTCATATATTTTTAGACCTTAAGCGTGTTAGCTGTCATGGAAAGAGCCCTTTTTTCCCCTGAGCTCTAAGAAAATGTTTCCCAGTCCACTCAATCGCTGAAATGGATTAAAAATAAATTCTTTCATATATTTTTAAAGCTTAAGCATGTTAACTGTCATAGAAAGGGCCTTTTTTCCCCCTGAGCTCTAAGAAAATGTTTCCCAGTCAACTCAATCGGTGAAATGGATTAAAAATAAATTCTTTCATACATTTTTAAAGCTCAAGCGTGTTAACTGTCATGGAAAGGGCCTTTTTTCCCCCAGCCCACTCAATCGCTGAAATGGATTAAAAATAACTTCTTTCATACATTTTTAAAGCTCAAGCGTGTTAGCTGTCATAGAGCTGCAGATGAGGTAGAGAGAGAACAAGCATGTTGCACCATGGAGAGCCCACACGATTCTGAACAGAAAAGTGGAATACTTTTATAGAAAAGAGTTGAAAGTGAAAGTAAAAGCCGATTGGAAATTTTTCACTTGGTTGCCGACTGGGAAAAAATTTTCAAAGCTCAGAAAAAAAAAATCTGAGATGTAAAAAAAAAAAAAAAAAAACTTTTTGTTAATTTTTATCATGTCTTCTGGACATGATAAAAATTAACCCTACCCCTCCTGTGTGTGAGAATGTTTTCTCCCTGTTTCTGAAAATAGACAATGACTCATTCTAGGACATTCCAAAGTAAACAAAGTGAAGACATCAAATTAATAGAAAAAAAGGAAGAGTTTTTTTTTTTTATAGCTCTGGAAATATTTTTCCAATTCAACAGCCAAGAAATATTTCCAGCCAATACAATTTCATTTTTACTTTCACTTTCAATTCATTTCTTATATCTATAAGAACATTTCATTTTTCTGTTCAGATCAGTGTGGGTTGTTCAAGGTGCAACATCTCTACTCCATCCCACAACCACGAAAAAAAGATGTTCTTTCATGAGGAATTTTTTTGGCTTTCGAAAACAATGATGACATGATGATTGTAATACATTTCTGTTCTCATGTCCCATGATTGAACTCAGAATTATTTCCAGAACTCTGAGAATTTTTCCTAGTCAGCTCGATTAACCAAATTTCGTATATTTATTTTTTAAGCCACTCGAGTTTCGACTTCCCATCCGTGTGTGCTGTGCATTCAACCTAGACACACATTCCCTGAGCTCTAAGAAAATGTTTCCCAGCCCACTCAATCGCTGAAATGGATTAAAAACAAATTGTTTCATACATTTTTAAAGCTCAAGCGTGTTAGCTGTCATGGAAAGAACCTTTTTTTTCCCTGAGCTCTAAGAAAATGTTTCCCAGCCCACTCAATCGCTGAAATGGATTAAAAATAAATTCGTTCCTATATTTTTAAAGGTCAAGCATGTTAGCTCTCATGAAAAGGGCCTTTTTTTTCCCCAGCCCACTCAATAGCTTAAATGAATTAAAAATAACTTCTTTCATACATTTTTAAAGCTCAAGAGTGTTAGCTGTCATGGAAACTGAAATTTATGTCATGGTTTGTGTCTCACACGTCGTCAACGGTATGGTTTGAGGTGAAAATTGAAAACCCGGTATGAAAAATCTCTTTAAGTTCACTTTAGAAGAAGCTGTGGGATAGAGAGATTTCGTCATGGAAAAATGTCTTTCAATGTCTTTCAATGTCAGTCATGGGAAAATGTCTTTCAATGTCCGTCATGGAAAAATGTCTTTCAATATCATGACATCTCCTTTCAAATAGGATTGAAGGATTTTTCTTAAACTATGTTGAAATCTTGATCCATCCAAATTACAGATGGGAAATTCTGATCCATGGATGGATCATCCAATTTCGCTAGAACCTGATAAACGGTCCTGATGAAATCCAAACGAAAACCCTAGCTTTTCAAACAGGAAACATTTTCCCCTAAACGTATTAATGATTTCTATTCTGTGAGACATTAAAAAGTGGAAAGAAACTTGTGTTCACAGAAGCTCTTTCTATAAGAGTGGTCCTAGGTCCAGATGAGATAGAGAAAGAGAAAAAGCATGCTGCACCTTGGATAACCCGCACGGTTCTGAATAGAAAACGTGGAATACTTTTATAGAAAAGCGATGAAAGTGAAAGTAAAAGCCAAATCGTCTTGGCTGTAGAATTTTCACTTGGTTGCGGACTGGGAAAAATTTTTCAAAGCTCAGAAAAAAAATTTGAGATGTAAAAAAAGAAAAAAAAATCTTTTTGTTAATTTTTATCATGTCTTCTAGACATGATAAAAATTAACCCTACCCCCCTTTTGTGTGGGAATGTTGTCTCCCTGTTTCTAAAAATAGACCATGACTCATTCTAGGAATTATATGTTTTAGAAAGGATGAGTCATAGTCTTTGGGTTTCTCCATTCCAAAGTAAATAAAGTGAAGACATCAATTTAATAGAAAAAAAAGAAAGAGTTTTTTTTTTTCAGCTTTGGAAATATTTTTCCCATTCAACAGCCAAGAAATATTTCCAGCCAATACAATTTCATTTTTACTTTCTCTTTCAGTTCATTTCTTATATCTATAAAAACATTTCATATTTCTGTTCAGATCAGTGTGGGTTGTTCAAGATGCAGCAACTCTACTCCATCCCACAACCAGGAAAAAAAGATGTTCTTTCATGAGGAATTCTTTTGGCTTTCGAAAAGAATGATGACATGATGATTGTAATACATTTCTGTTCTCATGTCCCATGCTTGAACTCAGAACTATTTCCAGAGCTCTGAGAATTTTTCCTAGTCCACTCGATGACCCAAATTTCGTATATTTATTTAAGCTACTCAAGTTTCGACTACCCATCCGTGTGTGCTGTGCATTCAAACTGGACACACATTCCCTGAGCTCTAAGAAAATTTTCCGAGCCCACTCAATCGCTGAAATGGATTTAAAATAAATTGTTTCATACATTTTTAAAGCTCAAGAGTGTTAGGTGTCATGGAAAGAGCCTTTTTTTCCCTGAGCTCTAAGAAAATGTTTCCCAGCCCCCTCAATCGCTGAAATGGATTAAAAATAAATTCTTTCATACATTTTTAAAGCTCAAGAGTGTTAGGTATCATGGAAAGAGCTTTTTCTTTCCACAGCCCACTCAATCGCTGAAATGGATTAAAAACAAATTCTTTGATACATTTTTAAAGCTCAAGCGTGTTAGCTGTCATAGAAAGGGCCTTTTTTTTCCCCAGCCCACTCAATCGTTGAAATGGATTAAAAATAAATTCTTTCATACATCTTTAAAGCTCAAGCGTGTTAGCTGTCATAGAAAGGGCCTTTTTCATCCCAGCCCACTCAATCGCTGAAATGGATTAAAAATAAATTCTTTCATACATGTTTAAAGCTCAAGCGTGTTAGCTGTCATGGAAACTGAAATTTATGTCACGGTTTGTGTGTCACACGTCGTCAACGGTATGATTTGAGGTGAAAATTGAAAACCCGGTATAAAAAATCTCTTTAACTTCACTTTAGAAGAAGGTGTGGGATAGAGAGATTTCGTCATGGGAAAATGTCTTTCAATATCATGTCATCTCCTTTAAAATAGGATTGAAGGATTTTTCTTAAACTATGTTGAAATCTTGATGCATAAAAACCACGGATGGGAAATTCTGATTTATGGATGGATCATCCAATTTCGCTAGACCCTGATAAACGGTTGCTGATGAAATCCAAACGAGGGGTCCTAGCTTTTCAAATGGGAAACATTTTCCCCTAAAAGGAGAAATGATTTCTATTCTGTGAGACGTCAAAAATTGGAAAAAAGCTTGTGTTCACAGAAGCTCTTTCTAGAAGACTGGTCCTGGGTCCAGATGCAGTAGAGAGAGAAAAAGCATGCTGCACCTTGGACAGCCCGCACAGTTCTGAACAGAAAACGTAGAATACTTTTATAGAAATGTGTTGAAAGTGAAAGTAAAAGGCCAATCGTCTTGGCTGTAGAATTTTCACTTGGTTGCCGACTGGGAAAAATTTTTCAAAGCTCAGAAAAAAAAAATTTGAGATGTAAAAAAAAAAAAAAAACTTTTTGTTAATTTTTATCATGTCTTCTAGACATGATAAAAATTAACCCTACCCCCCTTTTGTGTGGGAATGTTGTCTCACTGTTTCTAAAAATAGACCATGTATACCAATATACTACAAACGGACTTGAACGCCTGTTCTCAGTATGTAGCTATACAAATTTGAAGGTAAAATTAAAAAAAAGACATCTTTTTGGGGAAAAGGGAGTAAATTTGTATAGGAATATACTACAAACGGAATTTAAGGCCTGTTTTCAGTATATAGCTATACAAATTGGAAGGTAAAAAAAAATAAAAAACAAAGACATCTTTTTTTTCGGGGGGAAGGTAGTGAATTTGTATAGGAATATACTACAAACGGACTTTAAAGCCTGTTTTCAGCATATAGCTATACAAATTGGAAGGTAAAAAAAAATTAAAAAAAAGACATCTTTTTTTTTTCGGGAAATTAAGTGAATTTGTATAGGAATATACTACAAACGGACTTTAATGCCTGTTTTCAGTATATAACTATACAAATTGGAAGGTAAAAAAAATAAAAAATAAAAAAAAAGACATCTTTTTTTTTTCGGGAAATTAAGTGAATTTGTATAGGAATATACTACAAACTGACTTTAATGCCTGTTTTCAGTATATAGCTATACAAATTGCAAGGTAAAAAAAAATAAATAAAAAAAAGACATCTTTTTTGTTTCGGGAAATTAAGTGAATTTGTATAGGAATATACTACAAACTGACTTTAATGCCTGTTTTCAGTATATAGCTATACAAATTGCAAGGTAAAAAAAAATAAATAAAAAAAAGACATCTTTTTTGTTTCGGGAAATTAAGTGAATTTGTATAGGAATATACTACAAACTGACTTTAATGCCTGTTTTCAGTATATAGCTATACAAATTGGAAGGTAAAAAAAATAAAAAATAAAAAAAAAGACATCTTTTTTTTTTCGGGAAATTAAGTGAATTTGTATAGGAATATACTACAAACTGACTTTAATGCCTGTTTTCAGTATATAACTATACAAATTGGAAGGTAAAAAAAAATAAATAAAAAAAAGACATCTTTTTTGTTTCGGGAAATTAAGTGAATTTGTATAGGAATATACTACAAACTGACTTTAATGCCTGTTTTCAGTATATAGCTATACAAATTGGAAGGTAAAAAAAAATAAAAAAAAGATATCTTTTTTGGGGAAAAGGAGTGAATTTGTATAGAAATATACTACAAGAACATCAAGAAAAGAATATCATGGGTCCAAGAATTGAAAGTAAAAGTCCAAAAACGAAATGTTAACGACTGGGAAGAAAATTTTCAAAGCTGAAAAAAAGATTTAAAAAAAAAAATTTAATGTGTTAAAATTTTTCCAGAGCTCTGAGAATTTTTCACAGTCGGTTTCTGGAAGCAACTCGTTAATGTATTTAAACCAGTCGCGTTTCAGTTTCAGATCAGTCTGTGCTGTGCACTCAACGTGGATACACGCTTCTCACTCTCCTGGGAAGAGCTTCTGTGAAGGTATGTGAACATTTTTTCTTACTCTTTTGTATTTCATAGACTACAAATATTTATTGAGTCACCCATTTTATTGAAATGTATTCTTATTTCCTTTCAATACTTTGAGGTAGGGTAATATTTTTCCCCCTGCTACTGTTTTTGCTTTTCAAGGCTAGAAATGTTTTACTCAATAGCTGTTTTTATAGAAAACATGCTATTATTTCATATACTGATATATTTTGTGAAACTTTAACAAATTCCTTTCAAGAAGCCAAGATCATGTGATCCACAGCTGGCTAGACCCGTCAGTGTAATCGGATCACGATTGTTCCATCATATACTGATATATTTTGTGAAACTTTAACAAATTCCTTTCAAGAAGCCAAGATCTCGTGATCCACAGCTGGCTAGACTCGTCAGTGTAATCGGATCACGATTGTTCCATCCTATACTGATATATTTTGTGAAACTTTAACAAATTCCTTTCAAGAAGCCAAGATCTCGTGATCCACAGCTGGCTAGACTCGTCAGTGTAATTGGATCACGACTGTTCCATCATATACTGATATATTTTGTGAAACTTTAACAAATTTCTTTCAAGAAGCCAAGATCTCGTGATCCACAGCTGGCTAGAGCAGTCAGTATAATCGGATCACGACTGTTCCCTCGTATACTGATATATTTTGTGAAACTTTAACAAATTTCTTTCAAGAAGCCAAGATCTCGTGATCCACAGCTGGCTAGACCCGTCAGTGTAATTGGATCACGATTGTTCCATCCTATACTGATATATTTTGTGAAACTTTAACAAATTCCTTTCAAGAAGCCAAGATCTCGTGATCCACAGCTGACTCCATTAGTCAGTGTAATTGGATCACGATTGTTCCATCCTATACTGATATATTTTGTGAAACTTTAACAAATTCCTTTCAAGATGCCAAGATCTCGTGATCCACAGCTGGCTAGACTCGTCAGTGTAATTGGATCACGATTGTTCCATCCTATACTGATATATTTTGTGAAACTTTAACAAATTCCTTTCAAGAAGCCAAGATCTCGTGATCCACAGCTGACTCCATTAGTCAGGAAAAACGGATCACGATTTTATCAATCGTATACTGATATATTTTGTGAAACTTTAACAAATCCCTTTCAAGAAGCCAAGATCTCGTGATCCACAGCTGACTCCATTAGTCAGGAAAAACGGATCACGATTTTATCAATCGTATACTGATATATTTTGTGAAACTTTAACAAATCCCTTTCAACAGGGCAAGATCTCGTGATCCATAGCTGGCTAGAGCAGTCAGGATCAATGGATCACGATTGTCCCATCGTATACTGATATATTTTGTGAAACTTTAACAAGGCAAGATCTCGTGATGCACAGCTGGCTAGACTAGTCAGGATTAACGGATCACGATTTTATCAATTGTATACTGATATATTTTGTGAAACTTCTTTAACAAATCCTTTTCAATAAGGCAAGATCTCGTGATCCACAGCTGGCTAGAGCAGTCAGTATAATCGGATCACGACTGTTCCCTCGTATACTGATATATTTTGTGAAATTTTAACAAATGACTTTCAAGAAGGCAAGATCTCGTGATCCAGAACTGACTAAACCCGTCAGAATTAACGGATCACGATTGTTCCATTGTATACTGCTATATTTTGTGAAACTTCTTTAACAAATGACTTTCAAGAAGGCAAGATCTCGTGATCCACAGCTGACTAGACTTGTCAGAATTAACGGATCACGATTGTTCCATTGTATACTGATATATTTTGTGAAACTTCTTTAACAAATGACTTTCAAGAAGGCAAGATCTCGTGATCCACAGCTGACTAGACCCGTCAGAATTAACGGATCACGATAGTTCCATTGTATACTAATATATTTTGTGGAACTTTAACAAATCCTTTTCAAAAAAGGCAAGGTCTTGTGATCCACAGCTGACTCCATCAGTCAGGATAACGGATCACGATGGTTCCATCTTATACTGATATATATTTTGTGAAACGTTAACAAATGACTTTCAAGAAGGCAAGATCATGTGATTCAATAGAATTGTTCAATCGTATACTGGCATATTCTGATAAAACAACAGAATGATCCAATTTTGAATACGATGCCAATATGTTTTTATAAAATCCATTTCATATTTTGTTAAACGTGAACGACTGACTTTCAAGCTGGCTGCATGGGTGTTTTTTTCGTGGTTTTTCCCCATGTGTAAGGTGAATACGAGCCAGTTTCCCTTCCAAAGTCCTCCACGAAGGCATTTCTTAAGGCAAATAGCCCTCAAATGCTTTACCGTCCTCCAAATCGACTTGACCTCTCTCCAAATTTCACGGTGTCATTTGAACGATCGAGTCGGCTGTTGGAAAAAAATGTCTGACAGCTGAAAACAATTCAGCTCCAGTGCACAGCACAGACTGATTTAAAGCTGAAACGCGAGTGGTTTAAATAGATGAGAACCCTCTATAGAAATAATTTGAATATATCTGGTTTTGTGAATCAAGCCGACTGGGAAAAAATTCTCAGAGCTCAGAAAAAAATTCTGAGATATAAAAAAAAAAAAAAAAAAATCTTTTTGGTAATTTTTATCATGTCTTCTAGACATGATAAAAATTAACTCCCTTCTCTTTTTGTCTGGGAATGTTGTCTCACTCTTTCTAAAAATAGACTATGACTCATTCTTGTGGAATTCTGTTGGGATTTTACTTTCGATTGGCTTTTGACTTTGTTTCAATAACTGGGGATAACTGGACATGATCAATAGATAACTGGGGAAGTTATCTATAAAAGCATTCCGCGTTTCACTTCAGATCCGTGTGGGCTGTGGAATAGGCAACACGTCTCTCTCTTTACCCAATCTCATGATATTCTTTAAGAATTTCTTAGCCATTTGTCAAAGAAGGGGACTATAATTGAAGAATTTATAAATTTGGGAACATGTCACCATGGCAAATATAAAATCTTGGCACTGGATACTGGAAAGCCCCGCTCTGATTATAATTCTGAGTTCTAGCATGGGACATTTTTTTAAATCAATAAGCTAAACTATTTTTCTAGTCTCATATTCTCTCGTGACTAGGGTTCCAGATTTGGGTAGAGAGAGAGATGTTGCCTCATCAACAGCCCGCACTGTTCTGAGCAGAAACATGAAATGCTTTTATAGAAAAATGAAGAGTTGAAAGTGAAAGTCGAAAAACGAAATGGGATCGGCTAGGAAAAATTTCTCAGAGCTCAGAAAAAAAATTCTGAGATGTAAAAAAAAAAAAAAAAAAAAAAAAAAAAAACAATCTTTTTGTTAATTTTTATCATGTCTTCTAGACATGATAAAAATTAACTCCCTTCTCTTTTTGTCTGGGAATGTTGTCTCCCACATTCTAAAAATAGACCATGACTCATTCTTTCTAAAGAATAGAATTCCAAGAAAAGATTGGATGAGTCATGGTCTATTTTTAGAAAGTGGGAGACAACATTCCCATACAAAAGGGGGGTGAGTTAATTTTTATCATGTCTAGAAGACATGATAAAAATTAACAAAAAGATTTTTTTTTTTTTTACATCTCAGAATTTTTTTCTGAGCTTTGAAAATATTTTCCCAGCCGATCTCATTTCGTTTTTCGACTTTCACTTTCAACTCTTCTCTTTTCTATAAAAGTATTTCGAGTTTCTGTTCAGAACACTGTGGGCTGTGGAAAAGGTAACACGTCTCCCTCTCTACATTAATGGGGAAACCAAGATGTTCTAAAGAAGAATTCTTTGAGAATCTCTTAACCTTTCTGAACTTTAGAAGAGCTAGCTGGATATTTCTTCATTTCTTTTTCAAGTAGGGGTTCAAAGGATTCTTTTAAATAGTTGCAAGTAAGACGTTGTATTATTTTCTGTTGATCATGAATCTATTAAAAAAATTTCAATGCCTTCTTTTAGGGCTACCTATACCCAACATGATTCATATGTTTAACTCTACGTTTTAGATGAGACCCTCTCTTTAAAACATGATTTTCCTATTCAAAGTTGAAATGAGTTTCCAAAAGCATGATCCTTTAAAAAAAACATGTGTGTTTGTGTAGGTGTGGTGGGACGGGAATCCAAGATGTTCTAAAGAAGAATTCTTTGAGAATCTCTTAAGCTTTCTGAACTTTAGAAGAGCTAGCTGGATATTTCTTCATTTCTTTTTCAAGTATGGGTTCAAAGGATTCTTTTAAATAGTTGCAAGTAAGACGTTGTATTATTTTCTGTTGATCATGAATCTATTAAAAAAATTTCAATGCCTAATTTTAGGGCTACCTATACCCGGTATGATTCATATGTTTTACTCTACGTTTTAGATGAGACCCTCTCTTAAAAACATGATTATCCTATTCAAAGTTGAAATGAGTTTCCAAAAGCATGATCCTTTTAAAAAAACATGCGTGTTTGTGTAGGTGTGGTGGGACAGTTAGCTTAATTTTAGACAATGCCTAATTTTAGGGCTACCTAAATGTCTATTTGATGTCTTCACTTTTTGACTTTCTACAAGGTCCCAAACAACATTCCCAGACAAAAGACAAAAAGAGAAGGGAGTTAATTTTTATCATGTCCAGAAGACATGATAAAAATTAACAAAAAGATTTTTTTTTTTATATCTTAGAATTTTTTTCTGAGCTCTGAGAATTTTTTCCCAGTCGGCTTGATTCACAAAACCATATATATTCAAATTATTTCTATAGAGGGTTCTCATCTATTTAAACCACTCGCGTTTCAGCTTTAAATCAGTCTGTGCTGTGCACTGGAGCTGAATTGTTTTCAGCTGTCAGACATTTTTTTCCAACAGCCGACTCGATCGTTCAAATGACACCGTGAAATTTGGAGAGAGGTCAAGTCGATTTGGAGGACGGTAAAGCATTTGAGGGCTATTTGCCTTAAGAAATGCCTTCGTGGAGGACTTTGGAAGGAAAACTGGCTCGTATTCACGTTACACATGGGGAAAAACCACGAAAAAAACACCCATGCAGCCAGCTTGAAAGTCAGTCGTTCACGTTTAACAAAATATGAAATGGATTTTATAAAAACATATTGGCATCGTATTCAAAATTGGATCATTCTGTTGTTTTATCAGAATATGCCAGTATACGATTGAACAATTCTATTGAATCACATGATCTTGCCTTCTTGAAAGTCATTTGTTAACGTTTCACAAAATATATATCAGTATAAGATGGAACCATCGTGATCCGTTATCCTGACTGATGGAGTCAGCTGTGGATCACGAGACCTTGCCTTTTTTGAAAAGGATTTGTTAAAGTTCCACAAAATATATTAGTATACAATGGAACTATCGTGATCCGTTAATTCTGACGGGTCTAGTCAGCTGTGGATCACGAGATCTTGCCTTCTTGAAAGTCATTTGTTAAAGAAGTTTCACAAAATATATCAGTATACAATGGAACAATCGTGATCCGTTAATTCTGACAAGTCTAGTCAGCTGCGGATCACGAGATCTTGCCTTCTTGAAAGTCATTTGTTAAAGAAGTTTCACAAAATATATCAGTATACAATGGAACAATCGTGATCCGTTAATTCTGACAAGTCTAGTCAGCTGTGGATCACGAGATCTTGCCTTCTTGAAAGTCATTTGTTAAAGAAGTTTCACAAAATATAGCAGTATACAATGGAACAATCGTGATCCGTTAATTCTGACGGGTTTAGTCAGTTCTGGATCACGAGATCTTGCCTTCTTGAAAGTCATTTGTTAAAATTTCACAAAATATATCAGTATACGAGAGAACAGTCGTGATCCGATTATACTGACTCCTCTAGCCAGCTGTGGATCACGAGATCTTGCCTTATTGAAAAGGATTTGTTAAAGAAGTTTCACAAAATATATCAGTCTACAATTGATAAAATCGTGATCCGTTAATCCTGACTAGTCTAGCCAGCTGTGGATCACGAGATCTTGCCTTGTTAAAGTTTCACAAAATATATCAGTATACGATGGGACAATCGTGATCCATTGATCCTGACTGCTCTTGCCAGCTATGGATCACGAGATCTTGCCCTGTTGAAAGGGATTTGTTAAAGTTTCACAAAATATATCAGTATACGATTGATAAAATCGTGATCCGTTTTTCCTGACTAATGGAGTCAGCTGTGGATCACGAGATCTTGGCTTCTTGAAAGGGATTTGTTAAAGTTTCACAAAATATATCAGTATACGATTGATAAAATCGTGATCCGTTTTTCCTGACTAATGGAGTCAGCTGTGGATCACGAGATCTTGGCTTCTTGAAAGGAATTTGTTAAAGTTTCACAAAATATATCAGTATAGGATGGAACAATCGTGATCCAATTACACTGACGAGTCTAGCCAGCTGTGGATCACGAGATCTTGGCATCTGGAAAGGAATTTGTTAAAGTTTCACAAAATATATCAGTATAGGATGGAACAATCGTGATCCAATTACACTGACTAATGGAGTCAGCTGTGGATCACGAGATCTTGGCTTCTTGAAAGGAATTTGTTAAAGTTTCACAAAATATATCAGTATAGGATGGAACAATCGTGATCCAATTACACTGACGAGTCTAGCCAGCTGTGGATCACGAGATCTTGGCTTCTGGAAAGGAATTTGTTAAAGTTTCACAAAATATATCAGTATACGAGGGAACAGTCGTGATCCGATTATACTGACTGCTCTAGCCAGCTGTGGATCACGAGATCTTGGCTTCTTGAAAGAAATTTGTTAAAGTTTCACAAAATATATCAGTATATGATGGAACAGTCGTGATCCAATTACACTGACGAGTCTAGCCAGCTGTGGATCACGAGATCTTGGCTTCTTGAAAGGAATTTGTTAAAGTTTTACAAAATATATCAGTATATGATGGAACAATCGTGATCCGATTTCACTGACGGATCTAGCCAGCTGTGGATCACATGATCTTGGCTTCTTGAAAGCTTCAGTATATGAAATAATAGCATGTTTTCTATAAAAACAGCTATTGAGTAAAACATTTCTAGCCTTGAAAAGCAAAAACAGTAGCAGGGGGAAAAATATTACCCTACCTCAAAGTATTGAAAGGAAATAAGAATACATTTCAATAAAATGGGTGACTCAATAAATATTTGTAGTCTATGAAATACAAAAGAGTAAGAAAAAAATGTTCACATACCTTCACAGAAGCTCTTCCCAGGAGAGTGAGAAGCGTGTATCCACGTTGAGTGCACAGCACAGACTGATCTGAAACTGAAACGCGACTGGTTTAAATACATTAACGAGTTGCTTCTAGAAACCGACTGTGAAAAATTCTCAGAGCTCTGGAAAAATTTTAACACATTAATTTTTTTTTTTTTTTAAATCTTTTTTTCAGCTTTGAAAATTTTCTTCCCAGTCGTTAACATTTCGTTTTTGGACTTTTACTTTCAATTCTTGGACCCATGATATTCTTTTCTTGATGTTCTTGTAGTATATTTCTATACAAATTCACTCCTTTTCCCCAAAAAAGATATCTTTTTTTTATTTTTTTTTACCTTCCAATTTGTATAGCTATATACTGAAAACAGGCATTAAAGTCAGTTTGTAGTATATTCCTATACAAATTCACTTAATTTCCCGAAAAAAAAAAGATGTCTTTTTTTTTTATTTTTTTTAACTTCCAATTTGTATAGCTATATGCTGAAAACAGGCTTTAAAGTCCGTTTGTAGTATATTCCTATACAAATTCACTGCCTTCCCCCCGAAAAAAAAGATGTCTTTTTTTTAATTTTACCTTCAAATTTGTATAGCTACATACTGAGAACAGGCATTCAAGTCCGTTTGTAGTATATTGGTATACATGGTCTATTTTTAGAAACAGTGAGACAACATTCCCACACAAAAGGGGGTAGGGTTAATTTTTATCATGTCTAGAAGACATGATAAAAATTAACAAAAAGTTTTTTTTTTTTTTTTTTTACATCTCAAATTTTGCATGTGCAGCATGCTTTTTCTCTCTCTACTGCATCTGGTCCCAGGAGCAGTCTTCTAGAAAGAGCTTCTGTGAACGCAAGCTTTTTTCCAATTTTTGACGTCTCACAGAATAGAAATCATTTCTCCTTTTAGGGGAAAATATTTCCCATTTGAAAAGCTAGGACCCTTCGTTTGGATTACATCAGCAACCGTTTATCAGGGTCTAGCGAAATTGGATGATCCATCCATAAATCAGAATTTCCCATCCGTGGTTTTTATGCATCAAGATTTCAACATAGTTTAAGAAAAATCCTTCAATCCTATTTGAAAGGAGATGACATGATATTGAAAGACATTTTCCCATGACTGACATTGAAAGACATTTTCCCATGACTGACATTGAAAGACATTTTTCCATGACGAAATCTCTCTATCCCACAGCTTCTTCTAAAGTGAACTTAAAGAGATTTTTCATACCGGGTTTTTAATTTCACCTCAAACCATACCGTTGACGACGTGTGAGACACAAACCGTGACATAAATTTCAGTTTCCATGACAGCTAACACTCTTGAGCTTTAAAAATGTATGAAAGAAGTTATTTTTAATCCATTTCAGCGATTGAGTGGGCTGGGGAAAAAAAAGGCCCTTTCCATGACAGCTAACACGCTTGAGCTTTAAAAATGTATGAATGAATTTATTTTTAATCCATTTCAGCGATTGAGTCTGCTGGGAAACATTTTCTTAGAGCTCAGGTGAAGAAAGGCTCTTTCCATGACAGCTAACACTCTTGAGGTTTAAAAATGTATGAAAGAATTTCTTTTTAATTCATTTCAGCTATTGAGTGGGCTGGGGAAAAAATGCCCTTTTCATGAGAGCTAACATGCTTGACCTTTAAAAATATAGGAACGAATTTATTTTTAATCCATTTCAGCGATTGAGTGGGCTGGGAAACATTTTCTTAGAGCTCAGGGAAAAAAAAGGTTCTTTCCATGACAGCTAACTCGCTTGAGCTTTAAAAATGTATGAAACAATTTGTTTTTAATCCATTTCAGCGATTGAGTGGCCTGGGAAACATTTTCTTAGAGCTCAGGGAATGTGTGTCTAGGTTGAATGCACAGCACACACGGATGGGAAGTCGAAACTCGAGTGGCGTAAAAAATAAATATACGAAATTTAGTTCATCGAGCTGACTAGGAAAATTCTCAGAGTTCTGGAAATAATTCTGAGTTCAATCATGGGACATGAGAACAGAAATGTATTACAATCATCATGTCATCATTGTTTTCGAAAGCCAAAAAAATTCCTCATGAAAGAACATCTTTTTTTCGTGGTTGTGGGATGGAGTAGAGATGTTGCATCTTGAACAACCCACACTGATTTCAACAGAAACATGAAATGTTTTTATAGATATAAGAAATGAATTGAAAGTGAAAGTAAAAATGAAATTGTATTGGCTGTTGAATGGGAAAAATATTTCCAAAGCTGAAAAAAAAAAAAAACTCTTTCTTTTTTTCTATTAATTTGATGTCTTCACTTTGTTTACTTTGGAATGTCCTAGAATGAGTCATGGTCTATTTTCAGAAACAGGGAGAAAACATTCTCACACACAGGAGGGGTAGGGTTAATTTTTATCATGTCCAGAAGACATGATAAAAATTAACAAAAAGTTTTTTTTTTTTTTTTTTTACATCTCAGATTTTTTTTTTCTCAGCTCTGAAAATTTTTTCCCAGTCGGCAACCAAGTGAAAAATTTCCAATCGGCTTTTACTTTCACTTTCAACTCTTTTCTATAAAAGTATTCCACGTTTTCTGTTCAGAACCGTGTGGGCTCTCCATGGTGCAACATGCTTGTTTTCTCTCTACCTCATCTGCAGCTCTATGACAGCTAACACGCTTGAGCTTTAAAAATGTATGAAAGAAGTTATTTTTAATCCATTTCAGCGATTGAGTGGGCTGGGGAAAAAAAAGGCCCTTTCCATGACAGTTAACACGCTTGAGCTTTAAAAATGTATGAAAGAATTTATTTTTAATCCATTTCAGCGATTGAGAGGACTGGGAAACATTTTCTTAGAGCTCAGGGGAAAAAAAGGCCCTTTCTATGACAGTTAACACGCTTAAGCTTTAAAAATATATGAAAGAATTTATTTTTAATCCATTTCAGCGATTGAGTGGACTGGGAAACATTTTCTTAGAGCTCAGGGGAAAAAAGGCTCTTTCCATGACAGCTAACACGCTTAAGCTTTAAAAATATATGAAAGAATTTATTTTTAATCCATTTCAGCGATTGAGTGGACTGGGAAACATTTTCTTAGAGCTCAGGGGAAAAAAAGGCTCTTTCCATGAGAACTAACACGCTTAAGCTTTAAAAATGTATGAATGAATTTATTTTTAATCCATTTCAGCGATTGAGTCTGCTGGGAAACATTTTCTCAGAGCTCAGGGGAAAAAAAGGCTCTTTCCATGAGAACTAACACGCTTTAAAAATGTATGAAAGAATTTATTTTTAATCCATTTCAGCGATTGAGTCTGCTGGGAAACATTTTCTCAGAGCTCAGGGGAAAAAAAGGCTCTTTCCATGACAGCTAACACGCTTGAGCTTTAAAAATGTATGAAAGAATTTATTTTCAATCCATTTCAGCGATTGAGTCTGCTGGGAAACATTTTCTTAGAGCTCAGGGAAAAAAAAGGCTCTTTCCATGACAGCTAACACTCTTGAGCTTTAAAAATGTATGAAAGAATTTATTTTCAATCCATTTCAGCGATTGAGTCTGCTGGGAAACATTTTCTTAGAGCTCAGGGAAAAAAAAGGCTCTTTCCATGACAGCTAACACTCTTGAGCTTTAAAAATATAGGAACAAATTTATTTTTAATCCATTTCAGCGATTGAGTCTGCTAGGAAACATTTTCTTAGAGCTCAGGGAATGTGTCTCCAGGTTGAATGCACAGCACACACGGATGGGAAGTCGAAACTCGAGTGGCTTAAAAAATAAATATACGAAAGCTGGGTTATCGGGCTGACTAGGAAAAATTTTCAGAGTTCTGGAAATAATTCTGAGTTCAAGCATGGGAAATGAGAACCGAAATGTATTACAATCATCATGTCATCATTGTTTTCGAAAGCCAAAAGAACATCTCACGAAAGAACATCTTTTTTTCCTGGTTGTGGGATGGAGTAGAGTTGCTGCATCTTGAACAACCCACACTGATCTGAACAGAAAAATGAAATGTTCTTATAGATATAAGAAATGAATTGAAAGTGAAAGTAAAAATGAAATTGTATTGGCTGGAAATATTTCTTGGCTGTTGAATTGGAAAAATATTTCCAGAGCTATAAAAAAAAAAAAAATTCTTCCTTTTTTTTTTTATTAATTTGATGTCTTCACTTTGTTTACTTTGGAATGGAGAAACTCAAAGACTTTTTAAAACATATCCTTTTTAAAAACTTATCTTATAAACTTTAAACTCATCCTTTTTAAAACATATAATTCCTAGAATGAGTCATGGTCTATTTTTAGAAACAGTGAGACAATATTCCCACACAAAAGGGGGGTAGGGTTAATTTTTATCATGTCTAGAAGACATGATAAAAATTAACAAAAATTTTTTTTTTTTTTTTTTTACATCTCAGATTTTTTTTTTCTCAGCTCTGAAAATTTTTTCCCAGTCGGCAACCAAGTGAAAAATTTCCAATCGGCTTTTACTTTCACTTTCAACTCTTTTCTATAAAAGCATTCCACGTTTTCTGTTCAGAACCGTGCGGGTTCTCCATGGTGCAACATGCTTTTTCTTTCTCTACCTCATCTGCATATAGGATGTTTTTCCTTCTTCAAGAAGTGGAATTTTTTGGGAATACCTTACAATTTTACGAGCTAGCTGTTTCTTATATTTCGAGGAGATTTCAATGGAATTGTTTATAGATGTCATCTATTGCAGATGGGGAAAAAGTCTATACTGGATCGCTGGAGACATCTCATCCAGATAGGTCACGTTATATGTTTTCCCACACCTAAATAAATTGGACATGAGCCATCCTTTTGTTTTCTCATCCAACAAAGATAGACACTGCAGACCGTTTTGGGTTTTCACTCTTCGCGAACCGAGACGACCCGCAGCGACACTTTGCGTTTTCTATGAGCGCAATAGTGGATTACGTGAGCAGCCATTTTGTTTCCCATCTCACCCAGATAGGTCATGTTGTATTTTGTTTCATGCACCTAGCCAATTTTGGACATGAGCCATTCTTTTGTTTTTTTTTGTCTATCGAACCAAGATAGACTCTGGAGACAATTTTGTTTCTCAACGGAAAAGTAAATTTTCTGAATGGGTACCGGTGTTCGAATACTTTTGTAACCGACTGTACAGTACATCTTCATGCTGTCGACACGACACAGCTTAGCGGGATACGGACCATTCTGTAGCAGCAGAAAGATGTGAAGCCAGCTGTCAAGCTGCTAGTGATTTACGGCGTCTTGCTTACAGCAACAAGAATTGATCGCCAACGCTTGTGGTAATCCTGCGGTGTCAAAAGCCACGTCTTCTACAAGGATTTCGATCCTTTTGGTAACAGTTCCATATCCTATTGATGACGATGCGATGTACCTTCAGCTCTCTCGCAACAGAAAATTGTCTTGTACCAGCTTGCAACATCTTGATAGTCCTGTAACGCATTTTATCATGCAAATAGTGTCTTCGGCTCATGCTTTCCCTTTGGCTATCCTGAATTATATGGAACTATCACTGCTTGCGAACAGATGCATAGCCCTTAGCACAAAAAATAGAGCCAAACACCTTTATTGCGTTATATAGAAGAAAATTTCCTTTTCCAAGCAAACTTAACGCAGGAAGTTACTGCAAAGGACAAAAGTGATATATATGAGATGACAATGCGTATTACGTGCAAAAACAACGGAGAAATGGATAAGTGAATTTTTTAAAAGATTTACTCTAAATCTTTTTAAAAACAAACTATTTTAAATATTTGAATTTATATGATTTATCTGCTCTGCAACTTAATTTTCATTTACAAAATTATTTCAATAAATAAATATAAAATTTGTTCAATCTTCATGCGACTAATTATTGGTGCATTCATCTATCACACATACATTAAAATATCTGGTTGTAACGGAAGTTTCCCGCCAAGAAACGTTCTTAATAAAGTTAGAAAGGGGGGGGGACCCACACCCACGAAAGCAGTAGTTTTAGTGCGGGTAGTAATCAGCACCCAAATCTATGATTTTCTGCCAACATTTTGGCAGTTTTACGAAGCCTTCGGCCCAGAAACTTGGTGGCCACGAGTCCAAAAACAGATCTTATTTTGGACGTCTGTGCAGAATGGGAGACAGCACCAGCAAGGTATAGCTGAAGGTGTGAAAAAAGGTAGAAGTTTGAAGGAGCGATGTCAGGGCTATAGGGTGGGTGTGGTAAAAGATCCCTATTAGAGTCCAGTTGGTGAATGCAGGCATATGTGGTCTTGCATTATTTTGATGAAGCATAACTGTTCTGCACCGGAACTCCGTTCGAGGTTTTACCTTGATAGCAGCGTCAACATGGACTAGCATCTTGCTGTACACCTTAATGTCCACGGCTTTACTTTTTTCCAAATACTCTTTGTGGATAGTTCATCAAGTTCATGATTTTTCAATGTCAGTGGAGATAATTAGAAAATGCCCAATATTTACATATAACATAAATATGTCACTTAAGTACAAATCCACTAATACAAATTGCTTTATTCTATCAATTATTTTCTTTTGATAGCAAACCATATTGATAAAATTTTTTGTTCACTAAATTAAACTACAGTCAAAAGTCGTTAATTCGGACACCCATAATCCGGACCTCAAAGCTAAAAAGTTTCTGCGCATGCGCCGCGTTGGCACATGCGCACAGATGTTTTACGCGTGCGCGTAAGACCTTGACTACTGCGCATATGCGTGTGCGTAAGTGCAGAATACGTTTTCGCCTGCGCGTTTAATATATAACGGACGGTGTAAGCTAAAATTATCTATTTCAGTTAATGTTAATGATTGCGTTGTTCCTTAATCTTCGAATTGGATCCCGCTGATTATTTTTTTCAGACTGTAAGAGCAATTTTATAAAAGTAAACTTGAACTTTCGATTATGTCAAATAGAATTTCCGATGCTGGAACTTCCAAAGGATCTACAAAACGAAAGTATGTTTCGATGTCCAACAAACAAAAAGTGAAATTGCTGCAAAAAAGGGATAAAGACATGAAGAATGTGACAGAGAGGTTAGTGAAAACGAAAAAATTTCGATTGACAAGTTAGTCGGTATTCTCGGCACAGCAATTAACGGGACTTGAACTGCGGGACTTTGTAACTGAACAAGAAATTATGTCTGTTTATAAAATTAAAGAGAAAGTATTATCACATAAAATGAAGCAACTTAAATTGAAAGACATGTTGAATAAAGTAAACAAATAAATATTAAGCTTTTTTTTTTTTTTGTAAATTTTGATACCCTTTAGATCATAATTGTTCTTTATTTCATAAATTACGGTTTCATATTTTTAATTTTAGAATTTCTGCATGCCATCTTACGAGATTTAAACTGATGATCTATAATCCGGAATCGCCGAAGTCCCGACGAGTCCGGATTAACGACTTTTGACTGTATTTATTTAGAAAACAAAACAATGGAACAAAATAAAAGGGACAGTTTCCTATATCTTCCGTTCTAATGGACCGATTGTTGAAATTTATCTCGTATTACGACTTAGGATATACATTAGATTTATATATTGCATTATTCTAACATAGGTATTTTGGCACAAAATCGAACTGCAATAAGAAACCCATTTTTTTTTTCTTCCATATTTTGATTCTACAATTCAAATTATGCCAAAGTGCCAAGTTTTGTAAAAATCATGAGTAGTTTTTAAAAAATTAGCTCTCTAAATTTTAGCTCTTCCATGTTAATTGAATTCGATATATATTTATGAATATTTCTTTTTTTTTTTATTAAACTTACTTGATTCTTCAGGTCACATTTCGAAATTTAGGTTCATTGCAAAAAAAAATTTGCCCATTTTTTATGATTTACTTTTAAAATTTGTATTTAAAAATAATTTTATAAATTTTCCAAAAAAAAAAAAATTGAATCATAACCTGTAGAGTTTTTGGAAGCAGGCAAGATGAAAAATTAGCAATCGCCTTTGCAGGGAATCGAACCACGGACCTCTGGATACGCGCCCAGCATGCAGACGACTACATCACGAAGGTGGGAGAAATAACTTATATACTCCCCTTTTAAAGGGTGTGGGGTTTAGCCCAATTGCCAAATCCTGAGTGTGGAGAATCATCATCCACCGCCCTTTTTAGTTTGGGCGCCACTGTAGAGACATTAGGATTTTTGGAAGCAGGCAAAATGAAAAATTAGCAATTGCCTTCGCTGGGTATTGAACCATGGAGCTCTGGAATACCAGCCCAGCATGCAGAACCACTGCACCACGAAGGCATGCTAGGAAGACGGGAGAAATATCTTATAAACCTATAAAATTTTTACCATCATCTTAAAGTAGATAAGTTTCTAAGCATACCCACAAAAATTAAGGTTTATTATTCAAATTTCCTAAAATATATGCGAATTTACATATTGGCACATTTGATTATAAGTTATAATACTGCCAAATCTAGTTTATGCACTTTTTGAAAGTATGAACAATGACCTTTTTTCTACTCGTGTACAATGAAAAAAAGGAAAGGAAACTAAGTTGCTATAAATTAAGAAGTTCGTCAAGTGTATTATTCTTAGCAGAGACTGAAAAAAATGCCCCTCAAGATAAATTTTAAAATTTCTCACCAAAAATTACAAAATTTAACATCTGCACATAATTTGAGTCTTAGAATCGAAATATGGAAATTGGTTATTTTATTTCAGAGAAAGTCCAATTTTGTGTCAATATATCTATGTTAGAACATTATTGTATATACTAAATCTAACATATATAGCCTAAGTTGCGTTTTCAAGACATGGAAAATGCAAGTAAATTTCGACAACTGGTTCAGTGGAATGGGAGATACAGAACAGTCACTTTTTGGGTGGGAGGAAGGTGTACTTATTCCCCAGTTTGTGACATGACTGAACTGACTGAGTGAGATATTTGGTACCGAGCATGGAGCAAGAGATTAGGTACATACAGGAAGGAGGTGAGTAGAACATACATGCAAGTAAGAGGAATCGTAAAATACGTAGTAAGTTACTGAATGGTAGGTATCTCGCAAATTAATTGTATTATATTCAAATACTCATTTTTCACCAATTTTCATTAAAAAAGTTTATAAACAATATTTTACATTTAATTACTACCAGTGGATTATTTTGCCTTTTCCATATCAAGTCTGTAAATATGAAAATTATGTATTCCTAATTAATCAGGTTTTAGTAGACTAACCACATATATTAATGAGTTAATATTTCATTCCCTGCTAGAGCGCAAGGAATGAAATATTACAATTGGAAAAGAGCTTGCTGTGTCACATCAAAGACCTCTTTGGAATTACTGAACTGGCAAAGTCTCTCATATTAGCTGGGATATGTTGAAGCTTTGTCTTCTGCAGGTTCTTTTTCTTCTTTCAGTTTTGCTTTCTCTATTAGTAGGATCTTTTTTTCTTACGACTAACATCATAACCACAATTTTTTAAATGCTTTTTCCTTCTGCAAGACTTAGCATTGACAACTTTCCTGTTGCTGACAAATTCTACTACATTTTTATGAACTTTCTTCCTGCACAGAAAACTAGTAACCTGGTGTACAGCAGAGATAATAGCATTAGAGTGCCCTTCCCACTTCCACTGCGACAATTTAGATATTTCATCATCCTTGCTGACCTCCCTGAGATATGTTTTACTGAGTTTAACCCTTTCAATCTTAATGGGCATATACGTCTCAGAGATTACATTCATGCCATATTGGGTAACTGAAACTCACTTTTAAATAGGTTTTACGTTTGTAGTGTTTTTAAGGAACTAGGAGACAAATATATGACAAAAGAAACCTGGCAATGCTTTTAGATTGCAGATAGCACACTTTAATTTTACAGTAGGTACAATTATATTTAAGTCGTACTTAGTATGAAATAGTTCTAATTATTCTTAATAAGTAGTAATTTAGCATTTTTATTGTCAGATTTAAGAAATTTTGAATAAATTCTTTTTGTGGGAAATATTGTCCCAATCGTATTTAACAGTGGATTAATATGTCCCATCAGTGATCAAATCACTACATGCTGATATATTATGTTTGTGTTTATGAAACACATATGAAAATTTTTGTTATTTATGAACTAGTGCATGTGACAGAGTTTACGTTTTGCAATATTCACATTATATATTACTGTAAATTTTAGTTTTTTTTTCCTAAGGAAGGGTTATATCCTAGAAGACTGGAACAAATAGTTCCAGTTGACAATACAATTGGGACATATTGTCCCAGGAGATTTCCAGGAAACGGAAAATGCTAAAAACTTTAAACTCATATTACACTCTTTTAGTATATCAATATTAAATTAAACTACTTTCCATAGTTAAATTTTAATCATGCCAAAGTCGGGTCGAAAGGGTTAACATGCCTGTCATATCATACCATCTTCATATTTAGCATTTTAACATCTAGAAGTATGATAACCATTTACACATATAGTTTTGTTTCCTTTAATTTTGATATTATTACAATTGAGAAAATATATTTGACAAAAAGCATGAAATGAGACAAAATTAAATTCTTCTTAGTTTACCAATATTTGTAAAGAAGGAATGCATCACTGACATTATGACATTTTTCATTCATTTATGCACACACAAACAAGTTTTCTTTTTAGCTTAGCAGATTTCTAATTTTTAGCCTTTTCTGAAATAATTAATAATATTTTTAAAAAATTCAAAAAGAATTTATCAGATTTACGCTTCACATGTGAACACAGTTATTTTTCATTAAAGAATTTGAAGACTCCAAGAAAATTAGATTGTAGACAAAACCATTTTACAATAGCAATATTTTTACTGGGTCACTAAAAGCAACTTTATAAAACCAAAACAATGGCACTTCAAAAGCTTTGATTTTAAGCAAAATATAATTTACATAGGATCTCTTTTATTTTACTTAATGAAATTATACATGCTAGAAAAAGAATATAATTCATATTTTAATAACATCTCCTAAACACTGAAGCCCCCATTCTCTTGCTGCAAAATTTTACGTTATTTACATCATATTAATGCTACTAAAGTAGTCAAACTAAAATTATATTCTGCATTTTGCACAGCTGAATTTCTTTATTCATGTATTAGAAAAAAATCTTCCAAAGTTTTAGCAGTTTTTTCAAATAAAATTGTAAAATATTTTTTTCTGGTAAAATCATTTTACACCAAGGAATTATTCTTTCAACTAGAAACCTTATTCAGATTCAGATTAAATGACCTCCTAAATATGAAATTGCATCTCAAAAATGCAAGACAAGTTGTGATTAGTTAATCAGTAATGATTTATCAACAGCAGTAATGCAGATTATCTGACTACTACAATTAAAACATCAAAAGCAATAATGATTAATTTAAAATTTTTGTTTTATTTACTTTTAAACATATATTTCTGTAGGAGGGAAAAAAAAAAAATTATTGGAACTATAACCATGTAATAATAATTTTTACATATTTATTAAAAATGCTGCATAAATGTCTTTATGCAGCCTTTATTTTCGTGATTAGCCACATATATAGACTTACAAAAATGTTTTCAACGAGAAAATATGTACTGTTTGCACATTTAAATCAAACAAAACCAATTTCGTAAAAATAATGAAATCTAACATTTACATATGGTTTCTCGGACCTTATCATCATTATATTTAGAAACATTTTATGTTTATTATAAATTACAGAACACAAAAAAGTTTGACCAAGACAATTAATTTCAAAATTTGGGATTTTTGACATGCATTCATAGGTCAATTAAAAATACATTATAACAATTTGAGGTTAATTTTTCTCCTTTAATGTCATTTAGTGATATTGTTTTGTGATTTACTAGTATGAAACATTCTTTAATTTATTACTGTATTACACACTGTATGATGAATGAAATTTTAACATGTAATTTATTAGTTCGTAGGGAATTTTATATTAATTAACCATTTATAATTTCAGCCTTAACTATAAATTCTTCCTTCTGTATTCCTCACCAGAATGCAAATGAGTAATCAGTAATTGAAGTGAGGTTTAGGATTTTAAGGTCGAGTATATTTCTGGCACCTCATGCAAGCTATGTGTTAGTTTTCTGAGAGCTCTGATAGTTGTAATTATTTGGACTTGCATTCTATCACTGCCAGCTTTTAGTATAGTAATTAGCTTAATTAATAATAGAACCAGCTTCTAGTATAGCATTTAATTTGGCAGTCTTCGACTACAGTTCAATGTTTAACTTAAATTTTACTGTTTAATTTAGTTTCATCACAAGTTCTGCCTGATAAAGGTTATTTTTAACATTCTCACGATTCACGTTGTTGTTTCAGATATAGCGATAATTTGCTTCATGTCTCTTAGAATTATTGAACTAATTAACTTTATCATATCAAGTGAAACTCTACAAATTATCCAAATACTGATATATTTTTCATTTTCAGCTTATGTAAATAATGCTGTTGTGTGCCAATACTGATGTTAGCCATTGCTTTTTCAAACACAAACTATATTAAGTTTGTAAATAAGATCTTTATTCAAATTCTCTCCTCAAAAATTATATTGATCAATATCTTTCATGTAAGCTGCATAGCAATGCTTGTCATTCACTATCTTAACAACACAAAACTTTTTAAATTTTATTTTATTTTTATTTTCATATAAACAGGCTCTTTGAATTGTGTACAATCCCTAAACAAAACCCCAAACTTCCATACCAATTACATCAAATTTTTGCCAGCAGAAATACAACCCTGCTGTATTTAACTTCTATAGTTTTCACAGCATGAAAATTTCAAACATTAATCAATATTGTATTTTTAATAAATAAAGTAATTAAAGCTAATTCTATCTCAATAATTTATTTAATTAAAATATATTTAACAATATATTCAGAATTAAAACAGTTGTTAAACATTACAGATCATTACTGATTTGATTACACTTAAAATTATACAAAAATTTACACATATGTTTTGTTGTGATTATGAAAGAAATCTCACTGTAGAGTAATAATTGCATGCATAGTGCCTTTAGATCACACACTCCATTTTTATATACAGTTTCATAAAATTTAAAAATACTTCAAGCTAATGTACTTCAACAAAAGAAATACCCTAATTAAAAAAAAATTGTATACACCAAAATTTTAAAGTTGAAAATAACAAAGTGCACCAAAATTTTACAATGTTTAAAATCAAAATAACAAAAATCACTAGAAAAATACACAAGATTTAACCTACAAAACATTAAAATGAAAAAGGAAAAATCACAGTCTTGTTGATAGAGCTTTTTTTAACTGCTGATTTTCTACATACAGTTGTTCAATAATTGCAAGGCATGCATTTGTTGCAGAATTTTGCTCCTTAAGTTCTTCCTGCAGAATAAAACAATTTTCAACATCTCATCATACAAAATGCACACAATTAAAAATCCACAATAAAAATTATCTTTTTAAAATATCAGTTTTCCTGATATTGGTATACTTCGATATTGTTATGAAATGTACAGGTGCAGTTAGATGGCTTTCCCGCAAAGCAGTTTTAGGGTTGCCACATTTGGTGACAAAATTGGCAATATACCATGGACGGATGGAGGACCTTCTGGAACGAATTCTTACCAGTTTATCACAGAATGCTCTCGAACACAAGCCAAAAGCTGTATAAACCCTGCTGGTCCGCAGTCAGTTAGTGTGTGCCTCATCTAGCGAGCTGATAGTCAATCACTGAGCAAGTGTCTCGAAGTTTAGCGCCGAGTTGGTCGTCGAGTGCATCAAGAGAGTCTTTTAGTGTATTGCGAGTTAGCGCATCGTCGAGTTTTGTTTTAGACTGTGCTGAGTCGAGAGCTTATACTCTTGTGTATCATGGAGTGCATTGCGAGTTGTAGCGTGGAGAGTCTAGAGAGTACGTGGAGTTCCAAGAACGACCAAGCAGAGTCGGGAGCCGTACTCTGGTGCTTTGCAGTGAAGTTGTCTCCATCATGAAAACCTGATAACCTGAAGGCTGTGTCGCTGATTGTGTCAGCGTGTTTATAGTAGATCTTTGACGTTTGTAAAATGTGACTTTGGAGCTGTCCTGATCAGTATTGGCTAAATAAAGTGTGTTTTGATACTTTATCAAGTCTCGTCGTTATTCACTCCAAATCTATAAACCCCGTACAAACGTGAAGGAAGAAAATAACATAAAAACTGGTGTCAGAAGTGCGTTTCGTGCTTCGAAATGTAAGTTTCAGAACTTGGGAAAAAAAAGCACTTGCATAGGTCTGTGATATGAATGCTCAAGGGTCCATAGTAACACGGGAAATGTGAGAAATAACCAAGAAATTTACGAGGCACTTAAGCTTGGAGCCTTTATCCCCACATCATCAAAGATTAGTATTATTTTCAAAAAGAGGGTTCTGCAAAGAAGTAAAGCTTTGGTGTCTAAATGTTTAAAAAAAAGGGGAGGGAAGAAGGGGGGCACAGTGAAAAAAGGTTAAAACACCGGAGGACTTAATTTGTAAATTTTGAGATCGAAAAAAGGCCAGAATAAATTTTGAAGGGAAGGGATTATATTATGAATTTTGAAAAGCTTTGAAATTTCTTTGATCAATGGTCTTGTGATATTAAAAACACGAGAGTAGAAACACACTCACAAAACAGCTTTCATGTCGCAAGTGCTTCGGGTCTGGGAGAGGGAAAGCGGGAACTCGTTAGGCGAGTTAGATTTAAAGAGACATGGCCAAAACTGCCTCTGAGGAGAAACTTTAGAATAAATAAAATAATAGCTTTAAGTGTTATGGCAAAAAAAGCATCAAATTCTCTTAAAGCAATTAAGTTAATTGAAGTATCAGTGCCTGAGAACCCTTTTAAGGAGGGAATAAAAAGTGCTTAATATTAGTTAACAACTGCTTAGCGGTTTGTGCCAAATAAGATCACTTGCTACAACATGAGAAAACATTCCTGCATCCCAATTCAACGCTGGTTGCTGCAAATGACGAAATGAAATGGATTTTAATACACTGCGTCAGAGCAGATTTTTTTTCAAAAAATAATGTGTGCAAGACATTAAAAGGCCCAACGTTTATTTAATTTGTTTAAAAGTAAATATTAAAATTGCAAGTGCTGGTTAATTTGTGCCTCAATATTGTGTTCCTGTGCGAACTATCATGCATCGAGTGTTGATAACGTAAACGGGGTAATTTATATTATGTATGTAGATGGGAGAAAGTGAGTTTGTAAATTTTAGGTAGCTATTAGACGACCTTACATTTGATACTTTTATTACTTGAGCCATTTTCTTCCACTAATTTACCACACTTAACTTCACTGTTTGAAATGAAATTTACATCCAAGATTACTCCCAAGAAAAAGCGCAACATTTGAACGACCCATGTAATGTCAGTACCTGCATTTTAGTCACGTAATTTTAGTAAAAAAAATGCGGACATTAATTATGTGAGCGTATATGGTAATAAGTTTTAAGAAAGTAATGAGAAGAGCCAAGCAACAAAGAAAATTGAGATATAACCAAGGAGGTGAAAAAATATGAAGATGATATATGTATTTGGAGCTTGGCTATTGCATACCATATACTGAGTATCTATGATTATAAAAATCAAAGATGCTATTAAATTGGCTAACATTGGAAATAAGGCAGAATCAGTTACCAAACAAAGATAAGAGACATTAGAATGTATTAAGAAAGGGCTTTTGATCAGGATAACAGAGAAACATTTATGTACAGTACTTCATTCATGTGCAGTATATATCCCCAAATGCATTTATATTTTATGTTATAATAATAACAATAAGTTTTTTTTAACAGATTAATTATTTCCCTTTTATTTCTTATTGGAAGAGTTTATTTGATACAAGTCTAAAGATCTGGAATGCATTAAATGATGTGTAACGAAGTACCACTGTATTTTAGATATCTTTTATTCACACAATTCAATTTTTCTTATTGGAAGAGTTTATTTGATACAAGTCTAAAGATCTGGAATGCATTAAATGATGTGTAACGAAGTACCACTGTATTTTAGATATCTTTTATTCACACAAAAAACCAAATATATCAGACTTTCAATTATCAAAAATCAGGAGAAATCAAGAAGCATCCTGAAAGCAAATTTGGTCAGAAAAATGTAAAGGGGACACAAAAATAAAAATATATTTACCACAATATTAAAAACAATAATTCATGAGGTTTACATTAAAAGCATTCTTGTACTATAATGTACTATAATTGTATATTAATAATTATATAAAAATTATATCTGTCAAATTTTATTTTTCATATTTAATATTTAAATGACAAAACTGAAATCTCAAATATATTTTCAGTATAATAGAACATAAACTAATTAAATTTTATTTTTAATATAATAATAATTAAATTTTATTCTTCATATTAGACATTTGAATGACAAAACTGAAATCTTAAACATATTTTCAGCATAATTTTACAATATAATAAATGTAAAGACTAATTGATTTATAATACAAATACTAAAAAATTCAAACCATTGTCTTATTCAAGTGCTTGAATAAAGACATGTGCTGAAGATAGAACATCTGACGAAGGCTATCAAATTCCATACTCACACTACGATGTATAATTTTTTCAAGTGAAGGTGCCTATAAAAGATTATTAATTATTTTACCTCTTAAAATGCAATTGCATTAAATACATATTTAGGATGTCAAGGAATAACTGAAAAAGAATATATATACACAAGATGTTCAAAAAAGTAACTAGACCTTCTTTTAAAACATTCATCTCAGACAGATATTTCTTAATTTCGAAGATGCTCAAAATAAGGTAAAAAGTTTTATGAAAGCAATGTGAATATTGTGAGCATAAAGGATTTGGTAATTATAAAATCAATGGTTATATGGTTCCCATAGAACAAAAATTCCAGTTACTGCAATAGTTATTACACTTTAAAAAGTTAATTACAAAAAGTTCCATATCTTTATGGTCAAAATGTGCAGATATTAATGACTTACAGTGTTAAAAGGTTAGCCATAAAGTTGACAGCAAATGCAATTTTAAAATATGGATTTACAAAACATTAGGCAATTAATCAAAAGTAATAAAAGATAAATTAATCAGAAATTTGCTTTCAAAGTTTGTAATATTCCATATGTGTTATTTCATCTATTTTTATTCATTCTGTAATGTAGTTTTTCATTACGAATAAGGTTTAACCTTATTATGTGAGTCAAAGTTTTTTCTTCTGAATATATATGTAGTTAACCTTCGTTTACAGATATTTTCATCTTTAATGAACAATTCTGAATTCCCCAAACCTTTAAAATGAGAGATCAGTACATTACCATTTAACTAATAGTTCCTGACAAGACACAAAAAAACCTTGGCTTCATGAAAGTCTATTAATGAGACAGATTCCCATGTCCTAAATAAGCCCTAGCATTATTTTGCAGGATGTTCATAACATAAATCCAACTCCAGAAATAACCCTCACTTGGGGGGGGATGCCAGAATTACTGAAGTGACCAATCAGAGCGGAAACACAACACATGTGTATGCTTGAGAATGAAAGGACATGACTTGATTAATTAGAATTCATTGCAATACAGAATAATTCTGTATTGCAATGGACATATTTAATGCTCTCATTGAAATCAGTTTACATCATTTTTGTATGGTTATTCAGTCTCAGCAAATTTTGCTACAACTTCTGTCTCATAACTCTCCAATTAGCACTTGATTTATTATTATATTTAAAAGAAATAATGTTTTGATTTCAAAAGATGAGCACAAAGAGAACTATTCCTTCTAATACAAAGGTATCAAGGAAGAATTTCATGAAAAAGATCTTACTTCTTTCTGCAAAGAGAAATTATTAGATTGTCGAATCATCCCAAAATAGCAAAGTATGATAATTGCCAAACTGAAAACTTTTGTTCAGTTTCTTCTTGAATTCTGAAGAAACTGAATTCAAAATTGCTTAACATTAGGCACCGAAAAGTGATCTAAGTTCTTAAATTTGCTCTGAAATATCAACACGAATTTTGCATTTAAAGGCATGAAAATTAATTGATTTATTTTATCAAAATGCAATGAAATAATTCTTATAAACAATTCAAATTTTATACTTAAAGAACCTTCCTGCTTCTAGTGCAGAAACAGTTTTCATGAAATTATGTACCTTATTTTAACAAATCCTGTAATCGGAAGTACATGTCAAGGATTAACATTTAAAGAAGTTTTATAGTAAACAAAATGAGTCTTGTATTGAGGGCGCAGCACGTAATAAGTAAAAAAAAAAAACCTAGTCCATATTTGTCCTTTTAGTATTTTCCTTCTCCATCAATTGACTGAGGTTATCAATCATACTTTGATTGCGATTTTTGGATGGTTTGAATTCTAATAATTTCTCTTTGCAAAAAGAAGTAAGATCATTGTCACAAGATTCTTCCTCAATTCCTTTCCTGTACTAAATGGAACAGCTCTTCCTCTTTGAGAATCAAAACATATACTTTAATTATGATAATAAATCGGATGTTAATTGCAGAGTTACAAGACAGACATTGTAGCAAAAATTCTTGAGACTGAATACCAACACAGAAGTGATGAAAACAGCAGGCACAAAATTCAGAAAATGTTTACTGCAAAGAGCGAATTAAATATGTTCAGTTCAACACACAGCATAAAGAATTATGAAGATTCTAATTAATCATATCCTTTCATTATCAAGCATACTTGATAATGTTCTGCTCGCATTCTGACTGGTCACTTCAATTAATTCTGGCATCTACCTGAGTGAGGTTTTCACTAAGGGTATAAGTATTTTCTCCCTCCTTCTGGCATGCCTTCATGGTGCAATGGTTAGCACACTTGGCACATATTTGAGAGGTCCAGGTTCAAGTCTTGGCGAGGACAATGGTAATTTTTCATGTCTCCTACTACAAAAAATTCTAAGAACTCTACAGTGGATGCCCAAACTAAAAGGTGGTGGATGATAATTCTTCATCACCAGGATTTGGCGACTGGGATTCCTAATCCTCATTCATCCTTTCAAAGGGGGCATATAAGGTATGTTCTCCCTCCTTTTGGCATGCCTTTGTGGTGTAATGGTCAGCACACTCGGCATATATTTGAGAGGTTCACGCCCGAGTCATGAAGAGGGCGACTTGCTAATTTTTTATACCTCCTACTTCAAAATAACCTAATGTATCTACAAGGGTTATTTCTGAAATTGGGCTTATGTTATGAGCATCTTGGAAAATAATGCTAAAGCTTATTTAGAGCAAAATGTGATATACATATGGAAAACCCTCTGGGTAGTAGATTTTCACGAATCCAAGGTTTTTGTCTCTTCTCAGGAACTATTAGTTAAATCGTAGAGCACTGATCTCTCATTTTAAGGGATTCAGGAATTGTTTGCTAAAGGTGAACATCAACTCAAGTCAAATATTTGTAAATGGAGGTTCAATTATATATATATATATATATATATATATATATATATGTATATCGTATGCAGTTTTTCATTAGGAATAATGCTTAACCTTATTATGTGAGGCAAAATTTTTTCTTGTGTGTGTGTGTTTATATATATATATATATTTCCATAAAACTACATTACAGAATGATTTGAAATAAATTAAATATAGTCAAAAGTCTTTAATCTGGACTTGCCGGGACTTCGGCGATTCTGGATTATAGATCATCAGTTTAAATCTGGTAATATGGCATGCAGAAATTATAAAATTAAAAATATGAAACCGTAATTTATGAAATAAAGAGCAATTATGAACTAAAGGGTATCAAAATTTACAAAAAAAACCTTAATATTTATTTTTTACTTTGTTAAAAATTTCTTTCAACACGCGCACGCATAAAGCATACATTACGCATAGTCGAAATTAGAAAATTGCAACCAGAAAACTATTTGATGTGTATTTGTGATATTTATAATGACAAGGAATTTGATTTAAATCATATCAAAGACGGAGTACATCAAGATGAAATAGTACATTTAGTAAGGAATTATAAGCCGAATAAAATAAAAACATCTGCCCTGAAGATAAGAATAGTGCTGACAGATCAACTTCCAGTTCATTGCGTGCACGCGTAAAGCATACATTACGCATAGTCGAAATTAGAAAATTGCAACCAGAAACTATTTGATGTGTATTCCAGAGAACCAGAAAACTATTTGTACGTGATATTTATAATGACGAGGAATTTGATTTAAATCATATCAAAGACAGAGTACATCGAGATGAAATACTACATTTAGTAAGGAATTATAAGCTGAATAAAATAAAAACATCTGCCCTGAAGATAAGGATAGTGCTGACAGATCAACTTCCAGTTCATTGCGTGCAGTGAAGCCCCCCCCCAATCCCACAGAGCAGCATGAAATTGATAAACAGATTTCGGAATGGTTAGAGAAACAAAGGAGCCTTTATCCATTTTTTGCAGCAATTCCACTTTTTGTTTGATCGACATCGAAACATGCTTTCGCTTTGTAGATCCTTTGGCAGCTCCATAACCAAAAGTTCAAGCTTACTTTTATAAAATTGCTCTAACAGTCTGCAAAAAATAATAACCTGGATCCAATTAGAAGATTAAGGAACAACGCAATCTGCAACATTAACTGAAATAGATTTAGCTTAGCTTATACCGTCCGTTATGCATTAAACGTGTATGCGTAAAGGTATTATGCGCATAAAAAGCATGTGCAGAAAGTTTGTAGCTTTGAGGTCCAGATTATAGATCATTCTAGATTATGGACGTCCAGATTAAAGACTTTTGACTGTAACACGTTATACATAGAATTTTATAAAATATTACAAACTTTGAAAGCAAATTTCTGATCAATTTTATCTTTAAATTACTTTTGATTAATCGCCTAATCTTTTGTAAATCCATATTGTAAAATTGTATTTGTTGTCAATTTTGTGGCTGACCTTGTAATGTTATAAGCTAATAATGTGTCTGCACATTTTGAACACAAACAATTTTATTTTTTGTTATTTTGGATTAGGTGCCCAACTTTTTCCAGCTCACTGCCTTTTTTTAAAAACATTTTTTGTTCAGCATCCCTTAGCCTTGCAGCAATGATACATTAGATATCCTTTGAATGCGATCTGTAAACACTGAGAAAATATATACTGAAAGTTTTAGCTGTCTGTTTAGTTACTGTATTTATAGTGCATTGAAGTATTAATTAAAACTCATCATGAAATTTGAAAATGATTAGTAGTAATTAGTGAATCCAATAAAATATATATATTAATTAATTTTGATAATAGGAATTCAAATAATTATCTATGAATTATAACAACTAATAGTCACATTAAATTTCCTTAAAGCTTTTAACAGTCAACAGAAATGATCTATTTTAGTTCCTGATAGTCGTTCTTAAAATGATTTTCCCTTTTTTCTTCTCTACTGTAAAAGTTTGAAATTTTTAATTTTAAAGAGATTTTGTAACTCATGAAGCAAGCGATGTCTCAAAATTTAATAAGCCTTTAATTTACACAACATAATGACAACAGTTATTCGTTATTACTGGTTACAGAATATTTCAGTGAAAAATTGTGTGGAAAATGAGGAAATACACAGATATAAAATTACTAAAATTAAAATACATACAAGAGATAAAACTGATCTTAATACTAATAGTTCTTTGCAAGGGCAAGGAGGGAAGATCTGTCCCCGGGTAAAGCACCCAAAGGGAGCCGAACTGATGTTACAAATTTTTAGAATGAAATGTTTTCCATTCTTTGCAAACAAGAAGGGTGCGAGATCTTCAGTTGTCCCCCGGGTGCTGAAAACCCAAGCTACAGCTCTGGTTCTTTAGCAGTCTAAAATTTAAGTTTATAAAACTATTCAGGTTAACTTTTGAATTTAGACATTAGGATTTTGCACCCCCTTTTTTTTTTCCACTGTGAAAGGCACAAGTAGCACAGGTGTAAAGAAATTTTAAGACACTTTTCTGTGTTTTCTTAAAACTTACTGTTAAAATATAATTAACATTAAAAATGGTTTAACACATTTTGAAATTAAGCTACCAAGTTAATAAAATTAAAAACAGTCAAATTTTGATAAAATGAAATTGAAAAGGTCAAAAAATATTCAAATTATTTTTTAACAATAATTTAGAATTCTACACTTTAACAATTCTGTTTAAATAAATGAAGTTCTACTGTACCTCATCTTTATGTCTAGACAATGAATTCAGATCAATTACTTTTATTTCTTTCATAAGTTTATCTATTTTTGCAACTAATTCTTCTTTTGAAGTTTCAGAAATTTCTTCACGGCTCTCCTCAGTTTGTGAAGCAGAATCTATTGTAATCTTCTTATTTCTGAGGCTTTTCTTATTGTTTCGAGAATCCTTTGAAATTTCTTCATTACAACTTTGGGGTACCACAATGTCAGTATTTAAATAATGTTCTTTATGCAATGAAATAGTAGAAACAATCTTACTGGAACTTTTAATTTGACTTTTTGTATCTTTTTCTTGTTTTACTACACCTGAATTAGATTGAGTATCTTGTTTATTTCTTATTGTTATATAATTTGAAGGATATTTTTTCAAATTGTTCCTAGAAAGACAATCCTCTGTTGGTAATCCTCCTACAATTTCTTGCTTTTCTGAGACACTATGTAAATATTTATCTTTTTTTCCATTCCCAGACTTGTTTTCTGCAATGTGTAAATTCAAGTTTTCCTCTGCTTCATTCTGAAAGCTATTCTTAACTTTATCTGAATTTTGGGATTCCAGTGAAGAATTTCTTTTCCTGGAATTTTTCTTTTTCCCTTCAACATCTAAGGAGAAAAAAGCAACAAAGCAAAGTTTAAATAATATGCAAATAGAAAAAAGTTACTTATATAGTATAAATTAATTCATATTATAATAAGATTAGTTTCATACACATTCTTATGTATGTTTGTAATACATTCTCTTTTCCCACTGAAAAAAATAAACACTACTTTTAAATGTATGTTTTCGTTTTCCAATAAACATAATAGCAAGAGAAAAACCTACAATAAGGCTAGATTACAATCAAATTCAAATTCTTCAAGAAATCTAAAGCAATGAATGAATAATATTGAAAATATTTTTAATTTTATCTACAAAAAGTCTAGATAAAACAACAAAATGGCAGCATTAAACAATCTTGTGAAATGACAAAGGTCAAGAAATACACCCACATGAAACTTGAAAGATAAGTTGAGTGAAGTCGTCTGCTTCTTTATCTTGATGCAAATTGGAAGGGGGGAAAAAAGAACTTTTACTATGATGTCAATGATTTGGAAAGTATTTCCATTATGACATCATTATTTGGTAAGTATTTCTCTTTTCTTCATTCAGTATCTTGTTCTTCCTGTTGTAGTTTTCTGAGTCTATAAACTGAATGCTTAATTCTGATAGGTTAGTGAATTTTCGGTATTTGACTATACTGCTACTTTTATGTTTTACCAAAATATAAGTAACTTAAAAGGTGTTAAAATGAGTAAGTATATAAAGTTACAATAATACACAAATTAAATGCATCCCATGCTTTCTGCATATGAAACATTGCCACTCATGTATATCATGTAAGAGCAGGGTTGGATTACCATTAAACAATATCAGTATGTGTTTAAGGATACCACAAAATAGGTCCTTAAATATTCAGGAATGGAGGCTCCAAAAAATTTCCAATTGCCGGTTTTTTCCATAGAATGCATGGTGCAGCTAAACCAAAATTAAAAGAAAGAAGCAATGTCGGAGGGGGGCTGGCATAAACATACATGGGGGCACTAAAATATTTTAAGTGTTTAGGGCCTCTAAAATCTGACCCTGTGTAAATTCAAATTTGCCTTTGATAAATCCATCAAGATATCATAGCAGTTATCTCTGCTGCTCTTTTTACATAATTTTTTCTTTTGAAACTTTCAATCATATCAGGCAATTACAAAAATGTGCTACCAAAATTTTCAAATTAAAATTTTTGTCAATGAGCATATGTTGATCATGCTTAGGGACTATCAAATCAGATATAGCACATTTGATTTTATTGAAATTTAATCTTAACGTATATACAGATCCAGCATAATTATCTCACCTAAGCCATAGTTCCCACAGTAGAGAAATCTGGAAGATGGAACTTAGACATTTTTCTACACAAAAAATTAAGATTTGAAGGGCAGCTTTAAACGAATCTTCTTCCTAGCTGCAATGAAATCATTTACTGTATTGTGTTCTTATACGATACCCTCAAAAATCCAGTGTATTGCATATATACAATACATGGCTGACAGTGGGATTCATGACCTTTGACCAGGAAGTCAAAAGCATTAATAATGTATTATTGCTTATCAAATATCTGACTTTTCCTATGCCTTTCTGCCACAGCTTCATGCAAGGATAACTGAATGGCTGAATAGGCATTTGTCATTGAGATGATAGATCTTACACAGAACAGATTTCATCTGTTCACTATATAACGAAAAGACCATCATATATAAGGGGTGTTCAAATGAAAAGGTACGAAATGTTGTAACAAATGAATTGGTTGAAAATTGAATATGCTACTTTTCATAATGTAGAGACATCTTAACTTGTTAACTGGGGAATAAGCTTTCAGTAAAATCGTTTCACAATGGAGACTTTTTCCTTTGCAGTAACTTCAGCACATCGCAAGGAATAAATAAAAGAAAATCGTTTAAAAATATTTAATGATATTAAATATTAAAATTAAACATTTTTAATCCGGAAAAACAAATTAATTGAACGAATTTAAACAATTATTTCGTATGATATTCCCTAAAGCAATGCGGCATACACAAAGCAACACTGTTAGTCGGGACATCAAAATCTCGATTCTTTCCTAAGACCCTTGGAATAGCATAATTTGCATCTCCTCATTACATTTACTCTTGAAGAGTCGGATGGTATATAGTCTGCAAAATGTCTTTCAAAGAGTCGAGGTGGTTTTGGTGTCAAAGATGATCGTCCTGTACTAGTAGATGGCGACTGCGATCCGTCTCTATAATTTTCAACACCTTTTTCTACAGTTTCGATAAGGAAATGAAGCCTATCTAGGTGACCGCCATCTTTCTTGTATAAAAGATATGCATTTAAACACACCATGTCTAGTGCATGTAAAAATATCTTATAGTAATACTTTTTTACTTGGTTTCTAGCGATATAAGTTTTCATTTGTCCGTCAGCAAGACCAACTCCTCCCATATTTTTGTTGTAGTCAGCGATAACTTCTGGTTTTGATATCGTTTTCTATTTCTACAAATTTATTGTCGTAGATAGTACTCAATATAATTACATCCTTTTTGTCTTTCCACTTCATAATCATTATTTTGTCTCTGTACCTAGCAATATGTTCATCTTTTTTCAAAACACAATTTTTGATATCAGATGGTATTCCCTTTCTATTTTTTCGCATTGTTCCTACAACATCGGTTTTTCTTCTGCACATCTTCTCAGCTAGATCAGTACTCGTATACCAATTATCAAGATATAGCGTATATCCCTTATCCAACAAATCGTGGCACAATTCAAGAACAATACGATTTGGTCCCTGTTCTGGATAGTTCAAACCATACAGCGCGTCTTTACCTGTATATATAATGAAATCACTTATGTATCCGGATTTACGTTCACATATCTTATACAATTTAACACCAAATCGACTTCTTTTCGATGGAATGTACTGTTTCCAAGACAGTCTTCCTTTCCATAGCAAAAGAGACTCATCTACAGATATTTCCTTATCTAGTACGTATAACACCTTGAATTTGTTTCTGAAATAGTTCAAAATGGAATCGATTTTGTAGGTTTTTTTGTTGCACACTTTTAGATTGAAAGCATTGTTATCACTAAAATGTAAAAATTTTACTAACAGTTGGAATCTTTTTTCTGACATAGTTTTATAAAAAAATGGAGTCTCCAGACTTTCTCGCTTTGTGAAATAAAGCTGATAAGAAGGTTTTCCTATTATTCCTTGCAAAATTAGTAAAAAAATAAATACTCTCATCTCTCGGTCATCTGTGTCAACCCACGAGAGACATCTTGAACGTGGTTTCATGGAAGTATTTTTTTTCAAAAAAATGTCCGCCGTATTTGTTTGATTGTTCCACAATAAGTTCTACAAAATTAATCGATAAATTTCTCGAAATAAAAAAGGCAATCCTTTATTTCAGGTCCTTCAAATGTAAGTCTAGATTGAGATAAAAACTGGAAAGGCGATCGCAATATTCTTTCACATTTCCATTCAGCTGATGTCGGTTGAGTATTTTGGTCTATAACATCATCATCCTTTGATTTTTCGTCCGGACCATCAGTAAAGAAGTCGTTATCGCTTTCTTCCGAACTGGTACTTATTCTAAGAATTTGATATTGTTTACCAAACCTCACGGGCAATATTTCATCGTCAATTTCAGACAATTCAAAAATTATTTTCTGCTTCACAATAATTTTTATCCATATTTATAAAAAACTAACAATTATTCAAATCAACAAGTTATTACTAATATGTAAAATACTGAAATGCAGACTAAAATGAAATTAAGTTGTGCAAATTAGGAGTGTTATCACAATTTATGAGCGGACAAGTGTGTTCCATTGATCGATTTTTCTTGAACAACGGTCAAGTGACAGATTGCAAAAAAATGTAAGAAAAATTTCATCATACCCATTGAAATAGTCTTCCCAGCAAGACGAAACATTTCGTCGTAACCATTGAAATAGTCTTCCCAGCATGACGAAACATTTCGTCATACCCATTGAAATAGTCTTCCCAGCATGACGAAAAATTTCGTCATACCCAGTTAACAGATTAAGGATGCGAATGCAGCGTCCAGCATAGTTGTGCGCAAGCGCCTGCACATGACAAATGAGAGAAGTATGCAGTTCTGTGGTTTGTCCAATTGATGCGGCACTGCATGTAAGGAAATCATGGCATTCCCATTGCAAAATTCGACAATTAAAGAGCAGCGAGGTGTTATGAGATTTCTGATTGTGGAAGAGGTTAAACCGGCCGATATTCATCGCTGGATGGTAGTCATATATGGGAAGACTGCTGGACAAGCCTATGAGAAAGTGGAGCACCAGTTTCCGTGAAGGCCTGGAGTGTTTGAATGATGACCCAAGACCAGGCCGAGCTCATCGACCTGGGTGAGAAGCAATATCTCAAAGGGATTCAAATCGGATGGGACACAGTGGAGGACTGGCTCCTGTCACAGCTACTGGAATTCTGGGAAGAGGGAATCCTTCGGCTCGTGAAACAGTGGGATAATTGTGCTCAGGGCTGTGGTGATTACTTGTGAATAAAAACTTCAATATATCCATAATGTCATTTTATAACTTTTCATTTGAATACCCCTTATATATAATAAAACTTCTGTAGCCCATCAGTAATTTCAGAAAACATGTATTGTAATTCTATCTCATTAATTAGTTTTTAATTTTTCTCAGTGTAATTTTTCAAACCCATTTCTTTAACAATTGCACCTCTTTTGGTCTTTGCACTTGAATATTTCTTAGCGATTTCACTATCGGGAATCATTTTTCGAAATAAAGCTGCAGCGTGATCCGATGCATTCAGTGGCAGTTTGAATTTCATCAATAGGCCCAGTAGAATGGGAGATATAGAACTGTCCCACCCTTTTTTTGTGCAGTGTACATAGCAATTTCTTGTCAACGGAAGAAAGTTTATTATACAGAATTGTAACATTATGTTTATGATCCACTGTTGATACTGTAGATTAGGAGCAGCCAACTTTTGTACTCTCAAAGGTAGTTTAAATTATATTTTGGGCGTTAGGCTGTGAAATATGTTGTTTCACAAGTAACACTAAACAACAAACACAAGTAATGAGACTCAGAAAAATAAATGTGGTTATTTCAAGATTCTTCTAGTATTCATTTCAAATTTTTATTTGTATGAAGATTGTGGGTATTTGGCAAAAATTCTACAGAAGAATGGGCAAAGATTACAGACAACTACAAAATAAAAAATAAATTACTTATATATTTACCCAATGAACACACTAAAGGAATACATTTTTTATGCCACTCCCTGTAAACATACACCAATGAGAAGAATCTCATAAATAATTGATTATTTTTGGATAACTCAAATATAAACACACAAAAATATTTTAAAGTATACAAATTTGACATTTATAAAAAATGAGCAAGTTCCACCTTAATTGCTTTTAATAATTTTTAAGCCATAGGGAAAAAACAACAACCTATTAGTGCTAATTTAAAGGAATTTTAAAATTAAAGACGAATGACAATTTTTACAGCAATATTTTGATGGATTTAAAAGCAAATGCCTACTTACTTTTAGATACTTTAGAATTTTCAACATTTTCCTTTAATTTTTGGCTTGAGCTAGAACCTTTTTTCTTTTCAACAAGAGGGCATTGAATTAAATCCTGCATTAGAAACATTACAAAAAATTACTTGAACTGAAATTTATATGTTTCAATCACTTAAAAGTAATTTTTTTCCCAATGAAATAGTGGAAAAATTATTTGTTAAAAACAATTTTTGTTTTAATAGTGTAAATGCAATAAATAGATATTTACATTAAAAAAGAATACTAGTTACTTAAGTTAGTTATTTAAAGAATTTAGAAAATGAAATATAATGTGAAATATGAAGCTTAAATGACTTACTGAAATAATTATATTTCATTTATGAACTGTTTACTTTTAATATACATATTTTAAATGTTATTTTATGCAGAATTTATGAAAAATGTTATATTAAGAAGATATGCCAACCTTTGAGGAGAGCTAGCAGTAATATTTAACTGAATGAATCAATAATACAGTAGAAAATCTGAAATTTGGAATGATCTAATCTTCCAAACACAAATTAAAACAACAACAACCACCTCCCCCACCCCTAGAAAATCTAGGAATGGAGAAAGTAGAAACAAAGGTATGATGTAAATGTGATTTCTTCCTGACCGAGATTCCTGTACACCACTTTAAGACACGCTGGCTAAGTTAGCATTCTATTAATGTTGTCCAAACGTCCTGTGTAATCTCTGCAGGTCAAAAATTCTGCTTCCCCTGAAAACTCTCTAAGTTAAAAAAAAATTACCATCTCTAAATTCTAAAAGTTTCACCATCTCCAATTTTTACCACTCAGTTTTTATCGAAATCCTAAAATTTTTGCCGTCTGAGGTGGCAATACCAGCTATGGCACCAGTCCTGTTGGGGGTTAACATTCTTGTTGTGATATAAAAATTAAGTGAAGCTGCAATGCTGCCATATCTATCAGGGTGGATCCAAAAAAAAAAAAGTTCACAAGGGTAATAAAAAATTATTTATTAACAAGATAGAAAATATAAAAGGGTATTAAGAGGTGTACTTGTCTATTAGTTTTTCACACAATCACCAAATCTATTTAGGCATTTAACTAAACACAGGACCAACGTGTTTAACCTGGCTTTGAAGAAATCACGTCCCTGCTCACTGATTCAGTTATTGGTGATTGTTTTCACATCACTGTCTGAAGAGAACCTCATTTCAGATAAATGAAACTTCAATTTTGGAAAAAGAAAATAGACACTGGGTGCTAAACCTGAATTATATGGGGAATCGAGACTTTTCACTTAAACTTTCCCAGCAATTCTTGAGTTTGGCGAGCAGTATGGGGCCAGGCTTGCCATGCAGGAGGATGAAACCATCACTCAACAAGACAGGGCACTCGTGTCGGATGACTTCATGTAACCATGTCTAAGTGGCACAATAACGATTAGTAGTAATGGTATGGCTATGTTCCAGATACTCGATCAGAACAACAAATCACGGCTTGCACCTCCAAGAGAGACCACTTTCCTAAATGTCTTGCTGTTACAATTGCTCTGATGGGTCTGTGAACTTCAACCACTGCTAGACAACTAGTGTTATCTGCCTACACTCATTATTTTTAACACAGAAATTATTATGGAAGGATAGAATATTCATTCCACAATAATTACTTTTCAAATGCTGATGCTTTTAACGTTTTTTTTTTTTTTTCTTCCCCCTGATCCTCCTATATACATCTCACTATCAATCTAAGAGGTGGTCTTTTTAAGGAAAACTAGATCATATTCATGTTATAGATGGAGAAAATTACAAAAGCATCAGCATGGCATTCGAGTGCAAAATAAATTTACCTTCAAATCAAATTGAAAGGCTTCAATTTAAGATACTTTTGTGAAATCAATCTTGTTTCTAAGAGGAACTGAAAAATTTTTATTGTCAATTTTTTTAAATACGACTTCTATTTGTAGAAGGTTTTTATTGTTTTAATTACACTTTAATGAAATTTCTATATCCTTAGCCCTACGTTTAAAAATTTCATTTTATATTCAACAAATATTTGTTACATCATTTATCAAGGACAAATAGCCAAAACATTCATGACACTACCCATAGGATGAGATATTTGAACTTGCAGTAATTAGCATTAAATTATAAAATTTCTTGAAACATTTACATTTTACACATATAATAGTCCCACATATTTTAAATAAGATAAGTGGCTGTTTATTTATATGTTACTAACAGTTAACTTTTATATCAATTCTTTCTTTAATGCCTCATTTTGTCACTTGCTCAGTCCAAATGTATATATACATTTTATGCCAAGGGGCATAAATTGGGAAGAAAATAATAATCAGCGTGACTCACGACAAAAGTCTAGCTGTTGTTACCACAGCTGCTTGCTTAAAGATATAGAACTTTGTTGGAGAGTTTTACGTTTACATTTTTATATATACATGTATAATTTTTGCATTTTTTTTAATGTATCTTGCTTCCATAATAAAGATTAAGGGAAGGAGATAACTCACCTTAAAGTGTAGAGATAACTTCTAAGGATGAGTAGTTAGTTAAAAATAATTAAATTATGTAGTTACAATTTTTTTTTATTTCTAAAAAAATATCCATAAAAAATGCATTAAGAATACTTTACAGCAGATGCAATTTATGATATTGTTTCAAAAATGATACTACTATAACTATACATTACAAGCATAAAAAAAAAAAATATGTTTTGTAGCAACAACAAGCAACAAAATGTTTATAAGTCTTATTTATTTGAAAATTTTCCAGATATTTCAGTTAATTTACACCACTTTCCTTCTCATTAGCAAAATTTCTAGGTTTATTTGTTTCAATGAACAAATCAATGCTCCCACTACTTTCTGTTTCATATCCTAATTTGTTAATGTTTCAACAATATAACCTGAAAGAATAATTTTTCTCTTTAAAAATAAATTTCTTTTTCAATAAATTTCCTCTTTATTCTAGAATTTTCAGATTTAATTAAACATTTCTGTTATTCTAAAGAACTACTTGCACTTAAAATATATAGAAGAAATGATTAATTTCATTTCTTTAATAATGTGAGTATTGAGAATAAATATAAAATGCTGTAAGGTTAAGGTCAATGTCAAAGCCAGTGTGGCAGAATTTTAAAAATTTAATGAAGCACTGAGCATAAAATTTTCTAAATTTTATTGCTTTAAAAAGTTTTAGAATTTAGGGCAGGCACTGAGGTATGTCTGACGCACTGAGATATACATGATGAATCTTTTAATAAATCATCGATTTTCCATTTCTTTGCTTTCTTCAGTTGCTATAATGGTTGTGTCTAGTGAAAAAAATAAATGCATTCTGGGATTAATTTTGTTTTCACTGTTCATCCAAAAATTCTCCAAATGATGAGAAATTCATCATGAATTTCCTACAAAGCATTCCTATTGCATGTTAATGCCATGAAGACATGTTTCATTTCATCACAAATTGTAGTTCTATAAATCTTGCTGTCAGAATAATAAACTTTAAATCTTGCCTTTAGATCTTCCAATGTGCATGGTCTAAAATTCAAAATAAAAACTATCCCTCAACTCTGTAAGAACAAAAAGCCAGAAGATTTATCCCTGCCAAAAATAAAATAAACTGAATTTTCAAGAGAAAATTTATACACATTTAAATATTCTAAAGCAATTACATGGGAAAAACTTTTTATCATGAAAAAATAGAAAAGAAGACAAACGAAAATAATTTAAAATAATTATAGTAGCATTTTTGTTTTTTCTAAGAAGTGTTTCAGAAACTGGGCTTTATTTTTCAGATTCAAAATATTCCTTAGTCTCCAAAATGGAAAGTAACATCATTTTAAATAATGGCAAGAGAAAATAAAAATATTTTATTTTAATATTATTTCTTAAATACAAGTATAATTTTAATATATTATCTTTACTTTTATGATATTTATAATGATATTAAGATATTTATCAATGTAAGATGAGTAAAATGCTTGTAAAAACAATCATCAAAATTTCACAAATCTTCGAATAAAAAATTTTCTATACAAGCTGATCTTGAAATCGCCAAAATGTTGAAAAGTTGCAAAATTTAATGCCACATAATGAAAGAACTCATATCTCCAAAAGCGAAAGGTTGTTTCTGATGTGATTTTTAGAATTCTTCATTTGCTAAAAAGAAATTATTTCAAAAAGTTTATTTTCAATCGAGGCAGGGCCTCATGCCTAAAACTTGAGCATCCATCATTTATATTAAAAAGTGGGAAAGAATTCAAAAGTTAACCCATCAAATACATATTTGTCAATGCACTGCCAGAAATATTCCTCCAAAATGTTAATTCACACTCAAAATGGTAGCTGTAAGAAAATGAACAGGAATGTCAGAAGAGTAAAATTAAGGACTTTCAAGGACCAAAAATTATTTCCAAAAAACCTAAGGACTTCAGGTACTGTTAAGGATGGTATGAACCCTGCAAAGACTTTCAACTTTTGAACTGCAGTCTGATTGACTCAATACAACAGCTATGCAGCCTTCATTAGGAAGAAATTATACCTTGGTTTTTCCCAAGATTTTTAAAAGCTGCCTTATCTGAACACACAGAAAATTTTTACAAGAGGACTTAATAAAAAGGAAAGTGAGAACCCTGTGATATAAGTACATTTAAACAGATTATGAAAGCCCAGAGAATTAAATCTTGTACTGCAGATATAAAGAATATTACAAGCTGTAAAATCAACTTTATGTTAAAGTCAAAATATTTTAACATAAAGTCAATCAACACATCTTGAAGAAACAAATTTTATTTATTTTTAATACAGCACATTAAATAAAGCAAATGTTTAAGATACTATTGGAAAACAGCATAATTAGGGCCATAGACAGAATAGTACAACAGTCTTTTAGGTCACTTTTAGGTAATAGTCCATGCAGACTGAAGTCTCCCAGAGTTAGGTAAGTTACAGACCAGGCATGTCAAACCCAGTACCTCAACTGGGCCAAATATTCATCAGTGTGTAGCGACATTAGGTTATTATGATGGAGTGAAAAATTTTTTGAAGAAGTGAAAAATGAGCAATGCCCTTGTCGGGACTCGAACCACGGATCTCTCAAATACCCACCGAGTATGCTGACGATTACACCACAAAGACATGCTAAGAAGGCGGGAGAAATACCTTATATACTTCCCCTTTTAAAGGGTGACTGGAAATTAGGGGTGTTGATTCTCCACCACCAGCAACATCCACCACCTTTTTTAGTTTGGATGCCACTGTGGAGACATTAGGTTTATTTTGAAGCAGGAGAGAGAAAAAATGGGCAATACCCTTGCTGGGACTCAAACCTCTCGATACGTGCCAAGTGTGCTGACCATTACAACATGAAGGCATGTTAAGAAGGTGGGAGAAATATCTTATAAGTGTACGTAGTATGGGCCACAAATAAAGAAAAGCCAATCATTTAAAAAGTGAGTAAACACATAAGATTTTCTGTAGTACTATAGTTTTTTTAAAAAATAAAATAAATATAAGGAAATCTGGGTAGCAGATGGATACCTAGTGTTTCTTTCCTGATACCTGGTATCTTTGTTGCTACAAGCAGCTTTCGGATGTCTGGAGCCAGCTGCTTTGGAAACATGCTGCTCACACTAGCGATTTTCAGAATATATAGATCAGATGAATGTCTGTTAACCTAAATCTTGTTCCTTTTCAATTAGTAAGAAAAAATTTTCATGTTGATATGTACTACTGAACATGAAACTCGTGTACAGTGCAAATTTGCAGCTTTCTAAAAATCATGCCAGCAAGTTTTGCAAAATTCAGGGATATTATTGAATCTTCTACTGAATCTTTCCTTACAATTGAATCACACTCAAATTCTCATTAATTCCATTTGTAAATGGACTGGCTTTTTCTCAGTGCCTGTCAAAAAAATATCTAAAAGACGATCTCACAAATCTTTTTTTTTGGTATGAGATTATGAGATATTTGATGGAATTCTAATTTTTATTGATATATCATAAATATATCATAGTTATATACCTTTTGTTATTTCTAAGGAATGCAAGTTTGATTAATCTGCTGTAGATAATAGTGAGGAAGCTCAAACTTTGGCTGAGAATGCTAAATTTAAGCTCCTTAGCAGCTGTTGCATTGAGTTTCATTATGCAAAAATTCTGAATTTATTTCAAACAACAATATAGTAATGAACAGAGGCTATGAAAAACGACTTGGTTTTATGTACATGTTATTTTAACATTAACTAAACTATAAGCTGGGGGATAGATATAGCAATGATAATAAAATTTATGCCAAGATGTAAATAGAGCCAAACTGTCTGCCAAAGAGATTAAATATCCATTTAATAAATGAATTAAACCTGTTCCAAAGAGAAGCATTCAATTTCTTCAAAAGTCTACAGCCATAACTAAAATAAATGTATATTTTTTAAAGCAAATAATACAATTTCTGTAAGAAATTAGTGAAAGAAGCCAAGGCAAGTACAGCCAAAAGAGCAAACCTTCTCATTTTATGAGCCATTCATAAAATATATGACAAAGCAAAAGAGAAATCGTAATGGGGAAAAACAATAACATAGCAAGCATGCAACATGTTCTCTGTTCCAGGAAAAATTAAGCAGTTTAATTAAATGTTCCAGGTAAAATTAAGCAATTTAATTAAATGTTCCAGGTAAAATTAAGCACGCTTATCCTTTTATGAGAATAATTAGGTTGAACTATCTTCATACATGAAGAAACAAGCTTCAAACATATCAATCTGTTGCACCAGATGAATAAGTTTTTAGATTATCTGTCAAAAAAGTATGAAAATGCATATTAAAAGAAACACTGGAAAATAAGAGAGAGAGAGGGAATGGAGGTATTTTCAAGAATTCAAAATCACAAGAAGATTTGCATGTAATCTCATGAATTAAAAACAATGCACACTTTCATAAAATATACTGTATGCAAGTCCCTAGCAATATAAGTTGAAATCAAACTTATATGTGAAAGGTCTAAAAAATAGCTCTGATGATTTACATGTAGGCAATAAAATGCCTCAGAATTTTTATTATTTTATTTTACATAGTAGACTTGTAATTCAAACACTAGCTTAGTATTCACATAAACTAGGGTCAAAGCTTGGGAAGGAAGAGAGCTGGAATTCAAGGTTTTGTAATATGATTTCATAGCTCCAATTTTTTGCAATCACTTATAAGTATTCATGCAAAGGGGGAAAATATGCAACATAAATGATTTAAAAAATTAAAAATACCACAGTTTTCCTTGCATTGCCTTTAGATGGTACTTGTGGTGCAGTATTATACTGATCTATTGAAAGTCTGCTGTCATCAGTTACAGATGGATCAAAATGTATTGGAGAAAGCACATCTAAAAAAATATTTCTGCACTAAGTATCAGGAAAAACATATGCAAAAATTTATTTAAAATTAATACTGGAAATACAGTTTGCATTGAACAGCATGTTCTACCATAAAGATTTCATATTATTGGTTTTATTAACATATAAATTTATGAAAGCAAAAACAAAATATATAATATAAGAAAATTATAAAAGTGAAGGGTGATTAAAAGTAATTACTCAATAGCATAAAACTAAACATCTTTAGATATGAACATTTTGTTCTTGCTTACTCTTTTATTATGTTGTTTTAGATAAATACCAATAATGGATGCTAGTGATGGCAACTTTTATATATTCAGATGTACTTGTGGCTGCGTAATGCATTTTTTAGTCAATATTTAGGAATTTAGTTTAAGTTAATAATACATGTCATTTCAAGGTAGTGGTCATATGCATTTAAAAGTATCTTTGGAAATGGTATTGTTAATAGGAAAATACTGAGACCAAATGTATGAAGAATATACATACTGAAAGTTCAAAATACAATTCTAAATATATTTTTTAGTAATGTATAAACTTTTAGATTAAAATATAATGCCATTTAAAGAGAACTCTATTAGTGCTCATTCGAAGCAACAATCCCCAAATTTAATTTTTAAATAAACACTATCCACAGTTGCACTGAACATTAATTAAGATTTAGGTTTGCTTGATTAAGCAAGCAAATTTCAATTTATTTTTAGAACAATCTTTGTTCTTTTCCTCCTGTAAAAAGAGTTGGCAAACTTCATCAAGGTGGTTGCACTAATATGCAAGTACTGGGAAACCTTAGCTCAAAACACAATTAAGTTCAACAGTAAAACATATTCTAGGGTTAAATTAGGCAAAACAACAAACCCATTCTTGATATAGATTTTAAGTTTCAATTAAAATCTATACCTAACATAAGACTGCTTTTGCCTAATTTTCAGTTTTATTTTGGCTAGTTTCTCTTCTCTCTTGATACTCTAGGATTTTTATAAAGAATATGTCACAGCAAAAAATGTAACATAATTATATGGCATAAACAGGAGATTACAGGAAACAAAATACTGATGGAATGAATGTGATACTTCAGTTAGAGCTTTAAACTTGCGTCAGAATGTCACATTTGTGTCATAAATGTCATACTTGGGTCAGAGTTCTGTGGTGTCATTTGTGGCTAGGTGAGTAAAAGACACTGCAAAGTAGTCATGGGTTTGCAATATTTTGCATGATGTATCTCACAGCAACTGTTCAAATAACTAACCAATGAAATTAATATGAGAGGTACTGATTTTTAGATTGAGAACTAACACACTGTAAAGTGCCTGGCATTAGCAAAAGTTAGGCTAACTGAATGTGCATAATGATTTCCTCTGCAGTGTTCAAGGGCTCTTAGAACACAAATGGTTTCATGTGGCACCATAAAATGAAATAAGGTAGTTTCCAGTAACCTACAGACAGAGAGAATACCAGACCTCTTACTCAGCCAATCAAAAGTGATATCACAGGATTTAAAAACTACATATCTTCTGAACAAAGTGGTGCACTGAAATCTTTCCAACAGCACTTGTTTCCTTCTAACTTCTCACATACTGTATTGTGATATTTTTAGGGATATATTGTACAGAACTGTTTAGTTTTGGCATTTCTAAATTGTTTACTTTAAAAAAAATTGCATTATGTAAAATTAGAGACCAATTAAAAATAAAACTAATATACTATATGTTACACTTTGGTGATATAAAGATACATTATCTAACACAAATTCTGCTTTAGAGACATCATATAAACTTTCGACCACTGTCTCCTTCAAAGTACTCCCTTCTAGTGTTCTAGTGTCAATATACCATTGCCATCATTTCCTCCTCTTTTGGAAACCACTTTTTCGATGGCCTGCGGAACTCTTATCGCATTTTACTGAATTTCTTCTGTAGACTGGAACTGATGTCTTCTTAAAGTGGTTTAAATCTGAGAAAGAGAAAAAGTCTGTCGGGGTCAAGGACAGCGGTTGGGGCACAACAGAAGTGAGATGTTTTGTGAGATAATCGGTAATGGAGCGATGCATGAGCTGAAACATTTCATAATGCAGCTTCCACAACCAATTCCCCATAGTTCAGGTCTCTTATATATACAATTCTCTGGCAGACCTCATTGTTTACTGCCGAACTACATGGTATAAATTTATAGTGCTCTCTGAACATGTTGGTAGTCTTTTGATGTGGAATATTGCTCAGTTCTTGGATCTTCAACAACTGAACTTCTGGTTTCCTTAAACCAATCACAGCACTACATTCGGTTCGGCAGTCAACTTTTAATACAGTCAAAATTCATTAATCCGGACCTCAAAGCTACAAACTTTCTGTGCATGCGTCAACGCATAATGCGTTCACGCATGCGCGTTTTATGCATAACGGACGGTGTAAGCTAAGTTGCTAAGTTAAAATTATCTAATTATCTATTTCAATTAATGTTGCAGATTGCGTTGTTCCTTAATCTTCGAATTGGATCCGACTTATTATTTTTTGCATACTGTTAGAGAAATTTTATAAAAGTAAGCATGAACTTTAGATTATGTCAAATAGAATTTCTGATGTTGCAGCTGCCATAGGATCTACAAAGTGAAAGTATGTTTCGATGTCCATCAAACAAAAAGTGGAATTGCTGCAAAAAATGGACAAAGACATATCCTTTGTTTCTCTAACCAATCCGAAATCTGTTTATCAATTTCACGCTGCTCTGTGTGTGGGGGGGGGATGTCGTGGCACACAGTGAACTGGAAGTTGATCTGTCAGCACTATCCTTATCTTCAGGGCAGATGTTTTTATTTTATTCAGCTTATAATTCCTTACTAAATGTAGTATTTCATCTCGATGTACTCCGTCTTTGATATGATTTAAATCAAATTCCTCGTCATTATAAATATCACGAGTACACATCAAATAGTTTTCTGGTAGCAATTTTCTAATTTCGACTATGCGTAATGTATGCTTCACGCATGCACGCGTTGAAAGAAATGTTTAATAAAGTAAACAAATTAAGCTTTTTTTTTTTTTGTAAATTTTGATACACTTTAGATCATAATTGCTCTTTATTTCATAAATTATGGTTTCATATTTTTAATTTTATAATTTCTGCATGCCATCTTACCAGACTTAAACTGATGAGCTATAATTCGGAAAAATCGATAATCTGGAATCGCCGAAGTCCCGACGAGTCTGGATTAAAGACTTTTGACTGTACTTGATTAAGTATTTGAAATGCTTCCATGAATGTTTTGCCCAGTTTTGCACAAAATTTCTTACAGATGCATTGCTTCTCCAGCTTCTTTATTCTTTATTTACAAATCCAATGAGCTGTTTATACACAATCTCACTGAACTAATGGTTACTTGACAACTTACACATACATTTGAACTCAGTAAAATGTACTATGTTACTAAGTGCACACAGTGCAAGAAACATACCGTTTGCAGTTGTTGACATGCAATTTAAAAAGTTCAGCCTTTTTATTTAACATTCCTCATAAATCGCAAACATATTTAAAAAATATACAACAATAAAGTTTGCATTTTAAATTTGAGAGACTTACAGAGATTTCCAAGTATTCTTTTTCCAGCTGATAATTGAACATAGGACTCAGCATAAGAAAAGTCCTTTAAATGGGTCTTGGCAATGACTAAAGTTTCCATTATCTTAGTTTTAAGGCTTTAAAAAAAATTTGTAAGCAATATATTTATTAACAAAACACCTCATTTTTGTTGCTCATTCTTACCTCTCTGGTTCATGAACTGCAAAAGGTAGAAATTGTCTCGAGAGGGCAGTGTTGTGCAAAAAGGCAAAATACCCAGTATGTGTTCCTGCCATTGTGGCATGAGTATTGAAAGTTGCAAGTGTGAAATGAAAGCTACAGTGCTAACTGTATAATGCATTTAAAAATTACTTGAGTGACTGTGACTTATATTAAAATCTTCATTTGTCTTAGAAATGCAAATAAAAATGCAGCTAGGCATTTTGGGTTCTCATATATCCTGTTTTGTAAAATGAACGAATATTTTATATTTTTCAGCGACCCTCTGATCCTTTTATTCAGTTTACACTTCAAAACTGCTTTCAAAATATTTACTTGCTTTCAGTTAACTGAATAGCATTTGTAATAGAGTGGCAGATGTGGTAACTTTTTATTCTATATCATATATGGCTATGCAATGATATCATTAGGAATAAAGAGAAAGCATAAACATCAGTTTAGTAGTTTTTTCTCAGAGATTTTTAGCTGCCCCCCCTTTTTTTTTTCTTTCTTTTGTTAATGTGCTTTAACAGAAAAAAGAAGAGTAAGAAACACAATTTGCCAACTACTAAAAGCTACCCCAAACCCACTGTAATTATATTATTCCAAGGAAAAGATAATATCCAGTTTTATGCAAAAGAAATCATTAAATTATTTGTTTTTACTAAACTGAGAACATGTACAAGGGTAGAACGCCCTTTTCATGGCTTTCCAAACTGTTTTTCAGCTCAGCCATACGCAACAAACTGCTCACAGATGTTCGATTGTTTCAATTCCCTGTACATTTGACAATTTCTTGCCAAACCCAACATATTAAATTAACAATCTTTTTATGCGATGATGCTATATAGTCGAACCTGATAGTTAGCCGCAGAGCATGAATTGACATTTAAACGCAGTGTGAAAGAGCTAAAAATGCATTTCTTGCAGTTTCATTTTTGTCTTCCCAAATATTCATTTAGATAAAAGTAAAACATATAAATTCAGTAAATTTGGAAGCAAGTTATTGTCTCCTAATTTGTAAGAATTTAACCAGTTTGCTGCTTCGAAAGCAATTTTAAATTTTCAGCAAAATTTCAAATTTTTATCTTCTAAAGACATTAATTAGATTTGAATTTGTTATTACTTAAAAAACTCTAACTGCATTTTATAACAGACATTTTAAAAATTACATCCTGTATCAAACACCTTCCAAGATATGCACTTTAAAAATGAAACCCAGACAACCCTCCTCTCGCAGTACGTCTCGGGCTATCTTGTTTATTGTTATTTTAAATAAAAATATTGGAAACTAAGAACTGCAGTCTAATGATTCATTGAGTTTAGTATAAAAATATTGGAAACTAAGAACTGCAGTCTAATGATTCAATGAGTTTAGTATAAAAATATTAGAAAAATATTAAAAGCTTTAAAACTGTAAAACATACATAAAAACTGGGGAAAAAAAATCTTATAACTAATCATATGACATTAGAAATGTCTTTCATTAATTACAACAAAGTGCAAATGTTCATAAAAATTCTCAGTGGATTTATTATAAATTAAATTTTAATTTATGTCAATTAACAACTACATAAAGACAGAAGAAAAATACAGCAAAATAGAAACAAATTAGGCAAACTATGCATCATGAACCTTTTCCTGAGAGAATACCTAAACTTGTTGATAGAGTGCTTAAATAGGCTCTCTTAGCACTTTTTATCATCGGATTCTGCCAAATTTTGGTTTGGTTTTAGAATGGCCAAAATTTAGAAAGGTTTCATTAATATAATAAATTTTTCTATCCTGTGCATGCTATTTGGTTTTATATCTCTTAGATATCTGTGCTTCCAGAACTGAATATCATTACATTCAATCAAAATTGACTAGCACTTTCATTTTTTATATGCAAACCCTAAATCATTTGTTCTACTGTGAGAATGGACATATTTGGTAAAACCATTTAATAACCTTTGTCACTCTTTGCATAATAGAAATTTTGCTCTGTAAAAAGAAACTGTGAACATTTCTTTATATTGCCCCTAAAGTTAGCTTATCATGCGGTTTGTTTCAAGTTTGCATGCTGATTTTCAGAAGTAGTTTTTTCCCTGGAGTCGAAAATTCATCCTTTCTTTCAGTTCAAATTTCATGCAATTTATGGTTGTCCTAGAAGTGCCAGTTAACTCACCAGTAAAAGTTAAAATTTAATTCAGTAGTCATATGTATTGGAAAATGCTCCCATAATTTGATAAAAACATTCAGTTAGTCTAAATTTTAGGGTAACCCTTGGATTATTGCCAAGTTGTTGTTTCATTTATAGTAACCTGAGCAATAGAATGTTATGGAAACCCTGTTATGATGTGATTTGTTATATTGCATGATTGTGGTGATTTTGACAGATGGGAAATTATTTGTAAGGGCTATATATGTATTAGATATTGATTAGGAAGTACATTGCTTATTTTGTGCTTTACACCATAAAATGCCCACCAGTGGTACAATTAATCTGAAGTTTCTGTACATTTTGGAATAATTGCAAAAGAAAACATTGATTGACTGGTGTGTAAATGAAGATTTAAATGGCTTCGTTCACCTATCGGTAAATTATGCAGCGAGATTTAAGGATTTGGAAACCGGAGCTCATATCAAAACTATAGAAGGTATTTGGGATGTAATAAAAAGTGATTTTTTAAAGAAATGCTACTGACAGTCTGAAGGATATTTCTCATTTTTACTTTTGTGAATTTATGTGGCGATGGCAGTATACAAACTCTAATTTAGATAATTTAAAATAATTTTTGGATGTTGTTAAGGAATTCTATTGGTCACACATATCGAAGTAACAAACTATTAAATAAGGTAAGTCGATATTTCCTTTTTTGTACAGTGTAGATTAGATAACATGTATTTCCATTCTTATGTTATTTCCTTGTTTGATTTAAAATGCAGTTTAAGTCGCCAAATTTTCAGAATGTGCTAAACTCTGCCAACCATGCATATAATCACTCTTCTGCCAAACATGCTCTAAACAGTTCTTCAGTCAGGCAACACTGACAATTTTGCATGTGCTTTTTTTAAGTTGTATTCCAAGTTCCAATCGTTTTATTTGTTTATAACGAATCGTAATATTTTTTACTGAACTTTTTTTTTTAAAATATGAGCTTGTGGAATTTTTCAAGCAGTGGAAGAAACTGTGGTAAAATTTCTGGAGGAATACAGAGTTTTGCTAAACATTTTCTGAAGAGAACAATTAAGTGCAATTCCTAGAGAGCTGTTGTTGTCGAGGTTTGCATGAAGTTGAGTGTCCGCAATTCTGCGATTTTTTTATCTGAAAGCAGTTTGCTCAGAACTTCAAAAGAACAGCGCACACGCAAAAAGAAAAGTGGAAAGATTTGAAGAAGAATGTAAAAGGTTTTTAATATATCATGCAATCCTTATTTTATAATTAAAATTCGTATTTTAAATCGCTAAAGTATGTTTTCTTTTCATATGTTGATAATGTTTACTGATCGACTATAAATATCCATAGTTTGGGAATCTTTCTTATAAAAAAAAGGCACAAAAAAGCACTCATTTGCACTTAATAAGTAATTTTTACCTTTCCAACTGTAAAAAGTCACCAAATTGCGCCAAGGCAGTTGTGTTAATACATACGTATCGAATTGCTTTCTCCTCCTCCTGGCCAGTGAATGAATGAATGATTGTTTTTCGCAGCTAGAGTGGAAGAAAGTCAGGAGTTGCTGTAGTTTGTAGTTTCGCCAATAATGCGAAAAAAGGAGACGTCTTCCTTATTGGTCTTTGAATGTTGAATATAAACAAATATTTAAATAAAATGATAGATGCAGTGTAATCTATCATTTCACATAGTTTTCTCTTTTGCTCGACAGTATTGATATTTCACAGCGTAATTTTTATAATACAACTTTTCAAAATGGTAGAACTACATTCTACAACAGATGCATACACTTTATAGTATCCCCAGCATCTACTTAGGTTGATTGGTAGTATAGTATCAAAGCATTGGAATGAAAGATCACGTTAGAAGAAGAAATGTGTACAGAGCAGATGTAGATTCAAAAGCTCATGTATATCTTTTAGTCTTTAGCTATTCAGCTTTTTTTTTTTTTCCTTCTTATTTTTAAATTTCTGTCTTTGCTTTCACTTTGAATTTTTATAAAATAGTTCTTTCCATGAAGATACATATTTTATTATAGTTATTTTTACCTTATTAGATTTTCTGGCAACAATTATGCTTGATACCAAGTGGTGATGTTAACCAAAAAGTACCATTTTCTCATATATGTAAACAGCAAAGTCATCGGATTAACTGACAGAAATGTTACATAATTATATTTTAAAAGAGATTAAAATTCATCATCAATGATTTCACATCTACATAGCAAAATATTCAGACTACATTTTGAACTTTAATACACACATAAAGCTACCATTATTATCTCAAGGAAAGTAGAAGGAATCTGAGCCTTAACTCTTACACTGAACAGACACTCAGAATATCAAGAAACTACTAAACCTGGTATTACCTAAGCAAGAAAACTCTTCAGTCCTTTTTCAGGAATACAGATCTTCAAGCATAGAATAATATAAAAATTTAAGAAACAAATTCTTTGTAGGTGGCATGGACTAATTTATTTTAAGGCACAGCACAACATTAACTTAAATATTCTCATTCTATCTTGGCCAAATAAATTTAATCTTGTTGTACATTTATTCAAGTTCTGTTTTTAAATTTTTCATTCATTTAAATACTATAAAAATACTCATACTTTTTAAGAAGTTACTAATTTAGACGACAATGCAAAATATGTCGATTGGCCTACAGCCAATGTCGATTGGCCTACAGCCAAAATATGTCGATTGGCCTACAGCCAATGTAACCAAAAAAAAAAAAAAAAAGTGAAGGTAATTAGATGCCGAAAGAAGCATTACATTTTTGAAGTCGCAGTATTTAAATAATTCAAGCAATAAAAGCTATTGTGAGGACATAATCACAATAGCATAATACGTATTAGTCAGATTACAGAAACATGAAATTATGGATTTTACCATCCAAATACTTAAAATCTTTTTTGTCCTTGTTCCTTTGCTCCCTTGGCACATCACAGTTTTTCTTATCAGATGTTCTCTTCTTTTTATCAACATTCTATTGCAATAAATATATATAAATTAAAATATATTTTTTACCAAATAAATTTACAAATGCAATTTGAGAAATGTCTTAAAGATAATTTCAAACAATTTCAAATTTACCACATGCATTTATTACACTGAATATATATATATATATACACATTTTTTATATGTTTGCACATTTTTTAATTTTAACTTTAAATTTGCTTTTTTACGTATTTACATGTTTGTTAAAAAATATATATACATACATGCACACAGTTGAATATATGATGGTATCTTGGCTTGCGAACATAATTCATTCTAAAAGTAAAGCAAGGCACTCGTATATCAAAGCAAATTTTCCCTCAAGAAATAATAGAAACTCTGATGATTCAGTATATGGGTACTCATAAGTACCCATATACTGAAAGTGATTAATACAAAACTTAAAGTTAAAATATGTAAACCAAATTAATTTGCATAACAATCAAGAGTAAACTTAACCCTGGACTTACAGAAGGGGAAGCCATTTACAGTGAAAGGAACGTATCTGCATTCACTGTAAAAAGAAAGTGCATTCAGCATAACAATGTAACAAGAAGATTCTGTGTTCTAAATGTGGAAACCTAGACATGTAAAATATGACTATGCATGTATTTACTGCAAATAATCTTAACACATAGAAGTTTTATTGATTCCAGAGCTACTTCTCACATGTGTTCATGAAGAGAATAATTGTCTTTATTTACTCCCGAGTCAAGAAGTCTGCAATGTGCACCATATTTACCTACTTTAAATATGTGAAAGGTGAGGACCATATTTATGGCAAAACATCTAACGGTGTTCAAATAATTTTTAAAAATGTATTTCTCGTGCCAGATCAGAATGGTGAATTAATATCATTGTCAAATACTGAAGATAAAGGTTATTATTTTTTTTTTTTTTAAGGTAAGCTAAGATAATTTTTAAGAATCAGATGATGCTTATTGTTAACAAAAGTAATAACATACATTTTGGCCATCGTGATAAACGTGGCCAGTACGTTTATGCTTGATTAAAGTTTCAGATACTTTTCTGTTTCGCCGGTGCAAATCTCGCCAAGCAGACTTTGTTGGCCACAACACACATACACATAAAAAATGTTAACAAATGTTGTTAGTTCTAAGAAATTTTTATTTTGAAGGTGTGAACATTTTAATATGGCTTAAAATTTTGTAAAAAGACATTAAGAATTTGCTACGCATTCATGGTACAACACCCTGATTCGCAGTTTCTTATCACGTGACCCCAAGTGATCTCGTCTCACGTAAACTCCGCTACAAAAATCTAATTCTCTCAGTAATTATCTACATTAATTTCAAGTTATATCTTAATTTGGAATACAAGTTTAAATGCAAGAATTATTTCAATTCGTACAAATAGCTTACTTCGAAATTATGTAAAACGGCAGTGCTTTACTTCGCTAGTGCATTCTCATTAGAATCGACTAATTTAACCCTTGACTTTGCCGTTTCTATATTTTCGCCTTCGGGTGAGTGGTGTGATTTCATTCTAATTGACTTAATTACCGCGAATGGCCTTAGGGTGTAAAATTGAACTATCTGGGTAAAAATTCTATGTAATTGTATACCAGTATTGAAAGAAACAATCAACCTGATAAGAAATGGCTGCGAACTGTTTTGAAAATGAGGCATAAAAGATTACCAGCGAGGATATTTCGTTTGGTATCGGTTGTATCATTTTTGGTGACTTTATCGCTTGCGCCGGCAAAATGGAAAAGTACCAAGTTTCGTTATATGCAAATATCAGTGATGCTGAATTGTGGCATCAAAGAATTGGCTATTCTTCCAATCTTGCAACTCAAACAGCTGGGGCTTCCAGACTCGGAATCATTCTGTGAAATTTGTGTTTATGTTAAACAGAATGCTATCCTGATAAAAAAGGGGCGAAGGCTCAGGGAATTGGAGCCAATGGTCATAATACATATAGATACATTATTATGTCAAACACACAAGCAGGTGAGAATTACTTCATGACTACTGAGGATGATTTTTCATGTTTTATTGAAGTTCACTACTGAAAAAGGAGACATGATGGAATGCTTTCCTGAAGTCAAATTCTTCTGTATGGAAAATTAGATGTATTATTGTTAAGGAATACTAGGCAGAGAATTAGTTCAATTTGCTATTAAACATGATGTTACAAATGATAGTTTCTTTGCATACTTCATTGTTAACCAGAGTTGCAGAAAGAGCTAACCAAACCTTGCTGAAAAAAAGGCAGGATAATTTTTGAATCAAAGCTTTCCAAATGTCTTTGGGAATGTTGCCATATTAAGTGCATCTTATCTTCATAACGGAATACCAAATAGCTCTATTAAGAACCATATACCATACAGCTTAAAACACAGTAAAATCCTGATGCTCATATGTTGATATGAAATGGACAGGGACCACCTGCTTCGACATGGGGCTCTTTGTGGTCTTATGGATGAGTCGAGATACTGGGAGTTAAGAGCACTGCTTAGGCAATGACTTCAGTCTTTTTGTTCTTAGTTCTATTGTTTGTAACTTCTTTTGTAAGATTTAGTTCTTTATAACTTTTTGCCTAGCCATTGGAAAGAATAATAATAATAAAAAAAGGGGTACTATTCGGTTTTGAGGGCCGTAAAAAATAGCCAAACAATTGTTGATGCCAGTGCTGACAAAAATAATTACGGCTACCCTAACACAAGAAAGGAAGTATAATAGTAAATAACTCTCTAAGATTGATGTTTGAATTTAGATGAAAGGTTAATTTCATATAATACTTTTTTATTATTATAATTTATATAAAAAAGGTTAAACATGATTGAATGGAAGCGAAAGAGTCAATAACTATTTCAAATCATTATTATAATTTATATAAAAATTGCTAAACATAACTGAATGGATGCCTGCATCGCTATTTCGCTAGCGAGTTATCGCTAAAGCATAATTTCCACTTGTTGGTTGTTCAAACAAAATTTTCTATAATGAATGATGCCTTTTCTTTGAAAAAATTCTCGGTAAAGTGCAGAATCACCCACTTATTTGTTTGCCGTTTTTTTACAAGAGTAAAATCAATTGTATTTTTGTCGATTTTCTTTTACTTTTTAAGTGAAATTAGGTCTATGTGTACATAAATAAAGTTAAGGGATCGCGCAGTGCCATTTTTGTGCAATTCTGGGATTTTTTTTTAAAGTGAAAATAGGTCGATGTGTACATGGATATCGAGTATGTGCAATTCTTAAAAACGCGTCAACCAGTGGGTGGTTCTGCACTTTACCCAAAATCCTATTGCACACTTTTTGTCATGGGCAATTTCCAAATTGTTAAATCCATAGGATATCAAATAAGGATTTAAAAATTAAACTAGTCAATGGCGTCTTAAGAAATATAGAACTACATAAACTTACACAATTTAAAATCAGCGCGTATGCTAGATTTGGCGCACTGTTAATTGGCTGGGTTTGCTAGATTGGCGCTTTCGCGCATACATTTTCGCTGTAATTTTTTTACGCTCCTCAAAACGGAATAGTACCAAAAAAAGTGTTGATACCTGCTTACCACTGAAGGAAACTTCATGCAGATTTAAAGAAAATGCTATTTGTGAGATATTTTGTTGTGGGGTTTCATATAATATACAAGTGAAGAATGTCTTAAAGGTTCAGGGCTGCATGAAGAGGCGTTAGGTGCTGACAATAAGCAAGCAAATCTTCATCTCTGTTTTACAATTTCGAAAGATTTTGAAATGGAGAACATTTTCCTCTTTCCAAAATTTGCTTGCACAGAAACGTTTCAACGTTAAGGGATTACTATATTGAAATATGTGATATATAACAAAGTACACTATCTGCGTAACAATACAAAAAATGCAACTATACCAAAACTAATGTTAAGGGATTACTATATTGTTAGTACTATAACTAATCCCTTAATGTTAGTTAAGTAATTCCTTAGCCAACGTTAAGGGCTTACTATATTGAAAAATGGCTACAATTACATTTTAAGGGCCGTAAAAAAAATCGCCAAACTACCGTTGATGCCAATGCAGCCAAAAATAATAATGGAAACCCTAACGCAAGAAAGGAAACATAAGACAGTACAAAGTCTTTAATCTGAAATGATCTATAATCCGGACATCAAAGCTACAAACTTTCTGCGCATGCGTAAACACATAATGCATTTATGCATGCGCATTATACGTTTACGCATGCACGTTTAATGTATAACAAACGGTATAAGCTAGGCTAAAATTATCTAATTATCTATTTCAGTTAATGTTACAGATTGCATCGTTCCTTAATCTTCTAATTGGAACTGGCTTATTATTTTTTGCAGACTGTTAGAATAATTTTATAAAAAGTAAGCTTGAACTTTCGATTATGTCAAAAAGAGTTTCTGATTCTGGAGCTGCCAAAGGACCTACAAAGCATGTTTTGTTGTCCATCAAACAAAAGTGGAATTGCTACAAAAAATAGATAAAGGCATGAAGAAAGTGACAGAGAGGTTTGTAAAAATGAAAAAATTTCGATTGACAAGTTAGTCGGCATTCTCGGCACAGCAATTACGGGACTTGAACAGCGGAACTTTGTAACTGAACAAGAAATTATGTCTGTTTATAGAATTAAAGAGAAAGTATTAGCACATAAAACGAAACAACTTAAACAACTCACATTGAAAGAAATGTTTAATAAAGTAAACAAATAAATATTAAGCTTTCTTTTTTTTTTTTTGTAAATTTTGATACCCTTTAGATCATAATTGCTCTTTATTTCATAAATTACGGTTTCATATTTTTCAATTTTATAATTTCTGCATACCATCTTACCAGATTTAAATTAATGATCTATAATCCGGAAAAACCCCTAATCCACAATCCCCGAAGTCTCGATGAGTCTGCATTAAAGACTTCGTACTGTAGTAAATAACTAGGTACTTACATATTATCGCAACCAGGTTGCCACGATTTGCAAGTTTGAGTAAAAAAGTATGAATAGAAAGAAAATGTACATTTATTAATTACAGATAATTTTTAATACAGTTTTTTATATTATTTTGTTTTAAAATAGCAATTAAACCCTTCCGGTTTCGAATTTGAATAAGTTGCAGAATTATTTTTTCGGCGGAAATCTTTTCGCTATTGCTTTTAGCACTGATTGAAAACCGTATTCGCCATAACCATGTACACATCGACTTATTTTTACTTAAAAAAACATCCCAGAATTGCACAAAAATGGCATTGCGCACACTCTTGACTTTATCCATGTACACTGCTATTTTGCATGTGGAGATTCACAAAAGTTTCCTGCATTTTCGTGCAAATTTTTGTAATTTATGAGAAAATAGCAGTGTACATGGATAAAGTCAAGAGTGTGCGCAATGCCATTTTTGTGCAATTCTGGGATGTTTTTTTAAGTAAAAATAAGTCGACATATACATGGTTATGGCAAATATGGTTTTCAATCAGTGCTAAAAGCAATAGCAAAAAGACTTCCGCCGAAAAAATAATTCTGCAACTTATTCAAATTCGAAACCGGAAGGGTTTAATTGCTAATAAATTACAAAAATTTGCACGAAAATGCAGGAAAATTTTGTGAATCTCCACATGCTCTTTTTACACGTATAACATGTAGGGTTGCCGTAAGTAGGGTCGCCAAATTTGGCAATTTATGCGAATTTTGGCCTGGTTGCATGAATACGTAAGTACCAATAACTATCTAAGATTATTGTTCTAATTCAGATGAAAGGTTAATTTCACATAAATACATTTTCTTTGTTATAATTTATAAACAAAAGGCTAAACATAACTGAAATTAAACAGGAGATATGATTTTTTAGCTGATCTTTAGAATATGGTAACTGGTAGTTTGGCGACATTTTGTAGGCGATAAAGGTTATTACCTGGGACTTTAGTAATAATGAGCAGTACTCAGTTCCGATTATGCATTATTTTGTGTGAGGGAAATGAGAGATCATGGGATATGTCATGTGATATTAATGGACGAATTACGGTTCTTTAATCGGAAAAGGGGGGGAATTTGGAAAAATATCTGTGGCTGTATATTATTTTGTATTAAGCTTCATTATGTGTTGTGTGAAGTAGGATTGAATAATTTTGGGATTGTATGGCGCTGTCTAAAGTGAATAATAGATTTTTAATGCATCATTCCGAGGCATTGTGATAAAGAGAATTTTGCTTTTTATTTAGCGGAGGAAGTGTGGAGGAAAAATTCGTAGAAAAAAATCGTTTAGTAATTTTATTGAATCCATAATAAAAGTGTATCCACCATGTAAGCAAGATTCTGAAGAAGATTAGGTAAGTTAGTATTTTTAATTATTTGAGGATATTATTTTTATGCATTGTTCTAAATGTAAGGTGGAAGTAAAGTAATTTGGTATTATTGGGAAAATTGTTATTAGCAATGATCTAGTTTAAAGTAATTAGGATTGTAAGCTAATTTTTATTAATTTAATGTGTGTGGTTATTTATATTTTAAGCAGTGTTTTTGAATTTAATTATATTTTAATTAAATGATAGTTATTTTGTGAATTTTATGTTTGTGGGAATTTGGTATATGTTTTAGTTGAAGTAAACGTGCATGGAAATAATTTAAATATTTGACACTAAGTATTTGTAATATTTGCGGTATGAATTCGTTGGTGACATTTATAATATAATAGATAATTTAGAGGTAAAAGTTTTTGGATATTTTATACGTGGAAATGTTCATATTTGGAAGGGGTATATACTTTTTCGGTATTAGGTAATTTCATATATGTTCTTTTTAACGGGTTTAAAGATACAGAAAATTGTCATGCATTTTCGTGAAATTTTTCTAATTTATGAGAAAAAAGCAGTGTACATGGATATGGTGAAGAGTGTGCGCAATGCCATTTTTGTGCAATTCTGGGATTTTTTTTTAAAGTAAAAATAAGTCGATGTGTACATGGTTTAGTGATATTTTAATTAAATGATAGTTATTTTGTGAATTTTATGTTTGTAGAAATTTGGTATACGTTTTAGTTGAAGTAAACGTGCATGGAAATAATTTAAATATTTGACACTAAGTATTTGTAATGCTTGCGGTATGAATTCGTTGATGACGTTTATAATATAATAGATGATTTAGAGGTAAAAGTTTTTGGATATTTTATTTATTTTATGTGTGGAAATGTTCATATTTGGAAAGGGTATATACTTTTTCGCGATCAGGTAATTTCATATATGTTCTTTTTACCGGGTTTAAAGATTCAGAAAATTGTCATGTATTTTCGTGAAATTTTTCTAATTTATGAGAAAAAAGCAGTGTACATGGATATAGTGAAGAGTGTGCGCAATGCCATTTTTGTGTAATTCTGGGATTTTTTTTAAGTAAAAATAAATCGACGTGTACATGGTTTATGTCTATGTGTTATTTTGAAAAACGCATAAGGAGTATGGTATTGTGCACTTTTTCCCAATTTTGCAGTGAATATTTGTCATGATTAAGCAGTTTTGTTAGATAAAATTTCTAGCATAAGTGTAATTCGGCTAGGAGATTGTTGGAAGAAGTGTTCAGTAGATAAAAAGAAAAGAAACATGTCTTTACTTCGTGAAGACAAAATGGCGACGGGAAAAAAAAATAGAGGGTTGCTGTAGGAGAGTTAGTCGCCAAATTTTCGCCCAAAAATCACCAAGTTACCATAATGTAAAGATCAACCAATTTTTTTATGGCTTCCAACATAGCAGAAAATATTTCAGTTTTTTTCTGCAAGCATCTGTACACATACTCGCACAAATAATAATTGAAATGCTGTTGAGCAGTGCGATTTTTATTACGCCATTTAGCACTGCCCCACAGCCGCTCTACTGTTTGTCTATGACATCCACTTTCAGTGTCCACAAAATCGTAGTTGTGATTGACAGTAAAATGTTAAAAGTCGGCAGTCAAATGCAGTTCATCCGACATGTATGATTTAAGACACATGTATGATTTGTTCAAGAAGTCGGATGAACAATTTTACAGTCATCCAACTTGTACGATTTCCAGCAAGTCAGTATAAATAATGCTTCCTTCTGTGATATTTTCTTTATGACATTCAATAAAGTTTTTGCCGATCGTTCTGGAACAGCGATTAAGAAGAAACATTCATTCGATTCTATGCATAATTCATCGAAAACACATTGTGGCGGAAGAACCCTTCCAACGTTATTCTTTCTTCAACTGAAGAGGCTTTCGTCTACTTCAATAATTTTGCCTCATCCACCTCATGCATGTAACTGTTCCAGTCTACAGTTGTATTGTGGTTCATCTTCAGCTGGAGTTCACAAAATTCAATAGATGTCATCTTCTGACACCAAAAATAGATGAACCTAACGGTTGAAAGGAAGGGGATTTTCGATCTTCAAACCAATTTTGACTTCTTAATCTTTTCTTCTCATTTCAAGTTTCTTTCCTGCACTGCCATTTTGCTGCTGAGTTACCGCTAAAGCAGAATTTCACTTCCTCGTTGTTCGAACATAATTTTCTGTTACGAATGATGCCTGTTGTTTGAAAAAATTCTATTGCAGACTTTTTTGTCATTGGCCAATTTTCAAATTGTTAAATCCATAGTGTTATTAGAAAAAAATTTAAAAATTAAACTAGTATTTCAATGGCGACTTACAAATATAGAACTATCTAAAATTTATGAACTTCGCGCACATTCGCTAGATTTGGCGCTTTTGTGCATATATTTTCGCTGAAATTTTTTACGGTCCCTAAAACGGAATAATACCGAAAAATGTAATATATATACTTTTTTTTTAAAAGAGATCAATTTTATTCATATATGCTTACAAAACAAAAGTACACTATCTGCGTAACAATACAAAAAATGCAACTATACCCAAACTTCCAACACTACAAAACTCCTTTTTGTCTAAAACTGGAAAAATTTGTTTATACACTTCGTATCAGCATCACACAGAACTAAATTGTTAATTAGATGTATGACTCTTTTATAATTTATGTTTATACTGTAGATGCATGTAGCGACATTATTGCTTTCCTATATAAACCTGTTTCCGGTCATGCTCCTTATTAACTTAAGTAACTGGCTTCATACAGAACTATTAAATCACAAGCTTGTGTCAGTGAATTTTTTTAATTTTTGTTTTTGAGGAATTATCTCAGTTTTTGTTCTCATTCCATTATTATTTTGTTGTTATATAGTTGTTAGCATGTTGATTGCAATCAAAAGCTTAAATGTATTGAAGTAAATTGAAAAATAACTAAGTAATAACATTAAAACAAGTTATACACATATATACACCTCTACCTTGCCACTGTTACTACAAGTGACAAATCAGTGGAAATAAGTTTTGTCAATGTTCATTCACAAAAGGTATTACATAATACTCAGTACTTAAGTAAAATACTGTATTTTAAGCAACCACCTATATTTATATTTTACTCAGGACGTAAAAGTCACTACTATTTTATTTACTGTTATTTATTTAAATTTCCATAATAATGAAAATGGATCACAATTTCATTATTTTATTTTAAACCTTGCACGGACCCCCAAATCAATTTTAATGACCACTGACTTAGAAGGACTTTATCAGAGAAGTTCACTGATCTTATACATAAAGTAAAAAGAGATAAAAAAACTCTGCCAAAAAATTTCTACCCAACTATTTTATGCAAGTTTGAATTCAATGATGCTCTTCAAGTTATTTTGTAAATATTGTTCTTTAATATTATTTTTATCTTAGTTTTTTTCATTCCTAATCATGTTTATTTTTCTGTGACTTATAATGTGCTATTTTTACTTTGATTTCATTTATTAAAATATAATGTTAGTTATTTTTCTCTTTTGTGCCGTTTAGGAAAGTGGGTACCTTCTGATTCTGAAGAAGAAAAAATATAACATTTCTTTGGACAGTTTTGATGACTAAAAATTAAGCAAGGCAAATTTGTGATAATTTAAAATGAAGAATACATTAATGATTTTTTATTGGTAGCATATTTTATATAAATGAAACTTACTCTGGCTTCAGGTTCAGTGTCTTTTTGAAAAGTAAACGAAGTCAAATCACTTGCAGAGCTGTCAACTGTAGAATCAAATCGGATGGGCGAAAAAATATCTTAAAAATAAAATAAAATTAGGAATTAAGAAAACCTTTAGGACATGTGGTTTATTATAAGAAATGCTAAGATTTATAGCCCGAATTATTGTAATGAAGAAATTATGGATGAAGCTAACACGTATTTAAAATTTTACTGTAGAAATTAGAAAAGTATATAATATTTTCTTTAAATCATGCTGATAATGTGAAAGAACCAAAAAAAAAAAAAAAGTTAGTTTTTATGGCATTACAAAAAAATAATGCATTCATATCAATTTTAAATTTAAAAAGTCAATGTAAATTTATACAGTTTGAAATATTTAAGTAATGTTTAAAAGAAAATAAAAGTATCATATAACGTAATAACTTTAAACGTGAAAAAAATACTATGTACTAACCATCGACAAAACAAGTTTTATCCATGTCGTTCTAGATCACTTTAAAAAAAAAAAACCCTCTATTTAAGGTGAGGGGAAGCAATATATAAAATAATATTAAATTTAGGTTTGCCGCCTGGTTTCTAATTCAAAAGTATGTTGCCAGATTTTAATAACTAAATTTATTCAAAATAAAACTTTTTGAAAAATTGGTGCTTAATCACATATGTAAAAAAAAAATGTTGCATAGGGAACCAAAATAAATTTAAGAACTACTTCGGGATAAAGAAAATTACTGGTAACTAGTCACTGTATTTTATAACGAGTTTCTGAATTACTTAATCACAGATAAATGGAAACGTATGATGATATTGTTAGAATCCAAAGTAATTTATTCCATTGTACATTAAATGAAACACTGTCTAAAATTGGAGGAAATTGAATACTCTTTCATGCTATTTACAAACATGGGCTGAAATATTTTATTATTATTATTATTATTATTATTATTATTATTATTTTTATGTGTGTGTACCTTGGAGGAATCAGATACCTTTGCGCATGTTTGTGGCGATGTTGTGTTATGAACTGTGTCAAGAGTTTGTTTACTTCTTTAGCCAGAAGTTAAAATAATTAAATAGGAATAACACTGAATGCGAAGATAAAACTATTATTTGCTTAAGAAAAGTGAATTTGTGTCTCATCATGTCAAAATTTCATGCTTCTGTTTGTGACTTATTGGAAGGTAAGTTGCTAATATTATTATTATTATTATTATTATTATTTTGTTCTTTGTTTTTAATCTAAGAAAATGATCTGTTCTGTTTCCTTTGTATTTCTTGTTTAGATATTTACAGTTTCCTTTCGTGCACTCTGAAGAACGAGATCTTGTCAAGCACTTCTTTAGCGCACAAAGAAAAAATTATCTCGGGATTATTGAGCTTTCAGAAAGAATATCCTGAAGTGCATTTGCAATTTAAATCAATTCATCAAGATGCCGACGGAAGACCAGATTCAGTCCGATATTCTCCATCTAGTCCTGTTCCTTATGTTGATATGAATGGTGGGAGTCCTTACAAAATTCCATCATTTACTGCACAGAATGGTAGGTTTAATGCTTATCTTATTTCTTAGAATGGATTTTTAATTTTTGCTTTAAAATTGATGTATACATTGTGTTTCATTTTACGATACAAGTTTTCTTGTTGATTTAGCAAGTAGATTTTGTCTTACGTTTATATAATTTGATTTGGCAATGCAGACTGTCGACACTAATATTATGCATTACATTAACTAATATTTATATATGATAATATAACATATTAGTGTAATGTGTAATATAAATTTGATGCTTCTGAATGTACTCTTAAGAAAGGAGCTTTGTTGCTTGTATATAGCCTTCTTACACTTTATTGGAGTTCACTATTTCGATTTGTTTTATTTTTTCCCTTATGTATCATTATACTGCATTGTATCAAACTGCAAGCTATGTGTCCCATATTTGCTCTCATTTTTTCTTTTTTTGCTAATTTTATGATCTTAAAATTGAGAGCAGAAAATTATACAAATAATTTAATTTCTAAAAGGAGCAATTATTGTACAAATGAAAAATGTTCGTATATAAACTGTCATTAACTATCACAACAGTATTTATTTAAAAGGAACCTGCATTTTAATAAGAATACTTAGGGATATCAAAATTACAATATCTAATAAAATATCCTCATTTCTACTTCCTGTGTCCTGATTCTTGCTCTTATTGTTTTGTCTGCCTTCCTAGGCTTGAAATCATTTAATTGGATTCTGGAACTATTGTGTGTCTACTATAGCTTACAGATGGTTATCATTTATTCACTATCCCACATGAAGTGATCTTCAGAACCATCCAGTCTATTAGATATCTACTTTTTCTTGACTTTTCTTTTATCTTACCTTTCTTCTATTTCTTCATTATCATTGCTTCATCAATCAGAACCTATGCACCCCAAATCTACAAGCAAATTAAAAAGAAAAACGAAAATGATCACTATGAGGATGAATTCATTAAAAAATTTAGGGAAGATTTTTTTATAACCACCTTGAAAAAACTGGAAATGACATGGATCCTGAAAAAAATTTTCAGAACTGCACTAAAGGGAAAATTACAGGATGGAAGAAAATACATGAGTACGGTGTGAATATATATATATATATATATATATATATTGTATTATAGTTTATATATTGTATTTATTCTTATATATTATATTTTAATTGCGATGATAGAAAAAACCGTTACTTTTAACATCTGGCAGTCATAAAGGCTGAGTGGGTTGAAATTTACTGTATGGTTCCACTTGGTTTCTCTCTGAAATAATCGCGTATTGATTGTTCGTGAAATCTGCTGCGTGAAGTAGGTTTTTTGGTAACCCTAATATTGATAATATTGGCAAAAATAGTCTTCAGGAAAATTGCAAATATTGCCAGATGTGTTGTGATAAGTTGAGATTCAACTATTTTTTGTAATAGTAACCCCTTTCAAATGGACCGGAGATTTTAAATTGCTGTATTTGGTTGCACTTGCGTAATGTTTTATGAAAGTGGTACCTGTAAGTTTGCTTAGTGTTATAAATGAGTATATTGTTCCGGATACGACTATAATTTCTGAGTGCTGGAAGGAGAAGGAATGTATTTATGGCTTTCTTGAATGCTATTATACTTATTCATCTGCTATTAACAGCGGATGAACTGAAATGACCAGATATTTTATTGAATTGCTTACATGGACGAGATGCTAGTGGGAGGCGTTAACGTATGCACGTGAAGAAAAGGTATGTTAAAGAATTGATGTTTTATTTATTTATTGGTGTCTGTGTGTTAAGTTTTTTGAAAGGATTTGTTGTTTAATGTTTTTATGTTAGGAAATATGGGTTAGAGTTGACTTTAGGGTACCCCTTGTATTATCGCGAAGGTTGTTGTTTCATTTATCGCCAAGTTGTTGTCTCAATTATGACAACCTGAGTAGTTGAATGCTATGGAAACCCTATTATGATGTAATTGGTTGCGGTGAATTTGAATCATGGGAAAAAATTTGGAAAGTGTGTGTCGTATTTTGGGTAAGGGCTTGTGTGTGTTGGATAAGTATGTTGTTATTTTGTGGTTTACATGGTAAATTGGCTGAATGTGATAAAATCAATTTGAAGTTTCTGTAGGATTTGGAACGAAAAGGAAAAAAAGCAGTAATTGACTGGTGTGTAAATGAAGGTTTACTTAGTAGCCATTATTAAGTGTTCTGTTTGTAGGAAGAAAATGCGTATGGTTGAAAATCGGATATTTTTGAACGGAGGATATTTTGGTTAATCTTTAAATTATGGTAACTTGGCGATTTTTTGGCGAAAATTTGGTGACCAACTCTCCTACAGCAACCCTCTATTTTTTTTTCCAGCCGCCATTTTGTCTTCACGAAGTAAAGACATGTTTCGTTTCTTTTTATCTACTGTACACTTCTTCCAACAATCTACTAGCCGAATTACACTTATGCTAGAAATTTTATCTAACAAAACTGCTTAATCATGACAAATATTCACTGCAAAATTGGGAAAAAGTGCACAATACCATACTCCTTACGCGTTTTTCAAAATAACACATAGACATAAACCATGTACACGTCGATTTATTTTTACTTAAAAAAAAATCCCAGAATTACACAAAAATGACATTGCACACACTCTTCACTATATCCATGTACACTGCTTTTTTCTCATAAATTAGAAAAATTTCACGAAAATACATGACAATTTTTTGAATCTTTAAACCCGGTAAAAAGAACATATATGAAATTACCTGATCGCGAAGAAATTTATACTCTTTCCAAATATGAACATTTCCACATATAAAATAAATAAAATATCCAAACACTTTTACCTCTAAATCATCTATTATATTATAAACGTCACCAACGAATTCATACCACAAGCATTACAAATACTTAGTGTCAAATATTTAAATTATTTCCATGCACATTTACTTCAACTAAAACGTATACCAAGTTCCTACAAACATAAAATCCACAAAATAACTATCATTTAATTAAAATATCACTAAAACATGTACACGTCGACTTATTTTTACTTTAAAAAAAATCCCAGAATTGCACAAAAATGGCATTGCACACACTATTCACCATATCCATGTACACTCCTTTTTCCTCATAAATTAGAAAAATTTCACGAAAATGCATGACAATTTTCTGAATCTTTTAAACCCGTTAAAAAGAACATATATGAAATTACCTAATAACGAAAAAGTATATACCCTTTCCAAATATGAACATTTCCGTATAAAATATCCAAAAACTTTTACCTCTAAATTATCTATTATATTATAAATGTCACCAACGAATTCATACCGCAAACATTACAAATACTTAGTATCAAATATTTAAATTATTTCCATGCACGTTTACTTCAACTAAAACGTATACCAAATTCCTACAAACATAAAATTCACAAAATAACTATCATTTAATTAAAATATAATTAAATTCAAAAACACTACTTAAAATATAAATAAGCACATACATTAAATTAATAAAAATTAGCTTACAATCCTAATTACTTTTAAACTAAATCATTGCTTATAACAATTTTCCCAATAATACCAAATTACTTTACTTCCACCTTACATTTAGAACAATGCATAAAAAAAGTATCCTCAAATAATGAAAAATACTAACTTACCTAATCTTCTTCAGAATCTTGATTACGTGTCCTTTATTTAACTTTTATTATTTCTGTTTCAGGATCTTTAAAATCATACTTATAGTTCACAGCAAGGTACCAGGTAAAATAAATAACTTAATAAAACATCTTTACTTCTATCTCGCACAACCTTAAAGAAACACTTATTACTACCCCTTTCAATCCCACTAAATACCCATTTCGAATTCACTTTAGTTAGGGCCATGGGATCCAAAAATTAACGAACACTGTTTCACACAACACAGAATAAAGCCAAATACAAAATTTCCAGATTTTTCCCGATTCCCCCCCTTTTTCCGATTTAAGAACCGTAATTCGTCCATTAATATCACATGACATATCCCATGATCTCTCGTTTCCCTCACACAAAATAATGCGTAATCGGAACTGAGTACTGCTCACATTATTACCAAAGTCCCAGGTAGTAACCTTTATCGCCTCCAAAATGTCGCCAATCTACCAGTTACCATATTCTAAAGATCAGCCGATATTTTTTACTCTTATTTTCATGAATTTATGTAGCAAATACACATACATATTCGGAACTACTCTTACATGCTCATTCAGGTCGCCAAACAGTTTTGGCGAGAAACTCCACGCTGCCATATTACTATCTAAATTTTTTGTCTACATTTTGAACTTTAAGCCTAAAATGTCTCCAAAAACACAGTTTTCGCACATGAAAAAAACATGTTTTGAACACAAAATTTAAGCTAAAAATCCGAAACAAAAACAAAAAAATTTAGATAACAAAAACATAAAGTTTCTAACAATAAATTTCAAAGAATATCATGTACTCAGCATCCTGTTTAAACTTTAAAAAAAATCTACGAATTGCACAATCTAGGCAATGAATGAATCTACAAACTACGCACACCTCACTTTAATAAATTAACATAACAACAATAAATTTCAAAGAATGCCATGTACACAGAGTTCTGTTTCAACTTTAAAAGACATATACGAATTGCATAATCACTATGCACTAATCAACAAAATGAACTAAAATAACTAGAATAAATTTCAAACATTTAAAAAAAAACAATAATGACAGAAATTCATACTAAAAAAACAATGAAGATAACATTCTACAAAATAAGAACAAGCATAAAATAAAATGCACTTAACATGAATGAATGCTTTTTTGAACAGCAGAAATACCAATTTCATACTGCTTTTAACATGCCGCCATGTAATTACTATCTATCCTATTTATATGACAGCCAGACACGCTATCCAGAAAATTCATACTATGGTTCACAAATAAATGTTCAAAACCTTCTTTTCCTAAATCCTTGTAAGATTTCCATCCATCCGAAAAAATAGTTGTACCAGGCTCAATCCACAATTTAATACTCTGCATCAGCGTTTCCCTACGTCTATCATGCACAGCCATTAAAAATAATCTTCCAAATCCTCTTTCCACATCTCCAAATAGCCACTGCCCCTCAACAGGATGGCCACGGTGATATTTCCTTTTGCCAAACTTCAATTCATCAACTTCCACCACTTTATCTTTTCCCCTATCTTCTCAGACACAGAACATTATACAGAGCAGACTCGTTAACAACTCCAACATCGTACCTTTTAATACTAAATTTCCTTTGCACACAATCTAAAATGCGCGACTGAAATCTTGCCATCATGTCTCTCATTACAACATAGGCCATTTCAAAACACGCACGATGCGAACCGACGAGCAATTAAACTACTCCAGCAAAAGATATTTCAATGTCAACAGGATTGCCATACAACACATAATTGTGCCAAAAACCAGCACAGAAATATCACCACATTTGGTGATATTAGGGCGCATATAAGAGTAGAGCCACAGATTCTAGTTCAGATAATTTTAGGAAGTGTTTTGATGCTGCTAAGAAATTTTGTTTGACAGAAGATATGTAAATATATAAATAAGGTAAGTGGATATTTCCTTCGTGTAGTGCTAAGATGAATTTCCTTTTTTATGTTATTTCATTGTTCGATTTAAAATGTAGTTTATTCAGATTATATATTTTTTTTGTTGGCTGCTTCTTTGACTTTTCAAGTGAATATAATTTGATGTGTACATGGACAAGTGAATATAATTCGATGTGTACAAGTCAAGGGAGTGCGCAAAGCCATTTTTGTGGAATTCTGAGATGTTTTTTTTAAGTGGAAATACGTCTGTGTACATAGATAAAAGGAGTGCGTTATGCCATTTTTGTGCAATTCTGGGGATGTTTTTTTAAGTGAAAATAGGTTGATGTGTACATGGATACCGAGTTTGTGCAATTCTTTGTCTTGTTATTTTGGCTTTGTGTAGCGGCGATTTAACACAAGCCAAATAACAAGTCAAAGAATTGCATTTGCTGAATTGTGCAATCAGGAGTGTGAGACTGATGTGTACAAGCAGGAGTGTGCAACTAATGGAGTTTTTTAACTGTTCCATCCATATTGCACGTTAAAAACTCAGTAACATGTTCTTTCTTTCTTTCTTTCTTTCTTTTTTTTTTTTTTTTTTTTTTTACAGCTGTTGGCTTACTTTTAAATGTTAGAGTGTGTTGAGGTAGAGCTCGATAATAAAGAGCAGCAGTGTTAAAAATTTAATACAGTTTGTATTCTTGCAAAAGTCCGGCTAAATTCTTTTGTGTCTAGTTATCGGCTTCATTAGTGTCTGCATCTTGTTTCTCTCCATTTAATATTCTGAAAATGATACTGTTTCTTTCTTTCCATCTTGTGAAACTCCTCTTCCAGCATTTTGGCAATATCTGTTGCCTTTTGGTTTGGTCTGGTTTATGTGATTTATGTGACATGAGACATGATGGTTTACGTGACATGAGACATTTGCAGTTGCCATCAATTCATCCGAAACTGTCTCTCTTCTTTTCAACAACATACATAATGCAGATTGTGAGATTCCAAGTTGTGCAGAAGCTTCACGTTAACTGCCTAAGAGGAGGGGTGCCTTCGTGCAAAACTTTCTAAGGAGAATTGGCTTGTATACATGTTACACATTGGGAAAAACTACCTGTTGCCTTGCTTTTTGATACAAGATTTCTCGTGACATCGGCCTTCTTGTCCTGGCATTTCGAAAGCACATCAAGAGGGCAGTTTCTACATTGGTAGACTTTCCACTTCACTTCTGCTGACATGAGACATTTGCAGCTGCTATCAATTCATCTGAAATTGCCTCTCTTCTTTTCAATAACATACATAATGCAGATTGTGAAATTCCAAGTTGTGCAGAAGGCTCTACGTTGGCTGCATTTTGGTAAATCATCATATTTCTTCAATAATTTTTTTTTATCGCTTGTTATTTTAAGTCTTTGTGTTTGCACATTTTGAGGGACGATCAAACAACACAAGCACAGTGCTGATTTGTGAACATGAACGAATTGCATGAGCTAAAAAAGTCAATTTTTTATACAGATTCTCCCTTGCTTCTTTTTTTTCCCCTCTGCTCCCCCCCCAACTGATCTGAGTCTGTTCTGACAAAACTCTTGTCAGCCAGCCAGCCCCACCCATGATTGATCCAGAAAATTCTAGCATTTGCACCTCCACATGCGAAAGTGAATCAACTTTAAATAAAATCACTAAATTTGAAACACAAACTTTGGGTTTTGATTTTATAATTTTAAAAGGGATTTGACTTTTATGAGCAATAGCATTGATTTTATTAAGAGGTTATTTTATAATGATACTGTATATATTTGAATTCATTCTTTGGATTTTGATTTGAATAAACAGTTGATTTTATAATGCAGTGATTTTATTAGGCGGTATCCACTGTAGTGTATGCTATTGTTTATGGAATGCGTCATTTAAATCTCCATGTCTAGTTTATATTTGCTGTAGTATATTTTGCCAAACCAGTTTTGAGTTGTCTTTTCTACATAAACTAAGCTGTATGTCAATAACAGCGTGAATAATTCTTCTTTTCACTGATTCAAGAATTGATGGTTTATTGCTGTAGACAATAGACTACAGCCACCTGACTAGATTTCATGGACGAACTGTCCATTCAATGTGTGGCCACGTATACGTATCTGCCACTGAAAATAATGTAATGATGACCGGGCTATGCCCTAACAAAAAAAAAAAAAAAATCACATAATCTTGGAAATCAATTTACAAGTCCATTTCTCAAAGTAATTACATCATTGAATTTTACTTTCAATAAATCAAATGTTTCTTGGGAAGTGCATATTGTCTCGAAGCCAAATATAATTCATATCAAGATTTTGTGTATTTGGAAGCAAATAATCATCAGTCATGGCATTATCATACACACCATTGACAGTAACTTGCACTATCACCTTGTTCTGAAAAACATTTTATGAAATTCAGCAGACAATCAACACACTTTAATTTTGTTTCAGTTGACAAATCATTTTTAGATTGCTTTTGCCTCAAATTCTGCAGTTTTGTTTATTAACAAAGCTATTCATTCCAAAATGAGCTATGTTGCTGAATACATTTTTTTTTTGATAAAAAGTCGGTTCTTGCCTGGATGTAAATGGAAGTTGGGACATAAAATTCATCATGTTGATATTGCTTAAAGATTCAACTCATGTTAATATGACAAGACTGATAAATTTGTGTCGCTGGTGACCTTTTCAAGAGTAGGATCTTTGCTTTATTTTGTGTAGAAGCTGTTTATCCAGTTCTTGAATTGCCATGAGTGTATTTTTGTTGAAAATCCTGAATGATGCATAAATTTCATTCATCGTTTATCATCAAACAGTGTAATAAATTTATTGTTGATCATATCATTTATTGCCTGATTATGCTGACCATATAATGGGAAAGTATCTTTTACAGACCTATTTTGTTTCTCAAGGTAAGTTTTTGCAGTTTCATAGCACTAGTCAAACACAGAATGTTAAATTGTTAGTTGCATAATATCAATAAAGGGTTGCCCCCCCAAAAAAAACCCTTCTCAAATATCATAACAATAAAATTTTGACATCCGTTATGAAAATCCCAATTAAGTGCCAACATGTTCACTTGCCTATATTTTTTCTGGCTCCCCCCCCCTTTTTTTAGTAAGAGAAGACTCCCAGAATTTCATCACTTCAGCCTATTTAATAAATTGCTAAGGTTATAAAAATGTATAGATCCCAATATTAAAACTGTGTGTCTTATAATTTTAGTGTAAATGTAATTTTTAACAGTCACACTTAGAGTGTATTGTTTTTAAGTATTATTATATATGATTATTACAGCATTACCTGCCTGTAGAATATAGGCACAATTCATTTATTAGTTAATTCATACAACTGCTTTTATGCTGTGGTTGTAATGTTTATTAATAAAAAGAACCATTACTAATTTTTGGCATGAAAAAACATGCAATTATTTTACGTAATATGTATATTAAACTGTATAACTTTTTAGACCTTTAGTAGTTTTCATGAATGCAAGTGTTCTTTTATGGCAATTTTTTTTAGTGTTAAATTTTTCTGTGATAAAATTTAAATTTGAGAAAATTTATAACTTGAGATAGTTGCTTAACCAGTTATAAATAACTGGAGATAAGTTATTTAAAAAGCAAGTAAAAAAAATTGTGTGGATAAGAATAATTTAAAAAAAATGACTGTTATTAATTACAAATAGAAATTAATATAGAAATTCAGAGCAAACACTATGTACTGTGGCGTGTATATAATGTATATATGTATATAGCTTGTAATAGTAAAAATAATTATATCTTTGATACTATTCATTGCTTATTCATTTCTAATTAAAATTATGTGTTATAAGGAATGTAAGTATTCTGGGTATTTGCATATTATTCCATCGTGGAATAAACTGTTGCCAAATAGTTTATGATTTAGTGCCATTTATGAATAAATGTGACATCACAGCACACTCATAGCATTTGCACTTTCATTTGATGTAACCCCGATGGATTATCAATAAGCCAGTTTTTATGCACAAGGACATAAATTAATTGTTATTAATGAATTTTTTCTTACATTATGAAAAAAAATAAGGTGCTACTTTGGTAGACGATTGATCGGATTTTAGCGATTATTTATTTAATTTTTTTTAAATTTATTTATTTATTTATTTATTTATTTATTTATTTATTTTTTGATCAATACGACTTATGGTAAACCCATTGCTGGACAAGTTATTTATGGTAACTGATACTTTGTTGTCATTTTATTTAAAAATAATGTGTTTTATTATGCATAAATTATGTGTTTTAAATTAAATTTAATCTAATGTTTTAAACTTTTTTTATTGCTGTTAAATATTAAAATACAATTTAATTTTGCTTTTTTTTTAAAATGATTTTATTATGTATGATTATTTAAATGGTTTTAATTCTATGTGTGATGTAATCAGCTTCTTGATTGGTTATTGAAAATTTGTGCATTACCATACCATTTTAAAATTTTATTATTCATCTCTTCAAATTCCTTAGATTTCAAAGCGAATGGATATGTCTGTTTCGAAGATGAATGTTGTTATTGGTAATTACCAAAAATTATTGTTATATCAAAAAAATTGTCCTTTGAGATTTTATTTTGGCCAACCTGGCTTTCTTATCAAAGATTTATTTATAAATTGTTACAAGGGTCAGAGGAAATTTATTTAAAATTTTTGGAGGAAACCTTGCTAATTGCTTCTTCAGTGAAGTGCAACAGATGTGGATCATAGATGAAGATCATTAAAAGAGCCGATTCTGAGGACGGCTATATTTAGCATTGTGGTTTCGGTGGAAGAAATAACTGCTGTAATGGTAAAAAAAGTATTAGACTTTCCTCCTATTTTACCAGCAGATTTTTTTCATTGATATCTAAATTATGATTACCATTTTTTGTGGTACTTATCAATATACAACAGGTTAAGTACTCAAAAAAATGTAAGTACATATTTTACTTTATAATTGTATACGTCAATTTTTATTAAAAAAATTAATACAATGTGTTTTCAAAAATTGCTGAGATATTTATTGCCACATATGTTTTAATGTTAAATATTTATATCCTATAAAACTTATTTTAAAGTATTTGAATTAAAGTAATATTTTAATTCTTTTAAACATTGGTATGATGTTTTTAATTCAATATTCAATTTAAGTAATATTTTAATCCAATTAAACATTGGTGCAGTGTTTCTATAGCGGAGTTTTTATTCTATTTTTCTATATGAAAGTAGTAATTTAACCTTACTTTAAAATTTTATACTCGTAGTAAATGTGTTTATTTACATTTGCCTGCCATCTTTAAAAATAACGTTTTCAACAAAAAATTAACTCATTATTTTTAATGATATTTATTTTTTTAAAGTTTCGAATACTTTACTATGCATAAAACAGCATTTTTCAAGATGGCTGATAATTGTAAAAACTGCGCCAACATAAATTGCCAAAAATCCGTGCAACCGCCTACCAAAGTAGCAGCAAAAATAAATTCATAGAATCATATTTGTGACCAAACCACAGTTCATTTATGAGGAGTCAAAAGAAATAGCAGCCACAGCAGTAGTTATTTTGTGGATTCTGCAAAGAGACTGGCAATGTTTTATTGCAAGAGTTGCAGATAGATTCGCAGCTTAGAATAGCATGTGAATGAATAAGGCAACTTCGGCAAGATCTTCGTCAATTTTCATAATTCAGTGGTAGCCAACTTACGTGGATGACATGGTAATTAAACATGGTAATACATAAGTACTGTATTCCGTTATGTATAACGTACAAGTTTTAAAATTATGAATTAACTAAATATATAAAGGAGTCTAAAACTTATGCTCATGAGATTTAATTCTTAAAAATACCCCATTATTTTGACATATTTCCAGTAATGGTATTTTATGTTAATCATTTTCAGTAGAAGGGGAAAACTATGATTTATGCATTATTAAAGACAAATCTGCAAATGCTGAAAATCAGTCTGCAGGTGATTCTGAAGATTATATATCTGATGAAGGTAAATGTCAGCTCTTTTTTTTTTTTTTTTTTTTGTGTGTGTCTGTGTGTATGTTATAATTTATTTAGTTTATAACAAAATATCACTAATAGTATTGCTAGAAAAAATTAAAAAATTAACCTGCTGAAAAAATACCTGATAATTTTAATATTTAAGACTTATCTAATTTTTAAATTAGAAAATTTAGAATTAATATGTGTCATTTTTAGTGGCTTAATTGATTTTATATTTGGGGATTTTGTGCTTGCAATCCAGGTGTTAATTTTGAGTTTCATTTTGATAAAATTAGAAATGAATAACATAAATATTTAATAAATAATAATAAAAATTTTTTGTATTTGTGTGTAATGTGTAATTGTATTTGTGTGTAAGTGTAATGTGTATTATTTTACTAATTTAAATATATAATCCAAGTATTTTAATGTCTTTTTTGTCCCAGCAAAGTGCCTTCCGGATGTAGCTGCTAGTGATTTATATGCGTGTGAAAAGTCTGGGTATTTAGATAAGAAAAAAAGAGGCAAGTTTGATATATTTGTTTTCTTAAATGTTTTGAAAGTTAGCACATGTGCTTCTTTTTTTAATGAAACGTTAATTTGAATGCCATATTGTTTCGACTGTAAATTATCTGGTACTTACGTATTATCGCAACCAGGTTGACGCTATTCGTAAGTTTTGACGCTATTTGTAAGTTTGAGTAAAAAAGTATGAATAGAAAGAAAATGTACATTTATTAATTACAGATAATTTTTAATACAGTTTTTTATATTATTTTCTTTTAAAATATAAACTAGCAATTAAACCCTTCCGGTTTCGAATTTGAATAAGTTGCAGAATTATTTTTTCGGCGGAAATCTTTTGGCTATTGCTTTTAGCACTGATTAAAAACCGTATTCGCCATATCCGTGTACATGCCGACTTATTTTTACTTAAAACATCTGAGAGTTGCACAAAAATGGCATTGCGCACACTCTTCACTTTATCCATGTACACTGCTATTTTCTCATCAATTACAAAAATTTTCACGAAAATGCAGGAAAATTTTGTGAATCTCCACATGCTCTTTTTACAAAACTACGTATAACACGTAGGGTTGCCAAATTTCGCAATTTATGCAAATTTTGACCTGGTTGCGATAACACGTAAGTACCAATTATCTTAATCTTTGTTCTTTCAACATAGTATTGTATAATATTATTTTTTTAAAAATAATTTTACATTTTAGATAGCATCAAAGGGTGGTTGAATCCATTTCAAAAACGGTGGTGTGCTATTCAAGATGGAGTTATGTATTACTATGAAAAATCTTCTGATCGTAAACAAAGGGGAAGTATAGTATTGTTGGGTTATGAGGCAAGAGCTCTTTCCGAAGATGTCAAAGATGGAAAAAAATATAATCACTGCTTTGAGTTAGTGTGCCCTGGCAAACGAACATATCAGGTATAATGTTTCTTTAATTGTAATTCAATTTTATAAAAATTATTGCTCATTATAAGTAACTCTGTTTTTCAGTCCTTTTTTTCCTTGCTTTTTTAAATATTTTATTTCTATCCGTTATGCTTATGTATTTTTAACAAATTTCTCAGTATTATATAATTTGTAGAGTTCTTATTTAAACATGGATTGATTGTTTTTAAATTCATTATTTTGTGTTTGCCAGACTTAAATCATATTAGCCTGATCTAATGGTTAAATCTTGGATAAAATATTTTGTATTTAAAAAAAATTTGAATCAGAAATTTTTTATTTTGTATTGGTTCAAATTTGTAAGTAGTAGAACCAGTTAAAATGAATCAAAGGGTTGCATGATAAATTTTTGTTACAGACAAAAGTTTGTTTATTATTTTTTATTATGGTTCTAAAGAATTATCACTTTCTTTATTTGTGCTTTTGTGAAAGTGATTATCATAGCAATAGCAAAAAATGCAATAGCTTTTACAGGGAGGGGCACCCAAACTAAAATATGATGGACAATAATTCACTATGACCTAGATTTGATTGAATTGGGAGAGGAAAGGGGAAAGGCTCTTTAAGTTGAGGAGAATATACAGAATTTTTGCATTTCTCATGCATGCTGTTATGGTGTGAGTTGTTAGTACATCCATCCAGTACTTGGAAGATCCATCATTCAAATTCCATTGATGGCACATTTGGTTTTCCATGTTTCCTATAAAAAAAAATCCTAGTAATCCTTGCATTATATATATATATATATATATATTAATTAATTTGTTTCTGGTTACTGTTTGTAAAATTAGCATTAAATTATGTATCCAAGTTATACTTTCTGAAATTATTATTGGCATGAAACTCGGTTTTGAGTAAATTATCATCTGGCACAGCATAACCTGAAAATTTATGAATTATAATATTCTGATCATATATCCAGGTATACTATTTCACGAGTTCTTATGTATAAGCTGCTGCTGGTGCCTAGTTAATTTTGTTTTTGAGAGTTTGGCGTACAAAATTTTTATTAATTAATTGGGTACTGAAAATTTGACTTCTCCTGCTATTTTGGTAATGCAGGTTTCTGCAAGCATTGTTGGAATCTTGGACAATTTTATCCATCATGCCCCTTTCTTCTTGAAAATTTGACTGATGTTTAACTCTTTCACCAGTGTTAAATAACAATATTGAATTATTGGTGAATTATCGCGCACGTGATATTACCTGCACTTTATTTTGACATATCTATGGCAATGGATATCTGCGAGAGAGGAGTGGTGACGAAGGAAAATGAGTTACCGTGAAGAGTACACTTCGTGGTAGTGTCAGCAGGCGAAAAATAGCAGAGATTTCGTAGTGGCAAGAGTATCCAGAAAGAACGCAGTGGTCGCATGATTTTTAGGGTCCAATCCAGTGAGGCATAATGAAGAGGCAGGTTCATTAGCTGGAGCTTAATCCTGAGTACTTGAGAGTTTCAGGGCAGCTAAGTGGCTACGGGAGCCAATCCGAAACTTGGGCTAGGAATTCATCTCTATTGGTCCTCAGAGGTCATGTGACGCCAGTGTTAAATAGCTCCGTACTCTTGTTATCAGGACCAGATTTAGAAATGTATGTATAGTCAAAAGTCATTAATTCGGTAACCCATAATCCGAAATGATCTATAATCCGGACATCAAAGCTACAAACTTTCTGCGCATGTGTCGCATTGATGCATGCGCATAGGCGTTTACGCATGCGCGTGATTGAGCTCGTGAATGGCAATAGAGAAGCATGTATTTATTGGCAAGTTACCATTGTACCTTATTCCAACTGAAATTCTTCATAGCAGCTAATGCACAAATGCCAGTTTTGTTATTAGAAATCTGATAAAAAGTCCAGATCACCTTATTACAAAACTGATGCTAAAACTTTAATGAGTGTGACTGTATTATTTTGATGATAATTTTGAACATCTGTACTATTCATCGCATAGTGGTTTTTACTTTATAGTCTTATGTGATTTAGAATTACTATAGTATAGAGAAAGAAACTGGTGACCAATTTAAACAAAATTATATGTTTAAGAAACATAAAATTGAATTTGTACCATATAATGCTTTTAGAAATTGGGAGAGAAATTATTAATTTGATATTTAAAATAAATTTTTAGATATGAAAAAGTGTTAATTAATGGTCTAACTGAATAATACTAATGTTCTTGTTCTTTTGCTTATAAATTTAGAAATCAAACACATTTGAAATTTTTTTCCTTTTCTTTTTCTCAGTTTTCTGCATCATCTGAGACTGATTTAAAGCAATGGGTAGCTGCTGTGGAAAAGAATAGTAAAGTTGCACCTTCAGGTAAATATATATTTCTAAATAATTATTTAATTATTATATGTGCAGATGCTTTCTGATAACGATTAACTATTACATTATTTACTTTATTTTAAGGTTATGTTTTAACTGAAGCTGGATTGAAGCACTATATTGCCCCATATCAGTAATGCTTAAGTGGAGTTGTAAAACCTTCTCAATTTTCCTATATGAAATTCATATTTCTTTAGCTCAGGAATAATTCCTGTAAAATTCTGCTTCAAGAAAAAATACAGATGGAAACATCTGGATTTATATTTATTTCTTTACAGTTTGGGCTCATTTTTCATAGCATGTTAACCCTTTGTCGTTCGCGATACTACTTTTATAATTTTTTAACTAAAAAACTCTGGAAATTGAATATTATGATCCTAGAGACAAATAATATATGAATTAAAAAAAATGTACTCTTGCCCATTTATCTGTGGGTGGTGGTCGCACTGTGAAACCACTGCGCATCTAGGACTTTGAAACTTACTGAGGTAGTAAGGGAAAATACTTACCTTTTTCCATGTGCATTTCCAATAAATGACGGAATTTGCAAATTAAAAAAAAAATGTATGTAAGATTTGCATTATATGTAATTTTTTTACATTATTTTACAAAGTTAATCGTCAGAAAAAATTAAAAATAAACGTTTATGTAATTTTTCCATAGCAGTGAAAACATAAGAACCTACATAATAAGGATGTTCAGATAAATGGATTTAAAAAACTCAGTAAAGTAAGGATAAGAAAAAAAAATTCAGCATTTTTTTTAAATGTCAAAGAACAATTTTTCTTTGTGACACTGTTCAAAGCATGTTTTGTCTTTTTGGTACACTGCTCAAAAAAAAAAATGGGACAGTCCTATATCTCCCGATCTACTGGGCCGATTGACAAAATTCAAATTGTGTTCTTCATGTCTCGAAAGCGCGACTTAGGATATATATTAGATTTATATATAGCACTATTCTAACATAGGTATTTTGACACAAAATCGGACTTTTTCTGAAATAACATACCAATTTTTTTACATATTTCGATTTTACGACTCAAATTACGCCTAAATATGAAATTTTGTAAAATTTGGAGCGAAATTTACGGAGAAATTCACAAATTTATGTTGGCACTTTTTTGTCAGTTTGCGCCAAGTATACTTCACTTGGCGAACTTCTTAATATATGGCAACCTAGTTTCCTTAGGAAAAAAAGTCACCATCGTTCCTTTTTTCCAAATAATATTCTTTATATTATATTTTTAATTATAACTTATTATTTTAAGTAATTTTTTCTTTTCGAATTTCATTTTAATTGTTTAAGTTGCAAGTTTTTTTTTTTTTTCGAATAACTGTTTTAAAATTTTCTATTTACCTATTCGAACTGCGTAAATAAAGGTGAAGCGTTTATTTATTTATTATTTTTTTTTTTTCAAATAGTTTTCTTTATATATATTTTTCGTCATAGCTATTATTTTAGGTCATTTTTAAATTTTTATACTTTTATTTTAATTGTTTGTGTTGCATTGTCTCTTCAGATAATTGTTTTAAAATTTTCTATTTATTCCTTCGAACTGAGCATTTTAAATATATTTATTAATATCAATTTTCCAGAATTTGATTTTATTTATTTGAACTGCGTTTTTTTCGGAAGAATACTTTGTAACCCAGACTACGATGCGTTTGAAAACTGCATATTATATTAAAAGAGAAAATACAGTAAAGCACAGTTTTACACGCCTTTCAATGTTCCGTTCAGAAAAAATATATATAAATAAGAGAGATGTATAACCAATATTTTAACTTAGGATGACTTGCATACACTGCTTTAAACAGTTTTATCATTGTGCCCATTGCTTTACACAATTTTATTCTACATTTGGTTTCTTAAAATGTTATTCATATTTTAGTCAAATATTTTATTTTTGAAATCGCAAGAATCAAATATCATAAGATTGAAAAGTTTTAAATTTAAAAAAACACGAATACTAAATTTTACGAAAAAATTTATTTTTCTTCTCTGTTTCTTTAAGCATTCTGAAAGTATATTGAAAAGTATCTAACTTTTCGAAACATTTTGGTATTTCTGACAATAATTTTAAATAAAGTTATCGCCTTCCATTTCATAAAGGCCCACAAACGGCCGAGCGGTAAAGTTGCTGAACACTGGTAGTTCACTCCGGGGTTCGAACCCCGGTAAACGGCTGGTTGCATGGGCGTTTTCGTGGATTTTCTCGTGTGTGCCGCGTATGACAGCTGGTTTCCCTTAGAAAGTTCTTCACGAAGTATTTCGTCAGAGCCTTTATCAGTCTTTAGAGGCTACACATTTTGAAGGTATGAGATGAAAGGAAAGACTGGTTTCATCAAAAGGTTTTGGTTTATTTTATTATGACAAAGCACACTACGGCTATCTGCCTAAGGGGAGGGATGCCTTCCTGGAGGACTTTCTAAGGGAAACTGGCTCGCATACACGTTACACATGGGGGAAACCACGAAAACGCCCATGCAGCCAGCCCATTCGCGGGATTCGAACCTCGGACCGAACTACCAGTGTTCAGCGACTTTACCGCTCGGCCGCTGTTTCATCAGGAAGGGAAAAAAACATCTTTAAGTGACATCCACATTCATCACTGGATAAACTCCTGAATCTTCAAATAATTCGACTGAGGAAATCATGGGATTCACCATTTGTGATACGGTATGATGTTCTATAACGTAATTTACACAATCATATAGTTTAAAACCAGTCGCTCTTCACTTTAATCTGCAATGATATCGTTTTGTCTTTTCTGTTAACACAAGCTCAATTGATGGTATTTGCTGGTGTACTCGTCCAAGTGTTTTCTCTTTGAACACCTAAATTCTTTGAAGTATCCTGAAAGTATATTCGAAAGCGTCCAACTTTTTGAACATCTTGGTACGTCTGACAGCCAAATTTCCCTGCAAATTTTTGCTTACTTTTCTCCCTAATTTTCTTCTTTCCTTCTACAGTTATTTTCAGTGCTCACACAAGAAAATTAAGATTTTTCGACTGCTAGACTTCCATACATTTTGCATTCTTGTCAATTTTTTAAAATATCAATTATATGAATTGCGTTTCAGCTAAAGACAGCTTTTCATTTTCTAGTCATTTTAGCTATAAATAAAGTTTAAAGCGAAGTCCAAAGGATAAATATTTTAATTAAAAGATTTTTGCTAAATGACAAAGAAATAAAACAGTCCAGCAGGGTTTATTCTGTACCACAGAGTAACCCGATTCTTATATCGGCTGAAACAATCTAAATCATATTAAAGATCATGTTTTTTTTATACAATCTATAACGCGAGAGAAAAATTAGCTTCTTAAAACATGCTTTCTAAGAGAATTAATATAAAAATTTATATTTATATATATATTTTTTAAAGTTGGGACTTGAACCAAACTATCAGACTTTTAAAGCTTATTTTACATGGTGGTTATTATTAAAGTTCCACTTTGAAGTGGTCATAAAAGGAAAACTACCGGACCAAATGTTATCAAACTTGGGAATCGTGTAAAGGAGGTTATGAGAATTTATTTTCGGCGGGAAAAAAAAGAGTTCAAAAACTCACCATCGGGGGGAAAATGGCGCTGTATACAATATTGTTAAATGAAATAAGACACGAAAACATTTGTTTAAAATGTGTTTAATATTTTCCGAAACGTGTTACAAAGCATGTTCAATGTAGCGTCCAGCATTTTCCGAAAGCAAGTTAAATCATGTTACTGCATTCTCAACAGCAGCTCTTAGCATATCAGGTTTGGTTTTGGTTTGGTTTATTAGATTACGGCAAAGCACTCGAGGGCTATCTGCCTTAAGGGAGGGATGCCTTTGTGGAGGACTTTTTAAGGGAAACTGGCTCGTATACACGTTACACATAGCATATCAGGAGGAATGTTATCAGTGTATCAAATTTTTCATTTCTGCCAAATTGTTTAGATTATCACCATAAACAGTGCTTTTGAGATAACCTCATAGACAAAAGTCACAGAGGTTGAGGTCTGGTGGGAAGAGGGGAAGTGTTGGCCTATAAGACGTTCTTTCGTGAAATGTTGCCTAAGTAACTAGTGATTTGCGATCTCACATTTTCTAATCGCTTAATTCGTGTTTTTCATGGACGAAATTCTCACTTACAGGGATGGCGCACTCGATATTTATCGAATTTAACGTCTTTAAATGGTAATTTGCCTACTTCAAAGTTTCTTAAGGGTATACAACATATTAAACCCGTTTAACAAAAGGTTAAGTTAGATTCCGACCCATATTTTGTTTAACAATATTGCATACAGCGCCATTTCCCCCCTGGTGGTGAGGTTTCGAACTTCCTTTTTTTCGCGGAAAATAAATTCCCATGACCTCCTTTACATGATTTCCAAGTTTGATAACATTTGATCCAGTAGTTTTCCTTTTATGACCGTTTCAATGTGGAACTTTAATTATAACCACTCTGTATATTATTAAATTTTAATTTGAAGCTATGCGTTATATGTATACCATGCGCAAAATTTTCGCTTTTATGGAAAAATAAAAAATCGATAATACTTAGTATAATGGACCAAAACTGAAAACATTTCCCCTCCCTCCGAAAATAAAATATTGAAACTTCGAACTTGAATTTATTGGGTTATCGAAATATTTAATTTGACTTATCTTCTAAGTCCTAGTTCCGACAACAATTCCGTCAAAAATTCCGAATTACTTAAGCTAAAGTAAAAGATTTAGTATATATTCACTGTATGTTAATAAAGTAATCAAAGTGTAATAAAAATAGATTATAGAATTTACGCTGATGTAACTTTTTGTCTGACTGCACAACATGTAATGGAAGAGAAGGTTTGTAGAGATCTGTTTTTGACATGCCTCTAAAAGTAGATGTCATATTAATTTTGTCTCTTCAATGTCAAAAAACTTTCCTTTGAGAGGCAACTTGTTTTTGGAAAAGAAAAAAATTCACAAGAAGATAAATTTGAAGAACATGCAGGACGATTGAGTACACATACTTATTTTCGGAACACAAGCGGTTCTCCGACTGGTTATTGAATAATGAAACAATGCATTGTCATGCAATACAAAGCATTTGGAATACGTTTTCTGGCTGAATAACATAAGATTAAAAGTCATCTGCTTAATTCACATCCATTTACAAGTCAACTACTCAGGCAATTGCAGAATCGTTTTGATCCTGAGCTTGTAAGACAAACCTAATATCACTGGATTTAAACACTTCTTTAATCTTCCGAGAACGTTCCTTCTTTAGCTCATATTTTAAGAATATTAAGTGAATGCAATTATTGCCAAAGAAATTGAATATTCATTTGCAAATAAAATATTAAATTGGAGCCTCATCAGTTGCCTAGCATTTGAAAAAAAAAAAAAAAGATTTTTAAATACTAATTGTTTACTGCTCAGTCTAACCCAGGCTGCATGGTTGGTTTTCGTAGTTTTTTAGGTTCTCTTTACAAAGATTCTCTATGAAAGCATCTTAATCAAATAGCTCCCATGTTCTTTCTATGTTCCAATAACCAACTAACCTAGTTTAAGCGTGATTTCCAAGTGAAGTTACTAGTAAAATCCGAATACTCATTAAAAATCATGTAGCTAGCCAATCGGGAGTAACATGAAAGATACGGCGCCAATAATTGAAATGTTGTTACGGTACGCTGTTTCTTAACTTCTTAACTTAGATGGTCATTCCTTAATTAAATAGCCCACCAAAGGCCGAGCGGTAAAGACGCTGAACACTGGTAGTTCAGTCCGAGGTTCGAATCCCGCGAACAGGCTGGCCGCATGGGCGGTTTCGTGGTTTTCCCCATGTGTAACGTTTATACGAGCCAGTTTCCCTTAGAAAGTCCTCCACGAAGGCATTTCTTAAGGCAGATAGCCCTCATGTGCTTTGCCATAATTAAATAATCCAATCCAATCCTTAATTAAATATAATTGATTTGTAAATTCTACTAGAACTAACGGTAAGAATTGAAGTGGAAATAAGTAATATGGTGTGCAATCTTGATTAATATAAAATTAAAAATATTTGCATAGAAAAATGTTTGCATTCAGACAGAAAGTTTTTTGAAATATTTGCAATTACTTTATAAGAAGGATTTATTAATAACCGTAATAATTACTTATTATATTACTGATGATTAGGATTCAGTTCTTGACAATTACATTCTAAATTAGAATTTTAAGGGTATAATGAAAATACGCTACGCACAAAAATACATTTTAGGAAAAAAAATGAGTTGATTTTTTATGTTTTAAAACTTCTTAAATTCATTTAGTAAACATTGTATCCTCGTTGTTTATTGAATCCAGAATGTTGGGTGTCGTTTATATAATTATTCTTACTTGTCCACAGAATCTGCTGACTTATCCAGCCATTAAGTAACTGCAGATCATTTCTACATAACCATTGAACTTCCATTAATTCATTCTCTAGAGGGTTGTATGTTTATATCATAATTTGACTTTTATAAAAAATGATTATTCTAAATATTATGTTTCTATAAAAATATATTGTGCTTTAAAAATATGGATGATAATATCAGCCGCTCTTTCAGCCACTTCAAAAGCAACAGTTTGTTTAGAAATAAATTATGCAGTTAATGTCATGAAATTCAAATAAATATCAAACGAAAATTCTCAGTTTTAGACAATTCGATTTAAACGAAGTAAAGTAGCAGACGATAAAACGCCAAAGGTAAAAATTTACTCTTACAAAAACTTACTCTTAAATTTTTTAAAAAAAGAAAAGATACGAGAGAAATTAAAAAAAATAATTAAAAATTTGAATAATATCATCTATAATTTAAAAAATAGCCTTTCATATAGTATTAATAAATATTTATTACGCATCATTGAGGGAAAAAATGTCATATAATTAATTCTTCGTAAAATTTTACTTGAAGTTTAAGGTTAAAAATAGCTGTGGCAATTCAGTGTAACAAAAATCCATGAACCACATTTGGCGTTATTATCGCTCAAAAAAAAGGTGCCAAATTTCAAAACGCGAAATTATGTAAATTCGTGTATATCTTAGAAAATTTTGAATAAAAAGTCTAATTTTTTGCAAATATGCTTAAAAATACACCTACTTTAAGATGATGGTAAAACTTTTATAGGTTATAATTCAAAATTTTTTTCGAAAAATCTATAGAAATTATTTAAAAATAGAAATTTAAAAAATAAAACGCAAAAAATGGGTAAATTTTATTTGGAATGAACCAAAATTTCGAAATGTGAGAGAAAAAATCAAAAAAGTTTAATAAAAAAAGAGATATTAATAAATATTTGCCAAATTCAATTAACATTGAGGAGCTAAAATTTTGAGAGCTAATATTTTAAAAACTATTCGTACGATTTTTACAAAATTTGGTATTCTGGCATAATTTGAGTCGTAGAATCGAAATATGTAAAAAAATTGGTATGTTATTTCAGAAAAAGTCCGATTTTGTGTCAAAATACCTATGTTAGAATAGTGCTATATATAAATCTAATATATATCCTAAGTCGCGCTTTCGAGACATGAAAAACGCAGTTTGAATTTTGTCAATCGGCCCAATAGAACGGGAGATATAGCACTGTCCCATTTTTTTTTTTTGAGCAGTGTACATGCATAGACCCACATTGCAGATTTCGCACATGTATCTTGTTATGTGAGGTTTCTACCTTGTGCTACAAAATGTACAGTTCCTGGATCTACATTTTATCGGTATATGTCCAGCATTATTGAGTCTCTTTTCATCTGGCACATGAAATTTGTGGTTTTTTATGTTAATGGAGGGGGGGGGGCTTGGTCCTTTTTTCTTTGATATGGATCTTTCGTTTGAAATTCGTATTTATTTTATTTGTATTTCATCCCAAAATATATTGAAAGTATTTTTAACATAAACTTTTACACGATTTCTATTTTTAATTATAGTAAAATATATTTACATTATATTTAAACTACATGAAATAATTTATAAAATCACAATACTAGCATAGGAAACAAGCTTGCTGAGGTCAAAGAAAAATCTCTGAAAAAGAAAGACCTTTTCACTGGGCATATATTGTTAGTAATAAAATAACTCTGTGGTTTCAAAGTCCCTTATCTATATCCGGGTAAAAATAAACATTCCGATTTGAAAAGCAACAAACACCATTGTGAAAAGTAATGGTTTCAAGTCATGACCTCTGAGCCTCTAGATGATTGTAAGTATTGTGACACAATGCTCTAGTGGCTCACTGGTTGTGCTCTGAAACCACAAAGCAAATGCTATAAATATACATAGGTTTTTCTATATGTGCAGTTTAATTATTGCTTATGATAGAAATAATGATGTGCAATGAATAACTTTTGAAATTTAAAGTTGTTTATATTAATAAAGGGAAGTTATTTTGTCATATTGAAAATGAATTTTAAAAGGCATCTGATAAGAAGAGGAGAAAAAAATTAAAAAATTGGTGATTTCAAGGTGCGACCACCGCGCGTCAAAGGGTTAAGCAAACTGGTATAGTTAGCAGTTTTTGAGGGGTGGGTATCATGATTTTGTTTTGCAGTTTTCTAAAATGTTTCGAAGAGATATTCATTATTTAATTACAAAAAAAAAAAAAAAAAAGTTAAAGGATATAACCGAAGTAATGAATACTTTGGCTTAAGTTTCAATGCCTGAATACACATATTTTGAACTTAATTTCAAGGAAAACAGCAGCTGGTGTACATTTTAAATAAAACTGTCGATTTTGAGAGTGATTTGACAGGTTTCTCTTCTTCAGAAGCAGGGGGGGAAAGTGTATTCTGCTTCAGAGTGAAACATGTATTTTAGTCTAGAGTGTTAATGTATTTTGATTCAGAATGTATATTTGGTCCTAAGTGGAGAAGTAAAAAGGGAATGTATCAATAGTGTTGTGTTTCTACTTGTTCGTGGATTTGGAGTGATTGATGACAACACTTGATGAAGTATCAAAACACAGTTTATTTGCCAGTATTACTCAGAACAGTTCCAGAAAACATTTACAGTCATAAAAAATCTATGACAAGTACTCTGAAACAATCAGCAACACAGCCTTCAGACTATCAGGCTATACCAGTGAAGACAGCTTCATGGCAAAACACTAAACACAGCTCCTGACTCAGTCGATCGCTCTGGGAGCTCAACACACTCAAGGTAAAGCTCAATGATGCACACTCTTGCGATGCACTATTTCACGATTCACTCGACAACCAACTCGACAGTAGACTCACAATCAACTTGATACAACTACGAGACATTCTCGCGATGCAATAACTCGCGATATACTGCTGCTCCGCGTACAGGCAGGGTTTATATAGCTTTTGGGATGCTTTTGAGAACATTCTGGGCCAAACCGGAGAGGCTGCTACCATACATCCATTTGTTTCGGAAGAACAACTGTTTGGAACAATTTTTCTGCTTTGTCACAACAGTCAATCAGATCACTTTGGGGTTAACATGTAAAGGGGAAATTGGATCTCCATTACAAGCAAGCTGATAGCTGATTGGTTGAAAACGAACAACTTGCAATTTTTTTTTAAAGGAAAGAGAGAATCGTATGTCTTTTTTTCAATAGTAAACCAAGCAAAAAAATTGTCTGAAACAGTTATTCGTATGAAACAAATGCATCTGTGATATGGGCCTAAGAATTTGTTCCGGAATGTTCTCCATCTGTCTATGGCATATCGCCATCCGATAAATGGACAATTTTGCACTAAATATGGCATCCTGCCTTCTTTTGCCATTTGATGACAACCCTAAACTTGCTTTGTGGGAAAGCTATCTTACTGCCTCTGGATATTTCGTAACAATATATAGATTATTTTCATGTTTTCTTACATTTAGGTGCATTCTGCCAAAGAAGAATTCAGTGAGATACTATAAAGCTTTCCAAAGAAGGGGAAAATAAGAATAGGGAAAAGGGTCAGTAGAAGGGCTTATACTTGTTGCTAACAATGTAGTAGCATAATGTATGTAAATTTGTTTTCAGATTCATCATACAAATGCATATTTTGTTTAATAAAATGTAATGAATTTGTATATTTTGTATATAAAAGATTTATTTGAAAGACTGATATGCAGTTAAAAACTTCTGAAAGTAAATCCGTTAAAAAAATTTGTTGGATTGAAATTTGGCCACTGCCTTCAAAGTAATCTACTTGTGCTGCAATAGCCTAGTTCTTTGTTGTTTGAATATCTTATAAAAGGCCTGTTCTAACGTTCTGCTTTGCACCTGTGATTCACAGTGTATTTTTTCTCTGGTTTCAAAATATCTGTTCTTCTGCTAAACTCTAGTTCAGTAAGGGAAAAGTGTCTCAAGGCTTCAGAGCTAGTGAGTGAGAGGGTAGGGATCAATGATTATATAGTTGCAGCCTAAACAACTCACATTTTGAATATTTGGCGAGTGGATGTGTTATAATTTTAGATAACACATCCACTCACCGAATATTCAAAATGTATATCCTTTAACCTCAGTTTATCCTTTTTGCACCAAATGTTTATTCTCAGATGCTTTAGAATGTTATAGTAAAATCTAATAACAATCCCATGGAACAAATTTGTAGCAAGAATTTTGTTAAATTAAGTGCTTTTAATTGTGTTTCTGATCTGGCCTTGTTTTCATCATATGATAGAGAATGTAGACCTGTTCACTTCTGTTTGGTGATTTTGTTTAGTTGGTGAATAGTAGCCATATTTCTAACTTCCATTTCTGATTAAGATTTGGTACATCAAATTTATGGAACTGCTATTGTATATGTATTGTGGTAACATCTATATATTTTAGAGAGAACCATCTGATAATGCAAAGTGCTGTTACAGTCACAGTTGATGATGCTTGTCAGAAGATGACACTACAAAATAAATCAGGCATTCATTACTGTTCGCATGAAGACTAATCCTGGGACTTTTGCAGCCATGATATTATATTTTGAATGATCAGGCTAAAAGCATGCATTTACTTCATGCATTTACTTCAAGCTTTAATTTACTTGAAATATCAACGTTTCTTATGGTGAGCAGCCAGTGGAGAACTCCATAAAAGTGCCTTTCTTTCATTAGCATGATGTTTGCTCTGTAGCACGTTGTAGCATGAGTAAGTCAATAGAGTTTATGGGTATAAAGTGTCAGCATTTGGTTGATGTTGCTGAATTCACTAAATTAATGTGGAATTTTTATGTTAAGTATGACCATTGAAAAACTTTGGCAAAAGTCTTTTTAACTTGGCAGCTGTCTGTCTGATTAAGATTGCCTGTCTGATTATGAGAAATAAAGTGGTGTGACCCACAAAAATGTTTACCTAGGTATTATGCTAAACGTTTATGAAGATTTATAAATCTATTAATTGATTTAAGTTTCTTTTTAAAACTTGGTAATCCTTAAACATGAATATTGAGGCAACTTATAATTTACTGTAGTGTCAAAATACAATGAAAAGTCAAAATAATTATATTTGTAGGTTATATCATTTTGATTCTGAGAACCCTAGTTTTTTTTTTTCCCTCTGTATGCAAATTCTTTAACGGTGTACATTTTCCTTCTTTCTCATCTGGGCAATGCATAACTAGTAGAGATCATGATTTAATTCTCTAAGTATTATTCATCATATCTAATTCTGGTACAAAATCTAATTAATGATGTCTCATTTTTGAATAAATTTAATTGCATTAACAGTAATTAAAATGTACAGCTGTTCTAATTTTCCTTCAAATGAATGTCTTATACTACTTGTTATAGTTTATCTGATTTTATCACTTCCACCATATCCTTCTTTAGAAACATATATGATATATTGGCATGAGATAGATACTTTATTCTGCTATTTCAAAGATTGTAGTTAAAATATTGAAAGAAAAGTCCATAGGAGGAATGACATGTATACAGCAGTCAACGGGAACAGAATGAGATTGAACACATGATTAATTGAAGATAGTTTATATATAGCTACAGAAGCAAGGCAGATTATTATTAATTTGTCACATTTGCTTTTCTTATTCTTCTTATTTGAAATATAAGTAAAGAAAAGTATGATTATATTGATAAACAAAGATGGTTTGTTGATGATTAATTGTTACCAGCACTTAGTGGGATTTCTGTATCACTTCTGTCAAAGCAGTTTTAAATAATGTTTTACCTCTTTGAAGATGCCTGATTTTACTATTTATGTTCTAGTTTCTGTAGGAACTCCTTAGTACATTTGACCATTTTTCCAATCTTGAATTATTAATAATAATACATAAAGTAGTTTGCTTAAATGTATGCCAGTTTAAAAATATAACAGCATTACAAAGAAGGATTTATTTGCAGTAGAACTCCAATTATATGGACTTTTTTCTTTTTATTCTGCAAATAAAAATTAAATTTATTATTAACATATTTTTTTCCAATATTTCAATAATGGTAATAATAACAGTTATTATAATGATAGAATAACATTAATAGAGTTCAAAAGTTGATTTAAATAGTATATTTCTGGGATTCTAAGGTGCATCCCCTTTTTTCTCCCTCATTTCAGTGTCATTAAAAATGGATATGTTTTAGGAGTGTTGATATCTTAAAATCTGCAGAATTTCATGATTATTAATTATTCCAAAGCAATTGACGTTTTCAAAATAATAAATAGAACATATATATGTTTATTGTTAATAATTAATGGGAAGTCAATTATTAAAAATATTTTCATAGATATACTTGAACATGCACCATGTACCTTAGAATCGATGGCATCTGTCTCAGAATTGAGGAATGCAATGATAACTAATAAAATATCACAATATAGTACATTTCATATTAAGAAGGTAAATTAATTTAGGTGAATAATGTTTGACTCATAGATAAGCTTGTAGGGTTTGACAAATATCTTATTAGTTAACAGGGGAAATTATGTATAGCCATAGTAAGTGCTTCTTTTCTAAAAATAGATTAAAATAGTGAAGTTTTAGGTTAATTTCCCTTGCATGCTTGGAATTTTTGTTCATAGTATACTGCATAGCTGCAGTCAGTTATTTTATCTCTGTATTTTGAAATAAGTTGAATTACTTTTGTGTTTTTCTTCTTATTGCTATTCTTTAGGATAAAATGCCATTTATTCTTAAGTATAAAGTGCAATATTTCTTTTTACTTAGTTAATGTGCCACAGAAAAGGAAGCGTGTTGTTTTGACAATGAAGGACAAAGTTAACATTATTAACAGGCTGAAAAAAGGTGAAACTGGAGCTAAACTTGCAGATGAGTACAAAGTTGGAACATCAACGATTTCAAATATAAAACAAAATTCAGAATCTATTTTAGAATATGCCTCTATCCTTTATAATGAAAATGATGATTCACCGAGAAAAATGATGAGAGGGGCAAAAAACGAACAGGTTGACCGTGCTGTGTATGCATGGTTTTTAGAAGCACGTTCTCAAGGACAACCAATTTCTGGGCCAATTATATGTGAGAAGGCTTTGGTGCTTAATGAAAAAATGGGAGGAGACGCAACTTTCAAGGCCAGTCATGGTTGGCTGAGAAATTTCAAAGCTAGGTATGGAATTCGTGAATTTGAAATTCACAATGAGAAACTATCCATAAATTTGGAGTCAACGAAAGACTTCTATAAATATGAAAGACTATTGAAAAATAATGCACAACAGTTTCTTCCTCTTCTGGGTTTGCAAGCAGCAGATTGCAGGAATCCATCAACCAGTTCAGAATCAGCTAAAGAATTTTATGAGTATGAGGAAAGATTGAAAAATAACGCAGAACAGTTTTTTCCTCTTTTGGGTTTGCAGGAAGCAGCCTGCAAGAAACTATCGGAGGACTTAGAATCAGCCAAAGAATTTTATAAACATGAGGAAGGATCTAAAAGTAATGCAGAGCAAAATTTTCCTCATTCGAATTTGCAAATAAGAGACTGCAAATTAGCAAGCAAACAATCTTAGTAGAGCATGCGTTGTGCTGGATGAGTATTAACTGGCACAGAAATCTAACATGTGATAGCATCATCTACAGTTGCATGTGGTAGTTCCATCCGCTAAGAAGGAAAACTTCAACTGAAATCTGTTTAAAAAAAAGGAAAAAAAGGGGCGGGATTAGAAGTGTGTGGTGGTAAATGCAATGAATGACAGCAGCACCTTCATGTAGCTCATCATTTGATTCAGCTGAAGTAGTCAGTCATATGCAGGAGGCTGTATACCTAGAAAAGAGATTGTTATAAATAAGTTACACAGAAGTTAGTGCTGTGATGGAGAAGGTAATGTCTTCAGAATCGCCATTTCAGTATGCAATGTTTTATATATATATGTTAAAACATTTTTGGAGAAAAAAATTACTCTGCATTACTCTGTGATCCTCTTTATAAATATTAATTATTTAAAAATTGCTATGCAAGTTTGTCAAATTAATGTTTTATTGCTTAATAAATTTTATTGAATTATCATTCCAATTTTTTTTAAACGGTATGATTATATTTTGTATTATGAAAATAAAAATATTTTACTTTTTTAACCGTGTGATCTTTGTTGAAATAAAATACAAGTAAACGAAAAATTTAAATTCCTTCATATATATATTATAATAAATACATATTTTTCTTACCCTACCGTACTTTCAAAGAGGGGCAACTCAAGCATCCTAATGAGCTGTAGTCCAAATTAATTTGGATATTTGGAGTTCTACTGTACTTTAATATGTTTCGGAAAATATCGAATTGACATTGTTTTTTAAATGTGAGAGATAAACATTGGATATCATTACATAACATCTCCACTGAAATTATCACTTACTTTGCGTAAAAATAAAAAATAAGTATGGCATTTAAATTGATCAAGAATTTTATCAGAACGTTATGAAAAGTTCTTGATGGCTTCTGTCGCCCCAAAAGATGAATTTAAGGTAAGGAATATTCTATCTTTTAAATAATTTGAAATGATTATAGTAGTAGATTAGATTTTTTTAAGAGTTGAAACTCTTGAATGAATTTGTTTATCTTGTCACTCAGAAATAAGTAGGCAACAATCATGCTTTATAAAAGTGTCTTTTTTTATTATTTTATAAATAATGATTGGATGGATATACGATGCTTTACAAGGAGAGATAACTATTTATGACTTTTCTCTCTTTTAAGAACATATATATGTATGTACACACACGCTAAAGCTTGTGATAAAGTGCATTCACTTATCTTGTATAGTTTAAATTTTTTATATAAATGAAATCTCGGTCATAATATTGATCCCTTCCCCCAATTTTTTTTAATGAAAATTATGTAAATTTAATTTTCACATCATGGTGAATTTCTTTGATTATAAGATATAATTTTTTTTTCCAGTGTGTAAAAAAAAAAATAAGTATTATTAATAATTGATGCTGTCTGAAATGTTGATTTGAGAGGAACATGGTGATTTTGTTATAATGTCAAATAGATAACTAGCCAGTTGTAGGCACTTAATCAAGAATCAATTGAATTCTGCCTATTAACATACAGTCTTCCACTGGCATTTTCTCGTATGGGGAGGGAAGAAGCCAGCAGTATTATATTATCAGCAGAATTAAGTGTGAACAATTTGGAAATTAATGCAAAAAGAAGTAAGTAAGTAGTGTAGATTTAATTAAAAAAAAAAAGTTATATGGTCAGGATTCTTTATGGCGTTTAATTAAAGATAAAGATGACAGGAAAATCGAGCTCTGAATGTGATGTAGATATTGGTGTATATGTCTGAGAAGAATTAAATTTTGACATTAATTTAAAAAGTAATGAATGACATATCTACAGGTATAGTAGGTAATATGAATTTAATTAATCAAATTTTACTGTAATAAAAGTATTTGCTGACATATTGTAGCATTTTATTCTTGGAGCTGACTTTTCCCCCTTTTCTTTCCCTCCAACCCCCCTTTTTAAGGAGATATTGAAATTAAGGATGCATTTTATAATTAAAGGCCTCTTAGAATTAAAAAATCAATGGTATTTTTTTTGTCTGCCAGTTAGACTAAGTTTTAATTTTCCAGTTGCTAATACTTAATTTTTCTTATAGGTAAAAGTTGTACTCGCGAGCATTCACTATCTCAGAACGGACACGTGGCATCTGAAACTGAAGACATATATGAGACTGTTGAAGATGGAGATTCTGGAAATCAAGATCACACTAACAAGCTTTTGCAAACATTAAATGACAACAGTGACAAAAACAAATCAGATGTAGAAGATTTAGTTTCAACAAACCAGATTTTCAACTATAATGAATGGTATGTTGGTTTGTGGGATTGTGCTGGAGCTGATCACACAGAATTAAATTTCCTTCGAGGTGACCTGATTCGTATAATCAGCAAAGAGTACGATTCATTATCATGGTGGATTGGAGAATCTCAAGGGAAAATAGGATTTGTACCTAAGTCATATCTTATGGAAGCATATGAAGCTTATTAAATTTCATTATATTTTTTATCTTCTTATGTAAAATACAGAAGCTTTGAAACTTACAGAAGAAAATATATAATATATTTGATATTTTATATATATATATATGTGTGTATATATGCATAAAACTATGAACGAAAATCATTTGTTTTAAAAGAAAGCTTATTAGGTTAAATGGATGTGTGAACCTGTTTGTAAGTGTATGTTTAATGAAGACATTATGATATTAAAGGGAAATTTAATGGCTGATTTAGAATTTTTCAGACATATACTTACTTCCAAAAGTTAAGCACGAAGATGTAAAATGAAAAAAAATCAACAAATACTACTTTGATTGACACAAAATTCGGCAGGAAAGTAGCATATATATTTATGCATAAAACAAAATCAATAATTATATACAGAAATAAAAACAATATTAAATTTTTGTAAGTTATCAAATAATGACTTACTGGAGACTTAAACAGAATTATGTATAAAGTGAAAATAAACAGCATAAAATAAAAAAAAGGACATTAATAGGATATGTGATCCCCCCCTCATCTGTATACAAAGTTTACACCTTGTGACCATGCTTTCAATTAGGTGGTCAACCACCGCAGAATAAGGCAATCGCTATTCTTCTTGTAAAGCAGTTTCCAGCTCAATAAAAGTGGCTGGAGGTGGGAAACATGAAGATACAGCACGGCCAAGAGCATCCCAAAGATTTTCAATGGGATTAAGGTCGGGCGAATATGCTGGCCACATCATATGCGCAATCCTTGTACTCTCCAGGTAGTCATCGACGATGTTAGCTCTATGGGGACGTGCGTTATCGTCCATTAAAACAAAAGTAGGGCCAACTGCTGCAGTGTACAATCTCACAATGGGTTCTGGACTTCGTCTCAATGCCGGACAGCCGTCAAAGAACCCCGTTTTAAGATGTACAGGTCGGTGCGGTATCCTAATGAAATCCCTGCCCACACCATAATGCTTCCGCCTCGGAATGCATGATGTTTGGTGATGTTTTGGGACTGATTGCATGTTCATTGTTCATGCCATATACTTATATGCTTGTCATCTGGCTCCACAGCAAATCTTGACTCATCAGTAAACATGACATTGCCCCAGTGAGACACATTCCAATTGACATGTTCCCGCCACCACTGTAGAGGAACGCAAACTCAAGGTACTCGGGCGTACAGTCCACTCATATGTAATCTTTGGTGTACAGTAGCTGCAGATATCACCTTACCAATGGATGATGTAACCATAGATGTCACACATGTAGAGGTCGCTCTGCGATTCTGCTTGGCTACAACACAGCAATATATATCGATCTTCCGCGGGGGTTGTAACCCTTGGGCTACGGGCCTTCGGACAACTGTTTGTGTGGTTTGGAATCGTTTCCACGAACGTGAAATAACAGAATGGTGAACGCCAAAGAAAAGAGCAACATCTGTGATCGACTGTCCTGCTTCAATGTGCCCCACAGCACGCCAGCGCTCAGAATCTTCCATTCATCTTCTGGAAGTCATAGAAATACGTATGTCTTGAAAACAAATTGTACGAAAGTTTTAAACGCCTTCAATCAGCACTTACAATCAACTTCTGTAACCCTTCATAAAGCTGGCTTCTTATAAGGCTGCCTTTTTTGAATATTTCTTGACATGAAAGTACCATTGGCTGTTACCTAACATATTTGCATACTTCCATCTACTTCTGCAGCGAATTGCATCCTCTTCAATTCTGATTGGCTTCTAGGCCCACCAGCGGCCGATCGGTAAAGTCGCTGAACACTGGTAGTTTGGCCTGAGGTTCGAATCCCGCGAACGGGCTTTATGGGTGTTTTCGTGGTTTTCCCCATGTGTAACGTGTATACGAGCCAGTTTCCCTTAGAAAGTCCTCCACGAAGGCGTCCCTCCTCTTAGGCAGATAACCCTAGTGTGCTTTGCCATAATTAAAATACACCAAATACACACACCTGATTGGCTTCTGGAAATTAGCATTTTCCTCTTTGTGCTTAACTTTTGGAAGTGAGTGTATATGAAGTACTTCTCAATAATAAGATGATGAAAAATGAAAAATATCTTGCTGCATTTTCTATATTAAGATACAGTGTACAGCTTTCTCAAAATAATATGTAGATGTCTGAAGTTATAATCCAGAAAAGATTCCTAACAGTTCTAGCATTAGCTTCTGTGGCTCAGAATTTTGTTATGTATCATCTAACAGTTCATTCTCAACAGAATCACATCATTCTTAACAGTTCTAGCATTAGCTTCAGTGGCTTAGAATTTTGTTATCTTTAAAAATCTGTCATCAGCATATTAGTTCCGAATCTTTATAGTTACAGAAGATAAAGCTTTTGCATTTCATTTTTGTTTTCATACCTGTGAAATTATGTCAAGCTTCTATGTAAAAAAAGCACTTATAATTTTGCAGTTAGGAAAGAACTAACTATTGGTCACTTGTATAACGATATTTTTGTTCTAGTGCTTGTGGCTATTCTTGTTAGGATGAATGTTAATAAATTTGTCATTTGAAGATCTGATGTAGCAAATTTCTTTTAATGTATGGAATATTGATTAGGGCGAGACATCTGAAACTGCATTCGTCAAAAAACTGTAACAGATCGCATCAAGAAAGGATCGTAGACCTACCTTCCACTGCAAGCTTACATATTTAAGCCTCCCTTTCTCCAACCCCAAATTAATATAGCTGGCTTAGGAATACTGAATTTTTTTTTTTTTTGAAATTTACAAAGAATTTTTTCAAGAGGGGTTAGATAGTTAATTACTTCCTTGTACGAAGTAAAAAGGAAGTATTGTAATCGCGAAAAGTTTCAGGCAGCATATATCAACGAAAATATCCATTTTGACCGCTATCGAATGCAATTTAACGATGTTTTTGAGTGATATCTGTACGTAAGAACAGAATAAAAGACTCTTTTCCTCCAAAAAAAAAAAAAATATAAAACTGCTTTAAAATGAATTCTAAAGAGAAATTTTCGTGGCGTCTGTACGAACGTATGTACGTATACGTACGTATCTCGCATAACTCAAAAACGAGTAGCCTCAGAACATTGAAATTTTGTATATAGGACTGCTATAACATGTAGATGTGCACCTCGTATTTTGGTTGCAATCGGCCGCACCAAACGTATATAAATATACTTATATATATCCACTCTGCTACCCGGCTCAGTGATCTCAGTTTCTTTACTCTTATATGTTTGTAAACTGTACATTTTTTGCTTTAAAAATAATTGAATTATGTTGTTCTTATCTTCCGGTTAAGGTTTTTATGCCTTTAGTAAATCTGTATGCAATATTTTTAGAATTATCAACAATTTTAAAGTTGTTTAAGTGCTGCTAAACCTTTTTTTTTTATGGCGGTCATTTATTGTTTGCATTTGAAACAGCAGACTAGTGGATTTGTTGCCAATCTAGAGAAACTTAACTTTGCAAGAACAAAGATAACGTATTCATTTATTATTGCCAATTAAATCATGCTTAATCCTTTCTGGAATTTTTTCGAGGAAATAAGTGTTTAAGATTTACTTCGTAATTTTTAATATAGATATTTTGAGTTTTTATGTATTTTTGTCTTCTCGCGAAGTGAGAACTGAATTAATTGAATGAGAAATACTCAATCGTCTGTGAAAAACTGTTTCTTTTTTGTTATGTTTTCTTAATTTCTTTTATACATCATTCTAGCTTTATTATATTATTTGAATAGAACATGTGGCAACGATTAGATAATTCTATTCTTTAAATGATATAAGTTTTGTGCATTATGAGTTATAATAAGAACGAAATATAGTACTGTTAAGTAAATCTAGCGCTAGAGTGCCCCTATGGTAAGCAAATACTAGAGTTAATTTTAAAGAATGCATTTATTCTATTGTGGTTCTAAAGAATGCATTTATTCTGTTGTTCGCTGTCGGCAAAGTAGATTTAATTCAATCCAATAAGTTTAAATGAAATGCAAGAAAAAATGCGTATAATTTAATATTCCGTACAAGGAAGTCGTGGTGTACAAATCAGACTTTTTTAATGCAGATGAAGTGATAGTTTGATGAATTTAAATTGCAAGTGATAAATCTGTATTGCAAGTGAAACTAGTAGGTTTTGTAAGACATGATTTCAGTACAGTTCAGGAATACAAAAATGTAAATATATAACATTTTATTAAAGTCTTGCAAAATGCAACAAATTATATGGTGCTAATGAATATAACTGTCTCTAAAGCCATGTTCACCTGAAAAAATGCTTTTATATTTGTATTTTTATAATATATATAAATTTTTTAGCTGTTTTATATACCAATAAAATAAAAATTGCTGTATTTTTTAAAGGAGTATGTGATATGTTTATTTTCATTTAAGCTTTGATTTATTGTTCCCCAAATCACTTTTACATCTTAATCTAGTAAACATGAGCCAAATATTTTATGTTACAAAGACTGCTTCTATTCATTTTTACTACATTTTATACTTTGTAAATCATTTTGTTATTAATTATGTAATAGAGATTACCTATTCATTGAAATCATTCATACACTCTAATGTTAAGTTGCTAAACAGCACACTCTTCCTTTCAAGTTAGGAAAAACAACTGATTTTAGAAAAACAACTAATATAAAAAAATATGCCATTTTTGACATCAGTTTTATCAGAGCTAGCATTTTTTTTTTTTTTTTTAATTCTTAAATCTTGGGCCAAAATTTTGTTTTTTCCAGTTTTATCTTTAAAAATTGTCTGCTAGTGTACTAGTTTGATTAATCTTTGATTAGACCAGTCGTTTTGTGGCCTTTTCAACTTCCCTAAAACATACATCTGAGAAATGAGATGAGTTCTTTATTATGATTTTAATCTCTCCAAAACATTCTCATGATTGTTTAAAGTGGCACTAAAAAAATACACATCGTCTATATGGATAAAATCTAGGAAGTTAACCCTCTGGGCGGCCAGGATGTTCACTAAGAAAGCAAAAAGTTCCCTAAACTACTATGAGAACAAATTATTTTTTTGATTTTAACCCCCTCAGCATTAAGGCCAGAAAATTCCGTACAGAAGGTTGCCTTCCACATTCATTATACATGAAAATTTCTGCTAGCTTTTAATGTATCTGATTTCAGTTTGGATGTATATTGGAAGAAAAGGAATCAAGGTACAAAATGAAAGAGTCATTTTTTAATTAAAATCAAGAAAATATTACTTATTCATGACATTTTGAGGAACTTTGAAATTTCAAGGCTAAGCCCGTAACGCTCAGAGGGTTAATGCAAAAACTCTCCTGGTATTTCATACCTGGATTTGTTTTCTTTTGATATATTGCCTTCATTTCGTTGACATATTTTAATATTGCACGTATATATATATATGTTCTTTCACATATCACAATAAATATTCTAGGCCGTATATGTACGGCCTTGCCGCTTAGCAACAAATTATAACAAAGAATTGAACTCTCTCTTCCCTTTTTTTTAACTTGTCTCACATCGTTAAATAAATTATGTTGCTGGTATGTTTTAACAGAAGTATGGATATTTTACCAAACTGATGGAATGAAGTTTTTTCATTTAGAGAATAAAAGTATAAAAAAAAAAAAAAAAAAGACTTTTCCAATACTAATGTGGGACAAAATAATTTTAGTGATTAAAAAAAGTCTGAAGCATAAGCTTATTATTTCAAATAATCCATCTAAATATATATATATATTTTTTTTCATTTGTTTGCATGTTGCAGTAAAACCAACCAAATCTTGTAGTTCCAAATGGTTTTCTTTTTTCTTTGGAAGTGATGTTCAAAATGAATAGTTAAAGAAGGTGTTTGCAAATTTATAGAACTGTGATGGTTTAATTTATGTTTAAAATATAAAGCATTTCTTTTTTAAATGTTCGATCTAGTAGCCTTTTTCTGGGCTCTAAGTCTGCATCATGATTTTCAGATACAAGGGCTTTTTGTAAAATTTTTAGGGGTATTGAATTTTCATTCTTTTTTCACTATTTCTCAGTGTTCACCAATCAAGGTGGTGCTTAGAAAGAGTTCCCCCACCCCCAAGATCCCGAGGTACAATCATCTATAGGCAAAATGTCGGAGGAATTCGCAGGAATACTTTAAAAAAGTATGTATGAAATCCCATTATTGGTCTTCATTTTTTACAAGGAATGCAGTGGAACTTTTCAAAGCATGATTTGCTACTTTGTCTCGATGAAAGTTCACGCTTTGAAAGTCATTGGAATAAATAAGCATGTCTGTATGAATCAACTCGTAGTGGGCTTCTGCGAAGAGCTTTCTCTAACAAAAGCCAACTACGAGATAATTCGTAGTACCCTTTTTTGTAGGGGGGGGGGAGGAAATTCCTGTAAACTTTTAATGATTGTTACGAATCATAATTAGTATTTTTAATAATATAATATGATTAAATCGATTTGGCTTCTCGGACTGGAATCCGAAAAGTGCAGTGGCAATCAGCGTGTTAACATTTTGGAATTATGGAATAGGAATGTTTCTCTTCAGAAAGCACAAAACATATTCTTTAACCCACAGCTTGTTTACACGTGACATTTTGAAAGAAAAATGCAGTTAAAAGTAGCAGATGATATTTCTCATTTCAAATAATAAGCTGTCGTCAAAATTTTATTCCAAAATATCTCCTTTTTTTAAAAAAAATTCTTTATCAAAATCATTCTAAAAATGTGTAAATACTCTCAAACAGAGCTTAATTCGAGCTGTATAAATTTCGTGAATCGAAGACTCCTCTAGTTAATTCTAAAGGGTAGGTCTTTTATATCATCTGAAGTTAATGATTAAGAGGTACCTAAAGTAATTAGTATTTGTTTAAAATTATTGACAGGTTGATAAACTTTTTTTCACATTTATACCATAAAAGTTTTTTTTTACTTCAAAGGGGCGTTAGCCCAAAAGGGCTATTAGTCTTGAAACAGCATTTTGTGGCAGTTCTCTATAATTCACTTTTCAAACTGTTGCCACCGAATATTATCGCTCTGTATTATATTTAAAGAAATTAAAAATAATGAATCTGCATGAATGTATGCATGTTTCTCTAATAGTGAAAAAAACAACGGTACTTATAGCCATCAAATTTTGAATAATGTAGTCCTCTATCCGAATATGGGTACCTGGAAGCTCAAATTGGGAATTTGTTTTATTGTCTATTTCATGTTTTGCGTGTAAAACTAAGGAATTTTTGTTTAACAAACTCAACGATTTCAAAGCGAGCAAAGGCAACACAGTATGGAGAAAAAAAATATTTTGTCTCCACCACACGAGACTGTCTTTCGGAAATTCTAAAGATGTTTTGTTTTTAAGTATTTTTAGCCTAAATGATCTCAAAACGTGTGTGTGTGTGTAAATGGCAAAAACGTCCCGTTTAATCCTAGTATATGGTACATACGGGATTTGGCGAATTTTTGTGACATTATATTGAGCAGCAACGCATCATTTTGGTATTGGAAACAATTTTCAAAATCTCGCCAATGTCGTACCTTATATTAGGATTTTGCCAACATCGCTTTGGGCATAATATAACACCTGAAAGCTTTAGATTTTTTGTTTATTTACTTATTTATATTTTTTTAGCTAATAAAATTTTATGGGGAATTCTTTCATAGCTGTTTTATCTCAAGGTATATAAGTATACATTATTGGAAACAACAACTGCCAAATGAGTTTTAAGTAAGTTTTTGTAGTTTTAAAAATTCTGTAAATCATCTGGTATTAAGAGTCGTGTAAGCCTGTAATATAATCTGAAAGATTTTATAAAAGACTTGAGTCTAATATCAGGTAGATTACTTTTTTTTTAGTTATACAGTTTGCTTTTAATTAATATTTAACTCAGTTAATTACTTAACTACAATAATTTTATTACACGCCGAATTTAGGTATCTTTAAAATTTTACTGCCTACCCTATTTCATTACCATTAGCGGTGAACTGTTGCTTTTATGACGGAAAAATGTGATGGGTTGGGAGGGGTAGAGAATATTTTTTTTTTTCGGAAATATCTCCATTTATTTAATGAGTTCATTTGTACTCTATATTAATCCATTTTTTTAATGTAATGAAATAATTATCCAGTGTTTATTTTTAATTTAACATTTTGTAAATATTGTAGTTTTTAGGTCGAGATTTAAAGGCAATCAGTAATGGGAGAGAAATGTCCATTAAAAAAAAAAAAAAAAAAAAATGTAAATTATGATGTAATGTTATTTTCGCGGATTTACACATTAAAGTTTAAAAATCATTTTCACTGGAGAAGTGGTAGAAATAAACGAGTTAGAACAAAAAATAAGAATATTAGAATGTAGAAAATAAATGTGGAACCTTCCAACAGCAGAAAAATTCAGCGATCACAGGTCGTCTGGTGCTACTATCCTGTGTGACTATAAACTTGTTTCTCAGGGCTTGCGCATAGCATCTTGCTCATAAAAAAAAAAAAAAAAAAAAAAAAAAAAGATGTGAAACGTTAAAAAAGAAAAGGTCTTTTGCCTGGCGTTAAATCTCTCATCTGCTTACGCTGGAGGAAAGAAGTTCGATGTATTCGTTATCGAGTGCTACTGTAAAAATAAAAAATAAATAAATAAATCAAATCAAATCTTGTACTATCTTCCAAGTGCATCCATCCAAGGTGACGGAAGAAAAGTCTGCAAGAGCCATTTCGCCGTAAAGAATTTTTTTTCCTTCTCCTAATTAAGGATGCTTGTGATTTTCTTTAAGAAATTTGAATAAATTATATCTAAGGAAAATTTGTAAGAATTCAGATTTTAGTGTTTGCCCAAAAGGATTTTTTTGAAGTTTAATATGGGGTTTATCAGCAGAAATTATGAATAAGAAGAGTTATGGTTTCTATATGTTTGAAAAAAAAAAAGCAATATATTCCTATAAAAATATTCATTGTTTTAATTAGCTATATCATGAATTAAATGCATTTTTATTTATATGGAGCAGCTTCGAAATTTAAAAAAAAAAAAAACATTATTTCGTAGGAACTGCATTTATAGCTTTTAAATGGCTGAGTTTGTTCATCAGTAGCAGACAGATTAGATTTGAAAGTTAAATATCTTACAGTTTTTGAAATGGAAACAGATTCAAATAAATTTAAAATCGCTTGAGTTTGTTAATCAAAAATTCGTTTACGTTATTCAAAATTTGATGGCTGTAGGTACCTTTGTTTTATCACAATGCGAGAAACATACATGCATTTAATGCAGATTCTTCATTATTTAATTTCTTTAAATATGATGCAGGGCTCCAACATTTGGTGGCAACAATTTGAAAAGTAATACGTCTTTTATAGTGATTCGACGCAAAATGCCAAAACGAAATTAATAGCCCTTCTGAGGTAGCGCTCTTTGAGCTAATAATTCTATAGTTACTTTGGTATGAGTGAACTAATGTAGGCATTCCCAAAAGGAAACATGCCCACCAGCGGCAAGCGGTAAAAATTTAGATGAAAGCAAAGAGTAGTTTATATGTAAATAAGAAAGAGTTATATGGATTATGGTGAAGAACATAAAGTCTCTCTGCCTGAGGGGCGGGATGCCTTAGTGGAGTAATTTTTAAGGAAAAGTGGCTCTTAATTCACTTATATAAATAATTTGATTATGGCAAAGCACACTATATCTGCCTAAAGTATGCTCTAGTTTCTCTTCATTATTCGAGCTAATCTGCCTAAAGTAAGGGATGCCTTAGTGGAGGACTTTCTCAGAGAGACTGGCTGGTACCCATGCTACACATGCGGAAAACCACGAAAACGTTCATGCAGTCGCCTGGAACTGAACCCAAGGCGAACTACTTACGTAAATGACGAAGAGACGGGATGCGGGGTTTGTTATTTAAAAGCTGATATAAGAGATGCAAGCCAATGAATTTTAATAAAGTGCTCTAAATTCTGTCTTTGTTTGGAAATGATTTAAATAAAAAAAAGTCCCTAGTATTTCTAGTTGTGTTTATTTATTTATTTTATCTTATGAGGAAGACCATGCTGTCCTTTAAAATATACTAAACCTTTTTTTCACTGCACCCTTTTTTCATTTTTGTTTTCAATGCGCCCGTATACACTGTATAAATTTGACCCACTTTTTATTAGTCCTAAGGGCGTTACCTCAAAGGTCTATTAATTTCGTTTTGGCATTTTGCGTCGAATCACTATAAACGGCGTACCACTTTTCAAATTGTTCCCACCAAATATTAGAGCTCTGTATTATAGGTAAAGAAATTGAATAATGAACAATCTGCATAAATGTATGTATGTATGTTTCTCGCATTGTGATGTGATAAAACGACGGTACCTAAAGCCATCAAATTCTGAATAACGTAATCCTCCACCCGAATGTCGCCATCTGGAAGCCCAAATTTGGAATTTTTTCTATTATCTATTTCATATTTTGTAAAACTTTAACGCATTTTTGATTAACGAACTCAACGATTTCAAAGCGAGCAATGGCAACACTGTACGAAAAATAATAATAATAATAATAATAATAATAATAATAATAATCTCCAGTGCGGGGGGACTGTGTATCGGAAATTCTAAACATGTGCTCTTTTTAAGTTATTTTGCGATATTACTGTTGAATTGAATTGTATGGTTTAAATGCGAAGAACACGATGTTTAATAAATAAAGGTAACACATAAAACGTAAAAAATAAATAAATAAATAAATAAAAAATAAATAAAATAAAAAAAACTTTGGGCGTGTAAAATCTGAAAAGTTTCATATAAAAGAAAAAAAAGGGGGGGATTTGTGGCCTATATACGCGAGACTATATATGAGCTTCAAATTTTTGAAAACTAAAATTAGAATTAACAATTCTGCAACAGGACAAACTCGCCAAGAAGTTTTCCTTTTTTTTTTTCCCCTACCATGGTTGAATGCGCGGTTTATTTCCCTGTCAGATTAGGTAGAATCAAAACAGATAGCATTACCAGTTGGACGCACAGTGGAAGAAAACTTCTTATTGTGTATTCAGGTTTTGTAAGTTATTATTTTCTTTTTTATCTTTATTCATGTATGAAAATTGAAACTATTTTTATTGGTTAACTAACTTTGTAAAGCTAACGATTCCATCCATTTAGTGATATAAACGTGTTTCTTCTTGGAACAGGATACTCTCTTAAAGCGGCGGTAATCGATGCTGGCATATTGCCAATTTGAATGGTTGCCGTATTTGGCGGAAAAAATATAGTGTATTTTTCGAATGTCAAAAAAGATTCGCCAAATTTCAAACCGGAGGAAAGAAAGTTCTAAGAAACTTTAAAGAATATCGCATAAAATTATTTTTTATTTTTACCATAGATGGCTGCATGTGTGGCAAGAATATAAAATAGAAAATATTTAATTTCGAAGACGATTCTGTTATCTGGAAGGAACTCGTATAAGGTTAGTATTAGAGAAAAATTCGGATTTTCATAAATTTATGACAGAAGATTCTGTTTTTGCAAATTATTACTGAACGATTATGATAACTAATCTTTTTTTCCCTCTTTTTTTAAGGAAGATCAGTATAACTTTGTACAATAGGATCCGTTTTGTTTTAAAAATCTGTAAAACATGTTATATGCAAATGTGAGAGAAAGAATGGCGCATTTTTATTATGTTAAGAAGTACAATAAGATTGTGTTGAACTTATTAAAAAAAAGTTGATGGTTAAATTATTTAAATTATTGAATAATATTTATTTACTCAGTACAGGTCGTTTCGTCCGGCTTTCTTTATGGTTAATAAGAAACATATCTCATTTCTTCCTGCTATGTGTTTGGAGACTGATATTTTTCAGTTTTATTTGCAAATATTAATTAGCAATATTAGCGAAATACTTTTTTCCCCACCTATAGTACTGATAATTTTTTTAAAGCCTGCTTGATTTCGAAAAAGTTATTCGAAACGCCTTTAGTAAAAAAAAAAAAAAAAAAAAAAAAAAAAAATGATTTATTCAAAAAGTGAACTCATTAATCAAGACAGAACTCATAAATATTAGAGCACTTTGAACAAACAATTTATATTTCGTAAAAATAGGAAAATAAAGAGACATCCAATACTTCATTAGCTATCCTTTAGCTGAAATTGCACTTTTCATGCGCTATGGTATGGATTTAACGAATTTTTTTCGAGCAAGAACGTTCCATTTCTCTGTGAGAACTGCTTTTAATAGAACTTTCGAAGAAATATGTTTACTTGTTCTTTTCTTAACTCACTTCTTACATAGAGTGGCTCATTTTTGTTTTTGGAAACTAATGTTTTTCAGTTTTATTTGTAAATATCAATTACTTGGTATTAGCAAAGTAACTTTTTTTACAGGTATATTTTTAGTAAAAAAATAATTTATTCAAATAATCCAGAAAATTAACTCATATAATTATTCGTACATTTTGAGCAAGTAGTTTATATTTAATAAAAATAGGAACATAACAGACATCAAATACTTCGGTAGGTATTCTTTACCTAAAATTGCATTTTTTATGCACTTTGGCATGGATTTAACTGATTTTTTGTAGCAAGAATATTCCATTTCTCCGAAAGAATAGCTTTTTAATAGAGCTTTCGAAGGAATATCATGTTCACTTACTCTTTTAGTAACATACTCCATGTACAGTGGCTCACATTTATTTTCCGACACTTGTGCTTTTTAGTATGCTATTGTTTCCTTGTTTCCTTCCTCCGTGTACTATTTATTATCTTTTTTAAAATCTGCTTGTTTTCGAAAAGTTATTCGAAATGTTTTCGAGGGAGAAAAAAATGTTTTATTTAAAATGTGCTGAAATTGAACTTGTTTCAATCAGTTTATGTGTAATAAAAACATCAAAGTAGCGGGACATCCAATACTCCAGTAGATATCCTCTAGTTAAAATTACCTTTTTCGCACGCTTTGGAAAGGATTTAACGAATTTTTTCGAGTAATAATGTTCAATTTCATTCAATTTCTCCGTAAGAATTGCTTTCAACAGAGCTTTCGAAGAAATGCCATGTTTCCCGTTTCTAGAAATATAAATCTAAATAATAAACATTAACACTAACGTAAAATGAGATAAATAAAGATCACATAGCTTCTGTGTTATATTTAAAGAAAAATTAAACATAATGAAGAATCTGCATGAATGAATTAGCTCATATTAATAGGTTAACATAAGATACGGAGTTGCTGATTAACACTTTTTGAATTGATGATATTTATTTTGCAGCAAGCAAGGCTTAAAATAGGGAAAATATAAGATATCAGGAGAAAGAAAATTGTTTCAATATTAATACAATATATATATGCAAATAAAAACAAAATCTGAAAGCCTTCAGATCTTACATTACGCCCAAAGGGGCTTTTTAGTTAACGTTTTGTGTGTTACTTTTATTTATTAAATATTATGTTCTTCGCATTTAAAAAATATCATTTAATAAAATTTAAACCATAAAATTCAATTCACCAGCAATATTGCAAAATAATTTTAAAATGAGCATATCTTTAGAATTTCCGATACACAGTCTCGCGCTCTAGAGATATTCCCCCCCCCCGTATAGTGTTGCCCATTGCACGCCTTTAAAGCGTTAAATTTGTTAATCAAAAATCCCCTTCTTTCCATCAATTAGCTATAGAGTTGCACGTATTTTGCAGAAATTTAACTTTCGGGTCGTTTATTCTCCCATTAATAAAATTCCGAGTTCCATACTCGAGGACCCCCATTACGGATATGAATTCATGGGGTATTTACAGAATTCCTTGCCTGTGTGGTTTAATTTACATTGTCCAAACTAAGAGAGCCTTAAAATTTCGCGTTAAGGAACATGAGGCATAAGTTAGAAAAAAGGAAACAGAAGTCTTCTGTTGCCTAACATTTTTGTTGGCCCGAAAATCACACTTTCAATTTTTCTGCTGCCAAAATTATTCAAAAAACTTCTTCCATTGGTGAACTGGATTTTCTAGAGGCATTTCACATTCAAAAAAATCTTTCTGTTCTAGTTAATGACCCTAATTCCAATCTATCTTTGCCTTCAGCCTTTAAAGAAATTATGTTTTAGACCTGGTTTCATCAACAGATGGCGCCAGTGGCTTGTATCTTGTCCAGGCTTTCTTATCTTATCTAATCATTGTACTTTATCTCGTTCATTTGCGTTTTTGCAGCTGAGGATGCTGGTTCGGTTAAACCATCGAAATTAGTCCTGTGAAAATTTGAAAATATAACGCTGATTTTTGTTGTTTGACTTCTGAATTAATCAAAAATTCGTTAAAGTTTTACAAAATATGAAATAGGTAATAAAGCAAATTCCAAATTTGGGCTTCCAGATGCCCATTTTCGTGTGGAAATGTTCTTTATTCAAAATTTGATGTCTCTAGGTACCGTCGTTTTATCACAATGCGAGAAACATGTGTACATTTATGGAGATTCTTCATGATTTAATTTCTTTAAATATAATACAGGGTGATAATATTGGGTGGCAACAATTTGAAAAGTGAATCAACGTTTATAGTGAATCGACGGAAAATGCCAAAACGAAATTACTAGTCCTTTTGGGCAAATTACCTCTTTGGATTAAAAATGCAAATAAATTTTAACAATGCAAATGTCCGAAAAGAAATGTGAGCCACTGTACAAAATATCCAACGAATCTGATGTCGCATTCTTTTATTTTATGCCTTGAAGAGTTAACTAAGCTCGTTTAATTAGATAAATTAAATCAGCATTTAAAATAAAAGAGCACAAAATAAATAATGGAAGAGTAAACATTATTAAAATTTAACAGACTTAATTAAAAATGGCTGTAATTAATGCTTAAGATATCAAGATTACACTCCTAGTTTTTTACTTCTGAGCAAGTTATACATGATTTAGCAAAGTTTGTATATTCCGGATTCCATACAGTTAAATATTTTTGTGGATAAAAACAACTCATATCATCATCTGCTGTCATTGCTAGTATTAGCCCTCGCATTTTTCTCTTCTATTTCTGTAGACAATTTTGCTTAAAGTTTTTGGTTAAAGTTACGGTTTGTGACAGTAATTTTTCCATCATTTCCCAATTAACGAACTTAATTTTTCAGCCAGTGTTTTGTTAATCCACTTTCGAATAATCGGAAGATGACTTAGTACACTACTGCTATTATTCATATTTAATTTTATCATTATACTTTAAATTTGCTTATAATATTAATTTTTAAAAGAAGGTACGGTATTCCATATTTTAAGTCAAAAGAATTTTAATTGTAAACATTTAATACAAAATTGAAAACGATCATATGTTTTTTAGCTCTCCGCCATGAATAAATAAAACTTTTTTCCGGAGGATTTTAATGTAAGTGCAAATTAAAAATTTTTTTAAAGAATGATTCTTCGTACATTATTAGGTCAAAGGGCGTTAGCCCAGAAAAACTATTAATTTCGTTTTCGCATTTTGTTTCGATTCGTTTTCTGCGTTATTCTCTTTTCAAACTGTTGCCACCAACTATTAGAGCCCTGTATTATATTTAAAGAAATTAAGTGTATCATTTTCGCACTGTGATTAAACAACGGTACCCTAGAGCCATCGAATTTTGAATAACGTAATCCTCCAGCAAAATATGGGCATCTAGAAACCGTAATTTGGAATTTGTTTTATTATCTATTTCGTATTTTGTCAGAGATTAAAGAATTTTTGATTAAGAAACTCAACGATTTCAAAGCGAGGAAAGGCAACACTGTACAGCGGGGGGATTATCTCCAATGCACGAGACTGTGTATCGGGAATTCTAAAGTTATGCTCATTTAAAAATTATTTTAAATTATAGCACTTTAACGAATTTTTGATTAACAAACTCCACGATTTCAAAACGAGCAATGGGAACATTCTACGGGAAAATAAATTTATCTCCAGCTAAATATATGCCCGATTTAAAATTATTTTTGCGATATTGCTGTTGAACTGAATTTTATGGTTTAAGTGCGAAGAACGTGCTATTTAATAAATAAAAGTAACACACAAAAGATTAAAAAAACTCCCCTTTGAGCGTAATGTAAAATCTGAAAGCTTTCAGATTTTTAGTCCAAAGGGATTTGAATCCCGAAGGACTATTAGTTTCGTTTTGGCATTTTGCGTCGGACTCATAAATGTCGGTTCACTTTTCAAACTGTTGCCACAAAATGTTAGAGTCCTGCATTATATTTGAAGAAATTAAATAATGAAAAATCTGCATAAATGTATGTATATTTCTCGTATTGTGATAAAACAACGGTACATAGAGTCATCGAATTTTGAATAACGTAATCCTCCAACGAATATGAGCATGTGGAAGACCAAATTTGAAATTTGAAATTTGTTTTATGATCGATTTCCTATTTTTTAAAACTTTGACGAATTTTTGATTAACAAACTCAAGGATTTCAAAGCGAGCAATGGCAACGTTGTGCAGAAAAAACATTCTTATCTCCAGCGCGTGAGTCTCTGTATCGGAAATTCTAAAGATATGCTCGTTTTAAAACTATTTTGCGATATTGCTGTTGCACTGGATCTTATGGTTTAAGTGCGAGGAACATGATATTTAATAAAGAAAGGTAACACACAAAATGTTAAAAAACGCCCCTTTGGACGTAATTTAAAATCTGAAACATTTCAGATTTTTTTTTTTTTTTTTTTTTTTTTGTTTTGTTTTTTTTGTTTTTGTTTTTTGCTATATGTTGATTCTTAGCATTTAGCAAATTACTGTCAGTCGAGTTAAGCTGTTGAAAGATTTTATCAGTAGGACCGTGACAAAAAAAGAAATTTCTCAGTCTGTTAATAGCCAACTGCACCACTTTTTTAAAACGTAATTATGGCAAAGCATGCAAGGACTATCTATCTAATAGAAATTACGCTTTTGTGAAGGATTATTTCAGGGAAAATAAGATATATTTAAGAAATGATTTAAGCTTGTCTTCTTCATAATGATTATATCTAAAAAGAAGGCGAGATTTATTCTTCACTTCCTTTTTCACTTCATTCATTCATCTGAAAATCTATTTTCAAACAGTTCTTTAATAGAACATAGTTGTGACGTGTTTAAACTGGCACCACAGTTTACATATTGCAAGGCGAGTCTACACCCAGGAGATTCTAGTCCTTTATTTACCTTTCCCAGTTTCATCATAACTTTCGCTGTCAACCGTTACGCCTGATTATGGGTTTCAAAAAGCTTCTTTGAAGAAAATAAATTTTTAAGGTTTTTGATTTTACTTCAGTCCAAGCCATAGAGATCATAGACATAATCTTAAATACGTTTATCGTCCTCTAGGTATTTTTTTGAAAGAATATTGTTCTTAGAAGTTACCAGTTCGTCTCTCGCAGATGGGCGTTAGATTCATTCCGAAAAACAAAATTTTGCAGTTTTGTCATCTCATCGCATTGTCCATTTTATTGAACCATTCTATAAAAATGTTTGCAGCTTCTTTATTCGTTTCATTCCATTATTGCAAGCTGTTAGTAAATTGTGGGGTTCCATCTTTTTAATCTATCAGCTAACCCTAAGATCTTCGAATATGTGACTGTTGCAAGAATTGGGATAACTTACTTATTTTAAAAGCCAATTACTTCCAACTTTTTACAGCTGCTTTCTGAACTAGTAACCAGAAAGTTTGTGTTGCCACAAATATTTTTATAATTTAATCCGCTTAATGACAAAATCTTTCGTCATGTTTCCACCTTGCGCGCACAGTTTAAAACATTTTTTTGCATAATTTAAGTCTCATATTTAATATATAGCACTTATAACATTTGGAAACTACTGTGAAGCAAAAATTCTAAGAATTTCGTGTTAAATTTTTATTTTATTTGGAGTTGAGTGTATTAAAAAAATCTGTAATGTTTTTGTGAATAAAATTTTTAAGATTAAAATATTGATAAATTTTTTGGTTCATTTTTTTGGTTTTTTAGATTTTTGGTTCATTTAGTTTAGGAATGATAGTTTAGGAATTAGTTTAGATTTTTGGTTCATTTAGTTTAGTAAATAGTGCCTATATAAAGAATTCCATCCAATTTCAAGTATGTACCATTAGTCATTTTTAAAATATCATGTGCGCAAGTTGGAAACATGACGAAAAATTTTGTTACAAAGCGGATTAAATTACAAAAATATTTGTGGCAACACAAACTTTCTGGTTACTAGTTCCCAAAGCAGCTATGTTATGTAGTCAGCTGTAAAATGTTGGAAGTAATTGCTTTTAAAATAAATAAAATATCCCAATTCTTGCAACAGTCACATATTCGAAGATCATTAGGGGTTTAAGGTTATGAGCCCCCTTAAGCGGATAAGCGCTTTAATTCATGAACAGAGACGAAAACTCAAGGGTTAATTACTCTATTTCTCTAAATAAGAACTTAACAGTTGGCTTCTTTCTCAGAACGTACAACAACGCCTTCACTTGGTCTTGAACTCAAAGTAATAAGAACTTATGCTTAACTAAAAGGATATAGCCGAGGCTATCAAAATTCTAAGTAATAGGGGGATCGGAAAGTAATGTCGTTTCTGCGCATGTCGACAACAACATGCTAAGGGCAGAAGTGGAAGCAAATCCATGTCAAACCTTAACCAACCTTGGTCGACCACCCAAGAACATTTAAAGCAGAATGAAAAAATAAGCAAAGCAGCTGTTTGAGTCCTCCGTAATCTGTCCGAAAAGAACAAAGCCAAATTATCCATCACATGCAACGTATTGCTTCAACGGCACCATACAGAACCGTTTTTTGATCGTTTGATGAGTGGAGACAATAAAATAAGTCCTATATGATAATCCAAAACTCAAAAGGCAGTTTTAATAGGGGTTAAAAAAGGGATTACATTTCGAAAAGGCGCTTCTGGGTGTTTGGTGGAGTATTCGCGGAATTGTTCATTTTGAATGGCTGAAACCTGGAAAAACTGTTAATGTAGACCTTTATTGTGAACAATTGGATCCAGTGAACTAATCTTTAATCGAAAAATATCTGGCGATTGTCAACGGAAAAGGCGTCCTTCTGCAACACGACTGTGCAAGACGAACACTGGAAAAATATAATGAATTGGGGTGGGAGGTACTGCCTCACCCACCCTATTCGACCGATATCGCACCCTCGGATTTCCATTTATTCCGATCCCTACAACATTTCCTTAGTGACAAAAAATTTGAAAATTTGGATGATGTCCAAAATGCCATCTCTAGATATTTTACTCAAAGACCAATTGATTTTTATCGGTCTGGGATTGAAATCGGCACACTAGATGGCAAAAGGTTGCTGATAACGAGAATGATTATATTATTGATTAAAAATAAAAACTTGTTACAAATTTATTCTTTTGAATTTAATGTAAGAAAGCGACATTACTTTCCGTTCCCCCTATTAGTTGGCCTCTAAGTATCGAATAAGCTAGCAAGCTATCAAGGGCCTGAAATACGGCCGAGTGTTTTGTTTTGTTTTGTTTTATACGGGCGCAATCCTTCCAACAACAAACGACACGAGCCGGCCGTGTCCAAAAAAAAAAAAAAAAAAATCAATTTAGCAGTTTAACAGAAAGAAAAGAAAATTAGGTTAGTATACTAAAAAGAATAAACACGGCACATAAAAACACAAAAACATTTAAGCTGTCCCTGGACCTTTGCATATAACGTTTTTCTCTCCCTTTAAGGGTAGTTTCCATAAATTGAACGCTTTCAGTATGTTAGCTCGATCAATCAGAGATACCGATGACATGTTTATGAGAACTGATAACTTTCACAATGTCTTGTGCAAATTTTACTCCTTTTTTTATAATTTTGAATCATTTCTCTTACACTTCCGATTCCATGTAAGGCTCTTACCCCCCCCCCCGGTGAGTGTACAACTTTCAATAAAATGAATGCAGTCACCGGCAGTATCACATTTAAAGCATAAATTTACCCCCTGGAGGTGGAATCTCTGTAAGTACATAGGAAAGCGTCCATGCCCTGTTACTAATTGATTATAGTCTTTATCGCAAAATATAGGCATATTCTTCTTAATTATTATATTTGACAAGGCCTCTGATCTTCTAGGAGACACAGACCAGGTTTTATACATGTGATCTTTCATTTTGCTAATTGTAACTTTTTTAGAATGTTGTAGATCACCTTCAGAGATCCCATCCCCATAGGGCAGCCTCCTTTGCCAGGGAATCCACCCTCTCATTCCCAATGATACCAATATGGGCCTTTACCCAATGAATATTGATTGACATTTTATATTTAAAATTCATATAATCATTTTTAATTTTATTCATGATGTCATTTTTATGATCCGGCCAAGAGAGGGCGACGAGTGCTGAATAGGCATCCGAGTATATATGAACTGTACATTTATAGATCAAATTGAATTTAATCCATTCCAAGGCTTTATAAATGGCGTATAGCTCTGATTGATAAACTGAATTATGTTTATCCAGTCTCGGCCGTATTTCTAGCCTCAAAGTTTCTGACTAGGGCGCGTTCGCCTTTTGGCTAAAGCCAAAAGGCGAACGCGCTCTAGTCAGAAACTCTGGGACTCTCTCTTGAAGTCAGTGGAACTTCGACTTAAATACCACTCTTATTCATTTGCATTAAACGAGATTCTAAAAACACATTCTAGTAGGAAACTGTAAGCTGAAATTAGGAAGGACAGGATATAAGGTATTTCTCCCGCCTCTTCAGCATGCCTTCGTAGCGTAGTGGTCTGCACGCTCGACGCGTATTCGAGAGGTCCGTGGCTCGAGTCTCGGCGAGAGCATTGCTCATTTTTCATCTATCCTGCCTCCGAATAAGCTAATGTCTCTACAAGGAAAGCAGCTATACGAGTCAGTTTCCCTTAGAAAGTCCCCCACGAAGGCATCCCTTCCCTTAGGCAGATAGCCCTCGAGGCTTTTCCATAATCACACACACACACACACACTTAAAATTTTAGGACAAACCTTGCATAGTTTGAATCCTTTTGGTTTCTGTGACTTTCCTGAAACCAGAATCATTATCTTCTGAGTTTCATTAAATGAGAAGAAATATTCGTTTCATTATACAGTAAAATAGAGAAGCAATCTTTTAAGGTTTCTTGACTACAAAACACCGCTTTTAAAAGCTGCAGCTGTTGCAGACAACAGATGAAAGAACAGGTCAGTTTCATTAATGTTAAATTGCCTTTGAACTGATATGCATGTCCTCAATAAATTCCGTTGGGAAATACATTTGCTTTATGCGCTTGTGGCATACCATGCGATTGCGTGGCGCAGTTTAAATTTCGGCAAATGTACAGTTGAGAGATTTGCATTTATTTAATGTACGGCATTAAGTGAGGAACTTTATCAAAATAGCTTTCCCCTAGGGAAAATTTTTTTGCCGTGAACACGCAACTTCTTTGAAGCAACACGCAAACTTCTTTGAAAGAAATTTTCTCTAAGCTCGTGCTTTCTCTCTCTCTTTCTCTGCCCCTTCCCGACATCAGGAGTTGTTTTCATTGTTGGCACAGGAATATGTATGTAGTTTTATGCATTATATATATAATTTTATTATTTTCGTTTTGCGATTTTGCGTCGGACTCATAAACGTCGGTTCACTTTTCAAACTGTTGCCACAAAATGTTAGAGTCCTGCATTATATTTGAAGAAATTAAATAATGAAAAATCTGCATAAATGTATGTATATTTCTCGTATTGTGATAAAACAACGGTACATAGAGTCATCGAATTTTGAATAACGTAATCCTCCAACGAATATGAGCATGTGGAAGACCAAATTTGAAATTTGAAATTTGTTTTATGATCGATTTCCTATTTTTTTAAAACTTTGACGAATTTTTGATTAACAAACTCAAGGATTTCAAAGCGAGCAATGGCAACGTTGTGCAGAAAAAACATTTTTATCTCCAGCGCGTGAGTCTCTGTATCGGAAATTCTAAAGATATGCTCGTTTTAAAACTATTTTGCGATATTGCTGTTGCACTGGATCTTATGGTTTAAGTGCGAGGAACATGATATTTAATAAAGAAAGGTAACACACAAAATGTTAAAAAAACGCCCCTTTGGACGTAATTTAAAATCTGAAACATTTCAGATTTTTTTTTTTTTTTTTTATTTATTTTTTGACAGCTTGACTTCCGTCAATCCTGTATTCTTAACAAATTTGTTTCCAAATTTTACTTTTGTCTTTGGGAGTGCCTATCATTTTCGTTCGTTATTTTGAGTGTGAAGCAGTGCTTCCACCCGATGCGCCGTGGCACGGTGAAGTGCTTTTAAAAGTTTAGCAGCACTGTTTAAGGGGTAACAGTACTCGACGGCTAGGCTGAAAGGGATCAACAAATAATTTGATATATAAACAAAATTTCCTGCAAAAATTACGTAAATTTATGTGTCAATTTTATGGTTGCAATTACAGGAAAGGCTTAGCTAGACGCTTGGCGTCAAAAATTTGGCTTACACTTCAAATGATACATTACTTTGTTCACAGAGAAGCTCTCGTGCCAAATAATTAACTCCTAGAATTAAAGTCCACTTTTAATAACACCATAAAAATGATGAATTTGGAGAAAATTAAGACAAACTTTAGTTGTTTATTTTTAGTTCAAAGGGGCATTTTAAGCTCAGAAGGACTATTAATTTCGTTTTGCATTTTGCGTTGATTGACTGCAAGCGTTGTTTCACTTTTCAGATTGTTGCCACCCAATATTATCGCCCTGTATTATATTTCAAGAAATTAAATAATGAAGAATCTGCATGAATGTATGCATGTTTCTCGCACTGGGATAAAACAACGGTACTTAGAGCCATCAAAATTTGATGTGGTGTGGTGTATTTAATTATGGTAAAGCGCACTACGGCTATCTGCCTAAAGGGAAGGGATGCCTTCGTGGAGAACTTTCTAAGGGAAACTGACTCGTATACACGTTACACATGGGGAAAACCACGAAAACACCCTTGCAGCCAGCCCGTTCGAGGGATTCGAACCTCGGACCGAACTACCAGTGTTCAGCGACTTTACCGCTCGGCCGCTGGTGGGCCATCAAAATTTGAATAACGTAATCTTTCTGCGAATATGGGCATCTGGAAGCCCTAATTTGGAATTTGTTTTAGTATCGATTTCATATTTTGTAAAACTTTAACTAATTTTTGATTAACAAACACAAGGATTTCAAGGCGAGCCATGGCAACGTTGTACAGAAAAAAAAAAAAAATTATCTTCAGCGCACCACGAGACCGTGTATCGGAAATTCTAAAGATATGCTCATTTTAAAATTGTTTTGCAATATTGTTGTTGAACTGAATTTTATGGTTTGAGTACGTAGAACATGATATTTAATAAATAAAGGTAACACACAAAACATAAAAAAAAAGGGCCCTTTTGGGCGTAATTTAAAATCTAAAACCTTTCTGATTTTTTATAAACTTGTTTTTAACGATTCAAATTAAGCATATTTCAGTAGTTACTGCAGGTATGAAGCAAGGATTAGAAATAATGCTAACATTTCATAACTCTGTCTTACATGTGGAAACTGAATTATTTGAAACTTAGAAGGAACTAAGTAGGATAAGGAAGAATTTATTTCTCGTAAATACGGGATATATTCTGTTTCCTGAGCAAATCTTTTTATTACAAAGAGTAAAGGTGTTAATTTTAAGTAACTAAATCCATTCCACTTTGAAAGTTTGAAGATAACATTTAACTTGCAAAATGTCCAAAGAAAGCCTATAAAATGTAAAGAAATAGAAGCCAGGAAAGTACCCGTTGTATGTAGAATATTCATAAACTGTTTTAACAAAATAAGGGAGGTGAGAATACGCATGAAATGAATAACATTTAAAATGGAATTCTGGTCGGAATTAACTCAGAATATGAGAAAATCGTAAAATTAGATGTATAAGTTGAGCTTTCAACAGTATGTGTATATCGTGGCGGGAAGGGGTGTAACAGCTTTAAATAATATTAAAATCTTGTAGTTTAAATAATTTAAATAGATGAACATTAAGGTATTTGTGAATGGCAATATTTGAAACCAGACTCGAGTGCCTCGTGCGACTCTCGCACGAAGAATGTAATTTATTTTTAAATGATAGAATATGGTTTTTTTTTTTTTTTTTTGTTTGTATGTCGCCATTTTTTTGAGTGTTAAATAAAAGTTATTGCTGTGTTCCATCATTGGAGTTGCTTCATTCGCCAAAGAAGTATCACAGTCTTAATTATTTTGGAGGCACCGACCGAGATCGAATAATCGTGCGTATTTTTATTTTATTAGTTCATCATTGAACATAATATTAGTGATACCAGATTATTACCTCCTGTTAATATTGAATTGCTTTATTTTATTAGTTCATCATTGAACGCAATATTAGTGATACCAGATTATTACTTCCTGTTAATTTTGAATTGCTTTATTTTATTAGTTCATCATTGAACGCAATATTAGTGATACCAGATTATTACTTCCTGTTAATTTTGAATTGCTTTATGTTATTAGTTCATCACTGAACATAATATTAGTGATACCAGGTTATTACTTCCTGTTGATATTGAATTGCCTTATTTTATTAGTTCATCACTGAACGTAATATTAGTGATATCAGGTTATTACTTCCTGTTAACACTGAACTGCCTTATTTTATTAGTTTATCACTTGAACGTAAATTTAGTGATACCATTTTAATGCCATTTCTACTAGAGCTCATAGGAAAAGAAAAATAGCTGAAGAGCAAATCTTGGAACCGATGAAGGAAGAAAATAAAGCATCCAGAGATGTATTTGAAGAAGTTAAATCACCAGAATTAAAAGAGGAAGATGTTAACGAAAATTTAAAAAACGATAAAGAAATTAATATTGAGAATCATTTTGCAATGCAGCGTTATCATCATCTTTCGGCTTTTGATTTAATATCAAAGCCGCTACTAATGCACGAAGAAAACAATTGTCGAAAGCAAATGACAAATGAATATTCTCTGAAAGGCACAGATGAACTGAGGAAAGGCTTTGCTGTGAATTATAGCCGAGGAACTGGTCCACCATGGAAGAGATCTAGGCGCCGTCAAGAAAAAAAAAGAAGAATAATTTGAACACTGGTCCATTTTCTTCCTATTTAAATGTGGTGTAAAAATACTTGTTTAAAACTTAAAATTTTCGGCCTGAAAATTTGGAAACTTATGAGAGCAGTTACCTTTTCTCTTTAAGCAATTTAGCAAGCCGAGCTTATAAACTTTCGAATTTTACAGAACTTTTCCCTTCGGCAAAAGTCTCTCCGTTGGGGGAGAGGTTGTAACAGCTTTAAATAATATTAAAATCTTGTAGTTTAAATAATTTAAATAGATGAACATTAAGGTATTTGTGAATGGCAATATTTGAAACCAGACTCGAGTGCCTCGTGCGACTCTCGCACGAAGAATGTAATTTATTTTTAAATGATAGAATATGTATTTTTTTTTTTTTTTTGTTTGTATGTCGCCATTTTTTTGAGTGTTAAATAAAAGTTATTGCTGTGTTCCATCATTGGAGTTGCTTCATTCGCCAAAGAAGTATCACAGGGGGCTATTTTCTGCCAATTCTTCATATGTGTAATTCGCCATGACCTTCACGAAATCGTTTCGGATTGTGTTATCACGGGCAATTACTTAGAACTATTAAGGATGTGACGCTTTCGAATAATATTTGCTTCTTTTGGCTTTCGATTAAATCTTAATGAGCCATTCAGCTGCAACTGCAATTGTCTTTTCACCAGGAAATTTGCGTACAACAAATGCTTTACGATAAGCATAATTCACAAGTGCACATCAGTATCGCCACTGAGGGAGGGGTTTCAAAAGTGGACCAATGAGCTTCTATTACTCTTGTGACGTCGAATCTTTCAAACTGTGCGTACGAGCGCATGTTCTTATTTACGTTTTATTTCGTTTGTTTCGCAGTTATAAATGTATGACGTATAAGTGATCCTATCATTTTAGTTGAAAATCTCATAATGCTTTCATTTTGTAAGTTTATTTAATCATAAACATTTCACTTTCGCGAAACATTTCGCGAAATTTATCACGCAATATTCGGATTAATGTTAATGGCATATTTTCGCTCTTTATATTGAGAAAATGACTCAAGCTACAATTAGCCTCAAATATTATGCATTTAGTAACACTTGTGGATTAAGAGAATTTAAGTGTATATTTTTTTTATTGAGCTGAGAGTAACTGGAAGCCTTACAATGAATCTAGTAGTTTCGTATCTCAGTGCTTGCATTCCTTTGATTTTGAAATTGTAAGATTCAAAATATAGTATATTGTGAATGATGTGATTATACCTATTGTTAACATTAAAAGTTCTGTATGAATAAGTTAAATGTCTTCTTTGTGAATAAGATAAATTCGTTCTGTTTGACGAGTATTTCTTGTGCAGACGATACTTTCAAGTTATTAACATAAAATTTTAACACATTAAATGCGTAAGAATGCAAATTAGGAAAGTTCACTTTGAACAAAATTGTATATTGGCTATTATTATAGAACATCTCCTTCTGTAGACTGAAATAAAAAGTGCTAAGACATATTTACTATTATTACGTATTTACATATACAGGGTGTATCTGAAATGCTTCAACAAACTTAGAGGATGATAGTACTCATCAAGACGAACAGAAAAATGGGTACTTTTCCGTTTCGCCGGCGCAAATCTCGCCAAGCAGACTTTATTGGCGACAACATACAGTATACACATAAAAAATATTAAAAAAATATTAGTTCTAAGAATTCTTTTAAAAAAGAAGACATAAACATTTTAATATCGCTTAAAATTTTATAAAAGGCCAATAAATAAAGACAATAAATTTGTAAAAAGACATTAATTTAAGAATTTACTACGCTTTCATGGTTCAACATCCTGATTCGCCGGTTCATATCACGTGACCCCAAGCGATCTCATCTCACGTAAACTACTCTACAAAAATCTAATGCTCTCAATAATTATCTACATCCATTTCAAGTTAAATCTTAATTTGGAACACAAGTTTAAATGCAAGAAATATTTCAATTCGTACGAATAGCTTACTCAGAAATTATGTAAAACTGCAGTGCTTTACTTCGCTAATGCATTCTCATTAGAATGGATGAATTTAACCCTTGACTTTACCTTTTCTATATTTTCGGCTTCGGATAAGCGCTGTGATTGCATCCTAATTGACTTAATTACCGAAAATGGCCTTAGACATAAACTGAACTATCTGATAAAAATTCTATGTATTCTATATGCCAGTATTGTAAGAAACAACCAGTCTGATAAGGAAAAGCTGCGACTTGTTTTGAAAATGATGCGTAAAAGGTTACCAGCGAGAATATTCCGTTTGGCATCAGTTGTACCATTAATGGCGACTTTATCGCTTGCGCCGGCAAAACGGAAAAGTACCGAAAAATGCAATGAAGCATGGGGTCGCAAATAACATTTAAAGGTGACAATCGCAAAACTGATAAAAATATCGAAATCTCGCATGCTGCTTTTCTGCAGAACTGACTAGTAGCACGAAGCAGGTTTTCTTTTCACTTTGTGCATATCCGGTGAAAAAGAGATAACGAAAACTGGTAGGAAGCCAAACAAATCTGTGAGCAGGAATCCACATATGCAAATTTCCTATCTTCTTAGAAACAGAACAATAAACGCAACTTTGTAGCAAGCATGCGTCGTAAGTACGTGAACCGCCAACGACGACAGAGCGACGTCGACGTGCTTAACCACCTTGATGTCTTGTCATTGTGACGTGCGTATAACCACCTTGATGGAGTTTATCCTGCAAGATGGATTGGACGTGGTAGACTCTGTTGCTTGGTCTTCACGCTCGCGGGACCTGAACCCTTTTGAATTTCTTCTTCTGCGGACAGATGAAATCCCTCATTTATGAGACGCCAGTAGAAACGGCAGAAGATGTAGTAGCGCGTGTTGTGACCATTACAGGAGAAATCCAAGAAACTCCCGTAATCTTCGAGCGTGTCTGCCAGTCGTTCCTCTGTCGATGAACTCTGTGTGATAATCTCCGCGGTCGACACTTTGAACAACTGTTGTAAACTTTTTGTTTTCTCTGGACATCACTAGCTGTGTTGTACCTATTCTATGCAATAAATAATTTTCTGGAGTGTTTCTTTCTTGTGTCAGTTTGTCCATCTCCAGACGCATTTTCTCGATTTTCACCTTTAAACGTCATTTGAGACACCATGTTCCGTTCCATTTTTTTGTTCGTCTTGATGGGTACTATCATCCCTCTAAATTTATTGAAGCATTTCAGATGCACCCCGTTTATATTTGGTCTAACTTCGCACTGAAAAAGAAATACATGATGCTTTATTTTGTACAGGAAATTGCGTGGCAAAACATTTTCAACCGTCTTGCTTAAGAGACGCGTCAAAGGTCACGTGAAATGACGGAAATATTACCGGAAGCCCATTGGCCCATTTTAGAAGCCACTCCCTCAGTGGCGATGCAGATATGCACTTATGAAATATGCTGCCAGTGTTGGAGATGTGCTACTTTTCTGGTAGGACACAAAAGCTGTCAAAAGTGATGACTTTTGTTTGTTGGACATATTTCGAAATTACTTTTTTCTGACGCCCTGAATGTTTGCGACAGTGCTTAAATTGCGCCGCTACTTCTCCATTTTTAAGATAAATTACGATTCTAGCCGGAGAGCACCGGAATCCTAAATAAGATAAGCTCCGGTACTTCTTTTTATAAAACTGAACCACAGTTTCAAAGGAAAAAAATTTAGAATTCCTAACGTTTTAGTTTAACAATAAGCAGACTACTCACTACTCTATGTCCCTAGAAATACGAACTCATGAGAGCATGAGACGTTCAAGTAAAGTCCCCTCACTCACATGCGGAAACCTTTCCCTTTACGAAGGGCAATAAATTTGGGGGAGTTTATTTAGGAACGCGTAAATTTCTTGCCATGCCATCGTATCTAGTGTATTGTTATCAATGGTTACAGTTAGTTATCCTCCCGGGAAGGAAAATGTGTGTTCTTAAATGTGTGTTAAGTGACAGCGAATACAATAAGAGTGAAATGCTGAGATAAACTGCTCAAGCACGCCCTATACATCGTCTTCCCACAGTATCCACTAATGTAACCAAATACGGGGGCGGTGAAAAGTGTAACCAGCAACTTTAGATTCATCCTTAGGAGTCAGATTCAGAACTCATTTTATCCCTGACGCACATCTGCTTGATGGCTATAATTATATCAGCAGAGAGCCGCGGTCAAAGAAAACGTTCTCTCCCACCAAGATTTCCCTCATTTTTTGTTTCACCCATTCATACCCTCATTCTGTTTCGCCCTGGAGTTTTCATCAGCTATACTTTAAGTATATTTAATTTTTGTGATAATAAAAGAACTTCCACCCCCCCTACGATCAGAGTTTAAATTGGGCCGGAGCCCTCCGGATGTCGGCTCCGGAGCTTCTTAGTTTTTGTAATAAATAATAATTCTAGCCGGAACGTACCGGAGCCCTGAATAAGAAGGCTGCGGCACTCCTTTTATGTAACTCAATAATAATTTCAGTAGAAATTTTATCTCGAAAATTTTATTTTAATAATAAAATTGTATTAAAATTGCTTATTAAATTTCAATTTATCTCTTTACATGTTATTTAATTTTAATTATTTAATTACTTCAATCTTGAATTATTTCAATAAATAATAATTAATTATCTAATAATTATCAATTAAATTATAATTAATTATATACTAATTATTGATTAAACGACAATTTATAAACATTAATTAAATAGCTATTAATTAATTTGATAATAATTAACTATTTAATTTTAAAATTATTAATGAGTTTAATTATTATTTTATTTATTTATTTACTCTTTTCCTCTTTGCTGACTGTCCTCCATAGGGTTCCGGCACTTCTAATCTTAGAAATTAAGCCTGGGTTGCGAGGATAATCGATTGCAGCCAATCTAAGCTTATCGGTTCTGAGGACTGTCTAAGGACAGCTGGCTATGGCGCAGTATTATATATACTAATCCTCTTTCTATATCTTCTTTCTAGTAATGCTGAGGCATGCCGTCTGCACAAAATACTGATTTCTTCTTGTTCTGTAAGTCAAATGGGATTTTAATGTTAATTCATCTCTGTACTTAAATTTATTTGTCCAGTAACTATAACCTTTCTTCATAGGGTTGCATTTTAGATGGCCAACGATGTATTAAACGACTTACGAATTACAATGAACTATGGATTCCTTGTATTTTCTGTATATAAACGGGCAAGAATTCAAAGCACAGTAACAATATCTGAATATTATTTTCAGTTAGTATTATTATTCAAACATTATTCTCAGTTACGTTAAAGTGGTAAATTATGTTTTTTAAATGTCCAAAATCGGGATTAAAATTTCTAGTTTTGTTTGCAGAAGCTTTATAAAAAAAATCTGATCTGTACACCACATGACATCCATGTACGGAATGTTAGGTCATGCATATTTTTTTGGCTGCGTTCCATTTAAACTTATTTCTTCAAATTTCATTAGAGATATATTTCTCATTCCATTAATTCAGTTCTCGCTTCTCGGCAAGGCAAAAATACATAAAACTTCAAAGTATCTTTATTAAAAAGTGAAAAAAATGTAGAAAAATTTAAGATACCAAATACAGTTAAACAATTTTAAAAAATATTTTTACGATTAAAATTAGTTTCTACTCAAAAAACAAGCAATTCGGCCAGCGGGCAAGAAGGCAGATTTTTCGGTGCACATAACTGAAAGTTTACCTTTGGTCCCATTCGGCAAAAAGCTACTGACGGTGCAGAAACTGACTTAATTCACTATTCTGCTAAGTTTCAAATGTAAACAAATATGGCTGATATGGCAAAAAAAATTAGGCTCAGATGCACTTAAACAACTTTTAAATTGTTGATAATTCTACAAGTATTCCATACAGATTGACTAAAGGCATAAAACCTTAACTGAAAGATAAGACCAATATAATTCAATTTTAAAGCAAAAAAAAAAAAAAAAAAAAAAAAAAAAAAACGCAGTTTACTAACATGTAAGAATAAAAAAAAAATGAGCTCACTGAGCCGAGTAACAGAGTATACATACATGTATTTATATAATTTTGGTGTGGCCGTTTGCAACCAAAATAGGAGGTGCACATCTACATGTTGAATTTGTTAGTTCTTTCGCAATTTTTATAAATGGAACTTGGTCTACATTCTGATTTCCTATATATATATATATATATTTATATACTTTTGGTGCAGCCATTTGCAACCAAAACTTGAGGTGCACAAAAACATGTTATAGCAGTTCTATATACAAAATTTTAACTTTCTGAGGCTTCTCGTTTTTGAGTTATGCAAGATACATACATACACTGAAGTGACAAAAGTCATGGCATAGCAATGTGCAAATATACAGATGGCAGTAGTATCGCGTAGAAAATGTATAAATGCGAAGTGCTTTGACAGGGCTTTCATTTGTGTTCAAGTTATTCATGTGAAGAGGCTTTGACGTGATTATGGCCGCACGACGAGAATTAACAGACTTTGAACGCGGATTGGTAGTTGGAGCTAGACGCATGGGTCACTCCATTTCGGATATCGTTAGGGAATTCAACATTCCGAGATCCACAGTGTCAAGAGTGTGCCGAGAGTATCTAATTTCAGGCATAACATCCCACCATGGACAGCACAGTGGCCGACCACCTGCACTTAACTACCGAAACCAGCGACGTCTGCGTAGAGTTGTCAATGTTCACAGACAAGCAACACTGCGTCAAATAACAGCAGAAATCAATGTGGGACGTAGGAGGGACGTGTCCGATAGGACAGTACGGCGAAATTTGTCTTCCTTGGGCTATGCCAGCAAAAGACCGACTCGAGTGCCTTTACTGACAGCACGACATCGCCTGCAGCGACTCTCATGGGCTCGTGAGAATATCGGTTACTCCCTAAACGAATGGAAAACCGTGGCTTGGTCAGATGAGTCACGATTTCAGTTGGTAAGAGCTGATGGTAAGGTTCGAGTGTGGCGCAGAGCCCGCGAAGCCATGGACCCAAGTTGTCAACAAGGCACTGTTCAAGCTGGTGGTGGTTCCATAATGGTCTGGGCTGTTTTTACATGGCATGGACTCGGTCCTCTGGTGCAACCGAGCCGATCATTGACTGGAAATGTATACCTTCAGCTACTTGGAGATCGCTTATAGCCATTCATGGACTTCACGAACTCAAACAACGATGTGATTTTTATTGATGACAATGCGCCATGTCACCGGGCCACAATTGTTCGCGATTGGTTAGAAGAACATTCTGGACAATTCCAGCGAATGATCTGGCCACCTAGATCGCCCGACATGAATCCCATCGAACATTTATGGGACATCAGCGAGAGGTCAGTTCGTGTCCAAAACCCTGCACCGTCAACACATTCACAATTATGGACGTCTATAGAGGCAGCATGGCTCAATATTCCTGCAGGGGACTTCCAACGACTTGTTGAGTCCATGCCACGTCGAGTTGTTGCACTTCACCGGGAAAAAGGAGGACCGACAAAATATTAGGAGGTATCCCATGACTTTTGTCACTTCAGTGTACGTCTACGTACAGATGTCACGAAAAAATATCTCTTGTGAATCCATTTTAAATCCTTTTTGCAACCCGTTTTGGGAAAGAATCCTTTATTCTGTTCTTACGTACAGATGTCACGCAAAAACATCGTTAAATTGCAGTCGATAGCGGTCAAAACGGACATTCTCGATGAAATTGAATAATCGAAAATTTTCGTGATTACAATACTTCATTTACTTCGTTGAAGGAAGTAAAAAGTGACGTTCAAAATTCGTGCAGCCTCTTGTTAAATAACCTTAGATGGCATTTGTACAAAAGTTGTCAAATTTTCTTTGTATCGCTGCAGCTGTACTTTCAATTAAAGATTAACTTAAATTTACTTTTATGTTTCTCAGATCTTCAAACTGAATTAGGCTCTCGAAATGGAGTTAGCATTTGATGTCTTCTCTCCTCCTGGTGATAGAGAACAAAATTTGCCTCCAGTTATTCTTCTTCACGGAATGATGGATTCTAGAAAAACCTGGAAAAAACTGGGTCCGCAAATTGCGAGGAAAACTGGGCGTAAGGTAAGGTAAACGGTTAACTTTTCGGCCTTAGTTAAATATGTATCAGAATATGCTGCTCTATATTTTACTTTGCAACTGTATATTCCTGTGTTAATTTATCTTATTACATATCATACAAACCCCTGTCGTTTAATTTATTTTATAACTATTCAGTCTAAATATTTCTGGATGTAGTATTTCATCTCACAGTTTATTTAATTGTTTGTAAAAGTTCAAATGCAAGATAAACAAGATAAAGCTGCAGGATAAGCCGTTCACTTTTGTTCTGAGCACATTATTAAGATTTATACGCGTCGTGAATAGTAAAGTTTTCTTCATATGAGATCTTTTTATAACCAGCTTTTAATTAATTAGAGAAGAGACGTTATAGAGTCAGGCTGTTCAGTTTGCTGTGTATATTACAGTAAAAGATGCGTCAGATAGTTAAGCTTTTCTCTTCCAGTGCAAATCGGCGTCACGACATCGGGAACGTGCCACTCAACCGCTATAGTGGTTAGCATCGCTGACTGTCGTGCCGAAGGGGCCCGGATTCGAATCCCAGAGACGCATGGATGTTTGTAAATGTATAGTGTCCGTGCGGCATGGGGGCACTCTAGATGTGCGGGGAGCCGAAAGTCCTCTCGAGAGGTTGGTGGTAGAAGAAGAGGGGTGGGAGATCCTCGGACCCGTCCCCCTCGGGGTTCTCTGCATGAAAATTGAGGTGGGCGGAACTGAGCTAACTCGCACTGTCACCTGTAAAGTGCTAAAGGCTGTTGCCAACGGCAGGCGTAAACTTAGGCTTCTTGCCACGAGGAATTTCGTGGCCTTCGGCTGATTCTAGGTCAGAGAAATGAGCATTAGCAACAACAAAAACAACACATCGGGAACGTAAAGTTTGAGGACATTATGGATATTCGATTGGATTTGCATCTGGCAAGTTTGAAAGTTGTGTTAATAAGCTAAATTTATTATCGAGTTCTTGTAAGCATTCTTAGTCTTCTCCGCAAATCTGGCAGGGAACATGGAACCTTGCTGAAATCTTTGCCAGAGAATTATTTTCTATAAAGAAGCGAATTTAATCAGCCACAACTTTCAGGTCAATATGAATTATCAGAATTTGCTTAAGGAGAATGATAGATCAAAGCTCTTTTCCAAGTAAATATTGTCCAAGACTATCATATTACCTCTGTAAGGATTTTAAGTTTTACTAACGCTTATTTTATTTTAAAACTTTGCTATCTTCTCTTATTTTTCATTTCCGACAAATTAAGCTCGATTAGTTTTGTTTATGTAAAATGACCCTGCAAAAGTATTTAAGAAATGGTTTTTAGCCAAAAAAGAGAGTTAGAGAGTTACTTTTCGCTACCTTACCACGCACGTGCTTTTCAGTCAGTTCCTGTCTGCCTTTAAACCCAGAACTTACACAGAAGTGACAAAAGTCATGGGATACCTCCTAATATTTTGTCGGTCCTCCTTTTGCCCGGCGAAGTGCAGCAACTCGACGTGGCATGGACTCAACAAGTCTTGGGAAGTCCCCTGCAGGAATATTGAGCCCTGCTGCCTCTATAGACGTCCATAATTGTGAAAGTGTTGACGGTGCAGGGTTTTGGGTACGAACTGACCTCTCGATGATGTCCCATAAATGTTCGATGGGATTCATGTCGGGCGATCTAGGTGGCCAGATCATTCGCTGGAATTGTCCAGAATGTTCTTCTAACCAATCGCGAACAATTGTGCCCCAGTCACATGGCGTATTGTCATCCATAAAAATCCCATCGTTGTTTGAGTACGTGAAGTCCATGAATGGCTATAAATGAGCTCCAAGTAGCTGAAGGTATCCCTTTCCAGTCAATGATCGGCTCAGTTGCACCAGAGGACCGAGTCCATGCCATGTAAAAAGAGCCCAGACCATTATGAAACCACCACCAGCTTGAACAGTGCCTTTTTGACAACTTGGGTCCATGGCTTCGTGGGGTCTGCGCCACACTCGAACCCTACCATCAGCTCTTACCAACTGAAATCGTGACTCATCTGACCAAGCCGACGTTTTCCATTCGTTTAGGGACCAACCGATATGCTCACGAGGCCACGACAGTCGCTGCAGGCGATGTCGTGCTGTCAGTAAAGGCCCTCGAGTCGATCTTCTGCTGGCATAGCCCAAGGAAGACAAATTTCGCCGCACTGTCCTATCGGACACGTCCCTCGTACGTCCCACATTAGTTTCTGCGGTTATTTGACGCAGTGTTGCTTGTCTGTGAACATTGACAACTCTACGCCACACCTGCAAGTGGTGTGGTCACAAGTAACCACAACTTTCCGAAATGGAATGACCCATGCGTCTAGCTCCAACTACCATTCCGCGTTCAAAGTCTGTTAATTCTCGTCGTGTGGCCATAATCACATCAAAGCCTCTTCACATGAATAACTTGAACACAAACGAAAGCCCTGCCAAAGCACTTCGCATTTATACATTTTCTACGCGATACTACTGCCATCTGTATATTTGCATATTGCTATCCCATGACTTTTGTCACTTCAGTGTAGTTCTTTTTGGTACTTGAAAACGTATTGTAGTTTCTCGCATTCTGCTCACTACATACGTGGAGTTAAGAGGCCAATCTTCGCGTTACTGGTCTTTGTAAAGTATGTAAGTTTAGTTCTTATTGAGGTAAGTTAGTTTTATTTCTTGTTTTCTACGTTTTAGACCATAAGTGCTGGTCGTATTTCGAAGTGCGGGAACGGCTGTAAACTGTGAGAAATAAAGGGTAATTTAGCTCTTGTCCTTCTTGTCGTATCTTCTACACACGCACGAGCATAGTTTCAGTTAGCTCTCTTCTCCCATTCAGGATTTGCAGACGTTTCCAAAGGCTATTAGAAGGAACAGAAGTCTTGACACCTCTACCGCCGTCGCACTTCTGATAGCTTGTCTAAGTAAACAAAACGTATCTTCTAGTAAACATCGCATAATGAGCTTGCTTGCGCGTAATCTGCCAATATCTTTTGTATTTTGTATATTTTGTACTAGGTAATGGATATTTTTAATAAGAATGACAATTTTCGACCCACGAGAACATTTTTCAAGATAGATCATTCAGTGTCGATAATATATGCGTGCTGCAAGTGGTGTAGTCACAAGTAACCACAGCTATCTTACGTCTTTGGATGAGAGTCTTCGCAACCCCACATCTGAAAGTGTACGATGAGTTGCGTTTCGCACATCTGGCTCCTGTCACTGCTCTTGAAATTAAAGATAATGTTAACTAAAGTATCACTTCTGGAGCTTCGGACAAGATGAGATAACAGCGCTGACTTCTGCCGTCCATGACTCGCTTACCTACTTCCCATTGGCGAATGGAAGTGCCAGTTGTTTCAAATCATCTTTGATAGGCAAAAATCACTGCGTAACGTGAAGAGTCTATGATCTCTCGTTTTTTAGAAAGGTTCTAAAAAGATCAGTGATTAAGTCTCTAAAAAAGATCTCTAACGAAGTCTGTGTCTTCATTTTGAAGTGTTGAGTTATTTAATTTACAGTAGCATTCGAAAGCTAAGAGGAAGGATGCCTTCGCGGAGGACTTTCTAAGGTAAACTGGCTTGTATGCATGAAACACATGGGGAAAACCATGAAAACGCCCGTGCAGCCAGCGCGTTCCCATGATTCGAACCTCGAACCGAACTACCAGTGTTCAGCGACTTTTACCGCTCGGCTTCTGGTGGGCATGTTACGCAAGAATGATTACTTTCAGCTTATTTAATTTTCTTGCAAGTACTCCATCACTAGCAGGAGCGATTCCGCGATTTGATTTTTCAGTTGTAAATGAACAAAAACATTGTGATAACTAATTTTTTTTATTACTTTTATGTGCATTTTACTAAAATAATACAAATTAAAAGGTTTTTCTTTATAATATGTATATCTAACTTTGTACTTATTTGATTTTTACGATTTTGTAACCCACTAATAACCGAGTATGTTTTCGAAAGCAACGCTGGGATTTAAAAAGCACTCATCCAATATTTTGTTTTTGTTTTGTTTTTCAAATCAGGTATTTAAACTTTTGATACGGTTTTGTTCTTGAAATTGCCACGTGCAGTCAATCATGCATGAATATGGGTTATCGTGAGAATGTCCCTGCTTTACGCAATTCTTTGCCGTTAGGTTTTGGTTGTTATCATCGATGTGAAACTTAACTTTTTTTTGCTGAGCTGTCTTGAATAAAATGCAAACGGCCCTGGAGGATATGAAGAAGACGGTGAAAACGTAGGCATGCTAACTTCTCCTGCAGGAGGTTTGTAATTTAATAGTCAAAATATACACGCACCATTAAATCAATTCCAGGTATCTAAATATATGTAAAACAGAAGTACCACTGAATTCAAATGTAAATTCTACTCGTCAAGCAAATATAATTTTGCTTTGGAAATGATTAAACTGCTGCTGCCATAATAATTAGGGCTAATCATCCATAAGCGAAGTAAGTTGGCGTCAATCTATTTTGGCCTTCAAAATTTGGCAAATTTTTATGGCGGCAATAACAGCACTATTATGTGATTTTTAAACGTAAACATAGTAGTAACTTTTAAGGGTAAAAGTTTACAATTGGGTGCCCCTTGTTTCTTGGCGATTCTTTTTTGACGCCAAGATCGGCGCCAGGAAGGCAAAATTTCAAGATGGCTGCTACACAAAACCAAAATAAGAAGTCAAAGAATTGCACAAACTCTGCGTCCATGTACACATCGATCTGTTTTCACTTAAAAAAACATTCTAGAATTGCACAAAGTAGGCATTGCGCACTGCCTTAAATTTGTCCATGTACACATCAATCTATTTTTATTTAAATAAAATCAGGAAGCTAAAACAAAGTTAAAACTATCATGGTAACCGGAAGTGAGGTTTCATCGAAATTGTCAACCAAGTAAATATATTCAAATTCACAAACAACGGATGCATCATAAATTCACTAAAATACACAAGTTACTATGGTCGTGGAATTCAACACACTAAACAATTTTCGTTGTTACAACCACATGTATCTGAAACCTTTCAGATTTTTTTTAATTGTTTATTTATTTATTTATTTATTTGCTTTAGGTGTATGCTGTGGATGCTAGAAACCACGGGGAAAGTCCTTGGAGTGATGACTTCAATTTCGACATTTTGGCGGAGGATTTGGACCATTTTTTAAACTGTCACCAAATATCTCGCGGTACGCTGGTTGGACACAGCATGGGAGGAAGAACAGCCCTCACTCTTGCTCTTAGAAAGGTATATCGCAGCTTTTACAAAACGAATTTAAATCCTACGAAAATATATATAAACAAAGAAGTCTGAAAAATTAAAGACATTAAAAACGTATCGTAAAATGCGAACTAAAATCATTAAGGATTACGTTTTTACTTCCTTGTACGAAGTAAAAAGGAAGTATTGTAATCGCGAAAAGTTTCAGGCAGCATATTTCAACGAAAATATCCATTTTGACCGCTTTCGAATGCAATTTAACGATGTTTTTGCGTGATATCTATACGTAAGGACAGAATAAAAGACACTTTTCCTAAAAAAAAAAAAAAAAAAAAAAAAAAAAAAAATTACGAAACTGCTTTAAAATGAATTCTGAAGAGAATTTTTCGTGGCGTCTGTAAGTACGTATATGTAAGTATCTGGCATAACTCAAAAACAAGTAGCCTCAGAACGCTGACATTTTGTATATAGAACTGCTATAACATGTAGATGCGCACCTCGTATTTTGTTTGCAATCGGCCACGCCAAACGTATTTTATAAATATATTTATATATATATCCACTCTGTTACCCGGCTCAGTGATCTCAGTTTCTTTACTCATATGTTTGTAAATTGTACCTTTTTTGCTTTAAAAATGATTGAATTATGTTGTTCTTATCTTCCGGTTAAGGTTTTTATGCCATTAATAAATCTGTAGGCAATATTTTTAGAATTATCAACAATTTAAAAGTTGTTTAAGTGCCGATAAGCCTAATAATTTTTTTTGATGGCGGCCCTTGCTTGTTAACATTTGAAACAGCATTGTTGCCAATCTAGAGAAACGTAGCTTCGCAACAACAACAAAGATAACGCCTTCATTTATTCTTGCGATTTAAATCATGCTTAATCCTTTCTGGAATTTTTTCGAGGAAATAAGTGTTTAAGATTTACTTAATTTTTAATAATTAGTAATTTTTAATACATATATTTTGAATTTTTATGTATTTTTGCCTTTTCGCGAAGTGAGAACTGAATTAATTGAATGAGAAATACTGAAAAACTGTTTCTTTTTTGTTTTGCTTGCTTAATTTCTTTTATACATCGTTTTAGCTTTATTATAGTATTTGAATAGAACATGTGGCAACGATTAGATAATTCTTTAAATGTTATAAATTATAATATATCATTTAAAGAATTATCTAATCTAATCTAATTAAATGGTATAAATTTTGTGCATTCTGAGTTATAATATGAACGAAATATAATACTCTTAAGTGAACCTAGCGCCAGAGTGTCGCTATGGTAAACAAATAGAGGGAATTTTAAAGAATGCATTTATTCTGTTGTGGTTTATGCGCTGTTGGCGAAGTAGATTTAATTAAATCCAATATGTTTAAACGAAATGCAAGAAAAAATGCGTATAATTTAAAATTCCGTACAAGGAAGTCATGTTGTGTACACATCAAATTTTTTCTTTATGGTGAAACAAAAAATATTTTAATTGGGTAAAAAATAATAAACTGAAACACTGAAAGAAATGAGGACGAGTTTTTGCTATTTCAGAAGGAATTTATTATCTCTACATATAATAAAAGAAAGAGTCTGTGTCTGTGGTGTGTCTTTCGTTCGTGCTGCGTGTAAGCTAATAGACCCAGGGCTACGAAATTTATTACATAGGGGTGCATCCAGACAAGAGCCAGTGCACCTAGAAACGATTTTTTTCAAAATTCGAATGAGATTTTTTTTATTTTATGTTCTTTGATGAAATCCCATCAAATCGATGGCACGCAGCCATTGTTGCTGATATATCACTGTTGCTGTTATCAGCACTGTTGCCACTCGGAAAAATGACGGCGATAATTCTGTGCAGTTTTTAAATTTAATGTTTCTCTTGGCTACTGAACATTTGTCGAGAGGTACTTGGATACTATTATTGTCGAGTTCGTCGAGAGGACGTTTGTTTTCCTGTACATTTAAAAGCCAGACAAAGGCTGGCCACATAGCGGTGAGTAAATCATAAATTAAGAGAGACCACAGAGGCTAAATCATACAGGGAAACGAAGCAAGAGTAGGTCTAGCTAAAGTGTAGAGCGAAGCAATCGGAAAAAAAGTGACGCAGGTAAATGAGAAACTCGAGAGAGGGTCAGGAGAGTGTCAGCTTTCTCTGAATTCTCCAGGGATTGGGTTATTTGAGTACGGAAAAGCCCGACAGAGCTTTCTGCCAAAGAGGAGGGATGCCTTCGTAGAAGGCTTTCTAAAGGGCCGTTCCCACTGGGGTTTATCTGAGCTAACGGAGTCAATTCCATATGTCGACTAGCTCCGCTATGCCTGCAGTTCAGCTTTTTTTAACTTGCTGCCCTATGGGGGAAAAAAACTGGTTTTGGAAATGGGTCGACTACTTTAGTTGCCCCCATTAGCTAGCTCACTTAAACCCCAGTGGGAACGACCCTTGAGGGATACTGGTTCATATTCCTGTTACGCATGGAGAAAGCGACGAAAATCAACCATGCAGACAACCTGTTCTCTGAGTCTGAACCCAAGCCATGTCGAAATACCGGTATTCAGAGGTCTTAGCCACTTGGCCACTGTAGGCCAGTTCGGCAGGGAGGTAAGACTATTCGAGAAAAAGAGATTAATGTTGTAGAGACATTAGGTATTTTTGAAGCAAAAGATGTAAAAAATGAGCAATGCCCTCGCCGAGACTCGAACCGCGGACCTCTCGAATTCGCGTCGAGCGTGCTGACCACTACACCACGAAAGCATGCTAAGAAGGCGGGAGAAATACCTTAAATAAGGTCACCGAGAGATTCTTATTATTCTGTAAGGTATATATTAATTTTGTAACAGTTACTAGCCCAAAAGGCGTTAGCCCAGAAGGGGTATTAATTTCGTTTTGGCATTTTGCGTCGATTCACTTTCTGCTTTGATTCACTTTTCAAACTATTGCCATCAACTATTACAGTCTGAAAGTTTTCAGATTTTTTAATTTCAAAATCACTTTCCTATCAAGTCTTGTTTCCGCTTGTAACTCCCTACGAGAATGACTTTTTAGAATCCCGTTGAATGCAAATGAATGAGACAACAAAAGTGGCGATATACCATGGACGGATGGAGAACTTTCTAGAACGAATTATTACCGGTTTAGCCCAGAATGTTATCGAACACAAGCCGAAAGCTATATGAACCCTGCTGGTTCCGCAGTCAGTGTGTGTGCGCCTCGTCTAGCGAGCTGATAGTCAGTCATTGAGGGAGTGCCTCGAAGTCTAGCGCCGAGTTGGTCGTCGAGTGCATCGAGAGAGTCTTAGTGCATTGCGAATTAGTGTATCGTCGAGTTTTGTCTTAGACTGTGCTGGGTCGAGAGCTATACTCTTATATTTTGTCGAGTGCATCGCGTGGAGAGTCTCGAGAGTACGTGGAGTTCCGAGAACGACCGAGCAGAGTCGGGAGCTGTACTCTGGTGCTTTGCAATGAAGCTGTCTCCACCGTGATAGCCTGATAACCTGGACGCTGTGTCGCTGATCGTGTCAGCGTGTTTATAGTAGTTCATCGACGACTGTAAAAACGTGTTTTGGAGCTGTCCTGACAATACTGGCCAATAAAGTGTGTTTCGATACTTCATCAAGTGTCGTAGTTATTCACTCCAAGTCTACAAACCCCGTACGAACCTGAAGGAAGAAAAAAACGCAACAATATATATGTAAAATAGAAAAAATACGATGGTTTTGCTCTACGCGAACAGGCAACCTCTAATTAACTTTTCGCAATTTCAGGATCTCCCTCCCCTAGAACAGTACTTTCGAGAACAATCTGGCATGTTATGCAACCGTTACTGTAAATGCAGAGTTCGAGCCATTTTTCGTCAGACCGCTTTCTTCTCGTGCTATACAGTCAAAAGTCGTTAATTCGGACACCCATAATCCGGAATGATCTATAATCCGGACCACAAAGCTAAAAATTTTCTGCGCATGCGCCGCGTTGACACATGCGCATAGGCGTTTACGCGTGTGCATAAGAACTTTTTACCACTGCGCATACGCGTGTGCGCAAGCGCAGAATACGTTTTATGTATAACGGACGGTATAATCTAAAATTATCTAATTATCTATTTCAGTTAATGTTGATGATTGCGTTGTTCCTTAATCTTCGAATTGGATACGGCTAATTATTTTTTGCAGACTGTAAGAGCAATTTTATAAATGTAAACTTGAACTTTCGATTATGTCAAATAGAATTTCCGATTCTGGAGCTCCCAAAGGATCGTACAAAACGAAAGTATGTTTCCATGTCCATCAAACAAAAAGTGGAATTGCTGCAAAAAATGGATAAAGACATGAAGAATGTGACAGAGAGGTTAGTGAAAACGAAAAAATTTCGATTGACAAGTTAGTCGGTATTCTCGACACAACAATTAACGGGACTTGAACAGCGGAACTTTGTAACTGAACAAGAAATTGTGTCTGTTTACAGAATTAAAGAGAAAGTATTATCACATAAAACGAAAACTTACATTGAAAGATATGTTTAATAAAGTAAACAAATTAATATTAAGCTTTTTTTTTTTTTTTTTTTTTGTAAATTTTGATACTCTTTAGATTATAATTGTTCTTTATTTCATAAATTAAGGTTTCATATTTTTAATTTTAGAATTTCTGCATGACATCTTACGAGATTTAAACTGATGATCTATAATCCGGAAAAATCGATAATCCGGAATCGCCGAAGTCCCGACGAGTCCGGATTAACGACTTTTGGCTGTAATACCTTTGCTGCCGCTCTTCCCATCTGTCTTCCTTTGCTTGAACAATATGTCGAAGTAAATTTAAAGATAATGCTATTTAGTTTAAATTACTATCGTATATGTAATCTTGGAGAATCGAAAAGAATAATCATTTGCCATTTGTACTAAATAAAGATGGGAAATCAAAAAAGCTAACTTCTTCTCTATCGTCATTAGGTGCCTTGCTTGCCACAACAATGTCCGGATTCTGATGCCAAGCATCATTATTCCTGTGCCTGACTGCCAAAATATGAAATTTATATTGTTTCACAAGAATATAGTAAAGTAAAATTAATGTAAATAATTCTCTTGCGCTGTTGCTGCACGGAATGAAATTTGAATTTAACAAATATTCTCTATTCGTATAAACAGCACAACATCGGCCGAGCGGTAACGTCGCTGAACACTGGTAGTTCGGTCCGAGGTTCGAGTCCCGCGAACGGGCTGGCTTTTCGTGGTTTTCCCCATGTGTAACATGTATACGAGCCAGTTTCCCTTAGAAAGTCCTCCATGAAGGCATCCCTCCCTTAAGGCAGAGAGCCCTCGAGTGCTTTGCCGTAATCTAATAAAACCAAACCAAACTATTCGTATAAACCCGTCCTGCACTATACCTGCGGGATTGAAGTAGAATAAACTTAAAACATCTAAATTAATTAGTAGATTGGAATAAAAGTAAAACAATTCCGCTTTAATATAATAATTTCAACCGTGTATAAGAGGTTTAACACAATATCAAAACTAATCTAAAGAAAGAAAGAATTCATAGTAGTACAATCTCGAAAAATAAAAATGCAAAAGGGAAAATATACAAAATTATACAAAATAAATAAATAAATAAATAAATGAAAATAATCTCCCTTTATTGAAATTCCAATTCGGAATTCATCATGGGAAAATGAATTAAAGTTTCATGAAAGTCGATTAATATGTTTCGTTTTTTTTGGTCCATTTGAGATCCAAACTCGTAAAAAGATTTCATCAAATTTTTATAAGGCACGCTACCTTTTAAAGTCGGAATTTTGATAAAAAAAAAAAAAAAAAATGGTAGGCAGTCTAATTAGGCCAAGAGGAGTACACTAGTAAAATTTTGTGAAGATATCACTTATCGTTTTAATTCTGTGGGTGTGCCCAAACTGGCACGCTAATTGAATAGAGTTTCGAAAATAGTGCTGAAACGAGCACTGTTGTCAATGAATTGACCGATGATATGCGGAGAAACAAAGAATACAGACTCTCAGTTGTCCTAGATGATCAGTGAGCCCGGTCGCGTAATAGCAGACCGCACATTGAGTTGAACAGTGTTAAACGAATGTCGCATACTGCGCATACCCAGAAAACAATTTGGCGTAATTACTATGTTGGCGCGATTTGAAAAGAAGATAAATACGGTATGTGGTAGATGTACCGCCATCTGATTGTAAACAAATCTGGCGTTTAAATCTTCGTAGAAATTAATTACTGTGTTAAAATACTATTTTTTTTGCTGTACTGCTCAAACAACTAGAAAGCTGAAATTTTGCGAAGTAATGTGAAGCAGTGTTTGCATTCAAAATGTAAAATATAATACCTATGAAATTCTGCACATTCCTTTGGAACTGTACAAATTTTCGTTCAGAAAATGACTGAAATTTAGGATATATTAGTTGAAAATTTATTCATTATACTTTTAAGCAATAAAAACAATTCAGGATTTACCATACGTTCCATTCGTACATACATAAAGAAACACTGAGGGATATAACAAGTGCTTGCAAATAACACTGAAGAAGTTTTACAATTCCTTAACGCTAGTTATTAAATTCTTTGAAATGATAAAATAAAAGCGCGAATATACGCTAACAAACTAAGCGTGATACTCCAGTTTACAATTACTGAATTATAACATGTAAACAAATTACATTTAAATAACGAATTTTTACGAACATATGTTAACAAATATTAAATGCACTATTATTGACAAATTACAATGAAATATATATTAGAAAAATAAGCAAGTGCAATCGGTATGGACGTTAAAATAACTAATAAGCAAAGTTCCACAACATTACAATTGTAAACATCACTCGAACACGCTCGACAGCCATGGTGATCACGAATAAGCTAGCGTAGGGTTGCTTAGTCGCTAATATTTCTCCCCGCGCCAAAGGTACACCATCAAGTATGCGCACTAAGCGAAATTTGCTTAACATTGTTCAACTCAATGTGCGGTCTGCCATTACGCAGCCCGGTCTGGGCACACATACGGTTCGCCGTTTGATTTTAGGCAAGATTTCAAGGTAAAAATTTGAAACTAATATAGAATAAGGAGATTAGCATACAGCGAAAAAATAACATAGAAATTTCTTTTCAAACAATTCCTTTTCTATCCTAAAAAAAATCTGGAAGATTTCTTTGAAATATGAGGGTCTTAAAAAACTAAAGATGGCTAAAATATATGGACTGGTTTGTGTTCAGCTGCCATCTATTATAAATAAGGAAGGTTCATAGTAACCTATAGTAACCTATAAATTTTTTTTCATTCAATTTTTCTGTGCGTACGGAAGGAAATTAAGGATTAAAGACTTTAAAATTCATATAAAACCGAAAATTCGAATTTTAGATGCGCTTTGCATTGCTTTGTGTTTAACAATCTTAGTAATTTGAAGTGTAATTGCTGATACTGTGAAGAGCTGTGCAACTATTTTTGTGGAATACTCCAAAAGTGAAGTTTTTTTTTTTTTTTTTTCCCGTGAAATAAATTTTATCAAGCTATCATCAGATTTGTGTGCATTCAATCTATTACGAACTCGCACTCACGCAATAATATGATGTAATTTAGAAGGCATCAAATATAAAATATAAGCGATAGCTAAATACACCAAATATAGATAAATCTTCGGGTGTCTAACGACCTACTACCCCAATATGTGGCTTCTAATTAAAGAGTGATTTCGGGTACTTCAACATGTGTGAAACGCACATTAATAATTTACGCGTATATTTATTTTATTGATCAATCATTTAGATGTAATACTGTGATTCTATATTATGTGTATTTTTAAAAATAACAGATTTTTTTTTTCTCAAACAGTAAATTAAATAGAGGGTTCATACGGGTATAAAATTAAGACGATCTAATTGTGTGTGTATGCTTTTTTTTTTTTTTTTTTTTTTTTTTTTTTTTTTTTCAGCCGGAAAAGGTAGAAAAATTAATCGTTGAAGATATGACGCCTCAAAATTTTAGTGTCCGTTCTTCCGGAATAGTGATACAAATGCTGCACTTGCTCAAAGAGTCTCTGAATGCCATTCCGCTTGGAGCAGATGAAAGGACAGCGAAGAAAGCCGTTGTGCAATTTATGGTTAAACTGTTGCCACCAGTGAGTATTTTCCTGCTGAAAAAAGGTTTATTTAATTAATCTAATTTTTAAATGCGAAATTCTTATGAATAAAACAAAATGTTTTACGATCCATTAAGCTCTACAAATTAGTAATAATTTATTTGCATATAAAATTATTTAATTCGCTTTTTTAAACGGACTTGTAAATTTTCACCATTGAGTACACATATACTGTTCAGAAATGTGCACGAACTCAGTTAATACACAATAATTTAATATGTTCATTATAATGTAGATTTTTTGTGGCAACAGTGATGTTTTCTTATATATTGCTTTGATCGTGATAACGCATGGAATGTTATTCTTTTTGATATGTTTAGAATGCTAAATAAAATAGTTCGTTGTTAATTAAAAAGGTTTTCTCTGCTAAATATATTACCATTCGTCCGAAGTTATTAAATAAGTAAAGAAATTGATTAATTTCAAACATATACAGTTAAGTCGACATTTTTTTGAACGTCTGATTTACGAGCTGCATGTTTTACTAACTGTTGTTCATCCGAAAATTTTACGGTTTTTTGTGCCATTCTCATTACGTACTCACCATTTTACAAATCAATTTTGTACTCTGTATAGAAATTCGTAAAATCTTGTTTATTATAAAATGCTTTTGAATAAACTAAGTATACCACTTAATGTAATTATAATTTACCAGAAAGCCCGGCGGTCATAGGAAATGACCGCTGTTCTAGATACTGTTACGAATTTGGTATTTAAAAAGCTAATGTTAGTTCAATTATAAATTAAATGGTTTTATTTCTCGCGCAGTGCAGCGCGTGACGAATATTAAAAGAAAGCTAAGCCGGAAAAATTAAAAATACAAGAGCGCGTGCGTTAAATAAATAAATATCTCTTTTTGATTTCGAGAAAGTACTGGAAAATTCTAGCGCGTGATTTTAAAATCTTATAAAAGGAGGAAAACATCTCAGTTTGTAGTAGTTGCTTAGTTTGTTGTTGTTTAGGAAACTGCTCTTGTTGATTGTAGCGAATTCGCGGATTAGCGTTCTTTAGCTGTTTTGAATTACGTTCTATTGGACATTTGAGTAGTTAAAAGATAACTACTGTGAGATATTGTAATACTGCATGATAAATTGAGAAAATTTAAGCATTTTTGTTGTGATAATAATAAATTTTTGTTCATTTTTCATCGGACTTGTGCATTCATTTCATAACGAACCCGTACGCACGCAACAATATTATAAATTGTAATTAAAAGGATTTGTGCAAAGGTGTCTGCTAATTCAAACTGAATTACCCCGGCAGGTGGCGAGGACGCCCCTTTTCTTACTGCCCCACGGAGTTTCCCCCTTCTACTTCTTTAATTGCTTAAAGTAGACTGCAGTGAAGGAAACCACTGGCGGTACATTTCTCAAGAGCCGCCGCTAGCGCAATAAATAAAGATGGTTTACATAATAAAATGTTAATTCCCATGTCAAAGATCTCTTTGTACACAAGATTTCTTGTGTAGATCTTTCCATCAATTTTAAGCTCGATAAGCAGAGGATCATCCATTATTTTTAAATTTACGTCCGTTCTTTCACGAACTCTTGAACAGGCAACATAAAGTTGACCGTGTCCAAATGCAGGCTCAGGTAAAAAAATGCCAACACGCTTAAGCGTTTGGCCCTGAGACTTATGGATGGTCATAGCAAAGGCAAGTTTTAGAGGAAATTGCCTACGTCTTATTTAACTTATTTGATTCTTCCTTTCACATTTCCAAATTTAGGTTCATTCCAAATAAAATTCGCCAAATTTTTACGATTTATTTTTAAATAATTTATATAAATTTTTCGAAAAACATTTTGGATATATAGAACCTATAAATGTTTTCACATTATGTTAAAGTAGATATATTTCTGAGCATACCTGCAAAAAATGTAAGTTCTTTTATTCAAAATTTCCTAAGATACCCGTGAATTTACATTTTGGCGCGTTTTGAAGTTTGGCATATTCGTTATAAGCGATAATAACGCCAAATTTGGTTTGTGCACTTTGCTAAAATTAGTTGAAAGTATGAACTATGACCTCTTTTCCACTCGTGTACAGTGAAAAAAAGGGAAAGGTAAATAGGTTGCTATAAATTACGAAGTTCGCCAAGTGAATTATTGGCGCGAACTGAAAAAAATGCGCCAAGGTAAATTTTTAAATTTCTCCATACATTTTTCACCAAAAATTACAGAATTTAATATCCAGGCATGATATGAGTCGTAGAATTGAAATATGGAAAAAAAAATGGTATGTTATTTCAGAAAAATTCCGATTTTGAGTCAAAATACCTATGTTAGAATAATGTTAAATATAAATCTATATATATCCTAAGTCGCGCTTTCGAGACATGGAAAGCTCAAGTTAAATTTCGACAACGGTCCAGCAGAACGGGAGCTATAGAACTGTCCCATTTTTTGTGTTCAAGGTGTACATAATAAATATATAAAAATATATATAAAATATGTATAAAAATATATAAAAATTATATAATAAATATATAAAAATTATGTAATAAATATATAAAAATTACATAAAAATATATAAAAATTACATGTATATTAAAAGAATTAAAGACAGGCGGAAAAAAATATTATCCTCAGATTTAATTGCACTCGAAAGCCATCTCCGATAGACATTAATGGGTAAGTCCCTCAAGTGGGTGCTGAAACTTTGCAATGACCGTAACATCACTGTCTGTGAAGAAAATGGAAATTGCTGATCTCTAGAAATGTCACTGAAATCGAGAACCTCATGGAGGAAAAGTTAAAACGTGTGATAAACCTGAAAACTAAAGAACATTTTCCCGAAACAGAGAAATTTTATCAAGATAAAGTTACGAAGTTTGTTTGCCATGGGCAACTTTTTTCCTGATAACTTTAACTTCGCCAGAGAAGACTTAAAGTGACAACTACAAAACTCTTGTTTAACAACATGTATGACAGATATCAAAATGTTTTCTGTAATGGCTTGATAAAGGAGTCGCTGAGGATATCCCTCCAAATGAAGGGATTCTGAATGGGAACTGCTTACCTCATCGACTTGTCACAAATGAAACCAGCAGTTCAATCAAAGAAGGTGAAGAGGTCCCTATATTCTTTGGTTCAACTTTCATTCGACCGTAGTCTTTGGTTCAACTTCTATTCGACCGTAGTCTTTGGTTCAACTTCCATTCGACCGTAGTCTTTGGTTGAACTTCCATTCGATCGTAGTCTTTGGTTTAACTTCTATTCGACCGTAGTCTTTGGTTCAACTTCTATTCGACTGTAGTCTTTGGTTCAACTTCCATTCGACCGTAGTTGACCGTAAAGTTGCAAAACCACCTTTCCTTGAACTAGTGTCTGCAATTTGGGCCAGATCTCATCAAATTGATTCCAGAAATTCTATGGCGATTTAGAAAGAAGTTTGGTTTTACTGCAGATATTGCAAAAGACTTTCTGGAAATAAGTGTTTGCAAAGAGGACAGAGAATTCTTGCGTTTTCTTTGATGGGATAATTTAAAAGAGAAGAAACCTAAAACGTTTCACCATATTAGTTGTTTTGGGAGTTAAGAGCAGCCCTTTCCGTCTTGCCTTGGTTACAGAATATCGTACTGAAACGAATCAAGACTTTGATTTTAAGAAAACTCTGCAACACAGGTTCCAATTTAATAATGTCGTAGCTAGTGTTGACAGTTACACTGATTTAAAAGATTTATGCTGATTCTTGGGTAGTTAGAGAAGAGAACTAACTAGTCATTGACCGCAAGGTATGAGAAACTAGCTGCGCAGCCAGTATAGTGGTTAGTGAACCTTACTGGCCGTAGCAATGGGCCCGGATTCGAATCTCAAGGCATAGGTATTAGACCAATTTTGCTTTATGCAGCCCCGGCCTGGGCCACGGCGTTAAAGACTGAACGAAGGAAAGTTAACCTCCTGCAAAATAAAATACTGAGAGCGATGGTTTAATGCGCCTTAGTATGTTAGAAATACGATCATTTATGAAGATTTAAAAATTAAACCAATACCGGAGCAGATCCTAATGGATGTTCAGAACTGTTTTGAGAAAATGGAGAATTCGCCAGTCAATACGTTGAGAGAACTTACGAACTATGATCCCACTTTGGAAAGCGTCGTGAAACGACCTAGGTCAATTCACCACAATGTAAAGTGGCAGCTGTAAATATGCATATAGTAAATATGCATATAGCTGTAAATATCCAACTTATCTCATTTTATTGAAGTACGTATTAATCAATTGTATTTAATCCTAGTATTCATCCAAGTATTTAACCAAGATTTATTTCATGTTTGTGAATTTGTGTTTGTGTTTACTACTAAGAATATGGACTTAGTGCCTGGAGAGGCAAAGACTTTTAGTGTTATTTGTACAAAGTGTAAATAATTGAACTCACCACGCCGACCACTGTGGATCCAACCGTATTGGCTCGGACCGGTCACGTGATACTCATACCCTGAATTCTCAAGAATTAGATATTATTATCTCGAATCTCTCACTAAGCAGTTTTATGTTCTTCAGTCAGGATTCAGATGATGACTGAAATTTTTTGACTTTCATGACTGAAATTTTATTATGTTAATGTACGCCACCTTGACTTGCGACCTTAAAGCTCTAATTGCCTGATCTCTCAGACTCTTATTTTCGCCTTCGGGTGAGTGGCGTGACAGCGTTCTAAATTTTTTTCTACAACCGTGAATGGCCGTATGACAAGTTAGAATGATAAGGTTTAAACTCTAAGAAGTTGATGCCTGTAGTGAACGTAAAGCATAACCAAGGCATAGGTGTATTACGCCCAAAGGTTTTTTTTTTTTTTTTTTTTTTAACGTATTGTGTGTTATCTTTATTTATTAAACATTAAATTTTTTTGCACTTAAATCATAAAATTCAATTCAATAGCAATATTACAAAGTAATTTTAAAAGACCACATCTTTAGAATTTCCGATACAGAGTCTCTCGCGCTGGAGATAAATTTTTTTTTTTTTTTCCGTACAATGTTACCATTACTCGCTTTGAAATCGTTGAGTTTCTTAATCCCCAAACTCAAAAATGCTTTACAAAATATGAAATAGATAATAAAACAAATTCCAAATCAGTGCTTCCACATGCCCATATTCGGGTGGAGGGTTACGTTGTTCAAAATTGGATGGCTTTAGGTACCGTTGTTTTATCACAATGCGAAAAACATACATAGATTTATGTAGATTCTTCATTGTTTAATTTATTTAAATATGATGCAGGGCTCTAACATTAGGTGGAAATAATTTGGAAAATGATTCGCCGTTTATAGTGATTTGACCAAAAATACCAAAATGAAATTAATACCCCTACTGGGCTAATTATAATTTATTTTAATTTGTTCTAAAAATATGATTTTTTTTTTTTTTTTTTTTTTTTTTTTTTTTTTAGGAGCAAATACCAGTTGATAAACGGGACAATTACGACTTAGATATGCTTCCACTCAAACGCGTTGGTGACAAATATTCATGGAAAACTAATTTAAATGCTCTAGAAAGTTTTCTTAATTCAGCAGAGAGAATGCATCAGGATCTTTCCGGAACATTTATGGGCGAAGCCTTATTCCTGTATGGAACAAAATCGTTCTTTAAAGTGTAAGTATCATTCATTTTTAGAATTTATTCCGATATTCAGAATTTCAGAATACTTCGAACTTTTGAAATATGAGTTTACTTGAAATTAAGAAGATACCATCATTTTTCAACAATGTATCTATATGTGAATTGATTATCTTTGTGAGGATTTTGTATGGATTATATTAATTTTCCTAACAGTTAAATTTTGTGTCAAAGTTCGGTGAAGCTTTACATTATGGTAACTTGGCGATTTTTTGGCGAAAATTTGGCGACGAACCCTGCTACAGATATCTGCTAGTTTTGTTTTGGACGCCATTTTGTTTTCACGAAGTAAAGGCATTTTTTTTTTTTTTTTTTTTTTTTGTTTACTCAACATTTTTTCCACCAATCTGCTAGGCGAATTAGGCTTATACTAGCACTTTTCTGGAACAAAAATGCTTAATGATGGCGAAGATTAGGTGCGAAATTGGGAGAAAGTGCAGAATCGCAAACTGCTTGCCGCGTTTTTAAGAATTGCACATACGCGGTATCCATGTACACGTCGACCTATTTTCGCTTAAAAAAACATCCCAGAGTTGCACAAAAATGGCATTTCACACACTCTTGACTTTATCTATGTACACATCGACCTATTTTCACTGAAAAAAATCAAAGAAAATTGACAAAAATCCAATTCTTCTTAAGCGCCAAACAAATAAGTGGGCGATTCTGCACTTTAGCAGCGAAATTATTTCTAAGTGCTGATTAGCTAAAATCCGATCGGAATTTTCCGGAAAATGTCAGATGACATGTCTCATGATCTCTCATTTCTTTGAGACAAAATAATCTGTGATTCGAACTGTGTACTTCTCAGATTATTGCTAAAGTCCTAGCTAGTAGTAACCTTTACCGCCTTACCAAAATATCGCCAAACTACCTGTTACCATATTCTAAAGATTAGCCTAAAGTTCCTTTCCTATCGCTTCTTAATTTCAACTTAACCACTTCCGGCCAGAACGTAGTTTTAGAATCGCGTTTGAAGGCAAATTTGTGGAGTAGTATTTAACCGCGAAGTTCTACTGTCTTAGTGAGAAAGAACCAGTGATTCTGGCTAGCACACGTCCGTCTTTTAGGCTTCTCTCTCGTAAGCTATTATTACACTCGGCCGTACTTTAGGCTTTTAATAGCTTCGTCGTTATTCAGTATTAAGGGGCCAACTCGGATAGAATTTTCATAGCTTCGGCTATATCTTTTTAGTTAAGATTAATTAAGTTAATTTCTTAGTTTTTGAGTTCAAGCCCTAGTGGCGGTTTTATTGTAAAACTCCAAGACAAAGTTCTGTTAAACTTTAATTTGGAATAATAAAGGGTCTTTAACCCTTTTCAAGTCTGATTTACTGTCTCACGAACTCAAGCGATCATTCGCTTATCAGTTCTTAAGTTCCTTCAACTTTAACTGTAACTTAAAACTACACAGTACAGAATCTTACAATTTATATAATTTATTTGATCATGAAGTTATTTTTCTACCCCCTACCCCTTTGCTTTTAACCCACACGTTCTTGCTAGAGTGTAAATTATCTAGCTCGCGTGTATTCAAATGAAGTAGAAAGAAGTTAGTATTAAAGGGAAGTTTTTGGAAAGCGTGTTCTGCCTGCATGAAGGACACGTTGCTGTCTCGTTTTACTAGGTATTAGATTTCTGTGGCGTAGAGCTGTTTCTGCCATTAGGGTTGTGTACGCGAACTTTTGAGTCAAAGCCAGCCTGCGCGATAGTTAACCCATTGGGCTAAACTTAAATTTCATTTAATTTTAAGTTATTTAATTTCATTTCATTTTAAGTTATTTAATTTCATTTAATTTTAAGTTATTTAATTTCATTTAATTTTAAGTTAATCATTACCTTTTTGAGTTAGGCGAAAAGTGTTGACTTTTTGTAAGCAGAAGGTGGCGCCATCTATGAACTTTAATTGAGCTAACAAAGGGTTCTTTACACCCTTCTCCTGACTTTGTAGTACTTAGAGGTAATTCTCTAAACTGTCTTCTAATGTCGAACTTAGTTTATGATAGCAAAGCGCACAAGACGTTATAACTCAACAGAAAACACAGATTTGTCTTTATTGTCAAAGAGAAATATATCTCGATATCTGTCACAATTATTTTTAAAGCTTTGTAGACAACGGGATTCACCAAGGAAAATTTCAAAGTATTGTTGCGTGCGTACGGATTCGTAATGAATGCACAAGTCCGATAAAAGGTTAATAAAATGTATTCTTAGCAAAAGAAATGTAACACAATGCAGGAATTTTCCTCAGAGATATTCGTACAAGTGCACAATATCACGCAACATTTAGTAGTTATTCTCCAAACTACTAAAAACGTTAGAATATAATGCAATCCACAGCGTAGAGAAAGCTAATCCAATCAACAATAATTACAGCAGCTAAGTAAAGAACTGAGCTGAGATGATTCTTTTCGGCTTTATAAAGCTTTCAGTCGGTCGCGAGAGAGTTCTAGTAATTTTTTAGTTTAAAGGGGCTTTGTCCCTGATGGAGGATTGTTTTCGTTTTGCGATTTTGCGTTGGTTCACTATAAATGTCCGTTCCAATTTCAAATTGTTGCCACCGAATGCTAGAGTCCTGCATTATATTTGAAGAAATTTAAAAAAAAAAAAAAAAAAAAAAATGATGTGTACACCACATGACTTTCTTGTACGGAATATTAAATTATACGCATTTTTTCTTGCATTTCATTTAACTTATTAGATTGAATTAAACCTACTTCGCCCACAGCGCATAAACCACAATAGAATAAATGCATTCTTTAAAATTCACTTTGTTTACCATAGCGACACTCTGGCGCTAGGTTTACTTAACAGTATTACATTTCGTTCATATTATAACTCAGAATGCACAAAATGTATATCATTTAAAGAATTATCTAATCGTTGCCACATGTTCTATTCAAATACTATAACAAAGCTGGAACGATGTATAAAAGAAATTAAGCAAACAAAACGAAAAAGAAACAGTTTTTCTCAGACGATTGAGTTTTTATGTAATTTTGACTTGTCACGAAGTGAGAACTGAATTAATTGAATGAGAAATACTGAATCGTCTGTGAAAAACTGTTTCTTTTTTTGTTTTGTTTGCTTAATTTCTTTCATACACCGTTCTAGCTTTATTATAGTATTTGAATAGAATGTGTGGCAACGATTAGATAATTCTTCAAAGGATATAAATTTTTTGCATCTGAATTATAATATGAACGAAATATAATACTGTCAAGTGAACTTAGCGTCACAGTGTCGCTATGGTAAACAAATATAGTGAATTTTAAAGAGTGTATTTATTCTATTGTGGTTTATGCATTGTCGACGAAGTAGAGTTAATTCAATCCAATACGTTTAAATGAAATGCAAGAAAACATGCGTATAATTTAATATTTCGTACAAGGAAGTCATGTGGTGTACACATCAGATTTTTTAGTTTAAAAATTTTCATTTTAACAAAAAACAATAAATTAGTCATTAATATCCAAGTTTTCGGACGTTCTCCATAGACCCAAGATGTCGAACTATAGTCATTTGGCTACAACCTATTCGTTCGGCTAATTTTCGGGTTTGTTTCCGTGCAGAAGTTGACTCAAACGCTCTTCATCAAACACAGTTGGTCGTCCGGAACAAGTAGTGTCTTTGAGGTCGAAATTTCCATTTTTGGAATTTGGCAAATCAGTTTCTTGCAGTTCGTTCAGGCATTGCACCTTCTCCATTCACTTCACAAATCTCTCTGGCAGCATTGGCGCCTCGATTAAACGCAAAAAGGAGAAGGTTTCTAAAATGCTTATTTTTGTCGACTCGACAGTCCATTTTAATGATCTGAAAAATAACAAAAATTAGCTCAGGTAAAAAAATCAAATACGCCATCTGGTAGAGGGAAAGATTCTCTTTCGAATAACACAAAACATTAATCCAATACATTTTATTTTTACCGCGTAATTTTAAACACAACCTAAACGGCCATTACTTAATGTTTCAATCCAATATTAATGTGGCCTTCAGCCAAATTTGAAAAAGTGTCAATCTTAGAAAACGGGAATAAAACTGCATTTCTTTAAATTCGAAACTTGGAATTTCGACAAACGATAATTTGAAACACATGCTTGTAAATTTATGTTTTTAAAATATAAAAGTTTTCTTTTGGAAATATGTGTAGCTATTTTCTGCACCTTTTGCATATAGTCGATAGTCAGCAGCCTTAGTTGGCAGGCTAAATACAACATGTATTCAGTTGCTTCCAACTACCATTTGCATTCTTTATTTTGAGATTGCGAGGAACTATAGAATGGTTTTGAACTCTCTAAAATCTGAGTCCTTAGGCCCTGGTCTTAGCTTCGGGATGACCGCCAGAGCCTCGGATGGGCAACAGGTGCAGTTTTCGAATTTAGGGAGGCAGTGGGTAGCAGGAACCTCAGAGATTGTACCGAGTTGCAAAAATCCCAGTGGTGGCTCTCGTTAGCCTAGGTACAGGGTGACAATTATTGAACTATATGAAATAAAACGTAAATTATTTGAAAATTCCTGAGTGCACGAACTTTAATCAACATGTAAACGTCACTACAGATATTCGGATTTAGGTTATGACATGTTCGATATGCCTGCCATCTTTGGCTATGACGTGGCGCAGACGAATAACAAGATTCTGCATCACCCGTTGAAGTATCGGAATATCGATGCTGTCGATAACCTCCTGAATGGCAGTTTTCCAGCTCAGCAAGGGATTTCGGGTTATTTTTGTACATATTGTTTTGGGTCACACGTGTTCAGATCCGGAAAATATGGCGGCTAAGAGAGTCCCATTCCAGTGGCCTCTGGGTACCCCAAAGCCAGAATGCGGTCCCCAAAGTGCTCCTTCATGACACCAAACACTCTCTTGGCCCGATGAAGTCGAGATCTGTCTTGTATGAACCACGTCTTGTCGAAATCAAAGCCACTATGGATAATGGGGATGAAATCATTTTCCAAAACCTTCACTTACCGTTCAGTAGTCACCGTGCCATCAACGAATATCGCGCCGATTATTCCGTGACTATACACTGCACACCACACAGTCATCCTTTTAGGGTAGACAGAGTTTTCGATCGCGCTCAGGCACACTATACCGTGACATTTTCACTTGAAAATGACCGACAATAACAAGTTGCGTGTACATGCACGTACTAGTTCCCATCATGCCCTGTGGCCAACCACGAAGTTTGAACTTCATCACGCAAAACGTTCAGAAGTTATGACGGTTTTATTTCATATAGTTCAATTGTCACCCTGTACTAATCAGTTGAAGGGGGATGGGGAAGAAAAGACATCGAGTATGAAGGCTTGCTAACATTCTGTTTTGTCCTAAGCTGTTTTGAGATAATGCGACTGATTAAATGGCTTATTGGTATGACTGAACTATGAACTTTATTCCCGGATCATTTTTTCGTTGAGGAGATATCTCGACTTTACTACTAAATAATTTTCCGCCACACGTGCTCTGAGCAGGGTTGTGAGAAATGTACTCTGTAACGTACGTCCTTTTTCACCGAATTCCTCTCACCTTGCAAAAAAAGGAATGACTTCTGTTCGATAACCTTCATGCACGCTTGAGCATAAAAGCACCATATGATTATAGGCCGGTGATGTTGCTTTTGCGTGCTATATTTTGTGAGATGAGAATGATTTCAGAATTCGGCTACGCTCTTAAGACTTCGAAAATTTCAACTGCGAGATTATTTGAAGAGGTATATTTTCTTCTAAAAATTCTAAAGATATGCTAATTTTAAAATTATTTTGCGATATTGCTGTTGGACTGAATTTTATGGTTTGAGTACGTAGAACATGACATTTAATAAATAAAGGTAACACACAAAACGTTTAAAAAAAAAAAAAAAAAAAAAAAGGCCCCTTTGGACGTAATTAAAGTTTTTCTTTTTAACGTCCAAAGGGGCTTTGCCCCTGAAGGACTATTGTTTTTCGTTTTGCGATTTTGCGTTGGTTCACTATAAATGTTCGCTTCACTTTTCAAACTGTTGCCACCCAATGTTAGAGTCCTGGCATTATATTTGAAGAAATTAAATAATCAAAAATCTGCGTAAATGTATGTATATTTCTCGCATTGTGATAAAACAACGGTACATAGAGCCATCGAATTTTGAATGACGTAATCCTCCTACGAATATGGGCATGTAATAGCCCAAATTTGAAATTTGGGATTTGTTTTATGATCGATTTCCTATTTTGTAAAACTTTAACGAATTTTTGATTAACAAACTCAAGGATTTTAAATCGAGCCATGGCAACGATGTACAGAAAAGAAAGAAAGAAAAAAAAAAAAAAATTATCTCCAACACTCTGTATCGAAAATTCTAAAGATATGCTTAATTTAAAATTATTTTGCGGTATTGCTCTTGAACTGAATTTTATGGTTTAAGTGCGAAGAACGTGATATTTAATAAATAAAGGTAACACACAAAATGTTAAAAAAAAATGCCCCTTTGGACGTAATTTAAAATCTGAGACCTTTCAGATTTTTATTATTATTATGTTTTTATTTGTTTATTTATTTTACCAGTGGTGTATGCATCAATTAAAGGACATTTTTAATCTTCTGGGGAAGTGATTGTTTTCGATAACATTGACGATGAATAATATCTAGTAGCTATTCTTATTTAATTATGTTTTTTAAAAAATACTGGTCTCTTTCTGAGATAGTTGTCGTAAAAGGTTTCGATATGATTTATCAGGATGTGTGATTTTTAGATGCTTCGTGTGATTGTAAATTTTAAAAAATTCGTAAAGCTTCGGAGTAATAAATAACGTTTATAACGCCATGTATTATGAACTCGGCTATAACATGAAAAAATATGTATTGCTTAACCGAAATACGTTTTCTTGTTGCTAATTTACATTTCGAAACACAAAATTTTTTTTATTGTTACAGCATTAAAGCCCGCCAATTTTCAAATTCAAAATTTGATGAAATTTATTCTTCGAGTAAGTTTCGTTAAGATGAGAAAGATTTTACATAGCATCAGACCAGAATAAAAACTTTTAATTTCAAATATTTCTCCTAATTGATTGCTAAAATAAAGAGGTGTTGCGTTTGCGTGAAATTTCATCTATGAATGGACTGATACGATTTCTTTTGGAACGATTTAATCTTTGACTTCAGTGATAATCAAACCGATTAGTTTACATGCGAAGATAAAACCACTGTAAATCTGTGATAGCAAATCGGTGTGGAATATCCCATTCACATGATAAGAAACTTCTACAAATAATGCTATCATTGCCATAGCTGCTTTTGTTACAAAGCTCATTTAAATTTTCTTCGTTAAATCAGAATTATGTATATAATTATTACACAGTTAATGTATGCAATAAAAAGTTGATAAGTTTAAAATTCAGATTATATATACATGTAAGATAAAAATATGTAACTCTGAATTATACTTTAAATTAGCAATAGCCCCTTAATTCCTCATTTTGGTTTGAACACTTCCCCCTCTCTATTCTAAAAATAGCAGTATCCATCATATCTGAAAAGTGTCATCTTAACCTTCTGCATTGCATTAACTGCTTAGCCAATCAGATTAACGAAGTTCCTATTTTGATGTTTCATGCTATAGAATAATCAACAAGTACTAAAGATATGTTTGGCTTATCAAGTGATTTTGTAATTCTTCAAAACTTCCCGGCATATTCTATCTCGTAATCGAAATTTCAGTGATCTTCTGATTTCAGGCCTCTCGAGACTGCAGAATAATTGGTATTCTTCTTAGTCAAGCACTCATTTAATACCAAATTATCTGCAAGGAACTAAATCATCATCGTATAGATTGTAGAGGTTATTTTAAGATTTTAACAGTTATTTTAATTTTTTAAACATGCTTTGTAGAGATAGGAGACCATCAACAGAGCAACTGCACCATCATTACAACTTTCAGCTTTTGTGCTCTAATGATGGAAACTATCTACAATCCGCTATCAGCGGTATTTATTTGAAATAAAATTTTACAATGGTTACAATGGTTGTGCAAATATACATATGACATTGTAGAGTTCTTCACTTTGGAATTCTAAGTTAATGTTGGAAGTGAAGAATCTAAGAACTGATAAGCGAATAATCGCTTGAGTTCGGTGACAAGAAACATCAAGATAGAAGGGTAACTAACCCTTTATTATTCCAATGAGATTTAACAAACTCCGTCTGGGAGTGTACAAGCAAAGCCCGCACTTGGACTTGAACTTAAAAGACTAAGAATTAAACTAAAACTAAGATTAACTAAAGAAGTATAGCCGAAGCTATCAGGTTCAAATCGAGTTGCTCCTTAACTTATTTGACTACGAAGCTTAGCAAGGGCCTGAGTACGGCCGAGCGTAATAACAGCTTTGAGAGAGAGAGAGTGGCCAAAAAGGCAGACGCGCGTAAATCAGAAACTCTGATTCTCTCTGACTCAGTAAGTAACTTCGTGGTTTAAATACCGCTCCTCCTCATTAAATATTCAGCAAGATTCCATAACTACGTTCTGGCAGGAAGTAGTAAGTTGAAAATAATAATTTGACAGGAAAGGAACTTTAACTTAAAATTTACCTGTTAATAAAATTAACATAATCCTTACAACATACAGAGACATATTATACAGGTCTTGTGGTGTTTACATAGATGGTATTTACATAAAAATACCTAATGCTTTGTAGAGACATTAGGTATTTTTTTTTTTTTTTTTGGAAGCAAGAGAGATTGAAAAATGAGCAACTTCTTCGCCGGGAATCGAACCACGGACCTCTGGATACGCGCCCAGCGTGCAGACGACTACACCACGAAGACACGTTAAGAAGGCGGGAGAAATACATTACATACTCCCCTTTTAAAGGGCGTGGGGTTTAGCCCAATCGCCAGATCCTGGGTGTAGAGAATTATCATCCACCACCCGTTTAGTTTGGGCGCCACTGTTAGACATTAGTTTTTTTGGGGGGTGGGAAGCAGGAGATATGAAAAATGAGCAACACCTTCGCCGGGAATTGAACCACGGACCTCTGGAATACGCTTCCAGCCTGCAGACCACTACACGAGGAAGACACGCTAAGAAGGCGGGAGAAATATTTTATATACTCCCCCTTTTTAAGGGCGACTTGGGTTTGGGGGACCCAATCGCCAAATCCTGGGTGTGGAGAATCATCATCCACCACCCTTTTAGTTCGGGCGCCACTGTAGAGACATTAGGTATTTTTTAAAAGCAGACAAAATGAAAAATAGCAAACGCCTTCGCCAGGAATCGAACCACGGAGCTCTGGAATACCGGCCCAGTGTGCAGAACCACTACACCACGAAGGACGCTAGGGAAGTGGTAGAAATACCTTATAACACACTAGACATATAACACTGTAGACTTATAACACTGTAGAGACATTAAGTATTTTTTAAAACAGGAGTGATGAAAAATGAGCAACGCCCTCACCGGGAATCGAACCATGTACCTTTGGAATACGCACCCAACGTGCAGACCACTACACCACGAAGGCATGCTAAGAAGGAGGGAGAAATACCTTATAGTTTTACTGTCTTCTCGTTTCCCACCTATTATTCCCTACCAGAATAAATTTTTAGTATCGCGTTGCATGTAAATGAGGGAGAGAGATTATATAGAATATTTAAAGGAAGGTTTCGCTTACTTCAGCAGTAAAGCTTATCTTACTACGCTCGGCCGTATTGTACGTGCCTGCTATATTCGCCGATTAATTTAATGAAGGGCCAACTACGTTAGCTAACTTTGTACAGCTTCGGCTAAGTTCTGTTTAGTTTAGCATTAGATTAGTTTCTTGAGTTAAAGTCAAAAATGGAGTCTTTTCTGTAAGCCCGAGAAAGGAGCCACTTGTGCTCTTAGTTTGTGGTAATAAAGGGTGAGTTTAACCCTTTTCTGGACTTTTCATTTACACACTTGAACTCAGTGATAGGTCGCTATACAGTTCAACAACGTTAAACATAGACAAAGTAGTTAACATTAGAATGTATACAGAGGCTGTTCACACATTATTTAGACGATGTGTATTGTATTCACAAAACTAAATTACATAAGATTCTTGTGTTTTAAATGTTCTGTTTGGCATCCCTTATTCTGAGCTATCTTCCGACACCACAATTTCCAGGATAATAATGCCTTTTGAAGTGGTAGAAGAGATGTTCTATCGTGACCTTCGAGAAATTTAATTTAGGAAATTTACAGTGGATTTTGATGTGTGACTGCTAGCTTTGTCCTGATGGAGTCTCACAGATGGATGGCACTCTGGGTAAAGCGATGGTATTTCATTCAGAAAACTTGGCGATAAAAAATGTTTCTGATAGTATTTGGGGTTAATTTTGACTTTTTTTTTTTTTTTTTTTTCACTCTCTTTAGTTTTAACTTGCCATTATAAGAAAAACCAGCAGCAATCAGGTATCCCTTAGAAAAACTTTCTTTCGATTCTTTGAACCATGTACTTAAATTTTTTTCTCCCCTTTTATGATAATAAATGGCTCTTTTTTTGTTACAATCATTTAAATACACCCATGCTTCATCCCCCCTATTGTGAGAATTGTTTTCCATTTTCTTTGGATAAGTGTTTCTCATATAGAATTCTGCAGCGTGTCCTGCGTTGAGCGATATGCTTTGGAAGAAGACGATGCATATTGTGTTTTTTCGCTGCACCGAGCATTTTAATGATTTTGCAACTGTCCTTTGACTAGGAAGATTTTCTTTTAACGTTAAACAACGTACCTTTGCAATAGTCGAAGATGTCCGTTTTTTCCTTGGATACTTGTTTGGAATTTTTGTCCCACTTGAGGCACCAATTTGACGTTTTTTGCCTTTCTTGTTGATTATATTACCTATCGACGCTTTAGATATCACAAAACCATGACTCTTCCATCGTTTTTGGATAACGGAGTATGCATATTTCTCTTCGGAAAGACCGTGAATGTAGCCTTCGAACCACTGCTTTGTTAAATTCGCCATTTTGAATAAAAACAAAACTTTCAAGCCGCAGACGATAATTTTGACTTTTAAAAACATAGTACACTTGCAATTACTTCTTTTGCAGCAAACGATTTTTTATTATCGCTTACCAAAATCGTCTAAAAAATGTGCGAACAGCCTCTGTACCTAAGTTGCTCGATATTCGAACCTTAAACCTAGCGGCGTGAGAAACATTCTAACTCAGCTATACTATCCAAGTCCACAACAAATTTAAGAATTTTAGATTTTAGTTAGTAGTTTTTTATTTTTTCCGTCAAAATTACCGCTTACCAAAATCGTCTAAAAAATGTGCGAACAGCCTCTGTATTATTAATTGTATAATAATAATTATTATATTGAATGAAAATTCTGTCATATGAACTACTGGCTGTTGGATTATTTCATGTCAACCGGAAAATCATTTAAAAAGGAATTTTAGACTGGCGGTAGAGTTTCATGTTACACAAGTCTGCGCATTATAGTATTAAACTTCTGCGTATTTGACAGCAGGTGAAACAGATTCTTCTTTTTTTAAGAGCTGTAAACACACGTGACTTCCTTGTAAGGAATATTAAATTATACGCATTTTTTCCTGCATTTCGTGTACACCTATTTTCTCGAATTTCATAAGAGATAGATTTCTTATTCAATCAATTCAGTTCTCACTTCACGGCAAGGCAAAAATGCATAAAAACTCAAAATATTTTCGTTAAAAATTGAAAGGTATAGAAAAACATAAAACACCAAATACAGTTAAAACGGTTAAAAAATAATTTTTGCATTTAAAATTACAGTTTTTACGCCAAAGGAAGCAATTCGGCCAGCAGGCAAGAAGGCAGATTTTTCGGTGCACAAAACTAAAAGTTTACTTTTGGTTCCTCTCGGCAAAAAGACACTGAAGGTGCAGAATTACTTAATTGACTATTCTTCTAAGTGTCAAACGTAAACAAATATGTTTGCTATGGTAAAATAATAGGCTTAACCAGACTTAAACAACTTTTAAAATTGATGGTAATTCTACAATTTTTGCATGCAGATTAACTGAAGGCATGAAAATCTTACCGGAAAATAAGAATAAAATAATTCAATCATTTTTAAAGCAGAAAATGCACAATTTACCAACATATAAGAATAAAAAAAAAACTGAGCTCAATAAACCGATTAACAGAGTGGGTATATACGAAAATACTAGGCATGTTTGTGTTTTGTTTTCAAAAGAATTGCTTTCAAAAGAATATATATATATGTGATGTACCAGCTTTTGTCAGGAATAAATAGATTGTTGAAGAATCATCAATGTAGTCGTAGCTTAAATAATCAGACGATAAGTTTTAAAAAACAGGATCCATTTATTATATTTCAGGAGAAAATAGCAGTTACAAAATAAGATATCCGGAGTAAATAAAAAGAATTACTAATCACTTTTTGTATGAAGTTTACTGCATCGTGACATTAAAGAAAAAGCCCCGATATTCCTTTTGCGAGTCTTTTTATAGCCTCTGGAAAGGCGGAGCTTCCATGAAATGACGTCAGCCTCGTCAGCCAATCCAGTTCGATTAAAATATTTCCAGAACATTCTATAAATGTACGTGTAGAAAAGGCGGGAAAAACAACTTGACTACGGGGCTGTGGATTTAATTCCACGTACTTTCCAATAAGAGAACGTCGCCATTAAAAATGAAAAGAACATACAGTTAGAATTTTAATTGTATTCTTGACTATGGAATTTTATTATATATATATATATATATATATATATGTATTTGAATTTAACAAATATTCTCTATTCGTATATATTTAAATTTTACAAATATTCTATCATTCATATAATTCATGTTATAGCAATCTTGTATACAAAATTTCAACGTTCTGAGACTATTCGTTTTTGAGTTATGCGAGATACATATATACGTACGTACAGAAGCCAGGAAAAAATGTCTTCAGAATTCATTTTAAATCGGTTCTATTTGGGGAAAAAGAGTCCTTTATTCCGTCCTTACGTATAGACGCCACGATAAAATCTCTTCTGAATCCATTTTAAATCAGTTTTATTATTCGTTTGGGGAAAAAGAGTATATTCTGTTCTTACGGTACAGATGTCACGCAAAAACATTATTAAATTTTATTCGAATAGTGGTCAAAATGGATATTTTCGTTGAAATATGATACCCGGAGTTTTTCGTGATTACAATACTTCCTTGACTTCGAACAAAGAAGTAAACAAAAGAGGAAAGACTAGAAGCATCTAATGCTCAAAATGGAAAAGAAAGGACAGTAAAGTTATAATGTGGTCGTATTAAATACTTTGCCAAGAGAAATGTTGTATTAGCTTGAATTCGTTAAAGCTGAAAAATCTTGATGTAAGAAGAATTCAAAAAATCTGAATCACCGACTAAAGAAAGTTTTTTCTAATTGTGATTTTAAGCGTTTAATTTAGTTTTTAGGTTTATTTAATTTTTTTTTAATGTTTTCGTTTGAGTTATCAGTACCGTTTAGCTTTGAGCTGTTTATTAATTTCTCCTTTTCCATAATAAAATTCTGCGCTCTTTAATGCGAAATTTCAAAGGTCTCTTACATTAAGTAATATGTTTTAAATCACACTAATAAAAAATCTGATGTGTACACCACATGACTTCCTTGTACGGAATATTAAATTATACGCATTTTTTCTTGCATTTCGTTTAAACTTATTGGATTGAATTAAATCTACTTCGCCGACAACGCATAAACAACAATAGCATATATGCATTCTTTAAAATTCACTCTATTTGTTTACCATAGGGATACTCTGACGCTAGGTTCACTTAACAATATTATATTTCGTTCATATTTATTATAACTCAGAATGCACGAAATTTATATCATTTAGAGAATTATCTAGTCGTTGCCACATGTTCTATTCAAAAACTATAATAAAACTAGAACGATGTATAAAAGAAATTAAGTAAACAAAACAAAAAAAGAAACAGTTTTTCACAGACGATTGAGTATTTCTCATTCAATTAATTCAGTTCTCACTTCGCGACAAGGCAAAAATATACAAAAACTCAAAATATCTGTATTAAAAATTACGAAGTAAATTTTAAACACTTATTTCCTCGAAACAATTCCAGTAAAGATTAAGCACGATTTAATTCGCAATAATAAATGAAGGCGTTATCTTTGTTGTTGCGAAGCTACGTTTCTCTAGATTGGCAACAAATCCACTGTTCTGCTGTTTCAAATGTAAACAAGCGATGGCCGCCATCAAAAACATTATTAGGCTTAGCGGCACTTAAACAACTCTAAAATTGTTGATATTTCTAAAAATATTGTATACAGATTTAGTAAAGGCATAAAAACCTTAACCGGAAGATAAAAACAACATAATTTAATCATTTTTAAAGCAAAATATGTGTAATTTACAAACACTTAAGAGTAAAGAAACTGAGATCACTGAGTCGGGTAACAGAGTGGATATATAGAAAAATTCTCTTCAGAATTCATTTTAAAGCAGTTTTATAATTTTTTTTGGAGGAAAAGACTCTTTTATTCTGTCCTTACGTACACATATCACGCAAAAACATCGTTAAATTGCATTCAAAACCGGTCAAAATGGATATTTTCGTTGAAATATGCTGCCTGAAACATTTCGCGATTACAATACTTCCTTTTTACTTCGTACAAGGAAGTAAAAATGCCATCATTTTCTTCAAAAGTTTAAACTCTAAAATAAAATTGTAGGGTTTACTCTAATTTTCTAATAGTTATTTTATTTTAGAACAAGCCTTTTCTATACATTCTCATATCCCACCTAAGTTTCCCTACCAGAATGAGTGTTCAGGATTGCGATTTCTGCAAATGAGGTACAAACGAGTATTTAAGCTGAAGTCTGGGTCACTTCAATAGGAGAGCATGTTCTGCCTTTCGGCCACGCTGTTGCTGCTAGTATATGCCGGTGATCTTTAAAAGCCAACTCTGATAGTTAATTCTGTACAGCTTGAGCTTTTACGACCATTTGATTAGAAAGACGAGAATAATTAAAAACTGCGTACCATTATTGCTGATAAAATGAATGAAAACGAATTAGTTTATTTTTCTATCGAAATTTTTTATGTGGGTTCCATGCATCATCAGACAGAAAAATGTATTCACACGTAATGTAAAATCTGAAAGCTTTCAAATTTTACATTACGCCCGAAAGGGCGCTTTTTTTTAATGTTTTGTATGTTACTTTTATTTATTAAATATCATTCCGCACTTAAACCATAAAATTCAGTTTAATAGTAATATGGCAAAATAATTTTTAAATGAGCATAGTTTTAGAATTTCTGATACGCAGTCTGGCACGCTGGATATAAAAAGTTTTCTTTTTCCGTACAGTGTTGCCATTGCTCGCTTTTAATCGCTGAGTTTGTTAATCAGTAATTCGTTAAAGTTTTACAAAATGTGAAATAGAAAATAAATTCCAAATTCGAAATTTGGGCTTCTAAATGCCCATAAATATTCGGGTGAAAACGTATACTATTCAAAATTTGATGGCTCTAGGTTCCGTTGTTTTATCGCAATGCGAGAAACATACTACATACAGTTATACAGATTCTTCCTTATTTAATTTCTTTAAATATTATACAGGCCTCTAATATTTAGTGGCAATAATTTGAAAAGTGAAACGACATTTATAGTGAATCAACTCAAAATGCCAAAACGAAATTAATGGGCTTTCTGGGCAAATTGCACTCTTTGTACTTAGAAAAAAAAAAAAAAAAAAAAAAAAAAAAAAAAAAAACTTTAAAGTTTTTATATTTTAAATTACGTCTAAAGGGGCGTTTTTTTATATTTTGTCTGTTACCTCTATTTATTAAATAATATCACGTTCTTCGCACTTAAACCATAAAATTCAGTTCAAGAGCAATATCACAAAATGGTTTTAAATGAAGCATATCTTTATAATTTCCGATACACAGTTCGACGCGCTGCAGATAAAAAGGTTTTTTCTTTACATCGTTGCCATCACCCGCTTTGAAATCCTTGAGTTTCTTAATCAAAAATTCCTTAAAGTTTCACAAAATATGAAACCAATGATAAAACAAATTCCAAATTTCAAATGTGGGCTTCTATATGCCCATGTTCGCAGTAGGATTACGTAATTCAAAATTCGATGGCTCTAGGTACCGTTGTTTTATCACAATTCGAAAATAGACATACATTTATGCAGATTTTTCATTATTTAATTTCTTCCAATATAATGCAGGACTCTAACATTTGGTGGCAACAGTTTGGAAAGTGAAACGGACATTTATAGTGAACCAACACAAAATCGCAAAAGCTAAAACAATAGTCCTTCAGGGACAAAGCTCCTTTGGACTAAGGGGAAAAAAAAAAAAAAAGAAAACCCTGATGTGGGGACAACATGAACTTTCTTTTCTTTGTACGGCATATTAAAAAATGTGAATTTTTTATGCTCTTCATTTAAATTTATTTGATTCAATTATTCTAACTTAATTAAACGATTCTTGAAGGTAAGTTGAAAATGAGATAAAAATTGCAAATTTTGAAATTTAAATATCTCGGTCAATTTTTGTCGGATGGATGGGAGCTAAACTTCTTGTAACTTTATTTTTTCATAACGAGTATAAAACTTTCCCAGATATACATATACGAACTGAGAGATCCAATTAAAAGTTATATTTCGTTATTTGTCATTTTTTTTATTAAATTTTACATTGCCGGAACCTGAATATTTTCGTCAGCTAAGACACTTCTGTAACTGGAAGTATATGACTACGATCAACAATTTCAAAAATAAAAGCCCGGTGAGGAATTTTAAGCCGGGTAAGATGGGGTATATATAGTATATTATATACGCTTATACTGACGATTATGCAATAAAAAGGGAGGTGCACAACTAGATGTTATAGCAGTCCCATATGCAAAATTTCAACGTTCTACTGCTAATTGGTTTTGAGTTATGCGAAATACATACATACGAACGTGCAGTACGTACATACAATAATAGACATCACGAAAAAATCTCTTTTGAATTTATTTTAAATCCATTTTGCAATGCATTTTGGAAAAAAGCGTCCTATGTTGTATCCATACGTACAGGTATCACAAAAAAATATCATCCAGATGGATTTGGGAAAGGTCAAAATGCATATTTTCGTTGAAATATGATACCAAAAATTTTTCGCGATTGCAATACTTCATACAAGGTATTAAAAATTAATGTTTAATTTTTCCAGATATTTGTTAACTACTTGTATAGATGTTACGTACCTTATACAATTAAGTACGCATACTTTGGAGCCTAAAAATTTCATATGGGTTTCGAATTTGGAGGAAAATTAATTCTGTAGTTTTTAAGAATGTAATTTGACTTTTTTTAAATAAAAAATAGCTATCTTATATGACGTAACTGCAGACATTTTATTATTATTTATGTATTTCAGAGGTAAAGACCAACTTATCCCAAAATTATTTCCCGAAGCTGTCAAAATTGGATTTGATGGAGCTGGCCATCTCATTCATCACGAATGTCCAGATAGTTTCGTGGAAGAAGTGACGAAATTCATTAATGGATACTATAATCAAAAATCTAAATATTGATGCTAAAAATGGATTGAATGAAAGAATGTATCCTTGCGAGCTATTTGAACTTTTATTTTGCTGTATTACAAATTCATGTACGAATGCAATATGTGTATCAATATGTATACCTTTGACTGACTGTGTATTATTATGTCAATGTTGTAATTTCACTTATGAAATATGTATGCTTATTTTGCTGATACAATAAGAAGTTACTATTTTTTTATAAAATATAAATCTATGATAAAATAATCATAATTAATGAAACTTTTTGATATTTAACAGAGTAATTACAGTACAAAGTCTGTAATCCGGATGTCCATTATCCGGAATGATCTATAATCCGGACCTCAAAGCCACAAACTTTACGCATGCGCGTAAAGAATGCGCATACATTACGCGCGTGCGTAATGTATGATTTATGCATGCGCGCGTTGAAAGAAATTTTTAATAAAGTAAACAAATAAATATTAAGTTTTTTTTTTTTTTTTTTTTTTTTTTTTTTTGTAAAATTTGATACCCTTTTGATCATAATTGCTCTTTATTTCATAAATTACGGTTTCATAGTTTTAATTGTATAATTTCTGCATGTCATCTTACCAGATTTAAATTGATGATCAATAATCCGGAAAAACCCCTAATCGGGAATTGCCAAAGGTCCGACGAGTCCGGATTACGGACTTTGTACTGTAATACATTATAACATTCCATTGCCTACGCATTATGTGTGAAACAGATCATGATTTAATTCTTGTAGGTAAAACACCATTAATTACTCTGAGGAAAGAGAGATGAAGTACGATTTGTAAAATTATAATAAAATATTTATTTGAAACATATAAAAATGTAACATTACATTAATATTTAGACCTGTGAAACGAATATAAAGTGCAGGTGATGGTAAAGAATGAATCATGCATCATTGAGATAAGATTTGACAATGGAATACTAATGATTTTATTCAGCAATTTCTTATTACTAAATGATCCATTTCGTTTTAACTGTGTTATTTCTGGAATGATGATGATGATGATGATGTCGTGTCTATGGCAAAGTGCAATTATACAGCTTTTTCAACCTCGGCAGCTCTATCAGTATAAAGTAGGTCCACTGGGTCTTCAATGCCGATGCTAAACAGTTTGGCCTGGATTGCTGGGCAGCTGAAGATGTGATGGCGAGACAGTGGGATGTCATCTGGGCAATGAGGAAAAATGTTTGGTGTAACTATGCTGTCCTTCTGCAGAAATCCTCATCCCTTTTAAGTGATTTGTCCTAAGTCTGGTTATGATAGTCAATATGGCTCTGTCACAGTTCAATTCCGGGATGGAGTTTCCTTTAACTTGACCGATTAGTCTTTGGCTGGCAACCGCATTGACATCAACGAGGGTTAAGCAGTTGGATGGCTGAGGAGAATCACGGGATGCCTTTGCAAGCTCATCGGTCTTCTCATTACCAAAAATATTTACATGAGCCGGTATCCATTGTAAGATGCAGGATCTCTGGGCAGCAATGATTTTCTTTGTGAGCTCAATGATCTGATGACTGAGTTGACATTTGCCCTTCTGGATCGCTTGCAATGCTGATCTGCAGTCAAAGATGATGATGCCCTTGGAACTCTGGTCTTCTTTAGAGAGATAAATCTCCAGAGCACTTTTGATTGCACAATTCATAGAAAAAGAAGCTGCCAGAGCCTCCAAGAGGTTGGAATTCTGCCTGTTGGTCCGCGGGAGGTATTTTATTTCCCTCCTACCACCCAAGGATAAACCTATGGAGGCATTCCCCGATCCGCCACCTGGGAACGCGCTCTCTAGGGGTTACAGGCTACCCCGAGAGTCTGGAATGATAATGTATCAAAATCGCACTATCACGAATGATTTCATGCGGCTTTTTTCTTAAACGTATACAGTGAAGCCTGGGTTCACGAATTTAATTCATTCTTGAAGATAGTTCATCATCGGAAATAATCCTAAACCGAATAATTTCCCTTATAGGAATTAATGTAAAATGAATTTATTCATTCTTAGAACCCAAATGATTGCAAACAAATAAAAAAAGAAAGAAAGAAAGCTTTCAGATTTTATATTACACCCAAAAGGGCGTTTTTTTAATGTTTTTAGTGTTACCTCTATTTATTAAATATCATGTTCTTCGCACTTAAGCCACATAAAATTGCACTCAACAGCAATATCATAAAATATTTAAAAACAGCATATCTTTAGAATTTCCGATGCACAGTCACGGCGCGCTGGAGATGAAAGTTTTACAAAATTTGAAATAGATAATAAAGCAAATTCGAAATTAAAAATTCCAGCTTTTCAGTGCCCATGTTCGGCTGGAAGACTACGTTATTCAAAATTGGGTGACTCTAGGTATTGTTGTTTTTTCACAACGCGAAAAAGCATTCATGCAGATTCTTCATTATTTAGTTTTTTTAAATATAATGCAAGACGATAATATTTGGTGGCAACAATTTGAAAAGTGAGCCGACATTTATAGTGAATCAACGCAAAATGCCAAAACCAAATTAATAACCCATCTGGGCAAATTGGACACTTAATGACTTCCTTGTAATTAATTCTTGTATATTAAATTATGCACATTTTTTGATGCGCTTCCTTTAAATTTCCTTCAATTATTCTAACTTAATTAACCGATCCTTGCAGGCAAGTTGAAAATGAGATAAAAATTGCAAATTTTGAAATTAAAATATCCCGGTCACACGGCGATAATATCTGGTGGCAACAGTTTGAAAAGTGAATCAACAAGGAAAGTTAAACGACGCAAAATGTCATTTTGAGACTAATAGCCGTTGGATCTAACGCCCCTTTGGGTTGATAATACAAAACCAAATGAATTTATTAAATTTAATTCATAGATAATATTAACGTATATGTAATGTTTAACACAATACTAAACATATAAAGAATAAGAAAACTTCAATTAAATTTTGTCGGATGTTTACGAAGGAAAGTAGGCAGCGTAAGTAAAAACGGTGAAGAAGCCAAACGTACAAAATGCTCCTGTTAAAGAGGGAAATCCTATTCTCTAAAAAATATCAGATAGCAGCTGTCTTCTCCCCTCTTTTTCTTAACGTTACTTGTATCTAAATAAGAATCTCTAAGGCTTTATCCCATTAAAATTTTGTCCATTGTGTTTCTGTCTACGTTCCTAAAGCAAATATTTATGTAAATTATTATTGTAAATATTTTGCTTTATGAGGGTGATAATGTTGTATGAACCTTCGCACCTTAATATATTTTCCGCAAATGTCGCGATTCATAAGAAGAGTAAATCTTTAGGTCGTTGAAATATGCTGCCTGAAACTTTTCGCGATTACAATACTTCCTTTTTACTTCGTACAAGGAAGTAAAAAGGTAAAAGTTCAAAGAAGGTATTTTGAATAAAATTTCGCGTCGAAACATAAGCACCACCATCAATTTAAAAGGGGACTGTCATCATTCGAAAATTTTGAAAAGAATTTAAAAGGCTGCATGATAATTCCTTGATCTAAATAATAAAATCTAACAGTCACCAGCAAAACGTTCAGAAAGGAGCAGTCGCGAGGTCAATAAACTTGAAATCGTTGGAACTAGGAGTCTGAGAAAGCCTCTGGATTTGAGGAGGGCGGACGAATCAACGACTCGTTTTTCCTCTGATATCGTTCCAGATATAACGAATCAGACGATATAAAATGCAATTGAAAAATTAAGGAGGCGTGGCTAATTAATTCAGTTTGAAGATTTTTTCCGTCGGAACAACACGTCAGAATACTCTTGAACTCTCCACTAGAGAAATCAGGATCATCGTAGAGACTCAGGTATTTTTTTAGAAGCAGGCAAGATGAAAAATTAGCAACGCCTTCGCCGGGAGTCGAACCACCGACCTCTGGAATACCGTCTCAGCTTGCAGAACACCACTACACCACGAAGGCACGCTAGGAAGGCGGGAGAAATACCTTACATACTCCCCTTTTTAAAGGACGACTAGGGTTTTAGGGAACCTAGTCGCCAAATCCTGGGTATGCAGAATCATCATCCAACACCCTTTTAGTTCGGGCGGCACTGTTGAGACATTAGGTTAAAGCTGGAAGCAGGAAATATGAAAAATTATCAAGCGTCTTCTCCGGGAATCGAACCACGGACCTCTGGAATACCGGCCCAGCGTGCAGAGCCACTGCACCACGAAGGCACGCTAGGAAAGCGGGAGAAGTACGTTATATACTCCCCTTTTTAAAGGGCGACTGGGGTTTTTAGGGGATCCAATCGCCAAATCTGGGTGCGGAGATTTATCATCGACGACCCTTTTAGTGGCGCCACTGTAGAGACATTAGGATTTATTTGGAAGCATTAGAGGAGATGAAAAATTAGCAACGCCTTCGTCGTGAATCGAACCACGGATCTCTGGAATACCGGCCCAGCGTGCAGAACCACTACACCACAAAGGTACGCTAGGAAGGTGGGAGAACTACCTTATATACTCACATCACGAGGACGATACTTCCCTTCAGTAACTTATAAGGTATTTCTCCCGCCTTCGTAGTGTAGCTTGTCTTCGTAGTGAAGTGGTCTGCACACTGGACGCGTATTCCAGAGGTCCGTGGTTTGATTCTCGGCTACGGCGTTGGTCATTTTTCACTACTTATGCTTCCAAAAAGATCCTAATAATTCCACAACCTGTTCTATGTTTCCATGAATTATATAATTTTATAAAAAGCTTCTCGCAATTGTCATAAATATGCTTCGAGTTCAGTAATGCAGTAAGCGTTACGCAACCCCACAAATGTGCTGATCATTATTAGGAGTCAGATGCGCTACTTGCCACTAAACAGTCACCCCGCAAAACATACGGATCAGTGCGATGGATCTACGATCATTTTTGTTGGACCGCGAAGCATTTTCAAGCACGAGTTTTAGAAATTTTGTTGCCGAACTCATACAATATGTGACTGTAGGAGATGGCTTTTGCTTTATTATGACAAAGGCCTGCCATAATAGATGTGCATAATGGTTTATAAAAATCATCTTACAAAAAAATGATATGCTAATATTCTTTTTATGAATAACAATGAAATTAGTGCATGGCAACAGTGACTCAGGCGAATGCCTGGGAAGTACTGTACCTAGGCAGTCTCAACCACGGGGGTATATAATTTGACTTCACAGGACTAGAGCCCAGGTTGATTCAGGCTTGGCAGGGACCGTACTGGTACTGTCGTGTCTGTTCCTTCGGCTGTGGTGGAGCTACATGGTACATTTGTCGACTGTGTTCCCGGGGGTTTGACACCATTCAGTTCTCGTGGCGGAGACTGACAAAGCGAACAGAGCACCTTTCTACAGTGTGGTTTTACCGATGGAGTGGTGCCCGGAGGCAAGGTGACAGCGTATCAAACTGGCAACGTTACTGTTCTGCCCAATGCTTAGTAAAAGCCGGACGGGGACTGCGGGGGCTGTGCCCGTGAGAACGAGGTCCCACGGGCGTTGGATATTTCAAACTCTGAATGGGTCCCGTATAATGAGGACCTGGACGCCTATTCTATGATCACTGGATCTGTCTACAACTTGAGTGAACAATATTGACTGAAAAAAACGGTATAGACAACCCATCACAACTTATTGCAGAAAGCCATTCTGTGGTCCTCAGTTGGTGGGCGGGTGGGTCCATTTGACTTTACTGAAAGGGGACAAGGCTTCAAGGAGCTTTAGACCAATCGCAGTACAGACGAGTGACGAAATTTATAGCGCGCGCTGGCTGAAGTTCTAGGAATATTCTCATATTATTTCACTAACTCACACGCTGCATTTGTAGTTTGAAAAAAAAAAAAAAAAAATGGCACAAAACAGTACTATGACCAACACGCAGCAGAATATGCTGCTATGTTATCCGTTTTTTAAGGATCCCGTTTTTAAGAGGAAAGTTAATGCAGGAATTTAGGACTAAGAAATGTAGAGCGATATGGGATACCATGAAAGCAACGGTAAAAAGATAAGAGTAAATGAATTAAGCTTACTTCAAATCTTTTTAGAAATAAACAATTCTATTCATTTAAATTTATAATATGATTAACTTGCATTACAATCTAAATGCAAACTAAGTTCTTCTTTTTTTTTTTAATATGCTTACATTAAGCTGTTTTCACGCATTTTATTTTACAGTTAATAGTAGAAAAATATTTCTTTAAGTAAGAAATTAGAAAGAAATATTTCTTCCTTTTTTTTTATTTTCTTTTCTATGAAAATTATTTCTTTCAGGAAAAGGACTAAAATTCATTCGCTATTACAGTACGGCCGATTGCTGCTGCATTCAGCTATCACACACACATCAAAATGTTTTATTTTAAATAATTTATTCTATAATTAACATGAAAGAAAATATTTTTTCAATATAAAATATATACCAAAATTATACTAATCTATCCTGTATGTGTGATTAATTCGTATTGTAATTTTTGTCACACAATTACTAATACTTTTTTTTAATATTACATTGTTGTTATTTTAATTTCTTATATATATATATAAACTGCTTATTTAAAATATTCTTCCTTCTCAAAAGATTTTATTCTGTGAAAATAATTAGAAGATAGTAATATTATTTTCACAATGCAAGTACCAAAGTAAAAATAATCAATGTACGACGTATATAGGAAATTGAGGAACAGGGTTTAAGATGAATCGTTTCTTTGACTTTTCGCAATAATTTAAACTCGGATTTTCGTGCGCTTTTTTTTTTTTTTTTTTTCTCAAAATAAATAATCCATTAATTAATTTAGCGCGAAAAAGTATTTTCTTTACCTTTACACAAAACGATATTCGAGTTAATAATATTGTAACTGAATGCACTTAGATAATTTCATATAAGAAAATCTTTTATATTAATTCAGATTATTTAATAAATTTATCAGTGTTTTTTAAATATACTGAAGGTATTTTTTTCCAGATTCGCACTGTTTCTTTAAATATTTTTCTGCAGTTGAAGTCCTTGTCAAACCAGCGTTTCGACACATTAAATAGAAAACGAATAATAATCAATATCTCTTTTACAATATAAAAATGAGAACTCTGCTATGAACAGTATCTTTTTTTTAAGTTTGCAAAGAAACAATGATTTTTTAATACTAATGGATTACAAAAGTACTATTCCATTAACAAAAAAGAGGAAAAAAAAAACATTTTCGTCTCTAGCGCGCGAAACTTTGTATCGAAAATTCTAAAGGTATGTCTCAGTCTTATAGCATTGTTACTTTGTAGCATAATAAAATAATAATACAGTATAATGCTGCTAATAAGCCAACCAGTGGCCGAGCGGTAGAGTTGCTGAACGCAGGTAGTTTGGTCCGAGGTTCGAATCCTACGAAGGAGCTGTACGCATCGGCGTTTTCGTGGCTTTCCTCATATGTAATGTGTATACAAGCCAGTTTCCCTCAGAAAGTCCTCCATTAGAAACCAATTTTAAAGCGTAATAAAATTACACACACACACACAAAAAGAAAAAAAAAAAAAAAAACTGAAAGCTTTCAGATTTTATATTACTCACAAAAGACCGGTTTTTTAAAATTTTTTGCATGTTACCTTTATTTATTAAATATCATGTCTTCTTAAACCATAAAATTCAATTCAACAGCAAAATCATATAATTTAAAAAGCGCATATCTTTAGAATTTTCGATACATAGTTTCGCGCGCTAGAGATGAAAATGTTTTTTTCTTCTTTTTATTTTTCCGTACAATGTTGCCATTGCTCGCTTTGAAATCATTCAGTTTCTTTATCAAACACTCATAAATGCTTTACAAAATATGAAATAGATAATAAAACAAATTCCCAGTTCCAAATTTTGGCCTCCAAGATGCCTATATTAGGATGGAGGATTACGTTATTCAAAATTTCGTGGCTCTAGGTACCGTTGTTTTATCACAGTGCGAGAAACATTCATACATTTATGCAGATTTCTCATTATTTAATATCTTTAAATATAATACAGTGCGATGATATTTAGAGGCAACGATTTGAAAAGTGAAACGCTACAAAATGGCAAAACGAAGTTAATAGCCCTTCTGGGCTAAAACTTACTTTTAAAAGTATCGCACTAGTAGTAGTACTGCTACTGAAAAAATATTATAAAGCTGTTTTATAATATTTTTTTTAAATTTTTATTTTATAGTAGTGTGAATTTCGCGTAATAATGAACGACATTCCTTTTTGTGTACAGTATTGTTCGTAAGGTATTCAACTGTTAGATTTTAAAATAAACGTAATTCTTGCTGTACATAAATGGAGTAGAAGCTTATCGGATGTCTATATGTGCTTAATAAACTTATTATCTTCTACATTTTTAAAGCATATAATTACAATTTATATCTATAATTTCAGGAATAGTATAAATAACCTTTCTTTCAGTAGAAACTGCGTTCTTGTTTTCTGAATGTGGCTCCAAATACTCTATCACTTCATCGCAAATTAAAATAACTATAAATTTTGGCAATCTGAAATACGCAATGAAAACATCTTCTGGCAGAGCAAAAGCATCAACATATTTTCTATAAATTCGCCACCGATTCAGAGATCTACGACCGTATTCTTCGTTTAAATATGAAAAAAATCAGCGGCGAAAACATATACAAAGCCACTGTTTACTTAGTACGTCAACTGCACAACCCTGATTGACGACGCGGGAACACTTTTTTGCGCGCTTTCTACAACTTCCGTACTCAGAGAATATAGGATGTCGGGCAGACCTGTTTTTCACTAGCAGCGACATCTGGCGGCCCACAACTTGCTGTCGACTCTCGTAGCGTAGAATAACCGTCCTGGGATGGAGATCCCTCGCCTGGTGTGTCAGTCCTTCAAATAGCAAGTATTCTGTCACTGATCTTGTTATCAAAGAAAGGTGTGAAAACAGGTTATCTATAGTGGTTTAAATGACCTATATTCAGTGCTTAAATTGCGCCGGAGCCCGGCTCCGGTGCTTCTCAATTTTTAAGATAAATTACAATTTTAGCCGAAGCGCACCGGAGCCCTAAATAAGATGAGAGCTCCGGTAATTCTTTTTATAAAACTGAATTACAATTTAAAGGGAATAAAATTTAGAATTCCTAACGTTTTTGTTTAACAATAAGCAGACTTTGTAATACTTTATTTCCCTAGAAATACGAACTCATGAGAACTTGAGACGTTATTATTGTACTCGCTGTCACTAAAGGGGGCTCATACACCTTAAATTCCTTATGATCTTCGAATATGTGACTGTTTCCAGAATTGGGATATTTTATTTATTTTAAAAGCAATTACTTCCGACTTTTTACAGCTGACTACATAATATAGCTGCTTTCTGAAATAGTAATCAGAAAGTTTGTGTTGCCACAAATATGTTTGCAATTTAATCCGCTTTGTGACAAACGTTTTCGTCATATTTCCACTTTGCGCGCATAATATTTTAAAAATAGCTAGTGGTACATACTTGAAAGTTGATGGAATTCCTTATATCGGCACTATCTTCTAACTGAACCAAAAATATTGTTACGAATTTGGTATTTAAAAAGCTAATGTTAGTTCAATTATAAATTAAATGGTTTTATTTCTCGCGCAGTGCAGCGCGTGACGAATATTAAAAGAAAGCTAAGCCGGAAAATTGAAAATACAAGAGCGCGTGCATTAAATAAATAAATATCTCTTTTTGATTTCGAGAAAGTACTGGAAAATTCTAGCGCGTGATTTTAAAATCTTATAAAAGGAGGAAAACATCTCAGTTTGTAGTAGTTGCTTAGTTTGTTGTTGTTTAGGAAACTGCTCTTGTTGATTGTAGCGAATTCGCGGATTAGCGTTCTTTAGCTGTTTTGAATTACGTTCTATTGGACATTTGAGTAGTTAAAAGATAACTACTGTGAGATATTGTAATACTGCATGATAAATTGAGAAAATTTAAGCATTTTTGTTGTGATAATAATAAATTTTTGTTCATTTTTCATCGGACTTGTGCATTCATTTCATAACGAACCCGTACGCACGCAACAATATTATAAATTGTAATTAAAAGGATTTGTGCAAAGGTGTCTGCTAATTCAAACTGAATTACCCCGGCAGGCGGCGAGGACGCCCCTTTTCTTACTGCCCCACGGAGTTTCCCCCTTCTACTTCTTTAATTGCTTAAAGTAGACTGCAGTGAAGGAAACCACTGGCGGTACATTTCTCAAGAGCCGCCGCTAGCGCAATAAATAAAGATGGTTTACATAATAAAATGTTAATTCCCATGTCAAAGATCTCTTTGTACACAAGATTTCTTGTGTAGATCTTTCCATCAATTTTAAGCTCGATAAGCAGAGGATCATCCATTATTTTTAAATTTACGTCCGTTCTTTCACGAACTCTTGAACAGGCAACATAAAGTTGACCGTGTCCAAATGCAGGCTCAGGTAAAAAAATGCCAACACGCTTAAGCGTTTGGCCCTGAGTCTTATGGATGGTCATAGCAAAGGCAAGTTTTAGAGGAAATTGCCTACGTCTTATTTAACTTATTTGATTCTTCCTTTCACATTTCCAAATTTAGGTTCATTCCAAATAAAATTCGCCAAATTTTTACGATTTATTTTTAAATAATTTATATAAATTTTTCGAAAAACATTTTGGATATATAGAACCTATAAATGTTTTCACATTATATTAAAGTAGATATATTTCTGAGCATACCTGCAAAAAATGTAAGTTCTTTTATTCAAAATTTCCTAAGATACCCGTGAATTTACATTTTGGCGCGTTTTGAAGTTTGGCATATTCGTTATAAGCGATAATAACGCCAAATTTGGTTTGTGCACTTTGCTAAAATTAGTTGAAAGTATGAACTATGACCTCTTTTCCACTCGTGTACAGTGAAAAAAAGGGAAAGGTAAATAGGTTGCTATAAATTACGAAGTTCGCCAAGTGAATTATTGGCGCGAACTGAAAAAAATGCGCCAAGGTAAATTTTTAAATTTCTCCATACATTTTTCACCAAAAATTACAGAATTTAATATCCAGGCATGATATGAGTCGTAGAATTGAAATATGGAAAAAAAATGGTATGTTATTTCAGAAAAATTCCGATTTTGAGTCAAAATACCTATGTTAGAATAATGTTAAATATAAATCTATATATATCCTAAGTCGCGCTTTCGAGACATGGAAAGCTCAAGTTAAATTTCGACAACGGTCCAGCAGAACGGGAGCTATAGAACTGTCCCATTTTTGTGTTCAAGGTGTACATAATAAATATATAAAATATGTATAAAAATATATAAAAATTATATAATAAATATATAAAAATTATGTAATAAATATATAAAAATGACATAAAAATATATAAAAATTACATGTATATTAAAAGAATTAAAGACAGGCGGAAAAAAATATTATCCTCAGATTTAATTGCACTCGAAAGCCATCTCCGATAGACATTAATGGGTAAGTCCCTCAAGTGGGTGCTGAAACTTTGCAATGACCGTAACATCACTGTCTGTGAAGAAAATGGAAATTGCTGATCTCTAGAAATGTCACTGAAATCGAGAACCTCATGGAGGAAAAGTTAAAACGTGTGATAAACCTGAAAACTAAAGAACATTTTCCCGAAACAGAGAAATTTTATCAAGATAAAGTTACGAAGTTTGTTTGCCATGGGCAACTTTTTTCCTGATAACTTTAGCTTCGCCAGAGAAGACTTAAAGTGACAACTACAAAACTCTTGTTTAACAACATGTATGACAGATATCAAAATGTTTTCTGTAATGGCTTGATAAAGGAGTCGCTGAGGATATCCCTCCAAATGAAGGGATTCTGAATGGGAACTGCTTACCTCATCGACTTGTCACAAATGAAACCAGCAGTTCAATCAAAGAAGGTGAAGAGGTCCCTATATTCTTTGGTTCAACTTTCATTCGACCGTAGTCTTTGGTTCAACTTCCATTCGATCGTAGTCTTTGGTTCAACTTCCATTCGACCGTAGTCTTTGGTTCAACTTCCATTCGATCGTAGTCTTTGGTTTAACTTCTATTCGACCGTAGTCTTTGGTTCAACTTTGGTTCAACAAATCTAGCCAAGGAAAGATGGAAGGGGCCGTCAACTCCGTTAAGGAAGAAATGAAATTGGGCCAGGAATCTGTTAAGGACGAAATGAAAGCCGTTCAAGCCTGTCAAGAAAAGATTGAAGCAAGTCAAGAAGAAATGAAAAGAGAGATTACCTGCATAATAGAAAATAAATTTGAAGCTATGAAGGCAGAATTGACACAGTTGAAAATAAAGTTGGACAAATTGAAGAAAAAGTTTCTTTTGTAAAAGATCAAATTGAAGAAAGAGTTTCTTCGGTGAAAGAAGAAATAGAAGAAAGAGTTTCTTCTGTAAAAGAACATATAGAAGGGAGAGTTTCTGCTGTGGAGGAACGAATTGAAGGAAGAGTTTGTGCCGTCCAACACCAAATCGAACAACAAATTGATGAGAGAGTTTCTGCAGTTGCCAAAGAAATGGATACTTTAAAGAAATTCGTAGCGTCAGCAGGGAGCAGGAGTGATGATTTTAAATTCTTACCAATGCCTGCTCGTCCACCTCTGAAGCTATCCACATATGATGGGAAGACCTCCTGGCAGGTGTATAAGACACAATTTTCTATCGTGGCGGATGCGAATGGATGGGATTCCCAAGCTAAGGCCTGTCATCTCGCCGCTTCTCTAAGAGCCGACGCAGCAGATATCCTTCAGACTCTTCCCGAAAACAAAAGGTTAGATTTCGAAGCTCTGTCCGGCGCCTTGGAGTTGCGCTTTGGGGAGAAGTGTTTAAAAGACTACAGCAGGCTCCAATTAAAATCTCGTCAACAGAAGCCTACCGAAACACTTCAGGAGCTCGCCGCGGATGTTGAAAGGCTGTCCCATCTCGCCTTTTCGGAATGCCCGACAGAAACAAGGGAAATCCTGTCCTTGCAATACTTTATCGACGGCATCCGAGATACTGAAATACAGAAAGCTCTACGAATGGCGGATGTAAAAGATTTAAAAAGTGCTCTAGTGTACGCCATGAAATTTGAGGCAGCCCAGCAAGCCACTCGTCGAGACCGCCACTAAGTCAGAGCTGCTCAAGTCCAGGAGCCAGGGGATCAAGTCACCGCTCGACTTGACGATTTAACTAGACAACTGAACGCCTTGAGACGGAATATTGGTGAGAAGAAACCGACCGTTAAGTGCTGGAACTGCGGTGCTGAAGGACACATACGACGAAACTGCAAAACACCCCAGGGTACTGATGTTAAGACCGCTTCTAACAAGCAGCAGGGAAACTAATTAGTGGCCATCTCGCGGGGCGGAGGTTGCCAGATAATGAAAAGCCCCCGTTTAAAGCGCTTCAGATTTCTGCAATGAGAGGCGGCAGTAATGGACTTTTCATAATAGGACATATTAATGGAGTTCCGTGCAATATGACTATAGATACAGGAGCCAACGTCACCATCATCCAAAAAGATTTGGCTCAACAACTAGGAAACAAACTTATCTGGACGCCGCCCTGCGTTACTCTCCACACTGTGTCCGGTGAGAAGATCGACATCGACGGAAAAGTAAATGTTAACATCACGTTTGGAAGTGCCGCTTACCATCACACGGCATATGTAGCAGAGATCACTGATTCTTGCATACTCGGATTGGACTTTCTAAGGAAATACAATTTTTACTTGGATTTTAAAAATAACGAATTGCATTCTACATCTGAGGACATAGCGTTATTTCTCGTTAATGATGAAGAAGTTAAATCTGTCCATAAAATCATAGCACAAGACTATATCACAATACCGGCAAGAACAGAAATTTTACTTCCTGGATCCATAGCCGAAAATAGAAATTTCCGCTACGGCATCATAGAATATCCCAATAACTGTAATATCCCAAAAGGAGTACTAGTAGCCTCAACACTCGTCGACCTATCCAGAACGGTTATCCCGGTGAGAGTCGCCAATGTAACTGAAAAGTCGAGAGTTATTAAGAAAGGTGAAGTGGTTACAACATGTACTCCAGTAACCAGCGTTGAAAGAAAGAGTAACATCCCAGAATCCGTGTCCTCAGAGAGCATTACATCGGAGTTATTGCAGAATGCACAATTAAACGATAAAGAGAAAAATGCTGCCGATCGCGTCATTAAAGATCTTCAAGTTGTTTTCTACCGCTCGTCTTCTGACGTGGGTCGAACTAGTTTGACACAACATAGAATAGATACCGGCGATCATCCCCCGATCAAGCAACATCCAAGGCGTCTGCCGTTTGCTAAACAGGAAGAGGTGCGAACACTGTTAAAAGATATGGAAGAAGGCGATGTCATCGAGCCTTCAACAAGTCCATGGGCATCTCCCATCGTTCTCGTCAGAAAGAAAGACGGCTCAACAAGATTTTGCGTTGACTATCGCCGGTTGAATGAGGTTACGAAGAAAGACAGTTACCCTCTTCCTAGAATTGACGACATTCTAGACACTCTTTCTGGAAGCAAGTGGTTCTCAACGCTTGATTTAAAGAGTGGGTATTGGCAGGTAGAAATACACCCTCATGACCGAGAAAAGACGGCGTTTACTACGGGACAAGGGCTTTGGCAATTCAAGGTGATGCCGTTTGGACTGTGTAATGCGCCGGCAACATTCGAACGCCTCATGGAGACTGTTTTGAAAGGACTTTCCTATGAAGCCTGTCTGATATACCTGGACGATATCATCATCGTCGGAAAGAGTTTTGAAGAGCATCTAGAAAATCTTAGAAAGGTGCTTCAGAAACTGAAAGAAGCCAATCTAAAGCTGAGTCCCGCTAAATGCAAATTGTTCCGAAAGGAAGTGACTTACCTGGGACATGTAATCTCTGCAGAAGGTGTGCGCACGGATCCTGAAAAGGTATCAGCGGTTAAATCCTGGAAACGTCCCGAAAATGTCCATCAGCTGAGAAGCTTCCTAGGGCTTTGCACCTACTATAGGAGATTCGTGAAGGACTTTTCTTCCATCACAAGACCCCTTCACAAGCTGACAGAGAGCAACCAAAAGTTCTTGTGGACAAAAGAATGCGACGATGCATTTAACAACTTAAAGGAAGCTTTAACATCTGCTCCAATCCTGAGGTATCCTCAGCACGACCGACCATTTATTCTCGACACCGACGCGAGCAATGAAAGTGTCGGTGCTGTTTTGTCCCAAGAAATAGACGGCCAAGAACGTGTAGTGGCGTACTGGAGCAAGTGCCTGTCTAAACCGGAGAGGAATTATTGTGTCACCAGGAAAGAGTTGCTCGCCATAGTCAAAGCTGTAGAACAGTTCCATCACTATCTATACGGCAGAAAATTCCTGCTCCGCACCGATCATGCATCATTGACCTGGCTTTTAAATTTCAAGAATCCTGAGGGTCAAATAGCCAGGTGGATACAGAGACTCCAAGAATATGACATCACTATCCGTCATCGTAAGGGATCATCACACGGAAACGCCGACGCCCTGTCTAGAAGACCTTGCCAAGAAAACTGTCGATATTGTTCCAGGGTGGAAGCGAAATACGAGCTGCTGACTCCGGTCGCAAGACAAATTACAACATCAACATCGGCTGATCGAGAACCGTGGAGTGACGATGAAGTCAGGAAAGACCAGCTGGAAGACCACGACATTAAACCCATAATTGATCTAATGGAGTCGTCAAATAGAAAACCTACCTGGCAGGACATTTCTATCTGTAGTCCTACAACCAAACAATATTGGGCACTCTGGGATTCACTTCACATTCGAAACGGCGTCTTATACCGGAAATTCAAATCGGATGATGGGAAGACGTTCCGATGGCAGCTGATACTTCCAAGATCCCGCATTCCGGATGTCCTTAAAGAACTACATAACAGCCGTACGGGAGGTCACTTTGGAATAATAAAGACCTTACAGAGAGTTCGTGAGCGCTTTTACTGGAATAATGCAAAGGATGACGTGCAAAAGTGGTGCCGATCTTGCGATGCCTGTGCAGGTCGGAAAGGACCTAAGAGACGCAGCCGAGGCAAGCTGCAACGTTACAACGTAGGGGCACCTTTTGAACGAATCGCCTTTGACATCCTGGAACCTCTGCCACGAACTGCTGATGGCAACAAATACATACTCTTTGTCGTTGATTACTTCACCAAGTGGCCTGAAGCTTATCCTATTCCTGATCAAGAGGCTGTCACAGTAGCTGAGGTAATGATACAGCACTGGATTTCCAGGTTCGGAGTGCCTCTTCAGTTACATTCCGATCAGGGAAGGAATTTTGCCTCGGCAGTAATCAAAGAACTATGCAAACTACTCGGCATTGACAAAACCCAAACGACGCCATTACATCCCCAGTCGGACGGCATGGTAGAGAGGTTCAATCGAACCATCCTTAATAACCTCTCATTAGTGGTTTCCAGAAACCAGCAGGACTGGGACAAGAAATTATCGCTGTTTTTACTGGCTTACCGCAGTGCTGTCCACGAGACTACCGGCTATTCTCCATCACAGATGCTATTCGGTCGTGACCTTCGTCTGCCTTGTGATCTATTGTTTGGCCGCCCTCCAGATGCTCCTTCATCGTCTGAGGAATATATTCAAGATCTCCAGGCCCGGTTTGAAGTGATGCACAACTTTGCACGAGAGCGAGTCAACTTAGCGACGGAAAAGATGAAGACCCGATACGACACAAGAGCTACTGAACATCAATTCCACGAAGGAGACAAAGTGTGGTTGTGGAATCCGACTCGACGGAAAGGACTTTGTCCGAAATTACAGTCACCTCACCTTGGGATGGCCCGTACACAATTCTAAACAGGCTGAATGACGTCGTGGTTCGGATTCGTAAGTCTTCGAACTCTAAACCTAAAGTCGTTCATTATGACAGGTTAGCTCATTACTATGGCCATAGTACGTAATGTAAATAATTGTAAATAGTATCAGACCATGGTCCTTTTTGTTTTTAAATGTGTATTTGATTTGCATTTAGTATTTGATTTGCATTTAGTATTTGATTTGTATTTAGTATTTGTTTTGTATTTAGTATTTGATAGCATTTGATTTGTTTTAGTTATTGCATTTATTGTTTATGTTGTTTGATATTGTGATGTAATGTTTATGCCTCAGTTGCATTTATGCCACAGTTGTAAGTTTAGCTTCCTGTCCAGGGATTGTACTGCCCGGGACGTGCAGTCCTTGGGAAGGAGGCAGTGTTACGAATTTGATATTTAAAAAGCTAATGTTAGTTCAATTATAAATTAAATGGTTTTATTTCTCGCGCAGTGCAGCGCGTGACGAATATTAAAAGAAAGCTAAGCCGGAAAAATTAAAAATACAAGAGCGCGTGCGTTAAATAAATAAATATCTCTTTTTGATTTCGAGAAAGTACTGGAAAATTCTAGCGCGTGATTTTAAAATCTTATAAAAGGAGGAAAACATCTCAGTTTGTAGTAGTTGCTTAGTTTGTTGTTGTTTAGAAAACTGCTCTTGTTGATTGTAGCGAATTCGCGGATTAGCGTTCTTTAGCTGTTTTGAATTACGTTCTATTGGACATTTGAGTAGTTAAAAGATAACTACTGTGAGATATTGTAATACTGCATGATAAATTGAGAAAATTTAAGCATTTTTGTTGTGATAATAATAAATTTTTGTTCATTTTTCATCGGACTTGTGCATTCATTTCATAACGAACCCGTACGCACGCAACAATATGATGAATATTTTAATATTAAAAATTTTTATGCACGAAAACATTACAGTTTTTTTAATAAAATACATTTTTTAAACTCAACTGCAAATAAAATAAAAATTTAACATGAAATTCTTAGAATTTTTGGTTCACAGTAGTTTTTCAAATCTTATAAAAGATGCATATTAAATGTGGAATCAAATTATGCAACAGAAGTTTTTAAACTGTGCGCGCAAGGTGGAAACATGACGAGACATTTTGTCACAAAGCGGAATAAATTATAAAAATATTTGTGGCAACACAAATTTTCTGATTACTCTTCAGAAAGCAGCTATATTACGCAATCAGCTGTAAAAAGGTGGAAGTAATTGCTTTTAAATTAAATAAGTTATCCCAATTCTTGCAACAGTCACATATTCGAAGATCTTATGGGTTTTAAAGGTGTATGAGTCCCCTTAACGCACATTTAAGTGACAGCGACACAAACTTTCCTTCCTGCGAGGATAACTAACTGTAAGCATCGATAACAATACACTAGATACGACGGCATGGCGAGAAATTTAGGCGTTCCTAAACAAACTCTCGCAAATTTATTGCTTTAAGACAGCGGTGCCCAACCTTGTGCTCGTGAGCACAAATGATCGTTTTGTATGTGCTAGCCAGCCCGATTAGGTACTATGAACAAAAAAATATTTTAAAAATAACCAATCATTTATATTTCTTAATTGTTAAAATATGGTAAGCATTTATAGTCATGAGAGATATCTTGCAAGACGTCGTAAAATAATTGATTGCTGACTGACGAACTCGATAGCGAACATGGAATCCTATTGCTTCATTCCGATGTTAGACGGCTCAGCAGAGGTGTTTATGTGAGTATCGTTTGCTTCATTTTATTGTTGCAAACAGCGTAAATTCTTTTTGCTTTTCTTCCTTTAGTTTTGAACTTTATGTGTGGCAACAAGATAATTGATTGATAGAATTGTGTTTGTGACAGCCATGTAGAATGGCTCGCTTATTTTGTATCAATTATTTCGCATCGCTGACAAGTGTAATAAAATAAAAGTGTAGGAATTACAGTCCATTTGTTGATTGATTATTGTTTGTGAAATATATTAAGTTTAAGAACATTTATTGTTGGTCAAAAGTCTAGCCGGAGAGCTAGTGAAGATAGTGACTGTTCTAAGTGTATTCTAACAACGGAAATATGCATATGGTTTGTGAAAATTATCCACTTTGTGAGGTAAGTGGATTTTGAACAAAAATTCGTTTAATTTGTTGTTAAATTTTAAGAACAATGTTGTAATACAACATAGAATTCGATTTCATTTTAATAATAGTGTTAAGTGATTTAAGAACAATTTCTGTTTTTGAATTGATCAATTATGAGTGAACTTATAACTTTTAAAACAAAAAGAGCGGTCTTACGCAGGAGTGTTACTAATTATGTAAAGAAAATTGAAACTATTTTAACTGCAGATGAAATTAATTTAATAGAACTAGAGGAATGTGTCGAATTATTGAAACAAAAAGAAACTGAGTTAAGGAAGCTTGATTCTGAAATCGAAAGTTTAATTACAGATACTAAAGAATTAGAAAACGAAATAGATAATGTTCAGGAGTACACAGATAAAATTTATTTGTGGAAATTTAAAGGTGAAAAAATATTAAAAAATCAAAATAATAAAAATAATTCTAATAGTGTAATTTCAGAACAGGTTCTTGACAATATTAAATTACCCAAGTTAACATTACCGACTTTTGGTGGTAATATTACAGAATGGATAGCTTTTAAAGATCTTTTCAGTGCTTGTGTAAGAAATAATACAAATTTATCTAATGCTAAAAAATTGCAGTATTTGAAGGCTTCGTTGAAAGGTGAAGCATATCGCATTATTCAAACCATTCAAATTTCGGATTGTAATTTTGAAATAGCATGGAATCTGTTAGACGAAAGATATTCAAATAAGAGAGAACAAATTTTTGCATATATTAAACGTCTTTTATGTTTACCAACTATTCAAAATGAATCAGCATTTGCTATTTTAAATTTAGTTGACAATATTAATGAAATAATTCGTTCTTTAGAAGTATTGAATCAAAACATTGATAATTTTGGTGACACTTTAATGACTTATTTAATTTTGCAAAAATTAGACCCTGCTACAAATTTATGGTGGGAACGTCAGTTAAAATCTAATGAAATTCCAAAACTTACGACTTTAATTGAATTCTAAAAAACTATGCAAGAACACTTCAAAATAGCAAATCAACAAGTAATAAGGTACCTAAATTTGTGTTTCAAAATAAGAATAATGTTCTGGTTGCTACTTTGGGTTGTGGTTATTGTAAAGAAGATCATAGTTTAGCCAAATGTTCGAAATTTCTAAATTTATCGGTTCAGCAAAGGATAGATTTTGTAAAATCTAATCGTTACTGTTTTAATTGTTTATCTAATATGCACTTGCTCAAAAAATGCAAGAGTTTAAATACATGTCAACACTACTTTAAGAAACATCACAGTATTTTGCACATTGTAAATAATTCAAAGAATAAAACTCAGTTAAACAGTATATCTCCGCCTACACAATCTATCATTAAAAGAGATGAATTAACGAGTCCTAAGGACGTTTCAGCCACAGTTTGTGCCTCTCATTATGATTCGAATGCAAAAGGTAATCAAACCAGTCACATTTTATTGTGTACTGCTTTAATAAAAGTTCAAAATTCTAAGCAACAATTTGTGGAGTGTAGATGTTTATGTGACACTGGATCTCAGAGATCATTTATTTCAAGGGATTGTGTGAAGAAATTAGGATTACGAGTGAAAGATAATTCCATTTCTGTATCATGTTTAGGAGAATTTAATACTATAAGTAATGGGGAAGTCGATTTAGTATTCACTTCTCATTTTAAAAGTGATATTCGTGTATCAACATCAGCGTTTGTACTGGACAAGGTGACAGATAACATTCCCTATGTATCTTTGCCATCAATCATCTTCGATAACTTCAGTGATTTACAATTAGCTGATCCATTATTTTACAAGTCACAACCAGTTGACATTTTATTTGGAGTAAATGTATTTCTGCATTTAATGACGGGAGAAATTGTCAAACGTGGTCCTGATCTACCATTTGCTCTAAATTCGAGGTTGGGATGGATAATTTCGGGTACTACAAATTTTGAATCTACAAATTTTGAGCCAGTATATGTAAATCATTTGAATACAAACACAAATGAGTTAGTAAATTCTTTCTGGGAGTTAGAAAAGTTTCCAAATGTACAACCTTTAACAAATGAAGAAAAACTTTGTGAAGAACATTTTAAAAACTCGCATTTTAGAGACACATCAGGTCGTTATTCAGTTGCATTACCATTCAAACATAATAGAGATATTCTAGGTGACTCCCGTGAAATGGCGTACAGAAGATTTCAATACTTGGAGAAGAGACTGTTATCTATGAAAGAAATTTACAACCAGTATATTCAGTTTATGAAAGAGTACTTTTCACTAGAACACGTAGAATTAGTGCCAGACACAGATTATGAATTAGAGAATAAACACTATTATATCCCACATCACTTCGTGTTGAAGGACTCTAGCTTAACAACAAAATTGAGAGTTGTTTTCGATGCGAGCGCTAAAACAACCATAGATGTTTCTTTAAATGATACGTTAATGATAGGCCCAAAAATACAAGATGACTTAATTTGTATTTTACTAAGATTTAGACTTCATAACATTGCAATAACCGCTGATATTAAAATGATGTACAGACAGATAAAGGTTCATGAAAAAGATAGAGATTTTCAGAGAATATTATGGAGAGATAGCCCGTATAAGCAAATACAAGTTTGTCGTTTGTAAACAGTTACATATGGAACTGCAGCTGCTCCATATCTTGCAACCAAAGTTTTGAGTCAGTTAGCGATTGATGAAGGATTGAACTTTCCAAAGGCAAAGAATATAGTTTTAAGAGATTTTTATGTTGATGATATGTTAACTGGTGTAAAAGATAGTTCGGAAGGTATTGCATTGATAGACGAATTGCAACATCTGCTAAAAAGTGGTGGCTTTGAGCTTCACAAATGGTCGACAAGTGAACCGTCGTTGTTAAAAACCTCTGGCTTAACAAACATAGATAGTGACAATATTCATCGTGTATAGAAGACAAACCATTGAAAGTTCTGGGATTGGAATGGCATCCGGAAAATGATGAATTCAAATGTAATGTCGGTGTAATAGAGTATCAAAGTGTTCCGACTAAAAGAATTATTTTGTCATTCGTAGCAAAACTATTCGATCCATTGGGGTGGATAGCTTGTAAGGATCTTAAGTTTTACTAACGTTTATTTTATTTTAAATCTTTACTATCACTTCTTATTTTCTACTTCCGGCCAGAATTATAAGCGTGAAGGATTTTATGCAAAGTTTGTCTGGCGAACGCCAAGTATTTAAGTGTGGCCTTTTTGCCAAGCGAGAGAGAGAAAGCAGTGAGTTAACGCAGGCCGCTTACCTTAGAAGTTACGCAGTTGCTGTTTGCCTTCCAGGCCAGAGGTTTTAATCCTCTTGATAAATTAAACGTATTGTAGTGTTCACAGTCTCTGTGCTACATACGCTTCCTGTTATTATAAGGCCAATCTTCCACGTGTATTATTCTAAAGTTAAATTAGAGTTTAGTTTTATTTTTATACTTTTACGTTAGACCCCGAGTGGCGGGTCATTGTATTCCGAAGTACGGAAGTTATTGTATATAGAGAAAAATAAAGGGTTTGTATACCCTTCGTCTGTATCCTGTCTACTTACTACAATTAGTGAACATAGCTTTAGTAAGCTCTCTGTTCCTAGTCAGGTCCTTGTATGTTCCCGAAGAAGGTTAGAAGGAATATTGAACCTGATAGTGGCGCCCAACGAAGAAGAATAACCATGGCCGAGTTTCAAGAAGAACCTGTGCTGCCTGCAGAAACGGCTCAGAATCCAGAAATGCCAGCTGCCGCCCTGGAAGGATTTGGGTACATCGTCCAGACCATGCGCGCTTCGATGAAACCAGAGGCAACATTTAACGGAAACTCACCGGTAACCAGTTTTTTGGAAAAATTGGATGACCACTTCATGCTCTACCCCGTGCACGAGTTTCAAAAAGTTACCTTAGCTACCAGCGCTTTGAGGGGCCAAGCGCTTAACTGGTTCAAATGTATAGGCAGAAGTCTCTTGGGTCAAGCAGGAAGTCCCACCTATACTTACGAAAATTTCAAGATTGCCCTACTAAAAGCCTTCCCTGTTGTAAGGGATCGTGCGAAATTAGAAACGGAACTTTTCAGTATATATCAACAAAGAATCGAAAACCTCTCGAGCTTTATTTTAAGAAAAATTCACGTTTTCAAGCTCTTGTATGGAAACCGTCCGGATCCTGAAATAATTCAAGTGATTTTGCCGAGGTTTACTGCCCCAAGTGCAAGACTTTATTGAATTAAGAAATCCGACTACACTGGAAAAGTTATTTGAGCTAGCAATCCAGTTTGAAAGTAGAAGAACGGCGGACGTCGAAAGAAGACGCCAAAATCAACAGCGAAACAAATTTGGTACGCCAAGACTACAGCAAACTCAAGCACATGGCTACGGAGAAAACGCGAATCAGTGGGCAAGGAAACCCGAGCATTCAAAAACAGCCGGCGAACGTCGACAGTTCAATAGCAACCCAGGAAAAAAGTCTCAAGGCCAGGGGAAAAAGAAGGAAAGCACGGAAAGGAAAAATAATTTAAACTAAAACGGATTTCTGCTGACGAGAGGGTGCGGAAATCCGAAGGCCACGAAAACCCCTCTTCCTACAAGTTAAATACAGTAATGGTGAAAAATTTGACTCTTCCGAAGATTGAAGTCTTGGTGAATAATATCCCAGCCACCGCACTCCTGGATACCGGCGCGCAGTGTTCCTGTGTGGCAGAAGAGTTTTTTAGAAAGTATTTTCGCAAATACCGCATATATAATGCGGATAATACGACAGTATTAGCGGCGCAAGGAGAAAAATGTAAGTGCGTAGGTAAAGTACCTTTGTATATCCGTATCAAGGACGAACAAGTAAAGTTGATGTATAATAGCGTTGTGTAAAGACTTAAATATTGTAAAAAGTTATTGTATAAATTTTATTTAAAACATTCTAGCAAGAGAGAAGTTTTAGTCTGAAAGACTTTTTTTTGAAATGTAGTATTTCAATGTAGAAAGAATTGGCACTTGCTTTGAAAAGAATAGAAGTTAACAATGTACTACTAATGTATATTTTCAAATGTGTAAAACTAACAGCATGTTGATATGTTCTTATATACAATGTGAACTGTTATTTTAAATGTTAAGAAATACCGTGATATGGTAAAAGTGAAAGTAATGTTAAAAATTTGTTATTCGTGTGACTGTAAAGACTAAATCATGGCGAATATGTGTTAAAGGTTGAATGATGTAGTTAGGCTCTCTGACGCTACACTTTAGAGTTAGCCACTTTTAGAATAGTACCTCAGGGTTTAGAGTTGAAATTAGGGTGTGTTAAGAGGTCTCGTTATGTTGAATTTTAACACGTTAGTGTTTTGATTGTAGGAGGAAGTGTGGCACACGTAGACAGAAACACATTCGTGTTTGGTGTTCTTTTACAACACATGTCAGAGAGCACGGGGAGAGATAATTAAAATAGTCATGAATGAAATAAGAATGTTAAGAGTAGTATAATTGTATATGTTACTTGCCATGTCATTGTGTAACATTTCATTAAACTAGTTTTCCTTCCAGATCTCTGGAAGGAACCAGAATTGAATAAAAGCTCCTGTTTAGATGCAGTACAGATGAAAAAAAGATTGTTGTATATCCTGGGAGCTGCTATTGTAACAAATTTCTTTCTTTTAAATTTTCTAGTTTCTAGCGAAGTTATGTTTGTAAAAGATTGGCCTCGCGTTAGATTCTAGAGCTAAAAGTTTTCAACAAGGTCGTTTTAGACCTCAGTTTCAAACTAATTAACTCTGGCGGGAAGTATGTAAGGATCTTAAGTTTTACTAACGTTTATTTTATTTTAAATCTTTACTATCACTTCTTATTTTGTACTTCCGGCCAGAATTATAAGCGTGAAGGATTTTATGCAAAGTTTGTCTGGCGAACGCCAAGTATTTAAGTGTGGCCTTTTTGCCAAGCGAGAGAGAGGAAGCAGTGAGTTAACGCAGGCCGCTTACCTTAGAAGTTACGCAGTTGCTGTTTGCCTTCCAGGCCAGAGGTTTTAATCCTCTTGATAAATTAAACGTATTGTAGTGTTCACAGTCTCTGTGCTACATACGCTTCCTGTTATTATAAGGCCAATCTTCCACGTGTATTATTCTAAAGTTAAATTAGAGTTTAGTTTTATTTTTATACTTTTACGTTAGACCCCGAGTGGCGGGTCATTGTATTCCGAAGTACGGAAGTTATTGTATATAGAGAAAAATAAAGGGTTTGTATACCCTTCGTCTGTATCCTGTCTACTTACTACAATTAATGAACATAGCTTTAGTAAGCTCTCTGTTCCTAGTCAGGCCCTTGTATGTTCCCGAAGAAGGTTAGAAGGAATATTGAACCTGATAAGCTCCGTTTGTAATTCTCGCTAAAATGATCCTTCAGCAATTGAGGAAATTACAATTATCATGGGATGATCCTGTAACAGAAGAGATTGATCGAAATTGGAGAAATCTATGTAGAGAAGTTAAACTTTTGAATTCTATAAATATACCTAGGAAAATTCTGCTACCTGATTATTTTCGATGTGAACTTCACGGATTTTGTGATGTGTCTGAAAGAGGTTATGCAGCAGTTATTTATATCAAAACTTGCAATAACTCTGACATTAATGTTAAACTCGTAACAGCTAAAACTCGTGTAGCACCATTAAAATCTATTACGATTCCAAGACTGGAATTATGTGCAGCAGTGTTATTGACACGCTTGATTCAGTCTGTAAAAGTTGCATTAGTTATAAATTTTGATTTATTGCAAGCTTGGAGTGATTCACAAATCGTGTTGTCATGGCTAAGGTCAGATCCTAAAAAATGGCAAGTATTCGTATCCAATAGAGTTTCTGAAATACAATCCATCTTACCACCTGAGAACTGGAGTCATGTTGATGGAAAGGAAAATCCAGCTGATTGTGCTTCACGTGGGTTATTTCCTGCAGAACTATTATCTCATCAATTGTGGTGGAATGGTCCTTCTTGGTTAAAGTGCAGTGAGATTGCCTTGTCTAAAAATATTCTTATAGATGAAAAGGCATTACCAGATGCACGTAAAACAGTCTCATTTGTAGTTTCTGAACCTGTACAGGAACTTGCTATTATATCAAATATATCTTCATTTCCAAAGTTACAACGCATATTTGCTTGGATATTAAGATTCATATCGAATTCTAAAGTAGCATATCTAGAAAAAAATACGTCTTTTTTATCTAGCAATGAAATTCAAGCTGCAACTTTCTGTATTGTCCGAATAATACAGCGATTTCACTTTTTTAAAGAAATTCAATGTTTGGAGTTAAGAAAGGACTTACATACAAACAGCAACCTCCTTAGTTTGTGTCCAATTTTAGATGACAAGAAAGTGTTACGTGTAGGGGGAAGACTAAAAAATGCGCAACTATCAGAAAATGAAAAACATCCAATCTTATTACCTTCAAAACACAATCTGACAGAAATCATAATTAGACACTTTCATGTCAAATATCTGCATGCAGCACCGGAACTTCTTCTATCTTTAATTAGACAGCAATTTTGGATCATAGCTTCTAGATCTGCTATCCAAAAAGTAGTAAAATCTTGTATCACGTGTTGCGAACTTAGAGCTAAAACTGCAAGTCAAATAATGGCTGATCTACCGGAATCTAGAGTAACACAATCGCGACCATTTCATCGAACTGGAATAGATTTTTCTGGACCGTTCATGATTAAACATCGTGCAGGACGTGGACAAAAATCATTTAAATATTACGTATGCTTATTTGTGTGTTTTGTAATCAAGGCAGTACATCTTGAAGTGGTAGAAGATTTGTCAACAAAGGCATTTTTAAGTGCATTGAAACGATTTATTGCAAGAAGAGGGAAACCATTTGAGATTTATAGTGACTGCGGTACTAACTTTAAAGGTGCAGACAAAGAAATCAGAAAATGTTTTTTGCAATGTAAGCAAAATCAAGAAATTCACAAATTTTTGTCTTTAGAGGAAATAAAATGGATATTCAACCCGACATCATCTCCCCATTTTGGTGGACTATGGGAATCGGCAGTAAAGTCAATGAAATTACATCTAAAAAGGACTGTTGGTGATACTGTGCTGACCTATCCGGAATTTCAGACCTTGATAGCGCAGGTTGAGGCTTGTCTCAACTCTAGGCCATTGTGTCCAACATCGGCTGATCCAAATGATTTAACTGCATTAACACCTGGTCATTTCCTAATAGGAACGTCTTTAACTGCCATACCCGAACCAGACCTAAATTATAGTTCCTTCAATCACATTGACAGATGGCATGTGAGACAGTTTATTTTTCAGCACTTCTGGAAAAGATGGAGTCGAGAATACCTGTCTCAGCTTCAACAAAGACCTAAATGGCAAAAAAGTCAAAACAATTTAGAAGTCAATGACTTAGTCCTCATCAAAGAAGACAACCTTCCGCCTCTTAAATGGAGGTTAGGGAGAATAATTGCTGTTCATCCGGGCTCAGATCAAAGAGTCAGAGTTGCTAGTATTAAAACTGGTCATGGTGTCATTAAACGACCAGTCGTGAAATTGTGTCCTCTTCCTATTCAGACTAAAAAACTATGAACTGCTTCGCATAATATTTTGTATTATTTTTCTTATGTTTATCTTTATTACAGACTAAGAAGTTTCAAAATGCTCCAACTGTTGAAATCCCCTGGGATTTCAACGAGGGTCAGGATGTTTATGTGAGTATCGTTTGCTTCATTTTATTGTTGCAAACAGCGTAAATTCTTTTTGCTTTTCTTCCTTTAGTTTTGAACTTTATGTGTGGCAACAAGATAATTGATTGATAGAATTGTGTTTGTGACAGCCATGTAGAATGGCTCGCTTATTTTGTATCAATTATTTCGCATCAGTAGTGTATATATGCCGGAGCTGGCGCAGAGCCATTTACCCTCCCATAAAAACAGTACCCACTTTTGGAAATGTAATGGCTCTGTTTCACCCATATAATTTTTTTAAAACAATGGCTCTCAAATCACCCATTAAATTTCCACCCACTTTTCCAAAACGCCGCTTTTACAAACGCCACTTTTCCTCTTCATCGCATGCTTCTTTTGCAAGGGGACATTCGTCCCCCACATAATCCACTGGCATGGTATATTTAGTGAGGGTATTAATTTATACCATCAGTGCACCTTTATGTATGGCTTCTAGAGCGTCAAAGGAGAGACAATGGGTAATTGATTAATAATACCTAGTGAATAATAAAAGCATTTAAAGAGATGGATTCTATATGTAAAGATGGAATTGTTACAAGAATTAAACACATTTAGTTCTCTCAATGAGTTCAAGAAAATGAGCGAACTTAATATCAATGAAAAGTATCCGGTTACAGAAATTAGAGAAATAAACACAAAGTATGGTAAAAAAATAATAGTCCATTTACCTGAGTGTGTTGTATCTTTACCGAAGCGATGTGATAACAAAGCATCTGATTATTTAAAGCTCAATGGCATTAAACCTCTTTATTTTGTTTATTTAGGAAGTAAAGATGTCGGGAAAGCCCAACCTGGAAACATGTTTAAATTTGAGCAATAACTTTTTTTTTAATGGTTTTAGAGTCATTAAAAAATAAAGTAGGCTTAGTTACACAAAAGAAATCTGGTCATTTTTGATAGAGTGTCATAACCCATATTCTGTACCTTACTATTCTTTTCTTCGTGTAGTATTTGATACATTTGAATAATATATTTTAAAATTAGCGAATGAATTTCAGGATAATTATTATTCATATCTGTTTCTTCTTCAACAGCAGTCAGTAAATGCTGACACATTCTAGCAAGGCCGCACATTCTGCTGTTATTACCTGAGCTATATAAAGCTCTAATATCACCGAATAAGTCATAAATATTTGCCATCTTTACATATAGAATCCATCTCTTTAAATGTTTTTAATATTCACTAGGTTTCATCAGACCCCTCGAAATTTTACGAAACCTTCGTTTGAAATGACTCTGAGATCAGTATATTCATAAGCTGTAGTAATTAACTATGATGACACTCACCAACGATACCAAGGACTCGCTCGCCGAGGTACCGAGAACAAAGCCAGGAAGGCCCCGCAAGCATGACCGAAGGACCCCGCGGACACTCTCCCCCATTGGACTAAACTTTGAGCGAACAGCCATTACAACACGCACATACACAGTAAATATAGACGGCCTTACCATCATGATAAGATAAGCTATCATACTTTTTCCCAATGTAGAGGTTGGAGGGCGCAGCGCCCTCCAACTTTTTCTCAGTGGAGGGCGCAGCGCCCTTCCCCTGGAGTTGTGGTCTGACTGGACTCACAGGGCTCACAGGCCACCTCTCACACAACATATATAGGACATACATATATACAACATATATAGGACATATATACAACATATATAGGACAACATAGAGGACATACACTGTAAGACTCTGACGCTTTAGCGTCGGGGATCCCACTTATGAATAACGGTGAATGCTACTCTATTGGTTCAACGGCGAGAGTAAGCTGGAATAACGGTGAATGCTACTCTATTGGTTCAACGGCGAGAGTAAGCTGACATGTCTTTTTGGCTAGGTTAAGACCATCAATCCGGATTGAATGACATCAATCCGGGAGAGGTCGGGGTTTGAACTTGGGACTTTGATGTTAGTAGTCCTGCGCGCTAACCGTTCAGCCAGGGTACCCGTATTCAATAATTGCTAACTGTCTTATAAATGTAACATATCAAACATGTTTTGTGAGGTGCTGCCATCTGTTGTCACTTTCTAATACTACGCATTTAGACGCAGTCAAGGTCGTGAATAGTCAAGGTCGTGAATAGACGCAGTCAAGGTCGTGATAGAATAAAAAAAAGCACTTATCATTTCCTCAAGCTAGGAACACGTTTCACTCCAAGGTCATTTCATCAGCGTTCGCTTCGATTTTTTTTTCCCCACGCGGGACGTTGAAAACGGAAACACGATCATAACAAATTGCGGGTAGTTATTTTATTTTTAATGCTACACAGCATTAAAAATTACTAGGTTTAAGGTTCATTTTCGCTGCTATATCTATATAAATTTCTGTTGCATATGTTAGTTAGAAGGATGCAAATCAGTTTTTTATAGTGCATCTCGTAAAAGGCATTCGATAGTAAATGGTGTTTATAAGTCATCAGATGACAAAAGTCTATCTTATCCTGGTGTTCTAAGATAAACTCTTCGCTAAAGGTTTGATATCTGACAATTCGTTCCCATTCCAGCTGTTCTGCGAATTCCCTCATGAAATCTTCAGTGAGTGTTTGTTGGGAAGAGATAAGAACCATATCGATATAGTCTTTGTGCTTCCGCATGAAGTCTATGCTCAGTACTTGGTAGTGGGAAACTGTTATCCAATGCACTTTTGTTATATGTTTATCGAGGAAAGGTTCTGTCATCTTTTGGTACCTGCAAGCTTGTTCCCAGTCTAAACTATAGGCATATTTGTCCATGAAGGGTTCCGACAATTTCTGGTATTTGGAGATTTCATACCATTCAACTAAACCTTCATGTTTTTCTATAAATGGTTCTGATAACGTCTGATACTGACAAATGACCTTCCAGTTCACCTGATTTGAGAATTCTTCGATGAACTCCTCCGAAAGAGTCGAGTATCGACTCACGAGCGACCAACTTATATTCTGTTGTAATGCCCTGATTTGTCCTTCCAACAAACCGGTCTTCGAAATATCGTTCCAATTTACGTCAGCCATTTATTATAAACACAAAAGAATTTCTACTTTCAAGTATACATAAGGTTTTAGGTCCTTAGTCTTAACGAATACTTGTATCTCTTTATCTTTCTTAATATAGTTTATAAATGATACCTGTTCGGTGTTATAATTGAACTCCCGCAGCATCTTATTACCGTTAAAAATTTGAGCTTCAACCACACTTTCAAGATAAGTACCATTATTATCTATGAGTGCGAAGAAGGTTATTTTAGCCTTTACACTTTCATTCAATGTCATGAGTGCTCCATTCAGTAAATTATTACTGAACGAAGTAAATGTCACCTTCTGAAATTTTGAGCTGCTGTACCCGCTTTCAGGAGGATCTGCGCATATATAAACACTTTGAGTATATTCCTGTAATTTTTCTTCAGTATGCTTGAATCCTATTTCCAAGCTTTTAAGCTTCTTCGAAGTCTCTGACGAATAATTTTTAAAGCTGTTTACCATAGCATCATTACTTCTCCTAGCTTCCAGCTTTAATTCCTCTATTCTGTTGGTCATAACATCATAAAGTGTCCTAATTTCCAGCTTTAAATCCTCCAATTCTCCGGAAACGAAGGACTTCGTGGTGACATCGTTGGCGTCTACTGGATCTTTACAGTTTTTCAGCACCTTGTATTCCATATCATAATTCCCATCGTTTGTGAGTTTAAACCCTATTCCAGGTGGACCGCGAAGACCCACCGCTTTTCTGGGATAGTATATTCCAAAAGGATACCAAGCCATCTTTATTATTATATAAATAAGTTTTTAATAGATTACAATCTATTAAAATCTAAAAATAATCTCTAAATATTACATCCTTAAAGTATTCAACACTATGATCTTCTTTTCTGCCATATTGAGTTTGCATCTCTTTCTCTCATTCAAAACAAAGTAAAATACATACTTATCATCAGGGCTGCTCTTCAGTCTCCAGTGAAATTCAATCATCAGGTTGCTAACATTTACGTACGGCTCGTGAAAAGATAAGTTGAAGCATATGATTGGATAGAGACTTCTAAAGGTTTCATAGTTGATCAGACATCCGGCTTCGGAAGTGATATTGTTAAGCCCTGCATCTAAGAGAGCGGCGTAGAGTCTCGAATAATCTTTTTTCTCAAAGTCCATAGTATAATTGATGTTTGGCACCCTCACGTTATTGACCATAAGCCAGCAATCAATCATGTTTAAGTTATCGAACAGCATGTTGTTTTGAGAAAAGTTTTCGTTTCTTTTATCATATTGGGGCACAACGTAAAGGCTCATCACTTCATCAGTAGTGGCGGGTATGTTGCATGATCCGCTGCTATTTTCTAAAATGTTGGACTTGACTACTCTAGGTTGCCTCCAGTTAATGTCGATGGATTGGTCCGACAGAATCAGTTTTGTAAACTGACCATCAACAGAAGAATTGAATTTAACATAAGGTAGCCAAAGCGAAAGTTTCTTGACTTGTACTTTATATTTAGGATTAGGTACATTTGTATACAACATGTTCCTATGACTGTTTCTTTGAAACTGAAATTTTACATCAAAGCCTGTAATGACTTTTTCATAATCATTGAGGAAGCCGAAAATGTATTTGAGCGGTATAAATATGTGCACAGACTGACTATCTCGGGTATACATCCATCTTTTGGTAAAACCTTCGTTATGGTCATCATTCACTCTTAAGTTAGTGAAAAAATTTGTCATTGTTGTAGCGTCGGTAAGGGCACCGTTAAACTTGAACGATCCTCTCTCGGTAGAATCGGAGGTATCTATATAGTAAAACATATTGGTCGCTTCCGAAGTTGCATAATCAGGTGTGAAGTTAATTAAACCCATAACCTGTAACATCAAGGATGTGTCATGCACATCTGAATCTATCTCATAGGCACCGATGGTCATGATACTTCTCCTGAGTAAACCTCCACCATTCACCAATGTCACGTTCTCTTCCCCTACAGAATCTCCATTTGCTTTTAGGACTCTGAGTTCTTGGTGAATATATCCTTTGGAGTAGAGAATTTTAGCGTTTGTATCGAGTATGTGAAAGTTATACGTGGCATCTTCACTCGTATCTTGAGTGTTGTGCGTTTCTTTGATTTCTCTATACTCAAAACTTTCTATATCTCTGATGACGTCTTCTGACGTTTGTTTCAACTCCCAAATATTGTTCATCTTTATTATATGCAGTAAAATTATTTTCGCTTCATATTCTTTCCAAGGATAGCTTCTAATTTAGCTTCGTTCACTACTTTTAAACCTGTGCCTCTTTTAATCGTTTTATTAAGGATTGACTCCAATTTACTATTCACTGCTTGCTGCACCTCTTGTTCAACCTCTTTCTTAGCTAGGTTCAAAAGCTTTCTCCCAAAGAAACCTCGCCCTTGTATCCTCTTGCTTGCTCCGTAAAGTCTATGTCTGTTCATTTATTGTAAGTACAAAAATTTTCTTCACTCCACCAGCAACCTGTAAAGTACCCTTTGATTATTGAGCTCAATAGGTTCACCATCCTGATTGGTCAGACGCATCCTGATCCTATATATGTGGTTACTCTTTGTCTTAAAAAAGATAGGTCTGTCAAAATCTTTAGAGAGCAAACTGCCTGGCTCTTGAGCCGGTGTGAAAGAATGGATAACTTCTGATGCAAATTGGTTCAAATAAGCTCCCTCTATTATATCACAATGGATATGAATATCATCGATGCTTCGAGAAATATTAGCCACATACTTGGCTTCTTGTTTCACTTCTTCGTAAATCTTTGGTTCAAATCCTAAAATCTCATGAAGCTTACTCTTTGATAAATCAAGCTTGTAGTGTTCTTTCAGTTTTATCACAAATCTCTGTCGAGCGAATATCACGCCAAACTGTATGGGAGGACTTTCGTCCTTGAAGTACTGCATCATGTAATCGTTTAGCTCCCCCAGAGTATAATTTCCATCCGGAATAGTTAGATCATACCAAAGGCTTCCATCATAGAATGAAAGCATGTTGTTCTCATAGGCCTTGCAAATGTTGTACCATGAAACCCATAAGGAAAATGATTGCAAAGCAACCCTCTTGATTCTCAGAGGCGTAGCGTATTCGACAGTAAAGTCTTCTGACTTCGGGTAGTCTTTTGAGTTTAATATAAGCAGAGTCATTTTATTATAAGCATTTTATTTTTTTTTATTTTAATGGGCTTTTACCTATTAAAATAACACACATGTTTCATTAAAGTAGCACTTTCTTCTCATTATGATCACTTGGTTCTTGAGTTAGGGAGTATAAGATGTCCCAAGGAGGGTGTCCTCTATTTCTCTTTTTTATGTATGTCATACTGAAGTAGCCACAACGCTCAGATGTGGGTTTCTGCAGGAAGCTTGAATTGTACCGAACTTCTTTGTTTGATGTTCTCAGGTAATGAAATATGTTTGCCGGGATAGTGTCATCCTTTAAAGTAGTACCTTTATATTTGTAGTCTCCGAATGAATCAAAATATTCTACAAAATTATTTTTTGGATCGTTGTAGTAAGCCACCCAATGTGTTCCAGGCCCTGTCGACAAGTCTAAATTAATAATTCCACTTTCAAACTTTCTCATCTTTTTGGGTAGCAAGTCTGATGTGAAGACGCCACGAAATCCTCTCTCACCATTCATGCATTCCTCAATCATTTTGTTCGAGATTCCCAGTTTTGTAGAACGCCTTTCCCCTTTTTTTTCTTTCCCCCGCAACCGGATCCGCTTACTTTATCCATAATCTTTTTGGCTCCCCATCCAGCTGCCCCCGAAAGAGCACCGGTAGCTAAAGTAGTAAGAATGGGAAGAAGAAAAGGCAAGAATCCACCATTTGTCTCCAGTTGTGTTTTGCTGATCTTTATGCGTTTGCCCTTCTTTAGTTGCTCGATCTGTGTTTGTGTAAGATATAGATCATGATTTGGCGCCTTGGAGGTATTGATCTGTAGAGTGACCTCCTCTTTTTTCTTGTGTGCAGTCTTTAACTTGTTGATCTGATGATCAGTCAGATGCACTTTTGTTTTAATGTAGTTACTCATTTATTATATGTAGAGAAAATTTTAGTTAGCTCAAAAACTTTGCGTAGTAGCTTTTTACAAAATCATTAGTTAGCTCACCCTTTTTCAAAAGCGCATCCAACAGAGTAACGATTTTATTGTAGAGCGTTTTACTTTTATTCCCTCCACATCTTTTATCCGTCAGTCGCGAAAGCAGCTCCACCCTATCGATACCCTCGCCTGAATAATAATTTCCATCCCTGAGTGTTTTGAGTGCTTTTGTATAGTTCCTCATCATTTGAATTTTGTAGTCGAACTTGTCCAACTCTTTTCTTAAATAGTTTTTCCTATCTTCATTATCTTCTGCACTGTTCTTCCATTCTTTTTTCATAGGCCCTTTTCTAGTTCCGAATTCTTTATTTCTGTCGTTGGCGCGTTTTATGATTTCATTCAGCTCGCCCTCACTTTTGTTCACTAATTCCGGTGGTAGTTCAAAACCCTCTTCCCGAATGAAAGACTCGTCGATATCCTTATTTAAGTTTAAATTATAAATCCTGCGCTCCAAATCTTTTATTCCATAATCCAATTCTGGAATTGTTGTGGACTCTAACGATGGAGAGGATATTTCCTGTATTGCATCCTGAACAGCTTTAAGGTGTTTGTTTCTAGATACTTCCTGCTTAGTCATCTCTTCTGTCACAGGCTTATGAAACTCTGTTAACATTTCTCGAACACCTAATTTTTCTTGAAGCTGCTGCTCGTTTTTTCTTCTAAGATCTTTTTGTAACTCACCCAATCTTTTTTGGGCTAGTATCTGCCCCTTTATCTTTTCAATGCGTTCCTTTTCTAATTGATTCATCTTTATTACTTAGCAAATAAAGTTTTGCCTTAAAGTAAATGTTTTTGCCTTAAAGTAAATATTTTTTGCCTTAAAGCAAATATTTTCACCTTAAATAAAGATATGATTCGAATAAAGAATTACACGCAACCTGAAGAGTTTGCATATGCTGATCAGCATCCTTTGCTACCCAAACATCCCTTCAGACTTTTAATCACCGGACCTTCAGGGTGTGGTAAGACGAACTTGCTTCTTAACTTCATCTACGATTGGTTGAAGTTTGACAATCTCTACGTATGTGCTAAAGACATCTTCGAGCCCAAGTATTCATCTCTACAAGAAACATACACGCAGTTTAATGATATAGAGGAAGATGATATTCATAACCTTAAAAAAATTAAGAAGGTTGATAAAGAAAGGTTTCTAAAAATGTTTCACAAGTTCAAGAAGGATACATTATTCACGTCAGAGTTGGGCGATTTTATTACAGTGGATGACCTTGATCCTAACATTAAGAATCTAGTGGTATTCGATGACTGTGTGACTGAAAAGAAGCAAAAAGTCATTGAGGACCTATTCATAAGAGGCAGAAATAAAAATGCCTCCATCATCTATATATCGCAATCATATTACTCAACACCCATCAACATACGCAAGAACTGTAACTACTTTATCTTCTTCCGACTCCAGCCAAGAGAGGTTAAACAAATCCTGCGGGAAATCGATGGTAGTCTCACCAGCGAGGAGTTCAATAGTATGTACAAAAAGTGTGTCACGAAACCTCATGATTTTTTCATGCTTGATTTAGTGAACCCTGAGATGAGGTATAGAAAATGTTTTGATTCTTTAAATAAAGCATGGAACAAAAATTAGAGTCGTGGTTGTACGTATACAGGAAGAGTTACAAATTCTACAGTGATGTTAGTCTGTCTCTGACAGTTGCGAAGTTTCTGTTTGGTACTTCGAGTTTGACTGCTTTCGCTCTGCTTCCCTTAGCATCCTTGAGCATCGTGGCCAGTGTCATAGAGATTATTGATAAATCCTTGCATATCTCTGAACGGAAAGAAGAATACAAGTTTGCCTACAAGTTTTATAAGTCTTTACTAAATGGCTTGAGAGCAAAGACTATTTCGGAGGAGGAAGCATTGATTAAAGAGCAAGAATTTATTAAGGACTTAAAGTACTTCCCCATGGAAAAATATTTGAAGGAGAAAGGCTTGAACGGGTACGGAAAATAATTTTACATTCTTAATAAATGAGTAAGCAAGATTGGAAAAAGAAGGGTGGAGATTTAGTCGGTTGGATGCAAGACAAGCTCAACCCACCAGAAATGCATCTTCCTGGGTATCAATACTGTGGACCTTTTACGAAGCTTTCTAAAAGATTGACTAGGGGGGATCCAGGAGTCAACAGAGTAGATAAAGCATGCAAGAAGCATGACATATCATACAGTCAAACAAAAGACACCAAACAGAGACATGTTGCAGATGAAGAGCTTTTAAAGGATTTAGCCGCCATTGAAAACCCAAACAGTGGTTTTTATCCACTCGGGGAAAAACAAGCAAGGGCTGTTATCCGACCTATCATAAAAGCAAAAAGAGTTTTTGGACTAGGTGCTATTGTGACATATTGCTTGGCCTGTAAAAAGAAGACAGGTACGCTAAAGGCTGAAAATTCGGTAACAAGCAACGGAAGGCCTATTATGAAAGGTATGTGTGAAGAGTGTGGATCAAAGAAAAGCTCTTTTTTAAAGTTGACGGGGTAGCTCAGAACACCCCTAGACTGAGAGACGTGTACTATGATCCTGAAACTGGATATTGCGGCATCAAGGAGCTTCAGAGGAAGACTCGTGTTCCCAGAAAGGACGTCGAAGAGTTCTTACACCAGCAAGATGTTTACACCAAACACAAACCACTTATCCGTAAATTTAATAGAAGGAGAACTTACGTATCACACATTGACGACCAATGGCAGGCAGACTTGTTATTCTTAAAGCCACTATCAAGTGCTAATGATGGCAACATCTACTTACTAACAGTGATAGACATTTTTAGCAAATATGGTTGGGCTATACCAGTTCGCAGAAAAACGGGAGAAGAAGTCACTATGGCGTTTAAAAAGATCTTTAAGGAAAGAATTCCTCAAAAAATTCAGACAGACAAGGGTACCGAGTTCATTAACAAAGAGACGCAGCGACTGTTTAAAGAGAATAATATTCACTGGTTTACTACTGAAAACGTCGAAATCAAGTGTTCCATAGTGGAACGGTTCAACAGAACTTTAAACGGCAAAATCAGAAAATATTTAGCAGCTAACAATACAAAAAGATACATAGATGCATTGGATCAATTAGTGAAGAATTACAACAACTCATACCACAGAAGTATCAGAATGACACCTGCTGAAGCCAGTCTAGAAGAAAACAGTGGTGAAGTCTACCACAATTTGTTTAAAGAAAAGGTCATACGTAAACCTAAATACCAGGTAGGAGATAAAGTAAGAATATCAATATATAAGTCTACCTTCAGAAGGGGTTATCAAGCAACTTTTACAGAAGAAATATTCGTCATTTCTGAAGTGTTAGAAACCGACCCAATCACTTATAGAGTTAAGGATTTAAATAATGATGAAGTTAAAGGCACTTTTTATGAAAATGAACTAGTAAAGTATGATAAGAAAGACGATGTGTATATGATCGAAAAAGTCATCAAAAAGAAAGGGAACAAGTATCTAGTAAAATGGTTAGGTTATCCTGAGACCAGCTGGATTGATAAGAAAGATTTAGTTTATTTTTAATAGCTGACAAAGGCTATTAAAAATTATCGTTCACTTATTGGGGAAAAACTCCAGTTTAATGTTTCGAAGATAGTTCTGCAGATTTCTTCATTCTGAATCAGCGTCTTCTTGAGTTTAGGTAACTTTAATGGAAGCCCCAAAATATGGATGTCGTAGCCTCTTTTCCGTAACATATGGTATAAGATATAGTCTTTGCTGATTAAGGTTTTACGGTCCGGATACAATTCAACGTATTTATTGATAAAGGATGAAAAATCAACCCCTAGCGCATCATCGAAAAGAAGATTATTCTTATCTAACCATTTAGAAAGGTTCTTCATTCTACTATCCTTCTTAGCTGTCTGCGCCTTTCCACGGTACAAATCTGCTATTTTGATAGGGGGTTTATTGGGGTCATACCTCAGCTCTTCACTACATGCCTGGCAAACGTACCAGCCAACATCATTTTGAATCACATATTTATGCCCACATTCTTGAGATTCAGTTCCTACAGATCCTTTGTCTGAAGAAACTTTCATATCTAGACCTAGCATTCTTATTACTTCGAACACTTCCTCTATATCCATGTTTATTTTAGCAAGTCTTCCTTTTAAATGCTTTTAAATTTGATTGTACCCCTTCAACATTTTAAGCATTTAAAGAAAAGGTTTCTAGTATATAGAAAGACAAAAATGAATCTAGAATCGAAAACCGTCCGACAGTTGAAAGACTACTGTCGGCAACATAATATTCGAGGATACTCGAACCTTAAAAAAGTGGAACTGATCACCCTCATTCAATATCATAACGGTCTTTCCACTTTTCCTTTCCACAATGACTTGTTCAGCATGCCAAAGAAGACCAGAGTGCGTAAGATCAGGTGTTGCGAAAAGTTAATCAAGGAATCAAGCATAAATAAACACGTGCAAACTAAAGCTCACCAAAACTATATGAAAAAGGGGGACTCTGGTTCGAAGGCGGAGAAACCAAAGAAGGCAGCCACCTCCCAGGTGGAACACAGAGATGATTTTGAATATATGCAGGCGCTGCATCACATGACCATCAGCCAACTCCGTGAATTTTGTCGAACGCATGGTATTGCGGGCTATTCCAAGCTAGGAAGGAAGGCGGACATCATAGCATACATAGAAAGCGTATTGTTTAACCGTCACTTCGCATTTGACTCCGACCTGTTTTCAGATTCACGAGAGAGAAGGCTATATACCCCCCATGAAGTTGAGACAGCCTATGAATCTCGTTTGAAGACGTATGATATCCAAAACGAACACAATCTGATGCTTCCCAAAGACTTTCTGAACGATGTTTCATCACAGGTCCGGGGTCTGATCGCTAAACATCTGAAAAGACTGCATGGTCTCAAGGTTAATTTCCAGTTCCTCTGCGACTATCAAAAAGGGGAAGACGGAATGAGGGAAGAAATGGAGATGAACTTTAAAACAACAAATGAAGTCATCTTAGAGTCAACTGATTTGGTAGCTTATTACAGATCGGTTATCCAAAAGTTATTGACAGAAATGGAGGAGTTTGTTGCAAGGGGTTCAGGCTGGACGCTTGCCAGAATTAAAAGCCTTGAGGTGAGGATCAATAAATACAACCCACTGAGAGGCTCATCCTACATTGATTTACCGAAAAGAATTAAAGCTAAAAAAGCCGTCATAAACGTACAAAATGAGGATAATAAGTGTTTCATGTGGGCAATACTCTCTGCACTGCACCCTATGGAAAAAGATGCCCAAAGAGTCACCAAATATAAACCGTATGAGAATGAGCTAAAGTTCGAAGGCATTGAGTTCCCAGTGCAGATGGAAGACAGAGTATTTAACAGGTTCGAGAAGTTGAATGACATATCGGTGAGCATATACTCATACGAAGGTAATGACATTTACCCATTGAGAATCACTAAAAATAAGGAAGACAAACACGTCAATTTGCTGTACACAAGGAATAAAGAAGGAAACAGTCATTACTGTTGGATAAAAGACATGTCGAAATTAATAAGTGCTCAATTAACTAAACATGAGAAAAGAGTATATCCCTGTGAAAGGTGCCTGTTATTTTATCACTCTGAGGAGGACCTTCAAGTTCATGAGACGGATTGTAGGAAGAACACGCCAGTAAAGATTGTAATGCCTAAGGAAGACGAATCTCTGAGGTTCAAAAACTACCAAAGGTCATTGCGAGTACCCTTTGTGATGTATGGAGACTTCGAGTGCTTGACAAACAAGATAAACAGCTGTCATCCCAATGAAGACGCATCCTTCTTGCATAAGTATCAAAAGCACGAGCCTATGAGCTTCACTGTCTACATCAAGTATAAACATGCAGACTACAAGGCACCAATCACGTACAGAGGACCCAATGCCACCAAACTGTTCTTTGATACAGTGAAGGCTGAGGCGCTAGCGATAAAGAACATTTATGATAAGAAGCAACCCATTAAAATGACCACCGAAGATGAAGAGCACTTCCAAAGGACCCATGTTTGCCATATCTGTGGCGGAGACATCAGGAAGAAACCCTCCCCCTATTCACCCAAGGATGAACCAGACTTCCGAAAGGTCAGAGATCATGACCATCTTCTTGATCCGGCGAAATGTGAATCGAACTACAGAGGGCCTGCTCACAACCTTTGCAACCTAAAGCACCAAGAGCCTTCGTTCATTCCGGTGTTTATCCACAACCTCTCTGGCTACGACGCCCATCTCTTCATAAAGGAGCTCGGTGGGGAGAAAGGAGACATTGATGTCATTCCGAACAACGAGGAGAGGTACATTTCATTCAGCAAGGAGGTCGGGGCAAAGATGTTAGATGTAGGCGATGGGAAGAAAGTAAAGTTGCCTGGCATAAAGTTGAGGTTTGTCGACTCGTTCAAGTTCGTGGCTGCTAGCCTAGACAGTCTTGCGAAGAACGTAAAGGAGTTCAGGGAGACAGCCAAGTACTTCCCCAAGGACAAGCTAGACCTCGTCACCCGAAAAGGCGTCTATCCATACGATTACATGGACTCGTGGGACAAATGCGAAGAGACCAAGCTGCCCCCACAAGAAGACTTTTACAACCAATTGAATGAGTCTCACATAAAGGATGAGGACTACGAGCACGCCAAAAGGGTATGGAGGGCCTTCAACATTAGGACATTGGGTGGATATTCCGATTTGTATGTGAAGACTGATGTACTCATCCTTGCCGACATCATGGAGCACTTTCGAGATGTCTGTCTAAAGACCTATAAGTTGGATCCTGCATGGTACTTCACCGCACCTGGACTCTCCTGGGATGCCATGCTCAAAACCACAGAGGTCGAGTTAGAGCTGTTGACAGACTATGACATGATACTCATGCTAGAAAAGGGGACCAGAGGAGGTGTCTCTCAGTGTTGTAACCGATATGGGAGGGCGAACAACAAGTACATGAAGGACTATGACGAGAACAAGAAGTCCAATTACCTGATGTACCTTGACGCCAACAACCTTTACGGGTGGGCCATGAGTCAATACCTACCGCATGGTGGCTTCAAGTGGAGCACTGTGTCAGATGTGACCCAAGTAGCGGATGACTCAGACACAGGATACATCGTCGATTGCGACCTACAGTACCCAGCCCATCTGCACAACCTCCATTCAGACCTACCTCTAGCACCTGAGAGCAGGATGCCCGATGGCTCAAAACAACCAAAACTACTGACGACCCTCTATGACAAAGAACATTATGTGGTTCATTACAGGGTTTTGAAGCAACTGTTGCAGTTGGGGATGAAGCTCAAAAAGGTGCACAAAGTGTTGGAGTTTCAGCAGTCTCCCTGGTTGAAGAGATACATAGACCTGAACACTGAAATGAGGACCAAGGCAACCAATAACTTTGAGAAAGACTTCTTCAAACCCATGAACAACTCGGTCTTTGGCAAGACGATGGAAAATATCAGGAAGCGACTCGATATCAGACTAGTATGCGATCCCAAGAAAGCGGAGAAGCTCATTGCTAAGCCCAACTTCAAGGGGAGGACCATTTTCGACGAAAGGTTAGCCGCCGTGCATATGAACAAGACGAAAGTGATCTTTAATAAGCCAATATACGTCGGCATGAGTATATTAGATCTATCGAAGCATCTGATGTACGACTTCCATTATAATCTTATGAAGCCTAAATACGGGGACGATATCAAGCTATTGTACATGGACACTGACAGTTACATCTATGACATACAGACCGAGGACTTTTATGAGGATATGAAAGGAATGATTGACTACTTTGATACATCTGACTATGCAGAAGGTAACAGGTATGGAATACCGCGAGTCAATAAAAAGGTATTGGGGAAGATGAAGGATGAAAATGCAGGGAAGATCTTGGAAGAGTTCGTTGGCTTAAGATCTAAGATGTATGCTTGTAAAACTGAAAAAGAGCTAATTAAAAAGTCTAAGGGTGTTAAGAAATGTGTAGTGAAAAATAGGATATCTTTCGGGGACTATAAAAGCTGTTTGTTCTCACAGGAAGTACAGTACAGGACCATGAATCTCATCAGGAGCACAAAGCATGAGATTCATTCCATACAAGTGAATAAGATTGCCCTATCAGGAAAAGATGACAAGCGACACATATTGGAGGATGGTGTTCATACTTTGGCCTTAGGACATTATGCAATAAAAAAATAAACAAATGTAAACTATGGGTGGTATATATTATACATTTTTTTAATAGTTTTCGAACTATTAAAAGAAAAAGGGGGTGCTCGCCGAATGGGGTACCCTTCCGTGTCAGCGACTTTTGCATGTTCGTCCTAAGAGTGGGTTCAGTTTTTTTATGGGTGGTTTTGACACCATTGTTTTCTAAAAGTGGGTTCGATTTTAATGGAGGGTTTTCACACCATTGTTTTTAAAAGTGGGTGGAAATTTAATGGAGGGTTTTCACACCATTGTTTCTAAAAGTGGGTGCGGTTTTAATGGGGGCTTTGAGAACCATTACTTTTCTAAAAGTGGGTGGAAATTTAATGGGTGATTTGAGAGCCATTGTTTTAAAAAAATTATATGGGTGAAACAGAGCCATTACATTTCTAAAAGTGGGTACTGTTTTTATGGGAGGGTAAATGGCTCTGCGCCAGCTCCGGCATATATACACTACTCGCATCGCTGACAAGTGTAATAAAATAAAAGTGTAGGAATTACAGTCCATTTGTTGATTGATTATTGTTTGTGAAACATATTAAGTTTAATAGAATACAAAAGGAAAAGTACTCCAACGATTTGTAGAACTTCTTTCGCCAATAAAGCAGTTTTTGGAATCCAGAAACGAAAGTTATAAAGAATTGGACGATAATAATTGGTTATCCGATCTGTATTTTCTCACGGATATAACAGCGAATCTGAACAAACCGAACGAAGATTTCCAAGGAAAAGAAAAAAAAAAAAAAAAACATTTTTCAATTGACTGGGACTGTAACTGCTTTTCAGACAAAGTTAAATTTGTGGATAAATCAGATGAAATAAATAAATTTCACCCATTTTCAGAATTTATCAAGCCATATTAATAACTACAAGGCTATTGAAAGAGAGAAATACTCGGAAAACCTAAATGCAGTGAAAAATAATTTTGAACTCCGCTTCTCTGATTTGCATAAAGTTCAACCAATATTATTATTCATCTGAAACCCATTTGCCGAAATTTGGAAATACGTTTAACGAAAATGCTGATGTTTTAGAAATGTGCTCGTGAGAAGCCAAAGGTTGGGTACCACTGCTCTAAGACGTAGAGTTTTAGGTCTGGCTTAAGTAATACTTAATCTCTGTTTATCGTTTTATTATTTAGCATTCTAAAAATTCATACGTATCTCTTAGGTTATTGTAGCTTATAATAAATAAAAACTGAACTTAAGTGAGAGTACTGTTGCAGAACTTTTGGCATAAAGTTAGAAGATTTACACATCCGGACATCCCAATGAAGTTAATATTCTCGGAAGGAATAACTGACTCAAAGGGCGTTAGCCCGAAAGGGTATTAATTTCGTTTTGGTATTTTGGGTCAAATCACTATAAACGGCGTATCACTTTTCAAATTGTTGCCACCAAATGTTAGAGCCCTGCATTATATTTAAAGAAATTAAATAATGAAGAATCTGCATAAATGAATATATGTTTCCCGCGTTGTGATAAACCAACGCTACCTACAGTCATCCAATTTTAAATAACACACGTCTCCACTCGAATATGGGCATCTGGAAACCCAAATTTAGAATTTTCTGTATTATCTGTTTCATATTTTGTAAAGCATTTATGAGGTCTTGATTAAGAAACTCAACGATTTCAAAGTGAGCAATGGCAACACTGTACGGGGCGGGGGAGAATTATCTTCAGCTCGCGAGACATTGTATTGGAAATTCTAAAAATATGCTCATTTTAAAATTATTTTGCGATATTGCCGTTGAACTGAATTTTATGGTTTAAGTGCGAAGAGCATGATATTCAATAAATAAAGGTAACACGTAAAGCGATAAAAAAAAAACGCCCCTTTGTGCGTAATGTAAAATCTGAAAACTTTCATTTTTTTTAATGTCATTATTTTTTTCATAATAATAAAGCCGTTTTTTGAGTTCAGTGTAAATATGTGACATTTTTGAAGCTGGCAGTGAATGATAACATAATAACAAAAAATTAAAGACTGCCTTTTTCCCCTTTCTCTGTGTATGTGCGTTACAACAAATACACAATTATGTTTTACCCCCATCTTTATCACAGAAAAATTTTGATACGGAACAGAAAACGCCTATTTAAATAATAAAAGTCTGATTAAATATCAACTTAAGATGTTATTAAAAGTAATTAAAATATGAAAGAAAAACAGTTTTGAAGTTTATCGTTGCCTAACTTTTATACACAATCTCATTCAAAAATGGGTTCCCAAAATGTAACGACAAGTTGAGGGACCGAAATAAGCAGCTCTTGTAAGGCTGCGTTCAGACGGTGGCGTAAAGGGCTTAGAGGCATAGTCACAAGGGCATAAAATACGGGAGTTCCGTTCACACCTGCGAGAACGCAGTGTAAGCCTTGGCCAATGAGAGAAGCTAAATTTGCGCACGCATGGATGTGTCTACAACTTTTCCGCGCTGTTCTCCTGCTCGATTGATTTCCCGCATTCGCTCTGCTTGTTTTGCAACAGCGAAATCTTCTGTAGAACGCCGCCCTGAACCACATTTTGTGACGTGGCACAGACTGGTTGCCTTGGCAACGGAGCTCAGCTTTAACCACGTATGCCCTTCACGCCCCGTCTGAACGCAGCGTTATGGAATTTGTGTTGTGACTTATCTTACTTGTCTGACAATAACATCAGAGCAAGTCCACAAACTCATCGTGGCAAGGAACGCAAAACTACGCTTGTCATTGGCAAGAGCCTTGACCACCAATCAGGTAACAGTACGACTTTGCTCAGTTCCGCCCCTCCCCAGTTTTGAAGGAAAGCACCCTGAGGGCACAGGTCCGAGGTTCTTCCACCTCTTTTCCACTGCCACCAACCTTCGAGAGGACTTGGCTCACCACATATTTAGAGTGCCCCATGCCGCATAGAAACTATACCTCTATCCCGGATAGACGGCGTAATGGAATGCGCATGTGCGGAATGGCGCTTTGATGTGGTATAGGGCAATACTGAGCGGACGTAAAAACGTTTTGCTGCTGTTAATCTTCATTTGAATTTCGTGTGGTATTCATCGTTTCACGATCGTCGAATTTCGCAACATTTATTTCTTCTAAAGTGGCCGCAGACGAAAACGGAGCAGCTCCTCAAAGAAAGGGAATCGTTCCCTGCATATCTTCTGAGTAGCTGCTCCATTTTATCCGAGCCCCATCGATAAAATGCATATGGACCAACTACCTTTCATGTAGCGATACATAAGTCACTTAACCCTCATCTCGCTATTTCCACAGGCAATTCAAATGTGGCAAAATTTGCTCATCCCGCTATTTCCACGGAATATGTTTTTCTTCCTTTATTGAGGAACTCATCCCGTCTTTTCCCCGTTTCTTTTAACCATTGAAATAAATTATATACAGTATTAGGCGTTTAGTTTACGTTTTGATCAACAGATGTCGCTAGTTGTCCACTAAATTGCGGCATTTTTTTGAAGGCACGTGGTATTACCGCCGCTTTTTTCTTACAGAAATGGCTGCTAAAAAACTTTCAGCGATTATCTTGATTATTTAATTAAATTATTAAATTATTAATTAGATTTATTGATTAGATTAATAATTAGATTGATTATTAACCTTTTAACTGTCATGCCCAAGATAATCTCAGGCACAGCACTAGTGTTCGAAAATGTCACGCCCGAGTATTACTCGGGGTAATTTTTTTTGAATGCATCGTATTGTTATACCCGAATATATATCGGGAGACGTTTATTTCGGCTTCATCTCTTTGTCAAACCCGACTGTATCTCGGGAAAAGTTAATGTGCGCTCAGTTCAATAGATGACAGCACTTTACTGAAGATTTCAAAGGTTAGAGGTTATTTGGTTCAAGGTGCATGGGATCTTTTTGTTGTAAAATAGCGTCCAGTTCTTTGAAACGTTATATAGATGATTTAGATTCTTCACCCGAAGATGAAGGATGTGTGTTTGATGAGCAGTATTCATGATACTTCCCATCGTCAGCCATGGTCATCCTCAAATGGTCATTCATGGTCAGCCTCAAAAATAAAAAATGGAGATATACTCAAGCCGAAGATTGTTTCTAATTACGGTCTAACTATGGTGTAGATCGCTGTGATCAGGAAATATCCTTTCATCCAACAATCCGAAAACGTCAGATAAAATATTATAAAAAGATACTTTTACATTTACTAGACAAGGTACTCTGGAACTCATATTTGCTCTATAAAAATGTAGTTGGGAAACGTATTACATTTTTAGAATTTCGAATCCAAGTTGTAGAAGAGCTTTTACATAAATATGATGATGCAGCTTCTGGACAAAAGAATGTTGGCAGACCACCTACAATAGATAACCCTGCCCGTCTTACTGAACGACATTTTATATCCCATTTTCCTCCTATTCCTGCGAAACGTGAGCCTACAAGATAGTGCAAAGTGTGTTGTTCGAAAAAGGATAAAAATGGGGGAAAGATAAGGAAGGAATCACGATTCTGGTGTAGTGATTGTGGAGTTGGTTTGTGCTTGGAAAAGTGTTTCCAGTTGTACCACATAAGACTGAATTACTGAACTACTAATAGGTATTCACTTATATTTATTTATGTTTTAGAAAATAGTTAATTTTTTTCATTTTTAGAAAATAATGCTCCACTAGAAGCGAACTTTGCAACTGCCATGTTGAGTGACAGCTGCCTCAAAGAAAATATGCAGTGGCTACAAAACTTTAAAAATTTTACCCATGTACGTCAAAATATCAATTTTTAACTACTTAAGTATATTTTATTTTGTACTAAACATTTGGTTTTTGCAATAAAAAAATTTGACAATTTGTGTACCCAAATCATCAAAATAACTTGACAGTTAAAGGGTTAATTATATTTATTGAATCTGGTGCGAAGACTGTGAAGTTGGACTTTGCCTTGAACCCTGTTTTGAACTCTATCATAATAAACTGCATTTCTAAGGTATTTTGCCCTCAGCGCTTTATATTATCTTAAATTTTATGCATTTCACTTTTTTATATTATGCAATAAATAGAAATTAACTGTAATTCGACTGAAATTTATTTAAAAAAATTTTGTTTTGGTGATAACATCTGAAATTGGTTTTTCTGGTTCCTCATGATAAAAATCTATATAAAAAATAGTTTCTAGAAAGGAAAAGTGCATTTTTCAATTCTCCAATATATGTAGATTTAAAATATGAAAAAAAAAAAAAATATTTGGAAGCGATTTTGGTCCACAAATTGAGCAGTGAGAAGGTTAATAAAGGAAATAAAGTGTCCACTCGAAATTCGCACTAGAAATGACGATTTACGCCAGCAGAACGCTTTTACCTATCGTTCACGAGCTGCCATGCACGATGCACGTAAAAACCACTTTTTAAATCAGTTGCACAAAGGATGAGTAATAGTTGCTAAGAATTTACTAGATAATGAAGCTGTAAATGTTATTTTGTTTTCTCTGGTCCTGAATAAGTAACTGAAGGAAATCAAAATGCGTTAGCGTCAAAAATTTCCATACTTATATTTCGGGTAACCTATGACTTCTCTGTAAGGAGTGAGATGCAACAGGAAGACAATGGTTCTTGGACTTGGTTCGCCCAAGAATCTGGCTTGGTTGCAGCAGGAATGGCACTGGACAATCTGGACTTGATTCGCCCAAGAATCTGGACTGGTTGCAACAGGAATGGCACTGGACGATCTGGACTGGTTGCAACAGGAATGACACTGGACAATTTGGACTTGGTTCGCCCAAGAGTCTGGACTTGTTGCAACAGGAATGGCACTGGACAATCTGGAGTTGGTTCGCTCAAGAGTCTGGACTGGTTGCAACAGGAATGGTACTGGATAATATGGACTTGGTTCGCCCAAGAATCTGGACTGGTTGCAACAGGAATGGCACTGGACAATCTGGACTTGGTTCGTCCAAGAATGGAAGCAGAAGATTAAATATTGAAAAGGCATTTAAAAAGAAGGTAGTAAAAATGCTACTTATATATTATTCAAATTCAAATTCAAAGCCAGTTAATCAATTTGTGTGGATTAGTGGTGAAAAACGGAATAGTTCGTGATGCAAGAAAGCTTCTGCCCACAACACAATAGCAGATGAAATAAGCGATGTATCTGGAAAGGAACAGCTGTCAGTTCGTATTTGACATTTTGATGAAGAAAATATGGCCGCTTGGAACGAATTCTTAGGATTTGTCAAACTAAATGCAATGGATGCTCACACGATGTCAAATGAAATAGCTATTTTTCTGGAAAGAGAAGGTTTTGGTCCTAGTAAAAGTGTTATACAGCATTACAATAAAAAGTATTTAGAAAATGCTAATTTATTGGAAAAAAATCTTTCCCATGCCTAAATAAATTTTAAAAACTTCAGAAAAATAGTAGTTAAAATTAATAGCAGAATAACAAGAGTAAATCATCAATCATCAAATATTCATCAATATTTTTTAATGTACAGCGTTTAGAAACAACTTATTAAAATACATATGAAAATTAAATAATGCGCCTGTTTCAGATGTGCAATGTCAAAAAACTGAAACTGGTAAGTTTGTGAACAAATATCCTCAGAATGTTTGACAAGTCCTTCGGACAATGCAATATGAATATCCTCAGGATGTGAAATTGGTGAATTCCTCATGACATCTGAGAATCAACATCTTCAGGACATCCTCTCATATCCCGAGACGTAGCGATTTAAATAAGATATCCTCAGGATGTTAAATTACGATACCCTCAGGACATCTGAGAATCAACATACTCAGGACATCTTAAGTATGTCCCGAGATATTGCGACTTAAATAGGACATCCTGAGGAGGTTCTGTGCTATGGGGGATGAATATTCTTGCTATAAGGATACTTGCAAATGTACGGTCTTGCTGTGTAAGTATGACAAAGCCTTGTTTTTTCGTTGTACCAGTCACAAACTAAATTTAACCCAGAGGAAGGCTCATCAAGAAAAGTTACTAGAATGGGTGCGTGGGGTATCACATACCCCAATATTTAAAATACTGTAAAAGTAATTTTATTTAATTGTAAAGCTTTATTTTCTTTTATAATACTTGGGTTACAAGAAATTAATTTCCAAAACAAGCTTATAGACAGTTAAAATTAAGATAAACGAAAATATTAATAAAATAAAAATCATTTCCTTGGTCTTATTGCATCTCTAATACACAATCCTTATTTGATCTGTTTACACTTTGAATAAAATACATTCATGTGTTCTTGGCATAGAAAGTTCTTATTTTAAACATCGCATTTGCGTTCTTCTGTCCCTGGCTCGAGGGAAAAAAAATCACATTTTTTATACTTAGTTGTTTCGAATTTCATATAATCGTCTGAATTATTCGTCGAAACTTCTGTTCTTCTTTTGCATGCAGTACGTAAGTCTCTCGATAAAGTATTAATCTCTGATCGTTGCTCAGTAATTTTTTTATTAACTGTACTGCTATGTCCCTCAAAAACAGTATCTGGTTGGTGGAGTAGCAGTTGAAAGTATTATAATTCGAAAATCATTTGCAGCAACCTTTATTGCAGAACATAAAATTAGCATTGCCCACTTCCTTTTTATTATGGCAATTGAAAAAGTTGCTGCTACTTCATCCAAAGTGCCCACTGCACTCTTTGTCATATTATAAAAATATATAATTTCTGGCGGTTTCTTTTCTCCAGTAGTATCCTCTATAGCAACATCGTTATGTAATGTTGAAAGCATTAGAACGGTTTTTCCTTTTTTTAGGAACATATGAAATTAATGTTTTATTTTTTTTCTTTTTCGAAACCCAAACAGTGCAGAAAATATTCCTATCTTCATTTTCAGTTTCCGAAATGCAATCTTCATCACTTTCAACTATTTCTAATAATTGTCACAGTAATTCCATCTGCAATTCCGTCTCCATTAGCCATAATAAGATCAGAAATATTTAAAAATATAATTTCAAACATCTTGAAATCATTTTCGAGTGGAAATATTTACTGTTTCACTCTAGAAATAAATTTCTCAAATAAATATTCAGTCACAAAAGCACTTACGCGGACAGGCGCGTGGGGTATGTTATACCCCAGTTGCAACAAAATATGGATAAATCTTTTTACGAAACACACAGGCAACGGAAAAGCGGTTCTGAAAGTCAACCACTGCTGGAAACTCAGCTACTGAATGCAGCACGGAATTACAGTTTCACAAGTTAGTAATAATAAAATGTTTACAGCAGCCTTTACAGCATTACCTTTACAGCAGCAATACGTTTTCTAATTTCATCTCTTAACACCCGGGAAAGCGCGTGGGGTGCATCATACCCCTGCTCCACTTTTTTGTAGAGCAGGGGTATGATGCACCCCACGCGCTTTCCCGGGTGTTAAGAGATGAAATTAGAAAACGTATTGCTGCTGTAAAGGTTATGCTGTAAAGGCTGCTGTAAACATTTTGCCTCAATCTGTTCTACGAGGAAAATATATAGTTCATATTCCAACCTTATGTAAAGCACGTTGATCTTAGAAATAAAAAAATTTCAACTTATTCACACCACATTTTATGAATGAAGTTCAGGAATTGGAATAGTTGTCAAAAGAAGGTAATGCTTCCACTAGGAAAATTGGTTTCCAGTTACACTTGGTTGCGACGAAATCTGAATTTATCGTGAGTGCAAGACTAATAGCAAAGTGTCCGATTCTGCTGTTTCAGCGACTGGCTAAGGTTTTACAGTCCAAAGATCTGAAAACGCTATGTTGTCTGGACCACATAGACAAAATTTTAATACTCGTGAAAGCTGCAGATGTCTTATGGCAGGATATTCGGTCTTTTGGATGCAGGTTTCAAGGACTGTAAAAGGACAACAACATCCCTCAAATCCTGTCTTATGGCAGGATATTCGGTGTTATGGATGCAAGTTTCGAGGACTGTAAAAGGACAACAACATCCTTCAAATCCTCTAGTATTTACAGCCGATAAATTTTGGAAAAGATCTTTTATTATCTATCCCTTGTCTGGACTCCTTAATGTTATCACTAGGGAAGGCGAGATTTTCTAGCAATAATTTACGAGCTTTTTCTTTATTGTTATTGCATTTCATGACTTTGTTAGAGATGGCAATGGAGATTATTAAAAGGTTGCACTGCTTTCGCGATTTTTATAATTTGGAAAATTTTGATAGTGAGAAGATTTGGCAAAAGAAGCAACGACTTTTTTCCAGAAACGTAGCATGCTCTTCTTATATCTTATTCTCAACCATTTACTACGAGTACAAGTGCCCATTCAATCCTTTTCGCAGAGTAAAAATTTGTTTGCCTTCAACAATGACAGAAAATTACTTGAAAGGCATGAAAATGTTAACTGTGCTTCGGAAAGCTTGTTGAGGAAAGAAAAATAGAAAAGGAAGTTCTAGAAAGATATAGTTAAATCGAATAAAAATTGTTAAAATACAAGTGAAAAAAAAAGAAAAAAAAAAGAGTCAGTTCTTTATTCCTATTTCCCAAATTCAACAATTTGCTTAAACTCCTGCATTCCTGTGCATTATATATTGATACCTGAGAGGCATGTCAGTGCTATCTACCTAAAGACAAGAATTTCGTAAGGGAAACTGTTCTGTATTCACGCTTTAGTACATATGAAACATCACGAAAATACATATGCAACCTGTCCATTCGTTCTTAAGCGCAGTTACTAGTGCTTAGCAGTTTTACCCACTCGGTCATTGATGCACGAGTTCAAGTCATATCTTAATTTCGTTTTCTCAGTCTAAGATCGTTTGCAGTCCCCTAGCTCGTCCAGTAAGGTCCAAAAAAGTTAATATGTAAAGAAACATACGATCAAATAGAGAAAAAAGAAAAGAGATGGACATTAGTTTTAAAGAGAGATTGCAGTCTCATTATGTCATCGGAAAGAAATTTTCTTTTAAAGAAGTGATCATGAGAAGCTTGGAAATCCAATCTATGAGAAAGTTTTTGGATAAATTGAATGAATGGTAAAACACAGCACCAGAATGGTTAACTACAACACTTAGAGTGGTTAAATACAGCACTTAGAAAGTGAACGTGTTCAAAGAGTAGTGAAACGAGGAAGCCTGCTTATGCGCCTGAGCAGGAACATTGAAAATAAAAAATAGTGTAATATTATGAAAATAGTGCGAAACAAACATTATTCAGTTCAACAATTCATACCAGAATTAAGTCACACAGAAAAACGGAATGTCATTTAAAGAATATGTTCTACATCAGCTGCCATTCATGAATATTTATTTCTAGTATATCTTGAAATTAGAGATATTTCCCATATTAAAAAAAGAATCATTGAATTATTGCATAAGACTTAATCTTGGAATACGTTGTAAATTACCGTGGATAATACGGTAATGGAAATGCTGTTAAAAAACGTGGAATGCGTGTATTTTTTAAATCCTATCAGCTCGTTACATACCTTATTATACTAAAGGCATGAATATGTTGTTATTGAAGCAGTTAAATCTTCAAAAATTGCACTAATTCTTTCATTTCTTTTTGTATGTGTGGAGAGCGTTGGGCGGGTAGCTGGGTGCAAAGCTTTTCTCTTTGATTTTCTGCATCTATAAACAGTGCACAAATGTAGCTGGGAACGAGAATTAAAAGTTTTTTTTTTTCCAAACGGTCAGCTACTCCCAAATTAATGCAATGATTGGAAATGGCTAGTACCTATCAGTCATTTAGCCAATCTCATCATGAAGGTCGTTTTCTTGGATACATCACAGGCTGCGACCAAACTAATGGACGTGAGAAAGGAAGAAGTTCCGTAATAATTTTGACGCAGAATATGCCAGAGAACAGTTCTGACCTGTTATCCTACCAGCAAACGTTTCGAAAGGATTTTAGGATTGCTAGTATTTTAAGTGCCCCTTGAAAATTGAAAGTATTAAACACATTAATTAGGAACCTAAGAAAATAATATGTCTTGGAAACGCTGAAAGAAAATTTTAAAAGAGATCCCTTGTGCGTCAGTGAGACATTTAGGTTTGTTAAAAGAAATCACATTTAAATTTTCTTGTGATCTGGTACAACAGTCTTTAAACAGGAAGACCTGCAATTAGGCATTACAGTGTTACTTATATATGCATCCAAGTGTCACTGAATATCCCAGACAAATAGAGCTGAAGAGGTTCGAATGAAAAAATTTAAAACAGTAGTTTTATTTTGAAAACAGACGAGCACTATTTAGCGGAAGAAAGTGTTGCATTTGAGTGTACTACTATGCACAATTCTGTTTTTTGTCTATGGAAAATTATGCAATTTTAAATTTATTAATATCTAAATATGTTATACAGAAGCCTATAATTTTTAATTCGGAAATAAAAGGAATATGGGTAATAAATTATATAAAAGTCAAATATGCTATAAAACATACAATTTTAAAGCGGACCCAGATATCCTAGATACCGGCCGTGCTTCCAGATTTAATAAGGTTTATTAGTCCTGTAATATTTTCATAGCTACACAATTTTTTTGCATTCCTTCCTGAACTCATTTGTTAAGGGAATTAAGAGAACTTTTGTGTGTATCTTTAACGAAGGTCCAGATACTCTTCCCTTTGGTTCAGAACTTTGCAATTATGAAGATAAGCTTAATTGATGGAACAGCTTGAACAGGAATGTCCATTCGGCGTGACAACTAAGAAGTTTCCTCATTTTGTTTTCACTTTCAACAACAAAGTTTTGAGCAGTTCCTAAACATAAATTTGAAAACTCTGACATCCCCTTCCTGCAGGTGGGAAGCGGAGTAAGTGCGTATTTCTCTTTATCAGATTTTGGAGGATTTTTCCCAGCCTTGAGAACCAATAATACAGGTATTCCCGAAAATGCTCTGCTTACGATTAGTCTAAGCATAAAAAAAGTCTTACACTTGCAATTACGCTTGGAATATTTTACCAAATTTCGTTTAATCGACAGACCATGCACTGCGTGAACCAAAAATGTTTGAAAGGAAGAAGAGACCTATTGATGTAAACAATCATCCAAGATGTCTGCTTCCATAGCAAGAGCGTGATATTTTCTCCTTTTACATTATGTACAGCAGAACATATTTAATGTGGTTCGTTATAACTAAACTTTTACTGACAACATAAATCTCATAGGTGAATAAATATATTAGTATTCTAGATTAGATTTTATAAGTTTTTAACATTTTTTTTAAATGTGCTTTTTTTGAAAGAAGTACATTTTTTATCATCTGTTTGTTATGGAGAAAAAAGTTGGAGATACATGTTCAGTTTTTTGTTTTAAATAAAATTCCGTATTTTTTGCTAATATAAGGTTATTTTCGTGAAACTTGCGCTTTTTTTAAACCGCATAATAATTGCAGCAACCTGTGATTTCGGAAACAGTCTTTTTAAGTAAGCATTTGTGTGGGAGAAGCCAGTTCTTATCATTTTCTTCTTATTTCAGCGGAAATAGAATATGACTGTATAAATACTAGCTATTTCGTCTTTATAACTATATGCCCATGTAACTTAACAGGTTAGCCAAGCATGTTACATAATAAGCTGCGATTAATTATATTAAAAAAAATCTGATTTGGGCAGCACATAGCTTCCAACCGAATCCATATTTTAAATAGTAACCAGCTACAAGTAAGATATAATTTCCTGTTGGTAGTTTTCATGTGTGAAACAGGAGGAAGTGTGGGGACTGATGGATGAATGATAATTTTCTGTTGCTCTCAATTTAGGAAAAATTATACATTTGTATAATAATTACATCATCATTTCAGAAAATTCAGCATAACAAGATCAGCAGTCGAACAAATATTTAGGTGAGGTGTCTGACAATATTATTGACTGGTGGATATTTTTAAAGTCTACTGCCATTAAAATTATTTTAAACTATAAAACCAACATTATCATTTTTGGTACTTTTCCGTTTCGCCAGCGCAAATCTCTCCAAGCAGACTTTATTGGCGACAACACATAGCCACATAGCATACACATATAAAATGTTAACAAATGTTGGTTCTAAGAATCTTTTATTTTGAGGGCATAAACATTTTAATATCGTTTAAATTTTATAAAAAGCCAATAAATAAAGACAATAAATTTGTAAAAAGTCATTAATTTAAGAATTTACTATGCTTTCATGGTACAACGTGCTGATTCACGTGACCCCAAGTGATCTCATCTCACGTAAACTACGCTACAAAAACCTAATTCTCTCAGTAATTATCTACATTAATTTCAAGTTAAATCTTAATTTGGAATACAAGTTTAAATGCAGGAATTATTTCAATTCGTACGAATAGCTTACTCAGAAATTACGTAAAACCGCAGAGCTTTACTTCGCTAGTGCATTCTTATTAGATTTGATGAATTTAACCGTTGACTTTGCCTTTTCTATATTTTTGCCTTCGGGTGAGCGGTGTGATTGCATCCTAGTCGACTTAATTAGCTCGAATGGCCTTAGGGCACAAAACTGAACTCTCTGGTAAAAATTCTATTTAATTGTATGCTAGTAGTGAAAGAAACAATCTATTTGATAAGAAATGGCTGCGACTTGTTTTGAAATGAGGCGTAAAAGGTTACCAGCGAGGATATTCCGTTTGGCATCAGTTGTACCATTATTGGCGACTTATCACCTGTGCCGGCAAAACGGAAAAGTACGTTATTAAATTATTTTAATTAATTTATTGTTTTATTAATTATTTTAAACTATTACATTACAAAACATTAAAATTATTTTAAACTATAAAACCAACATTATCATTTTTATTCAGAAATCATAGGACAGATAATAAGTGACCTCAAAAACAGTTTATAACAGCTGTCATTGATCATGATAAAAACAAACTAGTTGTTCAACAAGCAAAGTTTGAAATTATTATTAGTAAATCAGCTGTGTTTATTATACTTTACTAGTGTCATAAACAAATTCTTCAGAAATTAAAGCTTAATCTGCAAGCATTTTAATTTTACTAGAGCAAAGATTGGTGGAAAAAAAGTCACTATTAATTTGAAGAAAAATACCACAGATGAAAAATTTGTTGGTGAATATCCTAATCCAAAAATGTCTGAAAGGAGCATATATTTCAGGGTCAGATTGCTAAAATAAGGCATTAACTAGTTAAATAAACTTTAAAACAATAGGGTTTGCTAGAATCATATAAAAAAGTTAAAAGAATGACAAATATTAGTAACATATTTTTTTTGACATAAGTAAATGTATTCCAATATGAATTGGGATGGCAAGCAAAATATTTAGATTTGAATTACTAAACTTTTGCCAAGAAATCTCGTATGTTATAAAATGTGACAGTGGTGGAGGGATAATTTGAAGCTATACAAGGTCTTTAAATAAATTAATGAAACATTTTTCAACTGAATGTTTGTTTAAATTAAATATCCAATTGATCTCTCTTTCAAGGTGGTTCCGTTCGGAAACCACGCATTGCCTGAGATATTGTTCCCACTCTTCAAAGCAGTCTGGAACTCAGAAACTGAAACTGCCTTTAGCTGAACTTTTTTAATAGTTTTTTCCGAAATGGTGTACCTTCAAAGATCAATCCTTTCAGACTAAATAACTGAAAAACACTACAGCACTTAAGCAGGATGAAAATGGGGACTGAAGAACAGCAGGGACACCATTTTGAGCCAAAAACGTCATTGCGAAAACTGGCATATGACAGCATTCGTTAAAATTTGATAAAGTTATTTAGATTTGTACTATTAATCTAAATTGAAGGTCTGACTGTATAAAGTCCTTGATTTTGATCACATTTTCATTGGTTCTTTTTATTGGTTTTCCAGTTTATTTTCAGTTGATTCTCAACCTTTTAAAAAAGTTTTAAATCAACTGAAAAACCTGTGTGCTTTTGACGAAGCAGAGTTTTCACAGGCCAGTTGAATTTTTGCAAAAGATATGATCAAAACTCACTTCATGAAAAATATGTGTGAAAAAATGTATATATGAACTCTGTGAAACTGCCAGTTTAACTGAAGCTGTATAACAGGTTGATCTTGGTATCCTATAAAGAACTTCCCTTATCCTCTGTTTATGGCAGTAATGATCTGTCTCATTACTTTATTTAAGCTCACTTATGAGCAACTAGCAGTATGAAGCACTCATCAGACAATCAGTATACTTTGAAATTAACAAATGTGCAGATTCATGAATTTCTCAAAACAGGAATCAACTGTCTAATTTAATGTCAATCAGAACCGTGATCTAAATTTCATGGTACTTTATATGCATGCTATGGATATTATATGACTACCATTAAAGTATCAACTCTCATCCAAACTTGAGTCTGGATTTTAATTTCATTGAAAATCTGTAGGATTATGTTTAGTTTTCAGAAATAATGACTCAAATTTTGGTCATAAATTAGCTGAATCAGTTTAAAATAAACTGAAAGAAGTCAATAAAACTCTAAATTATGGATAAAGATGATTAACAAAACTACATAAGAGTTAGTTTTAAAATTGAAATAAAATTTTATTTGTTTTAGAGATCATCTAAATATAGTTTTTGACTTTGAAATTTACAAACAAAATCATTTTAACTATTGAATTTAATTAAAATTTTTATAATAATATATTTTAATGTATTTTTGTGAATTTTTATGCCTGCCATTTATTTAGCTCCATCATGTATGAAAATTTTTGTTATTAAAATTGGTTAGCTTTATGTAAAATATGGACACTAATGTATATTTTTCTTTTTTTCTCAGCTTAATTCTAACTCAACAAGGAAAATGCCACTCTCAGATTTTATATCTTCACTTCAGAACAATCCATATTTTGGAGCAGGGTTTGGACTTGTTGGTGTTGGTGCTGGTTTAGCAATGTTAAGGAAAGCAACTATGGTGGGAATGATATTTTTCAGACGCCATTACATGATGACATTAGAAGTACCTTGTAGAGATAAAAGTTATCAGTGGCTTCTTCAGTGGATTACTATGAATGCAAAACACACTCAGCATATTAGTGTTGAAACTACATTCAAACAACATGAAACAGGAAAAATATCAACTTCATTTGACTTTGTACCAAGTGTTGGAACACATTTCTTTTAGTGAGATATTTTTTCAGTTTTTATATAATCATTCTAGTGAAATTTTTAACTTGCATGAAATAAATTTTTCATTTTTTTTAACTTATAAAAATGCAAAACCTAAAATTAAACATTGCCATAACCAGATTTCATATTAACTAGGTTTGTTAAAATTAAAATTCTTTTGAAGCTTCATTGTAGAGCTATAAACTCTTTCAGTAAGTAAATTACTGAGTATCTGAATGTAGCTTTTGCTAAAAGTAAATTGTTCATACTTTCTGCTTCCTCATTAACTGTATGATTAATTAATTATCTTAAACCTTTTCTTGCTTGGTTAAAGATTCATTGATGAACTTTATTTTTGTTATCCTGTTATGAGTATGGAACCTTTCTACTGGTGGGTGAACTACTTGAAAGGCTGTTTTAATTTTAGTTCTACCAGATCTTTTTGGAAAAACTGAACATATTTTTCATTTTACTTGCAAATTATAAGAGAAAGTTATAAAATTGTGATATGATCATACATCATGCATGATTGTATTTTCCGGTCTACATTATTAAATCGTTCAAGAATATTGCTGCCAAGAATGATATTTTCAGACAAATTAATTATCTTAAATTTCTTCTTGCTTGGTTTCTAATGATTCTGTTTTCTTCTCATCCTCTGTCAGGGGCTTTGAAACTTTGTTTGAACTTCTAATTGTCTCTTCTGCATCTGGCTACTTTATAACAGAAAAATTTTCCGCATAGAGGTGTTCAGAATTGGGAGAGCCCACTCTAAAGAACTTCATTAGTGATCTGAAGCTGAAAGATACTGTAATGTGGTTATAAGACATTAAAGAATTATCTAGAATGTGTACAGTATTATACATCGTTGATTCATACTAAGTTATGTTAATAAACAGAGCATGGTAGGTAAAATGGAATGGTATCTTAATTTACTTTGCAAGCCAGCATAAATAACAAACATACAGCAATTCATATGACTAGTTGCAGGAATTCTGAATGTCGAGTCCATGTATAGAAAGGGACTTTAAAAGAAAATCAGTTAGCTCCTTGCCAGAATGACTAGGATTTTTTAGAAACTCTAAGAACTATTTCCCAAGATTGATCTTCTTATTTATATATATGTTAAGATAAAAGTCAGTTGATTGTTATTGTTGATAAATGAATGTATAATGATGGAAAAGTACTGCCCTCTTGAAGAATGGTACAAGTAACAGATTTCCACATCTATGAGCATAAAAAAATAGTAGAAGAAAAGTAAGAAATCTTATCTTTGCCAAAACCTCTAAGTCATTGTGAATGACTTCATCACAATGACTTCATAAAAATCATTCCAATCCTGTTGTAAGTTCTATGTATGTCAAAAAGTTTCATTATTTGGGAAGCCAATCACTTCGTTTTCATGTCTAAAAGTGTGATCATTAGCTGATGAATGCTTAGAAACAATTGCAACTGTCTAGAGAATAATCCTCCAATATTTAACTTCTTCTTATGTTTGCATTATTAAATGTTTAATAAGTGTGCCTAATTCAGTTTTTTTTTTTTTTGTTACCTTAAAGCCAAAACACAATTTAGATGAGGTTTACAATTCTCATGTGTGTTGAGTATTCATTTCTGCTGTGCTGTCTCATTCCTTCTGATTAGCATGTTTCTTGTCACTAAACTCTATTTCATGAAACTGAGATGTTGCAGGTATTGATACTCTATTTCATGAAATTGAGATGTTGCAGGTACTGATACTCTATTTCATGAAATTGAGATGTTGCAGGTACTGATTAATCGAAACCTTTTTTTCCCTTTAATATAATCTCTTGTGGAGTTGATTACTTCCTAAAGTCTTGGGTTATTATTTGGTTTGCAACTATAGCTATCAACAATTGTAATAGAGATGTCTTTATCTCATACAAAACACTTTCCTAATTTATTAGGTTCTTCACAAGCATCTAAATAAAACATTTAATTTTGGTCAAGATTTCTGTTGTTATTCTCACTGCTATTACCTAAATCGTTTACGTTCCTGCTTTAATTGTTACTTTTGTTCTCATTACACAGCTAGAATTTTTTCAGTTCGTGTGACTTATGTGAAAAAATATCAGTTAATAGAGTTTCAGGTACTATAACCTTTCATTCCTTTTCTTTTCCTCAACTAGTTTACAGTACTTGGTTCCATTTAATAGTTTACACCTGTCCCTAATTTAAAAAATAGAAAATACTATTAAATAATTAAATCATTGACAAAACAAAATTTAACAAACTTCAGTAATCCTTGTCATATTTAAAATCTAATTGAATTGAATAGTTAGTGTATATTTTAATAGTTGAATCAACTTGACAATTCAGAATAAGAAGGTTGGAAATTGTCAGAAATTTAAGTGAAGGAATTCTATTAGACTGATTACTTAATTTTATGTTTCTCACAGAATGCACAATAAATCTGGAAACGGTTATTTTTGAAAGAAGAATAGTGAAGCATTTTGCAGTATACAAAAAAAGTTTGTTAATAGAACTTGTTTGCAGTAAGTTTAATTAAAAAAAATCAGATAGTATAGGAGTTACTGATATCATACCAATAAATGGTTTGCAATACATAGTATTTGTCCAAACCAAGTATTTGTCTTTTATTATATAATACTTTTTCTTTTAATATAAACACGCATTTGCTTCAAACTGGTAGTGTGTAACATTTTCTCATATTGAAATGCTAAATGCAATAAGGTTAAATGGATTTTTTCCATGATTTAATAAAATGGAATATAAATTTTTACTCTATAAATTTATTCTTTATTTGAATAAATTATATATTAGAAAAATATTTTTACCCGTGCTAGTTCATATTTGTAAAATTTAATTTAAAGGGGAGAAAAGAAAACTATGCAATGAATAACAGTTTTATGCCAGCTGTTGAATGAAACTGAAAAACTTCCTTTTTATGTACTTTTCTTATATACACATTATATTGAAACTTAATTTTTTTTTTAAATGACCAGAAAACATCGAAATTTATTTATCATCTCGACTGCGATTGTAACAGAATTATGGTATTGTGTTAGTAGTAAATAAATGTTTGGGTATAGACAGTAATTACAGCCAATTTTTTTTCAGATTTCATTTTATATTTATTTAAGATTTTATTTGTGAAAGAAATATTGCTTTCTTAAACTTGATATGTTATTTTCATTTCTAATGCTTGTTTAATTGAAAAGAAAATAATAATTTGTTCTTGTACCATAAGTATGGAATTTTCTTAAAAACTTTTTATCTCCAATAAAAAAGTATTGAGTCCATGTTTGTTGTAACAACCAATCATTATAATTGTACTTTTTTTTTTTGCAATATACACTCAAGAGCCAAAACATTATGACCAGCCCTACATTTTGCGATGAACGCGCCTGGATGACGTGAAAGGCACGTGATCAGGTGGAAGTGGTATTTAACTGCTGCTGTAGAGTCTGGAGAATCATTCTTTCACTTACTTTTGTATGTGATGGGAAAGGATGCGGATCTAAGCGACTTTGATAGAGGGCAGATTGTGATGGCTCGAAGGCTCGAAACAAGTATTTCCGAAAGTGCACGACTCGTGGGTTATTCGCGATCTGCAGTTGATAGTACATATGAAAAGTGGATGAATGACGGTGAAACCAGCAGTAAACGACATGATGTTGGACGTCCACACGCTATCAATGAAAAAGGTCTTCGGAGACTGTCTCGCATGGTGAAGCAAAACCGGAGCCATACAGTGGCTCAGCTGACAGCCGAATACAATGCAGGGCCAAGAAGAAAACTATCGAAGCACACTGTTCAGTGGACACTGTTGGATATGGGGCTACGCAGCAAACGTCCCACTCGTGTACCTTGCTGACCAAGCGTCATCGCCAACTGCGCCTGCTCTGGGCCCGGGAACATTTCGACTGGTCCATGGATCAGTGGGAGAGAGTTGCCTGGACAGATAAATCACGGTTTGTCATTTATCACACCGATGGCTGTGTCAGAATACGCCGTCTTCCAGGCGAACAGTTGCTCCCTCAATGCACAGTAGGTCATACACAGGCTGGTGGTGACGGTATTATGCTCTGGGGGATATTTGTCTCTGGGACCTGTGGTTGTGGTAGAGCAGACCATGAATGCTACAGGGTATCTGAACATCATTGTGGACCAGTTGAACCCTTACATGGCCTCTGTTTTTCCAACTGGAAATGAAATGTTCCAACAGGCCAACGCCCCGTGTCGCAAGTCTACAATTGCGTTGGAGTGGTTCCAGGAACATGATGCTGATTTCCAGTCAATGTCCTGGCCGCCTAACTCACCGGATCTCAATCCGATAGAGCACATTTGGGATGTCATGGGATGGCAGCTCAGAGGTCAAAGACCACCAATTCGCAATATCTCGGATTTGCGTGACCATTGCTACAACATCTGGTAGAATCTGTCTCCGGCCATCTATCAAGGACTTGTGGCATCCATGCAAAGGCGGGTTGAAGCTGTGTTGTGTGCCAAAGGTGGCCCAACTTGTTATTGACAGGTGGTCATAATGTTTTGGCTCTTGAGTGTATGATGTTGTTATAATGAGTATAAAGTTTATTTATTTGTTGAAAAATTTATTTTTATCTAAACACATAACTTTTATTTATTTAAGATTCATAATGCAGCATATGTTAAATAATAAGAAGGAAAATCATAAGAAGTGTAAATAGGCAATATTTTCCCTTTTAATGAATGATCATTCATACCATGCTATGTTTATGTATGAATTTTATTAAATTTTTAGTTATAACAAGACTTGGATTCGAGTTGAAAGGAATAGAGAACAACATACTCTAGATTTGCATATGGGTGTACCATGGGAGACAGTTACACTAACTGCTTTGGGTAGAAATAAATCACTTTACTTTCAAATATTAGATGAAGGTATTGTACCATAAATTATGAAATAATTTTATTGTCCTATATTTTTACATTGGTCAACAGTTAAATTTTATCTGATAGAAGTGAACTTTGTAGGTTTCAAATGTGCAGTTAGTTCTCTATCATTGTCACATTTCTGAAATGAACCATGTTTCTGTATATAGTTATGCAAGCTAACTTTAATAAGTTTTTAATAACTCTAATAACTTTTTTATATAAGCTTTTTTTTAACTTTGTATAATGTATCGATTTTGCTTTAGCTCTTCCATATATTTTTATATTAAGATTGCATTTATTTATGCATAACCCAAATTATATACAATACTTATTTAATAATTTAAAATTAATTTGATGCTATTATTGCTTTGATTATTTTACTTAAATTTAATTAACACTGCTTTTTTATTACTGCATTTTCCAACTGATTTTCAGGTGCTGTAGAGTATTTTTAACATTTTAAATTTCTTTGTGAACAGGGCAGCTGAACCACATGTTGGTCAGCTTGATGAGTCCTGTCACTGCATTTTCCAACTGATTTTCAGGTGCTGTAGAGTATATATGCTGTAGCGTATTTTTAACATTTTAAATTTCTTTGTGAACAGGACAGCTGAACCACATGTTGGCCAGCTTGATGAGTCCCATCAATAGTATTGTCTAAAAAAGGAGCAAGTATAAGAGAGAAGTTTCACTGTATAGGCATAGTTTTATCATAGACATTGGGACTGTGTACTGGACTTGGACAGTACATCAATACACATCTTACATCAGACATTGACAATTACTTACAAATATAGCTTACAGTGTCTGCCAGAAAAATGTATGCGCTCTTTGCCATACTGTATCAGGATACTGGCATTGACAGTTGCTCTGAAATTTAAGTATGTTGTAGTATGGATTTTCTTTCAACAGGTGTCACTACTATCAGCATGATTAGCACCCCCATGGACTTCTTGTGAAAGATGAAATGTATCAAAGTATGCTGTGCACACTCGAGAACCTTTGGCAGAAGATTACAGAGGCATGTATGTATCGGTTTCCATTGATACATTGACCGCTGTAGCTGCTGCGATCACGTCTTTCTGTTAGGTGTTTGGCCCCCTCAACGACCAACATTTTAAACATCAGATGTAAATGTATACTTACTTAAAGGTTTGTAACACATATCTGAACAGTAATTAAATGTAATTAAGAAATATGATATATAGGGTTTTTTTTTTATTAAATAGTGTATGCATTTTTTTTGGTGGACTCTGTATTTTGTTGTGTGTATGGCTCATTTGTATTTAAGTCATAGCAATGCAGTTATTTGGCTATCTGGGTAAGAAATGCAGTTTTTTTTTTAAATAAGTTCTGATAGAACAAAATCGAAGTTTAATAACAGAAGACCGGAGTTGTTTCTATAAAACTTTTTAACAGTCCTTTGGCAGTTAAAAGCTACATAAAAAATATCTAAAGTGACCCAGTGAGTTCTGAGTAAATTGTTGCATATGAATATAACAGTCAATGGAAATTTAGAAAAATTAAATTTAATCTACATAAAAAATATCTAAAGTGGCCCAGTGAGTTCTGAGTAAATTGTTGCATATGAATATAACAGTCAATGGAAATTTAGAAAAATTAAATTTAATCTTTGATAGAAAAAAGAAGTAAAGAAAATTTTTATTTTTGTTGTTGGTTAACATTATTGTTTCTGTATATCATTTTATTGTTTTTGTTCTTTTTGTTGACCAGTGTTCTTGTATTTATTGTATAGATAGTTTCATAAAATATTAGAGTAACATCCAGAAATTCTTTTTCTGTGCAGCTAGAAAATTAGCTTTGAAACGAGAAGAAGGTAAAACTATTATGTACACAGCTATGGGTTCTGAGTGGAGGCAGTTTGGTCATCCTCGAAAACGCAGGCCAATTAACTCCGTTATCTTAGATGAAGGTGTGGCAAGTCGTATTCTATCTGATGTTAGAGAATTTATTAATACACCTCATTGGTATACTGAAAGAGGTATGGTTTATAATTGTTCTTATTTATTTATTAGTACAGTCAAAAGTCGTTAATCCGGACTCGTTGGGACTTCGGCGATTCCGGATTATCGATTTTTCCGGATTATAGATCATCTGTTTAAATCTGGTAAGATGGCATGCAGAAATTATAAAATTAAAAATATGAAACTGTAATTTTTGAAATAAAGAACAATTATGATCTAAAGGGTATCAAAATTTACAAAAATAAAAAAAAAAAAAAAAAATAAAAAAAAAAAGCTTAATATTTATTTTACTTTATTAAACATTTTTTTCAATGTAATTTGTTTAACTTGTTTTGTTTTATGTGCTAAAACTTTCTCTTTAATTCTATATAAACAGACATAATTTCTTGTTCAGTTACAAAGTTCCGCTCTTCAAGTCCTGTAATTGCTGTGCCGAGAATACCGACTAACTTGTCAATCAAAATTTTTTCGTTTTCACTAACCTCTCTGTCACTTTCTTCATGCCTTTATCCATTTTTTGCAGCAATTTCACTTTTTGTTTGATGGACATCAAAACATACTTTCGCTTTGTAGATCCTTTGGGAGCTCCAGCATCGGAAATTCTATTTGACATAATCGAAAGTTCAAGCTTACTTTTATAAAATTGCTCTAACAGTCTGCAAAAATAATAAGCCGGATCCCATTCAAAGATTAAGGAACAACGCAATCTGCAACATTAACTGAAATAGATAATTAGATAATTTTAGCTTATACCGCCCGTTATACATTAAACGCGCATGTGTAAACGTATTATGCGCTTGCGCACACACATATGCGCAACCGTAAAGGTCTTACGCATATGCGTAAACGCGACGCATGTTCAGAAAGTTTGTAGCTTTGAGGTCCGGATTATAGATCATTCCGGATTATGGGTGTCCGAATTAATGACTTTTGAATGTACTTTAATAAACAAATATTTAAATAAAGTTAAATATTTCTTGAATGCAACACAAGCAGTGTAAATTTGGATAAAAAATATTTTTGAATGTCTTCAAGCATAAAAATTACATTGAACTTTATTAAAAATTGGGTTGATCAAGTTAAATTGGGATTATTTATCTTACTGTGATAATGCATCTTAAAATGCCCTTCTTTTTTAAACTGGTTTATGAAATTAATAATTACACATTTTATTACAAAATTACATGCTCCTCGCTATGCTAGAATCCACTTCACGTATTACAACATATTACAAATTACTTCAATTAATTACTTCACGTATTACAATGGTAAGGAATGCAAAGGAGTAATAGTGGAAGTGATGTTAAAAAAAGAAAAAAAAAAGAAAAAAGAACTGCTGATTGCTATAGTGATGCACTATGTGATGAAGAAGAAAGAGAAATTGAGTGACATCACACAGATCCAGTGTGCTGCCAGGATATCCAGGATAGCTTTGATTTTTGTGATGAGTGTCTTTTGTCTGTTGATATAGCATTGGTTTACTAATTCAGAAGATTACCTATTGATTGTAAAAATAGCCCAAATGTTCCTCAAAGAGCCCTTAGATAAATTTTATACAAATATTAAATCCAGTTTCCTCTAAATCACGGCTTCTTAAACTTTTTTTTTGTCGCAACCTCTTTTTATCACTGAGATTTTTTTCTAGACCCTGGACCCCATAATATTTATGAAAAATTGTGGGACCCTATAAGGATTGCACAAATCCAACGTACGCTTGAGTGAAATTGTCAATTTTTTCACTTGTATTGTAATATACCATTGCAGTTTTAGGCCATTAATTTCTAATTTTAAGACATAGTACAATGTGAAAATTTTAAATAAGTAACAAACAAAATGACAGCATCATGTGCAAAGCAAGTAAAATGAACGTTTATATTATAAAAAGAATGCATCAGAATGTTTTCGTTTTTTCTTTGTCTGCATTGTCTTATCTATTTTCAGATACATTGTGTGAAAATATTTGGTAATTGCAAAATTATTATAAGTTAAAGAAATATCAAAACTGCTAACATTTTTGACGACTCCCGCTGCAGGTCCCGCAACCCCGTTGGGAGTCACGACCCACAGTTTAAGAAACTCTAAATTATTTGCTCTAAATTATTTTGATGACATCATATTACTCTCCCAAAAATCTGAAGACTCCCATTCGAACATTTAGAACAGTATAAAATAATAATTGACATATGTGTTTAAAAAAAAATATGTATCTAAATCATTCAAGGTGGCACTTTATTAGAGAAAAAATAAATTTTCTAGGATATGAAGTTCAAGCTGGAAAATATCATCCCAGCAATGTGAATATTAAAGAATTACAATCCCCTAAAATAAAAAAAGATACTCCATATAAATGGACAACTAAATGTCAAATAGCTTTTCAAAATTTAAATGGTGCTTTAATTTCCAGACCCATTTTAACTCTGTTTAATCCAAAATATCCCTCTCATGTATTTGTAGATAAATTTAAAAAGATATTGCTCTAGATTTAAAACAAGAGCACTGAGATGGGGATTTATGCCGTATATTTTTTCGTTCTCAAAAATTAAGATTTTCTGAAAGAAATTATGCAATTACTGAGTTGGAATGTCTAGCAATTGTAGTTACTAGAGATAAGTTTTATTACTATTTGCATGGAAGTCATTTTACTCTACATACTGATCATGCTGCTTTAGTTTGACTTCAGAATATACAACAACCTACAGGTAGATTATTTTGATGGTCTTTAAAATTATGTATGCATGATTTTGATGTTAAATATTCTACTAATATTGAAGCTGAAGGTGCAGAGCCAAATTTAGATTTGATTTAATCACTAAGCTGTTTGAGATATCTTTATAAGTCTGTTATATATATTTCAATATTACTTATATACTATATTTTAATTTTTTGGGGGGAACCCCAAGAAAGTGGAGGCCCTAAGCTATAGCTTATGTAACTTACACGTAAATCTGGCCGTCATAAGATGTTCCATTTGCCAACATTCGTGTATACAAGCTCATTTATTATCATGAAAAAATATCAAAATTTGATAATATTTGTAACCTTAAGTATAATAAAATTAATAATGTTTTAACTAGTATAAAAACACAAGAGTTGTATAAAATTGTAATATCGATATTTCTTTGCACTAAATTATTTGAAAAAGCTCACATTGAGTTTTGTCATATTGGTTATTCCTCAATGCTGAATTTGTTATCTTCTCAATAGTATTGGGGAAGAATAGTACAATATATTAGAAATTATTGTAAACATTGTGAAGTATGTCAGTTTAATAATAATAATAAAATAAAAAAAAACTAAACTTGTCTTGATCCAAACACTACCATCTGCAAGCAAATTTTTTGAATTGTTATCTATTATTATTGTTGTGGTTTAAATTATTATAATTCTAGAAAGTGTATTCACATTATTAGATCATGCTTTTAAAAGTGTAACTACCAATACTTAAATTGTTTAAGATAAACTTTTCAGATTCAGGTCCCAAAGATAATTTTAAGTACTAGAAATGATCTTTACTTCTTCAAAATCTAATCAATTTTTGAAAAACCGTAATGTTACACAAATATTAAGTACTACTAATTGACCAAAAACTAATGCTGTAGTGGATATAGTTAAACAAAAGATTATAAACTAGATTAAAATATAAGTTAAATTCTTATCAAGATAATATTGGATGGAAAATATTATTGCCTGTGGCTACTGAAGAGTATAATAATACACCATAACTCCAAAATTCCCACCATCTTATTTTAGGGATGAAAAATTACTGTATGATCCATTAATCGACAATCAAGATCTGTATCCACTAACTATGAAGCAAGAAACTATGAACCAAAAAACTATCCACCACAAGAAATTATGAACATTTCTTAGAAAAGGTCTGATGATTACCATAATGTAAACAAGCAGAGATATGACACCCATTTTAAAACAAGTAATTTTAAACATGGTGATTTAGTAATCAGGAATTTCAGTAGCCTAACACCAGAAAATGTTCTTCTCTTTTTTGGGGTCCTTACAAAATTTTATTCTTTGAAACAGATAATTAATTTTCAAGAAATAACTGCAAAAGTTTAGATTTTTTGAAAAGCTTTGTTTAAATATCATTATGTAAATTTTATAGTCCTTCTCTTGAAAGTCTTTTGCAAAACTGTTGTATTCAATATAACCCAAAAATTTGCTTTTATGTATCCATGAAATTCTATTAAAATTACTTATTTATTCGTTATAAAACAATCCGTAGTTTATTATTGCAAAGCAATGGAAATTAATAAACACAGAAAGTAAAAATACAAAGCAATAACAAAATAAGCTTTGTTAAAAAACATGGGCAGGTCCTCAACAAATGAATCAGTGTACTTATAGCCATACTTGCTTATAGCCATACTATTGAGAAGATTTTATTCTTTGAAACAGGATACTTTTGAAACAGATAAATCAAATCCTGTTACTTAAAAATAATTCAGAAATTCTCCATTCTCCTAGGCTTTTAATCCAGCAAAAGAATTTAAGTTAACTATTAGGAATAATAAAATACCTGTTGCTATTAAAATAAATTGATTTTAATTTTCTTAATTATTCATTAAAAATTGCTTGAAACATTTAAAAATTTGTAACCTGAATGTGGTCTTTTAACCTGATAAAGACTATGAACATAATTGTGACAAATTTTTCCTGAATTTGATTTTCTTTCAATCTAGCACTTTTCCTATTTCATGCTTTTCTTCTTCCCAGAGTTTTTCCATTTGAAATTTGTTAATGTACATTCCCCAAAGCCCGAGGATGAGGAGAGGGTAACTCTAAACCAATGTTTACAATCTGGTCAGAATACCAGATCCTTAGATGAGGAAAGTTTATTTTGCTGCACTTTGATCTGACGATTACACTGTGTGTATTACTCCTTGCATCCTCTCTTTAGGGAGCATGCAATCAGTGATAGCACATGACTGTTGTTCCCCCTAAGTGTACGCCTAATATTGAAATTAATTTCTTTTTAGGAGAGTCAACTATGGCTATGAACTATCTGAGTGCTTCACCAATCACATTTGTCTAGCCATAGTTTTCGCAGAGAATGCTGCCACACACATTACTCAAATTAATTTGGTTGTTATTATTGTAGGGTAATGTAAATTTTTGTTCACTAAATTTGTAATACCTAACTTGAATGTACAACTAGTCTTAATTTGAATTTTTGTATATTTATGTTTTCATTTCAGTTGTGTAATACTGAAGAATATTTATGGTCATAAATCATAATTTTGATATATTTATACAATGCTAAAGGAAAGTTATCTTGTGTAAGGAATGAAGGTTTTTATTTGCTATTGTATTTAAGCATACCACAACCATCAGCAAGTATGGCTATGACACTGATTCATTTGTTGAGGACCTGCCCATGTTTTTTAACAAAGTTTATTTTGTTATTGCTTTGTATTTTTACTTTCTGTGTTTATTAATTTCCATTGCTTTGCAATAATAAACTATGGATTGTTTTATAACGAATAAATAAGTAATTTTAATAGAATTTTATGGATACATAAAAGCAAATTTTTGGGTTATATTGAATACAACAGTTTTGCAAAAGACTTTCAAGAGAAGGACTATAAAATTTACATAATGATATTCAAACAAAGCTTTTCAAAAAATCTAAACTTTTGCAGTTATTTCTTGAAAATTACATAATGATATTCAAGCAAAGATTTTCAAGAATTGTGAACTTAATTATTTATTGAAATTATTTCTTTCTTTTAATTATTTCTTGAAAAGTTTAGGATGAGACAGTTTTTATGATATTTGGGGAGGTAATTTAAAGAACTTTAAATGCTTTAAATCATTGAGAGAAAATGAACTCATAAACTTTTCAAAAATCAAACAGTGCATTTAGTTTCAATTAGGGATTGCAATTGCTGACTAAAAGTTCAATACCATTATTCGGTATTTTTTAGATCTTAACACCGGTTTTTGTATCAGTAGTAGGAATTGTAGAAAAAGAAAGAAAACACGGGTCTTTCTTTATTTTATTTGCCAATTTTATTAGAAAGAGTAAATATCACAAAAAATTATTAGTAACTTACAAATTGTAACAGTATATAAAGAATCACACAAAAAGTAAAGAAACAAGGAACATTTTATATATTTAAATTGGGTAAAATATAAGTGTGTAAGCGTAAATACAGTAAGTAAAGTATAAGTGTAAATACAGTACAAAGTCCGTAATCCAGACGTCTATTATCTGGAATGATCTGTAATACGGACCTCAAAGCCACGAACTTACGCATGTGTGTAAAGTATTTTCGCATGCACTTTTAATGCGTGCATCCACTACGCATGCACGTAAAGCATTTACCCATGCACACTTCCGATAGTGAAGAAAGTGACAGAGAGTTTATTAAAAACGAAAAAATTTCGATTGATAAGTTAGTCAGTATTCTCGACACAGCAATTACAGGACTTGAACAGTGGAACTTTGTAACTGAACAAGACATTATGTCTGTTTGTAGAATGAAAGAGAAAGTATTAGCACAAAAAACGAAGCAACTTAAACAACTTACATTTAAAGAAATGTTTAATAAAGTAAACAAATAAATATTAAGCTTTTTTTTTGGTAAATTTTGATACCCTTTATAATCGCTCTTCATAAATTATGGTTTTGTATTTTTTATTGTATAATTTCTACATGCCATCTTACCAGATTTAAATTGATGATCTATAATCCGGAAAAAACCCCTAATCCGAAATCGCCGAAGTCCCGATGAGACTAGATTACGGATTTTGTACTGTATCACTCAGTCTGTAGTACTATTACAGATTTTTGAAATGTGACCTTAAAAACATAATGCATCATTTGTACTGTCATTAAGCCTGGAATGTAATTTTGTTAAAAAATTACCAGCTGTCGAAAATGCTCTTTCAGTATCTACACTAGTTGGTGGTACTGTTGGCAATGCACAATATACTTTTTCTAAGTATTTACCTCTAAATCCCTCATCTTCATACAAATTGATTTCTCGTCGGATCGTTTTGGATATAACTGATTTCTGTATTGTATTTTGATTAGTTGAGATTTTTTTAGTTATCGCTAATTCTAATTTTTGTTCAAGAGACAATTGCTTTTCACTATCGATATTGACATTAGTGTCATTGTCATCTTTGATAACTGTACCGAATTCTTCTGAATGTGGATAGGTTTGTTTTTGTAAAAAAAATTAGGAAAATTTATTATAAACTTGATCAAATTTGATTTGGTTAGTCTCTTCTCTTCTTTTTCATTTTTAAAGTCATTATAATTATGTAAATACTATAAGACATTGCAACATGAAATTTATTGTTGCATTAGCTGTTAATAAATTAGAACCTCTCTGACATAATGCCTCCACAGCCAGTTTTAATGGAAATAGAGCTAATACAGTTCTGAATATTAAGTTGAATTCACTATCGGAAAAATTAATTTGACTGGGTTAAGCCGATTATTGCTTTTTCAGTTTCAGAAATCGTTCCATAATTAGGAGTAAACTGTTCCAATGGGTTTTAGAATTTAATATGTTCTGTTTTATTTTCAGTTAGTATACATTTTTGTAATAAGTCATTTTTTGTAGGGGAGCATTTAAATAGCTTTACAATTTTTCAAACTTTATTAATTATTGGAAGCAATTCTTGATGAGAATAGTTAATATTTGATGAGAATAGTTAATATATGTTAGAAAAGTTAATATTTCATCCTCATTAGCAATATCTTTTTCAACAATTACATTGTTATTATCTTTATTGTCAGTATCACTCTCACTCTCTTCAAAGTCAGAAGTTTCTATATCTATAGTATTTGGGTTCTTCTGTTCTTTATTTTTTTTGTATAATATATCTATTACTCCTAATTGAATTCCATGAGGATAGCACAATTGCTGATTTGTACCAATCAACTTTCCAACTTTTTTCATAACCATTGCTCTATCAGTCGTCATGGATACAATATCTTCTTTCAGGGATAATCCATGTTTCCCTAACTTAGATTTAAGCACTTCCACACATTTTTCAGCTGGCATACTTCCCATTGTAAGTTCTATATTCCAATTCTCCCCCCCCTGAATGAATGTTTATATTTAAATAGTATCTATTTCTTAAACTTGTCCATTCATCAAATGTAAGACTAAATTTTTCACCATTTCCTTTTGATTGTATTAACTTGTGTTTCAAAGAACTGCGAACACTGTTACTGTAGTTTATAATTCTTATAGTATTAATCGATGTTGGTAGATTTTTAAAACCTCTAGCGGATAGTGATTTTCCTAATTCAGTAGAAGTGCAAATCACACGAAACAGCAAACCATCTAATGCTGTCTTTTTACTTATAATTTCACCAAAATTATCTTTTTTTTTTTTTTTTTCAAAATAATCTAAAATCCCTGATGGCTTGGGCTTAGAAACTTCGCTTGAATTTGTATCTTCATCGCAATTAGATTCTTTTCTCTAACAAATTTGTATCATGTTTCATTTTTAAATGCGTATAAAGTCTGCTTGTAATTCCTGCATTCACTTTAATAACTCTTGAACATTTTTTACATTGTGCCACCGTATTCTTTTCATCATATAAATAATGAAACCAAACCAAAGTATTATCACAGATTTATTATGTTCTTTAAAGTTATTCATTATTATGGGTTTATTAATTATGAGTACATAATAAATCTGAAAAATATTTTAAACCCTAAAGTATGATATGCAAGCACAATGTGAATAACAGACTCACCAATTAAAAAAATATCAAAATTTTTCAAAATTTATGCACTTTTTTCACAACTATAACCTTGTTTTCACAAATACGAATATCAGACTACGAATCTTGCACGTGTGCGGTATCACTGAGCTGTAATAGGACAGGACAGTTTTGGCCTGCCTCCTTGGATGATTCACATATTGTATCACTTCTCTAGACTGTACGATGCAGCTTTTTATTCACAGTTTAATTAATTTCTCCTGTTAGGGAGACAAAAACATATACTATTTTTCTCTGTTGGTGACCCCTGAACGTATAGTGGAAACAATTTAAAGAATTTCTAGTAAATACCAAAAAAAAAAAAAAAAAAAAAAAAAAAAATGTATTTAAACTTGTGAATACCAGTATTACAAAAGGCTCAAAATATCTGTATTCAGTATCTCGGTATACTGGTATTCCAATCCGTAGTTTTGATATTATATAATATTTTTGTAATACTTCTAAATTACATTTTATGTGTTAATTAACTAAATTACATTAATGGGAAACATTGAAACCTAAAGGCTATGTCTGAGGAAAGTTATTTTCTGTCTTGTTGAAAAAAAAAAAAAAAAAAAAAAAAAAATGCGTTGTATATATTGTGCAGAATTAATTTTCATTCTCTAAAGCTTTTTTCTAAAAAGGCTCTTCTGTTGCCAAACCTTTTTCTCTTTAAAGGGGAGATATATAAGATATAAAAATGAAAGGAAACTAACTTTAATTTCGCAGTAGCCCTTTTTTATTTTTCATTTTAATATATGGCTGCCTCATCTTCCTTTCCTAATGAATCTAAAGTGTGTCATTTCAAAATTAATCTATCATGCCATCTTAGCAAGTGTAGCAGTGCAGATATTTTTTATCCAATCATGGATGAAAATTTCAACAAAGAACTGACTTTATATATATATATATATAGGTGCAGCTAAATGTGAACTTATCTCCCTGCCTTTCGTATGCTCAGTTAGCACGTGTAATATCGCTGCTGTCTAAAGATGTGATAATTTATATAAAATTGTGTGTGTGTGGAGGGCATATCACCAGTATTGCATCTTAAGTCTTGCTTGATTATGAAATAAATCTATGTTGAATGTGTGGCCACGTTTGTTAGTTTTCTTTTTCTTTATGCATGTACGACACCACTTCTCACCATGTTAAGAAAATCTGATGTGTACACCACATGACTTCTTGTACAGAATATTAAATTATATGCATTTTTTCTTGCATTTCCTTTAACTTATTACATTGAATTAAACCTACTTCGTCAACAGCGACAATAGACCACAATAACCACAATAGAATAAATACATTCTTTAAAATTCACTTTGTTTACCATAGCGACACTCTGGCGCTAGGTTCACTTAACAGTATTATATTTCGTTCATATTATAACTCAGAATGCACAAAATTTATAACATTTAAAGAATTATCTAATCGTTGCCACATGTTCTATTCAAATACGATAACAAAGCTAGAACGATGTATAAAAGAAATTAAGCAAACAAAACAAAAAAAGAAACAGTTTTTCACAGACGATTGAGTATTTCTCATTCAATTAATTCAGTTCTCACTTCACGACAAGGCAAAAATACATAAAAACTCAAAATATCTGTATTAAAAATTACAAAGTAAATCTTAAATACTTATTTCCTTGAAAAAATTCCAGAAAGGATTAAGCATGATTTAATTCGCAATAATAAAAGAAGGCATTATTTTTGTGTTGCGAAGCTTAGTCTCTCTAGATTGGCAACAAATCTACAATTCTGCTGTTTCAAATGTAAACAAATATGTCCGCCATGTTATTTAAAACTTAACCACATGTTATTAAGACTTAACCTCACTTAAACAGCTTTTAAATTGTTGATAATTGTACAAATATTGCTTCCAGAATTACGAAAGGCATAAAAACTTTAACCGGAAGATAAAAACAACATAATTCAACCATTTTTAAAGCACAAAATGTACAATTTACAAACATATAAGAGTAAAGAAACTGAGATCAATGAGCCGGGTCACAGAGTGGATATATTTATAAATATATTTATATACGTTTGGCATGGCCGATTGAAACCAAAATACAAGGTGCACATCTACATGTTACAGCAGTCTTATATACAAAATTTCAACATTCTGAGGCTACTCATTTTTGAGTTATGCGAGATATGTACGTACGTACGCACGTACGTACGTACATACGTTCGTACAGACAGCACGAAAAATTCTCTTCAGAATTCATTTTAAAGCAGTTTTTTAGTTTTTTTGGAGGAAACGAGTCTTTTATTCTGTCCTTACGTATAGATATCACGCAAAAACATCGTTAAATTGCATTTGAAAGCGGTCAAAGTGGATATTTTCGTTGAAATATGCTGCCTGAAGCTTTTCGCGATTACAATACTTCCTTTTTACTTCGTACAAGGAAGTAATAAGAAGTCATCATTGCAAGTTATCTATGGAATTTATTACACATGTATATAAAATCGTCCAAAATTTTATTTTTATTCTTAAAACATAAATAATATCTGCTGATACTAGCTTATAAAGATAATTATGTATGATTAAATAAAATTAAAAGTTTTTTCTTTTTTCTTTTTTTTCTTTTAAAACCTTCTGCAGTTTGTTTTTGAATGGAAAATGAAGCAAACAAGGAAAAAAAAAGGGGGGGGGGAAGATATTCAAAGGGCTTTCTGAATGAAATTTTAAATAGTAATGTATGGAGAAAATTATTGCCTGTACAATTTCTTCAAAATTTTATCACTATGATTCAGTTTTATTTTGTATATAGGTTGTCTGTTGCTGTATTGTAAGGTATTAGAACCATAGTTTATTTTTCAATCTAATAATATAAAATAGCACCATAGAATTGCTGAAGAATGTTAAAATACTAATAAAATAAATTTTTAAATGACTTCTTACCCTGACAATCAGTACACTTTTATGATACTCAGTAAAGAGATCTTATGTTTCATCAACCAACAACAATGTTGTGATATATATTTGTACTAGACAATATTTAGTGATTAAAGGAAGAAATAAAACATTTTCCTTAGTTAATTGTTAGCTTACCTTTTTATGTGCAGAGAGTAAATATCTTTTTATAATAAAATATAAGTTAGTGATTTTTAACTAAGTATTGATCTTCAGGTATTCCTTACAGACGAGGTTATTTGCTGTATGGGCCACCTGGCTGTGGGAAAAGTAGTTTCATGTAAGTATATTTTTATTTATTTATTTTTGATCAATAGGAATTTGTATGCTTAAACAGTTGTATCTTATTTAAATATTTATGATATATGAATGATCTACATAAATTTTGTCCCACATTTATTGTATTTCTTTCTTTTTATTTTAAGTTACAAATATTTATTTCGATCATTTTTTTTTCATATATTTGTATTAGGAATTTAAACAAAAAGAAATATTTGTTGCCTAATTAAATAATTTGACAACTTTCATATAGGCATAACTGTTGAACAACTTGATTGTAAATAAATGAAATTTAATTGAGAAAAGTATACAAGGTGATTTAAAGCTCTTGGCCTAAATTTTAGGAGGTGAGAGACCCTCAGGTACTCTGTGTGTGTGGCATTCTCGATGTATCCTAGCTCTTCAGGAGATCACCCTCTTGGTGAGATGGTTTTCATGATCCTGGAGCCCCAGTGATTTGTCCATGGTGAGAAAACTGCCTACGCATCCAAATGAAAGGCACTTAGCTGCCCTTGCTAGTGTCAGTCAGCTGTTTACTAATCCCTATATCAGTGGCTTGGGAATAATCTTTCGGGAAAGCTAATTTTGAGGCTTCAGATTGCGTACAGACTCCACTGTACGTAGTGTAGGAATCTGTGTTCTCTTGTTAAGCTCCACGGAGAATGGAGCTGCTGGATCTGATTATTGCTTTATTTTTAAATATAGCTTCTAAAAAAAAAAAAAAAAAAAAAAAAAAAAACCCATTCATAAACCTGATCAAAATTCAAATGTGCATTAAAAAGACCAGAACTGAAGCAAATGCCAATGATGTATGCTCTTATGTATTTATGTATCTCCCCATTTTATATAGTTATCCTTAACACTGATGAGAAATTGAGGAGAATATCAGCATTTCTAATTTATAAATAAATATTTGCTTCAACAAGACCTCCCCCCCCCAAAAAAAAAAATCTGCAATCTGGTGACCTTTTAGTTGAAACAGTAATTCATGTACAGTCTGACAAAAATCTCATGTTTGGGACAAATATAAGTCTCAATCTCAGCTCAAGGATCTTTGAATTATTCCTGTGATGCCATCTCTTTAAAGCAGCCATCAATTTGGCAAAATATCAATTAGGATTAAAGGTCAACATATATAGCGACTCTGCCTCAAGTTTGGAGTCCATCCGAGGGCACAAGACAAGGAGTCCTTTGGTGCAAGATATTCAGAAAATTCTTCTAAGTATCCCACCAGATGACAGACCTATCCTGATCTGGGTTTCAGCTCATGTGGGTATTACTGGCAATGAAGCGGCGGACCTGCTTGTGAAATCTGCTGCCAATGACTCCAGTAGATTGGAAAACACAGTAAGTGTTCTGCAGTCCTATTTAAAAAAAACCACGCTCGATAGCCTTTTCAAGAACGGCAGAAAAGATGGGAAAAGGAAAGCACAGGGAGGAGAACCTACAAGTTCTTTCCAAAAGTCACTTGCTCAGTTAATACATACAGTGGAGCACAAACTCAATTCTACACTGGCTATGGTCCCTTCCCACATTATCTTAAGAGATTCGGCATACGAGCATCAGATTTGTGTGAATGTGGTGCGGTAGGTGATGCAGATCACTTCCTCTTCAACTGCCCACAAACCGATAAACTGCATTTAAAAATGCCAAGCAGTGAATACTGGCCGCAATGGGCGGAGAATACCCGCAGCAACAAGCAGACGAAAACTAAAATAGAGGAGGTAATCAGGCTTTGCTCAGCAAGATACTAAGAAATTCTCCCCCTCTCTTGAGAATTGTATCTTCACAGCATAATTTTAATAGCAATTCAAAATACTAAAACAACTGAATATCAACAATAGGAAAATAGCTCACCCTGTAGAATAATAACAGGACTGTAAGAGCAAAACTATTGTAATGTAAGCATATTACTATCCAGTTTGTATGTACTTGATAAAAATAATATTGTAAAGCAGTTTAAATGATATTGAAAATCCAGTCAATGTATAAATGAATTACAAGTTTAATTTTGATTATCTCAGTAAAAGTATTGTAAATATGAATTCATATAATGTTTAAATGTACACATTAGCTGTCATGATTTTATGTATCTATCATATGTAACTTGTACAAGACAATGATTGTAATCAACATATCTATGCTTATACACAGGCCTTGTATGCCCATGTAATATTTATATGTATATTTTTACACGGAGGAAATTTTCCCTTCTGCCAGGATGACTACTAACACTGTAAGACTTTTACAACAAAGTCAGGTCAGTGATTATCTCAGGCGGCACTCAGATGTGATGCCATCTTTGAACTAGATCTAAAGTCAGTTTCCAAAGAAGAACTTGTGCTGGATCTTCAAGATAAAAATGTATGTTGAGCTAAGAGCATACAGTTTTCCAAAGAAGGTCAACTTAACTCTATCAGACATAGTATATACTTACATTCAAGGTTTCAGATTTACCAAAAAACATGTTTGCATTGTCATATTTATCCATGTATATCAAACCTGCTATGCTGTTTGAACTGCTAGTGGTTTGGACGTACAAAGACTATTCATCATGGGCAAACTCCTTGATGGTTGACTATGACTGTAATAACTGTAGTGCTGCCACTTTGTGTGTTAACTATAATAAAGAACAGTATTATGCCTATGCTCGGTCTTGCCATGTCTGGGAAAAAGAAGTTCAGTACCAATTAATTTTATTCTTCTGTAGTCAAATGAAAAAAGTCAGTAGGAATTGGACACCACTAACTATCAAGCCAGAACCTAATTCTGAACAAGTAGTAGTTTTACTTCCACACAAAGCCCTTCACTCTCAAGCATCAGTAAACATATTGAGAAAAATGCAGAATAAGAAAGATATGAAGGACACAGAAATGGAAATACCAAGGGAAAAAATAAAAATATCCCAGAACTGAAAGTCTGAGCTCATTTGAGAGCATGAGCTCAGAACATTTAGATTCTGAGATGGATGTGATGTCCTAAAACATCTTCAACATAAAACTTTGCACTCCCATCAAAAGGTCTTGAATTCACTGCCAAAATAGTGGGGTGCTAAGACTTCCATATAAGAGCAATCAATCGATAAAATTGGAAAAGCATGAAGCATCAGTAATCAAGCAATTACTTTTTTCAAGAAATCCTTTTTTTTTGCAGTGTTGTTCTTCTCATGTGCAGAGTGATCTCTTTTCAATTAAAAAACATCAGAGAATTGCACAATCATTACAGTACTCTTATTATGTATTGATTATAGCAGACTCTTAATACTTCACTAATAAAATAAATTCTAATGTGGCAGCTCAGAAAGGTGCTATGTACATTTCTGGGTTGCTACACTAATATTTTTCAGTAAAATTGTGGGTTGCTACATAACTATTTTGGCAACATGCTGCTTTGCCTCATGAATACATTTTTGTGACTTATAACTGGGGTAAGGTAGATAATTACAAAGTGCTGAAAAATATTTGTATCTCAATTTTTGAAAGTTTTGAGTGTAAATCCAATAAAAGATGCATTACAGAGGGTGTTAACATTAATGTTAAATATGTGAAGAGTATTTTTTTTAAATGTTCAATCTGATAGCCTATATTCTGAATTATAATTGTGCAGCATGACTTTCATGATAGAAAGGCTTTTTATAAAATTTCCAGGGATACTGATTGCCATTCCTCTTCCACTACTTTTCAGAATTCATCAATGCTAGTGGGTTTGTACACTTAGAAAGTTTGCACATTTAACAAGGTTCTACCATTTGTTCTGCGTTGAAACACATGTCTAGGCAGAAACTGGTGAATTGTTATGTGTCAGCTTTTTTAAGTGGTAAATCTTAGTTATTATTTTATGTATTGCTGCTACAATTATATTTAAAGACTTTTCACTTGGTTTCTGCTTTCACAGATTTTCTATTGTTACCAGTGGCTTACATTAAGAAACATTAAGAAATAGTACATACTTTTTTCTGGTATTTGTTTGGAGTCTTTTTTTTTTTCCATGTAGAAGTAATGATTGATGTTTTTCCCTTTCCAATTAATAGTATTGCTTATTTTGCACTCAGAAATTTAAATACCATGCATTTCACAATGTTTTTGAAGTATGGAATAGGAAAGCACAAAAACATATCCTTCAATTCATAGCTTGTTTACATGTGACATTTTGAAAGAGGAATAAATTTAATAGTAGCAGACTGTATTTCTCATTTCAGATCAGTTGTCAGAAATTTTTATTCCAAAATATTCGCATTTTTTTTAAAATTGTTTATCGAAATAGTTCTAAAAATATGCAAAACGTCCAAGTTAAATTCTATGCAAAATTTTGTTATAAAATGAGAGTAAATATTTTTTACGACTTTTTATAAAACAATAATAAATGTCTTGCTGGAGGTGTAGATATTCTGAATGTGCCAAAAAATGTTTCAGTCTCAGTTTTTGAAAGATTTGTGTATAATTCCACTGATAGATGCATTAGATGTAAAATTCTGGATGAAATTTTGTTATAAAACAAGAATAAATAATCTTTTATAAGGTGAATATTAACTGCAAAATTTATGAATGTAAATGTAAATGTGAATATTAACTGCAAAAATTATGAATTGCATTATCTTCAGTTACATTATGTAGAACATTTTATTTATTTATTTTTTAAATTTAGAACTGCTTTAGCTGGCGAACTAGAATACAGCATCTGTATCTTGAACTTAAGTGAAAGAGGTTTATCAGATGACCGTTTGCAACATTTAATGAGTGTGGCTCCACAGCAAAGCATCATTCTGCTTGAAGATATTGATGCTGCTTTTGTAAAGAGAGAGGAATCTGCTGCTAGTATGTCAATTAACATTGTGTATATTCATAGGAAATGTATTTCTGTCTTTTAATACATTATAAAAGTGTTTAATTTCTTAGAAAAACAGCAGTTTTAGGCACCTGTTGTTGAATCTTAAGATTTTTATTATTATTCTCTGTTTATTTATTTCTTATCTTGACTGAAAACTTACTTGAAATTGTATTATTTGTAGCAGCTTGAAAGATTTTTAAAATTTTGTTTTCTGGAATTATTTTTATGTAGCTTATTTCATAAATTTGTTCCATGTATAGTAAGCTGCCGTTTCAACTTTTAGTTTGTAAAAATCTTTTATTTGTACGAAATTTGGCAGGATAAAAGTATAAATATAATATCAGGCCATCCCATGAATATTGCCTTTCAAAGTAGGTTTTGAAAAATTTAAAAAGGAAAGGGGGGGGGGGAAGAATTAAGAAAGATTCTAATTTAGTCAACTATATGTTCCTCATATGTCTCAATAACATTCTTCTGATGCTGTAATATTTTTTTTTTGCACCATTCTTAAAAATGTCAACAAATTTACTGGAGAAAAAGGCCTTGAAAGTATATTTCAAATTCTCATGGAAACTGTATTCTTTCAGTGAAAATTTGCAAACTTTAAACCAAAAGTCACTTTTCATTACCAGGCACTAGTGGTTCAAAAAAGAAAAAAAAATCATGTGAATGAAGAGCAGTGCAGATGCTCCCATGTTCCCATTCATAAGCATCACGTAATTCATGTGAAACCTGCCTGTTAAGCATAGACACAATTCCAGGTTCCTTCAAATCATGATGAAAATATAACTTTTGTCAAGTTTTCCGCAGTTGTATATTAATTACTTCTTTCAAATCCTGCTTCAATGCATCATTATGAAAAAAAATAGGGTATCCACAGTGGCTGGCATCTTTCAAGCTAAGGTCATCTTGTCGAAATGTACAGAACCATTGTTGACACTTAAAAATATTCAAAATACCTTTACCATATGCTTCTTCCATATTTTTTACAGCATTTGCTGTTCTGTTGCCTTTTTTATACACATGAAGTTTAACCTGTCCGATGTGTTCTTTTGTGGCTCTCCTTTTCGTGAAGGGCTGTTTAAGCAATGCATTAGTACATGCATGATTGTAAGCTAGAATTTATCTAAATGTAGCTAGAAGATGTTTTATGAAGTTTTGTGTAATATGTGACATTCCTTATGACACGACCTGATATTAATTTGCCAAGTTTGTTCAGCCTTTGTAAACCAATTTCCAGAAGCAAACATTTTGTAAGTATGTAAATTATGGCAAAATGTAAATTATGTCTTAAATTTCATGTTGCTTTATGACTTCAGGTATTCTCAATGGTAAGACCGTTTCTGTAACCAGCATTCATGAGCAATTTTCAAATGATAACTAAGCTACTTCTTAAAGCATATTTTATACAGTACAAAGTCTGTAAACCGGACTCGTTGGGACTTCGACGATTCCGGATTAGGATTTTTTCCGGATTATAGATCATCAATTTAAATCTGGTAAGAAGGCATGCAGAAATTATACAATTAAAAATATGAAACCGTAATTTATGAAATAAAGAGCAATTATGATCTAAAGGGTATCAAAATTTAAAAAAAAAAAAAAAAAAAAAAAAAAAAAAAAAAAAAAAAAAAAAACGTTAAAAATTTATTTATTTACTTTAGTAAACATTTCTATCAATGTAAGTTGTTTAAGTTGCTTTGTTTTTTGTGTTATTACTTTCTCTTTAATTCTATAAACAGACATAATTTCTTGTTCAGTTACAAAGTTCCACTGTTCAAGTCCTGTAAATGCTGTGTCAAGAATACCGACTAACTTGTCAATCGAAATTTTTTCATTTTCAATAATGTTCTCTGTTACTTTCTTCACTATCGGAAGCGCGCATGGGTAAACGCTTTACTAGCTTTACGCACATGCATAGTGGACGCGCGCATCAAACGCGCATTGGTAAACTCATTACGCGCATGCATAAGTTTGTATCTTTGAGGTCCGGATTATAGATCATTCCGGATAATTTACATCCGGATTATGGACATTGTACTGTACAATATTGTTCATTTATGCTAAGTAACAAATAGAATATCAGAATATAACTTATATAAGAAACATACATTGATAATTATTTTAAAATATTAAATTCTTAATTTTTGAAAGACATTCTGAATTTAAATATAGGGATCTGATTTGTAGATTTTAAGAGGATATCTGCAATATTAATAAATCTTAGTCACTATTATGTGTAAAAATCTTAGTGGTTTAAATGAAATACCGTATTTACTCGCATATTCCCTCCTTGCATACTTTCACTTCTAGTTTTTACAGCATATGTTTTAGAAACTTGTGATTTATAATAACAATATAAATTTACACACATATAGGAAATTATTTTATGTAAGTAAAAATAATAATATTTAATTTGATAAGTCTTTTGAAATTAATAATATTAGTATGTCTGTATGTATGCTTTTTTAATGTGCTATGTGTATCATTTAAGCTGTCTATTTAGAAATAGTGTATTCTATATCCCCGCCCCTCTGTCTATTTTCAAGAAACAAAATTAGTAGGTAAAAGAGGAGAAATATGTGAGTAAATATTAATATATGTTAAAAATTTAAAGGGACATGCAGTTGCAATGTATTTTAATTATTACCATTTGTATTGTTTATTTTTGGTTGGAATTAAATTTAAAATTACAAGATTATATTTAATTATTTCTCATTTCAAATTTTCAAAAATATAATAATTTTTTATATTTCTTGTAGCAAAAGTTGCTTATGAAGGTTTAAACAGAGTAACCTTCAGTGGTCTTTTAAACATGCTTGATGGAGTAGTGTCAGCTGAAGCTCGTATACTCTTCATGACAACAAACTATGTAAAAAGGTACAGATTTTATGTTTTATATATTGATATCACTGGTTGATTTTTATAATTTATTTTGATCTTATTTAGAAACTTTATTTAAAAAAATATTTTATAATAGTTTGACTATGTTAACTACTTTGCTAATCACAATAAGGGATGTATTTTCCATGTTTTCGTATACAAATAAGCAGTTACTTCTGTGAATCGATAACCGTGTGTTAACATTAATCATGGTCACATTAAGCAGAATGTGCTGTATATCACATCATGTAGTGTTGTTATATTAAAGCTAGTCAAGAATAAGGATTAAGTCCAAGAGACTTGCAAAGTTTTTAAAAGAGTAAGAGGAGCATTCAATGCTCATTATCATATTTCAGTCAGAGTAGTGATGAAATGGAAGTGTTCAGGTTTTGAAGTAAAATTTTTCGGAGTTTTTTGTATCAGGCAACTTGAGTTTCACGATTTACTACACTTCTTACACCATTTTGACATAAGATGGCTTCATGAAGAATGTCATAAGGAAAATTTTTGTGTTATACATGCAACCAGGACTGGCTGAAGCATTTTGGGAATAGTAGGTTTTCACTGTAGTTGGCATCCCATGTGAATTAAACATATTAATAATTCAGAGAAAATTACATTTATTTATAGTCGTTTGTCAGAACAACTTAGCCAGCACCATTCAAAAAATGCTGCTCTGGTTGCCTATATCACCTAAGGCCCATATCACCATCACTGGCTTTGAGTATGATATATATTTTTGTTATGCATGAGGAAAGCTAATTGCTCATATAGCTAGACCACTTCTGTGACAATTAAGTCATTGGAGCATCTATCAACAATTAATGGTTTTAACTTCTTAAACACTAAAGCCTTTTCTGTCTTGTAAGAACAAAAATTAGATCTTTTCTGTTATAGGACAACATGTGCAGACAAACAGCAGTTTTCTAATGAAAGATATATGCACCAGTATCAAATGTGTTGCCCTTATCTCTTATAACAGCATTTTTGTTTTAGAAGTTTTTAAAATATATCATTCTGTTTTGTTCTTTGTTTATTGAAATAGATATATATATATATTTATAATTAGTGAAATTTTGCAGCAGTCAAAATGAACTGGTGACAGAAGTATATTTTCATACTGTGGAAGTACTGAATTGATGCATATATCTTTCTAGAGAAAAATGTTTGGTTTATGTTGTCCTGAAGTGGAAAAATATCCCCAAAGTTAATCTTCATTTTTTTGGTGGCACATGTCCATCAGCCCTTGAAATGCATTGAACGTGTTTTTTAGTACAGTTAATCTGAAGTAAAGCTTGTATTTTGTCAGCATCTCTTGCATGTGTATTACAAAATGTTATTTTTGTATATTCATCTGGACTACACCCAGACTTATTCATTGAAAGAATTCATCCAATTGTTCCATTTTTTTTCCCATGGAGTGTTTGGTTTCATTTTAGTTAATAGGTTTAGTTCATTAGTAGAAATATTCTTAACTTCACAGATCTTAATGCAATACACTTTTGTTTACATGATTTCTACATGAAAGACACATTGGCTAAATATATTATAAAACCATTAATAAAGTATCTGTTAGTTAAGTTACATCTTCAGTTTGCATCTAAATAAGTTGATAGTTAATTCATCATAAGTTGAAAATAAAATTTCATACCCTTTTGTATTGAAATGTATAATTTGAAATATGAGCTGCAATTAATAATTGTAAATAGTAAAACATTACTTCCTGACATCATTCCCAATCCCATGGGGGGAGGAGGAGAGGGGAAAAAATATTTTTTACTGTTGACTGAACAGCTGACTACTAGAAAATGAGTGCATTTCAAGCTGAATGTTTCAGTGATGGGTATCTAAATCACACTGGTGGGGAGTAACCATGTTTTTGCATATTTTAGAACTGAGGTAGGTAAGTGAAAAGCATAGTCTGGAACTTTTCTGTATGAAATCTATTTTTTTTCTTTGGAGGGGGATATGTATACTCTGGATTTTCTTTGAAAATTTCATATATACTTTGCTTTCATATATACTGGATCTTCTTTACAGATCTTTCTTTAAATATCTAATTTCCAAGTCAGTACTAGGAACAATACTGAATATTGTAAGAATATTATTCTTTCATTTTCTGCAATTTAACTTAAACTTTCTGCAATTTAACTTAAGTGTTCAATTTTAACCCATCTGTAAAAAGTATTAGACTTTTAGGGTTATCTCTCAAGTCTTGCTATGTAAGTTTTCTGATGCAGATAGTAGTTACCATTGATAAAATCAACTATAACTAAATCATCAGTATAAATTCACAGGAAATAGAGTAGAAAGTCCAATATCCGGACATATCCGGACTTCAGGGATTCTGGATTTGGGATTTTTCGTGATATTAGATCCTCAGTTTAAATCAAATGAGATGATATGTACAAATTATAAAATTAAAATTATGAAACAGTGGTATGTGAAATAATGAAGCATTTATGATATTAAGGGAATCAAAATTTATATATGTATTTTAAAAAGCTCAATGTTTATTTGTTTGCTTGTTTCCTTCAGTATAAGTGCTATATAAGTGCTATATAAGTGCCTTCAGTTGCTATGTTTTTTGGTAAAGGTACTTTCTTAATTTTATAGATGCACATAATTTGTTAAGTTCCACTGTTTAAATCTTGTATTTCTGTGTTGAGAATTGCGACTAAATTGTCAATTGATTTTTTTTTTTTTTTTTTTTTTTTGTTGTTCTCAGTAATTTCTCTGTCACTTTCTTCATAATCAGTCGAAGTAGTTTCTCAATTGAGAACCATACTACTAATTTTGCCATATATTAATTGATTGAATATTGGGGCATTGCCATTGCAATGAAAAACTTCTGTTATATTATCTTCATTTATTACTACTTCTCCACATTTCTTGACAAATTCCATTAATTTGAAAATTTCACTATTTGTTTGTGATATGTGAAAACGTTCAAATTCATGGTTATCATCATAAGGCTCAACTAGCATCCGCTATATACTGTTGGCAATGTATCATTAAATTAGCAACTAAATTTTGTGTTGCTTCTATTGCATACTAACAAAGATAAACCTGAATTAGATTAATTATTTATTATTCTTATGCCTATTTCCTACACATGCTTAAGCCTGATCTGTGTCCTGAATATATAGATTCCCATGTATTCTTAAGGCTTATACAGCCCTAGACATTTTGCAGCTGGTGTAGTTTCTGTGGGTTTCTCAAGTTCTACTGCCAAATGTCTTCCTAAACTCTAAATATTTTCCTGCTCCTAAATTTTGCATCTCAGTAACTTAATAAATCCTACAGATTTTGCCATTCTTTAGTTTTCTTTTTCAGTACTTTTGTAAATTCTAAAAATTTTAAGTAAAAATTAAGTAAAATTTCATAAATTCTGTCACACCAACTCTGGCGTTGATCCTGGGCTTATCTGAATAGCAAATCAGCTCTTAATTCTAAAGCACTAAATATAATCATTTAGCATATGAGTATCATTATTATTATTATTGGCATATGGAGAGGAATATCTGTTAAATTTATCCTCGTTAACACACTCACCACTTTGGAGTTAGCTGAAGTCTGTAAATATCCCAAAGCATAATGTGAAGATAAAAATTGTTTGGTATTCAATTAGTTATATTTAAAAAATAGTTTAGACATCATGAGTCATTTCTCAAGCTGCCATGAATTGATAGTCATACAATGATGAAAGCAAAAAATAAAAATAATGATCCCAGGGTGGCATCACTTATGTAAAATCAATGATGTATTGATGTAAAATGTTTTGGTTTGAGATGTATGCAAAGCAAACATGTGGCTGCAGAAACAACTTATTGATCATACAGATTTATGCTAATAAATGATTATTTCTTCAGTATGGAGGTATTTTATTCAATGCTAAATTAAAATCAAGAACTGGGACTTCTTGTTTTTATTGTGAAGAAAAAAAAAAAAAAAAAAAAAAAAAACTAAATGTGCATGTGTAAGGCAAACAAAAATTAAAAAAAAAAAAAAAAAAAAAAAAAAAAAAAGAAAGAAGATTGCTGTCCAAAGGTCTGGACATTCCGGACTTTGTACTGTATTTAGTTTGAAATGTGTAAGCACAATTCTATCAGTTTAATTTTAAAAACCTAATGCTGCTTATAAGGCTTTATAAAGTTCATGGTTTCATTAGAAACCACTTAAATATGTAATCCATGCATTGTTTTTTTGTAAAGGACAAACTGTATTTTCCTCACTTTTGACAATAAAACGTGGTGGTTGTAAAAATAAATCCTGGTCTCATATGATGAGTCTCAATATGTTATAATATAAAATTACAAAAAGTTAAATTTATTTTGATTTGAGGATCATAATTTAGGTTTTTTGGGAGGTGGGTGGACATTAATTTGTGAATTTTCCTCCTGCAATCTCTGCTGTTCCAGTTTGAGATATTTGCAATTATTGGTACTTCATAGACTTTCAGTTTTGCCTTTCCTGTCTTCAAATTGATTTCCAATTTCTTCATTGAACGCAAATGAATCATCTCAAATCTTGCAAGAGTTATAAGTTGAAATTTTTTTTTTTAAACCAAACATACTGTAAGGATCTTAAGTTTTACTAACGTTTATTTTATTTTAAATCTTTGCTATCACTTCTTATTTTCTACTTCCGGCCAGAATTATAAGCGTTAAGGTTTTTATGCAAAGTTTGTCTGGCGAACGCCAAGTATTTAAGTTGTGGCTTTTTGCCAAGCGAGAGAGAGGAAGCAGTGAGTCGAAGCAGGCCGCTTACCTTAGAAGTTTTACGCAGTTGCTTGTTGCCTTCCAGGCCAGAGGTTTTAATCCTCTTGATAAATTGTAAACGTATTGTAGTGTTCACAGTTCTCTGTACTACATACGCTTCCTGTTAATATAAGGCCAATCTTCCAAGTTTATTATTTTAAAGTTAAATTAGAGTTTAGTTCTATTTTTATATTTTTACGTTAGACCCCGAGTAGCGGGTCTGTGTATTCCGAAGTACGAAAGTTTTTGTAAATAGAGAAAATAAAGGGTTTTATATACCCTTCTTGTGTATCCTGTCTACTTCCCACAATTAGTGAACATAGCTTTAGTAAGCTCTCTGTTCCGAGTCAGGTCCTTGCATGTTCCCGAAGAAGGTAAGAAGGAACAATTGAACCTGATAATACATTTAACTCTTTCGCATCGAGAGAGGGCAAAATCTCAATTTCCCAAACACCGAAAACGTCCGTATCTAAGAATTTCTCCTGGAATGCTTTTCGTTCTCCCATGACAATCTGAATACTACAGCACTAACAATAGCCTTACTTAAGTAAAGCGAGAACTTCTTTCTTTGACGCTTTGACACTGTGTGAAGTTCCCACTGGGAACGGGATTTCAACTTTGGGCATCAAAAGCTAAACACTGACAGGAAAGGAAGGAATCAAGGAAACAAGGAAGCTACTTTTAGTAGCTTCAAAAGAATGATTGACACGTGATTTAACAACACCTGAAAGCAATGAGTAATGCAGTAACGTGATGGGGAAAAGCACTGGGTAGGAAATTATTCAGGCGTTTCGGGCATCCAGCCGATGTCTGGCGTTTGGGACGACTTCGATGCGAAAGAGTTAACACCATTTTTGCTTTTGTGGGTTGAAACGATTCAATAACTTTTTAAGGTTTCAGTAACTATGTTGATTAAATAGTCTTTCATTTTTAATGCCCGACTTGCAGTAATTCAGACTTTGTCTTTCATTTTTAATGCCCAATCTACAATAATTCAGACTTTGACAGAGGCTGCACTTTGTTATGCTTGTAATGTCTATATAAGCTAATGAGCCAAATGCATGAAAGTATTTTATGGGAGATTTGTACCCTTTCCAAATTCAAGGTCATTTACCAGGTAGTGTAAATGAAAAATATTTCAGAGTCATTTTATCTTTTCAAGAATATTATTTGAAAGGGAGCTGATTTATTGGTGCAGGGACATTTTTATTCAATGCTCAGCATTTTTCAATATGAATTGTAATAAGCCAAATACCATAACATTTTTCAACTTACTTTTGCATGTAGTGAAGTACATATTTATGCTCAAGTATGTGTAATTTTGAATTATACAAGTGTTTTGAAAGAATCCACATAGAAATTGTAAGAAAAAAAGAGAAATGTTATATGAAAAGTTTAGACAAATGTACTATTTCATTGAAACCGACTAAATTTTTCATCTAAATACTGAACATTTATCAGAGATTTTCAATCTAAATATTTAAACAAAATTCTATAGTAGTTAACAAAACTTTTTTTTTTTGTTAAATTGTTCTGCTATTTTTATTTGGGGTAAATGTTCTTGCTTGTTCTAATGTTTTGAAATGCATGTATGTACTTAAGGTTTAAGAATTATGCAATTTCTTTTGGATAAAGCTGAGTTATTTTTTGTTTTTTATGCATCTTGTAAAGTATTCTTTGATGATATTTTTTCTTTCTTTGTTTTTAATAATTTAAACTTTTTATATTTCAGGTATTTTTTATACAAATATTACATATTATTTTCTTATCAAACTGAAAAAAAAATTCAGTTTTGTAATTTAATAAATAATTTGGTTTAGTTGATGTTTATTTACTTATTTATTGTTATTTTTTAAAACTGTACAGAATTAAATTTTGTTAATTTGAACTCCTAGAACTACCCTCAACTTGAATTATCACAATTTTAAGTGTGTAGGTGGATTTCCTCCCCCCAAAGAAAGGTTACAAGCATCAGCATTTGAAAAGTAATTATTGTGAACGGAATACTTTAATATAGTATAGACAGATGGCACTAGTTATCTAGCAGCAGTTGTGCGGGTAGGTAGAATATGTTCGCAGACACGTGAGAGCAATTGAAATGGCAAGACATTTAGAAAAGTGATCTTGCTTGGAGGTGCGAGCCGTGATTCTTTATCCTGATCGAGTAACTTGAGCATGCTCATACCATTACTACCAATCATTATTGTGTTACTTTGATAAGGTTTCATGAAGCCATTCGATGGAAGCACCTTGTCATTGATGGTGTTCTTCTCCTGCATGATAATGCCCAGCGCCATATTGCTCACCAAACTAAAAAATTGCTGCAAATGTAGGAAGTCTGGAGTCATCCCCATTTAGTCCAGGTTTAGAACCCAGTAATTATTTCCTTTTTCTGAAATTAAAGAAACATTTTTCTAAAAAATTCTTTCCAAATCTGGTATGAGGTTCTCTTCAAATATTTATAGGCCGAGACTTCATTTCTATCAAGCCGGGTTAAACAAATTGTCCTGCGTTCAGATAAATGCTTAAATAGATTTTGTGATTAGATAGAAAAGTAGGCTTGCTAATTCCCTCTTGTATTTTCTGTTTATTGTTCATAAATAAATTTTTTATTACCCTTGTAACCTTTTTTTGGATCCACCCCTCATAGAATTTATGAGAGAATAAACAAACAGTGCTTAACTTATTGGCAAGTATTTACATGAATATCTACAGTATTGTAAAAGAACTGATCATGAACCATATCTTGAGGCCTTTTCATTTGAAACTGGCAACTGTTGTTATTTGTCTGATGAAAGCTGTTAAATATGAACTTGCATAAACACTCAACTGATTGCACAACTGTTTTCCTATTGAAGTGCAAACTGTTTTTCAAGATTGGTTCTAGCTTATAGCACACATTTTTGGGAAAACATTTTGATAATATATGATTTAACTCTATAAACATCTAAACATTTATCATTTAAGATCTAATTGTAAATGTAGTATTTTTACTTCTGAGTATTTCACAGAAGTTAGAAAATTCGATTTTTTCTGTAGTTTTTCACTTTTATTATCTATACAAACCATAAGTAAAAATACATTTAATTCATGAAAATATTCGGCTATTGTTTTAAATTTCAGACCATCTCATGTGGCATACTAACGATTGGCAACTGATAACAGATTTCATTGACAACAGATAACTCTGTTATCAATGAAAGTTATGACAGAGTTATAACTTTCATTGATCTATCAAAAATAAAGTCTGTTCCAAGAGTCTCTTAGAATAATAAAATTTCAGTTCTTGAATTATACTGTGATCTTAGGTTACAATTTAGCAATAGTTTTATGTTGCAAATATTCAGCATTATAGAATTTAGTTCTGATAGTTTACTGTACATATACAATTTAGTTTTGGTAGTTACTGTGGTACATTATCGCCAGGAAACTATTTATCCAATTCTGTTTACTAGCCTGAATTTCATATCTATGGAGACTTTAGTATTTGATATATAATCAACAGGCATTATTTTTATGCCTGTTATGCTTTATGCATCATGGTTTTCATACTTACCAAAAATTAAATACCAAAAATTAAAAATTTAAACTTGTGTCTTCCATCCATATTGGCGACTGCCATCAAAATGATCTTTTTTCTCCTACTGGCTTTATTGTTTACACATTCTTTGCTTTTAAAAGTCAGAATTTTATTAAGAAATGTATGAAACAAACCTGTTTTACCTATGCAGACCACATCATTTGGTGACAGAATAAAAGTTAATTCAGACAGCTTTTAGTGATTCTGGTGCAGATTTCACTCTCTACATTATATCACTTTTATCTCATGCTATTTTATATACATTGTATGAAATATGTGATGAAGTCTGAATTGTAAGCGAGTAGCTGGAGGTAAGAATTCATTGGAATTTATGGCTAAACAAATCAGTTATTTAGCTATTTCATGAAAAAAAGAAAGCTACGTCCCATTTTTGGTGGAGAACACCCAGGGAATGGATCAAGGTTGAAATATGAAGCCAATTTTCACTATATTTGAAATCTAACTACCAAAATGCTGTATGAATTATCAAAATGTATGAATTATCAAAATGCTGCTGTATTTACTGTAGCTGCCTGTGTAGATTCGTTATCTAGTTTCTTTCTTTAACATAACCATAAAGCTTATTGTAATTTTTTTTTTGCTGCTGTTTTCATAAATTTTCTTCTGTGAAAAATTTTACTGTATATGTGATTGCCGGATGAAGTTTTACTTTTTTCAGATAGGTAGACAAAGTATTCTTTTTACCTGTATTTAATTGCTATTTCTGACTTCAGTCGGCCACAATGCCTATGTTTTACTGACTTTCATTTTGATCACAGTGCATATTTTTTACTCACTTTCAGTTTCGTTTCAAGGGTTTAGAATTTAGAATTTCCCATGTGGAATTATATTTTCCAGTGTATGATTTTTTATATTGTGTCATGCAATAACTTTTCAAAAAGGATTTAAGATCATGGCTGGAAGATGAGAGGTCTAGAAGCAGTTATGATTCTATAGAGGGTTGTGGTCTGAATAGAATGGAAGCCATGTGGTATGCTGAGATAATTAGTGAGAAGAATAATTAAATTTTAAGTGAGTGTGTCATAGCTTTTTTTAATTGGCCATGCACTTAATTAAACATGCATAATATAGTAGCAATGTTCATACTTTTAATTATTATATTAACATTCACCTATGAATTTGAAGTCTATGCTTGTTGTGTTCCATAGAGTTTGTCAAATTTTAGGTATACAGAATAGCATGTAAATAATCTTTAAAAATCTTTTTTTCTGTGAAATATTCAGATTTGAAAGATAAACTAGTTTGCTTTTCTGATATAGTATTTGATTAAAATATATAGAAAATATTAAATTGGCACAAGTATGATGCAGAGAATAGAAACTAAATTTTATAAGCATATATTTAATTTGAAATGTTGAGATGCGTGTTATGAGACTTAAAGGTCAGCCACTGTTTTAATCAATACAAAACAGAGTGAAAAGTAGAGGCTTCATGTTTTTTTGAAATTTTTATAATATAATATGGAAGAAACTCAGTTACTTTTGTTAACTGAGATTTTGGAAATTTACCTTTTGTTTCAATTAATCAAAATTTTGAACTATCTGATTTTGAATTAAAAAGAAGTCTCTCTGTGTTGAGAATGAAAAGCCAAAATTTAATTTATGTATTTGCATTTGCATGATGCAGAGTATTTTGTTAAGCCCAGGAAGACAAAAATTATTTCAGAAAACATGAAAACACTTTACTGAAACTCCAGAAACACATATATTTACACTACTAACACAGCTACTGAGGTAGCAAAAAAGTTACTTGCTGCTACTGGCAAGCGAATCTCTCGAAAAACTTTAGCCATACATTCGCGTCAAGGAGGACTGTATGCACGCTATCCTGTTATATCTGTATGCACTGTATCTGTATGCAGAGGACTGTATGCACTCTATCCTGCTATATGTTGTCTAGATCAAGGGTTCCCAGCCCTATGCCTGTGGGTACCATTGTGCCCACCGATCATTTAGTTTGTGCCCACCACTCTGCAATCACAATAAAAATGTTCCAATTTTCAATAAAATTCTATGGGAAAGTTTTCTCTTTTTTAATAAAATAGAAATTGTGTCCAACACAGATACCAGCACAAAGGGAAATGTGACTGATCCCTTTTTTTTTATGCAGGTATTATTAACTCTATCCAACTATAAATTCACCTTGAAAAAGTAAATGGTGCCTACCGTCCAACAGATTTTTTATGTGCATGTATTTTTAACTCTTATCAAACTCTAATTTCACCTTGAAAAAGTAAATGGTGCCCACTCTCCAACAGATACTCTCTCTACAATATGCTCTCAGGGTCTAAAAGTTTGGAGACCCCTGGTCTAGATGTTATCATTCCTCTTGTTTGCAATAGTGTTGTCAGCTTCATAGTTGGAGGGAAGACAACTGGGCATGTGTACTGTTCTCAGATGAAAATGGGTTCAAGTCGGATTGTAGATGCCATTTGATTTGGCATGAGACTGGTATTGCATGTATTCCAGCAAACATACAGGAAAGGGATCCATAACATACATGTATTTTCATGGTATGAGCTGGGATCAGGATAAAGGGCCATACATCATTCTGTATGCTTCCAGTCTGGAATATGACTGCCAACGATACATTAATGATGTTGTGCTGCCTAATGCTTGCATGTTCTGTGGTGCTGCCAGTGATAAATTTCTTTTTGTGGATGACAACGCACTATGTTATCGAGCAGTCACTGTAGAAGAGTATCTAAAGAGCGAGGAATATTCAGTGTTTCATATGGCAAGCATGTTCTGAATCCCAGTGAAAATGTCTGAAATGCTTTGGGGAGGAGTCTTGCTAGTCGACAATGCCTTCTAGAACAAGGATACCCTCATCCGAACACAGATTGAGGAATGGGATAAATTACCGAACTATATTCTGCAGAGCATGACACAATATGTGGAATCTTGAATCAATTTTCATGGTTGCCATATACCATAATGACATTTTATGTCAGAATGTCTGTGGACAATAATTGCATTTTTTCACTTTTATGTATTCAGCACAAAATGACCATTTTGTCCCTTGAACACTTTTAGAATCATTTTATGTTTCTGGATTTCTAAGCACAAAAAATTATCTTTATTGTTATGTCTTAGTATTGTGTTATTTTATTTCACTTGGCATCCAACCACACTCACTTTTCTACATGCTATTTAGTCGTTTGTGATCTATCCTTAGCAATAGCCCACCAGTGTATCTCACCAATTTCTAGTTCACA